>NC_086017.1:109707500-112207500 GCF_029281585.2 Gorilla gorilla gorilla | reverse complement strand
CCAAAAGTGCCTCTGCCGGTTCAACCACTGAAACTGTTGAGAACTCTAATTCCATTGATATTGTGGGGATTTCTTCCCTGGTTGAGAAGGATGAGAATGAGTTGAATACCGTAGAAAAGCCTATTCTAAGAGGACATGATGAAGGGAACCAATCACTGATCTCAGCTGAACCAAGTAAGTGACAGGAGGATTATAAAGTTACTTAATTTCCTCTGCTTTACTTAGTTATTTTTTTATTCTTCTTGAACAAATTTGGCTAAGGCCATAAGCTGTTTATGACATCATTGTGGAATATATTAACTTTAGGAAAAAAGGGCTTGGGGTTTGGGGTCTCCTTCATGAGTTTTAAAATATAGGTTTAGGTAAACTAATGGAGGACTTGAAAACAGAAGTAATTTTTTTCTTAGATTAGTAAGTACACTGTCATCTCAATAGTTTTAAAATAGATTATTTAAAGACCATCATTACTGTCATTTGGTTGATAAAGTATGCAGAGTTTAAGTGCTATCTGATTATTATCATTAATTTTGATTTAATCAGCTTCTGAGTAGTTGATGCCATCACATGGTACAAAGAAATTCCAAAGGTTTTAAAGGATCTCCAGTGAATACTCTCCCACATCTTCCCCTAGTTATTAATTTCCCATTCCTTGAAGCAATTCATGTAACAGGACTTAAAAGTATAATTTAGAGTGATGGCACAATACACTGTTAGAACTAGAATTTGTTACTAAGGCCTCCTCATGGCTTTATCCATTTTTAAACATCTTTATTCTTTAGAAGGTAAGGGTACAGGTAACTGCTGAATAATTGTGCTGATTTAGAGTCATTGTCTGTAACTACTGTAAATCAGATAACAACTGATAGGCCTGTTTCTAAATTGAATAAATTTAGATGATTAAGTTTAACAGGATTATTAAAAATAAATTGCATTAATTAGAAAGTTCTTTTTTTTTTTTGAGACAGAGTCTCTCTCTGTCGGCCAGGCTAGAGTGCAGTGGTGCAATCTTGGCTCACTGCAACCTCCCCCTCCTGGGCTCAAGTAATCTCCTTAATCAGCCTCCCAAGTAGGTGGGATTATAGGCATGTACCACCATGCCCGGCTAATTTTTGTATTTTTGCTAGAGACAGGGTTTCACAACTCCTGACCTCAGGGAATCTACCCACCTCAGCCTCCCAAAGTGCTGGGATTACAGGAGTGAGCCACTGCTCCCGGCCAAAAGTTCTTTTTTTGATATGTGATTGTTACACATTTAAAATACACTTTTCGTCTGGGTGCAGTGACCCACACCTATAATCCCAGCACTTTGGGAGGCCAAGGCGGGAGGATCACCTGAGGTCAGGAGTTTGAGACCAGCCTGGCGAACATGGTGAAACCCTGTCTCTACTAAAAATACAAAAATTAGCTGGGCATGGTGGCGCATGCCTGTAATTCCAGCTACTCGGGAGGCTGAGGCAGGAGAATTGCCTGAGCCCGGGAGGTGGAGGTTGCAGTGAGCCGAGATGGGGAGACTGTGTCTCAAAAAATAAATAAATAAATAAATAAATAAACAAACAAAAATACATTTTTCTTTTCCGTTTTAGTTGTTGTTTCCAGTGATGAAGAGGGACCTGTTGAACATAAAAGTTCAGAAATTCTCAAGTTACAATCTAAGCAAGACCGTGAGACAACTAATGAAAATGAGAGTACTTCTGAATCAGCATTGTTAGAACTACCATTGATTACATGTGAATCTGTACAGGTAATTTATTTCTGTCTTCTCATAGATTAACAATGAAATGTACACTATTGGTTAATGACTGTTATTTGTTTTATCAAGCTGAATATTGTAATGAAAATTACAAATTTTCTTAGTTTGAATTTTCAGACAACTTTTATAGTAGTTTGAAATATGTAGTTGTCTTTATTTTGAAATGAAAAGATTATGCCATTTTCTTTTGGTGATTTATATTTTTCAGTCTGAATAGTCTATTACTTGAATATTTTTCTTTTTTTATGGCTTTCATTGGACATTTCACTAACATTTTGTAGAATTAAACACATTTTCTAGTATTTATATGTCTGGTCTTGGAGTATTATGGCTACTTGGAATTACTCCTTTTCCTCACATACTATGAAGGCAGTATGATATAGAGGAAAGAACATGGCTTTGGAGATATAGGTCAGAAACCTATCAAGTTTGGTAAGTCCTCTGCCTCTTCGTTCTTATAGAAAATCATAAATGGAAGTGTGTTAGTTTAATATCAGTCGATTAATTCAGTCCTTTGAAGAGAGTAGGTCTAAAATAAGGTTCAAATCATTTATTATCAGTATTCTCTTTCTTTCTTTCTTTTTTTGAGACAGGGTCTTGCCCTGTCACCCAGGCTGGAGTGCAGTGACATGATCATGGCTCACTGCAGCCTCAACCTCTTGGGCTCAAGCATCCCTCTCATTCAGCCTCTCAGGTAGCTGGGACCATAGGCTCATGCCAGCATGCCTGGCTAATGTTTTTAAAATATATACTATTTTTAGAGATGAGGGTCTCTCTTTGTTGTCCAGGCTGGTCTCTAACTACTGGGCTCAAGCAATCCTCCTACCTCCACCTCCCAAAGTGCTAGGATCACATGCATGAGCTACCGCTCCCAGCTGGTACTCTTTCTTATTATTAGTCTGTGATTATTCTATTTGTAAGAAAAGATCATTGACCACCAGTGCAGAATTATGGTAAACTTATCTTGTTTTGTTTTTGAATAATGTCAGAGGCTGTTATTTTGCAGAGTATGATGAAGAGTTGGCCCGATCTATGAAAACAGTTTGGTCTGATTATTGTTTCATGGGTATTTTCTTTTGTATTTGGTATTCCACGTAGAAATCACCTCAGCAGCTTTGTTCTGAATTTTTGCAAAAATGTAACCATTTTTACCAGATGGGGTCAATATCCTACTTGATGGTTTAGTTGCATATATAATTAAAAGTGTCATTATTGATAATGAATTTAAACTTGTAGAAGAATTAGGTCTTGGCAGGGTATAAATTGACAATGTAGTATGAAATGATCATATTATAAGAAAATAACATATCTTGTGGAATTTACTACATTCATAATCACAACCAAGCAGCCAATACTGTGGAGATCTACAAAGACATATAAGGCAGAATGCCACATCTCTATGCTCTCTCTTGTTCCAGTTTTAAATGAATTATGAGAAATATGGATTGGTCATTTTTAGGAGCCAGCTAGTTTTTACAAAATGTGAAACCCAATGAGAAATTATTTCTATACCAACTTCTCATTTTATCACTAAAAAAGCCCACAGTTATTTGTCTGACTGATGTTGGAGCTACCTGATTTGATTTGATTGATTGATTCCCTTTTTTACTTAGGGAATAAGAAGATATTAATAGTATACTAAGCAATAAAACATGAGAATGACAAAGAAATTCAATTAAGCAGGTAAATGGCGTTATGAGCTGGGTTTAAAATAATGAGTATGATATATGTTTTAGATAAGGGTTAGTCACATTTGCTAGAGGTAAGAGGGGAGTGAGTACATATGCATAATAACTGCTTTAGTAGTAATCTGTTTGGTGATGTGTGATGTTACGGATAATGTGCAGAGGTTAGGCACGTTTGAAAAAGTTGAAAAAGTCATCTGAAAGTAGTGTAAATTTCAGAAGAAACAGTGGGAAAGAGTTGCTGCTGATATTGCCTGGTTTTCTATTATAATGTAAAAGCAAAGTTATATAGTCACTTGAGTGGAAGTGATTTTTGAGGTTTTAGGCAAGTATAAGCCATTTCTGGTTGGTTGTCTTCAAACATAGAGTATACAATAAAGCATATAAATTTGATATAACAGATGGTTCTTAGGTACTTACATTCCTTCATGGCATATTAAAAGTGCAGTAGCACACAGGCATAAAGATGGGAACAATAGACATTGGAGACTCCAAAAGTAGGGGGAGGGATGAGGAGAGCCAGGGCCATAAAACTTCCTGTTGTGTATTATCTGGGTGACAGGTTCAATAGAAGCCCAACCCTCAGCATCACACAATATTATCCTTGTAACAAATCTGCACATATACCCCCGAATCTAAAATAAAAAAATTTTAAAGTGCAGTAGCAAGAACATTATTTTGGTTAATGGAAACAATTTTATGTGGTTGAAGTGACACTGGACCTGGAGAGAGAAACCTGCGTTTGAATGTTTGTTTTGCTTCTTACTAATCGCATGATTTTAGGCAGGTCGCTTAACCAATCTAAACATCTGTTAACTTTGTTTATGAAATGGGAAACTGAAAAACCTGCCTATAGGGTGGTTGTGGGGATTAAAAGAGATAATATATTTAAAAACCTATTTTAAACAAAAGTACAATATATATTTAAAACTTTCTTCTGTCAAGTTAAAAATGAATAAAACCTATTAGAGACTATTGAATGTGAAACCATGGCTTTGATACAGAGGAGTATATATTTCTGGAGCTTAGTCTGTGGAATTAATTTTGGATTCAGCTATTTAGTGTAATTTTCTCAAAGGTAAGTCATATATTTTTTCAGAAAAAAAATCTAGATAGCTATTTCTTCACAGTAAGAACAGTATAAAGTTCTTCAAAAATTCACTAATAGTAATTTAAAGAAGAATTTGATGGTGAAAGTCATTTTCAGCATTTATATAATACTTAAGAATTATATGCATTTTATGATTTATTCCTTGTTAGATGTCATCTGAATTATGCCCATATAATCCTGTCATGGAAAACATTTCCAGTATTATGCCTAGTAATGAGATGGATCTACAACTGGATTTTATATTTACTTCTGTTTATATTGGTAAAATAAAAGGAGCTTCTAAAGGTTGTGTTACAGTAAGTATATTTTCTTTAATTTTCTTTTAGTTTGGATCTTGGACAAGGTATTTTAATTTTTTTCCTTTTTTTTCTTAGCACAAATAAGAATAGAATTAAGGTTTATTTTATATGGGACACTTTGGATATGTTGAAAGTCATTATACCTAATTTGAAATGTGTCTTTCATTCTCCCCTCCTAAAATCCTACCTAATCTGACTACTCTAACGAAAATCATGTGTGAAAAAAAATCACATGTATTGATAATCTTTGGGTTCTAAAAGTTATTTGATGGTAAAGTAAACTTTTTTTCAAGGTATGGTTTGGAGCATAAAGAAGAAATCTTGTTTGCCAGTTTAAACGGGTTGTAAACTGACTTCTCCAAATTTCTAAATTAAGGATATCCAGGAACTAATCCTACTCTGTTTTTCTAATTAAAAAAGAAAATACTCCTCCTCACCTACTGTATATGAAAGTGAGAGTGGATTCTACTCGGTTCTCTATTTTTTTTTTTTTTGGGGGGGACAGAGTCTCACTCTTTTACCCAGGCTGTAGTGCAGTGGCACACTCCACTGATCTTGGCTCACTGCAACTTCTACCTTCTGTATTCAAGCGATTCTTGTGCCTCAGCCTCCCGAGTAGCTGGGACTACAGGTGCGTGGCACCACACCTGGCTAATTTTTGTATTTTTTGGTAGAGATGGAGCTTCACCATGTTCGCCAAGCCGGTCTTGAACTCTTGGCCTCAAGTGATCCACCTGCCTCAGCCTCCCAAAGTGCTCGGATTACAGGTGTGAGCCACTGTGCCCAGCCAGTTCTCTATATTTTCTTACCGTTTCGACCTTTTAAAATCCTAATCATCTTTTAAAGCTTCTCTGATATACTGACTCTTCCAGGAAACTTTCCCTAATCCCTCCTTTTCAGACAGAATTAACTTCTCCCTTTGCTATACACTTATAACACTTCATTTTACTTCTAAGATTTATTCTGTGTGTTTTATAATTACTTATATTCTTATATAAACTTCTCCATTAACCTTTTAAGCTGCTTATGGTGAAGAGCCACAGTTTTAGTTCCTTTTATAGCTTCCATAAATGTTTCCACTCTAAGTAGGCACTTAAATGTTTGTTGAAGTGACTGTGTCAGATTTAGTAACTCAGGCATTTTTTATAGCAGTTTCATTAATATTTCACTGTGTTAGGGATAAGGCAGAGAATATAAAAATGCTAAGATATGGTTTCTGCTTTCAGGGAGCTTTTAATCTAATGGAAGAGACAGACACATAAATATTTACTTTACATTATGGTAAAATATAAAACAGAAGTATGTACAAGAAGGGTGCATATGGCAATGGATATCTGTCAATGTCTGGAGGAATCAGGAAAGGCTTCACAGAGAAGACAGCACATGAATAAGACATGAAGTACCTGTTGTTTACTTGGTACCCATGCAGACAAAGACTTAATCCCAAATTCTGGGAACTGCAAATAATAGTAGTTTGTGATATAGTCACCATTGCTTCGAAAGCTCAAGAATGAATTAAAATTAATATTTTTTTGGCCACTGGTTTTAACTGATTTTGGCATGTCTGGGGTGATTTTACAATTCTTTTTCTTTAAGGAATTTTATTCATTTTTCAGGATTTTCTCCCCTATTTTACTTTATTATTTTAAATTCAGGTTTACCCAGTTATTTCTGTTGAGTTCTTTTTGATGGCAAAAAGTTGGATAACCTAAATATATGAGAGTGATGATTAGCCAGGGGGAAGGAAAATCCAATATAAATATTAAACAATGGAATTTCTATTAATTAGTATATTAATTATATTATTACACAGTCAGGTGGGCATGTTATGCTCAAAAACCAAGATCAAGCAAAAAACCACAAACAAATTAGTAAAGGAACAATATTACAAACACATATAATCTTGCCTATTTAGAGACAACTGCCACTCACTGTATAGTATATATCGTTGCATATTCTTCATACATATATAGATACATTAAAACAAAGGGATATTACATAATATGTACTATTTTGTAACTTACCATAATTTCATTAATTTAATTCCTCTACTTATTTTGGGATATTTGGGTTGTCTTTAAAAATTTTTAATTGTTGGTCATTTCAAATTGTCCCAATATTTTACTATTACAAACAGTAGGGAACTGCAAACATTCAGTCAGCATTGTAAAGTGGTCCTAAAAATTAATTGTCAGAAGTCCTGGCCAGGGCCATCAGGCAAGAGAAAGAGAGAAAGTACATTCAAATTGGAGGAGAGGAAGTCAAACTATCCCTGTTTGCAGATGACATGATTCTATGTCTGGATTCTATATATATATTTATATATATTATATATAAATTTTCTAGATATAGGATCTCAGCCCAAAAGCTCTTTCAGCTGATAAACAACTTCAGCAAAGTTTTAGGACACAAAATCAGTGTACAAAAATCACTAGCATTAATGGCTTTTCCATATTCTTTATACGTGGACAATTTTTCTCAAGGGTAATAGCTTTCCTGTGAAATAAGGTGTAAGCACAGATTAAAAGTTTTGCCACATTCTTTACACTTGTAGGAGTTTTGCCAGTATGAATTATCTTACCTACAATCAAGTGTGGCAACCATATAAAGGCTTTGTCACATTTTATACATTTCTAGGGTTTCACACTAGTATAACTTTTTTTTTTTAATGTATTGCAAAGTTGGAGGTGTTGGTACAAGCACTGTCACATCTTTCAGGTTTGTAGAGTTCCTTTTCAGCATGAATTATCGTTTTTCTCTTAAGAATTGAGAACTTATGGCTAGGCGTGGTGGCTCATGCCTGTAATCCCAGCACTTTAGGAGACTGAGGCAAGTGGATCATCTGAGGTCAGGAGTTTGAGACTAGCGCGGCCAACAAGGTGAAACCCCCTCTCTACTAAAAACACAAAAATTAGCCAGGCATAGTGGTGGGCACCTGCAATCCCAGCTACTTGGGAGGCCGAGGCAGGAGAATGGCTTGAACCCAGGAGGCGGAGGTTGTAGTGAGGTGAAATCATGCCATTGCCCTCCAACCTGGGTGATAAGAGCAAAACTCTGTCTCAAAAAAAGAAAAAAAAAAAAAGAATTGAGAACTTGTTGTAGGCTTTGCCGCGTTCTTTACACTTGTAGAGTTTCTGTCCAGTATGAATTATGTGTAATAAGGGTTGAGAACTTCCTTAAAATGCTTTGTCACGTTCTTTATATTTGTAGGGTTTATGTAGGGTTTATGTTCCATATAAATTCTCATATTTACTAAGAATTGAGGGCTGGTTAAAGGTTTTCCCACATTCATCACATTTATAGGGTTTCTCTCCAGTATAAATTATCTTATGCTTATTAAGGGTTGAGGAACATTTAAAAGATTTGCCACATTATTGACTCTTTAGGGTTCCTGTGCAATATGAATTATTTTATGTTTATTAAGGGCTGAGGACCAGTTAAAAGCTTTGCCACATTCTTCACATTTGTAAGGTTTCTCTCTAGTATGAGTTCTCTTATGTTTAGTGAGGCTTGACTAAACCAGGTGAAGGTTTTGCCACATTGATCACATTTGTAGGGTATATCTCCAATATGAATTATCTTATGTTTAGTAGGGTTTGAGGAACAGTTAAAATTTTGCCACATTCTTCACATTTGTAGAGTTTCTATGAATTATCTCATGTTTAGTAAGGGTTGAGGATGAAATGAAGGCTTTGCCACATTTAACACACTTGTATGGTTTCTCTCCAATAAGAATTTTCTTATGTGAAAAAAGGGGTGAGGGGTGGTTAAAAGCTTTGCCACGTTCTCTACATCTGTAGGGTTTCTCTCCAGTGTGAATTATCTTATGTGTAGTAAGGTTAGAGGCAGCTTAAAGGCTTTGCCAGATTCTTCACATCTGTAGCGTTTCTTTCCAGTATGAACTTTCTTATGTGTAGTAAGGGTTGAGGACTGGTTAAAAGCTTTGCCTCATTCTTTACATTTAAAAGTTTTTTTTTTTCCAGTATGTCTTATGTCTGTTTGACTTTGAAAATTTTTGAGAGACTTTCACATATTTATCACATTGAAATATTTTTCTCTGGGTAGTTGTCAAACATTGCTTAAGTCCATTATAACCGCTTTTGTGCACCTTACACTCATCCACACTTTTACAGCTTGTCATGTCCACATTTTTCTTATCTTCTCAGTATCACTTTTTGGAAAGACTCTTTTATGCTGTGCTCTGGCCAAAGATCTTGGGCAAAATGAGAACATATAACTGGGGGTTTGGCAATCATCTTATGTCTCTTCGTAGTCAAAGGTTTTTTCCCTTGCTCCAGACAGGTCATTAGGTCTGGCTTAGAGACAACAATACCAAGGAAGAACAGGTTTCTGTAGTTCTCTAACATCACATCCTTATATAAATTCCACTGTGCAGTGTCCAGGCAATGCCACTCCTCGTGGTGGCTCACGCCTGTAATCTCAGCACTTTGGGAGGCCGAGGTAGGTGGATCACCTGAGGTCAGGAGTTCGAGACCAGCCTGACCAACATGGTGATACCTTGTCTCTACTGAGAATGCAAAAATTGACTGGGCATGGTGGGGCATGCCTGTTGTCCCACCTACTTGGGAGGCTGAGGCAGGAGAATTGCTTGAACCCAGGAGGCGGAGGTTGCAGTGAGCTGAGATCGCGCCATTGCACTCCAGACTGGGTGACAAAGCGAAACTCTGTCTCAAAACAAAAAGAATGTTCATAGTTAATAAAAGCATTAAAAGTGCAATTACTGTCAAAAATTCTTTCAGAAAATATAAGCCTTTGAAGTGAAGAAGAGTATTTATTCTGAAGACAACCGTTACAAATATAAAGGGGGTTGTAGTACCTTTACTTGTATTACAGATCTTATTGCACACATTTTGTACTAGAGGAAAACCCTCAAGCAATTGCTCAAGCTTTTTTCAGCATCAGGGAATTTATATTGGAGAAGAGTCCTGCAAATGTAATGAATTTGGAAACACTTTTTTTTTTTTCAAAAATTACTGCTTAGAAAACACCAGAGTTTATATGAAAATATATTTTTGCCGATGCAGTAAATATGAAAAAATATTTAATTCAAAATTGACTCTATGTAAATATCAAAGAATTTACAGTAGAATAAGGTACTGACACTTCAGACATTACACGAAATCAGAGTGTTGAGTATAAAAACTAATCTACAACTAAAGTTGTTAGATAAATTATTTGTATATAACTTTAAAGGGAGTAGATTTTTTGAAGTATTGTAATTACATTGAAAATGTACTTGTTGCCTTGAAAAAATTTTTTTGAAAAGTGAGTAATGATGTAATACAGCTTTCAAATTACTTTATGCTGTTATTTTATTCCTATTGTATTCACATGTGAAAGCATATGATCAATTGTTGCTGCATCAGAGATATTAGAGATTCTTTTTTATTAGTTGGGCATTATTTATGACCTTTTCTATAAACGAATAAGGAGATTAAAATGTAAGATGCATGATGAAAATGTAAGTGGAGAGGCTCTTTGTAGTTAACTTCCATTAAGTAACGTATAAGGTAGGTGTTCAGAGTAATACTTTTCAACATTATAGTGAGAGGAAGGAATGATTAATTATAGTTAAAAGTATATTCAAATAAATTAGTATATTATTTTACTAATTGTACTTTTATGTAATAAAATGCAGTACATTAAAAAAAATCACTAGCACTCGTATACACCAACAGCAACAAAGCCAAGAGCCAAATCAGGAATGCAATCCCACTCACAATTGCCACAAAATGAATAAAATACCTATGAATACAGCTAACCAGGGAGGTGAAAGATCTCTAAAATGAAAACTGCAAAACACTGCTCCAAGAAATCAGTATGACACAAACAAATGGAAAAACATTCCATGTTCATGGATAGGAAGAATCAATAGAATTAAAATGGCCATCTTGCGTAAAGCAGTTTATAGATTCAGTGCTATTCCTATCAAATTATCAATGATATTCACAGAAATATGAAAAAGTATTTTAAAATTCATATGGAGCCAAAAAAAAGAGGCCTGATTGCCAAGGCAATCCTAAGCAAAAGGAACAAAGCTGGAGGCATCATGTTACCCAACTTCAAACTGTGCTATAGGGCTATAGTAACCAAAACAGTATGGTACTGGTACAAAAACAGACACATAGGTCAATGGAACAGAATATAGAGCCTGGAAATAAAGCTGCACACCTATGACCATCTGATCTTTGACAAAGCAGACAAAAACAAGCAATGGGGAAAGCACTCACTATTCAGTAAACGGTGCTAAGATAACTGGCTAGCCATATGCAGAAGACTGAAGCTGGACCCCTTCCTTATACCATACACAAAAATCAACTCAAGATGGATTAGAGACTTAAATGTAAAACCCAAAACTATAAAAACCCTGGAAGACAACCTAGGCAATATCATTCTGAATATAGGCACAGGCAAAGATTTCATGACGAGGATGTCAAAATCACAACAAAAACAAAAATTGACAAATGGATCTAGTTAAACTAAAGAACTTCTGCACAGCAAAAGAAACTATCAGCAGAGTAAACAGACACCCTACAGAATGGGAGGAAATATTTGCAAAGTAGGCATCTGACAAAGGTCGTCTAATATCTAGCATCTATAAGGAACTTAAATTTACAGGAAAAAAACAACCCTATGAAAAAGTGGACAAGGGACATGAGCAGACACTTTTCCAAAGACATACATGTGGCCAAGAAGCATATGGTAAAAAAGCTCAATATCACTGATCATTAGAGAAATCCAAATCAAAACCACAGTGAGATACCATCTCATACCAGTCAGAATGGCTATTGTTAAAAGGTCAACAACATGCTGACGAGGTTGCAGAAAAAAGGGACACACTTGTTGGGGGGTGCAAATTAGTTCAATCATTGTGGAAAGTAATGTGGCGATTCCTCAAAGAGCTAAAAACAGAATTACCATTCAACCCAGCAATCCCATTACTGGTATTATACCCAGACAAATATAAGTCATTCTACCATAAAGACATATGCATGTGAATTGCAGCACTATTCATAATAGGAAACACATGGAATCAACCTAAGTGCCCAACAATGACAGATTGGATAAAGAACATGTAGTGGGAGTACTATGCAGCTAGAAAAAGAATAAGATCATGTCTTTTGCGGGAATGTGGATACAGCTGGAGGCTATTATCCTTAGCAAACTAACATAGGAACAGACAACCAAATACCGCATATTCTCAGTTATAAGTGGGAGCTAAATGATGAAAACTCATGGACACAAAGAAGGGAGTAACAGACTCTGGAGCCTACTTGAAGGTGGGAGGGGAAAAAATAACTATCGAGTACTAGGTTTAATACCTGGGTTTCGAAACAATCTGTACAACAAACCCCTGTGACACAGGTTTACATGTATAAGAGACCTGTACATGTACCCCTGAACCTAAAATAAAAGGTAACAAATTTTATTTATGTTTGCTGGAACATTTCTTATAATTAGATTAAAAACTTAAATGTTTAATTATAGGAAAGTGATTTAGCAAATCAAAGTAAATATATGCATGTGAACAAAGGCTGAGAAGAATTCTACAAAAATTAGGACAGTTATGATGGAGAGAATATAAGCAATTAAAAAAAATTTTAAGTATAATCAATAACCTAAAAAAGGGAAAAGGGTAAAAATTTCAGGTTTTTCAGGTTTTTATGTATATTCTTTTTCAGACAGTTCAGGATGCACTGTAACAGAAATTAAAGAACTTTTTTTTCTTTTTTGGTGGGTAAAGATATTAGAGAATTAAATTAATTTATTCTCCATACATTCAGTGACTGTGTTAAGCATTATTGTAGACACTGGAGATACTGTTCTGACTCTCACAGTAGTTACAATTTAGCTGAATTAGAAAAATACTTATAGCTGGAAATTATTACATAAATTAGAGCCATGTTCCTATAGTTAGACACTGGTTATTTTTTTGGTGTAGCAAATGCTGCAATAAATGTCTTTCTTAAAAGTCTTTGTTGATAGTATGAGAAATTAAGTAATACTATATTCAGATAACTATTAGCTATTGTAAGAAATTATAAAATAGCTCTTATTATTAGCTTTATTCTTAAGTTTAAACAAAGTTGGTATGATTTCAGAGAACTAGGTTTACCTTACTGCCACAAAATTTTTCTTATTTTTAAATCTAGGGGTTAAGTCTGCTGGGAGTAGGGTTTTAACTCTGGAGAGATAACCTATTGGCTTAGTCATTATTCAGAGGGATAAAGGAATATCAGATCCTTGCCAAGTAGAAACGTTTGATAGCTCCCGAGCATTTGATGGGGGAAAGTGAGAGAATAGTGTAGTAAGTAGTGGGTGGGGACATGCAGATGCACTACTTCTACTTTATAATTTGGAAGTTATGGCTGTGCAAATTCTGAAAGGCAAACACCGCTTCTGTTTATTTTTTAGTACTAATGATTTACGTTTGCCAAGATATATTTTATAGGATTAAAGACCCTGTGAAACATGCCAGAAAGAGTTTGGAAAGGGACAGTATACATTAAATATGGTGGCAGTTATGTGAAAGTAAGAATAATTAGACATTTGATTAAATTATGTAACATTCTTGATCAGATGCTAGTGTCTAATGGTAACAACTTCCTTGATTAAGGGTCTTACTAAAGCTGGAAAAAGTTCAATAAGTTACCTAAGTTTACCTACTTACTACTTGTGTAAGTGGTAGAGACAGTAGAGGCAGGATTTTAACTCCAAGCTCAGCTTTTAGCTAATTATGATCTATTGCCTCACATTTGGTTTTCATGGCTGACTTACTCTATGGAATATAGGGTTTTATATTTGTGAAAGTACAAGATGAAATAATTTTTAAATTGGAAAATAAGTGGAGTCAAAATAAACCTGTGGTTTCACTGAACATTGTTTGATACTTACATGGAGCTCACATACCAAGAACATTTTGATTTCGTTTTGTGCTCACAGACCATACCCGATTTGATCAACAAAATGTATTGAACAACAACAACAAAACTTAACCAAGTAATAAATAAATAGGTACAAATTCATTTGATATTAATGGAAAAACAAACTTCAAAGCAGAAGTCTGCTTTAGATAGTACATGTAAGATTTAGCTAGGTGCTCCACAACCCTATTATAAAAGCAGCTCTTAAGGAAGTCAGATATATACAAAAGGTACCTAGAGAAAATAAGTGTCCTGGGACAGAAGGAGCAGAAAGAGCAAGAACCTCAGTTGGAAGGGAATTTATAACATGAAACAAAGAAAGATGAATGCTAGGAATGAAGATGGTGGTGCCCACCTAAAAGTCATCCAGGGAAGAGGGTGTTCTGGCTTAGGGACTTAATTTATATTACCATTTTGACAGGTGCATCACTGCTGTGAATGAAGTTGAATCTATGACTTTTGTAGCCATTTCACATTAAACAACTGAATTTTTTAGTTCTGCTTTTATGTGGTAAAAGCAAATTTTAAAATTATAATTGGTAGTTTTTGTACAGAAACAGAATATTCACATCAGGTTGGACACAAACCTTCTGACAATTTTAATTTCTCATTATAAAATAGTATGTTGGCATTTTGGTTTGTTTAGCAGTTTCTTGTGAGTTTGGTTAGTGTGAGTTCATCACCAAGGGAATCATCGTCAGCTGCTGAGTCAGCAAAGCCAAAAATCAAACTCTGTTTTATGGACTATTTATATTTACCAGAGTCACTGCTACTTAGAGGTCTCTTGGCAGTTTCTTCTGGGCTTTGTCTTAGTCTTTACATTTTCAGAAAACATTTTTGAAAAATATATTTATTAGTCTTACTGGTTTTTGTAAATGAGCATATTGAGAATTAAATTACTTACATGGGATTCTTAAAATTTCCATAAAACTAAGTCTTTCTAGTGAAATATTTTATTGGTTTATTGATAAAAAGGCTTGAGCACTTATAATGTAGACTTTGAATATGTACTTGTGATTTGAAAAAAAAAATTTGAATAGTAACACATTTTGAGTGGTAACTCATTGTTTGCTTTTTAATTTTTTCTTCAGATCACAAAAAAATATATTAAGATCCCATTTCAAGGTAAGTTATCATTCTCTTATGAACTTGTCTTTTTACTATAGTTTTTAGTATAAATTTAAGTAAAACTAAGTTTAATAATGTTTCACCTTAATATTTTTTAGCAATTCCAAATGGAGTAAAAATGTTTTATAATGGACTTGTTCTGAAAATCGTATGCTATTGTTTTAATGACTGTAAATCAAACAGTGTTAAAGGATTCATGGTGATTTCTTAGGATTAACAGAAACACAGTTCTGATAGATAGCAACAATATTTTGGTATATATAAAAATGGATAACAATAGTAACTATAAGAAAAGCATAAGGAAAATGTTTAATATTGCACACAAACATGTAAAATGTTTTTGCATAGAGGGTAAGAGAATTTTATACAATTGCATATCTGAGTAAGGGAAAGTAGACTGGAAAATGTACCTGTAACTTATAGAGACTCACACCATTTTCTCATTCTCTTCCCAACTGAAAACCTTTCAGAATAAATTATGACACTAAGAAAACCAATAAACAATAGAGGATAATCTATTTATATAATGAATTATAGAAAGAACAAGGAAGAAAAACACACAAATGGCATAGATAGGAATTAGAGAAGAAGAGGCTTCTGTTCCAAGATTGGAGATGCTATCAAAGTAGCTTTAGTTGGCTTAGTTGGATTTAGTTGGATTCCACAGATACTTTATGTACAGAATCCAAAACTATGTTATGATAATTGTTCTAATAATTTGATTGCTTACTGTATCTTAATTAAGTATTAAGAATATAAAGGGCACAGAATAAGTATATTGATAGTCCTAAATAGGAAATATTAATAAATTATTAAGGAATAATATTTGTTCTATAGAAGAAACAAAGAAAGTCATGTGATTTTAAAAGGGGATGATAATTTCAGAAAAGACAGCACTACAGTTTATAGTTAAAGACCTGGGTAACAGAGCTGCCTCTCAAATTCTTGCGATACAAACATCAAAAACGATATTTTAGATTTTCACAGTTAATATTTATAATATTGCTTTCTTATTTTATAACTTTTCTATTGCATATAATTTTTAAAAGAAATTTTATTACAGATTGTGGAAAAATACTCTCTTCGGTGATAATAGGTTTATAATTTTATAATGAAAGAAGAAAATATTAGTCTTCTTCCTCAAATCCTGTCGAAGTTCCCATAAATCTTTTTAAAACAAAGCATGCATATAAAGGTTTTTGTAGGTGGGAACCTGAGGGTCTAAATGTTTCCTCTTTTTCTGTGCAGCTGGGGAAAAATTGATTTATCCATATTTATATTAGGTATTAATTATGTTTGGCTGTTAGTAACAATGGCATAAAGAAAATATTTTATTTTTCTTTCACATAGAAGAAATCCAGAAGTAATCTGAACTGATGTGATGTTTCCTTGGTCATCGGGGGCACATGACCCTGACACATGAGTTGCATTTTTCTATTCTGTCATTCCTGACGTATGACTTGCATCCTCAAGTTTATCTCATGGCCATTATTGTAGCTCAGACTCCATCATCATATTGATATTTTAGACAGAAAGCAGTAGGAAGGGGAAACCGTAAACAGAGCACATGCTACCAATCTCTTGCCCTTTTAAGGAGCCTTCTTGGATGTCCATGCAACATAACCTTTTCTGCTTACATTTTATTGGCTAGCTAGTCAAGCTCACACACCCATTTGTAAAGGAAGCTTGGAAATAGAGTTTTCAAAACTGTGTATCTTGCTTCCCTCAGTAAAATTAGGGTTCTGTTACTGAGGAAGAAGAAGAAATGGATAAGTGGGTAGGCAACTCCCACTTTTAGTATCTGCTATACACCTGTAACAGAATAAACCATATATTGGGGGCAGACTTGGTAATGAGGTATAAATTTTTCTCATGATGGTGTTAAATTCCCTTTTTTAAAAAAGATAATCTTTTTTTAAATTATTATTATTATACTTTAAGTTTTAGGGTACATGTGCACAACGTGCAGGTCTGTTACATATGTATACATGTGCCATGTTGGTATGCTGCACCCATTAACTCGTCATTTAGCATTAGGTATATCTCCTAATGCTATCCCTCCCCGGAAACCATCATTCTCAGCAAACTATTGCAAGGACAAAAAACCAAACACCACATGTTCTCACTCATAGGTGGGAATTGAACAATGAGAACACATGGACACAGGAAAAAAGATAATCTTTTAAAGTTGTCTTCCTAAAGAAAATTTAGCTTTCATTCTAAACACCAAGAACAATTAGATTAGTAATAGTTGTGTAGATTTCACTGAAATAGGATCAAATGTACCTGTGGGGCTTTGAGCTTCATGAGAAAGAAATGCTGAGTAGCGTTCTGAGGGCTCTCATTCTGGTTTTGATTTAAGCTTTGCTGCCAGTTTTTACTGACAGTTTTCAGAATGGAAGAGTTACAGTATGAAGAATAGAATGACTGGCTTGGGAACATTAAGATGACTGGTAAATACTCATCATGGAAAGATTTTCATATTTTAATGTTCATGTGAATCACGGGGTTGGAGTGGGCTGTTAAACTGAGATCTGCTGGTTCAGTAGATGTAAGGTGGGGCCTGATACTCTGCATTTCTAACAGTCTTCCAGATGTTGCTGATACTAATGTCACAAGCTCAGCTTAGACTACACTTTGAGTAACAAAGTTCTAGGAAATAATGCTGAGAGGAATACTAAGAGGTGTGTTTCCAATAGGTGCCCATCTTGGGTTTACGCTTGACTGATATTTGTATTCCAGTTCAGTTGCTTGCTGTCTTGCAGTTGAACTAAGTGACCTTCAGGACTTCTTTAAATCAGTTTTTTTTTTTTTAATGTTTCTTTGAATTAAAGAGTAAAAGTCCTCAGAGGAGATTCCTTTAGCTCCCTAAGAGGGAGAAAGACCAATAATTTAGAATGATCATCTAGAAGTTTTGAGAAATAAAACCTGG
Organism: Gorilla gorilla gorilla; assembly: GCF_029281585.2. NCBI lineage: Eukaryota > Metazoa > Chordata > Mammalia > Primates > Hominidae > Gorilla > Gorilla gorilla. Next base: position 112,189,650 of record NC_086017.1, on the reverse strand, counting down.
AGGAATTTTAAAAGAAATGTCTCCTTAGACCATTCAGAACCTCCTAATTTTCTTGAGACTCTTTTGATAGTGGCTCATCTGTATAGCGGAATGCAAATGCCTTAGGAGAAGAAAGATGGGCAAGAATTGGCCTATGATAGCACTTGTGATCTTGGTTTATATAGTATTGACCAATATAGAAAAGGTGGAAATATATCATTTTCTGAGTTATACTGTGCTTAGTTTTCTGCACTGATAGACATTTTTTTTCCTTTTTGCTAACGATTATCAGAATTCCTGGAGAGAATTCTCTCCAGACAGAGTTTTTATGCTATGAATATTTAATCTCTAATTTTCCCTCTCTGGTTATAACTGAAATCATATAATGTGAGAGATTAAATCTCTATTTAATTGTCATTTAATAATTATTTAGCCCTTCCTAATTGTAATGTGATTTATTTTTACTCTAATAATACTGCTTGGGGCATTTTAGCTAAGGTTAGCAAAGTGCACTGGAAATATATTTTTGAAAAAACTTCTATATAATTCTCTTTTTTTAAAAAAAGTAGTGTATTAACAAGTGTCATATAATGTTTAAGTGGTGTATTCTTAAATGGATTAATTTTTTAAATTGTTACCTTTTATTTGTTTCAGTGTCCCTGAATGAGATTTCATTGCTAGTGGATACCACACATTTAAAGCGGTTTGGGTTATGGAAAAGTAAGGATGATAATCACAGTAAAAGGAGTCATGCTATTCTTTTCTTCTGGGTCTCTTCAGATTATCTTCAAGAGATTCAGACTCAATTAGAACACTCTGTATTAAGCCAGCAATGTGAGTATAAAATGATTTCTAAATTTCAGGATAACTTGAAATTGTCATAAATAGTTTTTTTCTAAAATAATTTAATAGAATGTTATTTCGGTGAATTGAAATTAATTTTATTTAGTGAAAATAATTTTGTTTCTTTCTTTTTTTTTTTTTTTTTGAGATGGAGTCTCGCTCTGTCACCCAGGCTGGAGTGCAGTGGCACTATCTCTGCTCACCGCAAGCTCTGCCTCCCGGGTTCACGCCATTCTCCTGCCTCAGCCTCCTGAGTAGCTGGGACTACAGGTGCCCGCCACCGTGCCCGGCTAATTTTTTGTATTTTTAGTAGAGACGGGGTTTCATCGTGTTAGCCAGGATGGTCTCGATCTCCTGACCTTGTGATCTGCCCGCCTCGGCCTCCCAAAATGCTGGGATTACAGGCGTGAGCCACTGCGCCTGGCCCTAATTTTGTTTCTTAATTTTAGGATAGATTATTTAATTCACATAATTTCTCCTTATAGTTGTATTCAACCAGTTGAAATTCTCATCTAAAATAAAAAGAATAGCTTAAAAAATCTTAAATGTTTACCTTGAAAATTTTAAGTTCTTAAAAAAAGAATGCCTTATCTTTTAGTCATTTGCCATGTTTGACTACTTTCCTTCCTTTCTTTCTGTTTGAGACAGAATCTTACTCTGTTGCCTGGGCTACAGTACAGTGGCATGTTCATCGCTTCCCACAACCTCAAACTCCTGGGCTCATGTGATCCTCCCACATCAGCCTCCCAAGTAGCCGGGACTACAGGGGTGCAGCACCATACCTGGCAGTTTCTGTCCTTCTTTCTTCTTTCTTCCTTTTTTCTTCCTTCTTCCATTTTCTTCCTCCTCCTTCCTCCTCTTTCTTCCTCCTTCCTCCCTCCTTCCTCCTCCTCCTTTCCTCCTCCCTCCTCCTCCTTTTTTTAAACAGATTGAAATCTTTTATTAAATTTTTTTTTATTTCCATGGATTTTTGGGAAACCGGTGGTATTTGATTACATAAGTTCTTTAGTGGTAATTTGTGAGATATTAGTGCACCCATAACCCGAGCAGTATACACTGAACCCAATTTGTAGTCTTTTATCCCTCACCCCCTTCCTACCCTTTCCCCCTGAGCCCCCAAAGTCTATTGTATCATTTTTATGCCTTTGCATCCTCATAGCTTAGCTCCCACTTATGACTGAGAACATGGGCTGATTGGTTTTCCATTCCTGAGTTACTTCACTTAGTATAATAGTCTCCAATCCTATCCAGGTTGCTGTGAATGCCATTAATTCATTACTTTTTATGGCTGAGTAGTATTCCATCATATATATATGTACCACAGTTTCTTTATCCACTCATTGATTGATGGGCATTTGGGCTGGTTCCACATTTTTGGAATTGTGACTTGTGCTGCTATAAACGTGTGTGCAAGTATCTTTTTTGTATATTGACTTCCTTTCCTCTGGGTAGATACCCAGTAGTGGGACTGCTGGATCAAATGGTAGTTCTACTTTTAGTTCTTTAAGGAATCTCCACACTCTTCCATAGTGGGTGTACTAGTTTACATTCCCACCAGCAGTGTAGAAGTGTTCCCTTTTCACTGTATCCACACCAACTTCTATTATTTTTTCATTCTTTGATAATGACCATTCTTGTGGGAGTAAGGTGGTATCGCATTGTGGTTTGCATTTCTCTGATTATTAGTGATGTTGAGCATTTTTTCATGTTTATTGGTCATTTGTGTATCTTCTTTTGAGAATTGTCTATTCATGTCCTTAGCCCACTTTTTGATGGGTTTGTTTTTTTCTTGCTAATTAATGTTTGAGTTCCTTGTAGATTCTGAATATTAGTCCTTTGTTGGATGCATAGATTGTGAACATTTTTTTCCCACTCTGTGGGTTGTCTGTTTACTCTGCTGACTGTTCTTTTTGCCATGCAAAAGCTCTTTAGTTTAATTAAGTCCCACCTATGTATTGTTGTTTTGGTTGCATTCGCTTTTGGGTTCTTGGTCATGAAATCTTTGCCTAAGCCAATGTCTAGAAGGGTTTTTCCAATGTTATCTTCTAGAATTTTTATAGTTCCATGTCATAGATTTAAGTCTTTGATCCATTTTGAGTTGATTTTTGTATAAGGTGAGAGATGAGGCTCCAGTTTCATTCTCCTACATGTGGCTTGCCATTTACCCAGCACCATTTGTTGAATAAGGTGTCCTTTCCCCACTTTGTTTGTGTTTGCTTTGTTGGACATTCCAAATCTGTAAAGGGGAAGTCAAACTGTCACTGTTTCAGGATACAAAATTAATGTACACAAATCAGTAGCTCTGCTGTACACCAACAGCGACCAAATTGAGAATCAAATCAAGAACTCAACCCCTTTTACAACAGCTGCAAAAAATAAAAATAAAATACTTAGGAATATAGCTAGCCAAGGAGGAATATAGCTAACCTCTACAAGGAAAACTACAAAACATTGCTGAAAGAAATCATAGACAACACAAACAAATGGAAACACATCCCATGCTCATGGATGGGTAGAATCAATATTGTGAAAATGACCATATTGCCAAAAGCAATCTACAAATTCAATGCAATTCCCATCAAAATACCACCATCATACTTCACAGAACTAGAAAAAACAATCCTAAAATTCATATGGAACCAAAAAAGAGCTCACATAGCCAAAGCAAGACTAAGCAAAAAGAACAAATCTGGAGTCATCATATTACCTGATTTCAAACTATAAGGCCATAGTCACCAAAACAGTATGGTACTGGTATAAAAATAGGCAAATAGACCAGTGAAACAGAATAGAGAACCCAGAATAAGCCCAAATTCTTTCTTCTCCTTTTTTTTTTTTTTTTTTTTTTGCTTTCTTTTTTTGTAGAGATGGGCTCTTGATATGTTCCTCAGGCTGGTCTCAAGCACCTGGCTTCAAGCTATCCTCCTGCCTTGGCCTCCCAAAGTTTTAGTGTTATAAGTGTGAGCCACCATGCCTGGCCAACTACCTTTCTTATGAGTTTCTTGCCCTTGGTCATGACGAACTCTGACAGAATTTGCAGCAAAGTTAAATAAAATATAGAAGTCTTTGCCTTCAGTCTTTAGTTTCTAAAAAGTGAAATTCAGTTTACTTATATATTATTCCTTTAAGATTCGGTTGAATACTTTCCCATATGCACCTATAACACTTATCTACATAATATACATCTTGAGATATTTTTCAACTTTGTTTAGTCTCCAGCTCCTGAAGGAGTTGGGTTTAGAACTACATCAATCAAATTTAGTAAGGTTCTTTCTTACCTGTTTGATCCCTCTACCTTTTTCCTACTCTCCTGCACAGTAAAGGTGTTAAGTAGTGAACTAAATTTTATAACTTTCAAATTTGTTATTTTCCTGTCCTAATTACTTCTACTAGGAAAATTCATGATTAAATAGCAGAGAAGGTGGGGAAAATAGAAACAGCCATTTATAAGCATTATCTGGGAAGAGAATGTCTTCAGATCACCATTGAAATGACTGAGGAGAAAATGTAGGAGGTGCTTAATTGGAATATGTTTCTAGTTGATAGAGTTGATTCATAAAGGAGGCTAGAGAAAAATAATTATTAATTATTCATTCATACGTTCATTAACAAATGTTTATTACTAAATGTCAGGCACTGCAGATATAGCAATCAGTACTATTGTGACATTTTAGTGCAGTAGAACAGGAGTCCACCAATTGTGAGTTTTGGTTCTGGATTACTAATGGCCTACTTTTGGGATATTAATTTGCCTTGGTTATTACCTAAAATACAAAATACTTGGGGTTATATTCCAACCTTACTATTATTAATAATTAAATTACTTTTATTATAATCCTCTTGAAAAATAATACTATTGATACAAATTATTTTTTCCTTTTGTAGCAAAATCTACTGAATTCATTTTCCTTGAACTACACAATCCTGTTTCACAAAGAGAAGAATTGAAGCTGAAAGATATTATGACAGAAATAAGTATAATCAGTGGAGAATTAGAGCTTTCTTACCCGTTGTCTTGGGTTCAGGCATTTCCTTTGTTTCAGAACCTCTCTTCAAAAGAAAGTTCTTTTATTCATTATTACTGTGTTTCAACTTGTTCTTTCCCTGCTGGTGTTGCTGTTGCTGAAGAAATGAAGCTGAAACCAGTATCTCAGGTTAGCATATCATTAATATAATTGGCAGAGAAGGGGGAGGTTCAGAAAACATTTATTCATTGATATTAGGCTGCTTTCAAATGCTACATTTTGTGAAAAGGGCACAGGAACCAACCCAAAAGAACTCCCGTTGCCAATGCTGGAACAATTTGTTAAACAAAATCAATAATGACAGCATGGGATTATAACCAAATAAAAAATAAATATTAGTCTATATTTATATAAATAGATAACTGAGTAAATGAATGAATAAATAATACATGGTGGATAAGGGACAATTATATCTTAGAAAAAAATCCAATTAATAAATGAAAAGGAATAAGAGAAATACAAAACCACAAGTAGAACACTATGTTTATGAGTATTGCAAAGTCCACCAACAGATGCTAAATTTAATGAGTAAAAATTTAAGTAGAAACAAAATATATGCATAATCTCAAAGTCTCTAGCATAAAATATGTATTATTTACAAAAAGAAAAGTGGTAACTTTGCAGTGGAGAAACCTTGTAGACATCACTTTAACCAAGTTATCAAAATGAACATCACCAGTAATAAGACATATTGACATAACACACCCCTTCGTATCATGCACTGAGAAGTACCACATCACTTCTGTGGTGTTCTTTCCAGTAATATGTAATCTCAATATAATTATGAGAAAAATGAGACAAGTCCTGTTACAAAATAATTGACCAGTACTCTTTAGAAGTATCAAGGTCGGCCGGACACAGTGGCTTACACCTGTAATCCCAGCACTTTGGGAGGCCAAGGCAGGTGGATCACGAGAGGTCAAGACATTGAGCCCATCTTGGCCAACATGGTGAAACCCTGTCTCTACTAAAAATACAAAAATTAGCTGGGTGTGGTGGCACATTCCTGTAATCCCAGCTACTCGGGCGGCTGAGGCAGGAGAATTGCTTGAACCCAGGAGGTGGAGATTGCAGTGATCGAGATTGTGCCACTGCACTCCAGCCTGGCTACAGAGTGAGACTGTCTAAAAAAAAAAAAGGTACTAAGGTCATGAAAAACAAGGAAAGACTAAGGAATTGTAGGATCCTGTAACAGAAAAAGGATATTAATGGAAAAGTGAAATCAAAATGAAGTCTGTAGCTTAGTTAATACTATTAGGCCAATGTTAATTTTTTAGTTTTGGTCATTGTATTATGGTTGTGTATGATAAGATTAGGGGAATTTGGGCAAGGTTGATTTCTTTCAACTCTTTTTTAAGTCTAAAATTATCTTGAAAACAATAGTAAGTTTTAAAATGCTATGTTTATTTTTATAGGAGGTTGGTAATATACATGTAGCTTGTATATCTCTGCCAAATAGTTCTAGAAAGAAAAGAATTTATTAAGAAGCTATGGCATACTCATATATACACCTGTGCACATGCATGCACGTACACGGGTTTGGCCAGAGGCTAATCTTTTATTCAAAAGGCCTGTAGAAAGCCACATTAGTGTTAGATAAAGTATAAGACTTCATCTCTATCTTTCTTTATGTATAATGTTGTCAATATTTTGCGTCCTAATTATATTGTATATATAAATTTATATATTTTCCATTTAGTGGAATTACATTATTATAAATGTAGCCTCTTAATTTTAAATTTTATTTCCTATTTATTACATTTTTTGATTATTTTGAACTGCAAAATTGTTATATTCTTCTTTAATTCTGTAGTCCATATCTGCAAATAGTACTTCAAGTTAATCTTTGACCATTGTTTATACAATATCTTTTCATCACCAGTATTATTTTGGTTTGGTTATATCTATGGAAAATCTAAAAGTATAGATATAATTCTTAGGGATTTTTAAAGTCACATTTTCTCTCACACGTCTACGTTTTGACTTTGTTCTTTTGAAAGTTATGATGTTTGAGACCCTTTTTCTTGCCACTTTCCGTCAGCCCTCAAACACAGATGCGGCCAAGCCTACTTACACCTTCCTGCAGAAGCAAAGTAGCGGTTGCTACTCCCTTTCTATTACATCTAATCCAGATGAAGAATGGCGAGAAGTCAGGCACACTGGACTTGTTCAGAAGTATGTACTGTCATAGCATGTTTGTAGTAGATGGGCATATTAGTAGTTTTTATTCATGTTGCTGCTTTTCAGTAGTTTAACTTTTGAAATGTTTTAAGTTTTACTTTCATGCTGATAGTAATGGAAATAGGTTTTTTTAAAGAAATTATGAGGAAGTTAAAAAATTTATTAAGAAAACAATAGGTGCCATTTTACTTTTATGTCAGTAAGACATAAATGGCAGACAAAGTGTCATATTTGGTAATATTAAAGTGTTTATTAAAAATATTTGAGTAGTAATGTATGATTTAAAAAATTCTACATTCCTTATCTGAACATATGATAGGGAAAATGAAATTGCTTACTGAAATATGCTTCAATTTAAGGTACTTTGGAGTTTGTTACAAGTTCTCTTTCAGAAATTGCTTCTTTGTTCATATTTCATCCATGTCTTCTCATGGTGCTAAGGAAGAATATGGAGTCTGTGCATTTAATGGTGATTTCTATACCTCCATGTGATTCTATTTCTTTGTTTTGAAAAAAGACACTTGAAAGACTAGGATAGGAAAATAGCCAATAAGGTAGAAACTATCATATTAGCACTTTAAATTTACAGTTTTCTTTTTTGATTTAGGTGCCATGATACTAAGATTAAATCAATGTGGATGACTCTTACCATACTGAACCTTTCTGGCGCAAGAAGTACATATTATACCTTCATTACTGACTACATTTTTCATTGAGTACTGCTCTACCTATTCCAAGATTATAGCCCGGAATTCACAACTGGTCTTATTTCTAAGCTTTAAGAGAGAATGCCAGCAGAAGGATGACTAATTAGTTGTCATCTCTTCTCTACTACTTTCTGGTTGTGATTAAATTATATGTCTCCTTTGTGGTCTCTTAAGTTTTACGTGGCAGGCACTTTTTATGGGGAGACTTGCCTCCTAAGCTCCCATGTTATTTCTTTTTTGTCCAGCTGCTGGTGTAGATTAGCCACCAGGAGCAGAGCACAATTTTTGACTGCTAGCTTTTCTGAAAGGAAGGGAACTAGTCTTGAGGAGTCAAACTTAGAAAGCGGAGAAAGGAAAAGCTATATTTTATTACATCAGTTTATTGAAAGTTAAAAATTATGAAGAAGAGCAACATCTTCAATGGTATAACTGATTGTGAGATAAAACCTGTTGATTAGAGACTAATTCAGATAGTAGCCTATTAAGACTAGCCCACATGGGAAGTATTGGAAAAGAAAAGATAATACTCAATCGGAGTACCATTAGTAGCTTGTAAGGATAAAGGAAGGAAAATATCATTATTTATGCCTGGTCAAATGTTTTTTACCCTACAGATTTGAGTTACAGAATACCACTGCCCAGTTATTGTTTCATATAAGAAATCTCTTAGATAATAGGATTTTCAATATCAGTATATGTTAACTTTATTTTTACTTTTAAGGTTGATTGTATATCCTCCACCACCTACTAAGGGGGGATTAGGAGTAACTAATGAAGATCTGGAGTGTTTAGAAGAAGGAGAGTTTCTTAATGATGTAATCATTGATTTTTACCTTAAGTAAGTACAATGATAAATGATCCTACATGTTTTACAGATTTTACTGAGAAACTTAAAATAAATGTCTTTATCTCTGAATTATTTTAAATTCTGTTAAAAGTAGCCTGCCAAGATTTCAGATTTGGAAAATTTTTGCTTACCAAGGTTTTCTAGAATTGACTTATTCAGTTTCATTGCTTTACTTACTGTGGATGCTATATAGTTAAGAAGAGTTGCTGCTTTTTTGCTTTTTTAGCTTTTGTTAGTTTTTGATGTAAATTTCTTTAACTATTGTATTATGGTGGTGAAAGAAGTTACTTACAAATTACAAATCATTTTGGGAACTAAAAAACAGCAGCTCTATTTAGATATCTGTTGTATCTTTTTTTTTTGTTTGAGATGGAGTCTCACTCTTGTCACCCAGGCTGGATGGAGTCCAGTGGCACAATCTTGGCTCACTGCAACCTCCGCCTCCCGGGTTCAAGCTATTTTCCTGCCTCAGCCTCCTGAGTAGCTGGGATTACAGGCACCCGCCACCACGCCCGGCTAATTTTTGTACTTTTAGTAGAGATGGGGTTTCATGTTGGCCAGGCTGGTCTTGAACTCCTGACCTCAGGTGATCTGCCCTCCTTGGCCTCCCTAAGAGTTAACTATCATTTTAAGAATCCATATCACTTAATTTCTCCCCCAACTTTTTGTATAGCCAGAGCTGCAGGAATTGGTATGAAAACATTTAAAACTTTATGCAAAGGAAATTTGCTTCTAGCCGTCATTTTGTACTGTATCTCTAGACCTAGATTCCCAACAGTTGATGGAGATATCTCCTAATGATTTTACACATCTCTCCCAAACCAAATTTATTATAATCTTACCTAAGCTCTATTGTTTTACTAAATAATACTAGTAATCTTTATCTCAGTAACTCAGGTCAAAATCTCACATTATATTTACAGACACTGTAGATTTAATCTCTAGGAATTAAATGTGGGTCTTTTTTATATCTTCCGTGTTTCTTTTTGAACATATGGAATACAGTTATAATTGTTTTAATATTCTTTTCTGCTAATTCTAACAACTCTGTCAGTTCTGGGTTCAATTGACTGATTTTTCTCTTCATTATGAGTCATTTCTTTGCGCTTTTGCATGTCTGGTAATTTTTTGATTGGGTGCTGGATATTTTTTTATTTATAAATATGCTTGAATTTTGTTTTGGGACACAGTAAAATTATTTAGAAAATGTTTGATGCCTTTAAGATTTGTTAGATGAGGCCAATAACTTAATGTTACTACTGAGGAAAGACCTTTTTGAGTACTCTACCCAATGTCTCAGGAATTACGAAGTTTCCAATTTGGCTAATAGGAACAGGCACCATTCTTGGTCTCTGTGAGCACTTGGTATCATTCTCTCTGATCTTTTTGGGTAGTTCTTTCCCTATCCCTGGGTACTTTCCTCGCATACATTCGGTGTTTAATACTCTCCTGAATACTTGAAGAGGACTTTGCAGCTGTCTGGAGTTCTCTGTATAGCTCTTTCCTTTCCAGTATTCTGATCTGCAAACTCTAGCTACTCCATTTTAAAAAAACAATCACACATTTTCAAGCCTGCATAAACTATAAAGAATAGCAGAGTTTTCTAATCATGAAGGGGTTAATTACTAAGTGATTGAAGTATAAGCTTATATGGAAGGATTGTTTTAGTACAGAAATGGACTAAGAATTTAGAGATGAATCATATCACACAGTTATTAACATTTTTCTAGATTTATTTGGCAGTGTCACAATTTCACTTTTATATTTGAGTATATGATTATTTGATTAATATTTTCTACCCTCACTCCTCTGGATTATAGGCTCTACAGGGGCAGGTACTTTATTTTTCCCCTCTTGTTTTGTGTCTCTAGTGTAAACATGGTGTTTGGCACATGTTAGGAATTTTTTAAAGTTTTTAAATTTTTTTTTTTTTTTTTGAGACAGAGTCTCGCTGTGTCACCTAGGCTACAGTGCAGTGATGTGATCTCAGCTCACTGCAACCTCTGCCTCCCGGGTTCAAGTGATTCTCCTGCCTCAGCCCTCTGAGTAGCTGGGACCACAGGTGCACACCACCACACCCAGCTAATTTTTGTATTTTTAGTAGAGACGGGGTTTCACCATGTTGGTCAGAATGGTCTCGATCTCTTGACCTCGTGATCTGCCCGCCTCGGCCTCCCAAAGTGCTTGGATTACAGGCGTGAGCCACCGTGCCTGGCCACATGTTAGGAATTTGATAATTATTTCTTAAGTAAATGAATGAATAAGTGGGTAATTTCTGCTTTACATGATGGAAGGCTAGGTAACTAACCAAACTGAAAGCTGAAATCAGAGCAAACTGCAAGATTGCTTTGAATCAAAATAGATAAAAAATAAAGATTTCCAGAACACATAAGACAACTGGGGGAAGACCAAGTAAAATCTAAAAATAATTTACTTTTGTGGGGTTACTACTTTACAGGTATCTTATATTGGAGAAGGCATCAGATGAACTTGTTGAACGAAGTCACATTTTTAGTAGCTTTTTCTATAAATGCTTGACAAGAAAGGAAAATAATTTAACAGAAGATAATCCAAATCTTTCGTAAGTTAATCCTCTAATGTACTTAAGTTTTAAGAGAAAATGTACTATTTTTGATGCTCCTAGTAAAGTGGCTTCTTTATAGTATTTCCTCAAGTAGGCAGTACTACCATTTGTGCAGGTCCTGGGTCTGTTTGCCATGAGAGCCATTTCTCATCCTTCCACTGTTTTGCTGCCCATGACAGGGAGGCTGACACTTGCAGTCTGCATTTCCAATTACATGTCCCTGGGGGAAATCCTGGAAGTTGGAGGGCAAGGAAGAAAGAAGCTAGGTTATTTCTTCCCTACTCTCTTTGCATTGGGAAATGATTCTGACAGTGGCTGTATTTCCTCTGTGAGTCCACCTCTCACAGGACAGACCTGCTATAACTCCAGCTTTCATCTGGAGGTACTGCTTCCTCTCTTTGCCCTCTACCCTACAGGTATAGCAGTTTCCTCCTCTGCTAATCTTTGCTGTCTCACTGTCCCCGTTTTTGGCTTTGTGTTTTTTTGTTTTTCTTTTTTTGTCAATGCTATAGCCAATTTCCTGCATTAAATTCTATCAGTTATATAGGGCTGTTTTTGTTTTCCTGGTTGGATCCCCAATGACAGACTATTTAATTAAACCTATGCTACATTATACGAAATACCGTATTTGTTTGCACAATTTGGCTGATTTTTGCCCAAGTATTTTTTTGGTTAATACTAAAACTGTGGAGCAGTGGCTAGGGATAGGCAAAAAGGAGGTATTTCTTAGACAGTAGAAACTTGGATAGTTGTTGCAACATGAGGCATTTCTCTCCTTTCCCCATACTTAACAATTTGTATGATAATCTATTTGAGTAGACTCATGATAAAGTTGAGTTATTGTTATTTTAAAAGTTAGTGTAAACATTTCTCTACTGCTTTACAATTTACAACTCCATTTATTGACATTATTTCAGTTTTTCCTATCATGACAGTACCTTTTGATAGGGCATATAAACTGTATCCCAGTTTTTCATATGAGGAAGCAGTCTAATGAAGATTAATAAATTTTACTTAAGATGAACAGCTAGTGAGTGGCAGAACTAGTTGGTACTTAAATCTTTACCTTTTAACTTCTAGTCCAAAGTTTTTATTGTACTAGATTGCTTTAAAAAATGGCTATGAGAGTTTGTTTCATCTCGTTAAAATAACAGGAATAATAAACAAGAGTTAGAAGAGGATTAATGGATAAACTGCTTGAATTTGATATATTGTTGGAGAAAGAGGGTAGGAATAGGGAGACTAATTCATATTTATTGAGTGCCTGCTAGGAACTAAGACGGTGAACATAAAGTTATTTGATTCTACAGTATTATTGTCATTGTCTTTATTAATTGAAGCTTAAGGAAGTTATATGAGTTTTTCAAAGTTGGATATAGCTTTCCAGTTTCAAAGTTCAACTCTTTCTGTTGTTCATAGTGTTGTGATTATATAATTAATGGTCTAAATTGGGATGCTTGTGAGAATAATAGGAGGCTGTCTTAGTGGGTACACTAGACAACGAGTGCGTATACCAGGGCTTTTCTAGACAAACTGGGATGTATGATTAACTCCATTTTGAGTGTCTTTACAGGTTTGGAATTTGTCCTGATGGACAAGACCTGCGAGGATCAGTTAAGGAGAAAACTGCAATTTGAAAATATTTCTGATAATCAGGGCTAGGAGAGGGATATATGGAAGGGGGAGATTTATTAAATAAATTAGGTAACATTTCTGATGCCCTCCTGTTCTGTTTTATGTATACAGAATTTAATGATTGGTACCATGCACTTAATCTCATGTTTTATTTCAAGATTATTCAAAGTAGAGATTGTGAATTTTGTATACTCACCTTCAAACTAAGGAAATGAAAGTAGATAGATTCTGCTGTATTAGTAAGCTTTTCAAAAAACAGATATTGTGTACCTGATTATTATATACATAATAAAAATAAAGTTACGTGAGTGGCATCCTCTAGGGTAAGATGCATAAGATACTACACACACACACATGTACACACGCACATGAATATGTGAATACTAATGCTTGGTCTGTTAAGCATTCACACAATTTGATAGATCAAGCATTAGTGTTTACACAAAGAATCCCTACAAATCAGTTTTTAAAAGTCATCAGAGCAGCAAGAGATATGAATTTTAATGGCCAATAAATCCACACCAAAAGGCTCTAACTACTAGTGTTGAGAAGCTACAGATTCCTTATCATGCTTTATGAGATCCTGAAAGATCTGGTTTCTTCCATCTCCTTAAACTCATCTCATAATATTGTTTCCTCTCATTTACCATACTTAAGTTCAACCTACCTCATTTCCATTTTCAAATATGCTGACCTCTTTCCTATTTTCTGCCTGAAACAACTTATCCTGGCATTTAAAAAATTTGTTTCACAGCTTGATCTCTAATCATTTTATTCGTTTGTTTACGTCTTCATTTTCTGTTTCTCATTTGAAGCTACATGAAGTTAGGGACTTTATCTGTCTTATTTTCCACTCTATCCCCAGTGCCTTGCTTGGTGCTTGGAACATACTAGGAACTCAAAATATGAGATGATAACAGTGCCTATTATTGATTACTGAGAGAACTGTTAGACATTTAGTTGAAGATTTTCTACACAGTTAGGAACTGAGAATAGGAGATTATGTTTGGCCCTCATATTCTCTCCTATCCTCCTTGCCTCATTCTATGTCTGATATATTCTCAATCAAATAAGGTTAGCATAATCAGGAAATCGACCAAATACCAATATAAAACCAGATGTCTATCCTTAAGATTTTCAAATAGAAAACAAATTAACAGACTGTGCACTAGTTGAAAGTAATTGTTTATACTGATTATAATGGTTGGGTCCTTTTGAAATGAGAAAATTCAATAAACATGTGACTTTGATTTTTTTATGTGGTTAATCTTCCACATAGTGTCTAATTGCTGTCAAATCTTTTAGCTCATTCTGGATCCTATGTTACTCCTAATGTTTACCCATAGGGTTTTGGCTAGATATTATTCAGATGAACAAGATGGGGCAATGATTTCAGTTTCCTATATGACTTGATAAAAATTATATAAGAATGTAATGGTTTGCCTTTTTTTTTTTCCTGCAATAAGAGTTCCATCCAAGGGACTGAGCCAGAAGTCACATACCACCTTTATCCCCCTGTTAAATGTCATTTTCTTCCTTCCTAAAACCTTTCTTTTGACAGTCAAACTTGGTTTTATATCCTTCTCTTTTAACTCCCCTGATTAGGTAAAGAAAAGAAACTAGTATTTGTGTGTATGCAAGCCAACCCTGTTCAAGGTGGCTGTCTCAGATGGTTTAATAAGGGGGTCCCCAACCCCTGGGCTTCAGACTGGTACCAGTCTGTGGCCTGTTAGGAGCCAGGCCACTCAGCAGGAGGTGAGCAGCAGTGAGCGAGCATTACTGCCTAAGCTCTGCCTCCTATCAGATCAGTGGCAGCATTAGATACTCACAGGAGCACGAACCCTGTTGTGAACAGTGCTTGCAAGGGATCTAGGTTGCGTGCTCCTTATGAGAATCTAACTAATGCCTGACGGTCTGAGGTGGAACAGTTTCATCTTGAAACCATCCCCCCTAACCTTGTCCCTGGAAAAATTGTCTTCCACAAAACCAGTCCCTGGTGCCAAAAAGGTTGGGGACTGCTGCATTACCATAGTTCCTTTGTACCTCATATGACACATTTTAGTTATTTGTTATAGTTTTTTCTGCCCGTATTAGATTATGAATACTTCTAGGGCAGTGTAGGTGACTTTCATTATTTGTTTTTAGGCACCTAATAAATATTTGTTGAAGAAATAAAGATGGATGAGTGGTAGGTACATTTAACATCATCCTGTAGTTTCCTTGTGTATGAAAGGAAGGGAGATGAATTTTATTTTAAAGAATCTGAGAATAAAAGCCTCATCTTTCCTCCTCCATTAAGATTTTTAATTTAATTAAATTAACTGATTAATTTATTTTTTAGAGATAGGGTCTTCCCTTGTTACTGAGGCCAGAGTGCAGTGGTGTGATCACAGCCTCAAACTCCTGAGATTAAGCAATCCCCCAAGTAGCTGGGACTGACTATTGGTGTGTGTCACCACCCTGGCTAATTTTCTTTATATTTTTAGTGACAGGAGTCTCGCTATGTTGCCCAGGCTAGTGTTGAACTCCTGATCTCAAGTGATCCTCCTACCTTAGCATCCTAAGTAGCTGGAATCACAGGCATGAGCCACCACACTCAGCCCATTGAGTTTTAAAACCTCCCTAATGACAGATATAACAGTTGGAGAATTCTGTTAAGGTTTAATGACAGTATTTTATATCATGCCCAGATGGAGCTAAGCAAAATAAGTAGATTTAACTGTGTTTATACTAAGTTGCACAGCCAGTTTTGGAATCTAAAAAGCATTTAATAAATTGCTGCCTTTATTCTGTCCATTTCATTATTGTTTATAGTTATTAAATTTAAGAATAACCAGGGGTTACTATAAGGAGATATATTTATAATGTGTTAAATATGATATATCTTAAAGAAGATGGTTAAACTAAATTTAAGATATTTCAGTATATAAAAGTGGCTCTTGAAGTCCCTATCTTAAATGAAAAAATTTTTATATATCAAATCTGTCTTTCATACTCTCAGAATGGCACAGAGAAGACATAAAAGAGTAAGAACATGGACTCGTCACATAAACATTTTTAATAAAGATTACATCTTTGTACCTGTAAATGAGTCGTAAGTATTTCAGATTATTTAAGAACGTATTGGAAAAAATTCAGAAAAAAATTTTGTAGTGTTTTTAGATTCATAATCAGTAAAAATTATGGCCACATACATCTCAGGTATTATTTTAATTTTTTTTTTTATAAAAGTAGCTAAGGCAATGAATTCCTTATCTTGGACTTTGGTTTGACAATGGTTATGTTGTAAAAGTAGTGAAAAAAAATAAAGTGACAAATGACCACAAGACTATAATGACTGAGACATTGAATGTTTTTTTGTTTGGATTTAAGAAAAAATTTTCTAAATAAAAAAATAAAAATATTTTTGAGTGAATCTTCAAATACTTAAGAAAACAAACTCTTCAAGCACCAATACAAAAAAAAATAATGCTGTGAGTCTATTTATTAAGGCAGATCCTTAATAGGAAACACAGATTGTATGAAAGTAAATAAATTTGAACTACTCAGCTGTTACCCTAAATAGTGTTACTTATGCCTTGGTAACTCTGGATATTTAGTGTTGATATGTATGCTCTATATTATAATGAGATGTTACAGTGGATGTCTTCAAAATTAATATGAAATTCTCACTTTCTCAGATGTATCTCTAGAATATATTATATGTTGTTTAGACTTTGCATGGTATTAAGATTGTAGTTCTTTTTCAACAGGTCTCACTGGTATCTCGCAGTCATTTGTTTTCCATGGTTAGAAGAAGCTGTGTATGAAGATTTTCCACAAACTGTATCCCAGCAGTCCCAGGCTCAACAGTCCCAAAATGACAACAAAACAATAGGTGACATCCATAACGTAGATGGTGTTTTTAATAATGATGACAATAATTTAATGGTTACAGGGAAGAAAATGAAGTTAACGGTAGTATAGTTATTTACTATCATTAAACCTACTTTAGCAGGATGAATAAAAAATCTGAAATTTTTAATGATAGACTCATGTATAGACAAAATATAATTCTGAAGTTGTACTGTTATATCAAGTTTTATTAAGGCACTTAAAAATTACTACTTATTGATCTTATGAAATATTTCAAACATACAAAAAAGTATAACTAATATGACCAACATCAATACCTGTTTCACCTGGATTAAGAAATTGAAACTTTTCTGATATAATAATAATCTCCTCTGTGACCACTCCCATTTCTCTTTCTTTAATCCAGAAATAACCACTACCCTAAATTTTGTTTATTCCATGTATTATTATTATTATTTCCATTGACATTTTTTGCTTGTTTTAACTTAAAAAATTGACAGATAAAATTGCATGTATTTACTATGTACAACATACTTTTTTTTTTTTTTTTTTTTTTTTTTTAAGAGACATTGTCTTGGTGTAGTGCAGTGGCTCAATTATAGCTCACTGCAACCTCGAACTCCTGGGCTCAAGTAATCCTCCTGCCTTACCCTCCTGATTAGTCAGGACTACAGCGGTGCACCACCTTACCTGGCTTATTTTTAAAATTTTTTTTGTAAAGATAGGATCTCACTATGTTGCCCAGGTGGGTCTGGAACTCCTGGCCTCAAGCAGTCCTCACACCGCAGGCTCCTAAAGTATTGGGATTACAGGCATGAGCCACCACACCTGGCTACAACATGATATTTTGAAATACATATACATAGTAGAATGACAAAATCTAGCTAATTAATAGTATTATAACATTTTAAAAAATACACTAGGTTTGCTAACATGACTAGGAATTCATGCCATTGATTTCCAGACAATGCTTGAGATCCCCCATTTTTACATAATCTAATTTCTTGTAGACTCCATTAATTTGGCTAGGTAATATAGGATCTCTTATAATTCTTCCACGAGTTTTCTTACAAGCCAAAATCTAAAGTAAATAAGCCTACTTTCTTTGAGAAAAAAGTAACAAAATTAAGTGTTTTATAGCTGTAGCCTAAGCAGTAAGCTGATTGAAAAATAGCCGTTAGCATTAATACTGGCCAAAACCCATGTGGGGAAAAAGAAAAACTGATGAAGCAACTGATTATGTTTAATTATCTTGAAACCTCTTAAGCCTCAAATGTGTACTTACACAAAACTGTATGGTCATAGTTAGAAGCACCATTATTAGGCAGATTAACTACCTTCTGCATTAAATAGCAGACATTTTGATTAATGAGCTATTTTTGAAGATTATCTTTTTATAGAGAATTTGCCTAGCTAACTGGTATTTCAGATCATGGCTCTGGGGTTTACCTGTTATTTGATAACAGCCAACCATTGTCAGTTTTATCTGTTGATTGAATTTTATTCATAACATTAATCATGAAAAAAATTAAATCTCAAGTATTTTTACTGTGCATCCAGTAACTGCATAAAAATTATAATTTTAAGCTTTTCTAAGTTACCTGTATAAAAACATGCAATAAACACTCATAATTGCTTAATTATTTCTAACTAGATAATGATCTACGTACTACTTCGACACTATCTTTGAGTGCAGAGGATTCCCAAGTAAGTGTGTTCTTTACAGATGGGAAAGAAGGAAAACTCATGAATATAATAATGTTATCTATAAAATAGAGCATAGCTAGGTGGGCTATGCTGGCCCATCATTAGATTGTGCTGCTTTGTGATTCTTTGACAGTTTTTGTGGGGCTGGGGAAGAGAACCAGATTAGTTATTATTCTTATATCTGTTTAGCTTGCTTTAACTTTTAGGTTATTTAGTAGTTTATCTGATGTTCATCTTGGTTAACTACTTTTCTAATTTCTAAGGATCAGATTTACTTTTATTTATGTCAGTAACTTTTTGAACTTAGGTAATTAATCATCTTAAGCACATTATATATTCTACTTTATTTTCTTTCTTTCTTCCTTTTTTTTTTTTTTCTTTGTGATGGGGTCTTGCTGACACCCAGGCTGGAGTGCAATGGTGCAATCTCAGCTCAGTGCAACCTCCCCCTCCTGGATTCAAGCGATTCTCCTGCCTCAGCCTCTCAAGTAGCTGGGATTACAGGTGCCCACCACCATGCCTGGCTAATTTTTGTTTTGTTTTTTTTTTGTTTTTTTTTTTTTAGTAGAGATGGGGTTTTGCCATGTTGGCTAGACTTGTCTTGAACTCCTCACCTCAGGTGATCTGCCTGCCTGAGCCTCCCAAAGTGCTGAGATTAGAGGCGTGAGCCACCGAGCCCGGCCAGAAAATTATTGGTAAAAATCATTCAAGGTAGACTGAAAGTGAATCCATGTAACTCCTTAGGCTAAAATAGTTATCATTAACTCTTCCTTATTTGGAGCTCCAAACAGATCTGCATAGCCTAGATTCAGTGTTCTAAATTGATTAAGATTGCCACTTAATGATTTTTTTTTATATGTACAAATAGCAGCAGGCTCCCTGGCACAGGCCTATGTCTTTACTGTCACTGATACGAACTGTCACTTCTTACGGAGGAAGGCTTCCTTTCCTGCTGTCACAGCGGCAAAATAGGAGCATTCCTTCTTGCCTGTAGGGCCAGATTTCTCAAATTGAGTTTCTTAGAATATTCATTCTAAGACTCAGTTCATGATAAGCAGGATTCCAAGGTCAATTAAGTTGGGCAAACTTTGTATACTTTTTCTGTCTTAGAGAGCCAGTGTTTATGTTAGAATAATAAAGGCACTGAGAAGGTCTGCATTAAATAAATATGCTTAAGTTTGATCTGTAGTTTCTCAAACTTATGAAGAAAACAAACAACATCAACAAAACAAAATTCCCTATCCGTTTTCCCTTAATATAGATTAAGGTTCTGCATCTTAGGCTTCAAAGGGAAGAAATGTGTCTCTACTGACATCATAAATTGGAGAATGTATGTAAAGACACGTTAAATTAGCTTGTTTATCTTTGCTTAAGATAATAACTTGGAATGGAAGTAATTAAAGTTCCAGATCGCTTTTTAGGAAAAGTTAAAACTCCTTAACTGCTTGAGACCGCATATAAAAGTATATAGCCTACTGTTTTAGCAGTATAATAAATTTGTGGAAAATGAAGTTAGCTCACTTTTGATGATGAAGATAACTATTACTTGAAATTTTAACTTCAAAGTTTGAAACACTTTAAAGGAGTAACTGAATAGTAAATTATTCAAAATAGCTTTAATTGCAGTCATAAAAATTTATGTTATTTCAGAGTACCGAGTCGAATATGTCAGTACCAAAGAAAATGTGTAAAAGGTAGGTACATGCTGTAATAATAATACAGTTTTTTGAGGTATTTAGATATACTTTGTATACAAGTATGTAAATCTTGATTTTGTCCTTTGCTTTTCATAGGCCATGTATTCTTATACTAGACTCCTTGAAAGCTGCTTCTGTACAAAACACAGTTCAGAATTTACGAGAGTAAGTAATGACAATTTTACCATTCCAGTCTGTTATCTAAAACCTCAGTAATTTTGAAGTTACCTTCAGAATTATTGAAAAGACTATATCAGGAATTATATTTTAATTATATTTTATTATCTATTTCAAACAAGCCTATATATAAATTTAATCAATAAGAAATATCTTCTATTCTGTTAATATTCAAGTATTAATATTTCTAAAGGATTATATTAAAGGTAAATTCAGAATTTGTATTCATAATTGAACAGAAAGTATAGTTTTACAAAGAAGCATTGCACTGATTATCAAAAGTACCACTTTAGAAAAAAATAAGAACTCTTTCACATTTGTATAATTATGTATATGTATGTATGTGTAATTTTGTAATTTACTGTAGTACTTGGAAAAAACTAATGATGAAACTTTTAAAATGATTTCTTAGTTTACTTTGTTGAGTTATGAAAGTTGAGTTGTTGAAAAAAGTCTAGCTTTTAGTTTGAAAATCACATTACATATTTTCTTTAAAGTAGTACTTGTGAGCCTTATAAAATGTAGGTTGCACTGCTAAAATTCAGTGTGGAAATTTGGCTTGAGACAGCACATCTGGCAACAAATGTTTTTCCGCCTTTCTGGAAATGTTGCATACTGATAAAGAGATTTCTACTTTAGTCACTCTTATTTGTTGATTATTTCAGGTATTTAGAGGTGGAGTGGGAAGTTAAACTAAAAACTCATCGTCAATTCAGCAAAACAAACATGGTGGATCTATGCCCTAAAGTTCCTAAACAGGACAATAGCAGTGATTGTGGAGTATATTTATTGCAGTATGTGGAAAGCTTCTTCAAGGTATGTGAAGCTATAAATAAGTTTTTAATTCACAGTTACCAACATACAGTCACAAGTTACTGGGTGTAATAGTCCGTCCTCATGCTGCTAATAAAGACATACCCAAGACTGGGTAATTTATAAAGGAAAGAGGTTTAATTGACTCACAGTTCAGCATGGCTGGGGAGGTCTCAGGAAACTTATGATCATGGTGGAAGGGGAAGCAAACATGTCCTTTTTTACATGATAGCAGCAAGGAGAAGAATGAGAGCTGAGCGAAGGGGGAAGCCCCTTATAAAACCATCAGATCTCATGAGAAGTTACTATCAGGAGAATAGCATGGGGGGAAAACCGCCCCCATGATTCAGTTACCTCCTACCAGGTCCCTCCCACCACAGTGGGGATTATAGGAACTACAATTCAAGATGAGATTTGGGTCGGGGCACAGCAAAACTATATCACTGGGCAAGCAAAGAGGCAGGCACATGTTACAGGTAATCAAGATTTTTTTTAAAGAGAAAGAAATAGAACCACAGGTGATCCAGATACTGTAATTAGCAGATAAGAACTTTAAAATGATTTGATTAATAGGTTAGAGAAGATAAAGCCAAAGATGAAACAAAATGGATGAAGACATGGAGCATACAAAAAAAAAATCAAATAGACATTCTAGAGCTGAAGATGTATAATGACATATCTGAAATTAGGAACTTATTGGACGAGTTTAATAGAGGACTAGATACAGTAGAAGATAGGATTAGTGAACTCCAGCTATAGCCTAGAGAGAAAAAAGAATGTAAAGAAGAGAACAGAGCTTAAGAGACAAATATAAAACAGTATAATTTACTGTTTGAAAGGTATAATTTACATGTTACTGGAGTCCCAGCAAGATTGGAGAGAAAGAGAATAGGGCAGAGACAGTATTTTAAATAAAATTTTCTAAAATGAAAAGATCTGTTTATTCAAGAAGCTCAGAAAACTATAGCTGGAGAAGTACAATGACAAACATAGGTGTTATTTTCTAGCTCACAGAGACTTTGTAGGAACTGTAGCAATATTAAAGATGAAATTTTAAATAGCAAGGAATCACTCTTTGCTTTTTGAACTATCATCTCATTACTTCAGTCATTGCCACTATTATTTACAAAGATGGGTCTAGTAGCAGAATGTTTTTGACCAGAAGTCGGCTTGGAGAATGCTTAACGGTACTTTGAAAGCATGAGAGTTATGGTATGCAGCTACAACTTTTTGATGTCTTTAATATGAGAGAGGAAGGATAATATATAGTAAAATACAGTAAACATTTTGGAAATCATTAAATATCTATTACGTTGGGTTTTTTCTCCCTTTTTTATTCCACACTAGAACTTCATCATAGGGTGTCAGGTTCTGGCCCTCTCATACCCTTTCCAGATGGATTTGATTTTGTGAATATACTAAAAATGCTTAATTGCATGCTATTGGTGAATTGTATTATTTGAATTATATCTTAATATAATTGTTATTTTAAAAAAGCTAGCAATTTGTCATTTCTTATAAAAATGAAATTAAAACAAATTTGAAATTATGCTGCTAAAGTGATTACACTCTTTTTTTCCTCTCATTAGGATCCTATTGTTAACTTTGAACTTCCAATTCATTTGGAGAAGTGGTTCCCTCGTCATGTAATAAAGACCAAACGGGAAGATATTCGAGAGCTCATCTTGAAACTTCATTTACAGCAACAGAAGGGCAGCAGTAGCTAGTTAATCTGTACAAACATGACACAGATGTTCTCTAAGATTACTGGAAAGCCTCTTACCAGCATTTGTGTTAGCCAGCTCACAGAGAAGAAAATAACTTGCAGTAGTTTTATAATAAGTCATTGGAACATTATTTAAAATACATAGGACACATTATTAGAATTGTTGGGATCTCATAGATGGAATGGGAATGGGGGTGATATAGATAAACTTACTAGATATAAATTAAAATTTTATAAATATTTCATATTTTTCTGAGTAAATATGATTGGATTATGCAACAGCATATGTAATATGGGAATGTTTTGTAGATAATAAAACTTACATGATCTGTACTTCCACGTGACTGGGTGCTGAGGGGAGTTAAAGCCTCCCTGGTGCCAGCCCCAGTGCTTGTCAAATTTGCTGACAGGTCACATCATATTGTAATTCTATTCTTTGCAGCTCAAGCATGCAGTATGAATACTGTGTATTTTTTAAAAAAATAATTTAGTATCAAGGCTTCAGAAAATGCCATTTACGGCATCCCTTCTGTATGTAACAAAAAGACATTCATAATGTTAGGAAGATGATAAAAATTCGCTCTTTTAAAGTGCAGCTTATTATTCTCAATTGCTAAATACGATTACTCTGCTTTATTTTTTTTTTTCATTTCTTTTGATGTCATATGTGAGTATCTTATAATTTAGTTCATTTGTTCAGGGTAAAATTTGAAACAAAAAATTTTACCTGTGCAAAATAGTTTTTTAAAAATTATACATGTAGCTCAACTTGAGGTACTGCTATATAAATATTCACTCACATTATCACGGAATTCATGTATAGTTTCTCTAATATAGAAGATAAAATTGGTGTCCTCATAACTTTAACAAAGAAAACCCTCAGTCCTATTTATTAATGGTTAGAATTAAATATATAATTTTATAGCTCAGTTTACCCAGTATTCATCTGCAAAGCCAGATTGCTCTCATTGCTTTTATATTTTTAAATTGTAGCTTTTAGAGACCTATGATCCTCATGGAACTTAATTTTTTATTAAATATTCAGGTAACAGTTCTGAATTCATGTGATAATGGTGGCATTATATATGATTAAACACTTCAGAACTTTCTAATGTTATCAGGAGTATTTTGCGGGAGATATGATTATATTGTATTTTCTCAGATAAGAAAAATGTTTTTTAACAATATTATTTTAATCTGTTTTAAGCATCTCTTAGATTTACATTATAACTACATAAAGCAGTGAAACAAAGGCAAATTAAGATAAAGCTAGAAAGTCTGAACATTTTATTTCAAAATCATACGAATTGAGGTCATTTATGCCTCAGTATTCTTAGCTTTTGTTGATTTTGGCACTATCTTTATATTATTAAATATATTTGTTGTTTGGATATTTCATATAAAGATGGCTATAATTACATATTTCATTCCCAATTTGTGTGTGTTGGGGGGTACTTTTAAAGGTGACTGTTGTTTTGTACATCTAATTTTGGGAAAGCAAGTCTATAAGACATCTTGTGATTTCTTAACGTTTTTGTTTGTATGTTTTTCAAAGATATCACTGTCCTTTATCATGTTTTGAAGATTGTTTAAAATTCATTTTCCTAAATTAATGTGCAAGTAATGTTTTGAGGATATCAGTGTTTTATATTAAACATATTTCCAATTCATTAAATTGAGGTGTAATTTTTTTCCTTAAGAAACATGAGCTGCTGTTAGAAATAAATTTCCAGTTGTATGCTGCTCTGTGTATATCATGAAATTGATGCTTGTATTAATTATTCTTCATATTTTAAAAGCATATAGTTTATTTGAGTGTCATTTCAGTTCAGGGAAATTATTTTAGCATCTACTACTAGCAGGCATTTTGCTAGGCACAAAAAATGAATGTTATTTGTTCCTGAGTCATTTATGGACATGTGAACATTTTAAATATTTTCTGGTAAGAACAACCATAGAGTTTCTTTGGGAATGCAGGAGGGAGCTCAGCCTAGAGGTGTGTGTGTGTGTGTGTGTGTGTGTGTGTGTGTGTGTGTGTGTGTGTGTGTGTGTAAGTGAGGAGGTAGAGAGGTAGAGAGAGGGTTGTTAGTGAACAAAGCAAGCCTTCCTAGAGAAGATAATATTATTCTAATTTCACAGCTCTTGGGATGTTAAAAAAAGAAGTTATTTAAATCATATCCAATCACCTAATTAGGAGTTTTAAAAAGTTTAATACCTTTTGAAATCAACTTTTTTATGCCAAGAGGAAAAATAGGTTTAGACTTGGCCTATAGAGCCCATCCTTAATCTTGTTCCAGCCTATATCCTATTCTTATCTTTCCATTGTCCTCTAATTTTGCAGTTGTATAAAATTATTCGTTCATGCATTTAGGTACTTCCTCTGCGGTCTCTTGTAACTAAGCTTGTCCTTGTGGAAATTTGGAAACTGCCCATGCGTTGTTAAGAGGCATAGTTCTGTGTGTATGAGGCTTCTGTCTGCTTCTGTGGCCTACTCCCACCCAGGTGGTCTCTTCTGTTACAACTTAGTGCATCCTTCTTGGGGGCTGGAAAAATCAGGGCTCTTATAAAGATTCCAGATGAAGATGTACTTCACTTGAAATTATTATTATAACACTGTTTGCTGTGCCATATTTTTCTACAAAGTAAGCCTGGAGCCACATTTTGGACTGTTGTCCCATGAGTGTGAATATCACTTTGAACCCAAGACTATAGATGCTTGTGTGGAGTGGGGGTTGTGACATTGTACCTCCATACCTTTTCACCACTTCTTGTGAACTTTATTTTTTCAAAGTTGAACGTAAATGTTACCACCCCTACACCTACTTAAATAGTTCATTCCCCCTCCTGCTCCCCTATAGCAATTTGTATATACTTCTCTAATTACTGTTTTATATTATTTGTATACACGTTTTTCTCCTTAGACTGTAAGCTCCTCAAAGACTGGAAGCCTTTTTCCATTTCTGGTATTAAGTATCTTACTAGCATATAGTAAACACTCAGAAAATTTTGTTGAGTCAATAAATGATCCTTGACTTATTTGTAATTAAGTTTAGATGAAGGAATCTGTATTTGTTGTCTCTAAAGCACAGAGTTTTATGTTTAGTTTCTCATATGCTTATGATTCTGGGACATTTCTTGAAGCATAAAAAGATTCAAGGACAATCCTATGAGATTGTGAAA
Source organism: Gorilla gorilla gorilla (assembly GCF_029281585.2). Classification (NCBI taxonomy): domain Eukaryota; kingdom Metazoa; phylum Chordata; class Mammalia; order Primates; family Hominidae; genus Gorilla; species Gorilla gorilla. The sequence goes on along the minus strand of NC_086017.1, from coordinate 112,163,694 downwards.
TATTACCTAAAAAGAATCTCCTTAAATAAAAACTCAAAGAATATACTTTTTTGAGTAATTAAACATTAGAGAGACAATGTTTCATCTGTAGGTAAAAATCCAAAATTCTTGCTAAAACTTTGAAGGTGTTCCATAATCAATCTCAACTTTTCAGCCTTCATTCCCAACATATTTGCTGTATGCTCCTATCTTGCGTGCTCCAGCAAATATCTTCCTATTTTCTTTATAAACAGTATACTTTCCACTTTATTGATCACGACCAGGGTTTTCTCTCCTAACTCTTAGTTCTTCCCACTAACAATCCTTACTTCTGCCCACTAAAATACTGAAATGCCAAGTAGGCCATTCAAGGCGCAGCTGAAATACCGGCCTCCTGCTTCCCCCCACCCTCTTGCTTTTTCTAGTTGGAGTTACTCTTGCTTTTGGATTCCTATGACACAAACTTAATAGCGGGCATCACCTGCTTTGTATCATAGATACAAAGTTACAGTTAAAAGTTACAAATAAATGTCAAATTGAATTTGTAAAATGATGACCATATTTAGAAACAAATGAACCCGTCTAATTTTTTATATTTCTTTTTTTAAAGTACAGGTTTCTGAAATTATACCAACTATATTTTATAGAACATAATATAATAAATGTTTAAGAAGTTTTTATGTGAATTCTCTGTTTGAAATATAAGTTAATGGAAAATTTATTTTGGAGCTTGAGCAAAATAGAATTTCAAAGCTTGAAACATCTTTGGACTCTGTGAACACTTGTAATACAAAAACAATTCCTGTTTACAAAGTTTACTGGTAATACAAATACAGTAGTTTACAGAGAACTTTCATGTCTCTTAATTCTTAACAACGACCCTGTGATACAGGTAGAGATTATCACATGTAATTTCTTTGGTGAGTAAACCGGCTCAAAGAGCTTAGGTTATTTACCAAAATCAAATATTAAGTGATAAAACCAAGATTTGAGTCCAGGGTTTCTCAATCTAAATACAGGAATCTTTCTAGATTACTATGATTCTCAGAAGTTTTTTTTAGCTTTTGGGTCAAGGCTGTCAAAAAGAATAATTGCCAACTAATATTTGTTACCTAAGAGTTGTCCCTTGTTCTGAATTGTCAATATGAAGCTTTTCTTAAGATTAAACTTTGACTCAGCTAATAAAATTTTCGGCTTTTTTCTCCTACTCATACAATAAATTTGGCAAGTAAGTTTCTTATAAGCTTACCAGTATTTTGCAAATACAACTATGCGAATGTATTTAATGGTCATTTAGGTTTATTAGCTTTTATAAAGGCTGAAAATGTGGTTTATTTGAGGCTGTATTGAAAAAATATACTTGAGCTTTTCCTAAAGCATAAAATAACATTGAGGGTGATTTAGCTAACACAATTAGTCAAGGATTCTCAAGAGAAATGTGGTTTAGATCTTTACAATACACTTTTTTTCAGAGAATTTTGCCAGAGATAACATGAAATAAAATATAATTTCATTGCTATTTGATAGTAAATCCTAGCTTCCACAGGGATTCTGATGAATTGCTTTCTACTAGGTTTACTTGATTTAAAAAACTGTTCTAATATAGAGAATTTCATCTGCAGAGAAAATGTTTTCTTGGTTAAGAGTTTCTCATGTAGATAAACACACTGGGCCTCACATTTAATGGCAAGTTAAGCAACAAAGTTATCGCACAGCTATCATTTATATTAAGTGCTTAATATGTTCCGGGCACTATTCTAAGCAAAGTGAAGACTGAATTAGTTAATTAGTTAATTTAATCCTCACATTAGCTCTACCATGAGTTTACTATTTCTATTCCATTTTATACGTAAGGAAGGAGACAAAGTAAGTGATTTTTCTATCAAGGAAGGAAATTTGCAAGAGAATAGTTTCATTACAAAAACTAAATTTGTATGTAGCTCTGTATTATTGAAATAGGTAGATATAGTCAGTCTGGACATTTTATGCTTATACATCTTAGTCCCTAGGAAAACCCAGAAAACGTGAATCTGTCAGGTTCAACTAACAGATTCAGAAAAGTTGGAAAAATCAGTGAATTATATGTGAAACACATTATTCTTAGTGGACTGCTTGTTAAAGGCAAGGAGAGTGTTAGTAAAGAGCTTAGGTAGATTAGAATAAAGAAATTGTCTCTCTCCATCTGTTCTAATTAGCTTATCTCACCAGCTTTTATAGCATGCTGGTTATTTTAGAAAAGAAGTGAGAGCTACTTTGAAAGGACAACCATTTTTCTTTCTGCTAATTTATAATGGTTTTGAAGTGGTTGTTCATTCTCAAACATAGACTTTTAAATGTTAGGTCTTTCCTATAACTCTTCGTTATTGGAAGTTTCAAGGATTTGGACACTCAATTAAGGATTCTGTCCTCTCCTCATTCCTTTGGTTTTGGCCCAAATGATTATGTTTCCTCTTTTTGGGAAGATTTCTCTGGGTATTTTGATATTTTTCCTGATAGAAGGAGACTTTCCATCATTAACAGGTATTTTAAAATCTACATTTGTTTTTATCTTTCCATATCTGTAGTATATGCTCTTCAAAAATAGCATTATTTGATGTGATTGCTGTAAGAAATGGAATCAAATACTACTTTATTAATCTTTGATATGGCTTCATTTAAACCGTTTTAAAATATCTCCAGTAATTTTGTTTTTCCCTCATTAGTAATTTCTGATTTAAACCTTACTTTTATTTATTTTGTTGAAATTGGGTGTGTATTTACTTGATTTTGATAACAATCTTGAATGAAAGGAGTGGGAGTTAAATGGAAAAAGATGGACTGCCTCACTCCTCTTTTCCTTAGATATGCATGCCTGCCTATGATTTGGGCACTGGCTTCTCTATCTTAATGTAGCCTAAGTGTCAGTTTTTCTTTAGTTGTTACCTTTTGTACTGTATCTTCATTATCGAAGACTTGACTATACTTTCACTCTGTAGCACAAACCTACTTATCTATAGAGGAGATCCAAGAACCCAAGAGTGCAGTTTCTTTTCTCCTGCCTGAAGAATCAACAGACCTTTCTCTAGCTACCAAAAAGAAACAGCCTCTGGACCGCAGAGAAACTGAAAGACAGTGGTTAATCAGAACGCGGAGATCTATTCTGTTTCCTAATGGAGTGAAAATCTGCCCAGATGAAAGTGTTGCAGAGGCTGTGGCAAATCATGTGAAGTATTTTAAAGTCCGAGGTAAGCGAACATCCAAATCCTTCAGCTCCATAATGAAATTCAAACATAGTTTAATCATTTGTTAGGTAACATTGTAAATCAAAATTTATGATAATTTAGACAGGACTGAGCCAAAACTACCTTTCTACTGCTAAGAATATAGTGTTAATGGTAACTTCAGAGAACAGTTTACATTAAGAGAGGAGGTTTGTTTTTTTTCCAGTGCCCTCCAGTTAAGGCAATAATATCATTTAATAATGACATGCACTTTGAACCAAAGGAAGAACGCTTTCATGATTTGAGTTTGTAGCTTTTGGTGCGTTATGTAAGAAACCTTTTTCACATGAGGGCAGTCACAATAAGATGTCTTTCATTAATTTCAATAACATATTCAGAGAGGAAATGTCTTAAATCTTTTTAAGCACTTCAAAAATACCAGTTTATGTTTTGGGCTACATTAATTTTAATTTTTACTTCATTACAGTAAATGCCTAAGTATACCCACAAAATAGCTTTACCAAAGTATACTCACCTGCTTGCCTATTTATTAATAGTTATTATATATACAAATATAATGTTTCTATATTTTATAGTTTAGATACTCTGCAGATTCACGCAGGTTGCTGTCTAGTTGGTACACGTAAAATTTTCACATCTAAAATGATGGCATTTCTCAAACTCTCACATTATATTTTGTCTTTAAACAGTATTCTTGATCTCATACTTTTTATGTAAGTCAATTCTGTTTCTCATATATTTACTAAATTGCTTAATTGACCTTAGTATGTCCCTTAGACATTTGAAGGATTCCCAAACTTTGCTTTTTACTGCTCAAGAACCAATAAAAAGCCATAATATGGATGTGATGTTAGTAAACAAGGTGAAATTAGATGATGAAGTGATTGTAAAATGGGGCTTTTAAATTCATGCATTTATTCATTAGTTCATTCAACAAATGTTTATTGAGCCCGAATTTTCCAGGCACTGGATTATATGAACCTTCTGTCTGAGCTGCTACTTTATCTTCTTTTCCTCTTCCTGTCTTTCCCTTCTTCCCTTCTCATCAAAGTTTTAAAAACACAATAAAAATTTAATATAATACCAGCTATTACACATATTTATATATTTGATATTTTTGTTAAAGTAGTACAATGTATATGGGCAGCTCTTTGTTATGAGTGTATTTCTATTTCTTGATTGTATTTGGGAGCTATCAAACATTACTATGCAATAAGCTTTCCTTTTACTTTTTAAATGGAGATCCACAGACCTGGCATTTTGAGTATAGGCCATATGCCAGAAATGGAAAATTCCAAAGACAGTGGGAAGAGAATAAAGGAACTGAAGGTGAATGAGAATGACAGTTAATAATTTATCAAGATTCGATTTCTACCACCTGGATTTTTACTTTATATTATTATTATTATTATTATTTATTATTACTATTTTTTGGGACATACTCACATTCTGTCACCCAGGCTGGAGTGCAGTGGCATGATCTCGGCTCACTGCACCCTCCACCTCCTGGTTCAAGTGATTCTCCTGCCTTAGCCTCCCAAGTAGCTGGGATTACAGGCACATGCCACCATGCCCAGCTAGTTTTTTTTGTTTTGTTTTTTTGTGTTTTTGGTAGAGATGGGGTCTCACCGTACTTTATATTATTTTAAAATAAGAATATCTTGGTATTTTGGGAACTGATTAAATAGTGAAGAGGAAATAACCAATCATGTAAGGGATTTGGTCATACCTTTTGATTGCTTTGCTCTTGTTTTTATAAATTCAAGAGATACTGTTGAAAAAGAAGCTGACAAAAATGAACATAAAGCATTCCTAGAATAATTGATTTTAAAATACAGATGCTATGAATAGGATCCTTGAAAAGGGATCTCATACAGCTAAGATGGTTGGCACACCACATCAAGATTATAGCTGAGATAGCTGTTACAGTCATGGTAAAGAATAAATATTTCATTTGTTATGTTTTTAAAAATTGACAGAAATGAGTATTTTAACATAGGTCTTGCTTGATTTTGAAGAGATAATTTGTATTGTGCCCTTAACACCAAATGTTTGCAATTTAGAGGGAGTGAGTTATTCAATATCCAATTAAGGATCTTAGCTCTTTCTACCAAGCTAATTCAGTCTAATGGTTTGCTCAATTTTTCCTTCATAAAGAATTTGGTATCAATTGCTAGTTGTTGTAACAAATTTGAAAAGTGTTTCTAAGCAAGACACAACTATATTTAACCTAATGTTTTGTAAAATTAAACAGCATACTAGGATGCCCCTCTCTTTTTTTTAAAAAAAATTCGTTGTTGGACTTTTTAAAATATAGCTTTATTGAGGTATATTTTAATGAAATATAGCCTGCATATATTTAAAGTATACCATTTCATTAGTTTTGACGAATTTACCCTTGAAACCATCATTATAGTTAAGATAATAAACCTATCAATCACTCTTAAACATTTCTTCATGACCATTTATAATGCCCACCTCCCTCACTACCTCTCCTTACCCCAATACTGAGGCAACCATGAATTTGCTTTCTATCACTATGTATTAGTTTGCATTTTCTATACTTTTATATATAAATGGAATATACTCTTTGGTATATACTCTTTTTTTGGTCTGGTTTCTTTTACTCAGTGTAATTATTTTGAAATTTATGCATATGTTGTGTGTATCAATAGTTTGTTAGCTTTTATTGTTGGGTAGTATTCTATATTACGGATATACCACAATATGGGATATTTGGGTTGTTTTTAGTTATTACTGATTATAAGAAAAGAAATTATGGTCATTTGGGTACAAGTTTTTCTGTGAACATATTTTCATTTCTATTGGGTAATAATAGTGGAAAGTCTGGGTCACGTGATAGGTAACTTTCCAGTAAATTGTCAAGTTTTCCAATATGACTGTATCACCAACAGTGTAGTAGGATTCCATTTTCTTCACATCCTCTCAACACTTGGTATAGTTGGTCTTTTTTAACTTTAGCCATTCCAGTGGATGTATATCTTATTGTGGTATTAATTTGCATTTTCGTAACCACTTATGACTAACAATTTTGAGCATATTTTTTTACATAATTATCTGTCATTTATATATCTTTTTTTGGTGAGGAGTCTATTTGAATATTTTGCCCATTAAAAAATGGGTTGCTTGTCTATTATTGAGTTGTAATAGTTCTTAATGTGTTCTAAATATAAGTTCTTTGTCAAACATATATTTTGCATACATTTTTCTTGCAATCTGTAGCTTGCCTTTTCTATTTTCTTAATGATGTATTTTAAGGAGCAGAAGTTTTAACATTTGATAAAGTCAAATTTATCAGGCTTTTTGGGGGAGTATCCTTTTAGTTTTTGATCTTAGTTTGCTAATCCAAGATCACCAAGTTTTTTCTTTCTCAGTCTTTTCCTGTAGAATTTTTAGTTTTTAGGTTCTAGATTTAAAACTGTAATCTTCTTTAATTTTTGATTATGACATATGGATCAAAGTTAATATTTTTATATGCATAGCTAATTGTTCCAATACCATTTGTTAAAAAAAGATTATCCTTTCTTGGCTTTGCACCTTTGTTGAAAATCAGTGTTTACATATGGTGGATCTATTTCTGCCCTCTTCATTCTGTTCCACTTATTTGTCTATTTTTATGCCAATACCATAGTGTCTTATTTACTGTAAGCTTTATTATAGGTCTTGAATCAGATAGTCAAGTCCTCCAACCTCTGTTTTTTTTTTCAAATTTGTTTGGTTATGCAGTCTTTTATATTCCGTATAAATATTAGAATCAGCTTACCAATTTTTACAAAAGGGCTGCTGAAATTTTGATTTGGATTGTGTTTCATTCTATAGATCAGTTTGGGGAGAATTGCCATCTTAACAATACAGATTGACTATTTCTCATCCAAAATGCTTGGGACCAGAAGTGTTGTGGGTTTCAGATTTTCTTGGATTTGTGAATATTTGCATAGACATGAGATATCTTGAGAATGAGACTGAAATCTACACACAGAATTCAGTTATGTTTCGTATACACCTTATACACTTATCTGAAGTAATTTTATACCATATTTTTGATAATTTTATGCACGAAATAAGTTTTTGTACATTTAACCATCAGAAAGCAAAGGTGTCACTATTTCAGGCACCCACGTGGACAGTCTGTAGTTGTTTGGCATCATCATCATCCCTGACTCTGAATTTACATGCTACAAAAAAGCAATCATTTTCTTACACTTATTTACCTATCAGTACTTCACAGTAAAAAATATGCTATACTGTTAGTACAGTGAAGAAGAATGTGTTCAGGGTACTAAACAGAACAGTGGCATCACCAGAATACCTGCCTCAGCTGTTAAACAACAGTAACAACAAACAATGGCAGGCTTCTAGTTTCTTTCTACAATTCTGTGTTTTGATTAAAGGTTATTGTACAACATACTTTATTCATTACTGTTGTTCGTGTGTCTGGTCTGCATGGGTGCCATTTTATGACCCTTTGTAGGTATGCTTGGTGGAGTAATCTGGACATGGGCAGAAAAGATATAACACAGCTGAAGGGAGCTGGGAGAGTCTTTTTTCCCTTGGGTACTCTTGTCTAGTGTGCCTGCATTTTGACTGTCACCCATCAAAAGAGGTCAGGTGTGGAATTTGCTACTTGTGGTATCATGCTGGCACTCAAAAAGTTTCATATTTTGGAGCATTTTGGATTTTTGGATTAGGGATGTTCAACCTATATTGAGTCTTCTGATCTATGAACATGATATATCCCTCCATTTATTTAGGTCATATTCAGTTTCTTTCAGGAATGTTTTCTGATTTTTATTCATTCATTTATTCGTTTGTTAATTTACACATGAAATCTTATTTATACTGATTCTACCAGGTATAGTATTAACCACAATAATTAAAACACTGTAGAGTGTGCAATAGTAAAGGTATGTACAAAGTGTATATGTGGGAAGGACACAAGTGGGAATGGCCATCCATGCCTGGGGTGATAGAAGTTAGTTAACCTGGATTTCGAAGAATGAGTTGGAATTTTCCAGTGAATCAGAGTGGGAAACAGCCCATGGAAGGTTTCAGGACCCAAACGCTGGGTATAGTTTCATTTGTTTAAAACTTACTATGCAAGTTTAGAGTCCTAAGGAGTGAAGCCATCCACAGCCCATACTTGACTGATATATACAGTTACCAGATTTAGCATATAAAAATGCAGGACACCTGGTTAAATTTCAATTTCAAATAGACAACAAATAATCTTTTTAGTGTACGTATGTCCCATGCAATATTTGAGCCACAGGGCTATGCAAATCTGAGTCTGAGATACAAGTTTATTGGCTCTTTGTTTTTAGGAATATTATTCAATTTGTTAAAATCTTAGTTTCCTCACCCTTGAAATGGGAATAATAATAATATAAAATATATTTAAAGGTTTTAATGAATTTGGCTAAGAGTTCTAGGGCCATTGTAGATCCCAAATAAATGACAATGTTATTGATTGAATGGAAGGAACATATAACCAATGTTTTGTCTAGTGTATGGATCTTGCATATCTTTTATCAGATTTATTTATAAGGATTTCACATTTTTTCATGCTATTATTAGTGATATTTTAAAAAATGTAATTTCTGATTATTCCTTGCTAGTATATAGAAATACAACTGATTTTTGTATATTGGCCTTTTATTCTGCAACTTTGCTGAACTCACTTACCAGTTCTAGTAGCTTTTTTGGGTATGTTCCTTAGGGCTTTCTACATAGATAATTATTTCATCTACAAATATGGTTATACTGCTTAACAATTTCTATGCCTTATATTTCTTTTTCTTGCCTTATTGCACCAAAATGGACTATTCCATATGCTTTGGGCTCCACAATTCTGAAAGGAAAATACATTACACTAAAAAAAGATAATTCCATGCTGGATTTCTGGATTCCTAAGTTTTAGATAAGACACAGCTGGAGATCTAGTAGGAGGATTAAAGACAGGTTAAATGCTGGCATTTTCTTCAGAATATTATAACATTTTCCCTTCCACCACTAGTTTCCAGGGCAGGTTATTTCTGCCAGAAGAGAGGCCATTTGTACATTAGTTATCTTCTCAAAATAGAAAGCTCTCTTCAGAAGTTACCAAAGGCTATAATATCCTCATTTGACAAGGATGGGAATTCTGAACTGTTTAGTTACAGGCCAAGTAGTGAAGTATGCAGTATTTATCAGTGATGGAATTTTACCTTCCTTAGTACCTCTTTGCCTGGAGGTCATGCTGATTTTGCTCTTCTCTCTTCTGCCTACAGTGTCCTATCTAGGTTTCTCCTTTCTGAGCTGTGCAAATGCTTCAGAACATGTAACCATTCTGAATCCTGTTATTCCAAGTTAGTTAGTTGAATCTTCTTGTCAGATAGCTCCTAATTGAAAAGCCATTGGATTAAGCATGCATTCCCTTTCCAGAGGGAATTGCATTTTTTACAGCTTTTATTGGGATGTAATTCATGTATTATACAATTTACCCATTCATACTACAAAATTAAGTGGCTTTTTAGTATATTCACAGATATACCAAATCACCACAGTCAGTTTAAGAACATTTTTATCACCTCAAAAAGAAACATGTGACCCTTTAGCTATCATCCTTTTATCCTTTTATCTCCCTTCCCCCTCTTCCCAGGCCTAAGTAAACGCTAACCTACTTTCTGTCTTTACAGAATTGTGTATTCTGGATATATCATAAAATAAGATCGTATAATATATGGTCTTTTGTGACTGGCTTCTTTCACTTTGCATATTATTTTCAAAGTTCATCCATGTTGTACATGTATCAGTACTTTATTCCTTTTTATGGTCCAATAATATTTTAGTGTATGGATAGATCACATTTGTCAGTCAATGGGCATTTAGGTTGTTTGCATTTCTCTTAGGTATTTATCTAGGAGTAGAATTTCTGGGTCATACAGTAACTTTATAACTACATGAGGAACTGCCAGACTAATTTCCAAAGTGATTGTACTGTGTTATATCCCACCAGCAGTGTATGGGGGTTCTGATTTAGTCACATCTTTGCCAACACTGTTTTCCTTTTTTTTAAAAAAAGTATAACCATTCTTATAGGTTTGAAATGATGTCTCATTGTGATTTTGATTTACATTTCCCTAATGATGAATAACGTTCAACTTTTCATATGCTTATTTATCATTTGTATATCTTCCTTTGAAAAATGTCTGTTCAGAACTTTGCCCATTTTTAAATTATGTTATTTGTCTTTTTATTATTGAGCTGTAATTTATTTATTCTGGCTATAAATCCCTTATCAGATAAATGATTTGAAAATATTTTATCCCATTCTGTGGGTTGTTTTTCACTTTCTTGATGGTATCTTTCATGCACAAAAGTTTTTTATTTTGATGAAGTCCAATTTATCTATTTTTTTGAGCCTTTGGTGTCGTAACTAAGAATCCATTGCTGAACCTGAGGTCATAAAGATTTATTCCTGTATTTCTTTCTAAGAGTTTTATAGTTTTGGTGTGTACATTTAAGTTTTTCATCTATTTTGAGTTGAATTTTTTTTGTATATGATGTAAGGATCTAAATTTATTAGTTTGCATGTGGCTATCCGGTTCTCCAAGCACCATTTGTCGAAAAGGCTATTCTTTTCCACTGAGTGATATTAGCACTCTTGCTGAAAATCACTTGACCATGACACATGATTTATTTCTGGACTCTCAATTGTATTCCATTGATTTATATGTCTATTCATGTACCAGTTCTGTAGTCTTTGCTTTTAGTATGTTTTGAAATTAGGCATGAGTTCACCATCTTTGTTGTTTTTAAAGATTACTTTGGCTATTCTAGGTCCCTTGCAATTCCACATAAATTTTATAGTAAGGTTGTCAGTTTCTACAAAGAAGTCAGCATGTATTCTGATAACATTGCATTGAATGTGTAAATCAGTTTGGAGATAATGCCATCTCAACAGTGTTAAATATTCCAGTCTATAAATATGGGACATTTTTTCCATTTATTTAGGTCTTTATTTTTTAAAATAATTTTTTGGTTCTCAGAGTATGTTTTGCATTTTGGGAGACTTAGGTTTATTCCTAAGCATTTTAATCTTTTTGATGCTTTTGCATACATACTGGTTTTCTTATGTTCATTTTTGGATTGTTCATTGCTATCATACAGGCATACAACTGATTTTTGTATATCAGTTTTATATCCTGCAACCCTGCTGAACTTGTTTATTAGTTCAAATAGTTTTAAAGTGGATTCCTTAGGTTAGGCTTTCCTAGATACAAGCTCATGTCATCTGTAGACAGATGTAGTTTTACATCTTTTCCAATTTGGCTGCCTTTTATTTCCTTTTCTTGCCCAATTGCCCTGGTTAGAACCACTGATTTTCACTTTTTTTTTTTTTTTTAACCTAGTTGTAGTAGATTTTCCTAAGCAAATGTTTCTTCATTAGTCATGTGCCCCTAGGACCATTTCCAGAGCTTTAAATGATTGTTTTCAAAATGATTTTTGCCCGTTTCTCTTGGGGGTGGATCTGTGTAGCCCCTCGCTCTTCATGCTGGAAATGGGACTCTGGCAATTGAATTTGAATAGACTACAAGGTATAAAAGGGTTAAATGTAACTTAAAAGAATGAATTTCTATGGAGTATTTTAGACAAAGCATTGAACTACTGAGACAGCTTTTTATGGGAGGTGGGGAAACATTGCCCAAAGCATAATTTATAGGAGACAGCTTATGCTATTCTGTGAAACTAGGAGTGAGGTCAAGGGGAGGTCTGCTATGAAGCCTGGTGATTTATATCACTTCTGGAAGCTCTTCCATATTCCTTCCAACTACATTTCTTCGGCACACAATAATGTTTTTCTAAGATTTTATGAAAACATTTTAAACAGATAGAAAAGTGAAAGAATGATGTCGTAAACACTCATATTCTCACAGCTTAGTTCTACAGTTAACATTTTATTATGTTTGCTTTATTATGTGTCTATCTCTGTAACCATCTTTTTTTTTTTTTTTTTTTTGAGACAGGGTCTCACTTTGTCACCCAGGATGAAGTACAGTGGTGTGATTACACCTCACTGCGTACTCGATCTCCCTGGGTTCAGATGATCCTCCCACCTCAGCCTCCGGAGTAGCTGGAACTATAGGCACGTGCCACCATGCCCAGCTGATTTCTTTGTAATTTTTATAGAGACAAGATATCGTTGCCCAGGCTAATCTTGAACTCCTGGGCTTGAGTGATCTGCCTACTTTGGCCTCCCAAAGTGCTGGGATTACAGGTGTGAGCCACCATGCCTAGCTTAACCATCTAATCTTTTAAATGTATTTCATAAGTTGAAGACATCAGTGCAATTCCCTCTAGATAATTCAGTATGAGTATCATTAACTAGAGCTCAATATTTGTTTACTTTCTTAAAGGTGAAATTTACAAAGTGAAATGCATAAATCTTATATGTACTACTTGGTGACTTTTGACTAATACACATTAACCCCAACCTCTCTTAAGTTTTAGGATATTATCACCCCAGAAAGTTCTCTTATACTCCTTCCCAGATACTTCCCATTCTAGTATGTGACCACTCTTTGAACCATTTTTAAACTCATAGATTATTTTCACTTTCCTAGGACTTTATATAAATAGAATAGTATGTGCTCTTTTGTGTAATGCTTCTTTCACTCAGCCCTTTGAGATTCATCCATGTTGTTGCATGAATTAGTAATTCCCTTTTGATTCCATTATATGGCCATTTGTTTATTTTTCTATTGATGGATACTTGGGTTGTTTTCATTTTTAAGTTATTATTAATAAAGTTGCTCTGGCATTGAACATAAATCTTTCTGTGGATATATGCTTACAGGAATACCTAGGAGGAAATTGCTGGGTCATAGGTGATATGGTTTGGCTGTGTCCCCACCCAAAATTTCATCCTGAGTTATAATCCCCATGTGTCAGGTGTGGGACCTCATGGGGGGAGATTAGATCATGGGGGGTGGTTCTCCCATGCTGTTCTTATGACAGTGAGCAAGTTCTCATGAGATCTGTGGCTTAATAAGGGGCTTTCCCACGTTTAAGTGGAATTTTGTGGAATTTTGAACTTGAGAGAGAGCACTTCTCTCTCCTGATGCCATGTGAAGAAGGATGTGTTTGCTCCCCCTTCCACCATGATTGTAAGTTTCCTGAGGCCTCCCCAGCCATGCAGAACTGTGAATAATTTAAATCTCTTTCCTTTATAAACTCTTCAGTCTTGGATATTTCTCCATAGCAGCATGAGAATGGACTAATACAGCAAATTGGTACCAAGTAGTAGGGCATTGCTGTAAAGATACCCAAAAATGTGGAAGCAACTTTGGAACTGGGTAACAGGCAGAGGTTGGAAAGCTTTGGAGGGCCCCGAAGAAGACAGGAAGATGTGGGAAAGTTCAGAACTTCCTAGATACTTGTTGAATGTTTTTGACCAAAATGCTGATAGTGATATGGACAATGAAGTCCAGGCTGAGGAGGTCTCAGAGGGAGATGATGATCTTGTGGGAACTGGAATAAAGGTGACTCACTATGTCTTAGCAAACAGACTGGTGGCATTTTGTCCCTGCCCTAGAGATCTGTGGAATTTTGAACTTGAGAGAGATGATTTAGGGTATCTGGTGGAAGAAATTTCTAAGCTGCAAAGCATTCAAGAGGTGACTTGGGTGCTGTTAAAAGTGTTCAGATTTATATATTCACAAGGATATGGTTTGGAGTTGAAAGTTATGTTTAAAAGGGAAGCACAGCATAAAAGTTTAGAAAATTTGCAGCCTGACAATGTGATAGAAAAGAAAACCCATTTTCTGAGAAGAAATTCAAGCTGGTTGCAGAAATTTGCCAAATGTTAATCACCAAGACAATGGGGAAAATGTCTTCAGGGCATGTCAGAGGTCTTCACAGCAGCCCCTCTCATAACAGGCCCAGAGGCCTAGAAAGAAAAAATGGCCAGGCCCAGGGCCTTGCTGCTTTATGCAGTTTCTGGAGTTGGTGCCCTGTGTGCCAGCCATGGCTAAAAGGGGCCAACATAATGCTCAAGCTGTTGCTTCAGAGGGTGCAAGCCCCAGGCCTTGGCAGCTTACATGTGGTGTTGGGCCTGCAGGTGCACAGAAGTCAAGAATTGAGGTATGAGAACCTTCACCTAAATTTCAGAGGATGTAGTGAAATGTCTGGATGTCCAGGCAGAAGCTTTTTGCAGGGGTGGAGCCCTCATGGGGAACATCTGCTAGGGCAGTGTGGAAGGGAAATGTGGGGTTGGGGCCCCCACACAGAGTCCCCACTGGGGCACTGACTAGTGGAGCTGTGAGAAGAGGGTCACTGTCCTCCAGACCCCAGAATGGTGGATCAACCAACAACTTGCACCATGCACCTGAAAAAGCCAGAGACACTCAATGCCACACTGTGAAGGCAGCTGGGAGGTGGGCTGTACCCTGCAAAGCCACAGCAGTGGAGCTGCCCAAGACTGTGGGAGTCCACCTCTTACATCAGTGTCATGTGGATGTGAGACATGGAGTCAGAAGAGATCATTTTGGAGCTTTAAGATTTCACTTAATTTTGGCCAATTTTGGCCAATTTCTCCCATTTGCAACAGGTGTATTTACCCAAAGTCTGTACCCCCATTGTATCTAGGAAGTAACTAACTTGCTTTTGATTTTACAGGCTCATAGGTGGAAGGGACTTGCCTTGTCTCAGATGAGACTTTGGACTTGGACTTTTGGTTAATGCTGGAATGCGTTAAGACTTTGGGAGACTGTTGGAAAGGCATGGTTGTGTTTTGACATGTGAGGACATGAGATTTGGGAGGGGCCAGGGCAGAATGATACAGTTTGCCTGTATCCCCACCCAAAATCTCATCTTGAATTTTAATCCGAATTGTAATCCTTATGTGTTGGAGGCAGGACCTTGTGGGAGATGATTAGATTATGGGAGTTGTTCCCCCATGCTGTTTTCATGATAATGAGCAAGTTCTCACATGATCTGATAGCTTTTTAAGGGGCTTTCCCCCACTTCACTCAACATTTCTTTCTCCTGTTGCCATGTGAAGAAGGATGTGTTTGCTTCCCTTCCACCATGATTGTAAGTTTCCTGAGGCCTCCCCACCCATGTGGAACTGTGAGTCAATTAAATCTCTTTCCTTTATAAAGTACCCAGTCTTGGGCATTTCTTCATAGCAGCATGAGGATGGACTAATACAATAGGATTGGTGTATATTTTGTTATATAAGAAACAATTAACATTTATTTCAAAGTGGTTATACTATTATACATTCCTACCAAAAATGAGGCTTTTGGTTTCTCTGCATTTTTGCCAAATTTTGGTGTTGTCCATGTAAAAATTTCAGTCATTCTTGGTTTGTGTGTGGATACTTTAATTTGAATTTCTCTGAAAAATGAATGATGGTGAACGGTTTTTCACATACTCATTGGCTATTTTTATCTCTTCCTTTGTGAAGTATATATTCCAGCCTTTTACCTATTGTAAAAATTAGGTTGTTTGTTTTTTTGTTAGGGAGTTGTAGGAATTATTTCAGTGCCCTAAATACCAGTTCTTTGGCAGATATATGTATTTGGAATATTTTCTGCCAGATATGTGGTTTGCCTACTCATTTTTATTAACAGTATCTTTTGATAATCAGACACTTTTTAGTTTTGATGAATTCTAATTTATTGTTTTTTTCTTTCATAATTGTTGCTTTCTGTGTACTGCCTATAAAATCTTTGTCCATCCTCAAGTGATGTAGATATTCTTCTATGTTTTATTTTAGAAACTTCATAGTATTAGCCCTAATATTTCAAATCATTTTTTGTGTATAGTATGAAGAAGGCATTGAGATTTATTTTTTCTTTCCCTATGGGTAGATAGTTATTTTTTTCAAACATTGTTTTATACTTTCTCTGAATCACTTCATTTCATTACCAGACATTATAGACATTCACTTTTTGTTAGTTTTTACTGACCCAGACTTTTCACCTTTGCATTGTCTTTTGGAATTTACTTTAATTTTCATTTCGAAGTTTTAAGAAGAAGAAATGAAAAACAATGATCTACAAATAGTTCAGCTCTGCCTCAGTCAGTGCCCGCTGGACTCTTCTGTATGCTGTATGGTCAGAAGTTCTTAATAACAATAATAAGGATACAGGTAATTCACTAAAAGACAAATTAAGTTTGTAATGAAAGGTTCAGTTTAGCCCTAAAACCCAATCGATAGGGAAACTTTCAATACTCATACATTTCATAGTCTGTTAAAGCTTAAGAATTTTTTTGGCTTAGACTATCTTCTTCTACCAAATAACTATTGGACAATTAGAATTGAACACGATAATAACATATGATATTCATGTAGCACTTTGCAATTTGTAAAATACTTTCACAGATAAGATAATAAGGCAGTAATTATTTATCCTGTTAAAAAGAGAGATGAGTCAATTGAAGCTTTGAATAGTTAGGTAAGTTACCCATGGTATCAAACTAGTATACTGGAAAGCTAGAGCGGGAACTTAGATCTTCTGACTGTGGGAGTCCAGAGGCTCCACCTCAATGTGGATCCTGCCTGATGTGTGTTCAATCTTCTTGCTATGAAAAATAGTTTTTTAAATCTCTGTTAAATCTAACTTTCTCTCTTACCACTCTCCTCCTCTTCCCTTCCATCCTGATGTATCTGTTACCTACAGTGTCCTGCACCTCTGAAATGGTTACAGAACAGCAGTACATTCAGTACTATACAAAAAGCACAGATATACTATTTAGCAGCCTTTCAGATTTGATGCTTTGGAATAACTTAGCAAATAAATTGATTAGTTTTTATTATAATACAGCAATATATTTCTCCTGAATATCATTTTAAAGTTCATGTGTATGTATGTATGTGTGTATATATATATATTTTTCTTAAATTAATAGGCTATATTTCTTAGAGCAGTTTTAGGTTTACAGAAAAATTGAGCAGCGTGTTTAGAGAGTTACCATGTATTCCCTCAACTCCCCCACCACTTTTCCCTGTTATTAACATTTTATAATATTGTGGCATATGTGTTACAATTTATGTGCCAATATTGACACATTATTCTTAACTGAAGTTCATAGTTAACATTAGGGTTCACTTTTTGTGTTGTACATTCTATGGGTTTTGACAAATGTATAACGACACGTATCCTCCATTATAGTATCATATGGAGTACTCTCACTGCCCTAAAAATCTGCTATGCTCCTCCTATTCATCCCTGTCTCCCTCAACCCCTGGAAACCACTGATCTTTTTACTGTCTCCATAGTTTTGCCTTTTCCAGAATGATATTGGAATCACCACTATGCAGTCATTTCGGATTGGCTTCCTCTACTTAGCAATGTGCATTAAAGTTTTCTCCATGTCTTTTATGGCTTGAAAGTTCATTTCTGTTTATCATTGAATAATATTTTAGATATATCACAGTTTGTTCATCCTTTCACCTATTGAAGGACATCTTCATCACCCCCAAGTTTTGGCAATTATGAATAAAGTGACTTTAAATACCCGTATGCAGGTTTTTATGTGAACATAAATTTTTATGTATAAAAAAGATTATTATTTTCTGTTCTCAGATATGAAATATAGTAGTTTGAGAGTGATAATTTCAGGTGGATATCTTCTACTTGATTTTATGTAGTACTTTCTGCTTCCTGTAAGCTTTGAGGAAAAGTTTGAATACTCCTGTTGTTTTTTTTTTTTATCAGAAATATGTGATGACTTTTTGAGCAAGTAGATGCAATGCAGTTATGTCACTGCATTTAGCCAAAAAGCTCCAGGCCGTTTATAAACGTCAGTGTCTCCTTCCCCAGTGATCATGAAAAGCAAAGAAGCTGATTTTTGAAGTTATGATTTCAGGAGAACATCTGCAAACATTAAGGAAACTGAAAATCACAGTGTCCATTAGGAAAACATTGGATTAAACACAGTATACTCAATATCAGCTCCACTTTTGTGAAGTATAAACATGGATTTTTTTAAGAGATGGGAGAGACACTCCAGCTCATGAAGAGATGAATCAATTCTCTTTGTAAGAGAAAGGAATGGGAAATATAAATTCTCTTCAGAAATGAAAAGTTTAAACTGGACATACATACAGAAGGCCTTTGACTGAGAATCATTCCTACGTCCCTCCAGAAAGGACACTTCAGTGTCTCAAGGAATCTGTACGAATCAGTCTATGATCATTGTAAGAACCCCAGAGCATGTTAGCTTTTTGTAAAAAAACACCTCTCTATTTTCTAGTGTGTCAGGAAGCTGTCTGGGAAGCCTTCAGGACTTTTTGGGATCGACTTCCTGGGCGTGAGGAATATCATTACTGGATGAATTTGTGTGAGGATGGAGTCACAAGTATATTTGAAATGGGCACAAATTTTAGTGAATCTGTGGAACATAGAAGCTTAATCATGAAGGTAAGTGTCACAACAAAGGAAGGAATTCCTGGACTATTGTAGGAGCATTTACACAGCTAAGGCCTAAAGGAAACAAAAGCAAGTGGCAAATGCCTGTATTACTCTTTTGTTGAATTGGGCTATCTGAGTAAGCTGCCCTAGGGTGTGGCCTAGTCTTTTATTCCTAGCTCTGGCCTCTATAATATACATTATTAATATTTTCATGTTATTCTGTCCACAAAAAGAAAAAGAAGACATTATTAACTCAGACAAGAGCCTCAGCCTTGTTTATAGATGTAAATATTTGGAAATAATATTCAGCAAAGGTTTAGGTTAAGAATATAAATCTGTGAGAGTCAAACATTTTTGCCAAAGTTTTACATGTTATCAACTCAGAGTGAATAGCAATAACTCTAATTAAGATAGAGGACATAGTTCATTTGAATAAATGTTTAGTGAGGCATAGGTATGATTCTAATAATGAGTGTGCTCACTTGTTTTCCTTGTTTTAGACATTGTTTTACTCTTAGCAAAGGATAAATAAACATGCATAAAGACAAATTACCTGCCACTTTTCCCTTTTCGTGTAGCACATATGTATTCATGACAAGAAAGTGAAACTGTCCAGACGTACGTGGCAAATTGTTCATGCTGTTTGTTATTCCATATATCTCCCTGTCCATCTATTCAGTTCCTCTATGTCCTCATATGTAACTTCCCTTGCAAGGAACCAACCCTCAGCCTAGAAGATTTAGCTACCATTATTCTTTGAGCTCCCACAATTCTTTATTCATTTTTAATACTGTACTGTTTATATTTTATGATGATTGCTTGTATATGTGACTAATTCCTCTTCTAGACTATGAGTCAAAAGGCAAGGATTATGTCATTGTTTGTTCATTTTTGCATTCCCGTAAGGTAGTAAATATGCAATAGATGTTTGTTTAAATGAGTATATGAGCAATAACCACCTTGTACTTTTTTTACTTGGTACAATTTATAAACTTTATGAAGATTATTTTAAGTACTGGTTCTAAGTATTACATACCTTACAGAGACTGAGGAAATAATTATTGACTGAATAACACTGAGCTATTTTGTGTATAATCAAATCAGATTAGTATATCGTAAAGGTAATAAAATATATTATCCTATTCTATTTTTAAATTTTATTTATAGTAGAAGAATTATATTCTTTTAACATTTAGTCCAAGAGAGGAATGATCTTATTAAATGGGGGACGTTGGGGAGAGAAGGATGGTTTGATAAACGTGGGTGGACCAAAGACAAATTTTGCGAGGGTATAAATGTTTTGAAGCTGTGCAGGGTTTTGTGTGTTTTAAAATGAACGCAACTTTTAATCATGGCACCTCACATTTTAATCAAATGTATTGCATGTGTTTTTTGCCTGCCACATGTTTAACTGCTCAGTATTAATAACTATGTTGATAGCTACTATTTATTCAATATCTACCATGTACCATGTCATGTATCAAGCTCATCAATAAATTATTAGATGTTATACCAGCAACCTTATAAGGAGGTGGTAATGTCCCCATTTTACAGATATGGACATATAATTATTAAATTCTTTATTCTATAACATAAAACCAGATATGATGGAGCTTAAATCCAAACCCAGTTCTCTTTTCCAAAATTGATGTCTTTTCCCTTCACACCATTGGGCCTCCTTTCTCAATCATTACCAATTTTACAAATTGCAGTGGCTAACATGGGATAGCTATTTAATGGAAAATATATAGACATACACACACATATACATACTTATATTTCTAATTGCATTGCCTATCTTAATTATGTCCACAATATAGGATCAGCCATTAGTGTGGCAAATATATATGATGGGTTAGTATTACCAGAAGAACAGAATCTTCTGATGTTACCTTGGAATGTATCTCTTACAAGTGGAACTTTTAGTAAATTTATATTTGAAGGCATAGAAAATATACTTCCAATAATTATTTAATAGAAAAAGCAGATGAAGGGAATGATGTGTTGCCTAGATAGAGTTGTAAATGATAAGTACAAGTTACTTAAATGAAGAAGAGCTGGGGATAAACATTCTAGGCAGAAAGGACAGCATGAGCCAAGTGTTTGTAGGGAATGACCTCGGCCAATATACCAAAGAGGTAGACTAGGAATGACAGGAGATCAGACTAAAACAATGGATAACTGAACAAGCTTGGATTTAACTCTGTAGATCACAGGAAACCATTGAAGGGTTGTAGGTAGGTAAGTTGCAGGAGCTGATTTGGCAGTTTTGAATTTTAAAAAGGTCGTTACGGTTTCTACATAGCATAGGATGGATTATAGGAGATAAAACTGGAACAGAGAGACAAGGTAGGGTGTTGCATCAGTACTCCAGGCCAAAGAGGATAAAGATAACAACCAGACCATGAGATAGACAAAGGAAACTTGAGAGATGTAAATAGGAACAAAATTAGTAGGACTCTGATGGGTCGAGACAGGGTGAAGGAATGGCGCAAGAAGCCTTCCAGTTTCTGGCTTGGGTAACTAAGACCAATAACGAGGGCAAAGAAGCAGCTTTGTAGATGTGGCAGGGAGAATGAGTTCACTTTTGATGTGTTCATTTGAACCACCTGTGTGAAATGTGAATTGCTTGCTATTTGGGTATGAAGCCAAGGATAGGGGTCTGGGATGCCAATGTTGCTATAGGAATCACCATTTTGGACTTAGTGCGGGCATACCTTATTTTATTGTGCTGCCCTTTATTGTGCTTCACAGATACTGCATTTTTTACAAATCAAAGGTTTATGACAACCCTGTGTCAAGCAAGTCTGTTAGTACCATTTTTCCAACAGCATGTGCTCACTTTGTGTCTCTGTCTCACATTTTGGTAATTCTCAAAATATTCGAAACTTTAAAAAATTATTTTCTTTATCTCTTATGTGATCTGTGATCAGTGATCTTTGATTATTACAATTACAATCACTATTGTAATTGTTGTGGAGTGCCATGAACAATATCCATGTAAGACAACAAGCTTAATTGATAAATGTTGTTTGTGTTTCAACAACTCCACCAACTAACTTTTCCTTGGTCTCTCAGGCCTCAGGCCGTCTCCTCAGGCCTCCCTGTTCCCTGAGTTACAGCAATATTGAGATTAGGCCAGTTAATAACCTGACAATGGCTTCTAAGTGTTCAAGTGAAAAGAAGAATAGCATGTCTCTCACTTTAAATCAAAAGCTAGAAATGATTAAGTATAGTGAGGAAAGTATATCAAAAGCTGAGATAGGCCTTAAGCTAGGTCTCTTGCACCAAATAGTTAGCTAAGTTGTGAACGCAAAGGAAAAGTTATTGAAAGAAATTAAAAGTGGGGGGCGGGGCCAAGATGGCCAACTAGAAGCAGTGGCAATCTGTGGCTCCCATCTAGAAGAACCATAACAGCATGTGAATCCTGCACTGGCAGCCAAGGTATCCAGGTTTTGTCATCAGAACTGACTAGGCAACTGGCGTGACCAACGGAGAGGAAGGAAGAGCGGTGTGGTGCCGCAGCCCCCAGCCAAGGGAGGCAGTGAGTGAGCCTGCTACCCAGCCTGGGAAAACGTGCTTTTTCCACGGAACTGTGCAACCCACGGATCAGAAGATCTCACTTGGGAGCCGACACCTCCGGGGCCTAGGGTCCCAACCACAGAACCAAGCAGATTTTCAACAGCCACTAAGCTAGAATCTGCTTAAGCCTGCGGAGCTCCCCGCGGGAGGGGCAACCAGCACCACTGCTGTGGCTGCCTGCTGTCTAAGCCCTTTGAGCTCCTTTGCAGGAGGGGCTACAGCCGACACTGGGACTGATAGCTGCCTAACACACTAAGCTCCCAGGGTGGGGGAAGGGTGGCAGCCATCTCTATAGCTCCAGGCCATGTCTTTCCCCTGCTGGAGCCAGGGAGGCTGGACGGCTTGCTCCCAAGAGGTGTACCCCACAGTCCAACACACTAGCTGTGGCAGACTGCGGACAGAGCGCCTCTTCAGGCCGGACCTTGACATGTCCCTGCTCACTGGGTGGGGCCTCCCTGCAGGAACTCCAACAACTCCATCCAGGGACTTAGGGACAGACTCTAATCTTCCTGGGCTTGAGCCTCTAGAGGGAGGGGTGGCCACAGTCTCTGTGGACAGGTAGATTTAGTCTTCCCTCCTGGTAGTGCTGAGGAATCTAGGCAACCCAGATGAGTGGGTTTCCCCACAGTGAAGCACACCCCCTCCACCAAGGGGCAAAGTGCTTTGTTAAGTGTGTCCTGTTCCCTGTGTCACCCAACTGGGTGAGACCCTCCAACAGGGGTTGTCAGACACCCTATACAGTAGCATTTCTACTGGCATCAGGTTGGTGCCCCTTGAGGTCAGAGATCACAGAGGAAGGAGCAGGCACCCATCTTTGCTGTTCTCCAGCCTCCTCGAGTGACATCTCCAGGCATGGGAGTGAACCAGATGAGTAGGGCCTGAACAGTGAACCCCTAGCAAACTGCAGCAGCCCTACAGAAGAGTGAGCTGACCATTGCAAGAAAAACAAACAAACAGAAAACAACAACAACAGCATCAACAACAAAAAAATTCCCTACAAAAACCCAATCCAAGGGTCAGCAGCCTCAAGGATTGATACTAGACAAACTTAGAAAGATGAGAAAGAATCAACAAAAAAAGGTTGAAAACCCAAAAGGCCAGAGTGCCTCTTCTCCTCCAAATGATTGCAGTGCCTCTCTAGCAAGGGTGAAGAACTGGATGGAGGATAAGATGGATGAACTGACAGAAGTAGGCTTCAGAAGGTGGGTAATAACAAACACTGCTGAGCTAAAGGAGCATGTTCTAACCCAATACAAACAAGCTAAGAACCTTGGTAAAAGGTTACAGGAGCTGCTAACTAGAATAACAAGTTGAGAGAGGAATGTAAATGACCTGATGGAGCTCAAAAACACAGCATGAGAACTTCATGAAAAATACACAAGAATCAGTAGCTGAATCGACCAAGTGGATATTAGAGTTTGAAGACTATTTTGCTGAAATAAGGCATGCAGGCAAGATTAGAAAAAAAGAATGAAAAGGAACAAATGGAACCTCTGAGAAATATGGGACTATGTAAAAAAAACCAAACCTATGATGAGTGGAGTACCTGAAAAAGACAAGGAGAAAGGAACCAAGTTGCAAAACATACTTCAGGATATTATCCAGGAGAACTTCCCCAACCTAGCAAGACAGGCCAACATGCAAATTCAGGAAATACAGAGAACACTCTAAGATACTGCATGAGAAGATCAACCCCAAGACACATAATCATCAGATTCTCTAAGGTTGAAATGAAGAAAAAAATGTTAGAGGCAGCCAGAGACAAAGGCAGGGTTGCCAACAGAGGGGAGGAACATCAGACTAACAGTGGACCTCTCAGCAGAAACCCTACAAGCCAGAAGAGAGTGGGGGCCAATATTCAACATTCTTAAATAAAAGAATTTTCAACCCAGAATTTCATGTTCAGCCAGACTAAGCTTCATAAGTGAAGGAGAAATAAAATCCTTTCCAGACAAGCAAATGCTGAGAGATTTCATCACCATCAGGCCTGCCTTGCAAGAGCTCCTGAAGGAAGCACTGAATATGGAAAGGAAAAACTGGTACCAGCCACTGCAGAAACACACCAAAATATAAAGACCAATGACACTATGAAGAAACTGCATCAACTAGTGTGCAAAAATAACCAACTAGCATCATGATGACATAATCAAATTCACACATAACAATATTAACCTTTAGTGTAAATGGGCTAAATGCCCTAATTAAAAGATACAGACAGGCAAATTGGATAAAGAGTCAAGACTCACTGGTGTCCTGTATTCAGGAGACCCATCTGACATGCAAAGACACACATAGGCTCAAAATAAAGGGATGGAAAATTTACCAAGCAAATGGAAAGAAAAAAAAAAAGCAGGGTTTGCAATCCTAGTCTCTGACAAAACAGAGTTTAAACCAACAAAGATAAAAAAAGACAAAGAAGGGCATTACATAATAGTAAAGGGATCAATTCAAAAAGAAGAGCTAACTATCCTAAATATATATGCACCCAATATAGAAGCACTCAGATTCATAAAACAAGTTCTTGGATGCCTACAAAGAGACTTAGATTCCCACACAATAATAGTGGGAGACTTTAACACTCCACTGTCACATTAGACAGATCAACAAGACAGAAAATTAACAAGGATATTCAGAACTTGAACTCAGCTCAGGATCAAGTGGACCTAATAGTTATCTACAGAACTCTCCACCCCAAATCAACAGAATACACATTCTTCTTAGTGCCACATGGCACTTATTCTAAAATTGACCATGTAACTGGAAGTAAAACACTCCTCAACAAATGTGAAAGAACTGAAATCATAACAAATAGTCTCACAGACCACAGTGTAATCCTATTAGAACTGAGGCTTAAGAAACTCACTCAAAACCACACAGTTACATGGAAATTGAACAACCTGCTCCTGAATGACTCCTGGGTAAATAATGAAATTAAGGCAGAAATCAAGAAGTTATTTGAAACCAATGAGAACAAAGACACAACATACCAGAATCTCTGGGACACAGCTAAAGCAGTGGTAAGAGGGAAATTTATAGCACTAAATGCCCACAAGAGAAAGCAGGAAAGATCTAAAATCGACATGCTAGCATCACAATTAAAGAGCCAGAGAGGCAAGTGGAAACTAATCAAAAGCTAGCAGAACACAAGAAACAACTAAGATCAGAGCAGAATTCAAGGAGACAGAGACACAAAAAATCCTCCAAAAAAAAAAAAAATCAATGAATCCAGGAGCTGGTTTTCTGAAAAAATTTACAAAATAGATTGACTGCTAGCTATCCTAATAAAGAAGAAAAGAGAGAAGACTCAAATAGACACAATAAATAATGATAAAGGGGACATCACCACTGATCCCACAGACTTAAAAACTGCCAGCCGGGCGTGGTGGCTCATGCCTGTAATCCCAGCACTTTGGGAGGCTGAGGTGGGCAGATCATGAGGTCAGGAGATCGAGACCATCCTGGCTAACACGGTGAAACCCTGTCTCTACTAAAATACAAAAAATTAGCCAGGCGTAGTGGCTGGTGCCTGGCGCCTGTAGTCCCAGCTACTCGGGAGGCTGAGGCAGGAGAGTGGCGTGAACCTGGGAGGTGGAGCTTGCAGTGAGCCGAGATCACGCCACTGCACTCCAGCCTGGGCCACAGAGTGAGACTCTGTCTCAAAAACAACAACAACAACAACAGCAACAACAACAACAAAAACTGCCGTCAGAGAATACTGTAAACACCTCTATGCAAATAAACTAGAAAATCTAGAAGACACGGATAAATTCCTGGACACATACACCCTCCCAAGACTAAATCAGGAAGAAGTCCTGAATGGATTCAGAATCCCTGAATAGACCAATAACAGGTTCTGAAATTGAGGCAGTAATTAATAGTCTACCAACCAAAAAAAAAATCCTGGGACCAGATGGATTCACAGCCGAATTCTACCAGAGATACAAAGAGGAGCTGGTACCATTCCTTCTGAAACTATTGCAAACAATTGAAAAGGAAGGACTCCTCCCTAACCCATTATATGAGGCCAGCATCATCCTACTACCAAAACCTGGAAGAGACGCAACAAAAAAAGAAAACTTTAGGCCAATATCCCTGATGAACATTGATGCAAAAATCCTCAATAAAATACTGGCAAACCCAATCCAGCAGTGCATCAAAAAGCTTATCTAGCACGATCAAACTGGCTTCATCCCTGGGATTCAAGGCTGCTTTAACATAGGCAAATCAATAAACGTAATCCATCACATAAACAGAACCAATGACAAAAACCACATGATCATCTCAATAGATGCAGAAAAGGCCTTCGACAAAATTCAACGGCCCTTCCTGCTAAAAACTCTCAACAAACTAGGTATTGATGGAATATATCTCAAAATAATAAGAGCTATTTATGACAAAAACCCACACCCAATATCATACTGAATGGGCAAAAGCTGGAAACATTCCCTTTGAAACCCGGCACAAGACAAGGATGCCTTCTTTCACTATTCCTATTCAACATAGTATTGGAATTTCTGGCCAGGGCAATCAGGCAAGAGAAAGAAATAAATGGTATTCAAGTAGGAAGAGAGGAAGTCAAATTGACTCTGATTGCAGACAACATGGTTCTATATTTAGAAAACCCCATTGTCTCAGCCCCAAAACTCCTTAAGCTGATAAGCAATTTCAGCAGTCTCAGGATACAAAATCAATGTGCAAAATACACAAGCATTCCTATACACCAATTATAGACAAGCGGAGAGCCAAATCATGAATGAACTCCCATTCACAATTGCTACAAAAAGAATAAAATACCTAGGAATACAGCTAACAAGGTATGCGAAGAACCTCTTCAAGGAGAACTACAAACCACTCACTGCTCAAGGAAATAAGAGAGGACACAAACAAATGAAAAAACATTCCATCCTGATGAATAGGAAGAAACAATATCATGAAAATGGCCATACTGCCCACAGTAATTTATAGACTCAATGCTCTTCCCATCAAACTACCATTGACATTCTTCACAGAATTAGAAAAAACTACTTAAAAAGGGCCCGTATAGCTAAGACAATCTTAAGCAAAAACAACAAAGCTGGAAGCATCATGCTACCTGACTTCAAACTAGACTACAAGGCTACAGTAACCAAAACAGCACGGTACTGGTGCCAAAACAGACATATAGACCAATGGAACAGAACAGAGACCTCAGAGATAACACCACACATCTACAACCATCTGATCTTTGACAAACCTGACAAAAACAAGCTGGGGAAAGAATTCCCTATTTAATAAATGGTGCTAGGCAAACTGGTTAGCCATATGCAGAAAACTGAAATTGGACCCCTTCCTTACACCTTATACAAAAATTAACTCAAGATAGATTAAAGACTTAAATGTAAAACCCAAAATCATAAAAACCCTAGAAGAAAACCTAGGCAATACCATTCAGGACGTAGGCATGGGCAAAGACTTCATGACGAAAATGCTAAAAGCAATAGCAGCAAAAGCCAAAATTGACAAATGAGATCTAATTAAACTAAAAAACTTCCACACAGCAAAAGAAACTCTCATTAGAGTGTACAGGCAACCTACAGAATGGGAGAAAATTTTGCAATCTACCCATTTGACAAAGGTCTAATATCTAGAATCTACAAGGAACTTAAATTTACAAGAAAAAAACCCCATCAAAAAGTGGGCATAGGATATAACAGCATTTCTGAAAAGAAGACATTTATGCAGCCAACAAACATACGAAAAAAAGCTCATCAATACTGGTCATTTGAGAAAAGCAAATCAAAACCAAAATGACATACCATCTCACACCAGTCAGAATGGCAATTATTAAGAAGTCAGGAAAACAATTGATTCTGGCGAGGCTGTTGAGAAATAGGAATGCTTTTACACTGCTGGTGGGAATGAAAATTAGTTCAAGTATTGTGGAACACAGTGTGGTGATTCCTCAAGGGTCTAGAACCAGAAAAACCATTTGACCCAGCAATCCCATTATTGGGTATATACCCAAATGAATATAAATCATTCTGCTATAAAGACACATGCACATGTATGTTTATTGCAGCACTATTTACAATAGCAAAGACATGGAACCAATCCAAATGCCCATCAATGAGAGACTGGATAAAGAAAACGTGGTGCATATACACCATGGAATACTATGCAGCCATAAAAAGGAATGAGAGCATGTCCTTTGCAGAGACATGGATGAAGCTGGAAGCCATCATCCTCAGCATACTAACCCAGGAACAGAAAACCAAACACTGCATGTTCTCATTGATAAGTGGGAGTTGAACAGTGAGAACACATGGACAAAGGAAGGGGAACAACATAAACCAGGGCTAGTCGGGGGGTGGGGGCCAAGGTGAGGGAGAGCATTAGGACAAATAGCTAATGCATGCGGGGCTTGAAACCTAGATGATGGGTTGATAGGTGCAGCAAACCACCATGGCACATGTATACCTACGTAACAAACCTACACATTCTACACTTGTATCCCGGAACTCAAAGTAAAAGTAAATAAATAAATAAATAAAAATAAATTTAAAGTGCTATTCCAGTGAGCATATTAGTAATAAGTAAGCAAAACAGCCTTCTTGCTGATATGGATAAAGTTTTAGTGGTCGGAGTGGAAGATCAAATCAGCCATAACATTCCCTTAACCAAAGCCAGATCCAGAGCAAGGCTTCACTCTTTTCAATTCTATGAAGGCTGAGAGAGGCGAGGAAGCTTCAGAAGAATAGTTGGAAGATAGCAGAGGTTGGTTTATGTAGTTAAGAAAAGAAGCTATCTTTATAACATAAGCAAGTGCTGATGCAGAAGCTGTAGCAAGTTGTCTAGAAGATCTGGCTAAGATAATTTATGAAGGTGGCTACATGGAACAACAGATTTTTAATGTGGATGAAGCAGCCTTCTATTGGACAAAGATGCCATCTAGAACTTCGATAGCTAGAGAGAAGTCAATACCTGGCTTCAATGAAGGACAGACTGAATTTCTTGTTATGGGATAATGCAGCTAGTGACTTAAATTAGAAGGCAATACTTATTTACCATGCCAAAAATCCTAGGGCCCTTAAGAAATATGCTAAATCTACTCTACTTATGCTCTATAAATGGAACAAAAAAGTCCGATGGCACCACATCTGTTTACAGTACGGTTTACTGAATCTTTTAAGCCCACCTTTGAAACCTACTGCTCAGAAATTTTTTTTTTCCAAGTATCACTGCTTCTGGGTTATGCTCATAGCCACCCAAGAGCTCTGATGGGGATGTACAAGGAGATTAATGTTGTCTTTATGCTTGCCAATACGATATTTATTCTGCAGCCCATGGAGTAAGGAGTAATTTCAACTTTTCAGTGTTGTGATTTTAGAAATACTTTTCATACAGCTGCCGTAGATAGTGATTTCTTTGATGGATCTAGGCAAAGTGAACTGAAAATCTTCAGGAAAGGATTTACCATCTAGATGGCACTGACAACATTCATGACTCAATAGGTGAGATCAAAATACCAACATTAATAGGGATTTGGAAGACATTGATTCCGACTCTCATGGATGACTTCGAGGGGTTCAAGACTTCAGTAGAGGAAGTAACTGCAGATGTGGTGGAAATAGCAAGAGAACTAGACGTAGAAGTACAGCCTGAAGATGAGGCTAAATTGCTACAATTTCATAATAATACTTGAATGAATGAGAAATTTCTTCTTATGAATGAGCAAAGAAAGTTGTTCCTTCAGATGGAATCTACTTCTGGTAAAGATGCTGTGAACAGTATTGAAATGACAATAAAGGATTTAGACTATTAGATAAACTCAGTTGATAAAGAAGTGACAGGATTTGAGAAGACTGACTCCAATTTTAAGAGAACTTTTAGATAAAATGTTGTCAACTGCATTACATATCACAGGGAACTCTTTAGTGAAAGAAAAAGTCAATTGACGGGGCCAAATTCATTGTTGTCTTATTTTTATGAAATTGCCACAGTTACCTCAATCATCAGCAGCCATCATTTTGATTAGTCAGCAGCCATCAACTTGGAGGCAAGACCCTCCAGAAGCAGAAAGATGATGACTTGCTGAAAGCTCAGAGGATTGTTTGCATTTTTTAGCAATAAAGTATTTTAAAATTAAGGTATATACCTTTTTTAGATGTAATGTTATTGCACTTTTAATAGACTACAGTATAATGTAAGCATAACTTTTATATACACTAGGAAACCAAAAAATATGTGACTTGCTTTATTGGGATATTTGCTTTATTGAGCTTTTATTTGGTCTGGAACCAAACCTGTAATATATCAGAGGTATGCCTGTAATTGAAACCATGAGAGTGGCTGAGATTATTCTGGGAGAGTCTGTAGAGCAAGAAGAGCAGTGAGTCATTTCTAAATGCAATGAGAGGTATTTAGAATAACAGTCTCTTTGTTTTACTGATGAGGAAATTGAGGCCTGGCACCAGAGAGATTTTGGGACTTTCCTATATAGCTAAGGAGGGGAGACTGGAACTTGGAACTGGGTCTCCTGATTCCAAGTCACTATTCCTTCTATCATATTGATCTCGAAATAACAATCCTAATTTAGGGGAAACTTGCAGGAAATTTGCTTTAGAATGCCCCTGGGGGATAATCCAATTATGGATATGATATGTCTTTTTTGTCTGAATTCTGTAGAAACAAACATCAATTATTTTATCCACATGTTTACATTGTTCTAGGATGAGAATTACTATAAATACATTAGATAAAAAATTATTTGATTCTAAATCCATGGCAGGTTTATGTAAAACTCTGCAAGTCTATAACTTTTATACGTTTATAAAATGATTGGCAGATCAAGCCTGTTATTTGAGCCCATTAAGAAAGAACATAGGAACTTCTGTGCATATATAAGCAGAGACTGAATGTCAGGGTGTTGCTATAGTTACAAAACAAACTTGGTATCATTATTACCTGTTTTAATCACTTGTCTAACCATAGAGAGTACTAACATAGATTCTACCATGGTAGGGCAGTAGTGGTCTCTATGAAATAAGTTTTATTTACTCCTTAATAACTGTTGTTAACTCAGTCATTTTTATATCTTTGTTTTCCTTAGAAACTGACTTATGCAAAGGAAACTGTAAGCAGGTGAGTGTCTCTTTTTCCCAAAATTCATGTTTGGCAACACAGATGTGTCATAGCCTAATTCAAGACTCACCCCAAATTTAATGGTGCCTTTCTATTTTCTTGCCAGTTCGCAATGACCAGGCCTGTGGATAAGTCCCAAATATTTTTTCTCATTCCCAAGCCACCTTTCTTTTCAGACCATGACCACAGCCACTGTGTGCATTTGCTGTCTGAACTTATTGTGAGGCAAACTTGCTCCTCTCTTAGATAAGAAAACAGATTTGTGGTTTATATGGAGTGACCTATTGTTGTTGAGGTTTAAAGGCTAATGATGAAATTGTTATGAAATTGTACACCACAGTGGAGAATAGTTTATTAAATGATGGGTGGTGCTATGGATCAATTTATTGACTATTGATGATTATGTTCTTGAAACATAGGAATAGCATAACCTATTATGATTCTTGACTCTGTTCACTGTGGGCTTAGAGCTAAGGTCGTTTCTGGCTTCTGGGAAGTATTAGTACAAAGAAGATCACAGAAGGTAAGGGATTTTGAGCCTATAGGGGCTAAAGCTTTCCAATTCTATTCATCCTCAGAGCATCTAAATTATAACAGCATGTGGGTAGTTACATAGGAAGGTAACACTAGAGCATGCAATCCAGGTCATAGTTCAGAATTTTGCCTCAAATTAGAGGGAAGGACAGATTGAAAAAACCAAGTAGGTGAGTAAGTGTACAGAGATCCAACCTGGGCATCAGAGTCAGGGCAAAACCATAAATGGAATATATATGTGGGTGGTAGTGGGGTATATCCAGGTTTCAAATCAAACACAAATGAATAGGAAAGAAGTGGGACTCTGTGTGGTCTTATTCAAACAGCCAATGGCACTGAGTCTATACCAGGGTGTGGGATTGAGCATTTACTTAAATATGGGGCCATGTGGTCTCTTGGGTGTGGTTTACTCTGTTTTATTTTTTCATTTATTTATTTAGAGATGGGGTCTTGCTCTGTCACCCAGGCTGGAGTGCAGTGGCATGATCACACCTCACTGCAGCCTCGTGCTCCCAGGCTTAAGTGATCCTCCACTTCTGCCTCCCAAGTAGTTGGGACTACAGGCACACACCATCATGCCCAGCTAACTTTTTTGTATTTTTCTGTAGAAACAGGGTTTTGCTATGTTGTCCAGGCTAGTTTTGATCTCCTGGGCTCAAGCAATTGGCCCGCCTCAGCCTCCCAAAGTGTTGGGATTGATTGCAGGTGTGAGCCACTATGCCTGGCCGGGTGTGGTTTCTTCACCACAGAGAGGCAGAGCTCAGAGATTCCTTGTGATTGCCATTGCAACAGACAGTGGATTTGTAAATCTA
Organism: Gorilla gorilla gorilla; assembly: GCF_029281585.2. NCBI lineage: Eukaryota > Metazoa > Chordata > Mammalia > Primates > Hominidae > Gorilla > Gorilla gorilla. The sequence continues at coordinate 112,131,024 of NC_086017.1, read as the reverse complement.
TAGTTGTAATGATAGAACTAGAAGGAACCTTAGAGGTCACCTCATCCAACTTTCACAGTCTATTGGCTCGATTAACTTCTCTAAGCTCTAAGTTCATTGTGCCCGAAGCTATATCAATCATTTTGTCACAAATCTGTTTCTTTCTACGTTCCTCTCATCAGTGAATGAATGGCATTATCATCCATCTAGTTGCCCATATTCTTTTCTCTTTCTTTCTCCTTTCCTTCTCTTCTCCTATTTTCTAATTATCTCTTGATTCCATCCATTTCTCTCTGACCCCACAGTCCCTATACTAATTCATATAATCAACACTTATTTCCTGGTACAAAGGCTTGCCAAGAGGTCTCTCTACTTCCCTCTGAGCCCTCCTCTCCACCCTGGCCAGAAATCTTCAAAAGAATAAATTTGATCATGTGCCTCTCCTCTGTAAGACAATTTAATAGTTCCTCATTGCTTTTAAGATCAAAATTAACATGACCCCCAAGGCTCTTCACAGTTAGGCCTGTGCCCAGCCTCATCTGTCTCAGTTTCCTTCTCAAACTCTATGGTTCAGCCATAGTTTTTTAGAGTACCCTTGAGCCATTATGTTTCCATATTTGTTGCCTGACTAACATTATCAAACATGTAATAGCATTTTAACATTTATTGATTGCTTACAGTATACTAGATATTTTACATGTATTAATTTATTTAATCCTCTGAGTTTAGCCCTCTGAATTATGTACTTTTACTATCTTTATTTGATAGATGAAGAAACAGTATTAGAGTTTAAATAACTCAAGGTAATCCAGGTCATTTGATTCTTAAGCATCTGATTTTTAACCTCTATTAATACTGCCTTTTACTGTGTAAAATATGTCACCTCACTTAATTATTACAATAACAACAACCAAAAACCTAAGTTAGTAATACCCTTACAGGAATCCAAAATATGAATAAAATCAGTAATTGCACAAAATACCTAAAGCCTGACTCTTCTTGAAAAACCTACCATGTAGCCTTTAGCAGGTTTCTGTAGGATCCTGATGAATGAATAAAAAAAGTATCTTACTCATTTTTGTAACCCTAATAGGTAACATTCTTGAGGAAATGAACTGTGTTTTAGGATTTGTTGTAAGCTCTACATTAACTAGCACCAAGCGTGTATGTAGTATAATCTTAATATGTACAGTTTATATTGCTTTGGTTGACTTTGTTTAACCAATCAGACCAATATCAAAACATACTTGTGTTCGTAGTGTAGCATATGTGCACACACACCCATACATAGAGAGACGGAAGAGAAATCAATTCGAAAGGATGACTTAAAAAATTTAGCTTTTATTTTAGATATTAAGGATACATGTGTAGGATTGTTACATGGGTATATTGGACCTAGGTAGTGAGCATAGTACCCAATATGTAGTTTTTCAACCCACACCTACCCGCCTTCTAGTAGTCCACAGTGTCTATTGTTCCTATGTTTATATCCATATATGCTCAGTGTTTACCTCTCACTTATAAGTGAGAACATGCAGTATTTGGCTTTCTGTTCCTATATTAATTCACTTAGGATTATGGCCTCCAATTCCATCCAAGTTGCTGCAAAGGACATGAGTTCATTCTTTTTCATCGCTGCATAGTATTCCATGGTGTATATGTACCATATTTTCTTCATCCAATCCACCATTGATGGGCACCTTGATTGATTCCATGTTTTTGCTGTTATGAATAGCTAATGATGAACATATGAGTGCATGTGGCTTTTTGATATAATGATATGGGATTGCTGGTTTGAATGGTAGCTCTGTTTTAAGTTCTTTGAGAAATCTCCAAACTGCTTTCACAGTGGCTGAACTAATTTACATTCCTACTAATAGTATATAAGCATTTCTTTTTCTCTGCAACCTCATCAACATCTGTTATTTTCTCACTTTTTAGTAGCCATTCTGACTGGTGTGAGATGGTATTTCATTGTAGTTTTGATTTGCATTTCCCTGAGTGTTACTGATGCTGAGCATTTTTTCATATATTGACCTCATGTATGTCTTCTTTTGAGAAGTGTCTGTTCCTTTGCCTACTTTTTAATGGGGTTATTTGCTTTTTGCTGGTTGAATTGTTTAAATTCCCTATAGATTCTGGATATTAGACCTTTGTCAGATGCCTAGTTTGTGAATATTTTCTCCCATTCTGTAGGTTGTCTGTTTAGTATGTTGATAGTTTATTTTGCTGTGCAAAAGCTCTTTAGTTTAATGAAGTCCCACTTGTCAATTTTTGTTTTTGTTGCAATTGCTTTTGGGGGCTTGGCCATAAATTCTTTGCCAAGACCAATGTTGAAAAAGATATTTTCTAAGTTTTCTTCTAGAATTTTTATAGTTTGAGGTCTTACATTTAAATATTTAATCAATTTTTAGTTAATTTTGGTATATGATAAAAGGTAGGATTCCAGTTTTTTTTATTCTACATATGGCTAGCCAGTTATCCCAGCAGCATTTATTGAATGGGGAGTCCTTTCCCCATTGTTCATTTTTGTCAGACTTGTTGAAGATCAGATGGTTGTAGATGTGAAGCTTTATTTCTGAGTTTTCTATCCTGTTCCATTGGTCTATTTGTCTGTTTTTGTACCAGTACCATTCTGTTTTGGTTACTGTAGCCTTATAGTGTGGTTGGGAGTTGGATAGTGTGATGCCTCTGGCTTTGTTCTTTTTGCTTAGGATACTTCAGCTATTCAGGCTCTTTTTTGGTTCCACATGAATTTTAAAGTAGCTTTTTCTAATTCTGTGAAGAATGACATTGCTAGTATGATAGGAATAGCATTGAATCTGTAAATTGCTTTAGGCAGTATGGTCATTTTAATGACATTGATTCTTCCAATCCATGAGCATGAGACTTTTTTGATTGATTCAGCTTTGGGTGTGGCCAAGGTTGCCACATTGTAAATTTTGCAAAGGCTATGTTTCCATATTAATTAATCATGGTTACAAGCTAAGTACATTTTGTTCCAACAGATTCTGTGTTACTATACCCTGACAGTAACACAATATTCCTGAAAACCTAACTTCAGACCTTACTGGATTTCATCATTCAAAGAGGAAAAATTTAGATCTGTGCTTTTTTCCTGCTAAGGGATTTATTTCTTGCATAATGTATCAACTAATAAATACCTGATCACAGTGCACCTCATTCACAACTACTAGGAGGTGATTAGAGAAGGAGGGGAAATGAATGAAAGTCTATTAATTGGCTAAAGCATAATGGGTTTTCTCTGGAGCTGCCCCAAATTGATCATCTCATTCATTTCCTTGGGTTCTCCTGCCTGCTGATTCAAACTGTCCCATCTTTCTGTGCATCAGCTGGAAACAAACACCTTCATTCTCTCCTTCACCATCCCAACTCCCAAGAGGAATTTTTACAAAGAAGATAGAATGATTCTGCTCATGTGAAGAGAAAGTTTTCCATCATAAGAACTAGCCTATAATGCAGCACATGCCATTGGAAGCTAGACTGCTAATGCAAGGCATATATAGTGTGAGTACATATATCTACAAATGTTGAGGCAGTATAATTTCCAAGCATTCAAAGTACTGATATGCACTTGAATGTTAAAACATCATAAAGATGCCAAGGGGAAGAGAGATGAGACTTTTTCTTCATTATCTTGTCATAGAATTAGGCTGGTAGACTTCATGGTAGACCACTATAAGAGGTAGACCATAATTTATTTTTCTGGATTGGATATTGAAGCATGCCATTTCACTCTAAATCTGGGCCTAATAACTAAAAATACTAACATATCAGCAGTTACTTAGAATATTGTAAAAAGCTTCTTACTTACAAGAATGGACAATGATATTTGCCCTTTTAAATGTTTTAGAATAACCATACTCAATAATCACCTAATTAGAGTCATTTTAATAAAATTAAAAACATTAGCTAATACTAATGTATTAGTTATAGGCCAGACATTGTTCTAGGTACTTTATTACTTGTATTAATTTACTTAATCCTCTGAACAATATAATGAGGTAGGTATTAATATTATCCTTCTCTTAAAGAGAAGGAAATTATGGCATAGAGAATTTAAGGGACTTGTCCAAGGTCACAAAGCCAGTATTCAACCCCTATGCTATAATGCATATGTATTTAAATTATTAGAATATTTTACATCATTCAGAGATTAAAAAATCAGTTTTCTTTGTTGTACATATATGTGTGTGAATGAGAAAGACAAACATGAAGAATGAAAAAAAGTATTTAAATGGTTTCTATAATTTACATACTAAAAGCCCAGACTTCATCACTACACCATGTATCCATGTCACAAAATAGCACTTGTACCCCCTAAATCTACCAAAATTTATAAAAATTTAAAATTAAAAATGATATAATGAACTTTTCTATAGATATTTGTACCAATTTCAAAATCATATCTGCTGAAATTCAAAGGAGCTAACTTCAAATGAAGAAAGATTTAGAAAGTAACTACTTTATATTAGACAGACTTCTCCATGATAATGTTTCTTAAACCATCAGTTGTCAGCATATTGAACACGTACCATGTGGCCTGGCTGTGAGTCCATGCAATAAGGCAGTATATGAGAGAGACAGAGCTGTAGACAGGAGAGATATTGAAATTTTAGTGTTTGTCTTATCAACAACTTGTGCTAAATCTTGGTTGTTTCACTTTAAATAAAAATACCTGTTTCTCAGGCTTTAGGAAAACATCAAATGATCAAGAATAGGATTCCTAGAAGAGCAGGAAGTCTATGTCTTTCTGTGTCTGTAGCACATTCAGTGAGAGTAGGGGCAGAATGTACTGATCCCTGTGTGTCTTTCTGTCAGGGATGTGGCCTAGTGCAGCGTTATCCTTTTGGTGCACACTGGCAGTACTCTTGGGGCAAAGATGGACCAGTAGAGGGATAGTGGTGTTACTCCCTGACCTCTTATGAGATGACATATCCCCAACCCTACCATCATCCCTTACACATCTGCATTTATAGACATAGAGAGCTTTACATTTTTTTTTTTTTTTTTTTTTTTGAGACGGAGTCTCGCTCTGTCGCCCAGGCTGGAGTGCAGTGGTGCAATCTCGGCTCACTGCAAGCTCCGCCTCCTGGGTTCACGCCATTCTCCTGCCTCAGCCTCCCGAGTAGCTGGGACTACAGGCGCCCGCCACTGCGCCCGGCTAATTTTTTGTATTTTTAGTAGAGATGGGGTTTCACCGTGGTCTCGATCTCCTGACCTCGTGATCCGCCCACCTCGGCCTCCCAAAGTGCTGGGATTACAGGCGTGAGCCACCGCGCCCGGCCCGAGAGCTTTACATTTTAACAAGATTTTTTACATTTAATTGTCACAATTACCCTATGAAATTTTTATAGGATGAAATTCTCTGAGTTCACAAAACTTAATGAGACTTGTTTACAATTCCAGTCGTTAAGTGACAGAAAAATGGAACTATCAAGTTAGTTAACAGTCTCTGGGACATTCTAGCAATGTCAGCAAAAGGAAAGTTAACTAATTTGATGGTTGTGGTTTATTAGAAAGCAAGAATTCAGTAATGGTTCTATTTTTTTACAGTTTTGTTTCTTTAAAAAAAAGGTTAAATTATGAAATATCTCAGACATAGAGACAAATATTAAGCCTACTCTGACTCTGGCCCTCTCAAACTTGTGCTGCAGGAGATGATGGTAACTACAGTAAGCAGATGGCATTGGAAGTGCATTGAAATCCTGTGTGCACAGCTAGGACAAGGAATATTACTTCTTTTAGAAACTGCTAGGCACAGATTTTGAGTCTGTCCTAAATATACATGAATTTGTTTGTTTAATGCCTACTAAGGATATGTATGCATTCTCCTTTTGCCATTCAAATGATTTTTTTTGTTGTTGTTGTTCATATTGATAAATAAATCTTGATTTAGTTTCTTGAATTGAATATTAGAATTTGTTTACCAATAAAAATATTGATTCATTGGATTCATTAAAACAATGAGTCTCTTTTACTGGAAAGTTCTCTACTCTCTGGGAAGGTTTACTAAGAAGAGCACTGGACTGGGCATCAAGAGACTTTTTCTTTTTGCCTCTACCTGGCTACTTTGATTTTGGATAAATGACTCAAACAATCTGATGCAATGTTTTTTATCTATAAACTGAGAATATGGAAGACAACTCATATTTATGATGACATCTCTATGTGAATGTCAAGTAGACATTTCAAACTCAACACATCCACAACTGAACTCCTGGTTCTCCCATGCCCCCAACCCAATTAACTCTGCATTTCTATTGGTGACAACTTTATTGTGTCTGTCATGCAGATCAAAACTTTGTGATCATGCTTTATATTTCCGTTTCTCCCACACCTCACATCCAATCCATCAAGAAATTCTGTTGCCTGTAGATTCAAAATATATCTCGAATCCGATCACTTTTCACCATCTTCACTGCCACCACCCTGGTATGAGCCACCAGCATCTTTTATTCTTATAATAGCTTCTTAACATGTCTAACCCTTTCCCAACTACAGTACATTTTCAACACAGCAGCCAGAGTTATTTTTTATTTTTCTTATTAGTCTATATATTCGTCAGCTAAAGGGATTTTAACATTTGCTTAGAACAGTGTTTATCAAACTTTTCTCCCAAAGTCCTCAATGGCAGAAAATATGGGCAGTATAGCTCAGAGTTTTTTGTTTTGTTTTGTTTTTGCAAATCCAAACTTCCTTTTCTTTTCTTAAGACTTCATGCACTCTTTTGTATTTTGCTATGTAGTATATATCAGTATGTATAAATTTTATATAAATTGATTTATTTCCTCAAATATCACACAAAATGGAAGCTTTGGAAATGGAGCCAAGTCTACTCTGTGGCTTCTGGCCATCTACTGTATACTCTGTATATATGTACCATGTTGGAAAGAGTCTTAGAACAAACAAATTTATGGGGTTTATTCAAAAACTTTCCATGAAAACAAAACACCTTCATCATATAGTTAGTTCTACTATAACATGATATATTATTTCCTAAAAATTGTTGAAAATCATGCGATAAAAACTACAGGGGCAATGGGAATAATAAAGTTAGGGGCACAATACCCAAAAACTTTGTCAACAATACATTTTTTTAAAAAAGGAAACTAGTGGCTGGCGTGGTGGCTCAACGCCTGTAATCCCAGCACTTTGGGAGGCTGAGGCAGGCAGATTACTTGAGATCAGGAGTTCAAGACCAGCCTGGCCAACATGGTGAAATCCCGTCTCTACAAAAATACAAAAAAAATTAGCCAGGCATGGTGGCGTGCACCTGTAATCCTGACTGCTCAGGAGGCTAAGGCAGGAGAATAGCTTGAACCTGAGAGGCAGAGGTTGCAGTGAGCCGGGATTGCGCCACTGCACTCCAGCCTGGGCAACAACAGAGTGAGACTCCATCTCAAAAACAAACAAAAAGTAACCTAATAAAAATGGTGGCACAGTTTACATGTCCCATGTGGTTAAGAAATACACAAATACCATAATAAATATGTCACTTAACCTTGATGAATTTCTGACATTTGTTCGTAAAATTGGACACTGGAAAGATTGTAGCTTATAAATTATTGTAAAGTGATGGAAGGAGAGTTATGTGAAGAAGGACAGAAAGTTGTAACACTATACGAGGGTAGGTGTGGTTCATAACTCATGGGTGAACTAAGGTAGCTGGAAGATGTCTGAAGTGTTGGGCATGAGAGTGCTTGGTGTATTCCTACGTGGTCTCTGTTCATCTGGGTGGTTTTGTTTGTTCATCTAGTGTTTCTCACAATGAAATTGGGTATAGGTAAAGGAGAAATCTGTATTATGCTCAACTGTTTCTTAATATATTAATCATGTTGAAACAAATTTACAAATAAATAGCATAGCAGAACTGACTGTATGTATCATGTATCTCTATTGATAAGTCACTGCCTGTACTAGGTATAAATAATAGAGGATACAAGATATTCACTATTCTTAGAAAATAAGACATATAAAGAAATAACAATACATAACTAAAATATAAGTGAATTTTGAAAATTAAAAAGTTTGTATTCTGCCTGAAACTAGGGCAGATGAGGTTGAAGTGGGGTGGAGACTGCCGACTGTGGGAGATGCTGAAGGGGGTGACGTGGGGCTAGCTCACACTGGGAGTGATACCATAGGAGTGGCCTAAGAATTTACTCAGCCTATCTTTCTCCGCCTGAATATTACCATCATCCATTAAAACCCTTATTTGCCCACAATTTCCATGGACCACAAAGCCAAATATATATTTTTTTCAGCAAATATTTTATTCTCTTTGGGATGACATGTGTCACTACTCCATTAACTCCTGTTTCCACTATTCAAATTTATTTTTATAAATTTTTTGAGATTATTTTTGTATTCTCTGTGTAAAGAGATTCTTGTATTAGTTTTCTACTGCTGCTTTAACTAATTAGTCTGACCTTGGCAGCTTAAAACAACATAGATTATCTTATAGTTCTGCAGATCAAAAGCTTCCTTTGGGTCTCAAAGTATCAGCAGGGCTGTGTTCCTTTTTAGAAGCTGTAGGGGAGAATCTGTTTTCTTGCCTTTTCTAGCTTCTACAGACCACCCACATTTCTTGGCTCATGGCCCACTTCCATCTTCAAAGACAGCAATGGCCGGTGGAGTCTCTCTCACATTCCATCACTCTGACTTTCTTCTGTCTCCCTCTTCCACATGAAAGGGTCCCTGTGATTACATGGAGCCTACTGGATAACCCAGCATACTCTGCCTATTTTAAGATCTGCCGATTAGCAAGCTTAATTCTACTTGCAACCTTAATTCCCCTCTCTGGGAATTAAGATATGGCCCTCTTTGGGAGGTTAGTATTCTGCCAATCACAATTCTCTGTAATTTAAATTGCAGACCTCTATGCAAACTCTAATACATCTGCTAATGTATGTCTTGCACCAAATACTCTGCTATATCCTATTTTAAACATCTCCTGCTATCAGTTGCCAACTCTTAAAAAGAACATTTTCTGCCTGTATTCAGGAACTTAAATTCTGTCTTTCCTCTTAGAAACCTCTGCCTGTCATTGTTTTTCTCTTTCTCCTGAGTCTCCAACTTCCTTCTTTACTAACTCTTTCCCTTTAGTATTTAAACATGCTGAAGTCCCTCTCATGTTACCTATTTTTAAAATAGCCCGCATTTATCTCCATTATAGCCAGACATCTTGAAGGAATGTCCACTTAGCTCCAATCACTCCTTAAACTCCTGCCATCTGGTTTTACGGTTACATCCCCAATAACGAGTGCAAGGCTCATCCTAGGATATGTGCTTACTAAATATTTGTTAAATTAATAACAGAATTTCTACCTAATCACCCAAGTCTATTATCAGGTCTCTGGTGATATTCTCAGTATAAGGACTGCTCTTTGGGATTGTGTGTGTGTGTCTCAATTAATTTACATTTGTAGCTGAGAATTGTAGTTGAGAATACCCATCATGGATCACTATATATATATCATTTTTTTTTTTTTTTTGCAACAGTCTCGCTCTGTCACCCAGGCTGGAGTGCAGTGGCCCAATCTCAGCCCACTGCAACCTCCACCTCCGAGGTTCAAGCGATTCTCCTGCCTCAGCCTCCCGAGTAGCTGGGATTACAGGCATGTGCCACTATGCCCGGCTAATTTTTGTATGTTTTTTAGTAGAGATGGGGTTTCGCCATGTTGGCCAGGCTGGTTTCGAACTCCTGACCTCAGGTGATCCGTCCACCTCGGCCTCCCAAAGTGCTGTGATTACAGGCATGAGCCACTGTGCCTGGCCTATATATATATATTTTCAGCAAATGTTTTATTCTGTTTGGGATGATATATGTCACTGTCCCATTAACCCCTGTTTTATATTTCTTTAGCATTTCATACTTTTTCTGATGCTTCTGCATATAATATTTTATTTAATTTTTGTCAACACCTTCTTGAAATAGGCAGACGTGGAGGTGTTCTTGTTTCAAAGGGTAAGTTTTTGAGGCCCAGAGCAAGTAAGGTATTTCCCTAAATCATACACAAAGTTAATGATACATCTAGGACTAGCACTCAGGTTTCTTAACTCCTTTCTTTGAGTTCTTTTGTGGTCACATGTGATTATAGTAACATATTCGAGAGCAAAGCAAAGTATAGAAGATATCAAGGGGAGCAGGAATCTGCATATGAACCTGTGCTTGGCTTGTTTTACAATGTCTTTAAATATATGTTCTATGTGGCTGTGAGCAGCTGTTGACATGATCCCACCTGAATTCCATTGACATGATTAGGTAGTAGTGGTGAAGAATGAATAATGTGCTGGATGAAATGAGGAGAGGAGATAGTAAGGGGTTGTATGTTATTAGTATTAAGCTAAAGATCTTAGCTGAACAGCTTCAACTTTGTGGTTTGACTTAGAAATTAAGTAGTATTTCTCTTTCCAAACTCAATACACCTCTGTGTTCTAGTACTGTGGTGAGTGACATTTTAAAGGATCTCTGCAGGGGGAATACTTAATGAAAACATGTAAAAGGATTCTTGTCGTTAAGTGTTCTTTACTGTCTCTTGAAAGGAGAGTGGGTGGTTGAGGGATTAAGAGTTGGAGTGTCGGCAAGTGATTTAAATTACTAAGAGTTTCCTACTTATCACTATTAAAATAATGTTATTTTGAATTCAGCAAGGTGAAATCTAGTTCAACTGAAGTAAACTTCTCCATTCTGAATGCTTGCTTAGTTAGAGAAATAGCGTAAATTTGATTTGACGTCGGAGACAATTTAACTCACCCCAGGTGAAGTCCGGTTTCTCTGCTACCTCATTGCAACATCCTATTCGAGTTGCTGTGTTGTGCTTTCAAACCTTTGCCTTATTGTGATCCTTATATCTGGTTGCTCTCCATAGAGCAACTCTAACCGGGTTCCCCTTCCTCTTTCTGGGACCTTACACACTGACTTTTAGGTCATTTAGTTTTTATAGGCCAGTATCATGAAGGCCAAGTGAAACCCTTCTAAAGAGTAGGGATCACATAAGGGCCATGTTGTGAAGCAGTGATTTGAGATGAGTAAGAATGAGGTTTCTGGCATCCAGTGGGCCTATTTTACATAACAGCTTCTCCATCGGCTTAGCTGTGTGACCCTGAGCAAATTCTTAACCTCTTCTAGCATTAGTTTCCTCATCAGTCTAAATGGGATCATAGGATCTCCTTCTTAAGGTGGTTGCCAGAATTAAGTTAGTTAACCTAAATAAAGCACTTAGCAGTGTATGACACATGATGAGGGCTCAGTAAAGTTAGTTGTAATTATTCTTGCTGTTATTATTGAAAGAGAACTGGATACAATTAGGAATTTTTGTGTGAGCCTGGGAAAGTTTCTTTACCTGTTTGGACCTTATTTCTTTCATCTATGAAATGAAGGTACTGGGAAGGAGTACTGCCATGTGGACAAGTGATGGACCCTATTCAGGCCTGATTATGTTAATGTTTCTTCCGAATGCATCTGAATCCCATTTTTTTCAGCTCCATCCTCTGTAACCCAAGAAGCCTCTTAATGCTTCCTCATCACTCATGCTGTCCTCTGCTCATCAAAATAACTTGTCCAGATGTCATATCCCTTTAGGTTCTTCCAGATGAAACTTAATAAGCAATTTTATGCAAATGTGCTCTAAATAAACAATACTGATGAGTTTTGTGTAATAGTTTAACATCTTACTTTTTTAGATAGAATTTTTAAAACCAGAAGGATCTTTATGGTGAAGTTTTTTTTTTTTTTAACTTATGTTTCTCGAATTTTCTGCCAAAGCCTGGGCATTTAGAAAACATGCCCCTAATTTACCATCCCATACCAGCTCCAATCATAAAATGTCTTTGAATTATCATATTTTATCTTCATATTCACTTAAACTTTATATTCTATTCCATAATGTAGCTATGTTTGTTATAATATTAAAACGTTTTAAATTATACATCAGTTCTTATTTAGCTCCTAACCTGTTTAAGCTTGTAGTAAAACTGATGCCTCAAAGTGTGTGCCATGTTTATCTCCAGGCTTTGAGTACCTCTGTAATCTACTTTAGAGCAGTAGGTTGATCTAAAGGTGTGTGGCTCTGAAGATGTGACTTACTGGGCACATCACAGACCTGGGCACGTCTATGAGGGAGATGTTTTTGACTGTTGATCAAATTACTTTAGGAAGTTGACTTGGTAGCATTGAAGAGAGTTTTTATTTATTTATTTATTTAGAGGCAGAGTCTTCCTCTGTCACCCAGGCTGGAGTGCAGTGGCACAATCTTGGCTCACTGCAGCCTCTGCCTCCTGGGTTCAAGTGATTCTCATACCTCAGCCTCCTGAGTAGCTGGGATTACAGGCATGTGCCACCATGCCTGGCTAATTTTTTTATTTTTAGTAGAGACGGGGTTTCACCGTGTTGGCCAGGCTGGTCTCGAACTGCTGGCCTCAAGTGATTGACCCGCCTGGACCTCTCAAAGTGCTGGGATTACAGGCATGAGCCACTGTGCCCGACTTGAAGAGAGTTTTTAATTGCTATGAGTTGAAAACAGACAATCACCACTGATCCAATATCTTTGGAAAAGGTTAAGGGAATAGCCCTTTTCCTCTTAGGACATGTGTACAAACTTGAAAATTCTAAAATGTTCCCAGATTACTGTAATTTAACTTTTATAGCTTTGGGATATGTGAAAATATGGACTTGTGGAAACCTATTTTCTTTCCTTTAGGAGGAGAGGCTTTCTTAGATTATCTTCTGATCTCTTCTTATCTTTGCTTGCAATTGCAGAGTGGCATGGTAAAACAACAGCCAGGAGACCTGATGCCTGTTAGCAATGGGGCCTACAGCAAATAATTTCTCTAAGCTTGACTTTCTTTATATAAATAGGTTTTATGATTTCAATGATCTCTCAGATGAGATCAGGTGTGTGGTTTTATGTTCCTTCTAGCAGCCACTACTTTCTTGTCTATACTACTTGTCTCATCTGTAATTATTGATTTAGTGTGTATAATTTCTATGAGACTGTAACCTTCATATACAATGGGTGTTTTGCTCACAATTATATGCCAAGTAACTTCTACATTGCCTGGCACATAGTATTCATTTATCCCCAAAATATGTTTTTAATGCCTACTAAATGGCGGGTACTGTTTTAGGCACTGGAAAATACAGCAGGAATATATTACTCAAGGTCTCCAATCTCATGCAGTTTAGATTCTTAATACATTCCTGTTCAATAGAACATCTGTGGTGATGGAAATGTTCTTTACCATCTTGTCCAGTATGATGGCCATTAACCACATGCAGCTATTAAGCACTTGAAATGTGGCAGGTGTAAATGAGGAACTGAGTTTTTAACTTGGTTTAATTTTAATTAAATTGCTATGCATGTCCAGTGGCTACCATTTTGGGCAATATTGTGCTAGAGGACTAAGGCATTAGAGACAGAGATAAATAAGAAGATAAATAAAATTTCACATAGTGATAAGAACTGAGAAGAGAGAAAACAGGGTGATGCAAAGATAACTAGGGAAGAATTCTAGGTAGGGTGATTCTAGTGGAGTAGGCATCAATAAATATAAAATAAATGAATTATGAAGTTTTAATTTTAAAAACTTTGCTTTTTGGTACTTTTGCTTGGGAGCCCTTAATTGGTGATCTAGTGCTTTCCTTTTTGGAAAACAACCCCAAAAATCCCAAAATAAACTCTCATGTGTCTGTCATTTTATTAACTGCAATCATTTTTTTTTCTAGCTCTGAACTGTCTTCTCCAGTTCCTGTTGGTGATACTTCAACATTGGGAGGTATACTTTTGTGTCTTTATTCACTTTTCTTTTAAAATTATTTATGGTTTAAGACAGTCTCACAAACAAGTACATTTTTTGCAGCTTACTTTTTAAAAATATGAGATTTCTCTTTTTTAATATGTTTTTCAAGAGTCTCAAGAAAAAAGTAATTTTTAAAAATTTATTTTATGGCATTATGTTGTGGGTACCTAAAACTCCTTAATCATTAAGTATATAATACAAGTCAGAACACCACTTAAAACAAATGTATGAGCTAGTGAATTATTTTAAGGCAAACACTCTGTAGCCACCACTAATGTCAAAACGTAGAACCATTCTAACGCCACCATTTGTCATTCGTCCCATGAGAGGTTCCCAGAGTAAGGATTTTCTTATTGCATTCTGTGGTATAGTTTAACATGTTCCTTTGCCCAGTATATTTCTTGTAAATTGGTAATTCATTTCTTTATTTTTAATTAAAAAACCCCACAAACTTCTCTGTGTTAGAAATTTCAAACATCTACAAAAATAGAATAACATGATAAGGTCCAGTTTTAACACTTGTCAATTCACAACCAATTTCCAACCTTTACCCACTTCTCCTCTCTGGTAGAGGAGTTACTTCTTTTAGTATGTGTCCCCTTTACTAGATAGCTCCTTAAGTAGAGGAATATTGTCTTTGTGTTCCTGGTGTCTTGTGCAGAGTCTGGCATATAGTAGGTGCTCAATATATGCTTGTTGAACATACCACAATTATTTCTTGTTCTGAGAAGGCTCCATACAAATATGTCTTGAGGTTAGAATGCACCAAATTTCCCGGACAATAAAACAAACTATTTATAGGAATGGTTTTTGAAGTCAGTTCCTTATTTCCTGATAGGAATACTGACTTAATCGAGGACTGAATTCATGCATATGTTTTTGCTTTTCTTTTTAGACACTACTCTCAGTGTTCCACATCCAGGGGTGGATGCCTATGAAGGTGCCTCAGAGAGCAGCTTGGAAAGGCCAGAGGAGAGTGTGAGTGATGCTCTGTTTTGTTAGTTAGTTTCTAACATGGAACATAGAGATTAAGAGAGAGTTTATCTCCCATTGCTGGACTACACAGGACTTCATGTAGTGTCCTGTTAGAAAAATGACATGGATCCTAAAACCAGTACATTAAAAACAATTTTGAGATTCCTTGGAGAACTGAGTAAATCTGCTCTTATTGGTGAGTTTTTGGTGAGAGCTTCGAATTATAAATGAAGTGGACTGTCATTGAGGTAAGCCCACTGCCTCTTGTGGCCTCTGTGACATGATTTTCTATGGTGGTTTTGCCTATGTTCTTCTCACCCTTAATAGACCAGATCTTAGCCTTCTTTAGTGGGTAATAATATACATTTTATGTAGTTTAAAAGTCAAAAAGTACCATGCATTGTGAATGTACCATTATTAATAGAAACCTGTCCACTAAACAACACTAAATCCTATAGCTGAGTCTCTATCACAAAAGATACATACAGGTTAACAAAAAATTTACACATTGCCCAGGAATATAGAAACATTTTGTTGGATATTTAAATACTGCATTTAAAAAATTAGGGGGTTCACAAATCCTGCTTTTTTTTTTAATATAGAGCAAACTGACAAAACATATCCACTAGGAAGAGGCAATTTAGTTATCTTGCACCTTCACTTCCCAACGTGGACATTTTAACTTACATGAAATCAGGTTAAGTTGCTCCACTCTGCCTCATCACCCTCCCTGTCACTGAACAAGGCTGGTGGTAATCCCTAGAGTGGATACCCGAATCAATACTTTTATCCTAAGTATAACCGTGTTCCAAGTAGATGGTGCTAGCAAATATTGGCATTTGATAAATATTTGTGAATGAATGAATAAAAAGTGATACTGCAGCTCTGAACTTGAGGCAGAATAGCTATGATTTAGATCTGGAAACATTTATAGAATGAGATATAATTCACTTTAATAGAAATTAAGGAATTGTATGCAATCAATTGGAACATTAATATCCAAAACAGAGGATTTAAGCCAATTTATAGAACCAGTAGGAAAACAAAACAATATAGAGATACCTAACAAAAATTAGTTTGCTGTAGCTCTGGTTCAAAATGAAGCCCAAGGTAGTTTTATTGTGCACCTATTTTCCTAATGCATTTTCCCATCTACTCTTCTAGAAATTATATACCATATTTCAGTTCTGTTGGGATTTATCCTATAAATTATAATGTGTATTCAACCTAACAAATTTTAAGTTTTTCAACGTCTTTATTCTTCTCCTGAGCAACATAGGAACATTAGAACATTGTAATTCAAATGATCATTTTGCTGACCTGTATGCTGCTTTTCAGTATTTTTGTTCTTTCTCTTTTTTATTCTACTAATTAGACTGTATTATATTCTACTTATACAGCTAAAATTTGTTTAAGATTTACCCAGATGTTTACTATTTTATTAATTTATTTTATTTATTTATTATTTTTTTGAAATGGAGTCTTGCTCCGTCACCCAGGCTGGAGTGCAGTGGATCTTGGCTCACTAAAACCTCCGCCTCCCAGGTTCAAGTGATTCTCCTGCCTCAGCCTCCTGAGTAGCTGGGATTACAGATGCATACTACCATGCCCAGCTAATTTTGTATTTTTAGTAGAGATGGAGTTTCGGTTGGCCAGGCTGGTCTTGAACTCCTGACCTCAAGTGATCTGCCCACCTCGGCCTCCCAAAGTGCTGAGATTACAGGTGTGAGCCACTGCTCCTGGCTGTTAGCCTGTGTCTTAAAGTCTACCCAATTTGTTCCAAAGTCAAATACGAAATAATAAGGTTATCTTCAGAAGCTGCCTTTAGCACAGTTCTGACACATTGAAACAATCAATAAATGTTTGTTGATTGAATGAATAAGCCTTGACATTTATTGTTCTTTCTCTAAAAATTCAGATTAGCAATGAAATTGAGAATGTGATAGAAGAAGCCACAAAACCAGCAGGTGAACAGATTGCAGAATTCAGTATCCACCTTTTGGGGAAGCAGTACAGGGAAGAACTACAGGATTCCTCCAGCTTTCACCACCAGCACCTTGAAGAAGAATTTATTTCAGAGGTGGGTGATTAAAAAAAAAACAAACAAGGCAGTGTGCCTGCTATGTTAGTTTCCTATATTCACAACACTGTTTAAAGATAGGTTTAGGTTTCAAATTGTTTGTCTACTTGGTTCCTGGAGTGGTTACTTAGCCATTTCTTCAGAAAACTCTGTGAAAAGTCATAGGACAGATGAATTCTTTCACAGAAAGAAAAATCTTGCCATCTGCTAAAAAATAAATGCAATTTCCAACTTTTGCTGCACAGCCAAGGAAGAATGTGTTCTGTGGCATGGTTTTGACTTGAAAATATTTGGAGAAATAAGCTTCTCTAAGAAACTACACACACTGTATTGTTTTTCTTAAGGGAACATTACATTTAATGTCTTTTAATTTCATCTTTAGTATTTTTAATTGAAAATTTTTCAGTAGTTAACACATAGGAAATAACTGGTACAAAATTTAGAAGCATAAAAGGGCATCCAATGAAAAATAAATGTTTCTCCTATCCTTGGTTGGAAGTATTTTTAAAAAGGGATTTCTTTAAAGAATTGTGGATTAGACCATCCCATAACTTCACTTTCTGGGAAAATTCTATATAGGACTTAAACTCAATAATTTTTCAGTCAAAAATGACCCATAGTCCCCATCTAGTTTGCCTTTGCTTTTGTGCAGTAAGACATTGAATGCTTATCTACCCCTGTCTGTCAGATGACAGGGCACATCATTCCTTCGTTTATTTTTTCCCATTCCTTCTTGATGGGGTTCTCTTTAGCCAAGTTTATCAATTCCATTACCTTAGATTAATTTTCTTCCCCAGATACTGTGTTCAGATGAGAAATAAAAATGTGCATCTCTCAGCCAAAGCATTATTGTAGCCATCAGATGTGGGAAGGGGAGGCCAGACAATTTATTTTCCTAGTGGTGTGGCCAAGTTGCAAGGCTGTATGGTATGTGGAAGAAATGTCAGCCAGGCCAGTGGCCACCTGGCATCAAAGAGTGTATTGGGCTGGCTGTCTGGTTTTCTCTGTCCTTTGATTAAGGAACTTTTAATATAGCTTAGTGTTTAGGTAAACAATTGCATGGAATGACTGCAGATTTAGAGAAGTCCAATAAACACTCTGAAAAATATCTTCATCAAGGACTTGATGAGGTAGGCAGCTATTGAGGTGATTAGAGGGTGTTGAAGGTTCTGGGCCTACCATGGAACACCTCCTTCTCTGGCCTATCTCTGTACTCCCTGTCCCCTTACCTGGAATGAAATGTCTGCCAATAGTCACTTTGCATGAAACAGCAGAGGCAGGGGATCATGTCTCAAACTGAAGGGGATCCTCCAGCTCCCTCCCCTTAGGACACCATCACATGGATTTTTCC
The DNA here is from genome assembly GCF_029281585.2 of Gorilla gorilla gorilla. Taxonomy (NCBI): domain Eukaryota; kingdom Metazoa; phylum Chordata; class Mammalia; order Primates; family Hominidae; genus Gorilla; species Gorilla gorilla. Next base: position 112,112,815 of record NC_086017.1, on the reverse strand, counting down.
CTCAGCTTCTCTGGGTATTACTGGAAGACACACAGGGAGAAAGAAAGCCTGCTTGGAGGGGATGAGGTTTAGGAGGTATTAGTCTTTGTGTATCTGTGTGTGTGTGTGTATGTGTGTGTGTGTGTGTGTGTGTGTGTGTAAAAGGATAAGAAGTGGGGGCATGATAGGCTTGGGATAACACGAAGTACAACATCAGAGAGGGGAAGTTCAGTGTGATGGGCCTGGGAGGGTTGGTGCCTGAGGGCAGTTCCAGTGTCGGTGTGATCCTCACATAGTGCCTTGTGCTCCACAGGTGACTTTCTATTTGTTTGCTCACAGCAGTCATGTATTCAAGCATCTCTAATTTACAGATGAGGCTCAGGAGGCCAAATAACTTGTTCATTGTCATTCAGTCTCTCTAGGAACAGAAATGAAAATCAGGTCTCCTACTGCCTTTCAAAGTACTCCTTCTTCTACAGAGTCCCCTTCCTTTTAATTCAAGGGAGAAGTTATAGTGAACCTTAGTTTTCCCAGTCTTCGTCCCAATTCTAAAGCACGTTTATCATGAGGCAGGGGCAATGTAATTCAATGGGAAGAATATGGGCTTCAGTGTTAGAGAGACCTGGGATTGAATGCATTCTGATTCAGTCACTTACCAAATGTGTGACCTTGGCCAAGTTAGTTAATATCTTACAATCTCCATTTTCTCATCCATAAAACAGGAATAATATATTATCTCTTGGGATTGTCACAGAGATTTGAAGTAAAGCAAAGCACCAGATATATTGCAGTCCTCAATAAATTTTACTGACTATTAATATCAATGTTGAAGTCGAATGACTTCATGCAACTGGATATCTATACATGTTTAGACTCCAGAGATTGCAAAGCCTACACTAAGACGGGTTTAGTAGTAATGATTTTTTTCAGTTAATGGAGTGCTTTTAGGTACATTTCTTTTAATCTTAAAATCAATATGGTAGGTGGGCAGGGAAGTATTAGTTCTGAAAAAAGAAGGCCTGTGCATGGACTGTCTGCCAGCAGAAACAGAGCTGAGACTAACCCTCAGCCTTCTGATTTCTAGTCCTGTGTCTTCTACCCCTCCCCACCACCCTACAAGAATTATAACAGTTTTTTATTTCCTTTCAGAGAGTAAAACAGGGCACATTACTGTAGCCAAAGAGTTTCATTCTTTGGCTTTGGATCTTTATTCTTAAGGCATAAAGATCTTCAGTGAACCAAGATTTTTTAAAAATCCCACTCTCCTCATGTGAGGACTTGGTTAAAAGCAGATGCCCAGAGATGTTGCCAAGGTCCATCAATTTATTTCCTTTGTTCTGATGTTGGCCCCATCATGACCCATCTGGTGAGGCTGTCACCTTCTGAAATGTTACAGATTAAATGTTTATTTTTGTTAAAATATGCATTTTTGCCTAACCTGATTATTATTATTTTTTTTGAGACAGAGTATGTCGCCCAGGCTGGAGTGCAGTGGCGCGATCTCGGCTCACTGCAAGCTCCGCCTCCAGGGTTCACGCCATTCTCCTGCCTCAGCCTCCCGCGTAGCTGGGACTACAGGCGCCCACCACCACGCCCGGCTGATTTTTTGTATTTTTAGTAGAGACGGGTTTCACCATGTTAGCCAGGATGGTCTCCATCTCCTGACCTCGTGATCCACCCGCCTCAACCTGATTATTTTTACATCTTTAGTCCAATCTGGCATACTATTTTCCACCTCCAGTCACTAAGCTCATTTGGAGTTACATGGCTAGATTTTAAAGACTCAGTAATGAAACTGGCTCCTGCAAATGCAATGCTCATGAATTGGTCTTTTGACCAGCGGAGTTACCTGACCACAGGGCCTCTCGTCTGGGTGTTGAGTGTGTTTGTGGTTCTCTTTCGTTGTAGGAGCAGGAAAAAGATGTCGGCAGCCACTTTCACACTTACAGAAAACAAACACTAGACTGTTTTTCAGTGTGTGTGCTGTGGCCAGATTTCAAATCCAAACAATAACATTTAAAAATGCTATTACAGGCCTGTAATCCTAGCACTTCGGGAGGCTGAGGCAGGAGGATCACCTGAGGTCAGGAATTCGAGACCAGCCTGGCCAACATGGTGAAACCCCGCCTCTAGTAAAAATACAAAATTAGCCGAGCATGGTGGCGCACACCTGTAATTCCTAATTCCAGCTGCTCAGGAGGCTGAGGCAGGACAATTGCTTGAACCTGGAAGGTGGAGTTTGCAGTGAGCCAAGATCGCACCGCTGCACTCCAGCCTGGGAGGCAGAGTGGAACTCCGTCTCAAAAAAAAAAAAAAAAGAATAAAATAAAATAAAATGCTATTACAGCTTCTTTTGAAACAATTTTTTTTTCACATTTCATCACATAAGGGAAAAACAGTGCTTTGCCAACAAGGAGTATGCTTTTTATAATTTGGAAAAAATTAATATTAAAGCACATTAAAACCTTGAAAGACAAAATGAAAAAGAAAAATGTGGCAGTGTTTAGGCAAAATTTTTTCTTTCATTTTCTGACCTGGGTATGCCTAGCTAAGTGTATAAGCTTCTAATAGTTGTGAACAGTTCACTTTTTATTCTACTCTTAAAAGCATTATTTTCTATATATTTTTCCATATTTTTACATAGTTATCATTTTTATTTGTACTTTTAACAGGTTGAAAATGCATTTACTGGGTTACCAGGCTACAAGGAAATTCGTGTACTTGAATTTAGGTAAATAGACTTATCTAAATATGCACATTTTCAGTAGTATTCTTTATTCTGAATGGAATGTCCATTATATTTATCACACATATTCTAACAATAAATGGTTTGAATGCTGTAACTCAATGCTATTTCTGGTAAATTAGTATTCTTGATGTTAGTTTTTCAGGTGAGAAAATTGAGTTAGAAAAAGACCAAATAATAACTCAAAGAGATATATTAGGTCTAAAATTGGCTAGGTTAAGAATTCAGGAATTCATGTCCCCAGCTTGCTGCTGACAAGTTACGTAGGTCTTATTTGGCACTGATAGGAGCCTGAAGGCAGACGAGATGTGGCCCCAGTGTTTTCCTAAAGCTTGTCAGTGTGGTGATTTTGACATCTTGGTATGAGGCCACTCTGGAAGGGATGCATTAGTCCTTGTTTTAAACATAACAGTTCTGAGTAAACCAGACACCTCTTTTAAAGACATTTATTCCCTGCTTAAGACTCACAGTGTAACACTTGTGAACATTTACTGAGTGAATACTTTACTGAGTGAATACTTTGTGTTGGGTATGCCACATTGCTGAGCTCACTTAATCTTCAGCCCTCTCAGGATAGATATTATTAATACTCATTTTTAAGAGGAGGAAACAGGTTTAAAGGGATGAAGTATTAGCCCAAAGTCAAGAGTTTGTAAACTGGGGTGGAGGAGGAATTTTGAAACAGAGCAGCTGACTTTATAGCTTTTCTTGCTCTGAACCTTCATGCTAGACTCAATGCCATGATTTAGGTGATGCTCTAGCCCAAGTTTAGATGTTATCCATCTCAACTTTGGCTTGTTCTTGACAAAACTTCTGAGTTTACCAGAAATAACAGCAAGCACTTACATAGCATTTACAGTGTGCCAGGCTTTATATATATATATGTATATTTACACACACACTATTTAATTCCAACATCAATGCTGTGAGATAGTTACTATGCTCTTATTTTCCAATAAGGAAACCAGAGCACAGGGAATTTAAATAATTTTCCCAGTGTTGTTTAGCTAGTTAGTGATGCAGGCTTAGTGGAAAGAGGCCAAATATTTGAAGTTGTCCTACTTACCTAGTCTCATATCATGACCAGTCGCCCCCATTCAACTTTAGCAGTTTTCAAACAGAATGCTGCCTCCAGTTGTATGCTCAGATGAGAACCTGAGAATGTGAGGCCTTTGAAGACCTCCCTTATTTGGCAGCACATGAAGGGCAACACAGTCTTTGGAGCCAACTTGCCTGGCTTCAGATCCTGCCGTTGCACTTCTGGCTGGATGCCTTTGGGTGTATTTCCAGGTTTTAACTTTTCATTTGTATAAAAAAGATAATTTACCTTAATCCTGCTTTATTAAAAAAATGCTTTTGAAATACCGTCAGCAACTTATTTATCTTCTTTGGTCTGTAGTTTCTATACCTATATTATGAGGATACTAATAAATCTTAATGAAGATTAAATCAATTTTTATAAAATGCTTAGCATAGTTCCTGGCACATGGAAAGTTCTATTTAAGCATCTGCTACATAAAATAATAAATATTAAAGGTTATGCAGTATACTGTGGATTAGTCAGTCCTGACATTTACCTATACCCTTACTACTTTACAGTGTACCATCTAATTTTAATACTGCATAACATGTTGTATCCCAAAAAAGAAGGTTCCCAATTTTGTTAAAGCCAACAACTGGAGTCCTCTGCTGATTTACTGAAAAAAGTTTCTTTATGAAGAAATAACCATATGTGAATTATTTTAAAGTATTTTTAAAATTTAGAAGAAAATAAAGACCATGGTTTTAAAATAAAATGCTTTTATCACCTTTGCTCACTTCCTTCAATCCATAGGAATTTGTCAGTATCCGATACTATGCAAGCATTTTTATTTAAGGAAGCATTTCAAAGAAATTCAGAGGAAATACATAAAGAACTTGCACTTTGATGAATGATGTGACAATAATAAGTGTCTCAAACTCTGTTTAATATTTTTAATTTTTGTTTTCAGGTCCCCCAAGGAAAATGACAGGTACTTTTTGGCACTTTCTCTAATGTCCATTGAATTGGGAGATAGTTTAGTAAATATAGCAGGCCGTAGGTCCAGGGGAGCATAACTCAAATATTATATCACTTCCAATATCACTGTCTGACTTTTTCAGATCAGGGTTTGTCAAACTTTTCTATTAAGAGTCAGGTAGCCAATAATTTAAACTTTGTAGGCCATATAGTCTCTGTTGCAACTACTCAATTCTGCCACTATCAGGTAAAAGTAGACATAGACAATATATTGTAAACTAATGAGCTTTGCTGTGTTTCACTTTATGGACATTGAATTTTATATAATTTTCACATGTCACAAAATATTGTTCTTTTTTTGATTTTTTTCAACTATTAAAAAATGTAAAATTCAGTAACTCTTGGGTAGTAGGCTGGATTTAGCCCACAGGCTGTTTAATTTTATGTTCCTGGCTTATTTCACTTAACAAAATGTCCTCCAGTCCATGCGTGTTGCTGTGAATCACACGATTTCCTTCTTTTTATGGCTGAATAGTATTCCATTGTGTATGTGTAACTGAATGGAGGCTTGGCTGCTCACTGCTTGCAAAGCCAGTAACAAAGACAATGTGCAGTGAAAGGAAAGTGACTTTATTTCCAAAGCTAGCAGTGGGGGAAGTGGCCAGCTTAACCTCCAGAAATGATTCAAACTTCAGGCTGGGAAGAGGGGATTAAAAAAGGAAACTTGGAATGGGAGGCATGCAGGAGGGGTGCTGGGTACAAGGTCTGCATGTCTTGTTCCAGTGGCTATCTCAAGCCATGGTCCACAGGAGCACAGCTGGCATCATCTCAACAATGGCTGGGTTGTTGACTAACTGTCTTGAGATCATCTCTGGAATTTTGCAGCTGGGTCTCCATGCTTGGTCTGTCTCAAGATTAGCCCCTGGAACTTCTAAGTAAGCATATAATTAGATATAAGCATGCAGTTTAATAAATGTGCATGGGGTAAAGGAGTACATGGTGGGAGATGGTAGGAGGGAGTTAAGTTTCAAAGTATGTTTCAGGGCTATATTTTAAAACTGAGGGGGAAAAGGCTCCTACAGTTTGTTTCAAGGTTACAACTTGAGACTGGGAAGAAAGGAGAAAAGAAAAAATGTTTTAAAATGCATTTGGAAGTTAAACTACTTGGTTGCATATGTATACCACATTTTCTTAATTCATTCATCTGTGTTGGACACCCAGGTTGACCCCATATCTTGGCTGTTGTGAGTAGTGCTGAAATAAATAAACATGGGTGTGTGGATATCTCTTTGATATACTAATTTCCTTTCCTTTGGATAAATGCCCAGTAGTGGGATTGCTGGATCATATGGTAGTTCCATTTGTTGTTCTCTGAGCAGCCTCCATATTGTTTTCCATAGTGGCTATACAAGTTGACATTCCCACCAGAAGTATGTAAGAGTCCCCTTTTCTCTGGATCCTCACTAGCATTTGCTATTTTTTGTCTTTTTGATAATAGCTATCCTAACTGGCATGAGATGATACTTCATTTTGGTTTTGATTTGCATGTCCCTGTTGATGAAAATGTTGAGCATTTTAAAATATATTTTTTGGCCATTTCTATGTTTTCTTTTGAGAAATGTCTATTCATATCATTTGCACATTTTTAAATTGGATTGTTTGTTATTTTGCTGTGGAGATATTTGAGTTTCTTCTATATTCTGGATATTGATCCCATGTCAGATAAATAGTTTGCAAATATTTTCTCTCGTACTGCGGGTTACCTTTGCACTCTGTTGATTGTTTCCTTTGCTGTGCAGAAGCTTTTTAGTTTAATATAATTCCATTTGTTTATTTTTGCTTTTGTTGCCCATGCCTCTGAGGTCTTATTCATAAAATCTTTTTCAAGACCAATGTCCTGAAGTGTTTCCCCAATGTTTTCTTCTAGTATTTAATAGTTTTTCAAGTCTGACATTTAGGTCTTTGATCTATTTTGAGTGGATTTTTTGTATAGAGTGAGAGCTGAGGGGTCTAGTTTCATTCTTCTGCATATGGATATCCAGTTTTCCCAGCACCATTCATTGAAGAGAGTGTCCTTCCTGCAGTATATGTTCTTGATATTTTTGCCAAAAATTAATTGGTTATAGATATGAATTGATTTCTGGATTCTCTATTCTGTTCCACTGATCCGTGTGCCTGTTTTTATTGCTAGTACCAGGCTGTTTTGATGACTACAGCTTTGTACTATATTTGAAGTCTAGTAGTATGATATATATCATCAGCTTTGTTATTTTTTCTTAGGATTGCTTTGGCTATCTGGGGTCTTTTGTGGTTCCATACAGATTTTAAGACTTTTTTTCTATTTCTGTGAAGAATGTCATTGGTATTTTGATAAGGATTGCTTCAAATCTGCAGATTGCTTTGGGTAGTATGGTCATTGTAACAATTTTAATTCTTCTGATCCAGGAGAATGGGATGTTTTTCCATTTTTTTGTATCCCTTTCAATTTCTTTCATCAGTGTTTTGTAGTTTTTCTTGCAGAGGTCTTTCACCTGCTTGGTTAAATTTATTTTTATGTATTTTATTTTTCTTGTAGCTATTGTAAATGGGATTGCCTTTTTTTTCTCAGCTAGATTGTTACTTGTGTATAGGAATGCCACTGGATTTTTGTAAGTTGATTTTGTATCCTGCAACCTTACTAAATTCATTCATCAAATCTAGGAGTTTTTTTAATGGAGTATTTGGGTTTTTCTCCGTGTAAGATCACATGATCGGCAAACAGGGATAATTTGACTTCCTCTTTTCCAATTTGTATGCCTTTTATTTATTTCTTTTGCTTGATTGCTCTGGCTAGGACTTCTGGTACTATGCTGAACAGGAGTGGTAAAAGTGGGCATTCTTGCCTTGTTCCAGTTCTTGGAGGAAATGCTTCCAACTTTTCCCCATGCAGTAGGATGTTAGTTGTGGCATTTTCATATGTGGACTTTATTGTATTGAGGTGCTTTTCCTCTAGCTAATTTTTTGAGGGTTTTGATCATGAAGGCATGTTGAATTTTATTAAGTAGTTTTTCTGCATCATTATGATGATCATATGGTTTTTATACTTCATTCTGCTGATGTGATGTATCATCCTTATTGATTTGCATGTGTTGAACAATCCTTGCATTCCTGGGATAAATCCTACTTGGTCATGGTGTATTATCTTTTTGAGGGGCTATTGGATTTGATTTGCTAATATTTTGTTGAGGATTTTTACATCTGTGTTCATCAGGGATTTTGCCCTGTAGTTTTCAATTTTTGTCAGGTACGTGTCTTGTTTTGGAATAATTAAATTTTTCTCCTTTAATTTTTTGGAATAATTTCAGAAGAATTGGTATTCATTCTTCTTTAAAGGTTCTGTAGAATTCAGTGGTGAAGCAATCCAGTCCTAGACTTTTCTTTTTCAGTAGACTTTTTGTTACTGATTTAATCTTGTTACTTGTTGTTGGTTTGCTCAGTTTCTTTTTGGTTCAATTTTGGTAGGTTAAATGTGTTCAGGAATTTATTTCCACTAGGTTTTCAAATTTATTGGCATATGGTTATTCATAGTAGTCTCTAATTATCCTTTCCATTTCTGTGGTATTTGATGTGATGTCTCCTTTTTCATTTCTGATTTTATTTATTTGGGTCCTGTCTTTTTTTTTTTTGAATCTGTAGATTGCTTTGAGTAATGGTAGAATGCTATAGACCATTAGTCTAACTAATGGTTTGTTGATTTTTATCTTTTCAAAAAATCAACTGTTTGTTTTGTTAATCTTTTGTATATTTATTTTGGTCTCCATGTCTTTTATTTCTGCTCTGATCTTTATTATTTCTTTCCTGCTGCTAATTTTTTGGTTTGGTTTGTTTTTGCTTTTCTAGTTCTTTGAGATGCATTGTTAAGTTGTTTATTCGAAATCTTTTTAGTTGTTTGATGTAGACATTTATTGCTATAAACTTGTCTCTTACTACAGCTTTTGCTGTGTCCCACAGGTTTTGGTATGTTGTGTTTCTATTTTCATTTGTTACAAGGAATATTTTGTTTTTATTTTAAATTTATTCACCCATTGATCATTTAGGAGCATATTGTTTAACTTTCCTTTATTTGTATAGTTTTAAATTTGTCTCTTGTTTTGATTTCTAGTATAATTCCATTGTGGTCAGATAAGATACTTGATATAGTTTTGATAAAAAAATTTTTTGAGACTTGTTCTGTGTCCTAACATATGGTCAGTCATGGAAAATGTTCCATGTGCTGATGAAAACAGTGTATATTCTGCAGCTGTGCATCTGTTCAGTGAAATGTTCTGTAAATATCTGTGAGGGCCACTTAGTCTGTGGTGCAGTTTAAATCTGGTGTTCCTTTGTTGATTTTTCTTTCTAGATGATTTGTTCTAGGGAGATAATGGGGTGTTGAAGTCCTCAACTGTTATTGTATTGGGGTCTATCTCTCCATTTATATCTAATAATAGTTGCTTTATATGTCTTGGTGCTCCATTTTGGGTGCAGGCATATTTATAATTGTTATATTTTCTTGCTGAATGGATTCCTTTATTATTATACAATGTCCTTCTTTGTCTCTTTTTTCAGCTTTGGACTTGAAGTCTGTTTTGTCTGAGCATGGTTACTCCCACTTGCTTTTGGTTTCTGTTTGTGTGGGATATATGTTTCTATCCCTTCACTCTAGATCTTTATGTGTCTTTATAGGTCATGTAAGTTTCTTGTAGGCAGCATATAGTTTGTCTTTTTTTTTGTTATCCTTTCAGCCAGTCTATATATTTTAAATGGATAATTTAACCTATTTAACTTCAAGGTTATAATTCACAGTAGAGAACTTATGTCATTTTGTTGTTTGTTTTCTAGTTGTTTTGTATATTCTTTGTTCCTTATTTCTTCTCTCATTGTTTATTTTTGTGGTTGCTTTGATCCTTTCTTGTAGTGTGGGGATGAGTACCAGGTGTCTCTAGTCAGCCATATTAGTGATGTCACCCAGAATTGCTAACCTAGGTATAGTTTTCAAAATTATTCAGCGTTGTCAGGAATTAACCAGCTGATAAAATTTATTTGTAACTTTTGGGTGTACTTATATTCTGAGCTGTGTATAAATGAATGTATAGCACAGAAATAGTCTATGAGATATATAACATACTGTTTCTCTCTCTCCCTCTCTCTCTATAAGCATTTATATGCACATGAAGTTTTTTTATTTGCTCTGTACCTGTTTTAAAATGTACTCATTATTTTAATTCAGTAGTATGCATTTGAAGTGAATCAACAACATATCCATCTGGTATACCCAATTTATATATTTAGCTTCAGGCTTTTTCAGTATGTATCTTCTTCCTAAAAGAAGCTATAAAAGAAGAGATGTCTGAGTTTCTCCAAAATATCCTTATTTTGGTTGATCTTGATGAAATGTGATAGCACTATTTTTAATTTTTAAAATATATATGCATCAAACGACCAATCAGGGCATCTGAGGGGAGAGAATAAGAAAGGGTAAACTTCACCTCTACATGATTGATGTCTTTGGAAATATGTACTCATTATGTTAATTTAGTAGTACATATTTGAAGTGAATCAACAATATATCCATCTGGTATACCCAATTTATATATTTAGCTTCAGGCTTTTTCAGTATGTATCTTCTTCCTAGAAGAAGCTATAAAAGAAGAGATGTCTGAGTTTCTCCAAAATATCCTTATTTTGGTTGATCTTGATGAAATGTGATAGCACCATTTTTAATTTTTAAAAAATATATGCATCAGTCAATCAGGGCATCTGAGGAGAAAGAATAAGAAAGGATAAACTTCGCTTCCACATGATTAATGTCTTTGGAAATAGCTGTCAGACACAGAAACTCTCCTCTGTATAGCAGCTGCATGAGTCCAGTTCAAAAGATGAAAGATGATGATCCAGTGGTGGTTAGTTAACTTGGAGTTGCTGAGTATGGAGAGCCAGCACAGCTTTCTTCAATCACATATCATTTTATCTACCAATGTGTATTCTGCTTCTCATGTATTTCCTTGGCCTCTTGGTTTCCTTTTATTCTGTACCTCATCCTGAGATATATTTGTACCCCATTACTATGCCAGAACTCTGTCTGTTCTGAGTCACAGTGATGTTCTTGGCCCTCAAAATAGATGGTTTTCTGGTATCTCAAGCACTTATTTGAGTTCCCTTTCCAGAACAAAAACATGGTAACAAATTATAACATCTCTCTGAGGCATTTTATCTTCTTTAATGAACTTATCTGTACTAGACAAGGTAGATTATAATAGAAGTATTATATTTAGATGTCCTATGGAAACATTGAGAGGCAAATATTTTGCCAATAAAGAGTAACACCAGTAATCTATTCCAGACTGCCTGATTTGCATAGCTTTCTTGATCCAGGAACATTTCTCTTGATCTTTTCCCTATTACATTTAAAAGTCATGCAAGGCATATGGTAGGCTCCCAGTAAATGCTTGACTCTCCTTGTCTGATTTTCTGCATAGCCTAAGAACCAACTGAAGTGCTAACTGACATAGCCTTTCCTCCTCCTCCTTTTTCTTTTTTTCTTAAAGTTTTTTATCTTAGAGTCATGTTTACACTAGAAGTAAGTTTAATAGGTTGTGCAAAAATCCGAAAAAGAAACTCACCTTTCTGGAGAGGTAGATATGGTCCATCACGCTAAGACTTGGAAGAGCATGCACATCCTCACAGAGCTGGGCTGTGGCCAGGAAACAATGTCTCTAAAATGATTAACCAGAAGATACAAATACATGAAGCTAATACGAATGTTCTTTAGGGTTAAAAATTGCTCTGTTGTATTTAGAGTCTGAAGATGCTTCAGATTAAGTCAGGCATATCATGTACTGTTGTTTAAGTGGCATAAATTCAATTGTCTTATCTGCCTTCATTAGGGAACAAAATTGATCATTTGTTTCTTCATTATTTTCACAAGTATGTATTGAACTGCTATGAGCCAGGCATTGTGCCAGATGCTGGGGACATAGAGCCAAAAAGTAATTGTGCCTGTATAGTTGGTGAGGAGATAGAACATGAGCACCAACCACGTCTTCATGTTAAAAAGAAGTTTCCCTGGGAGATGACAGCTAAGCTGAAGTAAAATAGAAATAGCCAGGTGAAGAAAGTATCTCTATGTGTGTGTACATGTGTATGTGGAAGATATAAGGGTTGGGAAGTAATAACAGGAATTGGAGAGAGAAGGAAATGTATGTGCAAAGATCCAGAACCAGAGCAGGTGCCTATGGTCTGCCAGTCTATCAGAATGACTGAAGGCTAATAAAGAGCAAGGGTGAATATGATGTGGTGAGTTCTGATCGGTAGGTGACCCTCTTATTGTTTTATTCTATCTTGGAACCACCATTTGATATTTTAGCATATTTTACTGAATTGATTTCTTTATAAATAATATTGGGAATTACCTATGAATCAACATACTCAGATGTGCAAAACTGAAATACTTTAATTGCTTAGAGGATTGAGGAAAGTTCTAGAGACAAGCAGATGTTCTTACTACTTAGAGCATCAGGGTGTCAAAGTGCTCAGTTACTACTTTTAAGAGCCCTGAACCACTGCATTAGAAGAGGTATCCTGTTATATCTGGGAGGAAAACGGTATTGAAGTCACTCAGAGTAAGACAGGAACATCAAAGAGGCCTGGCTGCTTCCTAATATGGCAGGTGGGAGTGTCACGTTTATGGCTTTCCCTGCAGTCCAGGGTGTGTGATCTGTGCCATGTAGGCCAGGCCAGGTCCAGACCAGTGCTCCCAGGAAGAAGTCTCTTGAGACCATTCATGCTTACCAAACCATAAAAGACAATGAATTCTCTAGGATGCCCGTTGATCTACTTAAAAATGAGAAATATATGTGCCAACAGACCAATCAATTATTATAGCATTGACTGGCTCATGCATTCTTTCCTCATAAGAAAATCTGTAGGGAGTTATAATCAAAAGTTTCTTTTACAAGCTTGAAATCAAAAAGAGGAAGTTGGATGATCTCAACAGCCAGTATCATCTAGCCATGATAGCTTATTGTAGCCATTTCCAATCTAGGGATCTATTTCACAAGGAACTCCCAATATACTGGTCAGAAGCTTTCCACTAACTAGTAACATCAATTAGCTGACTAATATCTTTTTTCCTAGACTCTATGATATCATCCTTATTATGTTGATACTTTCCTTTAGATATGTAAATACCTTGATTGTGCTGCGGTTTTCTTTCTGCCTTCAGACAAGTATATATTTCTGTTCATCTAGTAGGCACTGGGTACCTCTCTGTGCTAGGTACCAAGCTGAGCACTGGGGATAGAAACTCAAGGAGAGACTGAGACACCATCACTGTGAACAAAATCTTTGTACAAAACAATGAAGGCTAAAATAAAGAAATAGATAAGAATATATAAGTTCAGAGGAAGAAGCACATTATTTTAAATTTTATTCAATTTTTCATTAATTTATTTTTATGCTTTGTTTTGAGAAAAGTTTGCTGCTGTGGAATGTCTGAAAGTGGTGAATTACTTTTACTGCACGTCTGTCTTGAGTGGTTTGTCTCTTGGAAGGTAGTATTCTCCTTTCCTCTGGAGGGATCTTGGTGTGACTTGCTGGGTTCTTACTGCCTATGATGGATGTGCTGCAGAGACTGGCTGGAAGCCAGAGTGATGGGTAGTATTGAGCTGCCCTCATAATTACTTTTTTGGGTAATAGTTTAATTGAAGCTACTGAGAGGGTAACATACTAGTTCAGAATGTAGGGGCTGGGGTTGGACAGATCTGTGTTGAAATTATGACTCTGCCACATATTACATCTTAAGAAATCTAAAGGAAGTCTTTTAACTGCTCTAAGGGCTTGTTTCCTCAACAATATTCTGAAGCTAAAATATCTTTCATCAGGTTATTATGAAAATTAAATGAGATAAAGCATGTAAAATACCTATTACATTATCAGCACTTACAAACTGTTAGCTTTTAGTTAGAGAAATCTGAGTTGGAGTCTAGAGGAGTATTTTTATTTGGTTTAAAATTTTATATTCTGATGTTATTTCTCCAAAAGACTAGTTAAGAAAATGTCAACACATCAACTCATACTTATTTATTTTCTGTCTTTCTGTCCTGTGTTCCAAGAAGTCTCCTCTTTTTTGCTTGTGGAAAGGTTGATGGAGAAAAAGCCTAATTCCCAGACAAGTGCTGTTTGTTAGTACTTGTTGAGGTTTTACGTAATTCATTAATGAGGGAGTTAGCTTTAAAAAGAGAGAGAGAGAGAGCTTGTTTCTAGAGTATCTGAAAAAGAGAAATTCATATAGTTAATTGGGAACAGATTACTAAGTTACATACAAAATTAGTTAATGCCCTGGAGGGTGGTAAAAATATAACTTTAGAGATATTTTTCCTACCAGGCCAAGAAAAAAATTACTTCATAATAGTTTTTTACAATTTAGTCTTAAACTTTATAGAACTGTAAATTGTCTAGGTTATCAAACAAAAGTATGTCTCCTGAAAGAACTGTCATATTAGAAAATACTCCAGCACAACATTTTAAAGGAAAATAATCATCAATTTGCTTTAGTACCAAGTTTTTCATAATTTTCCTACCACAATAAATAACTATGTTTCAGTACATAATTCGTCTAACAACAATAATGAAGTGATGTGAGAGGATTTTGCATTGTGAGGAGGAATTAGAAAGACTGTTTTTAAAAATCAGGAGGAAAATGCTAATAGGAAAAGAAGGAAGTAGGCTCACAGTGAAGAGGGAGGACTTGCCTTTGAAAGAGGAAAGGAGAAGTGAGAAACAGGGGAAGAAGATGCTCAGATCATCCTGCAGGGTTGCCTCTGTGGCCTCCTTAGAATTCTTTTCCCTATTCTTAGAGCTATGACCCCTCATTCTCTGGGAAGGAGGAGAGGATGGCAAAAGGTTGTCCAGGGTTTTCAGAGGAAAGTGATGGAATCCATGCTCTTTGAGACTCCCCCTCTAGGTCCAATGTTTGTTCTTCATGGGTTCAATGCTCCTTTCTTTGTGCTTCCTTAGCTGAACCTAATCTGTTCTCTCTTTCCATCCATAGTGGCGTAGATGTTTACTATGCAGTTACCTTCAATGGTGAGGCCATCAGCAATACCACCTGGGACCTCATTAGCCTTCACTCCAACAAGGTGGAAAACCATGGCCTTGTGGAACTGGATGATAAACCCACTGTTGTTTATACAATCAGTAACTTCAGAGATTATATTGCTGAGACATTGCAGCAGAATTTTTTGCTGGGGAACTCGTCCTTGAATCCAGATCCTGATTCCCTGCAGCTTATCAATGGTGAGTTTGATATCCATCATGAAGTCCTTGTATAGTTTCTTTTCCAGTATGCTCTGGTATAAACTAATTTCCTGAAATATATAAGGTTCTGACCATTCTCTAGACTTTATGAGACAGGAGCCAACCTGATATGAATGGAGTTTTAGCCATGCAGCTATTTTGGATAGATTAATCCAGGGCTTTCTGGAATATTTGTAGACAAAAGGCCACAGAGTGTGGAAAGTGGCAGTTAGAAGTAGTTTGGAGAAATAGGAGCAAAGCATAAGAAAAAGGAAAGTAGTACTTGGAAGTGTGCATTGAAACAGGCTGTAATACTTCCCTGACAACCGAGACATGACCTCTCTGAGGTAAGTCAGCTAGTAAAGGCTTAAAAATCAGAGTGTAGAGAAAAAGGAAGAGCTCAAGAAAGGTAATGGGAGATCTAGGTCAAAGAAGAAGTGATAATGGTTGCCATGCAGAATCTCAATACTGACTTTAAATTCAGATCGCTGTGGAGATCCTGTTATGATCCATAATGAACAGGTGGATATGACAGTTCGTGAAGAAGAGGGTGTTTAACCTGGATTTGGAGGCTACAGGGTGCCCAGTCAACCTGGGACTTAAAACTTGCTAAGATTCTGGCTACCAGTATGCAGCATCTTAACTCATCAGGGCCACGGTATCCTGCTAACTCACTTGCTACTTTGCATTTGCTTCTATTCTCCATGATTTCTTTACTCATCGGTAACTTAGCTTTAAAATGTTCAGTGGAATATACGTTATGGAAGTGACAGCATGGGAGAAGTACCAGCTGCTGAGGAGGAAAATCTACATGTGAGGCAATGCTAATGATGCATTTTTACAGCCTCTCTAGCTCCCACACATTTTAAAGAGGAAAGAGCCTCTGTCCTGTCCTTCCAGGCAGCTACTACCTAGCTCTGTGTGTGTGTGTGTAACAAATAAATAAACAAAAATAGAGAAGCCAGAGAGGCTTGTTGGATTTACATAGGAAGATCAGAAAATTAATAATGAAAGAGAATAGTAGATTTAAAAGGCAAGGTAGGGAAGAACATAGGAATCAAGATTTTTTTGAGTTGGGGCTTGGAAGGAGAATTTTTAGAGAGAGACAAAGAAAAGTCTTGTCTTTCCAGGCAGTTATATGTGTATGTGTGTGTGTGCACATATGTGCATGTGTGTGTGCATTTGTGTGTATGTGTGTGTGTGAGAGAGACAGAGAAAGTGAGAAAGGGAGAGAAAAAAACTTTTAAAAAGATTTTACTGTGTGTGATTTAATCTCTTATTTCCCAAATAAGATATTGTTTTTTGTTTGTTCTTTCTTTCTTTTTCTTTCTTTCTCTTTCTTTCTTTCTTTTCTTTCCCTTCTTTCTTTCTTTCCTTCTTTCTTTCTTTCTTTCTTTTCTTTCTTTCCTTTCTTTCTTTCTTTCTTTCTTTCTTTCTTTCTTTCTTTCTTTCTCTCTCTCTCTCTCTTTCTTTCTTTCTTTCTCTCTCTCTTTCTTTCTTTCTTTCTTTCTTTCTTTCTTTCTTTCTTTCTCTCTCTCTCTCTCTCTTTCTTTCTTTCTTTCTTTCTCTCTCTCTCTCTCTTTCTTTCTTTCTTTCTTTCTTTCTTTCTTTCTTTCTTTCTTTCTTTCGAGAGGCCAGACTAAAACTTTACATTGCTTTCAACTATTTTGGCTGCTGGACTAACGTTTTTTTAATGTGACACTCTGCTGAGACAGGGTCACAAAGTGGTCTGGGCTTTATATGAATTACATAGGACTTTAAGATGGAGAAATGCTCTCTTCAGTGGATGAGAGTGTTATAGAACCATTCATTCTTAAACATTAGGGAGGCTTTATATTTTGGAGCAGTTATCCTGGGCTCACTTCCTCATATACTTCTTTGTCATTGTTGAATCTCTGTTGGAATACTAGGGCTAGATAAAATAGTGAACAGATAAGAAGCTTGTTATAATCTGAAACTGCTGAAGTCCCTCTGGCAATGCTAATAGAGATTAGCCGGGGCTAACCATGGAGATGGCATATGGGCAGAAGATTCTAGGAATCAGGATATTGGGATCAGACAGAGAAAAGATATAGTTAGGAGATCATGACCTAAGGGAGTTAAGAACCTACATTGAGCAGAAGGTGCAAACACCAAGGTCAGTAACTGGAGTGGTAGGAGAATGGCATGAAGATTAAGGTCTACAATAAACAAAGAGGTTGCTTAGGAAACTATATCCACAAACAGTATTGCAAGGTCTTCCTTTTATGTGGAGGCTGTTGGTGGAGCTACTTTCATAAAGGTATCCTAAAAAGAGGTAAACAACTTTCTTAGAATTTGTAAGCAAGTTCAACAAAAGCTTTACAATATCTAGTACCAACTAATTCAAGTGCCTTGGGCTTTCATTAGACATATATTTCAATTACTCAGAATTTTGTCCCTAAAATTTATTTCTATTGCCAGGCCAACTTCAGAGTTCTGAATGGCGGCAGCTTTCTACGTAACTTGATCATTGTCTCAAAAGATATGATCCTCCTTGTATTAGTCCATTCTCACACTGCTATAAATAACCTGAGGCTTGGTAATTTATGAAGAAAAGAGGTTTAATTGACTTACAGTTCCACAGGCTGTACAGGAAGCATGGCTGGAAGGCCTCAGGAAAGTTAAAATCATGGCAGAAGGTGAAGAGGTGAAGGGGAAGCAAGCACGTCTTACCATGGTGGAGCAGGAGGGAGGTAGGGGAAGAGACTGAGAGAGAGACAGAGTCAGAGAGAAAGAGACAGACAAAGAGAGAGAGAGAGGGAGAAAGTGCCACACACTTTTAAACAACTAGATCTCTGAGGACTCACTTACTATCATGAGAACAGCAAGGAGGAAATCTGCCCCCATGATCCAATCACCTCCCACCAGACCCCGCTTTCAATACTTGGGATTGCAATTCAACATGAGATTTGGGTGGAGACATAGAGCCAAACCACATCACTCCTTGATCTTGTGGAGCTTATTTTTTCATAGAAGACAAGATAATTGTATACATAGTTTTTAAAAGTTTTGGAAAATACTTAAGCCAAATAGGGTTTTTGACTTTTGCTTGATACCTCTATGTGAGGCCAGTGGGAACAGGTGGATAAAGAGACTCTACTTCTGTTTTTGGTTGCATACACCAGATCACTCTCCTGGCAATCCCTTCTTTTTAGCTTTCATTGATTCCCTCTCCTCCGTGGGCAAAATCAACTACTTCTTTGTCTGTATTACCATACATTGTATACACGCCCTTCACGTTGTTTTGTAATTTGTGTTTTTTTCTCTGATATATGCAATGTTTCTAGAAGAGAAACTTGGCTTTATTAATGTTTATAGCCTCAACTTTGGCAAAGCCTATGGTAACTAGCAAGCATTCATTAAATTTTTGTTGAAATAAATTATGTAATCTACTCTCTTTGTTGCTCTTTAATATCATTACAGTGACAAAGATTTTTGGCGTCCTAGCTCAGTTTTCAAAGGTACTTTCTTCCCAAAAGGCAATTATTTTTGCATGCTTTTCTACCATTCTTAGCATAAACCAAAGGAATTGAAATTTCAGTACAACTTTTTTACTTAAAAAATTAATTTAAAAATAAGCGCTTCATAGGAATCTTGAACAGAATAAAAACTAACTTGAGAAAGGAAAGGAAGTAATAGAGGAGTGTCCTAAATGTGATAATGGGAAAAATCTTTATTTTATGTTAGATTCTTATAATTCAGGCAGATTGTGCTAATATAAATAAAATATCTGCATAAAGTAACAAACATTTTCTAAGTAAGTGTGTCCCATATTTTCTGCCAAAATCTAAACAATGAAGAGAAAGAACTTGACTTTCAGTTGTCCCTGCACCTCAAATACAATAGGGCCTCATCCAAAAATGTTCTTTAATATTGTTCTTTCCTCAGTGAGAGGAGTTTTGCGTCACCAAACTGAAGATCTAGTTTGGAACACCCAAAGTTCAAGTCTTCAGGCAACGCCGTCATCTATTCTGGTATGTTTTTATGTTTTATGCTAGAACCAGGCCCTCAAGCTTCTCTTCTTTCTTCCTTCACCTGCTTACTTTGGCATTATAAATTTCCCAAGCTGTTCTCATTTCAATTATTCTCTTGCATCATCCCTAGACCATTACTCATAGCTGTCAGCTCATGGGTACCAAGTGTTGGTTCAGAAAATTTAAGCCTTCTGCAGTGATTAAATAAAGTCTGCATTGCCAAACTCCACACAGGGTAGAAACCTTATTTATGGTTCCTACTTGTTCAGCGATAATTAGGCTATTAAGTGCCCACTGAGTTGTTCTCTGAGAGTTACCCAGAAATAGATTTTATAGCCAACATGATAAATTGATGTACTAGGTATAGAGCGTAGATTTTTTGTTTCAAGGATTATAGTGAAAAAATGATTAAACTCCAAAACACATAGAACAGTGTGTGTATGGAAGGGAGAGAAAGAAGAATATCCACTAGCTGACAGATGACAGGGATTCTAAATCAGGCCTCCTTGTAACCTGGACTGAAAACATTCCCGCTTGCATAGAAACAGCATGGGATGAACTTTCCTTTTTGTTCTTACCACCCAGCTGCATCAGGAATTCCTCTTCCCCCTCTAAACCTCCACTTGCCACTTCACTTGTAGGGAGTTATATAGTAGAAAAGAAACAGCATAGTTTAAACAACAGTGATAACATCTACAACCAAAAACCACTACAGAATTACTTGTCTACAATGAATACAGGAATCTTTTGTTATCATATACAAACAGTAGGGGGACTCCCTTCTCATCTACATTCCTTGCTTTTCTTCCCTCTTAAAATTTATTTTCTGTCTCATATCAGCTATTTGAATTACTTGTTTCTCGACTTTAATGGAGCGATGGAAATTCAGAAAGCCTGCCCTTAATTCATGTAACCATTAATCGCTGCAGCCATTTCTTCTACTAGGTTATAGAGCAACTCAATATTACAATGTAGAATTACTAAAAACAATCTTTTCACTGAGTTACATATTAGACAAAATAGGTTAGAAGAGATTTACAGAGAGTACATTCATTTGGTGTGTATTTATTCATTCACTTATTCGTTCATTCAAATATGTTTGTTTTGTGCTTTCCATGTGCCAAGTGCTTGTGAAACTAAGACAAGTAAGGTGTGGCTCTGCCTACACAAATTTCTAGTCTGGTGGTAGTAGACAGATTTCTAAACAAGGTGATGCAGATATTGTCCTAGAGGTCCATCCGGGGTCCAGTGGCAGGGAGTGATGACAGCGCCACTACTCTCCGCTTTTAATCACATTCTGTAACCACAGAAGGAGCTTTGTGATGATATTTTAGAATCATATTGCAAAGATGAGAATTTCTATATAAGCCAGAGGCTGCAAACTGGAGACTAGCTGGATCCAACTATAGACACACAGCTTGGGACCAAATTTTAAAAAATAAGTCAATATTTTAAAACTAGGAGATTTTTACATAAAAATGTAGATTTCTGGCTTCTTTGGAACACCAGGAAGATCTGCTACTCTGAAGTTCATATTCCCTTGTGGCAGAAAGTGGCTGGAGCTTGGCTGTGGCTGCCGCTTAATGATGGCAAGCACCAATAGGGCTCACTTGTTCATTTACGTTGCAGTGCTTTCATTTGCATTGATGCCAACTCCTTTCTTTTTTGAATAGTGATTACTGTAGGGCATTCATTAACAATTTAAGGAGACATCAGAACGTTAATGGGAGATGATAAGACATGAAAACAAGGAATGATTAATTAGAAATGTCTAGTTATTACTTTCTTTTTAATTTATTCCTTCCCTCCCTTTCTTCATGCCCTTGCCAATTGTTAGCAAGATTTTACTCTACCATATAAGTGAGGTGGGTTTTTTCCCCCCAGATCTTATTTTTAAAAATTATTTTATATACAGAGCTGCCATAATTGTATTACTAGTCATTTTATTGTTTTTATTATTAGTAATAAAGGCTTTATTCAAAGAGTTAAAAAAAAGTTATTTTAGAGCTAGGAATGTTGGAAAATTGAATTTGACACTTTTCTGGCACCCTGACTTGGAAAATCACTTGTACAGTGTGCTTTCTTTAGGGCTAACAAACTTTTCAATTGGCGGTAGCAGAAATGAAACTGGCCAATATAATAAAGTTGTCAATATACTACATTGAACTAAAAGAATGCACAAGTTAAATTTGTTACTATGGGAACATCTATGGATAGAAAAATTAATGAAGGGCTATTCCTGGCATGTATGTGTTAACCTTTCAAAATGTATAAGAAAGCTTCATTGCCATGCCATTTTTTAGGGAATATTTATCCTGGAAGGGATGGTCTTTCTTCTTTATTTGAAAAGTCAAGTTGTTTACTTTCACATTTTATGTTGCCTGTTAGTGACTTGACTTTTTAAAAGATTTTATGTATTGTTTTACTTTTAATTTTTATGAAGTGAAAAGGCATTTTGTTTACAGATATACTGAAACGGTATATTACTGCTTGAGGATTTCTTTTTCATTGAGGATTCAGCTGCTTTCCTAATGTGTGCCAGGTTATGTGCTCTGTCTGATAAAACTCAATTTCTTAAGCATGGCTTGAAGGGCTTAAGCTATCTCACATGAATTTTTTTAAGGTACATTTGGAATTTTCAAGAATATATGAGTAGCTTTAACACATCTCTGGAAGTAGTTTTAGATAATTAAAAGGAAAAAAGTTAATTTCCTCTTATGGTATGATCATCATCATTGTAACTACTTTATTGAAGAACAGAACTTGGTATTGAGCAAATGGCCTTCTTTCCCCTGACTACATATGTAGTTTTCAATCCTAGAAAAATAAAGGGGAAGGCTAGAAACTTTTTTCTATGTAAACAGGCTCCATATTCCTTAGAGCAGGTATTTGAATATTAGGAGATGGCCTCCCACACTCCCTATCTGTGTTGACCTGGGTCTTATAAACCTGTGGAATATGCTAACCCAAATGAGAGCATGGACTGCCAAGTCTGTTTGCTCTAGTTTCTCCTCTGAAAATCCTTTTATCACTTGGGAATATATACTTGTAGAGACCTCTGGATGAATAGCTGTTAGTGGGAAAAGCACTGGCACTGAGAAATCTAGAGACTTGGCTGCTTCCAGTCTGTTTTTCTCTCTTTTTTTGTGTGTCCTTGAGCATTTCACTTCTATGATCCTCAGTTCTCTATCTTTAACAGGCATGGTTGTACTACATGTGTTCTTGAGTCCTTCTAAGTGTAAAATGTGATAATTTTGTTATGTTCACATACATGTGCATGCTCAGCCCCTCTTCCCAACATAAGATTTTTACAAGCCAAAGGATGGCCTCATAAAGCACATGAGCAAGACAAGAGCTGATGTTTTTACTTAACTTTTTGCCTTTCACTTTCTGGACTTTAATTTATTGTCTTCCATTTCTCTGGAAATGAACTCTTGCTCTATCTCCTCTGTTCTTGAGGACTCAGAATAACTTAGACCCTCTAGGCAGAAATATGAACCAGCTTTTTGTCTATTTGGTGCTAAGTTATGTAGGAGCACTCTGCACACAGGTCAGCAATTGCAAGCCACCTCTACTGAATAGAGTTATGTAAGGTTAACAGTACTCCTGGTAATTCCATGGTGTTTTTTTGAGACAGCGTCTTGCTCTGTCACCTGGGCAGGAGTGCAGTGGTGTGATCGTAGCTCACTGAAGCCTCAAACTCCTTGGGTTCAAGTGATCCTCCTGCCTCAGCCTCCAGAGTACTATAGGAATGCACTATAGGAGTGCACCAAGGCACCCAGCTATTTTTTTTATTTTATGTTTTTTGTAGAGACAGAGTCTTACTCTGTTTCCCAGACTTGCGTGCTCCTAAAGTTTACTAGAAAAGTGCCAGAAGTCATCTCTCCAATTAGATCTTTTTTTTTTTTTTTTTTTTTGACACGAATCATGAAACATGTCATATTATCCTCAGGGTCACTTCTGTTAGGGGATTCCCCAGGAGGGAATTTTGTGTCCTCAGATCATTTGATGATGGCCTCTGGCTTCCTCTTTCTTTACAGATGTCTTGCTTTTTCTCTCATACATTTCATGTCAACAGATTCAGAAGATTTGGTTATTAGACTCCAGTCTAATTCCTAGATATATCTTGCTTCTATTTCTTTTTTTTTTTTAACCAAAGCAACATTGCCAAAAATGTTTGCTAACATTGCATCATATACTTTTCATCACTCTTCTTTTCCCTTTCCAGATTTTTATTTTCTGGCTAAATTTACATTTAGCCAGAATGATATCATTTTTGGTTCATGTTGTTGTTTTAAGTGATTCTCATTCCTTATTTGCTGGGCATTTATATTTCATTTTGGATTGTCTAATCACTTTTTGACAGAAATGATTTAAACTTTAATGGATTTTTAAATGCACTGTATTATAAAATGATGGCACATTTGCATAATATCACTCATCCAGGGTCTCAACAGTAACAGAATCATCTAGAAGAATCTACCAATGGAGATGTGGATAGGGTTAAAGGGGCAAAAAAAGAATGTTGAGATATGCAGAGACTAACAACAGTGGGAAGCAATTGCCACTACCATCCATTGGATTACAGAGGAAGAGGAGGAAATGCTGTTACTAGAGCCCACTGACAGCTGGAGCTGTAATTGTGGAGGGAGAAGCACAGCTATGCTAGACACAGAGTACTGAGGCTTGGCGAAAGCAGGGAAGAAATACCCTGACCTCTCCTTCCTCCTGTCGTTTGATCTGCTTATGTTTCCCATTGGCCAAACTCAAACAGAAAACAAATGCAAGGGAGCAGGGGTGGTGCAGATCACAGGGGTCAGCCTCCTAGGGCAGAGGGCAGGAAGACAAGGATCTGAAGTGGTGGTGACAAATACAGAATAATCAGCATGGTGACCCACTTAAAATAGGAACCAATGAAAACAACATGGACAAGGCAGGAAATGATGTTGTAATTGAGTTCCACAAAAGAAAATAAGATTGTTTGACAGAGTGCTTTTAGTTTTAAGATGGTAGATGAAACTGTGGGTAACCCTCTATAGAGCCAATGACTTTCTGTTATTACCATCTTTCCTGTGCATTTGTCACTAGGGGAAGGGACAAAGTAGGACATGCCTGGTGGTTTCTTGCCTCATGGTCCCTCCTCTGTGATTGGGAGAGTGTGTAGTTCAAAGCCTTCTCACACAGATCTTTGACAGAGAGACAAGGGGCACTGTGAAGACAAAGCATAAAAGACTAATTAGGCCTTGTGTATTAGTCTGATTTCACACTGCTGATAAAGATATACCTGAGACTGGGCAATTTACAAAAGAAAGAGGTTTAATGGACTTACAGTTCCATGTGGCTCAGGAGGCCTCACAATTATGGCACAAGGTGAAAGACACGTGTCACATGGTGTTAGACGAGATGAGCGCTTGTGCAGGGAAACTCCCCTTTATAAAACCATCATATCTCATGAGACTTATTCACTATCACGAGAACAGCATGGGAAAGACCTGCCCCCATGATTCAATCCCCTCCCACCAGGTCCCTCCCACAACACGTGGAAATTCAAGATGAGATTTGGGTGGGGACACAGTCAAACCATATCACCTTGTTTTGGGTTAGCTCTCTTCATGGGCCAGTATGTTCTATTTCACGGCCATAGACTAAACTCTAGTTAGCCACCCTAAAATTGTGTGCTTTTGTTCAAAAAGCATGTTAGACTAGAGACTGTCAGTGCAAATTTAATATTGCTGATAGAAGTCTCCTGGAGGAGGGGGAGGAGGTTCGATTCAGCATTTCTTATTTGCAGTTTTCATTTTGTTCATAGCTATAGCATGAATTCAAGTCTTTTGATAGACTTATAAATATGGGAAATTTCTTAAAGGTTCCAGTTGATAAGAAATAAAATCATTCAGCAATTGAAGAGTACATTAGAAACACAGGCTGGAATATTATGCCCAGAACATGATCCAGCCATTTCCTCTACTAGGGAACTTTTACAAGTACCCATGTCTAGGTTCCCCTCCCAGACCAATTAAGTTAACATTTCTGAGTGTCAGGCCTGGGAATTTGTGTTTTTCAAAAGCTTCCATGTGATTCAAATACCTACTTTTTTTTTTTAATTTTGAGACGGAGTTTTGCTCTTGTTGCCCACGCTGGAGTACAATGGCACAATCTTGACTCACGCAGCCTCCGCCGCCCAGGTTCAAGTGATTCTCCTGCCTCAGCCTCCCAAGTAGTTGGGATTACAGGCATGTGCCACCACACCCAGCTAATTTTGTATTTTTAGCAGAGGGGGGGTTTCTCCATGTTGATCAGGCTGGCCTTGAACTCCCAACCTCAGGTTATCTGCCTGCGTCAGCCTCCCAAAGTGCTGGGATTACAGGTGTGAGCCACCGCTCCCGGCCTCAAATACCTTCTTAGGACTGAAAAGGATTGTTCTTTTCTCTTTTCCTTTTTCAGTTTTCATACACCCAGGAAATATTTTATGAGATTTTTCCCTGTGGATTGTAGTTATCTATCTTTGTTATTCAGAATCCAGAATAGATTGAACTATATAAACTTCTGCCAAATACCATGGTCGTTTTACCTCTTAGCATTATTGTTAAACATTTTTTTTTTTTAAGAGACAACGTCTTGCTCTATAGCCCAGGCTGGAGTGCAGTGGGTTGATCTTAGCTCATGGTAGTCTTGAACTTTCAGGATCAAGTGATCCTTCTCCCTCAGTCTCCCAAGTAGCTAGAACTCCAGGTGTGTGCCACCATGTCTGGCTAATTTTTTGTTGTTGTTGAGATGCGGTCTTGCTATATTGCCCAGTCTGGACTCCTGGCCTCAAGTGATCCTCCTGGCTCAGCTTCCCAAAGTGCTGGGATTATAGACCTGAGCCACTGTGCCTGGCTGATCGTTGTACATTTACATAGACAGTTCTTCATAAAATTAAATAATTAACATGTTCAAGGATTGTGTTTCTGTATTCTTCTCCATTTCTGAAACTACATTTTAGGATAATATTAGTAGTACATTAGTAAAACATCACTAGAAAGAGGAAATTGTTAATGTTTCCTAAGTGTGATACCATTTCACAGGAGTGGATATTCATTTGAGGTAACCAGACTACATTTTGATGTGGTGACATTTCTGACCAAACTAGAGGGCCTTCATTAACTAATTATCTTTTCAGAATGATGAATAAAATTGCCAGTTGTTCTTTCCTGCTGCGGGCAATGTACTTAGATCTTTGCCAACAAGTTACAGATAACAGTAACTTCTGTGTATTTAAAGTCATTTAAGCTAAAAACACAGAGGAAAATGAACCGTCTAAATCAAAAAAAATTTTCTCTCACGAATTCACTTTGTTTGAGGGCTTTTAAATATGTTACCTCATCTGTCTTGGTTTTCAGGTGAGAGATGATATACTTTTTCTCTAGATATTGGAATTTGACTATAAATCTGTTTGATTCTGGAGCCCATGTCTCCTCCTACTCCTAATATTATTAATACACCGCCTCCTTGTCCCTAGAAAATCTGGGAATATAGACAGATAGGTGGCATTTAAAATCACTTTTTATATGTTTCTTTTATCTATGATATGATTTAGCCTTTTTTTCCCCCCAGGATAATACCTTTCAAGCTGCATGGCCCTCAGCAGATGAATCCATCACCAGCAGTATTCCACCACTTGATTTCAGCTCTGGTCCTCCCTCAGCCACTGGCAGGGAACTCTGGTCAGAAAGTCCTTTGGGTGATTTAGTGTCTACACACAAATTAGCCTTTCCCTCGAAGATGGGCCTCAGCTCTTCCCCAGAGGTTTTAGAGGTTAGCAGCTTGACTCTTCATTCTGTCACCCCGGCAGTGCTTCAGACTGGCTTGCCTGTGGCTTCTGAGGAAAGGACTTCTGGATCTCACTTGGTAGAAAATGGTGAGAAACTTTAATTGCTTTTCGTACTTCTTATTGTATCCGATGACAGGGGTTTTAAAGAGAGGAAGAGACTATGGCTATGAAAAAAACATGGTAGCATTCATTAGGGGGAAAATGTCTTGGTAAAATTGTGTGTGAGAGGAAACAATCAAATTTAATTTGTTGGAATGGAGAGTCCAAATAGGTAAATAATAAGAAATAAACTTGGGGAGCTGGGGTGGGGATCAATTAACAGATATTTTGAAGGTCATATTGAAGGGTATACAGTTTAGTTAAATTACTGCTACTACTATTAAAGAACCACTTTACTTAAATATTGGAGTAATAAACAAATAGCACCAAAGAAGATTATTCAACTAGGTTATAATACAATTAGTTGTGGGGGCCAAGTCTAAAGATTTTTGCTTGTAGTAGTATTGTGAAGGGAAGAAGCGAAATCATGGAGCCACAGCAGAGATAAAGAAGTGAAAATGAAATAGATAATCTAGATGTTGTGGAAGAAAGGAAAAATAAATGTGACTTAGGAATGGAGTTTACATGTGAAATGAGGAAGATGAAGAAATATATAAATAATGAGTTCAGGATTGTGAACATTGAGTGAATCTGAAGGATGATGGACAATAAACATAACAGGCAAAATGAGAATTCAAAGAGAAACACAATGTTCAGGGAATTTTCTTCCTAAATTACTGCTGGATTTAGTATTTGTTGTCAAAATTACTACCAGCAGTTCTTTATTTTCGTGGAATTAAAAAAAAAACAAGTGTTTGAAGATTATTTCAATAGTCAAGGTCTTGTTATCCTCGAGAAGGAGATAATATTCATGAGTGACTGTCCCATATTGCAAACACATTATCAGATCTTGTTGTTTGCTAGATATAGAAAAGCAAAAGTCAACAATTGTCCCTCTTAACTTCACAGGGTAAAAACAGGCAACTAGTTTTATTAGGAGAACTAGGAATACATTTTGGCAACTCTGTAGATTAATTAATGGAAAACTTTATTTTTAGGATTAGCCAATGTTGAAGAGTCAGAAGATTTTCTTTCTATTGATTCATTGCCTTCAAGTTCATTCACTCAACCTGTGCCAAAAGAAACAATAACATCCATGGAAGACTCTGATGTGTCCTTAACATCTTCACCATATCTGACCTCTTCTATACCTTTTGGCTTGGACTCCTTGACCTCCAAAGTCAAAGACCAATTAAAAGTGAGCCCTTTCCTGCCAGATGCATCCATGGAAAAAGAGTTAATCTTTGACAGTGGTTTAGGTTCAGGGTCTGGGCAAAAGGTAGATCTGATTACTTGGCCATGGAGTGAGACTTCATCAGAGAAGAGCGCTGAACCACTGTCCAAGCCATGGCTTGAAGATGACGATTCACTTTTGCCAGCTGAGATTGAAGACGAGAAACTAGTTTTAGTTGACAAAATGGATTCCACAGACCAAATTAGTAAGCACTCAAAATATGAACATGATGATAGATCCACACACTTTCCAGAGGAAGAGCCTCTTAGTGGGCCTGCTGTGCCCATCTTCGCAGATACTGCAGCTGAATCTGCATCTCTAACCCTCCCCAAGCACATATCAGAAGTACCTGGTGTTGATGATTACTCAGTTACCAAAGCACCTCTTATACTGACATCTGTAGCAATCTCTGCCTCTACTGATAAATCAGATCAGGCAGATGCCATCCTAAGGGAGGATATGGAACAAATTACCGAGTCATCCAACTATGAATGGTTTGACAGTGAGGTTTCAATGGTAAAGCCAGATATGCAAACTTTGTGGACTATATTGCCAGAATCAGAGAGAGTTTGGACAAGAACTTCTTCCCTAGAGAAATTGTCCAGAGACATATTGGCAAGTACACCACAGAGTGCTGAGAGGCTCTGGTTATCTGTGACACAGTCTACCAAATTGCCTCCAACCACAATCTCCACCCTGCTAGAGGATGAAGTAATTATGGGTGTACAGGATATTTCGTTAGAACTGGACCGGATAGGCACAGATTACTATCAGCCTGAGCAAGTCCAAGAGCAAAATGGCAAGGTTGGTAGTTATGTGGAAATGTCTACAAGTGTTCACTCCACAGAGATGGTTAGTGTGGCTTGGCCCACAGAAGGAGGAGATGACTTGAGTTATACCCAGACTTCAGGAGCTTTGGTGGTTTTCTTCAGCCTCCGAGTGACTAACATGATGTTTTCAGAAGATCTGTTTAATAAAAACTCCTTGGAGTATAAAGCCCTGGAGCAAAGATTCTTAGAATTGGTAAGCATAAAAAGTGAAACATGGGCACTAGTGAATAATCATGTGTGATCCACTCCTCCTCCCCTCTAGCACATAAGGTCTGAGCCAGGGAAAGTGTGATCTGCTGTGAACATTCACTTCCTATCATTCACAAATAGTATCATGGCCTAGGGTTGGTAAGAAAACAGTAAGACATACAAGAAATGGAAAACACAAAAGTGGCATGAGAGTGATGTGATAATTTACAAGGAAGATTGTTTTCCATGAATTATGGGACTACAGTAAGTTTGACATTTCTCTTCACATTTTATTGTGAAGCTAATGTTTTGTGGGTACCTATGTTGCCTCCACTGTTGTGATCCGTTAGTGAAACAGAGAATAAACTCTCTGAGTGTCTAAAACTATGTATGAATTCCATGGGGTTCCTAAATATCACTATGAAAATCTCATAGCATTTCTAGTTTATACTGTCAAATCATTCCTAATTTGTACTTTTGTTAATTAGCAGTTTAAATGTAGATAAAATACAATTAGGAAAAGTGAGGCAGGGTCTTACCTGTGTTTTTGTTTTGTTTTGTTTGGGTATGTATTGAACAAAATGTGACACGCTGTCAATAAACTTACCACTTTTGTGTATTGTAGCTGGTTCCCTATCTCCAGTCAAATCTCACGGGGTTCCAGAACTTAGAAATCCTCAACTTCAGAAATGGCAGCATTGTGGTGAACAGCCGAATGAAGTTTGCCAATTCTGTCCCTCCTAACGTCAACAATGCGGTGTACATGATTCTGGAAGACTTTTGTACCACTGCCTACAATACCATGAACTTGGCTATTGATAAATACTCTCTTGATGTGGAATCAGGTATGATATTGCCTAGCATGGTGGTTTCTTAGTAGAATCCAGTGATTATTCTTGTGTGTTTTCTTCCTCATTGCATTAAGGTGAATCCAATACTTGTAGGAAAAAAGAGTACTATGTCAGACAAATCTTCCACATCTTGATAACTAGTAAAATATTTCTCCCAAGAACATCAATATCATTCCCTTTTCAAAACATCGTCCAAACATGTTACTTTATTATTTCACCTCCATTCCTTTCTCTACCCACTACATCTGGCTTTTGTTTTTATTGACCTACTGGATCTATTCTTGCTATGCCTTCATGTTGTCACCGCAAGGTTTGGGCCATCTTCCCTTTAAGTTTTTGCATCCATGTGCATTGTCTTAACCCTTATATAAATGTCAATAACTCTCCACATTTTTTATATGCAGACCAAACATCTCTCATAACCTCCAGAATCAATATCTATCTACTTACTTGACAGTCTCCACTTGAATGTATTCTGTGTATATCAAATTTAAGATAGCTATGAGTGAGCTCTTCTTTTCCATATCTCACCACTCTCCAGCTAAATCTACTCTTTCTCTCAGCTTCTCTCTCTCTCTCTCCATAAATGTAAGCTTTATCTACTCAGCTACTTAAGCTGGAAACCTGAGAATTTTTTTTTTTTTTTTGAGGTGGCGTTTCACTCTTGTTGCCCAGGCTGGAGTGTAATGGTGTGACCTTGGCTCACTGCAACCTCTGCCTCCTGGGCTCAAGCAATTCTCCTGCCTCAGCCTCCCGAGTAGCTTGGATTATAGGCACCTGCCACCACACCTGGCTAATTTTTTGTATTTTTAGTAGAGATGGAGTTTCTCCATGTTGGCTAGGCTGGTCTTGAACTCCTGACCTCAGGTGATCCACCTACCTCGGCCTCCCAAAGTGCTGGGATTACAGGTGTGAGCCACCGCACCTGGCCAGAGAAGTCATCCTTGATACCTCAGTTCCTAACACCTGGAGCTTTTAGTTACTCACCAAACTTACATTGATTCTGAATTCTAAGTATATCTCAAATCCATGCTCTTTTCTCTATCTCCATTGCTACGACTCCATCCAAATCATGATCTCTCATTTGGACCAGTTTCCCCACATCCTCTCGTGCTCCTCTTCCTATCCATCCTCCATATAGCCCCCATGGTACTCTTGAATGGCTGTCTGGTTCAGTAGCCACAAGGCCTGGTCCCCATCTTCTTCCCTGATATCCAATGTAACTAACCTCTGCTCAACATGTTCTAGTCAAACCAGCTTGTTTTTTGTTACTCAGATACAAAACCTTCTTCTTGCCTTAAAGTCTTTGCACACACTGTCCACTTTTGCCTTCTTACTGACTCCTGCTCACCCATGTGCCTCAGTTCAAATGTCACTTCCTCAGGACTTTTCATTGACTCACCTGTAGTCTAGACTGAGTCTTTCCTGTCAGTTTTTATATTAACAGTACAATGTTCTTTTCCCCTAGAGAGTTATGATCATTGTAATAATGTTAATTTATGTGCATAGTTGCTTAATGGCTATTTTTTCCAGATGAGCTTTTTACAAGGACTGAGAATGTGTTTGTTTTATTAAATACTTTTTAGCCAGAACTTAGGATAGTGTCTTGAACACAGAAGGTATTCAAAAATACTGTGAATGAATGAAATGAATCATTGCTTTTATTTGGAAGCCTTGGATGCAGAGAACACTGTTGAAGTGTAAAATTTTGTTCTTCCTTCCTTTCTGCATACCAGAGACAGAGGTTTTGAGGAGTGAGAAGGAATGCCTGGCTTTGTATTTCTCCAGTGCCTTTTAATCTCAAACTGGTTTGAAAGTCAGCCCTATTCTTTAGGAAAGAAGTGAACTTTCTTCTGAAATCTTTAAGAATCATTACTCATTGAAAGTGAAGAAAATGGTTTCACTAATCCTTCATATCCAAATCTCTTACCACTTGAGTTCTCTAAGGCCATTTGCACATTCTTTGTCATGTGGTATAGTGGAAGAGGCAATTAATTATAATTTGTAAGGAATGATTTCTTCTTCTGCTTTACAATTTATTATTTGTGTGACCCTAGATGGGCTATTTTATCCCTGACCCTTAGTTCCTCATATATTAAATGGGGGTAATATTGCCTGGCCTCTGTATTTTATGAGACTATTCTAAGCATAAACAAGTAGTATATATAAAACATTTGACTAACTATACAAATGCAAACAGTTATGATTTATAAAACTTTTGCAAAGGTCAGTCTACTTATTTTTAAACAGAATTACAGGCCTGGTGCTGTGGCTCACACTCGTAATCCCAATACTTTAGGAGGCTGAGGCAGAAGGATTGCTTGAGGCCATGAGTTTGAGACCAGCCTAAGCAACATAGTGGGTCTCCATCTCTACAAAAAAACTTAAAAATTAGCTGGGCACTGTGGCATATGCCTGTAGTTCCAGCTACTTGGGAAGCTGAGGTGGGAAGATTGCTGGAGTCTAGGAGGTTGAGATTACAATGAGCTATGATCACACAACTACACTCTAGCCTGGGCAACATAGTGAGAACCTGTCTCTAAAAAAAAATAAAAAATAAAAAATAAAAACAAAGAGAATTACAATAAATGCATTTACTTCAGTTTTTTTTTATTATTATACTTCAAGTTCTGGGATACATGTGTAGAACGTGCAGATCTGTTACATAGGTATACATGTGTCATGGTGGTTTGCTGCACCCATCAGCCAGTCATCTACATTAGGTATATCTCCTAAAGCTATCCCTCCTCTAGCACTCCACCCCTGACAGGCCCCCATGTGTGTTGTTCCCCTCCCTGTGTCCATATGTTCTCATTGTTCAGCTCCCACTTATGAGTGAGAACTTGCAATGTTTGGTTTTCTATTACTGTGTTAGTTTGCTGAGAATAATGGTTTCCAGCTTAATCCATGTCCCTGCAAAGGACACGAACTCATCCTTTTTATGGCTGCATAGTATTCTATGGTGTATATGTGCCACATTTTCTTTACCCAGTCTAAATTGATGGGCATTTGGATTGGTTCCAAGTATTTGCTATTGTGAATAGTGCTGCAATAAACATACATGTGCATGTGTTTTTATAGTAGAATGATTTATAACCCTTTGGGTATATAGGCAGCAATGGGAGGTATTTCTAGTTCTAGATCCTTAAGGAATCACCACACTGTCTTCCATAATGGTTGAACTAATTTACACTCCCACCAACAGTGTAAAGGTGTTCCTATTTCTCCACATCCTCTCCAGCATCTGTTGTTTCCTGACTTTTTAATGATCGCCATTCTACTGGCTTGAGATGGTATCTCATTGTGGTTTTGTTTGCATTTCTGTAATGACCACTGATGATGAGCTTTTTTCGTATGTTTGTTAGCTGCATAAATGTTTTCTTTTGAGAAGTGTCTGTTCATATCCTTCACCCACTTTTTGATTGGGTTGTTTGTGTTTTTCTTGTAAATTTGTTTAAGTTCCTTGTAGATTCTGGATATTAGCCCTTTGTCAGATGGATAGATTGCAAAAATGTTTTCTCATTCTGTAGGTTGCCTGTTCACTCTGATGATAGTTTCTTTTGCTGTGCAGAAGCTCTTTAGTTTAATTATATCCCATTTATCGATTTTGGCTTTTGTTGCCATTGCTTTTGGTGTTTGGTGTTTGCTTGGTAAATTTTCCTCCATCCCTTTATTTTGAGCCTATGTGTGTCTTTGCACATGAGATGGGTCTTCTGAATACAGCACACTGATGGGTCTTGTCTCTTTATCCATTTTGCCAGTCTGTGTCTTTTAATTGGGGCATTTAGCCTGTTTACATTTAAGGTAAATATTGTTATGCATGAATTTGATCCTGTCAGTATGATGCTAGCTGGTTATTTTGCCCATTAGTAGATTCAGTTTCTTTATAGTGTCAATGTTCTTTATAATTTGGTATGTTTTTGCAGTGGCTGGTACTGGTTTTTCCTTTCCATATTTAGTGCTTCCTTCAGGAGCTCTTGTAAGGCAGGCCTAATGATGATAAAATCTCTCAGCATTTGCTTGTCTGTAAAGGATTTCATTTCTTCTTTGCATATGAAGCTTAGTTTGGCTGGATATGAAATTCTGGGTTGAAAATTATTTTCTTTAACAATGTTGAATATTGGTCCCCACTCTCTTCTGGCTTGTAGGGTTTCTGCAGAGAGATCCGCTATTAGTCTGATGGGTTTCCCTTTGTGGGTAACCCGACCTTTCTCTCTGGCTGCCCTTAACATTTTTTCCTTCATTTCAATCTTGGTGAATCTGACAATTATGTGTCTTGGGATTACTCTTCTTGGGGAGTATCTTTGTGGGATTCTCTGTATTTCCTGAATTTAATGTTGGCCTGTCTTGCTAGGTTGGGGATGTTCTCCTGGATAATATCCTGCAGAGTGTTTTCCAACTTGGTTCCATTCACGCCATCAGTTTCAGGTACACCAATCAAATGTACGTTTGGTCTTTCACATAGTCCCATACTTCTCAGAGGCTTAGTTTGTTCCTTTTCATTGTTTTTTCTCTAACCTTGTCTTCATACTTTATTTCATTAAGTTGATCTTCAATCTCATATCCTTTCTTCTGCTTGATTGATTCAGCTATTGATACTTGTGTATGCTTCACAAAGTTCTCGTGCTGTGTTTTTCAGCTCCATCAGGTCATTTATGTTCTTCTCTACACTGGTTATTCTAGTTAGCAATTAGTCTAACCTTTTTTCAAGGTTCTTAGCTTCCTTGCATTGGGTTAGAACATGCTTCTTTAGCTTGCAGGAGTTTGTTATTACCCACCTTCTGAAGCCTACTTCTGTCATTTCATCAAACTCATTCTCCATCCAGTTTTGTTCCCTTGCTGGCAAGGAGTTGTGATCCTTTGTGGGAGAAGAGGCATTCTCGTTTTTGGAATTTTCAGCGTTTTTGTGCTGGCTTTTCCTCATCTTCATGGATTTATTTACCTTTGGTCTTTGATGTTGGTGACCTTTGCATGGAGTTTCTGTGTCTGGACGTCCTTTTTGTTGATGTTGATGCTATTCCTTTCTGTTTGTTAATTTTCCTTCTAACAGTCAGGCTCCTCTGCTGCAGGTCTGCTGGAGCTTGCTGGAGGTCCACTCCAGACTCTGTTTGCCTGGGTATCACCAACGGAGGCTGTGGAACAGCAAAGATTGCTGCCTGTTCCTTCCTCTGGAAGCTTTGTCCCAGAGGGGCACCCACCAGATGCCAGCCAGAGCTCTCCTGTATGAGGTGTCTGTCAATTCCTGCTGGGAGGTGTCTCCCAGTCAGGAGACATAGGGGTCAGGGACCCACTTGAGGAGGCAATCGTCCCTTAGCAGAGCTCGAGTGCTGTGCTGGGAGATCCGCTGCTCTCTTCAGAGCCAGCAGGCAGGAATGTTTAAGTCTGCTGAAACTGCGCCTACAGCCGCCCCTTCCCCCAGGTACTCTGTCCCAGGGAGAGGGGAGTTTTATCTCTAAGCCCCTGACTGGGGCTGCTGCCATTCTTTCAGAGATGCCCTGCCCATAGAGGAGGAATCTATAGAGGCAATCTGGCTACAGAGGCTTTGCTGAGCTGTGGTGGGCTCCACCCAGTTCAAATTTCTGGGCGGCTTTATTTACACTGTGAGGGGAAAACCACCTACTCAAGCCTCAGTAATGGTGGACGCCCCTCTCTGCACCAAGCTCAAGCGCCCCAGGTTGACTTCAGGCTGCTGTGCTGGCAGCAAGAATTTCAAACCAGTGGATCTTAGCTTGCTGGGCTCCGTGGGGGTGGGATTCGCTGAGCTAGACCACTTGGCTCCCTGGCTTCAGCCTCCTTTCCAGGGCAGTAAACGGTTCTGCCTTGCTGGCATTCCAGGTGCCACCAGGGTATGAAAAACAAAAACAAAAACAAACCAACTCCTGCAGCTAGCTTGGTGTCTGTGCAAATGGCCGCCCAGTTTTTTGCTTGAAACCGAGGGCCCTGGTGGTATAGGCACCCAAGGGAATTTCCTGGTCTGCGGGTTACGAAGATAGTGGGAAAAGCATAGTATCTGGGCTGAATGCACTGTTCCTCATGGCACAGTCCCTCATGGCTTCCCTTGGCTAGGGGAGGGAGTACCCCAACCCCTTGCACTTCCGGGTGAGGTGACGCACCACCCTACTTTGGCTCACCCTCTGTGGGCTGCACCCACTGTACAATCAGTCCCAATGAGATGAGCCAGGTACCTCAGTTGGAAATGCAGAAATCACCCACCTTCTGCATTGATCTCGCTGGGAGCTGCAAACTGGAGCTGTTCCTATTTGGCCATCTTGGCAGCCACCACCTTACTTCAGTTTTGTATGTAACTCACATGTCAGCTGCATGCAATATCATCAAGGTTTATAAGCTCGCCTTTACTTTTAATATTCAAATTAGCTGGCATTAGCCCCACCCCTGTACAGTATAAAACCTGCATCTATGTTCCCTCAACTCCTCAGTATTTCTGGGCATTGTTAAGGAACTTAAATATCTCTTAATCCTCCCCAGTTCTGAGTTTTCTTTGCTGAATTTTCAGTCTCACGGGAGTCTTGACTCTTGTGGTGTTAACCGAATGCAAATCACAATCCTGTTTTTGATCTGCTCAAAGCACCTCCAACATAAGGCAGTTGATTCTATCAGGCATTTGCTGATGGTATGAAGGTAATGGAGAAGGCTTTATCTCAGCACGGCAGATGGCTTAAAAATATTAGTTAGGCATAACCATCCTTAAATTCCTCCGCCACCCTCTCAAGGACATCTGTTACTGGCCAAATTTTTTCCCAGGACCCAGCCAGCTATGATGTTGCTCAGGCCATAAAGCTGTCTTTCCAGACCATCTACACATCTTTCCTCTACTCTCATTTTTCTAGACCCATCTATCCTTCTTTTAAGCTGCTCCTAGAAAACCAGATTGTAATTAATTCCACAATTTAGATCCCTGTCTCCCATCCTAAATTTACCTCCAACTCTACCTTTGTTTCCCCAATAGAATCATTAAGGCACTTTTCCAAACATACAGTTAGCTACCCGGGCACCCTTTCTTAACTAGCACAAAGGAGTGGAAAGAGACTTTGAAACCACAGTCTTTTATTTACATTATTAAAATATTAGGCTTTGTCTTTCTCCTTGGCCTGGAAGCAAAAAGGCTATATTTTATCTTTTTCCTATGGCTATATCTTTTTCCTAATGTATAGAAAAGAGAGACTCTATTTTTCTCACCTCAGACACATATACCTGCAGAATGGTTACAAAGTTTCAAAATTTTTAAACAGAATCATTTTACTACATGTATAGTGGTTAAGCATTCCTAATATGAAAATCTGAAATCTGAAATGCTCCAGTCTGAAACTTTTTGAGCACTGACATGATGCTACAAGGGCAAATTTCTTCACTTGGCCTCATGGGATGGGTTGCAGTCAAAACACAGATGCACAACAGTTTATTCAGAGGGCCCAGGGGAAAAAAGACTCTCACACTTCCCTTCGGAGTGATACAGTTTTTCCATGCACAGCATGATGGTGATGCCGAACAACCACAGATTGTCCACATGGGTGGCTGAAATAGTGACCTCTTTGCTTTCTGGTGGTTCAATATACACAAACTTTGTCTTACGCACAAAATTATTTAAAATGTTGTATAAAATTACCTTCAGTCTATGTGTATAAGGTGTATATGAAACATAAATGAGTTTTTTTGTAGACGTGTGTTCCATCCCCAAGATATCTCATTATGTAAAGGCAAATATTCCAAAATCTGAAAAATTTGAAATCCAAACTACTTCTCCTCCCAAGAATTTTAGATAAGGGATATTCAATCTTATATTTTTAGTTAAAGGCCTTCAGATTAAAGTACTTTATTTCAAGATTGGCTAGAGACAAGATTGACTTGACTCTTGCCCAGCTTACTTTAACATGCAGTGTCTCAGAAGCTCTTGAACTTCCATTAACAAAGGAGAGCTATGCAGTACCATCTTCCTCACCCCTATAGACACTCCTATCCCTCACTGCTGGGTAAGGATCAGATTATTTTCTGATTACAAAGTCACAAAACGAATACCCGGATAAAGATGTGAAGACTTAGGAAATATGCAGTGAAATCTGGCCGTGCAGTTCCCTTGTAGAAATTTCCCACCTGTCAACACATTTGTATGTTTTTCCTGTTATGTGAGCATCTTGGCAGTGGTCCCCTGTATTAGTTTCCTAGGGCTGCTGTAACAAAGTACCACAAACTAGGTGCCTTAAAACAACAGGAATTTATTCCCCCACAGTTCTTGAGGCTAGAAGTCCAAAATCAAAATGTTGGCCAGGCCCTGTTCCCTCTGAAAGATCTAGGGAAGACTCTTTCCTTACCTTTTCCTGGTTTCTGATGTTTACCAGCAATCCCTTGGCATCCCATAGCTTATAGGTGTATCACTCTAATATCTGCCTTTGTCTACAGATAGCCTTGTTTCCTGTGTGTTTCTGTCTGTGTCCAAATTTCCCTCTTCTTATAAGGACACCAATCATTGCATTAGGGCTCATTCTAATCTAGTATGGCCTCTTCTTAACTTGATTACATATACAAATACTCTGTTTCCAAGTAAGGTCATATTCTGAGGTTCTGGATGGACATGAACTTCTGGGGACACTATTCAACTCCGTACCTTCCCCCTGTTACCACATGCGGCCAAAGGAGATCAACTTCAGTGATCTCCAAACTCCAAGGGCACAGACTTGTGCAAAATTGTCTTCAATTTCCAGAGCAGCAAGGAAATCATTGCTTTTCAAAACATTATGTATGTAGATCCTTCCATTATTTTGGAAACCAAGAGACTACGCTATTTCTTTTTATTCCCTATAGCCTTCTAGCTAAACTTTATATTTTTAATACAGATGAGTCTATGGATCATTTCCACCTGTTTTCTCTGTTTTCAATGTCTGTGTCACCATTTGCCCACTTACCATTCACAGATTACCATTGACCAGTGAAGAACATGTGGGAACTGTGGCAGGATGGAAGGCCCATTCATGGTCAATGTCTTATATCTTTTTTGACTGATTACTATCCCAATTCATTTTTAAAAATAGTCATTTTCCCTCACCCTATCAATGAAAAATTAAGTTATGAAGGCAAAAATATTTTGTTGGAAATGGCCTCAGGAAGTGCAGGGCTGACTTATTTTCCTAACACTGATTTTCACAAATCTTGACTGTTCCTAGGCTGCTCTTACTGGGCTATACCCATCCCTGAGGCTCCTACCAGTTCTCTTCTGAGCTCTCTCTCCCCATTCATGTTCTCAGTGTTGTGCAAGGCATGTAGCAGTGTATGTAGAGTGGAGGTCAACTGCAGCAGGTTGGGGTTGGTGGAAATGAATGGTCCATGAAAACTGTGTTTAATTTAGATCTACAATTACTATTGTGTTTAACTTAGATCTGCAATTACATGGCATGGATTTCTAAAGCTTCTACATGCTCCCTAGATAAAATATGTTAAGGCTTAGATAGGTCATAGGGTTTTATGATTTGGCTCTGAGTTGCACAAAAATTTGACAAAAGCTTATCGATCTATGATGAGTGAGAATTTTTGTGTGTGGTATTGGTGGCGATGGTGTACTTTAATGGTTCTGGAAAGGAGTTGTCCCATATACTTTGGGGGAGAACTTTAATGAGGGGCTTTGTATACCCCAGTTTCTGTGTTTTGCCTTTTCTTGCATTATTCTTTGTTTAATGTTTTAGGTGATGAAGCCAACCCTTGCAAGTTTCAGGCCTGTAATGAATTTTCAGAGTGTCTGGTCAACCCCTGGAGTGGAGAAGCAAAGTGCAGATGCTTCCCTGGATACCTGAGTGTGGAAGAACGGCCCTGTCAGAGTCTCTGTGACCTACAGCCTGACTTCTGCTTGAATGATGGAAAGTGTGACATTATGCCTGGGCACGGGGCCATTTGTAGGTATGTTGTAGTTACAGATTTTGGCTTTAGAGGCTATAGATATTTCCTCTAAAGAAAAGGGGCCTGCACCTATAATTTTAGGATACTTATTATAGTATGCATTATAGAAGTTATATCTAGGCAATAGATGGGAGCCATCTAACTGTCATGTGAGGATGAGTCGTTTAACAGGCCTGAATTTCAATTCAGTAATTTATGCTGTTAGGGAACTGCAAAAAAAAAAAAAAATTATCTAAATATGTCCTACTGGCTAGGTGCAGTGGCTCACGCCTGTAATCCCAGCACTTTGGGAGACCAAGGTGGGTGGATCACCTGAGGTCGGGAGATTGAGACCATCCTGGCCAACATGGCGAAACCTCATCTCTACTAAAAATACAAAAATTAGCTGGGTGTGGTGGCAGGCACCTGTAATCCCAGCTACTTGTGAGGCTAAGGCAGGAGAATTGCTTGAACCCGGGAGGCAGAGGTTGCAGTGAGCTGAGATCGTGCCACTGCACTCCAGCCTGGGCAACAAGATTGAAACTCTGTCTCAGAATAAATAAATAAATAAATAAATAAATAAATAAATAAATAAATAAAAGTCCTACTGAGACTAGTTGGAGCAGATGGAGATCTTTGTATTGTAGTTTTTAATGGTGATGATAAGGAAACCGGCGTTCAAATGAGGTTTAGGCATAAGATCACGTTCCTCTATATCTGAAAGTGAAAATGAGTTTTATTGTTAAACTTGAATTATATTTTTAAAGGTTTTGGGCCCCTCTTATTCCTACATAGTATTCATTCAAAGATAAAGACAAACATTTAAAAACTTTAAAGTATTTAAAGTTTTCAAAGTGGTGACAAAAATATTTTTCTTTAAGTACATCTGAGATCCATTTTCTAAAGGTAGAACCAATGAGAAGATGAGCAGATTCAGTTAGCCCGACTGTCATCTGCCCACTCCCCTTAAACAAGGTCAAACAAATCAACTTTCCAACCATACACAACCAAAGCTGCGTGGTTGAAGAGGAGAGGATGCTGAGAATAAGGAGGAGAAACACAAAGTAGAGGACAGTTTGCAAGGTCAAAATGGGCAAATGTTGGCATAGATGCCAGAAACAGGAAATAAGTAGAAATAATCCAGACTCTTCTATATGAAGAAGGATAAAGTTTATAAGGAGAAAAACAGTCTCTTCATGTCCAGAGAAATTAATATTACCTAGAAAAGCAGTGATTTCCTTTCCCTGTGGCCTTAGGGTTTGAAGGATATCTTTAGCGTACTGAAAGGACATGGGGAGTCTGGAGGCCTGGGTTCTAGGCCCAGTTCTGCAGCAGACTAATTGTATGGCCTAATGCCAGTCACTTTCCTTCCTAGGCTTGTTTTTTGGTTATCTATAAATAAGGATGTTAAGTAGAATAATTTCCTTAAACCTATTTAGCTTTTTATTCAGTTTTTTTTCAAACAGTCATTGAGGACCTACTAGGTCTGTGCTGGGCTTTATGCACCGCCTTAAATTGTATGATCTTTTAATCTGTCTATTCAACTCTTTATGAAGCTTCACGTGGTCAGCATTTATTTCTCTACTTTACTCTAGTCCCTCAGAAGGTTCTGCTGTTAATTGTCAGTGTGAGCAGAGTGATTCAGATATCGGACTTGGTGACTGTTGGTTGCAGGTGCCGGGTGGGTGAGAACTGGTGGTACCGAGGCAAGCACTGTGAGGAGTTTGTGTCTGAGCCCGTGATCATAGGCATCACTATTGCCTCCGTGGTTGGACTTCTTGTCATCTTTTCTGCTATCATCTACTTCTTCATCAGGACTCTTCAAGCACACCATGACAGGAGTGAAAGAGAGAGTCCCTTCAGGTAAATAAGGAAAAGAGCTCTCTAATGGAATACAGTGTTCCATTTACACATTTATTTAGTACTTACCAGGTGCCAAATATTGGACAAGGAGCTGGCTGGGTGGAAGAGAGCTATGAATTTGAATAAACACATGGTCCTTGTCCTCAAAGGGGTGTCAAATTGAAGAAAAACAGAAGTAGCACTAAGAATAAGATGCTAAGGAGCCTTGATGAGGTACAAATAAGTTTTGCCTGGGGAAAGAGTCTTAAAAGTTTTAATGATGGCTGTGGTAATTTGCTGGAGAGAAAGAGTAGACATTTGCTACGTTTGGGCTGGGATGCTTTCTAGCTGGTTGAATGAGCATGAGCAAAGTCAGGGAGGCATGCGTGAACTTCAAGGCTCATCGAAGGAAGGGCATGGTTGAGTGTGGCCAGAATGCCTATTTCATGGCCAGAAAGAATTTGGAGAAGCAATGTTGGAGATGAGATAGAAGAGGTGAATTTCCCTTCAGGGAGGACCAGATCTGTTACAACTTGCTCCTCTTTGGCTCAAGCTAGTGGTAATAAGCCAGAATTTAAATCTAGGTAAGGGTCTGTCAATAAATGAAATCTCATTCTCTGTTTAGTTAGGTGTTGCTTCATCGATGGGGAAATAAAACCTGGTCCATTTGCTAGACTCAGGATTCAAGGATCATAATCACATATTGTACTTTGCTTCTGTGCGTCTGAAGTCTGTAAGAGCTACAACTTGAGGTCTAGTTTACTTCCCTCACCATCAACTTCGCTAAGTCCTGGAGCACCTGGGACATACCTCCGTCATTGTTATTATACTTCTTATTGTGTCTGACTTTTCATTAGACTGTAACCTCATCCAGGGCAGAGATAAAAGATTATTTGTGTCAGCAGTGTGTAGAACAGTCCTATGCACATGATCAATGCTCGGTAAATATGTGTAGACCTGAGTTGAATTTAATTGAGGCTCTGCTTCCCCTAGACCATAATATTTATATTTCAGTCAGATTTGCTGCGTGGCTACACACTGATTTTCAATGTGTATAACTCTGGGAATGATGAAGCTACAGTTTATGAAGCACCATCTACTGGCAGACATAGTTTCCAACATTTATGAATGCCAGGCGCCATGGCAAATAAGATGAATGAGACATGGAACAAGTCCAAAGAGCGCTTGCCATGGATGTGAGGAAATCATAATGATAACACCTGACAAATAATTTTTGAGGTTGAT
Source organism: Gorilla gorilla gorilla (assembly GCF_029281585.2). Lineage (NCBI taxonomy): Eukaryota > Metazoa > Chordata > Mammalia > Primates > Hominidae > Gorilla > Gorilla gorilla. The sequence continues at coordinate 112,069,797 of NC_086017.1, read as the reverse complement.
CTAGATGTTTTTCACAGTTATGTCCCACCATTTGTGTAAAGTGCACCTGTTTTTCTTCAACAGAAATCTTGTCCCAGGTAAATAGTCTTCCACATAGTTGAGCATCCAAACAAGAGCCTGAATCAATCATATCTTTCTTTTAGTGGCTCCAGCAGGCAGCCTGACAGCCTCTCATCTATTGAGAATGCTGTGAAGTACAACCCCGTGTATGAAAGTCACAGGGCTGGATGTGAGAAGTATGAGGGACCCTATCCTCAGCATCCCTTCTACAGCTCTGCTAGCGGAGACACGATTGGTGGGCTGAGCAGAGAAGAAATCAAACAGATGTATGAGAGCAGTGAGCTTTCCAGAGAGGTGGGAAACTTTGCATTTATGTTGCTGTACTGTTGCTGTTGCAGCTACTGCTGGTGTGTGTGTGGGGGAGCAGGGGGTGGTGGGTGGGGGTGTGTATGAGTGTATGCGTGCGTGCACATGGACTTTAAGAAAGTGTAAAAAATATTTAGTAATTGGTTTTTACCTCGTATCTCCTAGTCTATGATATGCACAGTGTATTAAATTCTAAGCGGTACCTTATTTCCCCCCACAATGGCGCTTTTTTTTTTTTTTGCATTATTAACTGGTACTCTCTCCTTCCTCCCTTTCTTCCTTAGAAATATGTCTGATTTAGAGCAGGACATGTAATATCCAGAGTAGTGTATGTAGATCCTTCCATTTCTCTGAAAGTGCACACTCCTGCACTTCTTTCTTATAGCATACTTCTGAATAGCCCAGAATGTAACAATTCCTTATGAAAATTAGAACCCCTTTTAAAAGGCTGTTGAGGTTTTTCTAATGCAATGTGTGGCCTATTGTTTCTTTTTTGTTTAAGGAAATTCAAGAGAGAATGAGAGTTTTGGAACTGTATGCCAATGATCCTGAGTTTGCAGCTTTTGTGAGAGAGCAACAAGTGTAAGCTTTTGAAACGGCCCCCCACCCCGACCTACAGACTTAACAGTTTACTCTACAGTAATGTCACACCTGAGTGAGCACATAATTTCCTGTCCATGTGACAGGAGTCTCCGTGATAACCAACGTTTGTTGAGTTCTTCAAAGTTTATGCATGTCCAGGCAGATTATCTGATTTCTTCCTTATAAGGGCTTTGTAAATTGAGTGTTTCTTATTTGAGGAAAGGAAATCTTGGAGACATGAAGGGACTTACCTAAGATGACAGTGATAGCCAGTGGCAGAGAAGATTTAAAACTAAGATACTGTCTGTTTTGGACTAGAGACGCCTGGACTACACATAGTCTTTTCATATTTTCTCTCTTGTTATCATAGATCTCACTAGTGATCTGATTGATCTGATGCCATAAAATATTTTTCATAGATAGTTCCTTTGAAGAACATTTGAGTAGCCGTAAGTCCTCACATATTTCAACATATTCTTTCAATTCTATCTCTGTAGATACTTTTCAGTATGCTTTGAATTACAAATCTCATTAAACTGTATCTCTTGCCTCTATCAAGTTTATCTTAATTTTCCCATTTGCTTTTCTCAGGATGCATTTTGGGCAAATGTCTGTAATTTTTTTCTTTGTTCCCACAGTCCATAACTAGACATACGTTACAAAATAAACTATCTTGAAAAGAGGCCATAATGGGTGTTAGCTGAGTGTATTGGGTAGGATTACGGTTTGGTATTGATATTTGGTCCTACTGTTGCCTTCGTGGAAGTATTTGTTCATGGAGGGCCAGATAAGTATCTTCTGGCTTGGCTTTTAGAAGAGAAAAATCAGAGCAATTCATGCATGCTTATAAGAGAAATTAATGAAGGGTCACAATAACACCCATGACCCTGAGTGGAACCCCTGCCCCTTTACTCAAAATTCTTTTTCTCTGATAGGTGGCTCCTTTGCTCATGGTTCCTCTGTAAGAGAAGGGACAAACTGATAACTGAGGAAACTGAGAAAGATGCTTTTCTAATTCCATGTGCATGGTAGAGATAACTCTAAAAATCTCTGAACATCTGACTTGGCTCCTAGGAGGTGCTGCCAGTCTTGCTGAATGCAGCCAGAGCAGTATCACTAGTCTGCCTTTTAAACCAGAGAATCCATTCATCTCTGCATCTTCAGCCAGCAGATGACCCACGGCTCCATTTCAGTAGTATCCAATAGAAAGAACATGAATGTTTCGACCCTTTAGAAGCCTCTCAAAGCTACCTGCCTGAATGTGTTCACTGAATTAAAAATGCATCTTTTCTAGGCGAAGACATCCAAAGGAAGGATTCAGGAGAGCCTTATAGGAATAGGCAGATTGACTACATGTTTCTGTTTCTTCTGGTGCACTGTCTAACATTAAAATACACACACAGAGTCTATGAAACAAAGAAGATTTGAACTAGAAGATGCTGTGAGACAAAAGAAAGTCTACACAGGCTCTGTAACCTTAGGAGGTTCACAGAAGGAATAAGACACTGGAAAGATGTCAGGCACGTAATCCAAACAGCATTTTCAGTTTTCACTTAGTTTCAGAGTTTTCATCTATCAGGTAGCCCAAAAAATGTTAATGGAGTTGATTCAGGATTAAAGCATCACATGATCTTTGTAGAGTGGATTAAAAAAATTTTTAGCACAGAACAGAACAACTTTCCTTCAAATAAAGAAAAAAATAGAAAGTATTCATGATTTTAGGAGTATAGCTTAGTGATGTATGACAGTAATTGCATTTTATTACATTCTTGCTTTTTTTACTGAATTGCTCTTTGTGTTTTCATGGCAGGGAAGAGGTTTAACCAAAAAATCCTGTTGTGAAACTGATTAGAAGCCTGGAGAAGATGGAGATTACTTGTTACTTATGTCATATAATTAACCTGGATTTTAAACACTGTTGGAAGAAGAGTTTTCTATGAAAAAAATATAGGGCACCCTGTTTTTTTTTTCAGCTTAAGTTTTCAGAATGTAGTAAGAGATGTTACCATTTTTATTTCTATAAAGACTGAATGCTGTGTTTAAATAAATTGAAAACTACGTAAACTCTGGAAAGTATTCTACAAGAAAAAGCTGGACCTAGGAGTTAGGGCTGCAGTTGCTGTCTGCTTCTGAATCACTGGGGGTGTCTCCTAAGAACTGTGCCTCGGGTTTCTCAATAGGAAAATAAGGTGAGACTCTTACATGGAGAAGTCTGGCTTAGTAAGGGAATATTTTGGAGCATATTTGTTATTGTTGGGTAGAAGGGGAAACCTTTGAAATAGTCTTAATGGATAGTTTACAATCAGGCATTCATCTAAATAAACTTCTTTCTTTCTTTTGATCAAACTGCTAAAGAAAAAGCAAACTTTTTTGCTGCAGGATAGAATTAGGGTTGTATTTTTATGCTTCTATCAGTGTCTTGCATTTCCTGAGCATATTAATCAAGACCATGTTATTGTTATGTTAACTATGTTAATATCCTTTTTTTTTAGTTTTCAGGATGAATGCATATATATATATATATATAAAGTTTAGAAGATTCCCATTAATCTAAAGACAAATTTAATCACATGGGCAGGGAGGGAGTGAGTGTCGGGTCAAGACCCCAGTGCTGAGAATATATTTTGTTTCTTGATTGCTGGACTGAGGTTCCCTGATTGCTCCTGAAATCTAAAGATGTCTTGGGCAAATCCTGTCTCTCCTCTAGTTCCTGGTGTATTAATTTGGAAAACAGCACTTAACTACCTCACATAATATAGATGAGCTCATTTTCATTGCTTCTCCTTTGTGTAATACCTCCTGTCTAAATTAACTCCTGCTTATACAAAACAGGGCAAAGCTTTTATTACAATTAAAATATTTTAAAAACTGAACAGATAGGAAGTCCATACCTTATATAAATTTTGACAGAAAATGGAAATTTTCCTCTTTCCCCCTAGTGTTTTTTTTGAATGGGTTGCTTTGGAGGGGGAGAGGAGGAGGCCAAATAATCATCATCATGATATTAAATTGCATATGCAATAGGTTATTATTAATGCAGATACTTTACGCTAGATGTCTTCATGTTTGCCAAAAACAATTCTGAACATTTTGATTTATTTCTGACCAGATATAAATAACCAGTATAAACTGACTATAAGATAAAATACTTGGTTCACTTTTTTTTTCTCAACTTGATGACTGCCAATTCTGCTCATTATGAGGACACCGGAAACTAAATATCTGGGCTCGGTGCATGCCACAGTAAAGCTAGTGAAAGCCTTGAAGATGGCCAGGTATTTTGCAAAGTATGTGTGGATAACAGGTTGTGTGTGTGTGTGTGTGTATGTGTGTGTGCGTGTATGTGTGTGTGCGTGTGCGTGCTAATGCGCATGTGCGCCCGCGCCAAGGTGGCTCCCTTATCCTAGCATTTCCTTTCATTCCCTACTCACATAATGGATCCTCTAACAGTTCAGTATAGGTACACTTTCCACTATTTTATTGACATGTTCTAGTCTTAATATTGGATAATTAGACACTTTCCACTGGGCCCATTTGAAAAGTAATTGATAATTACCTTTAAGACATTTTAAATGTTAATGATATTTGTCACTACTAAGTGCTTAGTTTTATTTATAAAACTTTCAAAGTTTTCTGTTTAAGACTGTAAACTGTTTTCCTATACTACGTGTTAGATGAAAGTGTATTTTATCACAAATTAACCTTAGAATGCAACTCTTTGAATGTGTGCTTGCTGGAAGAATTCCAGATGGACACAAATCCCTCTAGGGCAGGTCACCATGCGGAACACTTAGGAGAAGCACAAACTGAGCCAAAGGAGGGTTGTTGTTTTCCACAAACTAAGCAGTGAAGTGGGAATTTGGGAATTCTGACACACGTCACCATCTCTGATTTCCTTTTACATGACCTTTTCATGCAAGAGCAAAACACTTAGCTCTTCATGAATGTCTGCTCCACACCAATGAAATGGAAGAGTAAAGGAGCCCCTCAACTATCAGGGAAAGAACAGGAGGCCTCAGTTGAGGAATACAGCTTTTGTCCTACCTTTGTTATAGCTGAACCACTGTTGAAAGGTTGAAGAACACAGTTTGCCCAGCAAAGATCCACTCATGTACAAAGCAAAGCACTAAAGGAGCTATTAGTTTGATGGAAAAAACTACCCCTAAAGAGCTTCTTTCTAAAAGACCTTCCTCGAAGGTGATTTAATGGCATGTCATCATTTAAAAGTCTTAGGCTGAACTCTCATTTACACTGCACAATTGAGGAATGAAATTTTCTGAGTATTAGAACATTGTTCTTAACCTAGCAATATAATATTCAACAAGACTATCACCTTATGTGAAAATACTAAAATGCAGTTAGCAATAAAATGCATGGTAAATAACCATTTTAAAAATGTTATTATAAAAGGTTGTAAGATACTGTGGTGTTTTACAGATGTAGCCTTTATAATTGAATTATATACACTATCCTTTTTTATGGGTTATGGATAAAGGGGAATTTATTTGATAAATAGGGCTCCATTTTCACCATTGCAATGGTTTAAGGGTTTGTTCACGTTTATGTGGCCTGAAGTCCCATTTTTATCACTATTATTATTTGAGATGGAGTCTCGCTCTCTCACCCAGGCTGGAGTGCAATGGGGCGATCTCAGCTCCTGGCAACTTCTGCCTCCTGGGTTCAAGCGATTCTCGTGCTTCAGCTTCCTGAGTAGCTGGGGTTACAGACACCCACCACCATGACCAGCTAATTTTTATATTTTTAGTAGAGATGGGGTTTCACCATCACCATGTTGGCCAGCCTGGTCTCAAACTCCTGACCTCAGGTGATCCACCTGCCTTGGCCTCCCAAAGTGCTGGGATTACAGGCATGAGCCACCGCACCTGGCCCCATTTAATTTATATAATAAAACAAGTGCAGGCTTTACCTGATTTTATTCTCACCTTCTGTTTTCTTCTTCTGCATTATCTGTCACCATGGGTTGGCTCCTCCCCACTTTCTCTTTTTTATTCTTTTCTCTCTTTTTTGCCACACTAAATTGTAATGTGTTTGAACAACTCTGGCTTAATATTACCTCTAACAAAAAGCTGGAAACTGCACAAATATTCTTTGTAGGCTCTAAAAGTAGGTTGGCTGAAGTATGATACCTGAACTAATTATTCATTTGTATGCTTGTTTTATAAGTTTGACTTCCATTTCATGATTTTTTTGGTAGCTTTATGTTATTTCTGTTTTCAGCAATGGGTACTTTGACATCTTTCTGTCTCTGAATTGAGTTTTCATTTTGCAATGGAAGAGAAGACAACATATTTATTCCATAATGAAAGAGCTAATGAAGTAGAATAACTATTAAATTGAGATGTTTTAGCAAAAAAACAAAAACACAAACCCCAAATGGGTTGTTTTGTTTTATTTTTTTCTAAAACATTTCTAACAATTCCCAGTAGGAATGGGTGGGGCCAGCCTTCCTCATTTACAATCCAGCTGCAGTGAGTCAAGATCCTAGCTTATTCTCCCAATTGTGTAATAAACGCAGAAAAATGATGTGACGGTCACAATTCTCAAATCCATTGCATTGTATTCCACAAAGGATATCCTTGCAGAAGGTGGAAATATGGGAGGGTACCATGATGTAAAGAATTGCCTGGAAATTTCCTTGAGTCATGCATTTTGTAAAACCTTACATTACTGCTGTGAGTTAATAAGAGACAGGTTAAACCACTCCCCTCAGGATAGTAAGACTGGTTAAAAACACTGCTCTCAGCCCACACAATTATAGCTACAGCCTAGGTTAAATGATTCCTCATCCTGGTGTTTTTATTCTCATATTTAATTACTTCTTTAAAGATTAAGATTATATATAGAAAAAATAATTGTGGTATCAGAGAATACAGGTATAATTTTTCATATATCAGGACTATGTGATGATACTTAAGCAATAGTGTACATACCGTAATATATGTTTAATATGGAGTATGGATAATGAAGGACTTTTCTTTTTCACCTTGTTTATAATGACATTTTATCCAGAGTTTGAATCAAATAAATTCATGTTAACTGTACTATTTTATTGAAATGTTCTAGTCTTATTATTGGATAATTAGAAATAAACATTTTAAAGTCTTTATGAATAAATAAGGATGTTTTCCTATGTATACAACTGTACTATTTTCATTAGTAATAAACATCACTTTCAAGAACCTGTCTACATTTGTTTTTGTCAATTAGAGGAAAATTGTAGATCTTAGCAACAGTTGAATTTTAATGACCATTTAAAGACACATGCTATGTAAGCATTGTGTGAAAATGAAAATCTTTCTTTGATTTATCTTTGCGAAGTGAAGATTAGGAGAACTGGAGATGAATTTGGAGCCTCAGTCTTGCCTCAAATTTTGTTGTATTTAATGATGATGGGTCATTATTTGGCCGTTCTTAAACTTTACTCTTTTAAACTGTTAGAAACTCTTTTTTTTTCCCCTTCATCTGCTTAAGGTAGGAATGGAAGGAAAACTGATGAAACTGATTAAAGAAAGATTTGATGGTATAGCTAGCACCAGCTGTCTGTAAGGAGAGGCGAAATGGTTGACCTGTCAAAAGAGAAAAGAGAAGACATAAACATGGTAGCAACGATCTAAAGCAATCTTGCATGGGAGGGGCAGGAGGAAAATCAGCTACCAGTTATCTAAGCAGGTGATTCCTCAGTGCGTTGGCCATCAGAAACCTCAGTTTTCAGTTTTTTTCCTTCCTACCTTTGCATGATGTCTTGCAACAGGACATGAAGAAATCGTAAATCAGTCTTAGAAAATAGGAGGGTTGTCTTACAATGAGAACACTTGGACACAGGATGGGGAACATCACACACCCGGACCTGTCGTGGGGTGGGGGGAGGGGGGAGGGATAGCATTAGGAGATATATCTGATGCAAATGACGAGTTAATGGGTGCACCACACCAACATGGCAGATGTATACATATGTAACAAACCTTCACGTTGTGCACATGTACCCTAGAACTTAAAGTATTATATAAAAGAAGAAAAAAAAAAAGAAAATAGGAGGGTGGTCTTGATTTGACTCCAAAGACCATATTATAAAAACAAAAAGGGGAAATATGCCTAATAAATATCTGTTGATTGATTAATAAGTGACCTGGTTTTAGGAGAAACAGTGAGTAATAACCCTGCTTTTAAGAAGTCTGGTCTGGACAAGCCCTAGTCACTTTTAGCTCATGCTCTCACAATGCTGGTCCACTTTCTAGTTCCTCTGAATTTATGTCCCATATGAACTAGTCCTTATGGGCTGTGCTTCATGAGCTAATCTTGAAATTATCTTCTCACCAAAACTCACATATCTTGTCCCCCCCCACACCCCCTGTTTGTAAGAACAAATGAATTGATGCTAATATGAGAATAGGTGTTCAGAAATCAGTCTTTTCCAAGTAACACCAACATTGTGTGTGGACTTTTGGGAAACAGCTCATTATCTCAGATTAATAATTCTAATTGTCAATATTGCACACACCATGGCAGGTTTGGGGAAGAGTGTGCATATTTTCATCAGGTGGGCCTTTCAATGAGCCTTAAAAAATTATTCGTTCATGCCTTTTTTTGTACATGTATATGCTTCCATTCTGTTATTCACTAAAGCTGTATTATAATTTTTTATTCATGTCATTAACTTCCCACTAAACTGAGTTTTTTTTGATGTTAGGGCCATGCCTTATTCATTTGCTATTTGCAAAACCAAAGAGTACTTGATGTAGAGTTGGTTTACAATAATGAGCAATTCAGTTAGCTTGAAATAATGGGAGGTATCTGTTTTACCACCAGCAAGCAAATGGTTACCTTGTATACCAGGAACAAATTAGGTGGACCCTGAATGGTTTAAAAATCACTTTTAAAGAGATGGTTTACAGAGATTTAAAAATAGCACTAACTATTTCATGAGATAAAATTGACACATTTATATCTACCTTATTCTCATCTGGTAATTCATAGAATGTATGGACTGCTACATTCCATACATTGTATGTCCACATGTAGTAACCTTTCCGAGTTTCCTAACCATAGACTCAGTGAAGAAGGCAGGATGAAGAGGTAGAATGGTTTGGGGAGTGGTGGTAGGATAGTAGGAAAAATTTAGGTGCTGTGGCTCAGAGAGGGGTAAAAACTGAGGAGCTCGTGGGGATAGATGGGAACAATAATCAACTTATTTTCTGCTTGTAGAGTTTGGAGTATGGGGCATATAAAGGCGTTTTTTTAATCTTGAACAATGTTCCTATAAAGTGACTTCATGCTTTGTCTATTTCTTTATCATGTAGGGCAGAAAAAAGGCATCAGAAAGCAAGACATGGGTGAAGGTGTGACTCAGTTCTTCCCTTTCTTAAAAAAAAACCTGAGAGATGAGTAGTTGGTTACACCTTTCAGTTTTATTCAAGTTTCTGTAATTACCTTTTTTGAAAGTTAGTGATGATGTGCCTTCAAAATTGATCATGTTTGTCCTGAACATAGCAGCAACTGATTTTGGTATTTCCCCTCAGTTTCTCAGGGTTTTCCCTAAGGGGAAAATTGCTTGACTTCCTATTTCTGTAACTCCATCCTCACATAGTGGCAGGTATCCTGGTGCTCCAAAGGAAAGGCCCTTAAGAGAGAAGCCTTCAAGCCAGGTTTGTCCAGGATATACTACCCCTAATGTGATGTAGGTATTTGGAAGCATCTATGTGATTCTACACTCCTAGAGAACAGGTATTAGTTTTGCTCAGTGTTAGATAATTGGCAAATACTCAACAAGACTTATATTGGTGCTGACACAAGATTCTTCTCAGCCACTTTGCCAACTGGCGACCTCCATGGCCAGTGATGCCCCCCCCCACCACTCAGGCCTCACTGAACACCAGGCTTGCCACTGGAGGCACCCTGCTTACTTGGCCCACCTGTGTTATAGCTTGTACCCAATGTTCGGTGGTTCCTGAGCTCTTGTCCCATGTCCAAGAAGAATGAGAATAGACTGACGATTTGAAGGGTAAGGATAGCAGAGAAGAATTTTATGGAGCAACAGAACAGCTCTCAGCAGAGATGGGATGTAGGGGTGGTTCCCCAACCCCACAGTTGAGTGGTTTCTCTCTCAATGTGGCTGGTTCTGGGGCTTTTTATGGACTCAGAATGGGGAGTGCATGCTGATTGGTTTGCGACTATGCAAAAAAGGTTAAAGTAAAGACACCATTCAAAGGTGGGCACAACAATGCAGAAAACCAATTAGGAAAGGGTAGGTATATGTAAAATAGGCGAAGGGTGGGGATCAGTCAGAGGAAAGCATGCCAAACAGGAAGACAGCTTCTCAATCCGGTCTGTGGATTTACCCAGGACTTGTATCTAGGCTTTAAACGGTCTTTGGCTTGAAGGTGGGGTTTCACTGGGGACCCGCCCCTATCTGCCTAGGCATTTGACTGCCTCCTGTCACTGTCACTGCTACTATGAAACCATCAAAGGTTTATGTAAGGGAGGCACTCTGAACATATTCTGGATCAGCAGGGCTGCCTGATGTAAAAATTTTTTATAAAAAGGTTTGTGTAATAACAATTGTTAACTATTTTCTATAATGAATGAAGAAAACCCATTTTTGATTCAGATTTTAAATTGCTCTTGCTTGGAAGGTACAGAAAAATAAAATAGATTAGAAATTCTTCAAAATTTGAGGGAAAACTATATTATAGTGATTTGAAAACAGATTTTTTTTTTTTTTTTTTTTTTTTTTTGAGACAGACTCTCACCTTGTCACCCAGGCTGGAGTGCGGTGGCATGATCAGGGCTCACTGCAGCCTTGACCTCTGAGGCACAGGTGATCCTCCCACCTCAGCCTCCCAAGTAGCTGAGACTAGAGGTGCCTGGCACCACTCCTGGCTAATCTTTGTATTTTTTTGTAGAGATGGAGTTTTGCCATTTTGCCCAGGCTGTTCTTGAGAGACTCCTGAGCTCAAGTGGTCTGCCTGCCTCGGCCTTCCAAAGTGTTGGGATTACAGGTGTGAGCCATTGCACCGAGCCTGATTTAATTTTCTACTTGCTTTGTAGTGATAATTGGTTGGGATGTCTCCTCCCCTGCCTTTTTTCTTTTGCCATGGACACCACTTTTCTACTTTTAAAGTTATCATATAGGAGACTTTTGAGAAATAATTTTTTCCTCAAAGAATTTATGCTTTCTGCTATCTCAGTACCATATTTACTATAAATGAGGGAAGGTTAATGATCTAAATTAAAGAAAAAATTATTTTTTACATTTTCTTTTTGAAATACTATTTGAATTTGGGATGCCACAAATAAATTGAGCACCTACATCTCCTTCTGTCATTTAGTGACAATTTTATTTCTGGCAAATAATCAATAATTCATGTTGCAGTTTTTACCAGGAAAAAGTATTGAGTGGCCTATTTCCAGAGCAGATGATATTCTTCGAAGTATGAAGAGAAGGAGACTGTTAGGTTGAAATTGCCTTTTTAAAACGTTGCCTGTTTCTTTTAAAAATGTAAAAGTAAAGGTAATTTTATTTCTACAGAAATTTATTTTCCTTATGAAATGATATCCATGACACAGTAGTGGATGATCTTTCTTCTTCATAAAAGAAAGCTCTAAAACACATGTTGAGGATTAGAAATACCTTCCATTCAATACTGTGGGCCAGGGGAGATTTTTCCATTGCTTCAGTTTTTCTTATTTTACTTTCAGATTTGCCAGTGATGTTTCAAAGTCAAAATTCAACTTGGAATGGCAAAGCTTCAAGCTTAAATGGACTTTCCATTAATGAACAGGTTTAGACATTCTATTTTGAGGACAGTCTTAATTTTTACTTGAAAATGTAAAAGTGATAGCTTGGAAAGATCTATAAAATCAAATGATTCCTCTCAGTTTTATTAAACCATGCTGGAGAGAGTAGGAATCTGATAATGTTAATGAGCATGCTATAAAACCCTAGCTTTGCCAGTATTTCTGTGCTGTCCAGGCAGGAGCCACACTGACTGATGGCATTGAATCGTTTCTTCTTGTTCCTGGCCTGTGATATACTGTGCTGCTCTCTGTGGACATGTTTACATCAGTACCTCACAGTGACCCTCTCTTGAGATGTCTCAACAGTGCACCAAGTGAAAGTCCTTGCTGTCTGTTTCAGAACTCTCTGGATACAGAGGAGAAAGTTACATGGCAACCTGCAGAGATAAACATGTTAACTTGCAATTCAGTTGCCCTAATGTTTCCATCTAAGTGTCTTAGAAAATTTTGTCCCCAGTACTGTTTGATTTAGAGAATAGGGTTGAGTTAAATTATTACCTAAAATATTCACTGTTGAGATCATCTTTTATTGCCAAATGATGTGAACCAAAACATGTTTTTAACCTCTCAACTTTTATACTGATTTAAGGAGGAGATAATAGTACCTCTTTCCAGATTATAAAACTGTGCCTCAGGAGCAGAAAGAGGAAGTGAAAAATCTTGAAAATGTTTCCACTTCAAGTTTCCTTCTGTTATCTAGAAGACTGGAAAATATGGTAATTCTAGCCAAGAGAAGTGGTCAGGTAAGACTCAGTTTGCTAGTATTAATCTACTTGTTAAAACCTAAGCCGTGGTGGTATAGAACTCACAAGCCCACTCAGGCCTAGAAAGTTAACTCCTATTCCAGCTGCTACTGAGCAGGGAAGTGAGTTGTGTTGATGGGCACATGCAATGTCTCTATCTTGCCTCTCCCCTTTAAGTAGCGTCTTGTTGCTTTGCATGTTTTGAGTTGCTCGTGGCTTCCAGCTCTGGCATCCTCTTCTCTTCTGGCCATGGTGACCTGTGTGTACTCGTGGTTACTATGTGAGCTCAGTGTCTGAGTTTCAAAGTCATAACTTCTCAAAAGGCTGTGTCTGAGGTTGTGCAACACAGTGCTGAGTGGATGAGAGCCCAATGCCCATTGGACTGAGTGGCCACAAACAGAGGCTGAAGGTACAATCTGTTGTTAAAGTGGCCAGTAGAAAGTGGCAGATAAACAATACCACTTCTTTCTTCCTTGTCCAGAAGCTAGACACTCTTGTTAAGAAGAGTAGCTAAATAAAAGCAGTTGTTTGTTTGTGAATATTATCAAATTTACATTTCCAAAGGGATAAATTTTTATGAGGATATTGTTATTCTTTTTTATATGCCTATCTTTGGTCTGCTACTTGCTTGGGTATCCTATGTGATTCTGAAATTATTGAAAAATATGACAACAATCACCCCTCATTTACCCATGGTAAAATTTTATATCTTCTTGACAGGGAGGTCAATTTCTTCTCACTGTTATTTAATCTGAGTTAGGAGAATGCAAAATAATTTTCATATTTGGCTAATCAAAACATAAAAGTAGATATGGGTGAGTTTGCTTCATTAAAAGTCACCTGATTACTTCACGATTAGTATTTCAACTCATTACTTTCTGGGGCTGATTACATAAGAGAGCATGCTCTTCTAAGTCTCCAAACACCTTTTCTCCAGACAGTTCTGGAACAGTGCAGAGTGTAAAAATAAAGGCTACAATGAACCACAAATATTGGCTAAATAGGGATCAGAAAGAGAAGAGGGGAAATAGGTTATGATAAACATATATTTTAAAAACCATTATTTGAACTATGCTTTCCTTAATGAGTTATATTTAGATTCACATTTTATTGCTGACTTGTAAGAAATCAGGTGTTAGGGGCATGGTCAAGGAGAACCTGGAGGGACGAGGGTGTGGTTCCAGTCAACAATGCTGGTGAGAATCTGAGACACAGGTAGGTTTGTTGTGCAGAAGAAGGCAGGGAGAGGGTTCAGAAACACTAGTAACTGAGCTGTAGATAATGGTTTCAAAGTCAGGGTGGGCCGAGGTCAGCATCAAAGCAGGCAAGCCAAAGGTGAATATTTCTCAAGTCAAGTCAGTGGGTGCCAGAAGCTGCTACTGAATGCGAGAGTCCAACACAGGAGTACTGAAGTCTAAATTGGGGCCTGGTATGGAAAGTCCATGGCAGGTAAAGGGATAAAAAATCAGTAAGCAAAAGGCACACTGTAGAGTTTGGCTTTCATCATGAGGAAGTTTCCTGTTCCTGCTACCAGGTTTAAATGGCTGCTGAGAGGCAAGAACTTCTGTCCTGCTGCTGCCTAGGTTCTGCATTAGAAGCAGGCAATTGGAAGGGCCTAGTGGGAGCTGGGAGGTGAAGGAAAGGAATGGTAGTGTGAAAATGACCCAGGGATGCATAGTTTCCCAGGGGAAGCCCTACTGTGCTGGCCACCTAGTTACTCAGCTGGTTTTTAATTCTGAAATTTATATTAGGCTATATACATAGACTTGGTCTAATGATTCTTCTTTTTTGTAAATTAGTCTACATAAAACCATACCAAATGCAGTCTCTGAAATGCAATGGAAAACATTCAGTGTATGCACATAATTCTGCCTTATAGTAATAACCTCTAGGCATAGTATTGAAAAGTAAACACAGCTTAATGTCTACTTGATGGCATATGTATTAGTCCGTTTTCATGCTGCTACAAAGAACTACCTGAGACTGGGTAATTTATGAAGAAAAGAGATTTAATTGACTCAGAGTTCCACAGGCGGTACAGATGAATGGCTGGGAAGCCTGGGGAAATTTACAATCATGGCAGAAGGCAAAGGAGATGCAAGCATGTCTTACCATGACAGAGCAGGAGAGAGAGATAGAGTGAGTGAGAGACTGCCACATACTTTTATTATTATTATTATTATTTTTTCTTTTATTATTATACTTTAAGTTTTAGGGTACATGTGCACATTGTGCAGGTTAGTTACATATGTATACATGTGCCACGCTGGTGCGCTGCACCCACTAACTCATCATCTAGCATTAGGTATATCTCCCAATGCTTCCCTCCCCCCTCCCCCCACCCCACAACAGTCCCCAGAGTGTGATGTTCCCCTTCCTGTGTCCATGTGATCTCATTGTTCAATTCCCACCTGTGAGTGAGAATATGCGGTGTTTGGTTTTTTGTTCTTGCGATAGTTTACTGAGAATGATGATTTCCAATTTCATCCATGTCCCTACAAAGGACATGAACTCATCATTTTTTATGGCTGCATAGTATTCCATGGTGTATATGTGCCACATTTTCTTCATCCAGTCTATCATTGTTGGACATTTGGGCTGGTTCCAAGTCTTTGCTATTGTGAATAGTGCTGCAATAAACATAGGTGTGCATGTGTCTTTATAGCAGCATGATTTATAATCCTTTGGGTATATACCCAGTAATGCGATGGCTGGGTCAAATGGTATTTCTTGTTCTAGATCCCTGAGGAATCGCCACACTGACTTCCACAATGGTTGAACTAGTTTACAGTCCCACCAACAGTGTAAAAGTATTCCAGTTTCTCCACATCCTCTCCAGCACCTGTTGTTTCCTGACTTTTTAATGATCACCATTCTAACTGGTGTGAGATGGTATCTCATTATGGTTTTGATTTGCATTTCTCTGATGGCCAGTGATGATGAGCATTTTTTCATGTGTTTTTTGGCTGCATAAATGTCTTCTCTTGAGAAATGTCTGTTCATGTCCTTTGCCCACTTATTGATGGGGTTGTTTGTTTTTTTCTTGTAAATTTGTTTGAGTTCATTGTAGATTCTGGATATTAGCCCTTTGTCAGATGAGTAGGTTGCGAAAATTTTCTCCCATTTTGTAGGTTGCCTGTTCACTCTGATGGTAGTTTCTTTTGCTATACAGAAGCTCTTTTAAACTATCAGATCTTGTGAGAACTCACCATCATGAGAATAGCATGGGGGAAATCAGCCCCCATGATCAAATCACCTCCTACCAGGCCCCTCACCTGACATATGGGGTTTACAATTTGACATGAGATTTGGGTCAGGGCATAGAGCCAAACCATATCATTCCACTGCTGGGCCCTCCCAAATCTCATGTCCTTCTTACATTTCAAAACCAACCACCCCCTCCCAACAGTTCCCCAAAGTCCTAACTCATTCCAGCATTAACTCAAAAGTCCAAGCCCAAAGTCTCATCTGAGATAAGGCAAGTCTCTTGTGCCTGTGAGCTTGTAAAATAAAAAAAACAAGTAGTTACTTCTGTGATACAATGGGGGTATGGGCATTGGGTAAATGCTCCCATTCTAAAAGGAAGAATTTGGCCAAAACAAAGGGGCTACAGGTCCCATGCAAGTCTGAATCCCTGCAGGGGAGTCATTAAATCTTAAAGCTCCAAAATAATCACCTTTGACTCCATGCCTCACATTCAGGGCATGCTGATGCAAGAGGTGGGCTCCCAAGGGCTTGGGCAGCTCTGACCCTGTGGCTTTGCAGGGTATAGGGCCCATGGCTGGTTTCACAGGCTGAGATTGAGTGCCTGTGGCTTTTCCAGGAAGATGGTGCAACTGTTGGTGGATCTACTGTTCTGGGGTCTGGAGGACGGTGGCCCTTTTCTCACAGCTCCACTAGGCAGTGCCACAGTGCAGACTGTGTGTGGGAGCTCAAATCTCACATTTCCCTTCTAAATTGCCCTGACAGAGATTCTCCGTGAGGGCTCCTCCCTGTAGCAGACTTCTGCCTGGACATCCAGGCATTTCCATACATCCTCTGAAATCTAGGTGGAGGTTCACAAACCTCAATTCTTGCCTTCTGTGCACCCACAGGCCCAACACCACATGGAAGCCACCAAGGTTTGAGGCTTGCACCCTCTGAAGCCACATCCCAAGCTGAGCTGTACCTTGGCCCCTTTTAACCATGGCTGGAGCTGGAGTGGCTGGGACACAGGGTGCCATGTCCTGAAGCAGCACAGAGCAGCAGGGCCCTGTGCTCAGCCCAGGAAACCATTTTTCCTTCCTAGGCCTCTGGGCCTGTGATGGGAGGTGTTGCCATGAAGATCTCTGAAATGCCCTGGAGACATTTTCCCCATTGTCTTGGCTATTAACATTCAGCTCCTAAAAAACCAAAAATACAAAGAAGAAAAAGAAAGAGGAAGAAAGAAAGAAAGGAAGAAAGAAAGAAAGAAAGAAAGAAAGAAACATTCAGCTCCTCATTACTTATGCAGATTTCTGCAGCCAACTTGAATTTCTCCCTAGAAAATAGTTTTTTCTTTTTTACTGCATGGTCAGGCTGTAAATTTTCCAAACTTTTATGCTCTGCTTCCCTTTTAAACATAAGTTTCAAACTCAGACCACCTTTTTGTGAACACATATGATTATATGCTCTTAGGAGAAGCCAGGTCACATCTTGAACGCTTTGGGGCTTAGAATTTTTTTCCACCAGATACTCTAAATCATCTCTTTCCAATTCAAAGTTCCACAGATCCCTAGAGAAGGGACAGAATGCCACCAGTCTCTTTGCTAAACCATAGCAAGAGTAATCTTTGCTCCAGCTCCCAATAAGTTCCTCATCTCTATCTGAGACCTCCTCAGCCTGGACTTCACTGTCCATATCACTATTAGCATTTTAATCACACACATTCAACAATTCTCTAGGAAGTTCCAAACTTTCCCACATTTTCCTGTCTTCTTCTGAGCTCTCTAAACTGTCCCAATTTCTGCCTTTTACCCAGTTCCAAAGTTGTTTCCATATTTTCAGATATCTTTATATCAGTGCCCCACTCTCCTGGTACCAATTTTTTGTTTAGTCCATTCTCACACTGCTATAAAGAACTACCTGAGACTGGGTAATTTATGAAGAAAAGAGGTTTAATTGATTTAGAGTTCCACAGGCTTACCATGAAGCATGACTGGGAGGCCTCAGAAAAATTACAATCATGGCAGAAGGCAAAGCGGAAGCGAACACATCTTACCATGCTGGAGCAAGACAGAGAGCAAAGGGGGAAGTGCCATACAGTTTCAGATAATCAGAACTCATGAGAACTCACTCACTATCAAGAGAAAAGCAAGGGAGAAGTCCACCCTCATGATTCAGTCACCTACCACAAGGTCTCTCCCCTGACATGTGGGGATTACAATTAGAACTGATATTTGGGTGAGGACATGGAGCCAAACCGTATCAGCATAAAGAGCAAACTTCCATTGAATGTTGTTGCTACTCTCTTTTTAGTGAGAATGATTGCTTTTATGTTTATAGGAATTGTATTTTTGTTGTCAATTATCCATTTTACAAGTTTATTTCTGGTTTCACTGTTAAATGCCTATTTTTGGACTAAAAAAGTAATGTGTTCCCTCATTTTTAGTTTTCATTTGAGAATGAGGCACCACTACTTCCTACTAATTCTGAATACTTTATTTTTAAATTACCATTTATTGAGTGTGTCTATGGGTAAAGTACTTTATATGCAATATTTCATGGCATTATTTTTACAACTGCCTTCAGCAGTGCTCTCAATCTGTTAAAGATGTTAAATTTGTCTTCCAGCAATTCACAGCTATGGGGCCTCACAGTCGTTTCCACACAAAATTTAGCATTACTGATTGGAAAAATGAATAGACATTATCATTTCTGAGGTGCCTCTTCTTAAGAACATCACCCAATCAGTAATGCAGCATTAATGCTGAACCCTGATGAAAGGCTGAGCAAAAGTATTTTTCATTCTTTATGATGGTTTTAAAAAGTTATTATAAAATAAGAAATCCTCATTTGAAACTAGTTTTGAAATTACATAAAAGTGTGAAGAAAGCAAATCATCAATAGTCTCTCTCTACATATAGCTATTATTGTTTTGATGTCTTTCCTGCTAGTCTTTTTTTCTACCCATATGTATTTTAAGTAATTAGAATAATACTCATTTTCTCCAGATATTATACAAAGAGCATTTTCATTAAAATTATTTAACAACTTTCAAAAACATTTCACTACATAGATCAGATGTAGCAAGCTGATGATATGGGGGCCAAGTATGGCCCATAGACATATTTTCTTTGGACTTTAAAATATTAAAAATGTTTGAATTAGTTGTCAGTATTTTAAAATCAGGAGATTTCACATCCCCTAGCCAACTTCACTAGTATAGGTGACTGGTTTGTCCCCCCTTGGCATGTTCTTTCAGAGTTCTGAGATGGCCCTACCAAAACTTACTCTAGCTATTTACATATAGTGATCTGTTTTAGATTATTTCAATTTTTAAATTGTCAGAAAGAACACTATAAGGAATATTATCATATTTTCTGCATTTCTGAATGTTTCCTTAAGAAAGATTTCAGAAGTAGATTGATTTCATTGAGGTTTCAAGTGTTTTTTTTTTTTTAATTATACTTTCTGGACATTCACCTGACAACAGCCTTCTTTCCATTTGGCCAATCTGTTCATACTGTCAGCTAAGTTGGGTCTCAGACTGACTGCATGGGCATTAGCCAGACCAGGCCTTCTGCTTGTCCGGGATGGAGGGGCTCTCAGCAGCCAGCAAGAGAGTGTGCCCAGGCCTGACTTTCCACTCACCTCTTTGCTCAAACTAATCTGTCCAGGGTCTCCTTTATTATTTTAAAAATCAAAGATGAGTTAGTACAAGTGAGATTGTTTTATGTTTTGTTTTGTTTTTTAGGCAGGGTCTCACTCTGTTGCTCAGGCTAGAGTGCAGTGGTATGATCATGGCTCACTGCAGCTTCGATCTCCTGGGCTCAAGCCTACCTC
The DNA here is from genome assembly GCF_029281585.2 of Gorilla gorilla gorilla. Classification (NCBI taxonomy): domain Eukaryota; kingdom Metazoa; phylum Chordata; class Mammalia; order Primates; family Hominidae; genus Gorilla; species Gorilla gorilla. The sequence continues at coordinate 112,050,268 of NC_086017.1, read as the reverse complement.
AGTACCCCCACCCACAGCAAGTAGCTGGGATTACAGGTATGTGCCACCACGCTCAGCTAATTTTTGTATTTTTTGTAGAGACTGGAGTTTCACCATATTGGCCAGGTCTTGAACTCCTGACCTTGGGTGATCCACCCACCTTGGCCTCCCAAAGTGTTGGGATTACAGGCGTGAGCCACTGTACCCAGCCACAAGTGAGTTTTGTGATGTTTATTCAATGTACTGGAATATAATGTCACTATAACAATGAATTTTTACTTTAATTATTAAAGATATTCTTTTTATTCTCAGTTACAAATTTTGGGGGATTGTTTCAGTGTATTACTATACTTTAGTGCTTATAAAAAATATTTGCTTTATGTGATAAAAGTCCCTATTGAATAAAGATTTGTCAATACTACACAAAATGAGAAGCTGGTAATTATTATATAAATACTTACCCTGACCATATATATCTTTATTCAGTGATTTATTCTTCAACAATAAATGTCAAAGAAAAAATAAATGTCTAAAAGTGAATAGAAGATTAGTGTATCTTCATGTTCAAAATGTTGACCTGGGTTTTAGAAAACAAAATAAGGATAAACAGGTCTTCTTTTGCTGTAAACATTACTCTAGATATTTTACCTTAATATCTATATGGAAAGATGAATAACTTTCATTATCTAGTTGGGAAGTCAGGACACAAATACATGAAATGATTCAGAGAATAAAATTAAGTACAGTCATGTGTTCGCTTAACATCGGGGATAAATTCTGTGAAGTACGTTCTTAGGCAATTTTGTCATTGTGTGAACATCCTATGGTGTACTTACACAAACCTAGATGGTATAGCCTATTACACACCCGGCATCAGGAACATTAAGGAGTTTTTAATTAGAAACAAAGAAGCTTAAAAGGCATAAGAATGACAAAATGAACTTTGAGGACTCAGGGGGAAAGGGTGGGAAGGCGGCAAGGGATAAAAGACTACAAATTGAGTGAAGTGTACGCTGCTTGGGTGACAGGTGCACCAAAATCTCACAAATCACCACTAAAGAACTTACTCATGTAACCAAACACCACCTGTTCCCCAATAACCTATGGAAATAAAAAATTAAAAAAGAAAGAAACAAGGAAGCTTAGATTTGTTCTCACTTTACGGCAGAAAGTATTACATATCCAGTTTTAGAAATGTTTTTTTCTTCTCCGTGGGTCTCTTCTGAGTTTTTCTTTTGTTTTGTTGGTATTAGAATGCTAGGTGGTAAACTTGAGGGTGGGCAGAAAGTTGAATGGTGGGCTAACAGCTTAGTCTTGAAGAATATAGTTTTCTTCTAAGTTTCATGAGCTGTTTATATTCAAGCCTAATTAGCATAATGTTACTAAGACAAAGATCACAAATTTCATTTCCCTTTATTTAAATATGGGCTACTTAACTTGCTCTGTTCTTTGGTAACAGAATTTGCTCCTAATTGTGAACTCGCCAGTTTGCAAATTCATGCTGTTGACACCAGGGGTATTGGGAATTTCAGAAAACGGATCGATGCAAATCAGTTTCTGCTATTAAAACATGCATATATGTGTATGTGCACACACACTCCTTCAGATCCATGCCTTGCCCATAGTAGATTCATGCTCTCTTAGGACCCTGACCATATATTTCTTTATGCACTAATTTATTCTTTAACAATAAATGTTAAATAAAAAATAAATGACTAAAAGTGAACAGATTAGTGTGTCTCAATGTTCAAAATGTTGACCTGGGTTTTAGAAGACAAGATAAGGATTAACAAGTCTTCTTTTGCTGTAAACATTACTCGGATATTTTACCTTAAATCACCGTAGCATATCTTTGCATAAACTTAAGAGGAACAAAACTACTAATTTTGAACCCTTTGGCAGGGAAATTAACTAGCATGAGCATTCTTTCAATAAGCATGTTGGAATCCATTTTCAAAGCTGTTCCTAGGTCCTCAGATGAGTATAAAGGAGGCATCAAGTATTTCCATCACCTTCAACAGTTGTAAAGTTCAGAAAACAGTGATATCTTTCTTCAGTTTTTCAGACACATGAGTTCTTAGTTGGTCTAAGAGAAAAGCATCATCGAATAGCAACGGTAGCCAAGTTTCCCTGGGAGGGAATAGTGACTTCATAGCTTGTAAACATGGCATTGCCACACACTGACCTGTCTGCAGCTTTGACCTCATATGACACATTTCTAATTTCTTGTCTGTGCAATTTTGGGGTCCAAAGGAATGGCAAGAGAGAAGGTGAGTTGAAGTTAAAGACAGTTTGATAGAGCAACAAAAATTAATTGGTAAAGACGAAGTGAGTCATAGAATGCAAATGATAAGAGAGGGATTGGAAATTGGACCAAACTAGGATAGAGCGGAGCAAGAGCAAGATTAGGGACAAAACAAGGGGATTCCAGGTTTACAGAGTAGGATTGCCTGTGACCTGCTTTTATGGGCTGCTGGCTGAATGCTGCATGAGCAGTTTGGTATAATTTAAAGAATGGGATGGACAACACAAGACTCAGAAACTTTATTTTAATGACATAATGCTACCTCGGTTAGATTCCATAGTTCCAGATGTGTGTTAAAATTAAGTAAAGAGTTGATGTAGAAAAACAAAAACAAAAACAAAACAGGATAAGGTATTCTGATTTGTGTTAAACATTCTTAGATCTGAAACGATATTAAGACAACTTTTGAAAAACTGCCTTATAATATGTCAACAGAACTACCTCCTGTTGCTAAACATAGAGGGGCATCTTGAATAACTTAGTTGGCCAGGGTGTTTTCACCATCCAGACTAGTGTCCTTAATCTTCTGTACCATTCATTAATAATGGCTCTTTGCTTGGTAATGGAGAGATACAGTAGTGACAGTCCAGATAAATTTCCTGACCATAAATCCCTCCCATTCAAATGGGGTCCAGAGTTCATGGTGAGAAATACGGACTGCTATTAACACGAAACTATCTGACATTCATACTACAAGTGGCAAGAGCTGTGAGGCAGAGTGGAAAAAGCACTATTTGAGGAAAGAGGGTGGTTAGGACTTAACTTTCAGTTGTGGAGCCATAGATCAACCCCAAAATAACTAAGTAATCTTGGTCAAGTTACTTCTCTGAATTTTGAGTTCCTCATATAAAAAGTAAGGAGATTATCAGCCATAAAATGGGATGAATTAACGGCATTTGTAGCAACCTGGATGAGATTGGAGACTGTTATTCTAAGTGAAGTTACTCGGGAATGGAAAACCAAACATCGTACGTTCTCACTGATACGTGGGAGCAAGGATATGAGGACACAAGGGCATAAGAATGATACGATGGACTTTGGGGACTTGGAGGGAAGGTACCCTTTATGGATAGATGGTTAATGCTCACTATTTGTAAAAACTTAAGTTTTTCCATCAGTTTTTCGTCCAGATCCCTCCATCCACACCCAGCTTAAGATATGAAAAAGTCAACCAATGATTTGATCAGCTTGCAAAGGTGAGTTGGATAGTGTTTCTTATATAAATCTTCACAAAAGGCTGCACTTATGGCAGTAGTTAGTAGCATCAGCAAGCAATTCTCCCTATAAGCAGGAAGTCATGGGCACTGAGTTAAACTCTAGGGGCAACCTACATAGTAACCAAAGATACTAAAAAGGCTTATATTTAGAAAAAAGATCTAACAATAGCTTGATGATAGAAAAAATTGCCAAGGCTTGATATTAGAATTATTTTGGAAATTCTTGCCTTTCATGGTAACCCCCAAAGCTTCTTTGTTAATCTGAGTGCAAATCTTTCTTCTATGGGACATAATATATGAGTAGTAAACACAGGTTGCTCTGTGACAGCTGGTATTTTATGGCTAAGCTCAGTTCCAAAATAATTAGATAAAATGTCAGTGGTAAGAAACAGAAATTTATATTTATGCTAATGTGCTAGCTCAAAATTGAAGTAAACATTACTTGACATTTTGGAGACTGTCTTTAGACAAAGACCTGTCAAGGATTGCCTTTCCTATAGGTGATGAAGACTCAGCAGTAGCTGCCTTTTGTGAAAGGAAAATACAAGTTGCATAGCTATGGTTTTATATATCTTTTGCTTTCACCTGTGTTTTGAAACATTGTATGGCTGCTTCTAACTTGTTCCTTTTTAAACCTTCCGATCCATCTCATCATTGGTCAGAGACAATACCAATTTTCTACTTCCTGTTGCTGAACATAGAGGGGCATCTTGAATAACTTAGTTGGCCAGGGTGTTTTCACCATCCAGACTAGGATGTCCTTAATCTTCTGTACCATTCATTAATAATGGCTGTTTGCTTGGTAATGGAGAGATACAGTAGTGACAGTCCAGATAAATTTCCTGACCATAAATTTTCTCTGACAATTGGTCAGAGAAAAAAGGCAAAAAAAAAGTCTGGGAAGATAGGAATTCAAATCTGGGCTTCTTCATAGACTGTGTCATATTGGGGAAGAAAATTTACCCCTCTGAGCCTCAATGTCCTAATCTTTTAATTGGGAATAATAATAAGTCCTGGCCAGAAGTGTGGCTCATGCTATAATCTCAACACCTTAGGAGGCCAAGGCAGAAGGATTGCTTCAGGCCATGAGTTCAAGACAAGCCTGGGCAACATCATGAGACCCTGTCTCTACAAAAAAAATTTTAAAGAAATTATCCAGGTGTGGTGGTGCATGCAGGTAGTTCTAGCTGCTCGGGAGGCTAAGGCAGGAGGATTGCTTGAGCCCAGACTTTTGAGATTGCGGTTACTTATGGTCATGCCACTGCACTTTAGCCTGGTGATGGAGTGAGACTCCATCTCTGTATTAAAATTAATAGTAAGTCCAACCTCAAAGATATTGAATGAGATAATATTTATGAAAAATTATATCTTAAACTACAAATGCTGTGTTATAATTACTATTCATTACATCATGAGCAGATCTGGAATCCTAGAAAGCAAGGTCTCTATAAAGCAATGAAATTTATTTAAGGGACAATAAGAATTTGCAAGTGAAGCATTCCTTAACTAGGAATGCTCTTCACAGAATTAGAAATATTTTTGTTCAATATAGTGTCCTGTATCTGTTGATGTACTTGGGCATGATCAGGTTTTGCAGATTCCAAGAAGAACAATCTAGATTTGGTGCATTGAGAATGTCTACTACCTAAAGGCCACATTACCAGAGCACAACTCGTTCCCTCAGTCTTGTTTACCATCATTATTTGTTGATGGTATAACCAGTGGGATCCTCTGAGTATACAGCTGATGTTCAGGCTTTGCTTCAGTGTCTTTTTTTTGTTCCCTTTTTTAAAAAATTAAATGGATTGAAGAAAAAGTTTGATTCTCATGGGTTGACACCATTTCTTTCTTTTATATATTTGGAGTTCCTTCTCGAATACCATGGGGAATTTGTTATTAGTTTCTGTAGCTGGATTATCTCAGCAGTATCTACACAGTGGCACTAGTTCTACTATCATGAAATTGATCCTTCTCAAGGGAGTTGTGGAAACACCCTTTATAAGGAGGCTCTTCCATTCAGACGAGCCATATGATATAATTGCACACCCAGTTTTGGCCATGTAAACAGAAAGATCTTTATGATCTTGCAGCATGGCTGGGGATCTTAACATTTTGGATATACAGCGTTTTGTGAAAAAATATTGTGAAAGTTATCTTTATTAGTGTAGGTTTACCACAGTTGGAGTGACTTCTATTTTACTTATGGACATTTATGAGTACTGTTACAAATTCCACGTCATGCTGGGCCCAGTCTGCTTCTCCACATTCAAGGTCACTATCTGTCAGGTGAACGGCTGGCTGTGAAAATTCTTGACATCATTTCGGTGACTATAAAGAGCATACCTCTCTGAAAGTCGTCTTTCAGAGAGTCGCCTTTCCTTTCAGATTCCTTTCCTTGCATATGTAAGCAGAACACTGGTATGACTTTGCTCAGTTGGAACAGGGATGGTGTTTCTTAATTGATCTTCAGATATCCTGCAGTTCCTCTGTTCTGATCACCCTGCTGAGAAAAGCACTTTACCAGGCTTTTTGGGTAACATTTATGTTAGGTCCTTCCCCTTTAATTTCTGTGAGGTGTAAAGTTTGTTCGAGCTTTTTCTCGGGTCATTACAAATGTCAAGATTGTTTAGCCAAGTGGCCATGACTGATGAACTCTGGATACAAGATAACCCCTTAACAATATTTTCTAAGAAAGTCTCAGTTTTGAAAAAATTATTGTGAGCAATCCAAACCTAAATTCACGCATTGAGGAACAGGGGTACAAAACTGTTAAATCTACAAACAATTCACTGCATACATCACAATAATAAGTAATAAATAGTAACAACAATCACTAGGTACTAGGGTGGTTACCATTATATCTTACATTTCCTCACCCATTCTTTTGCTAATTATCAGAAAAGTATATAAAAGTCCTTTTGATCCTCACTGGCCAAAGGTAATGGACTGTATATAGATATATGAACTCCTGTGGGGGTAGACAATATACTAGTTAGGATGTAAATCACATAAAAAATGAAAACAAATGACAGAAAGAATTAAAAAGTTGTATGGATGAATGCTGCATAGGAAAATATTTTTTTTCCTACCAAAAACCTCATACATGCTAATAGAAAGAGAACGGGCTTTAAGAATATCAGAAAGAAATAACCAATTATTACTGAAGAAGCTGGTCCTGATGGAAAACATGTACTTTCTTGTTTTTGCAGTTTGGGTAGGTTCTGTGTTCTCAGTGCTGTACACACTGTTGGAAACAGAAGGGAAATTGTTGTGAATTTTGTAAAAGTCAGGTTTAGTCATGCCCAGGACTGGGGACTTGAGTGCTCCCTGAGCCTCACATCTTTGGAATATGTGAGAGAACAAAAGAGGTTTTGCCAAGATTGGCTTTCCTTTCAGACTTTCCCTTCACTACATTCCAGAACAGGGGAGCACGTGGTGTTGGAACAGACCCACTGTCAGTTTGTTTAGAATCACATGGCAAAACGCTGTGGGTTACCAGGGCAGGCAGTTCATTTGCTACTTCTATTCATCTCCCATCCTGAGTTTTTAGGTAGTTTGGCGAGTTTTCGTTCTTTAAGAACAGGTTTAATTCAATGTATAAAGTATTAAAACATTTTTCCTCCACTGAATGACAGTTAAACCACTTTCTCTGAGTACATAAGCTCCTCCATGGTTATAATTTAGGCAAGTTTGGAAGCTGTCATGGCATTAGGATACTTCTTAGTTACTCATCAAGTATTTATTGAGTGGCTGAAGGAACAATAATATTTTGGTAAGTACTTGAGCAAGCATTAAAGATCAATAAATCTGGGGATCTGAAAGATGCCTCAGTTTTATCCAGAGAAAAAGTTAGACACTACAAGAATCAGAGTTAGTAATCATGCAAGCATAGTTTCCTGATAGATGACCAGGTGTCTTTTTAATTTTGAATATTATAGCTGGAGTGCAATTTTAAGCCTCTTACCACTTTTAGGAACTTCTAGTACAGAAAAAGGAAGATGTCCATAAGGATCTCCATGAGTGTGGACTGAACCACTTCATCAGCTGGAGAACAGGACGGCAGAGAGTATGTGCATCAACTGAAAGAGCCACAGCCTGCGGCTAGGAGGAGACTTCACATGTTGGGGATCAGGAATCGGTCCAAATGTCATAAATTCACAATGTAATTAACGCTGTGCAATTAGAATGCTTATTCACCTAGAAAAGTCATGCCCGCCAAGTCATATTTCTAGCATAACCACAAGAATTCGAAAGCTTCCTGGATTGAATATTAGCTGGGCCCTTTACTGGAGGAATTGTCACAGAGACAGAGAAGCAGCCAGGAGTCCACATTAGCCCTGAGCCCTGAGTATCTTCTTTCTTCAACAAGTGTTTATTGAATGCTTGCTGTATGCCAGGCACTGGGCAAGATGCACAGGGGACAAAGATGGATGAAGCATAGTCTGACCTTGAGGAGCTCACCAACTAGGTGGGAGACAGACATGTTCATAACTACTGATGAGAAAGTGTGATGAATTCTGTAATACTGGTTGAACAAAGTGCTGTGAGCACAGGGGAGGGAGAGTGAAACACTAGTTAACAACAGTGAAGAATTTTTGAGTTGAGAGGGTTTTTACAGGTTACCTAGTTCTTCTACCCAATGCAGGGATACTTACCACAGCATCCCTGGCTGATGGTCATTTAGTCTTTGCTAAATTTCCTTCTAGAAGTGGCTCAATGCATTTTCAGGCGTCTCTATTAAATTAACTGATGCAAACAGTTATCTGAACATTTGTGAGGCATTGTTCTGAGTCTGCCACATCTATCATCTCATTTAGTCATTACCTAAGGATGGGTACTTCTAATATTGCTTTTTTTCTAATGAACAACTAGTTTGCCAAGTTTACATATCCAACAATGGCTGGAACCAAGTCTTAATTCCACAGTCTGACTTCAAAGCTGTGTTCTTAACCTTCCTGATACACTCATGTGTTTCTATTCTGCCATTTGCTGAGAAAAAGAAGAAGTTAAATTTCTCTCTTTTTTGACAGCTCTTCAAATATTTCCAGAGATCATTCGTGTGTCTGTGTCACCCTTACCTGTGACATCCAACTCTTCCCTAGTCATTCACTCTAAGTTCTTTCAAATGTTCCCCAAAAGACATGTTTTTCAGACCCTTTACCATCCTAGCCATCTCTGAAGCCTCCCGTTTGTTGATGAGTCTCTTAGATGTCTACAGAATCAATACAGCATTTCAGAAGTGGTCTGTCTACCACTGAATAAAATGGATGTCGCATCTCTTTACCTGGAAAGTATTCATTTTTAGTGGCAGCCACATCACATTCTTGACTTTCAATTTGCTGTCAAGAAAGCTCATAGGTCTATTTTCCCTGCTAATTTTTTTGTCCTTAACTAAATTTATACATTATTTGCAGGATTTTTGGGAACATGCTCAATTCACCTTATTCTCAAAGGCATGTTCCTAATACCATTTTAGAAAGATTGCTTAAGCCTTAATTAGAGATTCCTTTGGTGATATTAGTCATATTAATATTCATTCAGGACCTGTGTAAATATTTTAGTGGTAGTTAAGATTTAAAAACTTGAATAACCAGTCTTATAAAAGTTACAAGTCCTATCCTAACTACCACTGCAAAAACTTAGATAATTTAGAAGATCATTAGATTTTCAAGGTGAACCAGATTTTAAATATAAATCCTAGGTATTGGATAGTATTGCAAAATTATTCTTGTAAAGTTACTTGAAGCATTGGTACTGATTAAGCTATTAAAAAGAAAAAATGAAGATACTTGAAGCTAAGTATACTTAAGCATAAAATATATATTATGGAAACAAAAAGAGCCACTGAATGATGAAAGGATAATTATTTTACTTTATTATTTTCATGTCAGGTGGGTAATGTGCTGACATTGTAACAAGGTTTGAGGGAAGCACATTTCACACATGCATATAAAAACCCAACCATTATGCTTATAAACTACAAAAGAATTGAGAATTGTTTTTTACACTGATTGAAGTTTGAGGAATATGGTTTGTTTTTCTAGGGCTTTCCCTGCTGGAAATGATCACCCTGCATAATGGCTATATTTTAAGTCAAATGTTATGTTCCTCCACATTAGCAAGTTATTCATTTAATCAGGCATGGAAAATCCATCTTTCTGGGCCATATTTTTATGCTTAGGTTTAATAGTTTGCAGAATGACCTCAATAAGTTGTTTAAATCTGTATTTGGAAAGGAGTCCTCAATCAGAATTCTCAAAGAACAGCTCTTGCTCAGGTTTCTCTCTGCACTTCTTCGTTATAATTATCTGTATCTAGATCCGTCGTTCTCCAATTGGGTCCCTGGATCAGCAGCATCAGCATTGTCTGGGTCCATTCCCGAAGTGCACATCTCAGATGTCCCCCAGACCTGCTGCATCAGAAGCTAGGGGGATGGGGTCAAACACTGTGTGTTTTAATATGTCTTCCATGTAATTCTGATGCTTGCTAAGTTTGAGAACCAAAGAGCTACATTATATCAAACTTTTAAAAATTATTCAATTATGTTGGGCCAAATTCTGGTAGAACAGAATGAGGAGAAGTCTCTACTTCTACTGTGATTACAGGTGGTCAGAGAACTTGGTCATGTGCCTGGCAGAGAAACCTCACTGCTGTGTTTCCCCACTCATATAAAAGAATGAATTGTTTGCTCTTTCTTTAGGAAATCAAACTAGGTATCCTGGAGTGCCTGGCCCTGAAACTGATAGAACAGCGCTTATCTCAGCAGTCCAATCAAATTCTGCACCCTAATATAGAAAGAAATACCCTTAAGAAAAGATTCTTAAAGATAAGAAGATTCTCACTCTTTGAAAGTCTGCATGAAATAACTTAGCAACATAAATTTTAGCCAGAAGGAGCTTAGATAATTTCTTTAGTTTTATTGCTGTCAAAAGGTATATTCTGCTCAAATAGGTAAGACTTTTTTTCTGATCTTAAAAGCCTCTAAAGACGGTCGCAATCACTTGTAATCACTTTGTTACTAAACTTAAAGTTTAATAGCTGTAAATGTCAGAAAATGCATTTTTTACATTTCCTATGTTATTTGCTGTGTTAGGGTCACATGGCAATTCAAGTATTGCCTAAAACAATTTTTCATAGTTGACAGTTTGGACACTTCAGTTGCCAAATTCTGTTGTGCTTTGAAGCAGATGATAACCCTCTAGGGCTTGTGAAAACACAGCTTTGGAGAAGATAACCCTCTAGGGCTTGTGAAGGGGGGACAAATCTGACTCTGCCCAAATCAATACAGACTCTTCTCACCCCAACCCAAATCTCTTTAGTCTGAATACTGGAGGAGGGGAAATCCTTAGAGTTGAGCCATTAGCCGGTGTGTGTGTGTGTGTGTGTGTTCGTGTGTGTGGTGGGGGATATATATAAGGGGGGGTGCTTTCTCTCTAAAGCTAATGGGAGATACAGGGCATGCACACATTCATACATTCATGACATGGAGTAAAATAAGTAAAGTGAAATTATTTTATGTTTTACCTACTGTCTCAAGCCTGTTAAACAAACCAGTTAAAAAGACTCAAACTTTTAAAGTGCAGGTACAACGTCAAATGATACTCAAATGGATTTTTAAGAATAGAATTATCACTGTATTACTTAAGGATTACACTTGTCTTAAATATCATAGGCACTTTCAACTCAATAATTATTCCTTGTGATTTATATGTGTAAGCTATGGCAAATGGTAAAATAATAGTACACTTTTATAATGATTGGTTAAGATTTATTGTTTTGTTATCAGGGAGTTTCTGAGAACATTTTCTTCCTTTCCTATTTTTAGCTGTGATGATACTTCAGATATTATAAAATGTAGAGTTCACTTACTGGGGTAGGGTTGAGTCAGGTGGATCATTCTCACTCTGGAGAGCTCTGTTAGAAAATCATTCCTTTCGGACGTGAAGGACCTCTTCAAGGAGAACTACAAAGTGCTGCTCAATGAAATAAAAGAGGATACAAACAAATGGAAGAACATTCCATGCTCATGGGTAGGAAGAATCAATATCGTGAAAATGGCCATATTGCCCAAGGTAATTTATAAATTCAATGCCATCCCCATCAAGCTACCAATGACTTTCTTCACAGAATTGGAAAAAACTACTTTAAAGTTCATATGGAACCAAAAAAGAGCCCGCATCGCCAAGTCAATCCTAAACCAAAAGAACAAAGCTGGAGGCATCACGCTACCTGACTTCAAACTATACTACAAGGCTACAACAGTAACCAAAACAACATGGTACTGGTACCAAAACAAAGATATAGATCAATGGAACAGAACAGAGCCCTCAGAAATAACGCCGCATATCTACAACTATCTGATCTTTGACAAACCTGAGAAAAACAAGAAATGGGGAAAGGATTCCCTATTTAATCAATGGTGCTGGGCAAACTGGCTAGCCATATGTAGAAAGCTGAAACTGGATCCCTTCCTTACACCTTATACAAAAATTAATTCAAGATGGATTAAAGACTTAAACATTAGACCTAAAACCATAAAAACCCTGGAAGAAAACCTAGGCAATACCATTCAGGACATAGGCATGGGCAAGAACTTCATGTCTAAAACACCAAAAGCAATGGCAACAAAAGCCAAAATTGACAAATGGGATCTAATTAAACTAAAGAGCTTCTGCACAGCAAAAGAAACCACCATCAGAGTGAACAGGCAACCTACAAAATGGGAGAAAATTTTTGCAACCTACTCATCTGACAAAGGGCTAATATCCAGAATCTACAATGAACTCAAACAAATTTACAAGAAAAAACAACCCCATCAAAAAGTGGGCAAAGGATATGAACAGACACTTCTCAAAAGACATTTATGCAGCCAAAAGACACATGAAAAAATGCTCATCATCACTGGCCATCAGAGAAATGCAAATCAAAACTGCAATGAGATACCATCTCACACCAGTTAGAATGGCAATCATTAAAAAGTCAGGAAACAACAGGTGCTGGAGAGGATGTGGAGAAATAGGAACACTTTTACACTGTTGGTGGGACTGTAAACTAGTTCAACCATTGTGGAAGTCGGTGTGGCTATTCCTCAGGGATCTAGAACTAGAAATACCATTTGACCCAGCCATCCCATTACTGGGTATATACCAAAAGGACTATAAATCAGGCTGCTATAGCTATAAAGACACATGCACACGTATGTTTATTGTGGCACTATTCACAATAGCAAAGACTTGGAACCAACCCAAATGTCCAACAAGGATAGACTGGATGAAGAAAATGTGGCACATATACACCATGGAATACTATGCAGCCATAAAAAATGATGAGTTCATGTCCTTTGTAGGGACATGGATGAAATTGGAAATTATCATTCTCAGTAAACTATCGCAAGGACAAAACGCCAAACACCACATGTTCTCACTCATAGATGGGAATTGAACAATGAGATCACATGGACACAGGAAGGGGAACATCACACTCTGGGGACTGTTGTGGGGTGAGCGGAGGGGGGAGGGGTGGGGGGAGGGGGGAGATTAGGTATATCTCCTAATGCTAAATGACGAGTTAATGGGTGCAGCACACCAGCATGGCACATGTATACATATGTAACTAACCTGCACATTGTGCACATGTACCCTAAAACTTAAAGTATAATAATAATAAAAAAAAACAAACAAAACCATTCCTTTCACTGAGCTGAGGCAGCTCTCCTTGTACACTGTTTCCAGGACAATAAGAGACTGTCATTATGAGAGGCTCATGATGAGTCTATGACTCTCTGTAGAGATAAGGAAAAGAAGAAAATATTTTATCCATTTCACAGCCAAGAACAGACACAGATACAAGCACTATAACAGAGGGGACAGGATTCAAATTATTGAGTAGGGATTTTGATTTTCATACTCAAAGCAGACCAGAGTTTCCATATTAGTGTCTCCTAAAGACATTTTATTTGTTTTGCTGAATTGAAAGAAAGACAAAATGTGTTCTCTCGATCCATGCCATCCGGTAGAAATATAATGTGAGCCATATACATACTTTTAAATGTTCTAGTAACCACATTAAAAAGGTAAACAGAAAAAAGTGAAATTAATTTTAATAAAATATTTGTCTTAGTGGATACAAGCTATTATGATTTCACAATGTAATCATTATAAGGAATTAATGATATTCTACATCCTTTTTTTGTATTAAGTTTTCAAAAATCACAACACACCTCAGTTTGGACTAGCCACATATCAAGTGCTCAATAGTCACAGGTGGATAGTGACGACCTATTGAACAGCACAACTCTGGAATCTCCTTTTCCAACACTTCCCTACTGCTTCAACTTCCCTTCCCCATCCAAAATACAAAGTGTCTTTGCAGACATTGAGTTCCTGTCTCCGGAAGTGTCTGAGCAGAGGGTGGGTGACTACCATTTGGTGGTAATATTGTGGAACTCTGAATAAAGAGCGTCAGTGGAAGTTTGGACAACGAAAGTGTTAAAATCCTTTCTAATCCCTAAGTTTTGTGATGCTGTGATACTGAGAAAGGAGACATGAAATTGTGGGTTTGGAAAGAACTTCTTTCCATATTAGATGTGCTATTTCCTGCCATTATCTCTTGATTTGTAATTCACTTCTTTGCTACTTCTAGTATGAATGCAATGATTACTTATAGGGTGCTATATAGCCTATAAACCACTCTCATAAACACTGGTGATTCATTCAATTATTTCCTCATTCACTTAGTAAAAGCATATTAGTCCCTGCAATGTATTAGTCTCTGTTCCAGGAGCTGGAATGTATTAACCACAGCGGGTAAGATAGGCACAGCCCCTGGGCCCATAAAAGATTCAAGCTCATTTGTTCCTACTCTTCCTTATCTCCGGTTTTTGGAATCTCTCCACCCAAGTTTGGCTTGAGCCACCAGGAGCCATACACTGACTGATATGAAAATAGTGGTCTGACTAGTCTCCTGGTGTAGAATGTCAACCCATCCCTGAAGCGCAGTTTTCAGTGACAAGAAAACTGAAGATGGGGTTCTCAGCTTCTCTGGTGTGATTAAGCCACTAGAAAAAAAAACAGCACTGAGAAGTAAAATCTGCTGATGTTCAGCTACATGCATGAGTTGAAATTGTCATTTGCATTAAAATTCCCTTTGCTGCCAGCTGCCACATAGATGCTTAATCTCCTTTGGTTCTCTGCTACACCTTTTTGTGCCTTATCCGAAAGTTCTGGAAGAATTAAAGCTTCTTCTGAGCCATGTTTATTAGTTATGATGCTCCTGCTTTAGAGAAAGAAAAATAATGGAAGCTTCAGTTGTCAGAAAAACTGATGCTTGGGCCTGATAGAAAAAAAAACAAGGATTTATGATGAAGGAAAATCATTCATAGAAATATTTCAAGGATTCAATTATGATTTTGTTTAGTAAGTTTGAAAATACTCTATCTCACTCATTTAGTTCTTTAGTGTCCGAAACATTTTGGGAACTCAGTTGCTGAATTCTACAGTATTCAACTTCTCTCGAATGTCTTCTACCACCAGAGAGCAGCAGAGATTTATAGGTAGTTAATGAGTCCCCTAGATACCAATAAACAAGGAAGCTTGGCCACTTGATTTGATCTCATTAAGTAGATAGCTAGTAAGTAAAAGAGGCAGCTGATTAACTACCAGAATGTTCACCCGTTAGCCTGTCTCCCTACCCTTTCACCCTTTCTCTCTCTGGGATGTGCGTATATGTGATTTTAATGATTTACGACATGGGTTGGGAAGGGTTTTCTAACTTTTCTAGGAGCTTTGGGGATGGGTCAAAATGTACCTTGTTCTTCCACACTCACTCATGCCATAGCCTGAGTAATACAGGAAGGAAGTGAATCAAAAGTCTGAGAAAGTACAGTTCTTTTTCTCTAGACCAGGCATCATCAAACTGCTGCCCACAGGCCAAATCTAGTTTGCCACCTGTTTTTACAAATTAAGTTTTATTTCAACACAACCACACCGATTTGCTTATGTTTTGCCTATGGCTGCTCTTATGCTACAATGGCAGAATTAAGTAGTTGAGACCAATATGCAACCATATGGCCTGAAAAGCCTAAATTATGTATTGTCTTGTCCTTCACAGTGAAAGTTTGCTAACCCCTGCTCGATGCTGTATCAGTATTTAAATTATGGAATACATAGGAAAGCAGAAAGAGTCTCGGACTGGGAGGACTTTAACAACTATAGTACCAGTCCTGGTCCTGCGGGTTGGTAGTAATGTGTCCTTGGGCAAGTTCTTTAATGTTTTGAGCCCTAGGTGGCCTCATCTGTAAATGGGGGCTGGGGACTCAGGGTGTAGTTTGAACTTGGTAGTATCCAAGATCCTTTCCAGATTGAAAGTTCTATGAGGATTTTTAAAATTACTCTTGCTTTTTTATAGTTTTAAATTACTCTTGGCGTTTTTATAGTTTATGTGGAATTGCAATCCCCGGTGTTGGATGTGGGGCCTGGTGGGAGGGGATTGGCTCATGGGAGTGGTTTCTGATGGTTTAGCAGCAAGCATCCCCTTAGTGCCGTCTCGTGATAGAGTTCTCACGAGATCTGGTTGTTTGATGTACTATCTTCCGCTTCACTCTCTTTCTTCTGCTCTGACCGCGTAAGATGTGTTGCCTTCCTCTTCGCTTTCTGCCACGATTGTAAGTTTCCTGAGGCCTCCCCAACCATGCTTCCTGTACAGCCTGCAGAACTGTGAGTCGATTAAACCTCTTTTCTTTATAAATTACCCAGTCTCGGGTAGTTCCTTATAGGTGTGAGAATAGACTGATACAGCATCTGACAAAGCATCTATAAGGAACTTAGACAAATTTACAAGAAAAAAAAAGCACCATAAAAAGTAGGCAAAGGACATGAAAAGACACTTTTCAAAAGAAGATATACATGCGGCAAATAATCATGTAAAAAAAGCTCAACATCACTGATCATTAAAGAAATGCAAATCAAAACCTCAATGAGATACCATCTCACACCGGTCAGATGGCTATTATTAAAAAGCCAAAAGATAACAGATGCTGGTGAGATTGTTGAGAAAAAGGAATGCTTATACACTGTTGGTGAGAGTATAAATTAGTCCAACCATTGTGGAAGACAGTATGGCAATTCCTCAAAGACCTGAAGACAGAAATACCATTCGACCTAGCAATCTCGTTACTGGATATATACCCAAAGGAATATAAATTATTCTATTATGAAGACACATACACAAGTATGTTCATTGCAGTACCATTCATCATAGCAAATACATGGAATCAACCTCAATGCCCATCTGTGATAACTGGATAAAGAAAATGTGGTTTTATACCACATGTTCTCACTTACAAATAGGAGCTAAATAATGAGAACACATGGACACACAGAGCAGAACAAAACACCATGGGCCCTTTCGGAGGGTGGAGGGTGGAAGGAGTGAGAGGATCAGGAAAAATCACTAATGGGTACTAGGCTTAATACCTGGGTAATGAAATAATCTGTACAACAACCCCACTTGACACAAGTTACCTATGGAAGAAACCTGCCCATGCACCCGTGAACCTAAAATAAAAGTTAAAAAAATTATACACATTTCAGAAGGGTACTCATCAAATAGTGAAGATTAATATCACATTCCTCAGGAGATGACACACAACTGGAGGTATTCAGTGTTCCATCATGTGGCAGATACAGTGCAGTCCTATCCCCAGAGAATTGACTTTTATGGAATTTGGCCTCAGTATAGAATATATTGCTGACATATGCTATATGTTATTTCATACTTGTTATTATATGTAACACAATGCATTGTTGCAATTAAGCCTACAAGTTTATGCCTATGAGGATTTGAGACAAAGTAAAACTTTTACCTCTAAGTACTTAGACGTAAAACATGTGTCACTGATGTTAGGAAAGATGACAGGACAAAGGCCCTGGGGTCTTGGGCTGTGGAAAAAGTGGAGCCTATAGCTTTTCAAAAAGTGACTACTTTCGTGATCATTTATATAGGACCATATTTAATGAGCTCCTTATAGTGAATGATGATTATGTCCTCTGTTTCCTCTATAAAAGTAAGAAGTGGGGTAATTTTCAAATGTTTTCAACTTGCATATTTATTATTCAAACTAAAATATTCCTCTTTTTCTTTTTGCCTAGAGTATTCTAGATATTCTTTCTCTTTGAGCTCCCAGCCCATTGTTCATAGTCTCACATGTAGCAAGGATGTATGGAGGATAACATAAGCTTTCTGAGTTTACAGATTTTATCATTAGGTAGAACAAAATCCAATGCCTTGGTGCTGTTTCTCTCACAGTGTACTTGTGCCCCAAGGGGAACATCAAGCCTCAGGATAAACATGTCTTCTCTTGTGGGAGGATCAACTTTACTGCAGTGTATGAGATGTAATATAATTTTTATATTAAAACACACCCAGATTTATTATAGAATAGAATATGTAATCTGAATTATTTTTAAACACAGAACACTACTGTGCATGGCTATTTTTTTTGCAAGATGTGAGCAATATAATGTAATATTTAAAGTACAATCTCTGGACTCAGGTGAACCACAAAAACTTCACTTGGCTTTGGGCAAATTTTTAAATCCTTTTATCCCTCAGTTTCTTTTTCTATAAAGTGGAGCTGATGTTAATATGTAACTTATGGAGTTGATGTGAGCATTAAAGGTACTTAATGTTTACTGTGTTTAGCACATAGTAAACACACAAATGATGCTGCTGGTAGCAATATACTCAGAACCTTGACGGTAAAAATGGATGCTCCTGGGTCACTAGGGGTGGAGATGCTTGCACAGCACTGCTCTGGAGAAATTAAGTCCTACTTCTGCCCTCTCCTTTCTGGGTCAGGGTATTCAGAACATGCTGAGGAACTGGCCCAAAGCACAACTGTGATGGAGCAATTGTTACGCTTGACCTCAGAGCCAGTGGTGCTTGCTGGATGGTGTATAGTCTTTGGATCACTAGGAGTAAAACATCACCAGGAGAGAAACAGATGGGAAGGCTGGATTGGCCAGTGAGTGGGCAAGGATGAAGAACCACAGATTTTCACTTAAGGGTTTGCAAGTGACCCATCTTCCCCAAGAGCAGTGTCAGGGCCCGAGGTTAAATATTAGATCAGAATGAGAACTAGAAGGTACTAATGCTATCATCCTCTCCTGTGGCCAAGACTGACCTTACTAATGCATTACCCATGTTTTCAAGCAGAGTGCAGGTAAGGCTTCAGAATCTTCCTCAATTTGTTGATCCAGGCAGACACTACTAAATGATTATCACTTGAGAAGATTTTTTTTTCTGGGTAGCTCTTGAGAAATTCCAGGAGCTTTGGACACTATTTATATATATGTAAGAAAAGCCAGCAACAGAAGTGGCTTCAAAGACTCACCTGCTTGGAGAAACCTTCTGTGATTCATGATATTTTAGTTTCTATTTCCTAAAAACAACTGTTTTAATCCAGCTTTCAGGATGAAAAACAGTAAGATAAAACTAATGACAGAAGCTTGAATAACATATACCAAAGTCCTAACTTTCCTGATATATTTTAAGAAGAGTTTGTCAATTAAAATGAGTGGGTGTCATGTTGGAATTTTATCATAAGGGGTTTTGCATAAACTCCTGCCTGATTCTGCCTAGACTAGTTGGTGTTTTCCATTCTCAGATGGGAGGTGTATGTGTAGGTTATACCAATGCACAGGCTATACTAATGCACAGGCACTCAGGCCAGTGCCAACTGAGGCTCAAGGGAGGGAAGTTAAGTTACAAGGAAGAAGGGTAAAGACTATGTGTTGTGGTCAGTGGACGAAGCACAAACATGAAGTTGTTTTACTTTTTGCCAGTCATTACCACTAGCTTCATTAAGTTGGATCTCCCTTCTCCACTATGTAGGAAAGAATTTGACTTTCTGGAGGCTAAGCCTGAGGATTGCTTGAATTCAGGAGTTTGAGGTTACAGCGAGTTATGAGCTGTCACTGCCACTTCAGCCTGCATGACAGAGCATGATTCAGTCTCAATAGTAATAATAATAATAATAATGTAATAAAACTAACCTAAAGAGAGATCTGGTCTTTGCACTGATTCCTGGGAGGAATTCTCTGAGTCCCTGAAATGTCCTGCTACTAAAAATGTCTTTGTTTACCTGGGGGCCTTGGTCCACACTGGATAGTCTAACAGTGTGATTAAGGTGGGGGCTTTTGGTCATATGTTACTGGTTATGTGAGCAGTTATCTTGTATACATTAGAGCCTCAATAAAGACTCTGGACACCGAGGCTGGGGTGAGCTTCCATGGTTGGCAGTACTCAGTGTGCATCGTCCCATTTTGTTGCTGGGTAAGTTAATGCTGTCTGCGACTGCACTGGGAGAGGACAGCTGGAAGCTGCATGAGTGGAACTTTCCTGGACTCTGTCCCGTGCCTCTCTTCTCTTGGCTGATTTTAATCTGTATCATGTCACTATAATAAACCATAATCATGTGTATGACAGATTTCAGTGGGTTCTGTGAGTCCTAGAAAGTTACCAAATCTGAGGGTGGTCTTGGGAACCCTTGAACTTACAATTGGTGCCAGAAATGAGGGTGGTCTTGGGGACTGTTCCTTAACTTTCCACCCACTTAAAGCAGATTCCTTATGATATCATGGATGGATTCAGTAGCTTTCCAGATCCTTAGGTTAGTGAGGATCTATTGAATTTAAAGTTCCAATTTTAAAGTTTCAGTCATTTTCATTACCAACCAGATTTGTAGCTAGAGGGACTTGGTGTGGGAGGGGTAGGTCTTGGTCTTCTCTTTCAGTCTTGTGCCCCCCTCACTGTGGGAGTATGTGATCTTCCTCTGGAATTCTCCCTCTTCTTCTA
Organism: Gorilla gorilla gorilla; assembly: GCF_029281585.2. NCBI lineage: Eukaryota > Metazoa > Chordata > Mammalia > Primates > Hominidae > Gorilla > Gorilla gorilla. The sequence goes on along the minus strand of NC_086017.1, from coordinate 112,029,913 downwards.
AGTCTCTAGCTTCTCATTTGGTTTGAGCCTTGATAAGAGAGAGGAAAAGAGACAAATGTTGCACTTTATTGGTTGTCCTTGCTTTTTTAGCTAACCCTGAACAGCTAACTGATGCCGTCTGTGTGGTAAGTGTCAAAAGTGCTGGTGCTCTCATGGGACATGTGATGGGCTCTCCCAGGGTTTGAAGGGTCCTGACTGTACCTCTTTACCTCCTCCAAACCTCATCTCAGCTGCCTTAGTGCTGGGACCTCCTCTCCCTGGGAAGAGAGCATTGAAAAGGTTATTCAGATTGCATTTTTCAGGGTCACTTGACACCATTATTAGGGTTACTATGGCTGAGCTCATCCTTGTTACCTCTTTAGTTCTGTTCCCTGCTCTGGTGGCCAAAGGGTAGACTAGTGGTACTTGGTCTCAGGTCGGCTTCACGGTCTTAAAAATTATTGAAGGCTTTGAAGAGCTTTTGTTTATGTGAGTTATAGCTATCAATATTTACCATATTAGAAATTAAAACTGAGAAATTAAAAAAACTTTATTTACTCCTTTAAAATAATAATAAACGCATTATGTGTTAACATAATTAATTTCTTAAATAAAAAATAACTAGATTTCCTCAAACAAAGTGAGAGAGAAGAGTGGCATTGTTTTTCATTTTTGCAAATATCTTTAATATTTGACTAACAAAATGATAGCTGGATTCTTACTTTATTCTGCATTCAATTTGTTATGATTTTAAAAATTAAGGTATCCAAACTAAATCTGGCCTGACACAGATAGACAGTTAGAAAAGGAATTGTACTTTTATAGCCTTTTCAGATAATTGTGAGTAGTCTTTTGAAATACTACATCAAAATTTAACAAGTGGTAGTTTCTTTAAAGTTGATTGCGATGTGGAGTCTAAAACCGTATCATGAACTTTTCATACTCTATTACATTTTAACACATTGGTCCATCTTCCATGCTGAGTAATCTCTTACCCATGCATGATTTTGTAACATCATGCAGTGGTCATTTGAAAAATATTGGTTTACTTAGCTACTCAGATCCTCCAAATGTGGACACATTTCATTATTTAATGTCTAAAAGAAATCACACTACTAATCTCATTAGAAGTCTAAGCATTGGGAGGCTGTCAAGTTCACTGTGGTGGACACGAGTTTTCCAATATTCTAATTTTAGTTTGAAAATTTGAGTTTTATCTTTGGTAACAAATACTATAAGTGGTTTTCCTGGCCAGGTGTGGAGTCTCACGCCTGTAATCCCAGCACTTTGGGAGGCTGAGGCAAGCAGATCTGTTGAGTCTAAGAGTTCAAGACAAGCCTGGGCTACAAGAAGAAAACCATCTCTGAAAAAAAAAATTAGCCAGGCATGATGGCACGTGCCTATAGTCCCAGCTACTTGGGAGGCTGAGGTTGGAGGGTCGTTTGAGCCCAGGTGGTGGAGATTGCAGTGAGCTGAGATCAGACCACTGCACTCCAGCCTGAGTGACAGAGTGAGACCCTGTATCAAAAAAAAAAAAGTGGTTTTCCTAAAAGTTACAGGTTTACTTTGTTTATTTTGAGAAAATGCCAAATACCCAGGACTGAATAACCAGTTTGTCTGTTATTCATTCTTTCATGTGAAAGTGGTGATAGTGGTAAGCAGAATAATGACTGTTTTAATCTAGAACCTGTTAATATGTTAGCTTACATGGCAAAAGGGGCATTGTGGATGTAATTTGGTTAAAGATCTTAAGATAGGAAGATTATCCTGAATTACCTGGTTTAGCCCACTGCAGTCAACAGGGTCCTTATGAGTGAAAGAGAACAGTAGGAGATTTAAAGACGCTATGAGTCTGGCTTTGAAGATAAAGGAAGGGGCCATGAACCAAGGAATGTAGGTGGCCTTTAGAAGATGAAAAATGCAGGAAAATTGATTCCCCCCCGAATCTCTAGAAGGAACACAGTCCTGCTGACACCTTGATTTTAGCCCAGTGAGACCCAATGTTGGATTTCTTACCTCCAGAAGTGTAAGATAATAAATTTGTTTTGTTTTAAGCCACCAACTTGGTGGCAGTTTGTTACAGTCTCAATAGAAAATGAATATAGTGTTCCATGAAACAAAGCAACTACTTCAACTCACAACTCAATCACACAAGTGCTTTTCCTCAAGACAACATAGTATTTCAATAAGCAGCACAAGTGCTTTGTGTCCATTTTCTCACTGAATATTAAAATTTAAGTCAAGTGATGAGATTCCACATGATTAATAATTTTGGTATCAAGATGATAATGATCTCTTAGAATGAGTTAGGGAAGGCTACCTCCTCAACTTTTTGGGATAGTTTCAGTAAGACTGGTACCAGCTCTTCTTTGTACAACTTGTAGAATTCAGCTACGAATCTGCCTTGACCAGGGCTTTTTGGGTTGGTAACTTTTTTATTACTGATTTAATTTTCTAACTTGTTATCGGTCTGGTCAGGGTTTCAATATCTTCCTGGTTCAGTCTTGGGAGGTTATGTGTTTCCAGGAATTTTTCATTTCCTCAAGGTTTTCTAGTTTGTGCTCATAGAGGTGTTCATACCAGTCTCTGAGGATCTTTTGTATTTCTGTGGAATTCTAAGTGGTTCTGATGCACATTCAAGTTTGAGAAGCATTGCCTTAAGCTCTTTGTGACTCAAGTTCTTTTCTTTTTTCTCGACACTTATGTTTAATGGTTTATTATAAAGCATACAGATGAAGAGATGTGTAGAGTGAGGTATGAGAGAAGGGACGAGGAGCTCCCATGCCTTCCCTGGGCATGGCACCCTCCAAGAACTTCTATATGTTTATCTATCTGGAAGCTCTTAGAATCCAGTTCTCCTGGGTTTTTATGGAAGCTTCATGACATCAGCATTTCTTCTCCCTAGAGAATTCCTGGAAGAATTCTCCTTCTCTCCTCTCTGGGGAGGGTCTTAAGACTCACAGTCAGGGCTGGGCGTGGTGGCTCATGCCTGTAATTCCAGCACTTTGGGAGGCTAAGATGGGCGGATCACCTGAGGTCAGGAGTTTGAGATCACCCTGGCCAAGATGGCAAAACCCTGTCTCCACAAAAAATACAAAAATTAGTCGGGCATGGTAGCGGGCACCTGTAATCCCAGCTACTCGGGAGACTGAGGCAGGAGAATTGCTTGAACCTGGGAGGGAGAGGTTGCAGTGAGCTGAGACAGTGCCATTACACCCCAGCCTGGATGACCAAAAAAAAAAAAAAATAAAGAGAAACAGACAAACAAAACCTCACAATCAGAAAGAATGGAAAGAGTAGAGTCCTGCCTTGAGGCAAGTGAAAAGAGGGCAGGAGAAGGCCGGAGGTCTGCCCCTGAGGCCTAACACACACAACATTATAACAAAAAACTGTAACAAGGCCAGGAACCATGAGCGAATACCGATATATATTATGACACCACAGGCCACTCCCTGTTTTCCAACCATGAATCCCTTATAGCAAAACAAAGATACACAATCATTAATAAGTGGTCCAGCCCATCATATTGTATGAATGTCTCCCAGGCTGAGGCCACTTAGATTTTCAGGCTTCCTTTTATTCTTGTCAGGTTCCAAAAGCAAGAGTGGTATTGGCAAATACATAGCTTCTCCCTTTCAGGCATCTGAAATAACTGAGCTATGAGGCAATGTCATCTCTTGTTCCGAGACTCTTTAGAGTTGTTAATGTAATATTGGATTTCCCTCCATTTATCACTGTTTATTCATTTCTTTACCCTCAGCTATTATTCCTCCTGTTTCCCATTTATTATTTATTTTGACCCAAACTTTGACACTTTTGGAAAGGACATTAGGTTTGCCCACTGTGCTGATCTAGATTGCCTGCGGTAATACTAGTCTAGCGAGTGCCTCTCCCTTAGTTCACCCACATTCATATCGAGAAGGATTACATAGGTTCCAAACTAATGTGCCATTTTTACCACCAGGCAATATAGCTGCATTTATTCTTAACCCCAATTTTGCCAGATGGGGTGAAGGCATAATCCACCCCCATCAGGCCCCTTAGGAATTCTGACATAGTTTAAAAACACAGTGAAGATTTCTTGCTTAGGAATCATCCCTGCTTCCAGCACTTGTATTTGCAGCCCTTGGTCCTAGGACCACTGCATCAAGTAGGAGAGAGAAAAAAAATTTCTTACGAGGTGATATGGGGAAAAAAAGAAAAAAATATAGTCCATATACCAGTGTACTTCTCCCTTGGCAAGAATTGCATAGTCATATCATACCAGTATCTCTCACCCCCTCTTCCCCAGGTCAACCAGAAAAACTGAAAACATCTAGCAGGGACACTCTAGTCCCACTCATGCTGAGTGTGAGCACACACTTGTGAAGGCATGTAGGCCAGCCCTTCCTGCTTTTAGCTCCTTCTGTTTTAGACAACCAATGTCTTAATTGCCTGTTCTACTTCTCCATCAAACGATTACTCTAAGGATATATCTCTCTGCCCATTGTTGGACACGATGGGCTGTACAGTGTGTTCCTTGATCTGAAGAAATGATGGTTAGCCACCCAAATCTATGCATTATCTTCTGTTGTGGTTTTTTTATGGCACTCTAAGCATTTTCTTCTTCTACTGGGTAAGCAAAGCCTACTCCCAAGTCAGTGTCTAATCCTGTCAAGATCCATTTGTAGCCCCCAGAGAAAACCAGCATCAGTCTCATGTGCCAGCTGTGTTGAGGGCCTTCCTACCAGTGAATATGCCACTTAGCCATTGGCAGTCTCTGTCTCTCTTGCAGAGAAACAGAACAGTTCTTACTGGCAGGCCTGAGAGAGTGCAAAATGAATATATATATATATTTGAGACACGATCTTACTCTAATTGCCCAGGCTGAAGTGTAATGGCAGGATTTTAGCTCACTGCAGCCTCGACCTCCGGGGCTCAGGTGATCCTCCCACCTCAGCCTCTCAAGTAGTTGGTACTACAGGCACGCACCACCACAGCTGGCTAATTTTTGTATTTTTTAGTAGAAGCAGGGTTTCCTCCTGTTGCCCAGGTTTGTCTCAAACTCCTGAGCTCAAGTGGTCCTTCTGCCTTGGCATCCCAAAGTGCTGAGATTACAGGCGTGAGCCACTATGGCCGGCCAATGTTTTAATGCAGCTCATCTCCACACTGCTGCAGTAACCCCAAATCCACTAATTTCATGGACCAAGGTGGCCCATGGGAGCACATGGGAATATCTGTTTGTTGATTCCAGTCACCTTCGTAACCTGGAAGGGAGTTCTTCTGATGGGCATTGACTTGTTCTACTTTAATGCACCCACAAATTTCCATAGAGCCATGCCTCATTTGGGCATCCCTTTAATCATCCGGGTTTCCTTCTGCCTGATTGTATAGTCACGTCCTTTGTCACTGCCTGTGAGTCAGTAAAAACCTAAACACAGGGACTTTCACCACTGTTCCATTTTTTCATTACTGTTAGAAAAACAGCATGCAATTCCATCCACTGAGCTGATCTGTTTTTACCTTCTTTTTTTAAAAAAAATTTTTTTTATTATACTTTAAGTTTTAGGGTACATGTGCACAGTGTGCAGGTTAGTTACATATGTATACATGTGCCATGCTTTTTATGATTAAAAAATTTCCTTCCTTCCCTCCTTCCTTCCTTCTTTCCTTCCTTCCTTCCTTCCTTCTTTCCTTTCTTTCTTTTTGAGATGGAGTCTTGCTCTGTCACCCAGGCTGGAGTGCAGTGCTACTGTCTCAGCTCACTGCAACTTCTGCCTCCCGGGTTCAAGTGATTCTCCTGCCTCAGTCTCCCAAGTAGCTGGGACTACAGATATGGGCCACCACACCTGGCTAATTTTTGTATTTTTAGTGGAGATGGGGTTTCACTATGTTGGCCAGGCTCGTCTCGAACTCCTGACCTTGTGATCCACCTGCCTCGACCTCCCAAAGTGCTGGGATTACAGGCATGAACCACTGTGCCCAGCCAAAAATTTTCTTTTTAATTTTTTAAAATCTTTTATGTAGAGATGAGGTCTTGCTATGTTGCCTATGCTGATCTCAAACTCCCAGGCTCAAGTGATCCTTCTGCCTTGGCCTTCCAAAATGCTGGGATTACATGCGTGAGCCATCATGCCTGGCCAATTTTTTAATAACTTGTAAATTATAATTTTGTGGGTTCATAGGCATATATATTTATGGGGTACATGAGATGTTTTGATACAGGCATTCAATGAATAATAATCACACCATGGGAAATAGGGTATTCATCCCTTCAAGCGTTTATCCTTTGTATTACAAGCAATCTAATTATTGTTATGCTATCAAGTACTAGGCCTTATTATGCTATCAAGTACTAGGCCCTGTTATGTTATCAAGTACTAGGCCTTATTAATTCATTCTAACTATTTTTTCCGACCCAAAACTATCCTCTTCTTTCACAACCCCTCCACTGCCCTTCCCAGTCTCTGGTAGCCATTCTTCTACTCTCTATCTCCATGGGTTTAATTGTTTTCATTTTTAGATCCCGCAAATAAGTGAAAACATGTGATGTTTGTCTTTCTGTGCCTGGCTTATTTCACTTAACATAATGACCTCCAGTTCCATCCATGGTATTGCAAATGACAGGATCTCATTTTTACATTCTTTGATCAAAGTAGCAATCTTCCAAACAGGATGTTGTGCATTCACTTGGAACTGCTGTCTGTAAACCAGGCAGCTCCTTGTTGGTCAGTTGAGAGATGTTCATAGGGTGCTGTCCAAGTGTTGATAGATTCCAGCAGCACCTTACACAGTTCCAGAGTCAGTCCTAGGGGTAAAGAGGCTCCCTGCTGTGAGTATCTCCTTGCATTTCTCCTCTTGGTTATTGCATTCAATAACCAAGGGTTTGAATACTTTACTTTTTTCTTACTTGCATTTCCTTATCCATCCAGTGAACAGCAAAATCATGTTTAAACCATTTTCATTGTATTGTGGAATACTTCTGGGCACTGCTATTCCCCTTAGAGAATTTCTCTGACATCTCAGTATCAATGACATAGCATTGATATTTCAGGTATCAAAATCATTTTATGTCCTTCAGCCATGGGATAGATTCAATTACCACCCCATTAGCAAGGTAGTAAATGTCCCTCAAGTGGAAATTCTCTAGTCCAAAGTCTCAGTGGTTGCTGCTGGGAGGCACTCATAGGCCTTTGCTATATACTCTAGAAAATACTCCATAAAGGGCTGTGAAATGGAGAATTTGTCCCTAACAGCACTCTAGCTTCTGCTCTGCACTGTGTGGGCTTGGGAAATCTTATTGGTTCCCATTTAGCGTGTCCAATTTATATTGCTTGAAGGGCAGACTTACGTGCTTTCTGTTTTATGGTACTAGGTAGGGAAAACATTTTCCGATCAGATACAGTGTTCATTCCCATGATATAATCAGGTAAGAGAGATGCAACCATTTCATACAAAGTGTGTTCAAATACACCAACTTGTATAATTCTATCAACTTTTATGTTTTCATGGTCTAGTTCCAGGAACTTCTCTTCTTCACCACCACACCATTTTACCCTCTCTTGCGTAAAAAAGAGGCTTTGGGTCTCCAGCCAGGGGTCTGACTAAGGGACTCTGGCCTCTCTGTCAATACCTTGATTAACCAGTCTACTCATCGCCCCAGGCAATTCCAGGTGGGTTTTTTTTTTTTATTTTTTGCAAGTTGAAAGTTTATTACTGATGTGTAACCCCTATTATATTATATACATAATAAAATATTGTATTAGTCTGTTCTCACACTGCTATGAAGAAATACCTGAGACTGGGTAATTTGCAGAGAAAAGAGGTTTAATTGACTCAGTTCTGCATGGCTAGGGAGGCCTCAGGAAACTTACAATCATGGCAGAAGGCACCTCTTCACAGGGTCACAGGAGAGAGAATAAGTGCAAAGAGGGGAAATGCCAGAGGCTTATAAAACCATCAGATCTCACGAGAACTCACTCACTATCGTGAGAACAGCATGGGGGAAACCACCTCCGTGATCCAATGACCGGCGCCTGGTCCCACCCTTGACACATGGGGATTATTAGAATCAAAGTAAGATTTGAGTGGAGACATACAGCCAAACCCTATCAAATATCTTAAACCAATATAGTTCATATTTTATTACTTTTAACTGTATTTTTTCTTTCCTGCTTTTGGAACGAGGGGATCCATGCTTTCATTTTTGCACAGGGCCCAACATATTATGTATCCATTTCGGTTTTTTTTTGAGTAATCTTTACCTTTGGGCTTTTAAAATACCTCCAACTGCGAGAAATGTGGCAAATGGTTTGGGGTCTGTTAATACTGAGGGACCAGCAGAGGCTGCCTTTGGTCCACTCAATTTTCACTAATCTTATATTAAGACTTTTGTTTTAACCCCATCAATTTTTATTTTATTAATTCCATTTTAAAATAACCATCTGAAGATTTTTATCCTGTTAGGACAAGTCCCATGACTCTCCTCTTTCCTCTTAGTTTCATCCCATCAACAGTGTATTTTTTCATCTCATTTATTTTTATTTTTTATTTTTTTGAGACAGGGTCTTTCTCTGTTATCTAGGCTGGAGTGCAGTGGTGCAATCATGACTCACCACAGCCTCTATCTCCCAAGCTCAAGTTATCCTTTCCCTGCCTTGGCTTCCTGGGGAGCTGGGACTGCAGGCATGTGCCACCACACCTGGCTAATTTTTGGGTTTTTTGTAGAGACAAAGTCTCACTATGTTACCCAGGCTGGTCTCAAACTCCTGAGCTCAAGTGATCCTCCTCCTAGACCTCCCAATGTGCTGGGATTACAGGTGTGTGCCACTGTGCCCAGCCTTTTTTTCTTTTTTTGGGCAGTGTCTCACTCTATTGATCAGCCTGGAGTGTAGTGGTGCAATCATGGCTCACTGCAGCCTCAACCTCTTGGGCCCAAGTGATCCTCCCCTTTCAGTCTCGCAAGTAGCTGGCACTACAGGCACATGCCAGCATGCACAGCTATTTTTTAAAATTAATTTAATTAAAACTTTTTTTTTTTGTAAAGAAAAGGTCTTACTATGTTGCAGAGGCTGGCCTCAAACTCCTGGGCTCAAGCAATCCTCCAGCCTCAGCCTCCCAAAGCCCAAAGTGCTGGCATTACAGCCGTGAGCCACCATGTCTGGCCTCATCTTATTTTTTAATAACTGTTTAAAAATTTCTGTCCTGAGTCTTTTGACTCTCCCCTCTCCTGTTCACCATTCTGTTATTAATTAACCCAGTATTTTTATTAGCATCTGTAAGACCCATGAGAGGAAGCTGAGACAACAAATTTGATCAGGCTTTTGGAACTCTTGTTTGATTCTGTGGGAATCTTTTTGGGTGTCTTTATAGAAGGGGCCCTCTTAACTACAGCATTTGCTATGACTTGGGTAATGGGCATATCCAGTGTGTGAATATCTCTTTCATTATGCAGTTAGTCCTGCATAGCTTGTATAGAAAGCATATCAGCTGCCTTATCTAGAGTGCTCCACTTGGCATTTAAAGGGGGAGTTGGACAGTTCCCTCTTTTCAGGGTAAACAGACTGTATAGTGGCTTTTATCCAGTCATCCAGGCTGGATGTTCCCTCAGGAATAACCTCCTGTGTATCTGGACCCTATACACCTGTCTTCAATGGTTCAGTAGTGAGCTGTGGGTCCTGCATCAACTCAAACATGCTCTTCCATTCTGCTCTGCAGCATTTAAAACCAAAGATACTGTCCCTCAATTAGTTACTCTCATAATCCAACCTAGTAAATGTTCCTCGGGAAACTGATGATACCGATCTACAAAATGGAACACTTCCTTCACACTATACCCTCTGGTTTCAATAGTTACTTGGCTTTGCCTTTCCGCCACATTGACTACCTTCTTGGTAGCCACAGGTCTTGGAGATATTTTCTGTTGTCCCCGCACAATTTTGCCCTTAGGGGGTGGCTTTGAGGCTGGTGGCCTGAGCTCAGGCTGTCTGAAATCTAAGCTTGGTCTAATATTAAGGTCAGACCCAGAGTTCTTTTTAAATTTCATTTTAGCTATTACAGATAACGGTAACCAAGGGATTGAATGTTTTGCTTTTTTCATATTAGTTTGCATTTCCTTATGGATCCAGTGAACCAGCTCCTGGGGAGTTGGATCCATCTCTAAATTCCACTGGTAACTTTTACGTTTGGTAACTGATCTCAACACAGGGGCAGCTTCATATCATGGATGACCATGTGGCCGCCCAGGAATCAAAGATTCTGCATTCCCCACCCTTTCATTCTTTCTCTTCCCAAACCACATGTTTCTATGAGTGAGGGTTGTTCTAGCAAATTGAGCTTCACTGATACCAATTGTTTCAGGGAAAAACTCTCTTCTCAAACCCCTTTTTTATTCTGCTTTCACACCACCACAATAATCATCAACACAGAAGAAGACTTCTGTGACCAAATGTGTGTGGGTTTTCTCCAACACACCAAGAAGTGAACCCTGGCTGATATCCTGTCATTCAATTCTGACACTACCTGGAAATAGTGTAGGATCCCCAGGTTGAGGGCTCAGTCCTCAAGGCTGCCCCAACACCACCCCACACCAGTTGCAAGTGACTGACTGGCTTCAAGTTGGGTACAGCTTGAGGGGTTTGGATTTGTCTGTCTCCCGTTGCTATCATTGTGAGCTACTCCAGAAAGTTAGTCAAACCCAAAGAGGGATTTGTAGCGTACTGGATTAATGAGAGCAAGTAATTTAGGGACAGTATCTGTGGTTTTAAATGCTGCAGAGTGGAAGAGCAAGAGCATGTTTGAGTTGATGCAGGAACCACAGCTCACTGTTGAAAAATTGAAGACGGTTATATATAGTCCAGACACTCAGGAGGTTATTCCTGAGGGAACAGCCAGCCTGGTGAGACAAGAACTTGGAACCCACCAAACTGTGGGAGTGAAAGAGCTGTAAGGCTCCTGCTCACTGAACTATGGGTGGCTAGAGTAAAAGAGCTGCAACACTCCTGCCTGCTGAACTATGGAAGTAAAAAAAGCCACAACAACAATAACTCAGTGAAACACTTACATTCATTGGTTTATTATAAAGGATATTGCAAAGGATACAGGTGAAGAGATGTGTAGGGTGAGGTATGGGGGAACGGGAAAGGAGCTTGCATGCCCTCCCTGGGCACGCTACCCTCTAGAACCTCATGTGGCCAGCTATCCAGAAGCTCCTGACTCAAGTGTTTCATCCATAAAAGAGCATATTTTATTAGATGTTATCAGATCTCCTGTGTAGGAGAATGAAAAATGATTGAAATAAATTTCAATTTTTTTCATAATTTATCATCAACTAAAAGTTATGAGGGTTATACTTTTTATGCTCAATCAAGAAATCAGCTTATATACCTTTTATTTTAACAATTAAATGCATAGGTACATGGTGGAGAGTCATCAATGAATGGAAATAAAGTTTATATTCTGTTGTTGATATCCTACTATTTAGAAATGGAAGCATTCACTATCTTGCTCTGGCCCAAATGTTTATCTGCTGATGATTTAATTTGAGATGCATGGTACAGGACGTAACTAACAGAATCAGCAAACATGCAGGAAAGGCTGTCTCATGGTTAGGTCTGTTGGAAAGAAATCTCAGACATCCGTGGGACAGCACAGTGTGCTTAGGACAGAAAGGGGCATGCAGGCAACTGCTGGCAGCCGACCCGGAACTGTAGGAATGCAGTGGAAGGAAATTGGATCCCAGTAAATGTCTTGCTCCAGCCTGTGGAATCCTTCTGATTTCATCATCTGATGACAGTTAGGTCTTCCTTGGCACATGATGCTGAGCTGGACCCTGTATTCACAGGATGATCCATTTTCCTGAAGCAAATTCTTGTGCTGCCAGAAGCAAGGGACAGGTTCCAGATGACTGCTGGTGCCTCTTCTACAAATCCCAATTTTCCATGTATGATGACCACATGTCCTGGATTTTCTAGCCTAGACCCAATTTTATCTCATTTTATACTTTTCAATTGAATAAGTAAATTTCTAACTAAATATGACATAATTCATCTTCAATTATGAGATGATGAATATTATATAAATATACTCACAAGTCAGAAAAAAATATTTTTCATCAGGTCAGACTTCCCAAATTTTGGTTCAGAAGTCATGGTCATCAAAAAAGTCAGATGCGAGGCTGAAATATTCAATGGTGCTAAAATGGGCAGGTAGAACTACTTAACAAGGAACAAACCAAATGAACACAGGCCAGCCCTGTCTGCTAAAGACGGCACCAGTTGCTGTAACTATGTATAAATATGCCTGCTCTCCATCGATGTTCTTCTAAAAGTAAAAGTGGTTTCATTATTCGTCTGTTAGTAGATTTTATAAAGCTGGGAACCACTCACAGCTAAGGTAATGTTGGAAGATGGGTTTAAGAGAAGCAACAGGCATGCCCTGCTACTCGCTGGAATTCCTTTCACAGCATCTGTCTTTGCATCCCATCTATTGCTTTCTTCCTCGGTATTGATTGTCATGGGCAAGACTTGACCAGACATTGTTGGTCTGTGTTCCTTTCATGCTCTTGTATCCTGGACAGCACACCAAATATTTAATACTTTCTGTTTCTTTTTCTTTAGATCTGCACGGAGAAGTTGATATAAGCTAAATCTCTGGTTCTAGATTCCAGCTCTAATTTGATTTTAGTTTCCATCCCTCTTGGTGCTCTTAGAACCATTTTTCCCTTTTGCCAGATTTTTTATATGTGACCATAATGTCTGAGCCAAAAATTGGAATATCTTATCTGACAAGAGATTTATGTTTATTTGTGCATTTATTTATTTGAAATGCCTTATAAATGGGGACAAACTGTTTGAGATTTAGTTATCAATTTAATGAATCACTTTTTCATTTTTGGCCTATATGTTGTAAGGGGCCTGTGTAGTCCTAGGATTTTTGGTAGGTCTCTGTAGGTGACTCTTGGCTGTCCACGTGGCTCGTGAGCCCTGCAGCTCTATCTGCTGATGCAGTGTCACACTGGGGACACAGAAACATCTATGAGGCTGCCACAGTCCCTTCTGCTACAGTTATTCTTTCTTTGGCATTTGAACCCCCCAAGAGGCTCTGCTGGGAATCAGAAATCAGTCTCCCTTGCTTTTTGCTTCCATCCCAAGGCTGAAAGAATCCTTCTCATATCTAATGGACAAAGGTAGGATTCTCCCTTCAAATTTTTGTCCAAGACATTGTGTATCCACACTTAATCTCCTGACTCTGGAACACAAAATCCAGGAAGGCTCATTCTCTATTTCTGTTTTCTGCCCTGCCAAAAGCTTCCCTCAATGCAGCCAAGTCACTGGATACTGGGAGAACAATGAGCATAATATATCTTAATATCTCAGAAGTACTACACTGCATCGCTACTTAAGCGAGCAATCTCTTGATACCTTCTAATTCTCCTTGTGTAATTTTTCCCAAGTGTCTTTCCCTCCTCTTGATACATGTTCTGGAAACTAAGAACAAATCTGCAATCCTACTGAATCTCCTTGCAAACAGGGCCCCTGCACTGCTGACTGTAATATAAACCCTTCCAGACACTATTTTCTTGCTTTTGGTTCCTTTTGCAGAACTCACACTTTTAAGAGAAAATTTAAAAACAAGATTGCAAACTAGTACGGATTGAATTGTATCACCCCAAAATGGATGTTGAAAGCCTAACCCCTAGTACTCAGGATGTGACCTCATTTGGAAATAGGGGTTATTGCAGATGTAATTAGATGAGGTCAGAGGGGAATAGGGTAGGCCCCTAATCCAGTATGACTAGTGTCCTTTTAAGAATATGGCCATGTGACACATAGAGGGGAACAACACACACTGGGGCCTGCTGGAGGAAAGAGGAGAGAAGGAGGGAGAAGATCCGGAAAAATAACTAATGGGTACTAGGCTCAATACTTAGGTGATGAAATAATCTCTACAACAAACCCCCATGACACAAGTTTACCTGTGTAACAAACCTGCACATATACCCCTGAACTTAAAATAAAAGTTAAAAAGACTTATAACTCAAGAAAAAAAAAAAGGAATATGGCCATGTGAAGATGGCGGGTTGGGATGATACACCTACAAGCCAAGATTGCCAAAGGCTGTTGGCAGACCACCCGAAGGTATAGTGAGGCCAGGAAGAATTCTCCTACAGGTTTCAGGAGGCAGCATGGCCCTGCTGACACCTTAATTCTGGACTTCTATTCTCTGGATAAATTTATGTTTACACCCACTTTGTGGTACTTGGTTATGGCAGCCCTAGGAAACGAATACACATAACATTCATACCTTAGGTTGCTTTTGGTTTTGCAAAAATAGAGGTATAACAAAAATAGTAACATACATGAAGTGAAAATATACATATTTTAAGTGTATTGTTCAATTATTGTGTGTACATTTTAATAGTTTTTACTATACTATGTAACTGTCATTTAGATCCACAGATAAATTATCTCCAGGACCCCAGAAGACTCCTTTGGGCTGCTTCCCATTCAACATCATCTTCCCTGACCCCAAGAGGTAACCGATGTTTTAACTTCTGTCACTCTCATTAGTTCTGTTTATTCTTGAACTTTACGTAAATGGAATCATAAATATGTGCATATTAGTGTCTGGCTTCTTCCACTCAACATAGCGACTGTGAGATTCATCCATGTTGCTGTGTGTATCTGCAGTTCATTGACTTCAATTTAAGAATGAGGAGCTCTCTACACTGCTCTGAACAGAAATTAGCTCCCTCTTCGTTTTATTATGTAAATTGCTTCCATGACTTAGTTTAAATTTGTGATATAATTTTTATAAACTATAAATGACTGGAGCTGTCAACATAAGAGAGTTGCAATGACTCTTTTTAAAAAAATTAAACACTCATGTGCTTGACATCAGCTACATGGTAGAACGAAATTAGGTATTGTAAACTACAAGAGACATACCTGTAAATTGCATACATCACTGACAGTGTTGGAGCTCTTGTTTGATTCTAGAAAATTTCAGGAGAAAATAAAAAATAATTTGGTTTAAAAAGCATAGTGAATTCTCTTTGATCCAGTAATTGCACATCTAGGAATTTATCTCAAGATAATAACTTGCAAATAGACATGCAAAAAATTTATTACAAGGATGTTACATTTATTCTTGCTTATAGCAGGGCTGGGGGGAGAGAGAGAAAAGTAGTGGTGGGAGAATTTGGTTAAATAAATTAAGGTACATTCATAAAATGAAACCAATTTATTATTCTCACCTGTCCTTAAATTTAGTGTGTTTCCACTTAAGAGGAACAATGAAATATTTTGCAGTGCTTATAAATTACCTATGTGTTTTGGAAGAATGTTTAATGATGTGACAATGTTGCCTATATATTGTTTATTGGTAAAGTTGTTACCAAACAATAAACACAGGATGATCTCCTTTTTGTAATAACGGCATGTTAATGTAGAACAAAGACTAGGAGGCTAAATACCAACTTCTTAATTAACAGTGGTTACTTCTCAGTGGTAGGATTATGGGTGATATAAATTTTCCTTGTGCTTTTGGCTTCCCAAATTTTTGACACTGTTTCTAAGATAAAACTCTTTCTTTCTTTATTCTTTTTTTTTTTTTTAAATACTTTCAAGTTCTTGGATACATGTGCAGAATGTGCAGGTTTGTTACATAGGTATACACACGCCATGGTGGTTTGCTGCACCCATCAACCTGTCATCTACATTAGGTATTTCTCCTAATGCTATCCCTCCCCTAGCCCCCCACCCCTGACAGGCCCTTGTGTGTGATGTTCCCCTCTGTGCATCCATGTGTTTTCATTGTTCAACTGCTGCTTATGAGTGAGAACATGTGGTGTTTGGTTTTCTGTTCCTGTGTTAGTTTGCTGAGAATGATGGTTTCCAGCTTCATCTATGTCCCTGCATAGGACATGAACTCATCCTTTTTTATGGCTGCATAGTATTCCATGGTGTATATGTGCTACATTTTCTTTATCCAGTCTATCATTGATAGGCATTTGGGTTGGTTCTAAGTCTTTGCTATTGTGAACAATGCTGCAATAAACATACGTGTACATGTGTCTTTATAGTAGAATGATTTATAACCATTTGAATATATACCCAGTAATGGGATTGCTGGGTCAAATGGTATTTCTGGTTCTAGATCCTTGAAGAATCACCACACTATCTTCCACAATGGTTGAACTAATTTACACTCCCATCAATGGTGTAAAAGTGTTCCTATTTCTCCATATCCTCTCCAGCATCTTTTGTTTGCTGACTTTTTAATGATTGCCATTCTAACTGGAGTGAGACGGTATCTCATCGTCGTTTTGATTTGCATTTCTCTAC
This sequence comes from Gorilla gorilla gorilla, assembly GCF_029281585.2. NCBI lineage: Eukaryota > Metazoa > Chordata > Mammalia > Primates > Hominidae > Gorilla > Gorilla gorilla. The sequence goes on along the minus strand of NC_086017.1, from coordinate 112,013,609 downwards.
TGACCAGTGATGATAGGCTTTTTTTCATATATTTGTTGGCTACATTAATTTCTTCTTTTGAGAAATGTCTGGTCATGTCCTTCACCCACTTTTTGATGGGGTTGTTTGTTTTTTTCTTGTAAATTTGTTTGAGTTCTTTGTAGATTCTGGATATTAGCCCTTTGTCAGATGGATAGATTGCAAAAATTTTGTCCCATTCTGTAGGTTGCCTGTTCACTCCGATGATAGTTTCTTTTGCTGTGCAGAAGCTCTTTAGTTTAATTAGATCCCATTTGTCATTTTGGCTTTTATTGCCATTGCTTTTGATGTTTTAGTCATGAAGTCTTTGCCCATACCTATGTCCTGTATGGTATTGCCTAGGTTTTCTTCTAGAGTTTTTCTGGTTTTAGGTCTTACATTTAAGTCTTTAATCCATCTTGAGTTAATTTTTGTATAAGGTGTAAGGAAGGGGCCCAGTTTCAGTTTTCTGCATATGGCTAGCCAGTTTTCCCAGCACCATAATTTATTAAATAGGGAATCGTTTCCCCATTTCTTGTTTTTGTCAGGTTTGTCAAAGATCAGCTGGTTGTAGATGTGTGGTGTTATTTCTGAGACCTCTGTTCTGTTCCATTCGTCTATACATGTGTTTTGCTACCAGAACCGTGCTGTTTTGGTTACTGTAGTCTTGTGGTATAGTTCGAAGTCAGGTAACGTGATGCCTCCAGCATTGTTCTTTTTGCTTAGGATTCTCTTGGCTATATGGGCTCTTTTTTGGTTCCATATGAAATTTAAAGTAGTTTTTTCAAATTCTGTGAAGAAAGTCAATGGTAGCTTGATGGGGATAGCATTGAATCTATAAATTACTTTGGCAGTATGGCCATTTTCATGATATTGATTCTTCCTATCCGTGAGCATGGAAGGTTTTTTCCATTTGTTTGTGTCCTCTTTTATTTTGTTGAACAGTGGTTTGTAGTTCTCCTTGAAGAAGTCCTTCACATCCCTTGTAAGTTGTATTCCTAGGTATTTTATTCTCTTTGTAGCAATTATGAATGGGAGTTCACTCATGATTTGGCCCTCTGTTTGTCTATTATTGGTGTATAGGAATGCTTGTGTATTTTGCACATTGATTTTGTATCCTGCAACTTTGCTGAAGTTGCTTATCAGCTTAAAGAGATTTTGGGCTGAGACAATGGGGTTTTCTAAATACACAATTATGTCATCTGCAAACAGAGACAATTTGACTTCCTCTCTTCCTATTTGAATACCCTTTATTTCTTTCTCTTGCCTGATTGCCCTGGCCAGAACTTCCAATAGTGTGTTGAATAGGAGTCGTGAGAGAGGGGGGTCCTTATCTTGAGGTGGAAGATAAAACTATTTCCTTAAAAATGCATAGAAAATAACCACCTGTTTTAAAGGTCATGTTCACTTTGCAACAGATTATTTGATCTGAAAGCACAGCAGCTTTGGATTATTAAGCTATTCCATTGTAGCATCCATGTGAGATAATTTTTAATATAGCTCACCTCTATTGTATATTATTTTATACAGGCAAAGCTTAACTTTCTTATTTCTGCATTACATTTTTAATGTCTTCAGAAAACTCCTACTTTTTAATTGTAAAAAAGTAATATATATTAAAGTCTACAAAATATATATAGACTCCATATGAGCCTCATGAGCAAAACCTATTTTTTTCTGTTAGCATGATGTAAAGAACTGGGTGGGAAGATTGACTTGCATGGCCCAATGCTGCTCTGCTTCCTTCTGGAAAGAAAGGCCAGTCTCCATCTTGTAATCAGGAATGAGTACACTTAGGTTTATTGCAGGGAGGGTGGATTTAAGGGGATAAGGAATGGAAGGGGGTACTGTAGCCTGAATGTTTATGTTCCCCCAAATTTCATGTACTGATACCTAATCCCCAATGCAATAGTATTAAGAGGTGGGGCCTTTGGGAGGTGATTAGTTCATGAGGGCTCCACCCTTCACTAATGGGATTAGTGCCCTTATAAAAGAGGTGAGGGAACTTGTTTGCATCTCCAGCTATGTGAGGACAGAGAAGAAGGTACTATCTATAAGGAACAAGCTCTCACCAGACACTGAATCTGCTGGCACCTTGATTTTGATTTCCCAGCCTCCAGAACTGTGAGCAATAAATTTCTGTTGTCTATAAGTTGCCCAGTCTAAGGTGTCTTATTACAGCAGCCTGAATGAACTCACAGGGAATTTCTAGTCATTTCAGTTTTGAATGGTTTGAAACCATAATTTCAGATTGGAATTGAATGTAAAGAACTGAGACAAATGGGTCCTTGTGGAAACACAGGAATCCGAGACAGAGGACTTGGGTGTGAGGAATGAATGAACAATGGTTCCTGACAGTGCCTCCTGATTTGAAATCTGGAGCTGAGTGTTTTCACTTTGTCTTCTCAAATTCTTCTTGGTTTTGTGTCCCTTTTTCTCTGGTATTTTTTTATATCACTCTTGTCTCTTAGAGTAGAAAGCAGATGTTTGGTTTGGTAAAACTTTCAACATCTGGTGTTCACTACAGTCATGTGAAAGTTATCGGTTTTGTTCTCATCTGTCCTCAGTCTTAGTTCATTTCCACTTAAGCTCACCAATTTTATGGAAGTTTGAAACAGAATAAAAATATTATTTTTTTATCTTTTTCTTGTGTCCATCATAGTTATCTCTTAAGCATTCTCTCCTTCTCATTCTTTCTCTCTGTCTCTCTCTCTCTCTCACACACACAGACACACACACAAACACACATACATACACACACACCAGACAGACACACACATATACCTAAAGGCTGCCATATGGAGACATTAAACGCACCGAAGTCTCATAACTTTATCTATGATGTTTTTATTTATGACTACCCTCCTTTCCATTTAATTTTCTTATCAAATACTACTGTTCTTCAGATCAAGACTAAGAAAGGAGCAAATCTTTCCCCTCCCCACTGCTGATCTGTTTTGTTGGTTTGTTTCTTGCTGCCACGAATTTTCCTCTTCCTAGTGGATGTGCTGATTCTCATCCACTTTCTTCTGAGGCCCACATATTGAGACTGGCCCATGTGACAGGGCCCGGGGCTATATTACAATGAGATGCAGAAGACAAACACGCATGCATTTAGACATCCTTCCACCCTACAAAATTCTTAAGAACCTGATGTAGTCAACACCTTGGTTTTATGTGACCACAAGTTCAGGAGTAGCTGTCCCTGTTGTTTGATGACTTCAGGGAGTTTTTTCTGCTGGTATCAGGTTCATTAACCAAGCAGATGGTTACTAGTGACTTGGGGACTCAGTCTTAGGAGTCCTTCCTCTGTAATCCTGCTCTTATGAAGTGCTTCTGGCAATGAACCCACTACTTTCTATTGTAGAGCATTCTCCATGGGTTTTAGTTATTTAGAATTCAGACAAGAAAGTTGGCTGGCCTGTTGTAGTCCTTTTTTTTTGAGTTGCATTTTTATGTTTTTACCATTGATGTCTGCTCTTGTAATCTTATCTCTTCTTTTTCCAATTGATTTTCCAGTGAGAAGTGACCAAGTTTGTGGTCATATTCATGATCTTGGGCTGCCAGATTTAGCAAATAAAAATACAATATGCCCAGTTAAATTAGAATTCCAGATAAAACGCAAATACTTTTTAGTATAAGTATATCCCATGCCATATCTGAGACACATTTATACTATACAATTATCACTATTTATCTAAAATTCAATTTTAACTGGGCATTCTGTATTTTATCTGGCAATTCTATTTTCATCTGATTTTGCCTTCAGGGCCTGTCCCCACTGAATTAACATCTTCTCAAAGACAAACTGAGGAGATCAAGCTCAATCAGTCATTTTTTCCCCCTTTGTGGTTACAAGTTGTTGGTGCAGAAAGTTAAAGTGTCTGATGAAAGTGAGGATTCTGAGGTTATCTGTGGCATTTGATATGCTCTACCTGACCTCTGGGGCTTTGTGCATGTTATTTATGTCTGGAATTATCTCTCCTCCCTTAACTCCCACTCTCTCTCTTGTTTCTTTAGCTTTTGATTCTTCACCAAGTTTCAGTTCCAAGGTCATTTCTTTCTTGTGAGATCCTTTCCTCGACTACACTAGTATCAGGAGGAAGCGTTTGTCCTCTGCATGCACACAGCATACTGAACTACCCACTTGGGAACTTGCTCATTGACCTTGGTCTATGAGGAGGAGACGGTCTTTCTAGGTCATTGTTGTATCCTCACTCAGTGTCTAGCATAGTCCTTGAATGAATGAATACATCCAGAAGACTAGGAGTGGGGCCAGAGGAGTTGGTGAACTTGAAGAGTCTCCAGTAAAAAAATTTCATAAGTGAAAATGAAGGAAAACATGCTTGATTCTGGAAGAATGGACCACATCCAGAGGAGAGAAATGCTTTTAAATAGAGCAGATGCCTTTCAGCCATATTGTTCTCTGACCCATACTCCATGGAGTTGCCTAAGTCTCAGGGCAAGGGGACTCCAAGAAAGAGTCAGGTGAGGAACAGCCATTCTTCGAGAGCCTCTCCGGATCGCTGAAGCCATTATCAGCTCTGTAACAGCAGCTGATCCAGGAGTGAAGACTGTGCCTCTGGAGTGTGGCCGTGGCACTCTTAACATGGGCAGTTGTGCTATCATCTTTAGCAGGTGGTGCTGGTGTAGCTCACAACTTTGGATTCCTCTGAGACAGGCACTATCTCCTCTGGGAGCTTGAGCAGGACAGATGAAAAGCACAGAAACCCATGGCAAACACAAGCATCAGTTCTAGTACCCCTCTCCCAGAATTCTTTGAGAGTTTTCTAAGAGGGGACTAAAGTTTTGGCAGAGTAGCTGGAGAACAAAGCCAGAAAATCCTGCTTAAAACACATGGTGACCCTATTTTTACCCCCTGGTTGGTGTGGCCTGGGAGACATCGACTGTATCCACATTTGCCAGCTTCTTTGTTTAGGATACTCATAAATAGAGATGATGGCTAATTTTTTCTCCTGCACTCTACAGGGTAGGGTAGTTTATAGTTTCTCTCTGTAATTGAATTGTAGGCTCTGGAGGAGTGGAGAATTTTATGAGTCAGAGGAAAATCTGATAAACTGGCCTTGTCCTCGTTTGAACAGGGTTATGACAATATGTCACGTAAGGGTGTTATTTACTAGTATTTTTTTGAGAAATAATTAGGTTCTTTTTTTATAATAGAATACCTTCCAGTTAATTATCTATACTTTCTTCTAATTAAAATAGCCTATGACTGCACAAGACAGGAAAGGTAGACCTCTTTTTCCTGCTTTGGGTTTGGAGGAAAATAAGTGAATGCAGGGTAAGGTGATGTGATGAACACATTCTGAGTTCACTTAGGATGGTAACGTTTTTTCTCCTCACTCTCTAATGCAATGCCAACGTTTACATCTTCCTACAGAGGCAGTAAATGGAAGGAGAATGGACAGTAGACGGAAACACTGCTGTTTTGGTGAATGGGTGAGGTCACTGTAGCAGTTTTCTAGCTCCAGTGGTTATGGCAGGTGGTGGGGTGGGTGGCCAGTGGGAGTGGGCTCATAAATTGCAGAGTGCTTTCTGTGGGACATGTGGAGCCTTGGTGTGAAATCTTTGCTTAGCTAAGAATGCTGTTTGTGACAAAATTTTTAATATTTGTTTTAAGCTGCAGTTGAAAGGGAAATAGTTGTAATAGGGAGCAGAAGCAGGGTTATGGTACTGATTGTGAGAGGAATTAGTGTCTAATTTTCCTCTCAAATCTATTTGCAAATATGACTTTACATCAAGGCTGTGCCATTTGAACTCTGACCCACTTCCTACCACCCCCATTCCCAGGCCCACTTAATCTACGCCATACGTTATAGCCACCTGGGAAACTTTTAATCCCCTGATCCAGGAGAACAACTGGCTAATTAAACCAGAATCTTTAGGGCGAGGCCCAGGCATCAGCTATTTAATACATTTTTCCAGGTGAGTCTAATGTCTAGCCCAGATTGAGAACTATTTTTTCTGGAATGTACAGAACTATTTGCAGACCCAGAGTGTTGATAATACAGACCAGATTTCAGAAGAAGACTGTAGGTCTCTGAGAGATGGCTTGCCACGAAGCCTGGAAGACCCAGAAAGGTGGTGGCAGGCGGCACTTATGCCAGTCACTATCCCGCCTGCTCTGTATGTGTGAGTGCTGTGCCAACCCACAGGGTCAGCAACAGGGCCTTGAATATCACAAACATCTCCACCAAACAGACCAATACTTGGTTTTGTTTTCCTCCCCAGTATATTAGGAAAGATTTTTAAGTTTTTTGATACTTCATAACCTACTGAATACATGTACATTACAGAAAAGGAAATAATGAGCCAAGTTTGGCTCTCCAGATGCACGTGTGTTTATGTGTATGTTTGTGTGTGTGTGTGTGTGTGTGTGTGTGTATGAGAGAGAGAGAGAGAGAAAATGAGGGAGAAGAAGGGAAAGACAGGGAAGGAATATGTCTCTTGAGGTTTAATTTTTCTCTAGGAACTCATCCTGACCAAGTATAAAGAGGAGAAGGAAAATCTGCACTTTGAAGAAGAACTGCTGTCCTGGGGAACAGGTGAGGTCACTGTGGCAGCTCTCTAGCTCCAGAGGTATGGCATGTGGTGGGTGGCCAGTGGGAGTGGGCTAATGGAGTGCAGAGTCCACGTGTCTGTAGGACACGTGGAGCCCGGGTATGAAATATCTGCCTAGCTAGGCTTGGTGATAAGTGAAAGAGTGAAAGGGTATCATTAGTTATCCTCACCAGGACCTAGTGTCCATTCTCCTTGGGATCCTGAGATGTTAGGGGAGGCAGGACTTGTTGGCTTGGGAAAGCTTAAAGAATTCTATTGACCACATGGATTCCACTCCACCACGGGAGGCAGGCAATGCCCTGGCCTGAGACCAACTCAGAGAGGGAAACTTCCATGATGATTTGGAAGTCTCAATAAGGTGTCTTCTACAGTATCCTCCCAATCCCACCCAGTTTGTCACCTCACAACTCATATTCTATTAACCAGAGAGGCCAGAAGGAGAAGTGTCCACTGCGTATTATGTCTTAATGGCGTCCCTGACAGCTGGTTGATAACTTCACTCTAGATCAGCTTTGGCCTTGAAGATCTCAGGTCATCTACCTTTCACAGAGAATTGGGTAATTATTTTCTACTTGAGAGTCCTGAAAATGTGTAGCCAAGAAAGTATGAAAATAAGAGTGTTTTCCTAAAGCTGCTGGCTGGAATGAAAGAAAGAATAGAAGGAAAGATAATTTGAAAATATCTACTTAAGGCCATTTCACTCTAAGAAAATGTTTTATTCGTGCTTGGATCACAAAGAAATATTTGAACATTTCTCTTGAGTCATTTTCATTCATTTTATTTTACTATTAATTTTTTTTTAATTTCAATCTGGCCTCAGCAGCCTCAGACCTCTGTGACCAAAATACATCAATGATCTTCAGTATCACTAATTACTGTAACACTATTTATATGGTCTTGCTGTGAGAACCTCCTGTGGGTCCCCTTTAATTTTACAAAAACAATGACAGGGTGACAGTAACAGCTTTTGCGGTGGAGTTTCAGCCTTAAGCAGCACTTCAGGGGAATGACATGGGACCTTCTTCATCCCATTGTAATTGAGCTATAGTAGATGTATCCCAGAGGATTCTGTGTGGAGTGGGTCTGCTTAAGATCCCTGAGATTTAATTGTTACTGTCAGTGGTGCTGCAGCTGTTATTTACCAGCCTGTGAAGCCCATTTTCTTGGGTTACCAAATGATGTACAATAATTAAATATATCTTCACCAAGCACTTACCAGTTTAATGTTATATAGGCACAGCATCAGAATCTGTACTCATGGAACTTTCCATGTCTTTAAAGAAACACAGAACCTTACGTAGTAAGGGAAAACAGTGTATTATATATATCAAGGTAAACAGTTAGGAATATAAGTGGTTAGGATCAGTTGGGGAAAATTGCTTGGAATAAGTAGGATTTGAGAGAAGCCTGAAGGTTAAGAGGCATGAGAGAAAAGGTGAAGGATATCGCATTCTGAGTAGGGGAATTGGTAAGCAAAGGTATGGGGGTGGGAAAGAGGATGTTATATTTCAGGGACAATGAAGTGACTGTTAGCTAGTGTATTTGTTTCCTAAGGCTGCTGTAACCAATTACTATAAATGTATTCTCTCACAGTTCCAGAGACTAGAAGTCCTGGAATGAAGGTGTTGGCAGGGCTGGTTCCTTCTGGAGAATCTGAGGGAGAAACTGTGCTCTGCGCCTTTCCGTCTTCAGGTGGCACTCTTTGGTGTTACTTGGCTTGTAGATGCATCCCTCCCATCTCTGCCCCTGTCTTTACATGGCCTTCTCCCTTGGGTCTCTGTGTCTTTAATCCTTTTTTCATTTCTCTTTTAAGGACACTGGTCATTGAATTTAAGGCCCATCCTGAATCCAGGATGGTCTCCCCAAGAGATACTTGATTTAATGACATCTGTAAAGACCCTATTTACAAATAATATCACATTCACAGGTGCCAGGCATTAGGACTTGGACATATCTTTTGGCAGGACACTGTCAACCCACTATAGATAGTAAAAGTGGATAAGGTTGAATGGATGGAGAGGTCTGCTTGTGTCAGTTCCTGAATTTTTATGTCATAGTGGGGATTCCAATATGAACTTCTCAGCTATCATTAAACAATGGACATTTTTTTGGGGAAGGATAACGAAATGAGCTCATGTGGGGTAATTTGCATCGAGGATTGAGGAGAAATCAGTCTGAAGGCCAGAAGAGTCAAGGTGTGTGAACACGGACTAAGGACTACAGGTCATTCTCACCTAGCAGGGGAAATACCATGATTACTAAGAACTGTAAGTTAGTAGTAGGTGGTGATTTGCATACATCATGGGGTGTCTTGCTTAGATTTGCCTCTAACTTAAACCTCCTGGGTTCCTCCTATGGCCTTCAGCCACAGCCAAGGTGAAATCTGTACAGAACTATTTCTGTACTAGCAAAAATCATCCTTTTTTGCATCCTAGCATAATGTAGGTGGAGATGGAGTACATGACCGCTCAGGTTTTGGGAGCATCCAGTAGGGGAGCATGATGCTTTGAAAGCAACAGGGACAAAATATTTCTCTTTAATTAGCTAAGAGTTAGAATCAAGGAGAACCTGGAGTTAACGTGGCCAACATCAGGAGCAGACAAATTTGGCTGAGACATAGGTGTGAGACCACACAATGCACTAAGTCAGGAGACAACACACGTTATTTTTACTGATGCCCACTTCTTCCCCTAAAAGTTTCTGTGTTCATATCCTGCCCTTTCAACTGTGTTGCAATCTTCTTGAGAATAGTGACCATGTTTTAAGCTTATATCCCTGTAGCACAGTGCTGGGTGCACAGCATATACTTAGCCAGTGCTTGCTTCTTGATGGAAACAGCTACTGGCCTCCTTATTCTTTTCAGTATTACAAACAAAACACATGAAAAAATCAATGACAGTGATGAAGGTTTGCTTTAAAGTGGATGAAAGACTCATAGCCATTGTAGGTCTTCCTATTGTTCCCAGAATTTCTGGGCATAGACTGTTGACCATATACACTATGGTTTGCTTGATGGAGTCAGAAGAACAGGTAAGAAGGTGAGACCCAGTGAGATAATCAAAACTCTGTCACTAAAGAGCATCGCCCAGGAGCACTTCAGTTCTTTTCAAAAGCAACTGGAGAATGGAGAGTACACAGATTGCATAAGATATGTCTCTAAATCTGTTAGAACTAAGACTTACCATGAAGGCCCTAGACATTTAAAGCTATTCAATGTTTCAGCCTCTTTCTTGGGAAAAAATAGAAATAACAAATTACTTTTGGGAACTAATGTTTTCATGAAAGTCCTACCAAAATCTGCATACATCTTTCTCAAATACATTTCATGTTATTGCAACAATGGAACGATACTAATGATCCTTTCTGAATTATTATAAAAATATTTGCCGGGAGACTGAGGCAGGAGAATGGCGTGAACCCCGGGGGGCAGAGCCTGCAGTGAGCCGAGATCGCGCCACTGCACTCCAGCCTGGGCGACAGCGAGACTCCGTCTCAAAGAAAAAAAAAAAAAAAATTTGCCCATAAATGTTGCCAACTTGCTGTTTACTGTTAAAGAGCAAAGAGGAAACAAGTCCATCAAAACCACCCCAAATCAGCTAACAGAGATTTGAGCCCTGGCATTGTCAGTCATTCCTGCCACAGGAGCCTTAATAAGAGAGGTCAACATCTTCTCCCTCAGAAGCAGACAACTGTTTGCACACACAGCACCAGCCTCTCCTACTGCCCCTCACACACTGGGTCTGAGATACCTGCTTAGACATGTGAACTAGGAGAAAATCTCAATATGAGGAGGCTAAATAGTGTGGCAATACCGAAATGTTGTGAATACTGCTTTTTTAGCACATGAAGTATAACTGGTCCAACAGTCTTGCCTTTACTTTTTTTTTTTTAACAAGAAAAAGAATATGAGTAGACTTTATCTAAGATATTAACTTCTTAGTTCTAAAAGCACTTGTAACAAAAACCAAATTGTTTTTGTGGGGAGGATGGTAGAAATTCATAATTACTGGGATTCCTTGTCTCATGAATGAGTAATGCTAAGTGTCATAGGGCTACTTAAGAATGCATTTATTTATCTTTTAAATTGTTAAAAAGCAAATACATTGCATAAAGGTGATTATTTTAACTATTTTAAGCATATACTTCAGTGACATTAAATACATTCACATTGTTGTGTGTGTGTGTGAGGCTACTTAAAAAAATTTATCTTGGTCACTTTTTTTCCTTCAAAATATAAAAACAATACTCAAAGTTCCTGCATATCCAGTTCAGTGAGGTTAATATTCTTGCAGAGAAAACTCTGATATCAGCTCAGCTCTGATAATTCTTTTTTTTTTTTTAACAGTCTCGCTCTGTCACCCAGGCTGGAGTGCAGTGACGCCATCTCGGCTCACTGTAACCTCCACCTCCCTGGTTCAAGAAATTCTCGTGCCTCAGTCACCCGAGTAGCTGGAATTACAGGTGTGCATCACCATGCCCGTCTAATTTTTGTATTTTTAGTAGAGGCGGGGTTTCACCATGTTGGCCAGGCTCTTCTCAAACTCCTGGCCTCAAATGATCCACACACCTTGACCTCCCAAAGTGCCAGGATTACAGGCGTGAGCCACCATGCCCAGCCAGAATATTATTCTGATCATTCTGACTTGCTTCATCTGCTGCCTCTTAGGTAGTTGTGTGAAGTCATAATTAGCAAATTCTGGGTGAAAAAAGATTTCAAGTCACAAAGATCTCTCATAACTAACGTCAATGGAAAATTCTTTCTTTGAGATTGCCCTGATTCCAGTATACTGTTTAATCCGCTTGGCCCATCTGTGTCATACTTGTTAAATTCTTTTACTAAATCTGGGCAGACATAACTGTAGCACTCCTTTACTGCAGTAGCTGTTTCTAGGGATTGCTCTGAAGGAATTTCTACTTCTCAGCCTCTGAACAGTTGCTGAATGAAATATGTGATGCTTGCCCTATGATTGGAATGTGCTTATGGCAGTTACCAACCCCATATCCTTCAGCTGGAGGTGGGATGGCAGTTGCCAACCCCATATCCTTCAGTTGGAGGTGGGACAGGAGTTCCACCATCTTTACTATCTCTTCCCATACCAGTCAACGCCTGTTTTCTTATTTGTTTTGATGCTCGGGATGCTGCTAATGCAAGAACAGCCTGTATGGCTATGTATGAGCCTGGAATATTGAAGAACTCAAACACTATTTCAGCAGCATATTCTGTTTTCTGGAGCATTCAGTGGACGTTTAGTGAAAAGAAAGTAATGACCCACATGTTCTGCTTTAAGTATTTAAAGATTACTTGCTCCAAACCTTTCTGTCAACAGTCTTCAACTAAACCATGGCGGGTTCACCACTTCATGGTATATGTGGCTTTTCCTGTTACATCATCCCCAGTGAAGAAGTCTATGACATTGGCTTTCTTTATCACCCTCTTTTAAGCTTAATTGCCCACTTTTGCTGAATTCTTGAAAGCAATACATCAAGGGATAATAAACTATTGTTCTGTATTTGCAACATGTCCCAGTTTTGTATACTCAGTGCCACAATCCACCATACGCACTGGTAGCTGTCCCACCATCTTCCTTTCTGCTGCTATCACCCTTTCTTCCCTCTTGCCGCCCCACTGCTTTATCTGGTCAGTACTGGTTTGAGATTCATGGCAGGAGATGGGGACTTTCTAACCCTCCATAGCTGGGTACCCTCTCTTACAACTTCTTCCTCTTTCGCTGCCTTTTCCCAGGAAGTCAAGATGGTCCATTGGTGCCCATGCCCCAGTCAGACCCAGGCCAGGTTGTTTTGAATGGAAGTTATAGGGGCAGTAGAATAATACTTTGATTTCTAGATTATTTTTTTTGCCTCAGTGCTTATTTTAAATGGCCTAAAAATCAAGCCTAGTCTAGACAATGTTGGCAAGAATCTAATCTCGATAGATTAGAAATAAAGTATGAAAAGAGCCAAATGGAAGCAGTGCCTAGTCTAAGATCACCTAGGAATATAAAAGAGATGGCGATGGAGAGATACTGAATGATGCAACCAGGTGTGGTCACAAGTACAAATGTTTAGGTTGAAATATGGGAAGGAGATGACATATCTGGAGGGAAACTGAGGAAGTAAGCAGGAGGTGCATTGAGGGGAAGTTGAGGTCACTATGTAAGTTATGTTAGGTATATTTTAACTGATTAACTCTCTGGGCAACGCTCTCAAACTTAGATGAACATCTGAATGACCTGTGGTTTAAAAAAAAAAAAAGATAAATCTGTATGACTCCTGCCTGAAACCTGTTGAATCAGAATCTCCAGGGTAGTATTTGTTTTAGAAAGCTTTTTAGGAGATGAGTTGAGGTAGATATATTTAGGCTAGAGGAATAATTTTATAATGTTGCAGAAACTAGTTTCTATCTCTCAATGAAAGGGAGGTGGCCTGAGGAGTTAATAGTACCACCGACAAAAAAGACAGGGATTGTTTTTCACTCAGCAATCAGATTGTGGACTCAAGAAGGTAGTTCTGCGTTGCTAGGGATGTTTAAGAACATGCAAGACAAAGTCATGTGATGAAATGGGATAGGAGAGGAAGGCTTTGAGGACACTGTGCAGATCAGAAGTGGTTGGCGGGGGGACCCTGCTATTGGCCTGTTGTAGCTCCTCTGTGAAGAAGAATATCTCTTCAGAGGAGGGGAATGGAGATTGATGATATGACAATGCAGTCCAAAGCAGAATAAGCTTGCCCAAAACACACACAGGAGTTGACTCGACTCTTTGATGTTGTCACTGGAGATGTTGTCATCTTGCCTCAATTCCTAGGACAGGAGAGTTGGTGATCAAAGTGAGATTCACAGTTGTGTACTAGGTGTTTGCATTGAGTTATAAGTGCATGCAGGGTGATGGCTTCATACATTTGAATATCAGTATATCTCTAGTATTTGATTTAATCATATTAAGACTATAGTGCACCAAAAGCTCCATAAAACCAGAGACTTTTCTTATTTTGTTTGCTGTTGTATCCCTAGAATCTATAACAGTACCTGGCACGTAGTAGATGGATCTGGATCTTCAATAAATGTTGAACTAATGAACGAATGAATCCATTGTTTAAAAGATGCAATTAAGAACAGTAGAAATCTGGCTGGGCACGGTGGCTCATGCCTGTAATCACAGCACTTTGGGAGGCTGAGGTGGGCGGATCACTTGAGGTCAGGAGTTGGAGACTAGTCTGGTCAACATGGTGAAACCCCATCTCTACTCAAAATACAAAAATTAGCCGGGTGTGGTGGTGCATGCCTGTAATCCCAGCTACTCGGGAAGCTGAGGCAAGAGAATTGCTTTTACCTGGGAGGTGAAGGTTGCAGTAAGCCGAGATTGTGCCATTGCACTCTAGCCTGGGTGACAAGAGTGAAACTACATCTAAAACAAACAAACAAACAAGCAAACAAACAAAAAAAAACAGTAGAAATCCCTGAAACCAGATGAACCACACCACCAAACAAGTTGAGACTGCACATCATCCTCTTCACAGAGGTGAATAAAAAATTGATGTTGAAACTTGATCTAAGCTAATTGTTTATCTTCTTATTTATTCTCCTATTATTTATTGGGGAGAGTTAGTATTTTGAGTCTTTCTTCTTCCCAAATTAAATCAATTTTCAGAACTTTCATTTGTACTAAGTGTAAATAACGTCAAATACTTTATGTATTACTCTTCTAAGTGCATTACATTTTTTAACTTGAAGAGATGATGTCTTAGCATCAAATTTGAATCATCATTTTACAATGGGGAAAGATTTCCTTTTCAATGGTAGATTTTTTTTGCCTTGAAATTCTTATGGATATTCAAAATTTAGAGAACTATAGTGCAAAGTGATTTAACATATATTAGAATGAACAGGGTATGACACTCAGCAGTAAAGAGAAGATATCTGTGGGCTTACAAGGATAGAATCTACATTTCTCCTTTCCTCTTGTTTTTTTGGAGTGGCAAAAGATGATTCCTTTTTTGTTGTGGGTCTAAAGGATATGTTGTATGTGTTGGCAATTTCTTCCCTTACTCATGAAGGAGTTATGCTAATAGTAACCAGGATCTAATGGCATCCTTGGCGTTTGATTTGATTTTGGAGAGACTAAACCAGGTACCACGCCTCAGTCAAGCAGCCAGAAATAGCATTTGGAGTGTTTGCCTAACTGTCCATGGGAAAGGCCAACCATAAATTCTAGATATTCCACAGGCCACCCAGAGAATTCTGGCAGGATACACACACACACACACACACGAAACCACCACTAAGAGACAGCCACTCAGGATTAGGCAAGTGATGGTCACCAGCCACTGGCAAACTTTGGCGAAAACATCAGTTATCATTTCCAGCTTTGGGGGTTTGCCTTGTGTCTAGAGCCCACATCAAATACATTGCTGCAATTAAATAGATTCTTTGCCACATTGAGTTTCATTGGAATGTTTCCTTGCACTTCTCTGATGCATATAAATGAGGTGAAAATCTTATTTTGCTTTCTTCAGAGCCTGAAATATAAAGATTATGAAGAACGGCTGTCATCATAACATAGAAGCTTTTGAAAACAGTCTGTGGCTTAAAGCAAATCATTTTCTTCCCATGAATTAATTATCTAGCATTATGAATTTCTGTGAAGCCTATATAACCAGGCTTATGTTTTCTTATGCTGTTTTTATATTGGAGTTGCATGACAGTAACTTCCTATTTTCTTTTCAAGTGGAAAGATGGGTGGAAACTCTTTGTAAGCTGTAAAATGCCATTCACATTTAAACCACCATAATTTCTAAAGTTTTTAAAATTGCATTTGGTACCATTTACAAGGGTTTTTTAAATGCTTATTGATTATGTTTCTGGTAGTATTTCACTCAGAAGATGTCTCTTGTCCAGTGTGCACATCTATAAGAAGCAAATTATTCTGTCTGCTTGCATTGCCGCATGCTTTGAAGAAAACGTTCTGTAGCTACCAGCAGAATTCTATGGTTCGAATAATGCCAGAAGCATTTCTGCTTAGATAATCATATGAAGCCAGGTGGGATTAATTAGAGACACTATATGCTCACAACTGAGGCACCAGCTTTGGTTCCATTCCTGTGACTTCCTGGCACCACTATTAAGCTAAGAATTCTAGCTAGTGACAGTGGAGTTCAGACTCACCACCCCCGTCGGGGTACTTTGAGGAGAGTTTAAAGATAGTAGGGCCTATGCCTCTCCCTGTTACTGCTCTTTTGCCAAGGTTAACAAAAGAGTCACTTGGGTAGGAGGTACAGGGCAGAGAGAAATCCTGTCCTCTGGGTGAATGATGGTGAAAGGACCAAGTCTTCTGTGTGGTGATCAGGTTGGGGTGGCTCCTGCTGCTGCCACTAATCCTAGCATTTTGGGTTTTCTCCTCACAGCTTTTCCTCCTGGATCTGTGGGAAACCTGTCCTGATTCAGCCTCAGGTCCTGAGAGCTGGGCCTGGGGTGGAATTGACTGAGGCCAAACCAAGGATTTGGGAGCAAAGAGCAGTTTATGTTTTTGTCAAGGGCAAGGTTGACCTGGGATACAAAGAACTGTCTAAATCCTGTAGTCCAAAAAAAAAAAAAAAAAAGAAAAGAAAAAAAAAGAGGTGGAGAATGAGAACTTTGCTGTGGAAGGTCACCAACAGAGAATATAAAAGATGGAATAAGCTGGGTGGACCTCGGAGAGCCCTTCTGAGGCAATGATGCATCCATCCCTCAATTTCCTTTTGGCCTGAAGTCTAATTTGTGAAAGCAATTTTCCTTCTACATTAGGTTTTCATTGATTATAGCTCCTTAAATCTGACACCTTGTTGAGCTGTACAAGGACTTG
The DNA here is from genome assembly GCF_029281585.2 of Gorilla gorilla gorilla. Taxonomy (NCBI): domain Eukaryota; kingdom Metazoa; phylum Chordata; class Mammalia; order Primates; family Hominidae; genus Gorilla; species Gorilla gorilla. Next base: position 111,997,194 of record NC_086017.1, on the reverse strand, counting down.
GGGACCCATCCAAAGGAAGCTTTGCCTTTTCCTCCTTAGCTTTACCAGGTGATTTTGATGCATTTCTTTGAGGAGAGTTCCTGGTATGGAGGTCTAGACATTGAACTTTGGGGAGTAGAAAGCTCTCATGGAAATATCCCAGGTTTCTATATTAAATGATTATTTCTAAAGACAAGTACATACATACATATTTTGTTTACTTATTCAATCCAAGTGATTAGTCATTGAGCAGTCAGCTTGGGCTGCTATAACGAAATGCCGTGGACTGGGTGACTTAAACCAGAGAAGTTTATTTCTCACAGTTCTGGAGGCTAGGAATTCCACTATCAAGGTGCCAGCAGATTCAGTGCCTGGTGAAGACCTCTTACTAGCTTTCAGGTTGCTGCCTTCTTGCTGTATCCTCACATGGTGGAGACAGAGCTCACTGTGGTTTCTCTCCCTATTCGTATAAGGACACCAGTCTCATCATGGGAGCCTCACCCTCATGACTACATTTAAACCTAATTACTTCCCAAGGCTTCACCTCCAAATTCATCATATTGGGGGTAGGGCTTCAATATATGAATTTTGGGAGGACATAAACTGTTAGTCTATAACAAGGAGAAAAATAATGCAGTTGAACTGTGACTCAGTTTCCCCCGACTATCTGGGGGATGCTCCAAGTGGAATGGGGGAAAGAAGGCAGGTGCCTAGTCAACGTGATTCTGGACTCCAGGTAAATACACTAATGAAATATGCTAGCAGAAGGGTCTTTTCTGTAGAATGCTCCTAGCAGGATATCCTTGAAAAATGACATGAAAGCTGGGGTATAACACAGAGATGTTTCATAAAATGCTCCCTTATGGTAGGAGATAACACCACAAAACCTCCATTGTGGACCTCATCTTTCACTCTGGGCCAGAGAGTTGACGTCTGTCATGAACCGAAAGGAGCTGGGGAACTGCTCTCAATGTCCCCAACTTTTCTCTGCTTTTCTGGAACCTGAATCTTTTACTGGATTACCTGACTCTTTTACATCATGATGAAAGCTTGACACTGGCTATAATCTTGATTTGTGTGAGTCTGATCCTTTGTGTCAGATCAGGCAATAATAAAATAGAGCAAATAAAACAAACAAAATGGTTCCAAGTACATGTGTTTGTCTAAGATCTACTTATTTCTATTTTTAGCTTTTTTGTTGTTGGTAAAAAATTGTCCACATACAATTTATAGAGAAGAATAAAAGACAGAAATTTCAATCAGGTTCTTTAAGTGTTCAATGGATTATTTTTTTCTATTGTTTTATTGTGGTGAAATATACATGACATAAAATTTACCATTTAGCCATTTAAAGTGGACAAATCAGTGGCATCAAGCTTACTTGCATTCCTGTGCACTCATTACCACTATCCATCTATTAAAGGTTTTCACTATCCCAGACAGAAATACTGTACTCATTAAACAGTAACTCCCCATCTCCCTTCCCCCTAGCCACAGGTAACCACCAATCTACTTTCTGTCTTCATGAATTTGCCTATCCTAGGTACCTCACATAGTGGAATCATACAATTTATTTGTCCTTTTATGTTTGGTTTATTTCACTTAGCATACTGTTTTCAAGGTTCATTCATGTTGTTACATGTATTATTATGCCATTTCATTTAAAGGCTCATTAATATTCCATTGTGTATACATACCACATTTTGTTTATCCATTCATCTGTTGATAGACATTTGGGTTGTTTCCAGGTTTTTGGCTACTGTGAAGAATGTTGCTGTGAACTTTGGTGTATAAATATCTGAGTCCTTGTTTCCAATAGTTGGGTGAATATATTCAGAAGTAGAATTGCTGAATCATGTGGTAATTCTATGTTTAACTTTCTGAGGAGCCACCTTAATGTTTCAGTGGCTGTGTCATTTTACATTCCCACTAGCAATATGCAAGAATTACAGTTTCTCCACCTCCTTGCCAACACTTTTTATTTTCCATTAAAAAACCATTGCTACCTGATGGGTATCTATTTTTAAGTGTCTCATTATTAAATAACCAAAAGGTAAATAATATTTTACTACTTTCTAGCTTGCCCCTCTGAGCAGCTAGTTCCATCTTTCTGGACCAGCCTCGACTCTGGAACAGACCTGTCCCTGGAGTGAAACTGCCAAGACTGCACTGCTAAGCTACTTCCTTGGAGGACTTAGCTGATATAATTCCCTTCTTGTCACCTCCAGCCAATGTTTTTGGGTAATTGATGGGTGATTAACAGAGAAACTTGTGGGGCAATTTGGAACTACTAGTATGACTTCATTGAACAAGAACAGTTAAAGAATAATGATAAATTTGCATCAATTTTCTTTGCAGGGCCTTTCTCTAGTGTTATGTCCAAATTGGCTTTGATTATCCATGCAGTGAAGAGGGATTTGACGTATGTTACCTGAGCCATTGCTCTGTTAATTGTCTTATTCTTTGTGTTATGATTTACCTTCTAGACAGTTGAAAGGTGATATTTGTTTAATGAAGGTGATTTTATTTTCCAATGTGATTATTGATATTTTGAATACAATATTCATTAAGTTTCATTGCTAAGTTTAAATTGCTAATTGCTTAAATCTTCAGTGCATTAAAAGGGCATGCACATTCTGAATGTCACAGCTTGCTTTTTGTGTAGTTACTTATTTGTTTTTGTTGCTAGTAAAACAAATATCTGCTCACTTTAGCTCTTTGGGGCTTGTCTGCTTCTGTTTACCACTGAAGCCCAAACATTCAGGCTGCAGTTGGCACTACAGAGATGGGAGGACAGGCTGGAGACTGTTCTCCCTCCAGGGTTGTTGATAAAGCTGTCAGCCAGGTTGTGGGGGTAGAATTCTGGCAACACTTGTGTTCAGAATTTCTTAAGCTTAGCCAACTGGCAAGGGATATAATCAAAGGGGAATGAATATGACAGTCTAACTCCCTGCTACATAAACACACACACAAACACACACACACACACACGCATGCAAAATAACATTCATGTTGATTCTGGGATATACTGTGAGCTATAGCAATCTCTAAACATGTTCAATTTGAAAAGCTGAATGCAATATGTGCTTTGCTTAACTTATTTATTTTTTACACATAGAAAACCTACTAAAGCTCTTAGGTCTGTCTTTCTGGGACCTTACATAAGTAGCCAGTTTTATAAAAATAAATCTTATGATCTTATAAAAAAGTTTAGGTTCATAAATTATATTCGGTATATTTTAATTGAAATAGTACTTATAAGGGCCTTCTAAATGTTTCCATAATTTTTTCTTTATCATTTGTAAACTTAAAGTGGGTTTTCAGAGCTATGGATCATTTATGAAGTTTGGGGTAGATTATAAATTGGTACACCTTTCTGGATTGTAACTTGGCAATATATATGAGAAGCATTCAGAGTTTGCAGAACCATCATTCTTCCACTATTTTTTCCTAAGGAAATAATGAAAGTATGTGGAAAGATACAGTGACAAAGATGTAAGGATATTCAATGCGGTGTTGTTTCTTATAATAAAACATGTTAGATTTAAAATAATATTATCTATGTAATGAGGTATCATGTAAGTATCAAAAAGGCTATAGAAGAATGTTTGAGGATTTACTTTAGGTGTCAACCTGATTGGATTAAGGAATATCTGAAGAACTGATAAAGCATTACTTCTGGGTGTGCCTGTGATGCTGTTTCCAGAGGAGATGGGCATGTGAGTTGGTGGAGTGAGTGGGAAAGATCCATCCTTAATGTGGACAGGCACCATTCAATTTACTGGGGGATCAGATAGACCAAAAAGGCAGAGGAAAGCTGAATTCCCCCTTTCTGTCTCCTGGAGCCCCTGCCAATAAGGACATCAGAACTCTGGCCTCTCTGACCTTGGAACTGTGGTACTTACACTAACAGCCCCCTGGGTTCTCAGACATTTGGCTTTTCTAGTCTGAGGCTTTGGGACTTGGACTGAGCCATGCTACAAGCATCTCAGGGTCTCCAGCTGGCAGATGGCCTGTCATGAGACTTCCCAGCCTCCATAATCATATAAGCCAATTTCCCTAATCTCTTCTTGTGTGTGTGTGTGTATTCATATCATCTGTCTATATCTATACATCTTACTACATCTGTCTATATCTATACATCTTACTACATCTGTCTATATCTATACATCTTACTACATCTGTCTATATCTATACATCTTACATGGCGTCAGGCAAAGAGAGCTTGTGTAGGGGAACTCCCCTTTATAAAACCATCAGATCTCATGAGACTTATTCACTATCACGAGAAGAGCACAGGAAACGTCCGCCCCCATGATTCAGTTACCTCCCACTGGGTCCCTCCCATGACATGTGAGAATTATGGGAGATACAATTCAAGAGCTCTGTCTCTCTGGAGAACCCTAATACAAATATTTAATGACAGAAAAACATATATGATATGTTAAAATTTTAAAAGTATGCTTTTAAACAATATGTATGATATCTACATGAAAACAGCAGAGGAAGGTCTTCAAAGTATTGAGATGTATATCTAAATCTCGGGATTATGAGTGATTTTTTGTATTTTTTTTTGGTTACCTATCCTTTTGAAAATTTATGTAATAAATAATTTTTTTAAACAATACCCAAAGTGGTTGTAAAAAAATTTTTTAATGTGCCTAACATATATATAATTCTTTGCAACTCAACTTAATTTGCTATTAACCCAACTGTAGCTATCTGGTTAAGGGTAAAATTCTTCATTAAAAAAGCTGCTTTTATTGAGTGTTTATAACCACTAAATAGTTTTATAATCTTGAGGTTATCCGGTCCACAGAAGCAAGAGGAAGATGTGCCAGAGAGGAGTCAGAGAGGAATGGGGAGGGAGAGAAACACAAATAATGAGATTAAATTGCATTTCCATTTAATTTTCAAATTATCTGTAATGACTTTAAGCATGGATTCATCTGGAAAAACTTCTAAGTATTATATTGAACTTGGCATTAGTGGCCTGGGGCATGTTAGAGTAAGAATTTTTAAATATGCCTAACAAGAACTTTATCTTAAGATTCATTCATTTTAGGTGTACATTTTGCTAATGTCATGAAACACTTTTCAGGGTTGAGTATGCTTTGGTGGTAAATTATATAAAGTGGTCATACTACCAAGTAACATTTATATGTTCTCAAGGCTCTTATAGGAGCTTCTTTAAAAAGGGTAACTTATTTGTTTCTGCAATAGAACCATGACTGGGTGAGGTGAAGGACTGCTGTGAATGTGATCAGAGGGTAGACAGAAAATTGCAGGTCCTGGAAGGGATGGTATGTGGCTGGCTGGTGGCCTGGCCAGTGCTTGGTGGTATTTAACGCAGTTAGAGTTCTCCATTCAGCTTACTGTGCTGCTGTGCCTCCCTTTATAAGGAAAAGACGCATTACAGTGCAGGCAATGGTAAAAGGAGATGTGGATGACAATACCTTTGGTCGTTTGGAAAAGTTGACTCTACAGTACAAAGAAAGACTTATGGGCATCGGAGAACCTGAACAGGTTGTGGACAGACAAGAAGAGATGTACGTATTAGTCTATTCTCACACTGCTAATAAAGACATATCCGAGACTGGGTAATTTATAACGGAAAGAGGTTTAATGGACTCACAGTTCCACATGGCTAGGGAGGCCTCACAATCATAGTGGAAAGCGAAGGAGGAACAAAGTCACATCTTACATGGCGACAGGTAAAGAGAGCTTGTGTAGGGGAACTCCTGTTTATAAAACTATCAGATCTTGTGAGACTTATTCACTATCATGAGAAGAGCACAGGAAAGATCCACCCCCATGATTCAATTACCCGCCACTGGGTCCCTCCCATGACATGTGGGAATTATGGGAGCTACAATTCAGGATGAGATTTGGGTGGGGACACAGCCAAACCATATCAATGTATAACTGGTAATGTGTGGAAGCCACTCTTCATTTCTTGCTGTGTAAATGGACATGAAATCACAGTTGTCATTATGGAAAGAGCAGTGAACAGGGTCCTGAGACAGGGCTCTAGTCTTAGCTTTCTTTTGACCAGACTCTCTGAGTTTTAGTGCATTTACTTGTTAAATTAACAGTTGAACTACATGTAGTAATTCTAAGGTCCCTTCTAGAATGATGTGCTACTGTTTGAATAGTGGAAACAGTAATACATTGGGGGTTACTACAAAAATTTCTAACTCATCATTATCCCTTCATTTGGGTTGCCAGCCAAAATCCTCCAGGTACAGTGAATCAGGACTGCTCATCACTGAACTCTTTAGCAATTCCAGAGATCTAGAATTAGTCTAGATTGGAACACAGTATCTGTTTCCCGTCCTTGGTTTTGGAAACTTTCTCAGACTCCACACTGTGGCTTTCTGGATGTGGTTCTCCACTGCCTCTTGCTTCTGCATGTGCCCTGCCTTCCCTGGTTTCAGCTCTTCCACAGCTTCTGGAGGGAGACTAAGGAAAGTTATGAGACATATTAATAAGTTATTATAACACCTGCTTTTTAAACTAGTTGAACAAATATAAAAATTCTATTTTTTTATTTTTAAGTTTCAGATATTTTTAGGTTTCATTTTTAGGTTTTATTCCTTCATTTATTGATTCACAAAAGATTTATTACAAGCTGGAAGACTTTTTTTCCCTGAAAGATTTTTTTCCCCGTCAACACATGGCACTTATTCTAGAAGTGTTTTGGAATTTGGTACAAACACAATTTGAGTAAAACTTTAAAAAATCTTAGCAAATTCATTGGGAATAGAAAATATGTATTTTATTATTTTTCTAATCTATTACTACTCAATACCATGTTTTATTGAGAATTGCTACATGAAATGGTCATACATTAAAACATACATCAGACAAGGTAGTTTAAAATATACCTCTTTTATATTTTGGATTGGAATTTGCATTTCATCATATTTAGAATTTTTATCATTAGGTACACATAGATGATTCATTGCATCTCTTATATGGAATATGTTTCATTGTTTCATTCCACAGCTTCAGTAAATAGCTCTGACATTGGCAGAAAGGTTTAAGTCCATGTGTAAAGTCTGGCAATGCGGGGCTTGACTTTTTCAATTCTTTTTCCAACTAGAAATGTCTAAGGATGTTGACTTATTGAAATATCTTTGCTACTTTGCCCTGGAAAGTTTCATAATATGCTTCACAGAACAATTGCCACATCTTAGAAGGAGTTTATGAGCTCATGCGGGAACTTAAAGTTCTAATGTAGAGGTGTTTTGCTGTTTAACAAGAAGGTCAGTGGTAAAACTGAATACTATGTTCTCTTCCCCATCTTTTTCTAAAGGTTAATCACATTTTAGTAAAATTATGAACTCACAGACTGTCTCATGTGCTGACAGTACTGCATCATGGCCCCTAACACATCCACACACATGTGTCCCATTCCTAGAAATAGAGGAGAGGATATGAGGTAATTTGTGATGAAATTCTGATCAGAATGTTTTGAAGTGTTCACTGACAAAATTCGCAATAACACAATCATATGGCCACCATTACAGTTGTGGCTGAGCACCTTACTTTTAGGAAAATATTTACAGATAATAAATTTTACTGACTTCAAGACATTTTATTATTTTATGCAACACAGCAATAATGTCTTTTATGATATAATGTTTGTATTTATAGAGGGATGGTTTATAAACATTCCCAAGTAGACTATCAAGCTTGCATTAGCTCTCACAATCTTTCTTAATATCTTCCTCCTGAAAAAAATTAAAGTACCCAGCGAAGCATAAATAAATTGCTCAGCTTCATATCATTAGGCATTAGAAAGTAAGGAAACTAATGGGCTTTCACTTCTCACCGTTTTTAAACAACTTCTTGTGGATCATGTTCAAAGACGCTGGAATCGAGCTCCTTCTAACACAGCGAAACACAGCATAGAGAGTAAGAGAAAGTCCCAACTATGAGGATTTTATAGGCAAGTGGCATGTGTTGTCTGTCACCAGAAGTAGAAGTCTAACACTTTTGCCCACTGCACCTTGGTGTCAGAGTCACCAGGAAAAACACAAAAACGCAATACAGCCAAGTACTAAATGGAACCATACTTTACTCATATAAAGAGAGCAAGATCAGCTTCAGTAGTGGGCATTGGTCCCCCATGTCCCACAGGTCCCTCCTGGCAGCCAACACAGGGCCGTTGGCCACATGCACTCCTCTAGTGCTGCAGAACAAAGGACCCTGTCTCCTCCCTGCAGAGGACAGATATAGCCCAGCTTGAGCTGTGAGGACTCTTCATATCTGGATAAGAAGGTGTTCCAGGCCCAAGGCCCATTCTTATGCAGCCAAGTGGAGATGAAAAGACTGCATGGACAAGAAACTGCCTTTTCCAGCAGAGGAGGCATGGAGAAAAATCTATATCCTGATACACACCTCCATACTTATGACATCTTATACTTACAAGGAGGAAATGTAACTCATATCCACTTGAGTAATAGTGAAATTATAAATATAACTTCCTTGACTCTTCATATTCCTATGGCTTTCTGAGATAGAGGTTATATAGCTCTGAAAATGCATAAAAAATGGGGCTATCGGTTTTCAAGTGTGTTTTTTTTTCTGATAAGTGTTTAGTTATCTCTAATTTTTGGCACATGGATAATACCAAGACACGGAATTATTTCATGGTCCCAAACAAGTTTACTTTATTGTTCATTTCACTGCAGAGACCATTACGTGACTATGAGACACGTAGAACATCAATGGGCATTTTCGTGGGTGGGTGGAGGGAGATGGAGAGAGAGTACTCAACAGGTACGAAGTTACAGTTAAACAGGAGGAGTAAGTTCTGGTGTTTGTTGCAGAATAGGGGGACTACAGTTAACAATATTGTATATTTCAAAATAGCTAGAAGAGGAGATTTGGAATGTTTTCATTTATCATTTCTACAAAGAAATGATAAATATATGGTAGTGGATATGTTACTCTCATTTGATTATTGCACAATGTATGCATGTATCCAAACCACCCTGCACTCCATAAATATGTACAATTATGTGTCAATTTAAAAAAATAAATAATTTTAAAAATGGCTTTCTAAGAAGATATACACATTTTTATTATGAATTCCAGAAATGGAAAAGTAGTTCTGGAAGTCAAACATGCAAAGAAATCAATAAAACGTATTAGTATATCTTGTCCCTTTAGAAACACTGCCACCTTCTCCTCTAGTCTGACTCTTTAAAGTTAGTGTAGTTTAAAAGTTAAAATTTGAGAATGACTAAATTAGTAGTTATTTAACTACTTGTTAAATAACTTGTTAGTTATTTAGCTACTTGTTAAATAACTTGTTAGTTATTTAGCTACTTGTTAAATAACTTGTTAGTTATTTAGCTACTTGTTAAATAACTTGTTAGTTATTTAGCTACTTGTTAAATACCTTGTTAGTTATTTAGCTACTTGTTAAATACCTTGTTAGTTATTTAGCTACTTGTTAAATACCTTGTTAGTTATTTAGCTACTTGTTAAATACCTTGTTAGTTATTTAGCTACTTGTTAAATACCTTGTTAGTTATTTAGCTACTTGTTAAATACCTTGTTAGTTATTTAGCTACTTGTTAAATACCTTGTTAGTTATTTAGCTACTTGTTAAATAACTTGTTAGTTATTTAGCTACTTGTTAAATAACTTGTTAGTTATTTAGCTACTTGTTAAATAACTTGTTAGTTATTTAGCTACTTGTTAAATAACTTGTTAGTTATTTAGCTACTTGTTAAATAACTTGTTAGTTATTTAGCTACTTGTTAAATAACTTGTTAGTTATTTAGCTACTTGTTAAATAACTTGTTAGTTATTTAGCTACTTGTTAAATAACTTGTTAGTTATTTAGCTACTTGTTAAATAACTTGTTAGTTATTTAGCTACTTGTTAAATAACTTGTTAGTTATTTAGCTACTTGTTAAATAACTTGTTAGTTATTTAGCTACTTGTTAAATAACTTGTTAGTTATTTAGCTACTTGTTAAATAACTTGTTAGTTATTTAGCTACTTGTTAAATAACTTGTTAGTTATTTAGCTACTTGTTAAATAACTTGTTAGTTATTTAGCTACTTGTTAAATAACTTGTTAGTTATTTAGCTACTTGTTAAATAACTTGTTAGTTATTTAGCTACTTGTTAAATAACTTGTTAGTTATTTAACTAACAAGTAGTTAAATATACATAATGAAGCAGGGAAAAACCCCAAGAAAGACAATCTCATTGCTCTATTTCATGGAATAACAGCTGGGATGCTCATTTACTGTCTTTTTCAGGCTAATAAAATTTATTCTAAAACAGCCTTCCAAATACCACTGTGAAAGCCAAGATTTTTTTTTTTTTTTTGCTAGAAATCAAATGACTTCTTATAATACTATTTTATGGAATCTGTTGATTATTTTACCATTTGGGCATAGAGATACAGCCTCAAGAGCAGTAGAAATTCAACTGCACCAAATTTAAATCACCACTTCTTATGATGTGCTGCTGGAAACATATAATTTCAAATACATCTTCATTTTATTGTTTACTAAAATCAATGCATAATTATTCAGAAAGTGATGGTTAAGTGGCAGTTTGGGGTTTTTGCCTGGTTCTGGCTGTTCATCATTTGCCCCTATTTACCACTGAGTGTGAACCCCTATCTTCCTCCTCTAACCTCTTCACTTTTCCCTAAAAGACTGTTGGTGGAAGGAGGAGAATGTGCCAGGCCAACATCTGGTGCTAATATTAACCCACCTAGAGTTTGATGGAGAAAAGCGTAAAAATAATCAATTAAATTTTAAGAGCTCTCCTTGTGGGTGAGTTGAAAAGACATACATTAACTTTCATAAATAAAGACATTTGGAACTTTTGCCAGATGAATCTGATGAGTACAGATCTCGATTTTATTTTATTTTTTGGGTTCTTCATAATTCTGTGTGCAGATGTTATCAATAAAAATACGAATTATGCCATTTTCTCCTTTATATTGTTGATTTTAGTTATATTCTCTTTTACGTTTCTCCAGTAAATAAAATAATAATAATGAAAACTAATATTTATTGAGTGCTTACTCTTGCTAGTAATAATCCTATTTTACATATGTAAATTAGGTAATATACATAAGTTATTTACAATAGTGAGGGAAACAAAGGTAGGGACTATTATTATATTCATTTAAAAGGTGAGGAAACTGAGACACAGATCATTTACATAATTTTCCCAAGCTAATAAGAGGTATGGTCAGGATCTAAATCCAAAACCTGTTCTCTTCATCACTATGTCATAGTGACATAGCTCACTCATGGGCAGAACCCACGATATTTCTTATTTCTGGCTGGTGTGGGTGTTGTCTGTTAGCATATTGGGGTGGTTCACTGTGGGTGTTGGCAGAGGGGTATTAATAAATACAATCAATTTCCTGTATGATATTTTTGGAGATGTTAAGAAACTGTCAATATCATTACACAGTGGCCCCAGCTCCTTCAAACCACACCCCTGCCACTGCAACTGGGTCACTGGTAGGTTCTCTGTGGCTAATAGCATGTGTGTGGAAGATTCTGGTCATATTACCATAGAGTGTGTGCTAAAGATAACACATGTGGCTGCCATGACTCAGTTTCAGCCAGTCCTTCAGTTTTTGCTTGGAAAAGTCCCAGGATAATAGAATGAATATTTTGAAATAAAAATTGTGAAAGAATAGAATTGATTTGGTCACTAATCTTTTCGTTTGAGATTAGTTTTTCTTTGGTCTAATCAGTAGCTATTGGGTAAACTCTTTGTGGCATAAATAAACTTAGAAATTGTCAAATTGCAATAACCTTTCATTTTAGTAGACTATCCCTTCCCTTGTCCCAACCCCATTTTTTTCTCTAGCTTGGCCCTTTTGAGTTCAATTCCACCAAAGTTTACTGACCAAAGTTTAATATAAGCAAAGCTCTATGTTATGGAGAGTGAGGTACAATTCCTGTTCTTAGGTGCACAAACATATATACCACAGGTCAGCCTGTGATGGAGGATGTAGCCAACATACAAATGAAGTAGCTCAGTACATAGATGTGGGAGACATTTTTTCAACTTGGGTGAGTGTCAAAGCTTCATAGAGAAGACAGAATTTGAAAACACTGAGGTAAAGAAGAAAGGTATTCTATGTAGAGAATTAAAGGTAAAAAATTGCAGTGTATGTTCAGGTATTGTTAGGGATGAGGCTATAGGTGAAAGGGAGAATGGGGAGTGGGAGGGTAATATGAGGGGTGAGATAGGAGACACTGAGCCCAAATTATGGGGGCTTGTATTATTATGAAGAATTTGTGGTTTATTCTGTGGGCAACAGATGCCATTGTAGGAAGTGATCGAGTATGGGTATTAGGAATTTAAGACTCTACCCTCAAGGTTGGATTTTAGGAATCTAACTTTGTGTGAAGGCATGGATTGTAGAAGGTAAAGACCAGAGGCAGAGACTAGCTGGGAGGCTTTTGTGATAGTTCAGGCAAGAGGTAACAAGGACCTGAAATCTGGAGTACAATGGGAATGGAAAAGAAGGCTTGGAGGGGTGGACTGAATGTGAGTGATTGACTGTTCCTGGGAGTGGGAGGGGAAAGAAAGGAGAGGAGTCAATGTTTCTTGCCTCTGAGACTTTCAGTTCTGATGAGTGAGATTATCTTATGCAATTAACTGAAATAGAAAGAAACAGGAACCAACACCCTTTTTTGGGGCAGTGGTTGGTCATAGAAAAGGGATTATTTTTTCAAAAGCTCTGATGATATATTTTTTAATCTCTCTATATAATATTTCTTAAAGGACTAAAGTAGAAATCTTTAAAACATTTATTAGAAAAATAAAGCTAGAAGAGCATAAAATCAATAAAGGGATTCTTGGGATGTATTTGTTTTTCTTTTGAAACTAAAACAAGTTAACAAGTTCAGCTGTGTAATAACTATAATAAACAGTACTACAAGTGAGTTTATGAAGTTTGAACTCCTTTATCTTCTTGGATCACTCAGGAGCTTCACTAATTTAATCTTGCCTATAAAACTAACTTGAGCTTATTTTAATAAAGTAACTTTCTGACATTTTCCTGGCTTTTAAGTATCTGTCCCCTGTCTAAATGAGAAGGATAGAGACGTGCACATTTTTATTATTATTATTATACTTTAAGTTTTAGGGTACATGTGCGCAATGTGCACGTTTGTTACATATGTATGCATGTGCCATGTTGGTGTGCTGCACCCATTAATTTGTCATTTAGCATTAGGTATATCTCCCAATGCTATCCCTCCCCCTCCCCCCACCCCACAACAGTCCCTGGTGTGTGATGTTCCCCTTCCTGTGTCCATGTGTTCTCATTGTTCAATTCCCACCTATGAGTGAGAACATGCGGTGTTTGGTTTTTTGTCCTTGTGATAGTTTGCTGAGAATGATGGTTTCCAGCTTCATCCACGTCCCTACAAAGGACATGAACTCATCATTTTTATGGCTGCATAGTATTCCATGGTATATATGTGCCACATTTTCTTAATCCAGTCTATCATTGTTGGACATTTGGGCTGGTTCCAAGTCTTTGCTATTGTGAATAGTGCCGCAATAAACATACATGTGCCTGTGTCTTTATAGCAGCATGATTTATAATCCTTTGGGTATATACCCAGTAATGGGATGGCTGGGTCAAATGATATTTCCAGTTCTAGATCCCTGAGGAATCGCCACACCGACTTCCACAATGGTTGAACTAGTTGACAATCCCACCAACAGTGTAAAAGTGTTTCTGTTTCTCCACATCCTCTCCAGCACCTGTTGTTTCCTGACTTTTTAATGATTGCCATTCTAACTGGTGTGAGATGGTATCTCATTGTGGTTTCGATTTGCATTTCTCTGATGGCCAGTGATGATGAGCATTTTTTCATGTGTTTTTTGGCTGCATAAATGTCTTCTTTTGAGAAGTGTCTGTTCATATCCTTTGCCCACTTTTTGATGGGGTTGTTTGTTTTTTTCTTGTAAATTTGTTTGAGTTCATTGTAGATTCTGGATATTAGCCCTTTGTCAGATGAGTAGATTGCAAAAATTTTCTCCCATTCTGTAGGTTGCCTGTTCACTCTGATGGTGGTTTCTTTTGCTGTGCAGAAGCTCTTTAGTTTAATGAGATCCCATTTGTCAATTTTGGCTTTTGTTGCCATTGCTTTTGGTGTTTTAGACATGAAGTCCTTGCCCATGCCTATGTCCTGAATGGTATTGCCTAGGTTTTCTTCTGGGTTTTTATGGTTTTAGGTCTAACATGTAAGTCTTTAATCCATCTTGAATTAATTTTTGTATAAGGTGTAAGGAAGGGATCCAGTTTCATTTAAAACACAGCTTTTCCTTTGTTCACCAATATTTTGTTAGTATCAAAGGAAGACTCTGGCTTAGTTTTTAAAATCTTTATGGTAAACATTGTTTATTCCAAATAAGTTAAAAAAGCAGCTTTCCACTAACATAATCTTGAGCATCTCATATGCATTTTCTGGGGAAGTTAAGTGCTGTTGAGTAGGAAGGAGAAGAGTAAAGTAGTGATTGGAGACAGGACAATCCCACACTCTTTAAATTTATATTTCAATTTTTGTTTGTTTGAATAACAGAACCACTAAAAAAAACTAAATATTGAGAATTCAGCTGATTTTTATCTTACTATCCTATAACCAGACTTATAGAAAAACTTGTGTAAAAAACTCCGGAATATTTCTTCTTTCCTCAACTTGTTATCTGTGTGTTGCTATAGCCTGGTTGCCTTTGGGTCAGGTGGGTAACTCAGATGCCTAACTTCTTAGTCTCTTAGACTCCCCTATCCAGATATCCCACTTCACACTGTCTAGTTCCTGCTTAAAGTTAGTTACATTTGAACACTTATTTTATATCTACCAAAGCATATGTATATATTTCTTTCTTACCTAAGGAACTTACTTATTAAAGCAAATGACTATCTCTAGATTTAAATGGTCTAATTGTTGGAAGACATAGGCTGATTGTTCAAGTAAATTGATAAGGCCTCTTTTGTACAATGGAGATAAAATAACAGGTTAAGTGTCTGAGAGTTTTCATTTTCAATTAGCATTGCTATCATTAATTCATTTCAAAAGTTGTAAGTGTTATACAGTATTTCAATTACAGAGCACAGGGTAGAAAACAGACTGCCACCAACATTTTCGTGGATTTAAATCTTTTTCACCTAAGAGGTTGATTTTTTTACCTGTAATTTTGAACTTCTAAGAAAGGGCTCTTATAGGTCAGGTGTGGTACCTGGTGTTCAAAGATAATATTCCAATGAGCCATGCCTTCTAGTAAATTAGTTTCCTATCACTGCTATCACAAATTGCTATAGTTTTTGTGGGTTAACATGAATTATCTTACTGTTCTGTAGGTCCTAAGTCCAGCACAGGTAGCACTTGGCCGACATTAATATGCCAGCAGGGCTGCATTCCTTTCTGGAGGCTCTAGGGGAGAATCTATTTACTTGCATTTGCTAATTTCTCAAGGCTGCCTGCATTCTTGGTTTGGAGATCCCTTCCTCCATCTTCAAGCTAGCAATGACAGGCCGAGTCTTCATGTTGCCTTCTCTCTGTTTCTCTGGCGCTGACAAAGATTTCTCCACTTTTAAGTACACACATGATTAAATTGGGCACAGGGAAAATCGCCCCATCTCAAGGTTTATACACTTAATCACATCTGCAAAGCCCCTTGTGCCACATAAGGTAACATTCTGTGGCTTAGAACATGGACATCTTTGGAGGACTATTTTTCTGCCGGCCACATGCCCTTATACTACAGGTCCCTTTCCCAAATCTAAGCTGTTTCTATGACTCTATCTTGAATGGGGTGTGATGTTGTGTGAATTTTGAAGCCTTGCAGCTTCCCACCTGGGGTTCTTGGAATTCTAGTTATTAGGTGCTCTCTATCGGAACTTCTCACTATGTTGCAAGAAGCTCAAACCACATGGAGATGCCATGTAGCATGCACTTGTTAATAGCCTGAACCGAAATCTCACTGGGCAGTGAGCAACAGTTGCCAGGCATACAAATGAATCATCTTAAACATCCAGCCTAGCTGAGCCTTCAGATGACCACAGGCCCAACTGATATCTGACTGCAAGTACGTGAAGGATCTCAAGTGACACTTCCTAGTTGAGTCCAGCCATCCTCTGAACATTGGGAGATAACAAATTACCATTTTAGGCTGCTAAATGTCATAATACAGAACTGGATAATAAGAGAGTCAAGGTGGGTTGAGGTTTCCAACTTTTGACCAATCAACTCTGGCCAGGGGTTAATTAAGGTGATTGTGTCTGTCAGGTAGCTTAGTTGCAATGAGTAGAAATGAACTCTGGTTAATTCAAGCAGAAAAACAATTTCTTTAAAGTGTAAACAGCATGTTGGTTCTCAGCCACCTGCTTGGAAATTTCTGCAATTTGGTTTGGCTCCTCATTTAGGAATATTTTGAGAATTGGATTCTGGTGCTTTTCAGTCTCTACTTCCAATTTAACATTTCAATTTACAAACGAAATTGGGCATTGTCCAGAATTGCAAGGAGGATTGGAGAACCAGGCTTGGAGGCTAAGCAGCAAAGAACAGCGCCCAAAAATTATGTCCCAGAAAGAGGCTCAGTGAGAAGATTGTTCCACCATCACCAGTGCCAAGTTCTATAAACTCTGAATCTCTATTAGAGGGATCACAGGTGCTGACGCTCAGTATCAAAACCCGCACTGCTACACCTCCTACCCCAGAATGTCCATCTCGCTTCAACTGCCACTCCACTGATATTCAGCTAATTTTAAGAAATATTATGAAATGGACATACTTATTTTTATATAATACTATACTGTTATAACAAAGTATTTGGAAGGACACATGCTATTAATTATGGTAACCTTTGGAAAGTTGGATTAAGGAAGAATTTTACTTTCTCTCAGCATACTTTTATATTGCTTGAGTGGTTTACAAAACATTTTTAATTTTGTAATAAAAGGCATAGGATTCTGAAAATAAAACACATTACTCAAACTTAACATATTGTACTGTAACCATTTCCAGTTAATTTGTCATTATGCTTTGTAACTGAAAGGGGACAGGGAAATGTAGAGGAACAAATGGAATATCTGATGAACATTGCTGTCTGTGCCCGTCTCTATCAGTCCTGATTCCTCACTTGTAAAATAGGTCTAATGATGACATCTATCTCCGTTTTGCTTGGAAAATTTCCATCCTTACCTGTTTCAGGTCTCTGCTAAAATGTCTCTTTTTCATAAATATAGACCTTTCCTATAAGTTCTATAAGTTCCTATAAGTCCTGCAGTTCCCACACATTATTACCTTGTGTAAAAGACTCCCTCCAGCCAGCTTCCCCCACCCACTTCCATATCTTTATCT
Source organism: Gorilla gorilla gorilla (assembly GCF_029281585.2). Taxonomy (NCBI): domain Eukaryota; kingdom Metazoa; phylum Chordata; class Mammalia; order Primates; family Hominidae; genus Gorilla; species Gorilla gorilla. The sequence continues at coordinate 111,979,832 of NC_086017.1, read as the reverse complement.
GCCTTCCTTACTCTCCTTCATTTATCTTCACTTCCTGACTTATCACCATCCAATATGTTAGGTATTTACTTGCTTACTTGTAATTGTCTGTCTTCCTTATTAGAGCTTCATGAGGACAGTCGTCTTGCCCATTTTGCTCATGGTTCTATCTCCAGGTTAGCACAGGGACTTCAATGTCTCCTACTAGTATGGGTCTATGTATTTTTTGTTCATTTACAAAACTCATAGTGTTCTTTTAAACAGTTCACATAATATAAATGTATATGGAAGAAAGAGTAAAACACTTATTGAGTGGATGAATATAAAACCCAGATAGTTAATTACAAATGGGAAATAAGTATATAAAATGCTTGGCACAATACCTGGCACATAACAGGTGTTCAATAATTATCTTTTAAAATTAATAATTTTGTTTACTAGTGATCAGTTTTATATTACTTGTATTAATAAAATTTATAGCATAATTCCTGGGCCATAAGAAGACTTAATAAATGTCAACTCTAAATATGAATAAGCATAATTCCATAGCAGAAAGCACAAAAGAATAGGTGCTCAGATAATGACAGTTGGCAATTACTGAGTCCTGTTAATTCCTACAAACTCTGCCTCTCTGCTGAGGACTGCTTCTCCCTAGGCCAGAGACATGTTTGAACCCTTTCCTCAAACCATCCACTGCTTTTATATACTGTCTCCCTGGTCATTTCAAAATTACAGGAGCAGTAACCACTTATTGATTTTTTGAATAGTTGTTTTAAAAAATACGTGTTAATTATGCTTCTATGCACAATCCAGTCTTTAAAACTTAGTTAGGCAAAGAAAACATTTTTGTAGTAAATCTTGTCCAGTGTAATTAGAGCAGATATTTTACCAAGCCACATGTATTCTTGATTTAAAAAAAAAAAACAGAGCTTCTTTTGCCTTTGCCTCTACCTTCTAGTGTATGTGGTTGCTGAAAGCTACTCTTCAGTTTCACAGCTAGTTTAGTTAATGCTATTATTTCCAAGCAACACAAATATTCATCATTTCCTGTTCCATTGTGTAGTTCTTCTGATTTTATTACCTCTTGTTCATAGATTTTAGCGGTTCCAGTTTTCCAAATTCTTTTCAATTATTGTTTGATTTATAGGCTTTCAGGCTTCAAAGTCTTTGAATTTTTGTTCAAAAGAAATGATTTATTTGGATTAAAAACTTAAATGTAAGATCCAAAACTATAAAACTACTAAAAGGAAACAGAGAGAAAATGCTCCAGGACATTGGCCTAGGCAAAGATTTTATGGCTGAGACCTCTAAAGCACAGGCCACAAAAACTAAAAGTCAACAAACAAATTGGATTATATTAAACTAAAAAGCTTCTGCATAGCAAAAGAAACAATCAACAGAGAGAAAAGACAACCTGTTAAGTGGCAGAAAACATTGCAAACTATGTACTTGAGAAGGGACTAATATCTAGAATATACAAGGAACTCAACAGCAAAAAAAAAACCCATTAAAAAATATGCAAAATATCTGTATAGACATTTCTCAAAAGAATATGTACAAATGGCCAACAGGTATATGTAAAAATGTTCAAAATCCTAATAATCAGGAAAATAGAAATTAAAACCACAATGAGATATTATCTTACTCCAGTAGGAATGGCTATTATCAAAAAGACAAAAAATACATGCTGGCAAGGATGCAGAGAAAAGAGAATTCTTATACGCTGTTGGTGGGAATGTAAATTAATACAGTCATATGGAAAACAGTATGAGGTTTCTCAAAAAGCTAAAAATAGAACTATAATATGACCCAGCAGTACCATTGAATAAATATTCAAAGGAAAGGAAAGGAAATTGATATGTCTAAGGGATATCTGCACCCTCATGTTTATTATAAAACTATTCACAATAGCCAAGATATGGAATTAGCTTACATGTCTGTAAGTGGATGAGTGGATAAAGAAAATGTGATACATACACACATATACACATAAATATACATACACCCAATGGAATACTATTTCAGCCATAAAAAAGAATAAAATCCTGTCATTTACAAAAACACGAAGGGAACTGGAGAACTTTATGTTAACCGAAATTAGCCAGACACAGAAAGACAAGTGTGGAAACCAAATGCTGATCTCACGGAGGCAGAGTAAAATGATAGTTACTGGAGGCTGGGAAGGGTATGTGGGGAGATGGAGAATGAAGAGAGGTTGGTTAATGGGTACAAATACAGTCAGATAGAAAGAATAAGTTTTAGTGTTTAATGGAACAGTAGGGTGACTACAGTTAACAACAATACATTGTACATTTCAAAATAACTAGAAGATTTGAAATGTTCCCAACACAAAGACATCAGTGTTTAAGGTGATGAATATCCTAAATGCCCTGATTTGATCATTAGGTATCGCATGCACATGTCAAGATAGCACATGTATCCCATAAATATGTACAAATATTATGTATCAATAAAAAAGAAATAATTTATGGAATTCCAATGTGTAAAACAAATAATTGTATCTGGTCAAATGTACACACCTAGAAATACACAGCCCTGCATTTCCCTGACTGTTAATTGTCTCTGCAGTTCCCACACATTATTACCTTATTTCTGTCATCATTACTGACATGGCTCCTACTTTTTATGGATGTCCTGTGTTACATAACCTTTTTTCTATGGCTTCTATAGCATTTTGTGCATATCCCTATTATTGTTCTTGCCACATTGTATTTTAATTTGATTTGTCTGTTTCTCTGACTGCATGATGAAGTCCTTGAAGGCAGAGTCTGCTGTATCTCTATTGCCTAGTAACACTTAGTAAATACTCAATTAAATACTCAATGACCGACTCTTTGACCATGTCCAACCTAAGAGATGTTAAATCAGACAGGGTGGATTGATAAGGTCAAAGTCTAAATGAGAGGAAGAATAAAATAGGTAAGCTGTCCTCAGAAAAGTGATGCTAGGCAGAAGGTGTGAGAGATCCAGAGGGGACATGTATCAGTCAGGATCCCAACAGGAAAGAGGTGACACACACAAATCAGGACATTTCCAGAAAGATCTATTTGCAAGGGGACCATCTGCAAAAGTGAATGTTCTGGGGAATAGGGGACCCCAGGAATTGGTGCAGTAACCTGGGATCAGTGGCAGTAGAACCATTACCACTCTAGGCCCAGATAGACAAGAGAGGGAGCTGTTACCAGAATGCAGAAGGAATCAGAGGAGTCACCTTGAGAGAAATGATGCTTGGTCAAGAGACACAGCAAGTCTAAGGTGATATCACAGGCAGGAAGTCAAGGGAATAAATGCCAGACCTCATTCTCCACCCTCTTAGCAATCTCTCTCCTTCTCTTTCTTTTTTTTTCTGGCTTCCCATTGGCTGAGCCCTACTGGAAACCTGAGAAAAGGGAGTCTGTCAACACAGTTCATCCAGGTCAGTGTCCCTGAGAAGAAAGCAGGCTGGAGAAAGATGGGGCATGGATTTGAAGGAATAAATATGAGATATCTAGCACAAGATATTAGGTGTGGGACTAAGCCTGAAAGTGAGGATGAAGATGTTGTTTGCCAGATTACAGTGACATGGGGGAGGGAGCTTACTGTATTATATTGTTGCATTGCAAACAGGCCCCAAATCTAAGAGGCATACTGCAGTAAGCATTTATTTAGCTCACATGTCTATGGGTTTTTTTTCAGGTTGTGCCCAGTTGGGGTGGTCTTGCTGGAGCAGTTGTTTCCCAAGTGTCTTTCTTTTTCCTGGACCCTTAGGCTCACTCATGGATGCTCTTCTCATAGAAATGGCAGAAGTGAAAGGGAGCAAGGCTAGTTATGCAAGTAATTTGCAAGCTTTTGGCCATGTCACACCGGCTAATGTTCTCTTGGCAAAAACAATTCACATGGCCAAGTCTGAGATAGCGAGTGTGAATAGTTCTGAATAATAATCTGTGATACCCACCAAAGACACTTCTGCATCTTTCCTCCTACCATCTTTTAAACATTGGTTAAGGCAAATGCTCACAAATGGCAGAGGATTCTTTGATGGATCTTGTGGAATTCTTTCCAGCATTGTCCTTCAAAGCTATAGTTACCTATCTTAAAAAAAAAAGAATTTGGAATATATTATTAACTGCAGATTTTGCTGCTAATTTCTGCACATTCAGCCTCTCTAGAGAGCATTATGGAGGAATGTAATTTTTTAAAAACATTCTTGGAAATGCCTAGAAAATGTCCATACCATATGATTGCATATAATATTCTGGTACATAAGGCTAGTGGCACTGGTGTTTAAAAAATAAGTATTACTTTAAGGAATGTATGTAACATTTTTGAGATGCATATATAGCTTGATTTTATACAACTTGGCAAATCCACTGAAATTTTTTTTTTTTTGCCAAGTGGAGTAGATTTAAATTTATGTATTAATTTTGAAAAGTTATATTTTTAATATTTTAATTCTTTCTTTCCAGAGACATGGTATATCTTTCTATTTATTCAGAACTAGTTTTATGCCCTTCAATAAAGTGTTGTAGTTATGTTTTTATATTGGTGCTGTATCCTTCTTGGTAAATTTATTCTCAAATATTTTACAATTTTGTAGCTAATGTGAATTAGATTTTTTTCCCCCTCACTTCTGACTAGATGTTGCTGGGAAAGAGAAAAGTACTACTTATTATATATTAAGTTGTGTCTAGCCACTGGCCTTAAAAAAATGTCAAAATGAGTAACTTTGAATTCCTTGGTAAGAATGAAACACAAAGGTGAAATCATATCTTTTGTTGCTTTAAAAGGCTAGAATGTAATGACATAGTAAATGAGGATGTAAAGATGAATTATTCCATTCATTTATTTTTATTGAGTACCTATTAAATTCAAAACACTGTTACTACATCAATAATGGTTTAAAGGAAGTTAATGAGATGTGTCTTCTAACATAAAGAAATTTAGCATCTTACTGGCAAGATAAAAATGTAAACAACAAATATAGGCAAGAATAACAGAAAAACTATAGTATGTTTTCTTTATGGCTCACTGTTAGCTTTCTGAAACAGGACCTGTGACTTGGTACCCAAAATATCATATTAGGCATTTAATAACAGTTGCGTGTGAACAAGAAATGATTCATTCCAATGAGAAATCTTAGAAGTTTCATGGAGGAGATAGTGTTTGTGATACACTATAAAAGATGGGTAGAATTTCAATGAGTGAAAAAGATGGGGAAGATAAAAACATCCTGGTTGAGGGAAGAGCTTATATAATCAAAGCACAGATGTGTACAATTTCCTAGCATGTTTGGGGAATGGTGAGTAGTTGGATATGGCAAAGCATAGATACCTAAAAGGTTATAGCAGAAGATGGGGCTAAGAGAGAAGTTTTGAAAAACATTTTGTGGGAACATAAAATTGAGACTAAGTACTTTGGACTTTGATCATCCAAACAAAACCACTGAAGGTGTTTAAGGAGGGAGTATAAGCTTGCAACCCCCATGGCTATTAAAAAGTTGGAGTGGAAACCAGGAGAGTGAAAGCTGGGACCCTTTAGGAAGCTCTAGCAGCATACCAAGCAAAAGATTGATGTTAAGAACTGAATTAGATCAGAGGCAGACGCAGTGGAGAGGAGGAGATGGATGTGGCAAGTATCCTTAAGGCACAGTTGAAGGGCTTAGGTAACCAAATTGGTATGGGTTGAGGAGAAGTTCTTTGACTCCAATATTTCAAGTTCAAGGGTGTCTGCGAGGATGCTGGTGTCATTACTGGGAAAGAGAACTCAGGAGGAAGAGTATGTTTGGTCTATCTTCAGTTTTGCAAAGGTTGAGCTTGAAGTCCAGGAGACACATTTATGGCACTCTGAAGAGGGTGGTATAGTGGTTTCCAGCCTGAAAATCTTTATTGGTCTAAATTTAGAGTGACCAGATTATTTTTGAGAAGCAAAATTGCAAACATCACAAAGAATTTCTAAATAAATAGTAAAAATGTTATGGAACAATGTAACACTCAATATTTTTCTTTGACTCTTTTTTTTTTGCCATGTCATTTTAATCCTTTCCTTCTCTTTCTGCTTCCTGGAGGCCATTAACCAAAGAAGAAATGCTTTACTTTCTGAAGCTCCTGATCAATTTGGTGAGGTCCAAAGGAATAACATGTTAAACATAATTTGAAAAGTTTTGCTCTGTTCTGAAGTTGGACCTAAAATTTGAAACCACGTGTCTCTGAGGTACATGCCTCCTCTCTAACGCAGACTGGAGGTGTTCAATAATGTCTAATATGCCCACTGTGACTGGTGACTCCAAACCAGGACAACCAGCTAGTATTGCATGGTCAGCTCCCAATAACAGCAAATTTTGAACATAAAACCTTGATTTTGAAAAACAGTCCTGGGCACTGTCTCTTCTCTGCAGTCCTTGCTCCCATCCCATGAGTACCCTGCTCCTGACTGTTTTGGGGCTTTGCTTTCCATTTTTTTCCTCACTAAAGCATTCATTTTTTTAAATTTTAGATTCAGGGGGTACATGTGCAGATTTGTTACATGGGTATATTGTGTGCTGCTGAGGTTTGGGCTTCTAATGATCCTGCCACTCGTGTAGTGAACATAGTACCTGGTGGATAGTTTTTCAGCCCTTGCCCCCCTCTTTTCCTCTCTGCTTTTAAAATTCCCACTTATGTAACAAACCTGCATGTCCTGCAGATGTATTCCAGAACTTAAAATAAAATAAATAAAATTCCCAGTGTTTATTGTTCCCATCTTTGTGCCCAGGTGTACCCAATAGAACATACTTCTTTATGGCTGCATAGTATTCCATGGTGTATCTGTAGCAAATTTTCTTTATCCAGTCCATTGTTGATGGACACCTGGGTCGACTCCTTGTCTTTGCTGTTATAGATAGTGCTGCAATAAACATACATCACTAAAGCAGTTTTAATCTACCAAAATACTTGGCCTTTCTGTTTCTTAAAATCGTAGTAAAATATACATAAAATTTTTCATGTGAATCATTTTTAAGTGTACAGCTCAACAGTGTTAAGTACATTCACACTGTTGTGAGACCAATTTCCAGCACCCTTTGCATCTTGCAAAACTGAAACTGTGTACCCATTAAATATTGCTGCCTCCCCACAGGCCCTGACAACCATTCTACTTTCTGTCTTTATGAATTTGCTACTCTAAGTACCTCATATGAGTGGAATCATACTGTATTTGTCTTTTTGTGACACTTTCCTGGTTTTGATCCATTTCTCTGGGTAGAATTTAAACTCACCTTAGGCGTTGTCACTTTGTGTACCATTGGCTTGGACTCCGGAACCCCACTGGCATCCTACTGGGCCCACCAAGGGCATAACAGATATGAAGAAAGAATGCTTTAGCTATATGTAATTTCCTGTATTCAGTCTGCTCTTGTTCAAATCATAGAACTGGAAGAAATCCTGAAGCTCAGAGCATTTGGGCTCCTGTCTCATGGCAAAATGTGCCACTACTTTTACCCTTCTCTCCCTGCCCAGCTCTGCATCCAGATTAAATACCAACAGGAAGAATGCAGGATCCTGCAAGCAAAAAAACTCTAATAAAGGGAACTCAAAGAGTGAGAATATAGACAACGAGGAAACAACCACACCAGAAGTTTGGTGTTTATATTGCACTCTTCCTCTGAAGACAGTGACATGCTTACCAGATATTATCTGAACAGTGAGGCAAGTCCTCAAGGAAATTGCAGTCTGACAAATTAATCCCCCCTAAGAAATGTGCTACCAGATGACCTTGTTTGATTTGAAACTGAAGATGTCACCTGTGGAAACTCAGAAAGGAAACTTGGTCAGTGGGACTGATCCGTAGCCTTAGGGGCGTCTTGAGTGGATGGATGTGGTTATGCGGGTGGGTGAGCACTTCAGAATCATAGCGCTAGCAGGGAACTGGATCAGTGAGCTTACCCAACTCAAGCTCACAGTGAGAGTGGAAGAGCACACCCTGTTTATAAAGCTCTCTGGAGAAAATCTTTACTAATTGGGAAACTCATCTGTCAGACTGGTTCTTTGTTGTACTCTCAGCTGTTAGCACGATGCCTATCATGCAGCAGGAACTCAGTACATATTTGCTGAATTATTTAAAAAGAATACATATGAGACAATTTTATTATTTTTAAATCTCCAAATCTCTCATTTCTCAGCCTGCAATTTGAGCCTATATCTGTCATGGTTAACACTTAGAAAGCAGCATAGTACATTTAAATAGCATTTTAAAGATTCCAAGGAGATTAAGAAGGTGCATTAGGATCTGGGACCTGCATCCTCTACCTGAACAACTCAGGCTATTGGGTCCCTGGGATTTTTTTTGTGATCTCCCACCAATTTAACAGTTTGTTCCTGATGCTTCATAAAATGTGCAATTGGAAAAGCTAGTATAAAGCAGTTTAGTTGTTAAAAGAGGGGGAAAAAGAGAGACCTGGCTTCAAGATTCTATTTTTTTTCTACCTAATGGAAATACCAGGAACTGAAAATATGCTGGGGCTAGAATCGTACTAGTTTCAAGAAACTGGTTTCTTGAATGCTTTCACAGGAAGCCAGGGCTCAGTTTCACTTTCAACCATGATGTTCCCAATACAGTCTAATCCCTGACATGTAGGCAAATCAATTCCCAATGGGGACATGGAACAAGGTTAGAATCTCTAAGGAGAGGGGCAGAGAGTTTGAATGTATTAACCTGTCAACCTGACTCCCTGGATCACACTGGCCTGGAGTCAGATCCTCTGCTTCTTTTTAAAGATGGAAGTGAGGCAGCGTAGAGCTCACAAAGAGAGAAAGAGAATCCTCTGGATTTTTGTGGTTGTTATTGTGTGTTTGTTGGTGGTGGCTGTGAGAAGAAGTAGTGCTGTTAAAACTATCTTTATTAGTTCATTTTCATGCTGCTGATAAAAACATACCTGAAACTGGGAACAAAAAGAGGTTTAATTGGACTTACAGTTCCACATGGCTGAGGAGGCCTTAGAATCATGGCAGGAGGCAAAAGGCACTTCTTACATGGCGGTGGCAAGAGAAAAATGAGGAAGAAGCAAAAGCAGAAACCCCGATAAACCCATCAGATCTCATGAGACTTATTCACTATCACAAGAATAGCACAGGAAAGATCGGCCCTGTGATTCAATTATTCCCCTTAGATCCCTCCCACAACACGTGGAAATTCTGGGAGATACAATTCAAATTGAGATTTTATGGGGACACAGTCAAACTATATCACTATCCATGCAATCATAGTATAATGTAGAATTTATATTCAAGGTTTACAGCAGGGCTAACACTGCTTACCGTATGTCTAACTAATTTTGCCATAGTCATATGGCAAAGTCCCTTTCCTTGCAGGGAATTTGGGGCCACTTTCTACATCTATACCAAGCTTGTCCAACACAACTTATTTTGTTTTGGTTGTTCTGTTTTGTTTTGTTTCAGGATTTTAGCAGCTGAAGCTATGGTTTTTAGCTTCTGTCTCTAGTGATATGTGGAAAAGAGGGATGAGGAAGGGGCTTTACTGGCCCAACCAAAACAGAAACTAAGAACTCATGACTGTAATCTCTCCCTTGGACACAGCATTGATCTTGTACCATCATCTTGGTAGTTTTATGTCATGTTATTCCAAGACACATGAAACGAAAACCTTCTTGGGGAAGTAGGTACAGGTAGTAGTAAGTAATAACACCTTAAAAATCAATGTTTTCTTGTTTCAGGCTAATGCCTTTTTCATTTGATACCTATATTTCTTCACTGTGACTGGTTTTGGATTGTGGGATTTTAAGAAGCCGAAACCACACCTATGAAATTCTCAGGATTCGGTGCCTGGTACAAAGTTAATTATTTATCAAATGCCAGTGAGAGAATACAAAAAGAGAAATGCCATGGTCTTTGCCTAGAAGGAGCTTTCAGTGTAGTTAGAGAAATAAAATAGGCACACATAGGTCAGTTAGTGAATAAAGTTCTAAAACATGAGCTAATAGTTTAATATTCACAGTAAGTACAAAAAAATTGAATTGGAACTCTTCTGAAGAGAAGAAACATGGCCAGGCCCCAAAAGATGTATAGGTGTAGAGAGGGTCTCTGTTGTATTGCCCCCAACTCTCACTCTCCCTTCTTATGATAACAATATTCTGATTTTGCTCTGGAGAACTAACTGCCACTTTGCCACTTTCAGCCCATGTGTTTCAGATGACCTTGACTCCACTCTTGTCTCCATGGGTATCATATGACCAAATGGTAAGTCACCAATGTATTCCTTCCTCTGGCCACTGTTGGTTCAGGGATGAACACATGACCCAATTCAGGTCAATTGGAGCTAATAAGACTCAATCAAGAACTTTTTGAGTTGTCATGAAGGGTCCTCTCTTTTCAACTGCAGTCATTTTCCTCCACAAGGGGCAGCATGACTGAAAATGGAGTCAACTCAGTGTAGGGAAGAGCTGAGATGCAGAGGAACTGAACCTGGTGACATCATTTGAGCTGCTGAATCCAGCTGTGCCTGAAACCAGTGTTACTCTTTACATTTTAGTTATGTAAGCCAATGCATTCTTATTTTTACTTAAGACATTTGGGTTGGGTTTCTGTTGCTTGCAATCCAAACAGACTTAACTCATGCAAGTGCACCAGGAGAGGCAGAGGGACAAGAATGATAAGTTAAAGGAATGGCATGAGTAAAGGAGAGGAGGCACCGTGTGTGGTGACTTGCACAAAAGAGAGAGGCTTTCATGCCTGGCACAGAGGCTGAGGCTAGGAAATAACTGGACATTTAAGGTAGCATCAAGTTATAAAGAGTCTAGGCCATCAGGCACTGAGGTTTAGAGTGAGTGGGAAGGAAGCAGGAGCCATCGTGATGTTTAGATCTAATGTATAACTCCACTTTTGGCGATGTAATTTCTCTTTTATCACTCCTGGGAATATCTGAAATATGGGACAGGCAGTCATTACTGATTTATACTAATCAATATAAATATGATAAAACCAAATTAATTAGCCTTCATACTAATTACACTCTGAAACTGACAAGGCCGCTTGCCATATATAGACTCATTTGTTGATCTTGTGTGAGTGGTAGGCCTCGTTTATAAGATACATATGTAAGTATATATAAATAAGTTAGATAAATACATAAGTTAGCTTTCAGTAGGGATTTTCCACTTACACCCTTTGTTCTTCAAATGTGGGGATCCAAAAGTATCGCCATAATTTCTGGCAGTTACGGGGCAGTTTTGCCTAGGTGCTATTTGCTTACATTGACTCCTGTGGATCACCTGCATCCAAGGATGTTTTCTGACTCTTCCACTTACCATACCTCCTGCTGTCCTTTCTGGATGTCTCCCACTCTGCCGGAGGCCAGCATGTTGACTCTAATTGACCAGGAGGCCAGCATGTTGAGGTGACAGACTTGTCATTGTCCATTTGTGGTCAGATGAGCTCAAGCCAAGGCTTAGCCTTTTCATGGGTATTTTGACTTTAGTTTAGTCCCAGCTGTAGTCAATATTTTGAGTTTCTGATCTCTTCATAAGAAGTCTTAGCTAGATCTCAGAAGTCTCAGATTTATTTTATACTTGCCTGCCACAAGCTTGGTTTAAGACTTGGTCAGAGACTTATGTCAGCTCTACCAACCTGTGCTGAGGGGACAAAAGAGGGTCAGCACTGATGTGTCTCCAAGGGAATTCCTAGACAAACCACTGAAAGGACCGAATATTGGTCTATTTATCTTATCTTCTCTAAGATGCTTGTTAGATGTTTAGTCTGGAGTTCAGATTAGGTTTATGTGTTAGGGTTCTCCAGGGAAATAGAACCAATAGTATATGTGTATGTACCTATATAGATGTATGTACATATAGATGTATATGCATGTATGTATATTTAAAAAGTTTTAAGGAATTGGCTCAGCAAATATAGAGGCTGAGAAGTCCTACAATTTTCTGTCTATAAGCTGGGGACCCAAGAAAGCTGGTGGAATAGTTCTGAGAACCAGAGCACTAATAGTGTAAATCTCCGTCAAGAGCAGAAGACTGATGCCCCAGCTCAAGCATTCAGGCAAGAGAGCAAATTCCCCCTTCCTCTGCCTGTTTGTTCTACTTAGGCTCTCAATGGATTGGATGATTCCCACTCACACTGGGGAGGGGAATCTCCTTTACTGAGTTCACTAAAATACTAATCTCACCTGGAAACACCCTCACAGACATACCCAGAAATAAGGTTTATTCCTGGTACTCCAGGTCCCACTAAAGTTGACACATAAAATTAACCACCAATTAACTTAAAGTGAAGTTAATGCTTATGTTTACTTCAATGTATTTCCAGTTAATCATGCTCCAGCAAAATGGCATTGGCTTACACCACACCTTTCCAAAAACTAAGGTTCCTCGTAGTTGGGTGGGTAAGATGAAGGTAGGCTACAGGATGACCTCATATCCCCTTGGTTTATGAGAGGAGTGTGTTGGTGTGGCCTGCTGGTGTATGGGACTTTCTCCCAATCAAAGGGGAGCACCGAGCTGAGGTCTGAGATATGAAGGACACGGCTGGCATCTGACACATTCTGCTTTTGTCTCACCTATTCTGGAGCTCTGAGTCTGATTTTAAGGACTTCAGTTCTCTGCTTATGAGGAACACTAACTCTTTTACTCTTCTTTTCCGAATCATGCTCTTAGTCCAAGCTTTTTCTGTACCAAAAGCTCAAAATGGTGGAAATCAGTTTTAGGGTTGTGACATTTTCTCTCACTCTTCTTCTTTCTAGGATTTAACTAAGTAGAGTCGATGGCATCATATTTGAAGAAATGCTGGTATTAGTTGGTCTGGGTTAAAGTTAAAAGTGGTCTAGCTGTCAGCCAGAGACAGACCTCAACTATTTTTCTTTTGGTAGCTTTTTCTTCCAAGAGACTTTAAACACCTATCTGATTTCTTTTAGTGAAAAGAATGAAGCAGTCATTTCTTATACCTGTTCACTAGGGAGTAGGTTTGCATTTTAGATCAGTGTTTTTACAACAGTATTAACTCTTTCTGAAATACCTATAAACAAGTGCACTCCCCACCCGCAACCCCACAAAGATATTGATTCAGAAGGACTGGGATGAGAGACTCCAGGTGATTCTTATGTTTTCTAGTTTGAACACCTGTGCCTCCAAAGGATTTTGAACTTTACTTAAATCAGGTTTGTCTTCTAACAGATGAAATAAGGTCTGAGAAGATTTTAAGGAAATTAGTGAAACAGCTCAGAAGTGGAGGCTGGCTTGACTGTGCTGTTGTGGGGTAAAGTGAGTTTTACTGTTTTGCCAGCTGGGTTCATCTTACCCCCGCCATTTCCCGAAGTTGAACAATTTTGGTGGCTTTCTGTGATGCTTCATGTAGAGGCAGGAAACCATTCCAAACCCATGTACTCCCAGCACTGAGTCATCGCTGTGTCCTGACCTTTCCAATAACCTTGCTGTCAGAGCAAGTCGAAATCAGGAAACAGGTAAGCGACCTGCCTTCCTAACCTGGCAAACACATATATTTTGATAAAGCTATTGGCATGTTTAATAGAATATAATTAACTATTCAAACTCCATTTCGCTTGTTGGGGCTTCAAAGTGGGTTTTGGAGTGGCAAAATGATTTGGGGGGTTTCTTCTTGCCTTGAGCTTAGTTTTAATGAAAGACTTCAGGAGACAGTTATTCCAGAGGGAAATCTGTGTTGTCCATGGTGTAGGAGCTAATTCACATTTGCTTAAAATGAATTCACCTAATGGGATTAGATTTAAAATGTGACCATTAATTTAAAGAATATATCTACTGATTAACATCATAAGAAATTAGATTTCATGTAAAACGATCATATGTTTTGGAATATGAAAAATTTAGAACTCACTAAATGTTGAACATATGGATATCTCAGAAAGGATTAGTGCCTGGCACATAGGAGGTGCTCATGAATGATTCTTGTTGAAGGAGGAGTGGGATTTAAAGTATGAATTGAGTGTCTTGACTGAGAAACACCTCTGTGTTTAGTGAGAATAATAAAAATGTTCTCTTTATCAGCTGTTTATGATGTAAAATATTTCCTGGTGGTGATTAAGCAGTAAATAGTGGGTGTTTATTAGCTGGCCTGTTTCAGACACTTTATGTTTTCTTTTGCTTTAGTAATTGAACATAATAAATAATACTGTTGCCTGGACAGCAGCTGTTGTTTTATTCCCAAAAAGGATGCTTTGCTCAGATTGCTATCTTTTGTAGCATCAGCTGGCACTATTCACAGATAACAAACACAGGCAATACCACTTTTAATGAGTTGGAATATGTTATGGGTTTGGGAATGAAGGTTTAAAGTTTTCGATTAGGCAAATTAAGCTGTCTGTGTACTTTCTGTCTGTACAGATGGCTGATTTTACAAAAGCTAATTTTCAACAGGGGTCCTTGTAGCTATTAGAGTTCTTTTATGTAAAAAACTGCAAGCCTCCCTCCCCAACCCTACAATTTAAAGAAAATGGTGCCTAGGAGAGTATACTATTTGTGGTTTTAATAAGTTGCAATGACAGACTTGTAATAAATTAATTGTTATCCTCTGTAAAACTTTAAATTGCAGTTTCAATATAGTGAAATCTTTGAATGAGACATTAATATTTTCTGTCCTTTTCTGAATAATGTGTTGATGAGAGAAAACAGTGCTTACATAACATTTTTACTAAGCAAGAAAAACGCATGTTGTCATTGAGAGGCAAAAGGAGTCTCTAAGAATTATGGGCAAAATGACCTGGAGTGGGGCATGAAGTCAGTGTCAGACTTCCCAGTGCTTTAGTCTTTCTAAGCATCTTTGGAGGCAACTTGACCTATAAAGGTTCATTTTTCTCCTTAGTTGATTTTATTAAGGGTACCTGAACTGAGGTGCTGCCACACCTCTGTCACACTGCAAACCAGTTGTGGACCAAGAGGAGAGAAGTAGGAATTAGAAAGAGGACATTTGAACAAGGTGTTCTTCATCATCAGTTGAGGGAGGAGAACTGTGTACAATGTAAGGAAGCTCCCAAGACAGGCACATGCTATTTTAGGCTAAGGTTACTTGTTTGTAAGAAATGAGATTTAAGTTATATTAATGTGAATGTACATTTATCATGTAGAAGACAGGGAGTCGTCATGTTAAGGAGTAAAATTGCCTTCAGATATTTCAGTAAAAATAAGAGAGCTCCAGCATAGAGTTGAAACTATTGTTTTCCCTCTTCATCCCTCCCTGTCTGTTTCCCACCTCCCTCCATCATCAAACCAGAGCAAATATCCCTCCTCAGCCTCCTTTAGTGCAGAAGAGAGTTTTCTGTTGCACTGGGGTCTTCTACCACACAGAAGAGGTAGGAAGATGACTGAAAACTTGAGACCACAGCATACTTTCCCCTTGGCGGAAATGTGATACACATGCATGCCCACACACACACACACACACACACACACACACACACGTACCCCTATATACCTCTAGAAGATAATAAAGGCTATGAAAATATTAAAACACAAGATAGGATCCAAGGGAATTAAGATTCTATAAAAACTTTAATACAATATAACCATCTCTGTTAGGTTTTTTAATTGAAATTACATTAGATTTATGTATTAATTTTGGAAGAATCTGTACTTTTATAATATTCCTAACCAAGAACATAGTATGCATCTTTCAATTTCTTCCTATCCTATTTTTTGTATTTCAATAGGATTTCAACTTTTCTTCATATAGATCTTTCTTCATATCGAATTCTCATTAAATGAACTCCTAGGCACTTTTCTTGTTATTGTTGTCATTAGAAACAGAAATTCTTTCCTGTTTCCATTTCTCAGTTATTGCTAAACAAGGACAATTTATTGATTAAAAAATTATCCTGTACCTATTCACTTCACACATTTATATTAATTCTCTCTTCTTTTTTTTAAAAATATATTCCTGTCAGTAAAGTGATTAACCTTGTTTTTCTCCAATGACTTTTACGTGATACTTATTTTTTCTAAAACTTGTGTGGCATTTGCTATCAATGGTAAATCAATAATGATGGTAGCAATCATCTCTCTAGTTCTTGACATTAATGACAATGGCTTTGTTTAAAAATTATTTATAATGGTATCTGCTGTTGATTCTTGATAAATAATTTTTATTTAAGTAGTTTTCATCTATTTAGTATCTCTATTAGAAATGGTGGTTTAATTTTGAGTCTTTTTTTCTGCATTTATTGATATCACATGGTATTTCTCCTGTAATTTCTTGATATAGTTTATTATGTTGATAGATTTTCAAATGTTGAAACTTCCTTGCCTCCTGGAATAAGTTCTATTTAATCATAATGTATTATTTTCATGTAGGGGTGAATCCCATTTGATGACATTTTATTTAGAAGGTTACATGAAATGGATCTAAAGTAAGTGTTTTTAAATTATCCAGGCTAGAATCTCTTTGTCAACTTTCCATGTAAACATGTGTTTGAAGTTGTGCCAGCAATGACTTTTCTTCCCACAGCTACTGGTGAAATCTTTTCCAACCCTCCAGGTCCCAATCAGTGACTTTTCACCCATGAAACCTTACCTTACCTTGGTCTTGCCCCCTACTTCATAAAATAACTTCCTATTTCAAATCTTTGCAGTATGTTTTAGTGTCAAAGTATAATTTTCAACAATGTTAACATGACATATATAAATACTTAGTAAGATCTTGTAAAAAAATTTATTTAACTCAATGATGGAGACAGCAGATGATAAATGAATTCAAAGGGCTTTTGTATTATATGGTTTGTTGGGAATGGCATGTCACAATGAGTTGGCTAAGTTAGAGGCATAACTGGCCAAAGTTCTAAAGGGCAGTAACATTGTACTTTTGGGGTTTTTTCTACTGAACAGAAATCTATTTACATCTCTACCAGACAAAAATCTACAAGTTTTTACATATCCTCACAGAATCGACATTATATAGCAACTCAAAGAAAGGTACATCTCCCACAAGATTAAATAATTCTTGGGTGGACCCGTCAGATGATGTTTCAGTATGACATTAAAAGAATATACAGCCTTCCTTTTGTTGAATTTCCATTTTTGGATACTTTATTTTTAATAGTAGTAAATCCCACAAAAGGTACAGTCTAATTTATGTTTCAGTTTCATGCACATTTGACCTATGTCAGCATGGTGTGGCAGCAAGTATATGGGTTTGAATACATCACACAAACTAAGGTTTGAGTCTTGGCTCTGCAAACCTCATGCTTCCCCATGTATGGTTTGTGCAGTTGGAGAAGGAATTTGGGGAAGCTGGGAGGGGTAGAAATGGCAGACTTTGGGCTTAAGAGCATCAGGAGAAAGCACGCTGGTACATCTCTGGCATTCCCTTTTGGTTACAACTCAACATGACCATATTTCACCTGCCTCAGGGTACCAACAGGGTCACAGTGACAGTAGCAAGTCAGAGTTCCTGTTTTTGCCTCCAGTTCCCTGTGTAAGACTTTCCATACCTTTCAAAGGGATCTTTACTCCTAATATTTCTGGGTTTCCTCCAAAGGAGGCTCATCTAGCCAGAAATCAATATGACAGCCACAGTCACTCAGCCTATTCTCCTTCTGGGATTTGGTCTCCTCCCTTGGTGGTGTTGGCTGTTTCTGGTGCCATTTGAAGCCACTTATGGCAATGGAGAATGCTGGAGAATGGAGAAAGCAAGGGAGCTTTCTTCTTATGCTCCCAAAATGAATAAGCCACCTTGTCTACCACTTGTGGTTGCCCCTCCATTTTCTCCTATAACTGCGTATCTTAACAGGACAGAGTCTTCCAACAAATAGAGTTTGAGGAGATGCTCTTTACCCAAGGACTGTTTATTTAGGTTTGTATTCATGTGAGATCTTGCTTTAGGGTGAAGAAGAAGAAGGTTTTAAGCAACTGTTGTTGAGTTATTATTGAGTGCTAATTGGTACCAGTTGCTATGGGATAAAGATACAAAGGGACATTCCTGGCTTGTGAGGAACTAGTTCAAACCATCTAGTTTAAGTAGAATAAACATAGTAAAAGTTCAAAGAATTTTGCAAAAATTAAGAAATCGAACAAAACACTGTAGGATGTAAACCCAGCCCAGGGCATTTGCTGTGCGGCTTTCAGTGGTGATTAGAGATCACATTCCTAAGTCATTAGAGAAATAGCATCAAGGTTGAAGGATGTTTTTCTCTTCAGAGAGAGTGCTTTAGTAGAGTTTATGTACTCAGTGTGAAGATGTTTTTGTGCTTATGTATGAAACAGCTAGGAGTTCATGCAGAAATATTCCTGCCTCCCTGGCAGTTTTTTTTTCTCTTTTTTCTTTTACCTGGCAAACACATTGACTTGGAAAAACAATTCAAGAGCTCTTGTTATGCCAACATGAATGTATGTCATGTGCCTTGTCTAATCTTGTAAGTCCTCTACTTCTGCCTTCAAAAATACAAATTTGAAGTTTCTCTAACTAATTAGTCATTGCCTTTGCCTTCTTTTGTTGAAGAGAGTAATAGTTTTAAAATTATAAAGGTTAGCTACGAAGTCATGGGAAGGTGAAGATGTTGAAGTGTAAGAGGATTTTAAAGTGCAGAGGGACTGGGCGTGGTGGGCTCATGCCTGTAATCCTAGCATTTTGGGAGGTCAAGGCGGGCAGATAACTTGAGGTCAGGAGTTTGAGACCAGCCTGGCCAACATGGTGAAACCCCATCTCTACTAAAGTTACAAAAATTAGCTAGGTACGGTGGTGTGTGCCTGTAATCCCAAATACTCGGGAGGCTGAGGCAGGAGAATCGCTTGAACCCAGGAGGCGAAGGTTGTACTGAGCTGAGGTCATGCCATTGCACTCCAGCCTGGGGGACAAGAGTGAAACTCTGTCTCAAAAATAAAATAAAGTAAAAAATAAAGTTCAGAGGGACTAAAAACACAGCTTTTGAAGTAAGTACATAACCAGAAACCAGATCTGTCCTGAAGAAAGGTGTTTCTTTACTTTCTGAATTATTGAGTAGGACTGTTCAATTTAGAAGATTGTGTATCTTTGATGAGAGGGAAAATTACCATTAGTTTTCAAAAGCCTTCCCACGCCACAGATTTGCAGCTGCCAAGGAATAAATCACATCCCTTTTGTTTTATGATGAAATACAGTTGACCTTTGAACAACACAGGTTTGAACTGCCTGGGTCCACTTATATGAGGATTTTCTTCCACTTCTGCCATCCCTGAAACAGCAAGACCAACCCCTCTTCTTCCTCCTTCCCTACTCGGTGTGATGATGACAAGGATGAAGATCTTTATGATGATCCACTTACGCTTAACAGTAAATATATTTTCTCTTCCTTGTGATTGTCTTCATATCATTTTCTTTTCTCCAGATTACTTTATTGCAAGAATACAGTATATAATACATATAACATACCAAATATGTGCTAACTGAGTTATGTTATTGGTAAGGCTTCCAGTTAACAGTAGACTATTAGTTAAGTTTATGTGGAGAGTCAAAAGTCATATGTGGATTTTCAACTGTATGAGTCAGTGCCCCGAATCCCTGCCCTGTTCAAGGGTCAGTTGTACTATATACCTGGGAAATTTAAAAACAAAAAGGCCTTGGCCTCACTTTAGGTGAATTGAATCTGAATCTCTGAGGTGAGTCCTGTACTTCCTGTGTCAGTATGTTTTAAAAGTCGGCCAGGTGATTTTAATGTGCAGCTAGGTTAGAGAATCATTGCCCTTCTCCAACTATACCATGAGATGACACTGTGTTTACTTAGTTGTCTTGGAAGCAATTAGGGTATTGTGTTGCCAGCTTTTTATCACAGCATCTATGGTTGTGTAACTTAGACACAAATCCCTCATCATAGGTGGGTGGTATAGCCAAGTAGCAAAACATCTGGCCAGGTTCACATGCACAATTCTGTTGAATGTTCAATCTAAGAGGATCCTTATCACAAGAAGCCATGAGTCTTATTCATGTTCTAAGATTTGTTAAAATCAGTAATTATTTTATGAATTTTATAATAATCACATCATTTTTCCTCCTTTGACTGATGTGATGAATTATTTTAATAATGCCCTAATAGGAAACTCTTCTTGTGTTTTGGGGATAAAACCAACTATGACATGATGTGTTGTTCTCTAGCATGAGGCTGGATTTGATTTTTCTAAAATAGTTTACATTATAATGGGATTCTTTCTTAAAAAAACTTATTTGATGGAACTCAACAGTAACTTGTATTGGCAATTTCTATAGATAAAGAGTTTCAAGGATGCAAGGACTAAGTGGGTAGTAAGGAAACAGAGGCAGTTGGTCTTTAAAAATAGTGAGGAGTAAAAAATGAATTTCTAGTTACTCCTCAAGGATTATAAGTTTAACTTTTGTGTTGAAGGAGCAAAACATTTACGGCATACTTGGAAATCATTTTATTCATCACCATCTCTCATTCAAATTTTTTCTATGAAAAAAGTTTTTTCTTTGCCTTTGGTTAAAATCTAAATGCTCAGATATTAAGTCTTCTTCCCCTATTCAAAGAGTCTAGTTTAAGTGAATAAAACATTGAGAATCATGAAATAGTCAAAACTAAGTTAAAACTTCTCTTCTACTTCAGTTTCTATCTTCTGTCAGAGGAGTGGGTTCAGGTTAGGTTTCTTTTTCTCCCTCTCTTTTCCATGCCAGCTCCTCTTCCCTTCTCACTTTCTATCGTGGGCTTCTGAACCATATCCCAGGTTTGAACCATAGGGAAAGGATAAATGGGTAATAACCAGGAAAGGTTTTGCATGGCTGACCCAAATTTATAAAGATTTGGCTTCTTCTACCCTTAGTGTATATTTAAAGCTGAGCTTCATGGGATGCTTTGTTGATCTTCAGGGACCTCTTCCCTACCAAACTACAGCAGCCCCCTATCTGTAGTTCAATAACTATTTTCTTTAGCTGGTGCTTAAAACTCCTTCTTCAGTCTTCAAACCTCTGGCAGTACAACTTTAGCTTTTATGCACTGGGTTTCCCACACCTCCTAGTCCCCCAGGCAGGCAGATTCTGACCCCTGACCATCCCTAGTCCAGGAGAAGCATTAACACATCCCTTGTCCCAAGCAACTCTGGAATTACAGACTGTTATGGACTGAATGTGTCCCCACTAAATTCATGTTGAAATCCTTACCTACAAGGTAATGGTATTAGGAGGCATGGCCTTTGAGACGTGATTAGGTTTAGATGAGG
Source organism: Gorilla gorilla gorilla (assembly GCF_029281585.2). Classification (NCBI taxonomy): domain Eukaryota; kingdom Metazoa; phylum Chordata; class Mammalia; order Primates; family Hominidae; genus Gorilla; species Gorilla gorilla. The sequence goes on along the minus strand of NC_086017.1, from coordinate 111,958,693 downwards.
TCATGAAAGTGGGACCCCCATGTTGGGATTAGTGTCCTTATAAAAAGAGACACCAGAGAACTTGATTCCCCTTCCTCTCTCTGCCATGTGAGGACACTGTGAGAAGACAGTTGCTTACAAAAGAGGAAAAGGGCCCTCACCAGAACCTGACCAGTCAGTACCTTGATCTTGGATCTCTCAGCTACAGAACTGTGAGAAATAAATGTCTGTTGTTTAAGCCACTTGGGTTATGCTATTTTATTATAGCAGCCTGAGCTGGCCAAGATATATGCTGTCCCAAATATGGCTATCATGCTTGCTCTGTCTTCAAAGTAGGGGCTCCACACAATGCGTCTTACTTTCAGCCTGGTGTCTGAAACTTATTGGGAAATTATACTGTGTATCTGCAAACCCAAGGATACGTATTAAGCCCTTCAAGTGGTCTTTCTAAAGACTCTCTCACAAGGTTTGAGGAAAGTAGAAGGACCTGTTTCCCAAGGCTCATAACCCACCAACAATTCTCTCTAAAGGAGTTTTCTCACCTTTTGGCTTCTGATATGGCTTAGCTATGTCCCACTCAAATCTCATGTTGAACTGTGATCCCCAGTATTAGAGGTGAGTCCTGGTTGGAGGGAATTGGATCATGGGGGTGGTTTCTAGTGGTTTATCACCTAATGCTGTCTCGTGATAGAGCTCTTACAAGATCTAGTTGTTTAAAAGTGTGTAGCACCTCCTGGTTCTCTCTCTCTCCTGTCTGCCATGTGAAGATGGCTTCCCCTTTGCCTTCCACCATGATTCTAAGTTTCCTGAGGCTTCCTCAGAGGTAGAAGCCTGTATTTCCTGCAGAACTGTGAGCCGATTAAGCCTTTTTTAAAAAATTTTTTATAAATTACTCAGTCTCAGGTAGTAGCAATGCAAGAACAGTCTAATACAGCTTCCTTATCTTTTCTAAAAGGCTGGAAAGTGTTACAAACTTGGCTCTTTGCTGCTTTTTTAGAAGCCCTGCACAGTGTAGCATGCTGCTTGAGAATGTGGCAATAGTAGGTACCTATCTCTCTGAGGTCTCAGCCAAAACAGGGAGAGGGTTCCTATTATAATATCTTGTTATACAGAAGAATATTAGTTTGTATTAGATATTTAAGTAAGGATAGCCCAGAGAGAAGAAAGTAGTCAAGTCAGTGATACTTAAGGGCTCAGGTTTGAAGGTCTGAATTGACTCAGTGTAATCTTATTTATCAAAATCTGACAGTTTTAGCCTACCCTGAATCTGTCTTCTGTTTATATTTACCAGCCCCAGCCTCCTCATTTCTCCTATTAGTTTTTGTCTGATATTTTTCAAAATCCCTCTATGTAAACTTCATATATTTAATTTCACTTGCCTTTGGTGAGTATTCTTCTCAGTTATGTAGGCTCCCTCCATGTGTTCCTTAAATCCAGGTTTTCGAAGTGTCTTCTGGAATATTATTTCGGAAAGAGAAGCCACAGTAATGATGTAATTCCATTTATTTAGTAAATGTTGCATGCATCTTATATCTGTTTTTGGTGACTCATAGTGCATGAAGCATATCAAAGGGTTTGAGAAATCCTGCAGTAAAGAAATTGGTTTAACTTTTTTTTTCTTTTTTTTTTATTATACTTTAAGTTTTAGGGTACATGTGCACATTGTGCAGGTTAGTTACATATGTATACATGTGCCATGCTGGTGCACTGCACCCACTAACTCGTCATCTAGCATTAGGTATATCTCCCAATGCTATCCCTCCCCCCTCCCCCCACCCCACCACAGTCCCCAGAGTGTGATAGTCCCCTTCCTGTGTCCATGTGATCTCATTGTTCAATTCCCACCTCATCACTAGCCATCAGAGAAATGCAAATCAAAACCACTATGAGATACCATCTCACACCAGTTAGAATGGCAATCATTAAAAGTCAGGAAATAACAGGTGCTGGAGAGGATGTGGAGAAATAGGAACACTTTTACATTGTTGGTGGTTTAGCTTTTTTAAAACCAAGCACTTCACAAGCTTATTTGACCATAGACTGATATTACTAATATTCATCTGGGGGGACTTGTATTATCCATAGGATATATTTGGAAATGCTCATTTATATTATACTACTCTGCTGCTCAGGGCTTTGTTATGATGTACTCTTGCATTATATGTGAGGTCAAATAGAAATCAGGGAAGCTCCTTGACATTTATCCCATTTGGAGCCCTGTACTTTCTCTCTAATCAGAAGAATGTGGTATTTCCTTGTTAATTTCCTTTCATAATTTCTCTTTAGAGTTTTATTAATCATAGAAACATCCCTTAAATATTTCTGATGTGTCAGTTATTTCTTTATAATGATAATTTCCCAAATTTTTTCTTTAATCAATATCTTATTATTCATCCTTTTAGTAAAAACATCTTAAATCATGCTTTTAGTAGATAAGTAGTATGTATTTATTTTAGAAAAATCAGAAATACAGATAAGAGAGAATGATGACCCATAATCTCATGTGACCTAGAGATAGTTGTTCACCTTTCAGAATATATGTTTCTAGATGATTTTCTGTATGTGCACAGCCTACTCTGTACATGCTGTTTTTATTTATGTGTGTGTCAAAAATACATCTATAAGACTTATAATGGCATAACATTCTATTAGATTTTGTAATTTAACTGATTTCCTACTTAAGTATGTTTAGGTGCTTTGTAATTTTTCACAATTACTGACAACTGTAGTGAAGATTTTTGTGCCTAAGTCCTTTCATTACTTCCTTATGAAGTAGTTTCTATTAATTGAAAGTTAGTTTCTATTAACTGGAATCAGTTCATGGAATTTTAGGTCAAGAGAATGCACAAAACTCAAAATCTCTTGCTAGGTATTACTGAGATAACCTTGGTAGAAGGCAAATCAATTTGCTATCCTATTTGAATAGTATTAAAAGACTGCTGGTCTTAATACATCTCAGATATTTCCAACAGTGTTATCTTTCTCAGTTCATTAGCTCTTTGGTAAAGGATGATGTGATACTGGGAACATGGAATTCCACAGACTTGAAGTAAAATTAGTCTGTGTAACTTGGGATATTTCATTTAACCTCTCCAAGCCTCAGATTCTTTATCAGTAAAACTAGGATAAATGTTTCATATAGGGTTACTAAGGGATTAAAATTTGCACACAAAAAGTGTCTGATACATATCTCATATGAACATTTATTGAACTCATAGAACATTTATTGAATGTCTTTATATTTTAACTGTATGCCATGTTTTCTCTCATTTAATTGTCAAAACCCCAGGAAGAATAATTGTCTCCATTTTACTCAGACTTAGAGAAGACAGTTAGGCACTTGCCAAGTGCTTTCACTGTTGGAGATAGGCAAAATGACGCTCACTAGGAAGAACTCTAGCATGAGAAATACAGGCATAGTCACTGGGGTAAATAACAACAGTGCTGACAGCTGGATTCTGGTTGCCTCTTATCTGTCTCCAAGCTGATGCACCATGTGGCTCACTTAGGCCCTCAGTCACAGAGTGAGCATGAAAATGGAAGGAATCTGCAGAACATATTAATGAATGAGCAAATAGGAGTGCCCCTTACGGGAAGTAAGGAGATGATAGATGAAAATTTCTTTACACGACATGCAATAAGGCATGAGCAAGTACAGACTGACAAACAAGTCATAATATACAAGAGAACATATTTATAACTAGTAATTAAGGCATCCTAAAGTATTATACAGAATAACCTTCAGAGATACTGTACCTTCCTACCAATTTCCAGAGAAGGAATATATGGCCTGACCAGGAAGAGAAACATCATGTTAACAGGCACTAGGGAACCTTGGCTGTGCCCTGGTATCCTTGTAGATGAGGTCTAGACATTGCCCCTAAAACAGCTGTGTGACTATGTGGAAGAAGGGAGAATTCTGGTCAAGTAAGACCCATCACTTGTTTGCCAGTAAAATGGGGAAGTGCTCATATTTGTGGAGCCTTCTTGTCATATGCTTCATGGTGTCTGAGGTTCCCCTTGACAGGACAATGTTAGGGATGTTTAGTGGTTCAGATCAAAATCTAACATTACCACAAGTCGATTTTTTATTGTGGTAAAACATAGCATAAAACTTACCATTACAACTTAAGTGTATAGTTTAGTGTCATTGAATACATTAATATTGTTGTGCAACTATTACCATCATCCATCAACAGAACGTTTTCACCATCCCTTTGATAGCATTTTACCCACAGTAGAGCTTCTTTCAAAATTGGAGTCAATCCTCTCAAAATTGCTGCTTTACCCCCTAAATTTATGTAATATTTTAAATCCTTTGTTGTCATTTCAGCAATGTTCATAGCATCTTCATCAGGAGTAGATTCTATCTCAAGAAAGCACTTTCTTTGCTCAAATATAAAAAGCAACTTCTATATCAGCACTTGCTGCTTCACCTTGCACTTTTATGTTATGGAGAAAGCTTCTTTCCTCAAACCTCATGAACCAACTTCTGCTATGTTCCATCTTTTCTCTTGCGGCTTCCTCACCTCTCTGCCTTCATAGAATTGAAGAGTTAGGGCCTTGCTCTGGATTCAGCTTTGGCTTAAGGAAATGCTGTGGCTGGTTTTATCTTCTATCTAGACCACAAAATCTTTCTCTGTATCATCAGTAAGATCGTTTTATTTTTTTAATCATGTATATGTTCTCTGGAGTAGCACTTTTATTTTTATTTTTTTCTGTTTTTTAATACTCAATACTGTATTTTTGAGATTTATCATATTTATTTTTCAAATCCAATTTATTCGTATTAACTGTTGCACAGAATCCTATTTATATTGCATGTATAATGTATAGTACATTTATTTACCTGCTGATGAACAATTACGTTGTTTACAATTTTTTGCTATTACAAACAATGTTGCATTAAATATCCTTTTACGTTACGTTGTTTACAATTTTTTGCCATTACAAACAATGTTGCATTAAATATCCTTTTACGTTTTCTTGTATACATGCATGATTCCCTTAGGAGCAGAATTGCTGGGTAATAGGTAAGAGAATTTCAACCATAAAGTATTATCAAATTAATCTCCAGATGATTATAAATTGGTATTATTTATAAAAATACTGTGTGTGTGTGTGTGTGTGTGTGTACACAGATACTTATAAAGCCTACCTGTAGAAGCCACAGTATGTAGAAATTGTTACTTTGTAATAAAACAACAGAGACACAATGGAAATAGAAGGCCAAGATCTATGTCAATGCTCTTGAAGAGTACAAATTTTAATTGGGGTGAGCTCTAAGACAAGCTCAAAACAGTTGGTTAAAACAATCAGACTCAACCACTGGTATTGACAGAGCCATATGTAAGTAGGGTAGGAATGCATATTAATTAATGGTGATTCTTACAATTCCCTTCTTCAGGCTGGGCATGGGCAGAGACATCATCTCAAAGACTCAAAAAAGTCCCCTTGAGTCCCTCTCATCAGACTCCAAAGCTTCCTCTTACATTGTCCATCAAATCTACTCTTCATACAAGTTCTGATTAAAGCATTTTGATTGTTTAAAATAACTTTTATTTTAACTGTTTATTTTACAACTGTTGATTGTTTAAAATAATAATAATAAGTACATAGAAAGGTGATGTCTCCAGAATCTCAAGCTGTCAAAGTAATAAGGTTTTCAACAAACAAAAGAAAACCATCCAGTTTTCATCTGTGGCAGTAATCTGTCTTTTCTAACATGTTCTGTTAAAATGCACTATATTGAACAAATAAGGTAAATGTTGCAAACTTCAGTGATGGGGATCAAAACAGTGCTAGCTTTAAGAGTACTTATTTTTTTTTTTATACTTTAAGTTTTAGGGTACATGTGCACAACGGGATGGAGTAGCACTTTTAATTTCCTTCAAGAACTTTTCCTTTGCATTCGCAAGTTGGCCAACTCTTTAGCACAAGAGGCCTAGCTTTGGGCCTGTTGTGGCTTTTGACATGCCTTCCTCACTAAGCTTAATCATTTCTAGTTTTTTATTTCAAATGAGAGACATGTGACTCTTCCTTTCACTTGAACACTTAGAGGCCATTGTAGGGTTACTAATTGGCCTAATTTCAATAGTTTTGCATCTCAGGGAACTAGAAGGCCAGAGAGTAGGAGAGACATGGGGGAATGGCCATCAATGGAATTATCAGGACACATACACACAAACACACACACATTTATTGATTAAATTTGCCATCTTATATGGGTGCACTTTGTGGGGCCTCAAGACAATCACATGGTAACATCAAAGATGGTTGCAGATTACCGTAACAGATGTAATAATAACAAAAAAACTTTGAAATATTGTGGGAATTACCAAAATATGACACAAAGACACAAAGTGAACACATGCTGTTGGAAAATGGCACCAACAGACCTGCTCAATACACGGCTGCCACAAACTTTCAATTTGTAAAAAATTCAATATCTGCAAAATGCAATAAAATGATGTATTTCTGTATCCTGAAGGGAATTGCTAGATTATATATTAATTCTATGTTTAATTTTTTGGGTAACCATCAAACTGTTTTCTATAGTTGCTACACCATTTTACATCCTCACCAACAATACATGAGAGTTCCAATTTCTCCACATTTTCACAAACACTTACTTTCCATTTGGCAGATTTTTTGTTTTGATCTTAGCTATCCTAAAGGGCTTGAGGTGGTATTACTTCATTGTGGTTTGATTTGCATTTGTCTAATGATTAGTAGATTGAGCATCTGTTCATGTGCTTATTAGCCATTAGTATACCTTTCGAGAAATGTCTATTCAATTCTGTTGCCCATTTTTAAATTGAGTTTTTTTCATTGTTGACTTGATGCAAATAATTTTTTAAAAAGTAATACAATTGAATACAAATTATCTTTGTTGACAAGGCTGTCACTTCCCACATAATATTGATTTTTCTGGAATTTCCATGCTATTCCATTTTTTTCCTGTTAGGATTTGTTATTGGACTTTTATAATTACTAAAACATTGGGATTTTAATCTTTGTGTCTGTCTTATAAAATGCTGATGACTATACTTTCTGGCACACTTGTCACTTAGTTGTTAGCTGGACAACCCACTTTGGCTACTTGGCCAAACTATATTTTAAAAGGTAAAATTTTAGGTGATAAAATCTGTACCTTCTACCTTCTACCTAATTTTTCATATTCTTTTTTTATATCTTATAAATCATTTATTTATATATTTTTTATTATTATTATACTTTAAGTTTTAGGGTACTTGTGCACAACATGCAGGTTTGTTACATATGTATACATGTGCAATGTTGGTGTGCTGCACCCATTAACTCGTCATTTAGCATTAGGTATATCTCCCAATGCTATCCCTCCCCCCTCCCCCCACCCCAAAACAGTCCCCGGTATGTGATATTCCCCTTCCTGTGTCCATGTGTTCTCACTGTTCAATTCCCACCTGTGAGTGAGAACATGCGGTGTTTGGTTTTTTGTCCTTGCAATAGTTTGCTGAGAATGATGGTTTCCAGCTTCATCCATGTCCCTACAAAGGACATGAACTCATCATTTTTATGGCTGCATAGTATTCCATGGTGTATATGTGCCACATTTTCTTCATCCAGTCTATCATTGTTGGACATTTGGGTTGGTTCCAAGTCTTTGCTATTGTGAATAGTGCCACAATAAACATACGTGTGCATGTGTCTTTATAGCGGCATGATTTATAATCCTTTGGGTATATACCCAGTAATGGGATGGCTGGGTCAAATGGTATTTCTAGTTCTAGATCCCTGAGGAATCGCCACACTGACTTCCACAATGGTTGAACTAGTTGACAGTCCCACCAACAGTGTAAAAGTGTTCCTATTTCTCCACATCCTCTCCAGCACCTGTTGTTTCCTGACTTTTTAATGATCACCATTCTAACTGGTGTGAGATGGTATCTCATTGTGGTTTTGATTTGCATTTCTCTGATGGCCAGTGATGGTGAGCATTTTTTCATGTGTTTTTTGGCTGCATAAATGTCTTCTTTTGAGAAGTGTCTGTTCATATCCTTCACCCACTTTTTGATGGGGTTTTTTTTTCTTGTAAATTTGTTTGAGTTCATTGTAGGTTCTGGATATTAGCCCTTGGTCAGATGAGTAGATTGCAAAAATTTTCTCCCATTTTGTAGGTTGCCTGTTCACTCTGATGGTAGTTTCTTTTGCTGTGCAGAAGCTCTTTAGTTAATATGATCCCATTTGTCAATTTTGGCTTTTGTTACAATTGCTTTTGGTGTTTTAGATGTGAAGTCCTTGCCCATGCCTATGTCCTGAATGGTATTGCCTAGGTTTTCTTCTAGGGTTTTTATGGTTTTAGGTCTAACGTTTAAGTCTTTAATCCATCTTGAATTGATTTTTGTATAAGGTGTAAGGAAGGGATCCTGTTTCAGCTTTCTTCATATGGCTAGCCAGTTTTCCTAGCACCATTTATTAAATAGGGAATCCTTTCCCCATTTCTTGTTTTTGTCAGGTTTGTCAAAGATCAGATAGTTGTAGATATGCAGCATTATTTCTGAGGGCTCTGTTCTGTTCCATTGGTCTACATCTCTGTTTTGGTACCAGTACCATGCTGTTTTGGTTACTGTAGCCTTGTAGTATAGTTTGAAGTCAGGTAGCGTGATGCCTCCAGCTTTGTTCTTTTGGCTGAGGATTGACTTGGCAATGCGGGCTCTTTTTTGGTTCCATATGAACTTTAAAGTAGATTTTTCCAATTCTGTGAAGAAAGTCATTGGTAGCTTGATGGGGATGGCATTGAATTTATAAATTACCTTGAGCAGTATGGCCATATTCACGACATTGATTCTTCCTACCCATGAGCATGGAATGTTCTTCCATTTGTTTGTATCCTCTTTTATTTCACTGAGCAGTGGTTTGTAGTTCTCCTCGAAGAGGTCTTTCACATCCCTTGTAAGTTGGATTCCTAGGTATTTTATTCTCTTTGAAGTAATTGTGAATGGGAGTTCACTCATGATTTGGCTCTCTGTTTGTCTGTTATTGGTGTATAAGAATGCTTGTGATTTTTGCACATTGATTTTGTATCCTGAGACTGCTGAAGTTGCTTATCAGCTTAAGGAGATTTTGGGCTGAGACAATGGGGTTTTCTAGATATACAATCATGTCATGTGCAAACAGGGACAGTTTGACTTCCTCTTTTCCTAATTGAATGCCCTTTATTTCCTTCTTCTGCGTGATTGCCCTGGCCAGAACTTCCAACACTATGTTGAATAGGAGTGGTGAGAGAGGGCATCCCTGTCTTGTGCCAGTTTTCAAAGGGAATGCTTCCAGTTTTTGTCCATTCAGTATGATATTGGCTGTGGGTTTGTCATAGATAGCTCTTATTATTTTGAGATATTTCCCATCAATACCTAATTTATTGACAGTTTTTAGCATGAAGGGTTGTTGAATTTTGTCAAAGGCCTTTTCTGCATCTATGGAGATAATCATGGGGTTTTTGTCTTTGGTTCTGTTTATATGCTGGATTACGTTTATTGATTTTCATGTGTTGAACCAGCCTTGCATCCCAGGGATGAAGCCCACTTGATCATGGTGGATAAGCTTTTTGATGTGTTGCTGGATTCGTTTTGCCAGTATTTTATTGAGGATTTTTGTATCAATGTTCATCAAGGATATTGGTCTAAAATTCTCTTTTTTTGTTGTGTCTCTGCCCGGCTTTGGTATCAGGATGATGCTGGCCTCATAAAATGAGTTAGGGAGGATTCCCTCTTTTTCTATTGATTGGAATAGTTTCAGAAGGAATGGTACCAGCTCCTCCTTGTACCTCTGGTAGAATTCGGCTGTGAATCCATCTGGTCCTGGAGTTTTTTTGGTTGGTAAGCTATTAATTATTGCCTCAATTTCAGAGCCTGTTATTGGTCTATTCAGAGATTCAACTTCTTCCTGGTTTAGTCTTGGGAGGGTGTATGTGTCAAGAAATTTATCCATTTCTTCTAGATTTTCTAGTTTATTTGCGTAGAGGTGTTTATAGTATTCTCTGATGGTAGTTTGTATTTCTGTGGGATCGGTGGTGATATCCCCTTTATCATTTTTTATTGTGACTATCTGATTCTTCTCTCTTTTCTTCTTTATTAGTCTTGCTAGCGGTCTATCAATTTTGTTGATCTTTTCAAAAAGCCAGCTCCTGGGTTCACTGATTTTTTGAAGGGTTTTTTGAGCTCTGTTTCCTTCAGTTCTGCCCTGATCTGAGTTATTTCTTGCCTTCTGCTAGCTTTTGAATGTGTTTGCTCTTGCTTCTCTAGTTCTTCTAATTGTGTTGTTAGGGTGTCAATTTTAGATCTTTCCTGCTTTCTCTTGTGGGCATTTAGTGCTATAAATTTCCCTCTTCACACTGCTTTGAATGTGTCCCAGAGATTCTGGTATGTTGTGTCTTTGTTCTGGTTGGTGTCAAAGAACATCTTTATTTCTGCCTTCATTTCGTTATGTACCCAGTAGTCATTCAGGAGCAGGTTGTTCAGTTTCCATGTAGTGGAGCGGTTTTGAGTGAGTTTCTTAATCCTGAGTTCTAGTTTGATTGTGCTGTGGTCTGAGAGACAGTTTGTTATAATTTCTGTTCTTTTACATTTGCTGAGGAGTGCCTTACTTCCAACTATGTGGTCAATTTTGGAATAGGTGTGGTGTGGTGCTGAAAAAAATGTATATTCTGTTGATTTGGGGTGGAGAGTTCTGTAGGTGTCTATTAGGTCCGCTTGTTGCAGAGCTGAGTTCAATTCCTGGGTATCCTTGTTAACTTTCTGTCTCATTGATCTGTCTAACGTTGACAGTGGGGTGTTAAAGTCTGCCATTATTATTGTGTGGGAGTCTAAGTCTCTTTGTAGGTCACTAAGGACTTGCTTTATGAATCTGGGTTCTCCTGTATTGGGTGCATATATATTTAGGATAGTTAGCTCTTCTTGTTGAATTGATCCCTTTACCATTATGTAATAGCCTTCTTTGTCTCTTTTGATCTTTGTTGGTTTAAAGTCTGTTTTATCCAAGACTAGGATTGCAACCCCTGCCTTTTGTTGTTTTCCATTTGCTTGGTAGATCTTCCTCCATCCCTTTATTTTGAGCCTATATGTGTCTCTGCATGTGAGATGTGTTTCCTGAATACAGCACACTGATGGGTCTTGACTGTTTATCCAGTTTGTCAGTCTGTGTCTTTTAATTGGAGCATTTAGCCCATTTACATTTAAAGTTAATATTGTTATGTGTGAATTTGATCCTGTCATTATAATGTTAGCTGGTTATTTTGCTCATTAGTTGATGCAGTTTCTTCCTAGTCTTGATGGTCTTTACAATTCGGCATGTTTTTGCAGTGGCTGGTACCGGTTGTTCCTTTCCATGTTTAGTGCTTCCTTCAGGAGCTCTTTTAGGGCAGGCCTGGTGGTGACAAAATCTCTCAGCATTTGCTTGTCTGTAAAGGATTTTATTTCTCCTTCACTTATGAAGCTTAGTTTGACTGGATATGAAATTCTGGGCTGAAAATTCTTTTCTTTAAGAATGTTGAATATTGGCCCCCACTCTCTTCTGGCTTGTAGAGTTTCTGCCAAGAGATCAGCTGTTAGTCTGATGGGCTTCCCTTTGTGGGTAACCCAACCTTTCTCTCTGGCTGCCCTTAACATTTTTTCCTTCATTTCACCTTTGGTGAATCTGACAATTATGTGTCTTGGAGTTGCTCTTCTTGAGGACTATCTTTGTGGTGTTCTCTGTATTTCCTGAATTTGAATGTTGGCCTGCCTTTCTAGATTGGAGAAATTCTCCTGGATAATATCCTGCAGAGTGTTTTCCAACTTGGTTCCATTCTCCCCGTCACTTTCAGGTACACCAATCAGACCTAGATTTGGTCTTTTCACATAGTCCCATATTTCTTGGAGGCTTTGCTCATTTCTTTTTTTCTTTTTTCTCTAAACTTCTCTTCATGCTTCATTTCATTCATTTCATTTTCCATCGCTGATACCCTTTCTTCCAGTTGATTGCATCGGTTACTGAGGCTTGTGCATTTGTCACATAGTTCTCATGGCATGGTTTTCAGCTCCATCAGGTCCTTTGAGGACTTCTCTGCATTAGTTATTCTAGTTATCCATCGTCTAAGTTTTTTTCAAAGTTTTTAACCTCTTTGCCACTGATTCGAACTTCCTCCTTTAGCTCGGAGTAGTTTGATCTTCTGAAGCCTTCTTCCCTCAACTCGTCAAAGTCATTCTCCATCCAGCTTTGTTCCATTGCTGGTGAGGAGCTGTGTTCCTTTGAAGGAGGAGAGGCACTCTGATTTTTAGAGTTTCCAGTTTTTCTGCTCTGTTTTTTTCCCATCTTTGTGGTTTTATCTACCTTTGGTCTTTGATGATGGTGACGTACAGATGGGTTTTTGGTGTGGATGTCCTTTCTGTTTGTTAGTTTTCCTTCTAACAGTCAGGACCCTCAGCTGCAGGTCTGTTGGAGTTTACTGGAGGTCCACTCCAGACCCTGTTTGCCTGGGTATCAGCAGTGGTGGCTGCAGAACAGTGGATATTGGTGAACTGCAAATGCTGCTGCCCGATTCTTCCTCTGGAAGTTTTGTCTCAGAGGAGTACCCAGCCGTGTGAGGTGTCAGCCTGCCCCTACTGGTGGGTGCCTCCCAGTTAGGCTACTCGGGGGCCAGGGACCCACTTGAGGAGGCAGTCTGTCCGTTCTCAGATCTCAAGCTGCATGCTGGGAGAACCACTACCCTCTTCAAAGCTGTGAGACAGGGACATTTAAGTCTGCAGAAGTTATTGCTGTCTTTTGTTTGTCTGTGCCCTGCCCCCAGAGATGGAGCCTACAGAGGCAGGCAGGTCTCCTTGAGCTGTGGTGGGCTCCACACAGTTCGAGTTTCCTGCTGCTTTATTTACCTCCTCAAGCCTGGGCAATGGCGGGTTCCCCTCCCCCAGCCTCGCTGCCACCTTGCAGCTTGATCTCAGACTGCTGTGCTAGCAATGAGCGAGGCTCTGTGGGCATAGGACCCTCCAAGCCATGTGCGGGATATAATCTCCTGGTGTGTCGTTTGTTAAGCCCATTGGAAAAGTGCAGTATCAGGGTGGGAGTGACCCGATTTTCCAGGTGCTGTCTGTCACCCCTTTCTTTGACTAGGAAAGGGAATTCCGTGACCCCTTGCACTTCCCGGGTGAGGCGATGCCTTGCCCTGCTTCGGCTCACACACGGTGTGCTGCACCCACTGTCCTGCACCAATTGTCCAGCACTCCCCAGTGAGATGAACCTGGTACCTCAGTTGGAAATGCAGAAATCACCCATCTTCTGCGTCGCTCGTGCTGGGAGCTATAGACTGGAGCTGTTCCTACTCGGCCATCTTGGCTCCACCATTTTTCATATTCTTTAAATATGGATGCCCCACAAAGCCTTATAACACAGCAGAAATATTTCTTACCGAGTTAGATATGAGGAAAGTAACAATATATTGTGATCCTCAATTGAGAAGTATCTCATAATCACTTAGAGTGTTATTTTGTCTAACAGTAGATGACTCAATACACTAAATTTAATTTATTGCGAAGTTACAATTGAATATTGACCTATGTGTTAGCTTCTTGTGGCACTATGACAAGTTACCAGAACCCTGGTAGCTGAAAGCAACACAAATTTATTCTCCTCTCGTTCTTGAGGCTGAGATTTCTGAAATTGTTTCACTTGAAACTGCCAAGATTGGCAGGATCATGCTCCCTCTGGAGGACCTAGAAGGGAATCTGTTTTCTTGTCTTTTACAGCTTCTAGAGCAGCATTCCTTGGTGTGTGGCCCCTTCCTTCATCTTCAAAGGAAGCAGCATAGCATCTCACTTCAGTTCACATTTATTTTTCATTCTGGGTGTGTGAAATCTCCCTCTGCCTCCCTCATAAAAATACCTATGATTGCATTTAGGACATATCTGCATAATTCAGAATTCACTCCCCATTTCAAGATACTTAATCACATTTGTAAAGGTAATATTGAGAGGTTCCAGGGACTGGACTATGGACATTTTGGGGGGAACCATTTTTCAGCCTCTTGTAACCTATGCAGGACTCTTTGGAAATATAAAAAGAAAATGAAAATGGAAGGTGTAAATATCATAGATGTTCTTGAGTCTTAGTTCTGTAAACAAAATTTAAGTTTAATGTGATTCTCCTATTTTATTCACATGAACTGCCTCACTTTTTCTTTTCCCATTTTGTTCTTAACTATTTCCAGTTTGGCTTCTGCTCAATGCTACTGGTACAATGCTCTCCAAAGTTTGTCAGTGACTACTGAGGTTGTCAGAGAGTTTGTTAGTGAATACAGTAAGCTACTGATCCTGGATCTTTCTTTGGTTTTCATTCTCCTTAATCTCTTTAAAGTATTCAGCACAGACAACTTATTAATAATAAATGAAATGTTCTCTTTTTTAACTGCAACACTCACTCACCTATTAGCTTCTCTCCTATCATAATAATTGTAACCAGTCCTTCTCTTTCTTTTGATATCTTTCATTCTCCTACTCCATGACATGACAGTTCTTTGAGGTTCTGTGAGTGGCTTTTTGATTTCTTCTCATAACTCAGAGCCCCCTCTCGAGTTTGACTACTGTGTTCATGAAACTTGTAAATCTTTACCTTGAAATCTGAAGTCTAACTATATGTCCATGACAGCCATTCATTTCCTGCTCTCTGCAAGTCATGTACACATCAATATCCAGATGTCATCTCAAATCCAGCATTTATAAAAACAAACCTCTCTTACTCTCTTAACTTGTTTATTTTTTTTTTCCTCCAATTTCCATGCAGGTCAACACCACAAACATCAAGCTAGAAATTTTAGTATCTTTTTCCTTGTACCTAGGTTTGTTAGGTCATTCTGATTCTTAGTAAAAATGGTCTCTGGTTTTGTTGCTTTTACCTCAGTAGTCTAGAGCAGTGCTACTCAGAGCATGGTCCGTGGATTAACAGCATCGGTACCACTTAGGAGCCTGTTAGAAATGCAAGTGCTTGGTCTTATCGCAGACCTTCGGGATTAAAATCTTTTTTTATCTGTGTTTTAGTAAGTTATCCAGGTGATTCTTATGGGTGATGGAGTTTAATAACCACTGGTCCAGAGTCAAGTCTAGACTAGCCTTACTCCATTCTTAGATTACTTCAACAGCTTCTTAATAGTTTCCCTATTTTCAGTCAAATATCTTACGGACAATTATTTTCCTTTTATAAAAATTGTTTAAAGGTGTATTATCTTCCCCTAGCTTTAGTGAGGTATGATTGACAAATATAAATTGAATATATTTAAGATGTAAAGCGTGTTGTTTTGATATACATGTACATTGTAAAATGATTACCACAATCAAGCTAATTAATATATTCATTGCCTCACATAGTTATCTTTTTTTTGGTGGTGTGGTGAGAACATTCAAGATTTACTCAGTGAATTTCAAGTATAAAATACAGTATTATTAACTATAGTCAACATGCTGTTCATTAGATCTCTATAATTTATTTATCCTAACAAAAACTTTGCACCCTTTGGCCCACATCTCCCCATTCTGACTTCCCCCTCCAGACCCTGGCAAGCACCATTCTACTCTCTGCTTCTAATTTTTTCAATTACACATGTAAGTGAGATCATACAGTATTTGTCTTTCTATGTCTGGCATATTTCACTTAACATATTGTCCTCTAGGTTCATCCATGTGGTTACAAATAACAGGATTTCATTCTTTTTTAAGACTGAATAATATTCCATTATATATATACATCACATTTGCTTTATTCATTTATTCAGTGATAGACACCTAGGTTGCTCCTATATCTTAGCTATTGTGAGTAATGCTGCAATTAACGTGGGAGTGCACATACCTCTTTGAAATTTTGATTAGATATATACTCAGAAGTGGGATTACTTCATCACATAGTAGTTCTATTTTTAGTGTTTGAGAAACTCAATACTGTTTTCCATAATAGCTGTACTAATTTACAATCCCACCAACAGTATATCAGGGTTTCCTTTTCTTCACACTCTTGCCAACATTTGTTATCACTTAACATTTTGGTAATAGCCATCCTAACAGGTGTGAGATAGCTCATTTCAGTTTTGATTTGCATTTTCCTGATGATTGGTGATGTTGGGCACCTTTTTCACTAACCTGTTGTCCGTTCGTATGTCTTGTTTGGAAAAATGTCTATACAGATCCTTTTCCTATTTTAAAATCAGGTTATTTGCTTTTTTGCTTTAGAGTTGTTTGCTTTCCTTATGTATTTTGAATACTAGCACCCTATTGAATATGTGCTTTGTAAATATTTGCTCCCATTCTGTAGGCTGCCTTTTCATTTTTTGATTATTTCCATTGCTGTGCAAAAAAATTTAAAAACTCACCTGTGTTGTGTCAGGTTTTTTTCTTCCTTTCATTTCTTTTTTTAAATACCCTCACTCACTGAACTTCAAAACAGAAATCCTCTTCTATCTAGGAAAATTAGTGACAGGAAAGAGAATAAGAGAGAATAGAGGAAGAGGATGGACTTGCAAAAATATAAATTTAGGTTGAGATTGAAAATGTGAATGGGAATTTTAGTTTTGAATGCATTCTTGGAGTATATAATGTATTAGCAGTTCTACTTCTTTTTAAGGAAAATAATTTAAATACATTTTCATAAACCTTAGAAAAGAAGTAATATCTCCATTTAGCTTTCTTCATGTAACAAGAATTCATGGCAGTGGTTTATTTGAGATAATCTCTCCTTTTTTTTTTTTTTCTAATTTCAACATTAGTTATGGCCAAGAATAAAAAAGGAAGGTCCTTTTACTGGGTTACTGGCATTTGGAAAGAAGAGAGTCTATACATAACTTAATTACACACTTAGTATCTATTCCACCACTACTGACTATATTGGTTTCACTAAAATTTGGTATTCTATGAACACATTTTTAAAAAATGAATTGAACATCTGTCAGTGTTGAGATTTGTGCTGAAAAAAATGCAATGATTATTATGAGAGACCCTCTGATGTTGCTCACAGTTTAATGTAGGAGACAGACTAGTAAACAGATGCTTAAAATATAGCCCACATCAATGCAACTGGCCCAAGCCCCCCTCTGCTTTTAGGATGTCAGATTAATTCTGACACACGCATATGAGTGGCTCAGCAGCATAAAGACTCTGAGTGGCATGTTATGCTGTTCTGGAAGCAATAGAAGCAGAGCCATTTGTTTTGGGAAAATGACAGAGTCAAAATTCCCTTGAGATTGTTTCCAGTTATAAACCATATTGACTTATTCTAGGGGGAAAATGGAGCAGGCTCTTACCAAGTCATGCCTGTTTAATTCCTCATGACTGAAAGTTAAATTTAATTGTTGTTTCAGTAATGCATCCAAGATAAGGAAATTGAAATGATGAATCAACTCTTTCATTTGTATGATAATTTAAGATTCACTCTGAACTAAGGTAAAGTTACTGAAGGATATGTTCAGGTGGCTTACTTCTTTGACTGTACTTGGGTCAAAAGCTTTTTATTTTTATTTTATTTTATTTTTTGAGACAAAGTCTCACTCTGTCACCCAGGCTGGACTGCAGTGGCGCAATCTCAGCTTATTGCAACCTTCGCTTACTAGGTTCAAGCAATTCTCCTGCCTCAGCCTCCCAAGTAGCTGGGATTATAGGCGTGCATCACCATGCCCAGCTAATTTTAGTATTTTTAGTAGAGATGGGGTTTCACCATTTTGGCCAGGCTGGTCTCACACTCCTGGCCTCAAATGACCCACCCGCCTCAGCCTCCCAAGGTGCTTAGATAACAGGAGTGAGCCACCGCGCCCGGCCCCAAAAGCTTTTTATACTTGTGAACCTCTCCTGGAGATTTCCCAATGAATTAAACTGATGATTTATTTAGTTTAATGAAGAAGGAGCTTGCAAGATAGTAAGAGCCAATCAAAATTGTTTACTCAGAGATTCCATCCCTTAATGTATAAAACTATAGATCTCACAGCTGTCTATTTAGCAACCAGTAGAAATTTTGTATTTTACCCTCCATCTATTACAAAATCAGAAATAATAAAGAAACAAAACAATAAAGAACACCAGTGAAACAAAACTGAATACATATGATCTAAAGAGAGTACAGGATGTTCTCTAAATAATTCAAATAGATTTTCTCCTTTCCTTTCCTTTCTTCTCCTTTCTTTTCCTTTCTCCTTTTCTTTCTTTTCTTCTCCTTTCTTATTGTTAAATTGAAGGAGCAAGAATTATCCTTTAGAAATTTCTGACAAATATAGCTTGCCTAAGCATTAGTTTACCTTAAACCTTTCTTGGCCATTTATAGGAAAATGTGGTATAGAAATAATTTATCTCACATTTTGGCATTAATGAACTTAATCCATGTGACAGGCATGAGGTCACGTTTGTAAAATTATCTCATGTACATATGTGATTAGAATTGTATTTCAAATGTATCTTCCATTGATTTCAGTTACTATATTTGTAAATCAATCACCAACATTTACTTAAGGGCCCAATGAATTCAAGAGTATAATCCTAGGCATAGTGTACATGACTGGTAAACATTCCTTCCCCTAAATTTATAGACCTCTTTCTTGAGAAATCTAAACTGACATGTAAAACCATGAAGAGCATACATTCCTGCCTGAAGGACAAACATTAAATGGGCACTCTACTAAATAAGTAGAAAAATTAACAAAGTTATCCTCAGTTGTGGAGGCTTAAAAATAGTCCTTTGCTAGTTTGCCCTGGTGAACATCCATCAGGTCTGTACGAGTTGGTGGAGTTCCAGGCTGATGTTTATATGAAGTGGTGTTTATATGGCAGTTAGAAACCATCAGCACATACCTCTTTGAAGTTTGTTGTAAGCAACATATATCACACTTTCAGAAATGAAAAAGTTGTGGCAGCTTTCTACTTCTGCTGGGACATTTTAAAAGCCCTGCTTGCCTGTCTCAATATAGAACCTCAGGAAATCTGAGTGTGGTGAGCAGAGTTGTCTGACATCTCAGGGTATCATTTCATGCTTTCAGCTCTATTTAATCTCATCTTCAACACCTCTTAATATCAATGATCTGTCTTGTCATATCCTCTCAGATGTTTTCATCAATATTTTGAAGAAAAAATAGTTTCTGCTAATATAGTATCTTATATCCTAGTTTAACTTTTGCCCCATTATGATAATTCCCATGTCTTTCTTTAATGATATTTGAAATTTTAAAATCTTGTGACAGTCAGTAGCAGTAAAAACCAAATATTCTTTTGCACTTCTCTACATTTTTCAGTCATCACTGCAGTACTGAAGTTAGGTTGGGGCCAATGACTAGGTCTGGCTAAATATATATATATATATATGTATACACACACACACACACACATGCCATCACTATATACATACACACACATGTATACACACATACACATTTGTGTATGTGCCTCTACCATATCTTTCTGTCTTCTATCTGTGTAACTGGAAGTGAAGAAGTATAAGATGATGGAGTTGCAAAACTGGGGAGCCTGGATCCTGAGTCATTACTTGGCCACCTGGTGTGGATTGGGTTGACCTGAGTGAAAAATAAACCCTTGTAGTTAAGCCACTGACACTTCAAGATTTATTTGTTACTGCAGCATAATCAAGAATTACTTAACTAACACACCAATATCTTGAATAAAATATGAATCAGAGAAGTGAGATGAAAGGCCATTTATATGCCTCTTTCACAACAACCGGATGGGGTTTGGATTTAACTCACTGACTTTCTGAGTGGCATTTCAAAAGCTCCTTTAAGCAATGAAATATTCTCTGCCTAGTGATGAAGATTTAAATGGCCTAAGGAAGCTGTTCCTCACTTAAAAAATATATATTGGGATGCCATAATATTGATGCCAAAAGACTTTATTAACAAGAAGAGCTAACTATCCTAAATATATATGCACCCAATACAGGAGCACCATGATTCATAAAGCAAGTCCTGAGTGACCTACAAAGAGACTTAGACTCCCACACATTAATAATGGCAGACTTTGACACTGCACTGTCAACATTAGACAGATCAACGAGACAGAAAGTCAACAAGGATACCCAGGAATTGAACTCAGCTCTGCAACAAGCGGACCTAATAGACACCTACAGAACTCTCCACCCCAAATCAACAGAATATACATTTTTTTTCAGCACCACACCACACCTATTCCAAAATTGACCACATATTGGGAAGTAAAGCTCTCCTCAGCAAATGTAAAATAACAGAAATTATAACAAACTATCTCTCAGACCACAGCACAATCAAACTAGAACTCAGGATTAAGAATCTCACTCAAAACCGCTCCACTACACGGAAACTGAGCAACCTGCTCCTGAATGACTACTGGGTACATAACGAAATGAAGGCAGAAATAAAGATGTTATTTGAAACCAACCAGAACAAAGACACAACATACCAGAATCTCTGGGACGCATTCAAAGCAGTGTGTAGAGGGAAATTTATAGCACTAAATGCCCACAAGAGAAAGCAGGAAAGATCTAAAATTGACACCCTAACATCACAATTAAAAGAACTAGAAAAGCAAGAGCAAACACATTCAAAAGCTAGCAGAAGGCAAGAAATAACTTAAATCAGAGCAGAACTGAAGGAAATAGAGACACAAAAAACCCTTCAAAAAATTAATGAACCCAGGAGCTGGTTTTTTGAAAGGATCAACAAAATTGATAGACCGCTAGCAAGACTAATAAAGAAAAAAAGAGAGAAGAATCAAATAGATGCAATAAAAAATGATAAAGGGGATATCACCACCGATCCCACAGAAATACAAACTACCATCAGAGAATACTACAAACACCTCTATGCAAATAAACTAGAAAATCTAGAAGAAATGGATAAATTCCTGGACTCATACACTCTCCCAAGACTAAACCAGGAAGAAGTTGAATCTCTGAATAGACCAATAACAGGAGCTGAAATTGTGGCAATAATCAATAGCTTACCAACCAAAAAGAGTCCAGGACCAGATGGATTCACAGCCGAATTCTACCAGAGGTACAAGGAGGAACTGGTACCATTCCTTCTGAAACTATTCCAATCAATAGAAAAAGAGGGAATCCTCCCTAACTCATTTTATGAGGCCAGCATCATTCTGATACCAAAGCCAGGCAGAGACACAACAAAAAAAGAGAATTTTAGACCAATATCCTTGATGAACATTGATACAAAAATCCTCAATAAAATACTGGCAAAACGAATCCAGCAGCAAATCAAAAAGCTTATCCACCATGATCAAGTGGGGTTCATCCCTGGGATGCAAGTCTGGTTCAATATATGCAAATCAATAAATGTAATCCAGCATATAAACAGAGCCAAAGACAAAAACCCCATGATTATCTCAATAGATGCAGAAAAAGCCTTTGACAAAATTCAACAACCCTTCATGCTAAAAACTGCCAATAAATTAGGTATTGATGGGACGTACCTCAAAATAATAAGAGCTATCTATGACAAACCCACAGCCAATATCATACTGAATGGGCAAAAACTGGAAGCATTCCCTTTGAAAACTGGCACAAGACAGGGATGCCCTCTCTTACCACTCCTATTCAACATAGTGTTGGAAGTTCTGGCCAGGGCAATTAGGCAGGAGAAGGAAATAAAGGGTATTCAATTAGGAAAAGAGGAAGTCAAATTGTTCCTGTTTGCAGACGACATGATTGTATATCTAGAAAACCCCATTGTCTCAGCCCCAAATCTCCTTAAGCTGATCAGCAGCTTCAGCAAAGTCTCAGGATACAAAATCAATGTACAAAAATCACAAGCATTCTTATACACCAACAACAGACAAACAGAGAGCCAAATCATGAGTGAACTCCCATTCACAATTGCTTCAAAGAGAATAAAATACCTAGGAATCCAACTTACAAGGGATGTGAAGGACCTCTTCAAGGAGAACTACAAACCACTGCTCAAGGAAATAAAAGAGGATACAAACAAATGGAAGAACATTCCATGCTCATGGGTAGGAAGAAGCAATATCGTGAAAATGGCCATACTGCCCAAGGTAATTTACAAATTCAATGCCATCCCCATCAAGCTACCAATGACTTTCTTCACAGAATTGGAAAAATCTACTTTAAAGTTCATATGGAACCAAAAAAGAGCCCGCATTGCCAAGTCAATCCTAAGCCAAAAGAACAAAGCTGGAGGCATCACGCTACCTGACTTCAAACTATACTACAAGGCTACAGTAACCAAAACAGCATGGTACTGGTACCAAAACAGAGATGTAGATCAATGGAACAGAACAGAGCCCTCAGAAATAATGCTGCATATCTACAACTATCTGATCTTTGACAAACCTGACAAAAACAAGCAATGGGGAAAGGATTCCCTATTTAATAAATGGTGCTGGGAAAACTGACTAGCCATATGTAGAAAGCTGAAACTTGATCCCTTCCTTACACCTTATACAAAAATCAATTCAAGATGGATTAAAGACTTAAACGTTAGACCTAAAACCATAAAAACCCTAGAAGAAAACCTAGGCATTACCATTCAGGACATAGGCATGGGCAAGGACTTCATGTCTAAAACACCAAAAGCAATGGCAACAAAAGCCAAAATTGACAAATGGGATCTCATTAAACTAAAGAGCTTCTGCACAGCAAAAGAAACTACCATCAGAGTGAACAGGCAACCTACAAAATGGGAGAAAATTTTTGCAACCTACTCATCTGACAAAGGGCTAATATCCAGAATCTACAATGAACTCAAACAAATTTACAAGAAAAAAACAAACAACCCCATCAAAAAGTGGGCGAAGGACATGAACAGACACTTCTCAAAAGAAGACATTTATGCAGCCAAAAAACACATGAAAAAATGCTCACCATCACTGGCCATCAGAGAAATGCAAATCAAAACCACAATGAGATACCATCTCACACCAGTTAGAATGGCAATCATTAAAAAGTCAGGAAACAACAGGTGCTGGAGAGGATGTGGAGAAATAGGAACACTTTTACACTGTTGGTGGGACTGTCAACTAGTTCAACCATTGTGGAAGTCGGTGTGGTGATTCCTCAGGGATCTAGAACTGGAAATACCATTTGACCCAGCCATCCCATTACTGGGTATATACCCAAAGAACTGTAAATCATCCTGCTATAAAGACACATGCACATGTATGTTTATTGCGGCGTTATTCCCAATAGCAAAGACTTGGAACCAACCCAAATGTCCAACAATGATAGACTGGATGAAGAAAATATGGCACATATACACCATGGAATACTATGCAGCCATAAAAAATGATGAGTTCATGTCCTTTGTAGGGGCATGGATGAAGCTGGAAACCATCATTCTCAGTAAACTATTGCAAGAACGAAAAACCAAACACCGCATGTTCTCACTCATAGGTGGGAATTGAACAATGAGATCACATGGACACAGGAAGGGGAATATCACACTCTGGGGACTGTTGTGGGGTGGGGGGAGGGGGGAGGGATAGCATCGGGAGATATACCTAATGCTAGATGACAAGTTAATGGGTGCAGCGCACCAGCATGGCACATGTATACATATGTAACTAACCTGCACTATGTGCACATGTACCCTAAAACTTAAAGTATAATAAAAATAAATAAATAAAAATAAAAAATAATTTTAACTGCCACTTTAAACGACTAAAAGTTATTCTTTTCAAATGTTTGCTTTTCAAAAAAACTTATGAATATAAAAGCAGCATATGCTCAGTATAGAAGAAAATTTTAATATATACACAAAATAAATTTAAAAACTACAATCTCTCATAATCTTATACACCAAGAGATAAATACTAATAATGTCGGATAATGTTTCCTTCCAATCTTTTTACTTCGTGTATATAAGTACATGTTCTTATTCTGAAGACTGGCAATATTATATTATTTCCTCTTGGTTTTTTATTTAATTATACCATAAGCTCTTCTCCAAGTTTTAAAATATTCTTTGTAAATATTGTTTTTGTTTTTGCATTTTAACTAGGACTTCCTTTTGGTTAAAGTGATAACTTTGTGGAAATTTCAATCTCTTTATTTGTAGGCTTGTTTCTGATAGCCACCTTGAACTCTTGAGAAGAAATGTGTGGAATTAAGACTCTGTATGTGTGTGTGTCTGTGTGTGTGTACACATACATACATACACCAAATAGGCTGATATTTTAAAGATTCCACCATGCATTTTTTAAGTTGACTTTTATTTTAGGAATAGCATAATTAGAAGAGGAGTATGGAGTTTATTATTTCAACTGAAGAATCATTTATTAAGCATCAACCGATTCAAGGCACTGTTGATTATAGTAGAGATAGGAAGATGATTATTCATGTCCTAAGAGAGCATATGCTCTAGATTAATAATTAAATAAATGGGTCTTGTCTACTGGATTTGAGAAAACACCAGGCACTGACAACACTTGGAAATATTACACAAGATGCACTTATCCGAGTGATGCAGAATGAACTTAGTATAGTTTGGCTACTCAGTAGAAATCAGCAGTTTCCAGAGTGCACAAATCTACCTTTTCCATGACAGGAAACACCTGTGAGTACATAGTTTCAGATAGAGATGTCTGAGTGTGTAAGAATAAGTTATACCTTCTTCACTGTGGTTCACTAGAAACCATTTTATCTGCACAAGGTCAGCTTCACAAGTGTGTGACATGTGCAGTTGCATAGGGTCCACACTCAGAAAGGGACCCTGCACTTAGGGTTTAATGCTCTGCAGGCATCATTTTGAAATTCTTAAAACTGGATTATTGAATTTGCACTTTATAACTAATGTCTGATGGGACAATAGAACATGCACTGGGAGCCTAGAGCCTTGGCTGCAAGTAGTCCTGCCTCCTGCTCCCTCCCTGACTCCTCAGATTGGGTTCTCAGCCACCTGCTCCTCTGCCCCATTCATCGATGGCTGTGGCCCTCCATACCCTGTATGGGACCAGGCATGGGGAAGGTCAGTTTTGGATACTTGTATATGAGAAGTCACAGGGGCAGGGACCAAGGTACTTGTTGTCTGCACTCACTGCATGAGTGTTTTGTGTCCAAGGGAATGTAACATTAAATAGCAAGATAACAACGATAAAAATAAAACCACCATGACAGATCAATCAAGAGACTGCAGAAGGCAGTCTTCTGCTTTTTGAATGAAGGGACTTGGATTTTCTTTTTTTTTTTTTTTTCATTTTCTGGCAAATTTTATTTATTTATTTTTTATTTTTTATATATATATATTTTTATTATACTTTAAGTTCTAGGGTGCATGTGAACAGTGCCCCATAGATTATGTTGCTGGCTCTGCATCTGGGCCACAGATAGGTCATCTCTTCCGGAATTATACAACATTTGATTGCTAGACTAACGTATAGTCAAGTCTCAACAGACTCGTCTTTATTTGTAGCTTTCTCCATTCCCTTCCCCTCCTCCACCCCCAGGCTAAAAAGGCCTGACACAAGAACTGTCCTGAATTCTATGAGGCAGAGCCAGAATAAAGATCAGTTGATTTAGATGTTATTGAGTGTTATCTGAACAGACCTTTAGTCTAGCTATAGAATCTAGCTATAGAGTCTATTTGGCATTATCTAAAATACTTATTCAGTATGAAAAATTCTGTATTCATCTTATTACTATTCCCTGTGGCTCTGAAATTGATATCTTCATAGGTGCTATAGCATTTCAGTACTTTGAGCAATCTTTATGGTTGTACATGTATAAGAATAAGAATAAACACACTTTAAGCTAAAAATTGGAGAAAATCAGGTCTGAATTGGCATGAGGGATGGTCTATAAGCCATATGCTATTTTTAAACCAAATTTGCCCTTTATTCATGCATGCATTCATTCATCAAATATGTATTGATTACCCTATATGCTAGGAACTTTTCTAGGAGTTGGAGATAGGACAGCAAGCAAAATAAAAGACGTGGCTACTCACTCATGAAGCTTTCGACTAACGTGCAAGAAGGGCGTTCACAAAATCACCACATCATTGACTGTGATAGAATGTGAACCAACTGGGATAAATCCTCTGAGAGAAAGAAACAGTCTATAGAGGCAGATAACAAAGAAACCTAATTTAGCCTAGGAAATCAGGAAAGGCTTCCTTCTAAGGATAGTGGCTGAACAAAAGCTGAAGAATCAGTGGGCAACCAGGTGAACAGGGCTGGGCTGAGGAGGAGAAAGCATGTGCAAAGGCACTGTGGTGGTGGGGAGCTTGCCCATTTGAAGAACTAGAATGTCAGTGTGTCAGAGTTCAGAGAATGAGAGGAGGGTTCTGTGAAATGAGCCTGAGAAGTAGACAGGGACCAGACTGTGCAGGGCCTGTTAGACCATGTTAAGAATTTTGATCTGTAGTCTAAGAACAATGGGAAGACACTAAAGGAGTTTAAGCAAGGGCTCAAAAGAACTAGGCTTGTGTGCAAGAAGAAATATATGCTTTGTAAAAGACAACTCCAGCTGCAATGGGGAGACTAGATTGAAGAGTCCAAGGTGAATGTAGAAAGATCTGTTAGGAAGCTAGTGCAGTAGTTCAGGTAAGAGATCATGGCAGCCTGACTTTGCCGGCACGGTGGCTCACGCCTGTAATCCCAGCAATTTGGGAGACTGAGGCGGGTGGATCACCTGAGGTCAGGAGATCGAAACCAGCCTGGCCAACATGGTGAAACCCCATCTCTACTAAAAAATATAAAAATTAGCCAGGTGTGGTGGCAGGTGCCAGTAGTCCCCTCTATTCGGGAGGCTGAGGCAGGAGAATCACTTGAACCCAAGAGGTGGAGGTTGCAGTGAGCCGAGACCACACCATTGCACTCCAGCCTGTGATAGAGTGAGACTCCATTTCAAACAAACAAACAAAAAAAAAGAGATTATGGCAGACTGACCAATGGGTAATGGTGGGGACCAAGTGCTGTATGGATTCAAGAGACATTTAGATAGCAAAACTTCAATGATGAAATTGATGATGGAAGAGGAATCAAATACAATTTCAAGTTTTTTTTTGCTCGCATACCTTGATAGATTGTAGGTCTATTCATAGAAATACGAAACATGAAGAAAATCAGATTCAGAGGAAGATATCGTGAGACCAATTTTGAGATGCCTCAGTCATCTAAGGGTAAGTGTTAAAAGAGGCCCCAGAAAGGCAGGCACCTTAATTTTTTTCTTGCATATTCCAGTCTTCAGAAGTATTGCCTTTTGTCCTACTGGTAGTGACATAGTAGACCAATAACTGGGCATCTGGGGATTTTAATCCTGAAAACAGTGGGTCTGATACTGCTTGTGTTTTTCATCACTGTCCACCCCAAGTGGGTCTTCCTGCTATTCTCTTCACTTAATTGCCCCTCACTTGCCATCTGAGCAATTGGCAAGGATGTGCCAGGCCTAGGTTAAACTTGGAAACATGCTTGACCATTCTATTCCCTGGTCCTTTCAGATCAGTTTGGCTGCAATTTTGGCTCCTTGGACCCTCAAGCATAGCTGGTAAATCAAGTTAGAGATGTAACTGCCTTAAAACGTGCCAGTTTAGGCTGGGCACGGTGGCTCACACCTGTAATCCCAATACTTCAGGAGGCTGAGGCAGGCGGATCACCTGAGGTCAGGAGTTCGAGACCAGCCTGACCAACATGGAGAAATTCTGTCCCTACTAAAAATACAAAATTAGCCGGGCGTGGTGGTGCATGCCTGTAATCCCAGCTACTTGGGAGGCTGAGGCAAGAGAATTGCTTGAACCCAGGGAGGCGGAGGTTGCAGTGAGCTGAGATCACGCCATTGCAATCTAGCCTGGGCAACAAAAGCAAAACTCTGTCTCAAAAAAAAAAAAAAGTGCCAGCATATGAGATAATTAGATTGGTTCTCTCCACAGGTAACCTGCCAAGAAGAGATGCTATAGATGTTACTCTTATACTGTAAAACATTGTGAAATCAGATTACTTTAAAATGATGTATTACAAAGTTATGGAAAAAAGCAGTTGTGACTATGGAAGCCCAAGGCTTATATCTGAGCTCTGAGCTCTGTCTTACACTAAATATGGGTACAGTGTTTCCACTCTGTCCATAAAATGGGAGATAATATCCTCCAACCTGTGTGCCTGACATGATGGTTAAAAGGATTAAGCAAAACAATAGTTTGTAATTTATTCTGTCAGAGCAAACTGCTGGTAAATAAAAGGGAGTAAGCTGACTAAAAATAATTTTTTTAAAAAAGAAAAATCCTAATAAAACAAGTTTGTAATTTATAATTGTATACAAATAAAAGATGTTACAAAAACAACAACAACAACAACAACAAAAAGATACTTGTACATTTGGGTGCGTATAGGGCTTTATAGTGTTGGACTTACAGATGGATAATTGAAATGAGAATGTTCTTACAAGTGAGACATTAAGAGTGCTATATCTTGAAAAACAGGGGGGACAGTGTTTCAAAAACAGGGGACTGGTTCAAGGTATTGAATGCAGCCTATGACAAGAGATAGGAAGAGCACTGAAAAATATACATCCATTTTAGAAACACCACGGTCCTCATTCACATTAGCCAGAACCACCTGAATGAGGTGATGAAACAGAAGCAAATTGGGAGGGTTGGGGAGCGAGTTGGAAATAAGAAAATGGTGACCGCTGGAGAATCTCTAAATACATGTGGCTGTCACAGAGAGAAAAGAGGAGACAACAGCAGAACAGGATGTGCATGGCAGAGTTTTAAACTGGTGTAGCTTAGATTGATGAGGCAGCCATAGAGGTTTTGATATTGTCAGTGAGAAGCAATGATGCATGTTTGTAATTTATGCAGAAGGCTGATTGGTTTCATTTGCAAATGCACATTTCCTTCAAACTTTAGATTGTAACTTTAGATATTTCTCATAATAAGCACTCTTTTATTATCAGCTCCATGACACTCATGATTGCATATGCCTTTTTCCTGGAGACCCAAGGTGAATGCTGCATGAAGTTTCTTATAAAAATAAGCAAAACATAAATGTTTCTATATTGTCTTCATCTAGTAATGTTGTCTGATATAATTCTCAAAGATTATATCACTGAGTTTGAGGAAATAATGACTTCAAGCTCTTTGTGATTGCGTGTATTTTTTTTCCCCTGAATGATATGTTTTTGGAACAGGTCACAATAGATGAGAAGGATTTAGACTAGAGTTGGCAGAACATTTTTTTTACATGCATTACACAGTTAAAAGTATAACAAGCAGTAATTTTTTTCAATTGTGTTATGAGAGAGCCAGTTTTAAATAGGAAAATTGTGGATCAACTTTCAACTTCCATGAGTCTATTTTAAGGATTGTCTGCGAATGCCACAGGGAATTTAGCTACCCTGGAGTGTAGGGCATTTAATGCTACTTTCCACTCTTTGTATTTTCTACCTCTTTAATTATAATTGATAGAGTCAGTGTTTATAATTTTGGACATATTTTGGTCAACTTTCTCATTCCTTGACCATATACACTACACTGTTTCTTTCTCTTTCTTCCTTCTATGCCTTCACCAGGGGTGCTCTAAGCTTCACTGTCTGGAATTCCTCTAAAATTCTTTCTTCGTTTTTTGTTTTCCTCTTCAACTTTTGTTGGTGTCAGTCCAACTCTTACATTCATGTAAATATAAGAGTTTCTATTTTACTCTAGAATTTTTCTGGACACTTATTTTTGTGCCTGTTATATTCTTCTGATTGCATCTTTCAGTGTCTTTATCTTCTTCCCCCAAACAAGTTGCTGGTTTCTCCTCTTTTCAATTTTTCTGTTTCTTTGAGATCACTTTTCTAATTACTTGGGGTCAGATAAGGTCAGCCTTCATTTCTTTATCACTTGTCATCCATCAAATAAGTCGTAAAACTCCTAATGAACTACTTTCGAATAAACAAATACAGGTACATGGCATCAAATGAGCAGAGAAGAGCTTCTAAAAAGCAACAGTTTTCTGCTTCCCCCTTGCCCATCTGTTCTTCCACTCTCACAGGAAATATGTTTAAACAGTTTTTATTGTCCTAGTGGTTACTTCAAAAACTGTAGGCAATGTGCTTATACCTTTATTTAATTATTGAATTATCAACTTCAGACCATCTCTATTTATGCCCCAATATAAAAGATGAGCCTTTAGATTCTTTACTCTCGTCTTCTTCTGAAGTTTTGATATTGTATTTGTGATTTTAATTATTTTATTTTTTCTTCTGTTACTTTAATCTCTGTGAGCATCTATTTCTTGTTCTTCAGCTCCTGATATTATTTCTTGATCTCTCTTTGTAAAATAAGAACATCAGTGCCTCTGCTCTCTCCTGTACCCTTATCATAGGCCACAGTTACCTTCTGTCTGCAACCACTTTACAAGTTTGCTGCATTTGATCATCTCTAAAGGTTGAAAACCAAAAAAAATTGCCTACATTACTATAACATTATTATATGTATCATGTGGGTTCCTATTAATTTCTTTCCCCCGAAATTCAATGTTGATGTCCCCAGGTGCAGAAGGAACTTGTTCTCTGTTTCCAGGTCTCTTTTCTTATATTGTACCAATTGCCTAACATCACTTTCCACTTCAGTCAATATTTAGAATGTGACGTTTTGTGGGGAGGAAACTTTGTGATTCTTATCCTTCATTATTACTTTTTAAAATTGAGCTATGGGCCAGGTGCGGTTGTTCATGCCTGTAACCCCAACACTTTGGGAGGCCAAGGAAGGCGGACTGATTGAGTTCAAGACCAATCTGGGCAAAATAGCGAGACCTCATCGCTACAATAATAATAATAATAATTAGCCAGGTGTGGTGGCATGCGCCTGTAGTCTCAGCTACTTGGAAGGCTGAGATGAGAGGACTGCCTGAGCCCAGGAGGTTGAGGCTGCCGTGAGCTGTGATGGCACCACTGCACTCCAGCCTGAGCAAAAGAGTGAGACCCTGTATCCAAAAAATATTGAGATATAATTTACATATCACACAATTTAAACCTTTAAAGTGTCCAGTTCAGTGGCTTTTAGTATTTTCACAAAGTTGTGCAACCATTACCACTAATTCCAGAATATTTTCATCATCTAAAAAAGAAACCCCTTTAGCAGTCATGTCCCATTCCTCCCCGGACCCAGTCCCTGGCATCTATCAGTCTACTTTGGATTTGACTATTTTTTGACACTTAATATAAATGGAATCATAAACTATATCCCCTTTTGCATCTAAATTCTTTGACTTAGCATAATATTCTCATCTATGCTGTAGCATGTTCATCCATATTGTAGCACAAATCAGTATTTCTTTTTTTTGAGACGGTGTCTTGCTCTGTCACCCAGTCTCAAGTGTCCTGGTGTGATCTTGGCTCGCTGCAACCTCCACCTCCTGGGTTCAAGCGATTCTCATGCCTCAGCCTCTCAAGTAGCTGGGCTTACAGGCACCCACCACTGCACCCGGCTAATTTTTGTATTTTTAGTAGAGATGGGGTTTCGCCATATTAGCCAGGCTGGTCTCTAGCTTCTGACCTCAGGTGGTCCACCTGCCTCGGCCTCCCAAAGTGCTGGGATTACAGGCATGAGACACCGCGCCCGCCCTCATTTCTTTTTGTGACTAAATAATATTCAATTATGTAGATATATCATGTTTTGTTTATTATCAGTTGATAGAAATTTAGATTATTTCTATTGATGGCTATTAACAATTTTGCCACTATGAACATTCATGCACAAGTTTTGGTGTGAACATACCTTTTCATTTCCTTTGTGTATATACCTAAAAATGGAATTGCTGGATCATACAATAATTTGATGCTTAACCTTTTGAGAAACTGTCAGACTATTTCCTAAAGCAGCTGCATCATTTTACATTCCCAAGAGCAATGAGGGTTCCATTCTCCATATCCTTGCCAACACTTGTTATTATCTCTTTTTTAATTTATAGTCATCTTAGTGTGAATTGGTATCTCATTGTTTTCTTATTTATTTTTAAAAATTTGTATACATTTAAGAGGCACAAGTGCAGTTTTGTTACATGGATATATTGTGTAGTGTTGAAGTATGAGCTTTTTGTGTAACCATCAACTGAATAGTGTACATTGTAACTATTAAGTAATCTCTCATCCCTCACCTCCCTCCCACCTTCCTAATGTCTATTATTCCACAGTCTATGTTCATGTGTGCCCTTGTGGTTTTAATTTGTATTTTTCCAATGATTAATGACAGTGAACATCTTTTTATGTGCTTGTTGGCTATTTGTATATCTTCGGAGAAATGTCTATTCAGATTTTTTGCCCATTTTTAAAAAATGGGTTGTCTTCTTATTGATTAGTTGTTAAGAGTTCTTTATATATTCCAGATACTGTGACTTTATCAGATATGATTTATTTGCTGATCCGTGGATTGTCTCTTCACCATCTTCATAATGTCTTTTGAAGCACAAAATTTTAGATGTTGATGAAGTCCAATTTTTCTACTTTTTCTTTTGTTGCCAGGGTATAATATCGATGAAACTATTGTCTAATGCAAGGTCACAGAAATTATATTTACATTCTTGCTTAAGAGTTTTATAGTTTTAACTATTATTTTTAGGTCTTTAATTCATTTTAAGTGAATTTTTGAATATTATATGAGATAGGTGTCCAGCTTTATTTATTTGCATGTGGATATCCAATTGTTACATTGGATAAGCTCCAAGTCAGGTTAAACAAAGGCATCTTTGTGAGAAGGGTCTTCCAGGGAATTCCAGATGGGCCAAATAGTGATAATCCTCTGGGAATGCATAGACCCATCCAGTGGCTTCCAGGCTGCTGTTTTGTACTGTGGTTGTGGGTAGTTTTCAAAGCTATTACAGAGCTAAAGAGTGGGAGATAGAAATAGGGCAACTTAAGATGCCATAAAACTTACTATTACTGAGATCTAACTGCTTTTCTTGAATACATGTTTCCTACATTGCAGCAAGCCTTTTATTAATTTCCAGATTTCTGAAAAAGTTGATTCTAAGAAGTTTTTACCAGTACTCTTACTGCTTTTAGGGAGAATAGTCATTTTAGATGTCCTCACTTGCCATTTTCACTGATGGCCCTCCTATCCTATTTTTGTAACACGTTTTCACTATTTTCTAATCTCTCAGTCATATTACTCTTTTAGTGCGTCTTTTTTTTTCCCTGGACATCTCCTTTTCAGAGCCTGTGCCCCTTAATCATTTGACATTCTCCTTGGGCCTATTGCACAGATTTTATCCTGGAACACTCTGGATTGGATTCACTGTTTTCTAGATGCAGTGCCTCATTCTATGTTGCTTTGTCCCTTATTTTTCTGGAAAACATTCTCAAGTAATTTTTTTGAAAAAAAAAAAAGGTACGTGAGAAGAGAATGGATACATGTTCTTACATTTGTAAAATATCTTGTTCTTGCCTCACTCTTAATTGATAGTTGGTCTGGGTATTGAGTTTTAGATTTAAAACTCCCTCAAAATTTTGACAGCACTGATCCTTTGTATTTCTATCTGTTACCTATTTCCACAAAATGATGTACAACAAAGTACCTTAAATGTGGTAGCTTCAAAAAACCCAACCATTGCTCCCAAGTCTGAGTTGCCTGGATGGTTCCTTTGGTTTCAGTTGGACTACTCGTGAGTCTTTGGTCAACTGAGTAGCTATACAACTCTGCTGATCATTTATGAGATTATTATATGTTTGGGAATTGGCTAGTTATAGGACGGTGTAGGATGAGATCACCTGAAATGACTCAGCTGTCTCTCATGTAATTCTCTTTCCCAGTAGGCTAGCCTGGGTATGTTCCCACGATAGTGGCAGGGATATAAGAGAAAGAGTGGAAGTACATAAGCACCTTTTCTAACCATCCCATTGGCCTAAGCAAGTCATACGGCTGAACTCAGAGTCAGTTAAGAGAAAACAGTTACAAGGCAAGGGTGGATACACAGAGATCATTATTTTGGGCCATTAATGTGCTTAATTTACTATGGTGTTTTAGTATGTACCGTTGCTGATGAGAAGTCTCATGCCTGTTTGGTTTTTATTTTGTTTTTATTTAGGATTTTCTCTTTATTCTTAATCTAAAAATCTTACAATGGTGCATCTAAGTATAATTTTTATATTTTCAAGACGTATTTTTAATGCACACTTAGCAGACCCTTTAACTCTGAAGATTTGTCCTTAATCTCTGAAATTATCCCCTTTGATAATTTTTTCTTTACCTTTTTTTTTTTTTTACCTTTTCTGAAGTTCCTGTTAATTGAATCCCCTGGACTGGTTCCCCATGTCTTTTATTTTTAATGTAATCCATGTCTCTGTCTTCTTATTCTGAGATGTTACTAAACCTTTATTTTCTAGTCATTCTACTAAATTTTTATTTTATTTTGGCATTTAAAAAATTATTAAAAGCTCTCTTTAATTTTCTTTTTTTTGTTGCCTTGTGTTCCAGTGTTGTAGATTCAACTTCTAAGTAAACTTCAAATTTTTCTTTTATCTTTTAAAAGTTCTCTTCTATATCTTGGACTTTTTGTTTCTACCAAGGGCTTTTGTTATTTTTTGGTTTTGCTTTTGCTTTTTGTGGCAGAGGGATTGTCTTTTACTTCAATAATTTTGACTCTCTTTGCATATCTGGTGGTCCTTGGTTGCTTATTTACATTCATGATTAAAGAATAGGATAATTGGCACATGCCAATTATCCTATTTATTGCTCATATATTCGTTATTTTATGAATAGCTTTATTTTTCAGTTAAATGTCTTCTCTGAATGGAAATTCTTAACAAAGAGTTTATGTGGATGAGTAGTTTCCATCGACTGGCTTGCTTTACATTACAAGAGGAGGCGAAAAGACTGCTATAGGACAGAATAGACCCCAACCCCTAAATTGTACTAGAAAGAAATATAAATGTCTATGAAAATATCCTTGGCTTTCAGCAAATATTTATTTCAATTTATCTGGAAAAGAAGCATCCATTATTTTGGCTGGGTGGTAAATGCCTATGCTGTGAGTTGTGGGTGGAGAGCGCTGACTGGTGCAGATGTCTCATATGAAGACTTATATAGATCTCTCGGTTTTGAGCCCCATTGCACACTCATGCCCTCCACTTTATCTGCTGACCTCAGCTCAGAGTCTCTCTTTAGTTTTATTGGACACATTGATGGCCATGTCCTCCACAACTCAGTGACAGCTATGGGGCCTCTCTCCACCTGTTTTATCTGCCAGCTCATCATATGGTTAGCAAGTTTTTTGAAATATCTTATTCATTGATGAAACTTAATTTTCTCCCACTTTTTTATTATTATGGGTTTATTCTTTTTATACTTCATACCTTTGCTTCCATGTATCTAGGAGAAAATGGAGGCAAATGTATGCATCAGCTCACTACATTTAAGATTTTTATTAAAGGTCTTAAATCTAAGAACTTTCAGAAGGCTTATCAAGTCATTTTAATTGTTTTCCGCTCTGTGTGTCTTGTTTGTGTTTCTTCCTTTCTAGTCTGGCTTCCACTATGCCAGCCACATTTTTTTTTTTTTTGCCATACTCCATTAGATCCTGCCTGTAATATCTTCTTGTCATATCTGAATAAATTTGTGTGCACTGTCAAATAAATCTCCTGCAGTGCTGCTGCCTCTCCTGTGCTCAGGATGGTTTTCTCAGTACTCATGTTAGCATTCAAGGTTTTCCACAATTGGACTTGACCCTTTTCCCACTTATTCCTTATTATTCCTTCACCAATCTCTCTGCTTTAGCAAGGCTGACCTACTCATTTTTCTTAAACATACCTTGAATTTTCTACTTTTATTCTGATTTTATTCTTGCTATGTGCCTTGTTGGGGACCAGCCTTAATACCACCCGTAGGGTATTTAAAGTTTGGTGGCAACAAATGATTGAGAAGAGACAGCTTAAGAGTAAAGGTGGGGAGCCAGGGGGCCAGTGTAAAATATGGAAGTGTAAAAGGCCTAGAGCTTTGGTTTTTATACTATTTATTGAGTATAATTACTTAGATTTAAGAAGCAGATGTTTAGGGTGAAACAGTGAAAAGGAGGCAATGTGTTATAGGCATAATTTGTAGCAATAGCGGTTTAAATGAGTTTTTTTTTTGTGCTTAAACAGTATATCTTTAACTTAGTGGGAGCGGGCTTAACTAGGAGTCTGCACGTTTGTTCACATTTTAATGTTTTAAAGGAGTGGTTTTTTTTTTTTTTTTTGAACACAGTGTTTACAGATAAGAAAGCAGGTTTCACTCTGAGGATGGGAACATGATGGCAATTAGGAGGCTTTCCTCATCAGAGGCCTTTTGTGGCTTTTTCTAACTTATTGTCCCATATTTTTATGGCCAGTTTATGTAGGCACCCCACAAGCCCTTTTCCCAACAGTGCCTCACCTGGAATGCTCTTCATTTCTGCTCTTTTGAATTGAACCAATACTTCAAAGTTGAATTCCAGTTTTTCAGGAAGATTTCTCAGATTGCTCAGGCACATGGTGAAACTTTTATCCTGTCTCACACATTTAGGCACTTTGTAGAGTCAAGTCTTCTTGTCTCTTAGATCTCTAACTAGAATACAGGGCAGGAACCCTATTCTTTCATTCTCTCTCTCTTTCTCCCTCCCTCCCTCCCTCCCTTCCTCCCTCCCTCACAGAGTCCTGCTTTCCAGAAGATAAGATAGGTTACTTCATAAAATTAATTCACCTGTTATCAGGAGACTCTAATATATGAGCAAGCTTCCATTTTTTGTCAAGAAAACATGTTACTGATCTTACTTGGTTAAGAATAAAAGGGCTTACTTCCAGTTTGCTATAAATTATTTTCATTACAAGGATCTCCCTAATTAGTTTACACACTCCCCATTCCAGTACTAAATTTATTTTGTAACTTCAGAATTTCCTGGGATTTTCCATACAGTCATAGGTATTTGTAGAGTAATCTGGGGAAATTTTTGAAGTCAAGTAGAGGAAAGCATACATGACCATCTGTTGAAATTCTCATTATTTTCTAGCTGTGCTCAGCCTATTGATGTCCTTTTAATTAAACATGGCTTTGAGGAGAAAGTAGAAATTGACATTTGTCAGTTGAAAATTAAATTTGAACCTCTATAAAATATGTTCCCTTGGAAATCTTAAACTGAGCATCATTTAAGTTTTTGTTTTTCTCTTTGTAAAGTTTGTTTTGGAAAATTTCAATGATACACTGATGTAGAGATATTATCATTAATTCATATATCCAGCACTCAAATTTTACATTGTCAGTAGTTGCCAACTTTGTTTCATCTACTTTTCTTCTTCTGAAGTGTTTTAAAGAAAATTTTATCATTTCATTTCACCTGTAACTATTTCAGAAGGCATATACAACAGATAAGGACAGGTGTTTTCTCCCATAATCACTGTGCCTTTATCATATCTAGCAAGATTAAAATCCCTTAATGTCATCTAATAGTACTTGGTACATAATTACATTTTCCTGATATCTCAAAAATGTCTTTGTATAGTTGATTGCTTAAAATTAGGATCCAAAAGACACACGTTCATTATGTTTGGTTATTATGTAAGTCTCTTATCTGTTACAGTTCTCCCTCACCCTTATTTCTTTGCCATTGCATTAAAGAAGTAGTTCTCAATTCACTTCCCCAGCTTCCAAGACCGTTTACACTCTTAAAAATTATGGAGGACTCCTGGCCAGGCTTATTGGCTCACGCCTGTAATCCCAGCACTTTGGGAGGCCGAGGCGGGTGGATCACTTGAGGTCCGGAGTTCGAGACCAGCCTGGCTAACATGGTGAAACCCTGTCTCTACTAAAAATACAAAAACTAGCCAGGTGTGGTGGTGGGCACCTGTAATCTCAGCTACTCGGGAGGCTGAGGCAGGAGAATCACTTGGCCCTGGGAGGTGGAGGTTGCAGTGAGCAGAGATTGCACCACTGTCCTCTAGTCTGGGCGGCAAAGGGAGACTCCAACTCAAAAAAAAAAAAAAATTATGGAGGACTCCAAATACCTTTAATTTATGTGAGTTGGTTTCTAATTTTATTTAGTTTATGTAGGTTAGCTCTATTAATATTTACCATATTAGAAAATAAAACTCTCATTCTGCTGGTTGGCTGTCCATTCTGTTGTTTACTTCTTTTGTTGTGCAGAAGCTTTTTAGTTTGATTAAATTTCTTTTGCCTATTTTTGTTTTTGTTGCATTTGCCTTTGAGGTTTTAGTCATGAATTATTTGCCCAGGCCAATGTCCAGAAGAGTTTTTTCCTAGATTTTCTTGTGGTATTTGTATAGTTTCAGGTTTTACCTTTAAGTCTTTCATCCATGTTGAGTTAATGTTTGTATATGGTGAGAGATGAGTGTCCAGTTTCATTCTCCTGCATATAGTTATCCAATGTGTGCACAGGGACATAGTGGAATCGTAGACATTGGAGATGTCTAGAAGATGAGAAATTACTTAATTGATACAATATATACTATTTGGGTGATGGTTACGCTGAAAGCCCAGAGTTCACCGATATGCAATATATCTATGTAACAAAATGGCACTTATACCCATTAAATGTGTAAAATAATCATTATAATCATATTTAAACAAGAAAAAATCTTGTAAATTTTAAAAATATTTATTAAAATTTTAAAAATAAAAACTAACTCATCAAAAGTTGTAAACCCATACATGTTAACTCATGTTATAACTCATAAACCCATTACATGTTAACATAAATGAAATATCTTTATGGAAAGTAATTATTTCCCAAAACAAATAATTTAGTGAGAAGTGTGGCATTGTTTTATGTTTCTATAAACCTCAGATGTCTAGCTTTTTGGAAGGCAGCTAGATTATTCAAGTATCCCATTATACTACTTTGGTGGGAGAAAACCCAGCCTCACGCAGTTATGATGTCCTGAAGTTTTTGGTAAACTCCACAGTATACTCATGAGATGATGTAAGTGCAAAAGGCAAGTTACCTTAGTGTTATTCTGAAAATAGTTTAACCTTGTAGATTACCTGAAGGGGTTTCAGGAACCCTGGGTGAGCTTCCATTCCCCACACTGGGCCACTCTGGCTCCCCCTATCACATACAGATGCCTCCACCTCCTTGAATGGCTTTGGGCCTGAATTGTCTAGGAAGGTGCGGGTGCAGGCACAGGCAGGACAGAAATCTTGAACTTTACTTTTATGTATTGAGGTTAGTTGTAGTATTGAACTAACTGTTAATTCAGTTAATTCTGAAACTGTTTTGTATGTATGGTACGATAGAGTATATGTGTACAAATACTGACTTTAGGAATGAGGGTCCTCACTACAGGAAAAAGGAAAAATGAAGATGGGATGAGGAAAGTGAGGGAGAATCTTGTGTTAATGAACTTGAATTGGAGATATCAGTATGAACTGATCAATATAAATTTATGATCTATTAAAAATACATTTATCAGTTCTGTCTCTTGGAAGAGCATGTAAGCAGTGGCACCACAGCAGCAACGACATACTTAGTGAACAGATCTTACTTTCCCAATTCTTTCTTTGGAGAAGTGCTTGATTAGAGTCCTGCGCACAAGTGAGACTGGAACACTGTGTGGTGCCAATAAAAACCTGCTCAGAGACTGGTGGAGCCACCCAAAGACATGGGAGCTGCAAAACTATTTTATTTTTCTATTACTTAGATATTTTATATTCATGTGTATTTATCAACTTCTTGCATCTGTAGCTCTTTTAAAATTTGTTAAATTTTTAATATTTTTGAGATGGAGGTCTCACTGTCATCCAGGCTAAAGTGCAGTGTAGTGTTGATAACACATGGCAGCCTCGAACTACTGGGCTCAAGAGATCCTCCTGCCCCAGCCTCCCAAGTAGCTGTGACTACAGGCATGTGCCACCCCACAGCTAGTTCTGTGTGTGTGTGTAAAGATGGGTGTATTACTCCGTTTTCACGCTGCTGATAAAGACATACCTGAAACTGGAAAGGAAAAGAGGTTTAATTGGACTTACAGTTCCATATGGCTGAGGGGGTCTCAGAATCATGGCGGAGGCAAAAGGCACTTCTTACATGGCAGTGGCAAGAGAAAAATGAGGAAGAAGCAAAAGCAGAAACCCCTGATAAACCCATCAGATCTTGTGAGACTTATTCACTATCACGAGAATAGCACAGGAAAGACCTGCCCCCATGATTCAATTACATCCCCCTGGGTCCCTCCTACAACACGTGGGAATTCTGGGAGATATGATTCAAGTTGAGATTTGGGTCGGGACATAGCCAAACCATATCAATGGGGGAGGGGGGGGTCCTGCTATGTATCCCAGGCTGGCCTCGAACTCCTACCCTCAAGCAATCCTCCTGCCTTGGCCTCCCAAATTGTGCTGGGATTCTAGGCATGAGCCACTGTGCCCAGCTTCTCTTCTTAATCATTTTCCTTCTTACTTCTTACTTTAATTAGTAACAGTTTAAATATTTTAAAAGTAACCTTTTTGTTTTTATTATTAGAGACAGGGTCTGGCTCTGTCACCATGCTGGAGTTCAGTGGAATGGTTATAGCTCACTGCATCTTAAAACTCCTGACCTTGAGCAAATCCTACTGCCTCAGCCTCCCACATAAGGACTACAGGCATGCACTACCACATCTGATGTAGCTGTTAAACAGCTATAAAAGAAAAGCAAATTTACAAATAATCAAATAATATTTTCAAATCCAATACAATTCAAATGAACTAATTTAATATGCACATTTTGTTGAAATTAAATTATATTTTGCTATATATAACATATTTGATTTGGTCCTGTATTTGAACTTCAATTCTACAAACGTAGAGAATGCCTGCTTATATAAGTATGCTGTGCATATCATTAACAATTTTGAGGGTTTGTTTGCTAGGTTGCCATAATTAGACTTCATCCTTAACTGAAACTCTGCCAATAAACAATCCTAGAATGCCTTCTCAATGAGCTATCACTTTAACTTCAAAGGTTCCATGTCTATTCAGGATAAGATTGTCATTGTATTGTTGTTGAATTCTAAATTAAAGTAGTATCTAATATAATTATGATAGAGGATAAATATCTGAAGTTTTTTATTTTTGCAGGTGTTGAAAAATAGTAATACTTTAAACACTGATTCTGCTCTCAAACTGTCGTTCTAAATACTGGATGTGATTTGGGCATCCCATTTTAAAATTACATGACTGAAGCTCAGATTTCTTTATTCTCTTCATCTCTAAGTAGAAAATTTGAACTATTAAACTCTTATAAACTACTGTGATTTCTCCTTCATTTGGTGTGAGTACATTTATGTATTAAGTATACATTTATACTATTTCTTATTTATTTGTAACAATTAGTACATTTCTCCACTATACCACGTTGCTGTTATATCAAATTGGGTTCAGTGTTAATATCTTAAACTGAAGTATGTTTTTTTTAAATGAAAGACAGGCCTTTCAACTACAGATTATGTTGACAAAGGCAAATTGTCATTATTACTGACAAACATAAATTCATACAAATACAGTGCAGAACAATTAGTTTGGTATTAGATGGTACTCACCTAATAACAGTCATGCTTACCAACACGTACAAAGTTAAATTCTGTGATATAATAGTAATACTCGGGGAGGCGGTATTCAGTTTTGAGGTGGCTTTCTAGATGACATAAAATATATTCACATACTTTTTTTAAATTATAAAAAATTTAAAAGGCTTAAAAACATTTCTGAGCACTTCCACCACACACACACACACACACACACAC
This sequence comes from Gorilla gorilla gorilla, assembly GCF_029281585.2. Lineage (NCBI taxonomy): Eukaryota > Metazoa > Chordata > Mammalia > Primates > Hominidae > Gorilla > Gorilla gorilla. The sequence goes on along the minus strand of NC_086017.1, from coordinate 111,917,062 downwards.
ACACACACACACTGAAATGGGATGATTTTGGAAATACCCAGGTGATGTGGTTTTGCAACTATGTTTGGGAAAGGGATTCATTAGGCCTATTTCTCTCATGGGCACAATCCAGTGCCGCAGCTAGTTTGATAGAAACACTCCTAGCTGATCTTCAATTATCAACTTTCTGGATTTGCTGAAGTTTTCCTTTCCCTCTTAAAGCCTGTTTCTAATACAGCCACTAAGCCTGTAGTTCCCACAACTGTAGGCTACTTTCTAGCACATCCATGTGCTTCTGCTACCACTAGTTAAATTATTTATTTCAAAAATCTGTTTACTGCAGCTATTTTTTATTGTAAATCTAATATATGCTTATTATAATTATATAATATAATTAGACACTATATAAGTCAATGAAATGTTTGAATGAGAGTTATTTCTATGAAAACTAAGGTAAAGGCTTGGGGAGTGTTGGTAAGGACAGGGCACTGGGCTTGCTGTCTAAGTAGATGTGAATGAGACAGTTGAGATTAGAAGGAGGGATCGTACCAGTCTAGAAAGCACACTTGACATGCTTGATGAGGGACTTTGTGTTCATTCCTGCTCTGAAACTAATTGGAAATTTGAATGTGATATTGTGATAATTTGTCCTATATCTGAAGATTGGTGAATGGATGTATATTTATATGTTTTCGTTAAAAGGTTTAAAGTACTAACCAATTTATAATAGTCCATATTGACCAACTTTTACTTTAAACAGCCATCCACTGGTCCTAAGTATATCTATCCTACAAGAGGGAACCTACTGTACCTTCAACTAGTCCCATTACCTCTTTAGTCCTAGCTGGGAAATAAACAATGATACTAAGAAAGTTACTCAATTTTCTTGGACAAGCTTTCATAAAACAGGTCCTAGTGATTGCTTTTTGTTTTTTAAAAAAGATAATATATACCTATTTTGGTTCTTGAGGAGGGAAAGGAAGAAATTAGAGAGGACTCATATGACAGCTATCCAAAAATGTCGTAGGTGCCTCATTGTTCTTTACTTGAGTAGATGCACGTAGAGACTTGATTGGCTTCAAACGATTAGAGACAAGACATCTGTTTTTTAAAATGTAAGTGTTTAGCAAGTTTTCACATCTCCTTTTGAGGCTGAGTTTTGAACATTTGTATTTCTGCCCCTTCATATTTTCTGACTTGTGCTGGAGTGACTTGTCTGATTGGAGGGTAATCTGGTTTCATGCTAATGGCCACAGAGTGGTTGTACCTGCTCTTGGCTAAGGTCTGGGACTTGAAAGATATGACTATGCGGTGTGCAGGATTCCATAATCACACTTGTCTTCTTTATAAGACCATGCAGTTCTAACACCTGTGTAGCTATTTGAAGATATGCTGGCCTGTAACCTGCTTCCTTAATGACACCAGAAAGTTCTGCAGACTCGTAGCTGAGACCTTTTAAAATTTAAAAACAATACTGGAGAGATTTTTTTTTCTGAAAAAGAAACATGTACATGATTCACCATGTGCAAATACAAGGTACTTTTTGCTTATGCTGGAAATCAGTGGAATTTCTCCAACTCCTTGGTTTACTTTTCATAGGCTATAAGATGACAGTTTTGAGAATTTCCAATAACCCAGATTATAGCACAGCTGCACAGTTCCAAGAGCAGCTGCTAGAGTGGGGTGGATCTTGTCATGGTTATTTAAAGGATGTTTGTGGTTATTTGACAAAATAAAGAGCTTAATCAAGGATAAAGCTGCTTATTCTGTCTCTTCCTACTCTAAATGCCATGTAATTTTTTTTATTAGATGACTTGTCTGATAATTACAAAGACTTGGTTAATGTTAAAATAAAAATATTTTAGTTCTTAGTTGTACGAATCCAGTTTTTCTTTTCCTCTCCGTCTCTCACTCATTATAAGTGAATCAAAGCAGACAGAAACATATCCTTTTGCAATCAACATAATTATTTTGTTGGATGCAATTTTTGTATAAGTTTTTATGTTCACCTCTGAAAAGAGCTTGAGCTAGAATGCTTAAAGACTCCTTTGTGTGATTTTTTTAAAAAAATAGACTTTATTTTTTAAAGACGTTTTAGCTTCACAGCAAAATTGAGCAGAAGGTACAGAGTACAGAGACTCCCCCCCTACCCCGACCCCCACACAGCCTCTCCACTATCAACATCCTGCACCAGAGTGGCCCATTTGTGACAGTCGATGAACCTACATGGACACATCATTATCATCCAAAGTCCATAGTTTAAATTAGGGTTCATTCTTGGTGTTGTATATACTACAGGCTTTGACAAATGTATAATGACATATATCTGCCATTGTAGTATCATACAGAATGTTCTGTTGCCTTACTGTGCTCCGCCTATTCCTCTCTTCCTCCCCACGACTTCTGGCAACCACTGATCTTTTTACTGTCTCCATAGATTTGTCTTTTTCAGAATGTCATGGAGTTGAAGTCATATAGTATGCAGCCTTTTCAACTTGATTTCTTCTACTTAGTAATAGGCATTTAAGGTTGCTCTATTTTTTTTGTAGTGGCATGATAGCTATTTCTTTCTAGTGCTGAGTAATATTGCATTGTTTAGATATACCACGGTTTGTTTATCCACTTACCTACTGAAGGACATCTTGGTTGCTTGCAAAGTTTGGAAATTGTGAATGAAGTTGCTATAAACATTGATATGCACATTTTTGTGTGGGCATACGTTTTCAGTTTATTTGGGTAAATACCAAGGAGTGTGATTACTGGATTGTATGGTAAGAGTTGGTTGAGTTTTGTAAAGAAAGTGCAAAACTGTCTTCCAAAGTGGCTGTACCAGTTTATATTCCTGCCAGCAATGAATGAGTTCCTGGTGTGATATATTTTTAAGTACGCTTATTTTAAATTTTATGACAACCTTGTAAAGTAGGTACTGATAAAGTTAATATGCAAGTTCATATGCAAAAGTGATTAGACTCAAGGAGACTGCTTATTCTGGGGCTAAGAAGGCTAAAGTCTATTCCATTTCAGAATTTTGCACTATTTCTTTTGAGCCATGTTGCTTCCTGTAAATATAAACCATGATGGAACAAATAAACATTTGTAAACCTATTATATTGAACCATTTTTTAAAAGTAATCTCGAAATATAACTAGAAATACCATGCACTAGCTCTATATATGCTAAACCTGGGGTCTTGCTTAAGTAGTATATTTAAGGTAACACAGCTAATTAATGATAGAGACAATTTTGTCTAAAGTTCTCTTGATTCAGATTTTAGCACTGGTAAGACTGATTTCCATATGTTGGTTATGGGATTATGTTGCTACATTATATTGGCTTTTACTTTTAAAATGTTTTGTTCAATTTGCCTTTTGTTTTTAAAAAAGTTTTGCTTTATTTGTTCAATATTATTATCAGGGAAATTCAGACATAAATACCTTGGAAAACCAGAGTGTTTTAAAATGAGAATACATACAAAAAGGTTTTTAGTGTGTGTGTTCCATAAAAACAAAGTTAATTTATTCTAGTTGCCCCTTAGATTTTTCCACTTATCTAGAACTCTGCAATGCAGCTAGTACTTAAATAACAACTGTACTCTCATCTTCCCACTATGACTTTTCTACTGCTTTCCGCTCATCAGACTCAGGTTCAACTAATATTTATTGAGCATCTGCTTTGTGCCAGGCTCTATGTGCGTGCATATGAAATGCGGTGTATCTTACTCAGCCCTTACTGTAACCTTACAGAATGAACGTTAAACACACAGGAAAATAACATGGCCTCACTTCTGTTCCCTAACTACTAGTTAATTCCCTGGATATTTCTCTTCTCACTACTGGACTTTGCCTCAGTAGTTTCTTATTCAAGTTCACGCTTCATATCCTCAACTAAATACAGCATCATTTTCCCCCATAAAATGTATCCTACCTTGATTGATCCTTTGCATTACTGAACCTCTAAAAATTCCTACACCAATCTCTTTCTCAATTTCTATGCTTTGCTATCTGCCCTCCAAGCCAGCACATTTCTACCACATAGCATTTGATCAGCACAAGATTATGAATAAATTGTGGAAAAGAGCTTCAATAATGAGATGGTAAGCATCACTTAAAAATAACTTCTAGAAAAATACTTAAAAATAAAACTTGATCATTGTCATGACATATTAAAGAATCTTTAAATATAAAAGATTAATTTTCCATTGGAAGAATGAGTGAGAAAGGGAGCTTTAGTGTTAGTATCCATTATTCTCAAAGAACAAGGTATCCTAAAACACATTAATTCCCCACTAGATTAAGTACTATTTAGGAGACAGGAAGTACTGCCTGAAACTCATGTCGTTTCTAACCTCAGCTCCTTGGTTGACATCCTTGGAAAGAAGTTCTTACCATCTTGTGTCCCTTTCTTCCCTTGATCCAAAAGTTGCTTGGCTGTTACGCTAGCAAAGTCCAGGGACTTAAATTCTGAGCCTGGCCATGAGTACAGTTAAGGCACATGTGTAGTGTGTCTAAAGTGGTTGGTGGGTTGGGGTAGAAGAGACCCATATTTCTTGGACAAATGGTAGTATAACTTATTTTTATAACTTATTTATAACTTATTTTCCCAATAACTTATTTTTCATGCCATTGCAATAGAAAGAATGTGGCTACTGATTCACAATATAAGTAGATTCTGAAGACACAATTATGTTTCTATGACTTAAGTTTTTTTTTTTTTTTAGAAAAATGAGAAAATATGGTGTGTATTTGTATAGGCTGGAATGACAGCATCTGTCTCTTCCCTTGTGCCTTCCCCCAACTATGGTTACGCTCTTTGTTACTTTGGCCTATGTTCTTTAAATAGATAGTCTTGTAAGGGATGTTACACATCTTGAATCTACAGCCTCATACAAAAGTTTGTAAACAACCCCCACCCAGCTACCACTGGTGTCTCCTTTACCCTTTTTCACACCTTCCTTCTGGGATCAATTCCTTTGTATACTACATATTCTATTACATTATATCATGCTGTTGATTTCACTGTCTAGCCTAAATGGGTGCCAGAAGAATAGACCTCCTATCTTCCTTATTCCATCTTTACTGCTTAGCACAGTGCCTTGCCCAGACACAGAGAAGTGGCCAAAATGTTAGAGTGGAGAATGTTTCCTGTGAGAAGAGAGACATGGCTATCTTGAAGCGTCTGTGCACGTTCTGAGAGTATGCTAATATACATGTAGACACATGGTCCTTCTTATATAGCCCTCTGTGACCATAAGAAAAAATGTTAAATTTCTTCTTAATTAATTGCAATATATTAAATATCACAGCTAATCAAAATCTATACATTCATATCTCAAAGGTTTGTTATGTTTGTTCTTGTGAGATATCAGAAAATGTGTGTGTGGACTGCACTATAGAATCTCAAATTAGGCCGGAGCCGTGGCTCACGCCCGTAATCCCAGCACTTTGGAAGGCCAAGGCGGGCAGATCACGAGGTCAGGAGATCGAGACCATCCTGGCTAAAATGGTGAAACCCCGTCTCTAGTAAAAAAATACAAAAAAAGTTGGCCGAGCGTGGTGGCGGGCGCCTGTAGTCCCAGCTACTCTGGAGGCTGAGGCAGGAGAACGGCGTGAACCCGGGGGGCGGAGCTTGCAGTGAGCAGAGATCACGAGACTCCGTCTCAAAAAAAAAAAAAATCTCAAATTAGTAGAATTAAACTAGGAAGTTGAAGCACCAAGTTAATTCAAATCTAGAGTCTATATTTACATTATAGAAATAGGAAAACATTCCAATAGCGTAGCAGAGTGTTCTAAGTTTCAGGGTGATATAGGTATGCGATAACTGAATTGAAGACAATGTACTGGGTTGATATTAAACATTAAAGTAAAACCTCTCATGAACCCTCTACTTAACGTGTAGACTATTAACCTCCAAGCGGGCTCACACTATTGACTCTGAATGACCTTATCTGCTGCCCATGGGTCACAACACAGAGCTTGAGTGCATGAAGCTGTTATACCTCTTCTTGGCAGCGTTTCACAGTGCTCTAACTTAGCAGCTTTTTACATGGCATTCCATGGCTATAAAATAATTTGAGAAAAACAATGGCATATTGGAAGGATTCTTCATATTTACAATCTTAGGCTTAAATAATGTTCTATAAGTTAATTAGCCAAAAATTTTCTTAAGTGTCTTGTTTCTTCTCAGAAGCAAAGGGAAAGGCCTGGTGACATTTCTGTATTCTCACATCAACAGCCATGAGGCATTTTCATTGAAGGGAAAACAAAATCCGCAGCCCAGTTTTAAACAATTGAGACTGATTAACCTTTGTTTAAATTCAGCTAACTTAAAATAAGCAATCCGGAAATAAGTTCTTGAACTTTTTTTTTATTTGTAGGAAGTGAGGAGAGTGGCCCTGTAAATACACCAACCGCAAAGACTGCTGGTTTGAATTGTGGGTGATTTTCATTTAAAAATTGTCCCTTGGAGAGGATATGGAGAAATAGGAACATTTTTACACTGTTGGTGGGACTGTAAACTAGTTCAACCATTGTGGAAGTCAGTGTGGCGATTCCTCAGGGATCTAGAACTAGAAATACCATTCGACCCAGCCATCCCATTACTGGGTATATTATATACCCAAAGGATTATAAATCGTGCTGCTATAAAGACACATGCACATGTATGTTTATTGTGGCACTATTCACGATAGCAAAGACTTGGAACCAACCCAAATGTCCAATAATGATAGACTGCATGAAGAAAATGTGGCACATATATACCATGGAATACTATGCAGCCATAAAAATGATGAGTTCATGTCCTTTGTAGGGACGTGGATGAAGCTGGAAACCATCATTCTCAGCAAAGTATCACAAGGACAAAAAACCAAACACCGCATGTTCTCACTCACAGGTGGGAATTGAACAATGAGAACACATGGACACAGGAAGGGGAACATCATACACAGGGGACTGTTGTGGGGTGGGGGGAGGGGGGAGGGATAGCATTAGGAGATATACCTAATGCTAAATGACAAATTAATGGATGCAGCACACCAACATGGCACACATATACATATGTAACAAACCTGCATGTTGTGCACATGTATCCTAAAACTTAAAAGTATAATAATAATAAAAACAAAACAAAACAAAACAAAAAATTGTCCCTTGGCTTTCTTATATAGAGATCAGATCCTCATCTGTACTGATTTCAGCAATGGATTACTTTTATACATGTATGAAACCAAAAAGGGTATTGACAAATGTCTATATTTTACATATGTATAACTTTACAGGGAAAATCCATATTTCTTATTTATGGAAATAGAGATATGTCTCACCTCCTTCTCCAATGTATAGTGAGTCAGTCATGGTGGTAAATACAGACTAGCTGGACAGGACTGATCTGAGAAGCTCTTTAACCTGGACCCCCAAGGACCTGAATTCTTACTGGGGATATAGTTTGATAATGTGTGGTATTTTTCACAGTGTTCTATCTTACACAGTTTTGGGCTATGGTGATAATACATAAAGAGTTCTAGATTAAAGTCAGAAGACTTGCTTTTGCTATTAACTAGTTGTGTGATTTGGGCAACTTAGTCTTTTCCTCAGTTTCTGTTGGAAAGTAGAAAAGAAGGAAAATTGAATTTGCTGGGACAAAAACTGGATATGAGAAAATTGTGGGGGATTTTTTCTTTTTAAAATTTTTATAGATTTAGACAGTACAAGTACAATTTTGTTACATAGATATATTGTGTAGTCTGGGCTTTTAATATAGCCATCATCTGAATAGTGTACATTGTATCCATTAAGTAATTTCATATCCCTCACCCAGCTCCCACCCTCCCACCCGTCCAACTCTCTATGTCCATGCATACATATTTTTGAGCTTCCACTTATAAGTGAGAACATGTGGTATTTGAGTTTCTGTTTCTGAGTTATTTCACTTAATGGCTTCTAGTTTCATCCATGTGGCTGCAAAAGACATGATTTCATTCATTTTTATAGTTTTAAGTCATATACTTCTATAAAAACTGGAGTAGAATTAAGATACCAACATTGAAGAGGTTGGCTTAGGTGATGATGCTATTATGAATTTCCGTGACAACACAAATATCCTTAGGTTGATCTTCAAAAATTGTTAGATCCATAAACTGAATGCCCTTAGAGAACAAAGAATTATACATTTCGTTGACAGAACATAATTCATTAATAATTCTTTGAGGAACCTTTTAACTATTGTGTATGTATATTTAGTGCTTATGAAATATCCAATTAATCTATTCAATGGTTAGCATTTTATATCATTAATATGATTGCTTTTCTGTTCCATTTCACCAAGATTGGTTTCAGCTTTGAACCAAAAACTGAGACAGCGATACATTGACGTTTTTTGCTTGTTGCTTATTCTAATTTTTCTCAGATGAATGTCATTTTAACCTAGCCTTTTATAGGCTTTTCTTCACAACATTTCAAAAGGTAGTTTTTATTTTAAATCTGCTTGGAACTTATCAAAGACTTCTGAAATATAACTCAATAACATATAATTATTATTAGCACTCTATTTATAAGGGAACCAATAGTAGATCGATTTAACCTATTTTAAAAAAGGGATTTATGTAAGAGAAAAATGAAAAGACAAAAAGAAAACTGTGGATCTTTCATAAACAACAAATTGTTTTACTTTCCTTGAGTAAGATGAGGATGAGCTGGCAGGAAGCAAGAAGACCTTTCTTCCCAGTTGCTCATGGATTCTGCAGAAGACCTTGGATATTTCCCCATAGCATGTTGCTTGTATTGTGTCTGTTCATGTCTTTGATTAGCATCTGCATTTTAGCTTTGCTAGGTATGCCCCATTTATCTCTTAACATTTTTCATGTCCAATCAATTTTTAAATATATCTCAGTACATAACTGTATTAGTTTCCTATTGCTGCTATAACAAAGTATCACAAAATTGGTTAGCTTAAAACAACACAAATGTATTATTTTTTATTTCTGGAAATCAGAGTCCAAAATAGGTCTTCAGGGCTGTGTTCCTTCTGGAGGCTCTAGGGGAGAATTCATTTCCTCACCCTTTCCAGTTTCTTGAGGTTGCCTGCATTCCTTGGCTCGGAGCCATATGACTCTGAACTCTGCTTCTGTTGTCGCGTTGTCTTTTCTGATTCTGACCCTCTGCCTTTTACTTATAAGAACATTTGTGATTATATTGGGCTCACCCAGTGCTATGGTTTGAATGTTTGCCTCCTCCAAAATGCATGTTGAAACTTACTCTCCAATGCAATCATAGTAAGAGATGGTGGCCGTTAGGATTAAGACACGAAGGTTCTGCCCTCACAGATGATATTCGTTTCTTATAAAAGGGGTGGATGGAACCAGCCAGACTCTTTTGGCCCTTCCATCCCTTCCACTACATGAAGACACAGCATTTATCCCCTCTGGACACAGCAGCAAAGTGTCATCTTGGAAGCAGGGAGCAGCCCTCACCAGACAGTGAACTGATACTGAACTTCTGAGCCTGCAGAACTGTAAGGCATAAACTTCTGTTCTTATAAATTACCTAGTGTCAGGTATATAGCAGCACAAATGGACTAAGATACCCGGATAATCCAGGTAGTCCTACCATCTAAAAATCCTTGACTTAGGCATATTGCAAAGTCCCTTTTGCCATGTAGGGTGATATATTCACAGGTTTCACATTAGAATGTAGACATCTTGGGGGTTGGACATTATTCTGCTTTTCATAATAGCACATTACAAGATCCATAGTAGATACAAAGAGCTGCTACAGTAATAATAATAATGCTCATAATTAACCAGGAATGCAAAACAAAAGTTGATGCTGTTATTAACATATCAATAATTGATAATTTTGTCTTTTATGATTAATAGTTTTAAGACCTCTTGACAATGTAGTTATAAGGTATAATATAGACATTACATCACAGCTCCAGTAAGATCCATCAATGAGATCTTAATGTGCTTTTACTTTCTTCATGGGGATTCATTTATTCACATGTGCATATATTTTTTGGTTATTAAGTACAACAAATTATGTACCAGGGTCTGCTCTCATAGAGGTTTATGATGCAATGTTCAGTTTAAGCCTAACAACCCAAATTTATTACAGACTTTTTATTTTGAGAGGAAAATATTGCTCCTTAATTCTTTATTTTTAGATTGGTACTCTTAAATATGTATATATGTATATATCTGTGAAGCTAAAACAAATAATAATTTGGGAGAAGAATTTAGAAATGTCTAAAAAGAAGGTTATTTAAGGTTTTGTAAACTTTCATACAAGTTACTTGCTATTAGATAAACATTCCAAGGGATTATTTTCCTTAGATTATTTTGCTCTCTAACAGGCTGCTTTCTGGCAATCCTTTGGTCATTTGAATTGGACGTATCAGACCAGGTTATTAAGAATTTAAAATTACTTTATCAGTCTAAGTGGAAAAATTAATACATTTCATATTTAAAATGCCAAACAACTTAATTACATTCTCTTTAATTTGAGCTTTCTAATAATAAAGCAACTAACATATGCAATTTTAACCACCAACTTAATTAGGGTAAACACACAGAGTTAATTTCCAGCAACCTATGTTGTTCTTTTCAGAAAACTAATTATTGCTTTTGTTTGATACACCATGAAAATAAGCACATGCCACTGTAAAGATTATTTTTTTGCCTTTCAAATAAAAATCTAAGAGTTATATCCAATTTTATCATTAGTTCTCTCCCCTACCCTGCCCTGTTCTTTTTCTCTAACCTCACAATATTAAATTAAAGGAGATGATTGTCCTGAGCTTTAAGATGAAAGTAGTTATGTCCTAGTGACATTGAGAAGCAATACTGAGTAGAACTTTTTTTTTTAATCAAATTGGTGTCGAGTCCGAATTAAAACAAGAACAATGATTCCTTTTCATAGTGGTTGGTTGGTTGGTTGGTTTTTTAACACCTTGTTTAGAATGCTTATTTGTTTAGAATGCAGGATGGAGGAGTAATGGTGGAGATTCTGTCAACACTCCTCAAAATTAAAACTCATGCAGATAATTTAAATGAGTAAAGTGGATTAGCTGATGACTTTTACATATAAGAAGATGCTTACCTTATATAAATATGAGAAATGGGGCCAGATATTCTAATTTTTAAAAAGAAGTGAAAGTCTGGACGTTTTTAGATGAAGTATACTGTTTAATATAAGCAATGGATTAAATCAAAACACTGCCAAACAAAGAAAACACAATTGCAGAACAGGCTGCCAGGTTGAGACCTCCGGAGTAAATGACATCTAGTTTCCTGCTAGCTGTAAAAAATGTCTGAGTCAAGAAATGATACGCCCCATTCCACTCCCTGTTCTTATTAGATCAACATACAGTTTACTCATTAAGTAAAATACCAGGAAATGTTAGATAAATAATTCAGCTGTGTTTTTCTAACATAGTGGCCTCACTTTGATAGTTTAGTAGATGAGGCTTATAAATGGCTTTAGATTTTTGTCTAAATAATGTTAATGAGACCAGTGGGGTTCCTCTTGATAGGATAGTGCATTTCGTTATCAGAATAAGTCCTAACATGAATATGAACTTGTACTTTTTCATTTTTATTTTATTTTTTGAGGCCAAGTCTTGCTCTGTTGCCCAGGTTAGAGTGTGGTGATATATGATCATAGCTCACTGCAGCTACAGTCACCTGGGCTCAAGCAATCCTCCTGTCTCAGCCTCCCAAGTAGCTGGGGCTACAAGTGTGCACCACCACACCCAGCTAATTATTATTACTTTTTTTGTAGAGTTGGGTGTCTCAGTATTTTACTCAGGCTGTTCTCAAACTCCTGAGATCAAGCGATCCTCCTACTCTGGCTTCCCAAAGTGCCGGGATTACACGCATGAGTTACTGTGCCCGGCTGAGCTTGTACTGTTAATTAGGCTATTGTATCGAGTGAGGGGATCAGGTTATTGGGCATCATACACCTAAGTGATAAAATTAGCCAGAAATCGCAGTGACTTTTGTTTCAGGATTTTTTGTTAAAGTAAACTTGGTATGTAACTCTTAATTGTAGGGGCTGGTAACTCTTTGGGGAAAGTTTGTAATAAAATCATGACTGAGGGAAAAAGTCAATCAAAATTTCAGCAACCAATAATAGAATTACACATTTTATCCAAAATATCTGTCATTGGTGTTTGATTCTCATCTTGGACCTTTTATTAGAAATAAAGTAATTTGTGGACACATAGAAAAAGGAAATGCAGAGATCTTTGGTTAGTTTTGAATCTTCACTGTTGGAGGGAAAGTATTTTTCAGAAAAGCCCTAAAGCACTTGAGGAGTTCTCAAGGATGGATTTCTTTTAGTGTCAATCATTCACCTGTTAGTATTATTGAGTTCCAGATTATTTCTGGAGGATATTAAGCAAAAGGGGTTGGGGGTGAGGAGTATAAGATGTGGGAGGAAAGCAGGTGGCTTGGGAGACCTCGGAGGAACTCAGACATCAACTATTTTCTAGAATTAACCAAGGTCATTGCTGCTTACTTGATAAAGTCTTAGACTTTGTGTTAGGTGGCTTCTCCTTATTTGATGAATCTATCTGCACGTAACATCATGACTACTTAGAAATTGTACTCATGGAAGGGAAAATGGTCAGAGGCCTGATGAAAGAAGGAAAATTCAAAGTACACTAGACACGGCTCTTGGGCCAACAAAGGAAGGAAAGAGGAAGATGATGGTATCTCACACAGTAATGAAACCCAGTGTACTTTTGCCCCGAGCTAGATTTTAAAATAATGTAGGAAGTTGAGTGTGAAGTGGAGGCCATTTTGTAGTGGATAGGGTTGTGTGGGGAAAATCACCCAGAAAAAATATTCTGTCCTTTCATCCTTGGGTAAGGTAGAGGACTCCCAGGGAGTGGCATTTGGATAACAGGAAGTTTAGACTTCTCTGTGAAATTAGACAGGCTATTTACTTAGGGATGACCATAAAAATCCAATTCCCTTAGATGGGAATCAGGAAAGGAGAATATGTCCACAAGACATTTTCTGAACAATTGCCTGAGAAATTTGTGGAAGGGGGACTGCTTGTCATTAAAAAAACAAAAGCAAAAGCAAAAGTCTCCAGCATTTTACCTCCTTTTCTCTATTTTGGAAATTCCCTGCCATAAAAGTCTTGGTGGGAAGCAGAGTCCACCCCTTATAGACACAGAAGATTCCTTACCACCGTAGAAACAGAAAATTCTCAGAAATTGCTTTTGTAGCTCCAATGGAATTAGGTCTATCTAATGTAGTGCCTGGAATTTTTTAATCTCGAGTTAGAGAAGCTGCTGAGGCATAAATAGGGAGGAGTTCCTGGAGGGCAGCAGCAGGAGTGCCCTCTGGTGGTGGGTCCGGTGCTGGGTGCACGTGTCAGGGTAGGGGCAGCGTGTCCCCACCTGGAGGCTCTGTGCTGCATCTCTGGCTGTGGCCATGGCTGCAGAGCTTTCCTTTGTTCCTGCTTGTTTAACTTCCCAAGGAATGTGAAATTCCAATATCCTTTCATGTCATTTTTTTCCTGCTTAAATCAGATAGAGTTTGTTTCCATTCTTTGCACCTCACCAATACACAAGGAAATCACACACCCTTCTCCCATTCAGCCCATTCAGCCCCTAAAGAAGATAACAGGATGGAGTTTAAAGAATTAGAAGTTAAGTTGAGTTTTAAACTACAGAGCAGAAGGGGAGGAGGAGGGAGAGAGGGAGAACATGATCTTGTGTGATAATTTAGGAGCTGGGGAGCAGGGTAAAAAGCAATGGAATTTGGAGCAATAAGGTTGCTTAATGACTTCTCTTTACACATGAAGTCATTGATATTTCTGTTATTTACTTTATGGCTTTACAGTCCATGATGGCAGGTTCTCGCTTCTCTCATACTGTGTTGTAAACTCTGGTTCTAACATGGGACCTGACGAAGAGGAGTTGCTGTAGGATTTGTTGAGTCAATTTTCGTGGTTCTGTAGTTATTTGACTCTTGGAAATAAGGAGACAAAATAAAGTTTCAAAGAATGATGTATCCTTTGTTTATTTCTTTCTAAATGCTGTAAAATCACACCCTGATTATAAAGTAGGATGGAGCCGTAAGGAATTCCTTCATGTATCTTCTGCTTTACAGAAAACCCTTTGCTACTACGGACTTGCTCCTTTGGTTTGATTTTTGAGTAATTAACATGGGATAAGGGAGTATTTTTATAGGATTTACTTGTGAGTTCAGAACACAAACGTGTAAGTGCAAGAATTGCTGCTGTGGGGAGAATCCTAAAGCAAAAATAAAACTTAGAAACTTGAGAACAAAATGGCAAAACTTAGTCTTATCCACAAAGGAAAAAGAAAGAGAAAAAAATTCAATGGTGCCATAATTGGAGCTCATTGTGCTTGGAGCCAGATGGCTTGCCCTTGGTTTTGGAGGCCAACGGGCCAAATTCCAAACATTACAGCCTGAGATGGCCTTATAATCAAAGAATAAAATAACTGAGGAAAACTTTGGAAAACCTCTAGTCTTTGCTTATGTTATTTTTCTTTTGCCTATTTGGTAACAATAAGATTTTTAATATTCTGTTGATAGTGTTTGGAGTGGTTCTTTGAATCCTAATGCTTGTCCCTGTCCATAAGCATGTTAGATAAACCCTGCAACATAAGAAGAATTGTAGAGGATCAGTTTAATATTTTGCTTTAGGTAGGAACATTAGCCTGTAACTATAGGGAGGTGTGGCAGTTACCCTCAATGATGCAATACTCAGATACACATGACTCTTGTTTAGCATCACATGTAATTATATTGGACTTTTAAGCATAAAGTAATAGCCAAAATAAGTATTAAATAAACAACTTGCCTCCTTTTTTTTGAGATTACTATTAGAAATAGCCAGTTTTATATTCCAGCTGCTTAGCTCAGGTTTATGTCCCCACCCAGAAATTTTACACTTGGTGATGAGGCATAAATATTTTCTGTGACTAAGTGGGCATATGAATTAGAAGGCATTTAGTTATTAGATATAATGAAAAATAAGTTTATACGTTTATACAAAAGAAATTAAAAACATGTAAACTTCCCCTGAAATTGGTGATTCTCAACCTTGGCTGCACATTGGAATCACCTGGAAAGCTTTAATAATATTGATGCCTGGGTCCCACCCCAAAGTCTGACTTATCTGGTCTTGGTTGTGTCCTAGACGTCAGGATTTTTTAAAGCTGCCTTAAACAAAACTGCTTGACAGACTGAAATGTATTATAATTTGTTGACTTTTCCTAGGTGTTTTATAATGCTGTTAATATCATGATAAAATATAGTCACCAGTCAGTAAGAAGCAGAATAGTGTTTAATCCCATCTTGGTTCTTTCCTTAAATTCACCTACAGATTGTGTCCTTTATTTAATGTCTGTCCTACCCTCAAGCTGTAAGCTCTCTGAATGCAGGGAGTATCCCTGTGCTATTCTCAACTGTGTATTCCCAAGGCTGTATAAAGTGTTGGGCATATGATAGGCCCTCAAATAGAGTGGAATGAATAAAGAAATACTTATAAAGAGATCTGGGTTATAAATACCTGAAAGCATCAGGTCATGCCAAAATTTCCCCAATATGTATAAATTACCTTTACTTCTTTTCAGATGAAATCCCTAATTCTCTATCAACTAAACTTCCTCTTAAGAAAACGAGCTGGCTGGATATGGTGGCTCACGCTTGTAATCTCAGCATTTTGAGAGGCCAAGGCAGGTGGATCACTTGAGGCCAGGAGTTCCAGACCAGCCTGGGCAACATGGCAAAACCTCATAATATGATGTAGTATTATTATGCCACCTAAGAACAAAGACACTGAACAGAACATAGAGATTATAGTATATGAGAAATACATTTATGATTTATCATATTTGGCTGGGTCAGTATCCTTTTTTACTCCGTTGTTCAACATTTTTTTATTTTTATAACTGGCTTTTTTTCCCAAATGAACTTTAGAACCAGTAATTAAATTTAAAAATCCTGTTGTTTATATTCTAGACAACTTTTTATAGGATGTTTCAGAAGAACTAATTATTTAGTTGTTTATCATTTACATGTCCATCTACTTTTTTTTGTATTTCACTGCTTTCTCTCTTTTTCTCTTTGTCTCTATAAATTTCTGCTTTTAATCTAGTTGTAATTTTATAATTTAATGCTTAATTTATTCATTCTTGTTCTTCAAGGTCAATACTTTTACTAATAGCAGCTTTATAAAGCTATAAGTCATAAGTTTTGGCATAAACGAATCTGAATTTTATTTTGCTTAATCTTATATGTATATTTGATATTAACCATTGATATTTTAACTACATAGAAATATATATATCATATATATGCCAAAACTTATGAGTTATAGCTTTATAAAGCTGCTATTAGTAAAAGTATTGACCTTGAAGAACAAGAATGAATAAATTAAGCATTAAATTAAAAAATTACAACTAGATTAAAAGCAGAAATTTATAGAGACAAAGAGAAAAACAGAGAAAGCAGTGAAATACAAAAAAAAGTAGAATGGACATGTTATATATATATAGAATGGACATATATATCATATATATATAGGCAATTTATGCATATTGGAGAAACTCTGGCATGACCTGATGCTTTCAAGTACGTATATATTTTCTCTTTTATGTCTCAACTGAGAGCCTGGAGTTTTTTACTAAGGTCCCCCCACCATACTGGGTTGTGAATTCAGACTTCTGTCTCTCTGATGGACTGAAAAACTGCTGAAATCTTGGCTTCACTCTTTGGCATCTGAGCTGGGGCTTTTTCCTTGTTTTTTCAAGTCTCAATCTGTATGAGTAAAACTTAGCAGTTGGCAAATGCCTGAAGGGCAAATTGCTGTAGTATTTTGAGCTATCCTTTCTGCATTCCCTTTTCCCTGTTACATTCTGGCTTCTTTGGTCTGTGTCTGCCCAGCCTGGGGAGGCTGCTGTCAGTGCCAGCTTACCACTTTCTGCTTAGAAATGGTGGTCTACATCACCAACACCTCTGAGGAAAGACAGTTATAAAAATGTGTTCATATTAGTCTGTCTCTCTTCTTTATGGGATAATTGCCCTTCAACTTCTGATAGCCTTGGTTGCTCTTTGATCCCTTCACTGTTGCATTCAAACATTTTTCTTTATCTTTTGTTTAGCTTTTGTAATTGTTAGTGGCAAGAAAATTGGTAATGACGAGAGAACAAAACGTCTCCCTTAACTTAATGCACTCTTTCCTTGTACTGATCAATTCCTTTTTAATTTTAATCTTACCCTTTATTCTAGTTTATCTTAAACTCATTTCTTATGTTTCAGAAAAGGCTGTTTTAATTTATGAAAAATGCAAAGTAGATAATTTCTAAAAATATCTTCAGTTTCTTATGGTTAATCATTTTTTGTGCATACCCTGTATCCCTAAGGCAGTACTTCCTTTCTTTATGTTACTTAATATTGTTTTACTTGTCCTTGAAAAAGAAGAAATCTGTCCAGGTTTTGTGTTAGAAAAAAATATTTAATTTCTCTAAGTTCTCTGTACTTTTCATTAGGTTATGGAGTAAATATCTCATCTCTTAAACTGAAAGGGATTGTTTTTATTAGACATCTACTAGCCAGATTTCCAAGGTCAATGAATCATTGGTTTAGAATGACTCTGCTTGATTTTCTCTTGTCTTTCAGCCGAACTTACTGACTCAGAAGGGTGTTTTTTCCCCTGAATCATTTGAGAACAACTGCAGTTCTCTGACAAGGGTAGTACTTGAACAGTAACAAAACCAAAGGCACTGATTTCCTTGCCTATTCCGTTATTTCACCTCTCTTTTTTAAAGGCTTCACATCAGAAGAACATGCCTCCGAATGTGTGTTTTTATAAGCCCCAGCTACCTTGGATTATGAAGGGTTATATTCAATGAGAGTTTTGGATGGAGAATGTCTTAAAAGTTGTTCTTGTATTGTAGAGGAATGACTGCCAAGTGTGGGATGAGGGAAGAGCAGATTTTTTATATCAGGCAGTCCTGGGCTTCAATACTGGTTACCCCACTTTCAAGCTACCCAATAATGGAAAGATCATTTAAATCTTTTTCGATGGTAAAGTTGGTATGATAGTAGCACTCTGCTCACATAGCTATTGTAAGAACAAACTATGAAACGTAATACAATCAGTATACTCTTGGTACAAAGAAAATGTTCCTAAATATTAGCTGTTATTATTACTTTTATTCTTACTCTTATTTTATTGGATTTAAATATTAGTAACTTTCATCCCATCTCAGGGATCAGATTCCTTTGAGAAATCCATGCATTTCATGCATTAATCAAGGTTTTATAATATTTCCAGTTTGATGAGGTGTGGGTGATAGGGCCAAGTGGAAAGTAGGGTATAGCAATGAAAAACAGGAAAAGTCTTACAGGAGATTCCTAAGGCTAATTTTTGCAATACAAATGATCCATCCCAGTCATTCAGGATGTGAGGGCTTCCATATCAGAGCCCTATTTTAGTCCTATTTTAGTTCCCTGTTTTATTTGCTTTTCTTAGAGTTAGGCTTTAAAATTTCAGTCTTGTGTTTTAAGGCTACAATGAGAAGAACACTAGAAGCAAATTAGGAGCCTTGTGTTCTAGTCCTGGGTCAGTTGATGTCAAGCTGTATAATCCAGGGTGTATCACATCGTCTTTTAGGGTTTTGGTTTCATCTGTCAGGTGAGGAGTTTGGACTAGATGTTTTCTCAGGCTCATTCAATTCTAAAAGAAGACTGTTCTAGGGGTAGAGGCTTGTATATAGACATGAATAGATCTGCCAATGCTCATGTTCTATAATACATTCTTAATTTATAGCGATTCATTTCCTCCTCTTCCTCCTTTTCTCTAACCACCCATTCATTCAGATTTAGTGAACTTGATTTCAGATTGAGATATTAATGGTTCACAGTGTCACAGTTCAGATATGTGATCTTGGAAAGACATGAGGTCCTCACTGCACATAGTGCACACAAAAGCCTTTAATTAAACACATGAAATGTTTTAATCACATGCTGTTGAGAAAACTATAAAAAGGACCCATCCCAGGCCCAGATGTGCCCTTGGAAAAAATTGGGCCAGCAGAAGAGAAGAAGGGGTGGGAGTTTTAGCCGTGATTACTTCCATCTGTTCTTCAGAACAAATTTCTTAAATGTACACTAAATGTGAGAAAAATTATAAGAAGCTGATATTAAAGTTGGATGAAATAAGTAGAGTTAATAGATTAATAGCCCTAAATTTTGAAACAGGATTTTAGATTTCAAATTTCGTTAAATCCTCAATTGCTAGTTGCTTTTATCCCCCTTGACTTCATTATTCTTAACTTTAATGCTTCTATTGTAAGCCTAGAACATGCCATATATTATGACAAATAAGTCTACCCCATGGAGCTTAACGTGACCAGAATTTTTCCACACAAACTTTTGGACATTTAATATAGTCACTGATACCAATTTTCTTCAATCATTTAAATAGCAGAGGCTGCCCCAGACTATAAGTGGGGAGAACTCAGTTGAAGGTATCTTAATCAATCTAGCTTCAATATGTCATCTTTTCATTTAACAGAGACACACTGCAACACAGAATAGATTTTACATTATTAGCTAGTCTATTACCTTTTCTATATGACAACAGAGTTGATGTTGGGGTGGACCCTCCATGACTTTTGGTATTAATAAGTGATACAATAAACTGACCAAATTCTTATAGATATGTTAATGAAATATGTAGTTGTTGATGTCTGGAGATTGTGAAGGACTGGGGTACCAAGCCTGGTTTTACTCTTTGATTTAAATTTCTATTTTGTTGCTATCCAGTATAACTTGAGATCCTACTGTAGATTTATATAAGTCCTAAGAAGATAGTTTTACAACTGTGTTTAACCTTTTTAATGTATTTTCATTCAAGGCAGTTAATAAAAAATTTTAATTTATTATACACAGTTAAAAAAATTACCAAGATTAAAAGGAAATAATATTCCTAAAATACTTTGGACTCCGATTAAATGTGGAATCTTTGAACAGTTTTAAGGTGTGGAATTTTTAGGATATAGATATATAAAAAGTAGTAATAATATTGTTTTTTTCATGTAATCAGATTAAAAATAATAAAATGAAATACAATCTGTTTACTGCAATTTCCACTAAGCAGTCAAATTTAGAGCCTGCATTCATTACAGCTGGAGAGAATCACCCTGAAGAGAAAAGCTGTTGCATCAAATTATGGGAAATGTGAACAATTCCAAGGGAATTAGAGTGTTCTTTCCAAAAACAGTTTATAGGAAGGATCAGGATCAGAGTTTTACTATTGAAATAATTTTATTCTTCTTTGTTTTTTTTCTTTCTATTGTAAATCTCAAGGAAATGTGACATAATTTATTTTTAATATGTTTATATATGTGCCTACTGGTTATTTTGAACCAAGAGAAAAATCTTTGCATTTCTGGGAACAAAAAACATTAACACACCTGGCACTCACATAATTTGCTGAGTGAATCAATAAATGAATCAATGGTGTCTTTCTAAATGCCATCTTTTAGAGATGGTTGACATCTGACAAACTGAGGTGATAAGGAAAGGTGCCTCCCCCCAGCTCCTAACCATAGAATATTTGGTAAAAATTAAAACAAAAGTAAGTCTTAAATAAAAAGTTTAAACATTAGAAGGAAATTCTCAGTTAACAAAATTGAAGAAAAACACCCTAAAATGAGAGAGATGAACAAAGCTAAGCTAAATGGCTGAAGGGTGCACCTAATCTAAATGGTCTAGAAGACTGGGGCTTGACATGAGAGCTAGAAGGAGAATTTACTCGGCAGTTAGCAAATCACAGGATGATAACAAAGGAGAACTTCAGAGTGACAGCTCTATCTAAAGGGCAAACAGTCTAGTTTTGGAGTAAAGGAACAAAAGGACCCTGGTGGGATGTTTCTAAAGAAAAAGAAAAAAAAAATCAGTGGATAGATCACCCAATGTGTTGAGGGAGGTTTCATGGCTCTAGTGAAATGTTTGGATCTAATCTAGTAATAGCCATTAGGAAACTAATGGGAAGGGGAGAATCATTCATTAACTCAGGTATCAACATCTCTGAAAAAAAGAATTACACAAAAAGGTGAATTTTTAAAAAGTTTTTGCACAGCAATGGAAAAAATCAAGAAAATGGAAAGGCAACCTACAGAATGGCAGCAAATAAGCTGAGTGCAGTAGCTCATGCCCGTAATCCCAGTGCTTTGGGGGGCCAAGGTGGGATAATTGCTTGAGGACAAGTTTGAAACCGGCTGGGCAATATAATGAGACCCCATCTCAAAAAAATTTTTTTTAATTAGCTGAGGGTGATGGCACATGTCTGTAGTTCTAGCTACTGGGGAGGCTGAGGCAGGAGGATTGCTTGAGCCCAGGAGCTTCAGCCACTGCACTCCGGCTTAAACAACAGAGTGAGACCCTGTCTCTAAAAAAAAAAAAAAAAAAGTAAGTAAATGAATAATTAAATAAAAATAAATAATTTAAAACAATTTTAAAAGAATGGTGGCAAATATTTTCAAACCATATGTTCAATAGGTATGCCATTATCTAAAATACATAAGGAACTCAAACAATCCAATAGCAAAAAACAAAATACCTGATTAAAAATGGGGCAAAAGATGGTCTTGAAAAAAATGGCAGATAGGAGGCAGGACTAACTTGCAGCTCCCACTCGGATGGACAGAGCAGTGTGTGGAGACTCAACATAGTAACGTTTTCCTCTAAGAACTACTGCAGGAATATACTATAAAAGCAAAGAGAATCCATAGACCCTTTGAAGGAAGTAGATTGCTGCTGCAGGCTCTGTGAGACAGCCGAAAAACTGTGGGTACCCAAAGTGCAAAAATGTAAAAGTGAGATCATCTACCCCCAAAAATACATCCTCACTGGAGAACTTGAAGGTCCAGATCATGGGATAAAGATTTGACCTTACCTGGAGCCGAGACAAATTTAAAGAACCAAGTGAAATATAGGGGTAGAGGAAGCAGAGGGAAGAGCCCTGTGGGCACTCTCAGTCTCCAAGGAAGCCATTTCTGACTTTGTCTCTCAAGGGTCCTTGGGGAGGGCTGCCAGTGGAATTGAGGAAAGACCACAGAGAGGAGGAAACTTCCAGGTGAACTTTGTAACAAATTCAAATTCAACTGAATGCAAAGTTTCCTGGACAGAACCCAGGAAAGGGGGTGAATCAGGAGTGCAGATATGAGCACAGAAACTGTGGCACGAAGGGAGGAGTGAAACCTGAAAGCACTGCTTGCTTTCTCAGTGTGAAGGCTTGTAGTCTGGAGCAAGTTCTCAGCCCTGCTCACCTGTTGCCTGGAAATAAACTCAGAGATGTTGTGGGGTACATGGTCAGGCTGAAACTGGCCTTTTGAGCTGTATGGGAGCTGGGTAAGGCCTGTAATTGCTGGCTTTCCCCCACTTTCCTGGTGACCTGCATGACACAGCAGAGGCAGCCATAATCCTTCTGGGAACGTAACTCAATTGGCCTGGAAACCACAGCCCCATCCCCAACAGCAGCCATAGGAAGCTCCGCTTAAGAAGAGTCTGAGTTCAGATATGCTTAGTCCTGCCCCAAACTGATGGTCTTTCTCTACCTACCCTGGTAGACAAAGACAAAGGACATAATCTTTTGAGAGCCCTATGGCCCCACTCACCACCTGAGAAACCCAAATACTTATCCGGGTGACCGAGGGCAAGCTTGTAGCCTCCCTATACTACCACAGCAGATGCACTCTTAAAAGCGCCACCTCCTGCCTGGAGGCCAACCAACACAAAACCAGTGCACTAAACAAAAATACAACCAAGGACCATCACAGAGTCCACTTCACTCCCCTGCTACCTCCCCTGGGGCAGGTGCTGATATCCATGGCTGACAGAACTGAAGATGGATCACATCACTGGACTCTTTGTAGACACTCCCCAGTACCAGCCCAGAGCCAGGTAGCTCCACTGGGTGGCTAGATCCAGAAGAGAAATAACAATCACTAGAGTTTGGCTCTCAGGAAGCCCCATCCCTAAGGGAAGGGGGAGAGAACCACATCAAGGGAGCACCCCATGGACCAAAAGAATCTGAACAGCAGCCCTTGAGTCCCAGATCTTCCCTCTGACATAGTCTACCTAAATGAGAAGAAACCAGAAAAGCAACTCTGGTAATATGAGAAAACAAGGTTCTTTAACACCCCCAAAAGGTCACACTAGCTCACCAGCAATGGATCCAAAACAAGAAGAAATCCCTGAATTGCCAGAAAAAATATTTGGGAGGTTGTTTATTAAGTTACTCAAGGAAGCACCAGAGAAAGGTGAATACCAACTTAAAGAAATTTTTTAAAATGTCACATAATATGGACAGAAAAATCTTCAGAGAAATAGATACCATAAATAAAAAACAATGACAACTTCTGGAAATGAAGAACACACTTATAGAAAGGCAAAATACACTGGAAAATCTCAGCAATAAAATCAAACAAGTAGAAGAAGGAACCTCAGAGCTCAAAGATAAGGCTTTCAAATTAACCCAATCCAACAAAGACAAAGAAAAAAGAATCAAAACAAAATGAACAAAGCCTCTAAGAAGTTTGGCCTTGTATTGAACAACCAAACCTAAGAAAAATTGTTTCCGAGAAAAAATAGAAATGTAAAACTCTGGAAAACATGTCTCAGGGAATAATCAAAGAAACTTTCCTGGCCTTGCTAGTGATCTAGACATCCAGATACAAGAAGCTGAAAGAGCACCTGGGAAATTAATCACGAAAAGATCATCATGTAGGCATATAGTCATCAGGTTATCTGAAGTCAAGACAAAGGAAAGAATCTTAAGAGCAGTGAGAAAAAGCATCAGGTAACCTATAAAGGAAAACCTATCAAATTACCAGCAGATTTCTCTGCAGAAACCCTGCAAACTAGAAGGGATTATGGTCCCATCTTTAGCCTCCTTAAGCAAAACAATTATCAGCCAAGAATTTTGTATCCAGCAAAACCAAGCTTCATAAATGAAGGAAAGATACAGTCTTTTTCAGACAAACAAATGCTGAGAAAATTCACTACTACAAAGCCAATACTACAAGAACTGCTAAAAGGAGTTCTAAATTTTCAAAGGAATCTTCAAAATACACCAAAATAGAAACTCCTTAAAGCATAAATCACACAGGACCTATAAAACAAACACACACACACAAAAGATATTCAGGAAACAATACCACGAAGAACAGAATAGTACCTCACATCTCAATACTAACATTGAATGTAAATGGCCTAAATGCACCACTGAAAAGACACAGAATGGCAGAATGGATAAGAAATCACCAACCAAGTGTCTGCTGTCTTCAAGAGACTCACCTAACACATAAGGACTCACATAAACTTAAAGTAAAGCAGTGGAAATTGTATTCAATGCAAATGGTTATCAAAAGTGAGAAGGAGTAGCTATTCTTATACCAGACAAAACAAACTTTAAAGCAATAGCAGTTAAAAAAGACAAAGAGGGATATTATATAATGATAAAAGGACTAGTCCAACAGGAAAATATCACAATTCTGAAAATATATGCACCTAGTATATGCACTGGAGCTCCTAAATTTATAAAACAATTACTACTAGGCCTAAGAAATGAGATAGATGGTAACACAATAATAATGGGGGACTTTAATACTCTACTGGCAGGACTAGACAGGTCATCAAGACAAAGTCAACAAAGAAACAATGGACTTAAACTATACCCTAGAACAAATGGACTTAACAGATATTTACAGAATATTCTACCCAACAACTGCAGAATATACATTCTATTCATCAGCAAATGGAACATTCTCCAAGATAGACAATATGATGGGCCACAAAACAAGTCTCAAAAAATTTAAAAAAATCAAAATTATATCAAGTACTCTCTCAGACCACAGTGGAGTAAAATCGGAAATCAACTCCAAAAGGAACGCTCAAAACCATGCAAATACATGGAAATTAAATAATCTGCTCCTGAATAAGCATTAGGTCAACAATGAAATCAAGATGGAAATTAAAAAATTCTTTGAACTGAATGAAAACAGCGACACAACCTATCGAAACCTCTGGGATACAGCAAAAGTGGTGCTAAGAGGAAAGTTCATAGCCTTTAAAGGCCTACATTAAAAAGTCTGAAAGAGCACAAATAGACAAATCTAAGGTCACACATCAAGGAGCTAGAAAAACAAGAACAAACCAAACTCAAACCCAGCAGAAGAAAAGAAATAACAAAGACCAGAGCAGAGTTAAATGAAATTGAAACAAAAGCCAATACAAAAGGTAAATGAAACAAAAAGCCAGTTCTTTGAAAAGGTAAATAAAATTGATAGACCATTAGTGAGATAAACCAAGAAAAGAAGAGAGAAGACCCAAATAAGCTCAATTAAAAACAAAACAGGAGATACTACAACTGATACCACAGAAATACAAAAGATTATTCAAGTCTACTATGAACACCTTTACACACATACACACATCTCCTCTAGGAGATGGATAAATTCCTGGAAACATACAACCCTCCTAGATTTAACTAGGAAGAAATAGAAACTCTGAACAGACCAATAACAAACAGCGAGATTGAAATGCTAACAAAAAAATTTCCCACACAAAAAAAGTCCAGGACCAGATGGATTCATGGCTGAATTCTAACAGACATTCAAAGAAGAACTGGTACCAATCCTATTGACACTATTCCACAGGACAGAGAGAGAGGGAATTCTCCCTAAATCATTCTATGAAGCCAGTATCACCCTAATACCAAAACCAGGAAAGGACATAACAAAAAAAGAACACTACAGATGAATATCCCTGATGAACATAGATGCAAATATCCTCAACAAACTACTAACTAACCAAATCCAACAGCATATCAAAAAGATAATCCACCATGATCAAGTGGGTTTCATACCAGAGACACAGGGATGGTTTAACATATGCAAGTCAATAAATGTGATACACCACATAAACAATTAAAAACAAAAATCACATGATCAACTCAATAGATGCAGAAAAAGCATTTGACAAAATTCAGCATGGTTTTGTGATTAAAACCCTCAGCAAAATTGGCAGAGAAGGAACATACCTTGATGTAATAAAAGCCATCTATGACAAACCCACAGCCAACCTAATACTGAATGGGGAAATGTTGAAAGAATTCCCCTTGAGAACTGGAACAAGACAAGGATCCCTACTTTTACCATTTCTATTCAATATAGTATTAGAGGTCCTAGCTAGAGCAATAAGACAAGAGAAAGAAATAAAGGCCATCCAAATTGGTAAAAAGGAAGTCAAACTGTTCCTGTTTGCCAATGATATAATCATATACTTAAAAAACCCAAAGACTCATCCAAAAGCTCCTAGAACTGGTAAATGAATTCAAAGTTTCAAGATACAAAATTAATGTACGGAAATCAGTAGCTCTGCTACACACAAACAGCAACCAAGCTGAGAATCAAATCAAGAATTCACCCCCTTGTACAATAGCTGCGAATAAAATAAAATAACTTAGGTATATACCTAACCAAGGAAGTGAAAGACCTCTACAAGGAAAACTACAAAACACTGCTTAAAGAAATCATAGACAACACAAGCAAATGGAAACACATCCTATGCTTATGGATGGGTAGAATCAATATTGTGAAAATGGCCATACTGCCAAAAGCAATCTACAAATTCAATGCAATTCCCATCAAAATACCACCATCATTCTTCACAGAACTAGAAAAAACAATCCAAAGATTCATATGGAACCAAAAAAGAGCCCACATAGCCAAAGCAAGACTAAGTGAAAAGGACAAATCTGGAGGCATCACATTACTTAACTTCAAACTATACTATAAGGCCATAGTCACCAGAACAGCATGGTACTGACATAAAAATAGGCACAAAGACCAATGGAACAGAATGGAGAACCCAGAAATAAAGCAAAATACTTATAGCCAATTGATCTTCAACAAAGTAAACAAAGTGGGGAAAGCACATCCTATTCAGCAAATGGTGCTGGGATAATTAGCTAGCCACATGTAGAAGAATATAACGGGATCCTCATCTCTCACCTTATATAAAAATCAACTCAAGATGGATCAAAGACTTAAATCTAAGACCTGAAACAATAAAAATTCTAGAAGATAACATCAGAAAAACCCTCTAGACATTGGCTTAGGCAAAGCATTTATGACCAAGAACCAAAAAGCAAATACAACAAAAACAAAGGTAAATAGATGGAACTTAATTAAACTAAAAAGCTTCTGCACAGCAAAAGAAACAATCAGCAGAGTAAACAGAAAACCCACAGAGTGGGAGAAAATCTTTACAATCTATACATCCAACAAAGGACTAATATCCAGGATCTATAAGAAACTCAAACAAATCAGTAAAAAATAAAATAAAATAAAATCCCACCGAAAAGTGGGCTACGGACATGAATAGACAATTCTCAAAAGAAGATATACAAACGGCCAACAAGCATATGAGAAAATGCTCAATATCATTAATGATCTGGGAAATGAAAATCAAAACCACAATGCGATAGCACCTAACTCCTGCAAGAATGACCGTAATAAAAAAAAAATCAAAAAATAATAGATGTTGGTGGGGATGTGATGAAAAGGGAACACTTTTACACTGTCGGTGGGAATATAAACTAGTACAACCACTACAGAAAATGATGTGGAGATTTCTTGAAGAACTAAAAGTAGATCTACAGTTTGATTCAGCAATCCCACTACTAGGTATCCGCCCTGAGCAAAACAAGTCATTATACAAACAAGATACTTGCAAGTCATTAAACAAAAAGATACTTGCACACGCATATTTATGGCAGCACAATTTGCAACTGCAAAAACATGAAAGCAGCCCAAATGCCCATCAATGACTGGATAAAGAAAATGTGATGGTTGGATGCGGTGGCTCACACCTATAATCCCAGCACTTCAGGAGGCTGAGGCAGGCAGATCCTGAGGTCAGGAGAACAAGACCATCCTGGCTAACACGGTGAAACCCCGTCTCTACTAAACATACAAAATATTAGCGAGGTGTGTTGGCACATGCCTGTAGTCCAGCTACTTGGGAGGCTGAGGCAGGAGAATCGCTTGAACCCAATCATTCCCCAATGGCAAATTGATGGCACACTTAAATTAGGAGAGAGAGAGTCGTGAGATGCAATGACCTTCTGCCTAGTGATGCAATCAGTTGGAGGTGACCTCTGAGAGTGGGAATGAGAGAAATAAATATCCCAACTTCACTCTCCTACCTCCCCTCATCTCCTACTAGGGCCTCCCACTGACTGACCCTAGAAGGAAGCTAGACCTAAAGGATCTGGTGAAAAGGTCCCTAGAGGTCAGCTTTCCGCGGCAGAAAGCAGGGGGAAGAGGGAAGGAAAGTGGATCTCAGGGGGCAAATGAAAGATAACACACAAAAAGCAATATACTACATGATCCTATTGTGACGCTCATGAATTGCAAATGGTACTTGGCAGCTTGGAACAATGTTTGTGACTGTATCAAGCCCAGATTCAACATTTGTCTGAACAGAAATGAAGGTGGTCCGCTCTAAAAAAAACTGTAAATGATGCAAAAAGTGGCTCAATGATGACACCGTGATGTCGGATATGCCCATTAAAAGCTTGAATAAAAGTGTTTAAGGAAATATGAGTGAAGGGGAAAGCAATAGTCATAAAATAATTTATTATGCAATACATGATTTTAAAAGTACATCTGAAAATAACAGTAATATCAAGTGTAACCACAGACATTTGATTATTTTATTTATTTATTTTTATGTTCAAGTTATGCAAAACATTTTGTATCTCCTTATTCAGAATACTGGAAGAAAGCCTTACATTTGAGGCCACCTTATGTGCAGACATACGTAGTATATAAAGAACTCTGGAGAAAATGACAGATGACTAGAAAATTAGATAAAAGATATAAGCCAGCAGTTCAAAGAAGAGGCAAACAAAATAAACAATAAACAATAAAAGGATGTTTACTTAGTAACCAGGGAAAAAATTAAAATGAGATACCATTTCACTCCCATCTGATTGACAAACATCAAAAAGTTGGAAAGTATTTTCAAGTATGTGTATAAAAAAGATCTTACCACCATTGCTAAGAGTATCAAGGGTTCTCATCACTTGTTGAGACATTTGCTAATGTCTAATAAAGTTATAATTTAAGACCTGCTTGATCTAGATCTAAGTTGATGTAGATCTGGAACCTCTTGCACATATACACAGGAAGATATGTAAAATATGTTCATCGCTATATGTTTGAAATAGTGAAACCTGGAAATAATATGATGTTAATGGTGAAATTGATAAGATGTGGTTTATTCCTATGTTGGAAAATAACAGCAGTTAAAACAGACCAAAGCAATACACATCAGTATGGAGAAATCTTCAAATCAAAGGTGGAAGAAGAAAAGCATGCTTCAAAATGATTCATATTATAGAATAGCAATTACATAAATTAAGCCTAAAGCAATTCTATATGTTGTTTTTATATTCATAAATATAGCAAAAGTATAAAAGCTCAGACCAGAAGGGACATGCCAAATTCCTCTTAGTGGCTGCCTCCAGGTAGCAAGGGAAGGGAATTGGACTGGATGAGTGGAAGTAGCAGGAACGAGTACAATGTCTTGGTTTGAAGTACTTGAATGTTTGTTTGTTTAAATTCTGATTTGATTTAGACTCAGGTCCTTTTATGTCTGAACACATTTCCAAGAATTTCAACTACAGACAACATAGTTGCTTACTATTTGGGGGACAAATGGAGATTTGTGTTTTTAGTTTTGTAATTTTCAGGGCAAGTTATAAAATTGTTGACTGGAGTAATCATACCCATGTTCTATATTTTATTGTTACATTAATCTATAGTTCAGTGGGAGGACATTTACACCTGATCTTAGCCAAAAGACCTAGAAGTGATGTAGGAGGACTTTTAAATGGAAGAATTTTATCCCCAGTTAATGGAGTGATGGGAAGAAAAATAAACAAGTCATGCATATGGCTAGCTGATAAAGATTATTTAAAACTAATGAGGATTTTTTTTTCACCAGTTTGAAGTTACATGCTTCTAGGATGAAAATAGTGTATGGGAATAGAATGAAAAACATGAGTGACTTTCCAATTTGTATTTTCAATTGTATTGTGGCATCTATAAACATCATTCATAAACAGAAACCAAACAAATTAATTTTAAAATTAGCATCTACCACTGTTAATGATCTATGTCACTTACTCTTGTCCCAATTCCCTATACATTTGTTGCTTTCTGTTATATGTGAGCTACATTGTTCTCTTCTAGAGAACAACTCAGTTGAGTTCTCTGAGACCTCATCTTGAATTGAATCCTTTCCATCTCTCCTGTTCCTCTCTAATTGCATTGAGCATCGCTGTATGTGAATTTATCATGCTTTGTTTCCCATCTCTTTAAGAAATTTTAGTCTTATAAAAATTTTACAAATTAACCTCAACAGTATTTTCCATCTCTGAATAGTTTCTGATCTCCTCCCATTTAAACTACTATTGTAATTACTGCATTGCCTTAGATGTATTCTATTTGTACATACTACGTTGAGTGCATTAACAAATATTTATAGCAGCTCCCAAGAATACCTTATATTATCATAGGGAAAGAAGTACTAATATAATATTCACTAATAAATTTTCAACAAATTTCTATTCTAGAAATTTCTCCAATGTCTATTCAACCCATACTTCTCTTTTACACTTCTGCCAATTCAACAGACCATTTGGATGTCTCTGAGAACCTCAAACTCAACATGTTGAAGACACAACTAACATAATTACTCCCAAACCTGCTCTTCCCCATGTATTTTCTGATCAATTAACAACACCTCTATCCATGAGGATGTGCAAGCTGGACTGTTATCCTCGAAGCTGGATTTTCTTTCCTTATTTCTCACATCCAGTTTTCTTCCAGGGTTTGTCAATTTTGTTTTCTACATATCCCATACATCTGTCTGAATTCAAGCCATATACAATCACTGGCCATTTGGACCACTGCAATAGATAATTTACCGGTCTCCCTCTGCTTTCTCTGGTGGCCATCCTTCAGTGTGTTCCATACACTGCAACCAGGGAGAGCACTACAAAATGCAAGTGCAGTAACCTCAAACACACCCAAACTTTCCATTCCTATTTGCTTTAAACCCTGTCCTTAGGCTAAATAACAAAATCCCTTACATGGCCTGTGATGCCATGTAAGATCTGGCTCTTACTCCCCTAATGCCCTCTGCTTCAGCCACACTAATATTACATAATATTATTTTCCCTTAGTTAATGCCTGGATTGCCTTATGTGACACCTCACTCCATCTAATTGAACCTTACTCTTCTTTCTGATTTCTTCTCCTTTGCCACTTCCTTAGGGAAGTGTTTCCTGAACTTACTTAATTGGTCAAATCTTCCCATTAGTTCTCAGAGCACTTGGTACTTAATATCCTTCTTAGCACATAACACAGGTATAATGTTACACTTACTTGATTCAAGTATTTCTCCCTCTAGACCTGTACTGTCTAATATAGTAGCTACTTGCTATATGTAGCGATTTAACTTTAAATTAATTAAAATTAAATAGAATAGAAGTTCTGTTGCCTAGTCACACCAGACACATTTCAAGTATTCAAGAACCACATGTGACTAGTGGCTATCATATCGGGCAGCAGAGAATAAAGAACATTTCCACCATTATGGGAAGCTCTGTTGGCCACCATACACTAGACTATCAGCTCTTTAAAGTCAGAAACCAGTCCTTTTCTGTCTCTTCTTTCTGTCTGCCTTTCTGCTTTTTTGGTTTTATTTATTTATTTATTTATTTATTTATTTATTTATTTATTTAGTTATTTTGTCTTTCTGTCTTTGCCTTGCCATTGGATTCCAAGTGCCTAGCAACATAGCTGGCCCAAAGACAGTCCTCCAAAACATTTGTTAAACAAATGAAAAAAATGAGTTGATGAATGAGCACCTCAGAGCCTTGTGGGGACAATGTAGAATAGCCAAGAATGCCCCAAATTGTGATAATTTTCACCGGGGCAGGTATTGGCAAACCACTGTTCCTTGAGGCCTCAGCACTATGTGCTTCTTGCATACTCAGTTATTGACTTGACTGTACAACGTTTGTGTTGGTATCTCAAAACTATATTTGGCAAGACATGGTCTGGAGATCCTTTGTGAACACTTTGTAAAAGGGTGTGCTTTGTGGAAGTGAAAAAGTACCTGATTGAAGCACTCTGTGTGCTAGCAGATGTTTATCAGTTTTTGGAAGCGAATGGTTGTCATGTCTTAGATGTGTTCTTATGCTTAAGAGAATATGCCAAATTATGTGAGGGATCCTGTTTCTTATTTTACTTTAATTTTATTTTTACTGAAGTGAAGAGTTAATGAAGTATGGTCTAAGAAACAATTAAGAGGGGCTCTGATTTCATGGAAACCCATGTTAAAGCTGAAAAACACCACAAAGGGTTTTAATGCTTTGACTTAGGGGCTGGCAAATTATGGTCTATGGGCTAAGTTTAGCCCAGTGTCTGTTTCTGTAAATAAAATTTTATTGGAAAAAGCCACACTCATTTTTTTTTCCATCTATGGCTGCTTTCACCCAGCAAAGGCAGAGTTTAGTAGCTGGCGCAGAAACTGTATAGCCCACAAAGCCTAAAATACTTACTAAGTGGCCTTTTACAGAAAAGTTCACCCACCCCTGCTTTAAATCCTACGGGATCAAATGTGACTTGCATTGTCTGAGCTGTTAGTAATTTGTGGGCACAGCTGACAAAATGGTCACTATGATCAGTTGTTTTCTTGATCATACACCCTCTTACCTTCTGCCCCAGATAGATTTTTTTTTTTTTTTTTTTGGACAGAGTCTCACTCTGTTGCCCAGGCTGGAGTGCAGTGGCATGATCTCGGCTCACTGCGATCTCCGCCGCCTCCAGGTTCAAGCAATTCTCCTGCCTCAGCCTCCTGAGTAGCTGGGATTACAGGCACATGCCACCATGCCCAGCTAAATTTTGTATTTTTAGTAGAGACGGGGTTTCACCATATGGGCAAGGCTGGTCTCAAACTCTTG
Source organism: Gorilla gorilla gorilla (assembly GCF_029281585.2). Taxonomy (NCBI): domain Eukaryota; kingdom Metazoa; phylum Chordata; class Mammalia; order Primates; family Hominidae; genus Gorilla; species Gorilla gorilla. Next base: position 111,883,991 of record NC_086017.1, on the reverse strand, counting down.
ACCTCAGGTGATCCGCCCACCTTGGCCTCCCAAAGTGCTGGGATTACAGGCGTGAGCCACCGTGCCCCGCCCCATATAGATTTTTAAAATTCAAAATCATAAAGAAAATTACAGAGCTGGCCTATCTTTTTGAAGCAGCTGGGTGAGTTTCAGGCCAAGAGATAAAGACATTGACAGCAGAGTGTGAAGGAAAATGCCCCTTGCCATGATGCCATGTGGGTTGAGAACCTTAAGGTGTTGGTACCAGAGAAATGGAAGATTGGCCAGAAAAAAGACAATGGGTCAGGAAACACGTGCCTTGCTCCCAGAATAGGAGAATAAGTTGGGCTTTGACAAAAACCTCGGAGAACAAAACAGGAGACAAGAGGCTCTGAAAGTGAGGCATGACGTGGGTGAGCTTCAAAACAAAGGGCGATGAGCAGACAACTGAGACTCTGTGAATGGAGAGACCCGCAGATGGATCAGGGCAATTGGTGGAAACTGAATTCAACAGCTGTGTTCCGAGTGGAGAAATTAGGTCAGGAAAATGATATGAAAACTTTCCGGGGAAGCCCAGTCAGGAGTCAAACGGCAATAAGGAGCTTAGGTTTGAAGTAGAACTTAGGGTAGACCTGGGGTAGATAGAAGCAGAATCTATTGGCAGGAGGGTGGTGGGGAGGGCAGCAGAGATAGCTGGCTTGAGCCTCACATTTAGATTTTAATCTTAACTCCATATGAGCCTACATATAAAGTTACTTAGCAACAACAGCAAGTTTGAAAGAAAACAATGAAATTTAAACTTCAAAAAAATTTCTTGTATCCCTACTTTTTAATATATTTGTGTATAGTATTTGAAGACCCACAAAAAAATCCAAGTGACCAGTTACATAGCATAAACTCTGGAGCCAGACTGCTTTTGTTAATATCTTGATTTTGCCATTTATTAGTTGTTTGACCTTGGGCAAGTTACTTAACTTCTCAATGCCCTAATTCACTCACTTATTAAATGAAGATAATAATCATACCACTTCATAGAGTTTTGAGGACTAATTGAGCTTACATCTGTAAAGTGCTTAGAATTGTTCCTGATACACATTGAGTGTTTTGGAGTTTATTAAATATAGTGACCTCTCTCTCAACCTGAGATGCCTGGCTAAAAAATCAGCTACAAACAAATCATGTAGTAACCCATCTCCAATGGACTATGTAAATTCTATTAAAGAATTTGTGTCCTTTAAATAAATGGCTGTTTAGTGTAGTGGAGGGATATTCTTGTTTTTAGGATTTTTTTTTTTTCCTTTGAACAGATTGTATGTCTGTGTGGAAGCTTCATTTCATTGATCTCAATTCCTGCCTTGCAAAAGAACTCCCAGGCTGGAGTGCAGTGGCACAATCTCGGCTCACTGCAATCTCCGCCACCTCCCAGGTTCAAGCAATTCTCCTACCTCAGCCTACTGAGTAGCTGGGATTACAGGCACGTGCCACCATGCCAGGCTAATTTTTGTATTTTTAGTAGAGACGGGGTTTCACCATATTGGCCAGGCTGGTCTCGAACTTTTGACCTCAGGTGATCCGCCCACCTTGGCGGATAACACTGAGTAGAAAAGAAAGTGAAGTAATTGGTAAAGGTGAAGGAAACAACTCAACTCATACAGGGTTTTTTTTTTAATTGTTGTAATATATACATAATATAAAATTACTATCTTAATGATTTTTAAATGTACAATTCAGTAGTTTAAGTATATTCACATTCTTGTGCAACCAATCTCCAGAAGTCTTTTCATCTTGTAAAACTGAAACTCTATATTCTCTTTTTTTTTTTTTTTTCTTGAGACAGAGTCTTGCTGTGTCACCCAGGCTGGAGTGCAATGGTGCAATCTTGGCTCACTGCAACCTCTACCTCCTGGGTTCTAGCAATTCTCTTGCCTCACCCTCCTGAGTAGCTGGGATTACAGGTGCCCACACCATGCCCAGCTAATTTTTGCATATTTAGTAGAGATGGAGTTTCACCATGTTGCCCAGGCTGCTCTTCTTGAACTCCTGACCTCAGGTGATCTACCTGCCTCAGCTTCCCGAAGTGCCGGGATTACAGGCGTGAGCCACCACCATGCCAGACCCTGAACCTTATATTCATTAAACAGGTCCCCATTTACCCCTCCCCCTAGCCCCTGGTAAGGACCATTTTACTTTCTTTTTATGATTTTGGCTACTCTAGGTATCTCATAAGTGGACTCATACAGTATTTGTGTTTTTGTGACTGACTTATTTCACCTTGCATAATGTCCTCAAGCTTCATTCATATTGTAGCAAGTGTCAGGATTTTCTCCCTTTTAAAGGCTAAATAATATTCCACTGTATGTATATACCCCATTTTGTTATCCGTTCATCCGTCAATGGATTCTTGAGTTGCTTCCTTCTTTTCGCTCTTGTGAATATGCTGCTATGAACATGGGTATGCAACAGTCAGGTGTCTAACAGTCAGGTGGTCGCCTTGCCCCCTTACTCCCAGAACAGGAGAATAAGTTGGGCTCTGAACCAGGTAGACCTGGATTACAACCCTGGTTTCACCTCTTACAGGTTATACAATCTTGGGCAAGTTACTTCTCTGAGCTAGTTTCATTGTGTAATAGTGATATTTAAATAGAGTTGTTTTAGGAGTTAAAAGAGACTTCATGTGAAGCCATTGAACCATGTTTGATACACAGTAAAAATTCAGTAAATCTATGTCTCTTTTATTCTCAAATGTGCCATCTCTTCTTCTCTGATCAGTTATGCATAGCTCCTTCCTTTATTTTCACTTTATTACAAGGAGAGCCACAAACATATACATGAGGTCTGAAGTTGGCTTGCACTGTCAACACTAAAAAAATAAATTTCCTCCCAATAGAGGATACCAGTAGAGTTGGTCCAACCTTGTTTAACTCAACAAATTTTACTTAGAATTTTAGGGCTCTTTTGAAAGAGCACTGACATATTCAAGAAGTCTCATGTCCTATCTTAAAGGTGTCTTTCTTGAAAGACAACAATTGTGTTTTTTTTCAAAAGCAGTTTCAGGTATCTGAATTCAATGAAGCACAAACTTTGAGGGAGTTCAAATTTGACCCACATATACTCTTTAATGCCTAACTTAATTGGGCCCACTTGTTTGACCTTTATCATAGTAAAGGAAACCTGACCTTTACATGTTCATATTGGCAGCAAGCATTTCATTTCATTTCCCTTGTTGGGATGGTGTCATTGAGATAAATGCCTTTTTGTGGTACATCCTAAGGAATATATAGCATAGCGGCTATACCCAGTAATGATCTGCTTACTTAAACTCAATTTAGTTGTTTAAATATTTAAAAATCAACAAAAATATTTTTAAAATATTGGAAAAACTACCGAAAGAATTTTTAATTTTAGATCTTGCCAAAACACTATAAAGAAAAAAGGGGCTAGATTTGCTCAGCTCAAAAAATTGTTTAATAATTATTTTGTCATGAGATAAAAAATTAAGAGAATAGCTTGAACTTTGATTAAGAAAAATAATGCACAATCAAAAAATTTTGGTAGAGATGACATAAATATTGAATGGATGAGTACAAATGATTCTTGTTCTTAAAAATCTCCCTTTGGCTTGGGGAAAGGCCCATCCAGCTTGCTACGACCACCTCCAACACCCATACGTGCCACACAGGGGCCTGAGGGCTGGCATGCCATGGCTACAGCCAACACTGACATTATGCATGCCACTCAGAAACCTGGAGACCTGCCCACCTGCCTAGCCAATTATTGCCACTGCTGGTACCTAAGCAAGCCACTTGGAGGCCAAAGATTGGCTTTCATTATCACCAGTGCCCACGTATGCCACCCGGGGGCCCAAGGACTGGCATGCCTGGCCCAGCACTATTACCGCTGGTATCCAAGGACTGGCCCACTTGGTGTCCTTTTCCCAGCAAAGCCTCACCACAGCCTTCACTAACAACCTAAGCCAACGAGGAACTCATATACACCACTGTGCTGATTACAAAGAAATTATATGGAGACTACACTATTACACTCACCCAGAATCAAAGCCAAAGCACCTCACTCAACCAACACTATAGATACATCTATAGGAAAAAGTGTTTTCTTATAAAGTCAATCCATAAAATTAGAAAAAGCAACTGTTACACCAGATGCACAGATAGCAACAGAAGTACAAAAGAGAATCATGAAAAGGCAAGAAAACATGACATCTCCAAAGGAACACAATAATTCCCTAGCAACAGATTCCACCAGAAAGAAAATATATGAAACAACTGAAAAAATCAAAATAATAATATTAAAGAAACTCAGTGAGATACGAGAGAACACAGATGAACAATGCAAATAAATCAAGAAATCAGTTCACAATCTGAGAGAGACAGATACCATAAAAAACAAACAGAAATCCTAGAAATGAAAATTAAATGAACAAAATAAAAATATATCTGGGGAGATAACATGATCACTTCTGAGCTCTGGGAGTGCCCTGTTTCTCACTTAATGTGACCGACTCCTCATTCAGCAGAACAAATTGGAGCCTAAAAAGATAAATTGACTTACCTCAGTTAAAGGAAACAATTAACCATTTTTTGTGTGTGGTGGTGGTACAAATACTCTATAAATATCCATATCTTGTTGAATTGGAGATAGTTCATATGCTGGCGACTTCAGAAGTACTTGCCCTTTCCAAGATCACCAGTGATCACATTGTGTCTAAGTCCAACGAATGCTTTTGGGTGATATTTTGTTAGTGATCTCTGGACCATTTGTCACTGGAGAGTCTTTTTCATTTAAAACTTCTGGATCCTTGGGTAGCACCACATCCTCCTGGACTTTTTCCATATTTTTCCAGCCAGTCTCTCTGTCTCCTTTTAAGGCTCTATCACCTTATTTATTTTCTGTTTTGGTGCTTCCTAAGGTTCTGCCCATCCTTTCTGATCTTACAATCCTCCATACACTCTTTCTAAACACTCCAATCCATTGCCATGACTTTACTTTCTATCTGTAAGTTGATAATTCTTAAATGTGTATTCAAGCCCAGATCTCTCACCTGAATTCCAAGCCCTCATTCTCTGCTTGGCTGTCCCATGTGAGCCTTAAACTCAGTAAACACAAAACTGAAATTGTCATCTTTTCTCCCCATCCTCAAATTACATTCCCCAAATCTCTTCCTCCTTAATTCCTTATTTGCTTGGCACCACGAGGTTCACCTTTGATTTATCCCTCACATTCTGTTGAACATTTTTTTAACGTCCTTAATTTCCCCCTCACTATCCTCACTATTAGGATAAAGGACCATTCTTTCCAGCCTGGATCATCAACCTGCAAAAATCTAATTGACAGTCTTGCTTTTGTTCTTGCCTACTCCTAATCACTATCCATATAAGACCCAGGGGGAATCTTACTGAGGGAAAAATCCTATACTACCACTTTCCTGCAAAATAAATATTCTTTGAGCACTTCCCGTCACCTGAAGGATCAAGTCCAAACTCCTGCACATGGCACAAGGCCTTTTTTTTTATTTTTTATTTTATTTTATTTTTGAGATGGAGATTCACTCTTGTTGCCCACGCTGGAGTGCAATGGTACAATCTCAGCTCACTGCAACCTCTGCCTCCTGGGTTCAAGTGATTCTCCTGCCTCAGCCTCCCAAGTAGCTGGGATTACAGGCACATGACATCACACCCGGCTATTTTTTTTATTTTTAGTAGAGGCAGGGTTTCACCATGTTGGCCAGGCTAGTCTTGAACTCCTGACTTCAGGTGATCCATCCGCCTTGGCCTCCCAAAGTGCTGAGATTACAGGCATGAGCCACCGCGCCCAGCCAAGGCCTTTTATAATCTACAGCTAGTCTTTCCATTTCTTTGAGTATTGTAGAATTTTTTCCCACTCTCCCCTTACATCTGTTTCTTAGCATTTCAAAATACCCTCATTCTTTGAACTTGCCTTGTTCTCTTTTGCCTTTGTTTAAAACCATGGATGCTTTTCTCTCTGGTGTGTTCCCACTCATTTTTCAAATCCTGGCTCAGATGTATTCTCCTTCTATGGTCCTTCTCCCTCCTCAGTCTGATTGGTATCCTCTGTGGTGCCCTTGGCATCCTGTGCTCATCTCATCCCAGTACATCTATTCTGTGGGAATTCAAACACTGCTGGTGACTCTTTGGAGGGTAGCTTGATCATAACTAGTAAAGTCAAATATGTGTATATTCTTTGGCCAGTAAATTGACAATTCTGGTTCATACTTCAAAGAAACCATAGCAAATGTACATAGAAGAAATGTATAAAAATAATTATAGCTGTGTGTAATAGCAAAAAGAATGAAACAACCTGAATGTTCAACAAGAAAAGAGAAGAAATGGTGGCAAAGTCATCCCCTGGAATACTATACTGCAGTTAAAATGAATCAACTAGAGTTGCCAGTATCAACATGGGTATACATAAAAAACATAGTGTTCAGCAAGAAAAACAAGTTGCAGAATAATACAATTTGATGCCATTTATAAAATTAAAATCATGCAAAACTTTATAGGTTCGAAAATACTTGGTAAATGTATTAAGAAATGCAGGGGTATAAACACTGAATTCAGAATAAGAGTTCCTTCTAGGGAAGGAAGAAGAAAGAATAATGTTTTATTTAAAATAAACTGGAATCTTCTCTCCATATCTGTGGGTTCTGCATCTATGGATTCAACCAACTATGGATTGAAATACTGGGGAAAGAAAGTTCACAAAGTTCCAAAAAGCAAAGCTTGAACTTCCCACACACTGAATACTATGTCAAATCCACACAAATGAAGTGATGTGTAAGCACTGTGTTTGGTATTATAAGTAATCTAGAGATTACTTAAAGTATCGGGGGAATGTGTGTAGTTTATATGCAAATATTAAACCATTTTATATAAAGGACATGTGCATTTGCAGATCTTGGTATCTGTGTGGGGTCCTGGAACTAATCCCCCTTGGATAACAACAGATGACTGTACAATAGAGACTTAATTACTTTGCCAAACAAATGATACCAATTAACCACACTTCAAGTAGAACAGAAGTAGCACAGAAAAAGAATAGGAATAAATTGTCAAAATTGGAATGGAAATAGTAAAAAGTAAAAATGTGTTTTTGGAAGGGATAAGGATCAGAGCAAACTCAATGCCTTATGTAATTATGGCTGGGTACATAAACAATTTTTGTTTTGGCTGATTCACAAAGACCTGTCTTGGCTCTCTCTGCTATTAGAAAAAGTGTTGAAAACACTGTTTATTCTGATTTCCTGGGTATGCCTTACTTTAATGGGTTCAGGTAAAGAAGTTCACTGGCATTTTCAAGGGGAGCTATAATACCAAGGCAGCATGTGATGAAATTCCACCATGTCTCTTTGTTAATTCATTCCTTTTCTACCTGACCTTTAAGTATTTTAGTTTGTCATGACTCCAACCTCTTAATACTTTATGTTTCTTTCCCAAGTGATTGCATCTATTTCCACATTTAAGTCCCAAGTCCAGATGATAGCTCCTCGGAGTGATCTTAAATACCCAACTGCTCACTCAACATCCCACTGGATGTATCATGGGCAACTCAGAATCAAAGTATAATATGAATTCATGCTTTCCATGCCCCATCCTCAAATGTACTCCTGCTGTGTTTTCCTCCCCAGGGTACAGTGTGACCATCCAGCCAACCTGCTGGAAATCTAGGAGTCATTTTTGACACCCCCTCTCCCTTATCTTTTATATCCAATGTATCACTAGGTTCTGTTGATTCTATCCTGTAGACATATCCCAAATGCATTGACTTTTATACAAATTCATTGCTACTCTTATTTTTTTCTGGCCTTTGCATTCTCGCTGTCTTCTCTGTATTTATCAGCTCCACCTCCTCCATCTATGTTTAATTAGCTTCCATTGCATGAAGCCACTGTCCATACTACGTCTAGGGTGAACCCTTCAAAATGCAAATCTGAATGAGGTACCCTTGCCTAAAATATTTCCTTACTTCTTATAGCTCTTGGAGCCCACTGCAAAATCCCTCTCAAGCTCTTTCCATCTGGGAAGCTTCATCTCATTGCAGTCTTCTCATCTTCTCACTCTTCTCAAATTCAGCTTCCTGCCACATGGCCTCCCTTTAGCTCTTCAAATGTATGTCTCCTTCCCACTTCAGGGCTTTACTACAAGCTGCTCTCTCTGCCTGAAAAAACTGACTCTCAGCCACAACTTCCCAATCCCTCCACCTAAGACATGTCTCTTCATGCATTAGCTCTCAGCTCAAACATTACTTTCTCAAGAAAGGCTATCGTGACCACTTTAGCAGGGATTATAGGTTCTGTAATAGCACAACTCTGCACTTGTTGATAGCATTTAACAAAAAAGTAATTAAAGATTCACATAATTGTCTGCTTGCTACATCAGACCATGAGTATGAAAGGAGTAGCACAGTGCTTGCTGTTCCCTGCTGTGTCCCCAGCACCTGCCCAGTGCACCTCAAGTAGCAACTGAATAAAAGGCTGGGCTTCTGAAATGGCTACAGAGAAGGAGGAAGGTTCAGTTTGTACTCCCAGAAGTTACCAGCTACTACTTAATGTTTGGAAACCAGTTCTTATTAGCATTTCAGAAAATGAGTCTGGGATAATTGTTTTTAATGGTTTTTAAACTTGTGTGGACATTAATATGTAGATACGTCTTCATTCTGTGCTTGAGTTTTCCTAAGCTAGAAGTAATTTCCCATGAAAAGCGATCAAATCCCTGTGCGTGCTAGATAAGTTCAGTTTCAGAGACTGTGGATTTCATGCTTGAGAATACCTCTTTAGAACTCTTCTGACCCCTCAAGAAAATCCTTAGCCAAATATTAGTCATGGGCTTGTGCATGAGAAGGAAAAAGGACTGACTTTTCCCTTGAATGGTGTGAATGTTATGTCTTTGGTATAGAAGGAGAATGAATTTTGGATGCAGATAGGTGTCAGATTCTCAATTCTATAATTTTGGCTAAGTTTTTAAAGTCACCCCAAGCATCATTTTCTTCATTTATATGATTGAAATCGTGGGATGATTTACAGAGATACCATAGATTTGCTGAGATAGCATTTAACAAGCTCTGAGCACAGTGCTTGTTGCTGATGGAGACTTAATGAATTCTAGTTCTTTTCACTTTTCTATCAGTAAATGTAGACTAGTCAGTTGTTTTGAATTGGAGCTCAGGGCCCCAGACAATTGAAATTAGAGTTTTGACACTCTAAAACCTCCTCTTCTTACAGTGTTTTCTTAGACATTATTTTGATAGACTTAGATTGGATGTAAGATTGTATGACCGTGGTACATGTCAATTAAGTATACCTTGATGCATCTAGACAAAACCAATAGTAGAGCAAGAAAAAAAGAGGAAATATCATATGTAGGTAATTGGTAGCAATATACTACCTTATTGTAAGGAGGGATTGAAGCAAAGCCTGTCCTACCAGGGCTGGATGCCATTTGGTTATGACCTTTCTAGAATATGTCAGTAGATGTGTTCTAAGGAAAAGCTGGAAGAAGGACCAACGTGTATTTCCTTGGATTAGAGAATGGTTCGTCCATCCCTCAGTCTATTCATTGTCATAAGTATCTGAGTGTTTAGGGCATATCAGGCACTGTCCCAGCAGCAAAAGTCCAACAACAAACAAGAGGCAGCTCTGCTCTGGTGGAGGGAAGGAGGACAGGAGAATAAGAGATGTAGGTTGATTGTCGCTTATCTCAAATGCATGGGACCAGAAGTGTTTCAGGTTTCAGATTTTTGTGATTTGGGGACATTTGCATCATACTTACTGATTCAGCATCCTTAATCTGAAAATCCAAAATCTGAAATGCTCCAATGAGTATTTTATTTGAGCATCATACTGGTACTTGAAAAGTTTTATATTTTGCAGCATTTTGGATTTTCAGATAAGGGACATTCAACCTTTAATAAGCAAATATATATGACATCAGGTGTGAAAAGTGAAACAACAAAAAACAATAAGGGGATAGAGAATGTGTGTTTGTGTGCAAGTGTGTGTGTGTGTGTGGTGCACTCTTATATAATGTGGTTTGCAAAAGTCTCTGGAAGAGACAGTGGACTGAATGTCGCAAGGAAGCAAGCCTTGCAGGTCCCCGAGGGCTGAGTTTCCAAGCAGACAAGGCAGCAAGGACAGCAAGCATGAAGGTCCTAAGCTGCATACCTGGTGTATCTGAGGAATGAGGAGGGAGCTGGTGCAGGGGAGCAGGGGGAGTAAGGTGAGTGGAGGAGGTCAGGTCAGAGATGTCAGGGGGGCCAGTACACAGGGAAAAGTATACAATGGATGAGATTTTGGCTTTGAATCCAAGAGAGATGGGAAGCTATGGGGGAGTTTCAACCATAATCTTATTTGCCTGTTAACTGGCTTACTCTGGCAGCCATTGCAGAACAGCCTGCTGGGACGAAAATAGCTTTCCCGGGGGCATGGGCAGAAACAGAAAGACTGATTAGGAGGCTGTTGCCAAAGCTAGATGAGAAGCATGTTCCCCTCAGTACTGGCTGCTAAGTTGTTAAAAATAAAATAAAATAAAATAAAATATATATATATATGGCATTCTTTCTCAGAAAACGAATTCTTTCTAGTGTCTACTGACTTCTGCATTAAACCAAGTCTGCTTCTCTTTGCTTATCCTTTATTTCTGTATATACTACCCCTTAAATGCAAAGGCTTTGATTAGAATAATAATAATGGGTATGATGAAGAATAGTTGGATTTTGGATCTACTTCAATAATGGAGCTGAGCGGACTTATTGGTAGACTACAAGAAGGGTATGATAGAAAGAGGAACCCAGGATAGCACTTAAGAATTGGGCCTCAGCAACTGGAAGGGCAGAAGGGAAGACTAAAAGAGAGGCACATGCTGGGAACACTGTTGGGTCTTTTTCAGTCTCTAAGAACCTTCTGTTCCAACATAGTTTTAAGAAGAAATCCTACCTTAGGCTTATCGGCCACCTACATCCTATGGTTTAGTTGACTGCTAAAGGCTGGTTCTGTGGGATATAAGAAAATTGCCTGGCATGAAGGGTACTCTGATATAGAAATTGGGAGGAGTGTAAAACACAAATTCCACCTATCTGACTGCTTACCCAAGGGCTAGCCCTAGTTATTAAGAAACTTTTCTGACTGACTGTCTCCCTAGAGGCTCAAGGCTACAGTAACAGCTGTAGGTGATTCCCAACTTGGCAAAGGTTGCAATCACCTTTAAGCCTCCTAAGTTGAATCTGGCACTTTTCCAAGATTTGGTTAGTGAAAGCATAGAGCTGCTAGAGGGAAGGACTCAAAGAAGGTCACAGCTAGGAGAGACCTTCGCTAGAGTATAAATTAAAATTTAGAAAGAGACAAGGTCTGGAGAGATTATGTGACTTCTGCAAGAGGCATGAGGAGTAGCAGAGACAGGGTTAGAACCTGGGTCTCTAACTCCCAAGCCAGTGCTATTTTTGCTGTGCAATGCTGAAGGGAATATGAAAGTCACAAGTAGTCACTGACTTGGAACAAATCATCTTTTACTCTCAGGAGACTAGAGATCATTGTAGTCTTCACCACACACTACTTTTAATTCATATTCATGAATCCCATAAGATTTACCCTTAGGCAAAAACTGGAGTTTGGCTGCGTTTCTTGGTCTAAACAAACAAAGAATGGCAATGATAATCCTTGGTTTCCTCTGGGGAGAGATTATTACTTTCACATTCAGGAAGTGATGAATTGCAACTATAATGGTTGGAAAAGGACAGTGGTGTGATGAGCAGATGTTACTACCATGAATGTGGGGATAATTACAATTCTTCTACAGATAACTACCATAAAAATAAGTTTGCAATGTGTCCGTTTTCTTGCCTTATCAAACTGGCAGTTGAAGGCAAAATGGCTTGATTTGAATTTCATCCATGTTTTTCACAATGCTGGAGGAGCTGCTAAGGGGTAGTGAAAGATCCAAAGTAGACTGCTGGAGAAAGAAAGGTGATGCAAGCAGTCAGCTGCTGAAAGACTGACACTTGGTTGTTTCCATTGAAATGTTGTAAAAATCCAGGTGGAAGCTTGTGAACAAGATTTTCTCTGATTACTACAGCATCATCACACCACATGTCAAAAACAGTTATTGCTCACACAAACTGTAGTCATGCTTTTAGCTTCACTCTCTCTTTCTCTTTGCAAGTTCATTGAACTTAGACCTTACTAAGATTTAGGGATCCATTCAATTCTGTACCAGCTGGTTAGTAGCTGATGCTTTTTTTTTTAAATAGGGAAAAATTTCTCACATCTCTGTAGATTTCTTACCCTGGGATATTAGTCAGGGTTCCTCAGAGAAATAAAACCAATAGGATAGACAGATGATAGATAGATAGATAGATAGATAGATAGATAGATAGATAGATAGACAGATAGATATATGGAAGACGAAATTTATTATAGGAATTGCCTTATGTGATTATGGGGGCCAAGAATCCCCACAATAATATAGATATATATGGGGAAATTTATTATAGGAATTGGCCTATGTGATTATAGAGGTTGAGAAGCCCCACAGTCTGTCATATGCAAGGCGCAGAACCAGCAAAGCTGGTAGTATAATTCCTTCCAAGTCGAAAGGCCTGAGAAAAAAGGGAGCTGGTGGTATAAGTCCCAGTCTGAGTCTGAAGGCCTGAGAACCAGGATTATATATGTCCAAAGGCAGAGGAACTTGAATGTCTCAGTTCCAACAAAGAAAAAAAGCAAATTCAGCCTTCTTCCATATTTATGTTCCATTTACATATTGGATTACCTCCACCCACCTTAGTGAGTGCAATCTTCTTTACTCAGTTTGCCTATTCAAATGCTAATCTCTTCCAGAAACACCCTCACAGACACACCGGGAAATAATGTTTTGCCAGCAATCTGGGTATTCCTTAGCTCAGTCAAGTTGACACATAAAATCAACCATCACAATTAACTCCTTGTAAGCTTGGCACCCATATGAATCTCCTTAAACCATTCCTAACCTTCAAATAAAGACAAAAACCGTAATGCCACCTACCATGATACGAGGATCCTGCATACACAAGGAATACTAATCCTTTCCTCAGAAGAGAAGGTAAAGTCTTTCAGTGACATTTTCTCTTCTGATATCCTACAGGTTACACCTGAATACTATGTAAAAGTTACATATACACACACACACACACACACACACACACACACACACACACACACACACACACATATATCCTACAAGTTATGCTTGAATACTATGATGTAAAATTACATATGTATATGTATGTATATATAAAATTACATATATATACACATATATCCTACAAGTTACACTTTAATACTATGATATAAAATTAACAATAGTTAAATACTGATATAAAGTTAATATATATGATGTTACATGATAAGGAAATAAGATCAGAAATAAAGGAAATATATCTGCTGAATATATATGTACACCCAAATATATTCATAAAAAGATGAGGAGGAAACACTTATGAAATTACAATTCTCATTTCTGTAACTGGTCATGTAGTTGTAACTGGTATTTATAACTACCTTCTGCTACTACCCATTCTGCATTTTCTTTGCCTTCAGCAAGGACCTCAGCTCATTGTGGCTCTTTACCTGTGGGGTGACCCAAAACTTAATTCCTGACCAGTCTGGGTCATTTGTAATCCTGCCTGGATTGGGTAGTTGTAGTTTCTCCTTGACCTTAATCACAGGGCATGGTAATACTAAAAGATGCCCTAAGGGATCTTCTGTATTTCAGACTTCTCTTCCTTCTATTGTGGAGTAGTAGTCCTATTTACCCTTGGTAGTCAGGATCAGTCACCCCAGCCAACATCATAACTCCCTTCTTGGCTGTTGACTCAGAGGTATGAGGAGCCCAAAGTGGCAGTCTTAACTTCTAGTTTAATGGAAGTATTGTTGTATCTCCTGGTGGAAGTATTCTTACCTCTGGGACTAAGACGTCTAAGCCAACAGAGCATAAAGTCTAATGAACAGGAAGCATACATTTTGTTTGTGAGTTACTATGCGTAAATAGGAAATGGTGCCTCTTCCATCTCCACCCCTTGATACCTGGACCTGTGACTTCTGGCTCTGAGAGAAAGAGCACCATATATTGGATGCTGATTCAGAGCATATGCACCCTTCTGGAGGGCCTTGTACAAGCCTTGCAAGGTATTGCCATCTAACTGGCATTATAACTGAGTGTTCAAAAGGCCATTCCACCATCCTATCAAGCCAGCGGCTTTGGGATGGTGTGGAATGTGGCAAGACCAGTGAATTCCATGAGCATGAGATCACTGCTGCACTTTTTGTGTGTTCTAGAATAAAATATTTTAAAAATTTCTTCCTGGCTCATTGCTATGAGTTCTTCTGTCTGTGGTTATTAAGACTAATCCCCAAGGAATCAGGAAGAGTCAATCCTTCCTTAGAAGCTGAATGCTGAATCTCTGATTATTCAAGACATTGGACTATTTTTTTAGGAAGTGATGTGACTCTGTTATTTTTCTCCTTGATCTGACAGTATCTGTGGGAAGAGCACAATGAGTTGCATAAAATAACTAACATTAAATTTCAGTGATTTTCTTCTGTGTTATATCTAGCTATACTTTATTCTTTCTCTTCTTCACATTTGTCTGTTGTGCTAATTGACTTAGCTCCTACTTTCTGCTCTGAAATTCACAAAACTACAGTTAAGTATGACACATGTTCTCAATGCTTCTATTTTATCCTAAAATATTGGCGGGGGGGAGACATTGGATTTTTACATTCCTAAAAGATTTTGTTACACACATGTAGAGGGAAATATCAGTGTAATTCTGTTTTCTGATGGATGTGTTATAGGCCAAATAGAAAAAAAAAATCACTTAGATTTTTAACTTTTATTTTATGTTCAGGGGTACATGTGCAGGTTTGTTATATAGGTAAATTGCATGTCACAGGGTTTTGGTGGACAGATTATTTTGCCACCCAGGTAATAAGCATAGTACCTGATAGGTAGATTTTTGATCCTCACCCTCCTTTCTCTCTCCACCATCAAGTAGGTCCCAGTGTCTGTTGTTCATTTTTTTGTGTCTATGTGTACTCAGTGTTCAGCTCCTACTTATAAGTGAGGGCTCTGTTCCTGCGTTAATTCGCTTAGGATACTGGCCTCCAGCTTCATCTATGTTGCTTCAAAGGACTTGATATCTTTTCTTTTTTTTTTTGAGACGGAGTTTCGCTTTTGTTGCCTAGGCTGGAGTGCAATGGCATGATCTCAGCTCACTGCAACCTCCGCCTCCCGGGTTCAAGAGATTCTCCTGTCTAAGCCTCCTGAGTAGCTGGGATTACAGGCATGTGCCACCACGCCCGGCTAATTTTGTATTTTTAGTAGAGACGGGGTTTCTCCATGTTGGTCAGGCTGGTCTTGGACTCCCGACCTCAGGTGATCCACCTCCCTCAGCCTCCCAAAGTTCTGGGATTACAGGCATGAGCCACCACGCCTGACCGATATCATTAGTTTTTATGGCTGTGTAGTATTCCATGGTGCATATGCAACACATTTTTTTCCAGTCCACCATTGATGAGCATTTAGATTGATTCCGTGTCTTTGCTATTGTGAATAGTGTTGTGATGCACATACATGTACATGTGTCCTTTTGGTAGAATGATTTTTATTTCTTTGGGCATATACTCAATAATGAGATTGCTGCATTGAATGTTAATTTTGCTTTGAGTTCTTTGAGAAATCTCCAAACTGCTTTTCACAATGGCCAAACTAATTTGCATTCCCACCAGCAGTGTATAAACATTCCCTTTTCTCTGCAACCTCGCCAGCATCTGTTATTTTTTGACTTTTTAACATAGCCATGCTGACTGGTGTGAGATGGTGTCTCACTGTGGTTTCGATGTACAGTTCTCTAATGATTAGTGATGCTGAGCATTTTTTCTTTGCTTGTTGGTCCCTTGTATGTCTTCTTTTGAAAACTATCTGTTCATGTCCCTTTCCCACTTTTTAATGGGGTCGTTTATTGTTTGTTGATTTAATTCTTTATAGATGATAGATATTGGACCTTTGTCAGATGCAAAATAAAAAAAAAAGACTAGAAAATTCTGAGTATGTAGCAGGTGCTACCAGCTAAGGCCAGGCTCCCAGCTCATCATACTAGGCTTTTGGGAACCTTCAGTGGAAAAGGAGAGCTTTACCATATTCTCTCAGTAGCAACAAAACCTGCCACCTAGATGAGGGATACTATCATCCCAAATTTTGGCAGAAGTACATATTTTCTTTGACGTCTTTTTGCCCATTTGATCTTGCTTTTGTTCTCACTTTCTCTCCTCCCTTTACAAATAGTTACATACATTTAAGTGGGGGGTGAAACAAAACATGGATATCAATCTTTAGGGCATTATGAAAGTTATCTCCTCAATTATCCAAGTTAAGTGAGCGGCACTTCTGTTGCATTATAAAACAGCTTCCTCTGGTGTACTTTTAAAACTCTCTGTGTTCTGGGATCAACTATTAGTGACCACAATGTTCAATAATTACTCAGATTTGGTGATTCTGTCCTAAGGTGAAATTGATCCTGTGCAAGCAGAATGAGTGTTGTGAGAAAGGCAGCAATGGCAAGGTGTAGAACTTGATGAGATTTAGAGAGAAGCTAATAGCTGAAGCCACTCCCTCTCCCCCAAAGAGGGAGTGGCTCTGTTTTCACGGGAAGTATCTATTTCCATGGGAAAGCAGAGAGGAGAGATTCCCTAGACTACATATTAATTCTAAAGCATCCTCAATATCAATGAGAGAGAGATGCATGTGCAGATGGCAGTTGCTTGGGATCTTTTCCTTTTGATCAAATACATATATTTATGTCCAGATTTACTTCTTTATGTGTACTCAGTTGCAGGGAAGTTTTGAAAGGCATTGCCAGGGATTGTCTACAGATCGTTTTGTCATTATGTAGAATGCGTTTCAGCAATGGTCTTTGTATAGTGTGCTGGGCTGGAAGCATTGGTGTCTAGAGACAGCTGCCTCATGCTGCCAGACTCACACAGAACTGTCTTTTGCTACTGTGTGTATGATTTAAACACACACACACACGCACACACACACACACACACACAGAGATACACATTTATAAATGAAAAGATCAAACGTCTCAGAATTCTGTTACTCACTTGAGGAAACAGGGTAGGAAAAATGACTTGGAAAAGGAAAATCAAATTACAATCAGAATAATTATTGATGAACAGGGAATCTGAGTGAAGAAGAGATTTAAGATACTCGTGCTGAGGTGACTTGGTGACACACCTTTCCCCAACCTGGAGACCCTCCTTACAAGGAATTGAATCTGCATTTCTGTCAGGGCAGGCATATTGGCTCAAGGTAGCACTCTAAATTCACATTAACTCCTATTTTGAATGTGAGAGATTTTTTAAAACGTTAGCTCTTCATAGCTTATCTTTTTCTCATTTTCATTCAGTTTTATAACAAGGTCTCAATTTATTTCTGTCACATTAGTGATTTTTATAAATGTCCAAGGAAGCAATCTAACCTCATCAGCCCTCAGTCTTCAGAGCAAGTATTTGCTAATTACTTTAGGTAAGGCTGCTTGCTATTGTTGGAGGAATGAATCTCATCTTTAATTGATTAACCTTGAGTCAACACAGGTTTTTTCTGTTAGGCTTAGGTTTCCTGACTTCTTTTTCTGAGCTTTCTCTACCTCAATAATTTTTGCATTAAGATGTTTATTATATAACATTTTTACGTAGAAAAATATTTAACATATACAGGAGGAGATATTGAAAATGTTTGTGGAAAGTGAAAAGGTAAAAATAAAAAATATAAACTTTATTTCTCACATAAGCTCCATCAAGGTCAAGACAATATTGTAAACAATCATACTAGCCACTTAGTCCATCCCTAAAGAGTTTAAGTTCCTGGGAATTAAACCAAGACAATGCAGTCTTTTTTTTACATTATTAATGGAAGAAAAATCGGTGCCTTTTAAAGATTTTTTAAGATTAGGAAACAAAAAGAAGTCAGAAGGAACCAAATCAGAACTATAAAGTGGATGCCTAATAATTTCCCACCAAAACTTTCATAAAATTTTCCTTATTGGATGAGAAGAATGAGCAGGAGCATTGGCATGGTAGAGAAGTACTCTTTGGTAAAACTTTTCTGGGAATTTTTCTGCTAAAGCTTTAGCTAACTTTCTCAAAATGCTCTCATAATAAAAGAAATGTTTCATCTCCTATTACAATTCTTCTTGTCCTTCAGAAAGTCAACAAGCAGTATGCCTTGATCATCCCAAAACACTTTTGCCATGACTTTGTTCTTGACCAGTCTACTTTTGCTTTGACTGGACCATGTCCACATCTTGGTAGCCATTGCTTTGATTGTGTATTGTCTTCAGGATCATACTAGTAAAGCCATGTTTCATCTCCTATTACAGTACTTCAAAGAAACGATTCAGGATCTTGATCTTACTCAAAATTTCTGTGGAAAGCTCTGCTCTTGTCTGTAGCTCATCTGGGTACACAGATGAGCTTTTGGTACCCATCAAGTGTAAAGTTGGCTTAACTTAAATTTTTTAGTTGGAATTGTGTAAGCTGAACCAATGGATATGTTTACATTATTAACTATAGTTTCTGATGTTAGTTGTCAATCCTCTTCAATTAGGGCACAAACAAGATTAACTTTTGTCCTTAAAAATGGATGTGGATGGTCTTCTAGTGTAAGCTTCATCTTTAACATTATCTTGTCCCTTTTAAAAATGAATTGCCTATTTGTAAGCTGCTGATTCTTTTGGTGCATTGTCCTCATAAACTTTTCATAAAGGTTCAGTGATTTTACTATCCTTTCACCACATTTCACTATAAATTTGATATTTGTTCTTGCTTCAAGAACAAGCAGAATTCATGTTTCTCTTTTCAAATTCTTGACTTATCCTTCTTATTGCCTCAAACTAGATCCTGTTCAGACATGTTATAACAAGTTAATATGAGTTTACTTTGGTGTAAAAAAATTTGAAATCCATGCATACCTTTTTCATAATATGCATTTTCCTCATTTTGAAGACCCCTCATATAAATTCTGAAGCAAAGGAATTATGAACATTCATGAATCTGCTGTCAAATTTAAAACTAGAATATTAGCAATATTGTTGCATATGCATGTGTGTTTTGTCTCTGTTCACCCCGTCATCTGCAATAAGTGGTAATCAATATCTTGAAATTTATGTTTATGAATCCCATTCTTCTTTTTTAAAAGTTATTTTTGAATTATTTATGGATATATAATAGACGTACATATTTTGCAAGTACGTGTGATATTTTCATACATTCATATTTCATATAAGGTGTAATGATAAAATCAGAGTAATTGGGATATCTACCACCTTAAATAGTTATCTTTTCTTTATGCTGGGGACATTCACATTATTTTCTTCTAGCTATTTTGAAATATACAATAGATTGTTGTTAACTATAGTCACCCTACAGATTTAATGAACACTAGATCTTATTTCCTCTATCTAAATGTATTTGTGTCCATTATTCAATCTCTCTTCATCCCCCTCCCTTCCCTTCCCTTCCCTTCCCAGACTTTGACAACAACCAAGGTCTTAACTACAGTTAAGTCTTTAATCCATCTTGAGTTAAATTTTGTACAAGGTGTAAGGAAGGGGTCCAGTTTCAGTTTTCTGCATATGGCTAGCCAGTTTTCCCAGTACCATTTATTAAATAAGGAATCCTTTCCCCATTGCTTGTTTTCACCAGGTTGGTCAAAGACCAGATGGTTGTAGATATTTATGTGGCCAAAAAACATATGAAAAAAAGCTCAATATCATTAGATAAATGTAAATTAAAACCACAATGAGATGCCATCTCATGCCAGTAAGAATGGTGATTATTAAAAAGTCAAGAAACAGGTACTAGCAAGGCTGTGGAGAAATAGGAACACTTTTACACTGTTAGTGGGAAAGTAAATCAGTTCAACCATTGTGGAAGACAGTGTGTCAATTCCTCAAGGATCTAGAACCAGAAATACCATTTGACCCAGCAATCCCATTACTGGGTGTATACCTAGAGGAATATAAATCATTCTACTATAAAGATACATGCACACATATGTTTATTGCAGCACTATTTACAATAGCAAATACATGGGACCAACACAAATGCCCATCAATGATAGACTGCATAAAGAAAATGTGGTACATATACACCATGGAATACTATGCAGCTATGAAAAGGAATGAGATCATGTCCTTTGCAGGGACATGGATGGAGCTGGAAGCCATCATCCTCAGCAAACTAACACAGGAACAAAAAACAAAACACCACATGTTCTCATTCATAAGTGGGAGTTGAACAATGAGAACACATGGACACAGGGAGGGGAACAACACACACCAGGACCAGTCGGGGGGTGGGAGCGAGGGGAGGGAGAGCATTAGGACAAATAGCTAATGCGTGTAGGGCTTAAAACCTAGATGATGGGTTGATAGGTACAGCAAACCACCATGGCACACATATACCTACATAACAAACCTACACATTCTGAACTTGTATTGCAGAACTTAAAGTAAAATAAAAATTAAAAAAAAAAACACAAGAAAACCCCAAACCGTAAAAACCCTGGAAGACAACATAGGCAATATCATTCATGACATAGGCACAGGCACATATTTTATGATGAAGACGCCAAAAGCAATTGCAACAAAAGCAAAAATTGACAAATGGGATCTAATTGAACTAAAGAGCTTCTGTACAGCAAAATAAATATAGACAGAATAAACAGACAACCTACAGAATGGGAAAAACATTTTGCAAACTATGCATTCAGCAAAGATCTAATATCCAGCATCTATAAGGAACTTAAACAAATTTATAAGAAAACAAAAAACAAACAATCCCATTAAAAAGTGGGCAAAGGACATGAACAGGCACTTTTTAAAAGAAGGCATACATGTGACCAACAATCATATGAAAAAAGCTTAATATTATTGACAATTAGAGAAATGCAAATCAAAACCACAATGAGATACCATCTCACATCAGTCAGAATGGCTATTATAAAAAGTCAAAAAATAACAGATGCTGGTGAGGTTGTGGAGCAAAAAATGCTGATATGCTGCTGGTGGAAGTGTAAATTAGTTCAACCATTGTGTAAGACAGTGTGGTACTTCCTCAAAGACTAAAAACAGAAATACAATTTGACCCAGCAATCCCATTACTGGGTACATGCCCAAAGGAATATAAATAGTTATATTATAAAGACATTGCATGTGTATGCTCATTGCAGCACTATTTACAATAGCAAAGACATGGACTCAACCTAAATGGCCATCAGTGATAGACTGGATAAAGAAAATGTAGTACATATACACCATGGAATACTATGCAGCCATAAAAAATAACGAGATCTCATGTCCTTTGCAGGGACATGGATGGAACTGGAGGCCATTATGCTTAGCAAACTAATGCAGGAACAGAAAATCAAATACCACATGTTCTCACTTATAAGTGGGAGTTAAATGATGAGAACACATGGACACACACTGGGGAACAACAGAAACTGGGGCCTACTGGAGTGTGGAGGGTGGGAAGAGGGAGAGGATCAGGAAAAGTAACTAGTACCCATTAGTTATTTTAGTTCCTTATTAGTTACTAATATCCATTAGTTATTTTAGTTACCTATTCATTACTAATACCTATTAGTTACCTGGGTGATGAAATAATCTGTACAACAAACCCATGATACAACTTTACCTATGTAACAAACCTGCACATGTACTCTTGAACTTAAAATAAAAGTTAAAATAATAAATAAATTATGAGTTTAACTACCATGAACACTCTTATGTATGCCTTTGTGGGGGGATGTGGAATTTCTAGGTTACATTGTATGATAATATTCAACATTATTATTACATAGAACTTCTTCTATACTGAGGTTATAAAGATAGTCTTCCATGTTTTCTTTCAAAAGTCTTAAAGTTTTGCCATTTACAATAATGTCCTTAATCCATCTGGGATTGACATTTATGTATGGTATATGCTATGGTTTGGCTCTGTGTCCTTACCCAAATCTCACGCTGAATTGTAATAATCCCTAGGTGTCATGGGAGGGACCTGAAGCAGTAGGAGGTAACTGAAACATGGGGGTGGATTTTTTTCCCATGCTGTTCTCGTGATAATGAACAAGTCTCTTGAGATCTGATGGTTTTATAAAGGGGAGTTCCCTGCACAAGTCCTCTTGCCTGCTGCCATGTAAGACATGCCTTTTTTCTTTCTTTGCCTTCTGCCATGATTGTGAGGCCTCCCCAGCCATGTGGAACTGTGAGTTCATTAAACCTCTTTCCTTTATAAATTACCCAGTCTCAGGTATGTCATTATTAGCAGCATGAGAACAGACTAATACAGTATGAGGTAAGAGGTCCAGTGTCATTTTATTTTTCATAGAAAGAATCCGTTTTCTCAGCGCCATTTATTGGATAGCTCCTTCCTTTCCCTAACGTTGTAACATTTCAAATTTTGTTTCAGTCTGTCTGCCTCAGGGCTCTGTTCCATTGTAAGAAATGCTTAAAAACAAACAAAATCTCACATTTTGAATTGGTATTGAATATTTTCAAGTTTTTTTTTCTGTGAAGTTGAGATCATATGGTTTTTCTGTATTAATTTGTTAATATTATAAAAGATATTTATAGACTATTAAGCCCCCCTTGAATTCCTGGGATAAACTCAATTCCATTATAATGTTACATATGGTTTTTAACTGCTGGGTTTGGCTTGCTAATATTATTTTTAGGATTTTTGTATCTGTTTTAGAGTGAAATTTGCCTATGGTTTTCTTTTTTCAACTCTTTTTCTCTGGTTTGGGCATCAATGTTATGTTTGTCTCATAGAAGGCACTGGGAAATGTTCCTCCTTTCTCTTCTCTAGAAGAGTTTGGGATGATAGGTTCTTTGGATATTTCATATAATTCATCTTTAATTCTTTTTCCAAGATGGCATGTTGGAGGCAATGTTAGCATACCTCTCCTACTTGGAAAGACAAAATAGTGTATAGAGAGTCACACTGTGAACTTTTTTCCAATAAGCAACACAAGAACTTAACAGAAAAACTGAAAGAAACCACCAACCCTTTGAAAGAAGTGGAAGGCAGCAGCCTATACTGTGAACCAGATGGAAAACTGTGAGTTTGCACACCATGAAAGGAGGAGAGACCGCTGCTATGACACGCTCTCCTACAGGGGAGCTGGGCAATCCAGGCCACACAGGAAGTGCTTAATCCTACCCAGTGCTGGAGCAAATTTAGCAAGCACTGGGGAGCATATGAGAAGGAGTGGCATTGGGGCATGCTTTGCATGCACTCCCAGGCTCCAGCAGGCATGAAGGAAAGCCATTCCTGATCCTACCTCACACGGGACCTCATGGAAGTCTGTCAGTTAACTCAGGTGGTGGTCACAGGTAGAAAGAAGCTCCCAGCGAAAGTCTGCAATATAATCTCGAGTGGGGACAAACTCTGTTGGCTAGAACCACAAGAAGTGTGCTATAACCATGAGCACAAGAGGTGGATACCCTGCTTCATGAGTGGACCACCAGGAAGGTTGTGACCTGAAGGCTAGGTTTTTTTGTCTCAGGAAGGCTTATGGCCTGGGGCAGTTTTGAGTTCTGAGGGCAGGCTGCCTAGAATGCAGCTGGCTACTGCTAGCAGAACAGTGTGGGCGTGAGACCTGCCTTACCAAGTTTATGGGAGCTGAATGGGGTGCTTACTACTGGTTGCTCCCTGTGTGGATTCTCTTGTGCAGCAGAGGCAATTGTGCTTCTCCCTGAAACATTACCCCAGAGGCCAGGGAACTGCCCTCTGATCCCCATTGAGGCTGCTGCTTGAACCTACATGTGGGGAACCAGAATGCAGGCTTGCATGACCCAGCCCCTACCTGGCTTTGCCCCTCCACCTGCCCTGGTATCTTAACACAATGGATAGGGACATTTTGAAGCTCCATGGCTCTGTCCATTGCCTGAGATACCAGAGCACCTTCCCCTGGGTAATATAAGGCAAGCACAAATTCCACTGCTACCACCACAGATTGTGCCCTTTTGCGAGTGCCACCTCCTGGCTGGAGGCCAATCAGCACAGCCCATTACAACACCTGCAGGCACAAAAACAGCACTCAGAAAGGAGAAAACTTTTGCATAACTTCAGCTATTACCATTGCCTGTATCACCCTGAGACATAGGAACTAGGAAATCTTGGGTCTGTCCATGTACCCAGTACATTACCACCACAGCTGGCATTTGAGAAAGCCAACACACTAAGGCTATTTATAACGAAGGAAATCTCAGTCTACATTACTCTCCTCCCATTTCCATCAGAGCTGGTGCTGGTACCTGCTGCTGGGAAACAAGAGGACAGGTCACATCACTGGATCCCTTGCAGACATTCCTCAGCACCAGCTTGAAGTATAGTAGACCCACTGGGTGCCTAGACCCAGAGGAGCAGCAGGATTCACAGTAGTCTGGTTCTCAGAGACTGCTATTCCTAGAAAAGGAGGTGCACCACATTAAAGGACCACCGCATGGGACAAAAGAAACCAGAATGCAGGCGTTGAGTCCCTGAAATTTTGACTTGTGAGAAGTTTCTTTCAGCAAAGGCACAGGTGCAGTGCTAGGCTAAATGAGGAAAGTCTGCAGCTCTACCTCAACAGTCAGGAACCCCTGGTGCTTGTGAAGGGTCTTAGAGAAGGTGATTTCTTTTCTGTCTTGTCAACCACTTTGGACACAGCTGCAGCCTCTCCCATAGGAGCTTGGTGTGGGTGCCTCTGTAGGCAGCATTTGTGGAACACTTCAGGGTGACTGCATCCCCATAGACATGCCCTCCAAGTTCAGGCTTGCATGAGAGGTAGAGTCACAATCCCTCTGTACATGGAACATCAGAATCCATGCAGATGAAAAGAGGTGCCTGTCTGATCTGAATAGCTGGAAGACTGGGTAAGGGGTGTAACTGGGAGGCAGATTGCTTTCCTGCTGGCCTAAAAGGAGAGCTGTGGTGGCTCCCTCCCTTCTCCCTGAGAAGTCCTCAGTGCATTTCACTGACAGCCAGAGGATTGCTTGAGCTCAGGAGTTCAAAACCAGCCTGAGCAACATGGTGAAACCTCATCTCTACAAAAAAATACAAAAATTAGCCTGGCATGATGGTGTGCATCTATAGTCCCAGCTACTTGGGAGGCTGAGGTGGGAGAATGGCTTAATCCCAGGAGGTTGAGGCTGCAGAAAACTATGATTAAGCCACTGCAGTTCAGCCTGGGCAACAGAGCAAGACCCTATCAATAATAATAATAATACAAAATACCAATGAAGCAAGGAGCTCATTCTTTGAAAAGATAAAGTTGATAGACCACAAGCTAGATTAACCATGGCACACATATACATATGTAACAACCCTGCACATTGTGCACATGTACCCTAAAACTTAAAGTATAATAAAAATAAAAATAAAAAACCCACAATGCTAAAGAGAAAAAAAGAGAATATTTAAATAAACTCAATTAAAAATAAAAATGGAAACATTACAACTCATGCCACAGAAATATATAAGATTATTTGAGACTACTATGAACACCTTTTTGCACACATGCTAGAAAACCAAGAGGAAATGGCTAAATCCTAGAAACATACAACCTCCTAGCTTGATTCAGGAAGAAATAGCAATCCTGAACAGAATAATGACAAGCAGTGAGACTAAATCAGTAATTTAAAAACTCCCAACAACAACAACAACAAAAAATCCAGGGCCAGCTAAATTCACAGCCAAATTCTACCAGACAAAGAATTTGTACCAAGTTTACAGTAACTATTCCAAAAGAAGGAGGTAAAGAAGGAGGTAATCCTTCTTTACTCATTCTACAAGACCAGTATCACCCTGATACCAAAGCCAGGAAATAACATAACACAAAAAGAAAACTACAAACCAATACCCCTGATGAATATAGATGAAAAATCTTTGACAGGATACTAGCAAACTGAATCCAAATGCTCAACCAAAAAAATTTTACCATGATCAAGTAAGTTGCATCCCAGGGATGCATAGATGGTTGAATGCAAGTCAATAAATGTGATTCATCTTGTAAACAGAATTTAAAACAAAAGGCATAGGATCACCTCAAGAGACAGAGAAAAAGCATTCAATAAAATCCAGCATCCCTGTATGATAAAACCCTGAACAAAGTAGGCATAGAAGAAACATTCCTCAAAATAATAAAAGTCATGTATGACAAACCCACAGCAAAGATCATATTGAATAGGGAAAAGTTGAAAACATTCCCCTGTAAAACTGGAACAAGACAAAAATGCCCACTTTCACCACTTTTACTCAACATAGTACTGGAAGTTCTAGCCAGAGCTTCGGACAAAAGAAAGAAATAAACGGCATCCAAGCTGGAAAAGAGGAATTCAAACTATCTCTTTGGTGATAATATAATCTTATACCTGGAAAACCCTAAAGACTCCTTCAAGTGATTTCTAGATCTGATAAATAAATCAAATAAAGTTTCAGGTTACAAAAACAACGTACACAAATCAGTGGATCTGTGATACACCAACAATGACCAAGCCGAGAATCAAATCAAGAGCTCAATCCCTTTTACAGTAGCTACGCACACACAAACACACACACACAAACAAAAAAACAAACAAACAATAAAACCATAGTAATATGCTCAACCAAGGAGTTGAAAGATCTCTACAAGGAGAACTATAAAACATTGCTGAAAGAAATTACAGATGACACAAACAAATGGAAATACATCCTATGCTCACTGACTGAAAGAATTGATATCATAATAACCATACTGGCCAAAGCAATCTACAGATTCAATGCAATTTTTATCAAAATACTAACATTTTTCACAGAATTAGAAAAATTAATTCTAAATTTAATATGGAACTGAAAAAGAGCTTGAATAGCCAAAACAATTCTAAGCAAAATGAATAAATCTAAGGCATCACATGACTTCAAATTATACTACAAGACTATAGTAATAAAAACAGCATGGTACTGGTATAAAAGTAGATACATAGAATACATGAACAGAATAGGCAACCCAGAAATAAAGCCAAATACTTACATCAAGCTAATCTTTGACAAAGCATACAAAAACATAAACTAGGGAAAAGACATGCTGTTCAATAAATGGTGCCAGGAAAAATGGATAGCCACATGCAGAAGAATGAAACTGGATCCCTATCTCTCACCATATACAAAAATTAACTAAAGATGTACTTAAATCTAAAACTTGACAACATAAAAACTCTAGAAGAAAACCCAGGAAAATCTCTTCTGGACAAGAGGGAGGCAAGTAATTTATGACTAAGACCTCAAAAGCAAATGCAACAAAGCCAAAAATAAACAAATGGGACCTAATTAAACTAAAAAGCTTTGTGCAGCAAAAGAAATAATCATCAAAGGAAATAGAAAACTCAAAGAATAAGTAGGAAATATTTGCAAACTATGTATCCAACAAAGGACTAATATCCAAAATCTACACGGAACTCAAATCAGCAAGAAAAAAAGAAATAATCCTATTAAAAAGTGGACAAAGGACATGAGTAGACATTTCTCAAAAGAAGATATACAAATGGCCAACAAACATATGAAAAAATGCTCAGTGTCACTAATAATCAGGGAAATGCAAATTAAAACCACAATGAGATAACCACTTTAACCCAGCCAGAATGGCCATTATTAAAAAGTCAAAAAACAATAGATGCTTTTGTGGGATGTGATGAAAAGGGAATGCTTATACACTGCTAGTGAGAATGTAAATTAGTAGGAAAGCAGTATGGAGATTTGTTAAAGAACTAAAAGTCGATCTACTATTTCATCCAGCAATCCTACTGGGTATCTACCCAAAGGAAAATAAGTCATTATATCAAAAAGACACCTGCATGCATATGTTTACCACGACACAACTCACAATTGCAAAGATATGGAATCAAACTAAGTGTCTAACAATCAATGAGTGGATAAAGAAAATGTGGTATATATACACATACACACCATGGAATACTACTTAGCCATGAAAAAGAATGAAACAATGTCTTTTGTAGCAATTTGGATGGAACTGGAAGCCATTATTCTAAGTGAATTAACTCAGGAATCAAAACCCAAATACTGCATGTTCTCACTTGTAAATGGTACCTAAGCTATGGGTATATAAAGGCATACAGAGTGGTAAAATGGACATTGGAGACCCAGAAAGGGGGAGAATGGAGGGGGTGAGGGATGCAAAACTATCTCTTGGGTACAATGTACACTATTTGGGTGATGGGTGCACTAAAATCCTAGACTTCACCACCATACAATTCATCCATATAACCAAAAATCACATGTGCCCCTAAAGCTATTGAAATTTTTTAAAAAAGAAAACTAGTACAGATAGACCCAAAATAATATTTAATATTAATTTACATTTTTTCTATTAGAGAAGGTAAATATACATCTTTTTATACAAAATTGGCCATTTGTATTTTATCTCATATAAATTTCTTGTTCATAACTTTCTTTTTTCACTCGATTGATTTTAGGTGTTCTCTATAGATTCTGCACATTAATTTGACTATTAAAGACTTCACATATTTTTTAATTTTTTATACAGATCTTTTTTGACTTGATTACTGGTATTTTATTGTACAGGATTTTAAACATATATAATTAAATAATTATATATGTTAGCCTTTAAAAAAATCATCTTTAAGATTTTTTTTTTCCTGGAGAATATTTTAAACTACTGAATTTCTATATTTAGGCTTTCTATTATTATTTGATATGGTTTTATTTAAGTTGTATTTTTTTTTCCTAGGAAAAGCTCCCTTTGGGATCCCTGGCCTACTGCAGGACTCTCAGGTTTGATTTCCCAGCCTTGTTGCTGGTCCAAGTCTTCATGTCCTGTTTTGAGAGCTACTCCTGTCAAAGAAAACACTTTTTAAAAATAATTTGCTGTAATCCCAGCACTTTGGGAGGCCAAGGTGGGTGGATCACAAGGTCAGGAGTTCAAGACCAGCCTGGCCAATATGGTGAAACCCCCTCTCTACTAAAAATGCAAAAATTAGCCAGTTGTGGTGGTTCGCACCTGTAGTCCCAGCTACTCGGGAGGCTGAGGCAGAAGAATTGCTTGAACCTGGGAGGCGGAGGTTTCAGTGAGCCGAGATCATGCCACTGCTCTCCAACCAGGGCCACAGAGCAGGACTCTGTCTCAAAAAATAAATAAATAAATAAATAAATTGCACAAAGGCATTGTTTGGTGGTTTTGCAGTCTTTGCAGTATCCTTGCAGATCACATTTCTGATATTGGCATTTGCTCTCAGGACAACCTCTGTTTTATTTTACGATCCTTAGTTCTCTAGCTGCTTGCACACATGATTTTTTTCAGGTATCTGGGAAGATCCCTATTTTGATTTGCCTGATAGGTAGATGTCCCAGTTATAGAAGCAGTACTCTCCTCTGTTCTATCCGCAGGGAAAATATGTCCTATGTGGGCAACCACAGAAATTCCTCTCCCTCTCCTGTAGGTCCTAGGATGCCACCCAAACTATGAATATCTCAGTAGGTAAGAAGCACAGTGTGGTATGTATGTGCATAGGGGTGCATACACATGGTAATAAAGAACTCATTTCCTTCACCATAAACACAATAAACTGAGGGTTATTATGTAAAAAAGAACTTATATACTGAATTGATATTTCATGCATCTGAAATATGTCTGCATTTGCCAACAATAACCATGTGGGGAAACCCCAGCTGATATTTCCAGGGTCACATATATATTGCAACCTCTGTATGCCTCTCATTTTATTAGCAATCTACTAATGTTAGAGGAATGATTCAACAACAAAGCAAGTTCTTGAGACATTAGCTATTTTCCTCCTTACAGCCATTTGCCTCACTGTCTCTTACCATCTCTTGATGCAAATTTTAGCAAGTGCGTGAAACTGAGACATGACAGAGTCTACTTGCTTCAAAGGGTATGCCAGGCTGTGTTCAGAATATGTTGAGTGGAGAGACTTCTAGAGAGGAAAGAGTAAGATCTGATTGCCAAGTTTTTCTTACCCCACCCCAACCTACCCCTCCCCACATCTGCTCCTGCCAAGCCCTGAACTCTCTTTAATGATATCTTGCCAGCAAAGCTCAGTATTTGTTTCCAGGAAATGCTTTTCCCAGAAGACTATGTGGACACCCAGAAAACAACTTTTAAGTTATTCTATATCTATGTTTACTGTTCCAAAACAGAAATAGTGTGTCAGTTGGGAAAAATTATTTTCATTCTCATGTACAAGTCATAACTGTATACATTTTCTGAAATCTTAGGATCAGGGCAATAGTAGGGGTATTTTACAGCAGGGTTGGTAACTTTTTTCCGTAAACAGCCAGATAGAAAATATTTTAGGGTTTGTGGAACAGACAGTCTCTTTTGCAACTGCTTATCTCTGCTGCAAAAGCAGCCATAGATAAAATGGCAGTACATAAGCAAATGGGCATAGCCATGTTCCAGCACCATTTTATTTACAAAAACAGGCAGTGAGCCCGATTTAGCCCCTGGGTCACAGTTTGCCAACTCTGTCTTAGAGGAACTGTTTAAAGGGATTTCCTTTAAGAGTTGCTGCACATAGTTTGCTATCATTCATTTATTTAAAACAGAACTTTTCATCCACAGCACTATTGATATTTTGCCTGGTTAATTCTTTGATGTGACAGGTGTACAATCCTGTGCATTGTAGATGTTTAGCAGCATCTTGGCCTTTACCACTAGATGCTAGTAGCATCTTCTGAATTGTGATCACCAAAAAATGCCTCTAGACATTACCAGATGTCCCTTGGGGGGCAAAATTGCTTCCTGTGGAGAATTGCTGATCTCCAGAGATAGGGAAGACAGAGCACATGTCACAATTGGGGACTGTAAATTTGTCAATGTCTGAACACAGGGCAAGGGGAGGGAGTATCTGGGGTTGAGATGAAGAGGTAGTTAAGGGAGAGACAACTTAGGGCCATTTAGACTTTCTTTTGAAGGCAATTAGATGACATTAAAGGGTCTTATGGAGTGGAGTGTGGTGGTAGTTTTAGGTTTATGTTTAGGATGGTCACTCTTGTATCAGAGAAAAAAAATGCATTAGATAGAACAGGACTAGAGGCAAGTGTATCAGTAAGAGGACCCAGCTACCAACATTTTGACTAGCACATCTTGAACAATGCTGTTCTGGTTGCTGGTTATTATTAAATCCTTGTAAAATTTATGTAATGCTGACCAAATCTACAAAAGATTGATTAGTGCCATATAGTCGATTCACAAATTATAGAAGATGTACCTGACCTTAAAATCAAACTCACTTATCTTAGAGCCCTTGTTTCCTTCTTGCTGGGAAAATCACCTTAGAAAACAAAACTACCAAGGACCCTGCTTAACAGTGAATATAGAGGTGGGCAAGGATGCTAACTGTCATTATGGCATATGATCAAAAAGTAATTGTACATAGCCAAATGAATAGGCCAACTATTGACTTTTGAATTAGGAAGAAACTAAAGGCCCAATGTTCATGTAACACATTTGCAATATCATGCACAACTGGTTATGTCACCTCTGCTTAGACAGCTCTGACTGTGACTTGGCTCCCAAGAAAGTTCATGACATTTTCCAGGCTGTAATTATTATACAGCTCTTCTCTTTCTTTCTTTTTTACCTCTACAATATATTAGGTATTTGAGAGTTCCTTTCAAAGATCTGGAATAGTTGCATTGAACAAGTGTTCTCTTCCCTGGACAGTCTTGGGAGTGTGTGCAAATTCTCATTGTCAATCTTCCTTTGTTACATTTTACCCTTAATTTCAGTAATTCTCATGACTATGATATCCAGTAATATTTATCAAAGGTCTCTTCTGCTCTCTAGGGACCATGGTAGGCAGTGGGGATACAAAGATGAGATGAGAGTGTTTCTGCCCACAAGGGGAAAATGGGGGAAGGAATTCAGACATTAAAATAGCAAGTATAATTGATATAATTTGTGTGTGATATATTTCTTGTCAGTACTGAGGGAGGAATGTGAAAATCACTCACCTAGTCATTGTGTCAAATAGAACTTTTCCTTGTGGCAAATTATCTAATGATGCTTTTTAGTAAGCATCTTTCTCCCCTCCTTTAGGCTGACAATGGATTCAAACTCTACTTCCTTGATCAACTCCTTATTGATTCCAACTGTACTTCTACGATAGGTAGTCTAGGTAAATTTATCTGTTGTTGACCAGAGTCCAAATCTGGACACAGTGGTACTTAAAGTGTTTATACAGGAGAGGTGGTCACTCTAGCCATCAGCCACCAACAGAAACATTATTTTCTTGATCACTAAAATCCATGAAAACCCTAAGTGGGGGAAACTCAAAACTGAAGGATTCTGGAATATATGGTTCCCACTTAACAAAGTAGGAGATGAGCTTGAGGATTTAATACCGGCCTTACTTTCATGAGTAATACAGATTGAACATCCCAAATCCCCAAATCTGGAGTTAAAAATGCTCCAAAATCTGCAACATTTTGAGTGCCAGCAAGATGCTGAAAAGAAATCCTTATTGGAGCATTTTGAATTTAGGATTTTTGAATTTGGGATGCTCAATTGGTATAACACAAATATTGCAAAACTCAAAAAACCTGAAACACCTCTGGTCCCAATCATTTTGGATAAAGGATACTGTAGTTCAATTCTTTATGGCAGGCTCTTCACATCATGCCCACCAACCTCATTGCCCATATTTTGATAATCCGATGAAGCAACAGAAATAGCCTCCTTTAGGTATGCATCGCACATTTTGGTGTTCAGTGCACATTTGCTTAAGCACTAAAGCACACTGCTGTTATCTTTCACTAAAAACAATAAGTACTGTAAACTAGAAGACAGATAAGAATTGTGAGACTTCTTAAAAATTTCTTTTCCCCACCATCTGTCACATATTTTGCTGATAGTGTAATAATGCTTTGGATAAAATTCAATAAATTTGGTAAATTTAAGGAAAACCAAGGTAAGAGCTTTCTCTTTTAAGCTGCCATGTTTTTTTAGTTGTATAGAACTGCTATAACTTGATAGACGTGTACTCTTGCCTCTAAAGGCACAGAAACATTATAAAATTCAGGTTTATACACTTCCATTTGCTAGATTTTTTTTTAAAGAGTAGCAATTCATCTGCTAGAAGGCATTTTGTTTGACCTTAATGAAAGAGGAGGGGTATAAATTGGAAAATCACTTAATTTTGCACATGTAAACATGCTGTTCATCTCTACACTGAAAAATGGTATTTGTTGCAGTAAGGAAAAAAATAAGGTGCTTTTTTTCCTAGTAAGAATTCCAGGAAAAGCAAAAAACTCTTTTATGTATTTAATCTTTCTTTTCTGTGTGACTCATGGTTTCCTTTTTGCTCCTGACAAACTATGTATCTTTGTATCTGTGCATCAGCCTGCCTAAGGCTTCGTCTCTTTCCATCTCCCAAAGACAGAGCCTTGGGGACACTTTCAGGAGTCAGCTAAGGAGAATGCACACACTTAAAACCCACACCTGTTAATCCCCTATCTTTTCCAAAAGAGTTTCTTATTCCATTTTAGACTGAGAGCCTTTGTGTAAGAGTCCAGAATATTTTAATATTTTAACATTTCCTGCTTCATCTGCAACTCAGAGCCAAAAGTATAGCACTAGTTTCTTCCAAGATTTTTTATAAGCAAAGAATCATGTGCTCCACAATCATTCTTAGTTAAAGATGCCTCAGGTTTCACACTTTGGGGACAGAAAAGGAAAATACATTTTCTCTAGACATATAGTTCGTGTGCTATATATTCTGGAATGCTCATTTTTTTTTCAGCCGGATTGTAATTTCCTGAGCGCCAAGGTGAGAGGCCATGTTTAAATGCACATCTTGAATTGGCAAATGTCTGTGGCATGAGTATGTCTAAGACCAGTTACAAGCACAATGGTGCAGTCAGTTATGTGTCCCTTTGCTGCCTCTTGCTCCTGTTCCCTGTGCCATTTTCTGTCCTCCTGCAGGCTTCCAAGATGTCATCTTTATCTTTGTTTCCCTCCTCTGAAAATGATTATGAAGAAAGTATTTGTAATCCATTCACACTGACTAAAAATAGCTAAAAACTCCTTTCCAAGTAAATTCACATTTAAACAAGGCGTTAAACTAAATGCCAGTGTTTTTCAGTAGATTGAGGCGATGGAGGCCAGAGCTTTTCACTGTGAGGTATTCTGCTCTGATCCTAATTATACCTTTTATGGTCATTACCAGGCTGATTCCACAGTAAACATAATACACTTTTATATCCCATCCTTCCTTCAGTGCATGAAGTGGGAGAGAGCAAAAACAATCTAAGGAAAATTTATCTTTATTCCTCCAAAATTCAGAATTAGTTACTTACAGAATTAGTTATTATTAAATACTAATAATAACTAGTTACTTAGAATTAGTTATTATTAAATACATACATTTCTATTATGCAAAGCAAATATGCAAAATTGGATAACAGAGACTTACGGTGAAGAGATAAACTGGAAAAAAATAAGTATAAGAGCTAATAAGTGGAACAGAAAGAAGGGCTTGATCAGGGCAAGGAAACAGCGGACTAGGGTTATGGGGTTTAGGACATTTTTAGTGATTGGAGGTGGTAGAGGTCAGACAATTGGAAACAAGGTCCAAGAGTGTGGGGGGCTACACACACACACACACACTCACTCCGTAAGTGACTATACAGATGATAGTGTTTCCTCCCTCTCTCTGCTGCTTTTCTACATGATAGCTACAAGTTGGTGATCACTTAGTCCTATTTCCCTGCAGACGTATTGTGGGTGCTGCAACATAAGAAAGGGGGAAAGGATGGTAGCTTCCCATTCAATGGATAATTATTGAGTGTCTGCAATGGACTGGATGCTGGGCTTTCCTAGAATTGCCGCCAGCAACCTGTCTGTTCCGAATGCAGCCTACTTAGACACTCCCCCTCAATGTAGCATCTGAAGCAGGTCTGTCTCACCTAAACCTGGGACAACATATCAATTATGCCTCAGCCTGTGTGATTGATGTGGACACAATTACTTGTTGGTGCTTTTCTTTTCTCTTGTGTTGTGTGAGCTTCCACTGTCTGTTGTTATATGGCTTGCTTAAGATGTTGTGAATAACTCACTTGGGTGAGAAGAGTTGGGGACCTGATTACCTACTGGGTTCATGTCTAAACCCTCCTGGATCCACCTATTGCTACCAGCTATATATTGAGACGGTTACGAATAAGAAAAATATTATTTCTAGAACAATTTTCCATTGCACAAGAAGGACTTGCTTATAAATATTTCTATGGAAAAATAGAAAGAAGAAATATGATCTCCATAGTTCTACCACACAGAGACAACGGGTTTTTGTTTATATTCTTCCAGCCTTTAAAATTTAGACACATTTTAAATATAACTATGTTCATACAGTGTTTAATGTTTCATAAATTGTGTCCTTTTTCCGTTAGCGTTTTAGGATTTCTCAGGTAGCCAATTTTATGTGGTTTTTAGTGACTGGGTTATATTTAGTTATTAGATTGTGCTCCAATTTATATCATCAACCTCATTTTTAAATGTTTTATGCTGTTGTATGCGGTCACAAACTTTTTCACTTTTTCTAAAAAATGTTTAGATGATCTTTAAATTTTGAATCCTTACCTTGGCATATATTTTTTAATGTGAGTTATTGAGCCAAAGGGTACAAATATTTTAAAGGCTCTGGCAGTTATTGGTAGAGAAACATTAACAACTATTTATTAGTATGGATGAGTTGGTTTCATTGGTGTAGGTGAAATCCAGTGACAAGGACATGGGAGAAATCATACATTCAAAATGATAAGAATGTATCCTTTGGTGTGCAGAAGCTTTTTAACTTGATGTAATCCCATAAATATATACATCTACCATGTACCCACATTTTTTTAAATTGTAAAAAGCCTAATCCAGTAGTGATGTGTTAACACATTCCATCCATTCATAATGCCCATGTGCTACATTTTCTCAGGTAGAATCAACAAGCTGCACGTTTGAAAATGCTCCAACAAAAACTCCACATTTATCTTTACTGCTGTGTCTTTTTAACCTCTTTAACCCCCTGACTAAAATATTTCTTTTTCTTTTTTTTTTTTTTTTTTTTTTTGAGACAGAAGAGTCTCACTCTGTCACCAGGCTGGGGTGCAAAGGCACAATCTTGGCTCACTGCAACCTCCACCTCCCAGGTTCAAGCTATTCTCCTGCCTCAGCCTCCTTAGTAGCTGGGACTACAGGTGACTGCCACTATGCCCAGTTAATTTTTGTATTTTTAGTAGAGACGGGGTTTCACCATGTTGGCGAGGCTGGTCTCTAACTCCTAACCTCAAATGATCCATCCATCTTGGCCTCCCAAAGTGCTAGGATTACAGGCGTGAGCCACTGTGCCCAGCCAAATATTTCTTTTTTTTTTTTTTTGAGATGGAGTCTCGCTTTGTCGCCCAGGCTGGAGTGCAGTGGCACGATCTCGGTTCACTGCAACCTCTGCCTCCCAGGTTCACACCATTCTCCTGCCTCAGCCTCCCGAGTAGCTGGGACTACAGGTGCCTGCCACCACACCCGGCTAATTTTTTTTTTTTTGTACTTTTAGTAGAGACAGGGTTTCACCGTGTTAGTCAGGATGGTCTCGCTCTCCTGACCTCGTAATCTGCCTGCCTCGGCCTCCCAAAGTGTTGGGATTACAGGCATGAGCCACCGTGCCTGGCCCCAGCCAAATATTTCTATTTAACATTCACATGCTCCTTAGGTTCTCTGAACCATCTTGTCATTGTGATTTTGGAGACACTTTGCTTCTTCAGGGAAATTTACAAAAATTGTCACATCCTAATTTTCCCAAACTTGAATGTTAGGTAACATGGCAAAAAAGAATTAGGGCTGCTGTTGGAATTTAGCTTGCAAATCAACTGACCATAAAATTGAGAGATAATCTTGGTTATCCAGGTGGGCCCAATGTAATCACAATGTTTCTCAAAAATGGAAGACAGAGCTACAGAAAAGTCAGAGAAAGAGATGTGAAGATGGAAGCAGTTTCAGAGAGATGCTATGTTGTTGACTTTGGAGGTGGAGGGAAGGAGTCAAGGCCAGAATATGGGCTCTAGAAGCTGAAAATAGGTAAGGAAACAGGTTATCTTTTAGAGCCTCTAGGAAGGGATGCAGCCCAGCCAATACCTTGACTTTATTCCTGTGAGATTCATGTCAAACTTCTGAACTACAGAACTGTAAGATATTAAATTTGTATTGTATTAAGCCATTGAGTTTGTGATAATTTTTATGGCAACCATAGGAAATTATCACACTTAATTTTCACTTCTAAATAGAGTTAAACTATATTCTTTCATCATTGTGTTTTTCATTTTACATGAATTCATTTTATTTTCCATTTATTGATTAATCAAACTGACATCGTTCTTATTTTGTTAGAGGCTAAGACCTTCCTTGCCCTTTCATTATGTAACTCTCCTTGCCATTTAAAGAGTTATCAAAAACTGGTATCTTCAGGAAGATTTTCTTA
Source organism: Gorilla gorilla gorilla (assembly GCF_029281585.2). Classification (NCBI taxonomy): domain Eukaryota; kingdom Metazoa; phylum Chordata; class Mammalia; order Primates; family Hominidae; genus Gorilla; species Gorilla gorilla. The sequence goes on along the minus strand of NC_086017.1, from coordinate 111,846,407 downwards.
TACCCTCTCCTCCTCCCCACTGGATTAGGTAGGGCTAGAGACCTTCTAAGGTTTTCATATGTTCTCGTGTTCACCACTATCCATAATTGTTGCGGGAAGTCAGGGACCCCGAACGGAGGGACCGGCTGGAGCCGTGGCAGAGGAACATAAATTGTGAAGATTTCACGGACATTTATCACTTCCCTAATAATACTCTTATAATTTCTTATGCCTTTCTTACTTTAATCTCTTAATCCTGTTAACTTCATAAGCTGAGGATGTATGTCACCTCAGGTCCACTGTGATGATTGCGTTAACTGTACAAATTCATTGTAAAACAAGTGTGTTTGAACAATATGAAATTAGTGCACCTTGAAAAAGAAAAACCAGAATAACAGTGATTTTCAAGGAAGAAGGGAAGACAACCATTAGGTCTGACTGCCTGTGGTGTCGGGCAGAATAGAGCCATATTTTTCTTCTTGCAGAGAGCCTATAAACGGACGTGCAAGTAGGGAAGATATCGCTAAATTCTTTTCCTAGCAAGGAATATTAATAATTAAAACCCTGGGAAAGGAATTGCTTTCCTGGGGAGAGGTCTATAAATGGCCACTCTGGGAGTGTCTGTCTTATGCGGTTGAGATAAGGACTGAAATATGCCCTGGTCTCCTGCAGTACCCTCAGGCTTATTAGGGTGGGGAAAAAACCATTCCCTGGTAAATTTGAGGTCAGACCAGTTCTCTGCTCTCGCACCCTGTTTTCTGTTGTTTAAGATGTTTATCAAGACAATACATGCACAGCTGAACATAGACCCTTATCAGGAGTTTTTGATTTTGCCCTTTGCCTTGTGATCTTTATTGGCCTCAGAAGCATGTGATCTTTGTTCTCCTTTTTGCCCTTAGCATGTGATCTTTGTGACCTACTCCCTGCTCATACACCCCCTCTCCTTTTGAAACCCTTAATAAAAACCTGCTGGTTTTGCAGCTCAGGTGGGCATCACGGACCTACCGATATGTGATGTCACCCCCAGCGGCCCAGCTGTAAAATTCCTCTCTGTGTACTCTTTCTCTTTATTTCTCAGACTGGCTGACACTTAGGGAAAATAGAAAGAACCTATGTTGAAATATTGGAGGTGGTTCCCCCAATACATGCTACTAAGCACACTATTTAGTAACCATTAGATTGCTCTTCTTCATGTCCTAAAAGCCTTCATCTAGGGCAAGGAATGGTCTCTTCTCTTGGGCCTCAATGCTTTAGAGTGTCTAGCAAGCTTTGGGCTCTCCATAGATGTTGGTCAAATTAATGAAATAGACAAGTCTATGCAATTAATTGCTAGTGAGAATTCTGGTTTTTATCTGCCTAGGAATGACAAGCTGGGTGGCAGGACTGGAGGACTCTAGATGATAAGAGTCTAGCTTATGGTGCCTCAAGTGTCAGGCTGGTGATCAGACTGGCTTAAGGGGCTTGGGTGATACAGTGCATCCTGTTTCGGAAGACAGGCTAGGCCATTTGAAATGAAAAATGCCAGTCTTCTGAAGAGAATTCAGAGCCCTATCAGCATCATATTATGTGGTTGGCATTCTTTGACCTGATTTAATGTCCTCTCTGCACACTGGTGCTGAGAACAAGACATTTCATAAGTCGAAGACCACCAGTTTTCAGTTCAGGAAGTGAGAGCTGATGATACATTTAACAAGGAGTTTCCACATCTTATGCCATGGATTATCTGTGAGACCGTCCCTGTTGCTTTCTACACATTTTCATATTTCAAGCCTTTTTCCTGGAATTAATGTCAGATGTTTCTGGTGAATCACATAATTTCAAGGAAGGCTGTTTTCTTTCACTTTAGCATGGAGAAATGGGGAAAAAGACTTTCTCATCATTTGCCTGAGGCAACACTTGAGAAGAAATTCTCTGGAGGATTCTAATCCCTTCCTCTACTAGGCATAAGATCCTGCTTGGTAATGAGGTCTCAGGGAAACTAATTTCACCATGAAGAATAGGACCACAACAAGCTGATGGACCTCAGAATGTTAGTCCTGATCTACAGGTGCTCTTGAATTAGAGATAATTCAGGGATGCTTAGGTGATTTCTTTTCCCAATAAGTTCTTGTGGTTCTCAGGGTTGAGGGTAGAGAAAGAATAAGAAACTCACAATAAGTCATTAAGGAACAGATCGTTAGATGAATGGATGGATTCTAAAAGAGAAGAACATGGGAAAGTAAGGCCATCTATGGATTCTAATATACTACAGGATAAGCCCAGGCCTGGATTTCACTCATGTCCTGAGGATAATCCAGGTTTCAACTTCCTATATACCATTTCATCATCTTCCCATTCCTCTCTTGCTCCATCCTCCAGTCTGTCCTGAATATCTTCATGAACTTTAAGGTATAATGACTGGTCATATGCTAGCTCACAATGTTACCCTTCTAAGAAATCTTTGCATTTTATATGTAAGCCAAAAGAATTCTCTAAAATTTAATTTCACATCTAAGATAGTGAATGAGGGAAGAAATTTTGTGCTTTAAGTTTTTAGGAGATGATACACACTAAAGTTTTGAGCTGCACCGTTGACTAACTGTGTCCTTGGGCAAGTCTCTTAAATTGTCTGAGTCATGTCTTCCCCATTTCCATCTGAAAACTTTCACAGGATTGTTAATGAGGATCAGGGAATGTGAAATGTATGCTTTGGGAAACAATTTAAAAATTGAGCACTACCAAGGGAATGCTAGAAGAATAATGAATCATTTCTAATTTTTTTTCTTGGAGTGGGTTTTGCAAATGTTGAAGAGAGAACGACCAGCTCTTCTGGGAAAAACAAGGAGGAAAAGCTTTAGAAAGAAAGAGAGAAAAGACATATTTGAAAGCTGTTGTGAGGAAATGGAGTTTAGATCTTCTTTTAAAAGTGGATATTTCGGATGTGTTGCTGTGTGACTAGCTCCTCCCTTGTCTCAGTATGAAACCTTCAATACAGACCATGTCATCAATGCTTTTGCACTTAGAATTGAGGGCAGGGAGGGGAGAATTCAATAGAAGACACTAGGTGAGGGCACGGCTAGACAAGGAGGCTCAGTTACATTTTGGTTACTTATATGGCAACAAGTCAACTTGTATGTAATAAACCATTATGAGCCAGGACCCTGAAATCACACTCAGATTTAGCTGTTTGACCTTGAGTGAAGTTACTTATGTTTATTGAACATCAGTGTTTTCTCTGTTAAAAATATAGTGATTCTCTCATTAGATTCTTTGAGGATTAAGTGAGATAATGAATATATGGTGTTTATATAGTGTTGGACATTATACAGGAGAAAAGAGACACTAATCAGTATCAGGAATGAGAGAGGTGACATCACTGCAATCAGCAGATATTAAAGGAATAATTTTAAAAAATGAAAACTTTATGTCAACATATTTGACCTGTGATATGGTTTGGCTTTGTACCCCACCAAAATACTATCTTGAATTCCCACGTGTTGTGGAAGGGACCTGGTGAGAGATAGTTGAATCGTGGGGGTAAGTCTTTCCTGTGCTGTTCTTGTGATAGTGAGTAAGTCTTGCAAGATCTGACGGTTTTAAAATGGGAATTTCCCTGCACAAGCACTCTCTCTCTTTGCCCAGTCTTGGTATGTCTTTATCAGCAGTGTGAAAATGGACTAATACAGTAAATTGGTACCAGTAAGTGGGGCATTGCTGAAAAAATGTCCAAAAACGTGGAAGCGACTTTGTAACTGGGTAACAGGTAGAGGTTGGAACAGTTTGGAGGGCTCAGAAGAAGACAGAAAAATGTGGGAAAGTTTGGAACTTCCTAGAGACTTGTTGAATGTCTTTGACAAAAATGCTGATAGTGATATGGACAATAAAGTCCAGGCTGAGGTGGTCTCAGATGAAAATGAGGAAATTGTTTGGAACTGGAGCAAAGGTGGCTCTTGTTATGTTTTAGCAAAAAGACTAGCGGCATTTTGCCCCTGCCCTAGAGATTTGTGGAACTTTGAACTTGAGAGAGATGATTTAGGGTATCTGGTGGAAGAAATTTCTAAGCAGCAAAGCATTCAAGAGGTGACTTAGGTGCTATTAAAAGAATTCACTTTTATAAGTAAAGCAGAGCATAAAAGTTTGGAAAATTTGCATCCTGACCATGCAATAGAAAAGAAAAACCAATTTTCTCAGGAGAAATTCAAGTTAGCTGCAGAAATTTGCATAAATAATGACGAGTCCAATGTTATTACCCAGGGCAATGGGGAAAATATCTCTGGGCCATGTCAGAGGTCTTCATGGCAGCCCCTCCTATCACTGGCCCAGAGGCCTAGGAGTAAAAAATGTGACTGGGCCCAGGGTCCCCATGCTGTGAGCAGCCTAGGGACTTGGTGCCCTGCATCCCAGCCACTTCAGCCATGGCTGAAAGGGGCCAATGTAGAGCTGGGGCCATGGCTTCAGAGGGTGCAATCCCCAAGTCTTGGCAGCTTCCATGTGGTGTTGATCCTGTGAGTACACAGAAATCAAGAACTGAGGTTTGGGAACATCTACCTAAATTTCAGAGGATGTATGGAAATGCCCAGATGTCCAGAAAGAAGTTTGCTGCAGGGGCAGGCCCTCATGGAGAACCTCTGCTAGGGCAGTGAGGAAGAGGCCACACAGAGTCCCTACTGGGGCACTGCCTAGTGGAGCTGTGAGAAGAGGGCCACAGTCCTCCAGACCCCAGAATCGTAGGTACACTGACAGCTGGCACTGTGCACCTGGAAAAGCTGCAGACCCTCAACACCAGCCCATAAAAGCAGCTGGGAAGGTTATACCCTGCAAAGCCACAGAGGTAGAGCTGCCCATAACCATGGGAACCCACCTCTTGCTTCAGTGTGACCCAGATGTGAGACATGGAGTCAAAGGAGAACATTTTGGAGCTTTAAGATTTGACTGCCCTGCTGGATTTTGGACTTGTATGGGCCCTGTAGCCTCTTTGTTTTGGCTAATTTCTCCCATTTGAAATGGCCGTATTTACCTAATACCTGTACTCCTATAGAAAAAAACCTTGAAAAAAGATTAGACAAATGACTAACTAGAATAAACAGTGTAGAGATAACCTTAAATGACCTGATGGAGCTGAAAACTATGGCACAAGAACTTCGTGACACATGCATATGCTTCAATAGTTGATTTGATCAAGTGGAATAAGATATCACTGATTGAAGCTCAAATTAATGAAATAAAGCAAGAAAACAAGGTTAGAGAAAACAAGAGTAAAAAGAAATGAATGAAGCCTCCAAGAAATATGGGACTGTGTGAAAAGACCAAATCTACATTTGATTGGTGTACATGAAAGTGATGGGGAGAATGGAACCAAGCTGGAAAACACTTTTCAGGATATTGTCCAGGAGAACTGCCCCAAACTAGCAAGGCAGGCCAACATTCAAATTCAGGAAATACAGAGAACACCACAAAGATACTCCTCGAGAAGAGCAACCCCTAGACACATAATTGTCAGATTCACTAAGGTTGAAATGAAGGAAAAAGTGTTAAGGGCAGCCAGAGAGAAAGGTCGGGTAACCCACAAAGGGAAGCCCATCAGACTAACAGTGAATCTCTTGGCAGAAACCCTATAAACCAGAAGAGAGTGGGGGCCAATGTTCAACATTCTTAAAGAAAAGAATTTTCAACCCAGAATTTCATATCCAGCCAAATTAAGCTTCATAGGTGAAGGAGAAATAAAATCATTTACAGACAAGAAAATGCTGAGAGATTTCATCACCACCAGGCCTGCCTTACAAGGGCTCCTGAAGGAAGCACTAAATGTGGAAAGGAACAACCAGTACCAGCCACTGCAAAAAACATGCCAAATTGTAAAGACCATCAATGCTATGAAGAAACTACATCAATTAATGGGCAAAATAACCAGTGAGCATCATAATTACAGAATCAAATTCACACATAACAATATTAACCTTAAATGTAAATGGGCTAAATACTCCAATTAAAAGATACAGACTGGCAAATTGGATAAAGAGTCAAGACGCATCAGTGTGCTGTATTCAGGAGACCCATCTCACGTGCATAGACACACATAGGCTCAAAATAAAGGAATGGAGAAAGATCTACCAAGCAAATGGAAAGCAAAAAAAAAAAAAAAAAAAAAAAAAAAAAAAGCAGGGGTTGCAATCCTAGTCTCTGATAAAACAGACTTTAAACCAACAAGGATCAAAAGAGACAAAGAAGGCCATTACATAATGGTAAAGGGATCAATGCAACAAGAAGAGCTAACTATCCTAAATACATATGCACCCAATACAGGAGCACCCAGATTCATAAGGCAAGTCCTTAGAGACCTACAAAGAGACTTAGACTCCCACACAGTAATAATGGGAGACTTTAACACCCCGCTGTCAATATTAGACAGATCAATGAGACAGAAGGTTAACAAGGATATACAGGACTTGAACTCAGCTCTGCACCAAGCAGACCTAATAGACATCTACAGAACTCTCCACCCCAAATCAACAGAATATACATTCTAATCAGCACTGCATCACACTTATTCTAAAATTGACCACATAATTGGTAGTAAAGCACTCCTCAGCAAATGTAAAAGAACAGAAATCACAAAAAACTGTCTCTCAGACCACAGTGCAATCAAATTAGAACTCAGGATTAAGAAACTCACTCAAAACTGCATAACTACATGGAAACTGAATAACATGCTCCTGAATGACTACTGGGTAAATAACGAAATGAAGGCAGAAATAAAGATATTCTTTGAAACCAATGAGAACAAAGACACAACATACCAGAATTTCTGGGACACATTTAAGGCGTGTGTAGACGGAAATTTATAGCACTAAATGCCCACAAGAGAAAGCAGGAAAGATCTAAAATTGACACCCTAACATCACAATTAAAAGAACTAGAGAAGCAAGAGCAAACACATTCAAAAGCTAGCAGAAGGCAAGAAATAACTAAGATCAGAGCAGAACTGAAAGAGATAGAGACACAAAAAACCCTTCAAAAAATCAGTGAATCCAGGAGCTGGTTTTTTTAAAAGATCAACAAAATTGATAGACGGCTAGCAAGACTAATAAAGAAGAAAAGAACGAAGAATGAAATAGATGCAATAAAAAATGATAAAGGGGATATCACCACCAATCCCACAGAAATACAAACTACCATCAGAGAATACTATAAACACCTCTACACAAATAAACTAGAAAATCTAGAAGAAATGGATAAATTCCTGGACACATAAACCCTCCCAAGACTAAACCAGGAAGAAGTTGAATCCCCGAATAGACCAACAACAGGCTCTGAAATTGAGGCAATAATTAATGGCCTACCAACCAAAAAAAGTCCAGGACCAGACAGATTCACAGCCAAATTCTACCAGCGGTACAAAGAGGAGCTGGTACCATTCCTTCTGAAACTATTCCAACCAATAGAAAAAGAGGGAATCCTCCCTAACTCATTTTATGAGGCCAGCATCATCCTGATACCAAAGCCGGGCAGAGACACAACAAAAAAAGAGAATTTTAGACCAATATCTCTGATGAACATCGATGCGAAAATCCTCAGTAAAATACTAGCAAACCAAATCCCACAGCACATCAAAAAGCTTATCCACTACGATCAAGTGGGCTTCATTCCTGGGATGCAAGGCTGGTTCAACACATGCAAATCAATAAACGTAATCCTTAACATAAACAGAACCAAAGACAAAAACCACATGATTATCTCAATAGATGCAGAAACAGCCTTCGACAAAATTCAAAGCCCTTCATGCTAAAAACTCTCAATAAATTAGGTACTGATGGAACATATCTCAAAATAATAAAAGGTATTTATGACAAACCCACAGCCAATATCATACCGAATGGACAAAAACTGGAAGCATTTCCTTTGAAAAAGGCACAAGACAAGGATGCCCCCTCTCACCACTCCTATTCAACATAGTGTTGGAAGTTCTGGCCAGGGCAATCAGGCAAGAGAAAGAAATAAAGGGTATTCAATTAGGAAATAAGGAAGTCAAATTGTCCCTGTTTGCAGATGGCATGATTGTATATTTAGAAAACCCCATCATCTCAGCCCACAATCTCCTTAAGCTGAGAAGCAACTTCAGCAGTCTCAGGATACAAAATAAATGTGCAAAAATCACAAGCATTCCTATACACCATTAACAGACAAACAGAGAGCCAAATCATGAGTGAACTCCCATTCACAATTACTACAAAGAGAATAAAATACTTAGGAATCCAACTTACAAGGGATGTGAAGGACCGCTTCAAGGAGAACTACAAACCACTGCTCAACAAAATAAAATAGGACACAAACAAATGGAAGAATAGTCTATGCTCATGGATAGGAAGAATCAATATCATGAAAACGGCCATACTGCCCAAAGTAATTTATAGATTCAATGCCACCCTCATCAAGCTACCAATGACTTTCTTCACAGAACAGGAAAAAACTACTTTAAAGTTAATATGGAAAGAAAAAAGAGCCTGCTTTGCCAAGACAATCCTAAGCAAAAAGAACAAAGCTGGAGGCATCACACTACCTGACCTCAAACTATACTACAAGGCTACAGTAACCAAAACAGCATGGTACTGGTACCAAAACAGATATATAGACCAATGGAACAGAACAGAGGCCTCAGAAATAACGCCGCATATCTACAACCATCTGATCTTTGACAACCCTGACAAAAACAAGCAACGGGGAAAGGATTCCCTGTTTAACAAATGGTGCTGGGAAAACTGGCTAGCCATATGTAGAAAGCTGAAACTGGCTCCCTTCCTTACACCTTATACAAAAATTAATTCAAGATAGGTTAAAGATTTAAATGTTAGATCTAAAACCATAAAAAACCCTAGAAGAAAACCTAGGCAAGACCATTCAGGACATAGGCATTGGCAAGGACTTCATGACTAAAACACCAAAAGCAATGGCAACAAAAGCCAAATAGACAAATGTGATCTAATTAAACTAAAGAGCTTCTGCACAGCAAAAGAAACTACCATCAGAGTGAACAGGCCACCTACAGAATTGGAGAAAATTTTTGCAATCTACCCATCTGACAAAGGACTAATATCCAGAATCTACAAAGAACTCAAACAAATTTATAAGAAAAAAACAACCCCATCAAAAAAGTGGGCAAAGGATATGAACAGGCAGTTCTCAAAAGAAGACTTCTAAACAGCCAACAGACACATGAAAAAATGCTCATCATCACTGGTCATCAGAGAAATGCAAATCAAAACCACAATGAGATACCATCTCACGCCAGTTACAATGGCAATCATTAAAAAGTAAGGAAACAACAGATACTGGAGAGGATGTGGAGAAATAGGAATGCTTTTACACTGATAGTGGGAGTGTAAATTAGTTCAACCATTGTGGAAGACAGTGTGGTGATTCCTCAAGGATCTAGGACTAGAATTACCATTTGACCCAGCAATTCCATTACTGGGTATATACCCAAAGGATTATAAATCATGCTACTATAAAGACACATGCACATGTATGTTTATTGTGGCACCATTCACAATAGCAGAGACTTGGAACCAGCCCAAATGTCCATCAATGACAGACTGGATTAAGAAAATGTGGCACATATATACCATGGAATACTATGCAGCCATAAAAAATGATGAGTTCATGTCCTTTGCAGGGACATGGATGAAGCTGGAAACCATCATTCTCATCAAACTATCGCAAGGACAGAAAACCAAACACCACATGTTCTCACTCATAGGTAGGAACTGAACAATGAGATCACTTGGACACAGGGTGGGGAACATCACACACCAGAGCCTGTTGGTGGGGGGGGGGGGGCGCTGGGGGAAGGATAGTATTAGGAGAAATACCTAATGTAAATGATGAGTTGATGGGTGCAGCAAATCATCATTTCATGTGTATACCTATGTATCAAACCTGCATGTTGTGCACATGTACCCTAGAATTTAAAGTATAATAATAAACGAACAAAAAAAAGATCATTTCAATTGATGCCAAAAAGCATTTGATTAAATTAAGCATAGTTTCATGACAAAACTCAATAAACTGGGTATAGAAAGAATATACTACAACATAATAAGAGCCATATATGACACACCTACAGCTATTAACACACTGAATGGAAAAAAACTGAAAGCCTTTCCTGTAAGATTCGGAAAATCACAAGGATGTTCACTTTACCACTGTTCTTCAACACAGTACTGGAAGTCCTGGCTAGAGCATCAGACAAGAGAAAGAAATAAAGAGAATCCTAATTGGAATGGAAGAAGTCAAAGTATCTTTGTTTGTAGATGATATGATCTTATATTTGGAAAAAATCTAAAGACCCTACTAATAAACTATTAGAACTAATAAATAAATTCAATAAATTTGCAGTATAAAAAATTAACATAAGAAAATCAGTAGCATGTTTATATGCCAACAGCAAACAATCTGTAAAAGAAATCCAGAAAATAATCCAATTTACAGTCGCTAAAAATAAGATTAAATATTTAGGAATTAACTAAAGAAGTGAATGTAAAGAAACTAAAGAAGATCTCTACAAGGAAAACTATAAGGCATTGATGAAAGAAATTGCAGAGGACACCAAAAAAAATGGAAAGATATTTCATATTCATGGATTGGAAGAATCAATATTGTTAAAATGTCCATCTCATGTAAAGCAATCTGCAGATTCAATGCAATCCATATCAAAATACCAATGACATTCTTCACAGAAATAGAAAAAAACAATCCTAAAATATATATGGAAACATAAAAGACTCAAAATAGCCAAACCTATCCTGAGCAAATAGAACAATACTAGAGGAATCACATTACCTGACTTCAAATTATACAACAGTTATAGTAACCAAAATAGCATGTTACTGGCACAAAAACCAACACATGAACAAGTGGATAGGGATAGAGAATGTGGAAACAAATCCATATGTCTACAATGAACTCTTTGGCAAAGGTGACAAACATATACATTGGGAATAGGACCGTCTGTTCAATAAATGGTGCTGGGAAAACTGGATGTCCATATGCAGAAGATTGAAACTGGACCCCTATCTCTTGCTATATGCCAAAATCAAATCAAAATGGATTAAAGACTTGAATCTAAGACTTCAAACCATGAAACTGCCCACCAAATCATAGGCAACCAAAGCAAAAATGGACAAACTGGCTCACATCAAGTTAAAAAGCTTGCGTACAGTAAAGGAAACAATCAGCCAAGTGAAGAGGCAACCTACAGAATGAGAGAAAATATTTGCAAACTATCCATCTGACAAGAGATTAATAATCAGAATATATAAGGAGCTAAAACAACTCAATAGGAAAAAATATAATAATCAGATTGAAAAATGCGCAAGAGATCTGAATAGACATTTCTCAAAAGAAGACATACAAATGGCTAACATTTTATGAAAAGGTGCTCAACATTGTTGATCATCAAAGAAATGCAAATCAAAATTACAATGAGGCATTACCCCTCTCCAGTTAAAATGGCTTTTATCCAAAACACAGGCAATAAAAAATGCTGGTGAGGGTGTGGAAAAAATGGAACCCTCATACACTTTTGGTGGGAATGGAAATTAGTACAACCACTATGGAGAACAGTCTGGAGGGTCTTCAAAAACTAAACATAGAGCTACCATATGATCCAGCAATCCCACTACTAGGTGTGTACCCAAAAGAAGGGAAATCAGTATATCAAAGAGATATCTGCACTCCCATGTTTATTGCAGCACTATTCACAATAGCCAAGATTTGGAAGCAACCTAAGTGTCCGTGAACAGATGAATGGATAAAGAAAATGTGGTATATATACATAATGGAGTACTATTCAGCCATAGAAAAGAATGAGATTCTGTCATTTACAACAACATGGATGTAATTGGAGGTCATTGTGTTAACTGAAATAAGCTAGGAACAGAAAGACACACTTAACATGTTCTCACTTATTTTGGGGAGCTAAGAATTAAAACAATTGATCTCGTGAAGATAGAGAGTAGAACAATGGTTACCAGAGGCTGGGAAGGATTGTTGGTGATAGGTGAGAGGGAAGTGGGGATGGCTATGGGTACTAAAAATAGTTAGAAAGAATGAATAAGACCTAGTATTTGATAGCACAACAGGGTGACTATAGTCAATAATTATTTAATTATACATGTAAAAATAAAACTATAATTGAATTGTTTATAACATAAAGGATAAATGCTTGAGGTGATAAATACTGCATTTACCCTTATGTGATTATTATGTATTGCATGCCTGTGTCAAAATATCTCATGTATCCCATAGATACACCTACTATGTACCCACAAAAATTAAAAAAATTTTTAAAAGCTTGACATTGACATCACACACACAAAAATCTACAGACCACTATTGCATGTGAATATAGACACAAATATTCTAAACAAAATTTTAGCAACATGAATACAACAATATATAAAAAGAATCATAAATTATGACCAAGCAGGGTTTATCCCAAGTATGTACTTTTTGTTTATCACTCAAATATCAATCATCTATTTCATTATATTAATGAACTAAAAAAGAAAAACCATATGATCATCTCAATATTGCGGAAGAAATGTTTGAAAAAATTTAACATCCATTCCTGATAAAAATTCTCAGTAAACTAGAAATAGAAGGGAACTTTTGAATTATAAAAACCATCTGCAAAAAGATTCACAGCTAATATCAGATTAACTTAATTATGAAAATCGGAATGATTTCTAAAGGGCACAGGACAAGAATGTCTGCTCTCAACACTTCTATTCAACACTGTATTGGAAATTATAGACAGTTCAATAACACAGGAAAAATAAATCAAAAGCATTCAAATGGAAAGAAAAAGGTAAAACAGTATTTATTAAAATGACATGATTATTTATTTAGAAAATAATCTGCATGGAATGCATGAAAAACTACTAGAGGTAATAAATGAAGTTAACAAGGTTGCAGATATAAGCCCAATATACAAAAATCAATTGTATTTCTATGTTCCTCCAGTAAAAAAATTGGTCATTGAAATAAAAAAATACCATTTTACAACAGCATTAAAATATAAGTAATGCTAAGAGAGAAATCTGACAGGATGTTTATAAGGCCTGTAACATGGAAAACTATAAAACACTGCTGAGAGAAATTAAAGAAGACACAGATGAGGGAGAGAAATACCTAGTTGTGTTTTAGCACTCAATTGTTAAAATGTCAGTTCTCCCCAGATTGATCCATAGATTCAAGTGAATTCCTGTCAAAATTTATTCCCACCTTTTTGGTAGAAATTGATGAGCTAATTCTAAAATTCATGTGGATATACAAAAGTCAGCTAGGTGCAGTGGTTCATGACTATAATCCCGGCACTTTGGGAGGCCAAGGCAGGAGGATCACTCGAGCTCAGGAGTTCTGGTCCAGCTGTGGCAACATAGCGAGACCCGATTGCTGCTATAAAAAAAAAAAAAAAAAAAAAATAGCTGGGTATGGCTGGCGGTGTGTGCCTATAGTCCCAGCTACTCAGGAGGCTGAGGTGGGAGAATCACTTGAACCTAGGAGGTCAAGGCTGCAGTGAGCCATGATTACACAGCTGCACTCCAGCCTCAGTAACAGAGCTGAGATCGTGTCTAAAAAAAAAAAGAGAGAGAGAAAGAATAGGTGGGCAAGCATTATCTGCTTTTATAAAGCAGATATTATAAAGCTTCAGTTTTCAAGACAGGAGGTTGTTGGCATTTAGACAGACAAATAGAGAAATGGGACATAATAGAGACTCCAGAAAAAAACCCACATGTATATGAACAATTGATTTTTGATGAGGGTGCAAAATTAATTCAGTGGGGAAAGGATAGTGTTTTCAGGAAATGATATTAGCCCAGTTGGGTGTCTGTATGTAAAAAAAAAAGAAAAAAGAAAGAAAAAAGAACTTGGATTCGGATTCATACCATGCACTGTATGCAAAAATCAACTCAGGATGGCTCACAGATTTAAACACAAAACTTAGAATATTTTCATGCCTTTGGATTTGGCAAAGGATTTTTAGCTATGACACCAAAAGTAAAATCTATAACAAAAAAGTAGGACAAATCAGACATTACCTAAATTAAGAACTGTGCACCTCAAAAGACACTGCTGAAGGAATAAAAAACAAGCCATGATAGGGAGGAAATATTTGCAAAGTATATATCTGATTTAAAAAAAACTTAAGTTCAGAGTATGTAAAGGACTTACAAAACTCTATTATAAAGAAACAAACAACCTCCTCCCTCAAAAGTGGAAAAAAGACTTTTGAACAGACACCTTACTAAAAATAAATAAATAAGCGAATGGGAAACAAGACCTGAAAACATGTTTATCATCATTTGCCATTAGGAAAATGCAAATTAACCCCAAATCTGGCACTACATACCTGTAAGAATGGCAAAAATTAAAATGTCTGACATGCAAACGTTGAAGACATGGAGGAACTGGAACCTCCATGTACTATAGGTGTGAAGGTAAAATTGCACAGCCACTTTGGAAATGAGTTTGGTAGTTTCTTAAAAATTTAAACATACACCTGATTAGATAGTCCACTTTACTTGGAATATTGGATATTTATCCAAGACAAATAAAATCCATCCATCCATCCAAAGACATATATACAAATATTCATTGCAGCCTTATTTGTAAGAGCCCAAACTGGCGATAGCCCAAATGTCCATAAGTGAATCTAATTATAACCATGATGAGTGAAAGAAGCTGGTCAGTAATAGAGTACATACTGCATGATTTCATTTATGTAAAATTCTAGAAAATGCAGTGAAGTGCATTGTACTAGAAAGCAGATCAGTGGTTGTGAGGCATCATGTGGTAGGCACCAAGAGGGAAGAGGGTGACATTGAAAAGGGACACAAGAATTCTCTAGGAAGTGAGGGATATGTTTATTGTAATGATTACGGTGAGGATTTCCCTGGTAAACACATGTGCCAAGACAAGTGTTAAAACTCACCAAATTATGTACAGCAGTTCCTGGAATAAAATTGTTTCATAACTGGTGCCACTATGTAAAGTTTGACGTTCTTTCCATGTCTGCGTGGGTTTTCTCTGGGTCCTCATGTTTCCTCCCACATCTCAAAGATGTGCACATTAGTTGAATTTGCATGGTCCTAGGTATGTTCCCAGGACCACCAGACAACTATTCGTTCAACATGCTGCTGCGTACTTGCATGCCCCAGGCTCTCAGCCTCCCTGATGCAGTACTCTAACTTTCAGG
Source organism: Gorilla gorilla gorilla (assembly GCF_029281585.2). Classification (NCBI taxonomy): domain Eukaryota; kingdom Metazoa; phylum Chordata; class Mammalia; order Primates; family Hominidae; genus Gorilla; species Gorilla gorilla. The sequence goes on along the minus strand of NC_086017.1, from coordinate 111,831,193 downwards.
ATCCTCCTCTGGCATATCCTCCTGTTCAGAGTTCCTTCTCTAGTTTACTAACTTATGTTTCTCACTCAGCTCTTGACTCCATCAATTCTTACATTATTTGAAGCTTAAGTTAAAAAAAACTCCCTTCACCTGCACAAGTTCAGCTAGGTACTCAGCATCTCCATGAAGAAAGCAGAATGTAGACAAAACAAGGAAAGCAAATTTGACAGCTTAGAGATATACAACTTAGGTCTTAAAGAAGCTTGTTTCTAGATGAATAGATCCTTCACACTGTTTTATAAGTACAAGTTGCTAATTAACTCAAGGTTATGAAGCCAAAAATTTAGAGGGCAAGATGCCTTAGACAAACTGAAGAATAACCTGCAAATATCACTTAGGTGTTTAAGGGGCAGTACATCTCTGTGCTATAAGAAGAATTGTGGAAGAGAACTTCATGCTCTGGCCAAATGTACCTCCACTGGAGGAGGACACTTGTCCAATTGGATCATGGGTCTAATTCAGGAAAGTGATTAAAGAAATAACATTTGGGATGAAAACATGGAACACTGGGTTTCCCATTTCAAATAAGTCATATTAAAATTATTTTTATTAGCATCCCTTAGAAAAACCACAGCATAGCTTCAAATATTAATTGCATACATACAAGCCTTTTAAAAATCTCCTAGCATAATACTTTACAGAGACTAAAAATATGGACAAATAGGTTAAATGACTGCACAAAGTTGACTTCCAAGATTTGAAAGATGTATGAGTTTTAATAGAAGTCTCATTTGAAATAATGAAATTAACGTTGAGCCCTTAAAAAAATCAAACATGAATTGGCCAGGCGTGGTGGTGGGTGCCTGTAGTCCCAGCTACTCGGGAGGCTGAGGCAGGAGAATGGCGTGAACCTGCGAGGCAAAGCTTGCAGTGAGCCGAGATCACGCCACTGCACTACAGCCTGGGCGACAGAGCGAGACTCTGTCTCAAAAAAAAAAAAAAAAAAAAAAAAAAAAAAAAAAAAAAAAATCAAACATGACATGATTGAAAACTATGACACTTATTTGAGCAGTGGTCTAGATGTCTTCTAATCTCGTGGATTTCACTGACTTCCCCAAGGAGAAAGTATTCTTAAAAAATGCCATACAATCATTGTACCAAAATTCTATCAGTCTACGGTTGCATAGAAAAGGAAAAAGAACAGCTTACCAGATGCCCACTTTATAGCTTTTGACACATGTTTTTTGACACAACTTCTGTGTGTGGGGTTTGTTTGTTTTACCTCACCTTGTTCCAGAAACAAATTAAAACAACTTACAAAATCACATAAATTAAGACTCCAAGTAAAATAAGCAAGAAATAAGGGTGGGAACGAAAAATAAAGCCAAGAATGATGTCAAAGAATGCACATCACAAAGACCTATACACTTAATATGGGTGGGGGATGTATTTGGCTCTAATTTTCTACCAGTCAACACAGAAGGAGAAACCTGGTTACAATGTCAAAAAATAAATACTGTTGCTCTGGAAAAATAGCCACAACTTTTCATATTTGACACAGCAGTCAGACATTTTCTCCAGGGTTGTTATTTTTTAGGAGGTACTATATGATACAGTAAGCAATGTCTAGCAACACTCTTACTATGTACAATAGGGGGTTTCATGGCTGATTCTTATAATAGACTTCAGTGTAGGTATTACACAAAATGCACTATACTAAAGCATGATTTAATAAAATATTTTAAAGTGGGCCAATACTATTTTCAAGAACTGTGAAAGATCTGAGATTTTTACCCTATCTGCAAGCTAACATGCAGTTCATAGAGGCTGGCAGGAGACACAAAACACCTGGGTCAAAGACAAAGGAAAGGACAGTTTATTACAGCAATAGCAGTAGCCTGAATATCAGCATTTGCACTAGTTCTAGGAGCCCAAATTCTCACAGGACAACACAAAGAGGTACAGGTGATAGGTACACATGCCATGGGTTGTTTTACAGAAGAGGAATGACAAGCTTAGAGAATTTAAATCTTTTATAGTGGGAAGTGATCATGTATTCACATTGCCCCAGAGGGAGATGTTACCTTTATTATATGGAACAGAACACAAATTTCTATCTTCCAAGGATATTTTATGTGCAAATATTCTTTACAAGATATTCTGGAACATAGGGAGTTAGTGCCTCTGCTCATAGGATGTGCGGAAACATTAGTTACCCTTGCAAAATTGTCTCCCAACAACTGCACATTCTAGGTCATACTCAAGTGTTCTCTGACATAATCTAGAACTAACCCCTAGGCTATTGGGAGGAATTGATGAATTCTGTTTCATTTGACACTTACTCATCATGTACTTACTGTATTCTTATATTCTAGGCACTAGAGACAGTAGCAAAAGAGGCACAGTTGCTTTCTGTAGTGTTACTCCTCCCTAGTCTGAGGAGAGCCCTAATACTTTCAACATCTTCACTGAATGTTCAAGTGTCCTACTAGCTAAGATAATGCAGCCATTTTTTTTCTGACACAATAATTGGAGATTGTGCTTCATTTAATTAGCCTGCAGTCAGTTGCGAAACTGCAAATAATGATTGCTAAGGTGGATTTGACTTTGCCTGCTGGCCATGCAGAGGCCAATTCCTGAATTCCTGCTGGCCAAGCAGAGGTCAGTTCCTAACTCTTGCACCAGCCCCTCATAAATGTTTTGAAGAACCAGCCTTCTTTACAATATTTCTGCTGGGTTTGTTCCCCTCAGAAAACCTGTCATTTCCTGCTAACACAGTGGCCTCACTGGCTTAATGTGATGGCAATGACATATAGGAGCAGAACCAGCAGTGCCAGCTGGATAAATGTCCTAACCCGGATTGAGGGAGCTGCTTATTCAAGTAAAAAATCAGAGATGAAAAAGACCTGTTAAATAACCCAGTGCCTCCTGTAGTCACTGCCAGAGCATTCCTATGGTGAGAGCTTAGACCCAGCCAGCTCTAAATGACTTTAACAAGGTGCCTTCTCACACTTTATTTGGAAGACAGGGCTGTCTCTTCCATTTTTTCTTCTTTTTCCTTTTTGATAAGTTTTCTAACTAGAATTTCATTTGACCAGTGTTATTTAATTTTTCTCTTACTGTTTTTGGTTCAGCTACAGCACCCCAATGAGGTAAGCGATTTTCAAAGAGTCAGTATAAATATACCAACAAGGTTTAAAGTGCTTTATTAACGCAGCCATTCCACCCATGCGTCTATATATTTTGACCAAAGTGATGTAGGGGGAAAGGATACACATGTGGACTTCAGAGGTAAATATGCCCAGGTTAGAATTATAGTTCTACTTAATTGGGGGCTTATCATTTTCATTATTATTGTTTCCAGTGACTGCCATTTAGTAAATGTTTCCTGTGTGTCAGGCTCTATGGCAACTACTTTCGAAAAACTGCTAGCAAATGTATGAAATTGATACTGTCATCTTTATTTTAGAATCTAAAATGTAGTAATTAAGACTGGAAGCACTATAGTTAAATGGGCTGCTTAAGATGCCAACACTGTGACCTTGGACTTTCACTTGACCTCTCTGTGTCCAGTTTATCTATCTGTAAAATGGGGATGATGACAATGCCTGCCTCATAGACCGTTTTGAGGAATAAATGTCTTAACATGTGTAAACTGATTCAATCAGTGCCTAACATGGAGCAAGCATTTAAATGTCATCAATATTGATAATATAGAGATGAAGTTTGCTCAAGGATAATTCATTAGTAAGTGGCATCCGTTATTAAGCAGTAGAATATACTAGCATTGTCAGGACACTTAACCTTTTTTCCTCAGCTTTTCTTAATGGCAAAATGGGGATAATGCCATATCTCCTGCAGAGGCACTGGGAAGATTAAAATACAGTAAAGTAGGTAAAGACTCGATTACAGAACTCAGTCCATAGTTGAGGCTCACATAGTAACAGTGCTCTCTCTATGTCTCTACATCTACATCTGTTGAATATATATGTATACACATATATATTATAACGTAATGTATAGCTTTGTAGCCAAAGACTTACTCTTAAATGTTTCTCATAATACAGGAACTACAGAATGGCTCAAAATATATCTTTATGAGTTTACTCCCATTTAAAAGAATTGGGTTGGTTTACTGGATAATTAAAAACAGTTTCCTTCTTAATAAGGTTTTATTTTATATTTTTAAAATTTTGATAGTTTTTAATATATTATTTCTGGATTCTTTAAAATAGTTTATCAAATGTTTCAAAACTGCCTAAATACTTCTTCTTTCACAAATACAGATCTGCCATAATTTGAATTTTTATATCACAGAAGGAAGAGACACAGTTACAACTTAGCAGAAAGAAAGAAATGTGGTGATATGTTTTTGCTGTTGTGCTTTTTTTTTTTTTTTTTGGTGTGTGTGGGAAAGGGTGTGATGTCATCTTGTCTCCACCCCCTGTGAGTAAGCCCACTGCACAGCTAAGTGCAGCCGCCCGCCTCTGTCACTGGGAGACAGTCCACTTAAATGCAGCTCCAGGGTTGCGAGGCACCCACCAGCATCATTCCCCGTGCGAGGTGGCAAATGCAACATGCTCTCCAGCTTGGGGTGTCTACTTCTCTGTGGAAGTATTACACTAGCCCTGGGAAATGCACAGAAATTGCCAAAAGGCAAGTAGCCTGATGTTTTATGTTTTAAAAATAATATTAAGATATAGACGTTTTTAAATGTTGGTTTTAAATATGATCTGCTTTACCATATGGGGGGAATAGAGTTATTCTGCAGAGATTCAAAGTTCAAATGTGTGAAGGGGTCTCTTAAACTTTTACTTTCCCCTCCTGTTATTTACTTTTCAATTACAGCTCTTTATTGCAAAAATGAAAACAAACTTATTACATTGAGCAGCTGTTAATCAGAGCTTGAACTGTATACTTTCTAACTATAGTGCTTGTGTATTGAATCATATTGTGTAAATGGATATTATAGTCTGTTAGAAAGAGTTGTTTGGTGTTTTTAATCCTCCTCCCCAGAGACTGAATCAGTACTAGCTTACGATTCAAAAGAAGCTAGTTCTGAAACCTTGAATCTTTGGTGTGAACCTCAAACATACCTGTTGACTAGGAAGCTGAGGGAGTCTAGGCAGGTCAGACCAAAGTACGGTCATGTGCTAATTTGCAGACACGTCCCTCCAGTGGAGTTTGGAAGAGGGCTTGAGCTGTTGGACAGGACACTCCCCCCTTTCTTGGCTAAATTGCTCTCATTTTAATGTTGGTATTTTGTTTACAAATGTTATCAGAAGAAAATTAAAATTTCTAAATTTTGACCCTAAAAACAACCCTTTGAGCCCATCAGAACCAAAACAAGAGGCTGTTGCCTCTCTCCTGTCTCTGAACATAGATGTTGCATGTACTTTTGTTTCTCTGCAGAGGCACTTCTCTAAGCCAACTCTAGGTCTGTGAAGGCTTTTTATGGTTGCAGACTGCTGTAGTCAGCAGGATTGTGAAAAACAGGCTGGAATTTACCATACAGTCATGATGGAAAACATCAGAGGTAATGCAGAGCTGCAGGCTTGTCAAGAACCTGGTGTGCCTAAAGTCAGAAAGAAAGGTTGTTAGTGTCAGAATATCCAAAAGATCATCCCTAGGTCCTCTCTCTGGGTAGTCTGCCCCAGGATCATCTTGTCCCAAGTGAAAACTGTTCTTTCCTCGGTGGGTAAAGTGAAACTTGAATCCAGCATGTGAAGGCTGAAGCGGTTGGCTAGTTGATATTTCACATGATAATGTGAACAGCAATAAAAAAGACTAAGTAAACTTTCTCAACTCTGATCAAATAATTAAAGAAAAATAAAAAACAAGCACTCTTAGATCTTTTCCTACGAAGAGTTTTACTCCTTGATCACAATAAAACTGTGATTTAAATAAATCAATTATGAGCCACAAGCATTCAGAGTTAATTGTACCTACTAATGGAATATTTAATAGTGACATATCATTTGAGAAGAGTCTGGGGTTTTCTCAGGCTTAATACCTACAGAAGGCTTTTATTTTACTTTTTATTCATTGCATAGGGATGATATAGGTGCAACTTTGTTACTGCAAACTTCTGGAAAATCCCAGTGCTTTAATTATCATGTTGCAATCACTAGACACAAATCTCTTGACACAATTTTTCTTTATTTATAATGGGAAAGAAAAAAAAAACATAGTTGTCGAAAATGGCCACAAAACTTTTGTTGTTTATTTAAAAAATATTTGTAGTTTGGTAATTTGGAGAAAAACATCAAATTATAATAATGATAAAAGAAATGGCAAGGCTTGTTTTTAATACTATGTTTTTTCTTTATTGGAAAGCTATTGAGGACCTTTTAGCTGAAGTCATCTTTTTCAAACTGTGCTCCAGGCATAGGTGCACTGTTTGTCCTACAATGGGTAAAGTTTGGGGTGAGGGTGGAAGGGCAGCTGATTCCTGTCAATAACTTGTGGAGTCTTTAAGGGGGGAATCACAATAAGTGTTAGCAGTTTGCTCATTCTCAATAAAGAAACCTGTACAACTTTTTGTTTCTCACACTCATTTGACTAAGAATCCTCTTTTCCATAGAAGATCTATAATATCTTAACAGGGGTTTGTCTGTCACAGGACACATTTGGGGAAATGTTGAGTTAAAAAAGAAGAAAAAGGAGTAAAATTTTTACTTTTATTCTTCCTTCTACTTTAGAGTTGGTTAAATACTATTTGTGACTTAAGAAGCGGTTAGAATTCTGGAGCTAGAAAAGATATTCATGACCACTTAGTCTAGTGATTCCCAGACCTTTGGATTTATGGACCAACAAAAATACACAAATATTTTAACATCGGGGTCCTGTTATAGAGAGCATACTTGAATTTTGCTATGTGAGGATGCTCAAAGGGAACAGGGGAGAATGCCTAGTGTTTATAAAAGTGAACAATTTTAACAGATTTATACAATAAATAAATTTAATTTCATAAATAAGTCCATTGTTATTTTTCTCATTTTCCCACAGACTAATGAAAAATTGATCACAGGCCAATATTTGGAAACCAATGACCTAACATAACCATTTATTTTACAAATGAAGATACCCCAAAGCAGGGCAGATTCAGTAACTTTCCCATGTTAATGGTGGAGCCAGGACTTGATACCTAGCTTCTCATTCAAAATCCATGTTCTAACCTGCCTCCTGTAGGCAGGTTCCTCTGACCCCAACCTTAGGAATGACATTCTGTAGTGTACGTGTGAATGCTACCTATTCCTTGAATATAAGAGTTTCTTGTAAATTTCTTTAACAGTATTTTAATTTTAACTTTTTTTCCTAAGAACATATCTACATTTTTATGTACATATTTTATATATATTATATATACAAAATTATATATATATAACCATATATAGTTATTTATAAGAAGTCAGTTGTTATATGTGGTGTGCCTATTTGCATACCTAGCCACATACTTTGTTATAAAAAGTAAGTTATTAGAAGATTTTTGCTTAGTTTTTAAAAGCTTGGAGACTATTATTAATGGAGCTTTTCTCCTCCCCACCACTAAATGACTATAGTTTTGTCAAATTATTTATTTTTGTTAGCCTCAGTTTTCTCATTTGTAAAATGGGACTAATGATAACTATCTCATAGTATTTTAGGATTAAATGAGATAAGAGACACAAGTCTGGCACATAACAGATTTTCAATAAATCCTTATTGGGTCATAGAAAAGGGGATCAATGTTGAAAAACATGCACACCGAATAACACATGATCTTGTATTCAAAATGTAAGACAAATCCCTTGTAGGAAATGAGGTGGTGTGAACTTGGCAGAAAGATGGGGTAAAGGACTGCAGTGTTGTTCTACGTGGCAACAAGGGAGGCTTCTACTGCATTCTAGGCTGACCATTGTCTGCCCATACGGCCAACATTACCCTGTGGAAAGCTGCACCTTTGCTCTAAGATCAGCTTTTCCACAGAGATTTGTAAGATGTCATAGACTCTCCAGGTGAGCTCCTGTTAAGCTTGTTTCTCAGGAGGTGAATTAGACCATACTAGAGAAGAATTTTCACATTGTTTATACCTTTGGAAGCCCCTGTGCTCCAGCTACCTCTCAGAATCTTTATTCTTGGCACCATTGGCCTTTTTTCTTTTCCTGGCAAACAGGCTAAAATAAAAACCAGTGAGAACAATATGTAATGAAAGGAGCCAACAAAATCTTATAGTGGGAGAGCAGGCCCTTGACACACCTCTGCATGGAAACTCCAGTATACAGAAGATTGTAATTAGCCCAAAGGCAATGGCTATTATTTTTAAGCAAGTGTGAGAAAAACCACAGAGGAACCTCCAAGGTACAAGTGTAATCTGATGGCCAGAGGGCATGGGGATCTTGGGTGTGACTCTTGGGATATGGCAGAGGGAAGAGGCAGCTGGCTCTTTGCTTTGGGTTCTTACCTAACAGAATAGAAATCTCTGACTTTAGGAACAAAACACAGAGCAGATGATAATCATAACAGTAACTGCCATAGCTATTAATAACTATTACCATTATTATTATCACAGATAACATTCTTTGAGTATATCCTGCATGTGGTAATTTAGTGCTTCATATTTTCATGTGGAAAACCTAATTAAATTATTGAAGCTCCTCCATTGTCTTTGTCTGTTTTGTGCTTCTATGACAAAATACCTGAGACTAGGTAATTTGCAAAGAACGGAAATTTATTTTTCACAGTTCTGGAAACTGGGAAGTCCAAGTTCAAGGTGCTGGCATCTGGTAGGGCCTTCTTGCTGCATCCTCACATGGTGGAAGGCAGAAAGGCAAGAAAAGGATAAATTTCCTCCATAAGCCTTTTTATAAGGGCACCCAATCCCATTCACAGGGAAGGAGTCCTCATGGCCTAATCACCTCTTAAAGGTCTCAGCTCCTAATACTATCGCACTGGCAACACCCGAATTTTGGAGGGAACACATTCAGACTATAGTACCTATGAAGCAGGTAAACCTATTATTCCCATTTTACAGAGCATAAAATTGTGCCTCAGAGTGTTTAAGTAATTTACTCCAAGTAATATAGCTAGAAAGTGGCAAATGACTATACCTTTAATTTTGATGCAATATTAGTTCCCTGCTCTATGTAAAGATACATTAATTCATTCAAGTAACAAATTATATTGGATACACAGAGCACTGAGGCTGGGGAGACAAAGCTTGGCACTTGTCTTCAGGGAGCTGACCAGCTTGTGGAGAAGATAAGGGACTGGTGTGGAAAGGGACAATTACAATAGAGAGGGGTCATCCTTCAATGTGGGCGAAGCACAAAGCATTTTGAGAAGAAAAGGATCCAATCTGGATGGGAGGTATGAAGAATTATGAGAGAATAAGAAACCCAAATAGAGGTCTTGAGTACAAACACAAGTTGAGACAAGGAGAAGGATTGCTGAGAGGTGAGGGGCTTTCTCAACAAAGGTAGCTGCTGGCCCAGAGCCCAGGCAACCCCAGGGGCCAAAGCTCAGTGAGTGTTAAAGTACTGAGAGGGAAGCCTAGACTGAAAAAACCATACAAGATGTAACTGTGCTCTCCTTGTCTCTATCTGGCCTGACTCCTCATGATTGATTACAAAGAGGAAATAAAATGTTGTCTTTGGAGAGGAAGGCTCTTACATCTTGCTCTGTCAACTTTCCAGCTGCTCACCTGGCAGCTGGCTCTCCATGGAGCCCTTCCAACCTCACTTTGACAAAACAAGAATGTGTCACTCCAACAGCTCAGTCCACTTCTCCAAGAGGTGGTTGATACTTACGGGAGGCTGCAGAGGATCTCATCCACCTTAAGTTATGGAACACAGGATACTGGTGAGGAGTGCAAAGCCTACTTGGTGTGGTTCTGCTTTTATTTGAGTAATATATATTTATGTATTGCTGGGACTGTATTAAACAGTACATTAGAAAAAAATGGTTGTGCTGCTAAAAAGAAGCTTAAAACCCACCAAGCAAGAAATTATTTTAGCATCTTTTACAGTTCTAAATTTTCTTGACAGTTTTATTGATGTGTTTGTCTATCAATTAATAAAGATTATCAGTAGTCCTTAATAATTCTTAAAAGTATACTAATAATCATCATGTTACATATCAATGGTGTTTAATGCTGTGTTTATGTAAATTATCTCATTTTATCCTCACACCTGTGAAATATATTATTATTATCTCCATTTCACAGATGAAGAACTAAGCTTAAAGAGTATGTTAGCTATCTGTTGCTGCATAAAAATTTTCCACAATAATCTTTAATTGACTGTTAATAATCCTTAATAATCAATAGTCAACACATCAAGCCCAGATTATTAAGCATCTACTAGGTAAACTGAATGAGATACAGCCCCTGCTATAAAAGAACCTTATATTACAAAGGTAAAAACTGACCAAATATAATTTGTCCTGATGCTAAATTTAGAACCCGAGGTTTAAAAAAATAAAGTTTTCTTGTGTGAATTATACATTCACTAGTTTAGTTTTATAGACTGCTATATTGGGCTATAAGATACTGTTAAGAATTTTTACTGTCTTCCCCTGTCTCCCTTCAAGAAAGAGAGGGGACACAGGGGAACACTTGAAAATAGAAGAATTCATCAATATAATATTATAGCAAAGACAGTTAAAATGTTATAGGCTAATGTGAGTTTACAGAAGGTTTTTTAAAGACATAAGTGAGGTGTTTAATGAAGGGAATGCCATTCAGGAGATGGGACCGATCACTCTATCTGGATCACCACCCTCAGAAAAAATTTCCCTTTTGCTGTTCCCTGATTGCAACTTATAACAGTAGGTATAAACAAGAGAATATTGAAAGTAAATGGGTGAATTTAATAAAATTGATCTCAGAATAAACATAAAATTAAGAAATAGGATACTCTAATGTGATTATCTAGATTATCTAGTTATCTAGAGAGATTACTAGTCAAATAAGAACACACTTGTTAAAATGACCGCCAAAAAGTAAAAATAAATAGTATCAGCTAAAGAAGGAACATGCTAAACATAATATAGAAAAACAATAATTGATATACATATATTCTATTAAAATAACATTTTAAAAGATGATAACCATATTACTATCAGGCATGATATTTAATGCTAAGTGCTTATAAACGTGTGAAATATATATTATTATTAGCTCCATTTCACAGATAAGAAATTAAGTTTAAAGAGTATATTAGTGTAATCCCAGCACCTTGGAAGGCCGAGGTGGGCAGATTACTTGAGGTCAAGAGTTCAAGACCAGCCTAGTCAACACGGTGAAACCCCATCTCCACTAAAAATACAAAAATTAGCCAGGTGTAAAGGCAGGTACCTGTAATCCCAGCTACTCAGAAGGTTAAGGCATGAGAATTGCTTGAGCCCAGGAGGCGGAGGTTGGAGTGAGCTGAGATTGTGCCACTGCACTCCAACCTGTGCAACAGAGCAAGACTCCATTTCAAAAAAAAAAGAGTATGTTAGTTATCTTTTTCTTATAACAAATGTCCACAAAATTATCAACTTAAAATAACACACATTTATTATTTCACAGTTGCTGTGAGTTAGGAGTCTGAGCCTGGTTTAGCTGGGCAGACTCTCCTCTCCTTCAAGATGTCTCACAAGGCAACAGTGAAGGTACTGGCCAGAGGTGAGGTCTGATCTGAAGGTGTGCATGAAGAAGGATTTACTTCCAAGCTCACATGGTTGTTAGCAGAATTCAATTCCTTGAGGATCGTTGGTCAAAGGGCTTCATTTTCTCACTGGCTATTGGCCCAAGGTTGCTGCAGGTCTTTGCCTCATAGGCCTTTCTATTATGGCCACTTGCTTCATCAAAATGTACAAGCCCAGGAGAGTCTGCTGGTAAGATGGAGGTCACAACCTTATGTAGCCGAATCACAGAAGTGACAACCCATCACTTCTGCCATATTCTATTGGTTAGAAGCAACTCACAGGTTTACCATACAAGTTGATTGTATACCTCAGATTATGTAAGAGTCTATCCACCACAAAGAGCTCAATGGCTGGTAGCAAGTGATATAGTGAAACTATGAATATGGGAAATCTAACTCCAGATAATATACTGGTTTAAGCATTAAAACTCCATCAACTTCCTAAAGAATTAAGCATTTTGTGGCAGATGCCAACATTGGCAAACTGCTAATTTGTCTCTCTCAGTGCTTGAAGTTAATTGTAAGAAATCTCTGAGAATTGAGATAAATATCTTAAGAGTACAAAGTAAATATTCAGCACCCAATACGGACCTTGTTTTCTGTATACAGGAGCCCAGTCAATGTCTAGATTCCTTTGCTGGTTTCCTCTGTGGTCCATCAAATGTGGTTGATATCGTGTACAGAGGCACACAAAATTCCTCCAAAATAGAAAAAATGCTTTTATCCCTGCCACCATCTCTTAAAGGAAACGAAAAAAACATAAGAAAAAAATTAACATATTAAGTAATTAACACCTATGAACCTGATGATACAGTCCTGATAAAAATGTGCTTTTCTGGCCAGGCATGGTGGCTCATGCCTGTAATCCCAGCACTTTGGGAGGTCAAGGCGGGCGGATCACGAGGTCAGGAGATCGAGACCATCCTGGCTAACATGGTGAAACCCTGTCTCTACTAAAAATACAAAAAATTAGCCGGGCATGGTGGCACATGCCCATAGTCACAGCTACTCGGGAGGCTGAGGCAGGAGAATCGCTTGAACCCGGGAGGCAGAGGTGACAGTGAGCCGAGATCGCACCACTGCACTCCAGCCTGGTCGACAGAGCAAGACTCTGTGTCCAAAAAAAAAAAAAAAAAAGTGCTTTTCTGAAACTTCAGTGGAGTTGCTTTTAGAGTAAATGGAAGTTACTGTAGGTCTAATTAAACTTGTGTGTAGAGAAAGAAAATATACTTTTATCAGTGGATGTGATGGAAGCAACTAGAAAAACCAGAGGAGTTTCTCTCAGCTCCTATTTAGTGTTAATAAAACAATTTTTCCATATGCTCTCAGGAAAGAAAATTTAGGTTGTACACAGAAAATATTCTAACCATGACACTCAGACTCTCATAGACTGTTTAATACTAGATACCCTGTGTGTCTCTTCTCTAGTGTACAGTCTTCTCTTGTGTTGGGAAGGCCCCAAAAGTGCAGGAGGCACATGGTAGGAAAGGCTGGCTTCAAGGTCTCAGACTACTTTGGCAAAGTTCTGTGGACAGCAAGACTAAATCAGTACTTATTCTACTCCGTATAATATTAGCTTGGGTTTCCCACCAAGAGCCTTCCACAGCAAGATTGTTATAGTGTGTTGTAGGTTTCCCTCACCTACTAAAGCCTTGACATATATTTACAGTGATTGTGATGAACATTTAAGGCCTCTCAGTACACATGCTATGAAGTCAGCTAATGTTCCTTTCTGCGGAATTCTAAAGAAGGAGCTAGAAGATGTGGCATTTTCATAGAAGATTTGTCATCATTCTCCAGTCAAGGATCATACTTTGAAAGCCCAACCATTAGAAAACCAGGGCAAATTCACCCACTTCAAGCATCTGCTGGTCACAGATGCTTGAATTAGAATTAGAATTAGAAATTAATTTTAGAGAAAATTGAGGCCTAAGTCACATCTCACCTATGACATAGCAATTCAATATTTTCTTCATTTAATAAGTTTACCTATGACTATAAATACTATAATGTATATCCCAATACAGGCTATAGCCCAATATATTTAATCCTGGATGCACATGAGAATAATAAAGTTTTCAAAAATATCAGTAATGCTCTGCCTCCCCAACAAATTTATTTTAAATTGGTCTAGGGTGGGATTTTTTTCTTTTAACTCCTCAGGTGATTCTAATATGGCCAGGGTTAAGAACTACTGATTTGGAGCTTTTCGACAATTTGTATGTATAAGTGCTTGATAAATAAATCTTTCTTGATGAGTACAGAGTAAAATTTAAAAGTTGCAAGTACATTTTTCTACTATTTAAGTTTTGATTTCTGTAAATTTAAAAGTATTTTTACTTTTATGCTTCTTTGTTCCAGGATTTTAAAACATTGTTTGAAAAAATTTTCAGACTCCCTCCTGAAGCTATATAAAATAAGTAAATGTGTAAAATTGAGATGAACATTTGGTTTTAGTGTTAGAACATAAGTGCTACTCTCAGAAGCCAGATCTGAGAAGCTGTGACTGTGATTTTTAAGAATGGACTTACATTTATTCATTTTGTCATTTAATTAATATTTTTTAATCATCATATTAGGATTACAAAGATGAATAAGACATTTCCTGCATTTAAGGGGTTTGAAATCAGTTCTGTTTAAAAATACTTGGCCACACAAAAGTCATTTACTTTTATATGAAACTGTTGGTGTGTTAATTCTTTATCCTCATTTAACAACCAACATTTGCAGGAGCTAAGCTATCCCACTGTGTTGCCATGTACTGGCTTTAAGTGATATACATAAGAAGAAGAAAAATGAATTCAAATGTAATCTGTTAAGAAAAACAAAGCACCTCATGATTTCAGTGCAAAATATAGGAGTTAAGCAAATATGCAATGGATTTCCATACTCAGAAAGTACGGGTTATGTAAATTATATTGAAAATAATTTCTTTAATTGTGCACATTTATATATTCCAGCTGATTTTTGTATTTTATGTTAAGGATAATTTTTCAGCATGTAGCATGTCTTATAATCTGAAACATATTTAAAATGTATTCCACTGTTTCTCTAATGTAATGGAAGTTCTCTCTTCTCTGAGTAGTGGTGAATGAAACCTTGCTAAGACTCTGAACAGGGGCGCTTTGCTTACAAGGTGATGCCAAGGTGGAGCTTCAGATATCCTTTCTCATTAAATACAATTCTGTGATTTTTCCATTCTGTTAGCTGATAAGAAAACATTCTGATTTTCCAAGGGTCCTCCTGAGAGGCCACTGTGCACGTGTGTGTGGGTGTGTGAGACCTAACAGGCCTTGCTTCTCTGAGAGCAGCGGATTCTGTCGTTCAAGGAGGGGCTTGGAGTGTCTGCCAAAGTCATGCTGGCAGCGAGCTCTGGAATTCAGTTCTGTTCCAGCTATGTCGGCAGGAGATGCAGGACAATTTCCTTCTCCTTTCACTTTCCCAGATGAAGTTAAGACACTCTGGCCAGTTAGTTTAGAGTAAGGTATCAGATGACCTGGAAGACAGTCCCTCCATTCCTCTCCAGGCCCATCCTCTCCAAACTCCCCTAATGATCCTGCTGTCACAGAATTCTTCCCTAACTATTCCTTTTTACAAGAATTAAAAGGAAAACGATGCTGGGCATGCTCTCCCATATCAGGTTTGCCTAATTTGTAGTTTTGTTATGAGCGGGAAATATAAATACTGAAAATTAGCACCATGGGTTAGTGGGTAAAGTGCAGGAGTCCACGTGAGCCCGAGTAAGTCATTAGGTTGGTGCAAAAGTAACTGTGGTTTTTGCCATTAAAAACCACAATTACTTTTGCACCAACCTAATGCTTCACTTTTCTGAACATCAGGTTTTTTTTCTCTAAAAAAAGGAAATAATAAAAGTATCAGTCCTCTTTAGCTTTCATTAACAAGTAATATTCGGGTGGCATTAGTGGATTTTTTTGATAGTAACTTTCTTAACCAAAGTAAACAAACGTGAAGACCAGGTACATTTTTAGAACTCTTTACCTGCTGATATAGTTTGGCTCTGTGTTCCCACCCAAATCTTGTCTCGAATTGTAATCCCCATAATCCCCACATGTGGAG
The DNA here is from genome assembly GCF_029281585.2 of Gorilla gorilla gorilla. Lineage (NCBI taxonomy): Eukaryota > Metazoa > Chordata > Mammalia > Primates > Hominidae > Gorilla > Gorilla gorilla. Next base: position 111,815,468 of record NC_086017.1, on the reverse strand, counting down.
GGTGGAACTTGGTGGGAGGTGATTGGATCATGGGGGGTGGTTTCTCCCATGCTGTTCTCATGATAGTGAGTTCTCAGGAGAAATGATGGTTTTATAAATGGTAGTTTTTCCTGCACTCTCACACATTCTCTCTCTTGCCTGCTGCCATGTAAGATGTGCCTGCTTCCCCTTCTGCCATAATTCTAAGTCTCCTGAGGCCTCCCCAGCCATGCAGAAGTGTGAGTCAATTAAACCTCTTTCCTTTATAAACTACCCAGTCTTGGGTATTTCTTTATAGTAGTGTGAAAATGGACTAATACATCTGCCTTGGCAGTGATGGAAAGATCTAGACACTCCAGTAGCCTGGACACTGGTACTGAGCAGAAAGACACCCTTTCTGGGTGTCAAAGTCTAGAGTGTCTGAGCCTGTGGTGTGGCATCCACACAGTGAAACAGGATCTGCAGAGAGGAGCCAGGACACTGGGAGTGTTTTCAACATAATTCTTGCCATGAGCATCCCACTCCTGTACTCTCATCCAGCTCTCCCTGAAGGAGTCTGGAAGATCCTGCTCAGAGCATATTTGTCTTTTACGGTGAAACATCTGAAAGTACAGGTTGTGGTCTTTGGTCATTTTTTTCTCCGCCTATCCTTGGGATGCAATTCCATGTGACTTAGCCTGCTCCTGGATGCCTGCTGCAGTCTGTCTGGTCAGTCTGCAGGTACTGGATTGGTTTGATTGTGTGACTCTTTTTCTGCACTCCCTCTTTTTGTTCCTAATCCTTCTCTTTCCTAAACTTTCATCCTCCTTCTCCTGCCCCTCCTCTTTCTGCCTTCTCTCAACATGATGAGAGTCTTCAGAGCATTCTCCTGGCTTCCACCCCCAGCCACTCCTGCTGACCACTTTGGCCCATGTCCTTGCCTCACAGCTGACTCCTCATCTGTTTGGATGCAGCAGGAATTATCCCTTGGAAGACAATGCACACTTTATTTTTTTTAAAGGCAAAAGTGTTGTTTCTATGTCATGCAAAGTATTCCACTTAGTTGAAGAATATCATTGCTTCCTGTTCACTTATCTTGGCATGACCAATCTAGAAAAGCACACATTTATATTCATTTGATCAGCTCTGTGTATATCAGATTAGACAAACCATAACTGTATATTCACACCATAGCATTCCTAAATGGCTTTGGCTATAACATAAATCACTATGTCCCTTGAAGGGTGGCAACAACATATGCACAATAGCAGTCAGACATTATAGTGTTCTTTTGTAAAGCTGGTTTTCAATTTATTCTGGATGTTTGTTCTATTGTAGTTGGAGTTTGATATTTTGAAGAACTTGCAGAGAATTCTGCTGTTTTCCAGTGGATCTTTGAGTTGGATCTTGAGTTCAAATGTCATATTTCTCTTCATTTGTCTTGTAACCAATATTTCCATGGAACTGAGTTTCTGTGTAAAGTGTGCCCAGGAAATGGTGATCCTGTAATTGGTGACTAGATCACAGTTGCAGGCATTTAATACCATTTCAACATATAAACCTCTTTCTTTGATCTCCATTTCTCTGGCTGGCTGTCTTCTTTGCTATACTCAATAGATGACTTCCAAATTTTCCTCTCACTCTTTGTTTACAACCCTCTTCTTTCCCACTTGCGTGTCTTCTCAGGTTCTAATTCTTGTGCTTGGAAGACCCTCATCATCTCTGCTATGGTAACTTTATATGTTCTGTTGGGTTTTAGACTTTTATAACCCATATTAATAGTGAATACTGGAAAAAAATGTGTATTTCAATGAGCTTTCCAAATCCAGGTGTGTATGTGTTTGCACTGTGCATGCCATGTTGGATTGTTGTGCTGGTTTCATCTTGTGATACAAATAAAAACCAAGGGAGGCTGAGGCGGGAGAATGGCGTGAACCTGGGAGGCAGACCTTGCAGTGAGCAGAGATCATGCCCTGCACTCCAGCCTGGGTGACAGAGCAAGACTCCATCTCAAAAAAAAGAAAAAAGAAATAGATGAAAGTCCTACAAACCGACTAAATTTGGTGTGACACACAATGAATTTTTGAATGATCAACATATTGGCAGTAGTATGGTTTAGGGTTTTGCTCTAATGTATAATAACCTACTTGCAAAATTCTTTATAGACAGTGTTTCAGCAAAACAAGTGATTTTGAACATTATCCCATTTTATGAACAACTCAAATTTTAAATATTGATATTACAACTGAGTTACCAGAATGACTAATAAGAAATACCATTGGATTACTTAGAGAATTAACAATACTTCATAGTACAGGTTAGTCAAAATTCCTTCTCCACATGTTCTTGGCAATAAATCCCATTTTCACAAATTTTCAAAAACATATCAGTGCCTTTTCAAATATTCTCAGGTGCCTTTCTCAGATGTTTACAAGGAATGTGCATTGAGTCTTATAATCCCATAAATTTGTGAGCTGAATTGCGTTATATAATACTTGTTCTTTATTGGCCATTCAGTGCAAACATCTGTTTTCACTTATGTTGGAAAATTAAGACAACAAGTATTTACTGTGGTGTTTTCCAAAGTCGTCATAACCCATGGCTCAGATGTCATCTGTAAGGTTTCCGTGGTGTCCCAGAAAAGTCCATTTCAAACATTCCTTTTCATGGTTGGAGGTTGATAGGCCACAAAGGGACCACAGATGTTAACACTAAATAAATTTCCTGTGAATTATCAGATAATTTAAAAGGCATTAAAGGATAAGCATTAGCAGAGTAAAGATCCTTTTAGGGATATCTCTTTCTAGGGACTTTATTATTTTGTGAGAGTAATCTTCTTTTAAAAAAATGGCAAGAAACATTTACCTCTGTTTGTCAGCTCTGAATCTAAAGTCCCTCTCTCACCTACCCTTTTTCATTTACGAACTTGCATCCTACATCTACAAGGCCTGGTTGTGGAAGATAATTAGATGGATATGAAAGAAATTTTATGACTTGACTTTGTTTTATTGAAATATGGCTATTTAACAAACCTAGAGATAATGACTCTCACTCTCAATATATGGAGAAGCAAAGAATCACTGAGCGCAGTGGTCCTCTAGCTTCAGCAAGCATCATCATCTCTTAGAGGGCTGGATAAACTCAGAACACTGGGCTCCATCCCCAGAGTTTCTGACTCAGTAGATCTGAGGTGGGATAGTTTGAATAATTTGCATTACTCACAAGTTCCCAGATGATACTAGCAATGCTGGTCCTGGGATCACATTTTGGAAACCACTGACTTAGTGAATCTGCTAAGTATGCAGAGTCCTGCCTCCCCTAACCTCCCCCACTTTCACTCCTCCCACCCTTACTATACTCACATCAGATTCTGATTCAGTTGTTCTGGTAATCTGCATGTTAAACAACTATCACTGATGATTCTGATGAGATCAACCATGCATTGAGAAATAATGCTGATCTCTTTATAGAATCAGTACAAAGCACTCGGGTACTACTTTGAAGAAAGTGGATAATATAAACTTAGCTAATTTACTTAGTTCTAGAAATTTAGAGAATTTGTGCTTTCTGTTGTTGAATATATGATAAATGTCTGTAGAAAAAAATTTAGCTGATAAGAGTGAGACCCTCTAGTTCTTGAGATGAACTTGCTGGCTGCCTTTTATAATTAGAAACTATTTTTTACCATAGCTAGCTGGAGCCCTGGGCAGCACTCACTTAACATAACCTTGTTTGGTGGTGAGTAATGTTTAAAACTTCAGTTGAAAGGTTTTTGTGACATTATGAGCTATTAGTGGGAGTCATTCCACTTGTGTATATGTATTAAAGTTAATGCCTAATATTAACCAGAGGCATATGTTAACTGTAACCCAAATTCAAGAAAACTCAGTATAAAGTATGGACAGTTTACTTTACTAGGTCAATGAAGAAAGACACAATTGTGACACTAAAGATGAATTTGATACTTCATGTGAATGTTTTCTGTCATTTTGTCTTACATAGAGTGCTAGCCAGCCCTTCAGCTAGAATTGGACATCAGCCTATTGTTGAGCATTAGCTATGACACTTGCACTTGGCAGCCAGCTGAAAACATGGTGTGTGTAGCTTGCAGGTTAGAGTTTCTTTTCTTAAGCTCAGGGGAGCCATAAAACCCTTGAAGCTGCATGTAGACTAGTACACTTGTGGGTCTGTGCATTTTCAGGAGTGTTGGTCTTTGGATATTGAGCTTCTTGAAGAAGTCTAAGAGCTGATAAAACTTAAGAGCTGTCTAGACAGATGCCTTTTACCAAGCAAGAATTAGGATGGGTCAAGTGAAGGGCTGGAAGAATTACTACCATATGCATAGATCATGCAGAGAGGGCCTCGAGATGGTCCATGAAAAATCTCATACTTTGTAACTAAGATGTGAGCACACAGTTTATTTTATGTAATTTCTTTTGATGTGGTATAAAAAAATTTAAGTGTGGTAGTATCCAAGGTGGCCCTCAATTATTCTCACCTGCTGTTATTCATGCTCTTATATAGTCCCCTTGCACACTGAATCAAGGCTGGGCTGTGTACTCATTAAATATGGAAAAAGTGAAGTGAAAATATGTAACTTTCAGAGGCTAAATCATAAAGGACATTGCAGTTTACACCTTGTTCATTTTCTTGGATCACCCAATCTGGAGAAAACCAGCTGATGTGTCATGAAACACTCACGCAGATCTATGGAGAGGTCCACAAGGTGAAGGGCTTAGATTTCGTGCCTATATCCAGCACAAATTTGCTAGCCATCGGAGTGAGCCATCTGGGAAGCACATCTTCCAGCTCCAGTCAAGCCTTCAGATGATGGTAATCCTGGCCAATATCTTAACTGCAACCTCATGAGAGATTCTGAGCCAGGACTGCCCAGTTCAGCTCCTCCCAAGTACCTGATCCACAGAAACTGTGTGGATGATGAATGCTTATTGTTGATTAAGCCACTAAGCTTTGGGTTAATTTATTATATAGCAATAGATAACTAATGTAGGGAGCATATGTGATGCCTTTTTAATTTTAAAGGACTATTTAAATGGAATAAAAATAGAATGAGAAATGTAAATAATCTTATCTGTTGGCATATGGCTTTGGAAATGTAGTTTTGCCTATGGGCAAAAGAAAATTGGAAATAAACACGGGAAGAGAATTTTGGGATCAATTACCTTTCCAGGACCACAAAAAAACTGAGCATAAATGCTGATTAAAGAGTGATTGGAAAAATACATGAATAATTATCCCTTTAAAAAAATTCATAGAAAAATGTTTGGTAGTTTAGAGCAGCTAAAGGACCACATCTCCTGAGGCCTTCATAGATGGCCTTGTCTTTCATTCCAGAGCCCATCTCAGGACTGGCCTTAGGCCAAGGGTGTGGATCTGTATTGGTCCTGCTATCATTTAGAAGAGTCGACCTGTGCCCAAGATAGCTTAAAGACAGCTAGATCTGAGATCTGCCCTGTAGCTGACCTACATCCCCGAATTCCCCTGAGGAACAAATGGGCCTCCTGGGACAAACTTGGATCAGGCCAAGCTTTCATCTCCTTGGTCTTAGCTTAGACCCCATCTTGAAACTTATGCCATGGCATTCTCATGTAATTGTATCTCCAGGGTAGGCATTATGAAATTTCTCATCTCTTATTAAAATACCATTTTCTATGCATCTAACATTATGAGAGAATAAATAAAGAAAGAAGAAAAATGGTTACCATCCTGGTGGAATTTATATCCTAGCAAGAGGAATACACAAACCAAACAGGATACTACAATGTAATAAATGCTAAACTGAGGAAGGAATAAAGCTGAACTGGGCTTTATTCCTTTCCAAAAATAGTTTCATTTTTCTTAGGAGAATTGGGAAGGCTTTGAACAGGGCGCCTTCTCTGCCATTCTGCAAAATTTTATGGCATTTCCAGAAGTGTTTTATCAAAAAAAGAAAAAGCTTTATGTAGGGAATATTTTATATGCACCCTCTGTGGAGGGTGAGAAAATTTTTCTAACCCCAAACCAGAATACATGATAAATATGAATATATTTTTGAAGAAGCAGGCAGCATATTTATAAATGAGGGCTCTCTCACAACATTAAAGACATTTTAACTCTATATTTTACCTATAGTTTACTTCATTAATGGATGCCATTATTGCTTTAAGCTGAACACATTTGCTCCCTTCAAAAATACTATTGTTTATAAAATGATTATGAGGAAAAATCACAGACCCTTATCACCAGTTGCTAAGGCCTTACTAAGAAAGCATATAACAAAACATAAAAATTGGGTAAGAAGTTTCCATCCAGTTGGCCAGTTCCTCGGCCAGTCAGGATCTGGGTTGCTTGGATAATACAGGTCACAGGGGACAAGGAATCTTCTGATTAGTGCCTCTTCCCAGACCAAATACCCTCTGGATTCCGAGGGTTTTTTTATATTTCAGGGTGGGGTTTTTTTATTTACTAGTATGTATCATCATTCAGGGAACCACAAGGCCCCCTGTGGTCTCTTGCTTTCACTCAGATTCAAGGCAAGTTGGACTTGACCATCTCAAAGCATCCCATAGTTGCCAGGGAAGGATTGTTTTGGTGGTGAAAACATGTTATTTTCTACCCTTCCTTTATTCACCCTCAGTACACACACCTAATTAAACAAGCAAAACATTCAGGCTTTTGAAGCTAATGCTATTTGTGAAGGACTGAAAAAAATTGAGTCAGGTCTAAAAGCATCGTTCCAACAGGGAGGGTGCCACTAGAAGTGTCACAACTGTGACTAGAGACCAACTATTGTATAATCCATTTCCCATCCTGTCCTTGGAAATGGGGAGCTCCTTCATCCTTACCAGCCCATCTCCCCCAAGGCAGCTAGATCACAGCTGGGGCTCTCTTCTAAAGTGACTCACTTGCTCCTAGGACTCCCTTACTAGAAGCGCAGGTATATTGCTTTGAGGTTCAATTTTGTTATCTTGTTTACTAAAGTTGAATTTCAGTATGACAATACAAGGAAGCATCTTCTAATGATTAAAAGCTTTTATCTACATCTAAGTGTAAACATTTTTTATTTTTGCAATATCCTTTTTTCTAAGACAAGGTAATAATAAAAATTCTCTTGAAAAAATTCCCTATACTATTACTAACATATGGAATTATTAAATAATCTTCAGATTAATATATTAAAATAAGTAACCTCTTATCAAATTAACTTCTTATCAAAATAACTAACTTCTTATCAAATAACTAAGCTTCTTATCAAGCTTATCTATAAGCTTTTTTGCCGAGACTGTCTATAAACAACTTGCTTGCTGTCTCTTACAGAGAGAACATCTCAAACAGCATCTTGGGCAGGTTTCACTTTCTAGAATGCTCCTGTCTTGGGATACCTGTTACTCCATGTCACACCCTAAAGCTAACCGTGACTTATTTTGACATTACTTTCAGATAATTAGTAAATATTCTTCTGTAGTTATATCTTAATCTAGGTAATAAGCAACAAAATACCTTTCAAAAATCTTTCTAGGTTTAAATGCACCATAAAAGTTCCCTTCTCTATTTCCTTTGTCTAATTGCTATGTTCAATCCAGTAAATTTTTATAATTTGTCAGTTAATCAAGTAAAGCATTTCCATCTCCCTAGAATGTTCCACTGTGCCTTGTAGTCAATCCCTTCCCCTACCCCCAGTTTCTGGCAACCACTGATCTGATTTCTCTCCCTATAGTTTTGCCTTTTTCAGAATATTCTATGAATAGAGGTATATTAATATTTTTGTCTGTTTTTTTCCACTTAGCACAGTTCTTTCATAATATATCCATGTTGTTGCATGTATTAATAGTTAGCTCCTTTTACTGGTTGAATAGAATTTCATTATATGGCCATGCAGCCACTTGCTCACTCACCAATTCAACAGTAGGGTTGTTTCTAATTTGGGGCCAAAATGAATAAAACTGCTATAAGCACTTGCTTACATAGGTCTTTGTGTGAACATACATTTTTATTTCTCTTGGATAAATATCTAGGAGTGAGATTGCTTTTTGTCATATATTAAGTGTTTGTTTATAAGAAACATCAAACTGTTTTTCCTAAGTGGCTACAACATTTTTTTAATAGCAAGGTATGAAGATTTCAATTGCTCCAAATCCTTGCCAGAACTTGATATTGTTGATTTTTTTATTTTGTGTTTTTATTTTTAGCTGCTAATAGGAAAGAGTCAGGTAAGTTTTGAGTCCATATCTCTATTCGTTAGGCATACTTGTTAGGCATATTTCTTTAAAAAAATGTATGATCCATTTTCTTAGAAACCGCATCTTGTCTAAAAGGTATAATAGTAGGCAAATTAATTTGCTGAAACTCATACTAATTTCTTATCAGACGAGATAATATGTGGAAATTGGCTACATTTGCCTGGCACAGAGGGAACTTTCAAAAAAGTTTAGTCTTGTCTCCTTTTCTGACTATATCTTGTATTCATGAGTCATCGTAAGCCAAACATTAAAATTCTATAACTTAAATTGAACTGTCATATAGTTTTTGCCATTTGGGGCTTCAAGAGTCAAATTAAGCCTGCTTTAAACACTTTGAAAGACAGTGCTCTGGGGAAGAAAATGCTAGCTAAATCTGAGCATCTCATGTTATGCAGAAATTATTGCCCTTATCTTCATTCATAATGAAAGTGTTGGTGAAAGAAGGAATGAAGCAGAAAAATGATCACTGGATTGGAAACAAAACACCTCTGTTTTAGCCCTTACTCTGCTTCTAACCGGCCAGGTGACCTTGGGAGAAAAAATTTAACTTCCATGGGTCTTATTTTTCTCATTGAAAAAACCCAGAGCATAATACAGTCGATTCTCATTATTTGCAGTAGTAATGTTTTATAAAGTTGCTGGAAACACCAAATTAGCCAAACCGTTGTTTCTATGGGGAAATATGGAGTTGGATTCCTGTGAGCCACTGGTCACAACATTTTCATCAATGGATCGGTACATAACTTTGTTTTATGTGTGTTTCTGTTTAAAGATGCCTTACTTAATATACGTTGTTGATTCGTTAACATTGAATTCATGGCCAACAGCAGTATAGCTCATTACTGAATGAAGCTTATCTAACTCACATTTTTGCTCCATAAGGCACATCACAGCCTTCTTGTGCTCAGAAACTCCAGACAGCCCTTCAGCACCACACTTAGGGGCTGCTTAAACAGTGAAGTCACTAACAAAAAGCACAAAAATGGGAAAGGTGTGGTGCTATGTTAACTGTGAAAAGGACACTTGTTTACAGTCTGAGAGCTGAAACAAGAAGGCAGAGCATCACCTTGTTCAACCTCAGCCAGGAACATGCATATTGGGTGACTCAGATTTTTCTCCATTCCTCACATGTCCACAAATAAGTCTGAAAATGCTTTGTGTATTAATTTTGGGATTAAAAACAAATGTTAATTAGTAGAAAAATTTGCAAATATGGAATCTGCAAAATAATGAAGCTTGGCTGTTATTTGCTACTTCTGTTCCGTAGGATAAATCATGCATGTTGATGTGAAAGGATGTGGTGATGCTGTTATTGCTGTTTTAGCATGGGTGTTTTCCCCAGCCAGGGGCTAAGAAATCCAAAACATTCAGGAAAAAAAAAGAATCAATCTCAGTACTTAAATACTTCACTCTCTGGGCCTCAAACACCATAAGCAAATTAGAGAAACTGGAGAACCTAATGGAAATGCTTATTTACTTTTAAAAATGTGCATTAACTTATGAAGATAACATCTTGATGAGAGCCTTAAGTGGCAAAAATAATAACTCCATTGTTTCTTTACAGTGGGAAAGGGCTTGTTGGAACCTGGTTGTTTTAGTGCACATTTGCAGATGCCTGTAGGACCGTTTTTAAACTAAGTGGTCATCCATCACTTCTCTTGTTGGCCCAGAGATTAATTTTCACATCTTAAAGGTACTTTATAAATATTTGCTAGCACTAGTTTATTTGCAGATCCCTTTCAGTACAGAGGGGTTTTTCACATAAAAATTTGATTTTGCTTTTTAATTTAAAAAGCACTTTCACACAATTATCTCACTTTAATTTATATGATGTAAGTTTTATTTCTAAAATATAATGCAGATGTTGTTTTAATGGCAATGCTAACTTTATGATAAAAAAGAGATTCTAAATACATTGATGCATGGAGCTAGTGAGGTGAAATCACCAGGTGGCAGATATGTGTTCGTGAGAATCCAGTGCTTAAGGGAAGGATGACATTCCATCCCAGCTGCCCTTCTCCCTGCCCCTTTTTAGGAAGGCACACCCTTCTCAGCCCGCATTTCTGTGATTCCTCCACTGAGAAACTGCATGTTGATTGGACTGGCAAGAATCCTCACACCTCCTTTCTGTTTTAATTTCCATTTTAAAATGTATTTTTAATGACCTTGTTCCTGATCCTGATCTTTTAAAAAGCTGTGGTTTTGCTGGGACAAAGAGCAAAACACATCTTGATGAGCAGATGAATGAAATCCAACTTCCATCAACATCTATTAAACACCCACCACATATAAAGCTCTGTACTTACCGGCTGCTTTGATTTCAATTGTAGGATATAATCCCATGTAAGGTATTTTTGACAGTTAATGGGAAAAATTCTAGAACAAGTGGTAAGCATAAAAGTGGAAGAGTGGAAGCACGTTTTGTCTTTGGGGGCCACCCTGTGTTCTCCATCCTGGACCTGGTGACCCTAATATCTAAAGATTCATCTTGCCCCATTCCAAACTTGCCTTCTCCTTATAATGCTGTCAGCTCCAGACTATCCCATCACCATGCTTGGTCAAAATATCCCTAGTTAGTGCCTCATTCCTGCTAGCCTACTCTTGAAAATTATCTGCCATACTTATTCTCTTGAAACACTTGCTTTTTATTTACCGATGCTTAGGTAAAGTCCTAATTCAAGAGAATCAGGCCTGTCTTCTCTAATGGGAAGATTTCAACCACCAGGTAGCATTATAATGGAAGAATTTCTTAAATCATGAGATCCTTTCTATGTCTCTTAAAAGTCTTGTCAAATAAGTGGTCACCTCTTCTGTTTAAATGTCAACTGGGTCCTGGAAAATGTACCAAGCAATGTCTTCACTGCAGAAATTCCTAACTGAAATACAAATGTTTGCCTGACACTTGCGAGGCATGCTGAGGAAGGCTGTATATTTAAAGGCTGTATGTTTAATCCAGAAAATGGTATCAGCAGCCACCAAAATTCCTTGAAACAGTTATAATTACCAAGAAAGCAGCTTTAAGAACTCTTTGTTTGATGTACATCTTGGAGTAACTCAGTTTTGATTAGGATTTAAGGAAAACAACTCTTGGCATGGAGCATGTGACATGGGCCCCTGTGAAGACCACTGCCCAATCATTTCATTTGGATACTGAGATGGAGTAACAGTTACTAACAGATGGCAGTTCATGGCCCTCCCATGCTTCTTGGGCACTTGAAAATTTCCAGAAGCCCTCACTTGTAAGGAGAGGGAGAACAGGTGCTGCAAAGACAGAAGAAAACTTTCAGCACAAGCTGCAGAGCTGCTCTCCTGGGGGAACTACCCTGCGAGGAGGAAATAACAAGCCAGGAACTCGTGCTGCCACTTGACCGCCTTTCGTCCTCCTCCTCAAGCCTGAGGGCCCACAAGTAGAGGAGTGAGGTCTATCCATGTGAGAGTCTGGGACTCTCTAGAGTGATCAAAAGCAAGCAAATTAATAAAAATTGCTTGAATTGTTTTATGTATTTGAGAGGGGCAAGGGTAAGACCCCAAATCCCAGTCTGGGTCCATATGTCTCTATATGTCACATTATTCTGCAACTGGATACCTGTGAGTTGGGCATCATGTACTTTGTCATATTTTTTAGTGTGTTCCCTTTGGAAGGAACTGTAGCTACTTCCCCAGGTGTCCAATGGGGTGCTCCATTTTTCACAGAAACAAAAGCAATATATTTCAAAGTCAAATTGATGCTTCTGATTTTACCACTGAGCATTGTTATGGAGTACGAAGCCTAATTTCTGCTTCAAATCAAAAGCCAGTCGTTCATTCAACAAATACTTATTAATTGCTCATTATAGTTCAAGATCTTTAGGAGAATGCGTATGGATAAGAGTGCCCTTTCTTTTTTAACAATATAACAGAGACCCAAACAGGCCATCTAGGCATGTGACTATAGTAGATTTTAGGCTGCAGCAAGACGTTAGAGGAATGACCAAGGTTAGGCTAGACCTGTACCTATGAGAGTAGCCCCATGGGAATATTGTATTGAAAGAAATGCTGTAACTCCTATGTAACATGAAATTTGTAAATGAAGGCCATTTAATAATGATTTCCTTTGTAGAACATGTGTAGCTTGTTGATTAAGACTAACTTTACATGAGCAGGAAAAAAGTATAAAATGCATTTTCCTCTAACCTTAAAAAATAAAAAGCTTTACTCTGCTAAGATTATTGGGGATTTCCTCTGGCTCTTGGCAAATGGTCTACAAAAAAGTGAGTTAACGCTCTTAGATGTGGACTCTTCCTACTCCACCCTGACTCTATTCCAGCAAAAGTCATTCTTCCTTTTCAAAAAAACATGATTTCTTTTTTCTTGATGACATAGATTGGCTTTTCCATCTGTTTAGAGCTATGCCTCGAGATTTAAAGATAGTGTAGGGTTTTTTTCTCCTTTCTTTTCAAATGCACACTTTTGGAACAAGATGCTGTTCTGTATATAGCATTTCTTATTTGTGATTGATGGAGAATTTTTTTCAAGTTTATAATAAAATCCAGAGTCAAGGATCTGCTGCTGGCCACATTTATTGGGCGAGCCCATCCCTTTAGAACTTGGCTCTTGCTCTTTTTGCATGAGGCAGCAGGGGATGCCTGATATGGGGCCGGATTGGTAGGCAGGAGTCCAGGGTTCTAATTCTGGCAATGCCACTGGCTAGCTCTAGAGCCCTACATACGTCATCTAACCACACTTGGCCTCAGCTTTAAAATGAAGAGCTTGGTCTATAATCTCTAAACTCTCCTCTATCTCTAAAATTTGGGATGCTGTACTCCATATGTAAGATCACTTTGGGAATTGCCTTGTGGCTCACTGCAGGCTGTATGTGTGGAAGTCTTGGCTCTGATTCAAGTCTGTGACTTTCTTGCTTCATGGTTTGCATCACTTAGACCATGTCTATGCTTCCCCGCCCTTTGTATCAAACACTGGATCTGCGTAAGATGAGGCAATACTGACCTTATTGGTGAACAGATTACTCCTTCTACAGGTTTGAAAAAGCTCAGCAAATCCCAAAGGGCCCAGGCCTGCAGGAGAAACTGACATTCAAAGAATAATCTGTACTTTTTTTTTAAGACAGCAAATTATGAGTTGAACAATGAGAACATATGGACACAGGAAGGGGAACATCACACACTGAGGCCTGTCAGTGGGTGGGGGGCTAGGGGAGGGATAGCATTAGGAGAAATACTTAATACAGATGACGGGTTGATGGGTGCAGCAAACCACCATAGCACATGTATACGTATGTAACAAACCCACACGTTCTGTGCACATATCCCAGAACTTAAAGTACAATAAATAAAAAGAAATGAAAAAAAGTACACTAAAAAATCAACAACATAAAATTTTGTTGTAAATAGCTGTCACTTAAGAGAGCCCCAAATAATCTTCAAGTTACTTTTCAGTTTAAAAGATACAGACCAAGATACAGACCAAGATTTCAACTTGACCACACACTATGGATTAAATGATTACCTTTAATTTTGTGAGATGGTTTTTAAGATCTGAGTTTTCACTTTCCTACTTGATTACAGCAAAATCACAATTAAAATTAAACTAGGTAACATAGGTGGCAAAATACTATATATTTCTTGTATAGCTGTATACATTTCTTATTATGCAAGAGAATAATAAAGTGAAAAAAGTGTACAAATTGGATTATCCCTGTTCTCTTTCCAAGTGCTTTAAAAGAGATTTTTAATCCATGAAATTCCTTCCTTGGCATTTTATTCCCCTTAGGAAAAATATATATACATATTTGAAATTTCTGAAATGGATCATTCAGGATTTGTTTTTCTTAACAGGATTTTGGGATTCAAAGCTGTATATTATAGTAATAGAATAAAAGGCTGAAAGTATAACTTCAATCATATACAGAATATGGGGCAGGTATGGCCAGATTGTTCTATTAGAACTCCCCAGGCTCGTCCATGGCAGTCTTGCCTGTGTCCTCTAATATCACATAGCCCCATTTTGATGTCAGTTTCAACCATCTGATGGTTGGCCCCCTCCTAATCTCAGTCATTTCAGTGAATTTAAAAAGGCAGTGTGGCTACTGACCTAAGTAACTACAGTTGTTTCACATAGGAATGCATTGTTTTTTCATTTTTTTTTTCTTTTTCTGTGCCCCTTGTGAGCAGGAATGAATGTATATTTTTATGAAGATGAGGCTGATCTGAAAACTATTGGCTATTTGCAGATTAAAATTGTACCTTTTATAAAATGTTCATTGGGGCATTTCTATTCCTAGACTAATATAGTAAAACTTAAAGGTCAAGTTAGTTGTAATTATTCTACCTTATTGAATTGTTTTTGAATTGATTGAAATCAGAATATTACAAAGAGATATGAGCAAATCACCATAAAATTGGAATAATTTTTATTGCATATTCACAAGTTAAATTGTTCTTTGTAATATTGGTGCTCCAAAAGGTTGAGAGGCCCGACATGTCTGAAGCATCATCAATCTCAAATAATATTTCTTTTTTTTCTTTTTTTTGAGATGGAGTCTCACTCTGTCACCCAGGCTAGAGTGCAGCGGCGCTACCTCAGCTCACTGCAACCTCCTCCTTCCAGGTTCAAGTGATTCTTCTGCCTCAGCCTCCCCAGTAGCTGGGATAACAGGGGCCCACCATCCCAAGCCTGGCTAATTTTTGTATTTTTGACAGAGACGAGATTTCACCATGTTGGCCTGGCTGGTCTTGAACTCCTGACCTCAAGTGATCCACCAGCCTCAGCCTCCCAAACTATTACGATTACAGGTGTGAGCCACCGCACCCAGCCCTCAAATAATATTTGATTTAACAAAATTTTAAGGTAGCAAAACTTGAGCTGTCACTTGGAATTGATAGGAATCCAACAAGTTTTACCTTTATTAGTCAGAATTCAGAGACCAAAACCCCAGAGGGTATACAGTTCAAGCCTTTCCTTTCACAGATGAGAAAATTGAGATTTAGGAACATTAAGTCAATTAACCATGATTACACTGCTAATCAAAAACAGACCTGGGTCTGCCAATAAGTCTCCCATATCTGAGTCATCTTCAGTTTGAAAAAAAAAAAGCCTTACAAATTCTAGCGCTTTAAAATTTATTGCACACATAACATGGTGAAGTTCTTTTGTGTAGGACTCTATGCTCATCATGGGGGTGTGGTACAGAGATGTAGCATGTAGTCTCCTAGGGACATAATCATGAATACAAAGCCATCAATCCTGACATCTCAAATAATACTTTATGTCTAGAAGAAGAAGAAGGACATTCTCACATTAATCTTTTTCATGTGTGATGGATCAGGGGAGGTATTTTGAATCTTTACATGTTTTAAATTCCTATAACTTAATCTTTGCTGTAATTCACATATTTAATGAAGTAAGAAACTATATTTAACAAACCACCTTAATTCTCATTTGCAATACACCCTTGTGTCGATGGAGAATCTGCTTACATTTTGTTGCTGTTTAACTATTTTACTTTCAAGCAGGGGTCAGCAAAATTTTTCTGTGAAAGACTGGATAGTAAATACATTAGGCTTTGTGGGCCATATGGTACGTGTCATACTCAACTCTGCTGTTTTTACAAAAACAGGTGGTGGACTGGATTTGGCCCATGGGCCATAGTTTGCCTTTTAGAGCATGAAATTCAGAGATAGCATTGCCTCACTTCCTTCACTTCACCAGAGAAAAGTTGGCAAAAGCTAAGGTGGTGGATGAAGGTCTTACCCTGTTAGCTAGATGATCAAATTAGAGAAACTGGGTTTATTGATAACAGATCTCTTGCCTGTATTCATAGTCCACACATGAAGTCATGGTTTTCTATTTTCAACATAACAGCTGTGCACTATGGAAACAATTAGTGTTATGAATCCAATGTGACCACTTCAGGTTAGAGAACAGAGACATTCTCAGGCTTATGAAGTCGATCGTGCTTTCATGTGGGTCTCCTAGGATCAAAGTAGGAGGAAACCTAAGTAGTTACAGAACTGGGCCTGATTCATGGACTGTTTGGGGCCCATCTTTGCCCTTGGTTGAAGTCCTCCCTTAAAGCATTCATGCTTTTCACATCTTTCTACAATAATGGAAAGATCATTATTGGATCAAATGCCCAAATAATGGACATTTTATCCTTTGTAAAAATCATCTAAAACATGAATTGAGCAGGCTGAGGACAAGGATTTTGTTTTATCCCCAGCTGTGGCATTTTGGCAAATCACGTCACAATCTGGCTTCTGCTGACCTCATCTGTTACGATCCCCAAGGCCACCACCAACACACCACCACACACTAACACACTAACACACACACATCTGTTACAATCCCCAAGGCCACCATTAACACACCATGATTCCATTCTTCAGAGCACCCAGATTAATGCCTGGTACACGGAAGTTTCTCAATAAATTTATTTTAAATTGATAATGTGTAAACTCAGTCCTTTCCTTACTAAAACCCCTTCTGATGGTTAATTGAATACTTCCTCTGTTTTTTTTTGTTGTTGTTGTTTTATTCAGAGTAAAGGCTTTCCATGTTTTCACATCATTGCTGTAACAAATTTAATAGGATGTACTTTGGTTTAGCAATAATTGGCCATTCTGGAGGGCATCTGTTAAAACTATAGAGTTGATTTTCTTTTATGAACCCTGATATTTAAATAAACTGGAATGTTTAATGGTTTGAATGGCCCAGAATTTTGTCACTATATCCATAAGGTTTCTAAATTTTCTTAGTCCTTGAGGCAAATGGGACTTGAAAAAGATGGCATTTGAGATGAGTTAGGGTCATGGCCCCTCATGTGGATTTACCTTAGATTCACGATTCTGCTAGATCAGATGTCCAAGGTTTGAACTCTTACTGAAAAGAGTTGGCTTATGTGTGGAAGGAGAGTTGGGTATGGAAAGGGAGCATCAAACGACCAATAAGAAGGCTCCACTCCAAAGTTATCTCTGATCACTGCACTTATACTATTAGAACTTAAATAATGCAGTTTGGTTTTCCTTATTAATACAAAAATTTATCATGACATAAGAAACTTCTTCATTCTTTATGAGTCTTTACACTTTAATAGGAACTAGCTCTTCAGTTATTTTCCAGTGTGATAGCTAACCAATCAAAGCTTTAAAGAAGAGAGGCTGGTACAACCAGTGAGGGCAGAAGCCAGAATTTGGGGAAAATATGAAGAAATTAGAAATAGGAGGATGCCAAAATTTTTGTCTACAGAATTTTACCCCCTAGGACCAACTTGTGGAAGTTTGCTAGGATGCTATTTGGTTAATTGAGATTTCTGGGCTGTTGGGTGCCTCTTGTGGGCCAGGACCCATGCATTAGAAATACTGAAGTGAAGAAAAATGGACAATTGTGCCTTCAGGTAGCTTACATTCTAGCGAGGCAAAAAGATGTTAAACACATAATAGTGAAGTGGCTACGTTGTCTGGTGTATATACCCTGGAGTTCGTTGTTGCATGCCAGGAAAATTTAGGACATGGGACACACACAAGTTTAGGAGCAGAGGTTTAATAGGCAGAAGAGAAGAGAAAGAACAACAGCGCTCTCCATAGAGAGAGGGGTCTCTGAGCAGAAAGGACCGGCTGGCAGCGGATGCCCCGGAATTTATAGTCCAATTTGAGGAAGTGGTGTCTGATTTATGGAGGGCTCACATATTAGTTTGATCAGGTATGACATTTACATAGCGCCCAAGGAAGGCTGGTCCCCCAACCCCTAATCTTATTATGCAAATGGACTTTCCAGTTGATTGGTGCCATCTTGTCTGCTCTTTACCGTACAAGTGGCTGACAAAGAAAGGGAAGATGGAGCCGCCATCTTGAACATGTCTAGACCCTAGTTCCTGCTAGCATTCACCCTTGCAAGATCCCACCTTGCAGGCTCCTTTTTGCTAGAAAACGACTTGGGGCTGCTTCTCATCAAAAAGAAAAGTCTTACCGAGGACTCCCATACCCTTATTATCTGCCTAAGTGATTTCTTCTTAACTCCTGTATTAATAGTATACTAAATGAATAATGTAAACTAAGATGAATGTTCTTTGTAAAGGAGGGCTAAAAACAGAGAAACCATCTCTAGCCTGGGATGTCAGAGGAGGCTTTTATAAGAAAGGAACTCTTGAGTCAAGTCTGAAGGATGAGTGAGTGTTAACTAACTGAGGACTTTCAGGGCTGGTTAGTGAATGGCTTCATGGGAGTGAAATCAGAGCCTCCCTAGGAGAGAGACCAGCTCTGAGCAGACATCCTACTGTGGATGGAGCAGGTAAGTGGATGGAAATAACAGCTGGCCAGTGCGACTGGAGCACAGCAACTAAGCAGAGAGGGCTTAGAGATGAACCTGGAGAGAAAGAGAAACAGGGGCTAACATACATTGGAGGGTCAACTACATCAAAATTATTAGTCGCCATCTGGGAACAATGGAAACTGTTGAAATGTCCTAAGCATGAGCTATATGATCTGAATTATATTTTAAAAAGACATGTCTGGTTACCAGTGTAGAGTCTATCGTAGTAGCTGAAGTAAGAGATGGTGGTGGCTTGGACTACTAATACTTATTAGTGGTAATTTAGTGGTGAT
This sequence comes from Gorilla gorilla gorilla, assembly GCF_029281585.2. Lineage (NCBI taxonomy): Eukaryota > Metazoa > Chordata > Mammalia > Primates > Hominidae > Gorilla > Gorilla gorilla. The sequence continues at coordinate 111,796,672 of NC_086017.1, read as the reverse complement.
AAGTAAAAAAGGAATAAATTTGTAAGATATTAAGAAAGTGAAAATATACAGATTTGACAATCAGATATTTGAGGAGGAAAGAAGAAAGCATCAAAGATGACTCCTGGGTTTCTAGCCTACACATACAGTGAGCATTGAAAAAATGTAGTCATTGAGAATGTGAATCATAACTTTGCCTTTGTTCAAATCCCAACCCTGCCACTTAGTAATGGTGTGATCTTGGGCCGATTGCTTAACCACTGTATGCCTCCATTTCTCATCTTGGAAATGGAGGTGGAGATGATACTAGTAGCCACATCATAGCTATAATGAAGATTAAATGGGTTAACATGTATGTACAGTACTTGACCCAGAATGAGTATTACCACTGGTTAGTTTTCAGCATCACTACATGAGTGATGGTTATTTCCTGTACTAGAAAAGAGTCAGATGTAGGGCCAAAAATTATGGCTTCAGTGTTAGACTTAGTGAGTCTGAGGTGCCTTTGAGACTTCTTAGTGAACAGTGCTGAGTAGGCTGTTTCCTATAAGAGTCTAGAACTCAGGGATGAGGTCTGCACTAGGGCTACAAATTCAGGAGCTGTCAGTGTGTAAGTGATAGTTCAAGTCACGAAAATCAATGTTTCAGAATGAGCCCCAAGGTCCTCCAGTATATAATGACCAGGTAGATGAGTTTGAGCTTATGGAGAGACAGAAAGGACCAGTCAGAGAAGTGGGAGAATATTTGAAGAAGGAGGGTGTGATCAAAAGTGTCAAATGCTAATCTTTAAGTAAAATGAACAGTATCTAGTGAATCTAGTGAAGTCACTGCTGACCTTACAGAGAGTGTTTTGTTTGTGTAATTGACACAGAAGCTATTTCATAGTGGACTGAAGGGAGAAGGAAATGGAGAGAAGAGGGAGCAAGAGCTGAAAGAGAATGTAAGGTCAGATGAGGACAATGTTTTGTTACTGTTGTTTTTTAAGATAAGCGAGAGTTGAGTGTTTAAATTGTCAAAGATAAGGACCAAGTTGAAAGAAATTCATGGAATAGTGCAATTTTCCTAAGGAAAAAAGGAGAATGAATAAGATGTAGAGTATAGACAGAGTAATTAGATAAAGGGACAGACAATTCCTGTTATGCAGAACAAGAAAGGAGAGGGATGGGTGCTGACGTAGACAGGTTTATAGGTTCAAAAGTGGGAATTTGAGGGAGTTTCTGTCCAGTGACTTCAATTTTCTGTTGAAGAGAGAGTCTGCCAAGTGAGGAGACAGAAGTCAGAAGAAAGGGCTAAAACTTGACAAGTTATGGGAGAAGATGAGAATGATTTGGCAAGAGGAATGAGGACCCACTTGAGATTAGTGACCATGAATTTATACTTATACCATCTACCCTACTCTTTGATGTTCTCTAGTAGATTTTGCCACTTGGAGCCAGGTGCCATGAAAGGAGATTGTTGGGCTCATCCACAGTTGAGATATCTCCAGAAGGATGTAACAGGAAAAAAGTAAGCTAAGCATTTGGAGGTTTGGCAAGAATATTATTGCAGTGATGGGCCATGGAATCTAATTATGTACCACGGAAGAGGCTGCTAGTTTGGGAGGAAGTAAAAAACATCCATGAAGGCTATTTTTCAATGATGTCTAAGAGTGTGGTGAAAGTAGTTTAACAAGCAAGAAGAGGCTGTGGTTAAAGACTGGGATCCTTTGGAAGTGGAACAGATTTATTGAAGGTAATTTTACGGCCGACTTACATAGGAATGTCTTAATAGAAAGTTCAATTTTTGTAACACATGGAATCTTGCCCAACAAGAGTGTGACTTTTTGCATCATAGTAGCAGTAATAATATCTGGATCTGGGTTCATAACTTGATGTAGCTCTAATTATGAATTAGGATAAGTTTTCTTCTCCTTTGCCCATATTATGTTCTCACTGGTATCCCATCAACTGTTGTGTCTGACCATCCCTCTCATGCTGTCATTTCTTTCTAAATGGGGGATCATTTCATTTCTCAATCTTTTGAATAGGGTTTATTGCTGTCAACCTCACTCCATTCTGCAGTGAGCCTTCACTTCCTAAGTGTGTGTGATTTCTACCTGAGCCCTGGGAGAGAGCATTTCTTGCTAATTTTCTGTTTGTTATTAACACAGGTAGCCAGTGTCTCTAAAATTGACACTGTGATTTAAAATTGGAAATTCAAGCATGATAGTGAGCAGCTGGGGTGAGGTGTATTTGGGGAAAGTATTTCAGTGCCTGAAATCAGGCCCCAGCAACTTCTTTCTTTAGCCTAGTTGGTACTAGGGCTGCCTTTGTTGTGCGTTACTATTTATAAAGTCTGCCTTTGAGTTGTCTGATGTAAAGACACTTTATTAGTTTTCTATTGCAGCCATGACAAATTACCACCAACCTAGCAGTTTAAAACAACACAAATTTATTATCTTACAGCTCTGTAGGTCAAAAGTCTGAGTGGGCTTTGCTAGTTTCTCTGCTCCAAGTCTTACAAGGCTGAAATAAAAGTGTCAGCTGGCATGGGCTCTTATCTGGAGGCTAGGGTGTTGTGAGGGCCAGGGGGTGAGAATCCACTTCCAGGCTCATTCAGGTTCTTTGCAGAAGTAAGTTTCACCTGGTCATTAAATGAGGACCCTGTTTCCTTGCTGACTATTGGCTGGAAGTCATTTTCAGCTTCTAGAGTCCACCAACACTTCTTGTCATGTGGTTCCCTTCCTTCATCTTCAAAGTCCGCAATTATGGGTTGAATCTTTTGCATGCTTTGAATCTCTCTGACGTCCTTTCTGCCTCATATCTCCTGCTTGCAGCCAGAGAAAGTTCTCTGCTTTTAAGGAGACATGATTAGATTGAGCCTACGCAGATAATCTATAAGAATCTTCCTGTTTAACATACTTTATTCTTCTGTATGTAATATGTCTTTTTGCCATGGTCATCTTCCAGTTTTTGTCTTTCCAGCAGTTTAAAGATGATGTGTCTAGCTGTTGTTGTTATTGTTGTTTGTATTTATTTTGTTTGATGTTCTCTGAGTCTTTTGGATATGTGATTTGGTGTTCATTTATTTTAAGAAATTATTTGAGTATTTCTGTCTTCAAACATTTCTTCTGTTCAATTCTCTTTGTCTTCCGAGTTTCCAATTACATGCATGTTGCACTGGTTCATACTACCCCTCTTGAATGCCCTACTTTAAAAAAGTCTTCATTCTTTGTTCTTTACTTCTCTATTATTTTTTCATTTCTGATATTTCGCTTTGATTCTTATCCTTTTTTATCTCTTCTGAAATTATTATCTGATTATACATACTGTCTACCTTTTCCATGAGAGCCTTAAGCATGTTTATCATAGTTATTTTAAATTCCCCATGTAATAGTTCCAACATCTGTGTCATATCAAAGTCTGGTTATGTTGATTGATTTGTCTCTTGACAGTGTGTTATAATTTTTTTCTTTTGGTTCTTTGCAAATTTTTTTTTTAAAAAAACTGACTTTGTGTAGTCATATGTAGACATTATGTAGGACAGTAGACACTGAGGGAAATAGTTTTTATGCCTGAACATTTGCATGCATTTTCTTTTGTTAGGTCTTTACTGTGGTAGTTTGAGACAACTGGGTCATTAGTTGAGCTGAGTTTGCATTATGTTATTGCCATGGCTACCCCAGTGCACCACAGGCCTCAGATTTCTCTAGCATTATCTTATAAAGTCAAGACTGATTTACCAGAGAGTATTTTTTTAATGTCTGTTCTATCCTACCCTCAGCTTTGGATCTTCCCTTTGAGCCTACAACCAAAAGAAGGTTTTTCTCCAACCTTTAAATGCTCCCCTGGGCAGTAGACTACTGTTACTTGTTATTCAATGATTATTAGCCAATTGATAGGGGACATTGAGGAATCTTTTTGTTGTTCTGATTCAGCCTTATTCTTTAGGAGGCTCAATGTTCTGGGTCTTATGAGTGGGGTTTCTCACTCTCTGTGGAAGGTCTCTAATGGTCTGGCCTAGAAGGTATTCCCATCCCTTCTGTAGGAATAGAGCATGTTTTCCTGTTCCCTTATTCCGGCTGCAGCGGATCTTCACCTATGCCCTGGAGCAACAAGATGGTTGTTCTTCCCCCGTGGGGTTAGGTTTATGCTCCATAGGAAAGATAAAAGGATCTGGGTGGTTTTGAGAATGTCCATGGGAGGCATTCTCAGAACTCTCTTGCTGCTTCCGATCTTTTCTGTAAGTAACCATGAGGTTCGTGAAGAGCCCACAAGTAGATAAAAACTCCCTTTGAGTCCTTGGTTCTCAGGGATTCTATATTCGAATGATAGTCTACATTTCCAGGCTTTTAGGAATTCATTAAAAATTTTAACCAAATTTATCTTACTAGCTTCTATAGCATCCAGTGGCATCTCTTTTTGGATATGCTTATCTTTGATTTCAGGTTTCCCTGCAACTTTAGCTCTTTGATGAATTTTAGAAACATTACAAATTTGAAGATTATTTGGTGGTTGTTTGTTTTCTTTCTTGCTTGTCGCAAAGGTGGGAGTAATGTTTACATCCTAAGTGGAAACCAGAAGTTCAATGTTTTACAAAAGTTTTAGGACACTTTCATAATATACTCCTGTTTTAAAACTGCAGGTATGCCTTATTCCTTTTATTAGTTTTCCCAATGTATACATTACAGGATATTTATCATATGGTAAAATTGTCCTGGATAAAATACTGTTGCTTATCCATCTGGTTAAGTATATCCTCAAAGTACACTTGCTCTAATGAAGCAAGGCAGCAAAGGAAATACTTGTTCAAACTGTTGCTTTGTCTCTCCACACTCACTTTATCTCTTCTTGTTCTCCTTCTCATTTCTTAGTCAACTTACTTTTTTTAGCACCAGCCACGTATTTCTCAACTTGGACAATTTTGTAAATAATAAATTTATTTCTTATCTTCATCAGCAGGTGAGACAGTCAAACTCATTGTCTTATATTCAGAATATAGTCTATTAGGGATGAGTTCCAACTCTGCACTTGTTTTAGTTAATCTGTCAACAGAATTTGATAGTGTCCACTTTCTATTTAATAAGATACACATGTTTTTCCTTATGGATTCCAAAACTCCATTGTCTTTTTTCTTACCTCATGAGCTACTTCTTCTCAGTGTCACTTGTTTTGCCATTTTCCTCCAGCTCTAAATATCAAGAATCTCCAAGGACTAAAACCAGATGCTTTATCTTTACCACATATCAATCCATGAATCAACTGACTTGGACTATTTTAATGACAGAGCCCACAGATAATAATAAGCAGTTACTCTAAGTACCTCACAATTTCCCTGCATCAGGAGCTGAGCTGTGAGCAGGCGGAACCAGGGTCAAATTTAAGGTTTGATTCTCCCTTAGCAAGTAGCTTAACATCTCTGGGCTCAAGTTTCCTCATTTGTCTGGTTTTCCTCCTTTCTCACTGGCTGCTATTAAGTCTCCTTTGCTGATTCATTCTCATTTTACAAGTCTCTTAAATTGGAGTGTCCCAGGACTGAGTTCCTGGATCTCTTCTATCTGCTCTCCCTCCCTTGGTGATCTCATCTAGTCTTATGACTTTAAATACCGTCTAAATACCAACAAGTTCCAAATTTATATCTCTAGCCCTGACCACTCCCTTCAACTTCAGATCCATTTATCCAACTCCCTACTTAATATCTCTATTTGGCTTTCTAATAGACATGCAGGTTTAGCATGTTCAAAACCTAGCTTCTAAATTCCTCTACCCCATATTTTCCTGTCCTGTAGTCTTTCCCAACTCAACTAAAGACAACTCTATCTTTCCATTACTTGAGTCAATAAAACTGGAGACATCTGTAGCTCCTCATAAATTTCTCTTTTGATTCATCTACAAATTTTTTAGCTCTGCTTTCAAGTTTTATCAAGAAATGCTTTCTCTATTTTTCTTACTCAAATTATCTCCCACCTTGATTGAAACTACCACCATCTCTTACTTGGATTATTGCTATAGTTTCCTAAATAGTTTCCCTGTTTTTGGCTCTTAGAATAGTCTCAACCTAGCACCCAAAGTAATTCTGTAAAAATATAAATCAGATTTTAATCATTTATCTGCTCAAAAACCTCTAATAACTTACCATCACAGAATAAAAGCCAAACTCCCTCAGTGTCCTCTAAGACCCTATCCATCCGGCCCAGCTACCTCTAGCTTCACCTCTTCCTGTTTTCTCCTCGCTTATCTTCCTATAGCCACAATAACCAGGCATGTTCCTTTCTCTGAGTCTTTGCACTGGGTATTCCTTCAGCCTAGAATGTTCTTCCTCCAAATATCTGAATGGTCCATTATTATCATGATCTGTTTCCCTTCTTTCAGGGCTTTATTCTAAAGTGAAGCCTCCTCCTCTATCTATCAAAGATTGTGCCCCTTCCCACCTTGACTCTTCCTGTTTCCTTGCTTTACTTTCCTCCTCAGTATTTATCACCAGCTGTACTCGTTAGGTTAGGCTTGATTGTGTCTCAACAACAAACCCCCAAATCTCAAAGGCTTAAAAACATACAAACATATACTTTTTGCTCAATCACTTGTTTACCAGGGCCTCTGTTCTTTGTAGTCACTCAAGACCCAGGCTCCACCTGGTCAATTGCTTCCTTGCAGGACAGGAAGAACAGAGTTGGAGGGTCTGGCACCAACAATATAACGAATTGACCTGGAAGTGGCTTATGTCCCTTTTGTGCACAACCTACTGGTGAGAATTAGTTACATGATTGTGACTAATTTCAAGAGATGGGGACATATAATTTTCATGTGCTCAGAATATTAGGGGTATCAGATATCAAGAAACAACAGTGGTATCTGCCCCATCATTTGACATGCCATATATTTGTGTGTGTGTGTGTTGTGTGTGTGTGTGTGTGTGTTGTTTTTCTTTTTTTTTTTTGAGACAGAGTCTGAGTCTTGCTCTGTCGCCCAGGCTAGAGTGCAGTGGTGTGATCTCGGCTTACTGCAACCTCCACTTCCTGGGTTCAAGCAATTATCCCTGCCTCAGCCTCCCAAGTAGCTGGGATTACAGGTACATGCCACCGTGCCAGGCTAATTTTTGTATTTTTAGTAGAGACAGGGTTTCACCATGTTGGGCAGGCTGGTCTCGAACTCCTGACCTCAGGTGATCTGCCCACCTTGGCCTCCCAAAATGCTGGGATTACAAGTGTGAGCCCCCATGCCTGGCCTGACATACCACATGTTTTACTTATTATTTATTTATTTATCTCTTCTCACTAGAATGTAAATTCAATGAAAGTATGGCTTTTTGTTTGTTTTATTCACTGTTTGTTTTGTTCCAGCTTATGGCAGAGAGCTTTGCATATTCCAGGTGCTCAATAAATATTTGTTAAATAAATGAGTGATTGGATTTTTATAATGATTTTAAGAGAAAGAAATACCAACCTTCCTTGCAGATTTGTAGATAGATGCAAAAGATTCCACGTGTAAAGTATTGTTAATGCTATTACTTCTTGTTGTATGGTAGAATTCTAATTAGAAGACATCTGTGAAATGGGAGATATAAAAATATTATCCAAACAATGGAGGATACAGGCAGAGAATAGTCTAATTTAAAATCTTATGAAGAAAAGAAACAAATAAGTCAAACATCTAATACGGCTGCCACTATATTTAATAGTTGCTAAATGCATGGAAATCATCCAATATCATTTACGGGGCAAAAAAATAGTCCCAATGAACATGTTGTAAAGGGAAACTGAATCAGCAGTCATTTGTGAAAGTATTCATCTTCACTTGTTAAAAAGTCCACCCAGCCCTGTGCCTTGCCCTGCTCTGATGATGCTATTGAGACACCCGTCTGACATGCATGGAGTATTATACTTGGATCTCTGTCAGGGACAAGACCGTGTTCTTTTCTTGGATCCAGTCTGTTCTTTTACTGAGCAGACAGCAAGCCCCTCATGCTAGAAATATGCAGCTGGGATTCTCAACATCAAAACTTCCACTTCTGTCTGATGACACACGTGCTGACTGCTCTGTGTGGTTATGGAATGCCTTTGCTGACTTTATGAGAAGAGACATGTCTTACTTTCCCTGCCCAATCTCTTGCCAGTTGAGCTTTATGATTCTGTAAAAAAAAAAAAAAAAAAAGACAAAATTTAAAACATTAAAGGGATGATAAACACGTTTACTTTTGCCCTGGGCTTGGTGGTAACATGCTGTTTCTTGATAATTATGAGAGCTGCTAATAGGCATTTTCAATGTATGCTTTTATGTCTTGTGGATTTATGTGACAGTTTATCTGGTGCCTTAGTTGGGGCCCAGAATTGTAGAGGAAAAGGGTTCACCACCCCATTAGTAATAATGCAGATGGGCTAATCCATTGCCACTCAAACAAGATTTTCACGCTAAGATTATCTACCAAGATCATCCATGTGTGATGTAAAGGTCTGTGGAACTGTTTGGATCTAGGTTGGTCTCATTCCACCTGTTTTTGAAGGGCATGGCTGAGACTTATATTGTAAAGTACCTGTCATTCTTAACATAGTCAGTTTATTGCTACTTTATTTATTTAAATAAATTATAACAGCAAAGGATAGAGGAAATGGATAAGGAATGAGGAAAGGCTGCCAGAGAACGGCTATTTTAAAAATAAATGTACTGAAGGAAGGGCATGTACGTGAAAATAAGCCTTAAATTGATTAGAAGGGATTTCGTGACTGATAGTGAGCCAGTGAAATTCTGTCCAAAGGGTAATTCCAAGATTTCATGATTCCCAGCCTTCTTTGTCCTTGTTTATAATTTTACCAAAAGAAAAAATTGGAGTTGTTGTCTTTTTGGTCTGAAGTTAATGCTTCCTGTTTGTATTGCTGATTCCAAGTTTTGGGTTATTATGCCACATTAGAAAATAGCAATAAGTCTTTCATATGACCATTGAATTATTTCTAAATAATTAAAAGATAAATTAATAATAATTAAAAGGTAAATATCTCATGTATATTTCTAAATGCTGTGTTTGAGAGGAAATGTTCTGATGAGCACCAGAAATATAATGCCTGGAGGTCACTGTATCTGGATCTTTGTTACACGTACTAGTGTTTGGGAGTGAGAAAGACAGTTCATCCTAAGAGCTAATCTACAGTCTGGCCCCAAGAGGGAGGGAGAATAGTTACAATTAATTTTAAGTTTCTCCCAACTCTGAGTTTCCAAGTATCTATGAGCATGATCCTTTCTTTTTAATCAAACTGGTCTATTTGCTTTTTTTAATTTTGTTCAGGGTTTGCAGTTCAACATGAGCTTCTTGCTACTACCATTTTTTACCTGGAACATTCTTTCAAGTCCTGCCTTTTATTTGACTCTTATTTTCAAAGCTAAGCTGAAGTCTCACCTTCTCCATGAACCTTTGCCTAGAGAATAATATCCACTCCCTCAAAATTCAAGAAATGTAAAGCATTGCTTTGTATGACAATCGTCTCTCTGTCTGGTAATCTCTTTGAGGTAAAAAAAAAAATAGTATTTCTTTCTCTGAGAAGTGTTCCTAACAGTATCTTCTTACATGCCTCAGAAAAATCCTTATTTTCCTTTGCAAATGTAATTTTTTGCATATAGCTCTTATTGTGTGTCAGAGTTAACTCCTGGAGATCAGTGTCCCTCACTACTGATGTGTGATGTAGTATCTTACTCATTTTTGCATACACGCTATTTAGCCTGTGCCTATGACATTATTTTGTGATAGTCTATTTTTTCTTCATTTATGAGTATAGCCTTATTCTGACCTTTATTCTGTGAGCATTAAGGAGTCACGTGCTGTTTTTGTCCAGCAGGGGCAGAGGAAAGAGATAACGTAACAAAGTAGTACTGTGCAGTGATTAACCCGGAAATAGTGGGAAGGGTGGATTGGAAAGGTAATGAGGTTGGTAATTATAAAAATGGAAGACTGGCTGGTCTTTTCAGGCCAAGCCTTTGGATATTATGTAGGCACAGGAGACAAAATTGCCTAGTGTTTGAAGCCCAGAAATGCATTTACCCAAAAATGAATGAGCCCATCCTACATGGGTTTGAAAGAAGTATATTTGAAAAGTGAAAAGAATCAAAGATGACATCAAGAGGATGCAGGATGAAGTTTTAGAAGCTAGAAATGCAAAGAGAGAGTCAAAGAGTGGATAAAATAGAGCAAGTAAACAGCTCAGGGGAGCTAGGTGGAATTTTATAGAAATAAAAGGAAAGATGGTATGGAAACTTCATCTAGAATACATAAAAGAGAAACAAGCAATTCCAAGTTGAGATGGTTTTGCATTTATGTCGTCAGTGTCTTAGTGCTTTGCTGATGGGCTTCTTCCTAAAAATACTTTTCTTTTTTTAATGTGTCTTATTTACAATTCTATTTTTTTGTTTATGAAAATATGGAACACTTCACGAATTTGTGTGTCATCATTGCACAAGAGCCATGCTAACCATCTCTGTATACATCCAGCTTCAGTATATGTGCTGCCGAAGCCAGCACAATTTTCTTAAATTATAAAATACCTATTTGCTTCTTTTAATTTAAATGAAATCTAAATGTTTTGTGTACATATTAATAGATCAAATAGCATATTCCATGGTGTTTTTATACCAAATTACAATTAGAGTGTTTAATTTTTCTCTAGAGAGTACAAAAGATGCAGTATATAGTACATATACAAGGCAAACATCATTTTCTATTTATTTTTAATTAACAAAAATCATATGTTTATGGCATACAACATGATGTTTTGAAATATGTATACATTGTAGAATGGCTAAATCAAGCTAATTCACTAAGCTAATTGCTTCACATGACATTTTTTGTATCTTAAAATCTACTTTTAGCAATTTTCAAGTATACTTGAATTGTAATAAAAAAACTATATTGTTATTAACTATAGTCACTATGTTGTACAGTAGGTATTGTGAACTTAAAATGTTTCTTGAGATGAATTGATCTGGAAGGGAGATAGTTTTGGCCAAAATTTAAGGAATTATTTGTAGACAAGAGATAAAAATGCCTTTTCCCCTTAGAGATCGGAATATTAGCAGGAGGAGCTGGGATTTTATTCAACTGTGTACAAATGGGGTGAACTAGAGTTAATAAACAGTGATCTTGTTGGGTGGGGCTAAGAAAGAAGGTGAGATAGGAATTGCTGGAAAACATTGACTTATTTACAACTCATTGCAAGTAATTTAAATGAAACCATAACCTACATATGGTTTGTCCTTAAGAATGTCTTCTATTATAATAAAATTTGGGGCTCAAGATGACCTGCACCAAAGTGGTCAAGGAGAAGGAAAAGAAGAAAACTCACTGTTTAATTAGAAGTTTAGCCTTTCAGAAGAGAACCACTGCTCCAAGTTCTCAGGATGGTAATGAAGCAAAGTCATAGGCATCCTTGCATTTGGACTTCTCCATGTTTTATGCAGGTTTTGGAGCAAGGTGTATATAAAACCTGACTCCTCAAGTGTGACTTGGGTGCCTAGGACTGTGACACATCACGGATGGTAGAGAAGTAAACTGGTTTTGAGGAAGATAATGATGGTTGGAGCCTGACCACATCAACGAAAGTGTCAGTGGTTCACAAAGCTTGTAGGACTGGAACCAAAGAAGTATCCAGAAATAGAGGTTCAGATATCAGAATGAGCTAAGCTACTTACTAGTTAAGTAATGATTGAAGCCTTAATTGTAAAGCAGTTCTCTAAAGGAGCAAAAGACAGAAACTTGGTGAATTGCCATGTTATGAGGGCCAGAGGAGGAGGAGAAGTAAGGGAGAGAGATGGAGATTTCATGGAAAATGAGAATTAGGATACCACTGTGTCACAGAGTAAAATCAAGGTGTAGGGGGAGGTGGGGCAAAGGGTGCTCACACACTTGCATACACGTGTGAGGGCAGATGCATTGGGGTGGTCAGAGGTCTGCAATGCTATAGAGAAGTTACGGGAAATGAGAACTTCAGACAAATGTCTGAAACATGGGATTCTCCAGTCTGCACTAGACTTATCTCAGACATTTTTAGAATCATTAAAATCACTGAAATTATTCTAATGCTGGTGTGGGAAATAATAGATATTTTGTTACTCTCCTGTGAGCAGTTAGTGTGGCAGATGAATGTTAAGAATTAGTCCACATGGTTCTTTTGAGAGGTTTTGGGTGCATCTTATCCTCAGTTGACTTTAGTGTGCTGGGATTAATGTAATGTTCCCTGGGCACGTGGCCTCAGCCCCATAAAACAGGTTGTCACGTTACTGTGAATGACTAGTATGAGATGCCTGGACGAGGATGGACACCACAGAGATCAAGTACATGCATATGATGATTAGAGCCCTTAGAAATAACTCTCCACTCAGAAGAAAGATTTCCTTGTGGAAATGATATGAAATGCCATTAGATATTTGTAATCTTATATTAATTTTTAAAAGAGAGTAGATGAAAAGAGCGTTTGACCAGCAAGAGATGTTGATAGTCTACACCTTATATAATATCATGTAGAATGAATTATCACAGATATCAACACCTCAACCTTCATCTTCACTTTTCCTCAGTCTGAAATTTCCTTCTTCCTGTTCTCTGGACAAGTCCTTCTTGACATTCAAGACCCAGCTCAGATGCCACTTCTTCTGTGATACCATTCCTGACTCACCCACTTCTAACTAGTCAGTGCTCCTCTGAATTACCTCTGCATGCAGGTCCCTCCTCTATGTAGAATTTGTTGAGTGCATTGAGTAGTAACTTACAAGTCTACATCCTCCAGTACAGTACAGTTTATTTGAAGAGACTCATTTGCTTATTATAGTATTAATTCCTATCAAGCATAATATTTTCCATTTTAACAAACTACTGTATGTGTTTGTTCATTCATTCAAAACATATTAATTGAATATCCTTTCTCTGCCAGGCACTGTGCTAGGGACAGTATCCTTATATAGCTTATAGTCTGCATATAAACAGCATCTATATAGAATGAATTTTTGGTTGGAAGACAAGGAATGTTAAAAATTCAAAGTACACTGAAATGAAAAAGAACCCATGGATACAGTCGGATCAAAAACAACCCTTACTGAGCTGCACAGTTCAGGAACTGCTTTTCACAATCTGTTTTACTTAACCTTCCAATCAACTCTGAGAGAGTTCTATGATTAATACTACTTTATAGGAGAAAAGGTGACATTTGGATAGTAAGTAAATTATCCGTATAACAGTTGAACAAAAGGGCAATTGTGGGTTTAATTTGGAACTTGAACACAGATTTTCCAACTCCAAACCCTGTGGCCCATTACGTTCCACTATACATTCCTTCTTCTTCAAAACGCCACTCCTTACAGGATCAGATGAGGAATCTCAAGATCATGGAAATATCAGTGCTTCCATAGCCAAAAATTTTAGCAATAATCTCACAAACAATACAATGAGCTTATCTAATTGTCATATGGATTCAATGTAACAGATCTCAAATGTGATTTTAAAAAACTGAGCTCAAACTTTATAAGATCAATACCTTATCCCAAAAACGAATACCAAATTTCACCAAAATAAATTCAATTGTTGGCCAGGCATGGTGGCTCATGCCTGTAATCCCAGCACCTTTTGAGGCCAAGGTGGGCAGATCCCTTGAGGCCAAGTGTTCGAGACCAGCCTGATCAACGTGGCGAAACTCCATCTCTACTAAAAATAACAACAACAACAACAACAACAAAGAGCCATGCATGGTGTTGTACACCTGTAGTCCCAGCTACTTGGGAGGCTGAGGCATGAGAATTGCTTGAGCCTGTAAGGCAGAAGCTGCAGTGAGCCAAGATCACACCACTGCACTCCAGCCTGTGACAGAGCGAGAGTCTGTCTCAACAATAAATAAATAAATAAAAACTTCAATTGTGAATTTATTGAGATGATCGTTGAACTGTGCCAACTCACTGAGATGATACAGGGTCAGTTTACCTACTATCAAAGAAAATTCCCAATGAATTAATTGAAAGACAGTAGTGTCATTAAAAATAAAGATATAAAGCTATATTTATATTGAAGAAAATGCAGGTTATGGAACAGCACTTGGAGTATAACCTTATTTTTGTAGACTGTAATATATTATTCCCAGGAAAAACTATCTGGAAGAACATATAAAAATGTTTACAGAAGATTTATCTGCATATTAAATGAATAATTTTTTAAAAATATTCTCTTTTCCAACTCTCTTAAATTTCTTATTAAAATGAATGTGTACAAGTTGAGTATCCCAAATGCTCAAAGGAAATGCTCATTAGAGCATTTTGGATTTTGAATGTTTGGATTTGTGATGCTCAACCAGTATAATGCAAATATTCCAAAATCCTAAAAAAATTCTGAAATTTGAAAAATGTCTGGTCCCAAACATTTAGGATAAAGGATACTCAACCAGTATTATTTGTATAATTTTTTAAGTTAAAAAGTGAATGCAGGGACTATTATTGGGGTAGAGGAAAGGGAGACGAAAATGTGCCACCAGCCTGGGAGGGAAGTGAAATGAGTGATTTGGGAAAGACAGAAGTATTCATATAGTAAGTTGTAAGCAGTTTAATTCTCAGGCTGTCTCTGCCAATTGCGGCAATTAAACTGCAATTGCTTTGTTTTCATCAAGCTTTTGGCTAAAAACAGAATTAATAACAACTGATTTTAGTAACACATTCTGTTTGCAGTAAGGACTTGTATGGATCGAATTCCATTTAAACTATAATCTAGTTGTAAAATATGTTTGGCACTTTTCATTTTAAAAATAGCATTTTTTTTCTACTGAAATCAAATCTTGTTCTGAGCGTTTGAGCTGCTTGTTGCTAAGAACTTGTGAGGCAACTTTTCTACCATGTGGACTTATTTTTAATCATCTAAGATTTGAATTTTGTATTATTCATTTCTCAGAAGTTTGGCTTGTGTGTAGCTTCGTAGGGAAAAACAATTTAGCTTTGCTTCTAACACATATTTTAATGTATTCTACCAGGGCCCTGCATGATCTGACCCCCTGTCCTCTATAGCTTCCCTGCATACTCCTCAACCCATTATATCCCACCAGACTGACTTTGTTTAGGATCTTTAAATCCATCATCTATTTCCTCCCTCAGCACCTTTGCTCATGCTATTCCTTATGTCTGAGAATGCTGTTCCTGCCCTCCCTCTTCACCCAATATGCACACTTAAACGTTGGCTGACTCATTCCTACCCATTCATTAAATGCGTTACCTCTTCAGATCACAGCAGTTATGGAGCTATTGAAGGTTTGGGCACCTCAGTCCCGCAATCTTTGATTTTCCCTCTAGTGTTCCCTTGGGTCTATTTCCTGCTACCAATAAATTGCCTCATCCGCCACTCTTTATCTTTTTTTTCTCAGCTTCATAGTTTTTGCTACCTAACAGTTTACTATCTCAACTTCAACTTACTCCATTCCCTTATTCTGTCTCCTGGCCTCTCTTTCTTACCATTTAAATTAATTTGTTTCACACTGGGGAATAGTATAACCAGTGGGAATTACTATATTCATATTTGCAGTGTCTAAGGAACAATTCCCCATAGGCAGTATTTGGACTACTCAAAGGACAATCACATCTCTTCACTTCCAAGTTCAGAGTTTTGAGTGAAGTGGGGAAATTCATTGTAGCTCCTAGGTTTAAAATACAAGAAAAAAAATTTTGCCAGATAAAAAGTTGTGAGACAGCCTTCCTTCTTATTTCTGCAATTTAAAGTCAGGAAGATTTTTTTTCAAATGGATTCATTCAGTTAGATTTTGCGAACATTGGCTAAATGTTATAAAATTCTATTTTAAGCACCTAGTCTTAAGCTTGGGCCACACCCACTAAATGAGGAAATTTTAATAATGTCAGCCTAGTAGGCAATGATGCCAAGCCACTTTGACTTTCTTTTTCTCACCTAGTAAAGCTCAAATACTACATTAATAGCAAACCATCAGAGATGTTAGTAATGAGATGTATCAGGTATGTGCATAATTCAAAATTTCAATATTAATATTGAAAAACATTTTAGACACTCAAAATGTTTTAATTATTACCGTAAAAATGACAAATATTGTCAAAATAGTAATAAATCCCTAGTCAGGAAAGATAGCTATTTATTTTCATAGAAAAACCCAACTGAAGCATTTGCTTACAAGGCAAAATGTACACTTAATTTCATTTTAATTTTAAGTACAAATAAAGTTAATGTCTTCAGAACTGATTAATTTCATGGTGAACAAATATTCACATAATTAGTATAGCCTAAACTATTCTTAAAACTGGAATGACTGGCGATTGAAAGACAACTCAGTAATTTATTCTGCTTCAAATTCAAACTCATTTCTTTTCTTTCTTTTTTTTTTTTTTGAAACGGAGTTTCGCTCTTGTTGCCCAGGCTGGAGTGCAATGGCACGATCTCGGCTCACCGCAACCTCTGCCTCCTGGGTCCAAGTGATTCTCCTGCCTCAGCCTCCCAAGTAGCTGGGATTACAGGCATGCACCACCACACCCAGTTAATTTGGTATTTTTAGTAGAGATAGGTTTTCTCCATGTTGGTCAGGCTGGTCTCAAACTCCCGATCTCTGGTGATCTGCCCACCTCGGCCTCCCAAAGTGCTGGAATTACAGGTGTGAGCCACCACACCCAGCCTTCGAACTCATTTCTAAGAATGTCAATGGTCATTGTATTGTTTTGCAAAAAGTGTATTTCTTGTTTTCTGGATAAATTTGGAATCACAATAATTATTATAACAAAATAAGTGATCTCATCTTTTTTTTTTTTTTTTTTTTTTTTTGAGATAGAGTCTTGCTCTGTCACCCAAGCTGGAGTGTGTGGCATGATCTCGGCTCACCTCAGCCTCTGCCTCCCAGGTTCAAGCAATTCTCCTGCCTCAGCTTCCTGAGTAGTTGTGATTACAGGCGCATGTCACTACGCTTGACTAATTTTTGCATTTTTAGTAGAGACAGGGTTTCACCATGTTGCCCAGGCTGGTTTCGAATGCCTGACCTCAGGTGATCTGCCCACCTTGTCCTCCCAAAGTGCTGGGATTGCAGGCATGAGCCACCATGCTCGGCCAATCTCATCTTCCTTAATGACTAAAGATAGAAATCCCAGGGCTTAAAATAATTAATTTTATTATCTAATGTATATTTAGTGACATTGACAAAACAAGACAGCTCATTTTCTGGATGATCACAATTTGGAGTGGTCCTCAAGCAAGAGAAATATTCACAATCTTAGCAATTAATATAAAACTGGAAAAGTTTGGGAGTTTCTTAATAAATTATGCATAAACTTACCATATGACTGAACAATTTTACACCTACATATTTACCTCCCAAAACTAAAAATATATGTTCACACAAAGACTTGTACATGAAATTTTATAGCAGCACTATTCATAGCTAAAACTGGAAACAATCCAAATATTTGATGAATATTTGGATTGAATAAATAAAATGTAATATATTCATAAAATTCTATTTAGCAAATAAAAGGACTGAACTAGTGATACAGCATGGATGGATGAGTCTCATAAAAATGATGCTGAGTGAAAGAAGCCAGGTGCGAAGAGAACATGTCATGTAAGTCCATTTATATTTAATTACCAGAAAAGCAGAAAGTAGACCAGTGGTTGCCTAGAGCTAAGGGTGGGAACAGAGAGATTTACTATTAATGGGTAAAATGGAATGTTTTAGAGTAATGGAAATGTTCTGAATATGGATTATGATAGATTTAGTAAATTACATAAATTTAGCAACTTCTGTGAGTTTGAGCTATAAAATCATTGAGCTGTATACTTACAATGGGAGAATTTTATGATATATGAATTATATCTCACTAGAGCTGTTAAAAATTATATGTGACAGTCACATATATTTCTTCCATATGCTTGTGAAATTATTTGTTCCTTTTTTTATATATTTGAAGTACAATTGGGGAGACCTGTGAAAAAATTATCTGGAAATTATTAGTGTTTCCTTAAAAAATTATTTTCTGATTTATTTGGATTTTCTTGCACTTTAGTAGGAAGATAGTATTTTTTCTGGATGAGATGTTAGAGACACTTTTGAGTATTAGATTGAGAATGAATTTGAGATTCCTCAAAATATTTTACAGAGGAGAAAAATGAGGCTTAGAGAGGACAGCCGACCTAAAGTCAAACACAATTAAAAGCCAAGTTGATCTCAGAACCCCTCCTGCTTCTTCCACAACATGTTATTAATAATATGAGATGCCCACAGTGGAGTTGAGAGCAAATGGCCTTTCTTAGAGCCTCCTGACATCTCATGGCCACTCAGCCTTAGTATATGAGGCCACTTGGCCATATTCTCAGGATAAGTTTAGCCATTTCCCTGCAGTCTTTAGAAGACTTTTGATGCTGTGAAATCTCCAAATGAACAAGTATATACCATCAGTACTGGGTATTTATGAACTAAACAAATTACAAACAATTCATGAAGATGCCAAATGTCTAAGCAAAGATGGTGGATAAAACCATTGGTTCCAGTTTCATCTCATGTTTTTTATTTGCAAAACTTTAAAAAATCAGATTTATTTAAGAAAGCTGTGTGATTTTTTGACAATGTTTTTACAAGATGGCAAGATTTTCATTTTTTATCAAGAGTATTTTCAATTTGCTTCCTGGAACAGTGTTTTGCAATAGAAATATGTAATCTTGTACATGCAGGATGTTTTAGTATTGGTAGAAGTAACATTTTCTGCTTTGTCCTGTAAATAATCACTCTGATTAAACTTAACCTCTATTTGGCCAATGGAATTTAATGAGTGCCCAAACTGGAGTTATCAAGAGAAGAAAAGAAAAAGAAGTATGAGTCCTTTTGGAAAATTACTCATAGTAATATTAATTTAAATGATATATTTTCTATTTTTTGATACCTGATAACTCTGAGAATTGTAAGGACAGGATTTTTAAAAATTAAAAACAGTTAAACTTATCTACTTTCATCTTCATGAAAATCATTCTTTGACATAAGAAAGTCAATATTACACTTAATTGTCAAAAGAGGCTCATGCCTGGCATTCTCTCAGCTGGGAGTGAGAGGGAAAGGTGTCAGAGACCTTGAGAATCAGTGTCCAGTATTTAGCTTTTCAGTGAAGATGAAGTCATTATATGGTTTTATCTGCACTTACTACTAAGAAGTTAGTTAAGTGTAGTAATTGTCTATTATAAATAGAAGAGTTGATAGTTTTGTTTCCCTGGTAAATAGCATTATAAGTAAATAATCTGGAAAATTAGAACTATACATATATAATTTCACTTTTTCATGGAAAAAATTTTATCATCATATAATCAACATTTTAAAAATAGTACAATCAAAAGAGGCTGATTATGAAGACAACTGGAAGATGTAAAAATGTTGGCTTTAATAACTATCTGAATACTACTGTGACAATAACAACAAAAAGCTACTGATGCAAGCAACAAAACTGATATATCATCAAGACATTTTAAGTGCAAGAGACCTTACATGAAAGACTACATACTGTGTGATTTTATTTAATCGAAGAGTCTAGAACAGGCAAACTAATCTATGATAGTAAAATTAAGAACAATAGTCCCTGGGAGGATGTGGTGGGGATGAACTGGGAAGGGGCATGAGGAAATTTTCTGGGTTGATGATGATATTATAAATCTTGATAAAGGTTTGGGTTACACAGATGTATGGCATTTGGGGAAAACAGTAATGTATAGTTAAGATTTATGTATTTCATTGTACCTAAATTTTATCTCAAAAGAAAAATATAAGTAAATATTAAGCTTTAGTTAATGGCATGCATACTGAAGTGTTTGGGGGTGAAGAGTACTGAAATTCAGTTGACATGGAAATTAATTAAAAATTAAGATGGATTGAATGATGGACAGAGGGATGGAGAGATGGAAATGTATATGATAAATGAGTAAGACGGGAATCATTGACTTTTGGTTGATGCCTTATGGATATGCTCTACACAATTCAAGTTTTTGTATGTTTAAAATTTTTTATAATAAAATTTGGAAAATAACTCATCTTTGATTTTAAATCTCTAAATATATTGGTTAGATTTAAAGACACATAACTGACATTCAGAAGTTAGTAGTATTCCAAACATAACATTTTACCTTATGTGTCTCCAGAAATAGTTCTCAGAAACCCTAATTAACAGATTTTGTTCACAGACCAAAATATGTGTAAAAGTCTCACGATAGGAAATTTAACAGAGTTTTGAGTGAAGTTTCTTTTCTCCATACTGTATTGAATATCTGTAAATGTCTTTCACATGACATTGGGCCCATTAATTTTATTGTCGATGCACTGAATTTTAAAAGAGTAATGGCTCTCAAACTTGCGTATTCACCAGAATATCCATACAGCTTGTCGAAATACAGACTGCTGCCCCCAGAGTTTCTAATTCAATAGGTCTGGGATGGGGTCTCACAAGTTCCCAGATGATGTTGATTGTCTAATCTGGAGACCATACTTTCAGAGCCCTGGAATTGAGCCTAGCCCATCTTCCATCAAGAGCACTTAATACTACCACTTCTTACGTTAAAGGACAACAGAATGTAAGCAAATCATCTCCATGAATTTTCATGAAAATAAGCAAAGAACAAAAAGAAGGGAAATGAGTCTTGTTAAATTCCTTAGCCTATTGGGTTATTTTTCTATGTATTAAAAAACAATAATGACTAAGAATCTACCATTTTTCCAAAGTGGTACAGAAAAAGTATTACAAAATAAACTTTGACACCTTGTATTTTTCTCCTTTCTTCCCTACCTGCTTTTGGTATATCTATCCTCATGGGATAAAAACTACTTTTGTGACTAATTAAACAAAACTAAAGGGACGTTTTCTATATATATTCTTTCTTCCACCCCTTTTATATCAGGTTCAGAATCCCTCAATTGTAGCGTTATTTTACTAATTCTGCTAATCGTGCTGCACTGAAACAACTGACTTATTCATCTACCCAATGTACTAGAATGTCCAGTCTTTGCCATCAGACATATCATATTCGAATTTGTGTCACTAATGCCTACTACCCAGTAGTTAATGAAAGGAATAAAATAAAAAGCAGATAAGTAAAAATATATTTGCCCCAAGGTAAATATAAATTTTATTTAGTTTTTTTGGTCAGTTGAAGTTAACCATGTCACTGTCCCACTTCCTTTACAGCGAATACCTATATATGATCATTGATTGTGTGAGGTTGCCTCTCCCACCTTCCCCTTCCAAAAAAACCCCAGTGCACTTCAAACTTTAAAGAGTAATTTTAGCATAATCAGATTGAGGGAATGTGTGCTATTGACACCTGTGTATGTCTCAGAATGAGGTGTCTTCTTGAGAATGAGAGACTGTTGACTTAGAAAGTAGTCTTTGAAAAGCAGTTTTCCTACTTGGCTGTTGGTTGGGTTACAAAGTCAGTAATGTAGTTACTGCTCCTTTGGTAAAACTATTAGCCTTGCCAATTGGTGCTGAAATGTCCACATTGGCAGTTCAGTCTGTCTCATTCAGTCATCCAAATTCACCAGACGGTGAAGTATTGGCCTGAGGAATCAGAGCACTGGGAATTCTGACCAAGGTGGAAACTGTGGTGGTTTTAGCTGAATTGGAACTCATTTGTGCAAACAGCTGGGCAAACAGATATAAAGTGCCCCATTAGGAAGTGAAGATTTTCCGCCTTGGACTTTTTGTAAAGTGACATTTCTTTCTAAATTCGAAAGTAACCATCTTCTGGGTATTTGGTGACGAAAATGTCCTAATAAAAAGCTCACTAATTGACTCCTAGGAATTATGGATCTATGGGTATTGCTTGGGTGTGGCTTTCTGAAGGGAGTGCTCCAGGTGAACTGAGACTTTTAATTTCCTGAACTCTGAGAACACATGTTGCGTGTGGGAGCATGTCTTCCAGCTGGCAGACTTACAACAAGGCATCTTGGAGAGGGAACGTGCTGTTCTGCTTGCCCTGGAGCAGAGATCATGAAATGCTGTCATTTGAGCTTGTTGCTAACATATGTTCATGTATAAGTAAAGTTTTGATTTTTTTAAAAAGCCCCCATTCCTTGGCACTGAGGCAGCTATCTATGTGGCTTATGGGACTTTTACCATAGCTTTTATTCTGCACATTATTTTAAATGTAATTATTCTTTAGATTTATACAAATCTTGCTTTAATAATTTTAATCAGAATTTTTTCTTGTATTTTCTGATTTGTGTTTATAGAACACAAATAGGGATGCCATCTGTCCACCTCTAAATCTGTGTGCTATTAATTTACAAAAGTCCAGAATTGCTTTTCCTCTATATTCTTATTTAAATTCCTGACTCATCATATCAGAGAGAGAGAGATATATATATATATATATATATAGTGAAGTAATTTCCTTTGTAAATGAGGGATTACCATGTCCAAAGTGTTTGTAGCTGAGTTCCTATCTAGCCTGCACCAGGCATCCTACTGCTAGTATCCCTAGTTACCAGTAATAGCAGAATTAAGAAGCAGGGAAGATAAAAATGAAAGGCATGCAGTGAAAAGGGCAGGATGGGTGGGGTGGCTTGAGGCCTATGAGGAAAGGTCGGAATGGTAGGTTGGTTACCGTTATCAAATCTTTCATTTGTGTAAGTAGCAACTATTTTTGCATGGCCTTTGTGAATGTGGCTAATGTATATAGTCACAAATAAAAGATGGTTTGAATGGTGCCATAATAAAGATGACTGTTGCGGGAAGTCAGGGATCCCAAACGGAGGGACCAGCTGAAGCCATGGCAGAAGAACGTGGATTGTGAAGATTTCATGGACATTTATTTGTTCCCCAAATTAATACTTTTATAATTTCTTATGCCTGTCTTTACTGCAATCTCTAAACATAAATTGTGAAGATTTCGTGGACACTTATCACTTCCCCAATCAGTACCCTTGTGATTTCCTATGCCTGTCTTTATTTTTATCTCATAATCCTATCAGCTGAGGAAGATGTATGTCGCCTCAGGACCATGTGATAATTGCATTAACTGCACAAATTGTAGAGCATGTGTGTTTGAACAAATATGAAATCTGGGCACCTTGAAAAAAGAACAGGATAACAGCAATTGTTCAGGGAATAAGAGAGATAACCTTAAACTCTGACCACCGGTGAGCCGGGCGGAACAGAGCCATATTTCTCTTCTTTCAAAAGCAAATGGGAGAAACATCACTGAATTCTTTTTCTCAGCAAGGAACATCCCTGGGAAAGAGAATGTGCGCCTGGGGGTATAGGCCTATAGACGGCCCCCCTGGGTGTGGTCATCTCCTATGGTCTATAGACTCTAGGGATGAAATAGACCCCAGTCTCCCATAGTGCTCCCAGGCTTATTAGGAAGAGGAAATTCCCACCTAATAAATTTTGGTCAGACCGGTTGCTCTCAAAACCCTGTCTCCTGATAAGATGTTATCAATGACAGTGGTGCCCAAAACTTCATTAGCAATTTTAATTTCTCCCCGGTCCTGTGGTTCTGTGATCTTGCCCTTTCTCCATTTGCCTTGTGATATTCTATTACCTTGTAAAGTACTTGATGTCTGTGACCCACACCTATTCGCACACTCCCTCCCCTTTTGAAAATCCCTAATAAAAACTTGCTGGTCTTTGCGGCTTGTGGGGGCATCACAGAACCTACCAACACATGATGTCTTCCCCTGATGCCTAGCTTTAAAATTTCTCTCTTTTGTACTCTCTCCCTTTATTTTTCAAGCCGGCTGACGCTTAAGGAAAATAGGAAAGAACCTACATGACTATTGGGGCAGGTTCCTTGATAAATGATAAAATAGATAAAGATAAATAAAGACAAAATAGATAAAGATGATAAAAAGATGTTTGAATGAGTTTTTCACTGCATAACCTGAACAACTGTCAGCGACATCCCTCTTTCTGGAAGACGTGTTTTAGAGCAGCTACATGTTCACTGCCCACTAATTCTCTGTAAGCACTCAGAAATTCCCTACTGGGACCTAGTAAAACTCCATTCCCAAAGAGTTGGGAAGACAGTGATGGAGAATCTGGGACTTTGAGAAAAGATTCCAGCCCAGAGATCCAGAGAGCCAGGATAAAATGAGATATATGGAATTGGTAGTTGGAATATAAGAACTTTAAATTTAGAAAGGATTTGCCTAACAATTATTCTGTGATTCCAATTACAATTCTGCACACACACATGCATGCACAGGCACATGTGCATGCACACACACGTGCCCCCCCAACAACGTCCACCACCACCAAAGCAATTTAATTCCTTCTACCTACTTTGTTCTTTTATGCCATCATACCACTGCAGGAGGGGCCATGACTTTGTTCATCTCTACAACCACCTTACACAGACTCTCCTTCTGATGGAAGGTCATGTAAGCGTCTTGCTGTTTCAGCACTGGTGAAAACACTTTTAATACTGTCTAATATTACTTAATTGATAACATCATTTAATTTTCATTCTCCTTAAAGTACTTAGCTGAAGCTGCCATGGTTTTTTGTTATGAAAATTTCCACTAGCATCACTGACTTTCAGCTTGTCTTTGATAAGAAAAAAGTCATTTTACGGACTAACACACAAGACTACACATTTCTATATAAGGATCAGGAACAACTGAAGATACTTGTATAATTGTCTCTGGCCACTCTCTTCACAGTGACTCTTCATTGTCACAGGGAAATTACTGAAACTCCATGGTTTTTTCCTTTTAATACCTTTCCTTGGATTCCTGGTGGCAGGACAGGGAGGGTCATTTGAACAGAAAGCCTATACTATGTGATCCCTTTTCGACTCCCTAAGAATTAAAGAAAATGTTAAATTATTGCCAATCCCTATGTTTGCTTGTTTTTTTTTTTTTTAACTTTTAGGTTCAGGGGTACATGTGCAGGTTTGTTATATAGGGAAACTCATGTCACAGGAGTTTGTTGTACAGATTGATTTGTCACCCAGCTACTAAGCCTAGTACCCAATGGTTATTTTTTCTGATACTCTCCCTCCTCCCATCCTCCTTCAAGTAGGCATCAGTGTGTGTTGTTCCCTTCTTTGTGTCCATATGTTCTCATCGTTTAGCCCCCACTTATAAGTGAGAACATGCAGTATTTGGTTTTCTGTTCTTGTGTTCGTTTACCAAGGATAATGGCCTCCAGCTCCATCTATGTTCCCACAAAGGACTTACTCTTGTTCTTTTTTAAGATTATAGTTTGTATATCTTAGTGTTAAAGTTTAATTTAATACAATCTATGTCATATACTATGATTTTTGGAAGCTTCTGACAGTGACTGCCCTGCTTAATACATAAACTTGAGACGTGACATCTTGACAGCTCCTTCGTAAGCTGATGTGACCATAAAGGCATTGGAACGTTTTCTACTTGTAACCCGCTGTCAAAGCAGAGCATAGACTACGTTGGAAACTTAGCATTGTCCGTTCTTAGAGCATAATAATTCCTGAAAAGGACTTGCTAACTTTATGTTTGTTGAGTGGTGAATAATAATATTAGACCCTATTAAAACTAATTCTGCAGGTGCTGTAAGATGCTTGAATGACCTTCCATCAGGAGAGTCTGTATAGGGTGGTTATGGAGATGAGGAAAGTCATAGCCCATTCTACAGTAGCGTAATGGCATGCCAGACAAAAGATTCAACTATGTTGTGTATGTAGGTAATTTGTTCTGTTTTATTGCTGAGCTATATCTCATTGTAGGGATGAGCTATAAATGTTTATCTGTTCAACTGTTGATGGACATTTGGGTTTGTTTCTAGTTTGGCACTGCTTTAAATATTTGCACACAAGTTTTTGCACAGACTTGTGTCTTCATTTCTCCCGAGTAAATACCTAGGAATGAAATTAATAGGTTATTAGCTAACTGGCAAGCATTTTCCCAAGTGGTTAGACCATTTAAAATTTACACTCAAAATGTATGACAGTTCCAGATGTACTACATTTTTCCTAACACTTGGGATTAGCAGTCTTTAATTTCAGCCATTCTTATGTGTAATATTTCACTGTGGTTTTAATTTGCATTTCCCTAATGACTCATGATATTAACCAAAAGTTGGTAAACTATGACCTGCAGGCCAAATCCAGCCCACTGCCTATTTTTATAAATATTGCTCTATTGGCAAAGAATTTCAAAAGCTAGCAGAAGACAAGGAATAGTAAAATCAGAGCAGAAACGAAGGAGACAGAGACATGAAAAACCCTTCAAAAAATCAGTGAATCCAGGAGCTGGTTCTTTGAAAAGATCAACAAAATAGATAGACCACTAGCCAGACTAATAAAGATGAAAAGAGAGAAGAATCAAATAGATGCAATAAAAAATCGTAAAGGGGATATTACCACGGATCCCACAGAAATAAAAACTACCATCAGAGAATACTATAAACACCTCTATGCAAATAAACTAGTAAATCTAGAAGAAATGGGTAAATTTCTAGACACATAACCCTCCCAAGACTAAACCAGGAAGAAGCTGAATCCCTGAATAGACCAATAACAAGTTCTGTAATTGAGGCAGCAATTAATAGCCTAACAACCAAAAAAAGTCCAGGACCAGACAGATTCACAGCCGAATTCTACCAGAGGTACGAAGAGGAGCTGGTACCATTACTTCTGAAACTCTTCAAAACAATAAAAAAAAAAAGGGATTTCTCCCTAACTCATTTTATGAGGCCAGCATCATCCTGATACCAAAACCTGGCAGAGACACAACAAAAAAAGAAAATTTCAGGCCAATATCCTTGATGAACATCGATGCAAAAATCCTCAATAAAATACTGGCAAACTGAATCCAGCAGCACATCAAAAAGCTTATCCACCACGATCAAGTCGGCTTCATCCCTGGGATGCAAGGCTGGTTCAACATACGAAAATTAATAAATGTAATCCATCACATAAACAGAACCAATGACAGAAACCACATGATTACCTCAACAGATGCAGAAGAGGCCTTCAACAAAATTCAAAGCCCTTCATGCTAAAAACTCTCAATAAACTAGGCATTGTTGGAACATATCTCAAAATAATAAGAACTATTTATGACCAACCCACAGCCAATATCATACTGAATGGGCAAAAACTGGAAGCATTCCCTTTGAAAACTGGCACAAGACAAGGATGCCCTCTCTCCCACTCCTATTCAACATAGTGTTGGAAGTTCTGGCCAGGGCAATCAGGCAAAAGAAAGAAAGAAAGGGTATTCAAGTAGGAAAAGTGGAAGTCAAATTGTCTCTGTTTGCAGATGACATGATTGTATATTTAGAAAACCCCATCATCTCAGCCCAAAATCTCCTTAAGCTGGTAAGCAACTTCAGCAAAGTCTCAGGATACAAAATCAATGTGCAAAAATCACAAGCTTCCTATACACCAAGAACAGACAAACAGAGAGCCAAATCATGAGTGAACTCCCATTCACAATTGCTACAAAGAGAATAAAATACCTAGGAATCCAACTTACAAGGGATGCAAAGGACCTCTTCAAGGAGAACTACAAACCACTGCTCAAGGAAGTAAGAGAGGACACAAACAAATGGAAAAACATTCCATGCTCATGGATAGGAAGAATCAATATCGTGAAAATGGCCATACTGCCCGAAGTAATTTATAGATTTAATCCTATCCTGATCAAATTACCATTGACTTTCTTCACAGAATTGGAAAAAACTACTTTCAATTTCATATGGAATAAAAAAAGAGCCTGCATAGCCAAGACAGTCTTAAGCAGAAAGAACAAAGCTGGAGGCATCACACTACCTGACTTCAAAGTATACTAAAATGCTACAGTAACAAAAACATCATGGTACTTGTACCAAAACAGATATATAGACCAGTGGAACAGAACAGAGGCCTCAGAAATAACACCACATATCTACAACCATCTGATCTTTGACAAACCTGACAAAAACAAGAAATAGGGAAAGGATTCCCAATTTAATAAATGGTATTGGGAAAACTGGCTAGCCATATGCCAAAAGCAGAAACTGGATCCGTTCCTTACACCTTATACAAAAATTAACTCAAGATGGATTAAAGACTTAAACATAAGATCTAAAATCATAAAAACCCTAGAAGAAAACCTAGGCAATACCATTCAGGACATTGGCATGGCCAAAGACTTCATGACTAAAACACCAAAAGCAACGGCAACAAAAGCCAGAATAGAGAAATCGGATCTGATTAAACTAAAGAGCTTCTGCACAGTAAAAGAAACTATCATCAGAGTGAACAGGCAACCTACAGAATGGGAGAGAATTTCTGCAATCTACCCATCTGACAAAGGGTTAATATCCAGAATCTACAAAGAACTTAAACAAATGTACAAGAAAACAACCCCATCAAAAAGTGGGTGAAGGATATGAACAGACACTTCTCAAAGGAAGACATTTATGCAGCCAACAAACATATGAAAAAAAGCTCATCATCACTGGTTATTAGAGAAATGCAAATCAAAACCACAATGATATACCATCTCATGCCAGTTAGAATGGTGATCATTAAAAAGTCAGGAAACAACAGATGCTGGAGAGGATGTGGAGAAATAGGAACACTTTTACACTGTTGGTGGGAGTGTAAATTAGTTCAACCATTGTGGAAGACAGTGTGGCGATTCCTCAAGGATCTAGAACTAGAAATACCATTTGACCCAGCAATCCCGTTACTGGGTGTATACCCAAAGGATTATAAATCATTCTACTATAAAGACACATACACACATATGTTTATTGCGGCACTGTTCGCAATAGCAAAGACTTGGAACCAACCCAAATGCCCATCAGTGATAGACTGGATAAAGAAAATGTGGCACATATATACCATGGAATACTATGCAGCCATGAAAAAGGATGAGTTCGTGTCCTTTGTAGGGACATGGATGATGCTGGAAACCATCATTCTCAACAAACTAATGCAAGAACAGAAAACCAGACACTGCATCTTCTCAATCGTAAGTGGGAGTTGAACAATGAGAACACATGCACACAAGGAAGGGAACATCACACACCAGGGCCTGTTGGGGGGTGGGGGGTTAGGGGAGGGGTAGCATTAGGAGAAATACCTAATGTAGATGATGGGTTGATAGGTGCAGCAAACCACCATGGCACGTGTATACTTATGTAACAAACATGCACGTTCTGCACATGTACCCCAGAACTTAGAGTATAATTTAAAAAATTATTATTGGATTAAAACAAAAAAAATCACTCTATTGGAACTTAGCCATGTCCATTTGTTTATATGATGTCTATAGCTGCTTATGTGCTATGATGGCAGAGTTGAATGATTGTGGTACAGAACATCTGTCCTGACAAACCTAAAATATTTACTATCTGACCCCTTACAGACAATATCTCCCAAACCCAGATGTTGGGCATTTTTTCATGTGCTTCTTGTCTCCTTTAATGAGGAATCTGTTTAAATTTTTGTTATTTTTTTCATGTTTTTTCTTTCTTTTTATTGAATAGAATTATTTTCTTTACATAAATACAAGTCCTTCAATAGATATATATATATATATTGCAAATATTGTCTCCCAATGGGTAGCTTGCCTTTTTTTTTCTTGTTAGTTCTTTTAAAATTCAAAACTTTAAAAATTTGACCTAGTCCAATTTATCAGTTTTTAAAATCTGTGCTTCATATGCCATATCTCAACTGACAGGAATTGACTTTATTATTTTGATATCTTAGAAAATTTGATTTTGTATAATGAAATAAGTAGCTGAGTAAGTATAGAGGTTGGCACTGTAAGTGAAAATTGTGCAATAAAAGAAGAACACACTATGGATAAGAATAGGGTTATGTGTTTAATCCTGAAATGATGTTATTATTTTATTGACATCAGTATTATAGCTATTCTTTTACTTAGTATCTTATGGCAATTAATACGGTACCTGATCTGTTTTAAGTCTATATGTGCTATTTAGAATAATCTTAATTTCTTTGTTAGTGTCTGCCACATTGAAAACATAAAATAATAATTGTTGCTACACTAATAAGTATTATCTACTTTTAGAAGAGCGCTTTAATATTTTGCAGCTTTTCTCTTGAAGTAATTTTATTATGTTGACCAACTTGAGATCAACAATTTAAACCACATTCTGAAATATTCTGGAGAATGTAAGATAACCTTATGAAAGATTAGATATGAAAGAATTCCTCCTACTAAATGGATTATAATGATGATTCCTTTCTCTCCCATAAGTGACTGGATGTCCATGATAGTTTAGCTTGTCTCACTGAGTACCATGTGTTAGGGTTATGTGTCTTTTTGGTAAAATGATTTTTATTCCTTTGGGTATATACCCAGTAATGGGATTGCTGGGTTGAACGACAGTTCTGTTTTCAGTTCTTTGAAAAATCTTCAAACTGCCTTCCACAATGGCTGAACTAATTTACATTCCCACTAGCAGTGTGTAAACATTCCCTTTTCTCCACAACCTCGCCAGCATCTGTTATCTTCTGACTTTTTAATAATAGCCATTCTGATGGTGTGAGATGATGTCTCATTGTGTTTTTGATGTGCACTTCTGTAACGATTAGCGATGTTGGGAACTTTTTCATGTGCTTGTTGGCCACACGTATGTCTTCTTTCGAGAAGTGTCTGTTCCTATGATTTGCCTATTTTTTAAAATGGGATTATTTGGTTTTTCTGCTTGTTGATTTGTTCAAGTTTCTTATAGATTCTGGATATTAGACCTTTGTTAGATGAGTAGTTTGCAAATATTTTCTCCCTTTCTATAGGCTGTCTGTTTGCTCTGTTGATAGTTTTGTTTGCTGTGCAGAAGCTCTTTAGTTTAATTAAGTCCCACTTCTCCATTTTTGTTTTTGTTTGGGAGACTTTGTCATGAAATCTTTGCGAAGGCCTATGTCCAGAATGATACGCCCTAGATTTTCCTCTGAGGTTTTTATAGTTTTAGGTTTTACATTTGTCTTTAATCCATGTTGAGTTGATTTTTATAATGGTGAAAGGAAGGGATCCAGTTTCAATCTTCTGCATATGGCTAACCATTATCCCACTCCATTTACTGAATAGGGAGTCCTTTCCCTATTGCTTGTTTTTTTTCGGCTTTGTTGAAAATCAGATTGTTGTAGGTGTGTGTCCTTATTTCTGGGCTTTCTAACCTGTTACATTGGCCTATGTGTCTGTTTTTGTACTAGTACCATGCCATTTTGGTTACTGTGGTCCTGTAGTATAGTTTGAAGGCAGGTAGTTTGATGCCTCTAGCTTTGTTCTTTTTGTTTAGAATTGCTTTGGCTACTTGGGCTGTTTTGTGGTTCCATATGAATTTTAGAATAGTTTTTTCTAGTTCTGTGAAAAAAATGTCATTAGTAGTTGATAGAAAGAACATTGAATCTGTACATTGCTGTGGGCAGTATGGCCATTTTACCAATATTGATTCTTCCTATTCATGAGCATGAGATGTTTTCCATTTTTTGTGTCATCTTTGATTTCTTTCAGCAGTGTTTTGTAATTCTTGTTGTAGAGATCTTTTACCTCCACGGTTAGCTGTATTCCTAGGTAGTTTTTTTTTTGTGGCTATTGTGAATGGTATTGTATTCTTGATTTGGCCCTTCGTTTGGACATTATTGATGTATAGAAATGCTACTAATTTTTGTCCATTGATTTTGTATCCTGAAACTTGCTGAAGTTGTTTATCATTTCTAATAGCCTTTTGGCAGAGACTACAGGATTTTCTAGGTACAGAATTATATTATCTGCAGAGAAACAGTTTGACTTCCTCTCTTCCTATTTGTATGTCTTTTATTTCTTTCTCTTGCTTTCTCTTTCCTGATTGCTGTAGCTAAGACTTCCAGTACTATGTTGAATAGGAATGGTGAGAGTGGGCATCCCTGTCTTGTGCCAGTTCTCAGAGAAAATGCTTCCAGCTTTTCAATGTTCAGCATGATGTTGGCTGTGGGTTTGTCATAGATGGCTCTTATTATTTTGAGCTATGGTCCTTCAATGCCTAGTTTGTTGAGGATTTTTAACATGGAAGGATGTTGAATTTTATCAAAAGCCTTTTGTGCATTTATTGAGATGATCGTGCAGTTTTTGTTTTTAGTTCTGTTTATGTGATGAATCACATTTATTAATTTGCATATGTTAAGCCAACCTTACATCTCAGAAATAAAGCCTACTTGATCATGGCAAATTAGCTTTTTCATGTGCAACTGGATTGATTTGCTAGTATTTTGTTGAGGATTTTTGCATCTATGTTCATCAGGGATATTGGCCTGAAGTTTTCTTTTTTCATTGTGTTTCTGCCAGGTTTTGGTATTAGAATGATACTGGCCTCATAGAATGAGTTATGGAGGAGTCCCTCCTCCTCAATTTTTTGGGGAATAATTTCAGTAGGATTTGGTACCAGCTCATCTTTATAGGTGGAATTTGGCTGTGAATCTCTCTGGCTCAGGGCCTCTTCAGGTTGGTTGGCTTTTTGTTACTGATTCAATTTTATAACTCATTAATCTATTCAGGATTTCAGTTTCTTCCTGGTTCAATCTTGGGAGGTTGTATGGTTCCAGTAATTTATCCATTTCTTCTAGGTTTTCTAGTTTGTGTGAATAGAGTTATTTGTAATAGTCTCTGAGGGTTTTTTGGATTTCTGTGGGATCAGTGGTAATGTCACCTTTGTCATTTCTGAGAAAGACTTTTTTTAAAAGAATTTCATAACACTCTTTGAAATATTAACAGATGCACTAAGGTGTTGCAAACAAAGGATTAGAAACCACCATCGTAGATCCAAGATTCTACTTTGCAAATATGCAATTTTTTGTCTAAGGCCTACTAGTGTTACTTTCCCAAAATGTTTACCTTCTGTTTTTATTTTTTCTCACTCCTCTTGACATATGCTTTGTTCCTCGTATAAGGTGCAATAAAACGTTCTTCCAGTAGTCTTATTTTTCTGAACTCCTGGGCTCTTCTGGTGACATATATACCATTTTTACTTATAGATGTTGTACTAGTTAAGCTTGTATCATGTGGTATTATTTTTTAAGATCCCTACCTTAAGGCACTCACCAGAGGTCTTTATACTAACTGTTGAAAGATGCCATTTTATGACTAGTATTCCAAACTATTAAACCAGAATTACACTGAAAATAAATGTATTATCAAAGATTAAACATTAGTGTAGAATGTACATAGGCATACCTCAAATTATTGGAGAAATTGTCCAAGAGTGTAAAATGTCATTTAATACACATCTAAACATTCGTTCAAAGGAACACTTGAACTTATTTATATTGAAGGAAAAAAAAACTTGCTTAACCTTTTTGCTGACACTGAAAGAGTCAATTTGGTAATAACTGAGTAAGTCAAGGCATGTAGGGAAGGCAAACCAAAGATAGAGGGAATCCATACTGGGTGGACAACCTGAGCAAAGGTGTAGGGCCAAAGCCTCATATGCGTTGCAGAATGTGAGAGGATTGTAAGGGTCAAAAACAAATGAGAAATGTTGAAAAGTAATAAGAGAAGAAGTAATGTGTGGTAAGATAATGAAGACATTTGAGTTACTGGCTCTAAAAAAAGAACTCAGGTAATGGTCTTAAAATTAAGTTTGTGATGCTGTGTTGAGATGAGATTTGTCTGTATGTATTTTTCTTTTTCAGAACATTTTAAGTTTAGCTCGAGAGAGTAGTATGAACTGGAATTTTAGAAAAAGTAGAACAGCTAAATGCCAATTCATTTGAATAGTTATATGATGTTGATGTATTTGTGGATATACATTGTTAGCAAAAGGGAGAGAGACTGGAGTCATGAAAAGTCCTGTGCACAGGAGGTGGATTACTTCCACTTTGTTTGGAAAAATGGAACAGCCTTCCTTGTTCTCATCTGATGTAGCCATCTTTTCCACTTTCCCATGGGAGAAATAATGTGATTCATCAGGCCAGAGTCCATGAGCAAAAAGTCTAACGTGATGATGATGCTGTGACTGTTGGCTCTTTGTCAAATATGAATGCAGCCTAAGTGTACTAAGATTTGTTAAATGCTCCCTCCCAACTAAGTGTTGGAAATAAGCTGGTTGAGTTTGGATTCATTGTGAGACTTGATAGCCTTCTAAGGTAGCAGAATGTGTGTTCGATTTTACATTGGTTCCATTCTATTGAGCAGGGTGAAGTAACTAGAGTTAATCTAGGCACATTATTAAAAAGGGAAAAAATTGACTTTGACAAAATCTGTGTTTTATCTGAAGTATAAATCATCTTATCAAA
This sequence comes from Gorilla gorilla gorilla, assembly GCF_029281585.2. Taxonomy (NCBI): domain Eukaryota; kingdom Metazoa; phylum Chordata; class Mammalia; order Primates; family Hominidae; genus Gorilla; species Gorilla gorilla. Next base: position 111,762,517 of record NC_086017.1, on the reverse strand, counting down.
ACCTGGCAAAGTTCACACAAAACACTAGCAGTTGGCACCCCAACTTGAACATTATGATCTGTGGTGTGGCCACTCCTTACTCTTTTGGATAGTTACAAAGTTCTCAATGAAAAGAGAGCAGTGCAGTCCAGCCTAGAGAGAACCCAAGATCTAGTTTTGACCCACTTTTAATGTGCTGGGTGCCTCAATTTCCTCATTTGGAGGAATTGTACTAGCTGATTTGTAAGGTCCCTTTTCAGATTTTGGATAAGCCACTTGTATCCCTGGCTTTTTATTTTGCCACAGTATAACAATAGCAGTCTGAGATTCAAGAAGTTTATAAAAATGTCATCAAGTTCTTGGAAAGTAAAAACTACTATGCACATACATGGAAACTATAGCCTTAGCTGCTGAGGTATGAATAATCCCCACAACTTGGTATCCAAGAAAGTGTTATTTTTCTTTTTCCAAAGGCCTAATTGAATCATTTTCTGTGGTTCTATTGAGGCTGTGCAGGCTGAATTTGGGTGGCGTAGAATAAATTCATTGTGATGATGTTGGGGAGCACATGCTGCACAAAAGTGGTGATTGGTATTTGTACAATCTAAGTCTTTGATTAATGAGAAATAGAATGTGAATTATTAAGTCGGTAAATGCAGTCTTTTCAATAGTCAAAATATTTTTTAAATATTAAATATCTGGGGAATAAAGAAAAAACATAATTCAGGTTCACAATCCTTTATATAAAACCCCTGGGGCCAGACATGTTTTGGAATTCAGAAATTTGGAGAGAAGGGTTAGAAAAGAACTAGGATGCCAAGATTATATATTACATAACTTCCTCAGTGGGGTCTTGATCAACACCATTTAACTGAACACGTTTCTTCAATGAAACACATGAATAGTCACCCTAGTGGATTAAAGAAAGATTGAATGGCCTCAGGATGGTTCTGACTGGGATGTGTTGCCAGATGAGTTTGAGATAAACTTACAAAAAAAAAAAAAAAAGACACAAAAAAACTACAAAGTTTTTTGATTTCTGAATCATGGCTAAAGAACCGTGGACCTGTATTAGTAAGCACTTGTTGAGCAATTACTATGTGCCAGGTTTAAGGCTGTGCCATTTACATTAACTGATTGATATGATTTGGCTGTATGTCCCCATTCAAATCTCATGTTGAATTGTAATCCCCAGTGTTAGAGGTAAGGCCTGGTGGGAGGTGATTGGATCACAAGGGTGGTTTCTAATGGTTTAGCAACCTCCCCCTAGTGACAGAGTTTGCACGAGATCTGGTTGTTTAAAAGTGTGTGGCACCTTCCTCTTTCTCTTCCTCCTACTCTGGCCATGTAAGACTTGCCTGCTTTGCTTTCACCTTCTGCCATGAAAGTTCCCTGCACTTCCCCAGCCATGCTTCCTGTACAGCCTTAGGAACCATGAGCCAATTAAACCTCTTTTCTTTATAAATTACGCAGTTTCAGATATCTCTTTATAGCAGTGCCACAACAGACTAATACACTAACCTTTGTAAATAACTCAGCAAGAAGGTAAATGTTATATATCACTTAGAAACCAGGAAGATAAGGCTCGAGTATCTTCAGTGGGATGCCAGAATCACAGAAGTGGGGTTTGAACCTGGTTCCTTCTGGCTCCAAAGGCAAAAGACAACGTGTTTCCTCACCACTTGGTCAAAACCTTTAGTTAGTGTGATTATTTGCCTCTGTTGCCTTAGTAGTTTAAAAATAAACGTCTTGAGAATTTGATTAAGGTCTCTCTTCTCATTCTTGGCATCTCTCTGGGAAAGTTCATCCAATTATCACTTATAAGCTAATGACACCCAGATGGGTCTCTACCCCCATCCTGAGTATCACACTTAGAAATCCCACTCACTACTGGGCATCTCCATGTACTCCCAGATGTACTCCCAATGGAACTAGTCATTTTCCTCCTCAACCGTTCTCTGCCTTCCAGCATTCCCTATTCTACCACGTCAGTTATCCCTAAGACAAAAATCTTTTTTCTTCCCTCTGTTTCCAACTCTGTCAATGACTAAGACCTGTGGATGTGGCACTGGAAAGCCTCATAAAGGAGGCTGGGTATTTTTGAGCTGTAGTAATTCAATTTTACCAATAAAAAAAATTCAGGTCCTTTCACCATACCCAGACAGTGTGTATAAAGCAAAGGTTCTGGCCAACTTTGAATAGCCAAAATAAACCAAAGTCCATCTACCTGCCCAATAATAAACTACTAAGTATTGAACAGTAAGATATACTTTTTATTCTAGGCTGCTCTATGTCATTTAGCTTCATTTTGGGCATTTGGGTGTGTGTGCTGTAATACTGAGTAGCAAAGTAGACAACATATTTTTCAAGAACAATGCCTCTAGCCACCAACACTTGCTGGGAATTTGGGTAGGATGCTAAAAAGGGGAAGTAACAGCCATCGATGTTTTCATTCCCATTGTTAGGTAAAAGGCCAAACCTGAAAGTCCACATCAATACCACAAGTGACTCCATCCTCTTGAAGTTCCTGCGTCCAAGTCCAAATGTAAAGCTTGAAGGTCTTCTCCTGGGATACGGCAGCAATGTATCACCAAACCAGTACTTCCCTCTTCCCGCTGAAGGGAAATTCACAGAAGCTATAGTTGGTAAGGTGTTTGGGTATCGGGCTGGGAAGGAAAGGAGGTAAGAGGTGGGGGGTGTAACATGACCTACAAATCTTGATGTCAAGAACTATTTTTTCTACATCCTTAGCTTAATCAAATGGTAGAATTACAAGACATCTTCATAATTGTTGTAACTCATAGCATAATTCTTTACATTAAAAAAATTATTGCATGCAGAAATAGTTATCTTCATTGTCCCTGGCTATATAACTTAAGAATTCATAAGGACAAAAACAGCTGAAATGTCTGGGATTAAGTCTCTGTAACATATTTTATGTGGACTAGTTTTCCTTAATGCTGTAACTTACTATCTTTTGATAGTACGACTACAGCATTTTGAGTGTCTTTTCATGAAAAGCTACATTTAAAAAAAAAAGTATTACATTTTTAAAAATTTAGAGTATTTCAGAGAAAAAATATTAAAGTTTTTCTATGTATTATAAAATTTTATATTGCTTTAAAAATGTTTTAAATTATGTTAAAATGTAAATTGAGGATGTGGGTCACTTTTGAGCCTTCTCCAGAAAAATTATTTGCAAATAAAACCATTTATGAATAATTTTTTTTTAAGCCTGGCACAGTGTCTCATCTGTAATCACAGCACTTTGGGAGGCTGAGGTGGGCAGATCACTCGAGCCAAGGAGTTCTAGACAGCCTGGGCAACATGATGAAATCCCCTCTCTACAAAAAATACAAAAATTTACCAGGCATGGTAACTCATGCCTTGTAGTCCCAGCTACTTGTGAGGCTAAAGTGGGAGGATCTCTTGAGCATGGGGAGGCTGAGGCTGCAGTGAACCGTGATAGCATCACTGCACTCCAGCCTGCACAACAGAGTGAGACTCTGTCAAATAAATAAATAAATATATAAATATTTAAAGGATCCTCTATTGTTGTGAATACTTTTAAAGGCTTTCTGGATAGTCTAATAAGAGGTTTACATTTTGTTCCACTGCTAGGATTATTGCTTAGGAGCTTTCCTATAAGTTTCAGAGGTGTTATCCTATGAATTCAATTACTTTATATCAGCTCTGATAATATGCAGGGAATGTTGAAGATGAATCTATTTTGTCCTGTAGCCTCTTGTTTCTCATACAGACGTCTCTGTTGGACTTCAAAATCTGGCAACAGAGTAATATTATTAATTAAGCATCTAAACTAGATTTTACATAAGACAAACACTTTAAAGCAAACCTACTAGTTTGTTACCAAAAAACTGAGAGGTAAGCATTTCTGACAAATGTAATAACACTAACCTTGACCGCAAAAACCATAAAGAAGTCTCCACTCTATTCACTTTTTAGTATAAAAAGTGACCAGAAGCCGTGTGTTTGCCCCCACACAAATAGAAACAGATGACATATTACCCCTTTTTTCATTGAGCGTTAGGAGTAATATTTTATTATGATAGTTTTTTTGTTATATAAGTTGAAATTTGGGTCAATTGTAAGCTCTTTTTCCACATAAGGTGAAAAGTGTTCAATCTTAAACTAATAGAAGTCAAATTACTACTGATAAAAAATATGTTCAGAAAACTGAAGAAAATTTGTTGCACAAATATTTTAACCTTTCACTGTTTCAATGATGAAAATTGATTAAATGGACTAGGGACCCTTTTATTTATTTATATTATGTTCATTCTTTAAAGTTTTTTATTACAGGAAATTTCAGACAACCAAGGAAAGAGTATTAAAATGAACCTTCATATCTCAGCATGCAGCTCGAATATATATCACTGTTTTGCTAATCTTGTTCTGTGTATTCTTTCATACATACTGTATTCATTGCTGGGTATTTAAAGCATAACCAGGTGTCACATTTATTTATCTAAAAATGTTTCAGTATGCATCTCTAACAGATAAATATTTTTAATAACACTGTGCTTTTATCACATTATAACAATAATTCTATAATACCATTTTATACCTAGAACATATTTAAATTTCTCTAGTGATCTTAAAAATGTCTTTTCAGGGTTGGTTTGTGTGAATCAGGATCCAAACAGGTCTATATGATATATTGGATTATGCCTCTTAAGTATCTTTTATTCTGTAACAATCCTCTCTACCTTCTCTTTTTAAATGTCATTGATTTCTAGAGAAATTGGGTCATTTATCACAGAGAATGTCCATATTCTATATTATGGAATATGGAACTGGTTGCTTCCATTCTGTATTTTCTGAGCTGGCTCCTCCTATCCCCTGTATTTCCTACGAAGATGTAATTAGATCTAGAGGCTGTATTAGATTTGAATTTGGGGGAAGGGGGAATGTAGTACTTTACAGGTGGTACTATGTATTTCCTAATGACTCACAAAAAGAGGTGCATAATGGCTGCCTGTCCCATTTAGTGATCCTAAGACTGATGTGTTTAGGTGGTCTCAGCCTGGTCTCTCACAGTAAAATTCTCCATCAAATTTTCACCTAATGGTTTTAGCATCTTTTGATAATCATTGCCCAGATCTATTATTTTATTCAGGAGTTATAAACAGCAATTTTCTCATTCTATTATTCTTTCTCCCCATTTTAGCCAATGATAAAGAAGAAATTTCTCTCATCTGCTTTTTTATTTTCCATATATATTGGTTTTATTAGGTTGGTACAAAAGTTATTGCAGTGTTTGCCGTTACTTTCAATAAGAAAGGCAGGGTAAATTTTCATTGTTATGAGTTGATGCTCTGATTATTTCCAAAGATGACCAGTGACAGTGTTTGTTGGTTGGGTTTTAGGGCCAATAAGAATGCATTGATTTTTATATATTTAATGGGTTTTTATCAATATATCACTTATCTGTGCCTTATGATTCTTTCAGTCTAGCTTAAATATGCTTGATTATTTACTTTCGTTAACTATAATACTGAAAACTTCTTAAAGTCAAGCTTATGCCTTATTCTTTGGTTATTCATATCAAAATAAGTTACATTAAGTAGATAGGCACTACATATTTGTGCCACAGAATTGAATAGACTTCACTCTGTGTAGAATATTTAGGCTGGAAGAGTATGTGAGAGATTGTTTAATCTAAGTCCTGTCATCAGGAAAGTAGCTATTGAGTCATTTAGGGCAGATAAAATAGGTCACTGTGCATCTCAAAGAACCTAGGGATAAAGATTCCACAACTCCAAGAAGGCTATTCCAATTATTTTTAAAACTCTTACCTCATATTGTAGATCAATATGTTCTTTTTATTAATTCCTTTTCCCTTCTAGTATTCTAGTGGAAATGAAAAAACATTCCTCGTACATATTTCCTTTTCCGTATTTCTTTAAGCCAAGAGATTTGTGTGCTTCTGCTTTTATTACTTCAAAAATGAACTTTTGTTCCAAATTAAATGTTATTTTTTGGTTGTTTAAATTGATTATTTATAGTCTTCCGTGACTGTATTTGCATTAATTGCTCCTAATTGATTAAGCAGCCATACATTAATTTCCTGCTGCTGCTAAAACAAATTACTACAAATTTGGTGGCTTCAGACATTACAGATTTATTATCTTGCAGTTGTAGGTCAGAAATCCAACATGGGTCTCACTGAGCTAAAATCAAGGTGTGGGCAGAGCTGCATTCCTTTCTGGAGGCTCTGAGGGGAGAATCTGGTTTTATGTCTTTTCCAGCTTTTAGAGGCTACTGCATTTCTCTTCCACTCAAGGTCAACAACAGTGGGTCAAGCCCTTATCACATCACGTCACGTCACATCACCATCACCATCGCCATCGCCATCGCCATCGCATCACATCACCCTGGCCCCCTTTCTTGCTTTCCTCTTCTACTTTTAAGGACCCTTGTGATTGTAGTAAGCTCATCTGGATAATCCAGGATACTTTCTCTATTTTAAAATCAGCTGATTAGCAATTGTAATTCCACCTTCAACCTCAATTCTCCTTTGTCACGCAACCTCACATCTTCACAGGTTCTGGGGATTAGGATGTAAGCAAGCTTTGTTGGGGGCATTATCCTGTCTGCCACAAGCTGTATGTTTAAAATTTGCATCTCTATTCAATTCCCTTTCTGATATCAGTTTACCGGATGTATTTTTCACAGATATGCTGTGGTGGTTTAGTGTATTTGTAACTATAAAGTGATGAATTAAAGTCCCTTGAGTGCAAAGTGCTATACAAGAGCAAAGAATTTTTATTTCTTTATGGAAAAAAAGCATCACTTACAGCTCCTGCTCTTACTTTCTTTTGTAATAAGGTAGTGGTATGTTTTTCAGTTGCATGGAACTATACCCAAACACAGTGAATTATCCTCAGTTGCGAAGCAAATATTAAGTACAGCCTTGTCTGACACATTTCATTTGTTTAATGATATGTTTACCATCATTTTTCATTTTACCATTGAATTGAGAAGCTGTTGATTATTCAGAAATATTCAAGCTAACATTTAGTGACCTGTGGACCAGGACTTCCACTAAATAATCATTTATAACCATTTTTACATTTAATACCTATCTATTATCTTTCTATTTATTAAGTATTGACAGAGATGTTTTCAAGTCACTTACTGCTTTTCCATGCAAAAGTAAATAAAACCTTCCCTTTGCCATTTTGGAAATTAATATTCATATGAAATTTCTGTAAAAATTTAAGATTGTACTAGAGGGGGCAGTAGGAAATATAGTATTTTCCCCGGTGGCTATTAATAAATATTAATTGCCTCCAGAGCCCTGCGATGACGTGATAAAACATGATTCACATTTCATAGATCCTCTAAGTTCCTATGTCTTTTTTTTTTTTTTACTCACATCATGAATGTTCTCACTCCAGGTTAACATTTTAAGTTTCTGCTTCTTTCTTCTATGGTCAGCTGCTAGCAATTTTGCTAATGTCTCATTAGCTGAGAACTTTCTCAGCGTTGACCTTTAAAGACTCATACTTAATGATGTTCTGTTGACAGCTGAAAACACTTTAATCAGTGTCGCCTGCAGAGGAAGACCTACAGCCACAGTTATGTGGTGCACGTTGAAGAATTGCTTTAGTATCCTTACTGCGGAAAAGGCTTAAGTTTAAAAATATGTGTTCACTATGACAAATTCTGATTGAAGAGTTTGTCTTCCAACCAGGTGTTAGGACTCCAAAGGGACTAATGGGGTGCAAATGTTTTAATTCTCGTGTTCTCACAGCTGCTAACCCTCACACTCATTTCTCTAAGGGAGTGCATTTCTCACACTCAGCACAGGCCTCTCAGTCACTATCTTGCCTATAACTCCTCCAAGTGATGCCAGCTCTAGTGAGGAAAAGGATGCAGTGCCAATGCGCTGGAAATGGTCTAAGCTGAAAAAAGTCCTGGACAAGGATGCTAAAATCTGTGTTCTAGGAAAGATCAGTCTTCACTTGAGAAGCAGCACGATGTGGGGAAAGAATACCTGTTTAGTTTTGAGTCAGACAGACCTGGGTTCAAATTCAACACGACTTATTGTGGAATAGTTGTGGGTAAGTAGTTTAAATTATCTGAATTATATTTTTCTCATTTATAAAATAGAGAATAATCTTTCAGAAGCATTGTAAAGACTATGGCTGAATCATATAAAGAAGCTAATATAGTCTGGGTGTGGTGGCTCATGCCTGTAATCCCAGCACTTTGAGATGCCGAGGCAGGTGGATCACGAGGTCAGGAGTTCAAGACCAGCCTGTCCAAGATAGTGAAACCCTATCTTTACTAAAAATGCAAAAATTAGCCGGGCATGGGGGCGGGTGCCTGTAATCCCAGCTACTCAGGAAGCTGAGGCAGAGAATTGCTTGAACCTGGGAGGGGGAGGTTGCAGTGAGCCAAGATCACGCCACTGCACTCCAGCCTGGGCGTCAGAGCAAGACTCCATCTCAAAAAAATAAAAAATATAAAAAAAAGAAGCTAATATAGACTCTAGCACAGAGTAGGCATGTTTTATAAATTTTGTCAGTTGCTGTTATAACAAGCAGAGTGGCCTTGGATAATTTACCTAACACTTCTGAGCTTTGTCTCAATTGCTGATAACTATTGGGTTAACTTTCCACTAAAGTTCTGGCCAGCTCTAAGAGGTTAGTGCCTAGGTTGAAAAAGCCTGGTCTAAGTGGCAGTTTTGTGGTTTTGTTTTATATTTGTGGGTGCGGAGATAGTGTTGGTAAAATTGTAGAGGGTAGATTGTTTTAGCAGAGCTGTTAGTCACTGAAAGGCAGCCATGCCCAACTATCATACCCAAGTATGTTTCTCGTCAGGGTCAACTCTCAAAACAAGATTAAAAAACAAAATAAGCAAAATCTAAGATGATGGCACAGTAGCTGATGCATATACACAGCTCTCTCCCAAAGTCATTATTATCTCTTAATTATCGAGGGTATCCTGTGTCAAAGCTGACTGTTTCGTGCCTTTGGTGAAGAGAGTCATCAGGTGCCTCTTAGAATTCCTTAGCTGTGGCCTCCAAAGAAAAATATGGTGACTCCCTCAAAAATATATACCTGAAAAAGTCATCTCTAGATCTCACTTTTTCAATCTCTTATTCAAATAAAGCAATTTTTAGCAAGAAGATAGCAAGAATTTTGACCTGTCCTACTAAACAGATAAAAATAAGTGCATGATGCTTTAATTTACTTAACTGATGGCAATTCTATCTCAGTGCATTTGGGCTAAAATTCAACCATCAGTTTCTTACTTTGAAGTTTCTCACTTTGTTTCACAGTGAAACATTTTCAAACATTTAAAAACAAAGTTGATTTACGATTGATCAGATATGAATCAGTATAAATTGTATGCTTATAAATTTTAATGCAATTTATATTTCTACAGATTATTAGTACCATTTACAAGGTTTACCCTTAATCTTTATATTTGTATAGACGGCAAGAGGAAATGCACAATTTTTCCTATTTTACCATGGCAACCCTTAGAATTTCAGTTGTTCTCTTCTTCTCTATCATAAAAGTGTTTAAGAATGCTCTATTTTTATGAAAGTGGGATGAAATATAAAATAATAGAGATTGATACTGTTTATTACACTGAAATATAACTATCATAAGTGATTATGCATTCATTGAAGAAAAACAGAAATAGGGGTTGAAAATAACTGAAGGAACTATATAGGGAATATAAAGAAGATGAAAAAAATAACTTACGAAAAAAAGAAGCAGGATAAACCAATAGAAGAAAATGATGTAGTACCAGCCATTGAAGCCAGCTGAGCCCTCTCTTCCTGGCAGAGTCCTTAGAGAGACGGCAAGAGGCTTCAAAGGCAGGGAGCAAGACAGCTGCCAGGAGTGAATATCAGACTCGATACGGATGCAAGATGGCAGTTATGCAGGGATAGGTAGTATTGTTAGTTCTCTTTTACCCAGAAGGAGGTTGAAGCTCCAAGAGTTTTAAACTTCCTAACACTGCTCAGCTACTGTATGGCAGGTAAAGGATTTGAAGCTAGGAAGTCTGAGCTCTGAACCACTGTGTGCTACTGCCTCTCAGAACTTAGGGAACTTTATCTGTTCTACAGGACAAAGGTCATAAGTTCCTGATGTGTTGCTTCTATAATGTCCTGTAAAAAATGGTTAAAAAGTGGGTGGGGAGATGTATTATGGCTATCTCCTCATTAAGGTTTAAGTATGTAAGGCACTCATTTCATCCTCAAAATTTGTCCTCCCCTTCCTCCACCATCACCATCTCTGCTTATTATGTGCTGCCCATCCATCAAGTCCTACTTTATCTACTGTACACAAGGCCATTTCTGGCCAGGATAGACATTTCAGTCCCTCTCCATGAATATCCTGGAGGCTTAGCATTTGCTTTATCATTCTTAAGGTTAATTAATTGCTATTTGTTTTTATTTTGGTGTGTCTTGTCTGCCTCTACACTTCACCCGAGGAGAAAACTCCCAGGAGCTAAGGACCCCAGGAACCTTAGATTTCTTTTTACCCTCAATGTTTTCATTGATTTCAGAAACACAATAAAGGAATGGATGGGTGGATGGGTGGATGGGTGGATGGGTGGATGGGTTGACGGGTGGATGGGTGGATGGGTGGATGGGTGGATGGGTGGATGGGTGGACGGGTAGACGGGTGGATGAATAGGTGGGAAAGAGGAAAAGGAAAGGCCCAAAAAGTCTGAAACAGCTGTGGGTACCATTTAAGATAGATTTTTCTCTTTTAAAATTATTTTCAAAATGTCATCTAATTCTTAGTTATTTCTTTGGAAATTGATTTACCACTTGGGAAGTATTTGGCTTTAAATCTTCAAGATGAGTCCAAATTTATCATTTTAAAAAAACAGGAATCCCAGAATCATTTGATTTTTTTTTTTCCTCCAAGGCGCAAAATTTACCAGAACTTCAGCTTCAAAGGGGATTTTTAAAGAAATTCGCCTAATAGGTATCAATTTCTTAATAAATGTACACCATCTCTTAAACAATTCACCATAAGCTTATACCAGAAAGCCATTGTATGATAAGAGATGACCATTTCATCATGTTTTGGTAAAGAAAACATCCTTTCAAAGTCCTGTTTTTTTTTTACTGGATTCAACTACAATGTTTTCATGGTCTGCTTGACTTCAAATGATAAACTGTCGCCAAGTCTATCTTTTCTTGGAAATACAATACAAAAATTCACAATATTTTAATATAAAGCACAGTTTTTTCAAATGTAACCCACAATGCACTGAGATCAAAATCTAACTTTTAAAAAGTCATTATCGATAATATCCAAAAGAGTGTCCCCGAATGGCTAATGGCCCTTTTTGTCATGGGCCAGAAAGATATATGGTCCCAGATTCATTGCAAAAGTCTTGCTATGGAGAAGGGGTCTTAAGTGGAAAGACAGCTGCCAGTAAAAGGATATTAAAGGGTTATCTGGAATAGATATATAAGATAGCATTTAAACTTTAGAATTTTATTTTTTTACATTTCAAAACCAAGGAACATGGTCACATCAACTTTCCTGATTATCCACATATTATTTTCCTTTAAATATTTTACATTCCATGGAAATTCAGTGCTCTCTGACACATGTGGGTCATACCAAGTGCTATGCCATGAAAGCCAGCATTAGGTTATACTCTTCTGTATTGTTCCCCAATTGTTTTTGTCGTGTGTGTGTTTCTTCTGTGTCATGTCTCACCAGCAAAATAGTGAGCTCCTGAGGACCAGAGCTGAGTCTCACCTTCCCTGGTGGGCTCCACAATCAGGGTCAATATATTCACAGCTGTAATAGCTGACTACCCAGAGTTTGCTAGGGAAGGCTCCCTGCCTAGTTGCCTATAGTAAAAATATCCAGGAGAAAAAATTATTCAACTGGGGTAAAGGGTTGACTCTACCCTATTAGTAAAGTAACTATATACCCTGTTTTATCTGGCATAGTCATGGCTAACACCTGCTGTTCTGATATAATTAGTTGTGCTCCCTTTCAACAGTACCCCAGTTTAGTTGAAAAATCTATATGCAATCTACATACAGGAGAAAGCCTAGAATTCTTAGCATGGTCCCCAGATATTTCACAATCTGATCCCAAGGTAATAGCCCAGCCTTTTCTCTGCCACTGGGGATGCTCTGCATCAAGAAAAGGGAGACAAAATCAAGGGTTGGAGGGTTTGCCACAGGTTTGCCACTGCTGTGTTCCATTCTCCAGGCTGGGCACATAGATGGTCAAATGCTGGAGTGGCACTTCTTATCAACCTGTTAGCTGATGATTTAATATTTTTGAGCACTTACAATGTGCTGGGCTAAGGGCTTTATGGAAATGGGTTATTAAATCCTTACAGCAACCCCATGAAGCAGGTACTATTAGCATTCTCTTTGTCCCACTGAAGACAGTGAGTCCCCAAGAGGTTAAGAAATCTACAAGTAGCAGGCTGACTCCTCAGCCTGTATAGCTGAACACCATGCCAAAGTGCTTTTCTCCATGGCCTATAAGTGTTCCCGTACTTTTGAACTCAATGTTAAAAACTCATCTTGTGTAAATTATTCCTGACTCCCCACTCCTACATGGAAAAGCTGACAAGAATATTTGAAAAGGAAGAAAAACCTTTGCTGATTTGATGGCTTTGACTTTGGAAACTATCTGAGAGCTAATGTGACCTGGCTTTATAATTTGAAAGACAAATATCCGAACAAAGTCCTGATAAATAAAAATATCCAGACACACTTCCTGTAGCGATAACATGAACAAAGTGGTGAATTCACTGGAAAAATGTGTGTGTGCGAATGTACAGTCTCTACTTCAAAATCAAGCCCTTGCCAAGGCTTAAACCAGTTAACAGACAACATCTAAACTTCTCTGTGGGGTGCACATATAAAACATGGGCAAGGAAAAAACTACAGGCAATAAAACCAACAATTTTAATGCCTAACAGGTCTGCTAAACTAGGAAAGGATGTAGCAAGTGGGTAAGATAAATAGTTTTTAAACATTTGTGGTGTCAGGGAGAGAATCTGCCAGAGCATTCGAGTGAAGCAGGGTTAGTTTGGGACAGTAGCTGAAGGAGATGCTCCCAACTCTATGCCAGGAGCACAGGAAATGAAATGACCTGGAACCCCAGCATTGTGGTCAGTGTGCAGGCACTGGAAGTGGAAGGGTCAGGGCTGGCTTCAAGATCGGATGACCAGTGCACTTAGAGGACCTTGCATTCTGGGTTTAATGCCCTGCTGTCAGTGTCATGAATTCTTAATTTATCTTTCTGTTTTATTTTGTAAGTGAGGTCCTATCAGACAACAGAGCAGGCGCAGAGGGCTTGGAGCCTGGGTTCTTATGCTTGGCCTCCCAGCCCCTCCCCTAGTTTGATTCTCAACTGTCATGTCCTCCTGCCCTGGTGTCCCTGCTGCTTGGCTGCCTTCCACTTCCCATCCCTATTCAGCGACTTCAGCTGCCCTCCACCTCCAGCAGGGACTTGCGTGTGCACACCTCCATAATGACATCTGGCCGGGCATGGCGGCAGCAGTCCTTGCAGTGTCTGGCAGAGCCACTGTGCATTAAGTAGGGCATTTGGTGGGGGCAACACCCTCTCACCTGCATCAGGTACACAGTATGTCCCAGTGCAGAAATGGCAATCCCTTGAGGGTCTATGAATTGGGATGGCAGACCTGCAGGGAAGGGAGACTGACTTTTCTCCCCCGGGGGGTGGGTTGGGGATAAGAGTAAAGCACTTTGATCTTGATCCTGGAACTGCTGCTGGAGGGAGATAGTAAGTGGAGGGGGAAGAGAGTGGACTGAGGGTCTGCACCCACCTGTACAGTGCAATATTAAATAGCAAATAAACATTGTGATGGGTCAAGACGGAGATGGTGGAAGAAAGTAAAAGTTGAATTTTGTGCCTTCAATGGCACTCTTTTTAGGGTCCTACCTTTTGATTTTGCATCCGACCCCACAAATTATATAGTCAGCCATGGGTGAAATGCATGCTTTTAATAGCATTGCCTCCCCAACTCTCACAGAATGAGAGTAAAACTGAGAAAAACTCCAATAATGTCTTCCTCAAAGGACTGTCTTTAAAACGACCCTCTGTTTAGAAAAAGTGTATCTTTTCTTCCAGACAACCTTAGAAACCTGTAAATGGTGATCAATTATGGCACAGCCATTGGGAGTACACATTACTGGAAAGAGACGCCGTCTTTCCCCCCTTTAACCTTGTCTTCCTCCCATACCCCTTTCCCCACACCCTCTCTTCCAATCAATGCTGCACTCCCATTTCATATGTAGAGGCTCCACTCACTCTCTATAGCGGGCCAATGAGGGGCTGTTTCTCACTGCTGTTATTCAATTCCAAACAATTCTGAGCAACTTCTCTTGTGACATCCGCACCAACATGAGCTGTGAGCTCCCTTCAGAACAGGCCTGTGAACATTCTGGAATCCCAGCAGTGGCTGCTGTTCCTAGTCATTTTTGCATTGTTGTTCTGTGGTATGGCTGGCTGCACTTTTGTGAGTAGTTTAACCTTCAGTATGAGCTCAGCCTGCCAGGGGCCTGTTCCGCAGACTGCATCTTAAAGACTGAGATAAGCCAGAATTCTCCAAGCCATGGGGCATAACAGAGTGTTCTGTCAAACTGGGTGTGGGTTCATTATTCAACAGATCTTGTAATGTTTAATGGAAATAATTACTGAATAGTGTAGGATTTGCTTTAAAATTTGCTCTCCAGTTATTTTTCAGGCAAAGAAGGAAAAGTTTTTTTTCCACATGAAAACATATACTTGTTCTGAGGAAAAAAACAACAGTCCTACAAATAGGACTTATTAAAGACTAATTGTTTGATTACTTTTCAAAAAATACTTGTTTGTGCTATTTCCCAACCCTCTAATTATTTTTTTTCCTTTCTGCCTGCAAAGCCTCGGGCTTCATTCATCTTTCTTCTAGCCCCAGGCATTAAAGGGGTAGAAGAGCAGATTCATTAATTCTTTCAGAACATGTTTATTGAGTAATTACTATGTTTCCATGTTTAGAGGTACATGAATAAACAGCATGAACTGAAAGCCTGGCCCACGTCCAGAGTAATCCTCAGCCTCTTACGGCTTTCTTCAGGGGCTTAGGAATACTCTAAAAGGTGAAGGACTTATATTACTTTGTGATGCTCCATAATTCTATAGGCATTCTTTTTTATGTTTAAGGGCAATGTGCTAGTAATCTACTGAGTGATGTATTAAAAATTAGCATTGTATATTAGTCAATTATATTGTATGTATTAACATAGTAAAGTTGGTACAACACTGACATTACTTATGCTACTCTATTCTACTTGAGCTTCAAGCTACCATGAAACTTTGCAAAGCTACAACTTAGCACATGCCCAAGCAGACAGCAGGATTTCCCCAATTTTCTAGAAAAATAACCATCAGTGTTTTTCCAGAAGTGATGCCATCCTTCCTGAAAGAATGTTAGTGATGTTCTTGAGTTGGTCCAGACTTTCAGTTGCTGCTGTTCTGGCCTTTTCATATGTAATTACTTCAGGGTCACTTAATTATCATGGATGGGCGGGTTTTCTGTAGTCGTTATTGATTCTGTCCTGTGGAGTGATGGCATCAACAATATTGGAGCCTGTCTTTTTCCAGCAATGGTCTTCAGGGTGGATGTGGACTACAGTTGAGTTATGAATCATTTTATACCCCATTGCTGAAACCAGTTTGCTGTTGTGGTGTAAATTTGGTTTTATTAGTCAGTTCTTTGTCACCGGAATAGGACAATGGGTGGGGTGGGTGGAGTGCAAAGTTGGTCCCCCTGTTGAAACTTAGAACTACCGGTAAGTAGCCTTTCAATAAGTGAGGAGACAACAGCATTCTACTCTTTTTACATTCCAGCTCCCCACAGGCCTGCCCGCCTCTGCCTAGACTGACTTCTTCAGTGGGGTTCCCCTCTCCCTTCTCCCCTTCATCTACCAATAGGCCACAGGGGACCCATCTACAGCAGGGGCAAAGGCAGCTGATAGCCACAGAGTCACAGAGCCCAGGGCACTGGTGAGCTGTTTATATACCTGTTCCATGGCCACACTTAGGAGGTCCCTTTTTTGAGAACCAACTAGTGGGTGAGTGGAACTCCCTGCTGGAGCTTAAAGACAGCAATATTTCTCAAGGGTGTTTTTCAGGTATACGTTACTCAGGGTTAGTGTTGATGAAATGCGGTACAGGAGCTGTGGCCAAATGTCAAGAGCTAGAGGATGCTTAAATTTAGATTATACCCGCTCAGGTCTGAATATAGCTAAATGTGGCTTGTGGGCACTTACAGATGCAAATCAGAATCGACAATATTTCTGTTATGGAGATTTCCATGAATATAGTTTTTTTTTAATTCTGTGGGTGATTTTATTCTTATTAGGGTCTCATGATGTGCCACACTGGCTTCTAATAAAAATAATTACCTTATTTCATCAAATTCTAAAGCATTTTCTACTGTAAATCAGTCTATTTTATATAAAACTAAGAAACAAGTTGCTAATTAATGGTACTGCTCTTGTATACCTTGAGGTTTTTATTTTATACTTATGGAAAGAGCTTCCTTTGACTCATTGATGCATACATTTTATGTTGTCTGGTTTTTTTTTGTTTTTTTTTTTTTTTTTTTTTTTTTTTACAAAAGAGAGAACTTCCTTTTCTATAAACTGTTTTAGACACGTTTTAGATTAATGAAGTTGTGAAGATAGGTCTCCTGAAGCCTGAGGCGACGGCAGCACGGAGGGTAAGAGCAGGTGTTCTTGGGCTTTGTGTTGACCAGCTTGCCTTACACAACCCCAGCACTGTCTGGGACACGGAAGGTGTTCTTCTTGAGGAAGTAAAAGATGAAGTCAAGAATAGCATTACTGACTCCCAAATGGATGATGTTGAAGTTGTTTATACAATTGACATTCAGAAATATATTCCATGCTTTTTTTAGCTTTTATAATTCCTCAAGTGAAGTAAATGAGCAAGCACTGAAGAAAATATTCTCCAATGTCAAAAAGAATGTGATAAGTTGGTACAAATTCTGTCATCATTCAGATCAGGTCATGACGTTTAGAGAGAGGCTGCTTCACAAAAACTTGCAGGAGCATTTTTCAAACCAAGAATTTATTTTTCTACTATTAACACCAAGTATAATAACAGAAAGCTGCTCTACTCATCGACTGAAACGTGCCTTGAAACCTCAAAGAGGACTTTTTCACAGGGTACCTTTAGTGGTTGCCAATCTGGATATTTCTGAACAACTAGGTTATAAAACTGTATCAGGTTCCTGTACATCCACTGGTTTTAGCCAAGCAGTAAAAACACACAGCTCTAAATTTTTTGAAGAAGATGGATCATTAAAGGAGGTACATAAGATAAATGAAATGTAATGCTTCATTACAAGAGGAATTAAAGAGTATATGCAAAAAAAAGTGGAAGACAATGAACAAGCAATAAATAAACTAGTAAAGGATATAAACAGATTAAAACAAGAAATTGGAAAAAAGGAGATGAGCATAGATTCAGGCAGCCTGAGAGAAGAATATCTAAAAAGACCCTCAGGGGAACATTTTTCCTGGTCAAGCATTATGGACCTTTTATCCAGATTCTGAATTTCTTCATTCGTGTGTTATGTCTTTAAAAAACAGACATGTTTCTAAAAGCTGTAACAACAACCTCCACCTCGATGTAGTAGCCAATCTGACCTTAATGGTAGAACACACTGACATTCCTGAAGCTAGTCCAGCTAGTAGACCACAAATGATTAAGCATAAAGCCTTAGACTTAGATGACAGATGACAATTCAAGAAATCACAGCAGTTGGAGATACAAGACAAACCATGTAAAACAGATACTGATAGTAGTAACCAAGAAAAAGCATCTACAATGAGCAGCCCAGAAATAGATGAAGAGATTGAGAAAATGAAGGGATCTAGTGAATATCCAGTCTCCTACATCTTGATCCTTTTAACCTAAAAGGAGATTTTTTTTTCATTTGGCAGATGGGTCTTTACCCAAACATTTCTATTCTATTGTTTTTACTATGTTGAGCTACTTGCACTAATACAGATAAATTCATTTGTTTTTACTATATTCCCCTGTTTGCAGTAATCCACAGATAAGTCTTAGCATGTTTAATTTATAAAGTATGTTTTCAAACATCAGATGCTTTTATTTCAAAATCTTTTTTCACATTTCACTAAGTTGTTGAGGGAAAGCCTTACACTGACACATTCTTTATAACTGGAAAAGTGAAGCCGGGCCCAGTGGCTCACACCTGTAATTCCAGCACTTAGGGAGGACAAGGCAGGAGAATTTATTGAGGCCAGGAGTTAGAGACCAACCTGGGCAGCATAGTGAGACCCATCTCTATTTTTTTTTTAAAAAAAGGAAAAGCAAGAATAGAAAAGAAATAGAATTTATTTTCACAATGTAGAAAGAAATTTGTATGAAAATTTACTTTTTATCTAAGTCATTAAAATTCTCCTAAAGTGATAATTTTTTTTTTTTTACCTTTTTAAAATTATACTTTAAGCTCTGGGGTACATGTGCAGAATATGCAGGTTTGTTACATAGGTATACAAGTGCCATGGTGGTTTGCTGCATTCATCAACCCATCATCTACATTAGGTATTTTTCCTAATGTCATCCCTCCTACTGCCCCCGACTTCCCAACAGGCCCCAGTGTGTGATGTTCCCCTCCCTGTGTCCATGTGTTCTCATTGTTCAACTCCCACTAATGAGTGAGAACATGTGGCATTTGGTTTTCTGTTCCTGTGTTAGTTTGTTGAGAATGATGGTTTCCAGCTTCATCCATGTCCCCGCAAAGGACATGAACTCATCCTTTTTTATGGCTGCATAGTGTATATGTGCCACATTTTCTTTATCCACTCTATCATTGATGGGCATTTGGGTTGCTTCCAAGTCTTTGCTATTGTGAACCATGCTGCAATAAACATACATGTGCATGTGTCTTTGTAGTAGAATGATTTATAATTCTTTTGGGCATATACCCAGTAAAGGGATTGCTGGGTCAAATGGTATTTCTAGTTCTAGATCCTTGAGGAATCGCCACACTGTCTTCCACAATGGTTGAACTAATTTACACTCCCACCAACAGTGTAAAAGTGTTCCTATTTCTCCACATCCTCTCAGCATCTGTTGTTTCCTGACTTTTTAATGATTGCCATTCTACCTGGAATGAGATGGTATCTGATTGTGGTTTTGATTTGCATTTCTCTAATGACCAGTGATGATAAGCATTTTTTCATATGTTTGTTGACTGCATAAATGTCTTCTTTTGAGAAGTGTCTGTTCATATCCTTCGCCCACTTTTTGATGGGGATGTTTGTTTTTTTTTCTTGTAAATTTGTTTAAGTTCTTTGTAGATTCTGGCTATTAACCCTTTGTCAGATGGATAGATCACAAAAATTTTCTCCCATTCTGTAGGTGCCTGTTCATTCTGATGGTAGTTTCTTTTGCTGTGCAGAAGAAGCTCTTTAGTTTAATCAGATCCCATTTGACTATTTTGGCTTTTGTTTTTTGCCATTGCTTTTGGTGTTTTAGTCATGAAGTCTTTGCCCAATGCCTATGTCCTGAATGGTATTGCCTTGGGTTTCTTCTAGGGTTTTTATGGTTTTAGGGCTTATGTTTAAGTCTTTAATCCATCTTGAGTTAATTTTTGTATAAGGTGTAAGGAAGGGATCCAGTTTCAGCTTTCTGCATATGGCTAGCCAGTTTTCCCAACACCATTTGTTAAGTAGTGAATCCTTTCTCCATTTGCTTGTTTTTGTCAGGTTTGTCAAACATCAGATGGTTGTAGATGCGTGCTGTTATTTCTGAGGCCTCTGTTCTGTTTCATTGGTCTATATATCTGTTTTGGTACCAGGACCATGCTGTTTTGGTTAATGTAGCCTTGTGGTATAGTTTGAAGTCAGGTAGTGTGATGCCTCCAGTTTTGTTATTTTTGCTTAGGATTGTCTTGGCTATGCAGGCTTTTTTTTGATTCCATATGAAATTGAAAGTAGTTTTTTCCAATTCCATGAAGAAAGTCAATGGTAGTTTGATCAGGATGGCATTGAACCTATAAATTACTTTGGGCAGTATGGCCATTTTCACAATATTGATTCTTCCTATCCATGAGCATGGAATGTTTTTCCATTTGTTTGTGTCCTCTCCTATTTCCTTGAGCAGTGGTTTGTAGTTCTCCTTGAAGAGGTCCTTCACATCCCTTGTAAGTTGGATTCCTAGGTATTTTATTCTCTTTGAAGCAATTGTGAATGGGAGTTCACTCATGATTTGGCTCTCTGTTTGTCTGTTCTTGGTGTATAAGAATGCTTGTGATTTTTGCACATTGATTTTGTATCCTGAGACTTTGCTGAAGTTGCTTATCAGCTTAAGGAGATTTTGGGCTGAGATTATGGGGTTTGTAGTTCTTCTTGAAGAAGTCCTTCACATCCCTTGTAAGTTGGATTCCTAGGTATTTTATTCTCTTTGAAGCAGTTGTGAATGGGAGTTCACTCATTATTTGGCTTGCTGTTTGTCTATTATTGGTGTATAGGAATAATGGGAAATTCAACTCAGTTATCAACAGTCCCGTTGTTTTTTTACCCAGTATCATTGTTGGTGCCAGCAAGGGTCTGGCATGTTTAGTAAAGGAGGATCATACATTTGATTTAGATGTTTTAAGATATATTTTATAAGAAAGTATTCCACTGAATTCTTATTTATTCAGAATTAGCATTTCTTTCAAATGACTTTTCAGCACCTGTGGAAATAGGCTTAATTTTTTTTCTTTTTTTAGACAGAGTCTTTGCTCTGTCGCCCAGGCTGCAGTGCAGTGGCACGATCTCGGCTCACTGCAGCTTCTGCCTCCCAGATTCACACCATTCTCCTGCCTCAGCCTCCCGAGTAGCTGGGACAACAGGCACCCACCACCACCCCCGGCTAATTTTTTTGTATTTTTTAGTAGAGATGGGGTTTCACTGTGTTAGCCAGGATGGTCTCCATCTCCTGACCTCATGATCTGCCCGCCTAGGCCTCCCAAAGTGCTGGGATTACAGGCGTGAGCTATCACGCCCAGCCTTTTTTTTCCCTTTATGTTACATTCCTGGGATAAACTGTATGTGGTAATAATTTATTATTGTATTATGTGCTTTCAGATCCAGATTCTGCCTGTCAGTATATTTTTAGGGTTTTTTTTGCATCGATATTTATGAATGAGTTTGGTTTCTAATGTTTATTGTGAAATGCTTGCATTTTGGAACCTGTGATGCTTGCTGTAAAGATTTTTTGAACATTTTCCTCTCTTGTAATATGTCCTTAGACTTTGTAGAACACAAACTCTGCTTTCTAGAAATCACCATTGTTACTAATACTTAATTCATACTTCTTGTGTTTGACATTGTTACAGCCTTTTTTTCCCCCGCTAAGACAAGGTCTCACTGTCACCCAGGCTGAAGTACAGTGGTGCAATCTCAGCTCACTGCAACCTGTGCCTCATGGGCTCAAGCAATCTTCCCACCTCAACCTCCTGAGTAGCTGGGACTACAGGTGCCCATCACCATGCATGGATAATTTTTGTCTTTTTTGTAGAGATGGGGTTTCACTGTGTTGCCCAGGCTAGTCTCAAACTCCTGAGCTCAAGTGATCTCCCTACCTTGGCCTCCCAGAGTGCTGGGATTACAGGCTGAGCCACCATGTCTGGCCTTCATTACAACTTTAATTACCTTTAAGAACCTTATGAGACTAGGTATGATTTTTCCTACTTTGCAGGGAACTGAGGTACACAGAGGTTAAGTACTTTGACTTGTACTAGCATGTAGTTGCATAGGATTTAATCTGTTTCCAGAGTCTGTGCTTTTATGTCCAGAAAATTAGTTTAACAAAAAAATTGTTAAACATAGCAAGGGCCTTTTTCAGACCCCCTTACCTAATTTCTTTTAGGATTATCTTAGTTTATTTCATGCTTCTTTTGTGGACACTTTAATAGCAGAAACTTTGCATGCAGAACTAAGCTTCCCTGTGACAACATTCTGAAGCAGTGAGGCTTGCAATGCAGGCGTCCTCTAATGGGAGCAGACCCAAAATGTGAAAATTGGGATTTATCAAACTGCAATTATAAGAGTATTACTGAAAAATCCAGTAATTAACAAAATATTTCAACAGTAGATTTCCTTAAGCAGTAAACTGTCCCTGTCCTCCACAATAGGTCATTCAAAATATTAAGCAAATTAGATTTAATTAGTCTGCAACATTGTATAGAATTAACTATTAGGAATGGAAACTTTGTTAACTGCATTCTATGCAACTTTTCCTAAATTGACATTTTAAGTATATATCTTTCTAAATGAAGTAACATATATTGGCAGAATTTCAGTCTACAATATATATATTTCCAGGCTACTATAAATCCACAAAGAATTTTATTGTAGAGAACAGAAATAGAAATCCTATTCTTGAGTTTTATTTTTCCACACCTGTGTCCCCAATAGAGCACAAAGACTCCCAAAATATGTGTATGTTGGAAATATTTAATGAGCAGTAAGAGCCAACACTTGCACCCAGGTAATGACATTTGTTCCAATTTGTAATTGGCTGTAACAGCCTATGCTTTATGCAAAATAACTGCGATCATAACAAAAGGTATTTTTAAATTGCTCATATAACCATATGTCTTGGATCATGGTACTATCTTTGGCTTCTGTATATGTTATTTTTCTAGTGTTTCAGATCTTTCTTTAAAAACCTCTAGGCATTAGGCATAATTAATCCATATGAAGGAAGAATCTAAAAGGTTAACTCTAAGAGACTCTGCTAGAGTGAGAACAATTTAGGAAAACTAGGGGTTTTGTTTTCTAAAAGTGAATTCCTGAGATTTATTAAAAGAGTATTTTGTAGACTTGATTAAGATAGTTACATAACTTGCAGGGCCAAGAACAAAATGAAAATGCAGGTCCCCTGGTTCAAAAACATGAAAAAAAATGTTGTTGAAGATACTAAAATATAAAGCTTTTTCCTTTTTGTGGTTTCTCCTTTTGTCATGATTTTATTTATTTATTTTATTTACTATTTGATGTCTTAGTAAAGAAAAAATTTAAAATTATTAGCATGAAGTTTACTTTATATCTTTATATTGTTCAATCCCAGGTTTAAATGCAAACGTAAGGGCCTTTAATTCCTAAGTGAAATTACTGAAATTGCACAATTTGTATTTTACAGTTTATACATATATGCATATGTATTTTGTTCCTACCAGAATAGTGGAAATGCTGCACAAAACTAATTCAGCTGTTTATTTCACTTCTTAATATGTGCACATTTTACCAACACTCTTCTTTCAACTTATTTCTGAATGAGGAAGAGTTGGAAAAAAAAAAGAAATATGAGTGTCCTTATCTTTCCCTTTTTTCCTTTATCATTTTCAGCATAAGTGGTTGGCTAATGCATGAGTAAGAAAGGATATGATAGGGTTTCTTGGCCATTCGTATTTCTTTTTTTTTATTATTATACTTTAAGTTTTAGGGTACATGTGCACAACATGCAGGTTAGCTACATATGTATACATGTGCCATGTTGGTGTGCTGCACCCAGTAACTCGTCATTTAGCATTAGGTATATCTCCAAATGCTATCCCTCCCCCATACCCCACCCCAACAACAGGCCCTGGTGTGTGAAGTTCCGCTTCCTGTGTGCATGTGTTCTCATTGTTCACTTCCCACCTATGAGTGAGAACATGCGGTGTTTGGTTTTTTGTCCTTGCGATAGTTTGCTGAGAATGATGGTTTCCAGCTTCATCCATGTCCCTACAAAGGACATGAACTTATCCTTTTTATGGCTGCATAGTATTCCATGGTGTATATGTGCCACATTTTCTTAATCCAGTCTATCATTGTTGGACATTTGGGTTGGTGCCAAGTCTTTGCTATTGTGAATAGTGCCTCAATAAACATACATGTGCATGTGTCTTTATAGCAGCATGATTTATAATCCTTTGGGTATATACCCAGTAATGGGATGGCTGGGTCAAATGGTATTTCTAGTTCTAGATCCCTGAGGAATCACCAGACTGACTTCCACAATGGTTGAACTAGTTTACAGTCCCACCAACAGTGTAAAAGTATTCCTGTTTCTCCACATCCTCTCCAGCACCTGTTGTTTCCTGACTTTTTAATGATCGCCATTCTAACTGGTGTGAGATGGTATCTCATTGTGGTTTTGATTTGCATTTCTCTGATGGCCAGTGATGATATTTGTATTTCTTGAAGTGCCATTGCCTTTTTTCTGCATCTAAAGCAAGTTCTGGTTCAAATGGAAAGTACGGCCTCTCACAGCTCTGTGTGTCCCCCTCCTTACCCTTTTACTGAATGGTAAATGTGACATACTTACCTTGTTCTACCTATGAGTCTTGCTGAACTCCCATGCATCATGGTTCCTTTGGAATTATATGATAATGGATTCCTCCAATGCCATAAATGAGTGGGGGAGGCAAGAAAATGCTGACATGCTTATTGCTTCTGTTTCCCCCACTCACATGCATGCTCTATTGTCCTGTCAGACTTCCCTTGCAAAACACAAGTTCAAAGATAAAAGTGTTAAGAATTTCAAGATGGTGACAGCAGGACCTTAAACCAAGCATAGGGCCCTTCTAAGCATGGGGCCCCATGTGACTGTATATGCCACATGCCCATGAAGTCAACCCTGCCCCAGTTATCTCATCTACAAATTGAGGTGATAATAGTAGTGCCAGGTAGGATTGCCATGAGGGAGTAATGAAGTTATGAATATAAGGTTCTCAATATAGTATCCAGCACATAGAAAGCGTTCAGTACATGGTAGTTTATTGCTCTATATCTCAAAGAAAATCAGGAAATGGTTATTGTATTCCTACTAGGAAACTTGTTTATTTGATTTGGGTCCAGCATTCCTTATACAAGCCTCACTAAGCAAGATGTGCCTTCAAACACATGAGACTGGAACAGAATGAATGCTCCTTTATCTGTGTGGTGGGCAGGAGGCAACTGTACAATAATCAGGCAAAGCTCTGAGGTGAGTTCATCAGGCTGCCTAAGTTACTTTATTCGGTGGTAATTACTGCAGCAGGTTATAGCCAACAGTGCTGTGTAAGATGTCCAGAAAAAGACAAAGGCACAAGTTACTAAGAGAAGTTGAGTTGCCAGGTTGTCTCCATCTGAAAAGAGGTCAGCTCTGCAAAGCCTTGGGCAAGAAGGCCTCTGCTCCAGACTCATGGAGGGGAGACATTTGAACCCAGAATGAAAACAAAACAAAGATATGAAGTCTGCCTGAGTAAGTAGGTGTGAATTCTGGCTGACTACAGCATCCAAATGATATTTCTTATAGAATGAGTTTCAGAGTTTGAAGTTCTGGAGGAACATTGTAAAGAATACTCATCAATCCATTAATCCAATAGAGTTGCTTATAAAATGCTATTTCATATGCCCAAAATATATTTGGTTTATTTACATATGTGTAACCAGCCATTCATCTTGCAGACATCAATATTTAAAAAAATTTTTGATAAATTATTAGCTCCTTATTGAGTTAGCATATGCTGATTGATTTAATATAATTTTATTTAAAACTTAAATATCCTGAGATTCCCTATGTACATTTCATTGAAATATATTTAAAATGAAAATTATACCAACTTATAAATTGTGACTGTTTAGAAATTGTTCATTAAAAATGACTAGCTATGAAAACAGGCTGAGAAATTACATAAACAGGATACAAATGAAAGGAGTGATTTTAGCTCATACAGGTGAGGCCCACGGTGTCTTGTGCAAGTAGAATTTTTCCTTCCCTGGAGCATCGGGATTGGCTCTCCTTGAGGCATGGGGTAACAGAATGGACATACTCTGATTTTTTAAAATATGTATTTGCAGAGAAAAGAACTGATGAAGACAGCGTTTAAAATCTGTGTATAGTATGATTATTTTAAGACTACTCCCTCACCCTTGCCCATTTGGTTTGGAAAATCTGGATTTAATTTTCATTTTAATGACTTAATAAACTTCTCAGGAAGTGTCAGCTTTTCGGATTATTGGGTCCTCTCACTCCCTGGAGCTGCGGTTATGGAGGATGACTCAGGGAATGCTGAATCAGGGTAGGGGTGTGCTGCCTCCAATGCTGGTTCTCAAGGGTTTTTCTGATAAATAATGTTATTGCTTCCAGATGCAGAGCCGAAATATCTGATAGTTGTGCGACCTGCTCCACCTCCAAGTCAAAAGAAGTCATGTTCAGGTATAGTCCTTTGCATTGAATTCTTTTTCTTTTATTAACTTTGAACCATGACTTTTCATCTCTTTTGGACCCCTGGAGACCAAATGCCTTGAGAAGCTCTAAGAATGTAGAGGAGGTGTCAGCCCTGGGTCCACAGTTTACCCTTTTGGAGAAGTAACACAGCCTGGTGGTAGAGACTGCTTGGGATTTTCTCCTGGTGCTACCACTTGCAAACTGCAGGGAATTACATAAGTTATTGAAAATCTCTACTCCTGGATTCTGCTGCATAATAGGGTTGTCCTTGAGGATTAAATGAGTTAAGGACAGTGCCTGGCCTGTAGTCAGTGCTCATTTGGGGTTAGCTCCTATTAGCCTGTTTCTATTTCACGGTGTGTGAACTCATGCTCACTATTGTGCCTTTCAGATGTTAAGGGCAAAATTTTATGTCTCACCTTTTCTTAAGGAGACCGTTTACATTTTAAAAGGATAACTCATGTGTGTGTGTTAAATAGATCAGCACGTAGGTTTTATTTACTCCTTATCTCTCCCTTCTAAACCTCTTCAATTCAATAAAGGAAGGATTTCTTCCATAAAATAAAAATAATAGCAACACTCATGTTTCCAGGTCTAGGAAGACTTGCAACAGGAAAGTGGATATATAAATAAGTAAGTAGAAACTTTCTACATAACAAAAGATTAAAATTCTATGTCGTCTAATTTCACTACCAAAACTTCTTCTCAGATCAAATAATATAGCTGACCATTGCTATAAGGAAGAAGCTGTGAATATGCTTTTTCTATCTGATGTTGCATCTTCCTAACTCTATATAGAGTTGATCACAAAATTTTGCTTTTCTTTTTTTTTTTTTTTGAGACGGAGTCTCGCTCTGTGGCCCAGACTGGAGCGCAGTGGTGCAATCTCAGCTCACTGCAAGCTCCGCCTTCCAGGTTCACGCCATTCTCCTACCTCAGCCTCTCGAGTAGCTGGGACTACAGGCGCCCACCACCACGCCCGGCTAATTTTTTGTATTTTTTAGTAGAGACGGGGTTTCACCGTGTTAGCCAGGACAGTCTCGATCTCCTGACCTCATGATCCACCCCCCACTCGCGCTCCCAAAGTGCTGGGATTACAGGTGTGAGCCACTGCACCCGGCCTGCTTTTATTTTTCTAATGTGAATGATCTCCAAGTAATTATTTCCAAAGCATGTTCATCTTTTATGGTACACTGGATACCACACGATAAAAGGATCTTTTTGTTTGTTTGCTATATTTTTCTAGAGGAATAAAATGGGAGACAGAGCACTCAGCTATTCAATTATACTAAATACTTAAATCAGAAATTAGTTGCCACAATAATTCCCTCCCCTCTTTCTGCTGATTTCCACTTCTTTTAAGAGCAGCATTGAATGGTTAAGCATTTTGAAAAATACTAATTCTTTTTCCTGGCCTCATAGATCATCCCAAAGCAAAAGGGAAATTCCAGTCGCTCCTTACAACTTGTTAGTGAGAGTTGTCCAGACAGTTTTCCACATACTTGAAAATAGATGTACTCTCAATATTTCAAGACTGTACTTCAAAAATATTGAGCCACAAACTCAAGAAACATCAGTGTGATTCCATGGAATCTGTTTTCAGATGAATACTCATTGAACTGTTTCTTGATAGAAATATGATCATAGTACAAATATACAAAATTATATAAGGAATGTCAAGAGAATGATTATGCCTTAGCACTTTATAACTTCATTTTATTTTGAGGATTCTATGACACTAGCCTTAGAAATTATTGTTTACTTTATGACCAGCTCAGGAAATTGCTTCATCTTGCTCAGGATATAACACCCCACCTTTCTTTTTGGATAGCAGATATAATTTTGTTTTTGTTATCTGCATTTAGGAATAATGTAATGACTAAGGGATTAGCTTCCATTCATTCTATATTTGTATCTGCCACATAAATTTTAATCATTTAATTATTTTTATATTAAGATTCAACCTTAGTGAAATAGTTATTTGGTCATATAAATAATTGGGAGACCATTAGTTTCCCTTGGTCATACAAGCCTTAGGTTCCTTACATGAAAAATATGTCTATCATCTCTAAATGGCATTCTTTTTATACATGGAGAGCCAAGACAGTGATATAAAAATAAAACTAGATTGTGATTGAGGAGACCCAGGACTTGAGTTTTGACTTTGCTCTTAATGTGACTAGGGACAATCTTGAAACTTCTCTGTGCCTTATTTTTCATCTGCAAAGTGAATGAGATCGTTGTGTCACATTAGTGAAAATCAACTCAGGAATTGAAAAGGGAAGATCACAATCATCCCAGGGCTTGTTCAAACTATAAGTGTTCCCTGCCTTCACTGCAGATTCTAATCTGCCCTCATTGGAGCTCATACATGACAATTTAAATCACCATCATATAAGGCACAATTACAGCTGGGTCTGCAAAAGTTAGAGAAGAATAAACCCGTGTTTCCAACCATGTAAATGATAACTATCTTTGAAACTTATTTCAAACATCTTTAAAAGTCAGCTATCCTGTAATGAGGCAATTTGCCACCACTAGGTTAGGTGTATTCTGTGCTAAGAAGGGTTCTTGCTTGAATAACAACTTATAGAACTTAAATTTAACAAAAGGAACAAGCTTGACACAATTTTCAAGAGCATTTGATTCAGATGACCACCAATAGGCTCATGCAAGGGGTACTCTCCTACCTACCTTAATAGAGGTGGCAGGCCATTCTGCCATTTGGCTGCCACTTCATTAGACAGCACAAGTTCTTTCTAGAGCAAATACAACATTCATAGTCTCAAGAAATAAAAGAGGGAATTCAACAGCAATACAAAGTATGTATGTTTTATATTCTATGTAGTTTTATTAGGCTTTCTATCGGATTTTTATCTTATTTACTCTAATTATTTTTAATGAGTCAGCATTGGTTTTCATGGTTGAGGTTCTTCCTGTTTTTCGCTGCCCTACTTCTGCAGTTTCAGATAATTTTGAAAGTGCAAGTGCCTGCTTCTGTGTACTTGAACACAATCTCCAGTGATTTATTAGCATAACTCTTGGCATTATTTAGATCCAGTTGGCACCATCAGAACAACTGTGCTTCCTGTGTTACCCCTACTTTTCCAGCATTGTTAAAGAATGTGTTTGCCTTTTCCATTTAGATACTCATTGTAAAATATATACTTACTACAATAACATGAAGAGATTTTACACTTCTAAATAGGTTAAAAAAGATTATAACCTACAATCTAGATAATAAGGTTTATTTTCTTGTCTTAGATGTTATTTCACACTCATTCACAGTCCCGGGAAAAAAATAAACATACTTTCATTTTATCTGTAAAAGAAATTAAGTGTGTGTATGTGTGTTTGTTTATTTCACTCATCACAGCTAAGACCTCCATATCCTTCCCTGACCCACAAGAAAATAAAACTAGGTATAGCTGGAGATTGTTAATATGTGTACATGTACAATATACATATACATGTGTATGCATATATGCATATGCACACATGCATAGACACAAATCTGAAAAAGGTATTTGATTCACATTTAAATTCGTGGGCAAAAATTAGTAATAATGTGGACTATAGAAAAGGAAAGGAACTTGATGTTTTCACATTTTTCATCATCTTGCCAAGTCATCTTTAATGCATTTTACCCGAATCATGGCAACTTACTAAATGTCTCCTGAATTAACCTGTATGCCACCTCCACAGGTAAAACTCGTTCTCGCAAACCTCTCCAGCTGGTGGTTGGCACTCTGACACCGAGCTCAGTCTTCCTGTCCTGGGGTTTCCTCATCAACCCACACCATGACTGGACATTGCCAAGTCACTGTCCCAATGACAGGTAATATTAGCACTTGCTTTTAATAGCATCTGTACATGCTTTAGAAGAATATGTAAGTATCAGGACTATTAGCATTGACTTAACACCTCTTAGCTGTACAGCCTGTTCTAGGTGTGAGGGGAACAAAGTCAGGGGCCCTGCCCTTGAGAAGGTTATCTACCTGAATAGAAAACACATACATGTAATTTTTTTCAAAAATCATGAACTATTATACAAGGAAGTATGAGTCAAATAGCAAATGGGTGGTATCAGTAATAAGTGCAATTAGAAACTCAGAAGGCGGGGCCAAAGGCAGTTAGGAAAGACAATTAAAAGTTGGAAAGTTGATTGGAAAAGGATGGATCTTTGATCTCACAATTGAAGCTCTTAAACCATACTTCTCAAAGTGTGATTCCCAAAGCAAGCAGTATCAGCATGTCTTGAACTTGTCAAAAGGTAAATTCTCAGGTCCCCCTCAGACTCACTGAGTTAGAAACTCTCAAGGTGGGGCCCAGCCATTTGTGTTTTCACAAGCCTTCCAGGTGGTTTTGATGCCTACTGAAGTTTGAGAATCACCGGCTTAGAAAACTGAGGAGAGACACACAGGCAGAGATACAAGCAGAGGAAAAGCAAGTTGGAAATGAAGCTACCATTTTCTTTGGAAGAACAAATGGGAAAAATCTAAGTATATTTTTAAACTACTGCCATTTATCCATCCAACCATTTGATGCATGTATTTAGATGCATTGGATGGATATGTACTAGGCCCTGTGCTACATGCTGAACCATACTTCTAGGTTGGTTATAAAATGATGTTTGCTTATAAATATTTACTATGTTAGCTTCAAAACTCAGAAACTTGCATCTAGAAAAGCATTCAAAATTTTCAAGCTTCAATCAAGGCATTTTATTTTTAAAGTTTTCTATTTTAAATACATTCAAAGTTATTTTTACATTTCAGAAGTTTTCCTATTCCTTTTTGAATAAAAAAGATTTATTGCGGTATAATTTAAACACAGTAAAATGCATAAATATTAGCGTACAGTTTGAGTTATGACAAATGCCTATAACCATGTATCCAATACCCATCAGGAAACAGAAAAATTTTATCACTCTAGAAAGTACTTTCCTCCAGAAACAACCATTGATTTGATTTCTATCACCATAGATTAGTTTTGCCTACTCTAGAATTCCATATAAATGGAGTCATATAGTATGGGTTTTCTGACTGTCTTCTTTCACTGAGCATTGAGATTCATTCATGACATTGCGGATATCAATAATTCATTCCTTTTTTGTACTCCTGAGTGATAGTCTATTGTGTGAATATTCAAAAGTTTATTCTCTTGCTAATGAGCACCTGAATGATGTTGTTTTTTTATGTATATGAATACAGACTGTATAAACATTTTCACATAAAATTTTGGTGGACATTTTAATTTCTCTTAAACATAAGTGGAATTTCTGAGTTATAGGAAGATGTATATTATGTATATTTGATTATTTTTTGCCTAATTTTTCCATCTACATTCCCACAAGCAATGTAGGAGAGCTCTGATTGCTCCACATTCTAAAGCAGCATTTTGTGTTGTCAGCATTTTTCATTTTAGCCATTCTAGTGTAGTAGTTTTTCATTACAGTTTTGGTATGTATTTCCCTTACACTAAGGCTATTGCATACTTCTTAATGTGCTTTTTGGCCATGTTTATGTTTTTTGTAGTGTTTTATTTATTTTTATTTGTCCAAATCAAACTAAAATGAAGGAATTTTTAAAGTGTTTATAAGTTCTCAAAATCACCTTTCATCTGACGTTGGGAAATCTAGACTCAAGAAAAAAATCAAATTACCCTTCATATGCCCATGGTTCTCAAGGGATGAATACTTGGAAAAACATGTAGAAGATATTTCCAAAGTCCAATTTTTTGAAAAATAATTTTGAAATGTTTCAAAGAATCTGAAATACTTTTTATTTCACCCACCACTAATCCCATGACTTATTTTGTTTGGAAAATGGACTCGAAAGAACATGCCTCCTTGTGATAATTCCGGTTCCTAATGGATTGGTCTGGGCTACTAATGCTGAGAAAATAAACACTTATGGATTGCTCTTTTTCTTTTCAAAAATTATCTTGATAAAGCTATGGAGAGAGAAAGGGAGAAGAGAGGAAGGAAGAAAGGAAATTTGGTAGTCTTACAGCAAAATGCAACCCAATTTTAAGGGTTACTCGACTTGCTTGATAAATCTGTAGGACTACTTGTTTCAATAGGTTTGGTAACCTGGCAAACTTGTGTAGCATAATTTGGAGTAATTCCTTCCTCCCGCCCTCAAGCCTCTCCTCCAATTTCACTTTGTCCTACTGACTCTTCTGTAAAAGAATCTATCTGATGACTGGTTCTAATTGATAGATGTTGCCATGGTTTGACAGCACCCGGAGATAATGAATATAGAGAAAGTTAGGACAGATAACCTAATGGAGCTAGGATTCTAACCCAGGCCGTTGACTCTAAGGCCCAAGCTATTCAGACCATGCGTGGATCTCACCCTCACCCTCACCCCCTTGCACACGCACCCTGGCTCTACTCTTATTAAATAGATGGAATTAGGCACATCACATCACAATATTCAAAATCGATAATTTCATTTCGAATAAAGTCTTTTGAAAGATACAATAATGACAAGCAAGATATTCTTGACCAAAGTAGGGAACCATTAGGACATGAGTTGAAGGGAAGAATTAAACAGTAATGACTAAAAAGGAGTATTTGGAGTACTAGTAAATTTCATTTCCCCATGCTTCCTTTCTCCCTAATTAGCATAGTTAATAAACCGACATTTAAAGTCTTTGTGATGTTTAAGGAAAAAAATAATAGTCCCGATTTAAAAGCCTGGAAATACTGTACATATTAGAAGCATCCAAATAAATCTGCCAGAACTACAAATTAGTGTAATTAGAAGCAGACTAGACTTGGAGAAATCTACCCTCATATGTTCATGCAGAATTTTTTTATAATTTAGACTAATCCAGTAGGTTAGCATAAGCAGTAATAGCTAAAAATGATGGTTATTTTCTGAAAATTGGAAGATTAATACAGCTAAAGTTTTACTTCAGGAGTATCTTTTTACAAAACCATTGCAATCTGAATGCACTTGGCTTGCTGCAGGAACACCAATTGGTATCATTTTAATTCATTGATATTTGGTTCCCTCTGTACAGTCTCTGATTTTTTAAAAAAATGATTTACATTGGTTTGTGTAGCCTCATTTATCCTGTGCAAATAACAGTGAAATTTGTTTTTATATTTTGACTATGGACTTTGTATATCAAAGCTCTTAGGTAGTAAGTTTCCAGTTAGAAAACCCTCATTGTTTTTGTTTTGTTTTTAGCTTGGAAGTATCAATGAAATATCACTTTATCCTTTGTGGCGCATGTTTCTGTACCTACTTGCATAGGGTCTTTATGGGTCTCCCATGCTTTAAGATTCTTTTCTAAGTTCACATTGGAGAGCAGATGTGCTTCATTTACAGTTTTTATTCTTAATGGGCTTTGAATGGAAGAGTGTACACATTTGTCTTCAATAGAGCCTCAATTTGAAAGAAAACTTTCAAATTGGCCCTGATGAAGAGTCAAATGTTTTTAACCCAAATTTATTTCACCATTAATAGCTTATTTTTTCTTTCTCATGTTTCCAACTTGTTAAAGATTTCAAGATTGCTTTAGTTCTCACTCTTTTGCCAACGTATTAAAGCTTTATGAATAGTTTAGAAATCACTTTCGCATTTTCTAACATTCTCATCTTGTGGGTTTTTTTTTTTTTTTTTTTTTTTGAAACGGAATCCCGCCCAGGCTGGAGTGCAGAGGCGCGATCTCGGCTCACTGTAAGCTCCGCCTGCCGGGTTCACGCCATTCTCCTGCCTCAGCCTCCCGAGTAGCTGGGACTACAGGCGCCGGCCACCATGCCTAGCTAATTTTTTGTATTTTTAGTACAGGTGGGGTTTCACCGTGTTAGCCAGGATGTTCTCGATCTCCTGACCTCGTGATCCGCCCGCCTCGGCCTCCCAAAGTGCTGGGATTACAGGCGTGAGCCACCGCGCCCGGCCGTGTTTATTTACTCTTAACGTAGAATGAGGGCTCTCCTTTTTGGCCAGTCCAGAGCAGACTCTCTTGCCTTTTTTCCGCCCCCAAGTTTGTAAGAAGCGAGTATCTTCAGTGTCTGAATTCTCACCTGATTGACCCCGGTGCCTTGTTACCTGTCTGTCTTGCCGTGTAAGTTTTAAGCTCGGTGAAGACAGGGAGTATCTTGCCCACCGTTACTTCCTGGTCCCCCGAAGAGCATCAGGAACATAGCAGGCCCCAAGCAAATACATGCTGAATGAAATAACCAGTGAAATGTCAACACTCTCACTTTTATGTGTTACCATTACCTCAAACTCAACATGACAAGATTAAACTCAGACTTTTTCTCTTGAAATATCACCTCACTTGTCTCTGTATTGCTTTCTAAAGTAGTATCATTGTCCCATTCGCTCTAATTTAAAACTTCATTTATTTTCTATTTTTCACCTACTATCGTTTATGAAGGCCCCAAGATATATTCCTTTTTCTTTTGAGATGTACCCATATCTACATCTGTGTCTTCTCCTTCTCCATTTCACACTAATGTTGCCAATCCAAGCATGCCTCACCTTACCCTGGATTCTGGCAACAGCATCCTGGCTACATTCCCTGCTATTTTCTTCCGCCAATCTATTCTACCT
This sequence comes from Gorilla gorilla gorilla, assembly GCF_029281585.2. Lineage (NCBI taxonomy): Eukaryota > Metazoa > Chordata > Mammalia > Primates > Hominidae > Gorilla > Gorilla gorilla. The sequence goes on along the minus strand of NC_086017.1, from coordinate 111,727,677 downwards.
TCCACAGTACTGAGGAAATCTAGACTATCCTTTATCAACTCACTCTTTCCTCATCCTGAATTTATCTTTACCTCTCTTCTCTTCTTTCCAAGAAACACAATTCTGACTTCAGACAGTGCTCATGATCCCATCTTTCCCATGTCGTCTAAGCCTTTGCTTCCCCAGTGATCCCCTCTCTCTGCCATTTGCCCTTTCACAGGCAGTGGTGCCCTGCCTCCTGCTGGCAAGCATGCTCAAAGTTTCTCTCCCTGAAAACAAAGCCTTCTGTTGATCCTGTTATGTATTCTAAGCTACTTTTCAGTCTCTTTTAATTTCCAAACTTTTCAGAGTTATGGCTCCCACATTCTGAATTCTGCACCGTCCACACAGTCCTCATCCCTTCTCACTAGCTTCCATCCCTTTTCCACTGTTCCACTGAAATGTCTCTTGGTGGTCACTAATGACCAATTAGTTACTAAACCCAGTAGAGTTTTCTCAGTCCTTATCCTTCTTAACCTATTCTTAAACTCTTTCTTTCTTTGACATTTTTATTTAGATTTTCCTCTTGCCCCTTTAACCATTTGTATTAGGGTTTCCTAGAGGGACAGGATTAATAGGAGAGATGTATATACATGAAGGGGAGTTTATTAAGGAGTATTGACTCACAGAATCACAAGTTGAGGTTTCATAACAGGCCATCTGCAAGCTGAGGAACAAGGAAGCCAGTCCGCATCCCAAAACCTCAAAAGTAGGGAAGCTGACAGTGCAGCTTTCAGTCTGTGGCTGAAGACCCAAGAGCCCCTGGCAAACCACTGTCATTAAGTCCAAGAATCCAAAAGCTGAAAACTTGAAGTCTGATGTTTGAGGGGAGGAAGCATCCAGCACAGGGGAAAGATGGAAGCTGGAAGACTCAGACAATCTAGTCCTTCCAACTTCTTTTGCCTGCTTTATCCTAGCTATGCTGTCAGCTGATTAGATGGTGTCCACCCAAATGGAGGAGGGGTCTGCCTCTCCGAGTCCACTGACTCAAATGTTCATCTCTTTTGGCGACACCCTCACAGACATACCTAGGATCAATACTTGGCTTCCTTCAATCCAGTCAAGTTGACACTCACTATTAACCATCACACCTTTCCTTTTCTTCTTTGCTCGCTCCTTATTACATCTCCTAAATATGGAATCATGTTCTATCCTTGAATCTCTTACCTGCAGTACCCTTCTTATCTATGTCTAGTCTTTAACAATCCCCTCTATGCACAACAGTGCTTCTCAAACTTTGTGCATGCAAGTCATGTAGGGAACCTTACTAAAATGCAGATTCTGATTCAGTAGGCCTGAGAAGGAGCCTGAGAATCTGCATTTTTAAAAGCTCTCAGAAATTGCTTTTGTTGCTGTTCTACAGAGAACAGAAGTGGCAAGTATGTAAATGACTTCCGGGGTTGAATCTCTGACCTGGGCCCATTTTCAAATTACTAAGAATATGTTTTCAGTTGTCCATGGAATATTTTCATCACAATAACCAGGTAACTGTGATTGGCACCTCACACTCAGACTAAATTCATACTTTCTATACTATTAAAAGAATACTTTTCCCATCACTTTATTCTCACTTTTGAAAACTCAGTTTTAACTTTTTTCGCTTTCTTTGGTACCCATATCCTATAAGGAGTCTGGTTTCATCAATTCTTTCTTAGAACTATAACTTTAATCTGTTCTGGTTTTTATGTGTGTGTGTGATTCCTATCCTTGTTATCTCACATCTGGAGTATACCTTGAGATGCCTCCCTCCAGTTTCTCTGTGACTTATTCTTCCACGCTGGTAATTCTAGCTTCCTTCATTACTGCTCAACTTTATTTACCTACTGAGGAATTGCCACCAGCTCCCCACTCTCTAGGAAAATAAGTCATAGAATCTCTCAATGAATATACCTCAACGCATATCTGAGTCATGCTCATGAAATGAGGTGTAAATCCAATCCATGCTGCTTTCCAGGGGCCTGGGTAGTATGTCCTGAAGTAAACCACATCAATGGAATGGGATTTAAAATGCAGCCTGTCCATTTCTCAGCTTCAGGCTGGATAGTGCCACACCCGGCCCCACCTCTATGCTGTGTGCTTTCCATTCTGCCTTCTTCAGTCATACACATATGCATGTCTACCTCCTTCATTAGAGTGCAAGCTCACTTTTGAAACTGCAGAATACCACTTGCTTCCATCTCACACAGAACCCAGCATTGTATTTTACAATAGTAGTTCTCAACATATAAGTGAATATGCAAGTGGGATGTCAAGAAGAGGATTTAAAAATCATCTAGCCAGTCTATTCAGCTCTTGAAGCTTCTTTGCAACATCTCCCATCCAGAGTCCACAGTGAGCATCTCCAGGGATGGCATCATAGCATGGACGTTGAAGATACAAATTCTGGTCACACTGACTTACCTGAGTTCAAAACTCTGCTCTATTATCATCTTAGTTGCTTTGCATGGGTTGCTTAAATGCTTTTAGTCTTGGTTTTCTTATCTGCAAAAGAGGGTAAATAATATCATAGGGTTGTCAAAATTTAGTAAGATGACACATGTAAAATGGTTAATGCAGTGTCTAGCATGCAGTGAATACTCAAAATTATACTGTCTCCTGCTAGCCTTCTCATTGCTTTGATATTATTTACTTTATGTTATAATTGCCAACTTCAGGCAAGCCATTCCATTTCAGATAGCACTAATATCAGTAGAAACATTTCTTTTGTTGTACTTAAACCAGCCACCAGTGGGTGATACTATACGAAGAAAGGAGATCTTAGAAATAGTTGACCAGTTTGTGATGAGTCAGAATTCAATTCACATTTGAGAATCATGGTAAAAATAACTTGCATTTGCCTTATCATGATCCTACTGTTGAGTTAGGAAAATGTGGTTAGACAGACTCACGTTACTTTTTTCCAGAGGTAAACTCTAGATTACTGTGTCAACCCATTGCTTTCTATTTGGCTATAGATGTAAAACTACCGAATAAAAGTGGATTTTGTGGTCTACAAAAAAAAAAAAAGTTGACCAGTTTGAAAATTATCATGAGTCCAAAGATATTAATTACCTAAACTGGGGCTCACATGCTACCTTGGAATAGTGGAGAGGCAAGTGGAAGAGAATTCATGTAAGAAAACATACTTGGATTTGACAACTGATGGGACATGAGGGGAGAAAGGACTCTGAAGTCATCAGAAATGGGAATCACAAGAGAAACAGATTTGGAAAAGAAAATGAAGAGTAGATTTTAAGTTAGTTATGAAATTCACAGAGGAGTAAGTAATTTGATCATAAGGTTTTACTATAATAAAGAGGTCAGCCAACAGATTGCAAAGAAATATAGACATTTTGAGTGGTAAGAAAGTGGGAAAAGACAGATTATTAAGAAATTTCTTGTTAAAATATAGTGGCAGGTTTAAGAGAAAAGTACTAGTTTTAATTTTGTTGGGGTAGAATGAAAGATATCTAAACAACTTTTAGACTCAGGGGAAGGTCCGTAAGGAATCAAGGGAAAGGTTGGAGATCTGGTGGAATAAGGAAGTGGAATACAATTATTGAGAAGCTTATCTTTGAGAAGATGAGAATGCTTTTTCCCTTGAAATCAGAGTGGGACAAAGAGAGAATGAAGGGGAAGAGAGACCCTTTACAGGAAGGGAATGAGGGCAGAATTTTTCTCAGTAGTTACAGTCTCAGTAAAGCAAGAAGCAACACTGACAAAGACAGTGTCAGGAAGTGTTCTTTGACATGAAGAGTCAAAAATGTGGGAAATAGATGTTTTAGGAAATGTAAAAGTAGTTAATCACATAGAAATAAAAGCATTCCTGAAGGAAGTATGGAAAACCCAAAAGATAGTCAACCACGTACATTAAGCTGGGGTAGTTCGTAGAAGGACTAAGCTTAGTTTGGTGTTCAGTTTCTTCACTTAGTGTAATTCACTACCCAGTTACATCATAAATTCAGTTTATGGAGTTTCTACTTCTGTCTCAGGTACTTTGTTAGAATAGAATATCCAATATGTTGCTGGAATAAATTTTTAGAAACAAAGGATCTAAAAGATAGTGGAGTCCAGTCCCCCTCTGAGAAACTGATGCTTAAGAGGGTGGAGAGATGCCCCCTCCCAAGGTCATGCTACTAGTTTGCAGCTGACTAAAATCCTAGTCAAGCTACTACCTGCCTTTCTGCTACATTTTGAGGAGCTGTGGATTTTTCAATGCTATAACAACAATTATTGGCAGCATTGAGACTATTCAGGAGGCCCAAACACAGAATAATGCCAGTTGAACCAAATGCTATCTTCAACAGTTTCTTACCTCTTAATTAGGATATGAGATGCTCTTGTTCTTAAAATTGAAATTGCTGAAGGCAGGCTTTCTAGAAGTCTAGTCTGATGACATTCATAGACTACTACCTGTATTTTTAATAGACTTGTTGCCTCTGTGTGTGCTTGTGCTCAATTTTAATCATTCACAGAAAAAGGGTCAACTAACGTTTGACAGAAGACTGTGACTATACGTTATGGTAAATACACATTAAAACAAAAACTAAAAAGCCTTCAATAATGTGAAATGCTGATTACTTTTGTTTTTCTTCCATTCTGCTTCATTTTTCCATCTTTTTCCATGTCTTTTGCCTAGCACCACAGTTGAAAGAGTCCAGTGCAGTACAAAAGGCATTAGATTAGGAGTCAGAAATTGGCATTTGCCTGGGTCTATCACTGATTATCAGGGCTTAGACACTTCTTGGGCTCTCTTTTGCTTGTATGATAATTCTTTCTCTGCTCAGAGTTTATTGTATGGATTAAATAGAATAGGTAAATAAAAATCATAAGCCCTGTGCAAATGTATAATGCAGAAAGTTATTGTGTTTGGCTTCAGTTTGCTTTGGTTCTGTAGGAGTGGTGCGTTATGCAATGATGCGTTGCAAAATATAATTGTAGACCTAATGGCTTAAATCAATATGTCTTGGGAATTGAATAATTGGTTATTTAGAGATATTCTAATTTTTAAATGACCCTTAGAGCACCACATATTCATTCCACAAATATTTATGGAGCACCTACTGTGTACTGGGTTATAAAGAACTGTTTATTATCATAAGACCTATATTTTGTTTTAAAATCAATGAAAATTTACTTCACCCCTTTAAGTATAGTTAAGTGGCCTAATCTCTCTGCTTGAAAAAAAATGATAGTGCTACAAAACAAAATTGGAATTTGCCTATAATATACAAGTATCAACTGAGACAGTGTTGAAAAGGACAAACCTAACTAGGAGAAGACGGGCAAAATGCCTAAGCCTTTATTTTCCTGAAAAACTTGGGATAAGAGGGTATTTCAAATGCTTTGTGATCAAAATGGAAAAGATTTACACTCTGGATTTTTAAACCATGGTGAAGTTTAGGGTTCTTTTTAAAGAACAAAACATTTCTGTCTCATTTGTTTATAAGCAGGTTATGTGAGATCAAGTTGACTGCAAAGCCTTGAATCTGACCTTCGGTAGTTCTGTTAGCAACAGGACTCCTGCATCATGAAAGCAGTTAAGTCCTCAGAAATGTATCTACTAGAGATGCATAATTTTGGTGGCCCATCTGGTCTGATTTTAGCTTCTTAACATTTCTCTAAGAGCCAGGACGGGGAAAAAATAACAACAAAAATTTCATGCAGCATACTTGTCAAGAAATGCATTTCATAAATCACTGATATTTTGACTCACAGGACACAGAGGACTTCTATTACATTCTATTACAATTCAATAATATAGCATTTGTTTCCAGTAGCAGTTAGTGTTTAGGCTGGAACAGCCTCCTTCACTCATTCTGTTTTCTGCTACTTTGGAATGGGGGAATGGAGCCCTGAGCACAGCTTTCACTGGAAAGGAGCAAGCTAATCAATGATGGCAAGCCTTTCAGTGGTTTGTGCCTAGTAAGAAAGTAGGCTGAATATACAAATGCATCTCATCTCTCTCTCTATTTATTAAATTACAAACCCCCTGCTGACTTCATGGGCATACTACCTGTGCACCAGACCCCCAACTTAGAAGAGCCCAAATTTGATTTAATGCTCTGCTGTCACTGTCTTAAGATTCCTAATAACTTTTGAACAGAGTCTACGTGTTCATTTCTTATTGAGCCCCACAAATTACGTAGCCAGTTTTGATACTCATCTCTAGATACTGGGATTGTTTTGCATCACGAAGAGCTTAGGCTTGACACTTAGAGAATGCTCAATAAATGTTTTCAGAATGAGCAAAATTCCTGATTTTTTAAAGCTTTAAATAAAAGCAAGTAACCTTAATCTTACTCCATTTAATTTTGCTGATGTAAGGAGTGGAGGAAAGGTACTAAACTTTTGAGGAAAATGTTAAGATATAAAAAAGACCCAAAAATAGTTTACCCAATGCGTATGTTTCCATCATCATAACATGGCAGCTACTATTTCATTCTATTAACTCAGTGTTTATTTAAAAATAAAAAGCAGATGAAGTTTACCTATTGACCCCACCTCAAATCCTATTTTTCTCATCACCTGCTCACTGGGAGTTAAAGCACTATCAGAAATGTTGTATCCTTTCAGTATTTATTATCCCTTTACAGTGCCAGGAATAATATTTGGTAACATATTTCATACGTCTGAATATTTATGTAATCTGTAATTTGCACCAATACACCAATCTGTAATTTGCTGTTTTTATTTGATATTTTGTTTCTATATGCACCAATCTGTAATTTGTTGTTTTTATTTGATATTTTGTTTCTCAAATCTATCCACATTGATACATGTAGTTCTCCCATTCACTCTCATTAGTGTATATAGTAGTATACTGTACTTGATCTGCTGCCCCACTTACAGCGGCTGTTTAAAGTAGAGCCAGAGGAGTCTGTCTTTGTATTTCGATTCCGCCACCGCCACTGGTAAAAGTCAGTAGCTGGGTGATATTGGGCAGGTTAAGTGAATGTTCTGAAACTCCATTTTCACATTTGTAAAATGAGATTAATAATTTCTACCAGTTAAGATGTTTTCATGACAATTAAACCAGGTAATATATGTAAAACCTAGGTTCAAAAAATAGTGGTAGGGATTATTTTACACATATATACGTGTATATTTATGTATATATGAATATTATGAAGGCCTAAGTAAATACATAACAGTGATATTGAATTGGCATTAACTTTTTTTATTTTACTCTTAACTTGGCTATTGGTCTTCTTTTTAATAATAAAAACAGCTCAACCTTAAAATGCAGTACTGAATACATCTTAGTCTTAGGTTCTTTTTTTTACAAAATTGAATGATATTACCTCTAACATATCCTCCATGGATGAAAAAGCTTAAACTCATACAACTATGAAACTACCATACTAATTATAAAATGGCACCTATGTTCTACTCTATGTATAATAGAATATTATACATAGTGTAATATCTACGTTTTTTCTAGTGTTTTCCAACTTTCATCTTGCAAAACAGCAAATAATAGAACGAGAATTCTGGAATTCCATTGGGCCAAAACTGTGCTGCTGCAAAGACTCCAACTTGCAATGAGAAATTAAAAACCTAAGCACACGTTGAGCTTATTTTTTTCATGTTCTCTGCAAATTTTTTAAAAATCGGAAGAGAAGCCAATATTAAATAGTATCCCAAGTTGGTTGAAATCTGTGATGAAGTAAGAAATTTGAAATAACATTCTGAATCCCCCTGTGATTTTAAAGCATTATATTCTGGTTATTCAACAGATTTTATACAATTCGCTATCGAGAAAAGGATAAAGAAAAGAAGTGGATTTTTCAAATCTGTCCAGCCACTGAAACAATTGTGGAAAACCTAAAGCCCAACACAGTTTATGAATTTGGAGTGAAAGACAATGTGGAAGGTGGAATTTGGAGTAAGATTTTCAATCACAAGACTGTTGTTGGAAGTAAGTACCTAGAAATGTTTGTTTCAGTAAGCTTTTATAATTTTTTCTTAGTTACCTAATTTTTAATTATGTTATTCATTGTATAATATGAAATAAGCTAATTCCTAAGCTCTAGTATTTATGAAAATATAGAAGCAAACAAGATATATTGAGCATTGATATTTCAGAATCTTTAGTTATAAGTGATTTTTAAAATAAGTAATAAATATTTGATGCCTCCATTGATGTCATTGTCTATTGTATTACAGCAGTTTAAAATCAATCCCTACCTGCAAACACCAACAGAACCAGAAAAACAATAACATGTACCAGTGTTCAGAATGGAAAGCTAGACCAGTAGAGATGCCCATAAAAAGACTTTCGGGAACCTTGAGCTTTCTTCCAGTCATCCCGTCATTAAAACTTCATTGGCATCAGTGTTTAAAATGATAGTGATTAAAATTATACATCTAAGTTAGAGGATGAGTTGTAGTTGTCTTCTTAATGATTAGCTAGAGTTAACTTAGGAGCAAGGAGAATAAAAATGATGTTATTTTTCCCTTGTTTCATCAGGTAAAAAAGTAAATGGGAAAATCCAAAGTACCTATGACCAAGACCACACAGTGGTATGTAACAGTTTATTTTCAAGAATGTTTTTAAAAAATTGTATCTGCATTGTTAAGGAAATAGTCTTATTATAAGATACTGAAATTAGATTAACTGACTAGCTATGAAACAGTGGAGAAAGTACTTAGTTTTAGGAATTAGTTTCTTTTTCTTAATACTAAGTAAAAGCATGATTTCAAATCATCTCTGATTAGTTTGAAGTTCTAAAATTCTAAGATTCAATGTAGCTTATTCTAATATTTTAGTATTCTGGGTATTTCAAGGTTATACATATTATCTTCTGTCGATTGCTTTTTAATATAATGTTTCAAGAGCAAATTGATACATGATTTATGTACATTGCTACAGCTCAAACCTTTCCTTTCTATTTTCTATCATACCCTACTTAAAAGAGCCAGTCTTTTTCACAGTGATGGAGCAACCAGTTTGGTTTTGTAAAATGCCCAGCCTCTGTTCAGTTCAGACAATGTTTGCGTTTTACGAACCAGGCATTTCCCCATGAATCTAAAAACATCCTTTTCTCTGTCACTTCAGCCACTCGGTTTCTCATGCTCTCTTTCCTTCCACTTTTCAAAATCTATTCTCAGGAAGCATCATGTCTAGTATATACCACCCCACCTGGGATGACTGTAAGTCACTGTTAGAGCCACCACAGACATGTTCGCATTTCAAATCTCATACCCAGTAATTAGTTTGGTGCCAAAATAATTGCAGCTTTTGCCATTAAGAGTAACAAAGGACATTATATTACTGGGCAGACAGAGGAGGCAGTTCGGTGAGAAGAAGGGAATTCGGTGCTGTCTTTGGTCCCTAGATATTGGAAGTATCCTACAGTCAAATGAACGTGCAAAGACTATTTGTGGGTGGAATTTTGCTCTCTGAGATGTGTGCTTGAGGTGTGTGGCTGAACATCTTTTTATGTCTAATTAAGGAGTCCACAGAATAGCCCCATGGATCATGTGGCCCAGTCTGGAAAAAAAATAGTAGTATGTATTTCACTGGGATTAAAAACAAAAAAAGGAAGGTTGGTTTTGGTAACAGAAAATAGTCTTAGATAAAGTGGAACTGACTAAAAATTAATCCGCCTAAGGCAAATGTTGTTCATGTGGTTTGAAATGGCAGAAAAGTGTGTTCATTGTGAAATTATTATCAAATAGTAATTATGAGGTTGTTACAATTTCTAGGAAAATATTTCAATGTATTTCGATATAAATACAAAAAAGAGATTGCAGGTAAATTCCTTGGCCTGTTTTTTTTCTCGCTCTCTTTTTTTTAACTTGTGTGTTTGGTTGCTTTTTTGTTTTTAGGTTTTGCTGCTTTTCTAATTGTCTAATATTTAAATATTTAGAATGTTAAGTGGGAAAAGAAGCATTAACAAGGTTACCTATAACAAAACTACTTATAAGGGTAGTATAAAACCATTAATAGTCTGGTAAAACTTTAGAACATCTTTTGTTTTCTAAGCATGTTTTCATTACAAATTAAAATCATACTATATTTGCAATTTTCTATCTTGCTGTTTTCACTTGGTCAAAATGTTATGAACATATTTCTTATCATCAAATGTTCTTCATAAACATAATTTTAATTGCTGTGTACTGTATGATCTAAGTGCATGATTATAAGTTTCCAATTTGTAGACATTTAAGTTACTTCTAATTGTTTTTAAATTGTGGGTGATGTTATAGTGAACACTTATGATAGGTTTATGAACACTTGTGATAAAGCTTTGTTCACAATGCTAATCATTTCCTTAAAATAGATACTTAGAAGAGGAATTAACAGTTTAGAGTTTTAACATTTTTAAGCCTTCCTAATACTATGGTCAGATTTCTTTCCCGAAAAGTGGTACTAATTTATAAACTCACCAGCAATGTATCAGTTTATGTTGCTATAGTACCCTGATTGCCAACTTTATATATTTTCATTGCTAAATTTTTGGCTAGTGTAATAGCTTATAATTGTTATCTTAATTTTTATTTCTCTGATTGCTGATAAAGCAGTAGTTTCTTCACTTATTAGCCAGTTGTATTTTCCATTTAATGGCATTCTCTTGCAGTTATTTGTTTGTTGGGCGTTTCATGGGTTCTTTTTAGAACTATGTAGTCTAAGACTGTATACATTAAAGAAACATTGACCTGTTGATGATACTATCTAGAAATATTTTTCTCACATTTGTTATCGCTTAAGTTTGCTCATAGACATTTTTGAAATAGACAACTCATGAAATTTCCTTAACCAAATTATTAGATTTTTCCATTGTGATATCTCAATTGCATTATATTTTAGAAAGACTCTCCCTCTCCAGAGAGCAGATAAATATTTCTTTCCTTTCTTTTAGTTTTATAAGTGGTTTGATTTTATAATAATTCTGTGAATTTTATTTAACTATGGTATATAGTAAGGTTCTATATTGATTAGGCTATGTATTTTTCCCCCAAATAACCAATTGGCTTAGTACTGTGTATTTATGTATTGAATTGTGCCTCTCCCTAAGTTCCCTTCATCTTTGTCTCTTAAATCCAGTCAACATTGTATAGGAAACGTAGATCTGCTGTACCTCACAGGCAAAACAGTGGGATAGAATTGCTCTTTCATCCTCTTCTAGAACAATCCTCATTCTTTGTTGTGAATGGTTTCCTAGGAAGCATACATTGTCTCCTACCCTCTTGGCTGTCATGCTTAACCTTTCATGTGACTCCATGATATCATTTCTTTCATTCCCTCTTTTCAGCTATCATATCCCAGTAATTTGTATTTGTCTTGGCAGGATATTTCATTTAGGATGAGTTACTCAGCAAGATTGGGAAAGATGATTGACGTTTTACTCTCAGGGAATTTAATTTTTTTTCCCCCTCAATATAAGCAGCCATGATAGGAAGGGCTAGGAAGCAACTTCCTGCCTGCATGACACAGAGCCAGGCATTTTATCACTTCAAGCTGTGAGGTGGAGTATCCTGACTCCAGCCAGCTCTGATGAGTTTAAAACTCTTTGTTATTTCCAAAGGAAAAACCAAATTCATTAAAAAGATAATTAAAAAGACATTTTAAGCCTTCTTTGAGAAGCTTTATTATTTCCTTCTGGACAGCAAAAAAATATATATATATGAACTTACATCTCTGCTCTCAGGTAGCTCTGGGACATGGGGAAGTAGTAACAGAACTGCATGGGATAACTTTGACCATCTTATGTGACCACATACAATTGATTCTGAAAACTGGTTTGATACTTTGGAGGTATATTTTAGTCCAAAGAAGTGTATACCCAATTATTCACCCATCTCTTCTCTGAGACCTATCTTAGAAGGCAATACTTCAAGAGATATGAAATTAATTTCACATGTTTTGCTTTTTGGATTTCAAGCAAAAAGACACATTGAAAACTTTTTTTATTCATATGAACATGGTTACACCTGAAACCTTAGAAGCAGCAAAAACTCTTGAACACCTTCCAATAAGAGGTATTCGGAATGGAAAAAAACAACTTGAACTGTAGGCTATCCATTTTACAGATAAATAAATTTTAGGTCAAAAATTTGAATACAAAATACAGCCCATCCTACCCTTCTGGTTACACTATATATATTGTAATTCATATATCTAGATATGTGTTCTGCTGACAGGCAAGCCCCAGTGCAGTTGTGCCCAGAACATATAGCAGGGAATCTCTTCTGGTTGGCTAGTGCCTTTGTTCTACCAATTGTTAAATGTTTTCAATATTGCTCCTACGTATACCTCTAGAAAAATCAGAGAAAGGGCATATGCAGAAACAAAACTGTGATTCATTCTATATAAAATAAATCACTTGAGATCCATATGATTGAGGAAGAAAAAGATACATTTATCATGATGCTTGTGCTATTTCTTTTTTCCATTTAGAGAATCTAGGACACTCTTTTTTTGAAGGTAAAACCTAATGTTTACTACTAGGTTTTATTATTTTAAAAAATAAAGAATGATGGCTAATATTTTCATACATTTTCTATATTTTGAAAAAATGTATTACTTAACTAGCTAACTAAACAAAATCAATATTTGAAGTATGTAGCACTTATTAACAGATTTTTGAAAGCAAATTTAATTATTTAATCTAAATCTTCCTAGAATCAGTGTTCTCCAAAAATATGACATCTATTTTTATCTTTTTTATTTTCCATCAGAGAACCACCCATATTTTAAGAAATCCACAGTTACTATCATCAAAAAGAGAAGTGGTACCACTTGTTAAAATGTAACAATTATCAAATGATTGATGTGAAGAGAGATTACCTTTATGGTCCCCACCCACACTTTATGACTGTGTACAGTGAATGTATCAGGCATCCTTCCATTCTTAGCAATCCTTGTCTCAAGCAGAAACTTGAAAAATTTCTGTGTAGGCAAACTATTAATATATCATCAAAGGTTAAGTTGACCAGAAATTTGAAGCCTTTTGAAAGTAGGACATTAGATTCACTTTTAGCCAGATGTTAGATTGAGCCAGTATGTTTTGTAACTTTCATTAGAACATCCTAAAAGTGAATTAAAACCAGAATCTAATATGCCCAAGTTCTCATGTGGTTTGACTCTTGAGTCATTGAAATTTGACTTTGAGCCACTGTTTTAACCACTACCCAAATGGACAGCTCCTCTTTATCTCGGGGCCTGAAAATAATGTTAAACCTACAATAATAATAATCTGATGCCACAAAAATGTCAAATGGACAAACCTACAAAAAATAACATCCTTAGTTATCACTAACTTTATTACAGCTAATTTTCAATATACTATCAGGAGGAAGTTAGTGTAATGCAGGGTGAGACGCAAGTTCCTTGTCATGTGTGGTGGTAGCAGCGTCTGCTGCTGCTGCTGCTGCGGGTATTTCTAAAGAAGCATATGCTTTCCCTAGCCGTGGCAAGAAAGCATGCTGCATTTGTCTCCGGGGCATCACCCTTTACACTCGAGTAGTCTCTCCTTATTGAGTGTCACCAACTGCATGCTTCGCCACAGTGTCCCAGAAAATCGGTAAAAATAAATGATCTTAACCAGACTTCTGCTCAAGGCATAGCCCAACCTGGGTTTGTAATGGACAGGATATCTGGAAATGAAGAAGAAAAAAATCTGTTATAGGACAAGAAAGAAATATGCTTACTTCCTGGCATTTAGTAAACACTGAAAGACAAGAACTACGGAAGGAAGGAGTGGTAGAGGTTTGCAGCAAGAATGGGGGAGTCGGCAAGCTGTAGGGAAAAGAGAGCCAGCAAGGGAATGACTAAGAAGGAAAATCGCTGCCAGAGTGGTGTCTGAGGACAGCAGTATTGTGCTGAGGCCACACCAGCCAAAACAGTGTGGGAGCCTGTGGGGCTGTCACTGCCTCCTTCCCATTTCCAGGCCCCACACTGTCTACATCTGTGACTCTGATGTACATTAATAGCTGTTCGTAATAACAAGCCTAGAAAAAGTAAGGAAAGGTCAGCAAGGAAATGTTTTTTTAAAACGTTGTACATAAAACAGTTCTATTAAAATTGGATTGTAATTGGTTAAACACTGTATCTTGGAAATTATCACAGTACTTCATTTTGCAGTGAGTCTGGTTAACAAACTTTTCCCTGCCCTTTTATTTGATAAGACATAGGAGAGGATTCACATTGTGAATTTCTGAATGGAAATTGTAGAGGTGTTGGCAGAGACATGTTGAGCCACAGGACTTTCCTGATGCCCTTTAAAAACCTACCTGTAGAGACGCAGCTATTTGCTCATTAGTAGAGTCCTTGTGCATCTTTGGATTGTGGATTAAGCAGGAGAGCATTTCTAGGCCTAGAAAAAAAATTGCATTCTTCAGCTAAATGATTTTTTAATTTTTGGCAGCACATATTGTACATATGTTCTTGTCGCTTTAACTGGACACTGGTCTGTAACTGGACACTGGTCTGTACTGGAGTCAGAACTCAGAACAGAAACTTTGTTCCATTTATGTGAAGAGCAGAATATTTTCCATTTGTCCTTGTCAAAAAATTGTTTGTTTGAAACGAATCATTACAACAAGGAAAATTAAACTGGTATAATGCAATTCAGTCAGCACAGCAACATGTAGGCTTTTCTGCTCTAATGTGTTAAGTATCTTGTAAAGACTTCGCATTCAGCAAAACGTGCGCTAAGTATAAAATGTGCACTAAGTGACAGGAGATGTAGGGCAAATAGAGGACAGGCCATTCAAAAGCCTCTGCAGCTGCAGCCACAGCCTGAACAATAATGATTATTGGTACCTGGAAAAATAATGTGGCTCTCTTGCCTGGCAGCTCCCATGTAGTTGAAGGTTGCCATGCCAAGCATTTAAAAGTCTCAGAAGTGTCAAACACATAGAAGCAGAGAGTAGAATGGTGGTTACCAGGGGGCGAGGGGCAAGGGGGCAGTGAGGAGATATTGACAAAGGGTAGGAAGTTTCGGTTAGGCAGGAGGAGTAAGCTTTAGAGTGCTATTGCACAGCAGTGTGACCGTAGTTACTATTAACGTATAGTTCAAAATCGCTGAAGATAAATTTCAAATGCCTCACCACAAAAAAATGACAGGTAAGTGAGGAGGTGGATATGGTAATTAGCTTGGTTTAATCATCCCGCATTGGGCACTTAGATGAAAACATCACACCGTACCCCAGAAATATATACAATTATGAAGAAAGAAATGATTTTAAAAATAGAAAAAAATAAAAGTTGTTTTAACATGAACAAATAAAAATTCTCAGAGGAGTTAGAGGCTATATGGCAGCAACGCTTTTGCTGGAGCAGGGCAGGTGAGAACTAGACAGCACAGGTGGAGGAGCTGGTGGGGCTTCTCTTAAGGTGGGCTTGTGAGTGAGTGCAGAGTGCCAAGGGTGGGCCTAAATTTTCTCCCCTGGGGAAGGATCTCTGTGCAAGTGCTCACATTTAATAGTTTTATAATAAAGCCCTAAGGGATCCTCCTGCCCATATAACTGCAAAGCTGAGAGTTTGGTATTTTTTATCCGCCACTGAAAGTTATACTTATCTTCCTACTATTTCCCTCCTGTTGCCAAGAAAGAGCATGTCTAAATTATATTTGCATCATTCCTCTAGTTATCAACAGTGTATGAGCTAAGTTGCAATACAGAAGCATGTGTAGTAGCTAAACAGATTGTTGATTAAAATAACTTCTTCTGCTTATAAATGTAATTTGCCCTTACCAGAAATTTGGCAAATATAGAAAGGTGCACAAAATAAAATGAATGTTGGCTTACAAGAAATAAATACTGTTTTAAGGAAACAGTGATTTATTTCCCTCTGGCCTCTTTTCTATACATGTATTTATAAAATTGTGTTATACTGTGGATGCAAATTTGTATCCTTGGTACTTATTTATATTCTGCATTTTTCCATTTTATTAAATACAAGTCAAATTTTTGAACTATCATTTAATAAAACCTCTATTTTTGGATAATAAATTTATTTTAAGTTATGATAATAAACACTGTCTTTGATTAATTCCTTAGGCCGGGTTGCTAAGGAGGAAATCATTGAGTCAACGCATGCAGACACCCCTTTAAAAAAATAATCTGATAATAGTAAACTTTTATTTGTTGTGATTTCTTTAAAACATAAGAACCTTAATATGATAAGGAAAATAGCTAACAGTAAGCCTGGTGTATTGTCCCTTCTTTATCAGAGGGATATCACTTATTAAAATGGTAGTATGTCAAAAAGTATGTTTTGCTCACTACTAGGTGTTTGTCCTTGTAAGGGATTTGGTAATCAGGTAAACACTTATCTGGTAAGCAGCTCATGTTCAGCACATCCTTGATGATCAACAGGTCTAGTATATGCCATATCTGTATCATGTATACAGGCTAAACCAAGTATCAAAAAGTGGACATCAGTCTTGCCCTTTCAACTCAACTCTAATTCTCCTGTGTATAATTTTCTGCCCTTCTCCTCACCTGCCCTGTGTCCCTCTAGTCTGTCTTATCCTTGGCCTCATGATTATGTCTGGCAATGACTCTGCTTTAAAGTCTGCACCCATCCCTAGGTCAGGCTACTTTATGATGTCAGAACCTCCTGTGGGACTTCTGAGGTAATTTGGGTGAGGAGAGGAAGCAGAGTCCTCTGGGATATGTCCTTCTGATTCTGAGGTCCCTTGTGTATAAACATGTGCAGAATGGTTGAAAGTACAGGCTGTGGAATAAGAAATATCTGGATCAGAGTCCTTGCTGTGCTTTCTTGAGCAATAAGTGCTTGGCGTTGGGAGCTCATGGTAGTTGTGGTATCTGTAGTAACAGCAGCAGCAGCAGCAATTGGATACACTCAAACAATTGATCTTGATTGGTTTTCAAAGATAATAGGTAGCTTAGCATCTTTTTTGAGAGGGACTGTAAAAACAATTTGGCGGTGTCATATCTCAAATGTAATGGAAATAAACTAATATTCAGTACAGAAGATTTGGTTTCTTTCCATTGCAGTTTCTAAGTAAAGTGAACTAATGGGAGTTCTGAAGAAATTGCTTCTGTCAAACCTTGGGATATTTATGAGGGAAACCAAGTGAATCCAATAAAGTAGAGGCAGATGGATGTACTAACAATCTAACCAGCAACTTTTTTTGAGATGGAGTCTCGCTGTTGTCACCCATGCTGGAGTGCAGTGGCATGATCTCGGCTTACTGCAACCTCCGCCTCCCAGGTTCCAGCAATTCTCCTTCCTTAGCCTCCCAAGTAGCTGAGATTACAGGCGCCCGCCACCACGCCCAGCTAATTTTTTTTTTTTTTTTTTTGTATTTTTAGTAGAGATGGGGTTTTACCATGTTGGCCAGGCTGGTCTCGAACTCCTGATCTCAGGTGATCCACCCACCTCAGCCTCCCAAAGTGCTGGGATTACAGGTGTGAGCCACCGCGCCCTGCCACCAGCAACTATTAAACCAGTGTCACAGGAGACTTCATTGAAGACAAGAAAGGGCTACTTCCAGTTCTCTGAACGTTTTAAAGAACAGAAAGTTATTCACAATGACTCAAAAGTTGACTTTCTTCTTCTCTTTTCAGCCAGCATATGTCCCAAGGAAACTAATCCCAATAACAATCATCAAGCAAGGTAATTTTGTCTGCTCTGGAAATGTGTTTAGAGAAATCTTTAACATACTTTTAGCTAAGGTAATCAAACACGGCACATATTTTCTCAATTTTTTAATTGATTTTTTTGAGAAAAAGTTCAAAGAAAATATAATGGTCTAGTAAACTGGAAGTTAATGAATAATTTTGGCTCTTTTACCAATACACCAAGCTTTGGGCTGGTCACACTGGTCAGACAACTAAAAACAAAGCAACCATCACAAGTATTAAATTTTTTAAAACAAGTTAAATATATGGAGCTTTGCCCAGGATTAAGTTGTCATACCCGAAGAAACCCACTGATTTAGTGGTCACTTTAAGGAAAGTAAAGATATCCAGCTTTCCAGAATTATAATGTCACTTCACGTCAGTATCTGACTGTTTTTGTTTTGGCTTCTGGTTTTTCAAATTATTAAAATCTATTATTTCCAGAAAGTTTCTTGGTAGAAGAGACAGGGCCCTTAAAAAAATAGTTCTTCATTTTCAGAAAACACAACATCCCAAGTGTATTCTCAAAACAGAATCAGTTAGTGTTGATATTACTCAAAGACTCTTTGCTTTGAGAAAATAAATTTTCTAAATTTTTATTGCTGGGTCATCACCTCATTTTGTGCTAGTACTGATTGATTTGGGGAAAAGGAAGGCTTCAGGGAATAGAGTTAGGAAGAAAATTTTCCAGTAATTAGAATGGAACACCTTATGATAGAATAATAGCCTTTCATTAGTTAAGGGCATAGGTGTTAAGGTAAGGTATGCCTTCCAATCCTTCTGTTGGCTATATAGCCAGCCCACTGAGTTGCTTTGTATTAATTCATAAAGTTAGATCAAGGCTTTTCCAGTGCAGATGGCTTCACATTACTAGCTTCTTACTGCCTCCTATTTCCCACCCCCTCACACTGTCTTTTTGTATTTCAACAGTGATTCAGAATGTTACTCACAAGGATTCAGCTAAATCCCCAGAAAAAGCTCCATTGGGAGGAGTGATACTAGGTGAGTGGATCTCGAAATCTATGCCTAGATTAAGCAAATCGGGCTATCTTTTGAGGATAGGGCTTTTCTGGAGTTTTGCAGTGTGAGTAGTTCTGTTTAATTGATGTGGTTCACTTCCTTTCACTGTTTAGCATCCTGGCTCGTGTCCATTCCAGGCTAGGAGCCAAGCCACGCTATCTTTATCATGGTGTGTTTAAGAAATAGCTCTAGCACATGTGCAGTGGGAATGATGGCACCTGTCCTACCTGCCCCACAGAGTTGACTGAACTGCTTTTTTAAAAATCATTATTATTGATAATAATCTTTGTTCACCACACATCTTAAGCAGCCATTATACAATTTTTGAGTCTGTGGATTAAAAGCCAGAGGATTTTAGAAGTTTGGTTAAATATGAAAAATATTCGATTTAGAAAGTATGGTCATATTTTTTCCAATGTTTTAAAGTTTGGGTTAAAATTTACTAAGCAAAATAAGTGCTATGCTTCATAGTTTGTAATATCTGATGTGCTGAGCTTCATTTTATGTCATGATGCACTTTCTTCCCCTTATCTTATTTACATCTGTTTCCTTGCAGTCCACCTTATTATTCCAGGTCTTAATGAAACTACTGTAAAACTTCCTGCATCCCTAATGTTTGAGATTTCAGATGCACTCAAGACACAATTAGGTAAGCAGAAAAGTTTTTTATTTGAACTTTGCAGTAACTGAGTACTAGCACTGATATTCTTAGGAAATCCAAAGAATCTTGCTAATGAGCTGTTTGAGGATCTCAAAGTAAAAAAGTAGAGGCAAAGAGGTTGGAGTGTTGGAGGTATTCATTATAAATAACATTCTATAAGAAAATAGTTATTTTATATGTACATATTTATATAAGGTATATTTATATGTATGAAATAAGAGTGAATGTTTATGAAATTCTTCAAAATACATATGTATAATTTTCTAATAAAGTAATTCTAAATTATACTTACTATACTATTATGGGGCGACTAGGTATTTGCAATGAGAATTGATGTGAAGGTCAGGTTCATTAGAATTATTATTTACTTGAGATTGATATTGCTTCCTATTTCTGGAAAGAACTGGTTATGTGTTCAGTGTTTAAAAAACATAAAACATAAGAGTAAAAGAAAAAAATGGAAAATCCACTTAAAAAAGGGCCAGGGAATAAATGTGGAGGTCACTGGGCTGAGTTGGTTGCTGCATTTAAGTATCAAATTAGGCTCCGAATTGTATCTTAGCAGAGAATCTCAAGCTTGATCAAACATCAGGAGCACCTGGAGGGCTTAACACAAAGACTGCTGCCCACCACCCCCCCCCCACCACCCACCCACTTCCAGAATTACTGATTCAGTAGGTCCAGTGTGGGGCCTGAGAATTTGCATTTCTGACAAGTTTCCAGGTGATAGTGACGCTGCTGGTCTAGGAACCACACTTTGAGAACTACCCCTCCAATGTCTCCAGAGAATGCCTTGGGCTGTTAATAAATTTGGAAGAAATGGTGCGGTAGAAATTGAACAAACCTTAAGAATACAGAATGTATTCCCTGAGCTAGGCACTGGCTGTGAACTTTAATGTTTAATATATGATTGAATCAGCACATTGTATGGATAAAGAAACGGAGGCCCAAGCCCCTGTTTGGCCACAATCATTCAACAAATACTATGCATTACCCTACGTCAAAACCGCAAGTTGCTGGGGGCTATGATGGTGAGTTACCCAGGCATGGCACCTGCTCATTCTGGGACCTCAGACAAGGCCCTTACTTTCTCCTCCCCTACTGGGGGCCTTATCTGTTTGCTTCAGTTGATATTTCCTCTTTTTTGGCTGAGAGAGAGGCAGAAGAAATGATAAATAAGATATAACCCAAATATTTTTTATTTCAAGAAAATACCATGAAACATAACAATAGGCTGGGGTCCTAGGTGGGCAGACCCTCTGGTCAGGTCAGGGCTTGCTGTGATCTCTCTGTTATCAAGAGCATGCATCCACTGGGAACAAACCCTTGATGTTCCTGACAAGTAGCTGCTGGTACAGTGCGGATCCCACAAGCCAATAACTCATTTCCTTTTTCCCCCTTTCCCTCCCTGCCCTGGAGACTTACTGGGGGAAAAAAGACATCAAATCTAATGAGGTACCAAATGTTGATGTCTTTTTCTTGTTTCCAATTTTCTTCTTTAGGGAATAGGGCCATGTAGAGATGTTTAGAAGTTTTGTCCACATAATGTCAAGCTACTTAATTTTTTTTAAAAAACCTGAAAAGAAATTGCTATCTCTTCATGTGTTTTTCAAATATCCAGACACTTAACTTTGCATAAATAGTGTTACCTGAAAGTTTAAGTTAACTTTTTTCATTTTTTGCTTGTCTGATCTGAGGCAATCCAGTTATAAGAATTTTAAAAGGCAAGCTCTTAAGTTCTTGTTAGGTGCTGATTTTGAGAAACTCCTGGAAGAAGGAAGAGGAAGGCCTTAAGTTGGTAGAAAAGCACTTAACTGGGGACTATTAGACTTACAATTTTTGAAAATTTTCCAAAACTTATGGTTCAACATCTTAGTAAGATGTGAAAATATTTGCCAATATATCTTTGTGGTTTTGTGCAATCCTTATATTTTTACTTTAAAATAGTCATATCTAGTAGTCCTAGAGTTAGTTACTTCCCAGAAAATAGTCAAGTGACTCTGGACTTCATTTTCTTAATTTGTGCATCAGACTTGGTCACCTCCCTTTAACTATAAAACCCTGTTATCCAACCCTACATCATGTAAATGTGATGCTGCCAGGATGCTCCCAAATTAAGATCCCTCAGTGAATCTGTGTTTGGAAGAGTTAAAGCTCTGGACTCTTACATTAACCTGTTCTCTGCCCAGAGACTGTATACTTTGCCCCATGCCTAGAACTTGTTTGCAAGGAGGAAAAAAAGGAGCTGGCCAATCTCATTGATTTGGTCTCTAATGTTCCCATCAAAACTGCAGAAAGCAGTGTTTGTGAAGGGGACTGAAAATGAGCAGAGGTGTTTCTCAGACCACGGCTGTCAGTTTTAAACTGGAAGATGTCATGGTCTGGTCCTCAGTGCTTAGTCTTGAGTGATATTTCCTAATCTTTAAAAAAAAATTTAAAAATTCTACATGCTACCCTAATACCAATTTAGCATTTTTGCTTTCTTTAAGGAATTAAAGTGGATTTTTGTCTTGTGATTCGTTTTTACTTTTGTTCCTCTGATATGATTCACTAAAAGTCCAGAATTGTTATTTTAATAAAGAAAAAATAAATGCAAATAGTAAAATGCAAATAATTAAAACTATGAAAATAGTAAATATGTCTTTAAACTTGGCTTTTGAGGGAAGTGCCTATCTTAAATTGAATACATGGGCAAGATGGGGTGGTTCATGCCTGTAACCCCAGCACTTTGGGAGGCTGAAGCCAGGGAATCGTTTGAGACTAGCAATGCAAGACTAGCGTAGGCAATATAGCAAGACCCCATCTTTACAAAAAATATTAAAATAAAAAAATAGCCAGGCATGATGGTACATGCTTGTAGTCCTAACTACTCAGAAGGCTGAGGCAGGAGGATCACTGAAGCCCATGAGTTTGAGGTTTCAGTGAGCTCTGATTGCACCACTGTACTACAGCCTGGGCAACAGAGCAAGACCTAGTCTCTTAAAGTATGATGCTAATAATAACAGAACACATAGAAAATTCAACACAAGGAGAATTTCTTACACACTCTATTAGTCTATTTTCACACTGCTGGTAAAGACATACCCGAGACTGGACAATTTACGAAGAAAGAGGTTTAATTGGACTTATAGTTCCACATGGCTGGGGAAGCCTCACATTCATGATGGAAGGCAAGGAGGAGCAAGTCATATCTTACATGGATGGCAGCAGGCAAAAAGAGAGCGCTTGTGCAGGCAAAATCCCATTTTTAAAGCCATCAGATCTTATGAGTCTTATTCACTATCACGAGAATAGCATGGGAAAGACCTGCCCTGATGATTCGATCACCTCCCACCAGGCCCCTCCCGCAACATGTGGGAATTCAAGATGAGATTTGTGGGGACACAGCCAAACCATATCACACACTGAAGAGAATGATAGCCAGTATATTTGAAAATGTCTAATAAATCAAAGGAAAATCCTACCCAACAAATGTACCAACTTAGTAGACCATGTTTCTTGAAAAACTACATATACAATTTTTAAAAATTTTTTATTGTATATGCTTCAAGCATCCAACATGAAGTTTTTTTATATGTACACCTAGTGAAATAGTTAACTATATTCAAGCAAATTAACATCCATTCTCTTGCATAGTTACCCTTTGTGTGTGCATGTGGTAAGAGTACCAAAAATCTTAACAATTTTTCAACATACAATATTATAATTATAGTTCTTGTTTTCTACTTTAGATTTCTAGTCTTACTCATCCTATGCATCTGCAACTTTTTACCCTCTGTTCTACATTTCCCTGTTTCCCCCTCTCCATCCCATCCCTCATAAAGTTTTATTCTCTATATATGTGACTTTTTTTAGATTCCACATATGAGTGAAATCATGCAGTGTTTTTCTTTCTGTGCTTGGCTTATATCATTTAGCATAATATCCTCCAGATTTATCCACGTTATTGCAAATGGCAGGACCTCCTTTTTTAAGGCTGAATAACACTCCAGTGTGTGTGTACCATAATTTCTTTATACATTCATCAATGAACATTTAAGTCATTTCCATATCTTGGTTGTTGTGAACAATGCTGGAGTGAATGTGGGACTGTATGTATCTCTTTGAGGTGCTGATTTCCTTTCCTTTGGACGTATGTCCAGAAGAGGGATTGCTGGGTCATAAGGTAGTTCTATTTTTAATTTTTTGAGGAAACTCCATACCATTTTCTATAATAGCTGCACCAATTTACATTTCCACCTCAACAATAAACAAGAATTTCCTTTTCTCCACACCCTTGCCAACACCTATTTTTTATCGTTTTGCTTAATATCCATCCTAACAGAAGTGAGGTGATATCTCAGTGTGGTCTTAATTTTGCATTTCCCTGATGATCAGTGACGTTGAGCACTTTTTTTTTATACTTGTTAGCCATTTTTATGCTTCTTTGGAGAAATGTCTATTCAGGTCCTTTGCCCATGTTTTAATTAGGTTATTTGGGGTTGAGGGTGGTTGTGTTATTTTGTTTCGCTATTTTGTGTAAGTTCCTTATATACTTTGGATCTTAACCCTTTATCAGATACATGTGGTTTGCAAATATTTTCTCTCAATGCCTAGGCTGCCTTTTCATTTTGTTTATTGCTTCCTTTGCTGCACAGAAGCACTGTTTTTTGCAAAGTGTGGGCATAAACAGTCCTTTATGCCATGAAGGAAGAAATAAACTGCGCTGAAGTTAATTATCACTGCAACTCATAAAAGCTACATTTTTTGAGGTAGTAAATCCTAAAAACAACATCCTCATTCCAGCAGAGCTCATAACGGGGCATCAAGAAGTATAATAGCTTGTTCTAAGAACACATGGTGTGAATAATGAGAGATATAAACAAAAAAGTTAGGATTACACACACATCCCCAAGGGACATACAAAGGGCTTGCCAAAGTCAAGACTTGGCCTGCCAAAAATTAAAGGAAACAACTGTGATGGAAAAATGTACAGAAGAAATAGAGGAAAAGGAATTTCCTGGGTTTTAGGCTGTGTTCTGATTGCATTTTACTTTCCTATTGCCAAGATTGCAGTTGTGCATAGATAGTGTGGGTGAATCCTCAGGGGTTGATATATCAAGAGTTCCCGATTCAAATACCCTCCCCAACTACTAAGTTCTCTGATGTCTGAAATATCATTTATAGATATACAGTATGGCCTGGTGCAGTGGCTCCCACTTGTAATCCCAATACGTTGGGAGGCTGAGGCAGGAGGATCACTTGAGCTTAGGAGTTCAAGACCAGCCTGGCAACATAGTGAGATCCCGTTGTTGCAAAATAATATTAGTAATAAGCTAGGTGCTGTGGCACGTGCTTATAGTCCCAGCTACTACTAGGGAGGCAGAAGCAGGAGAATTGTTTCACTTGAGCCCAGGAGTTTGAAGTTTGAGGCTGCAGTGAACTATTATCATGCCACTGTATCCAGCCTCGGTAACAGAGTGAAACCCTGACTCAAAAAAAAAAAAAAAAAAAAAAAAAAAAAGAAGAAGAAAAAACAATATGCCTGTAAAATGAATTAGTAATATAGAAAGAATGTAAATGTCTCTTAGGAAGGGGTAGTTTGCCTTTCTTCATTAACAGCCTGATTTTAGGCTAATGTGATTGCCAGCTAAGAACATGTTTTGAATAAAGAAATTGAGAGCATCGCCTGTGAAAGTCTAGGAACTGGACGATTAAACAAATAAATAATAAGAGGTCCTAGGTCAGCCAGGGACTCACTGAGAACATGGGATATTCTTAATCAGGAAGGAGCCCTGGAAGGAGGAGAGAACACTGAAAGAGAAGAGATCGTGAAAGGAAACCTTATAATTTTACATTTAAAAAAACTTCCTGTGGGGCATGTTGAAAATAATAGGAACAGAGTACTTGAAAAATTCATGATCTGAATTTTTTGTGTGTTGACAATCAGAATGGTTCACACAAAAGATGTCAGAAAAAAAACTGATAAAATTTAGACGTTTTAAAAATAGAATTTCATAAAATTATGCTGGATTTTTAAGAAGTTCCTTTTTATGCCCTGCTAAATTAATTTGAACAATGCTATTAAATATTTTGTTGTGTGAACATGCTTTGCAACTTCAGAAACACACAATTTGTTGCAAATTATCATTTATGACACTTAGTGGTGGCATTTTAAATAATTCCTGAAAATTAGCTATCTAGAAATCTGTTGTATGCCTTTATCAAGTAGGGATTGAAAACTGATTTGCTGCTATAAACATTGTGAAAGATGACTTTCTAATTGTCTTCAAGCTCATCAGAATTAAGTAAATATTTTTGAACCCACATTAACAGAAAAGAAGATGGTCTTTACAAAAATAAAGTGAACTACAGATTATAAAATACATGTTCAAAGAATTTTGAGTGTGAAAATTAAAGTTTTCAACAGGGAGCAATTTTGTCCCTTAGGGAATATCTAGAATTGCCTGGAGATATTTTGGTTGTTAGAAAAGTATCTGTGGAGCACAAAATATTCCAAAAGTGTGTGGAAGCACTATTGGAATCCAATGGGTAGAAGCCAAGAATACTCTTCAACATCCTACAGTATACAGGCCAGCCACCCATACAAAAAAATAATCTAGCCTCAAATATCAATAGTGCCAAAGTTGGGAAATCTAAGTTCTGTATAGCCTTAGGACTCTGAAAAATCCTGTCCGATTATGTGATCAGCTCAAGGTGGCATGATCAGGGTATCCCAAAGGGGCATGAATTCTTTCATGCCACTAGACTGTTTCAAAATATTATGAGCAGGTAATATTATGATTCAACACAGAAAATAACCGAATAGAATTAATCCTAATTATACCCTTTCAAATGGGGAATACCATAATCGCTGGGGAACACTGGCTTAGAAATGTTACTTTCTTTGAAAAAGAACATCTACATTTTAAAATGAAGTTTCTCAAATAGTTGCATAAAGAGGAAAAATGGAAAAAATTATTCTTTGTACTGAATTCCCATAGAGATTAAAAGAGAAGATCTACATTAATATGAGGCTCAAATAAAATTTACTGTTAAATTTTTTGCCACAAATATTTTAAAATAGCTTAGTTTCCTATGTGTGTTGTTTGTGGTTTTCTAAAATCTCAATGTCATAACTTATTACATTTTTTACCATGTATAATAATGGAAATTTTCTTTTCTTTTTTTTTTTTTTTTGAGACGGGGTCTCGCTCTGTCGCCCAGGCTGGAGTGCAATGGCGTGATCTTGGCTCACTGCAAGCTCCACCTCCCAGGTTCACGCCATTCTCCTGCCTCAGCCTCCAGAGTAGCTGGGACTACAGGTGCCCACCACCACGCCCGGCTAATTTTTTGTATATTTAGTAGAGACAGGGTTTCACCGTGTTAGCCAGGATGGTCTCAATCTCCTGACCTCGTGATCCACCCGCCTCTGCCTCCAAAGTGCTGGGATTACAAGCATGAGCCACCACGCCCGGCCAGAAATTTTCTATAGGTTGATTTTTTAAAATTGGGAGTACTTGAATATAAAATTCCAGGAAGCATTTGCAATACAACCTATGCCTTCCAGAAATTCTATTTATCAATCAGATGACTTGAGATGTATCCAAGTATTGGGTTGTGATTTTTTTTCTTCATTTCAATGCCAATTTAGATCTTAAAGAATTACCTAGGGTTAATAAGAAAGAATTATGTAGGGTTAATAAGAAAGAATTTTGAAGACTTATATTAGTTCCTGCTAGAGATACACAATAAAGTTGTTGACTGGCTGGTGGGGAAGGAGTGTGAGATTAGATTTTTAGTCTGCTACTTGATTATGCATTGAGGGAGATATTTTTGGACACTGCAAGTGAGGTAAATTGTTTGTTCTCTGACTTTTTAGCTAAGAATGAAACCTTGGCATTACCTGCCGAATCTAAAACACCAGAGGTTGAAAAAATCTCAGCACGACCCACAACAGGTAATGAGATCGCTATGTTGTTGACCTTGAGAAAAGAAAAAATGCTTTTTTTCAAATACTAATCTGCAGTCTTTTTTTCAGTAAAGAGCCAGTAGGAAATACATTTTGATCATAAATGCAAAACAGTAGGAGATTCTATGTCTCTGACGTTTGGGAAAACAATAGCTGCAAAATGGAGTATTAAATCACATAACTGATATGTAATACAGAAGCTGTATTTTTTACTCTAAATGAAAGTTATTAGTTCAACACTGAAATATTTTTATATTAAAACATCATACCACAAGTTTGGTGCTGTTCTTTCGTATGATGACATTAGACCATTTTTCATTTCTACACTTTTACAAGTGGTCAGTGTAGCAAAATGCCATATATTCTTCACAAATCCATAGCTTAATATCTATGAAAATACCCTGGAATCATTTAGAAACAAATGTCTGTGGAACTTTAGCAATCCTAGTGTAGAGAATATAGAATAGTTCAGTAACAATCCTTTAAAGAATTAATGCAGTAAGCATTTTCTCCATAGTTTATCACCATTACTAACAAACATTCAGCATCTCTTCTATTAATGAACTACTCAAGTCCAGTCCAGGGGGGAGGCATTAATCTTTGAGCTAGAGTTTTTGCCAGAGTAGTACCACCTTATCCAGGACCTGACGAAACAGACATCTGGCAAGAATTTCCCACAATCTATATTTAGCAGAGTCACTCCAATCTGTAGTGAATTTTTTAGTCCACAAAATCCTATAACTTGAAATATTGATGATGTACCTTTTACTAAACTTTTGGACTTGTAACTGGTCCAGAGAAGATAAAAGTTGTTGTGGCAGTAAAATAACTTCAAGAAATCCATTCAAGTAGGAATATGTCTGAGAGAGCAAGATGAATATGGTCCTTTTCCAAAGAAAAGAGATGAACCTTTCATCCCCACCTTCATGGGAGTTGGAGCAGAGGTATAGCTACTGGAGTGACCCATTTGGATGAAATTCCTAGATGGTTTTTGACTTCCGTATACGTGATCAATATCCAGAAAAGCATAGGCATGGCTCTATAGGGACTCCAAATCCCTTTCTCCCTCAAAGATTCTACCCACTTTCCCCAATTATACTTTTTTCTCTTGGCAGCATTTCTGATGGGAGAGTCTACATGTTTTTAGTCCTCTGCCAAACCCTCCTCAGAGTTTTCCACTTCAGAAACACTTAGGAAAACACCACAACTTATTACTCAGGGTTATTGTGTTTATTTTGTGTTCTTGCCCTGCAACATTCTGGGGCTTTCTGGCTCTCAATTCACTTCAGATCCCAGTGATCTTAGTTCTTATTTCTCCAAAACTGTTGACTGGCTGGTGGGGAAGGAGTGTGAGCTTTTTAATTGAGCTTTTTATTACCTTTAATCTAGCATTTGGGACAAATCTGTGGCTGAGCATTTAAATTCTGATCATAATTTCAATTCATTTTCAAGCTTTGCATATTCATTGCAGTGTAAGAGAGAAGTCTTATAATGTGATATCTCTAAGTAAGACTTTTAGCCCAGAGTCATCCTTTCATTTGCCCATTTATTCGTTTAATAAATTATTATCTTGATTATCCTTCAGATTCTTCAATAAATGATTTAAAAAATAATAAACTATAATAATGTTTACTCTATCCCAGGTATTGTGCTAAGCCCTGGTGATAAAGAAAAAGGCAGATTTAAAATTATGATTAAGCTTATACGTGTTTCAGTGAAAGTCAGGTCAGAGTGCTCTTTTGGATAGAAAGCAAACCCAGAAACGACCAGTTGGAGAGGAGTGTCAGCTCAGGCACTTGAGACAAGCCAAGGAGCTCTTTACATAGTAACACAAAAAGAAATGGGCTATACACATATCAGTCACTAATTCTAAAAGGCAACAAAATGTGTCTCCTGGTCTTTGGTTGCTTCACTTTATCTTAATTTGTAAAGTTGTGCTTTTTACCTTTCAGTGACTCCTGAAACAGTTCCAAGAAGCACTAAACCCACTACGTCTAGTGCATTAGATGTTTCAGAAACAACACTGGGTAATTCTAAGAACTTATTTTTTTTCTAAAAAAATGAAAGTAACAACGAAATAACTCCCAGGACTCACAGAAAAGAAACCTTGTGCCTTAACTTCTCTCTCCCTCTCCACTTTCTCCTTTTCCTTCCTTCCTGGCAGTGGTTAACCTTCCTCTTTCTTGGACAGATTCCACTGAAGAGTTAACCACATGGCTGATCCTGGTGACTGACCTTCTGGGCAAATCTGGATGCTAATTGCTAACTAAATGCCCTTTTTAACCAGTCTCTGGGTTATACAGACAGAATACCAGCCTTTTAACTCCCAAATCTTGGGGGAGAATGAAGGAAACCTGGAAGTCTTGACTCTGTGCTTTCTGCTTAGATTGGCTTTGGGAAGTCTTGTGCGTACTAAATTTGGGAAGAATCCCCAAAAGTGTCATGCTTTTAAACAAGAATTTCATGGCACCCATGTTTGTTGTTTCTTAGCCCAAGAGAATCTAACTTGCTTTGTTGTTCTCTTTCCCCTGAAGAAAAGGAGCAGCATGTGTTTTGTTCTGTAATTTGATGTTAATCTTCTCAGCCACACCACTGCCCTTTGAATGTACACCTTCATATTTTAACAGCTATGTAACTTTTCCAGGGAAGGTTATTTCCGTTAAAGGTATTGGCTGCTCTGTGTGCAAGAGTCTGTTACAAAGCTTGCTGTGCATGATCATGGTTAAGCCACAACATCAAAACCCAAGTCCAGGAGTTGCTAACTGCACTCTTTTTTATTGTAGTTCTCAGCAAAAGGACCCCGGAAACATTGCAAACTATTCTAATACCTCAGTTTGAATTGCCACTGAGCACTCTAGGTAAAAAATAATAAATACTGCAGCTTTATTATTACCTTGGATATTGTATGCATGCTTCAGAGAAGTCTTTTGAATTAATTACGCTAATTTATACCCAATCCCTTAAAGGTGACACAGTCTTCAAGTTTAGGATCCCAAAGAGGCTCTCCCTATGACAAATTGTTTGGTTGGGTTGTTTTTCTTTTAAGTGGTCATATTTTAATATTATGTTTGATTCTTTTAATTCAGAATCAATATGTCACTGAACAAATTGATCATTTCTGTATTTTTTGTAAATGTGTTTACTCTATTGTCTCTCTTAACAGAGAAGATATATTTATGATATTTCTGCAGACTGCTTCTTAGAATTCTTAGAATTCTTCTGAGTGAAGTGTGAAAAAAATGAGGGCAGGGTGCAGCGGCTCATGCCTGTAATCCCAACACTTTGGGAGGCTGAGGCAGGTGGATTGCCTGAGGTCAGTAGTTCAAGACCACCCTGGCCAACCTGGTGAAACCGCGTCTCTACTAAAAATACAAAAATTAGACTGGCATGGTGGCGTGCACCTGTAATCCCAGCTACCCAGGAGGCTGAGACAGGAGAATCGCTTGAACCCAGGAGGTGGAGGTTGCAGTGAGCCAAGATCGTGCCACGCACTGCAACCTGGCTGACAGAGCGAGACTCCATCTCAAAAACAAAAAAAAAAAAAAAAAAAAAAAAAAAAAGGTGGGGGGAGGAGCTTACATATAAAGCCACGTAGTTACCGAAACTCTATTTTTAAAAGCTTTCAGATGGACATTTTCTAGTTCAGATGTGTTTGCTTGGTTTAAATTTAAATGAAATATATTTAAGAACACACATAAACACAGCTGAAGAAATCAGCAAACTGGTTTAATAAGGGTGGAAAGAAGAGTCCAAATACAGTAGCTTAAATTTAGTCACTTAACTATAAAAAGTTGAAAAAGAAACTTTCTTATAGTCAACACTGAAACACAGATGTAAGAAATACTACTAATGGTCTCTTAACATGATTCGCCTTTTTGTGTTTGCTTTTGTTTTTGCAAGCTTAAAATTTTAAAAATCTTTTCTGTTACTTTCACCTCAGGTCATAACTTTCTTTATGTGTTTCATTACAGCTCCAAAAAGCCTTCCAGAATTTCCTGAGGCAAAAACACCCTTCCCTTTTGAGAAACCTAGGGGCACATTGGGTAATAAGAGTACCTTAAATTTAATATTAAGTCTGTGGGTGGTGATTGCTTAATTCTGCAGGACACACTTACTGCATCTTATTTCTGGAAACCTCATGAACTGATAGTTAGGCAAACAAGTGGTTGATTTGATTTTTTTTTAATAAATCTATTTGGATTTTCTGCAAATTCAGTAAAACCCATCAGTCTTAATTCCACATAATCCACTTAGCTTTTTGTCCTTAAAAATGTTGACAGTCTGACACCAAACTCTGGTTTCTCTCTGACCACTAATCAAATGTTCTCTGGATGGATACATACTGATTTCTTACTGATATATAATGACTTTTTATTGTACTGGTATGCTGCAGGCTTCTGGTAGCCACTTAACCATACCAGCAACCTATTTCTGTCTCGTTCTCCTGTTAAAAAAAAAAATCTTCAGCAAATTCCATTTCTTTTCAATATAGCTTCAAGTGAAAAGCCATGGATTGTGCCTACAACTAAAATATCTGAAGATTCCAAAGTTCTGCAGCCTCAAACTGGTAATTAAATCCTTTTCTTAAAAAAATCGATTATAACAAGGAATATTGAGTAACTTATTGTTTTTATAGGTTCCTTAATTGATTATCATTATGCTTTGTAATAAATGGAAAATCTATCATACATTTGTTGATACTGAGATGAACCTCATTTTCCCCATTACAAAAGCAAAATGGTTTTGAATGTTTTAAAGACACCTGTTCTAATTTCTGGATACTATAACATCTTAGAAATGTGGCCAGAACATGAACTATGAATTGGCTCATTGATAGAGATCTCTTTAGTGACAGGAAAACAGTACCAAAATAAGAAGCATCAGCATGGGTCTGATTTAACAGTATGAGTTTCATAGTCTCTTGCAGGGAATATTTGCTTCTTTTTGGCAAAATAATTAAATAAACATTTAAGAGCTTACTATGTGAAGATAGTATAGTATGTTCTAAAATTTGTATGTGTAGTATGATATGTAGGAGAGACCACAGGTCCTTGCGGTTAATAATAGACCTTGGTTCCAGGCCTTGCTCTCCTAGTAACCATGTGATGGCTACTTTTCTCTACTTTCGGAAGGTATTGGTTTCCTCTTTTGCAAACTGCAGCAATTGGCTTTTTTTTTTTTTCCTGTTGAGAATTCTTGTGTTCCATCATTAAAATTGATTGAGATATGTTTCTTTTACAAAAAATATTTTTCTCAATTAAATTCTATACATCTTTTGATTGCCTAGCAGTCAACTAAAGTGCGTATTCAGCATGTGAGAATTATAAGAAGACCTCAGAAACCATCCTTTATAATTACTTCCATGATTTTTGTGTTTTGCTTATTTGTATTTTAATTTTTGTAAATCTTCTAGTTGTTTTGACTTTATTTGGGGTACATATCATATAGTGTATAATGAAGTTGGACATTTCATGTAATGAACTTAAATGCAGCAGCATTTTGTGGTGTTCTCCAGAGTCCAGCAGAGGACTGGGTTTGAGAAAGGATGAGCATGAGCCCTCACAGATCTTGGTGAAATTATCCTTTCTCTAGTATATGTAATGGGCTCAGATATCTGCAAAAGATAGAAGATGACATCAAATTAAGGGAATATGTCTATTATAGTCACCCCTAGTTTCCTTAAGTGGGAACACACTTGAAAGTTGGCCATGGTTGTTCGCTTATCCAGAGAAGCCTCAAACTGTATCTAAGTCTTGGTTTCCCTAGTCACTGACTCTAAAATTCTAGTGCAATTAACTAAAGTGGGTGCAAAAACCCCTTTAGCAATCCAAGTCACCTGGGTCTAAAATCTGGGTTCTGAGTTGAATTTCATACTGAGCCTCTGGGTTCAGTAGCCATCACCCAGGTGCAGCTGCATTGTAATTATGATGCAACAACTAGTCTAGGGGCATATGTGATGGTTTATCTGCTGCACCGTGACAGCCCTGGCTGTGACTCCCACATCCCTCAGGAGCACCTGAGCCAAGTGCCTTTGGGGATTTAGGGACTAGATAAACTTTTAGATCCCTTTCATCTTTTAGCTTTTGGGTTATAACATGGGGAACATGGGGTTCTTTTGGGTTTTCTTTAAGCAATATCCAGTGTTTGGTTTCTATGAATATTCAAGAGCAAACTAACCAAAACATCAAGGAAACCATTTTCGAGACTTTAATACCTGGCATATGAATTATATATGAAGGCTCGAGTTGAACCAAGCATTGTGGAGTGGGGAGAATATGTTGGGATGTGAAGATTACAGAGTTACAATGAGACGAAAATAGATGATATCGGAAATGCCAATAAAGGAAAGGTTTCTTTTGCCTTTAATTCAAAAAATGAATATTCTGGTTTTGCACTGAAGGAGTATGAGCAGCGGCTAATGCAGCAGGAAACTGACTCTTTATTCAGCTGCTACACTACTGCCAGGGCAACCTTAGGTCGCCAGAGAACTTCCAACTGAGAACTCCCAACCCTCTCTAGACAAAGAATTGAGACTTGTCAAAAACTGTAATAACAGTACAGTATGTGATTGCACGTATTAACATTAGCCCTAGAAGCTTCCCATCCTGCCTTATAACAGTTAATTTTTATGTCTTTGCTACTTAGCATGATCCTCAGTCCAATAGCATTTGGCATCACCCGGGAACTTGTTGAAAAGGCAGAACTTGGGCTCCACTCTAGATCTATTGAAACAAGATCTGCTTTCCAACAAGATGCCCAGGCGATATGAACGTTAAAGTTTTTGTTTTTGTTTTTGTTTTTTGAGATGGAGTTTGCTCTTGTCTCCCAGGCTGGAGTGCGATGGGTGCGATCTCGGCTCACTGCAACCTTTGCCTCCTGGGTTCAAGCGATTCTCCTGCCTCAGCCTCCTGAGTAGCTGAGATTACAGGCACCTGCCACCATGCCTGGCTAATTTTTGTATTGAACATTAAGGTTTGAGAAGCGCTATCTTATCGATGTAGTTTATAGTGTTTTTACATGGTACCAGTAAGAATCATCGGGTGTAGTTGGTTATAGCACCATGGGCCTCAAATCAATACAAGCTTGATTTTTCAAAGTGGGTAGTTAAGTATCTCTTGTTTCTGCTAGTGTGCAACACTTCCATTTCTAGTGTAAGTGCTCTGTGGCATTTTCGTAACTTATGTTAAATTTCAAATTAAAATTTAATAACAAATGTAGTATCTGTGATTTAAAGAGTGGTATATTTATGTAGCCCTTTTATTTCAGCCTTTGTTTCTTTTGAGTTTGTGCAAATTTACATGTGTACTAATGTTCTATTTCCCATTTAGTTTCAACATACATAATAGGTATTTTATTTTCCAATTACTCACACAGCTTTCTAAAGCAACTATTTTGAGAACTGAGAAAAGAGACAGGTAGAGATAGTGTTTAAATGGTGGTCCACAAAACCACGAATCCCATTTTTAGTTGCAGTATCTTTTAAAGAAACATTATATAGGTTGGTGCAAACATAATTGCAGTTTTTGCCATTACTTTTAATGGCAAAAGCCACAATTACATTTGCACCAACCTAATATTTTTAACTGGTATTAATGACATTATTACAGCCAAATGAGCACATTCTGTTTTCTCTGTTGGGGTATGATGCATCTATATTTGCTATATCAATTCCTTTCAGCCAACGACCACCAGAACACACTTGTAGTTGAATAAATTTACATTCATTTACTTATTACAATGATGGAGAACACAGACCATGATAAACTGGGGGATCTCTTAGAAGATGATAGAAAAGACTTATTGTAAGAGTTTGTCTTGTGTTAAATGATTGAGGGAAGGGTCCAAGGCAGTAAAACTTTGCTCTGAATTGGATGCAGTCAGAAATTGGGAGTAATTCTGTGATTGAATGTCTTCATAATTCTTAATTAGAAGGCAAGACCAGCAGAGGGAAGCTAAAGCTGTGACTGGTTGAGAAGCCACATCTACTCGTATCAGCCAGAAGGTGGGGAGGGTAATGTTTGTGCTCTGGGTGATGTTCATGTTTTTGTCTGTGT
This sequence comes from Gorilla gorilla gorilla, assembly GCF_029281585.2. Classification (NCBI taxonomy): domain Eukaryota; kingdom Metazoa; phylum Chordata; class Mammalia; order Primates; family Hominidae; genus Gorilla; species Gorilla gorilla. The sequence goes on along the minus strand of NC_086017.1, from coordinate 111,692,393 downwards.
GCCACATAATTAGAGACTGGTCTTGTTTTTGTCTTGATCCATCATGATCAGAGAGTGGTCTTGTCTGATATTGGCATCCTTTGGAATTGTTGATGTTCAACAGGAGAACAAACACCACAGCCTACCTGTGGGTACTAGACCAGCTCCTGGATGCCAGGGGCTGCTTTTCTCTTTATCAGCCATTAAATGAGATTTATCGTACTTTTTGTAAAGTTTATTTTGCTTTACTATTTTCTGGATTTGTTTTCAACATATTCTATATCAGCAAATCAGAATATGTGTACTCAAAAAGATTTCTGTACCATTCTTGGATATAAAAGACTCTATGAAAATTCTAACTTGCACACTGAATATTGAAATTCCTGGGTCATTTCAACAGTTTTTGGCAACCAGGGGACAGAATATTTGAAATTTGGAATATCCCAGGAAATCTGAGATGTGTAGTCATCAAATATATTCTTCCTGCGTTCAGCCTATTTGTCCTGATCTGTCATTAGTGCTGCATTTTGTGATTTCATTATTTGGAATTGCATTTTGCATTAAACCTTCTATAAAGTATGTTGAAATGAAATTGATTGATTTTGATTCCCTTGGCAAATCTAACTTTCCTTAAAATATATAAAGGTAATCATGAAAACCTTCTCTATAATTATGTATCAGAATATAAAATTACCTATAAATTTTGTATCTAGAGGAAGTTGACCACACTTTAGAACTTAACTGCTTGTGACAATATTTCACAAAAAGTCAGTCTTTCTGATGATGCAATAAAATTGGTTCATGTTTTATTGTAAAGTAGCTAGTTAACTATAATCTCAGTGTTGTTAAGGAGCAAGCGCTAGAAAAGTTCTCAGTGTCTTCCATTCAGATGAATTGTGCATGTGCACATATGTGCACATGCTTGTTGGATCATTTCTCTACTGGAATACAATAATTTGTGTTTGCATAGCAATTTTCTTCTAGGAGATTCAAGGGGCTATTATATACCATCATATTGAGACTCCCAAAGTCCCTAGAAACTGGCAGAATTATTGTCTTTTATCTTAAAGTGATACAAGAGGAACTTAACTCCAAATGGGTTAGAGGAGGAAAAATTAGGCTCATTCATTTCTTTCCTAATATTTTATTCAATAAACCACTCCAAGTTAAAAGTAAAGCAATGACATATAGCTTGCTCAGAAAATTTGAGAACAGCCTTTACAACTGAGGAAATTAAATGTTATTACTGGGGCCATGTGCCTTCCAGATATGGTGTATAAGAAACATCACATGATCTGTGAGAGGCCAGCCAGTCCCTGAAGCTTATTCTTGTTGCGAATGTGATCACAAATCTGTGAGATCTAAGGTGGGATAGAGCTAGGTTAATAGCCAGCTCAACTACCAGTTAAATAACTTGTTCCATCTATAAAATGGAAATAAGGTATAAATTTTTCACCAGGTGGTTACGTCTTAGAAATAATGTATAAATTACTTAATATAATGCACAATATATAAAGGGGTGCCTTGTTTTCATTTCCTTAATACAATGAAATCTTGCACTGGCTGCCACCCCTTCACATCATACTGTTTATCCCAACTTCCTAAATTGCTACATATAATCAATAATAGCAGTTATGCTTTTAAATTACTTAATAAAAGATGAGGAGGAGAGAAGGAAAAAACTCTAAGCTCATTTTATATGTATACAATCACACCAAATGATCTATGGGTCTTCATTTCACTTGTAAAAAAAAGTTTGAGAATAGAAAAGACATGCAGTATTACTCAGAGGTTGTGCCGCCCCTTGGGAATAGCCTAATGACCTATTACCCCTACAGCAAGGATGGTAAATCATATCACATAGTCTCTCTCTTCAGTTACAGTGGCAGCAAAAATCACTCTATAAACTGGGCTCTGAGGTCCTTCTTGGATCAATGAGCAAAATAATGCCACTATCAACTTGCTGTGTTTTCTGTGGGCACCAGGGAAGGAGAAGCAGCATAAATGCCATGTATTTATCATCCCACAGATGGGTGTGTGCACGACTTCTAAAGACTTAATATGGGTTGGGGGGTTATGTGGAAATGAGCTTTTTGTTTCTAGTTTGATAATGCCATAAGTGTTAAGCCTCCTTAATTTACTTAATTGTAACCTTAAAAGACCATCATTGAGTACCAGGAGAGTTTCAAAAGCAAATAAAGACAATGCTTGCAAACCCATTAATTTGAAGTGTTTGTTTTCATCCTTATGAAATCCTCCTGCCTGTTCTTCTCCCAAGTGTCCAGAAAAAACAAATGTTGCTCCAACTTTACTGTTACTTGTTACTAAGCTGCTACTTATTCTGGTATAATTTCCTCTTGAACCATATACAGTTATCTTGTAGAGATTTCCCTTGACAGAGAGAACCAAGCATGGTCAGCTTCAGTTTTTCCATTAGATTTTTCTTTGGGAGCTTCCTTTAGGAGGTCATCACTAGTTATTTTCGGTGTTAAATTCTTACAGTACTTTGTAGAAGTAGAGTAAATTGCATCTGTATTGAATCCTATATATCATTTCAAGGCTTGAAAGCTGCAGTCATCAGTATGCCCAAGGAGTAGTAGATTGGTTAGAAAGTTTTGGCAGCAGGCGGTTTGCTAAGAGTGGTTGAAAAGAAGTAAACATATAAGGACATGCTCATTTATTATCCGTCTGCCCTGTAAGGTGTTGATTAGCACAGATCTGGCCCACCCAACTGGATTGAGTTCAAAAGAGGAGAAAACAAAGGAGTAGGTTGTGGTGTTGATGCTTTGAGAGTAGGAAAACAGATTTCAGGTATAGCAGATGGTTTGTAGATTCACTGTAGCTTTGAAGAGATTTATATCTTCAGCCTTTAATTTTATTTCATGAACATTTTAATGAATATTTTCTTGCAGGCAATATTTTCACAAATTTCAAGGCCAACTAGAAAGGTATTTTGTTTTTCCACTCACTGAAGAAAGCATTATCAATGTATTTAAGTGGTACTGTGAACTCTGTGTGTGGTATTGTTTTTCTCCTCTAGCTACTTGCTGTATTTTCTCATTGCTCCTTCATATATTTTTTTTAGAATTCCATTTCCATGACAGGGTATGTCTACACAAGTGTATGCCAGGTATTTGTGTAGTAGAGGAAGAGATTTGTGTGTACACACTTGCACATCATAACATAATTAAAAGACATTTTCATTTATTCTCCAAACTAAGCCAGAAAGTTATCCTTACTAAGAGCTTAAGCTACCCAATCACTGTTACTGTTTATTGTAATGGACATCTTGCAGATTAATTCTGCTGAGTATCCACCATGTACCAGTTTCTGGATTAAGTAAGTCGTGATGAGCATAATGAGCATGATAGACACATTTTCTCCATTAATGATGTCTTTTGTCTAAGAGTTAATGTTAAAAAGGAAGTTTTCACATAATTACTAATATTCAGAGGATTTGAATAAGATAAAGTCTTGATCATTTGAAATGGTTTGGCTGTATGCCATCACATGTTTCCAGAGCAGTATCAGGGCATTTTTATTGGGGGCTTTACATCTAGTTAAAGTAAAACTAAAATGTACTATCAACAAAACATAATTTAGGGCTGGACACAGTGGCTTGTGCCTGTAATCCCAGCACTTTGGGAGGCCGAGGTGGGCGGATCACGAGGTCGGGAGTTTGAAGCCAGCCTGGCCAACATGATGAAACCCTGTCTCTACTAAAAATACAAAAAATTAGCCAGGTGTGGTGGCACATGCCTGTAATCCTAGCTACTCAGGAGGCTGAGGCAGGAGAATCACTTGAATCTGGGAGGCAGAGGTTGCAGTCAGCTGAGATTGTGCCATTTCACTCCAGTCTGGGCAACAGAGCAAGACTCCATCTGGAGAAAAAAAAAACATAATTTAACAAAGTAGTTTTAAGAAGGTGTAGAGCAAATGGTAATGCAAGTTATTTCATATTATTTTTTCCTCTGGAAAATCTGAAAGTAAAACTTAGTTATGACTGTAAGTCATTACTATTTTTTGAAATAATCTAATGTTGACTTTTATAACCTGTAAATTGAATTATCTATTTTATTTGTTGCATTCGATTTAACCTACAACTTTTGGTCCCATGTATGTTCTGTGAATGCAAAATCAGAAATACTGCTTAATGTCTTATAGCTGTAGCATTTCACCCACTACAATAAGCATAGTGATAGAAGTTTGCCTCTAAGTAATAATATATGATAATTTACAGGCTACCATACAGAAGGGTTCACCCTTAACTCTTGGCTACTTATCAATTTTATAGCTAGTGTAGCTTTTAGAAACCAGGCCTAACAATTTCATGAATTTTTCTCAGGTATAGGCATGTATATAGAAGGGTTTTATAAAGAAATCAGGAGCTGTTGATTGTTAGGGAGCTTTTCAAAGAATTCTTATTTCAACACTGTCCTCTCCCCTGACATCTCTTTTTGTTGTTGTTGTTGTTGTTGTTGTTGTTATGGAGTTGCTGTCGCGCAGGCTAGAGTGCAGTGGCGTGATCTCGGCTCACTGCAGGCTCTGCCTCCCAGTTTCAAGAGATTCTCATGCCTCCCGAGTAGCTGGGACCACAGGTGCCCGCCATCCCAGGCCTGGATAATTTTTGTATTTTTTTTTTTAGTAGAGACAGGGCTTCATTCTCCTGGCCAGGCTGGTCTCGAACTCCTAACCTCAAGGGATTTACCCGCCTCGGCCTCCCAAAGTGTTTGGATTACAGACATGAGCCACCACGCCCAGGCAATCTCTTTACTTCTGAATCAAAAGATCTTGTTTAACTCATAAATGAAATGAGGTGTGGTATGCTGCTTAAAGCTGACCAAACAACATAAAACTTTTAGTGGCATATGTGGCTTTTTAGCACTCTTTTTATTTCCAACTCTTGGAAACTTCAGAAATAGAAATATTAAAAACAAAGTATGCTGGCAAATGTCTTATTTTTGTCTTAAGTATATTTGCTAAAATGTTTGGAAGTTAAGGGATCCCTGAAAATTGGGAACTTCCAGATTTGAGCCACAGTTGCCAAAGGATGATGGAAGAATGGCTTCTTTCCCCAGCGAATGCCTTATGGGAATAATGAGGGGGAGATGGATGCCTGGCTTGGAGCCTCCTGATTGAAAAGAAATTGCAAATATGAAAAATAGGTAAAAAGAGTGAATAAATATCATCTTTTGGAACAAAATACAGACTATAGGAAAATTGGTCCAACGTCACTAAATGGAAGGGAGCTTTAGGAGTTAGGATAACAAAGAAAGACAGTCATGACATTTTTCAAAAGCAACAATAGAAATAAAAAGCCATTAACTCATAGTTTCTTACCTAGTGTGAGAGGATTAAATACAAGTTGGCAAAGTTTTTCTTATTTTGTAGGAGATAGAGCTGACTGTGCCAGATCCATGACTTGAAATTGGCTGAAAATAAGCTTAAGATCAGAAATTGCGGGCACTTTTGATTAATCTTTTAAAAAATTAGTCATTCTTATCTGACCTTTTAAAAATGACAGCAAGGCTAAAGGAAACTTGACATTACAATATAATAGATGCATTCTCAGAATGTGTGCATATCTTTAACTCACAATATTCTTGCTGTTTTTGAGGATTTTGTGAAATAGTAGATTCACCTTCACACATTGCAATGTATTTCCTGCCTCTTTAGTATGTAGTACAATATAAAATGCTGTCTACTTTCAGAGGATGTCACATGGTCTGATACTATCTTTCTTACAGCTTCAACCAGCACTGGCTCAAAATCATTAAACTGTCATTGAATTACAAGTAACCCCAATGACTACGTCTTCCTGTGAGCTCCTTTCTTCTTGATTTCTGTGCTGCCATTTTGAATGGACAAGAAAAGCAACATCTACCTCGTAATAATTCATGTGTTCTCTATATCCCTCATGACCACAGTGACAGCTGTTTGTACAGGAGAGAACACTTTGTGATGCTGTTTTTGCTTGCAGGTTCAACTCTTATGTGAACATGAAAATTATCCCCATATTAAAATAAGTCAATCTTTATATTTAAGCTCATCCTACTTTCCTTTGTACAGAATAGAAAATTTATCTTTAAACCTGCCCAAACTTGAGAAAGGCTCATGGCTCTATGGAGAAGCACAGAAAGCTGCCTCTAGGTAACATGTCAGGAGGGGAAGGTGCCAAAAGAGAATCCTGGTTTTAGCCCTGCTGTTTCTGGTCCTGCTGAAGGAAAGGAAAACACACTGGATGGGACAATTTCAGTGTGTGACCACTGGCAGATGTGTTCATGCTATAAACCACAACTCGGTTATCTAAAAAATGGAGATAACCTCCTATTATCTATAAAGTGGGGCTACTGCCTACCTCACCTATTTCTCAGGGATGTTAAGAGGGTTCAATAAGTTGATGTATGAGTAAGTCTCTGTAAACTGTGAAGTGCTGTCCATACATAAGATATCGTAACAGTAACTTTTACTAAGCAGAAAGACTGAGCAATAGACTTTGGGCAAATTGCCTCAATGGGACTGCTGTTTTCCTTCTTTAAAAATCTCTCCCCAAACTGCCATCTGACTTTATTTATGTTTATACTCTTTGCAGCTCTTTGATTTACAGCTGGCACTGCATGATTATAAATATACAGCACTATGTTCTCATCACCCTGGAGGCCAGCATCAGGGCTCACTACATAAAATCCTGCGGTTCAGAGCAAAAAAGGACCAAAGGCGAGTTTCGGTGCTTAGATGTTAGTGACAAGGCTGGCAGCCTGGAGCCAAAATGCACCAGCACCTACATAAAACTGTCCTTCAACCAGCATTACAACATGTCATGTAATCTTTCTAAATTAATCAAATTTAACCAAAATTAACATCTCTCTTGTTTTGCCTTTTTTTTTTTTTAAGCAACTTATGATGTTTTCTCAAGCCCTACAACATCAGATGAGCCTGAGATATCAGAGTCCTACACAGGTATATCCGGCCTCTCAATTCTGTCTTTGGATCCCAGGTGTTCCAACACTTGGTGGTTCTTCCTTTAGTTTTTCGCAGAGTGGAAAATTGTATCCTCTGGAGCTCTGCATGGGAGAAATTTCTACCTGTGTCAGGGAGTTGTGTTTTACCCACTCCTCCCATAGAGTGATTAGTTCTTTACATCTCTCAGTAAATAAGCTCTGTCACATAAGGGAGATGCAGATAGATTTGGTTGCCACTGAGGAAAAGTAATGTAATAGCTTAATGTATTGTTCAGAATCATAAAAAGGTCTTCGAGTTTCTAGAGGGTTTTGTCTGGAGCAGTAGTTCTCAAATCAGGGGTAATTTTCAACTCCCATCCCTTCCCCAGGATATTTGCTAATGTGGAGACAGTTTTGGTTGTCACAACTTGGGGAAGCACTACTAGCATCTAGTGGGTAGAGATCAGGGGTGCTGCTAAACCCCTGCAGTACACAGGCAGCCTCCCACAGCACAGATTATTTGACCCTAATTGTCAATAGTGCTAACGTGAGAAACCTTGATGTAGAACAGTCACATAATTCATTTGGCTGTAGCAGTTCTATTGGGTCTAATCTTTGGCATTCAATTACTGACCCATCTATAGTGAGTTACCTCAGTCCGACAGCTCCTTTCAGCAAATGTTTATCAAACACCTACTAAACTGGGTACTGTAGGAGATTCAAAGGGAGTAAGACTGGTTTCTGCCAGGTATAGATATATGTCTGATTTTTTTTGTATGTATAACATTATTTGTGTCATGGTAAATAAAGATGAATAATTTTAAAGAGCAGAAAATAAAACAATGAAATAGAATGTCAGTGGTGAGTTCAGTTAGCAATTATGAAACAAAATGGAGGAAACCAGAAAAACCTGTTGAAAACCAGTTGAATGTATAAAACACTGTTTAATCATGGTTTCTAATATTTAAAGTATGTATGTTTTTTAAAGTGAGCTCATCTTCAACTCCTGATGTATCACTAGTTTTAAAATGTGGGCCAGCAAGCCCTCAAGTATTCTTGATATTTTTCCTCATATGAGGCATAATTTATTACTCATGAATTTGTATTTTATTCCTGGGGCCTTCTACTGCTTTTACAAATGTTGACATTTATTCCAACAGCAACAAGTGATCGTATTCTGGATTCTATCCCACCTAAAACTTCTAGAACTCTTGAACAGCCAAGGGCAACACTGGGTAATGTTTTTAACAGAAAAATCATACTTTATTTTCCATCAAAAAAAAAATCATGTGAATGCCTTTCTTCCAAATGACCATTTCATTCCATCACATCTAATCATTTATCTATCCTATTTCTTAATATATACATCTATATATTTTAAATGCAGTCATCTTTTACGTTCCATTTAGGGCTCTATTTTATTTTTTTGAGCTGTAATAGATAATATTTTCCCTATCCTTTTAGTTGTGAAAGCTTTGAAAACTGCATGGACGCCATCACCTGCACCATCTCACTTCACATGTTTGTGGCCTGTGTCACTTTACTTCCATGCATCAAGTCTGCCTGAAGTCATCTACTGAACAATCATCATTCTAGCCTTTTCCCTACTTTAAATCAGAATTTTATTCACTAGCTTTCAAGACTACATGCATTTTTCATCTTTAATCATGTACTCGTGGCATGTGCTTTATACCATCTAAAAGCATGTTAAAATTCTTCAAATACCTCATTTTAACTGGGATTATTTGATGGGATGGGGTGTTTGTGCTTTCAGCTCCAAGTGAAACACCATTTGTTCCTCAAAAACTGGAAATCTTTACCAGTCCAGAAATGCAGCCTACGACACCTGGTAACTAATGACATTTATGTAGTTATGTATGCATTGACGAAACAGGTAATGTGACAAGTCATGTTGGCCATTTCAGAATTTTGTTTTTCTTTTGTTTGTTTTTGCTAAATATTTCCCTTCAGTCTCTACCATGAAATTCTTCCAAGAATCTGACTACTTAGCCTTATGATTATCCTTAAAGAATTTTCACAATCCTGATGACTATATATTTTGAGGAATTGTTTCCTTCCAACTCTTCTTTCAACTTTGCCAGCTGGAAACTAGCAGCAGAATTATAGATAATTATTTCAAAATACGTTTCCTTCTACTTAGCACAGTTAGGTACCATTTGATCAAAGTATTTTACCCAAAGTAGTCTAAGTATAGAGAGCACCAAGTAGGCTTTGCAGTCCTGGACATGATGAAGAAAGATGGTTAAAGAGAGGTAACACAACCTACATTTTATAACAGAAAATTATTGAAATAGTGAAGTTCATTAACTCTTGGTGGGGATAATAAAGAGCTACAGAATTAAAGTTCTGGGCCGGGTGTGGTGCCTCACGCCTGTAATCCCAGCACTTTGGGAGGCCAAGGCAGGCAGATCACATGAGGCCAGGAGTTCAAGACCAGCATGGCCAACATGGTGAAATCCCGTCTCTAGTCAATATACAAAAATTAGCCGGACGTCAAGGTACATGCCTGTAGTCTCAGCTACTCAGGACACTGAGGCAAGAATTGCTTGAACTCGGGAAACCAAGGTTACAGTGAGCCAAGGTTGCGCCACGCACTCCAGCCTGGGTGACAGAGTGAGACTCTGTCTCCAAAAAAAAAAAAAAAAAAAGTAGTTCCAAATGTCCATTATTTGTGCTTCTCTCCTGCTATTCAATGTCATCCTTTTGAGTTCTTAATTGTACCTTGTGTTCTGAAATGCCTCAAGGGTGCTCACTTCTGATACATTTAATTGAACAATGTATATCTTCAATTCTCATGTAGAAATTTTATACCTTTTGTCCCAGTCACCCCTTGTTTATTGAGCACCTACTGTGTATAAAACAAGGTATACTGGACATTCTAAGGATACAAGGAAATATAAAGCAGTTCTTGTACTTGGAGTTTGCGAATTTACAGACACAACCTGATTGACCCCTGAAAAATATCATTTATCAAAGCTATATTAAATCTTCTTTCAGCTCCCCAGCAAACTACATCTATCCCTTCTACACCTAAACGACGCCCCCGGCCCAAACCGCCAAGAACCAAACCTGGTAAATGTCTCTTTATACTTACATGATATGTAATTCCAGATAGACAATGTCCATCTTCTTATAGTAAGAAGGATAGCCAGGTGCAGTGGCTCACACCTGCAACTCCAGCACTTTGGGAGGCCAAGGCAGGAGGATCACTTGAGGCTAGGAATTTGAGATCAGCCTGAGCAAGCTAGTGAGACCCCCGTCTCTGCAAAAGTTTAAAAAATTAGCCAGGCATGGTGTGCTTCTTGAGCCCAGAAGTTTGAGGCTGCAGTGGGCTATAATAGCACCACTGCACTCAAGCCTGCGCAACAGAGCAAGACTCTATCTCAGGGAAAAAAAAAAAGGATGTGTTTTATAGGTTAGTTTCTTTACAAAATTTGAGATTAACTAAAGATGAATAATTAATAATGCAGAATAACAAAACTCAAGTGTCTCCAAAAGGGGTTTACTGAGAATTATATTTTTGCATGTGAATTTTGGTAAAAACCTAGAAACAAGTCCCACTCATAGCAATACAGAGTGATACATGTAATTCGTTTTTTGGTGTGTATGTTTATTATAATGTTCATTAGAGTGATGTTTCTACTTTTTTTGGTACCTACTCTGTTGTCAATTTTTCACCAGGGCAATGGCTGAGTTAGAGAGGACATGGCTCTGATTTTCAAATAGATTATAACCTTGAGAAGATAAAACATAAAAATGACAGCACAACATACATTTACATAACTTATTTCTGAGACTGTAATATTTTTGTAAATGCTCCAAGAAAGAGTTGAAGATACAGACCCCAAAATACATGTAGGATTTGGAAGAAAAGGAGAAGGGAATAACATATATATTATAGCACAGAGTTTGGGTGGTACAGATGCTTATTAACCTGGAGGTCAATTCTTCATTGTCAAACAATATGCTCAGAATCATGCTTGACCAACTGAGTTTTGCTTATTCCATTATAAGATAAATGTAATTTTGTATGATGTATACTGTTATGACAGTTTAACAATTCTTCCTCAAAACTTTTACTCGTATACTTTGACTACTAAATATGGCAGGATTTTAAATGGATCATTTAGTTCCTCTTTAGAGGGTGTCTTTTTATTGTCTCTAGGATATTTCAATATTTTTTTCCTTTCCATCACCAGAAAGAACCACAAGTGCCGGAACAATTACACCTAAAATTTCTAAAAGCCCTGAACCTACATGGACAACACCAGGTAATAATGATATGTCCTTAGTAGATGTGTTGCTTCATTTCACCATGGAAAATCCAGTACCCCAGCTTTTATGTAATGTCTGTTACCTGTTAAGATACTCAAAATGGTTCATTTGAACAGTATGACCCATCTCAGAGAGTGCACCAACTCCATGGCTATTGTGGTTGTGGCTAGCTGGCCCAACAGTTAGTAGATCTGAACTCAGCCTTCAGATGTCATTCTGTGTCAGCTTTTGAACCATTGCTGCTTCCTTGTCATCTATCCAGTCATTGTATTTGAAGTTGAATCTTGTATATAGTTCTTTTTTTTATTTTTTAGTAAGACTCTCAAGTTCAACTTCCAACTTCATTTGGAAAAACAACTTTTAATTTTAATGTTAGTAGAATTACTTTATGCTTCAGATCATAGCATTATACCTATTGGTGAATTTTTTTGAGAGTAGTTTTTTTATTAAAATGTGTTTAGGTAGACAGGCTCAAAGTGACAGATTCTGGAAATACTAGGAGAAAAAGAAAAATCCCACCCTAAAATTGTATGCAGGAAGTTTAAATTTATTGTTGCATCTGCAAAAGACATGCACATCAGCTACTGGTTGAATGATTTTAGATTTTTCCTTTTTAGTTTATAAAGCTGATAAAAATATAGCTGGTCTTAATACCTAGGTGAGGGGTTGATAGGTGCAGCAAACCACCATGGCACAAGTTTACCCATATAACAAACCTGTACATCCTGCACATACGTCAGTGGATATTAATTGTAAAACATGGTGTTTTTTTCCCCTAGTGCTCAGACTTAGATGAGATTGAGAAATATGAAGTAAGGGTGCAAAATAATTAGACTGATTTTTAAAAATCATAGATTATAAGAACTATCTTTACTTTGAGTAGTTACTGTAACTATTTAGTAGTAATGCTATATTTGTTGATTAAATATACTCTTGAAATGTTTTTTCTAAACAAGATAAAATTAACTACTTCTCTGTGAATGGATCATGAAATATTCTCTTAATGGAATATTTCCAAAATCTTCCAAGATGATGAGTTCATTCCATTTAATGTATAGTTTATTTCTAGGTTTTCCTTCTGTGTTTTTAGACACTGAAATGCCTAAATATTGATTTGTTTATTATTTTGTTTCTTTATTTTTCCAGCTCCCAGTAAAACACAATTTATTTCTCTGAAACCTAAAATCCCTCTCAGCCCGGAAGTGACACACACCAAACCTGGTAATTACCCTAAACTTTTTTGAATATTCCAAAAGTGGGGTTGAAAACAAGTTTTTTGCAATTATTTGGAGCAAGAATTTCTGATTTATATTTTGACATTTGTTACATTTTTCCATAAAAAGTGTAAGCATGCAATGAAATGATCTAATCATAAATAGCCTCTGTGATATCACAGCATTGCTCTGAGCAATGTTCATGATCATCACAGAGAAAACACAGAAATGTAATGATATGAATGATTGAGAACTCCCTTGTCTACTACTGCAAAATAGTTTCCAATACCAATGTTGACTGGAATTCTAATCTCATGAACAATAGCCCTTCAGCTGGAAAGGGGAGAAGTGTTTCTATCTTCTAAGAACTCTGCATTATTTTAGAGTTTCTCAGTTCTCAGGCTAGAAGACCAGAAAGACCTGTATTTTCCCAATGTTCCAAGACTTCTAAATTGGGGCTGATTTCTGAACACTGACCTCTGTTTACCTCTTAGGAATTTTTAGTGGTGTTTTCCTTTAAAAAAAAAATGGCTGCTTTTGCAGGAAGGGATCATTCTATATATATAATAATTTAAGACATAAAAAGACATAAAGATTGTGGAACATATTGAATGACCACATCTTGGAGTTTTTTTATCTATCTGTAATCCATGTAGCAGTTTTAAATGTTGACTTATAAGATTGACTACAGGGAACCTTGTCACCACTCAGTGTCATCATTATCTAAATTTTAAACCCTTAGCTCTGAGAAGAAAATATTTCTCACTATAATGTTTAATGGATTTTGAACTTGCATTTCCATTAATGGCATGTTTACAAAGTAGGATTATTAAAGCAAGAGATTTTCTGCTAAAGTGGGTATGATTTATTTTTGCAATGAAATGGCTAAGGAAGAAAAATGTAACTTCTTAAAGAAAAAATTCTCATTACTCCCTGTAAAGAAGCAGTGAGATTTCCAGGTGTAGGTGCAGACCGAAGGAAATTAGGGATTAGGCAAAGGGAGTATAGTTGATACTGTGACCATGGATGAGGTCTCCAAGTCAGAGAAATGGAATGAAAAACTCTCACTCAGGGTTTTCGGAGGAAGAAGCATAGCTAATAAAACTCAAAAGCCTTAATAGTGGTTTAAATCAAATAACTCTGACAGCTGTATGAGAGAAGGGTTTAATACACACTTATTTAAAAATCATGCTTAGAGAGCTTTGGGATAGAGTAGTAACTATGCTGTATTTTGAACAGAGGACTATTACCAAGCAGATCATGAAATAGTACTGTTTGTTTGAGTCACCAAATTTAAATAAGGTTTCTCTCAAATGAATTATTTCTGTTATTACAACATAAAATTGGAAATAGTCAAATTTCTCCAAACATTGGTTATAGTTTATATATGATAGGTTACATTATTCATTTCAGCGGTTTCTAAGACAAGATTTCTGAGAGGAAATTCTTTAATACAAATGAGGGAGGAAGGTTATATTTTTATCATTGTAAGGTGTCTGAGCAAAAAGACTTCTTAATTTGACATTTCCTTTTAACATGGGAAGAATTACTTGGAGGCTAATGGGTTTACATTCCTTTGATTTCTAAACCTTCTAATCATCAAAGAAAATCCACCCCTTTTCCTCTAACAGCAATGTAATGACTTCAGAATCCACACCTAGGCCTGTGCCAGCTCAAATGGACCTTGAATGGTCCATAGCAACTCAGGATGATGACTGGATCTCCGCAAACCATTGCTTTGATTTTAGCTTCTTAAATTGTATTTATTTTTATTTAGGGCAGACCACCTTTATAGCTCTCCTAAAGATGTCTCTTTCTAGCCAAGGTTCGGAAGAGCAAATACACCACCCAAAGCTTTTTGAGGCCTTTCCCAGCCCTCTCCGCACACTCTTCTACTTTTCTGTTTCACTTTCCATTACAGGCTCCTTTTCCTTTGGCTTTGCTTGGTGGTTAAGTCAACGAGTAAAAATCCACATTGATTTGGGCTTGTTTTATAAGTACAATTCAGCGCATTTCTCAAAAACCACAGCCACCTACCATGTCTTAACTTGTCTACCTCGTCCAATGGGAAGTGTTTCCTTCATGGTTTAATCTTTAAGCTTCTAATGGACTGAAAATAAGGGGGTGCCCCCAATTACAGGTGTTTGTTTCACTTGACTGTCTTCCAAGGTGGATAGAATTGTAAATTGTTCTCATTCCTACCACACATGTGAGTCAAATTTGTCTTTGTTTTGTGCTGAGATGAGTGGCTTAGTCATTTACAGACCACTCAGCTTTGTTATGGAACATTTTATACCTTTACCTATAATACCTTATGATTGTCAAATAGAAGTCGTGTCAGAAGATATATTCATTTTTACTAAACGTAGACCTTACTGTTTTTATGTGCAATTGACTTTTAAGCTTAATTGATGGAGTTCTATCCCTATTTGGTCTCAAACTCAGTCAGGAACTCAAAAATGCAGATTTTTCCTTATAATTTCAAAAACAACGTTCTTTAATTTTTGTGAAGTCTAAAAGATGCAATGAGTAGCAAATTTTATTTTTCACTTGTGGAAGGCAACTTTGTAGAATCAAAAACATGAATTACAATCTTGAAGTTTCAAAATAATTTTTTGTTTGCTATCTTCAGGTATGAATGCTTATTTGATATTTATTATATTTCATGTATTGATGTTTATTTTCTTCTTGTCCTATAGCATCTGAGGTACCTAGACCTATACATGCACTCCCTTACACATACAATTCCCTTTCTCTTTCTCACACACTCTCTCACATACATACTCTCCTCTCTCTCTCCATCTCCCAGATACTCTTTCTTCTCCCCTTCCCTCTCTCTCTCTCTCTCACACACACACATCCTCTCCCTCCCTCTCTTTCTTTCCCTCCCTTCCTTTCTCTCACACATACACTCTCCCTCCTCCCTTCTCTCTTCTGTCATACAGACTCACTCACACACACACACTCAGAATTTTTACTTTGTTATATGAACTTCAGTCTGACACATCACTACTGCTTTTGCCGTTCATCTGTTACAATCTATTTCTGCACAAGTTCTTGAGAAATCAGAATTCTGGGCTTTTAAAAACAACTTTAACCTGCTTCTTTTGCACCTAATTTGCACTCTTTAGCCTCAACACAAAAATTTTTTGATCACAGATATGTTAATGGATGATAATGCCTTTAAATAGCACCTTATGCTGTTATGCATTGCTTTTAGAAGAAATAAAAATTCTGTACCTGCGTTATTATATTTTTCCATTGAAGCAGTTGTTGTTAGTTGCTACATAGAAACTATTGTTATAGTTCTTTTTTAGTCACTACATATTCTCAAAACCTGCCACACTCCCTTGTCAAGTAATATCAGAGCTCATTCCTGATAAGTCTAATATTAGAAATGTATAAGTAGAAGAATGATTTCAGTTCTATTAAGATGGTCTATGAAAGCCACATTGATTAGTTTCTTTCTTTAAGAAAAGTCAAAGAATCTTAACTTTTTCTTTCCATTTCAAAAATAAACAATTCCTTTTTAATTTTCTCCTTAAACAATAATTCTTTTTATTGATAGAATAATGAGAAACCTATTGGGTAATCTTTTTTTAAGCCCAAATATTGTAACCAAACTAAATTCAACATGAAGTTTAATTTACTTATTGCTAGTTTGAATAAACATTGGAAAGTTTATCAGAATATTTAGATACTGTTATTTAATTTAGCATTTTATGAAATCTGAGACTGCTTTTGGACTCATTGGTTTACCAGTCCAAATGGGTTAAGTTTCATATGTGAACCAATTTGTTTACCAGCGATAGATACTAGTGAATACAGGAGGCATCATATGAACAGTTGTGGTCGCTTTTGAACAATAAGTTTAATTCTTATCTTTTTTGTGAGAGAACGTCAGGTCCAGCCAAGCTGGAGATTGCAAACTAACAGCACAGACACGGAGCCAGGTGGTGAGTCTGTTGCCTGTTCCATTTCCTTGGATGAACCTGGCTGTCCTGCAAGAAACAAATAGCAGGTGACAGGACACTCTGAACAACCTCAGAGAGGCTACCCAGAACTCCCTCTAAGTTAGTATTTCCTCAGCACCAGAGGCAAACCAGAATATTGGGAAGTGACAGTAACAGCTAAAGATCAACAACAAAAATGAGAATTCTCAATTCTTGTGGTTTGTAGAGAGGATGTGGAAGGTTGAACTTCACTGGCATAAGCCAGTAGAACCTAATCACTCACCCAGGAGAGAACTCCGTTTATAGTCAAGAACATGTCACTTCTATCTTAGATGGTGCTCTTCAGCATTGCTTTTGATATTACTTGCTTTTATTGCAGCCCCAGAACCTCAGACTCTACTGCCATCACAGTCAACAATAGGTAATAAAGCTTTTTTTAATGAGTGAAAACAAAGTATCTTTAACACTCTCCATGTTCAACTTTGTTCAGCTTTGGGTTTTGTTTTTTTTTTTTTTTTCTTCTCCAGATGAAGTTTCGCTCTCGTTTTTTTGCCCAGGCTGGAGTGCAGTGGCGTGATCTCAGCTCACTGCAACCTCTGCCTCCCAGGTTCAAGCAATTCTCCTGCCTCAGCCTCCCAAGTGGCTGGGATTACAGGCCTGAGCCACCATCCCCGGCTAATTTTTTATATTTTTAGTAGAGACGGGGTTTCGCCACGCTGGCCAGGCTGGTCTCAAACTCCTGACCTCAGGTGATCCACCCGCCTCGGCCTCTCAAAGTGCTGGGATTACAGGTGTGAACCACCGTGCCCAGCCTAATATTTCTTAATTTTCCTTCAGATCTTTTTCCAGCCATTTTTGCCCAAAGATATACTCTCAGCCTGTGCTTGACTTAGCAGTGGTTCTGAGACACCCATGAAAGCAATACTAATTTTAATTTGATAGATTCTTTATTCTCTTTCAATTACATTTGAGGAATATGCCCTGAGCTTGTTCTAACCTGTTTATTGCCAGGGAGGACCCTGACTTTCATAGGACATATTTATGTTTTCTCTTTTGGAGGTGTTTTTCTTACTTTCAAAACTCTAACTTTTGCAGATTTTCTTGAAAAGTGCCACGGACTAGGAAATCCACTCAAAGAGAGAAATAGAAAAACCAACCCCAATCTTTATAGCTTCTTTTTCTTCAAAAGAGAAAAAAAAAAAAAAAAGTGTTCTGGTGCCATCTTAGCCAATTACCCATATTTTCCTTCATAACATGAACTGCTGGTTACTTTACTACAGTCACATATTCCAAGTAAGAATCATGCCTTTTTGTTCCATTTCTCTTTCCAAACTTAACTGACTGGCTACATTTTTTTGTTCGCTTTATCGAAAACACAGGAATCTATTGAAGTAGAAAAGAAACTTTGCATGTGGATAAAAGCTTCACCATTTATATTTGCTCAATCTAGTAATTAAAAATTAAGCATATTCCATGTTTTAAATACATGTCATTTTTCCTTTGATCTTGATTCTTTCTTGGTGATTTTTTTCACATTGTCTTAGGACCTGAAACACCAGGAAGCAAACCTTCAACAACATTAGGTAATAGAGTTATTGAGTGGGTGACCTTTGTTTCTTCTTTTCCTGTCTGCTGGTATCTGTGTTGACAGACTCACATTAATGAATTAATACATTAATGTCCCTTTGTGTGTGTGTGTGAGTGCTGTTCTTCAGAAAAAAAGTTAATTCCTATAGGTATAGTTTATAAACTGTATCTCATTTTTTAAAAGTTGCCTGTCCTGAAATAATTAGTGAATTTAAAGCCTTCTGCATATATTGTTGATTTGTGGATATTTTAAATGCTAAGTGAAAAATTTCTCTGTTTAAATCTTAGGCCAAATTTTAATTTTTATCCCAAATGGCTTTATAAAAGCAACCTTTCTCATGTTCCTGTTGAACATATGCCTTCAATATTTTTGAGTGACTATCTTCTCTAAGCTGTACAAAGTTTTGAGATTTTCCATCTCAAAATGGAAGAACAGACAGATCTCTTGGACAGTTTATTAATCTGTGACAAAAAAATTATTCAAGACCTCATTTAACTGCATAAATAATGATAGAAATTTGCAAAACAGATGGAAACATGTCCACAGTAAATCAAAGGGTTTAAATGTCCTTCTAAGATGGATGTAATATTTATCATCAGTTTGTAAATCCACCCTTCTTGTATTAACTTGCTAATTTTCTTTCTTCAGCACCACGAAAGACCAAAAGACCAGGTCGTCGCCCCCGCCCCCGTCCCCGCCCTAAAACCACACCTAGTCCAGAAGTGCCCAAGTCCAAACCCGGTAAATGTGATATTCAGGTTCCAATTAACATAGAAAGTGGAATATGGCAGCTTCTGGTTTGATAGCTACTTGAGCAGCTGGGCTTTAGGAACCAGTGGAATTGACTTTTATAACTGAGCATCTGTACTCAGTTTCTATATTCATTTTATATATGTAATATTTTATATAATATGTTTATACTCTCAGTCATAGTTATTAGGTACACACAGCAGAAAGCTGGCCCATTAAGTGAATTATTAAAGTAAAGCACCTTGAAATCTTATGATGTACATTCATGGCAGATGAGGTGTGGGAAAGCAACAAGGAGAAAGGAAAATGGGAACTGTAAAAGGGAAAATCACGTTCAGAAAAAATGCATCATTTAGATAGTGTCCCAGCTTGAGGCATAATGTCTCCCTCCTCACGATGCCACTTCTTGAAATATTTCATGTTTTTGGTGTTTGCTTCTGTAGCTCTGGAACCTGCCACGATACAACCGGAGCCCTTGGTGCCCACAACTGGTAATTCTACTCCCTCCACCACGGCTGCTTTCACGGGTTGTAGCTTTTGCTTTCCCCACTCTCCATTACAGGCATGACTGCAGTTCCACCACCTCATCACAGTTTCATCCCACGCTTTTCCTCACCTTTCCTGTCTGGGTCTGAAGATCCTAAAGATAGGAGAGTTCTAAAACAATCCAGTGTGCTCATTTAAGGAAGGTCTGTGGTCTTGAACACAACTTCCTGGTTCTCTGCTGACCTTCTGTCTGCCCTATATGTGTCGTGGGGTTGAGAAAGCCATCAACTCCTCAGACAGGGACCTCTGTGCTCATCCTGAACTGAACAAATGGCAAAATTTTACTCCAGTGCCATGGTTAGCATTTCATTGCTTTACTGATTCAACTTCTAGGACTTTCTTCTTTTTAAAAAGCTGCATGAAATAATGGCTTCTTCGGCTCTTCTGTTTCTTTGAAAAATGTTTTTGAGTAGGTATGGATAGCGAGAGGAACCAAGATCGTTCTTGATCTAGAATCCAATGTAAAACTGGTGATGGTCTTTGGAACTTGACAGCATTAAAAGTCCCAAACTGGTTTTATTGTTTTTTGGTACTAATACTGTTTGATTATAATCATTTAATTATAGTTTCTTAGCGCTCAAAATCTATCATGGCTTTACTTTGGAAAATCCCAGACATCGGCAGCCATGTAACATTATTTCTCATGTGTAATTTCAAATGTTTATGGATTACTTCCAGATCGCCTCCTAAGCAATCAGATTTCTACCTTACTGTTTGTATACTGAAGAAAACCTTTTGATCAAAGACATAGAACTAATATACTTTGTCTATTTTGAAATTATTTATATAGGAAAAATGTCTTATGACCGTCCTCATTACTTTTGCTCAAAAACACATTTTGAGCGTTTAGTAATTAATTTTCCTTTCTGGAAAAACTAATTATGCTAGTGTGTAGTTAAAATAGACACTCTTTTCACCCTTCCCACACCCTAGAAATGTTTATAGATTCGTTGAATTTATATAGTGTCTTTGTTCTGCATAATTGTCCTTAATTTTGACAGTCACAGCCATGACCCATTGTGGTAATTTTAATACCTTTTTCTTTAGCCTCAAAACCATCTGAGAGACCTAAAACCACACACAGACCAGATGCACCTCAAATTCAGCCTGGTAATCATTACTTTCAATGCCTTGATCTATAAATAGGAAAACAATGTGTAAGTAACATTAATCTCCACATTCACAGCTCAGCTGTAACACTAATTATGGCACTCTAATTTTCTTCAGGTTCAAAACCACCAAAACAATTACTTCCTAAACCCCAAACCACAGCAGAACCAGACATGCCACCAACTAAATCCGGTAAACATAATTTCCAGTGCTTTAGCTTAACAGGATTTTCTTTGGAAACATTGCTGAAAATGTTTCCAATCTGTCATATCATATAAATCATAGAAACCCAAATACCATAATTTTGTTCATTATCTTCTCCAAGTAGCCACACTGATGTTTTAAGTGCTAAATGAACAAGTCAATATGTAGGAAATTAGTAAATTTTATACCTGATTGACTGGCATTTCATTTTCTTAAAGCTTTTTTAGGCCTATTTTCTGAATTTGTAATGAACAGAAGCCTGAGTTTTCTGTATCTGAAACATTTTTGAAAGTCATTTTAGTAACCACTGTTAGTACACACAGAAGGCTGACACTGTTCTTCATTTATAGGCACAACTGAAAAGAAGACTTGCTAGTAAGGGATTAGCTTCCTCTAAAATACTCCATTGACATTTTATTTTATTCTATTTATTTATTTATTTAGAGATGGAGTCTTGCTCTGTCACGCAGGTTGGAGTACAGTGGTGCAACTGGCTCACTGAAACCTCTGCCTCCCAGGTTCAAGTGATTCTCCTGCCTACGCCTCCTTAGGAGCTGGGACTACAGGCACCCACCACCACACCAGGCTAATTTTTGTATTTTTAGTAGAGACGGGGGTTTCACCATGTTGGCCAGGCTGGTCTTTTGAACTCCTGACCTCAGGTGATCCACCTGCCTTGGCCTCCCAAAGTGCTGGGATTATAGGCATGAGCCAACGTGCCCGGCCAACATTTTAAACAGTAACTGTTAACTGAGTAATTTTCTACCACATAAGAAGATATTTATATAACAGTTCTCAGAATCCAACTGTTTTGCAGTTGAAATTTTCTCCCAAGATTCCAATTAGTATAAAATTTTAATTTGCTAAGAAGCATCTCACATAATAAATAAGCCTATCAAGAAGGCAATTTATATTAATTTAGAATAAACTAGACTCTGTGTCCTCTGAATTAAACATCAATGAGCACCCAAAAGTTTAGACTTCCTTGCTTTTATTACCTATATCTGTTTATTTTTTATGATGCAGTCTCTGAGCCTGTTCCATTTGAAACTGAAGCTCCCTCAATGACCATAGGTAATGATGCTTTCTTCCTTCTTGGCCAATGTTTCTCTGAGCCTGCGCCTCTCATCTCTTTTTTCATTAGCTATAATATGCACAATTGTCATTCACCATTTTTGTTTTCATTTTTAAAAATTTTTACTATTTTCAGCAGGGGCCTTTTTAACATCATTAGGCATCCTTACATCTGCTGCTCAGCTTGTAACACATAATTGTTATTCTTTCTTCGATCACCTTCAGAGACATTCAGATTGCTTGAGTCACAGTCACTCTGTCTATATCCATCTTTCAAACCAGAAAATTTTTTGAAACCTCTGCTTCTTTGTGGGTACAATTTATGGATGTGGGAGGGGAGCAATGAAAAAGCTGGTTGGAGTTTGTCCTCAATGTGTTTATAAGGAGCTCATGATGGTACATAACTGTTTCTTTCTCACAAAAGTCCTTTCTTCCTGTTCCACATTATTCATATGCAAATTGATCTTTCTGTTGCTAAATTCATCTTGGGATGCAAAATTCCCAACAAAATAAGGATTCTCTGTTTTGTTTGAAGGCAATTAGTTATAAATATTGTTGTCATCCTGTTGTCCTGACTTCCTCCATCTCTTCTATTATATATGCCTTTAGTTCTGAAGATGCTCTCAGTGGTGGCTTAAACCAACTTTGTGCTATGATGTCTTGAGCAATAAGGGAAAGTCAGCCTCTCTATAAATGCCTAAAGAGTTTTTGAGGATGAGATGTTTGAATGTTACATTTAGCCTTCTGGGTTTAGTGAAAGGTAAATGGAGATGCTAATACCAGAGAGTTACAATTCTTGATTAATTTTATATCTATGTATAATCAATTTCAGAATGTTATAGAAATCCTGTATATCTAGACAAAAAGTTGTATTATTACCTTTTAGACCTTTTCCTTAATTATCTCTGTTTTCTACTTGAATAATTATCTCCTAATTAGCAATTTGAAATAAATGAATAAGGAGGCAGAGTAAGAAGCAATATCACATTTATTACAAATAAAAGGTACAAGACTTTTGCACAACTCTCACAAATCTCCAGTAAATAGACTGAAAACATTTTTCTAATTCTCCTCACAACTACCACTCTCAAAACAAATTAATAATGGTGGTGAAAACTTTTTAAATACCAACAGAAGCTTTTATAACAAATTTTTAGAGTACTTTAAAATGATATATTGGACAACTAAGATTTTCTTGGATCCAGGTTTTTTATGTTGTTGGAATCAGATAATGAAATACAGAAAAATATTTTTCATTGCCCTTATAGGGATGCAAAGGGTATGGGTATTTTGTGAAATAAATGGATATGATAGTTTGGCTACTTAGGGGAAAACAAATACTATTTTCCCAGAGTTCAGAAATGTATTTAAAACATTAAAGGGTTAAGAAGATTCATTTTCAAAATAACTTTCTTTTTCTGTATTTCTTAATCTCCATTGTTTATTATATTGCTTTTGGTTAGTTCCCACCACAGACATTGAGCCTGTAACTGTGAGAACTGAGGCTACAGTGACAACATTAGGTAATGACCTCTTATGTCTTTAAGTATGAGTTTTTTCTGCTCATTGTCTAGTCTATTCCACCACTATTTGGGCTAAGGGTTTTTTCTTTCATAAGATTTTCTCATCATCCTCTTGTCATTGAACTATATTCTTCATTTTGAATGTATTGAAAGTGCTTAAAACAAGTTACTTGATTATAAGCCCATACGCCACTAGTGAACAGCGTCTGTGTCCCATTTTTCCCATATTATCCAGCTTTATTAATGCTTGACAGAGCCTGTGATTCTGCTCCAGTAGTGTTCTATGTTAAAACTGAATTTCAAATACAATTAGGAATGTCTGCCTGATAAATATCAATTATAATTCTGTGGGCATCTTACTTTCTGTTGTTTTAAGACATACAGAGAATTTTTATTGTCTACCAACTATTTTAGAAAACAAAGTGTGTTTATACTAATAACTTGTAATGGAATGTGTGTCTGAGCCAAGTAATTTCTTAGTACGCTCTCCCAAAAGCAGGCAGGCCTGGGTCCCTCTCTGATGTGATGTCTACGTGCCTATGTCTGACTTCCCTTGGGTCTGGGCCCTCTTTGAAAATCCTATACCAGCAACTAATAATAAAGTTGCAGTTTATTTTTTTAAATTACATATATTCCATCTGTCTCAAAAGACCTGTCAGTAGACCAAAAATACATATTTTTGCATATAGATGATCAGAAGAAAATTCTAAACCAAAGAGACAAATTTCTCAAGACTTAGGAAAACTTTAGAAAACCTAGAACCATGTGTAATCCTTTCTTTGGTTTCTGGAGTCATATGACTACAATAACCAGTTTCCTTTCTTTAGCTCCAAAAACATCGCAACGAACAAGAACACGTCGTCCACGTCCCAAACATAAAACCACGCCACGCCCAGAGACACCACAGACCAAACTAGGTAAATAATACGTGGTTCCTTGTCCCTGTGGCATCCCATTGGATGTGGCATGGGGGTGGCAGTTTAACATGCCACTTTATAACCCACTTGACCCTTGGGGTGAAGGCCCAAGTCATGGAAAGCAGCTGCTACCAACACAGTGCTCTGGCGATACCTGTGACTTCCTCATTCTGATTGCGTGAGGACCTCCTTGGTGCCTGGGAATTTTACTTTCTTCTCTGACATTCAATTACATTTTTCTCTTTGATTCCTCAGCTCAGCAAAAACTGACCTGATTAGGTGTCTAGTTAGCATATTTAGTTCAACCTGTCACACATTTTGAGCGTTTGTATCTGTAAGGAATATTTTAGAAAAAAACAAATGACTTACCTGTGTGAGACTCTTCATAACAGATATACAGGAATGTGAGGAAAAGCAAATATTTATTAAATTTTACCAACTGTTAGGCACATCGTTAATTCTTAGAGAAGCAAAACATCTGTGGGCTGATAAGTGTAATGTGAACCTTTAGGGAGAACTCCATTTCTACAAAAAATTTAAGAAAAACTAGCCAGATACGGTGATGTGCACCTGTAGTCCTAACTACTTGGGTGAATGAGGTGGGAGGATCACTTGAGCCCAGGAAGTCGAGACTGCAGTGAGCTACAATTGCACCCTTGCGCTGTAGCCTGGGCAACAGAGCAAGAGCTCATCTTGTGGGCCTTGAAATTTGTAGAGCCTGTAGATTTATTGGTGGATGGGTAGGAATCATATAAACAGAGGCAGGAAGGTGTCGTGTGAGGGTGACATTGGAAGGATAGGAACTGCAAGTGCAACCTGATTGTAAGAAAGGCAAAATTCTTTTAGTTGGACAGTAATGCTGCTTTTGATGGGTCTACAAAGAGCACTTCGAATGCCTGACTTCGATGATTGGATTTGAGCCAATTGGCTCCAGCACGCTCTCCTAACCTAGAGGTCAGGCCTTTTCTCTCCTGATAACAAAGAGATGCACTAACAAGTTTGATGGATTGAATGACACTCTATATCTGGTTCTTTGTATGCCTTTGTTTGAACAGAGGTCTTGGTCTTTTTCCAAAGTGCACTCTCAACAAAGAACAGCATTATCTGTTTTAGTCATTCATCAGTGTATCTGCTTAAACATATCAGTAATTGCATCTATCATGAACTAGGGCTTTGTTTTCCAGTTTATAGTGTAACTACACTTTCACATTAGTTTTTCCTAATTTTTAAACATAACATTATTAGATGTCCTAAGATTTTTCTAAGCAGTGTTTTCTACTATATCATCAGATAATATAAAAATAAGAAAAACTGGTAGCTAACCATGTTACAGATGCTGAGGTTATATCTGTTTCATAAAAGCAAATAAATATGTACCCTCACTTGAGAACTTCAAAATGTTTGCTTTGTGGCTATAGAACCAACGCTATAATGGTAAAGTTCACTTTTCAAGAGAATGATGGCTTTTCTCGTGTGTTTAACATTTATTTCTTTTTAAAATTGCTTTTGATCATTTCTTGCTACAGACTTTGGACCTATTACTCCTGGGACATCTTCAGGTAATGACTCTCTATGTCCTTCAGCAAGTGCTTTTTCTTACTCATTGTCAGATTTTGCTATGGTGCTATATAGGCTATTGTACCATCTTTTGTTGTCATCTCATTACAGTATTCATCTTAAAATATGGAAAGCTTGCTTTTTAAAGAAATATGCAATAACTTAATTCAAGACCGCTGTCTTCTCCATAGCCCAGCTTGAAACTGTGTCATGTCTGAGTCTCTGAACAATACTCTTAGAGCCAAGATCCAACTACAATTCCCCATATATTCCTTATTTAGAGCACCAACGTAGTATCAGATGATATCATGAAGTTTCTTTATGCACCTTTCTGTTTTTCAAGTTGTATGTAATTTTTTTTGCTTTATTGATGTTTCCGTGAATTTTATATACTTAGTCTAGTAAATTACCAAGTAGAAAATTTGCCCAAGCCTAGTTATCTTAAATTATAAGTGAATAGTGTAGGGTTGGTTAGAACCTCTCTCACACCATCAGAGTTAAGCAGTGATTTGGGTTAGGGACACTTTCAAGAAAATAATGATAGTTTCTAATGTTTGTTTCTTAAATGCAATTGTATGTACAATATTTGTCTCTGGAGAACTTTCAGTTATCAAAGAAAACCTATTAAGATACTGAAGGAGAAAATTTCAAACCAAAGTGACAAAGTTCTGTCAACTCAAACTCTAACAAGTATTTTAAAACTTAGAGCTATGTCATCCTATTCACAGTGAATGCAGCCATCAGCACCATATTAATCCTAAATTTTCTTCCTTCAGCTCCAACAACAACAACAAAAAGAACCCGTCGTCCACATCCCAAACCTAAAACCACGCCCCATCCAGAAGTACCTCAGACTAAACTGGGTAAATATGTAGTTTCTGTTTTGTAGAATCCAAGCAGTCTACCACGATTGGGACTGTAAGTTCTATGTACATATAATCTATTGTGTTGTGCCCTATATATCTCTTAAGAGTAAAAGCTACTGGTTAGTGAGGAGAACATGAATAGCTTAGCATCTCTTGCTTCCTTTATAGGGATCTTCTCTGCTGATGATTATTTACTCTTCTTGCTCTTTTATTTCATTCCTGTCTTAAAGATAAAGCTGCTCAGTATTGAGCCAGCACAATCATTTCAATCAACTACTATTATTAAGTCCCTTCTAATTCCCCAAAGCCATATTAGTCCATACATCAGAAGTGGGAAGAATGTTTTCTTTCTCAGTCAGTTTACACTGTAGTTGTAAACAAAAGCTGTTCCTGCATAACCAGTTAGAAACGAATATGAGGAAACATGTTTATGCAAATATAATTTATTGCATGGTATAAATGCCACCTCCTAGAAGCATGGCAAATATTTAGAGGAGGAAAATGTCCAGGATAATTAGAAACCAGCATAGAAACTGGATGAGTAGAGGGATGAGGGAACAGAGGCTGATAAGCAGGGAATGTGTTGAAGTTGGCTCACCAGACAGAGGATAACTCGTTGATACCCTCCTGTTCAGTGATGAATTAAAGGGGGCTGGGATGTCTACTCAAGAGCTTAAATTTGATCTAGGGGGCTTCAATGATCCCTACTTCTGCACAGGATCATGCTTTTTCTGTTCTTAGAACTGAAGATACCCAGCCCAATGATACCAAAAACTGAGAGTTGGTTCTTCAGCTACTTGTGTTAAGTAAAGCTGTATTTACTAAAGACTTAGTCTCTTAATGAGTGTAGTCTCAGCTTCCTTTTGGCTGTTAATATGTGTGGTGCACAGACTCTAGGGCAACCTCCCAGTGATTCCCTGCTCCTGGAGTTAACACCTTTATATAATCCATCCTCTCCTCCTCATCCTCTCTCTTTCCCTCCCTGTCTCTCTCTCCCTTGTGCTAGCATGGCAGACACACCCCCAGCACATGCACCTATTCAAGAGTGACACCCATCACCTTTGCCTTATTTTATTGGTTAAAAAGATGTCAGAGATCCAGCACACACTCAAGGGGAAGAGATGACACAAAGGTGTTAACACCAGAGGCAGAAATCACTGGGGATCACCATAGGGGCCCTCTGCTACACTGTGTTTGCTTTCAAATGTAAATGTTTATTCTATCTATCATTATTGATTACTGCTTATAATGAATGCTCTTTGGTTTTTTGGCTTCCACAAAAGTTCTAGTCTTTACCATATCTTTTTCTAAGAAAATGACTAGCCAGATTTTCTAGTGTTCATTCGAATCATGGTTAACCAACAAGAAGATCTTACTATTGACCTCAGTGAGATGCTCAGCGAAGTCCAAATGCTATTGCTGACTGTCTTCTGAGTCAAACGAGTACCTGATTAAAGTTTGGAGAAATATTCAAAGGAAAAAAAATACAGCCACTTTCTTTTGAGTTATGATATTAAGAATTAATTTTGCAGCCTTAGAAATCTGATTTTTAGTGGTAAGATGAATGTTCCAACATTTCGTGCATTCACAAAATCTCTTTGGTTTCTTTTATTACTTTTGATCAGTTCCTGCCACAATCCTCAAACCAGTTCTTAGAACTGAGGCTTCAGGGACAACAGCAGGTAATGGCACATTATGTCCATCAACATCTGCCTCTCCTGCTCATTTCAAACCCATTCATCACCATCATAACCACAGCTTCTCCCGCTTCACAAGGCTTCTGTGTTATCCTCTATCATTCATTACTTCTTAATATGTATAAGAGTATTAAAACAATTTCTTGTTGGTAAAAGAGCCAAGCATGAACTTAGGGTCGGTTTATATATTGCAATGTAATGACTTTGAATTACCCACATCTTGCCCCCACATAACATTTTAACCACATTCTTTGTTACTAAGTTTCAAATATAATCACTGGAGGGTGGAGGTGCAGGTGTCTATCACTGATCTAGGCTGAGTAAATCGGCACAGCTATTACGGTGTGACATAGTTCTCTTGCAGATCTTAATTTCTACATTTTTACTATCTGCATTATATATATATATATATGGCCATTTGGGGTAAGGGTGTGTTCTTGTTTCAGTAAAGAGTAAAATTTTCCCAAGTAAAGAGTAAAATATGCCCAAGGTTGGTAAATTTAAATTATAAGTACCATCATAAATGTAAAATCACCCTATACCTACCCCCATCACCGCCATAATTCAGCAAGGTTTTAGAACTTGTTCTTCATTCAGGAATCCCTGTGAGAAGCTCCTTAAAATATCATCAATAAACTCAGATTTCTATGTGATTTTTATTCTTCAGAAAAAGCTACATGATAAAAAGAGACACTGTATTGAAATAGGGGCAAATATTTCAAACCCAAAAGAAACATTTCTTGGAAGTCAAGAAATTATAACAAGTATAATCTTATCCACAGCTTCTGGAACCAAACACGCTGTATTAACCTGAAGTTTTCTTCCTTTAGCTCCCAAAGTGCCTCAACGAACTCGTCGTCCACATCCCAAACCTAAAACTACACTGAGTCCCGAAGAGCTTCAGACTGAACTGGGTAAATTTGTAGGTCATGCTTGAGGAATCCTAACAGCCCACCCCAGTGGGACCCAAAGAGAATGAAGTAGCTGGGCATGGTCAGCAGCTGATTCCACATCAGACTAGGCAATGAGGAACAGGGCTGGGGAGATGATGTGGTAGCCAAATTCCTTATGCTTCTCTCTCAGCATCTATTTAATTTACTTCTCATTCAATTCTCTTCATCCTTTCAATGTTGAATATATGATAAAGTGAAACAGCCAGAGAAGGAACATATGTTCATGCAAGTGGGAGATTATTTCTTGTTAACTATAGGAGTCACATAAGTCACAAATAAGGATGTAAGGCAGGAGTTGGCAAACATTTTCTAGACAGAGCCAGATAGTAAATTTTCTAGGTTTTCTGGGCCATATAGTCCCTGTAGTATCTTCTTCTTCTTTTTTTTTTTTTTTTTCACAACACTTAAAAACAGAAAAACCATTCTCAGGGGAAAATCAGGGGAAGAATAATAGAGAAATTCAGAAAGGCAAGGAATGTATGGAAACCAGCCTGAGGAGGCAGTTTCTCTGACCACTGGAGGCTGTCAGGCTTCTAGGTGTTGATCAGAACATTTCGTTGAGGTGTCTGCAGCTAAGTGAGAGGGGGTCTCTTGCATGCTGGCCTGAGGAGTTTGGATTTTAGGTAGGAATCATCTGCATCCCTGTGCGGTCAGGCTTTCTCTGGGTATTGCCTAGCTGTATACCACAGACTGAGGGGCTGGCCCTCTTCTTGTCCTCTTTGGTACTCACGTTGGACAAAGCTCATGGTCTTGTTCCAAAGATGAGTTTTCAGCAAAATGTGTATGGTCTACTATGCTCTATTAGTTAGGTTCAGATCACCAAAGAATGAGAAAAACTCCTGGGACACTTCACATGGACCGTTATCTGAATTATCTGACTACAAAGTAAATGGCCATTCTTCCTAAGAGATGAATTGGTACCCAAGGACAGAGGTGTCATTTTCTCTCAGCTCAGGAGGCTAATTGTGTTTGTTTCGTGCTCTGGACAGACACATCATGACCTGGTAAAATTCTTTTTGAATGTTCTGAGTTTTTATAAATTTTTAATGTTTTGTTGGTGTTTTATTTTTATTATTTTTGGCCAGTTCCTGCTACAATCTTTGAACCAGTTTCTCCTATAAAAGAGGCTCCAGGGACAACATTCGGTAATGCCACTTTTTGATCTTCAGCAAGTGCTTTTTCTGCTCACTGTCAAGTTTATTCCACTGTATATTGCCATTCAATTACATTTTTGGTTTTGTAACGGTTGAACATGCATAAAACAAGTTGCCTCTTGCTCATAAGAGAGCTACATCTGAATCTAGTTTGGGATCTTTCCTGGTCTGTAACTTAAAATGTTTATCATATCATTTTGTTTTTGGTTTAACCAGAGTTCTCTATTAAGGGAGATTTCACATATTCTTGCGAGGTTCTGACCTGATCTACGCTAACCAGGCTGTAACACAGAAGTTTCTTTATATATCCCTTATACACCTCCCTTTTTATTTTTTTCCCTTTTTGGGGGTTTATATTTTTGTTTCTTTTTTTTATCCCACTTACAGCCATTCCCAAATATCTACCTTTTTAATCTGCCTGTTATTTTTGTTATTTTGTTAATGTATGAGTAATATTTTTAGTGAATTAATCAACAGATAATGTGATCAAGGCTAGTAGATTTAAATAATAAACTGTATCCTTAGTATAAATTGCATTCCCCCTAGTCTCCATCATAATCTGGATGATTTATAACCCTTTTAATCCAGGCAGGGCACTCTACAGAATGTGATAAACATATTAATCCTAAGTATCTGAATTAATAAATTAATTTAATCTGTCAAATTTGCATCTTTGCAAATTTGTTATTGAAGTATCTTAAATAACAGAAGAAGATAAAGTATAGTAGGAGCAAAATTTTTGCATTAGAAAGATATATTTTCTGAAGTTCAGGAAAATCTACCAAGCTTCGGAAAACCTAAAGATTCTTTTTAAGTCTATGATGTGCAGAAGCATAAGATTTAAAATAACTAAAGGTTATCTTTTTCTACCTCCAAAAACCTCCCATTGAACATATCATTCACAGCACAAACTTAATACCACTCCTTGTCTGGCTACTCTTGAGACTATACCAGATAAGTATAGGGTCTTTGGTTTATGGAGCTTGGGAGCCTGTCAGTGATAGGAATAATAGACTCACATACCCCTTAGTGAGGGCATCCAGAGGGTTGTTACCCCCTCATGGTTGACAAGGAGTCAGTTTAGAAGAGACCTGCAGGATCTTCCCTTTTTGTAGTAGGAGACATGTTTTACTTCGCAGTCTGCAGGCTAGTTGAACACAAAAACTTTTCCCACGCGAAAAGCCTAGAGAATGAGAATAAGCCAGGGTGTTTTTGCAAATTAAAGATTTTTCTTGGGAATATAAATGTTAAGTGTTAGACTTATTGTAGGGTCTTAAAGTAAAAAATGAATTTGGGTTTCAACAGAGCCAGGAAAGAATTTGGGTCTTGAAGTCACATCACAATTTGCACAAATAGGAAGGTAAGAATGAACAAAGATGAAAACATTGGATATAAATAGAGGCGACCAGAAAGGGCAGAGATCCTGCTTCTAGGGTCAGCCAAAACATTTTTGTTGGTAATTCTGCATTTGGATGACACCGTGGAAAGTGGACGGAGGGCTTGAATGTCTCATTCATTGAGTCTGACATTGTTCTCATGAGCATCAAAAGTCTTTCTTCCACACTAGATCATGTTTTCCCTCTGCTAAGTGTAGACAATAATTTACTGGATGCCACAGACTGAGTGGCCACCCCTTACCCAGCCTCTTGAGTGCTTTTGTTTGGACAGAAGTGAAAAGTTCTTTCCAAAGCGGAGTTCCCAGCAAGATCATCAGTCATTTTTAGTTATTTGTGTGATGACCATTTGGATATTTCATCACTTTTTCTGCAACCATAATTTGATAAACATATAGTACATGTTTTCTTTATTCAGCATCACTAAAGTGCAAATTAGTTTTTCACGTGCTTCTTGAGAATTATTAGAAACATATTTAAGTAAATGCCTTAAAACATCCTAAAGTCTTCCATATTATATTCAGATAAACACCATAACTACAGGAATTGTTTGCCTCATGTAGTGCTAAACAGAGACCAAAGATGATGACCATCTCATGAGATGGTGTACTTGATATAGTTCAGCCAAGTCTAGACAAAAAAAAATTAATTTCCATTTGAAAAAGAGCTGCCATTACAAAGCAGTATAAATTAGGTGTCTTAAATAACGGAAGTCTATTTCTCACAACTCTGGAGGCTGGAAGTCCAAGATCAATGTGTCTGCAAGTGTGGTTTCTCTTGAGGCCTCTCTCCTTGTCTTGCAGATGGCCACCTTCTCACTGTATCCTCACATGGCGTTTCCTCTGTGTGTGCAGCTCATGTCTCTCTTTTGTATGAGTCCATCAGTCCTGCTGAAGTAGAGTTCTACCTTTATGACCTCATTTAACCTTAATTATCTCTTTAAAGGTCTCACTATGAGGATTAGGGCTTTGACATATGAATTTGATATGTTGGGGGTGAGGGGTGGAAATATAATTCAGTCCTAATGCCCTTCCCAGAAATGTTTAATTATCCTAGAGGCAGTGTTACACAAGCAAGATACGTTTTGATGTGAATACTATAGCTCCCACACATTTTTTACCATCTCTTTTGTTTATCTTATTACTTCAGTTCCTGTTACAGACCTCGAGCCTGTTACTTTTAGAACTGAGATCCCTGCAACAACCTTAGGTAATGACCCTACAATTACCTGGCTGTTTGCCAAGTGCTTTTGCTGCTTGTTGTACAGTCCATTCAGTCTTCATCCCTATAACATGGCATGTCTTCCTCTACAAAATAGCAAACATCACTGCCTGTGACCATTCAACTGTTTCTATCATCTGAAGAATACTGAAGCCTCCTAAAAACAAGTTTCCTGCTGTTTTTATGAGAGCCAGGCATGAGCTTAACTCAAAATATTTACCTGCCATGTGGCACATTTGAAATTATCATGTCATCCTGTGCTTCATTTGCTGAGTTCTATATTAACATTGAGTTTAAAACAAATTGGGATCTATTTCTTATCTAAGCTGATCGGCAATAACGGCTATTCTTACTTTCCTTTGCACATCTGAGTTTCTAGATTTAAAAAAAAAATGCCCAGTATGTTTCTTTCTTTATTAGTGCTTTAAGTAATGTTGTTTTATCACTAGTTTGACAACTAGGGAATTACTGAAGTCTGAAATCTTAAATTATAAGCCTCTTCCTTAATGTGACCCTAACTTCCTATCCCTTCTCATTGAGTACTCTGCCCCAATCATTTTTTTCCCCCCAGCAAGGAAGTTCTATAAGTTTCTCAATACAAGTGCTAATCGTCACTCCTTGAGTGAGCAACTCGACTGTATACATGAATTTGCCTGAAAAGTACCATCAATGATAAAATGACACATCGTTATAAAAGGAATGAAAAAGTAAAACTAAAAACAACTAAAGTTTCTGGAACTATAGGAGATCTGACAAGCTTTGGAAAAACCTTTCCTCAGTATCCAGAATCATAAGACCTAGAGTAACACAAGGCTTTTTCTTCCTTCAGCTACCAAAACATCAAAAAGAACCCGCCCTCCACGTCCCAGACCTAAAACTACACCGAGCCCTCAGGCACCTGAGACCAAACCCGGTAAATCTGTGATTCCTTGGTTTAAGGGTGATCCCTGGCAGCCTGTCGCAGTGGGGACTGAAGCAGTGCCAATGCTGAGCAGCAACAGGTCTTATTCTCCCTAAGCACGAGGGCATGAGGCATCATCAGTACCATCTCCTCTGCTCAGCTTTCAAGGAGAATAATGTGTGGGTGAGACCCAACTGATGCCAGCATATCTTATTATTTCTATATGAGACTTTTCTTTGAAACCACATAGTTAGTATATTTCTTACTGTCAAATTCCATTCACATCTTAAAGGTAGAACTTCTTTAGCAGAGTCAACATATTCAGTTCAAGAAAACATAATCGTAAGTGCCTTGCATATTCCCGTTCCCATGCTGGCAACCATGGGTGATATGTCAGCTTTAGGAGAGTTATTTTACTGCAGAAAGCATGGAGTTGAAGATATGTTTGCCTGACACAAATATAAAGCAATGATCTTTGTGTTTTATCTCAAAAGAAAAGATCGAGGTGGGCTGGACTTGGACCTTGGGCCCACTGAGGATTTGGATGAATGGAGGGAAGAATGAACTAGGGCAGAAGGACCACATGTGTTGGGTCAGCCAGAAAGGCAGTCCAGTCTAGATGGACTCCTTCTAGATGGTCATATACGACTGTTGATGATGGTGCTTTTGGAAGGGTACATCAAGCCAGATGAAGAAGGATTTTGAGGACCTGATTCAGAAGCTTAGATTTGATACAGAGACATCAAAAGTCTTTGATTTCCACTTATTCTGGGCTGAGGGCAGACAGATGCGCTACCGATTATTACAGGCTGAGTGACCACCCTGTTCTCTTAGGTGTCATGGTTTGGACAGAGGTCTCAAACTCTGTGTATAGATGAGTTCTTGGCAAGATGAACATAGTCCACTTCAATGATTAATTTTTTATGTCGGTTTCAAACATATGAACTGTCTCTTGTATCCATGTTTACTTATATGTAATAAGCGCTAATATTCAGAAGTACAGAGTAATTGTATCTTTTAAGACAATTTCTAAGTATACGTGAGATAAATGCATTAAAATGCTTTCCAGTGCAGTTTTCCATATCAGAATTCATTAGTTAAAAACATAATAGAATTTCATGTTGACTTCTTTAACCTACTCAAGATAGTTCAAAAGCTAAGCCTGAGACTCACCATGCCTATAGTCTGGCCAAATCATCAATGAACAAACACACATTCTTCCACTCAGTTAAAAAGTTAATTTTTTTTTTTGTTTCTCTGGAAGAATTGACATACCAGTAAAATTTGTTTGCATGTGAGTGTTCTAACTTCTCATATGTTTAAAAATCTCTTTGATTTACATGTTGTTTTGGTCAGTTCCTGCTACAGTCCTAGAACCTGTCACTCTTAGACCTGAGGCCTCAACAACATTAGGTAATGTGGATACAGTGTTTTCGACAAGCTTCTTTTGCTTATTGTCAAACCTAGAGTTGCAATTTGTTTCTTGAGACAACAGTGTCATTCTTGATGGCCATTCAACTCTTCTTGAAATTATGAAGACTCTTAACTGTTGTTTTTAAGAGAAGCAGTCATGCATGAATCTACTTGAGGACATTTATATGCCATAAAATCTGCTTGAAATTGTCATGTTATTCTGTGTTTTGTTTAAACAGTGTTTGTGATAAAGCTATGTTTCAAACATATTAGTGGGTTTCTAACTCCTTCCTGGACAGATAAGGCTATTAACTCTCATAAAGCCAGAGGACCCATTGTACATCTGAATTTCTACCCTTTTTTCTATTTGCATAGATATTTATTGTTTTGTCTCTAATAAGGTCATAATATGTTCAGATTTTAAGAGCTCTATAGAATATGTGCCAAAAATTGAAAGAGTAAGTTGTAAATCTCAGATTTAGTGGAACTGTCCTTCGTTATCCATTAAAATTTGGTAATAGTACTTAAACTTTTTGGTACCCAGTAAAGCTACCCTATGAGATTTTCATTAAAATTTCTAATCTTTATTTCTCAAATTAAACAGTGACTTTTGTCTTAAGAAGCTTTCTATGATAAAAGATCTATAAGGAGGAATGCATGTGACAAAAATCTCGAACTAAAAGGCAAATATCTATCAAGCAGTAGAGTCATGTTTTTTTTTTTTTACCTCACACAGCTTCCAGAATCATAGATAATGTAGTTATGTTGTAACCCAAGAACTTCTTCCTTCAGCTTCCAAAACATCACAACGGACACGTCGTCCACGTCTCAGAAAAAAAACCACACCACGTCCTGAAGCACCTGAATCCAAACCAGGTAAACTATGTGTTCCTGGTTTAAAGAGTCCCTGCAGCCTAAGCCAGCGGGGTCTCAAGAGTAATCCCAGTGGTTGGGAGTAACCAATAGGGCCCTGTGAGAGGGAAGCTACAACTCATGGTCAGCAGCAGATCCCACTGTGAAGATGTAAGAGAAACACTGTTAGGAGATCTGTGGAGCAACTGTGAATGCCTCATGCTTCTTTTGCGCAGTCTTCTCTGGCACTGTGCATTTTATTAACTTCCATTTATCTCTTAAAAATAAAACTTCTTTAGAAAAATTAGACATATTCAGCTCAAGTCAACAAACATTAAGTGACTTAGATATCCTCCCAATCATATTAGCATATTTGGGGTATACATCAGATGTCAGAGATGCATTTTGATCCTCAAACCTGTAAGACAGTTGAGAACAGAAGCCTTTCCTTTGTAAATAAAGTAAAAGATGGTATGGGGCAGTATCTGTGCAAATACAAGACTGGTTTTGGAGTGCTATCAACAAGATGTGCTTGGTGTGTAAATATTTGGAGCAGGGAAATATAGATTAAGGAGAAATGGAGCCTTGAAATCACCAAGGCACAGGGATGAGTAGAAGGGTGGGAAGAATAAAATCAAAAGGAAAAGACACAAGTAGAGACCAACCAGAGGAGACAGTCTAACTGGACAACTGATATAAAGATGTCTTACTTTGCTGGGTGCGGTGGCTCACACCTGTAATCCTAGCACTTTGGGAGGCAGAGGCGGGTGGATCATGAGGTCAGGAGTTCAAGACCAGCCTGGCCAAGATGGTGAAACCATGTCTCTACTAAAAATACAAAAATTAGCTGGGCATGGTAGTGGGTGCCTGTAATCCCAGCTACTCAGGAGGCTGAGGCAGAGAATTGCTTGAACCCCAGGAGGTGGAGGTTGCAGTGAGCCGAGATCGCGCCACTGCACTCCAGCCTTGGTGACAGAGCAAGACTCCATCTCAAAAAAAAAAAAAAAAAAAAAAGTCTTACTTCAAGATGACAGGCAAATCCCTTCTGAATCTCACTAGGACCATGGATACCCATGGCGGAGATGCCTAGGTCCTTGATGGAGCAGTTGAGATTTGATCTGGTAGACATCAGCAAGCTGTTCTTTCCACATGAAGGCATGTTCTTTCTTTGCTCAGAATGGAGGAATATCCTACTCAATTCATCATGCTAAGGCCTCCGTCTCTTTCCAAAGATGAGTTCTTAGCAATACCTACATAGTCCATTTTGTATTATTAATTAGATAACCAGAGAATGAGGAATAAGGAAATAGGTACCTGAGTTAGGTATAGTTAAATTTTAGGAAATCAACTGTCTACTTTTTTAGTTTTAACAGTTTTTAAAGGTTGCTATATAATTCTATAAGCTGTATTATACTAGTAAGACTCATTTTTGAAGAAAAGTTTTGAGTTTACATTCATTTAAAATAATCATTTGGTTAATTTTAATGCTTTTGGTCAGTTCCTACTGCGGAGCTCAAACCTGTTACACTCAGAACTGAGACTTGGGTGACAACACAAGGTAATAGCACGTTGCAATCCTCATTAAGTGTTCTTCCTTCTCATCGTCAAACCCATTCCATCATCATAGCTGCAGATTCTTATGCTTTTCAAGACTACATCGTCATTCTCTGTTTCATTCCATCATATTCTTCATCCTAAAAGTATTGAAAATTCTGACTCTTAAAACAAATCACCCTTTGTTTTTAAAAGAGCCATGCATGAACCTAACTCAGTCTATGTTTTGGGTATGTAACCATCTGAAATTATTTTGTCATCCAGTGTGTTTTTTAACCAATTTTTTTGTTAAAGGTGACTTTAAAATGTAGTTTTCTTGATTCTAACATTATTGTGATACCAGAGAGTTTCTTTATGAATCTAAAGTTCTATTTACTTATTTATTTTTGCTATCTATGTGATATTCTCTGATTGACATTTTCATTAATTATGTGGTCTTATTTTACTAATTGTCAAAGAACTTATAACTGACCACCACCACTATATTTTAGCAGTGACTCTTGACCTTTTTATTTGGTGAGTCCTATTGACTATTCTTCACTTCTTAACTTAGCAATTTCATTTTAGAATGTGACACTTCCTCCCAATCAACTTTCTTCAATTGTAAAAGGAGACATACTATTATAATAGTGAATGTTTCTAATTAAAAAGTTAAAAAGACAAATTTCCTGAAATATGAGAAAATCTAGTAAGTTTTAAGAGATCTCAAACCGTATGTCATGCTACTCATAGCTTCGGAGCTACGGACTCTGTAGTAACTAAAGGTTTTCTTTCTTCAGCTCCTAAAACATCACAACGAACTCGTCGTCCACGTCCCAAAACTAAAGCCACACCAAGTCCTGAGGTTCCTCAAACCAAACTGGGTAAATTTGGGTTTCTGGTTAAAGTAGCTCATCCTAGCTGCTCTCAGGAATTTATAACTGATGCCAGTGATGGGAGTGATGGCCTGTGTGAGTACCATGTGGATGAAGGCACAAAAGATGTGCTACTGCTCCCCCTGTTGAGTTAGCAAAGGAGAACACAGTTGGGATAGATCTGTGTGGCAGGTGAATTCCTTGCATTTTCTGCATATAGGTCTGTCTCTTTTTTTTTTTTTTTTTTGAGACAGAGTCTCGCTCTGTCACCCAGGGTGGAGTGCAGTGGCGCGATCTCAGCTCACTGCAACCTCCGCCTCCCGATTCAAGCAATTCTCCTGCCTCAGCCTCCTGAGTAGCTGGGATTGCAGGCGCGTGCCACTACACCCAGCTAATTTTTGTATTTTCAGTAGAGACGGGTTTCACCATGTTAGTCAGACTGGTCTCAAACTCCTGACCTTGTTATCTGCTTGCCTCAGCTTCCCAAAGTGCTGGAATTACAGGCGTAAGCCACCACGCCCGGCCTCTTATTTACTACTTTTTATTTCATTCAATTGTCCTCGTAAATATAAAAATGCATTAAATAGAACCAGGCATTTTTATTTCTAGAAAAAAAATTAAGTGCCTTCTATCTTCCCACAGCCACATCAACAACTGTGAGGCTATCACAGGAGGAGGAAGCTTGTTTTTCACATCTTACTCTGTAGTATAGTCAAGATCAAAACCTGCCCCAGTATGAAACATTCAAAGATTGAAGCAAGGGAGTGTATCTGGGTAAATTGAACTTGCTTTGAGGGGTGCTATACACATCTAAAAGCTTAGAAATAGAAAATGTTATGAAGAATAAGAATAAATAATTGGAAAGAAGTTGGGTCTTAAAATCTTAAAGATGAAGAGAGTCAGACAGGAAGAGTAGAGGCAAGTCAGAGGGCACATGCTTCCTGAAACACGCAGGATTCGACTTCTAAGTAGTGATGACAGCTGAATTTGGAAGGGTTTATAAGAGCAGTTGAAGAAAGTCCTTGAAGATATGACTAGGAAGTTTGCATCTGACCCAAGAAGCATCACCCATCTAGGGTCCTGCACTTTTATGATTAGAGAGTAGAGAGCTACTCTGCATGTTTGTCACTTATCCTGATTTGTTGAGTGCCTTTACTGCAAATGAAATCTCAGCCTATGATTCACTTTGCTTTATTCTTTGCTATGTCTTCTCTCAAACAGGCTGTTGACTGTATTCGTGCTCATTTAGACACACTGTTAAAGCTTCCACAAACATGCCAACAGTTACTAGGACAGTTAAATAAGTATATATTTGGCAAAACGTCTGAATAAGCTTCTAGGGCAGTCTTCTACAATAGTTGGAACTAAGTACTCAGACACCTAGGAGAATATTACATGGGCTTTATTGAGATGTGTGCCAAATTGTGTAGGCTGTGATTAAGTGCCTTTTAAAAAAATTGTTTATCTGGCTATAAGATGGCCAAGTCTTCAAATAACAAGTATCAAGTTTCAGAAAATTTCTTAAAATTGCTATATACTGATTGAAGCAGTATTATAACGGAAAGATATAATTTACTGGCTTTTCACAAGTTTATTTCATTGCTTTTAATTAGTTCCTTCTACAGATCTTGAACCTGGTACTCTCAGAACTGAAGCTCCAAAAACCATGGGTAATGAGAATGTGTGTCCTTCAAATAGTGCTTTTCCTGCTTATTGTCATACCACTGTAGTCAGTTTCTTCTTCATCATAAGACCATCCTGTCATTCTTTGTCATCATTCCATTATAGTCTTTATCTTGAAATTATGCTAGGCTCTGTGTCACATTATCAGTTGAATTTGAGAGAACTGTGCATAAACTAATATCAGGACATCAAACTGCTTTTAACCGTTCAATGTGTCATGCGATCATGTGCATTCGTTTAAAGAGCATTGACCATTTTAAGCTGCATTTCAAACACGAATCTCTATCCCTTATTTATGCTGCTTATTCCTCATCAATTGTAGGGAAGCACAGTGTTTCTTTGCTCATATTATTTTTCATTTTATTAGGATCTGTGTAACATTGATTTTTTGTTTCAAGGAATGATATTTTTAGTAAATTGTCAAATTGTAAAATGTATGTAAGTCTTGAAAGTTTTAATGAGAGGCTTCCATAATAGGATAGATTGACTCTTTATTCATCTCTATTAAGATTTAACAGTTTCTTAACTTTTACTGAATCAAGGAATACTTTGAGATTTTGATGAGCACAGTTTATTAATTACATGGTGTTCTTTATGCTTTCATATATATGAACCCTTTATTGTATCCATAGTTACTTAGACAGTAGATAACAAGATATTTATCCCAACTTCTATAGAAGTGCAAGTAGACTGATAAATGCCTTTTTCAATACAGTTAGAAAAGCATATATTATGCAAATGTGTAAAAAGCTTGTCCGACAATCTTCCACTAATGTGTAGCAAGAATCAGATAATCAAACATCTAGGAGAATGTTTTGTTGACCACATAGTGATATTAAGCTGAGTGCAATGCTATCTTGCAAATCTGTCCTATGAGACTAATGGGTACCTGACCATGGTTTGGCCAAATCTGCAAAAAACAAGCCTTACTTTTCTCTCAGTTCTGGAGCTTAAAAATTGACATGTGAAATTAATATTCAAGTTAAATCTTTTTGCTTTATTTTATTATTTTTGTCTAGTTGTTACTACAGTCCTTGAACCTGACACTTTTAGAACCAAGTTTCCAGAAACAACGTTAGGTAATGATATTCTGTGTTCCTGAATAATTTTTTCCTGCTTATCTTCAAATCCATTCCATTATTATCATAATCACATTGTCATCAGCTTTGTAGGACTATCTTGTCATCTTCTGCTATCCTTCAACTTTATATTGTCCTTCAACTTTATATTTGAGTATTAGTGATCCTTAGAAGTTACCTATTATTTTCAAAAGCTATGCATGGACCTAGTTCAGAGTCTACCATGTAATCTTATTTGAATTTGTGTCATGTACTTTTGTCTAAACAGCATTCATGTCACTCATGTCTGAAGCTAAATTTCAAACACAGTTGCTGGTGGCTATATCTTATCTAAACTGACTAAACTCTAACAGTTCTTATGGTATCATGGATTCTTTGGCATACTCAAAAGATTTAGTGTGAGCCTGAGACTCTATCATCCAGAGTTTGGCTCTAGTGTTTCTGAAGTTAAAGATGTATGAGTCTCTTCACTTTTCAACTTGATTTTATATGTAAGTTTTCTCTCTCAAGAATCTTCAGTGATTAAGAAAATTAACAAAATAGAAAATATTTTAATCTTAAAAGACATATGACTTAAATCTCAAGGAAATATGACATACCTTTAAAAACCTAAAGTTTTGTCTCCAAAGCCACCTGCACTAGAGTAATCCAAAGTTTCTTCCTTCAGCTCCTAAAACACAACGGACACGTCGTCCCCGTCCCAGACCCAAAACTACATCAAGTCCTGAAGTACCTCAGAACAAATCGGGTAAATGTATGAATCCTTGGCTTAAGTAGCCAAGGAACCTGAACCCTGGCAGGCTGTCCCAATAAAGTCCTAAAGAAATGCCTATGACGGGAAGTAACAGTCATCATGTTTTCTAAGAATCAAATTATTTGACATGGGTAGCAACTGCTTCTAGTACAGAGCTATCCAGGAGAACATGGCTTGGGGACACTTGTGTGCCTGATCTCCTAAATGACTTGGTTTGGATGACGTTCTTGGTCCCTCTTTAAAGATGTGTTTACAGTGAGATTAGCATACTCATGGGTATTTATTGCTATATCTGCATTGCAACATGTGATCCATTTGTTACGATTACATAAACAGGCATTTTTTTTCAACTTCCAAGAAAAGCAACAAGTTACTTTCATATATATTTCTCTCTGTATTTTCGTATCTGTTGCCTAAACAAATTTCCAAAGCCAAACATCCATACTAGTTAGAAAACCAAATACCTAGGAAAACCTCATGTGGATAATATCAAGATATGTAACAGAGTTCAAAGGTTGTAACTACCTTCTTTGATGAATTGTTCTAGCTAGTGTGGCCAAATCTTCCAAAAGCAACTATACGCTTCCTATCAATTCGAAAGTTTTTAAAAATTGTGTATCATTTGAAACTCATGTTTTAAAATAAAAATTGAGGATTTTTTTTAAAAAAGCCTTTAAGCTGTCTTGTATTCATGTTGTTGCTTTTGGTTAGTTTCTGTTACAGGCTTTGAACCTGTTGTTCATCGTACTGATGCTCCAGGAACAACATTTGGTAATGATTTTTGTGACTTGCATTAAACGCTTTTTATCGCCGTTTAAAAACGCACTTGAGCACTGTCATGACCAGAGTTGCTTCTGCTTCCTAAGACATTGTTATTCCATTCTACACTTCATTTTAAAATAGTCAGCAGTTTTAATTCAAGTGTTACCTGTTGTTTTTCGCAGATGTCCCTGGACCCAGTGAAGGACAGCTGTCCAGCATGAAACTCTCTTTAAATTTGCACCATATGATTCAGTGTTAAATCTGAGGTCCAAATTGGTATTTAGTATTTATAGATCTAAATACCTTCCATTTGGTATTTAGATCTATAAAGCAACAATTAAGTACCATGAACTCCCTTTGAGTAACTTAGTTTCTATAAAACCTGTGTCTTAGTCTCATTATTTTCTTCCTATTTTAAGGAATAAGGTGTCCCTATTACATTAAAATAGCTTTTCCTCGAAAGTTCCAGGCTCCTCAATCATTGATAAGCTTGACCACTATTCTTCACCACTGTTTAGTAATGGCTCTTAATCTTCGCTAAGTAGGAATCCCTCTGAATATCTATGCATGTTCAATATTTATTCCTTTAATCACTTCATAAGTGATTTTGGTCTCTAAAGGAACCCTTAGTGATGATCAGAAACAAAGTAATTTTTTTTAATTTAGGAAATAAACTCAAGAAAATCCAACATGTTTTAGAAAACATAAGTCTGCATACAATGCTTTCAATGATTTCTAGACCTACAAACACTATAGCAACCTAAGATCATCATCTTTTAGTTTCAAAGACATAAAGGAGGATGAATAGGGGTTATTCCATCCCTCAGACCTTAAACTCCCTAAACCCTCTCAGTTGAAATAACGAAAATCTATGGCTTAGGTTTTAGAAGGTTTGGGAGTCTTAGCCCATTGCACTTGAATCACAGGTATGACAATAAGCTTGAATATCATTTCTGTGCCTTCTGAGAGAAAAGGCACTTACAGTGGTCAACAGCTTGACAATTACAGGGCTCATTATTAGATTCATAGCTGAGGGAGATCTATCCAGTGGCTAAATTCATCGTGTGCCCTACATAAGGACTGTATCTAACAAAGGATCGATCTTATACGGTTCTTATTCCATTTCATTCATCTCTTTCTCAATGGTGCTGCTACTTTTGCTTAAGAAGACAATCATTTCCTCATTCTTTGTGTACCCAACACCATATTAACAGTTGAGTGGGGTGGAATAAGGAGCAGAGGTAGAAACCAAAAGAAAGGACACATTTTGCCCCTTAAAGTACAAAGTAATTATGAAGAAACCCTAAGGTTTTCTTAGATACAGTTTTCTAGATATAGAGCAATTTCCTCCTATGAGAGTTCTTGTTTAATTGAGTAGTAAAAACAAAATATTTACAGGAGTCAAGGAACGATGTGGGCTGATGACAGAGAGTAGTTGGACTTTGAAGTAATTATAGGATTTGGATTAGAGGGTGGAAGGGTGGGAACAGCACAAATAAAACAAGTATCAATACTTGTCAATGGTGGCTAAGGGGATGGTGAAACTAAAATATAGAACAAAACGCTCCTAGATGATATTCAACATTTTGTTAATGTTACTGTCATGAAATCAGCTATAGGCAGCTCTTAGCTCTTGTAGGAACTGAGATTCAGATACAATAGTCCATGAGAACTTAATTTTCCAAATAGGCTCCTGCTTTTTCAGAAGGACATTTTGAATCAGGAGTCAGCAATTTTTTTTTTCCTGTGAAAAGTTAAACAATAACTATTTTAGAATTTGTGGGCCGTTCAGTTTCTGTTACAGCTACTCAATTCTGCTGTTTTAGCTTGAAGGCAACCAAAGCTGATACATGAATATGCCCTGAACAATTTTAGTTCATTCTA
This sequence comes from Gorilla gorilla gorilla, assembly GCF_029281585.2. Taxonomy (NCBI): domain Eukaryota; kingdom Metazoa; phylum Chordata; class Mammalia; order Primates; family Hominidae; genus Gorilla; species Gorilla gorilla. The sequence goes on along the minus strand of NC_086017.1, from coordinate 111,647,720 downwards.
TGGCTATGTTCCAATAAAACTTTATTTGAATTTCAAGCCATTTTAATGTGTCATGAAATACCACTTTTCACTTTTTCCCATCGCTTAAAAAAAATGTGAGAATCATTATTGGCCCACTGGCTAGACTTGGAAGGGCTATAGTTTGCTGACCTCTGCTTTAAATAGGGCACATTCTGTATGGCTCTCCATAACCTCATGATTTTCAGGGTCTGTGTATTTTATTTCACTGCTACCTCTGTCTAAAACCTATGAAATAAATAACTGAAAATTACTTTTACAATTGAGACCCTCTTCTTTCAGCTCCGACTGAACTGCAAACTCTTATTTTGAAACCAGTGACATCACCAAGCCTAGAAATGACAGAAAGTCAACCTGGTAAATAGATTGTTTTATCTGTCTGGGTATACTGTGTGCTTTAAGAGGCATACTGTAATTCTCTAAGTTATATTTCCAAAGATAAAAAATGAAAAAGGAATACACGTTAATAACTGTAAATATTGCACAATGCTCTTTTTGTGATTACATATTGTTAAATTAGTAATACATTAATATTACTACTTGAATGTATAAAAATACTTTTCATTGCATTTGTATCATTCTAGAAAATAATCACATATCTGATTAAGTGGTTGACAAACCACTTAGAAGAACTAATTTTTATTATTTATCCTTATTTTTTCAACAGTTACAAGTTTGTGGCTCTCTTTAATAGTAAAATTAAATTTGTGCTAAAAGAACACTAGTTCAATTGTGACCATCAAGGAAGGAGAAATTTCTCACTTCAGTAAAAATACTAAAATTTCCACAAAAATAACGTGAACCCTTTAAAACATACTGCCCTTCAGGCTTGTAAATAGGCCAGGCATAGTGGCTCACATCTGTAATCCCAACACTTTGGTAGGCCAAGGCTGATGGGTTGCTTGAGCTCAGAATTTTATGACCAGCCTTGGCAACATGGCAAAACCCCAACTCTACAAAAGATACAAAAATTAGCTGGGCATAGTGGTGCATGCCTGTAGTCCCAGCTACTTAGGAGGCTGAGGTAGGAGGATCACTTGAGCCCAGGAGGTCAAGACTGCAGTGAGCCATGTTCATGCCACCCTACTCCATCTGGTTGACAAAGCCAGACCCTGTCTGGGGGAAAAAAAATGGATGCAAATTTTAAAAATCAGTATTAGCAATGTTGTTGCTACTTCCTGACATTTATTTTAAAACACTGGATCCTATATTTTTCTACCGTAGGACTATAATTTCTTTCCATCTCTTATGAGTATCTTTTAATTAGATAAATGACATTTTGGTACTCATGTTGAATGTACAAAGTAGGTTGTTAATGGTAACGTACAGTAGTTACCATGTTGTGAATTCAGTTCAGTTATGAGAGCTTCCCTTAGTGTTAATAATGTTGTTACCCTATAACAGTTAACATTGAACACTTACTGGATGCAAAGCACTTTTGTAGATACTTACAACCTATCCTTTATCAATTGTACCATTTTCCATTTTTTACTAGTTTCTGATGTTCTGGAATCGGTTACATTTAGTACTGAGTCACCAAAGGAGACCATAGGTAAAAATGTTCCCCAATGGGAAGTCAAGCATATGTGCTTTTCCATCTCATTGCAAAGTCATCTCTGGATGTCCTCATGCTTTGTGACATTTCATAGCCACCTGCTCCTCACAGCTTGTCTGTGCTCATCCAGTGGGTCTTGAATGTCATTGTATACAGCACATTGTGTTCACATCTGCTGTATTGCTATGCAAGTTTCATAATTTCCTTATTCTCACTCGAAACGAAAATTTTAACCTTTTCTGATTGCTCTTTCAATATGAATATGTACAACCTACTTTTCATTTTCATATCACTTTTAGGATTCATCCCGTGCTTTTGCTCTCCAAGTACTCATTCTATGTGTGTTTCTAACTGGAATTCTTATACGAAAAAAAAAAGAAAGTGGAATTATCTGCTTTGTTCCAGGTAGAATTGCTGTTGACTCTGCCATACATTATGTATGGGGTGTGCGTGTTTCCCACATAGCACACTGCCTTCATTTCCTGCTTTCATTTCTGCCCTCCTAAATTGTGGTCATCTTCATAATCTACCTAAATGTTAATTATTCTCAAGAATATATCTGCTTAAGATAGCTCAATTCTATTTTTAAATTAAATGCAGGGTTCTATTACAGTGTGCTTTGGGTTGGCCACCACTAACCAGCCATTCCCGTTTCTTCCCTAGCACCAGCCAAAACAGACTATGTATATCCCACTGCCAAAGCACCACTCTGGCCAGAGGAGCCAAAGACTGAAGGTAGCAAAGGTTTTGATGCTTTAATTCATTTATTCCACACATTTTAAATTAACATCAGTTACATCCACGGAATATGAAAGTTCAAGCTGTGGTACTTGATTCACAATTAAACAGATTTGAAGAGCTACAGCTTCCAACATTCTTGAATTCTTAAAGTGATCATTGACTCTCTCTGAATACAGAAATAAATTTGTCTTTCTCTGCTGAAGTCTAAAGGTTGAGGCATAATAACATTTGAAACCCAGTTAATGACAATTAAAACATAAATATTAATTGGAGGATTAGTATTATAGAATAGGATTTTTCTCCCAATTCTTTTTTCCTGTCTAAATCCATTGTCCTATCTGTAAAATTATGATGCAAATTATTAATAAAATTTGATATTCAAAAAAATGCTATAGCTTAATATCTTACAGTTTCTAAAATTTTTCTCCTTTGTTTTGGTACAGTTGTGGAATCTATTACATATGTGTCTGAACCACCTGAGACCACACTAGGTAATAACCTTGGTAGCCCAACCCTGCGTGCTCTCTGTCTTCATTGCCACCATCGCCTGAGAACCTCCAGGTCTCTCTCATTGTGAATTCATGTTACACCGTCACTCTTCGCCATGGCAGTTACTTTTCTTTCAAGGTGCTCCTATCCATAACCATTGTCCAAAAATGTCCTTCCTCCCATTCAGTTGTGTAACAAGACTTTGCTTTTTTTCTCTTCATAAGTCAGCAGAACTGTTGAATCTAAAATATTTTTTTCCTAACACTGTACATCCTGCCAGCTTGGCATTGTGCTGAATGTTTCAGATAATGCTTTTTTGGTGCGATGATCCATTTATACTTTCTGACCTAGCAACATACTTTCCATTAACACTTATCCCATCACAGTTATTTACATTTGTGGTTTTCTTCTACATTCTTTAAGTGAAATTCAGTGCTGCTTAAATGACTTATACTATAATATTTTTAAAATTCCTTTTTCCCTTCATGATTCCTATTGAATATATCTTTGTAGCATTGTTGAGGAGGTAGAGTTCTAATGTGAAATGAGAACTTTAGAAGTACTTTGTAAGCTGCATCTGCAACCATTTTTTTTAACCAAATGCATTATGAAGGAGTAGGAATGCTGTTTTGCTGCAGACTTGCAATTTTCTTTATTTTAAAAAATCTATTTGTTACCATCCTGTCTGTTATCTGTACTCAAGGTCTGTCAAGTGCTATAGTAACCCGCGTACTTTCCTTCAATTACCATAGAAACGTCGCCTCTGCCTTCTCAATCTATAACCCTACCCAGCCCAGATGAGCCTCAGACTGAACCCGGTAAATACATTATTTTGTATGTCATATATGAGGTGAGTGTTTGCAGAATGTCAGTATGGTCACCTCAAGATATCAGAGGCCCTGACTTTATCATTCTGCCCACAGACTTTGATGGGTAATCCTACCTGTCTGATGTCCTGCTATCATTGGTAATTACTCAAATGGCAGTGTTGTTCTTTAGGATATGGTTGAAAAATACCTCTCAGCTACTCTGCAAGTGTTTAATTCAGGGAATAGGAATGCTTCTGGGAAGAACATTTATATTCTGTTCTATTTTAAAATATATATATTCTGATTTTAATTCTAATTCATCTCAACTAGTTTTACAAGTTCTATGATCATGTAAAAAGTATATTAAGCTTTCTGATTTGCTTTTGACATTAAAAGAAACCTCCAGAAACAGGTTTGACTGTGCAATCCACATGAAAGGGGGTGTACTGGCCAGTTACCTTGTAGTTACTCAGGTATCTTTCTTCTTTCCACTCCTTTCTGCAGTGCTTTGGCCATTTCACTGCACACAAATAAAAAAAATCAAAACAATTAACTTTGGCTTATCACAAAGCTTTAAATAGTAGTGGAGTTTGAAATGAATGAAAAATAATCAACATGAATAACTAAATATGCTTCTTGTTTTAAAAAATCCTCTCAATAGCTGTAGGTTTCAATGTAATAGAAGGTTATAAATAAGCCCAAACTTCTGTTTTGATTGGCATTAAACTATTTTTATATGACTCTGTTTCCAAGGGAGATATGGATTTTAAGTTTACTCATTGTCTGCTGAATATCCTACTAGATGTTGCCTATAAACCCTACAGTTTTTTAACAAAAAGAAATCCACATTGACTAAAATAATGAAATCAGTCAGTTATACCTAACTTTTCCAAATGTTGTTCTTAATAACTGTATAATAATTAATATCATTGGAATGTCTCATTGCAAATACTGCTATTAGTGATTCTTATCTCATTCTGTATCATTTTTCATGGAATTGCTTTATGACATGCCTAACCTTCAGATGGTCTTTCTTATCCTCTGGCAAAGTAAGTGGCATATCAGTTAGAACCGTAGTAAGTAGGGTAGTTGAGAATCAGAAAATCACAAACTGTGAGAAATGCTGGAATGACAGAATTTTAAGATTGGAAGGGTTCTTTAAAATTGTGTAACTTCTGATGAAGAACCTGAGACCTTAGACCCAGTGATTAGCAAAGGGAGCTCTAAATCCCCAGGTTCCAGGCTTCTAAACCAGGTCATCTCCAACATATATCAGTATTCATCTCTCTACAGGCAAGAAGATTCCACTGAAACCATTGTATACCTTGTATTTTTTTCATTTAGTATCAGGAAGAAGATTCTACAGACTCCTTCAGAAACTTCTGGTGTCAAATAACTCTTATTTTCAGCAAGTTTTTCTTAAGGTGTCTGAAACTACGTGACGTTGACCATGTTTCTTCTTACCTTTCTTTATCCCAAACACATTTTAGTTCAACCAAATGAGGTGTTTCCATAAGCTGCAACCTTGCATCTGATAATTCCTTTCCTTCAGCAGGATAGATTTTTCGTTTTTTTTTGGTGAAGAAAAAATTGGTTTTTACACTGATTGTCCTAGAATTTCTTTCGGATTTGCCCAGCAAAGGAATAACTCTCCATAGAAAATATCCTTGGTGTTCAATTTCTCTTCCCTCTCTTCCCCTATATAACCAATAAAACTGTGTTTTGTTTAGTAAGATTAATTTTTCCATTAGCACTTGCTATTAAAATACATTATATATTTGGGCTATAACATGTTAACTTTGTTTTTTATTTAGAAAACATATGTGTCTGCATTTAAAATAGTACAACTAAATATTCTGATAAAATTATATGAACTTATAATAAGGATGAATTCTTGAAATTATGAATTTATTTTCAAACTATTTAGAAGGTATTTGATATCAATATTTCTGAAATCTCAAGTTTCATTTTGCGAGCTGAACATCTTAGATATCATTTAATGTGACTTTTTGTTTTGTTTTCTGTTATATAAAAAAGTTACCTTCCTATACTTTGCAGATCTTTAGAAGCCTTAATTGTTGAGTATTTAGGTCTTCAATCACTCAGTAAACATCCCTGAGCTTCTAGAGGCTTAGGTACTGTCATTCTTGAAGGGCTCAAGATTTCCGAACCTATATCCTTTCTTTTAGCTCCCAAGCAGACACCACGTGCTCCTCCTAAGCCAAAAACATCACCACGCCCAAGAATCCCACAAACACAACCAGGTAAATATATATTTTACATTTTAGCTTGAAAAGTTTGAGGTTAGTGGGATTATTCTAGCAAATTGTTCATTAATAGTTATGATAGAAGATTGAGTCTTTAACACTTGTAAAACAAGTCTTCCTCTGCTAATAAGTATTTAAATTTCTTTTTGGACTTACTAAAAAAGTACATCATTGGAAGAGCTTATTCCACAAAGCTTCCCTTAATGTTGTGTTATTGAAGATGAGATGGACATGAATGGCATTGCTTAAAAAGAATAGCCTGCCTACTTCGTTTTCCTTCCCCGGCCTGAGACTACACTCCTATCCCTTCCACTATTCCTGAATGTGCTTCCTTCTGCCAATCATCTAATTTGAAATTTTCCTCAATACATGGCCTGACTACAACAAATGTCTGAGGTTCACCCACCCAGGATACCGGCAAAGGAAGCTTCGCGACCACTAATCTAGTCTGGGGAAAGGAAAATGTTTAGCACCATCACATTATGCTTGATCCAGGTAGTGATTCTGGATTCCCACCACAAATATTTTACTCATACCTCAGAATCTCTGTCATTAGGTACTGTCATTCTTGTTTTGCTACAGGGGAAAAGAAAACCCCTGTAGTTTTAGGTGTGGTCTCTAATATCAATTGAGGGAAATTTTACCTATCATTAAATTTTTTCTAGGATTTTAAATCTGCCTTATTTAGCATAATTTTAAATATGTTCTAATTACTAAAACTTAGCTATGAAAATAATTTATTCTGATAATAAATATATGAAGGTACCAAGGCAATATTCCCCCAAATAATATGAAATTTTAAATAATAATAATACACTTGAAACATTAACATACTAAAAGTCTGAGAAAATAATGATTAGTGAATAATAATGAATAGGAATAAAAACATCAAAGTTTTAAGAATATACCAAGTTATTAAATAAACCAAGTATATTAAATTTGTTATTATAATAGGAAACTAAAATCTAACTTTAAAAATAGCAGACAAAATTATACAAGAAGAAGCTCTCAGCTTTGGATTTGAATATAAAGCATAGAACAAAAGTAGAAAACAAATGGGGAAAAGAAACCATGAAAACTTGAATGTTGAACTATAAAAGATGAAAAATACTAAAAATTAAGAGACTTGGGCATGAATCATGGTCAGTAAAAAATGTTTAAGGTAAAGGAGATATGAAGTAATAGGAAAAATTTATTTGCAGTTTTATCTTTTTGAGCTGTACTTTGTACTTACTAAAATGCGGTATAGTAAATCAGGAGCTTGCTCTGATTTTCCATTGTTATACTATATTCTAAGTTTCAAATTTATTTCATTTTGACTTAGACTTTTAGCCAACCTTTCTTGACAAGACAGGCTCTTCAGAATAGATAGATTCACATCCTCAGTGAGTTCCACTCTCTAACTCTGAAACCATGGAGTGGCTGCCAGACTGTAATGAGAGAGCCTTCTGATGTCCCGATTGAAGCAACTTCCAGTCCATCAGCATCTCTTGTGGAAAGTAGCTGCAAACCAGATACTTCTGGCTTTGTCAGTGCTACTTAATGTAAGGGAACAATTTGAAAACTGGTCATGAAAAACAAAATGCATTCTACTTATTCTTTTTAAAAGTGGGTAGAATTGAGACGTCCTGGTCCCACAAGAATATGATTCTTACGTAATAGTTTCCAGCAATATCCTGGATTTGTATTGTCTTTCAAGGAGGTGTGTATATGTACACATATATATCACAAAATATTTTAAAGACAAATAGTTGAATCCTAATACTTCTTCCCTTATCCTTGACTAGTTCCTGCAAATTTCAAAAAGTCATTTGGACAGGAGAGTGTCCTGTTTATATGCATGATACCAATACAAACTATTGTTGTTGGGCTGTAATATCATCTAACAATAGTATTTACAACTTAAAGCGCAACAAATTTTGTTCATCCACCACCTTTCACAGAATAAGATTCTGTAATTTGGCATGTAACTTTTATTGTTAGTTTTACTGAAAGTGTGTTTATAAATTGGCAACGCTTAAATCTATGTTTGGCATTCAAAGGAAAAATGGGATCTAAAATCTGAAAGCATAAGGAATATTTTATAAGTCAATAAAGTTTGACTTCTTAGATCCCAGTGTGTATAGGTAATAGCAATATTATTAATTGTATACCTAGAATTTTTTATAACTATCAAAATTATGGGTGCTCCTAGATTTCACATGGGCAAACAATGTGAAAATCAGAATATACTCAGATTCTTCAAAACCAAATTTGTGAAGCTCCTTGAGAAGTGGAAAAAAAATTTATAATAGTATAATTTTCACATCATTTTGACATTTCACATTGGATTCTTATAACCGTATCTTGAGTTAGGGCAGGTTTATTGTTTCACCTTAAAAAATGAGAAGCAACTTAAAATCTGACCTGCAGAACTGGGATATGGAGATCCCAAGTGTTTAGACCTGTTGATAATGTTTGATCCTCAGCATTTGGTTCAAGTCCTGACTCTGGTGCTTAATAACCATAACCTCAAGCAGATTATGTCACACACCCGAAGCTCTGTTTCCTCAGCTTTAAAGAGTAGCTAGTAATTCCTTCCTCCCAACATTATGGTGAGACTCAAAGGGTGTAAACCTTATAAAGGCATTTTTGAAATCATAGAATACACTATAATTGTTAGACTTATTTTCCTGGCGTCTATTATATTAGTACCTTATTATTCCCAAGGAACAGTTGTGGAAATCTAATTTTAGTTGTCAACAAATTCATTTGAAGGTTTCTCTGGAGCCAGAGAAATGCAGGGCGGGTAAGATGTGAACCAACCCATTCCATTGCATTGTCCACTTACCACTCTGCTGTTGCCCGAGAGGACTTCAAGCATATCCATGTTCCATAGGATTCCACCCTGACCTCACCGTCTTTACCTATTTTGTCTTTAAGGAAAGACATAAAAATGGGTTTAAGGAGAAGTCAAGCAAACATATCCAGTAAAGAAAAGCTCTCTTACGTTCATTCCATTGTCGTCTCCTCTGAAATAAAGATTTCTAAAAAGTTGTCATCTTATTCTGACGCTTTGTAATTTGAAATTTTGCAGTTTCTCGGATTTCACTATTATATAATTATCTGGAATTCTAACTAACCTATTTCTAGAGCTTAAGGTTAGGTCTTCTTTGTAACTCCTGTCTTCTCTCTAATGCTTTGTTTTATCAGTGTTCAGGCTACACCTTGACATGTCTTATGTGTTAAGCATGACTGGAAGATGCTGAAACCAAATGACTTACAATATGAGTTCTCTCTTTCAGTTCCTAAGGTGCCCCAGCGTGTTACTGCAAAACCGAAAACGTCACCAAGTCCAGAAGTGTCATACACCACACTTGGTAAATGCTTTATTTCATGTTTAAGCCAAATGCATTCTACTGTCCCACTCTGCTTCAGTGAAACATGAGACTTGGTGGAAGTGAGGTCAATATTTCACTTATGTTTAAATCCCATGTTGTATCATATGTGGTATGATAATTTCAGAAGTTTCATAAGAGTGCCCACTGGTTCATCTAGTAAAGCTGTGATCACAGTCAAAAGGCAGAGAATTATGCCAAGGGTAGAATGTCTTTCCTAGAACTAAAGTTCTCTTATTCCCTGACTTACAAAAAATGCTGCCAATTCTTTGCTATGCTCAAATATTTCACTGAACACAAAGATAAAGACTTTTGTTCTCCCCCACAAATGATAAATTAGTGTTTTTACAAATGGAGGCAATGATGTTTAGCCATTTACTTGGATACATAAATTGTACTATGTCCACATTGAGTTTTTTCCCTGTCACATTCTATTTTACAAATTGATGGAGACATATCTTGGGTTAAGAAATTTCTTTCACACACACACAATGGTTTCTTTAGCTACAAATCTGTTTTTTTGCCAGTCATCTGAGAAGGCCTTTTGTTCACATATGGGGAAGGTAATCTCATGTTTGCGGAGTATCTTCATGGGTATTACCACCACTATTTACATAAAGTCTTCAAGTGGCCTTAGGAAGCCGCTGGTAACTGAACAACTTTCTCTAAAAAGCCAAGCTCATTTTTAACTAGAGAATCTGGGAAATACTGTGAGTTTTTTCTCTTTCCTTTTAAAGGTACAATTATTATAAATTCCTAACTGCTCCTAAAATCATATAGAACATTTCCAGAGCCAAAGAATTTCTAAGCTATAGTTTAAAATGATAGCATTTTGGAAGCAAGCCTGAATTCACTTCCTATAATGTTTTCCAGATTGTATAAGCAAAGGCTATTATTGCTGCTGTGGTATAGTCACTTTGGTGGTGGTGGTAGCAGGCTAGAGAGAATCTCCTTTGCCCTGAAGTCTAGAATGTAAATTTGTACCACCAAACACAATAGCCAATATTATAAACAGGAAGTAAGAAAAAAACCTCATCTCACTTGCAAAAGATCAGCTTATTTTCAATTGTGGAAATTAATGGAAATTAATTTGTTATAGATAACAGTAGATTTGAGTGACTTTACTTTTCCTCTTCAGTATAAAAAATAGTATAATCTCATTACATGAATATATTGAATAGTTAAGTTTTTTCCTCTTTTAATATTTAATATTTGCCCTACTGGGCATGAGTTGGCCATTATTGAAGCCAGGTGGTGAGTACCTAAGAATTCATTCTACTACTTTTCTATTTTCATATACCTTTGGAATTTACTATCATAAAATTATTTTTAAGGTATATATTTTAAAATCTTCTCTGTTAGCTAGTCCTTCTCTTGAACCACATTCTTCAAAAGTTCTCCCACAGCTAAGTTATAAAGAGCGGACCACTTTTGGCAGAAAAAAAAAAAACTTGCCTTAATTCTACCAACACTTTGTTTTTCATACAAACTCTAACCCGTGATCTTGATCCCTGTAACAGCACAAATAGTTAACAACTATCCCTATTTATACTTTTTATCCAGAGTTTGAAGGAGCAGAGTAAGAGAACTGCCTCCTGGAGAACTAGGGTCTCTCTTAGTGGTCTTCAGTCACCTCTCCAGCTCCACATGTTCAGAGTTAAGTTTCTGACCCTAAATCTGGTGTTGGCCCTGCCATATGATCAGGGTTCTCCCTTGCCCCAGGGGTGTGGCACCCCCAGGAATAATCATAAGGCAACTCTTACCACATTTCAGTTTTCTCAGAAGTGTTCAAACACATTGGATTCTGATGTGTTCAAACAGTTCTAGATTTTATGTAGGCTCAAATTCACACCCTAATGAACCCAATACTTTGTTTACCAGGTCCTGTGGGTTATACTTCAAGAAACAGAGGGTAAATGACATGTGTAGTTTAATATATATTAGTATCCTGGGGAAATAAACTCTTCTGTAAAAGTCTAAAAATGTAAAAGGTAGTGCTGAGGTCAGGACAGAGTTATGTTTTACTGTGACATTTATCTCAAAATGTATTCTGAGAGAGATCAGAAGTAACAAACTTCAATTTCTTGACCTGTATCAAAGAGGAAGTCAGTCTCAGATTCATTGTACAGCACTTCCATTCTATAGATTCCTAGGCATAACACCAGCTTCATCCAGTGAGGCCTTTAGAAAAAACCTTCCAGCCACTCAGTTGAATTATCTATTACATTTAAAGAGGAATCTTGTCAAATCGGGCCCACACTCCATGTCCACACCAAAATGAAAGTGGCTTTTCTCCACATCTACCTTGGAAGAATGATTTAGAATTCAGAGAATATTTAACTTGGAGTCTAAACAGGAGGTTCCTGGCTTAACAGAGTTCTGTCTTCCTTATGAGTTCCTTTCTACACCAAGAGCTGTGTTGGCTTTGTGGTCAACCTTCTGACCCCCAGGCATTGGGATAGGTTTCAGTCATCAGGAGCAAACCAGGAAGTAAATCTAGATTTCAGCAAGCTATCCAAATCCTCATGAATGTTCTACGTGTCTCTTCCCTTTGGAAAATTCTTATGTGTAGTCACACTCTTCAGGATTTCTGTAGTTAGTTTTATGTTTTCAGTTAAACTGGTTTTAAGGGGAGTTTTTTGTGAACTAATTAAAAATAAGTGTTTAATTCTAAATATTTCTTAAAAATTGAGCCTTATTGTTTAAAATGATAGAGTTCATAAAGCAATCATTTGCTTGGATTACATACTTTAAAATATTGCCAGATTTATATTAGGGAGAAACCTGATTGGACATTCACCTAATAAATGTATTTTTTCTGATATAGTCTTAGAAGACAATATGTTTAGAATTGAGCAAGCCAAGATAACAATAGTTAACAATTATTTCCATTTATACTTTTTGTCAAAATAGGAGTTGGGATGAGCAGGGTAGAGAACTGCCTCCTTAAGATCATACTGTTATCATTACAATACTACAATGTTTCATTATCATCTTCTCCACATTTTGCCATTTTTTCCTAAAGCTTCTTATTTTTCCCCTTAAGGATGTACTATGTAATTTTATTCTTTGTTAAAATAGTTTCTTTTTTTCAAACAATTTTCCTAGAGGAAAGATGGATGTCTTCTCAAATATGAGAATTCAAATCAGGAGTTTTCAGCAATTTGCTTATTTGCCTGATGATATATTAAATATCAGTACGCTTTTCCCTCAAGTTTTAGTGACTCAGTGCCTTCCTCTTTGCCTCAAAATCTCTTTAAGCTTATATATGCCATTGATGTGATTAATAAATTAATTATTTAGATCTTTCTTTTCTTTTTTCTTTTTTTTTTTTTTTTTTTTTTTGACAGGATATTACTCTGTTGCCCAGGCTGGAGTGCAATGATGCAATCATAGCTCACTGCAGCCTCGATCTCCTGGGCTCAAGTGATCCTCCTGCCTCAGCCTCCCAAGTAGCTGGGACTACAGGTGTAAGCCACCATGCCTGGCCTAGATTTTTAAATAATGTTTTACAATTCCCTGGAAAAGAATTAGAGACTTTTGGGAGAGGTCAATTTGAGTCTTTAAAATGTTTATTAGCAAAGTACAATGCTGGTTCATGGGAATTGCCCATCTTTTCCAGATTTGCTCTAAAAAAAAAAAATGCACTAATGCATGTTCAATTCAGCAAATATTGATTGCCACTTATCTGCCTGGTTCCATGCTTAGGGATAAAATCAGGATTAAAAGAATTAGATATGATCTCTACCACCCAACACAGTTGCAGTGGAGAAAACAGGAATAATATCAATAACTATAAAACAAGGCAAATCTCAGTAATTAATGGGTTAGTGATATAAACAAAAAATGAAATAACAGAAAAGTAATACATTCTAAATGTATGAATTAGAGAAGGTATTATCAAGAAAATGAGCTTTAAGATAGATTTTAATAGGCAAGTAGCTATTGATGATTTTTAAGGAAGCAAAGATTCAGAGGTATAAAATGTGCTCCAGGCTGGGCGCGGTGGCTCACACCTGTAATCCCAACACTTTGGGAGGCCGAGGCGGGAGGATCACGAGGTCAGGAGAACAAGACCATTCTGGCTAACATGGTGAAACCCCGTCTCTACTTAAAACATACAAAAAATTAGCCGGGCATGGTGGCACACACCTGTAGTAGTCCCAGCTACGTAGGGAGGCTGAGGCAGGAGAATGGCATGAACCAGGGAGGCGGAGCTTGCAGTGAGCCGAGATCACACCACTGCACTCCAGCCTGGGTGACAGAGTGAGACTCCATGCTCCATATAGCTGAGAAACAGCATGACTCAGAATGACTACATTCCTGGCCATATGATGAGATTATTGAGAGATGAAGACTTAATGTAAATTGGATTCATATGCTTGAAGGCTTTTAGGTTATGCTAAGCACTTCAAAATTTTTTTCTTTAGACAATTAGGAGACATTAAAATTGTGTGTGTTTCTTTTTGTAATCATGGGAGTGATATAATTACATCTGTATTTTAGAAAGATGGCTGTGATTTTTTTAAATGGAATATTAACTGGCAAAAAAAAAAAAGATTAATAGCCAGGAATCACTTAGTAGGTTTGCAACAATCTAGAAAGATAAGTCTGAGAAATTGAACTAATTGTGGTAGAAAGGAAACTAAGGGAATAATGCTGAAATGCCTTTGGATATGGAACTACAAAGACCTAGAGAATGACTGAATGCTGTTATGGAGAGAAGGGTGACAATGCTGTTCCTAGACTGGGCAACTAGTAGATAATAATGCCGTTAACTGAAACAGGGAATAGAGAGAGGAATAAAGATGGGTGTGTGTACATGCTAGCCTTGCAGGGCCAGTAGGACTTTGAGTGGGAAGACCCTAACTGATGGTTGAAGATGTTTTCTGGACTTCTAAACAGAAGTCAGGATTTGGGGCAGAGATTTAGGAGCCATTTGTTTACATCTAGATAGTTCTTAAATCTTGGATAACATCATAGAGGAGAAAATATAGATGGAGAAAATAAGAAACCGGAAATCCAATATTTAGGCAGCATAGTTATATTCAAGGAGTAGGCAGAGGAAAAAGAGCTTCCAGATGTTGTCAAAAACGATGAGAGAATCAGGAAAGGAGTTGGGAGATGAGGCAGGAAAAGGCCTAAGAAGAGAAGGTTGGCAATGGCATTGCAGTGGCAATGAGATGGAGAGGGGTCAGAAGAGGCTGCCAGCTTGACTGTGCATGCCCAGAATCCCACTCTCTGAAACCTTTGGGCTGCATGCTTCAGAATTAGCAGTTTCCAGATTTTAGAAACTTACGTGAGTACATATACCATTGATTAGAAACATTAATATGTATTCAGTGAGCAGTATGAATAGTCTTCCCAAGCAGAATAACTAAAACGTATAAACAGCCCTTAGATCAGTACAAGTTATGTTTTGCTATTGAATAGATTAAGAGAAAACTCAGCTTTCAGAGTTTCTGGACCTAAGAATATGATTAAGGCACTGTTGCAGGAAATGAGTGGAGGCTGGACCACAGTGGATGAAGAAAATACCTCTAAAAGGTGAGGAAGCCAAGGCAGATATATAGTTTTTTTATTAAAGGAATGAGAGCAAGAGAGAGGGATTTTTTGAAGGAGAAGCCATGTCAAGGAAATGATTTTTTTTTAAGATATTAGAGCATTCGAGCTGTTTTGTAGGTAGAGGGGAAGTAACATGGAGAAATGAAAACATGGACAAATAGAGAAAAATATAACAGAAATAATGGAAAGTAAAAGGCCTCAAATGAGATAGAAGGGAGGGTGGCCAAGAGCACAGGGAAAGCCAGCAGGTAGCCTCCAACGGGGCTTCCTCTCAGACTCAGAATGGACCTAATGGTACAAGGTTAGAATAAAGGAATAGAGAGTATAGATTAAAGGAATAGAATATGGTATGTAGTCTATATGTCTTACTTTTTTAAGAGAATCAGTCTCTTTGTAGCCTATTGCCAGGGTAAACCTTATTGCAGACTTCATATTCTAATTTTATCAAAAGCAAACACATTATTTTCTAACTCTATCAAAACATTCATGCACATTCATTTACATTTATCTATGACAGACATTGTGCATTCCTACTTGTGTTGGCTTTTCTTAGCAGTGGCACACTTTATTCAAAAAGACAGATTGGTTAGTATAAATGGTATAAGTTGGTTAATATAATTAAATCTAAAATTATAATAATAGTAAATATTATTATAAAGAAATCAAAACTGCTTTCTCAGAAAATTGTCATCATTATTTTCATTGATGAGTTTCTCCCAGCATGAAAGATGTAGGTTTTAGGGACCGTGCTCTTGTTCAATTTAACATACAGAGGAATGCCACATAGGAAAAAAAGAAAAAACAACTTGAATTTCTTGGAGCTGTAGTTGACCAAGTAGGAGAATGATTCATATTACTTTCCTGTAAATATTTCTATTTCTTTCCTTTCCACTGATTTCACCTGCTTAGGAAGTCTGCTATGACAGTTTATTAAATCATCACTTCACGGTTAAAAAGAAAAGTGCCAATTTTAGCAGCTGGAATCCACATTACCCCAGCCTAAATTCCTCAGTAAACTAGAGCAGCAGTGAATAATGTATTTACAGTATGGTGGATTTATTAGTACCACATCTCTTCTCAGCTTCTCCTTTCCTTAATCCCAGCTCCTTTTTGTTTGGTGTAGTACTGTAACTAATTAGGGTATTTATAAACTAAAGGCTGCTTTGAATGTTCATGGCCTTCACAGAGCTAAATCAAAGTGCCTTCTTCAGCCTCAAGATAAACATTTTGTTTCATTTACAGCTGGAAATTTCTCATATGTTACTATTTGAATCCCAAAAAAAACTACATGCAAAGGCAAAATGTTCACTATTGTGGTGCACTTTCTCTACCTTATCAACCACTAATCTTTTTAAAGTTTCCTTTTTTCTTTAAGAAAACAATCCATATTTTCAAATTCCCTTGGATGTTACCTTTTAGCTCATAAAAGTTCTGAGTCAAGTTTCTGTTCAGTGTACCAGTTTTCACAATTGTAATTTCACTAATACTTAGCAGCCTAGTCTAAGAACAGATGTGGCATGCAAGTTAAACATGATTCCCAAAAACAATAAAAAGAGATTGTTCATTTTATATAACCTATTTCTCCACTAATGGTAAAGTGGTGCTTGGCCACCTCATAATAATAATAAAAAAAAAAAAAAGTTTCTTCATCTTTCTTCTGAGGCAGAGTTCTAGCCTGAATCATAATTTTTTTTCCAGCATTATATAAGATGCAAGGAAATTACACTGCCTGACAAAAAGACACTGGTGTGTATGAAAGGTTTAGTGTGGTAGGAAAACCTTTCATTGAGAGAGTAGGCCTGGGTAGGTTTGTGGGAAAACTGAGTTGAAGTACTTTACACTATTTGTGGAATGAGATTTTGTTGCAGAAATCTGGTGCTAACAAATAGACAAATCACCCTAATATTTTCCCCACTGAGAAATACGGTACCAAGTTTCCAATCTACTGTTTAATTTTGCTAAAATAGAACACAAACATTAAAAAATATACTGGATTTCAGGCACTGCATATACGAGTAGGCCTATTGTTCAGCTGACATTTTTGTCTTTTGTTTTCATATGCTTATGTCAAGCATGCTTGACACCTAATATACTGGAAGCCACATCACTAAAGAAGACAAAAATGGCAACAGCTATCATTTACTAAGTAACAAGCACTATCATTAACTTTACATGTGGTATCTTCTAATGACTAGCTGATTCCTTTTGCTTCATTTTCTCCCCCCAGCAACTGTAAGTGCCATTTAGAATAAGACTGTGTTATCTTCTTACATATTCAAGATTTTTCCGTTTCTTATTGTTTCCCCCAATTTGTAGCCACTTTTGTACTTTATCTAAGATACATATTTTTTTTGCTGTTAGTGGACTTTAAGCATGAATATCAAACAGCAGCTAACCACTTTGTGCAAAAACTGACTTTCTATTTTGAAAGCCACTTGAGGGAGCTCTACCTCATTGTTTAATTATGTTAGCTATCTCCTCCTCTTCCTCGAGGAAGACTTCAAAATGAACTGTGACTGACTTTGTTTCTGTTTCACTGCCACCAGAACCTTCCCTGCACGGTAACATTTTTCCATTGTGAAGAAAACAGGCATCTTCTCAACTTTGGTCATTAACCATTGTAAAAATACTTTTGCTTCATTCATGCTTTCTGGGATTTTTATATCTGTGGGTTAAGCTCACTCCAGTTGGGATATTTAGAGTATGCAGTGTTTTATAATCTTTTTCTTTCAGCTCCAAAAGATGTGCTCCTTCCTCATAAACCATACCCTGAGGTCTCTCAGAGCGAACCTGGTAAATTAATTATTTCATCCTTCTGGCTAAGAAGTATATTTTTCAAAAAAAAATTCTTGAAGTAAATATATTTTTAATGGTTGTGATATGGAAGAAATTTAGAGAAAAAATATGGGTATAAAATGCATATTTCTTTTGGGTAAATTGAATCATCTGGTTGAAATATTTTTCCTTGGTGAAGTGAGGGAATAGTACATAGGTTCATTGAGTAGATCACGCTAAAATTATAAATATCATTGTTAACTAAGCCAACTCTTATATCCTTTCGAAATGTAAATGTAGCTACATTACAACTATGGATGTACTTTTAAGTAAAAAAAAGTGGGTGCCTACTCAAAATTTTCCCCAAAGTGACAGTGAATGAGAACTTCAAAGTTTTAGTTAAACTAAGTTCTCTGATTGGCATCTAATGTGAAGAATTTTCTCTTATTTATTGCAATTCTTAGAGAACATTTAAATTATTAAATCAATGCATCTAAAAAATAAGGAAACTATTTTGACTTTGCCAGGTAGTAATTCTCATAAATATGTTCCTTTGGCTTGCTTTTGGCATAGTTCTGCAGCCTGTTACCTTTAGATTTGAGCCACCAAAGACAACAATAGGTAATGGTTTTCCCATATTGACCAACTCTGTTTTCTTTGCTACCATCAAGATTGCAGGCCTTTCTCAAATGATCCTGTTGAAACATCATTTCTTCTCAATCCATTTCATCATTTCATTCTCATTATTATTACTCTTTCCAAAACAGAAAAGCAATTATTTCAGTGTTGTAATGGGTTTGCTTTGAAGACCACCTTAAGACATTACTGAATACATCTTCATTTACTTCATCTATCTCCATGTTTCAAAATGAGTCCAGTGTGTTTACTAATGGTGCCCGTTTAACAATTTCCATTGGTTTAGTGGTTCTCAGCTGTAATGTAACATACTAGTATGTGGTAAGTTTGAAAGATACTGCAAGTAATTATCAATATTGGTCAAAATACTGAAAATTGCCAGTGATTTGTTACTTGAGTCTGCTCAAGCAGACTCAAGGAGATGATACCAACAATGATGATATTCTCACTCATTTGGTAATCATGCATGCTCTCTTGAATGGGGGAGAGAGGGACAAAGCTACAGCCAATAGTCCAGGACTGTGTCTAACCCACACCCCATCTCAACCAGCCATTCTGATGGATTGGTTCAAGAATAGAATGTCATGTAGTATGTGTCCTGGCGGAAAAACAGTTGAGAACCATTTTTCTAATATTCCGCAGTCATTTTTCTGAAAGTTGTGTGCACACTTAACTTTCTTCTTTCCTTTTTCTACTTCAAATGAAGGAATTTCATGTAATACCAGTCTGGTCTGGTGCTGGCTTTGAATCTAAAAATTTACAACCTTGGTCCTTTTCTTTTTGCAGCTCCTCTAGAGACACGAGGCATCCCTTTTATACCCATGATTTCCCCAAGTCCTAGTCAAGAGGAACTACAGACCACTCTGGGTAAATTTTGTTTTAATATTTGTTCAAAGAGGGCTTGCCTTTTAGGAATTTCCCTTAAAGTAACCATAATACATTATGTTCACAGATTTTTTCTAAATAATAGGTTATTTAAAAATCCATTTCACTCAATACTTTTACATTAACTGTTTATTTGTCCTAATATTTATGCTGATTTTCAATATAAAATGAGAATGTTTTAACACATCTAAGATGTGTTAAATTGGCTCTGGTGATTAAGTGTGATTTAGAATACTTAAGAATTTTAAGTATTCTAAAAAGAAAAATGTTCCTAAATCAATGCTGTTCTTTTTTGTTGCTTTTTCTGTATTTTAAACTGCATTTGGGAAGAAAAATTACTTATCTAGTATTTATTAAGCCTTTACTGGGTGCACTGTTAGGTGATGCAGTTCTAAAAAGAAACTTTTAAAGAGGAGTCCTTACCCTAGAGGGCTCACCCTCTAATATGAAGACAGGACTTGGTTATAATACTGCAGCCTCTGTGCCACCCAATACACTACATGCCTTTTTAAAATTTAAACCATGTAACTCTGTGAAGTAAGTTCTATTACTTGCTCCATTTTACAGATTAGAAAATTGAGGCATAGAGGGTTTAAAAGTTTGGCCAAGGTGAAACAGCTGGTGTCAGAGCCAGGATTAGAATCTACACACTCAGCTGACAGGGTGCCTAGGATTAACGTCAATGTTATACTAATTACAATGAGTGTGATAGAGAAAAGAGCAACATGTTGAACAAACAAACTACCTGGAGAAATAAGGAAAGGCCTCTCAGATTAGGGTCATTTACACTGGGTCTTCAAGTTGGAATGAAAGTTGACCAGTCAAAGATGCAAATGGTTCTTTGAAGTTACGGACAGATGGGAAAGAGGCACAGGGCAAGGAATGACAGACTAAACTGATGAGCAGGTAGTTGCCTGGAGAAACAAGGATGGGTAAGTTGGAAAGGTCCATTGGGATGAGGTGAACATGCTTTCAAGGAGTTCAACACAAATGTGCTGTGTGGGAAACTCCAGTTTGCCTGCCTCTTGGTTGAAAATGAACCAAAAAGCTAAAGTTCTGGCTTGTGTTTGTTGGCTCCTCTCTCCTGTCTACATTGCATCCCATATGGCTTTGTTTAAGTCAGTGGCCCTATTTGTCTCCCTTCATTCCTTTTCTAATGATCCATCCTTTGTGGGTATCTACTGAAATAAAGTTACTGATCACATTTTAAAATAAAATCCTTTTGGAAGAAAAAATTAAAATCGAGCAAATATGTTCTAATCAAATATTCATCTAATCTAGCTTATTTCTGCAAAATCAATGGCGCCCATGATGGCAAAGTTAAAAGTATTTTTCAAAAACCACTACTGAATATGCTAATTATTTAACTTCTACTCCCTATTTTTCTAATGTGTCTTGGTTTATTCACATCAGAACCATTACCTGTCAATTATCACAAGTGTATTTCTTGAGCAGAATCAAGAGAACACAAAACCAGGACAGAAAACAAAAAGATAGCAGTGTATCATTTATACCAAGTATTTCCTTGGATCCAGTATGGGCAAAGTGAACAGTGTAATTTGCCGTGTCTATATAATATATGATTTCAAGGTAACATGGGAATGGGAGTATTGCTGTATGTATTTTTTTTATTTTGTCAAGAGGATTGTGTTTGTATGTCAAACATACGCTCTGATTTTCACATGAGAAAAATAGAATATTTGTTGTATGTGATGTAAATATACATCTTTTCATATGATATATTTTCTTTCCAGCTCATCAAAATAACATGTGAGATTTATGGGCAGGAAAGAAACATGAAGGAGATAAATACATCGAGGCAACTAGGAGACTTTCATACATGAGCCATATCCAAGAATAGCCACAACTAGATTAATGATACAATGATCCTGAGCTAAAAGCTTTTGGAAATCCTTATAACAATCATTAAAATAATAGTGTAAAACAGCAGATATCATAAATGAGAGTTATTAAAATGTACCACTAACTTTGAATTATTGTGATTACTGAGTGTATTTCTAAATGCAACTTATCCTTTTATTATTGCATGGGACAGAAAAGAGTATGGGTTTTTTTGGTCATATTCATAATGGTAATTATTTAAAACAAGCAATCTTACTGTGTTTTCTCTAGAAGAAACAGACCAATCCACCCAAGAACCTTTCACAACTAAGATTCCACGAACAACTAAACTGGCAAAGACAACTCAGGGTAATCCTCTCCCCTACCTCTGGAGAATAACTTTTCCTTATTTGCTTTTAATCAGGAAAGAAATTTTCTTTCAGAATGTCATTTCTCATCACAGTGGATTACTTGATTTTTTTTTGTCATTTTATAGGTGAAAGAAATCAGCCAAATCTGAATACTTATATGAATATCAGTTGAATGTAGGCAAGACCAGTTCTTTCACTGGCACTTACTTTTTTTAATGTATGGTTGACTACTTGATGCTTATAACTAAGAGTGGAAGATCCCATTTTTTCCACACATTTGACCTTCATTTGCCTCGTTTTCCATATCTGATAAATAATAACTGTTGTCTTCCTCTTCCTGCTCCCTAACTTCCTCCTGGTCCTCCTCCTTCTCTTCTCTCCTTTTCTCACTTTCTCCAATCTTCCCCCATTTGATGAAATACATTAATAAGAAAAAAGCTATTAAAAAGAAAAATCATTTTTCAAAATTATGATAATATTTAAACATCCAGAGAAGTGATTTCCTACTTTTTATTTCTTCTCTGTGATTTTCTGCTTTTGGGGAAGTGAACTCGCCTACACAAAGCTCTATCTCATCTTCATGCACTCAGAAGTCTTTTCCTGTTTACACTTTTCTATCCTACTATCCTACTTAGGTTATAACACTTGTGGACTGCTAATACCCCCTTTGCCCATCTCTGCCTCTATCAGATGGTAGAAAGCCAAAAATAAGACCAAAACCAGCAAACATTTAGGGAGTTAGAAGACAAATAAATGTATGTTGCCCCTTATGAGTTCTAATTTGAGGGGGAAAGTTGGTGGGAGAAGTTTGATAATAAGAGGAAATGATAATGAAAGAAATCTCATTTTAAAGTACATGTGTCACTGGGGCAATATTTATTCCAAGTAAACGTGAAAGAAAGACTATAGTAAAGGGCAGTTCCTCTAAATTTTCTAAATCTTTTTTACTTGTTTGTTTGGTTTAACTTTTTGTTACGTTTTAAACTTGTATTCAATTACTTCATTTAATTTTTAGTTGCTGTTAATTTATAATTACACACAGAAGTCTGAAGTATAACATAATGACAGCCCTCTCACATCTCTATTACCAGCCTCAGCAATGAACAGATGTTCCGTTGTGATACATCCCTATTCCACCCTGATTTCTGTATGTTTATTATTTCATGTTTTTGCAAATCTCTTTAATTTCTGGCTTAAGAGAAGATAGCTGGATTCTCATAATCAATCTGTTTTTACCACAAAATACATAAATATTTACAACAAGCAGGATAAATAAAGACTTTCATTCCACACAGGTTGTGTTGCCAAATGAGAAAGATTTCAACTTTTTAGAGATTTAAGGATTTCAGAATGAGGATAAAAGATCACAGGCCTGTTCTTTCCTCGTTTTGCCTTTTCCTACTTTAAAGAGGATATTGTGTCACCATTAGTAGTATATATGGAATTTTAATCAAATTCCTTCAAAATATTGTATTAAATATAAATTTCACTTGTTATTGGGAGTATATCCATGATCTCATATCATTATATAAATTGTCTTAACATATTTGTATATGCTGACTTTTTTCTTATATCCTTAGCTCTTTTACTATGTTTAAAATTGAAACCCTCAAGGCCATATATTGTTTGGTGATGAGCTATATGAGTAAGTTACAACCTAAACTTAAATTATATTTAAGCTGTTTTATAAAAAAAAATTCTTTCTAGACTTAAATGAAGACTATGGAGAAAACTAAAACAAAAATTCAGATGCCATGGCTTTGAAATCATGTAGTGCTGATTATTTCTGTGGTCTACTCTCAATCTCTTTCCTGTCCAAAGTCTTAAAATTTATACATATTCTAGAATGAGACAAGAACTATGGTTCTTATCTTTTTTAAGCAGAAGCAACCTAACATTCAAAGGGATTTATGTGGAAAGATGAAATAGGCTAAATTGACAGGGAATCCCACCATCTCAAACTTGGAAGAAAAAAATTGCAAATAATCATCAGGCACTTTAGGGTCTGTGAGAATTAATTTTTATGGTTATTATACTTGGGAAGGCCCAAAATAAACCTATAGAGAATTTCAGTGTGTGTCCGCTGTTGTTGGTTTGAAGTATGGCAAAATTCTGCTCATCACAGTCTTTACATTGGAAGTTTATAAATGAGCTACATTATAACCAATTTCACAGGCATACTTTTTTAACTTAGTAGGCAAGGCATTGCTGATTTATGGCTATATAAATATCCACTCGATATGTGAATAAAATCATTAAAACGATATAATCTACTTACATAGTTTGCAAGAAAAAATTTTTCCAAAAACATTACCAAGAAAGCTGATGGCAGGAGGCAGTATGTGATAGGGAAGTGAATACAGGAGAGCAGCATGGAATAGATGAATTCCAGGATGAATGCTTACATTAAAACCTTGGGATGCATTAATATCTCAGCAGGTTCTCACAAGTTTGCCTGCGTACAATGGTCACCCACTTATTCGTTCATTCAGCAAGTCTTCATTAGGATGCCTTTCTGTGCAGGTCCTGGATAATTGGCCCAGGGATTATCTGAGTTCTTGTTCCTTGCTTGTCCTCTTTTGATAGGCAGGGCACCAGATGTCATTTTCTGTCATTTCTACAGCATTATGGATGACACTGAGTGAATACTTACTCGTTTCAGGTTCATGAGCAAAGACCATTTGATAGAGACCACATACTCCTACTCTTTCTTCTTCACCTACCTAAACATTCATTTTTCTTTTTACTTTTAAGATTGCTTGACTTCTTTAGCAAAATAATATTTCACAATGATTCTTCACTGAGAGATTAGATGGATGGATGGATGGACAGATGAACAGACAGATGGATGGCTTATGGGTTTATCATGCTAAGCAAACATCTGGTAAAATGAATGCTCTTGAAAAATAGGGACAAAATGATGACTAATCCTTAACACATCTTACAAATGAACTACCTCATTCTATGTGCATCTTTAATTTTCAGTCATGTATATTTTCTTTGTTTTATTTTCCTTTAGTGTGAAGTCTATAATGCATAATGGGAATTTTCTGAACCTTCTTTATATGTCCATGCAAAGTGTATGAGTTGTTGGTCCCTAGGATGCTAAATCTCCATTCAGGACGCTTCGGTCTGTTGGTTATTAAATATAAAGTGTTCCTCTGTTTCAGCACCACACAGATTTTATACTACTGTGAGGCCCAGAACATCTGACAAGCCACACATCAGACCTGGTAAGTTGTTTCTCTGATGACTTAAATAATCAGCAGGCAGGGGAAGATATGAAATGGACTGAAATAGCCAAATACACCAAAGGGAAACCCTTACATTGCAATAAGAGACGTACAGAGACTCTGATCTGTGTGGATAAGTGGAAAGGTACTGATGAATCCATAAATGTGACAAGACTTGACTAAGGATTTTAAGGATAATCAGATGCAGAGATCACTATGAAATTTTATTGATTTAAAAGTATTTTAAAATAGTGTTGGACAATTTTCCTGACAAAGAGGTTGCATAGAGTTAGCTATGACATGTTATTATTTAATACTTACTTTCAGATATTCTTTCTCTCTGAAGAAAAGATGGTCTCTTTTCAGCATAGGAAAGCTCTTGTTCTGGGAGAACATTTTTACTTGATTCCTTCACAGAATAAAAATATCACAAGTTCTAAACAGCAAAAATAGTTATATATTGGGAAATATGTTAAATTTACTAAATTCTCCGAAGGTCCTAGGATTACCCTCACTGGAGCTTGTTCAGAAAAAAAGTTAACTTGGAAGGGTTGATCTAGTTCGTGTAAATCATTCTTATGCTGAGGCACAAGTTGGGCCAAACACTGGTGTTTTATTTTCTTTTTCTTTGTGATTCTAAGGACTCTTAAAGTTCCAAATGATGAAACCTGCTACGAATGAATGTTCTCGGGGAATGCATCTTTAGAACAATAATTTTATATTATTTGGTTTATGTAGAGTCCATATATTTTGTTATAATTTTCCAACTTCTAAAGATAATTGGGCATAGAAATCTTTTATAACCATGTGTATTTCTCTGTGACTTTGTGTGTCATGATAGGTGTTGAGAGCTTAATGTAAGACTAGTTATATTAAACATTTCTAAAAACTAAGTAGTAACAATCATGGCTAATAATGACCGAGCACTGGCCATGTGCCCTGTGAGGTACAGTTGAGGAAGCTGAGGCACACAGAGGAACTAGAAAGTGGATCAAAAGATGAGCAGTATGGCTCCAGAGCTTCTCACATAAGCACAGTACACTTAGTGCTCCTCCTTAAAGAGTCTTCTAAATGGGTTATAAAATAGGTCACCTCTTAAGGCTTTGGTAAGGCTATGACTTTCTCCCAAGCAGGAAAGAAAGTAAAATGGTTTCATCAAGTTCTGTGCTTGACAATGGACTTTGTGAAAGGACTAGTATAATGAAACCTCTGTACCTAGGGATTCCCACGAAAGGATGTGAAAAGACTCCAACTTATGAATGGAGGCCTTGACAAATACACTTCAGATTTTGGTTTTTCATTAGACATATGTAGTCCTGATCTTTCTTCAGTTCCATTTTGGAATGTATCTAATGCCTATAAATGAAACAAGAGCTTTCCCACTTCGGATTATAAATTCCCTTGCCAGTTACTTTTTCAAGTCAAGTATTGAAGCCCAGTGATCACCTCAGAATACAAATTCAGGTCTCTATTTTCAAATTCAAGTCTATTATTTTTATACACGACTGTGGTTTCTATATTCTGAATAATATTTTTGGTAAGTCATCTTTTTTATTGCCTAAATAACTTTCAATTCTCTGAGAAATTTTGTTTTTCTTGGCTGCAAACTTTCAATAAGAAAATGAACTATTTATATCCCACTTTATTTTAGTTCTGAATAGGACAACTACAAGACCTACTAGGCCCAAACCCAGTGGGATGCCCAGTGGGAATGGAGTGGGAACAGGTAATAATCACAAATGTATTTCCTTTTTATCCTGTCAAAACTATAAGTGTTATTTAGTTTTCATGATATTGCTGAATTCACATTTTAATTTCCTTTTTACCAGTTTTTAAAGTTCTTAGTAACTCTGTAACTGAAAATTATAACTCATTCCAAAATCAAAACTTCAAATGTCTCTAAAAATAGTGAAGACTTTTTCACTTTTCTAAACCTAGTCTACTAGTTACTATATATAATCTTGCTTCTGAAAACGATCCTGATTAAGTATAAATTGAGTGAAAACACTAAAAATAGCTATTTCCCCTAATTTCAAAATGCTTTTTCTACACAGACTAGTCTTTGAACTGTAATTAGTTGGTTTTTAAGTTTATAATTTAACAAGTACCATTAAAAATGTTTTTGAATAACTGCATCTGTTAGCAATCTGGAATATGAAATTTAAACAAGAAATATTTAATCAGAGCAATTCGCATCTGGTTACCCTGGTAACAGTCATTAATGTTTTCAAATCATTCATCTTAAATAACATAGCTCTAATCTAATCAGATCTCTGGGAGTAAGTATTATGCTAGAAAAACTAGGACACTGATCTAATAAATATTCAAACACCCAACTTCATGGATAAGTGGTAGTTATTTAGATGCCTTAATATAGAGTTGTATCATTCCCTTTAAATATTTTTAGTAGTATAACTCTTGTGTTTGCTTAGGTAAAAAAAATTAAAATTTATTTAATGTATATATATCTGATGAACCCATGATGGTTCTCTAATGAAAAAGAGATGTGAATAATACCTAGAGATATTTAGTCTACAAATTATGTAGCTTTAAGAATGTGCTTTTTGTACTTGATTATTACAGCCTCTGAATTTCTAGGAATTCACTTATCTTCAAACCAAATAATGAGGCCAATACTATAAATTCATGACTTATGAAAAGCAAGAAAGCATCTCAATATCTATTTGTGCTCAACTACTCTTTTTATTCTTCCCAACTGTGGGATTAGATGGTGCACAATTTTTCAGATTGACATAAGCAATCTGGCTGTAAACGGAGCCACCTTCTCTCAGATCCTTTTGGGAGGAAGGCAGGTACAAATTGTTTAATATTCAAATAATTCCTTGGAAGTTGCACAAGTAAAAATAAAAGCACTTAGATGTCAACCAAGCAAATGAAAGAACAAGTAAAGTAGCTGTGATCACACTTGAAAGCTACTAACCTTCACTATAATACTGATTCTTATTAGGAGCATGCAATTATCTCTCAGGGAAACAAACCATTATTATATTTTAGCTTATCAACAATATAAATATTCTTCCAAAGCCCACTTGTATTACAAATGGATATCTATTACCTTCTTATATACATAAAGTCAACTTTATAATAATGTATCCAACTTAGCTTTGGAAGAATAATATAGCAGGGCTTTTTCAATTTAATTTGTCAATTGTTGGGAGAAATTGGGCTGGTGGGCACAGGTAGACAAAGCTGAGCACACTGTGTCCTCTTTCTTTACTCCACCTCCATTCCCAACCAAAATTTTTTGTGCCTGGTCTATATTCTTTTATTTGTCGATTGGGATCCCCTGTGAAGGAAGGACTTGCTGCCTGCCTGCAGGGAGTGAGGTCAGCAGACGGCATCCAGCTATCATCTCCCTCAGAGTAAGCTTCAACCAGAGAGCACTGAATGGAGATCTGGGCAGTACATCTCCATGTCAGCCACAGTAATTTATAGCAACCAAATGGAATTCATCCTAGGAATGCAAGGTTGGCTCAACACTCAAACAAATTAGTGTAATTCACCATGTAACAGAATAAAGAGGAAAAATCATATGATTATCCAATTATATGCACAAAACAACCTAGGCAAAATTTTAAATTCATCCCCAATGAAAGCTCTTAGGAAATTAAGAATAAAAGGACGTTTCCTCAATCTGATAAAGGGCATCTGTGAAAAAGCTACAACTGCCAAAATTCACACCAGCAGTAGTTGTGGCCGAGTGGTTAAGGCAATAGACTAGAAAAAGCTGCAACTAACACTGTACTTAATGGTGAAAGACTAAACACTTTTCTCCTAAGATGGAGAGTACAGCTGGGATTTCTATTTTCACCACTTCTATTGAATATAGTAGTGAATGTTTAGCCAATGCAGTAGGCAAGAAAAGAAGTAAATGGCATAAAATTCAGAAATTATAGATAACATGATCATCTATGTAGCATATTATTAAGGAAAACAGCAGCTCTCAGATATTTGCCTAGAGAATACGATTTTCAGAAATTGGTGAGGAAAAAATGTTTAAAAATCTCTCCTCTCCAGGTTGTAGACTTACCTTACTCCACCTTCCTTTGATTCTGCATAGTTTTGATCAGACTTCTTTATAGAAATGCAGCTGTTCACAAAAGTTTATTTTCTTCTCTGACACAATTCTACTGTCTCATCCACACTTTCAGCCTCTGTTGACTCTTTTAATGCATCATTTTTGTGTTAAATGGTTTCATGTTCAGCTTTGACATCTTACTCAGAATATTTATCTTTATTATCCATCTCACATTTTCCTATAGTTTTTCTTGCTGAAGTTTTAAACTCAGATATTTCACATTTTAACAAATTAGTTAATAAAGGAAGTGTTTGCGATCTATAGGACATATTCTTTTTAATTTTATTTTTTAAAATTTTTATTTCAATGGTTTTTGGGTTTTGTTGTTACATGGATAAACATGAATGGTTTTTTGTTACATGGATGAATTATATAGTGGTGAATTTGAGATTTTAGTGCACTCATTACCTGAGTAGTGTACACTGTACCTAATATGTTGTAGTTTTTTATCCCTAGCTTCCTCTCACCCTCCCCCTTCTGGGTCTCTAAAGTTCAGTATATCACTCTGTATGCCTTTGTGTACTTACAGCTTACCTCCCACTTTTAAGTGAAAACATATAGTTTTTGGTTTTCCACTCCTGAGTTACTTCACTTAGAATAATGGTCTCTAGATCCATCCAAATTGCTGCAAAAGACATTATCATGTTCCTTTTTTATCACTGAGTAGTATTCCATGGTGTATATATACCAAACATTTTCTTTATCTACTTATTAGTCAACAGGCACTTAAGTTGGTTCCATATCTTTGCAATTGTGAATTGTGCTGCAATAAACATACATGTGCATGTATATTTTTCATATAATGACTTATTTTCCTCTAAGTAGATACCCAGTAGTAGTATTGCTGGGTTGAATGGTAGTTCTACCATTAGTTCTTTAAGGAATCTCCAAACTCTTTTCTGTAGAGGTTGTACTAATTTACATTCCCACCAGCGATGTATAAGTGGTCCCTTTTCCCTACATCCACGCCATCTCATCTATTGTTTTTTGACTTTTGATAATGGCCATTCTTGCAGGAGAAAGGTGGTATCTCATTGTGGTTTTAATTTGTAGTTCCTGTAGGACATGTTCTTTACGGTCTTAGACCACCTAAGGTTGTGCCCTTGGAAGACTTAAAAAAGGAAAAACAGATTCTGAGGCCTAAAGACTACAGACCTTTGACTGTTGAGGTCTCTATAAAAATCTTGTGGTTCCGTAAGCCCCAGGAATATCTTGAGCTCAGTATTTTATATGTTATTTCACTCATTTTAGATATTTTCCCTGATGTATGTGTATTTTATACATGTATGTATAGATAGACATTGCTGTACCCCAAGGTTAGAAAGTAGCCTGCAGAGGTTGAGGTCTAAAGTGGGTCATTTTTCTAGCATTCTGCTTTTCCATGGTTTCCAGAGACGTGTCCCAGCTTAGCTGATGTGTCCTACCTATTAAAATCTCCTTGAGACCTGCCTACAGAGATGATACAAGCCATGCACACACCAGGCCAAGGGAATGTGCAAACTACAGCCCCACAGGCCAAATCTGGCTCACTGCCTGTTTCTGTAAATAAAGTTTTATTGGAAACACATCTACGTTTCACATTGTGCTATGTACAATGTGTACTGTGTACAAAGGTACTTATACAGTACGATGGCAGAGTTGAATCGTTGTGACAGAGACAGTATGGCCCACAAAGGTGAAAATATTTATTGTCTAGCATGGGGTTGGCAGACTGTTTCTGTAAAGGATAAATGTTCTCAACTCTGTGGGCAAAACAGTCTCTTTCACAGATATTTAATTCTGCCATTGTGCTGTGAAAGCAAGTATAGAAAAAGTTTGCCAATCCCAGTGCTAGACAATCTCTCTGACTTTCTCCCTGAGGGAAGTTGTGCAGCTATTTTTTCATTCAACCAACGTTTACTGAAAGCCCATTATGTACTAGGCAAAGTGTAATTCTGAAACCACCTTGGCACATGATTTGGCAGATATTGTTAAATACCTGAACCCTAGACTCCTTTCTCTACACCCTAATGAGGGAACCACAATTTACTGCCCCCACATGAGTGCGCTGCACGATAATCCAGTCCCCTCAGGCTGAGGAATGTGTTTTTCTGGGCTGTAACTAAATCTTCCAGCCTGCTGGCTCCCTGCCCGTGGCTTTTTAGCCAGGTGCTAAGATTTGGGACAAGAGTGCAGAAACCAATCATCCATAAATATCACCCCTTTTTGATCACAGGGAATGAAGTCACTGGTACATTTAAGAACCGATTTCCAGTTTACTGTTTGTTTGCAAAGTTTTTGTTACCATGGTTAAAAATACCCAAATTGTTACTTCATTTTGGATGATAAATTGCTGAGGGGTGAACTATGTAAATCCAGAGATTTTTGTAGGACTCTATATAAGAGTCCTACAGTTGGGGGCTCATTCTGAGGCTCAAGTTTTGATGCTTACAGAGCTGACTCTGCCCTTTAGAAGATGTGTTGGTTAATCCTGCCTGAGGGAAAAAGAAGTCAGGTCACAGCTTGGGCCAGACTGTCTAATTGGGTGCCAATTCCTGAGAATTCGTTCTTTACAATATCTCTTACTGATTTTCTCCTTTCTCTTACTGATTTTCTCCTTTCTCTTCCCATTCCCTCTCTGCTACCTTTGGCCTTCATTTGCTCTCCTCTGACTCAAGGCAAGAGATGTTCACTAGTCTCTCCAGTTCTGGCCCGGGTGAAATGCCTCAACAGCAGCTAGGTGCAGGAGAGCAAGTCCAGAATGAGAGCTCAGTCTCCTGCCCCCAGATCTTTCCACTGAGCCACACAGCTGCCTTTTGCATGGCCCTTCCCAATGCTTTCAGGCACCACTGGCTTCTATCCATTTCTAAAGGCTGGAGAAAGTCCAGTTTTGCAGCTGCTTCTCTATTTGATTTGAGAACTTATGTCTAAGGATCATAAGAATATGACGCCTCTGTCTCCACCTACATAGAAAATGGCTCATTTCTTCCAGTTTCTCCCTGGATAAAAAAAAAAAAGAGGGCAAGGGAATTTGTATCTTTGGTCTTATGTATAATGTAACTCTGCAAAATTTGGATTCTCTTCAGAGCTCCTAGATTTCTAACATACCAGCCCCTGTGACTTGGTGGATTTGCATATGCCTGGTCAGCGACTGCTGGCAGCCTTGGACTACCTTCTGAGTCCCACACACCCGTGGCATGGCTGGATAACACATGCTTGCCAGCTATGGCCATTTAGCCTTCACGCAGTGGTGGCAGCTCAAGCCACCCAAGAGACAGAGTAGAGGGCTCTGGGAATGTATTCACTCAGAGTTACTATGAGGAATAGCAGGAAGAAAATGATCAGAGGACAGTAAGTATTCTGTTCTTTGCCCCTTAGTGCTGAAGAGATAGGCTTTGGATCCTGGCATATGTAGGCCTGAATCCCACTGCTTCCTAGCTATGAGACCTTGGGCAAATTGCTTAATCTCCCCTTGCCTTGGATTTTCTCATCTGTGGGATGTGGATTATATTCCACACACAGAGGGTTGTAAGGATTAAGTCAAGTCATGAATATGTAAGGCACTTGCACAGTATTGGATCGAGATACTTTGTTTTTCAAGGGCAGGAAGATTTGGAAAAGGGCTGTAAAGAAGGGTCTACTCAAGACAGCCTACTAGCCTTCTAGGGTACATAAAACTTTGTGTTACCCTGGAGAAATCGTGGTAAACCAAACCTCGGCAAGCCAAGTTACCCCAGTGACCCCCATGCAGGTATTCTTCAATTCCCTATGCTGTTCACAGACTAACCACTCAAATGAGCCATTTCCCTTCCCCACTACCCCTGACAGTGAGACACAGGAGGAAGACTAATGAACCATTTGCCTGTGGCCTGCCTATGAGATTAGTCACAAAAGTCATTGCCCCCAGAAACATTTTTTTCCTATCACAAATAAGTTTAATTCATGATTCCGTATGTAATTTTCTCCATGATTTTATGTATTTTATCTCCTACTCAAGCAGCGGAGGATGTGGGATTGCAATATTAGGTTCATCCCCTGAATGTCATAAATTAATGTGAAAATGTCATCTTATTTTTGGGAGGCAAAGCTTCTGTTGTATATTTAATATATCTGCCCACACATTAAATGAGATCAAGTATATAATGTCCCCAAACAGTTTCTGGAACACAGTGAGTCCTCAAAACAGGGTTGTTGTCATTGTTAATGTACTAACTAGTATATTAATGTAAACATTTCATTCCTATTCTTAATATGTAAATTACAGTCAGGTCCTCAAAGTAGTATGAATTCTTTTTTAGGACAGGTCATTATTTCTGAAGTGATTTTTATTGTTTAAATTCTAAAAATGTCTGTTTCTATTCTTTTATAATGAAGACTGTCACCCAAACCAAGGAAGATTATTTTATAATATCAAAGAATAATTTTTAAAATACGACAAAAACCTAATTAGTTCCCTTTGGGATTGCTACCCAAAGTCCAAGCCTGAGTATTTAGGCAAATGGCTAGTAATAACCATGAGATTATTGAGGGGCTTAGGAGACAAAATATCACACAAAGTAATTTTCAAATCAGTCTCTTTCAAACAGTAATTTTGAGTTAGAGGCCTGCCCAGGGCTAATTTACAAATCCCAAAAGATCATCTGTGGTCTCAAGAGCCTCATAGCCAATGCCACTCCAGGAATAATTTTAAAGTCAATTCATTAAGTATAAACCCAAACACACTGGAATTCTAAGGTGTATGTGTGTGGGTTTTTTTTAATGGGCATAGAGGGATTGGAAGAAAAAAAAATTTTTTTGAATTACAAAATGTACTGATGAATATTGGCAAAAGGTGGCCAGTTACCATAAATGAAATCCCACCTGGTGAGGCAATACCACCCAGTAAGGCAGTGCAGGATGAGTTTCATGGAAGATTTGGACAAAACCGCAGTTTACCATGAAATGCTAATTCTACAGAGAAAACATCACAACTAGTGAATGTAGGGTTTTTATTTTTTCTATAGCCAGATAGTAGAAGCCCGTTAAAATGTCTTGGCATAAAAACACCAATGCTCCTGCTCTGCAAAGAATGTACATTATTACTGGCAACTCTACCAAGTTTCCATGGAATATTTTTGCTATATGTTTATTCCCTTTCATTATCTCTGCTCATAGGGGTCAAGCAAGCACCCAGGCCATCAGGTGCTGGTAGAAATGTATCAGTGGACTCTACCCACCCCACTAAAAAGCCAGGTAAGTAATAACATGCTGACTTTTATGACAGCTCAGCTCTGAAACTTGGATGGTAACTGCAGTATCATTCCTTGCGGCAAAAACAGCAACATCCACACAGCCCCCAAAGTATCAGAACCATGCACACAGTGCATGGGTATTGCTAGGAAAACATTTGGAATATTATCTTTGGAGGAATTAAAAGTGCTCTGTGCACAAATTAAGTATTAATAGGAACTTCTGATGTGATACTAACTTAATCATTACTTGCTATAATGTTCTGAGGGACCATAATGGACAAATGCTGCAGAATCACTGTGGTTTCTAGTTTTTATCATGTTTTAAGTTTTGCTCTTGTGTAATTTATTACAATTTTTTTTGCCTGATATTACTTATGTTCCTGATTTAAGAGTATGATCTATGTAATAGGCCAAAAGTATGAATCTGGTGACTCAGAATACCTTTGGATTGAATAAGGACTTTTATTAATGTCAACTACCAGTACACTCCTGAACACATAGAGAGAGAGAGAGAGTGTGTCTTTCTCTTACTAGTATACCAGGCATTTTCCTGGATTAACAATTTTTCTTGAAGATTTTAAAACCAACATATGTTATGCCAAAAAAAAGATATAAATTGTTTAACTATAGCACAAGACTTAAAATGTGGGTTAAAGCAGACTTCTCCAAGCACCTTTGACCTCACCAACCTTTCTGCAAATTATAAAAAGGTGCCTGTTTACCCCACCCTTTAGGCAGACAATGAGAAAAACAAAGCCCTTCCTCTTGGCTGGCGCCTTGCATGAGAGCTCATAAGTGGATGAGCAGAGCAGGTGCTAAGCTTTGTCCCCCACTTACACCTCCTGGGCCAAGTGTCTTTGTGTGGTACACAACTACCACAACTGTTCACAGTGAGCCTGCTCCCTACAGATACAGACTTGTTTCAGCTATCAGGGTTACCTCGATGTAGTAGTCTTTGAGAAGTTCTAAAGGGTTTTAATTATAATTACATAATAGAGCTGAGAATGGATCAAAACACCCACAAAAGGAGAAATTTTATGCTTTAACAATTTAAAACTAAAATGGTATAAGAAATTGTAGGCTCAAAATAAAAGGCAGCTGGGGATAATGAAGTTCAGAAGTGCTTCTGTTAAGTCTACATGGAAAATGAAAGATGTTAAATTCTATGCGTGTTTATAGCCTTTCAAAAAGTAGATATACCTGTGTACAGTCATCTCTTGGTATCTATGGGGGATTGGTCCCAGGATTTTCCTCAGATACTAAAATCTGAGGATGCTCAAATCCCTTATATGAAATCATATAGTGTTTGCATATAACCCATGCACATCTTCCCATATACTTAAATCTTCCATTATAATACCTAATGCAATATAAATAATTGTTATATTTTGTGTTTTGCTGTTGTTGTATTGTTATTTTTATTGTGGTTTTAAAAAAATTTTCCATCCACAGTTGTTTGAATTAACTGATGGGGAACCCACAGATATGAAGGGCCCGACTGTATATTCATCTATAATGAGGACATGTTTTCTATATACTAAAGTGCGTTGTTGTCCCTGGGGACATTACCAACATTAATTTATAGGAATATCTGAATATATTTGTGTGCACTTTTCTGTAGAATCTATTCTCTGTCATCCAACTGCTAATTATCAAACATTATTTTTTATTTTTAAAAACCCTGTTTTTTTCGATAATGAATCTTTATGACGGCTTTATCTAAAATACAATCTCTTATCCACAATCCCAGGGACTCGCCGCCCACCCTTGCCACCCAGACCTACACCCCCACGAAGAAAACCTTTACCACCAAATAATGTCACTGGAAAGCCGGGAAGTGCAGGTACGTTAGTCATGTACCTTCCTTCTCCCGCCATGATTTCGGTTTTACTAGCCAACATAAGCTCTTCTTGGCGTGCTAGCAGCAGGCACACTATTGATGTGTGTGACACGTTTGTGTTGGCCCTGAAGACTAGACACTGTAAATGATGGCTTTCAGGACTTACAACCTGATTCTTGGACTGAAAGAAGGAAACCATCCCTCTGCATCTAGGCAAGTTTGCTTCTTAGATGTCTGAGTGCTTGCAGCCTAGATTGAAGCTGACTCAGACCCTTCAACAAATGGATTATTTTGGACAAGATGCTGTACATTGCCAAGGCCCCAGGAATAACAGATGTGATTACTTGTCATTGACTTATCATTCTGTCTCCTGAAATAAAATTCTGTATGTCCCACTGAACGCTCTCCTATTCAACGGCCTTCATGCCAGGCCTGGTATTATGGTGCTCAGGGGAAGATCTGGGACTAAAATATTCAGGGTGACGGAAAGGCCTAGCCTGTGCAACAATACAGGAATATGTTTTGGAGGCAAGCTGCCTCTTAACTCCATGCCTGGGCACACACATTCCTCCTCCCTATAGAATGACCCTTTCCAGGCTTGGGATACTCAGACTTCATCCTTTTCTTTAAAAACCTTCCCTAACTCCTCAAGGTAGTCTTGGCACTGCTTCTCTGTTCTTGTGCTTGACATACCCCTCTGTTAGAGCAAAGAGAAAATTGTGTCAGACCTGTTTGTTTGCATACTTTTCTTCCCCAATAGACTGTGAGCTCTGTGATGACAAAGTCCTTGGTTTTTTTTCTCTGAATTCCCAGAACCAAATCCAGTGCTTAGCACGTAGAGGATATTTGATGAGTAATAACAAAGTGAATAAAGGAATGAAATTGAGTCAGTAAAATTGACCTAGTTCAGACGGAAGCTTTACCTCATACTGAGGGTTCTTCACTCAGGACCTGCCAGCAAATTTCAGCATGTTCCCCATCTTTCCTCCCTCTCTCCAGAACACTACTTCCTAAATATTTTGTAGGTGGACTCGGGATAAAAGTGTTAAAACAGCTGTGAAAGATGAAACTGATGAGGATCGCCATGAAAGGGAGTGGATGTCACTGTTCTCACAGGATGAAAGGAGGCTGTTGTGATGGAGCTTGTAGGACGTCCCATGTGCACAGTGAACTCTAGGTCATTTTCCCATGGGCTGAAGGAGGAAGCAGCCTCCCATCCATACCTCTGGTGCCTTTCTGAGTCAAGGCCCAGTGACAGGACCTTGCTAGGAGACCGGGTTTCCCCATTTACTGTAACCTGGGGCAGCTGTGACTTGAGTTCCAGCAGCTTGCAAATCAGACTGGATGAGCCACAGGGTGATACCTGAGTGTGCCACTTGGGGGCCCCCTCCAGAGCAATGCTGTGAGGCTGTGTGCCTTAAGGAGCTGTTTGATGGCCTTCTTGCCTGCCATGTAAACCCTTGTTCTCTCCTGTCAGTAAACATAGCTTTGGTACAGCCCACCCAGCCTGAAGAAGAACTGTAAATACATTCCACTTCTGAGATGAACCCTAGTCCCTGCTCTCCACCCTCACCCTCCACCATTCACCTCTAACTCAAGGGAAATGGCTGCACTGAGGAGCCAAACCATAACTGAGGGCACTGGTACAGATTTGGCCTGATTAGCATCACAGAAAGTGTGTCTTGAATTCCAGTCCAAAGTCCTGGAGTCCTCTGAGGCTCTCTCACATGTGTCTGTGAACACAGTCTGGGGCTGCCACCATGTGACATGTGCCACTTGCCCTCAATCTCCAGATCCACCCAGGCTTCTGAGTCCCACTCTCCTCACCAGAATGAAAATGCTATGCTATGCCAGCATTTCCTGTTGTCTCTGTCAACTCTGGAAAGCCCTTGTGGACTGCAGTGCAACTTCTCTTGGGTTTTGCTTGACCTCTTATTGTGGCTCATACTCACTAGGGTCAGGAACATGCATCCCTGGAGGCCAGGTCAGAGGCCCATCTGACTACTCAGCCCTGATTCCATGCTGGGTCATAGTCCTTGGGTCAGGCTTGTATCCCTTGACTCTCTCTTGCCCAAAAGCGACTCCTTCTCCCAGGTGGAACATAAAATTTAATCTAGTCTCCTTTTGACTCCAAACACCCAGACTTGCCTGGACCTTGGGATGGATCCAGTTTTAGGGACTTATAAGTGTTTTAAGAGTGGAGGAGTCACTGTTGAATATAGCAATCAGGGTAGCACTATACTGGCCACCAGGCCAGAATCATGGACATTAACCCTAGGAATCTTTTTCCTTCTTCTCTAGCCATCTTCCATGCCTGCCACTGAGTCTCCCTGACAGCTCTCATGTCCACCCCTTACATCCTGTCCCACTGCCTTTGCTGTAGTTCACCTTCCTTTCTCTTGCCTACACAAGTGACTCAGTCCCTAAAAATAACATCCAAATCCATGGTATTCAACTTCTTTCATGATCTGCCCTTCCTTGCCCTTCCACTCTCAGCTCTTATTGTACCCCTTCAAGTTAAACACACCAGGCTGTTGCATGCTTCCCTGACATGTTTCTTGTTATAACCTCTGTCTATAATACTGCTCTTGTCTCTACCTACCAATAACTTCTCCTCTATTGGCACATCCTCTGTGAAGGCATTTCTCTGCCCACTCCAACCCGACAACCCTCCATCTTTCCTCACAGACATAACCACTCCCTCTTCTTACGCGCCCCCTCTGTGATGTTATCTAGTACTTTTTCACAATGTCTATAATAATGCTCTGATATACTTGGCTCATACATCTATCTCCACCAAGAATCAGGTCTTGTTTTCTCTCCAAGCCTGGTCTATAGTGCCAAGCCACATGGTCAGTGCTTAAAAACATTTACGGAATAAATAAATGTTTATAGGAAACTTGGCAGTGTTCCTATAAAGCCTGACTACTTTGGCTCTACTTTACAGGAATCATTTCATCAGGCCCAATAACTATACCACCCCTGAGGTCAACACTCAGGCCTACTGGAACTCCCTTGGAGAGAATAGTGACAGATATAAAGCAACCAACAGTTCCTGCCTCTGGAGAAGAACTGGGTTCGTATGGCCATCAGTTCTCACTGGATACTTAGCTGTGAGGTGCAAAAGATTTTAAATGTTGGTGGGGATGGGTGAGTCTCAGTTTGAGGTCTTCTATTTTACTCCATTTTATGATTAACATGGTTGTTTTTAATTTTAAAATTATACTTATTTTCAACACTCCCTTATAGAGTATTATTCTTCCCTTAGCAGACACAGAAGAAACTGCGTAACTTTGGTTCATAAAAAGATCTAGACTACCTAATGCTACTACTAAATCACATTATTACCAACTACACATATCTTAAGTTATTAGTGCATATTAACCACTTGGTTATAATTTGTAATTCATTACTCACACTATAGAACACCTTGCAGCAGGACACAACTAATGGCCTTATATTGTGGATGAATATGTATAATTTTAAAAAATCAAAACTGCAAGCAGTTTACAAGAAGAAATATTGAATATCTTTAGTCTACAACTTTTTCATTGTATTGTGAAGCTTTTTTATCTTTTGCCAAAACTGTTCATTATTTTCCATTCTCAGAAAATATAACTGACTTTAGCTCAAGCCCAACAAGAGAAACTGATCCTCTTGGGAAGCCAAGATTCAAAGGTATGTATGACTGGCTGTGAATCTCACATTTGAAAAGGCCATTTTTGGTAGGTGTATCAGCCAGTTATTGCTGTGTAAAAAACCACAAATCTTAGTAGCCTATTATAATAATAAGGATTTATTTTTCATGTGTCTGCAAGTCAACTGGGTGTCAGCTGATCTAGGATGTGTTTAGCTTAGTGGTTCTGCTTCTAGCAGCAGGTACAGCTAGGCCTCTTGTGGGTTGGACTCAGGTCCACCCCACATGTGTTTACTCTGATTCCCAGGATGAACAACCAACAGTGACCCAGGGGAAGCCATTTTCGTAACAATGCAAAATCAAGAAAGGGGGTGTCCAAATGCAAAACCACATTTAAAGCTCCTTTTTGTGTCATATCTACCAATATCCATTGGCCAAAAAATGTCACACAGCCAAGATCAAATCAAGGATTGGGGAAGAATACTTCTCCTGTGGACATAAAGAATAGTTTTGAACAACAATCTACCACAGTAGGAGAGATACAATATGACATAGAGCCCTTTTTTTTCTGAAATGTAACATTTGATGAATTTTAATATATGTATACACCCATGAGACCATCATCACAATCAAGATAATAACCCATATATAACTTAAAAGTTTCATCATGTATCTTTGCAATCCCTTTCTCTTATTCCTCCCACTCAACCCCCCAGTGCCTACGTGACAACAGGCCTGCCATACTATAGTATGTACTTTATGAAATTTTATATAAATGAAAACATACAGTATGAACTCTTTTTGTTGTCAAGCTTCTTTTATCAGCATAAATATTTGGAGATTTGTCTATGTTGCTGCATGTATATCAGTAGTCCATTCCTTTTTATTGCTGACTAGCATTCTATTATTTGGATATTCAATAATTTGTTTCTTTAGTAAATGCATTCGTGGCATTGGTATTTCTTTTACATTACTGATAAAGCTATTATGACCATTCATGTACATGTCTTTGTATAGCCATATGCTTTCATTCCTTTGGACAAATACCTAGGAAGGGGTGGCTACATGACATATAAGTGTTTATATAACATTTTAAAAGACTGTTTTCCAAAGTAGTTGTACTGTTTTACCTTTCTATCAGCAGAGATGAGAGTTCTAGTTCCTCCAAATCCTCACCAACATTTGTTATGGTCAGTCTTTTTATTTTAGCCATTTTAATAGGTGTGTAATGGTATCTGATTATGGTTTTAATTTGCAACCACTTAATAACATTGAACATCTTATGTGCTTATTTGCCATCTATATATCTTTTTTGCTATTTCCAATATTTTTGCCCATTTTAAAAAATGGAGTTGCTTGTTTAATGTTGAATTTTGAGAATCCATATTTTCTGGATACAAGACCATTTTTAGATACATACTTTGAAAATATTTTTTCCCAGTGTGTGTCTTCTAATTTTAATGAAGCTCAGTGTATCAACTTTTAATAGAATTCACTTTCTTTAATAGGTATAGAGCTATTCAGAATAGTTTTTCTTTTTCTTTTCTTTTTTTTTTTTTTTGAGATGGACTCTCGCTCTGTTGCCCAGGCTGAAGTGCAGTGGTGTGATCTCATCTCACTGCAACCTCCGCTTCCTGGGTTCAAGTGATTCTCCTGCCTCAGCCTCCCCAAGCAGCTGAGACTACAGGTGCCCGTCACCATCCCCATAGTTTTTGTATTTTTAGTAGAGATGTGGTTTCACCATGTCGGCCAGGCTGATCTCAAACTCCCGACTGCCAGTGATCCACCCATCTTGGCCTCCCAAAGTGCTGGGATTATAGGCGTGAGCCACCACACCCAGCCTGCATTTTATTTTGGGTGTGTAGAACCTTACATTTAATATGGCTATTGATATTGGTACATTTAAATCTTCATCTTGCTATTTGCTTTCTATTTTTACCATCTATTCTTTGTTCCCTTTTTTCCTCTTTGTCAATCTTCTTTTAGGTTTAATCTTTTTTGTTGTCTTATTAACTAATTTTGTTTTATTATTTTAATGGTTGCTTTGTGGTTTATAGTATGTATCTTTAATTTATCACAATCTGCCGTCTAGTGATAATCTACAACTTCACATATAAGAACCTCACACTAGCATAGCTTTACTCCCCTCTTGGCCTTTGGACTATTATTGTCATACATTTTACTTTTACATGTTATATACATTACCGTAAGGTGTTTTTATTTATGTTTAAACAGTAAACTATTTTTTAGAGATAAATAATAAGAAAAACATTGTGTATGTTACCTATGTGTTTACTGTCACTGCGCTTTTCATCCCTTTGTGTGGCTCCATATTTCTGTCGGCATTGTTTCCTTCCTACCTGAAAGACTTCCTTTAATATTTATTTTAGTGTAGGCCTTCTGGCAAATAAATTCTTACAGATTTTGTATGTCTAGAAAAAGTGTTTTGCTTTTAAGGTATTTTCACTACTTATTAAATTCTAAATGATGTCTTTTATTTCAATAATTGAAGATGCTGTTTCAATGCCTCTCACTTGCATTCTTTCTAGTAAGAAATCTGCCACAATCCTTATCTTTGTTGTTCTGTATATAACATGTCTTTTTTTGGTCTGCCTCCTTTAAGGATTTTCTCTTTATCACTTGTTTTGAGAAACTTGATTATGACTGGCATATAGTTTTCTACATTTTTGTTGTTTCTAGGTATCTTTGAGCTTTTTGGATCTATGGATTTAGAAGTTTTATCATATTTGGAAGATTTGGGACCATTATTTCTTAAAATATTTTTTTCTGCTCACCCACTTCTTTACCTCAGGTACTCCAATTACCTGTATATGAGACCACCAGAAATGGTCCACACAGCTCAGTGATGTTCATTATTTTTAATGTTTATCTTCTCTCCCTCTTTTTGGATGTTTTTATTCCTATGTCTTTGAGTTCACTAATCATTTATTCTGCATTATCTTATAGGTATTAATTCTAACCAGTGCATCTTCTATCTTGTAGCTTTCATCTCTAGAAATTTGAATTGGGTCTTTTTTTAATATCATACATGTCTTTACTAATTTTTTGAATATGTGGATTATAGTAATAACTATAATTCTTATCTGATTATTCTAACATCTATGTGAGATCTACATTGGTTTCAAATGATTGATTTTTTTTCTCCTTATTATAGGTAATATTTTCCTATGAATTTTACCTTTTAGGTGCTGGATTTTTTTTTTTAGTTATTCCTAGATTATTCTTGAGTTTTGTTCTGGGATACAGTAAAATACTTGAAGCTACTTGATTCTTTTGAGTCTAGTTTTTAAAATTTATTGGGTGGGACCAGAACTGTGTTTAGTATAGAGCTAATTATTCCCTACTACTGAGGGTAAGACCCAGTGCCCCATAAAGTATGAAGTTTAAACTATGCTTAGGTGGATCAAATTACTTTTGGATATTAGCATAAGCTAAACCTATTCAGTAAGTAAATCAACACCACCCTATATCATGTGCCTCAGAGGCAAGATTTTGAATTTTCCTAGTTTGAACCATCCACATCATGGCTTTCAACCATCCGCTTATAATATGAGACCAAATGTCCTCAAATTATATTTATGAGCTCACTTCTATCTTCTTCATGAGTTTCAAAAATGTTAAATATCAAGGGTCCTCTCTCTCGTAGGACCTCATGTGCGATACATCCAAAAGCCTGACAACAGTCCCTGCTCCATTACTGACTCTGTCAAACGGTTCCCCAAAGAGGAGGCCACAGAGGGGAATGCCACCAGCCCACCACAGAACCCACCCACCAACCTCACTGTGGTCACCGTGGAAGGGTGCCCCTCATTTGTCATCTTGGACTGGGAAAAGCCACTAAATGACACTGTCACTGGTAAGATCATGGCATGAGGACTGTTATGGTGGGAAGCTTTGATAACAAGATACCCTGGGAGTGGGGTACCCTGGGTCAACGTTGACATGTGAAGCATACCTGGGGAGGAGCCAAAACTAGCAGTTTTGCTGCCTTTAAGGCACATTATTGTCAACAATGTCATAGGATGAGAAAAGATCATCTTTGTCCTTGTTATGGGCTCCCTGTTAATTTAGTAAATCTCCTCAAGCTGCATTCTTTCCATCTCCTCTCAGAACTCTTTTTCACACAATGAAGAAGAAGCTAGTCTTTCATTATCAAGAAAATTACATTGCTGATTAATTTAAAACTAATTTTCCTTTCACCAACCCAATTTCT
Organism: Gorilla gorilla gorilla; assembly: GCF_029281585.2. Classification (NCBI taxonomy): domain Eukaryota; kingdom Metazoa; phylum Chordata; class Mammalia; order Primates; family Hominidae; genus Gorilla; species Gorilla gorilla. The sequence continues at coordinate 111,604,137 of NC_086017.1, read as the reverse complement.
AATTGACCTAGAACTTTCTAGCAGACTAAAGGTTACTTCAACTGTCTTAGGATAAATAAAAACAAAAATTCTATTCCTGATCAATTTTCTGCTCATCTTAAGAAATTTTTATTCTGTTACCACCCACCAATTCCTCTAAAAATGACTGTGAAAACTAAGAAACCCCAAGATACTCTGAATTTATTATACAACAGTCTGATTCTCCATAACGAAGAGGATAGTCAAACGAGAGGAGGATGAAAAAAGACTAGCAAGCTAAATCAGCTAGAGGATATAGCAAATAGCATGGTAAGTGAATTCCTGCCACCCAAGTTCCTGCCATGTACCTGGTGCAGGCAGGCAGGGAATAGAGGGGTCAACTAAGAGGCCATCAGGAAGAGAGAGGAGCAGTGCACAGGACCAGGTAGCGCATGCAGGGACTCAGGATCTGCCAAAAACATTTCCTACTGCACATGGAAAACAGCAGCTATGTCTCCTCAGACAGAACCATTGGATCTGGGCAACTTCCAGTGTAAGCGGCTTATCTTAACTAGCTTTACCACGTTTTGTGAGTTTCCCTTTCTCATGCAAAGCTAGCCTTTGTTTTGAGAAAGAACCCACTGCTACCCATGGTTCCTGGAGATTTTCCTAGTCCTGCTTCTTTCCTTGGGACTGTGCTAATAGGTACTACAAATATCTAAAAATCAATTAATCTCTCAGTACTGATTATCTACATCCATTAAAATGTCTAAAACTCTTCATATACTGTGCTAGTAAGGAGTTCCTGTGATCATCTGAGGCTTAGTTCTCATGAAACTAAATGATCTATAAAATTTCATTTGCCTTAAAGATACGGAACATTGAGTTGGAACTGGTTAATCTAATACATTTAATTATCGAATACTCATCAACTTGGATATATTCATAATATCCGATGTAACTTTATTAAGCTGAAGAATTGGCCTTTCTGATTGTATAAATGTTTAATCTCAAAAAATCATGGATAGAGTATACTTTATCCATCTAACCAAACTGCTTTTGTAATGCTGTTACTAAATGTTAATGAGTTGCTTGAGATCTGTCACATGATACAGAGGACTTATAACAATTTTCATGGACAAGGATCACATGTCTTTAGCTGCAGAATTTCCTAAATAGAATTAAGTTCGTATTTAACCATAGTTCACCTAGTCCGTATTTAAACATTAGACCATTTGCCCTAAAATCCTGTTGGTTTTTCATTCCATTTTGTTTTAGTGTTCCCTTAAAAACCACTTGATTTCAAAAGCGATTGTTTACAAACCAGCAGCTCAGATAATATAGAGATTAATTCTTATATCTCTTGAACTGACTTTACAAAAAGGAACTGAGATATAATAGAGTTATATCTATTCTTCCCCGAGTTGGCTTCTTTCTTTGAGTTGATGGTGACACATATTCACCTCCAGTGAAGACATCCAGCTTCAGTTGCTTCTACATGTCCTTTCTATACTGAAGTAGAAAAAGGTACACCCAAAAAATTGGCCATAGCCTGGATCCTTGGGCAACTTCAAGTTGTTAGTTATAAGCATCATAATCTGATAGTCCAAGAGCATGCTGACACAGATTTAAATCCCAGACCAGCTTTATTTTAGATATGCAACTTGTGTATAAAATTAGACTGTTTGAGCCTTAGTTTCCTTAGGTGTGATAATAATAATCCTCATTGTTATCAATTTATCCTGAGGAGAAAAATAAGATATTTGAATATGCAGCATAAACTAGAAATTGTTAATGTTTATCGGTAGGAGCAATTTTTGTAATGGTGGATTTACGAAAAGGTATTAGCACTTGAAAGGATTAAAAAATGGGAAATATATATTTATAAAGCACAAGACAAATGTATATTCAAAAGCTACAATCGTGAAATTCCAAATGTCTTTTTAATTAGGAAGAAAGCTTCTAGATCCATTTTGAGAATTCTGATCTTCCATTAAAAAATATTATTAAATCAGCTTTTAAAACTTGAGCCAGGCCGGGCGCAGTGGCTCACGCCTGTAATCCCAGCACTCTGGGAGGCTGAGGTGGGCGGATTACGAGGTCAGGACATCAAGATCATCCTGGCTAACACGGTGAAACCCCGTCTCTACTAAAAATACAAAAAATTAGCCGGGTGGGGTGGCGGACGCCTGTAGCCCCAGCTACTCCGGAGGCTGAGGCAGGAGAATGGAGTGAACCCGGGAGGTGGAGCTTGCAGTGAGCCGAGATGGCGTCACTGCACTCCAGCCTAGGCGACAGACCGAGACTCCGTCTCAAAAAAAAAAACAAAAAAAAAACTTGAGCCAAATGGAAATCAGAGAAGACATGCAATAGAAGTTTCAACTACTAAAAGGCAGGTTTAATATTAAGAAGAATGTCATACAGTTGAGGAATGTCCCAAGCCAAAGATGCTTTCTGAAGGTGGTTGCTTTGGTGCATAACCAACTGGAGTGTCATATAAATTGTTCTTCTGGTGATTTAGCAGCACGTGAACCTTTCCTATTGGAATCTTAAAATTTTTCTAGTCATATTTTCAAACCACAACTCAAGGATGATAAATAATAATAAAAGCAGCATAATAATAGGTACCACCTGTTGAACAAAATCCATGAAAAATACTATCAAGGCACTTTCCACCTGTACCCAATTTAATCCCCATAAGCAGTAGTATGAAGAGATATTATTAACCTTCCACGGATGGGAGGACTGAGACCAAGTTCAAGGCAAGTGGCTTAATTTGTCTCTTTCCATTAATCTGTTTGGTTTCCTTTTTTTTTTTCTTAATCAATTTTACTTGCATTTTAAGTCCTTCCATCTTTTTCTAACAAATATCCCTTCACAGTTGAGGAAAAAATATAAAATGGACAGATTTTAATTCAGAATTCTCTCCCTTCCTCTCCCTTTCCAGTCCGTTCGGAGAGCCAGCTGAGAGATAGTTTTGGATCAAAAGAAGTCTCAGTGACAGCACTAGATAACAGTCATCAGTACTTTAATAGCTGCACCGATAGTATCCAGAAACCACGGCCACTGTCTTCCAGTTTAATTTTTAATTTTTGGAAGAATGGTCATACAAAATTGTTCAGAAAAAATCCTCCTCCTCTTGGGGTATTTTAAATATGCAATGAAAAATCTTCCTAAGGCTGGGCGCAGTGGCTCACGCCTGTAATCCCAACACTTTTGAGAAGCTGAGGTGGGTGGATCGCTTGAGCTCAGAAGTTCAATACCAGCCTGGGCAACATGGCAAAACCCTGTCTCTACAAAAAATTAGCTGGGTGTGGTAGTGCGCTACTCGGGAGGCTGAGGTGGGAGGATAGCATGACCCCGGGAGGTGGAGGTTGCAGTGAGCCTCCCCAACAAAAAAAAAAATCCTCCCCAAATATGAATTGGTGAATTGGGGTCTATCTGGGTTATTCTAGTTTTTTATTTCCAATGTTCATCTCATACCACTGGGCTCAGTGCTAACAGCAGAAATCCCTAATATAATTTGCCAGATCTTTGGCAGCCTTTTCACCTTGTCTGATGTCCAGTACTTGCATATTTCTTCATATTAATGGAGCTGATTTTGAGTGGGGTTTATTGTTTGGGTTTTTGGTTCTTTTTTAGTCCTCTGTATCATCTCATCACATGCATTAAGCTAAGTCCCAAATGAGAGCAGAGAAATCCAATGAACAAATGTGTAAATGGCATTCCCTTAAATTTCTTTCCCTTTTGATGAGCCCTGCAAGTTCATAGAAATGTGCCTTTAAGTGAAATTTAGGCAGACCTCTATGCAGACTTTAAGGACATTATTTTGTTTTTCAATACAAGGAAAATAATCAAGGGAGCATAACTTATGTAGGCAGTGAGTACAAAAACCAACTACTCCTATAGTTCAAAATAATGAGCTATAGAAAAGTAGAGTTTATTATTTGATTAGCTGCTATTTGGTGCTGTGATGCTCAACTGAAAGAAGTTTTCTGCAGCAATACCATGTATCCAGTAGCCTTTTCCCCAACTATATTCTAAAGCCCGTAGAGCAGAGAACATGTCTACTCAGGCACCACTCCTCCTACAGTGCTTTCCCCAAATGGGGCTTTGCAGCAGCGGCAGACTATCTGACTCACCTAACAAAATCAAAGGCTATGTATCCACAGCAACCACAGGCACGGCATGGGTCTTCACCAGTTACCAGGTCTTCCTTTGCCTCTGGTAAAGGAAATGCGGAAATAGTCAATGAACAAATCCCAAAATGCTTCTGGAGCCTTCATGTGCTGACCATCCCCATATGGAAATTGCCAATGTGTAAGATCAATATGTCTCTAGAACTTCAATCTTAATTGCTTACTTTATGTAAGTGGCTTTTTTATGCTATTAGCTTCAGGAGCAATTAAATCAGCCAAGAAATAAAAACAAGTATCTGTTGGCTTCTTTCGCTTTACAGAATATGAAGTTATATCCAGAGAAAATGGGTCATTCAGTGGGAAGAACAAGTCCATTCAAATGACAAATCAGACATTTTCCACAGTAGAAAATCTGAAACCAAACACAAGGTAAGCCACCAGTGCTATTCCAGGTAAATTTTGAGAGTGCAAAAGTTATAACCACAACAAAGGAAAGAAATGATAATCATCTTCTCTGTCTTGAGGGTGGCTCTAGCTTCCATTTCACTCTTGGGTTTTCTATATATAGCACTAGATACCTGGAGTCATGTTTTGCAAATACTTGAATTACTGGTGGGTTTAAAATTGCTGACAAGGTGGTCTTGTTAATTAACAGTATTACATCTTTAAAAAAAACATTTGATACCAAATGTTGATATTAAATACAAAAATAAAAGTCTGTGGACCAGTGACAACTGGACTGTGCATAATGTAAACTAGATGGGAAGCACCAAAAAATTAAAATGCTGGAAAGGAGAGGGCAAGAAAAGGAAAGTCTTGTGACAAAATGTAGGTGAAAGTTTTTAAGAGTTAATACTTAAAATACAGACTAGTCTCAGGCACAGCAATTCTTTGCTTTGGGACCTTTTATCATGGATAAAATGAAATAGGGTTTTGACAAGAGTTACATATCTTTAACATTGTTGTTTGATAACTTTTCTAAGTATCCCTGTTTATTACACATTGATACCAGGTTGTTCATATTGCTGTACAGTTTTGTGATTCTTTTTTCAATTTAAAATATCCAACACTTTATTAGTTCATTTTATTACTGAAAGAAAAATAAGTGTCTTAGACATTTCTAGAAATGTAGTAAGGAAGTTCCAAGTTTTTTTTTTCATAATGTTCACATTGTCATCAATTGATTGAATTGAATTAGTTATTGATAGTGACACTCAAAAGAGTCTATTTTGGCTCTGACAGTAGGGAGACTCTTCTAATCTTTTTGTAGAAAAGAGAGGACCATCTAATTCACTACAGGCAGTTCACTGTGTATAAACTAGTCCGATACTGCAAAAACAATACTTCTTTCACAAGCATGGGGTTTTTCTTTAAAGTTCTCTATTTTAAGATACATTTTACAACTGCTAATTTTCTTAAAAGACTTTTAGCCAAAATAAGCATATGTCAGTAAAAGCCCATTTGCTCTTTGTTCTGTTTCCTTAGCATTTCCTTAGATCGAGAGGGGGAGAAAGCCTGTTTTGCCATAATATATTTGAAGGAATGAGTGAAAGAAAAGGTCACTTAATTTGGACTTTTTAATAGGTGAATTTGTGCTTATGAAAGTTGGCTTTTCTTATCCGTTTTCTGCTTTTTATTCCACTTAATAAAAAGTGACTTGTAAAGTACAAGACAGTCATTGAAAGGCATCCAGTTTCTAAATGTTCACTGTGGTTTTTTTCTGAATTGGACTGTCCTCAGATCTTCTCACAGTGCACTTATTAGCTCATGATCTGAATGTTGAATACAGTTATTTCAGTATCATTTTAAACCCAATTTGTTTGTAAAAGGTTTGCATTTGCATTTCCATTCAGCAAACATTAAGTATGGCTACACACACGAATAAACATGGTGGCTGCCCTTGAACTCAAGGCTAGAGGAGAGGCAGTTAATGACCAAGGATTCTACACAAAGTAGCGAGAACTCTGAATGAAGCATGCCCAAGGTGCTATGGGATCCCAGGGTGGGAGGCACTACACAACGTCATCGGAAATTAGCAAAATCCTCCTGAAGAAGGTGACACCTGGTCTGAGGCTTGAAGGATGAGTGGGAAGGAGCTAGCCAGGTGATTATAGGGAAAGAGAGTGTTAGAATAGTGTATGTCAGTACACGGAGGGCCAAAATGGCATGGTTGTGTGCAGTGAAAAATAGGCTATTTTTACCTCGGCATGAGTAACGATAAGTGGATGGGAGGCAAAGGAAACAGTGGGAAGCCAGGGTGGAGAGGGTCTTATAAGCCAGATCAGGAGATACGGAGACTCTGAAGGGTGGTAATTGGGAGGATGACTTGCTCCCACTTTTCATTTGCGTTTTCATTCTGGCTTTTAGTCGGAATAATCTCTTTTAGTATTTGAGCCTGTTTATATTGAGCAACAGTTGCTGGAATAAATCTAACAAAAAATAACTTTTTGTTCATGTCTTGGCAAGAGTGCCATTTGGGTATCTGACCTGCCTGGTGACGTAGGTAGAGAAAAGTGCCCCAGGGCTAAGATGCATTTTATTCTGTAATCACAGGTCATGGGGCTCACATGTAGCTTCTGGTTGTAATTGTTTTAGGACTCATTCTAGCTGTTTCTAGAAATTGCTTCACACTGAAAGACAGTATGGCCCTCTTTATCCCACCCTCATTATATGTCCTGTTTATTGCTCCTGTCTTTCGTCAGTGGGCCTTCTGAGGAGGACCCCTAAAACCTATCCTTACCTCAAGACTAGCAAAGCCCAGAGGAGTGCCTGTCTAGATTTTTTCTTTTTTTTTTTTTTTTTTTTTTTTTTTGAGACAGAGTCTTGCTCTTGTCACCCAGGCTGGAGCACAATGGTGTGATCTCGGCTCACTGCAACCTCTGCCTCCAGGGTTCAAGCGATTCTCCTGCCTGAGCCTCCAAAGTAGCTGGGATTATGGGCACCTGCCACCACACCCGGCTAATTTTTTTGTATTTTTAGTAGAGATGGGGTTTCTCCATGTTGGCTAGGCTGGTCTCAAATTCCTGACCTCAGGACTAACCCGCCTCAGCCTCCCAAAGTGCTGGGATTACAGGTGTGAGCCACCACGCCCGGCCCCTGTCTAGATTTAGCTTTGGGAAAAAGCAATGTTAAATCAAGTTTAGGGCCTTCTAAATGAGGATCCCATGCCGAATTTTACCACTGGCACTAATTTGAGGCCATTCAGTGTGTCTATTATATGTGGCTTACTTAACATTATTTTAAGAATTTGGTATGGTTCAGTGAAATCCATCAGGATATCAAAATCATTAATTTTCATATAAATGATTTGGCCAGGATTATATTGGTAGTCCCTAACTAATGGATCATGACTTAGGAGTTGTAAATCAGTAGTCTGAAGTAAAGAACATTTTTGCATTTGGGGAAAAATATAATACATATGGATGTAAAGGTGCTTTCATGAACACTGTTTAGTCCTCAGTATGTGAAACTTTATGGTGGTCAAGGAGTTCAATAGATCCTAGCCTCCGATGAGCCTCTGAATGAATTTCACATCTCTTTTACCAGGTATGTCGGAGATTCAATGAGCAAAAATGTTCGGGGTGAAATATTAAAATATATTGAAATCTCCATTAGAAAAAATGAATTATGGAAAAGTAAAATGAGGTAAATTATTTCAATTAGAGATTTCTGAAGCCTAAAAGTATCTGGGGAAACAAAAGTAACACCTGTTAAATAATTGGAGAGCATAAAAAAAGCATACCAAGTAAGTGTAGGATTGATACCAAAGTTCTGTGATTTAGGAGAGAACGCTTCATAGAATACTTGAGACTAGAATTTGATAAAGAATAGGATGGAAGGGGTAAGCCAACAAGGAAAGGAAAAATAATGACACTATTTTTCTTTCTCATCAAATCCATATACATGATTTAGGTGACACACAAGTAGTTCTCAAACTTACTATTGATAGCAAGGCTACAGCCAGAATAATAAAATCACTAGTGTCCAAATAGTATGAAAAGCTTTTTTCATACTACCTTAAGTTGTTAAGGCAAGGTTTCTTTCCATTGTGTTTCTTCTACCCAACCATGATCCAAGATTAACACTAATAAAATACACCATAAAATAAAGAGGAAGTATGTACAGGATGCAGCCACCACATGGCTCTTGTTAGCTGTAAAAAAAAAAAAAAAAACTCATCATATTTCAATGCTTGGAAGAAATTTGGAATCAAAGTGTATGGTAAAATTGAATTTTTGAAATAGATAAACTTTGAATTATAGCTGTTAAAATTCCCTCATGAGGTTCTGGAATTCCCTATTTGAATAACTGGAAGATGGATCAAAGCTTCTGAAAGAATTATTACAGCAACACTAGGAGATATATGTAAATCATTTATTTTAGTAGCATTTTCCATCACTTGTCCTGACTAAAAAACATGAGATCTGAATTCAGATGATAATTACTGGCTAAACTTTACATACAGACATGGGTGGAGTAGAGCTTCGTGTTACAACACTTAACCCAGGAGAAACAAGGCAGGGATTAGAGATCTATAGAGTGCTTTTGTTAGAAATTCTGAATGCTCACACCCTAATCCTGAAACAGAGTGACAGTGGAGTATTCCCCTACCTTTCCTTTCACAGTGTATACCAACCTTCTCCTGCTTGTTTTCATGACATAAGCAGGTTTTTATCTAGCCTGCCAGAAGCTCAAAAAATTGTCCAAAGGACCATCCAGCAGCTGTTTTGCTAATGGTAGAGTTTAGCTCCACACCTGGCATTAGACATTCTTGTCAATAGAGAGCCACATGGCTGTTCTAGGGCGCTGGGTGCAGCTCCAAAGGTGGCCTTAAGGGGCCTCCCCAGCCTGGCTACCAGCTGCAGTGCACTGTGGTTACATATGTGCACAGGGAAGGGGGTGTCATTTGTGGGGAGATGTGATTGTTTTAGTCAAATGATGCAAAAGAGATGTTAACACAGGCAAATTTCATCTCTTTAGGGGATCCCTCTCTCACCCCTTACTCCTAAAATAAAAAAATTGTAGATATTGGTATCCAGCTGAATCAGTACTCATCTACCCTCCCCAGTATTTACTTTCCATTTATTTCTAACCTAGAAGTTCTCTTCTAACAGAAAACCAAGTACTGTATGTTCTAAGTGGGAGCCAAATGATGAGAACACATGGACATAAAGAGGGGAACAGCAGACACTGGGGTCCACTGAAGGGTGGGAGAAAGGAGAGGAGCAGAAAAATCAACTATTGAGTGCTAGGCTTTGTATCTGAGTGACAAAATAATCTGTACAACGAACTCCTGTGACATGAGTTTACCTATATAACAAACCTGCACCTGTACCCCTAAAATGAAAATTTAAAAAAAAAACCCTCTCTGCCATACAATTACCCAAGAATACCAATCCTCTGTGTGTCTCCTTAGGCAATGTATGCCTCTTGTTAAACTAAAAGAAAAATATTAAGAGCCTCTCCTATCTAGAGCAAACCACTTTGCAAAGACCACTATGATTAGCTTTAGTTCTGCGAATAGAGCAGCTGATAAAGTATGTCTTACTAAGTCTTGCACCACTGCTTATTGGGACAGTGAGTGTGGATTATCGTTCTCTTAAGTCTCCTCCAGCTCTAAAATGATATAATTCTGTGATATTCAAAGCCATGCATAGAGTCGGCCAGAGAACTGGAACTGAAAACTAAAACCTAGGTCAATCCCATAACAAGCAGAATTGTCCCAGTAAACATTTTTTTTTTTTTTGTCTTTAAATCTCTGTCTGCAGTCTGCAATTTGTTTTCAGATGAATTGTTTTTAGCACACATTTTGATAATCCACTGATGGACGGAGTTCTTCCTAATGAACTGGCTGGGCAAATGGATGAACACACACAATCACTGCACACTGAAAAAGCCCTTTAATCCTACTCTTCTCTTCCAATGAACTCACCTCTCTCCTTACTTTACTGAAAAATTAAAGAATTCATTGTGTGTGCCAGACTTACATGTGGTCTAATAATTTCCTATGGAAAATGTACTGTCTAGTAATTGAGATAAATCAAATTCACTTAATCTGCTCAAGTACTTTCACTGACCTCTGGCTTGGGAGGATTTTGAAGAACAAATCTTCCTCTAAGACTGAAACTTACCAAAGTATCCTATAGCTGGCAGCAATGATAGTTTGGGACTGTTGTTCTGTTGATTTAATAAAATGTTGGCACTGGTTAGCTGGAATAGACACAGCAATTTCTTATACACTGTCAATCTGGCTGAATGATGCAGGCATGTGGAATAGCCATTATACCCTTTTCATAGTGTTTCTGTGAAATTCTAGTCTCTGCATATTCTGTATTAACTTTTCAACATCTCTTCTTATGGGTTTTGTAGAAAGGAGTAAAATAAGCTACCAAAGCGTCAGGCATTTTATTTAGTTTGTGGTAGGTGTGGGCAGCAGCAGACCAATTCCTTCCTTGTTGAAGAAGAAATTGACTTGATTGCTCAGTCTGACAACTTTTCATGGGGCAGAAGGACAGCTACCTAAAAGTACGTAACTCCACTAGTCTATAAAGAGAACAATTATTCCCTCTCACATAACCATATAGTTTTTATTTTTCTTTGCTATTGCTTGGCATTTAGGAAGGGAGTGGAAGAAAGTGATAACAGTACCACAGAATTAGAGTACAGCCCAACTCTGGAATTTGTGTCCCCACAGAAGCGGGGGAACACAAAAAAATGCCCCTTATGGCATAAGAGCCAGCTAGTTTATGACCCCACGACTACTGATACCCTGATTTAGCCTTATTTTGTCTTCTGAGTGCCCCCTTGGCTCTCCCCTCTTGCTCCTTATCTGTGTTCCCAGATCAGCATAATAACTTTACATGTGGCAGGTATCCAGAAATGCTTACCATAATCCTTCAGTGTCCTTGCAGTCAAGCTTTCCTAAACTGATGAGTCTCCTTTCCCATGTTGAGCAGTCCTTCCTCTTTTTTTCTTATTCTACTTGTCCATTTATCTCCCTCTGAACCTTCACCTGAATGGGGATCAAATATTTCACGACTACACTAGGGGTAAAAATCGGCTAAACAACTCAAACCAACAGCTATAGGGTGGACTTTCTATATAAAAAACAGTTTGCTTGAGGTTTGTAAGACTTTTGTTAGAATGAAAACCAACTTTTTAAATCAGTAAGGAGTATGTAACTAAAAAGTTTATTAAATAATGAAAACTTTACCTCAGTTCTAAATAGGCAAGAAATAGAAGGAAAAGATTATAGAAAGGATCAAAAGGGGGTAGGGAATGGCAAGCGTCTGCTCCACCCAGACCTGAAGGTTATGCTTGAGGATATTACCTCTTCCACTAAAGAAGAAATCAGTCTCAGGCTAGAAGCCTACAGGTTGGAGGTTCTTGTCTCTTAACAGTTTTGCTCATGAGCCACAGGTCACACTTTTTGAAATCCTAGTTTTTCACTTTTCAATGAACTGATCTATGTTTTTTTGTTCTCATGCTGATTTTTACAGCTGCTCTCAAACTGTTGGTGTCAAACAATACCCTCTATTATGCCACTCTTCTGAGATAATGCTTTTTAGTGCTTTCTAGACTCAATGAAATATTAATATAACATTTTTTCTTAGCCTATGGATCTATGTTGATGGCAGGCAGAAAGGTTTACCTGTTAAATTTTCGATCTTTCCAATAACCCATGGGCTATGCCCTTATTATAAACTTCACAAGCAAAAAGCAAGTGTGTGGCCATAGAAGAGTTCTGCCTTGAGAGTTCTATGGCAGTGTTTGTCAAATTCCCCAATAACAGAAACTCTTTAAAAAAAATTATCTAGAGATACAAATATGATACTAGTGAATACTTATAACTACTATGTGTCAAGCACCTTGCTTTTACATGCATTCTCATTTAATCCTCACAGATGCTTTTATAGCCCCCGTGAAGTTATAATTACTATAATGAATAGTATCCTCACAAATAGCATTATCCTCATTTTTATGTATGAGTAAACTGAAGCTCAGAGAGGTTAAGTTACCTTAAAAGTCACACATTAGTGAGCTGTGAATCTTTCTGGTTCTAGAACCCATGTTTTTAACGCCCCCTGGATCATGCTGCCTCCTGATGGGGATGCGCGGGGAAGATTGTTTTTTTTTGTTTTTTTTGGAGGGGATTTACACCTACCCAGGTAGAATCAGGCATGGCATTCTGTGAGGCTTTATTTACCTGGCTTGTCCTAGATGGGGCCAAAAGGCTTGACAGCATTGATCATCTGGACTGCATTCCATTTAGATATTCATTTTGATGTGGTGGGTCTTATAGTTCTTTAATTTTCATCAGAGATATATGTATAGTTTTAAAATTAATTAAATTATCACAAAAGCATCTCTTCCCTATTGCTAAATTTGGTTCCCCAGATGCAAATTTTTTTACCGTTTTGTCCATTACTTCTGTCAATTAAATCCCTATGTCTAGACTGACCTTTTCACAAGATGCTCAAATACTCCAGTCATTTCTTTGTTCTATTTGTTGTATGTTTTTAATGGCAACATCTCTTTTGGAATTCCTATACATCCTTTGCCTCTGTTTTGAATCCCAATTCCTGCATCACAAGACTTCTTCCTTGTTTACTCCATTACTTTGTAGCACTAAACAAATAAATCTTGAGGAAAAGTTATAAAAGGCAATATTTTTGAGTCCTTACATGTTTCAAAAGTTGTTTTACTTTGATACTATTCTTTAGCTGGACATATTAGGATATAATGAAGACTTTTGAAGGAATTGTTCTATTTTCTAACTTCCAGTGTTACTGTTAAAAAGTCAAATGTCATCCTGATTCTGGATCCCTTGAATGGGACCTACTTTCTTCTCAGTTTTGAGGACTTGTCTTTATCACCCCAGTACTCTGAAATTTGTAACTCATGTTTTAGTCCTTTTTCTTCTATTCATTTTGCTGGGCAGAGTAGGTCTTTTCAATCTGGAAACTCTTGTCTTTCAGTACTGGGAAATTTATTACACAGTTTCTAGGATAATTTTCTATCTCCTTTCCTTTCCTTTCTTCTACAATTCCTGCTAGTTGGGTACCATATTCTCTGAAATAATTCTCCAACTTTCTTTTCTCTCATTTTTTCATCTCTTTGACTTTTTGTTCTAGTATTTGTAAAATGTCCTCAACTTTATCTTCCAAAACTTCTATTTGAAGTTTCTTACTTCAAATAACTGTTTCCTGAAACTTTAAATTTTATTTTCTATGTACAATCAATATTGAGACATTTCTTAGACCTATGATATCATGTCATTCATCTGTGACAAAATGTGCTTCTTCAGAAAAAATTTTACCAACACGAATAATTTTTGTTATATAGGGTTTAATCAGACCAAAACAAAAATGTGCCTTTCAGTTCCCATGTTAATTAAATTTAGTGCAAAATAATTTCTTTGAAACTTGTCGAATATCACAAAATATTGGCCAAAAAAAAAACCCAAAAAGTATATTGTATATGTGGCATGCTAAAAATGGAGCTTAAGTGTACATAACTGTGAAATAAAAAGACATGGAGACAATTCCAGCAATCAGACTTGGCCAAAGCACAGGGCTTTTGGCAATGGCCTGAAACGAATGTGGAATGCACTGCCCATTTGAATCAAAGTCCAGATGGCTATGATTTCTTTTTTTCCATTTTCAGTTCACTATAGTTCTATGGGCTTTTTTGTTTTGTTTTGTTTTCAGGCCTCTTAGCAAAAATTTAATCTCTGGAAAATATTTCATGTGAAAATACCCCCTATGTGTGTGATTTCTGTAGATGACAAAGGTGTTTTTGTATCAACAATCTCTCATTGCAAATGACAATGACAAAGGCATGTGCCACCATGCCCAGCTAATTTTTGTATTTTTAGTAGAGACAGGGTTTCTCCATGTTGGTCAGGCTGGTCTCAAACTCGGGACCTCATGTGATCTGCCTGCCTCGGCCTCCCAAAGTGCTGGGATTACAGGCACGAGCCACCGCACCCGGCCAGTTTTAAAGTTTTGAAAAGCAAAAACAGTAACAGTACAAGTGTTTTGAGCCTCATTGCTCTCAGCTGAAAATTAGGGTAAGATTTATCTCATCAGGGTTTACGTGTGGTGTATTGCTTTATATATGTAGAATGTCTAATGCATCTGATACATAGTAAGCATTCAGAAAATGGTTGCCATTGTTGTAGCACTATAATCTGTTCTTAGATACTAGCAGTGTTAATACCTCAGTGATCAAGAAACTGACTCAAATTTTTTTTCCTGCTCATTTAGTACCATCCATACCAAACTGACAGCTGTCATCCATTTTTCACTTGTTTATAAAATATCTATCTTTTGTGCATTCTGCATTCTTATTTAATTATAAACTTCTCAAAGATGAAATTTATCTCCCAAAAGCCTTGAGCAAATCTGAAACTCTCAAAATATTACCAGCTGACTCAGGTTGACTTTTGAATCCAATGTTCTTTCACTGCCAAGTCCACTTGCTGCTGAAAGGAAATCTTAATTTCAGGCAAATGGCAAATTGCTTTACTGTTTACATTTCTTTAAAGGATTTGCTTTGCTTACATATTTTATGAATAAAAATTGCTAATACTGCACAATAATTTGATGAATAATTCTTAAGGATACAATCAACGGAACTTATAATTCCAAGGGACCTAGGGTTGTTTGGGGGTTTTGTTTAACAAAAGGTTAAGGGACTGGCCGATATGAATTTGGGATATGGAGGGAGAGAAATGCCTGTGTTTGTGTTTCTGCTCTTCATAAGGCAACATTACCATGCCTGTTTCCTGGAGACATCATAGAATCCTGTGATCCACAGAAGACCCAAGTTCCAGGCGATACAACTAGGAAGTCCTTGCAAAGAAACATTTATGTGTATCTATTCCCATAGCTTAGTCTACAGTTAAATAGACTAACTATAGCTTAGTCTAGTAGTTCTCAAACTTCAGTGGGCACATGACTTACCTAGGGAAGTTATAAATTCTTACCTGAATCTCCTCAAAAATTGCTTCAATACCTAGAGTAGGACAAGATACTTTCACCACTGCCACCCTATGATGTGATTCTGACATAAGTAGTTCAAACCCCACAGTGAGGAAGATGGCCTAAGTCCAGGGTTATACTCAGGGTTGGGATAACAGAAAATAAAATGGAATCTTGCCACTTCTTGGCCCCAGGAAGTAGCTGAGACATCTTAAAGAAACAGGCTCCTTGTTACTGGAATTAGCCTTTGTCTATCATATACCACTTTCTTATATGTCTCTTAACCTGCCAAGTCATTTGTACTAATTGGGAGATTTTTAAAGACAACCATCCTTTTTATTAACTTAATGCTTACTCAAACATTAGACAAGCTGTTCAGAGAGTAAAACTAAGAAATCATTTTTCTTTCCTCAACCTGCTTCTGGAACATAGGTTACCATTCACTGTCATAATTTCAAAAGGATGTCAGTATAGTGGATGTCCGTATAATAGGGCAATGTTGCCTCCTAGCCCTCAAGAATGTATTACAAGTATTTTTTTATTTTCCCTTAAACAGTTATGAATTCCAGGTGAAACCCAAAAACCCGCTTGGTGAAGGCCCGGTCAGCAACACAGTGGCATTCAGTACTGAATCAGGTAATTACATCAACAGTAATTCCCAAAAAGGATGTAAAAGGGCCACAGTGGAGCAATGTTTTGCGTAGGAAGTTTGTTTGAAACCCACTACATGTACTGTTTCTTGAATTTCTAAAAACCCATTTGTGGGAAAAAGCAAATTGATGAAGGTTTAGAGAAACACCATGCATATTTTTCCTCACTTAAAGACACATCAGTTTAATTTAAAAAGCATAATGAATCTATACTCTTCCAAAAAGCTAGTCAATGAATGCTCCCCTGTATGCCTAGAATGAAAATACCAGTGAGTACATCCACAAAGGGAACCCATGATAGTTTAATAACAGCTGTCAAACTTCCCAATTAGACCTTACAAGCTCCAATTCCTTAATGAGATACATCTGCACATACAGCATTAATATTTGCATAATTTTTATACCAACTGTAGTTCATGGCATCTTGGTGATTTTTACCATGAAGTTTTTCTATCAAACTAAAAGCAGCAGCTTTTGAAATTCAAGTGAAAGCTGGAACAGCGACAAATGTTCCTAAGTACTCAAATTACATGTAACAGATACAGCTGAATACCTACCAGGCAGGAGATTATTCAATCAAGAACAATTTCCAAAACAAAGCAAACTTTCAAATTCAATCCTTAGCAAAAGAGTACCATTTTGCAAATAAGACTTCTTAACCCATCATCTTCACCATGCCACTGGAATGTTGGGGTTTTACCTAGTAAGGTCTGACTTTTGTATTTATTTCTCCTCAGCGGACCCAAGAGTGAGTGAGCCAGTTTCTGGTAAGTACCTGTCTCAATGAGACACAACTACATGCTTTTCTAAATTTATTCAACTGAACAGGCATGGCAGAATCTGAATCATGATTTCGTGTTTTTCCACTTAGTCTTCTTATAACACCAAACAGGTGTGAATGTTTACCTACACATTGTACAACACTGAGGACCCATGATGTTCTGGGAACAAGTTGGACATTTTGAAATTTGCTTTCACTCATGCACCAGGCTTATTACTGTTTAATAAAACAGCCAGTGTAATCCCAGCACTCTGAGAGGCTGAGGTGGGAGGATTGCTTGAGCCCAGGGGCTGGAGACCAGCCTGGCAACGTAATGAGACTCCCTCTCTACAAAAAATTTAAAAATAAAAAATTAGCTAGGCATGATGATGCACACCTGTGGTCCTAGCTACTTGGGAGGCTGAGGTGGGATGTTCACTTGAGCCCAGGAGGTTAATGCTACAGTGAGCCATTATCCAGCTTGGGCAACAGAGTGAGATCCTGTCTCAAAAAAAAAAAAGATATAACACCCTCATTTCCACTTTTAATAACAAGTCATATTAAAGCAGTTGTCTAAATTTTATAACATGCTACAAAAAAGAAACCTAAATTTGCTCCTAAATGACACTGTCTACATCCAGCTCTGCAGAGGCTATTCAACACCTAAACACCTTAACATACTGCTCTCAGATTTATCTATTGACAGAAACTTACTCTGGGGTTTACTTGTTTAAATCCTTCTAATATTTTTGGCTCCAGTATTTAGCATGGGGGGAAAAAAAAGGTATCAGCAAGTTGACAAATTTTGTAAACTGATTTCTTGAAGTATCTGACCCAAGAGTCAGATACTAAACTCAAACTGTTTTCCTTTTGTAGCAGGAAGAGATGCCATCTGGACTGAAAGACCCTTTAATTCAGACTCTTACTCAGAGTGTAAGGGCAAACAATATGTCAAAAGGACATGGTATAAAAAATTTGTAGGAGTGCAGCTGTGCAACTCTCTCAGATACAAGATTTACTTGAGCGACTCCCTCACAGGTAAGCAGAGCTACCAGCTCTGTTTTCAGCCCTTAACTTATGGGAATGTTTTGTAGCATTGTACAACTTGGCCTTTTCTTAAGAGTTTCAGGCACTAATGGGTGCTGTAAACACAAGTTTTCCTCTGAGCAAAATGTTACGGAAACGGTTATCATTCCTAGAAAGCAAGGATTTAAGACATGCTATTAGAAGGTAAATAATAAAAATGCAATTATAAAACAGTGCCATCATGACAAACTGGAATGTACATTCACTAACCATGGTCAAACTCCACTTTGTTACAACCATCCAGGGATAAAAAACCTATTGACAATAAAGTGACTAAATCTAACAATAACCATGGAACAAATATAACATCTTCAAGATGCTAGAAGAGCTACAACCCCCTGCTCCATGCCCAATAGGTTATAATAATTTTCTATATTTACAGAGTAAAAATTTTTAATGAATAGGCCTGGCCCTAACATTAAAAAGTAGATTTTTTTTCAGTCATTCAACTCTTCTAAGTGCTGAACACAAAGCAGCATAAACTATACTTCCTATTTTCCTAAAGCTTACCTCTCCTTCCCTTCCTTAGTAAGAAGAGATAGACAATACATAAATAAGTAAACATTTCATAGAGGTACTTTAAAGAACATTTTCAAAAAGGTGAAGGCCTCTCTAAAAAGTTAGCACTAGCTAAGGAGAAAATTGAGAAGGAACTAACCACACAAAGGTCTAGAGGAAAGAGAAGGTCAAAGGCCTAAGGCAGAATACACCTGGCCAGTTCCACCAGTATGGCCCAGACTTAATAAGTGGAGGGGCAGGTAGGTGTGAAATCATGTGGAGCTTTGAAATCAGGTTAAGAACTTTGGATTTTATTCTGAGTATAATGGGAGACTGCTGGAGAAATTTATGGAGAGAACAAACATTAACTGACATGCATTTTTAAAAGATCACTAATCCCTGATAAAGGGAGGGGAGGAAGAATACAGGTAGGCAAGAGACATTGTTGGTTTGAACTAGGGTAATAGAGAATGAGGAGAGAAAGCATAAAAACAGTAATGATGATTTCAAAATTGTCACATTTCAAAGTAAGAAAGTAAACTTTATCCTTTTAATTTCTGGTTCTTCAGGAAAATTTTATAACATAGGTGATCAGAGGGGCCATGGAGAAGATCACTGCCAGTTTGTGGATTCATTTTTAGATGGACGCACTGGACAGCAACTCACTTCTGACCAGTTACCAATCAAAGAAGGTATGTTTTCTGATCCTCCTCATAAGAACAGAGTTTTACAGATTAACTCAGAAAGAAATCAAGCTGAGGAAAGCAAGCAATTTAAAAGGAATTCTATAGTACTACTGCTCCACATATCTGGGAAAAAATGAAGACTTCAATGTAAGTTTCTCAGCTTAGAAACTTGGAGCCAAGGGAAATTACAGACATAATATAAATGCGTTCTACTTCAAGAAACTCTGAACTTGCAAAAACAGCTATAAAAAAGCAGTTTCCCAAACTTAAATCACTCATTTATTAATGTTATGGGTTTTGTCATACTGAGTGTACTTGCATTATCTTTATTTCCTTAAGAAAAAAAATTTTTTTACTGCTATCATAAATGGAAAAAATAGTACTTACCTTGCAAGTAACTGTATAACTATAATTAGAATAATTCTGTGGGAAATGAATAACCTCTGTAAATTGCTAAAGACCCATTGGCACCAAGCTGTGTAATGAGGACTGAATAAGACTGAAAATTAATCCTTGTCTAAGCAGTGCAGAAGGGGGTAAATTAATTGTTCCTATTAGTCCAGAATCACCTGGAGGTTCTCTAAATAAACTATTTGATTCGATTTTTCAGTAACACATTTTGTTCACGGGCACTTAAAAATACCAACAATACTGAAAGATGACCTACTAAGTTCTGTGAACACATTAATGGGCAGTGAAACTCACTACCAACCATCCCCTCCTAACTTGACACAGCAAATGTCAACAATTTTTCAGGTGCCCATTTTAGCCAACCATGACTACACCTCAGGAAAAAACACCAGAACTTCTTGCTCTCAGTTTTCTAAATTACCTCGCTTCACTAAGATTAGCCTTCAGCTAGTCAACGACATCCTTCAATCTATGAGCTATGAGGGCAAAAATATAATACAGCAGCTATTAAAATGAAACTATTTTCTCTCTCAGGTTATTTCAGAGCAGTTCGCCAGGAACCTGTCCAATTTGGAGAAATAGGTGGTCACACCCAAATCAATTATGTTCAGTGGTATGAATGTGGAACTACAATTCCTGGAAAATGGTAGATGCTGCACAAAGTTACCTTCTGTTTCATCATGGCAAACAAAAATCATTGAAAATACTATGTCACATTCATTTAAAGCTATTTTGTTTACTATGTATAAAAGTCTACAATCTAATTAATAGCAATACTAGATGTTTATTATTAGAAAAGATTGCTGAGAGTATTTATCAGGTTTTACAAAGTCATTTTAAGAAAGCAAGATATTGATGTTAACAGAATAACATTTTTGGGGAAGCTGGCTCCCTATTCATGGTATTTTAAGAGATGGTTTGTATATTATTTATCACACTGTTGTAATGATGTTTTGAGATACTTTTATAACAAAATTAACATCAAAAAAGGTATATACTTTTTAAAAATATTTACTTTTATTGATGTGTACTCTTCCTATTGACGAGTTAATTCCATAAATCTCTACTTAGTTTAACTTATTGGATCAAATTATCTTCAGCATATATATCTGGGGAAAAAAGGTCCGAATTTTCACATTTATATTTAAACTTCAATTTGTTAGCAACAGCTGAATAGCTTTGCGGAGGAGTTTAATAGTTACACATTCATGCTAATATACATTTCCTTTCCTTTAAACATCCACAAAGTCTTAAAAAGATTGAATCAGTAAATTTCATTTCAGCTAAAAATGGAGTCTAATATATTGTTTCAAAAGATACATTTTTACCCACCATAAATGTTACAATATCTGAATAAATGTTACAATATCTGAATATGCGTTGTCAAACTATCCCTTTATGCAATCGTCTTCATATTGTTTTTATGATTCTAATCAAGCTGTATGTAGAGACTGAATGTGAAGTCAAGTCTGAGCACAAAAAGATAATGCACGATGAGATTGCCTACCATTTTATAGGATATTTACTACGTATTTATACGTTAAGACCTCTATGAATGAATGTATCAGAGAATGTCTTTGTAACTGTTTAATTCAATCTGTAATAAAAATCTAACTCATTTCTATTAAAAAGGTATTGTCCTTTAGGCGGGGAATGGGAATCCTTGCTGCACTGTTGCAGTCATTCTGAAAGGACCTTTCCCTGTACTTACTTACCTTTCAACATGCTTCAATCTTATCAATGCTACATTTTGTATTTTTCAAACAAGTATAAATTCTGCAATAAAGAAAGAGATGATGTAGTTTTTTTTTAAGATTGAGTTTTTGTTTGTTATTTCTGAATGGTTCATCAGTATGTTAACTATACCTTTTATCTAGAAGGAAAATCAAGTATACCTTTTATCTATCTGAGAAGGAAAATCACAAAGTCTTATTCAGGCTCTACCAACCCCCATTATATCTACTGTTTATGTCCTAAATTAACCTTTCATCCTATGAAGTAATAAAGTTCATTTTAAACCAACGATTACCAAATGCATTTTTTTCAAAGGAAGGGCAAAAACCAAATGGCACTGTTTTCTCTGAATGGAAATCTGTAAGTAAGTTAAAATGTTTGTTTATACTTCATTTTAAGACCAAACAAACACCAATAAGGACTTCTGAAAAATTGTTCCTTTTTTCACATAATGTTAGTGACTAAATTAAAATTTCAAGACCACTAATGGATTCAATCATCTTTATTAACCTATCAGTGTTACATTTTATACATAATATCTTGTATTCTCAAAGGGCTCTACTTTAGTACATCATGTTAATAGTAAAAAGCCAAGTAAGATGGCTAAACTTCACCCTAGCATTTTAATATCCTCCGGACAAGGGAAGCTAGAAAGTCAATCACTTTATACATGTAAGAGTAGTGTTCCAAAGTAACTAAGAAGCTGCTACATTTTTAAGCAGGGAGGAAAAAACTTTCATTTTGGTCTTTGTGTTCCAGCAAATTATACTTTCAAATTAACAGCAACAATGATATCATAAAAAATGCTCTGCTTTTTAAATTTCTGAACTTCTATACAAATTAAAATAGTACTGGAGTCTTTTGGGAGGCCAATAGCTAGCAGCTACATTAATTGGTGTAGAGGAGCCTCCTTATCGATAACCAGGTCCAGGTTGGGTATAGCCCTGACCAAAGGGAGGACGGTTACGCGCATAAGGATTAGGCCCACTTGGAGGAGGGGTCATGGTACTTCCAGGAAGTGAAGTAAAACCTGGTCTTGGTTGATAGGCCCCAGGTTGGCTTGGAGCCATTCCAGGTTGAGAGGCAGGAGCCACAGTATAATTAGTAGGCTGAGAAGTTTGGGCAGTGTAAGTTTGTGCAGGATAATTGCTCGCCTGGTACTGCTGTGGCGGCTGAGCAGGCAGTTGTTGAGGCTGACCAGAAAAGGCAGGAGCTGGTGCCTGGGAAGTTGGTTGCTGGCCATATCCCTGGAACTGCTGAGGTTGTTGGGGTCCAGTCTGCTGACTATAGCTTGCTGAAAAGGCAAAATAAATAACATGTATCTTATCTTTTAGTAAAACTACTTTTCCAAAGAATTAGTCTTACTGTTAGGTGGACCAAAAATGGTGAGAAATTTAATAAATATGTATGTAACAAGCAGAGTGGTAGACTCCATCACATAATATTTCAAGACCAAGTAGTTATCAAAGAGGCATTCTCTACAATTTTTTAAACCCTCTAAGACATAATCCCTGAGAGCAAATTCCTGCCATAGCATAATTCCTAGAACAGATGCTCAAATGATAAATGGAAGAATTATACTTTCTAGGAAGACCAAAAACGGGAAAGCTAAATAGTCATTAACCAGGTTTTCAGGGGAGACCTACTTAACAGTATCAAATAAAAACACATTGCGGAGAATGAACATTTTTATATGAAATAATACTATAAATACATCTTATTGTACTAATCAGGTGCTTTAAATTTTGCAAACAAATAAAAAGTACCATTTTCACAATCTTTAAAATCATTCCTTTTAGATTTGGTATCTGATGTTTTTTGCCTTTACAACTCAAAATTTTTACTTAGCAGTACAGCATAACACATAAAAAGCATACCATATTGCCCCATAAAAAGCAACATCTATATTCATTATTTACTAGGATGTAATTTTTTTTTTACAACGAAAGTCTGCTTCACTGAAAACTTTTATCTCTACCATGAAACACACCTGCAGCTACTTGCAATGAAACCTCTCCATTGACTGGAATCCTGTCAGCATTAAATACCAGATACATAAGAAAATTATTAAAATATGTACAACCCTGCATTAAAAAAAAAAAGGATTGAATGAATTTGAGTATATTCTGAACTCACCTTGAACCTGGGTTCAAAATTTACTCATGAAAGAAACCTTTATGACATAGTCCATGAACAAAACTGGAAAAGGTCAGAGGGAAACTGGCAAACCAACAGTGTCAAAGATGGTCCAATGTTACCACCACCACCTCTTAGTCTCCAAGCAGAGTATTTAGTTGACTATTTCCATATCTCTCAATCAAATTCAAGTTAATAGACTAGTAGGATCAGAAATACAAAGATAATAATTTGAAAAGACTAAATTTTACTCAGAGTGAAGACCCTGACTAAATTTATTAAGAGCAAGCTTAGTTCTTAATAAGTAAATCAAGTATCTTTAACGCATTAACTCATGGTAGCATCTAAATACTGACCTGAAACCAACTCATAAAAAATTCTGAATGTCATACAAGTTCTCCTATCCTCTACATAAAACTTAAATTTTCACTATAAGGTTTTGAAGAAATAGATGGATTCAGCTTTATACTGAAAATGCCTATTCATTTTAAGACTGTGAGAAAAAAGAAAAGTGCCTTTTCATCCTGGCACCTGAAATCTGAATTGTTTTTTTTAACTGGGCCTGGAAGTAATCTGATCCTTAATTACTGCTTAGGGGAGGGAATAACCCTACAGGCTGAAGATTTCATGAGCAGCCCACCAGTCTCTTGAACATAATGTGGCAATGCTTCTATCATGTGTGTGTATAAATATATAGTCTCCCTTCCGTCCCTCCAAAATAATAAATAACTTTAGGTGAAGGACACCAGAAATAGCAAAAAAATGGAAATATGAAAATTATGTGGGTTTTTTTTAATACATAGGACATCTAGCCTTTTATGGAGTAAGTCTGCCAACTCCAGTCTAGGTTGTAGAATGCAGAATGATACAGGGAAATACTGAACTGATCCAGCTCCCTCCACTGAATGGCTGTATGTGCTTTGACAAGTCACAATCTCTTTCAAAACTAGTTGCCTCATTTATAAAATACAAAAGCCTGAGTCCCACACCCAATCAAATGAAATTCAAAATCTCTGGGAATGGGGCCCCACACATAGCCTCCCCCAGGTGATTCTAAAGCATAGTGAGGACCGAAATCCTGAGATTAAATGACGACTAAATCTCTTCAGCTCTGCTATTCTTTCCATAAATAACATAGTTTGTAACACTGATTTTTTTAAAAGAACTGCATCCTAAAAATAACCTTCCTCCTGATATAATCCAAACTTAAGTTCTATGTATTTTATACAATTAAAAACAAGTAGCTACAAGTTAAGTCACTCTATAGCAAATACAATCTAAATAAAAGTGTGTCAAAATATTTCAAATTTTAACTAATGACAGAATGTTACGGTCTAGGTCAGGAGTCAGCAAACTTTTCTGTAAAGAGCCAGATAGTAAATATTTTAGGCTTTGTGGGCCACATGGTCTTCTGTTGCAGCTACTCAACTCTGCCATTCTAGTGCCCAAGTAGCAGTAGAGAATATAAAAACAAAAGCAGAAGTGTGTTCCAATAAAACTTTATTCAAAAAAACAGGCAATAGTCCAGATTTGGCCTGTGGGCTATACTTTACTGACTCCTGCTCTAGCTGATACCACAAAACTCTATAAAATAGAATTTAGACTAGATTCAACCTGCATAAATTATTTCTAATTACAGTTGAAATTCTGATACTTCAATCTTTGGCTGTAAAACAAGAGTTGGACACAAACTCTCTGACATAACTGTAAAAAATACTGGAATTATAGCCAAAGTTACATTAATAATATTTATCATACTTAAATACATATAATCTTCAGTGGACAGATGGTAAAATAGAAACAAAATACTCAGGATGCTTATTTAAAACAACTAAACAATGTTCTTAGTTGCCTGAATTACATTTTATACGATTTTATTTTTATGGCCTGTTTCTGGTATTCCTACATACTTGCAAGAGATTTTAAAATCTAAGTAGCTTAATTGAGCTCTTATTTAAATAACATCGCCTTTCCATGTATGAGTAAACTGTTCATATTTCTACAGGTACTAAGAGTACACTCGAATTACGTGTTACATATAAATGGAGAGGTGGAGGGAAGGGGGAAAACTTGCACTAAGTCGCCTAAGAGATAAACTGATCATGTTAGTAAGACAGCTTTGTATTAAAAACTTTTTACACTACAAGTTACCGCAGAATCATCTACTGTAAGTTTTATCTCCCCACCAGAAAACTGAAATGTTGATTTACAATATTAACGTAAAATATTTAAAAATAAATAAAAATGTTGTTTCCCCTAATAAAAACTTAATACCTATTATATCAATGTACTACAAATCAAGGAATTAAGAACTTAAAGTTTAATGAGTATAGAAACAAAAAATCATGAGGCAACTCCCTTTCAACACCTGCTCACCTGAATACTGAATACCATACTGTTGAGGCTGCTGAGGTGGAGCCTGCGGCTGCTGCGCACCATAGCCGGCCTGTTGCTGGTACTGTTGGTACATCTGACCTGAAAAAACACACACACACACACAAGAAAAAAAGGCATGTTTAATGTGGCAAAGAGAAATATCTTTAAGATACATATACATTCCCTCTCCATCCAAACAGAGTAACAATATACAAGAAAGTATTTGTTCAACTTTAAATGTCTATGAAGAAGAGAATGAACCATTTTAGAAGTGTGATTCCTCTGCTGTGGATTAACTGCAGAGAACTAACTGGCAATAAACATTAAGTGTAACACCAGTGGCTACCATTTCATAAAGTCTAGAAAAACAAATGTTTTCCAACCCAGCTGCCAACAGATAAGTAACGCTAATGTTCATTAAAAGCCAAGTGAGTTGAAAATCAGTAAATAAAAATGAGAAAAGGGACAAATACCATTTATATCATCTAAGTCCTTCCTAAAGCACTGTATTTGCCCTCTAAAGGTATGGGCCTCTATTACCATATGAAGAAACTCTTTGGTAGCAAGGAACTACATGACATCTTTTGTTCCAGAGCTGAAAGACACTTTTGGAATTTGTTAAGTTTGATTTTCTATGAATATCCAACATCTTTTGCCAATAATGTGGACTCTAATAAAGCCTAAATGGTTCTTCACTGCACTATTTAATAATGGCAGACCTTTTTAACAACAGTGATGTGTTCTTGAACATGGGAGTCCTATTTGTCCTATTTGGGGTCAACAACCACTGTTCCTATGAAGAAACCCTTTAGACACTTATTACCTATGATTTTTCTTTTTACTTTTTATTTTTCTGTCCTCACAATCTGTTCCCATACCTGTGATTTTCAAGCAAAGATTTATTGGTTTATGTCTTTATTATCTCTACTTCTCAATTATTTCACAATGGTTGATTTAGCTAGATGTAATATCTAGTAGCAATAACCTTGCATTTTAATATCTATCTGGTATTTAAATCTTTAAAATAATCACATGTTGGCTGATTCTTTGAAAAATATTCAAACTACCTATTAATCAAAAGACTATGAGCAAACCAGATACTTACTGCCGAAGTGAGAAAAAAAAAAAGACATTATATCAACTGCCACTCAAATCGAGCTGCAGTAGGCAGCTAGGACTCACAGGCTTAGAAAATGAGACGGAGCCCACTCTATTATACTAGCTGCTCAGCCCTATACGTGTCTAAGTGTTTAGTGCTGGGTAGCACTAAAGGAGATATAACTATGTTTATATCCAGCTTATTTCCTAGCAAATGTTTCTTTATAATAAAAAAAGAATACAAATAAAAATCAGCTCAACTATTTTAAGCTATTTATCCTATTCCCAAATATGACAAGAAAAAAAAAGAAACGCTTACAAAAGTTTCTTAAATGCTTTCTTAATGATTTAGACTAATAGCATAAAAGGTAGCACAGAAATTAACCAAATTTAGATACCACCTTAATCCTGGATTGTACTTCATAACTAACTTTCGGAATAGAAGTGACCAGAATCTAAAATAAAAAGGTAAGTAGGTACAGAAATATAATCAAGAGGAATAAATACGTATAGCACATAACAATGAACTCTTAATTCTTGAAAATTAGAAGGCTTAACTCCACAATAAAAAAATAAGCAAACAGGCAATAAACACATTTAAAAAAATTCAGCCATATTAGTATTCCTTATCTCAGATACAGAAAAATTAAGCAACTTACCTGCAGTCAATAGCTAAGAACAGAACCATGAAGAGCTAAGAACCATCACTGGAACTCAGGCATAACTCCAAAGCTTTAGTTTATAAAGTCATTTTGCATATTATCCCATGAACAAAATAATATAAATATTAACTTGGGTATCATCAAAAAAGGCTGAGATTAAGGTTCCATGTAGTAGTAGACTGTGGTCATCAATGAGTAAGGAACTCCTGGTCAAAACCGCAGTTATTCCCCTCAATAAAAATTTATAGGGTACAACTCTTCATAAAGCTTTTTTTTTTTTTTGCATGTTTTCATAAACTGCTATAAATTGATTTTGAAAAACATCCCTAGAGTTAAAAATTTCAGAGGTTTATTATATCTCTACACACGATTCCTTTTACAGCAGATCCTCAAATAACATCTTTTGTTCGACACTGTTTCGTTAAAACACTGAGAAGGAAAAAAAAAATTATTCCCAGTTGGGGTTACTGTTCTGTGTGGAGTTTGCACATTCTCCCCAAGTCTGTGTGGGTTTTCTCTGGGCACTTCAATTTCCTCCCACATCCCAAAGATGTGTATGTTAGGTTACTTAGCATGTCTAAATGATCTCAGTCTGAACGACTATGGGTGTGCGTGTGGTTGCAAGTGCACCCTGCAATGGAATAGCAACCTGTCAGGGTTGGTCCCCACTTTGCTATTGAGCTGATGGGATAGATTTCAGCCACCCACAACCCTGAATTGGAATAACTGCATAAATCATTATCTTATTTGTTTTTATTAATCTTTCCTAAATGTATCTATAATTCACATTTGTTTTTAGTCTTTATCTAGAAGTCTGGGGGTATTTTTGTGATCAGAGATATGCTGTAGGAACTCAACTTACTCATATCAATTAGCCTATGGTAGAACTGATTTCCTCATACATCGTCTCACTTAAAGTTACAATTTCCAAGAACCTATCAACAATGTTAAGTGAGGATCTACGGTACTTACTTTAAACCCACCTCATTCAAGTCCAAATGGGACTGTCACATTATTCTGAAAATTAAGAAGTCTGTTTAATTGTTTAAAAAAAGAAAAAGGATGAACTTCTTCACATACTTGAGAGATCTATAGGATACATGAAGAAAGCAAAATGCAGACATTGTTTATAGTAAGCAATGTTTTGAGTAATAAAAAATATGGTCATACATTGCTTAATGACAAGAGTAGGTTCTGAAAATTGTGTCACTGTACAATCATATAGTATACTTACACAAACCTAGATATATATAGCCTACTTCATAGCTAGGCTATATGGTACATAGCAGACTACAAACCTGTAGAGCATGTTCCTGTACTGAATACTTAGGCAATTCTAACACATGGTAATTATTTGTGTATCTAAACATATCAAAACATAAAAAAGGTACAGTGAAAATATGGCAAAAAAGATAAAAAATGGTATGCCTGCCTAGGGCACTTACCATGACTGGACCTTGTAGGATTAAAAGCTGCTCCAAGTGAGGTACTTGTGTTGAGTGAATGTGAAGGCCAAGGACGTTACTGTGCACTACTAAAGATTTACAAACACTATACACTTAGGCTATACTACATTTATTTTTTAAAATTCCATTTCTTCAATAAATTAACCTTAGCTTACTGTAATGTTTTTACTTTATAAACTTGATTTTTTAACTTTTTTAATACTTTAGCTTAAAGTACATTGTGCTACTATACAAAAATATTTATTCTTTATATCCTTATTCTATAAGCATTTTTCTATTCTTTTAATTTTAAATTTTTACTTTTTTAAACATTTAGAAAAAAATTATGACACAAACATACACATTAGCCTAGGCCTATACAGCATCAGGATCATTGATATCACTATTTTCCACCTCCATATCCTGTCCCACTGGAAGGTCTTCAGGGTCAAGAACATCCATGGAGCTCTCATCTCCTATGATAACAATGCCTTCTTCCGGAATACCTTCTGAAGGACCTATCTGAGCCTGGGTCTACAGCTTTGTTTTTTTTTAAATAAGTAGGAGTACACTCTAATGATTTAAAAATATAGTATAGTAAATTCACAAACGAGTAAGAGAGTCACCTATCATCATTATCAAGTATTAGGTACTACCCATAATTATGTGAGCTACACTTTTATATGACTGGCAGTAAGTCTGTTTACACCAGAATCACCACAAACACGTAAGTAATGCCTTGTGCTACATTACGATGGCTACACATCACTAGGCAATAGAAATTTTTCACCTCCATTATAATCTTATGAGACCACCATCATATACGCAGTCCACTGTTGACTGAAATGTTGTTACACAGTGCACGACTACATATAAGCTATGTTTTATGCATATTTTCAAAAAGAATCAATGACAGAATAAAGTAAAAAGTAATAAAAAAAAATTAAGGGGAAAAGAGAACAGGATGAAGCAAACAGTAATCGTAAGACTTCCGGGAATTATTTATTACACAGAGTACCCAACCTCTATCATGACCCTCAACGGCTTCTGCACATGTATAGCATTTATGACAATGGGTTGGTATCATTTATATTCTTAGAAATTAGAAAGATTTAACTCCACAATACAAAAATGACCAAATAAGCAACAAGCACATGAGTATCTGCTCCCTGTGTAGTCCCTCACATACTGAACAGGGCTGACCTGTATACCAAGAAAATATTGCAGAAATGACAGTGTCATTTCTGAGGACAGGCTATAAAAGACAGGTTATCTTCTACCTCACTCTCTCCTGATTACTCATTCTGGTGAAGCTGTCATGTCATGAGGTCACCCAAGCAGCCCCATGGAGAAGTCCAAATGGTAAAGAACTGAATCCTCCAGCTCTGGTTAAGCTTCAGATGACTATAACCCCAGCAGCCATTTTTAACTGCAACCTCATGAGAGATGCTGAGCCAAAATCACCCAGCTAAACCATTCCGGGATATCTGTCTAAAACTGTATGAGACAATTAACTTTTGTTGTCTAAGTATCTATGTTTTGGGATAATAGTTACACAGTAATAAATAATATACATAGTTTTGATTTTAGAAACATGTAAGGGATGATAGCCATTAGAAAAAACGACTCAAGACACATTAACAATGCAAAGTGTGAATCTTGTTAGGCCCCTCATTTGAACAAGTCAATTTAACAAACGAATCTTGAAACAATTAGGGAAATTCAAACATAGACTAGCACACGTTGACATTAAGAATCACTGTTAAGGTTGCAGGTGAGCTGTAATCAAGCCAGTGCACTCCAACCTGGGCAACAGAGTGACACCCTGTCACTATTAAAAATAAAAAGAATCACTGTTAAGTAACAGCATGGTGGTTATATTAAAAAGAAGATTATCAGTTAGACATATGTACTGAAATACCTGATTATAATAAGCTGTTCATAATTTGATTTAAACTACTCCAGCAAATTAAAAGGGGTGCAGTGGGGAAAAAATGATGAAAAAAGAATGCCAAAATATTGGTAAGTGTTGAAGCCACATGACTACATGAAGAGTTGATTATTCTATGTATGTTTCAATATTTACATAATAAAGGCTACTCAGCTTTTCATTATATTGGCATATGATTTTAAAGATTTTAATTATATGCTTTTTCATTTTTTTAGGTTGTCAAACAGCAATATCTCCCGATCTCTGATGATTTTTAGCGTTCTTCTCCTTACCGGTTACATTTCTGGCAACATCACATAGTCTTCCTGTAACAGGCACTGGCTTTATATGAAGAAGAGTAACATTATCCCTTTTGGTTTTTTTTTAATGATGCTCAATATCTTGTTGATCCTTTTAACTGAACAACATATTAAGACTACATTTATTTGGAATAAAATTCACAGTTCCAAAGTCCCTTTTATGGGAGTTAAATAACAACTCAGAATTCTTAATTTTAGTTTGGACTATTAACACATTGTAAGAGATTGCTATGTTAACAAATTATAAGTAATACATTTTATGTTGGTAATTCTGCTCAAATTATAACCAGTAGTTGATCTAAATAACTGACAATGTCAAAGACTCATTATACAACAAAAAGTAAAAGTAGCCTATAATTCATGCTGGGAATCTATAAATAATGACTATATTTATCTAAAGCTGTGTTCTTAAAATAATCACTAGCTACATGTGGCTATTGAGCACCTGAAATGTGGCTTGTTTGAATTGTGATATGTTGTTTGTTGTTTGAAGTGTTCCAAATCAGTGTCAAATCCCAGACTTCCAATACACAGTACCAAAAAAATTAACTTTTTAATAATGAGTACACGTTGGATACATTAGGCTAAATAAAATTAATTTTACCTTTTCTTAAACATTTTTCTAATGCTGCTAAATAGAAAAACTACATGTGGCTTCTATCGTAATTCTTTTGGACAGCACTCATCTAGAATTAGATCAGTTATTAATAGTTTAAATGATGTCACATATTAATTGTACAATTTTCATACTGTATGTTTTAATGTAAGCTAACAGTTAATTGCAGCAAGGCATACAATACTACTCTAAAAATTAAATGCATATAAACAGTGTTAATCTGCTACCTCTGAAAAAACGAATTTGGTTGCTGTGGACAGAGGTGGGAGAGAGAATTTTCACTGTATGTCCTTTCGCATTTTTAAAATTTTACTTATTTGAAAACGCTCAATTAAACACTTCATAGAATGTTTAGATATTGCTAGTAGCGCCTTAATTCCCATTTATTTATACATAAACAGCAAACATTATTTGGTACAATGATCCTTCCAACTGTCATTGTATCACAGTATACACTGCTTAAAATGGGATTTATTTAAAAACAAATCTTTAGTTCGCTTGATGTAGGCATTAAACGCTCATCATACCTATACTCTGCTTTTGTCCATTTCAGCTGACATCTGCTTTAGTTCTAGTTTGTTCTAGTTTTGGCAGTAGCATTTTGGTGCAGAGGAGGAGTTAACTAAAGTTGGTTGAGAAAAGGCTTAAGCAATAAGAAATTCTTCGCAAACCACTGATTCATCAGCAAAATGTCACCTGCTAGTCCATAATGACTGGTGTTCATCCAACAGACAACTCTGTGGATTTTTTTTTTTTTTTTTGGCTTTGTTTGTTTTTGAGACAGGGTCTCGTTCTGTTGCCCAGGCTGGAGTGCAGTGGAGTGATACAGCTCACTGCAGCCTAGACCACTTCAATTCAACAATGCAAACAATCCTCCCACTTCAGCTTCCCAAGTAGCTAGAACTATAGGCACATGCCATAGCACCCGGCATTTTTTTTTTTAAATCTTTATTTTGTAAGGACAGGGTCTCACTATGTCACCCAGCCTAGTCTCAAACTCCTGGGCTCAAGTGATCCTCCTGGCTCGGCCTCCCAAAGTGCTGGGATTATAGGCGTGAGCCACCACACCTAGCCAGGTAACTCTGAAAGTATCACCACAGGATGATAGGATTCTATTCCAAAAGTGGTCAGTTCATTTTAGCCTATGTTTTGTTTTTGTTTTAATGTAACTGATAACCTTAATCACTTGCTTCTGGGGCTGGAAATACATTATACCACTATCTGACCCATTAAACAAATAGTTAGAGCACCACCTGGTGTTTGTTTTGAAGTGGAATGTGGCTTTAAAGGTCCCAACACGCACAGACAATACAAAAATCACACTTCATTATCTGGAAGGCACCCTAGAGATTAGTTAAGTACTTAGTCACATTCTGCAGAACTCCAAGGTTTTCAATGAGGCACCTTAGTGCCTGCTGTGTGAAGTCTGTTGCCCTTCAATCCCCTATTTTAAATATGGAGCTTTCAGGTTATATTTCATTCAGAACTAAAGACATCCTTTTGAAACCACTGGGTTTAGTCCAGTTTTCACATTTTACAGTGAAAGAATATCAAAACCCAGAGAGACTAAACTGCATATCCAAGGACAGACTATTTCAGAAGAAAAAGTCTGACTTAAAATACACTGCTTTTTTTCCATTAAAGACATATTGCTAAATTTACAAAATTATAAAAGGCTACTAATCTTAACAAAAAAAAACCCACTACAACTAAAGTTATCCTTTACCTCTATTCAGAAATCTTTTTAAATTAGAAAAATCATGCACAGATATTGAAGAAAGGAGGGAGATAAAACAGCGTCTATACCACAAAATAAAGTGTGAAATCACCAGTCTGAACTTCACTATCCTCCCCAAGGGTCACCACTGACTAATGACTGGTCTTTCACTCTGTATCTATATTCATAGAAACACTTTTTTGAGATATTTTTTTCATTCCAATAATTGGAAACATACCTGACATATTGTTCTATTTGGTTTTTTAACATCAAATCATGTCAGTAAATCAAAATTTTTCCTGTGTTTAAGGCATGACTAAATACATGAAGTGTTTACAACAATGCTGTAATAAACACTTCTACACATGTACTTTCCCAAACGTGTTCTAAACTCTATTTTACCTTCAATCTGACCTGCTTGAGTCTGAGCTCCTGTATATGGTGGCTGCTGTGGCTGAACGCCTGGTGGGTGAGCTGCTGAGGAGGAGGAAGCAATGCTGTCGGGTGTTCCTGAACGATCTTCTGCAGGAGCACTGGGTGGCCCTGGATAGTCAAAAAAAAGTCAGTTTAGTATCCAACACAAGGCCTTCTCCCAGCAAGCTCAAGGAATAAGTTTGGTTAAAAGATACTAAAAGTACTATAGAATAAGTATATAACCACAAATACGCCTTTTTACATTAAATGTATGTACTTTATTTTTTCCTTTGCTCCAATCTCTTAATCCAAAGCTACAACTGGAAATCCTTCCTTATAAAGTGTAGAGTACTATATTCCTGAGTCTTAACCTCTCCCTGCAAAAATCAAAACTCATGTCTGCAATGCCAATATCCCCCTACTCCAAGCAATGTATTCTGCACATGAACCAAAATTGTCACTTCATTCTTCAAGGGGTCTTCACTGCCCATAAATTAAGTTCAACCTCCTAGTTTGGCATTAAGGGTCCAAACATTATTTCTCACAATTTCTCTTCTCACATGCCTCCCTTTCAGCTAAACTAACCTTCTCCCTACTCCCATAACATAGCTAATATTTTTTTGACCTCTATCTCACTTATCTCTGTTCTCTTCCACTAGATCCCATATATTTAAATATAACATTCACATATTTAAATATAACATTATTTAAAATCCAATTATAATTCCACACTTCTAGTAAGCCTTCTTGACTCGTGAATACTTTTTCCACTAGTGAACTTCTATCTAGTTTACTTTTGTTAACTCATACTGACTTCTACTTTGCATTTCTGAATAGCTCTCACTTTCCCTCTTAAAGACTCTTGCACTCTTTTGGCCAGGCTCCTGACCGTTGATTCTTTTTGTCTGCCTAACAAGGCCTAGCACTCTAACTTACATATGGAGCCACTATAATTCTTACAAAATAGTGAACACAGAAATGAATGGAGAGAATATATTACAGTTCCAATGCTGTGACAGTCAAAAAAGATATTCTGAGGACAATGTAAATATGTCTTATTCCTTTAAATTCTTTCTGCTTTGGCAATGCAGAAGAGTGGTTAAAAGCATAGGTTTTGGAGCTAGACTACCCAGGTTCAAATCCTAGTGCTGTCACTCACTAGCTGTGTAACTCTGGACATGTTACATAATCTCTTTCTGTGCCTCAGTTTCCTCATCTGTACAAAGGATATACTAATTCCTACTTGATAAGGTTATTGTGAGGATTATGAGTTTACAAGAGCTTATAGCATGGGCTTATAAAAGGAATTATACAGCAAAAGCTTATAAAAGTGACTACTACTCAGAAAGTTCCATATAAGTACTTGCTATTATCAGCAGACTAATTTCTCTAAGGGCAAACCTCTATCTTCTGCTCTGATGTATCCCCAAAACTTACCACATATTAGTCACAGTTGACAGCTGACAGTCCAAGTATTAGTAAGAACCTAAACTAGGATATAATAGTGGTAATGCAAGAGAGACTGATGATTGCCAAAATAAAATGGATGATGGTTTCTATCTACCACCATTTTACTTAAATTTATATCTATGTAGATAAATACACACATTCTTCCCACAAAAGACACTGTTATTAGCCTAAATATATATATTTGTTACTTTGGCTCCTCTTTCATCCCTTATATGTAATTTATTACAGTTAATGTTCATTCCATGTTTGCAATATTTTATCCCTCCTTCCCACTGCCACATTCATTATTCTAATAAGCCACATTTTTACCACATCACACCTGAAGAACTACAAAAGTATCCTAGCTATGCATACAGTTTTTTCTACTATAATTCAACATACAAAGCTGTGAGAAAAATGGTCTTCAAATAATGTGAATCATATTAATATTATTCTAGTCTGGAATATACTACATTTAAATCAAAATTTAAAAGTCTGACCTCATCAAATTTTCACACAATTCTCTTTTGTGAGTAATTCCATGAAAGTCTCTAAGAAATACAAAATGGACTGTACACATTTCCAACTACTGATAAAGGCAAAGTAAATCCATCAGATAAACTCTCTCCCAGGTAACAACTAAAAACATGAACAAAAGAAACTATTTGAAATAACTGAAAGTCAATCAGAAACCAGAGGAGTTTACCCCAATAAAATTAGAATGGATAAGAATTAAAAGCGCTGACCTCTGCAGCTCCAATGGCAGAAAACCACAGTGTTAACAATCTTATGGCTGGACAAGTAGCTGAAGATTTAGGAGGAAAATCCCGGAAGTGAAGGTGCTACTGAAAGGGTAAGACCCAAGATCTAGGTATATATACTCTGCCCAAATCCCCAGCTGACTATAGGGCTGGGAGAACAGAGGAGGATATCTCAAGAAGGCTTAGAGAAAATGCAGCACCTAGAGCAAGCTGAAAGGACTGAGCATACATATCAGCTGCTATACACCATAGGGAGAAAGAAGGAGCAGTTCTGAGTATGTGAAAGTTATCAAAACCAAAATGAAGTCATTAATGTTAAAAAAATATTAAAAACTCTGATAAGGCCATGAAGAGAGGACTCTTGCAAAAACTATCACAAAAGAGTTCAAAAACCACAAGCCTACACAAAGGCCATCACAAATTTGCAAAAAAAAGCAAAAAAAAAAAAAAAAAAAACTTCTGTGACTGTGAGGACATCTGCCCAGAAACTGCCTGTCCAACCTCAGACTGGCATCACTCTTGCTAATGATCTTTGTAGCCAACAATAATTATTTCAAAACAATTATATATTCTCCTCATTTTTTCCTTTAAAAGCCTTTGTCTGCCTTTACCTCACTGAATATGCACATAGTTTACTATGGCATGCATATTTTCAATGCAATGCTCTATTCCCAAATACCTTTTTCTTTTAATAGAGAGCACTTTTCTGTTTGTTATTTATGTTAAGTCCATACAAATCAACTCCCTGCTAGATCAACAACAACAGAAAATCCTCAAAAGAATATAAGTCCAAGTCACTACAACATATTAACCAGAATGTCTAGTTTTCAACCAAACACTATCAGACAGGCAAAGAAACAGAAAAATGTGACCCTACTGGAGCTGGGGGGAGTGTGTGTGGGGGAGAGGAACCCAGTCAATAGAAACTGACTCCAAATGGGTCCAAGTGTTAGATGTTGCAGATAAACATTTTAAAGCAGCTAAATATTTTTAAAGAATCAAACATAAATACATTCAAACAATTAAAGGAAAATATAGTCTCAATGAATGTAAAATAAAGAATCTCAACAGAAAAACAGAAACTATAAAAACCCAGTGGAAATTCTAGAGCTGAAAGCACAATTAAACAATTCA
Organism: Gorilla gorilla gorilla; assembly: GCF_029281585.2. Taxonomy (NCBI): domain Eukaryota; kingdom Metazoa; phylum Chordata; class Mammalia; order Primates; family Hominidae; genus Gorilla; species Gorilla gorilla. The sequence continues at coordinate 111,567,172 of NC_086017.1, read as the reverse complement.
CTAGAAAGGTTCCACAGCATATTAGAAATCACAGCGACCTTGAAGAGTTCAATAGAAATCACCCAACCTGAAGAACAGAGAGAAGACTGAAGAAAAATGAACCTTAATGACCCATGAGACAGTATCAAGCTCTCCAATGTATGTGTTATTAGAATCCGAAAAGAGAAAAAGCAGGAAAAAATAATGAAGAAATTATAACCAAAAGTTAAACAGAATAAAACAATATAGGTACTGCTTTAAGGTTAAAAACTTATTTATATAAAAACCCACTGTATACTCAAGCAATTTAACAAGAAAATCTACATTTAATTTTCAATTTCTCTAAGACGAGAAGAGATAAGACCAATCAAATATAATTCGAATACTGCAACTAATCAAATTATAAAATAGTTCAGATTTTTAAAAACTTTCTAAATTTTACTTTCAAAAATTTACTTGAACCCAACAGTGGTTATTCTTTAAGGGGGAGGGTGCTACTCTTGGGGAGAGGACATAAGAAAGCTTTCTGAAGTGCTGGAAATCATCTACATCTTAATCTAGTTAGTCTTTTACATAAGTGTACACATATGTAAAAATTTGTTAAGCAGAACCCTTAAGATTTGTGCACTTCACCATATCCAAGTTATTCTTCAATTAAAGAAAGAAAGAAAGGGAAGAACGGAAAGATGAAGCAAACGAAGGGTGTAAAGGAGTTGGAAACCAACTTACCTGAAACCTGATCATCTGTTAAGCCAAACGCTGACATAACATTTTTATTGATTTCATCTTGGTTTTTTAAAGGATCAAAAGCAGACATACTTGCTGCCATAACCTGAGTAGACTGTTTTCCAGAAGAATCAGAAGCAGACTTTTCTTCCCTACCATCCACAGTATCTGTAAAAATAGAGGAATAAATAAAAACTTGTTTCCTTTTTATCTATATTCAGTAAGGCCCAAAAGTACAAGGGAAATAATGCAGGTGTATAATGATAGTCTGGAATGTTAAGTATGTCGGAATATAGGATTACAGATCATTTTAATTCCTTTTTTCTTTTATATTTTTACTTCTAGTAACAGGGAGAAGAAAAGAGGGCAAAAAGAAACAGAAGATGAACAAAAGCTTTCCAAAAAAATGATTTACCTCCTTTTGTAAGAAACATTAGATGAAAAAAATACAAGCTCCTTGATAAAGAGAAACACTTTACCTTTTTTGGTTTTTTTGGAGTCCAATAACCTATATCCTACTATCAGATACCCACTGGGCACTCTGGAAATAATAATTATAGGAACTAAGGCTTTATTTTATAAAAAGAAACTGAACTAAGGTTATAATCTCAAATTTTACATTTTATTTCTACTGTCTACTGGTCCACTATTAAATTACATGGAAATCAAGCCAACCATAATTAATTCATAATCTTCCATAAATAGCACATTAAAAACATTTTTGAATTTGCTACCTTCTATTTTAATATGTATTACTTATTAAAATGCTCACAGATGAAATGATGTATATGGGATCTGCATCAAAATAATACAGGAGGGGAGCCGGGTGCAACAGCTCATGCCTGTAATTCCAGCACTTTGAGAGCCCGAGGTGGGTAGATCACTTGAGGTCAGGAACTCGAGACCAGCCTGGCAAAACCCCATCTCTACCAAAAATACAAAAATTAGCTAGGCACAGTGATGCATGCCTGTAATCCCAGCTACTCAGGAGGCTGAGTCATGAGAATCACTTGAACCCAGGAGGCAAAGTTTGTAGTGAGCTGAGATTGTACTCCAGTCTGGGTAACAGGAGGGACGGAAGTGTGCATAGTGTAATTATATGATACTATAAGTTGGTAACTGTTGAAACTGGATGTGGGTTTCTGGGATTCATTATAATGTCTACTTTCTTATATACTTAAACTTTTCTATAATAAAATGTTTAAAACAACAACAGAAAAACAAAACGTCAAATATTATGAGCAGGTTAAATTTAAAATCATGCTTTTCTTCTCAGGATACTAAGATATTCCACAGGCATTTATACTACTGTCTTGTGAAAGAAAAAGAGTTCAAGAATTTTAACATACATTTTACAAATAGGAATCCAAGTCCAAGATACAAAAGACATCAAAAGAAACAAACAAAAAACACGAACAAGTAAACAAAAAGACTGTTGCTAACCATTTACTCAATTAAGGGACAATGATTATCACTTTTGTTACCAAGCAAGTAAATCAACATCAGTTCTTAGACCACCTCTGTAATCAATACAAAATGTATCTTCTGAAAAAAATGTTAAGTGCTAAACAGAATATAAGTACCCACAGCACACACTGGCTGGCAGCTCATTCATTCCTAACATACCATTCCAGGCTACTCTAATATTTTCTAGATGTTTGGAAAAATAAAACTACTAGAAGTATTCCTTTAAAACATGTCTACCAGTTATCTATCTTCCCTACCAACTTCCTTCCTCTAATCCCAAGAGCATACCACGTCAGTCTTACAAGTTGTTTCCCCTCACATCTCACTACCTATGCTCTTTTCACTTATCACAAACTAAAACCATCAGGAAACATACTATACGTCCTACTACTTGCTCCATTAGCTGCTGGAGATACTGCAACAGGTCAATCTTCTATCTAAGGTAGTTTACACATCATTTGCCTCTTAAAGGAAAACAAGCATCCAAGAACCGCTGTAATAGAGAGCTGAAGACCACAGGTGGCCACATTTCTTGGTGAGGGTAAGCCACAGGTTCTAAATAGCACTGATAGCTGACTGGCAATTTCATTTTGTGGACTAGATTTCAGTTTCTGATGTATGGTTTTTTTGTTGTTTTTGTTTTTTTAAAAAAATAAGAACTATCTCCAAAAATACAATGCAGATTGTATTATTCTTATATCATCTTATCATCAGATATGTCAGACAGGACACAATAACTAGAAAATGGCCATACAAGAAAACAACATATGGCATGATTTCCAAAATGCAGAGAAGAAACCAATTTTAACACCTTTTACATTAACATAGGTAAAAAGCTAACAGTATGTATAAAAAATATAGAAACAAAGAATAAAGTATAAACAGTAGCAAGAAACAGGTGAGGAAAAAGTTTCACCTAAAGCAAAAAACTCATAAATCCAATCCTTAGAGTAGAATGTGGGCCACTGTAGCTAATTTCTGAACAGTATTGGCTATACTGGTTAAATTCTCATCTACACTTCTTAATATTCTGCAGATGGTTAAATCCCCTGAAATTATATGCAAATGTTGTGTCAGCATCTATGAATTCTTCTGGAAAAATTGTCTAACTTTTTCATTGATTCTTGATCTAAAATTGGAAATTTTTGTTTGGAGAGGTAGGGCTCAAAATAGGCAACCTTCTTTGACCTGAAATATAAAAGGTTTCATCATAAAGTGACCAAGAGGATCTCATTATAGTATTCAGCAAATCTCCATTATGTTCTGAAATAGAAGTGGAACTAGAAATAATCAATCACCAAATATTTATTAAACATCTATCATTAACATAATTCCATATGACTATTAGAAGACAGGAAGAGAGAAATGATGGAAAATACATCTTTAAACTGTAACTAAAATAAAAATAGAAAACAAAAACTTCCAAATTATTTAGTGGCCAAAAATAGAATACATGCCATTTATCCACAAAAATTATCTCATGTTAAGCCCTTTATATGCAGTCATCCAGTCTAGATTTTTTTTAAATTACTATTTCACAATATGGACAGTTTTAAACATATGAAAATTATAAGCAAACAAAGAATTTATAAAAAGGAAAAAAAAACAATAATAAGAGTTTTCTTTAAATGCAACATCTAAGAATCTTAAAAGAAGAAAGCAGTTTTTTAACTCTACTTTCAAGTCATTAACACATACTTAAAGTTCAGTCCACATTTTAAAATACATTTGGTCCCAAAATTATGTCAGTTCCAAATGTAGACACATTTTGCTTTATCTTAACACAAACAGTACATGTCATCTATACAATGGGGAAAAAATTAGTTTTTCTTTAATTATTATTAAAAACTGTGTTTCAACTTTACAACATACCATTTTTAATGAACATTACTAATCTAAGTGATTTTTAGTTGAAAATACTTCTCACACTATGTAATTATTCATGAAATGATTTTCAATTCCCAAGGTTCATTACTTATCTATTATACTAAAAAGGGTTCATGTGTCAAAAGGATTTGAAAACTGACCTGTGTAACAAATCCAAAAGTCTAAGACTAGTTGCGAAAGAATCACCCAGAAAACACTTTAAAAATGGGATTTCCAGGTGCTACACTCCAGTAGGTCTATGATGAGATCCAGGAATTGGTATAACGAAACCTCCTAGTAATCCTGATGAACAGCAAAGTTTAGGAACACAGACATAAATACTAGTAGAGAGGCAGAGGAAGAAACAAGAGTGACATTGGGGGTGCCATCCTTCTCCTACTTAAAAAGTTTTTTTTAAAACCTCCAAAAAGACGTAAGAACAATAAATCAGAATACAATGGATTCAGGGTTTACCATTTTCAGGAATATTGGTGGAAGGTCCTGGTTCTCCAGGTGGCTCCAAGCTATCCAATAAACGATTCACTTTATTTCGAAGTTCTATCAGTTCTCGACGGAGATATTTCACCTGACTTGATTCAAGGGGTCTTGGCTGGCCATTAACTGAAATAAAAACATTTATTTGCTTAAAATTAGAAGTTCATGAATAAGTAGACTAATAATATGCAACAAGGAAAAATAAATACAATTCCTTTAAAAAAACAAAAACAAGATATCAATGTAATGGAGTAACTTTTTTTTTTTTAAAAAGAATTCTCTATGACTAATAACTTATTTTGGAAAAAAAGCAGCATTCATCAGTCTTTCTTGATGCCAGATCTATAGCCTATAACCTTACTGGTAAAAAGGTTTGGTAGGAAAATCCGAGCTCTACTTTTTAATAGAAATGATTAAATTTAATAAAAATCATAACTTCAAAAGCTCACTTTATTTCATGCTGTTCTTAAATAGAATTAAATTTAATAGAAATTATTAAATTTAATAAAAATTATATAACTTAAAAAGCTCATTTTATTTCATGCTATTCTTAAAATAATACAAAAATACCTTACTCTATACATGTTTAAAGATATAACATGGGCCGGGCGCGGTGGCTCACGCTTGTAATCCCAGCACTTTGGGAGGCCGAGGCGGGCGGATCACGAGGTCAGGAGATCGAGACCATCCTGGCTAACACGGTGAAACCCCGTCTCTACTAAAAATACAAAAAAATTAGCCGGGCGTGATGGCGGGCGCCTGTAGTCCCAGCTACTCGGGAGGCTGAGGCAGGAGAATGGCGTGAACCCGGGAGGCGGAGCTTGCAGTGAGCCGAGATTGCGCCACTGCACTCCCGCCTGGGCCACAGAGCGAGACTTAAAAAAAAAAAGATATAACATGACTGATAGGTCTGTTATCCCTCTTGCATAATTTTGTCTCAAAAAAAAAAAAACAGCTAACTAAAATAGCTGATCTTAAAAGAAATCGTTAAAAAAATATATGCAGGGCCAGGCATGGTGGCTCACACCTGTAATCCCACCACTTTGGGAGGCCAAGGAGGGAGAACTGCTTGAGCCCAGGAGTTCAAGAAAAACCTGAGCAATACAGTGAGACTTCATCTCTACAAAGACCTTAAAAAATTAGCCAAGTGTGGCAGCACATGCCTGCAGTCCCAGCTACTCAGGAGGCTGGGGTGGGAGAAATGTTTGATCCCGGGAGGGGAAGTCCAGTTGGCTGAGATCACTCCACTGCACTCCAGCCTGGATGACAGAGGGAGACCTTGTCTCAAAAAATTTTTAAAAATAAATATAAATTTAAAAATATATGCAGAACTTATCTACATCATGACTGTCCTTCAAAGCAGTTACTTCCAGAAACAGTATATAAGCCACAAAATGCCAGAGATTACTCGGTAATCTCTGGTTGTGATTTTTTAATGAAAGCAACATTACTTCACTTATTATTCATTTTGTCCAAATGATTTTCAGTTGACTGAAAAAAATGAAATCCTTCATTCAGCAACAAACACTGTCACCACTCAGGTTATTTTTAAAAAGAAAAGAAAAAAAAGTGACACAAGGCTCTGATTGCAAACCCCAAGACAGGCGTTCAAAAATTAAACTAAAATGCTTTGCGCATTGCCAGTATACATACATACAAACTCCTGAAGCACCTAATTAGAAAAGGACATCTACGTGAAAATAAAAGTTCAGGGTGATTCTTTGTTAAACATGTTTCAAAATCAAACCACCAATTATAAGCTTTTAGAAGAAAACTCACCAGTAATTCACATACTCCCTGCACAGCTATGAAGTTCAATACAATCTCCTACCTACATCAATTATTGGTTTTCACTTGGTATTACTGTTTTTTCTCCAATATTTGACGAGAAAAACAGCTCCTAGCAGCCAGAAACTGGTCTGGTACAGTAAGACAGGCCTTAGTGTTGCTGGAAGCTGGCCTGGCACTCACAGGTAGGCTGTGGTGTTCTCCCGTTGAACATAAATATTTCAAAGAACATCAACTTCACACAAGACTATAATCTGTGATAGATCAACAGTCCATAACCATGTCAAAACTCAAGACAAAAACAAGAACACTGACCACACCAGAAAAATGACCAAACAACCTTTTATCCTGGCTAATATGAGTAACTGCTACTACTTTACCAACTGCAGCTTTAGCCTCAATTCATTCCTCTCACCTTCCAGATAAGATTTAGTAAGATTCATTCCTCTCACCTTCTAGATAAGATTTGATAAGATACCCAAACATAGAATCATCTCTACTTCCTGAGAGCATCCAATGCAGAGCAAAGCTCTACTTCCTTGAACCTTATCCAAAATCAGCTAACACAAACCCAAGCCCAAAAAAAAAAATACTTTTCTAACATACTTGTAAGACATCCTATTGTTCTCCGTGGTATTCATTCTCCCTTGCTGCAGTAAGTCAGTAAATCCAACTTCATTCAACTACAGGTGTGTTCCTGGTGGTCTTTGGAGCACACTGATACATCTTACCAGAACTTTTAAGAACCTTGCATTTACATTCCTAGTATGGCCTATAATCTGTTACTATCTACTCAGTGGGTTTAAGAGCACTAAGCTCCAAATTATACTCAATTAAAAGTTTAAATTAGCTAAGTTTAAATTAATTAAGTTAATATTAGGTGTCAGCTTGATTAGACTGAGGAATGCCTAGATGGCTGGTAAAGTACTATTTCTGGGTGTGTCTGTGAGGGTGTTGCCAGAGGAGATTGATATTTGAGTCAGTGAACCAGGAGAGGAAGACCCATCTTCAGTGTTGGTGGGCACCACCTGATCAGCTGCCAGTGCAGCTATGACAAAACAGGCAGAAGAGAAGATAGGATAAGTTTGCTTGCTGGGTCTTTAGCTCGCTCTCCCTCCTATGCCAGATGCTTGCTTCCACTCCTCCTGCCCTTGGACATCAGACTCCAGGTTTTTTGGCCTTTGGACTCCAGGGCTTGTACCAGCAGCTTCCCAGGGGACTCTCAGGCCTTTGGCAACAGACAAAGGCTGCACTATCAGCTTCCCTGGTTTTCAGGCTTTTGGACTTGGACTGAGCCACTATCAGCATCAGCTTCTCTCTTTCCCCAGCTTGCAGATGGCCTATCATGGGACTTCGCCCTGTAATCACCTTGCAATTCTCCCTAAAAAACTCCCATGTATCTTATTGGTTCCATCCCTCTGGAGAACCCTAGCACACATAATAATGTATCTTCATTAGTGTGAATATAATCATAAGACTTTAATGAACCATTTCAAGCACACAACAAGATAAACTTACTAAACACCCATCTTTGTTAAAGCTTAATATGTATTTATATTTTTTTTGAGACAGAGTCTTGCTCTGTCACCCAGACTGTAATGCAGTGGCCTGATCTTGGCTCACTGCAACCTCTGCCTCCCAGGTTCAGCAATTCTCCTGTCTCAGCCTCCCAAGTGGCTGGGATTACAGGCACGCACCCCTACACCCAGCTAATTTTTTTTTTTTTTTTTGTATTTTTGGTAGAGACGGAGTTTCGCCATGTTGGCCAGGCTGATCTTGAACTCCTGACCTCGTGATCTGCCCACCTCGGCCTCCCAAAGTGCTGGGATTACAGGTGTGAGCCACCGCACCTGGCCAAACCTTAGTATTTTTTTCATCTTTGCTCCTAACCACTAAGAAATGAAACAGCATAGACATAATTAAATCTCCCAGAGTACCTTTCCTCAAAACCCATTCCCCTACTTGATTTTAAATAATTTTATGTTTCATCCAAAACAATCTTGCCATGTTAGATTTATCCCAAGTATGTTTTGTTGTATATAATTATAATAGGTATTTTAGTTACATTTATAATCCTTTTATATTAGGCATACAGCAGTTGTTCTACGTAATAAATGCCCCCATATGAGGTAAAAGAATTCCCTTTTGGCCAGGCGTGGTGGCTCACATCTGTAATCCCTGCACTTTGGGAGGCCGAGGCAGACAGATCACGAGGTCAGGAGATCGAGACCATCCTGGCTAACACGGTGAAACCCCGTCTCTACTAAAAATACAAAAACAAATTAGCCAGGCGTGGTGGCAGGTGCCTGTAGTCCCAGCTACTCGGGAAGCTGAGATAGGAGAATGGGGTGAGCCCAGGAGGCGGAGCTTGCAGTGAGCTGAGATCGCACCACTGCACTCCAGCCTGGGCAACAGTGAGAGACTCTGTCTCACAAAAAGGAATTCCCTTTTATTCATAGTTTGCTATGACTTTTCAACATGATTGAGATATGAATGGCTTTTCTTTATCTAGAGATGATCCAGTTTTTCTCCTTTAATCTGTTTTATGGAAAATAGTATGTGATTTTCTAATTTAAAGCAATCTTAGACTCCTTGGGTGAGCAATTTTGACAATGGTGTGTTTAAATATTCACTGATGAGTTTGATTTGTAAATATTACTTAATATTTTCTATCTATGTTCATAAGTGACACTGGTTTGCATTTTCCTTGGCTGGTTTTCATGTTAATGTTATATTAACCCCACAAAATGAATTAGTGTATATTCCCTCTTTGCCTATGCTCTTGAATAGTTTGTATAATTTAGAATCATCTGTTCCTTAGGTATTTGGTAAAATAGTTGGTCCAATTTCTTTAATGTTAATTGGGGCAATCAATTTTTCTACTTCTTGAAACAGTACATTAAATTTACCTAGGATATTGTCCATGTCACCTGAGTTTTCAAATTTAAATAAAGGAATTCATGGTATATATAAATTTTTAAAGTTTCTACTATAAACTTTTCATTTCTAACACTGCTTATTTGTGTCTCGTTTCTCCTTAACTAATCCTCATAAAGATTTGCCAACTGCATCTTTTCAAAATTGTTGATCCTAACAATTCCAATTTCTAGTTCACGTCTGCTCTTATTATTTCCTTCCAAGTTATTTGAGGTTTGTCCTTTTGTAACTGTTTGAATACCTCGCTCAAAAATTTCCAATCCAGTTTACTAATATAAAGTATTTAAGGCTGTAAGTACTGCTCTAAGTACAGCTTTACCATTCTCTAAAAACTTGGTTACATAGAAGTCATTATCTACTTATTTATAATTCCATTATTTCTTCTTTGACTTATTTAAAACCATATTTTGTCTCCAAAAGTAGGGAAATTTGGGTTACATATTCTGTCCAATAGTCTCTAAAGAAGCCAGAGAATATGACCTTTAAGATATCTAATTATCTGTTACATTTTGGGATTTTCTGGAAGACTTGATTTACAGTCAACTTCTATAATATGAGTACTCGAAAAAAAAAAAAAACTATTTCTCCCTAACTGCTAGATGTACAAGACCAACGCTGTTTGAGCCTGCTTGATTTATCGGCTCTCCCATAATTGTAAATTTATTGATTTCTCTTTGCTCTGTCCATTTTTCTTAGGGGAAAACATCTAAAGCTAACATGCATAAGTGTTCAGATTGCTATATAGTCCTAGTGAATTATTCTTTTTATCATCATAAAGTGACTATTACTACTCAAGTTTTTATATAAGTCTATTCTGTTAATAACCAGCTTTCTTTGCATTTGTCTAGTCTCTTTTTCTAGCCCTTTACTTTCAAGCTTTGCATAATAATCTTTTATGTCTCTTGGAAGTAGCATGGAACTGGATTTTTTTTTAAATTCCATTAAGAGATTATTTTAACCGATATATGTAGTCAATTTCTGTGTACTGTGATTAGTATTCTGTTCTATCAAGCTTTCTACTTCTTTTATTCCGCCACCACTTTCTACTGAACTGAACAGGTACCCTTGTTTTCTTTTTTCTCCTTTCCTGACAATGTCTAATTTTTCAATTATAACTCTTACATGTACACCATGCATACTTCTGCATATGTAATATGCAATTAAAAAAATCTAAAGGTAATTACAATCTTCCTCCCAAATAAGTCCTTAAAATATTTTTATTCCTATCATCCCTTCCTTTCTTACATATTATTGCCCAGTATTTTTGTCCCAAATTGTTTTTATTCCCTAAGACTATTAATTTTTTGTAACAATCAATGCTCATTAAAACGTACACATAAATTTCATTGGTGCTTCCCAATCCCCTGACAGCCCAAGGTTTAAGAGTTAAGCTTCCTTGACTTTTTCTGTATCAGTGGAAAAGCTTTTCTAAAATAGTTTTTGAAAGCATAGCCTACTGAGGGCCTGGGACCAAGCAACAGTTTATCTGCTCACATTGCTTCTTGCATCTTTCACCACCTTCTGGACTAAATTTCCTTCTTGATGAAGACCACTGTTAAAAATTATTTTAACAAGGGTCCATGAGTGGTAAATTCTCAGTCTTTCAAAGTATTTTTACTTCTCCTCATTCGTGAAATTTAGTGGAGTATAGGATGCTACTTTTCTAGTTATTTTTCTTTACTGTTTGCAACTGTGATACTACTGTCTTTTAGCCTCTATTATTACTATGAAGAAGTCTACTAACAGTCTAATTGTTTCATATGTGATCAGTCTTATTCTCTCTGGCTACTTTTAAGGTAATCTCTCTGTCTTAAGACATTTTCCAGTTTCATGACAATATGTCCAGTGGGGATTTACTTTTACTTATCCCTGCTCAAGGCTCCCCATGCCTTCTGAATCTGAGGGTCTATAGCTTTTATATAACTCTGAAAATTTCTTTAGTCATTACCTCAATGTATTTCCACTCTCCCATTCTCTCCTTCTTGAAACTCTGAATAGAAATATTCTGGATGTTCTCATTTTCAACTTCTCTTTTGCCTGTGTTTTTGTGCTTTACTCTGTAATTTCTTTGGATTTCCTTTTCAGTTCACTAATTCTCTTTTTAGCTATGACTAATGTGTTTAACCTATCCACTTAGTATTTAATTTCAATGATTATATTTCTCATTTCCAAGTTACTTTAAGTTCTTTATAAAATCTGTTTATTGTTTTTCCATAATACAGTAGCACCTTGCTCTTACGTTCTCGTTTTGTTTTGTTTTTTCTGAGATGGAGTCTCACTCTGTCACCCAGGCTGGAGTGCAGTGGCGCGATCTCGACTCACTGCAACCTCCACCTCCCAGGTTCAAGCAATTCTCCTGCCTCAGCCTCTCAAGTAGCTGGGACTACAGGCACACACCACTACAGCTGGCTAATTTTTTGTATTTCAGTAGAGACAGGGTTTTACCGTGTTGCTCAGGCTGGTCGCGAACCCCTGCACTCAGGCAATCCGCCCGCCTTGGCCTCCCAAAGTGCTGGAATTACAGGCGTGAGCCACCACGGCTGGCTGCTTTTATATTCTTATTCCTTCTTCTATGTCTTAAATAACTTTTAATTTTGTAGACTATCACATATCTTAACTGAAGTTGTTGAAAATCTAATCCTGCTATTAGTTGTGTCCAGTGGTTCTTGCTTACATGACAGCTTCATGTGTCTTACGGTTTTGTCTGTGAGAAACCTATGTGACCTGGATTGAGAATATACCCCTCAAGAGAGATTTTGGCCTTTCTTCTGAGATTTTTCTAAAATGGTAACATCTGGGCTTGGGAGTTACCAAACTACATGGATAGTTTAAATTTAAACCCAACTCACCTAAGGACCACAATTATGAATCCTGAAGGGAGACTTCCCAAGCCCCTGACGGCCCAAGATATAAGAGTTAAGCTTCCTTGACTTTCCCTGTATCAAGGTAGACTTTTCTAAAATATTCTTTTTGAAAGCATGGCCTACTGAGGGACTAGGACCAAGGGCCTACACCATGTAGACACCAGATAGCAATTCCTTAAATTATGCAGGCTAAAATCTCTACTATCACCACCAAGAACACCCCAAGTTTCAGCTTTTGGTACATCAGGCCTTTAGTTCCATCTACTTTTTTGGTCCCTGGATCCCTTACTTTCCTGGGCAAGCTGAGTTACAGAATTCAAAAAACACATCTGTAAGTTTATCTAGCAGATCCTGTTTAAAGTAAGGGTCTTCAGATTATCTAATCTGCTTTATGCCTAGTCAATAGTTAAGTATTTTACATTCAATACTGTAAAAAGATACCTTTATTTTAAATAATTTTAAACAGTTTTTGTTATTAACATTTAAATTCTGATTATTCATATTCATCCTTCCTAGATGGAGATGAAATAGATACAAATTAAGTCAATAGACCATGATCATATTTCATACTGAACTCTAAGGTTCATGCAACAAAATTTTAAAAAAATAAAATTAATGCTAAACAAAACAACAAAACAGCCGGAAAAAGTGTACACATTTTATTTTTCACATAATCACACTACCATTTAACTCTGTAATCTTTTATATCTTGTCCCTTAAGAGTTCTGCCTTGCATATCTATTAAGATCTAAAAGAAAAAATCTAAAAGATTAAAATTAGTCTTCTATTGGCTTTTATCAGAACTATTTTTAATCTTTAAGTACCCCTTGGGAAATACTGTCTAAAGCAAGGGTCCCCAACCCAGTGCTGCTCTGTGGCCTGTTAGGAACCAAACCGGGCTGGGCAGCACAGCAGGAGGTTAAGTGGTGGGCTCCGCCTCCTGTCAGTTCAGCAGTGGCATTAGATTCACATAGGAGTGTGAACCCTATTGTGAATTGCACATGCGAAGTGCAAGAGTTTCATCCCCAAACCTTCTCCTGCCCCCTTCCATAGAAGAACTGTCTTACACGAAACCAGTTTCCAGTGCAAAAAGGTTGGCGACTACTGGTTTCAAGTATCAGACTTACATGTTAAGCCCTGAGAATAAGTAACAACATACTGTAATGTGAAGGAAGATAATTACAATTTAAAAATTCTAATACAGCTAAATTAAAACTATAATACTGCACCAGGGATACCTAAGTTATACCTGATTTCAAAAAAAACATACTTAACACTCTGTTCTTACTGAATTAAACTTCTATCATTTTCTTAAAAACATACACAGCCATAAGCTTCAAGTAATCTAAAACAACTACCTGAACACAAATAAATGTAATAATATTTGAATAAGTTATTGCTTACCTGAGTCTTTAAAAGGAAAAAAGCCAAACATCTTTAAAATACAATGAATAAAATAGTAAATTAATTAGAAAGTTTACTACTCACCAAATAATGTCAGTTTCAGTATCCTACTACACTGAATTGCAAAGGAAAGGTCAGAACTATCAAAAATTGTTATAAGATCTCCATCTGGAATTTAAAAAAAAAAAGTTTTTTTTTAATTTTTAAAATTTTCAGATTTGTATAAGCAGTAAACTAGTAAAAATTAAAAATCCAAAATGTAGATTGTAGAACATAGTTGGACTCTCCCATAAAAACCTTAAACTTTAAAGGTTTGTCTAGCAAAAATGCATTTGTTCAAAAAAATACTAAATCAATTTTGCTTATTACTCTTATGGCAAGGTATTAACACATATCCACATGAAAAAATACAGCTAAAGTGAATCCATTAAGTGCCTTAATATTTATTAGTCACTAGGAAGAGATTCATAGAGAGCAATATCATAAATTGTTGGTTTAGACTGAAATCTTTTCATTCCAAAAAATTTACATCTTTTACCAAGAAATAATAAAGTTTCCCAAAGTTCAAATCTTAATCATAGGTAAAGTAAAACACTACTGTTGCAAAACTGCTTTAATAAATGGATAGACAGTAAATTCTTTCAGGTCACTGACCATTTTGATATTAAGAGGAAAACAATCAACTCTCCCCAGAAAAATATTTATATATTCAAAACAGTGTGTATTTATGACCGTGAAATCCCCCAGATCTCAGGGATAAAGAATGCTATAATTGGCATACCAACCGTGTGTCTCAAAAGCTTTCAAAGGGCTAAGGGAAAAATACATTCTCTAAAGAAAGCAAGAACAGAAAAGCAGCCAGAGACAAGGAGTTCATCAGGGACCTCTGCAGGGTGTCTTCACAAACAGTTGGGTGGGGAGGAGTTCTGTCCTGGGGAGGCCACAAGACTACTTCTGGGATGCTCTGCTGCACCTACTTTAACACTAATTAGGTGGATTTATTTTGGACAAAGATGACAAAACTGATAATTTTATAACTGTTTTTAGCTCCTTAGCCAGACCCACCTCCCATAACATACTTGTTTAATGTTCAACTTTCATAAACACATTTTTTAAAGAAAATAAAGTATGTATGTAAAAGAAGAAAACTTCCTGTTCTTTTTTTCTTTTCTGAATCCTACAACAGAAACAGAGTATCTCTGATGGCAGGAACTTTACCTAAGCCATCCCTCCCTCCACTCTACTAACAGAATCTAACGGACACAAATCAAAACAATCAAAAACTTTTTGGCCAAGTGCGGTGGCTCACACCTGTAATCCCAGCAGTTTGGGAGGCTGAGGTGGGCGGATCACCTGAGGTCAGGAGTTCGAGACCAGCCTGGCGAACATGGAGAAACTCCGTCTCTACTAAAAATACAAAAATCAGCCGAGTGTGGTGGTGTGTACCTATAATTCCAGCTACTTGGGAGGCCAAGGCAGGAGAATCACTTGAACCTGGGAGGTGGAGGATGCAATGAGCCAAGATCACACCACTGTACTCCAGCCTGAATGACAAAGCAAGACTTTGTCTCAAAAAAAAAAAAAAAAAACCATGAAATACAAAGTTGTAACTAAATGTGGAAGACAAACTACAACGAGGACACCTCAAGCTAAGGGTCCATGAACTGTGACCAAGGGACAAAATCCCTGTGTTGTTATAGGTCTGTGAATGAAAAATGATTTTTACATTGTAAAAAAAAGACGAGACAGAGGCCTTATGTGACCCACAAAGCTACAATATTTATTATCTCTGATCTATTAAAGAAAATGTTTGCTGACCTTTGCCCTAAACAGTAGTTAAGAGAAAGCCAATCAATGAGGTCGGTTTGAGATAAAGGCAAAGCATCTTCAAGTGGGAAAAAAGGCAGTTAAAGGCCAGGCACACTGGCTCATGCCTGTAATCTCAGTACTTTTGGCAGGCCAAGGCAGGAGGATCGCTTGAGCCCAGGAGTTCAGGACCAGCCTGGGCAACACAGTGAGACCCCCATTTTGATAAACATTAAGAAGAAGAAGCTGAGTGCAGTGGCACATGCCTGCAGTCCCAGCTACACAGGAGGCTGAGTTGCAAAGACTGCTTGAGCCAAGGAGTTCAAGGCTTCAATGAGCCATGATCACAC
This sequence comes from Gorilla gorilla gorilla, assembly GCF_029281585.2. Taxonomy (NCBI): domain Eukaryota; kingdom Metazoa; phylum Chordata; class Mammalia; order Primates; family Hominidae; genus Gorilla; species Gorilla gorilla. The sequence continues at coordinate 111,551,490 of NC_086017.1, read as the reverse complement.
CACTGCGCTCCAGCTTGGGAGACAAGAGCAAGACCCTGTCTCAAGACAAAAAAATAAAAAATTAAAAAAAGACAGTTAAGGAAGTACTAGCCAGAGCAATTATGCAAGAGAAGAAAATAAAAGGTATCCAAATTGGAAAGGAAGCAGTCAAACTGTCCCTGTTTGCAGATGACATAATCTTATATAAACAAAAACCTAAAAACTCTACCAAAACCCTTAGAACCAATAAATGAATTCAATAAAGCTGCCAGAAACAAAATAAGTACACAAAAATAAGTAGTGTTTCTATACACATACAAAAAAATAAATAAAAAATGCAATCCCATTAACCACAGCTACAAAAATTTTTTTAAATATCTAGGAAGCAGTTTAACCAAGAAGATGAAAAACCTCTACAGAAAAAAAAAAAACACTGATGAAAGAAACCAAAGAGCATACATATGTAATGACATCCCATGCTTATATAAGAACAAATATTGTTAAAATGACAAAATTACTCAAAGCAATTTACAGATTCAATTCAATCCCTATCAAACTACCAATAAAATTCTTCATAAAAATTTAAAAACAAACCATAAAACTTATACAGAACTACATACAACCCCAGACAGTCAAAGCAATACTGAGCAAAGAACAAAGCTGAAGGTGTCACACTTACTGACCTCAAAATATACTACAAAGCTGTAATAAGCATGGACTGGCACAAAAACGGACCCACAGACCAACAGAACTGACATAGAAACAGACCCATTGACCAAGAGAACACATTGATCAATAGAACACATAGAACAATAGAACATAATCCATGTTATCTATAGCCAACTGACTTTTGACAAGACCACTCATTAGGAAAAGGATAACCCCTTTAATAAGTCGGGAAAAGATTTCATGAATAAGACCTCAAAAGTGCAGTCAATAAAAGCAAAAATAAATATGATTATCTCAAACTGGAAAACTTTTCTGCACAGCAAAGGAAACAATCAAGAGTGAAAAGAGAACTTACAGAATGGGAGGAAATACAACTACTCATCTGACAGGATGAATATTCAGAATATACAAGGAACTCAAACATCTCAACAGCTAAAAATCAATGAATCCAATTTTAAAATCGGCAAATGATCTGAACAGACATTTCTCAAAAAAAGACATAGAAATGGTCAATAAATATATGAAAAAATGCTCAAAATCACAGATCATCAGGGAAATGCACACATATCAGGAAAATGAAGACCACAACAAGGTTCACCCCAGTTAGGATGGTTATTATCAAAAAGATAAATAACAAATGCTGGCAAGAATGAAGAGAAAAGGGAACTCTTACACATTATTGGTAGGAATGTAAACAGTACAGCCACTAGGGAGAACAGTATGAAGGTTCCTCAAAAAACTATAAATCGAACTAACACACAATTCAGTGATGCCACTACTGAATATTTAACTAAAGGAAAGGAAACCAGTATATTGAAGAGAAATCTGCACTCACATTTTACTGCAGCACTATTCACAATAGTCAAGATATGGAATCAACCTAAGTGTCTAAAAACAGATTAACTGATAAAGAAAATATGGTATATATACACAATGGAATACAATTCAGTCATAAAAAAGAATGAAGTCCTGTCATTCACAGCAACATGGATGGAACTGGAAGACATTAAGTTAAAAAGATACCACATGCTCTCTCTCATATGTGGAAGCTAAAAAAAGTTGATCTTATACAAGTAAAAAGCAGAACAGATGACAGTAGAGGCTGCGAACGGTAGGGGAAAAGAGGGATAGGGAGAGATTTATTAAAAGACACAAAAGTACAACTAGATAGAAGTAGTTCCAGTGTTCTATAGCACTATAGGATGACTACAGTTAACAATAACATATTATATAATTTCAAATAGCTAGAAGGAGAATATTGAATGTTTCTAACCCAAAGAAATAAATATTTGAGGTGATGGATACGCGAATTACCCTGATCTAATCCCATTATATGTAATGAAACATTACTATGTACCCCATAAATATGTACAATTATTATTTGTCAATTAAAACGAAATTTAAAAAAAAAAGTACTCTTGGGACTTTGCTAAAAAAAAAAAAAAAAAAGTTAAAAATCTGAATTGTAGGCTGGGCATGGTGGCTTATGCCTTTGGGAGGCCGGGTTGGCAGTATTGCTTGTGGACAGGAGTTAAAGGTTATGGTGAGCTATAATCATGCCACCGCACTCTAGCCTGGATGAGAGTGAGACCTTGTCTCAAAAAAAAAAAAAAAAAAATTCACTGATCGAATTAAGACACACATTTCAAAGTCACAGAGGTGCAAATCAATGTATGATAAGTATAAGAAAACAGGAAAAAAGTACTATCCTTTATTGTTTCTTAACATGGGCAACTCTCAAAAATTTGTTTTGGGTACTCTTAGACTACACATCACAAAAACAAAGGAGAATTATACCTTTAGCTAGATGGTCAATTTAACTGATCACCAGTGATTTACACTTCTCTTCCACAGTATAAGTTGTGCTAAGTGGCTGCTCAGCCAGGGACTATACTTCCCAACCCATTTGCATCTTAGCAGAGCCATGTAACTGGGTACTGACCAATGTCATAAGGGCAGAAATGACATACAACACCATCAGGCCTAGTGAGTAAAATCTCCCATATGATTCTTCATACTCTGTCTTCACTCATCTGCCTGCCAATGTCAATGCCTATGGTGAGCTTATAAGCCATGTGTTGAAGGTAACAGCTTCTTTCAACCTGGATCCCTGAAAGATTTCTCAACTATTAAACCACTCAGATTTTAAGATTTCTATTACATCTGCTGGCATTAATTTAAGCCCAACCCTAACACAGACAGAGAAAAAACTGTTAGTGATAAGAAAACTAGGTTAAGCAGTGTCAGAGATGTTAAGAGGTAAAAGTATTTAAAAACAAGGACGGTGTGGGTAGCAGTGCTAAACAGTGAGGTCAAGATTAAATACACTGCAAGTAAGTTCAACAGTAAAAAACACTGGTAACCACCTAAAGAGAAAATTTCAGCAGAGATGTTAACAAAGAAGGCAGGTTAAAGAATAGGAAATACAGTCTACTACAATTCTACTCAGTGTGTTTGCCGAAACATTTTTCATTAAAAACCTATTTCCATAAAGATAATTTTGTCAACAAATGAGTCTGGGAACACTGCATACTACTAACTTCTGAAAATGTATATAAGCATATTACATAATCTGAAAACTCCTACAATAAAGAAACACTTTTGTCTTTGTTTAAACCAGCTTTCCCTTACTTAGTTGACCATGAAATCCTTTTTCATTCAATACATACTAAAACCTTTCATTTCGGGAAATAAGAATAGAAAAAAAAATTTTTTAAGCTAAAAGAAACCAGAATTATATGGACAAAAGGAGAAAACAATGCTTGTAAAAAAATGTATGTGAAAATGTTCTAACACTTAAAATTCCCTTCTAATAAACCAATTAGCTATTTTTTTTTTTTTTTTTTTTGAGACAGAGTCTTGCTGTATCACCCAGGCTGGAGTGCAGTGGCACAATCTTGGCTCAATGTAAGCTCCACCTCCCAGGTTCAAGTAATTCTCTGCCTCATCCTCCCAAGTAGTTGGGATTACAGGCGCACACCACCACGCCTGGCTAATTTTTGGTATTTTTAGTAGAGACAGGGTTTCGCCATGTTGGCCAGGCTGATCTTGAACTCCTGACCTCAAATGATCCGCCTACCTCAGTCTCCCAAAGTGCTGGGATTACAGGCATGAGCCGCTGCGCCCAGCCCCACTTAGCTAATTTTAACTGGTAAGAGGATTATAGTAACTATAGGAACATCACATTTAATACAAGAAAGTGAGATCTCAACTACCGTGAAGAGAGGATGGGAAAGAGTCCAATAAAAATGGGCAAAATAACACATACAATACTTCAGACTTTAAGGTCAGGCATGGCAGTTCATGCCTGTAATCCCAGCACTTTGGGAGGCCGAGGCAGGATTGCTTGAGCCCAGAAGTTTGAGGTGACACTGAGCTATGATCACACCACTGTACTCCAGCCTGGGCAACAGAGGCTCTGTCTCTTTTTTTTTTTTTTTTTTTTAAAAAAAAAAAGGACTTTAAAAAATAGCTTTAAAAACACTCTTACCTTCATCTTTATACTTTATTGTCACTTCATCATTACTCAGAAGTTTTCCTCTGAAAACTCGTTGCATCATTAGCACTAATTCATCATAAGTAATATCTTCATTATGAATAGGAATTCGCCGAATATCCTCCCCAAGTTGAGCTTTGATGATTAGCTTCCCACTTAGATCCAACTGTCCGTTCATGGTGGACTCCAGGATGTTCTATATATACAACTCTAGAGAAAGACTGATAAAAGTGGTTTTGATAATTAAACAAAAAAACATACCTTAAAAGTTGAGAGCAAAGCTACTATTAGATGCTAAGAAACTCTAGCCTCCAAAAGATTCATTATCCCCATGTTACCATATTTATGTTAAAATGGTCTGGAGGCAACATTATTTTACTGTAGGGATAATAAAATAAGCTTTTATTTTACGTCCACTATTATTTTTTCTCATATTTAACTGTTCATCTGACATTACCATTTAGATTTTTCTTAATATATCTAAAAATAAATTCCTGATCTTCCACCTAAAACCTGCCTCTCCTAGAGGCTTCTTTATGTTCCTTCGAGTTGTATAAGACAAAAAAATCTTGGTTGATCTCTCTCTCTCAAACCTTACATCCAAACTGCCAACAAAATATGGTTGCCACTGCCTTTAAAATAACTCTGGGGTCCAACCACTTCAGCACCTTCACTGCTATCAACTTGATTCAAGCCACCATCATCACTTGCCTAAATGACTGGAAAAGACGCCTAACCAGTCTGCCTGCTTTTTACCTTTGCCCACTTTTAATCTAGTCTCAGAACACCAGAGTTAACACTGTTAAGTAAAAGCTAGTATCATTCTGTTCAAAACCTTCCAATGCATTCTCATCTCAAAAAGCAAGACCTATAAAATCATCTGGCCTCCAGTCCCTGGCCAAGTATCTAACTTCATTTCCTATCTCTCTTCTTCACTCACCCCTGCTATTCCCATACTTCAAGTTTTCCCTTTGTCTTGACCCTTTCTGATACCCCTCATATGATTCAGATTCCTTATCAAGTGTTAACTGAGAGAGATCTTTCCTAACCATCTAATTTAAAATGGCTCCCCTGGCATTATCTTCTTATCCTGCTTTATTTTTCTTCAAAGCACTTAACACTACCAGACATTAAAAATTTATAACTTTTTATTGTCTTTTCCACTTGATGGTAGGAAGTAAACGATTATGTTTTCCATATTCCCAGAGTCTACAACAGTGCCTAGCAGACAACAGTCATTCAACAGCTGTTAAATAAAGGGAAAAATAATGGATTAATATCTCTTCTTCTCAAGGCCAAGATGTTCCTGAATGTTATCTATAATCGCTGAACATTTTCCAAGCATCAACTCCTTCCTCCTCCTGCCCCAAGAAAATGATCTCTTGAGACTTTTCAAGGTATCCTACAAACCACTACTGGCCACATTCTAGTTTCAACTTCCCGCCTTACTACTAGCAGCTTTCTGCTTCCTCCTCTTAAATCTGTTATTTCATTAACACCACACTTCTCTGCAATTATTCTTTATTCTTTCGGGGTATGTGAAAGCACTCACCTACTCCCCCAACATATCAACCCTTCAAGTACTTGAAAAAAGTTTTCATGAATCCTATTATATGAATATTATATATTAATGCCCTACTATTCTTCATATAAATATGCTAGGTCCTTCCATCTAACTAGTCCTTAAATTAATATCTCTAGACCCCTCACCATGCTCTCAACAGATATTTTATTAATAAATCTTCAATTAAATGGGTCATTAAAACTAAATATAACACTCTAAGGTCAATGCGGAATAGAGTGAACTGCATTCCACTCTAGGGATGCCATGCTTATCTTAATGCAAAATAAGAATACAGTTAGCTTTTTATCTGCCAGTTCTCACAATGGACTTCTCATGAAGACAGTGATTAACAGAAATCTCCACACAACCAACCCTTCGCCTTCTGCAATGCCTTCTGCAATGCTTTCTGCATTCAGGAACTACTTATTAAATACCTACTATGTGCCAACTCTAAAGTATAATTACTTCACCAAGATGGTAAATATTCCATCTTGCTTGCTCTGGCAGCCTAAGAGTAATAAAGACCTTTCAATAAATCAATGTATTTGTTACCTTCTCCTTCCTACAAGTGTAAACCAGAAATAATGTAAAAGGAACCAGTGCTTAGCTTCAGTGAGCTGGTACTATCTACTCCCAGCAGCACCTAGAAAAGTGCCTGACATATAGAATTTAAAGACTTTGTTTAAATTTTTTAATTATGGGAGAAGAAAGCTGTAATATAGATCAGTTTTTACATCCGACCCCTCACACTGTACCTTCTTTATGTAGCTAGAAGTGACTTCCATCAGACACACTCCTAATTAAGAAAAAAATTCCAGCTTTGAAGATAATTGATGGTATGTCCTTCTGACTGGGGTACGGGTTTGTTGCCCAATTTCAATGGATTTAAAATTTGAGGGCCGGGCTCGGTGGCTCACACCTGTAATCCCAGCACTTTGGGAGGCCGAGGCGGGCAGATCACGAGGTCAGGAGTCCAAGACCAGACCGATCAACAGGGTGAAACCCTGTCTCTACTAAAAATACAAAAATGAGCCAGTTGTCGTGGCGCACGCCTGTAATCCCAGCTACTCAGGAGACTGAGGCAGGAGAATCGCTTGAACCCGGGAGGCGGAGGTTGCAGTGAGCCAGGGGATCACGCCACTGCACTACAGCCTGGGCGACAGAGCCAGACTCCGTCTCAAAAAAAAAAAAAAAAAATTGAGTCACGTATACTTTCTATCTGCCATGTTTGCCTGCAAATTCACTTTTTGTGTTTCCCATTGACTGTAAACATCTTGTGGCCAGGAACCAGTGCTTCCTTCCTAAAGCTGTCGTTTGCTCTTGCAGTCATCTCCCCAGAGTAAACACAAAAGTATCTCAAAAGTAAGTGTGCAACAAAACTTTCCCTTCAAGGGGAAATCCCATCCCAACATTACTTCATATACAGAATTCTGGTACTCATTTTCTCTTCCAAAGTAGAGACTGGTATTAACAACTAGTTCCTAGAACTGCCAGTAGGAGCCCTACGACAAGCTCTTCTCCCATCTTGTCCTTGCCCCGCCCCCTCTGAAGTCCGAAATGACTCGGCTTCTAACTTGTATAATATAACCCTCTACCAGGTACACTTTTCTCAGCACTGGGAATAATGTGACATGCCCAAGGTCATATAAAAAGCCTGCCTCCTGAACCAGGTTCTAGGTTCGGCGGACAAACTTCTGGATCTACTACCTCTAAGGGTAAGACCCTGCTCAATTTCAGAGGCTGTGGCTTAGGCACCTCCTGAGGGGAGCAGTTTCCTTCAAGAAATACTAAGCCAAGTCAACCTGTAATTATTCTAAAGAATGCCAAGAGGCCTCAAACCCTGCCTCAAAGGCAGTGCAGCAAGACGGTAAAGATACTCACTACTAGCTATGTGATCTTAAGTCCTCCAAGGCTCACTTTCATCACATTCGAAATGAAAACAACCATATCTGAATTTGGAGGAATCCTTGTGATGATTAAATGAGACAGTGCATCCAAAATACTTACTATAGTGTCCAGCAAAGCAAACTCTTAAAGTTAGCTAGAATCATCACTATAAACCAGGCTGGGCCTCCAGCTGGCGCTTGATTAAGCGCTGACTTAGCCAAGGAACTAGGCTCCGATTCTGTGACCCCAATCAACTTATTCCCGTAGGCGCCACTCCACACCCTTCCGAGCTCCTTCGGGTATTGGGCGCCGGCCGCCCCAAACCTCCCAAAGCCCCTCTCCTCTCAATCCAAACGCTTGGAGGCAGGCTGCACCAAGGCATTAGTGGGCGCACTCCCCTCCCGGAGCCCCCGAGGCGCGCCTCCTGGCCACCGCAGCCAGGAGTTGCCTCTCTCCCCTCCCCCTCCGCGACCTCCCTTCCCCTCCCCCCATGCAAGGCCCCGCCCGCCCTCCCCCCCGGCCTCGTCCTCCCTCCCACCCCCTCCTCCCTCCAGCCCCTTCCCACAGTGCCTCCGACCCCAGCCGCCGGCCGGTTCGAGCGAGGCCCTCCCAGCGCCTCCTAGTCTCCCGGCCTCCTCGGACAGAGCGCCCGCAACCCCCGTCTCCAGTGGCCATACCGGCTTGCGGAGGCCGCGGCCGCCGCCTCTCCGCAGGTCTCCACTGAATGGGCGGACGCGAGGCCACTGGACTGGGGCGTCGCGGGGAGGCGGTGGTCACGGCCCGCTCGGTTGCCCTTCGCGACCGCCGCACCTCGCTCGCAGGCTCGCGCGGGCCCCGGCCAATCGCGCTGACCCAACAAGCCTAGCGAGAACTTGGGCTCTGTACGTGGCAGGTGGGGGAAGTACAGAGGCGGGAGCAAAAAAAAAAAAAGTCCTTTCGCCCCGCCTTATTGCGAGTGGACATACCCAGGACGCATGCGCGACGGCACGAGGCGCAGGGCTGGCTGGGTCCCGGCTGCCTAGGCCGAAGAGTCCCTGCTTTCTCACTGGATGACGGGGTTTAGGAAGCGTGAGCTGCCCCGATGCACGCATGCGCGGGGCGTGACCACGCACTTCCGGTTTTCTCGAAAGCGGGTATTTCCGTTTCTCGCCAATGGGCGGGGCGTAGTGCGCTGTTCTAGACTTTTTGAGAGCTGGTTGCAGTAGACGTCTGTCCAACTTTAAGTGGTTTTTGTCGTTATTGTTGACCATTGTAGTAACAGCTGAAAAAGAAAAAACCTTTTCTTCTACAAATCCATTCATTCATTATTGGGAGCCTATGCTTTGCCAAGCCCTGTTCTAGGAATGGGGGTGAATCATTTTGTGAACAAGGAGTTTCCAATTAAGCAGGGAAGACCTGCAGCGTTTATGAGCAAGGAAAATCTGTAACTGTGTAAAGGACAAAAGCTGGGAAATTAAGGCTAAAGATTCCTGAGTGATTTTTAGAGGATAAGGCATTTGAGTGTGTCCTGCGTACTCTTCCCTTCTCCCTTACCTGTTCAAATAGAAATACAGTATGAGTAAGTGGGAATTTATAGCCAAGGGGTGGAAGTCGGTCAGTGGATGGAAAATTACTAAGAGGAAATATCAGGGGCAAGGGAGATTCTGGCTAAACCAACACAACAGGATTCTAGACGAAGATAGGCCAGGATACCAGACATCACCTGGGGGTGGTGGAGGATGAGGAACCCCATCAAGGGTGAGGGATTCTCACTACACTGCCTTAACAAGGTTCTTTGCTGAAACTGAGTTTTACAAGAAGATGCACAGATAGTCCTAGGAGAAGGCCCAGGAGCCCGAATTTTGGCCAAACGGAGAATGTTTGTCACTTCTAAGGTGGAGACTAAGCTGATAAATAAAGCATTTAGACCCTACCTGGTCTCCAGTTGTTTACCAGTTATAAAAGAAAAACTTAAGCTGAATTAAATTTAAAGGAGTTTAACTGAGCAATGAACGATTTCACAAATTGGGCAGCCCCCAGAATCACAGCAGATTAAGAGACTCCAGCAGAGCCACGTGGTGGAAAATTTATAGACAAAAAAAGGGAAATGAGGTACAGAAATCGGCAGTGAAGTACAGAAACAGCTGGATTGGTTGCAGGTTGGCGTTGGCCTTATTTGAACACTTAGCAGTCTATGAGTGATTGAAGTGTGGCGGCTGGAATTGGCCAAGACTCGATTATTGTAAGAGACACATACTTCTAAGTTAGGTTTTCAATCTTGTCTGTTAAGCTAGGTTACAGTTCATCCACAAGGATTCAAATATGGAAGTATGGAGTCCTTCTCAGGCCATATTTAGTTTGCTTTAACACCAGATACTCCTAAAGGACCTGGAGTAAATTCTGGTGTTTCAGGGTGAGAAGCTACGTTCTTTTACAACCATAAGTAGTGTGGTCTTTTTCAGTTATAAGTCTCTGAAACTTCTGTTTGAGAGTGAAATAATGTAAGTTTACACTGTTCACTTCTGATTTGTATTTTCCAACAGTTGTATTGACCTTTGAGCAATTGTTTGCAGGGATAAGGGAGTGGAGTACTGCAGAAGAAATGAAAAACAGTTCCTAATTGCTCTCCAAAGAATGTTATTCATTGCTTATTTTTTAAAACTGAATAATACAGATTGGGGGAGATGCACTGCTGTCAGATAATAGTATTATGATGTCATTAAGATGGTTTGGGATGGGGTAAAACCACAACCATATGGCAAAGGTAAAATATTCCCTGAAGGAAGTGAATTATACGACTGTTATAGTAGTATATTTAAACTAAAAAGAGGTCAGATCCTGAGGCAGGAGATAAGGAGGTGAACCTTGGCCTATTATAAGGTGAAAAGAGTATCTGCTGAGGATCCCCAGTGAGGGGGCACTCAAGAGTCCTGCTACTGAGGAGAAATAAGCTGGTCCCTGTTACACTGTGGTCATCTGTACGCTAGGAAGAGAGGCACCCATAAGCTGGCCTTGTGGAAAGGCTGGAGCTCATGGAGCTCATGGACTCTGAAAGCAACTTGAGGCTCTTTATGTTGTAATTTCCCTCATGCTTCATCCCGAAGCCATCAGTAAAGTCTTGTTTAATGGTAAAGCCTATTCCCAGCTACTTCTGTGGAACTTGAGAGGTGGGGTTCTGGTGATTTCTCAAGTCGAAGCTGATGCACATCTACGTACTTAAGCTCCCAATAAATACAGGTGATGACTAGTGACAGAGCCATAACCTGAATTGAACCAGTTACCTCACTTACCAAGAACATGGGTCTCTTCTACTATGTCTGTAGATACATACTGGCCTTCTTTTCTGCATCTAGATGAATTTGGTTTTAAATGAACACTGAGCATAGTCTTGAACTAGAAAATACTACTCATTTCTTCCAAGGAACTGCTAAGAAAAAAAAAAAGAAAATACTGCTTAATGGTAGTATATTAAAGTTGAGGATATGTGAAGGAAGGAGAAGGAGTGCAAGGAAATATCTTTGACCCAGACTGTAGCAAGGAAAGATATGAGATTCTGCACTACACAGCTTATTTTCCATGTTTCATCTGAAGAAGGGTTAAGACTTACACTGTGGTTTTAAGAGAAGGAGTCAACCAACCAACTTACCTACCACCTGCTCTTTCTCCCTGAAAGTCTGTGTAGCTAAAACTCCTCACATGGAAAGGGGGGGAAAATCGTAAGAATGAAAACGGGATTTTCAGACTGGACAAGAAATGAGACAAAGACTATGAGCCCTGTTAGCAAGTTAGATAAAATCTATGTTTCATCATGTTCTTCTTTAGTACTTAGTATAAATCATTTTGAGAATTTGAGTCATCTTATATGCCCTCAGAAGAACAAAGGAAAGCGTGTACATTCCTCCTTGGATGAGAATTTCCAACGAGAAGTTATGTCCCTTGCCAAGAATCAGCTCTGTTGTGGCAGCAGCTAGCTAAAAAAGAGAACTCCAAACAGAAGGGGAATCATGAGGACCAAACAGGAGCCAGCTAGTCAGCTCAGCCTCACCTTCACTGGCTAAATGTAAAGATTTGCTTGTGTGAACATAGGAAGCTGCCACCCTATGCAGAGATAATGAAGGAGAAAGGAACGATTTCTTACTTTGTACCTTTGAGCGAGTGATTCTTAGCACTAGCTAAGCAAAATACTTCAACCTGTCCTGCCAGCTTCACATCCGTGAAATCCCTAAAATGCTTTTGCCTTACCATGATGCTCTATGTCCAATCTCTCTTTAGAGAAACTACTCTCAAAGGCAGTTCTTCCTGGATTTTGTATCACTAGAGGCTGATCTAGACATTCAATACATAGTTATTGAATAAAATAATGAAAACTAAGTTCCCCACCACTTTACAGGGCAAGCTCCCAGAAAAAACAAAAGGATTTGCTGTCAACGGGTAAGTTCCTAACTCCCTAGCCATGTAGGATTTGTCTCTTAGTAATTTGAAATCATTCACTTTTCTTCATTTACATCCCCTGGAGACAGTGCTAAGTTACCTCTCTGCTAAATTACCTGTCAGATTTCAAGTTGAAAGAGAAATGCAATTGTGAGCTGAATTGCATCCTTCCCCCAGAATTCATATATTGAACCACCTCAAAAGGTGACTGTATTTGGAGATGGATTCTTTAAAGAGGTGATTAAGTTAAAATGAGGTCATTGGGGTGAGCCCCTAATTCAGTATGACTGATGTCCTTATAAGAAGAGGAGATTAGGACACACAGAGAGAAACCAGAGATGGGTGCACACAGAGGCGAGGCCATGTGAAGATACAGCAAGAAGGCAGCCTTCTGCAAGCCAAGGAGAGAGCCCTCAGAAGAAACCAAACTTACCAAATTTTTATTTCCAGCCTCCAGAACTATGAGAAAATAAATTTCTGATGTTTAAGCCACCCAGTCTGTGGTGTTTTGTTATGGTAGCCCTAGTAGACTCATACAAATGCCACAAGATGTGCAAGAAGATATAACTTTTCATTTGATCAAGAGTAGCTTTGTTAGGCTCATTTAAGAAACCTAGGCCCAATTAGCCGGGCATGGTGACATTCGCCTGTAATTCCAGCTACTGGGGAGACTGAGGCAGGAGAATTGCTTGAACCTGGGAGGTGGAGGTTGCAGTGAGCCAAGTTCGTGCCACTGCACTCCAGCCTGGGTGACAGAGCGAGACTCCATCTCCAAAAGAAAGAAGGAAACCGAGGCCCAGTGTGGTGGCTCCTCATGCCTGTAATCCCAGCACTTTGGGAGGCCAAGGCAGGATGATCACTTGACCCCAGAGTTTGAAACCAACCTGGGCAATATAGTGAGACCCTGTCTCTACTAAAAATAAAAATCAAAAAAATTAGCCAGGCATAGTGGCATGTACGTGTAGTCTCAGCTACTTGGGAGGCTGAGGCAGGAGGATCCCTTGAGCCCAAGAAGGTCAAGGCTTCAGTGAGCCATGATCTCACGCCATTGCACTCCAGCCTGGGTGACAGAGTGAGACTCTCTCAAAAAAAAAAAAAAAAAAAAAAGAAGAAAAAGAAAAGTAAAAGAAACCTAGTTGCCGGAGTCTAGGAATCATGCATATCAGAGAAAAAAATCAAACTCTGGGTACTTGGAGACACTCATGTCTCTAATCTAACATTTATGCCAAGCATCCTGCTTTTAGTCCCTCCATATAAATGCATAATTAAACAGAATTCTCAAAAAGCCATTTCAATAAAGAAAGACTTATAATAAAAGATGCAAAGTAAAACCACAATGAGATACCATTTTTCATATATTCATCTGAGAAAAATAAAATAGTTACATAACACTTTGTAAAAAAAAATGTATGTGGCAAAATAGGCATTCATGCTTTGTTGTGGGGACATTAGTTTGTATCAACATCTAAAATGCCTTATGACACAACAATTTCATTTACAGTGTACCAGAGAAACGCTTGCACATAAGAGCACACCCATTGTTTTGTTTTCAAATGAAAGACTATAGAGCAATTAAAAGAAATGTACACATGCATACAGTTAGATATCAAAAACATTTTGATGAATGCAAAAAGCAAGTTTTAGAAAGTTACGTTAGTGTGCAGAAAATAGTTAACATAGCAGCCTGAATCTGCTATCCTCAGAAAGGCCCACTTGCAAGATTGGCCGTTGGCTGGTGTCTGAGAAATTGGATTTTAGGAGTGTTCTCGTCCCATTATTTGATAAGAATGGTGAACTGTGTCTAAACTGTTTGTACAATGTGATTTATGCAGAATACCTGCTTTCTTGAAGTCTAGAATTTTGGTACATGCCAGGCAGTGGGTGCCTATGTGACCAGGCCCCAATAAAAACCCTGATTAATGAATCTTTCATGAAATTTCCTGGTAGACAATATTTCACATGTTGTCACAGTTTATTGCTGGAGAAATTAAGGGTATCACGTGTGACTCCACTGGAAGAGAACTCCTGGAGGCTTACTCTGGTTTCCTCTGCACTTCTCCCCATGCAACGTTTTCCTTTGCTGGTTTTGCTTTATATCCCTTCGTAATAAATAATAGCTATGAATGTGAGTCTTTGCCGAATCTAATGAGTGCTTCTAGTGATTCATCAAACGTGGGAGTGGTCTTAGGGACCACTGACACAGTTCCTTATACCATTTATGTAAAAGAAAGTACACAAGACTATGAGTTGCTGTGAGTGTATAATGTATGCACATATTTCTTTAAAATCTGAAAGTTTACACACAAAGCTCATTACAGTGGTTAATTCTGGGGAGAAGAGGAAAAAGACAAGAGGGGCTTGGATTTGGTGGTAATGGTCAAAGGGGACTTTAGCTCTATCTGGAACACTCTAATTTGTTCTTTGTTGTTGGGTTTTTTGTTTTTCTTTTAAGGAAAACATACTCATGTGTTACTTAGATGAGAAAATATTTTAAGTTAATTTAAGAACAATTTCAGCCTGCAGTTAGATTCACAAAATTTTAGAGCTAGTAGGAAATTTAGAGTTCACCTAGTCTTGCCAGTTCCTTTATAGAGACAGAGCCTCAGGTTCTGATGCCTGGGTAAATGTGGTAAATGTCTTGCCACAAGTCACATAACTTATAGCTGAGACGACAACTCCCAGTCCGGAATTCTTCTTTACCCTGCTGTTGCCTACTGAGTACAGGGCTAGAAATACCATTTTCTTTTTTTTATCACAAAGTTCCATAAAGTCTCAGTTGTTATATCGTGGCTTCATAGCAGCTTATATTAAAGTTCAGCAAATTATAAAGGTCACACTTCCACGTGTACAAAAGCACCAACTTGCAAGGTTGCAAGAAAAATACAGATAAGAATTGAACTATAGTTCTATGAGAAATACTTTGTAAAAGATAGCAGCGTTAGGGCATACCACTCTGCGTTCCTTTTTCTTCTGTTTGTTAAAGGGTTAACATATATGGAATTTTTTTAGAAACATGATCAGTGGCCTACAAAAAATATAAATAACCTATTTTCAGTTTCTGAAATACTTCACAAATTGGACTTCAAAACTTTCATATATTGCTGTTGGGAGCATAAAATGGTACAAACATTTTAGAAAACTGTTTGGTGGTTTCTTTTAAAGGTAAATATACACTTACTCTATGACTCAGCAATTTCACTACATATTTCTTATTTAATTTTTTTTTTTAGATTCAGAGACGGGGTTTCACCATGTTGTCCAGGCTAGTCTCAAACTCCTGAGCTCAAGCAATCCTGCCCTCCTAAATTGCTGGAATTACAGGCGTGAACCACTGCACATGGCCAGGTATTTCAACAGAGAGAGAGAATAAACATACCCACACAAAGACTTGTATAACAATGTTAATAGCGCTTTAATTTCACAATAGTCAAAACTTGGAAACAACAAAATGCCCATGAACTGGTGAATGCATAAACAAATTGTGGTATATCCAAACAATTAAATACTACTTAGCAATAAAAAGAAACTAACCACTGATACACACAACAATATAGATGAATCTCAAAAACATCCTGAGTGAGAGAACCTAGACTCAGAAGAGAACATACTGTATGATTCGTGTGATATTCTGGAAGAGACAGAACTGTGTGTATCTGATGGATCTGATGATAGAAAGCAGATCAGTGGTTGCCTGGGGCTTAGAATAGGGGAAGAAGCATGAAGGAATGTTATGCAGTCATGGAAACATGTTTAATCTTGTCTGGCACAGTAGTTTTACAGGTGTATGAATTTGTTAAAACTCATCTAATTGTGCATTTAAAATGAGTGTATTTTATTGTATATAAATCATACATCAATAAAATTAATTTAAAAATGAAAAAAAGCAAACCCTCTACCAAAGCAAACAAGCAAAAGGAAAACTAATTTCACCAGTCAAAATTAAGGAACACAAATATAAGACAAAAGACAAAAAAAACAAAAGGCCCAGCCCAGTGGCTCAAGCCTGTAATCCCAGCACTTTGGGAGGCCAAGGTGGGCGGATCACGAGGTCAGGAGTTCAAAACCATTCTGGACAATATGGTGAAACCCCGTCTCTACTAAAAATACAAAAATTATCCAGGCATGGTGGCGCGTGCCTGTAGTCCCAACTTCTGGGGAGGCTGAGCCAGAAGAATTGCTTGAACCCAGGAGGCGGAGGTTGCAGTGAGCCAAGACGGTGCCACTGCCCTCCAGCCTGGGCGACAGAGCGAGACTCCATCTCAAACAAACAAACAAACAAACAACAACAAAAAAAAACTCCTCACTGATCCACTTTTGATACTAAAGTTTCCTGTGGTGCATTAAGTGTGTCTTTATGTGTGCATAGTATTGTGTAACTTCAGAGTAACACTAATTATACATAACTTTTCAGTGTATGCACTTAGCAGACTTGCAGGCATGTATGCGAATATACTGAATTTACAAATGAGATATAACAATCTCATCTTGGTCTCTGTTCATTCAACATAGTTTGCCCTCTGATTTGGTAGTATATTCAAATGGACGTTTTCAAAGAAACTTAATGCCAATTTCATGTACAGTCAAAATAATTGTATTTTTGCCAAGAAATTCTGGTTTAATTGTTAAGAGATAGACTTGTGTAATATTTCTATATTTACGTTGAGTGTTAAAAAGCTTACAGTCTAATTTGTGGCTGATTCCTAGCAAAATTACAAGATTATGATTCTTGGGTCTCACTCTCATCCCTGGCTTCATACTTTTTGTTTCTATTCTTATTTTCCCTTACTCCTGACTTCTTAATCAGTTTTTCAGCAGCTTTTATATCTTTTTTTCAAGTACACATTATAACAGGCACATAAGTAAATGAAGTAATGTAGATGACACACATGTAACGTTACTTTGAACCTCCTTGTGGTTTTTAAATTTTTTTCTAATTAATAATTGCTAATAAAACTTCTCCAAGATTTAGTGTTTTCTTTTTAAGAAAAGGCAGGTGGACACAGAGAGACAGAAAACATTTGAAAGGAAAAAATAACTTTGTCATGGAACCCTACTCAACTGCTATCTGATGTAAAGAAGGGTTAGAGATGTCACGTGTCATACATGAGTCATTTGATCTCACGTAGCATATTTATGCCACTGTTCTACATTTTAGAAGTTTCTGCATAGTTCTTAACATATTTCTTAATCTAACATGAAAAATTATTCTGCCTGGGTAAGGGCATATAAACTCAGAAAATCCTAAATGCTCTATTAATCTTTTGGGCATTTCCAATCAAATCCAGAGTAATCATTTCATTATTCTAAAAAGAGAAGAAAACAATAAACTGGAAGAAATATTTTCACCAAGTGTAATAGTTAAAAGGCTATGATCTATAATAGATAAGAAACACAAATTTCTGAGAAAAAATTACAATACCTCAATTGAAAATGGGCCAAAATTATAAATAAGAAAATACTGCAACAAACAATTGTATTAAAAAAAGTTTATGGTCCTCCAAATGTTGATGACATTATACATTCTTGCAATGTTTTCTAAACAGTATACCAATATACACTAGGGTCTTACATTTATCTGGTCAAGAGAATTTGGCACATTTATCTGAGTCAAGAGAATTTATTTTAAGGAAATAATGAAAAAGAAAGGAAAAAATACATGTACTAGTTTATTCATCACAGTGTCACTACATGTTAAATATTAAAATGACCTAAATATACAATACTAGGGAAACAACTTAGTAAATTATATCATATTATGCAATCATTAAGAAGACTGCATAACTAGGTAATAAGTGAAAATCAAATCATGTATTGTCATTAGTTATGTAAAATTCTTATGTGTTCAGACAAACAGCATAGAGATTATGGAAAAATAGACAATAGTGAAAGTTAGGGAATTATGGATTTTGCTTTTGTAAAAGATACGCTTTGTGAATATTGCTTTTTCTGCTCCCAGCAAATTTCAAGTGTGTAATACACTGTTATCAACTATAGTCACCATGCTGTACATTATATCTCCAGAACTTATTTATCCTATAACTGAATGTTGTACCATTTGACCAACATCTCCCCTTTCCCCCAACTTCCCAGTCCCAGTCCATTCTACTCTCTGTTACTATGAGTTTGACTTCTTTTTAGATTCTACATATAAGTAAGATCATGCAGTACATTTCTTTCTGTGTCTGGGTTATTTCACTTATCATAATATCCTTCAGGTTAATCATGTTATTACAAATAGCAGTACCTCCTTTTTTAAGGCTGAATAGACTCCATGGTGTGTGTGTGTGTGTGTGTGTGTGTGTGTGTGTGTGTGTGTGTGTGCCTGTATCATAATTTTTTTATCCATTCATCCTTCAGTGGACACTTATGTTGTTTGTATATCTTAGCTATCATGAATAATGCCACAATAAACGTGGGAGCAGAAATATCTCCCTGAAGTACTGACTTCATTTCCTTTGGATATATACCCAGCAAAGGGATTGTGGGTCATATGGTAGTTCTCTTTGTAATTTTTTGAGGAGCATTCGTACTGTTTTCTATAGTGGGTGTACCAATTTCAATTCCCACCAACAATGTAAAAGGATTCCCTTTTCTCCACATCCTAGCTAACGCTTATTATCTTTTAACATTATTGATCATAGCCATTCTAACAAGTATGAAGTGATATCTCATTGCGGCTTTCATTTGCATTTCCCTGATGGTTAGTGATGTTGAACATCATTTCATATAACTGTTGGCAACTTACATGTGTTTTTTGGCAAAATGTCTACTCAGGTCCTTTGCTCATTTTTTAATCAGGTTTTTTGTTTTGTTTGGTTTTGGGTTTGGGTTTTTTTTTTGCTATTGAGTTGTATGTGAATATTTTTTAAAGCTGAAATTGTTACAGCAGTTTCCTCTTTCAGTAACCCCCCTCCCCGCAACCCCCATTGTGGAACAGTCTTGGACCTCATCTGAGGAGCCATAGGAACTAAAAGGTTACATTAAGGGGTTTCCACAGAGCCAGAGAGCTCCGGTGTTTGACAGACTGGTAAAATCCAGTTGACACTTCTGTCTCAGATTTCCCAAACACTTACAAAAAATGCCAAGCTCTTCTGAATGAGGCAATGGTAAGCTGATAGCAATGAGCTTGAGAATGATCTCCCTTTGTTGGTGACAGGAAAAAAAAAAAAGAGAGAGGCAAGATAAACTTTAAAATAGGAAAGATAAGGGAAAAAGCAATCCAAACTCTGACAATTTAACAGTGAACTCTGAATTGTCAATTAAGACCCAGAAAAGGAAATCCAAAGGTCAGGAAGGTTTGCTCCCCAAAGAAACTGCACATGCCACCACAATAAAAAATAAAGGCTATTGGGCACTGTTATCACACAAAATAAACCAGAAAACACAGAAAGGCACAGCTGCCCGTATACAATATCACAAAAACGAGTTCTGCAGTGCCTTGAGTCTCCCTTTCCTGCAATATCCTGTTTTTAAAGTAAGTCACCCTTCTGCTCTTCTAATTTCTCTTTTTGCTCCTCAACTTCCAAGGCACCAAATAATTTCTTGGTCTCCCTAATTTCTTGATCTCCCTACCGACCCTATTGAAACCCTGCTCAGACAAGGGAGATGACTGACGAGTTTTAAAGTAGTTCTTTCCCAGGGAGTACTTGTACTTTGTCAGGGAGTGTAGTAGAAGTTCTTTAATGTTTTGATGCCAACATCCCTTCCCTGATGTAATTGTCCTTTCTCCAGTCCATGCTATCCTATCAACCAAATCATCTTCCATCTGTCCACTTCACAGTGGGTATGTGACCCAAGCTGGAGCAATATTCCCGGAACACAATGCCTGTGGGTACACTATCCAAGTAAGATATGCCAGTCCTGGGCCTGTTTGCCTTCAGTTCTCTCCTCTCCTTGCACCTGTTGTATTGTGTAATACAGGGGGACTTGGCCCGGGCTCAGCAGGCTGCAGCCAATGGAAGATGTTGATGGGAGGCTGCAGGACAGGAGGAAAGGGGAAGCCAGGATTCTTCTTCGGTTCTTCTTTCTGGGTAGAGCAGGCTGCCTCTTTTTGGCTGCAGCTCCCACCATTGGCCCGCCCTGGTTTCAGCCGCAGGCCCTGGCTATGGAAATTCTTCTTACTTTATCTCTCTGGCTTAAAAGAGGTTTCTGCTTTCTTATTTTGCTAATCTCTACATTTCCTGCCTCATTCTCCAATTTGTCTCTGAGCTTGTTAAACACCACAAAACCAACTGTCTGCTTTAAAATTTTATTTTAAATACTTAATGTGCTTTCTGTTTTCCTGCTGGAATGATAACTAGAATTAGAGTCATTCCATGAGATTTTACTTGTGGATACTAAGAGAAAAAAGGTCTCTTCCTGTTAGATCATTAGGCTATAAGATTAGGGATGCCAGTAGCCAGTTTCCAGCCACCTAAACCCAATTTTAGAATGACATCAAACACAGAAGCACACAGAGCCATGAAACAGAGAGAAAAAGAATATCTGACACATTCTTAGCACTCCCTGTAAAAGGATAGAGTTCCCTGATCCCCGTCACAGGGCATGTGACAGGGGTGTGGCTCACTGGGCTCCCTGCCTCCTAGGCAGAACATGCAGACAGGCAGGTGAAGAGGTCGTGGGGAAAGCCTTTGGGCCCCAACCCCACAGCACCGTCTATGGGTGGGTGTCTGCCACTCCCAGAGCCCAAGTGGTTGTGTGTTACAGTGTGCGCTTTCAGCTTTGCCATCTGCAGACAGCTTGTGTTAAACAGTTCAATAAGCCCTCTGCCTTATCGCCAGGGCAGAGGGCCAGTGTGATAGATTTCTGTATCCTGAGTTCTTGCCCAGTGTACCGGCAAAATCAAATCACACGTGGGCTTGAAGGATGAGTGCAAGATTTTACTGAGTCGTGGAGGTGGCTCTCAGTGAGGTGGATGGGGAGCTGGAAAAGGGGAATGGAGTGGGAAGGTGATCTTCCCCTGGAGTCTGGCTGTCCTTGGCCAACATTCAGAAGCCTCTTCCCTCCTTCTCTGCCACACCACCCCACCATTCTCCACCGCTCTTTTCCTCTGCTCTTCTGGATGTTCAGCCCCTTATGTGTGTGTCGCTAAGGTCTTGGGTTTATACGGACACAGGATGGGGGTCGTGGTGGGCCAGAGTGGCCTTGGAGAATGCAACATTTGGGCATGAAAACAGGAGTGCCTGTTCTCACTTAGGTCCATGGGAGCAGACCCCAGGGTGGAGCCCTCACCAGGGACCCTGCCCTTCTCTACTCAGCACTTCCCTGCCCCCTCCCATATCACTTGTTCTAAATAGACTTAAAGTTAGCATTATCATATATTTCATAACTCAAACCATGACACTTGAAGGTAAAAGGGGCTGCTGGTAATGCTTAACTCAGAAAAACAGGCACAAATTGGGACTTGCCCAGGCAAACTAAAACACATAGTAATCCTACCAACTCGGTCCTTGGACTTTACATTAACTGATCCATTAAATTACCTTCACCTTTAACCTAATTTGAGTTGGGTTTCTATCATTAAACTGAAAATTGCTGACCGGTGCATGAGACCATGATTTAAATCAAAGGAATTATTTCCTAGTGGTAGGATTCATTTCAGGGTAGACAGAGGAATATCCATGTTCACCTGAATTAGTCACCACAATTGCATGTGGAGCTTGCACATTTATAGTACAGATATTTCAGCAACATTTTATGGAATTTTAGTTACTATGCCCCAAAAGTGCTGAAAAACGTGCAAAGAAAACAACTGTAATTACAAAGGGAAACACATACACTTACCCTCAGGCTAAATATGGCTCTTTGGTGATTTTTTTTTTTTTAACATTTAAAGTGGCCCTAACTTAAGGTTAATTTTCATCTGAATACAAATTTTGAGTCAACCACATCTTATCATTTTCCCTGTGCCCAGCTACTATTTAGGTGCAGCCCTATGATGCCACTAAGAACACTGGCTTTTGAGGTCTGCTTTTATTCTTTATTCTCTTCCCTTTACTTTTTTCTGTTCTCCTATAAATATAGGCTCTTGTTGGCTTGCCCAGGAACCCAAAAGTCTTCTGCAACTATTTCTCTAGAAAACACACATTCTTTAGGGAGTGCCAAGCCCACATGACATTTGTTAATCTCTGAATTCCGTGCACTGACAGCAGCTGTCTCATTTATGGCAAAACAGAAAACAGCAATTTAAAGACTATATATCCTAAGTCCAGTGGGAATGCTCACCACCCAAATAGAGGCCATTTTTTTTAATGAGGAAGCCATTCATAATTCAAGTGTTTGACTTTCCATGAGCAGTTAAATTTTTTAAAAGCCATAAACGATGATTATGACTAACTTCTCATTTTGGGGGTCTCAGTGCCACTTCAGTGAAAGAGCAAATATATTAAGAACTGGAAGGAAATATCCATTTAGTAACAAACTAACCTGTCTCACTGCCCATTTCTTACAGAGCCAATTCTCCTGGTCACAAAACATACTTTTTTTTAAACAGAAAAAAATATCTCTTTTCAAAGGTTGAATTGGTGCCAAATTCTTCATTGGAAATAAAAGTACAAGCACATAAGACTGTAAAATATTCAGAGGTCAAAAGTTTAATACATACAAGCAAATCCCCACACACTGTTCATCAGGAGTCATTTTGTCCTGGAAGGTAAAGTTTTCTCTTTGTGTCTTTTATAGTAACTTGTAAAAGAATTTGTTATAGGTTCTACATTTTTGTCAAAGTGTGTCACAAAGATTTAACGATATAAGGAACAATGGTACTCTTGTATGTTGTGTGAAATTCTTCACCTTATTCAAGTACAAATCTACTGAAAAATAGAAAAATTACCAAGTCCATTATCCCGAATAATAATAAACAACAGGTTTTATCTAATTCTTAATCCTGAGCAAAATACATTGAGGAAGACTTTCTGAGAGTACTGGGAAATAAAGGAGAGAAACAGATAAAATTCAAACGAGGTGATTAAAAAGACCGCAACAGGTAAGTTTTACTGTCTAGATGCTTTCCTTTGCATTGTCACTTTCAGAGAGTGTGATTTCCTCAGTACTCAGAGAGGTTTCCAGTAGCCTAAAGCGTTCATGTAAGGTTGGCAATGACCTGAGGAAATTATACATCTTTACACGCAGCCTCGGCCGCGTCACTGAAGGCAATGACTTCCTTCTCCCAATAGATGATAGCGACATCAACACTTTGGAAGCTTCACTCTGGAAGATTTTTGTTCTAACAGTGTACAGGATAAAAATTTGCAATCCCTGCAGATAGAACAAAAGTTTAATGTTGGGTAAGTGCTGAGATACAGTATCAAGGAAGACATTTTATTTCACTCTGCCACCCAACCTTCTCATCTGCACAGCACTTCCCCAACCTGAATTTGCCAGTGTGCAGCTGCCATGCACTTTTTAATGTAAGAGGGTTGAGGCAAAGTTTTCCCATATACAAAGACCTACGTGTAACAGTACAATAGCAGATATAGAAGACCCGAGTTCAGGTCCTGGGTTGCCACTAGCTGGCTGTGTAAATTTGCTTATTTCATAATCTTGATAATCTTCAACTTCCTGAAGGAAGAAGATTAACTATGAAATACCTAATTCTTCTCCCAGTTCTAACATTCTGTGCTTCCATATTTCTTGGAGTTATAGTAACATAGCTAGAAATTTGTGCACTTAAGGACAAAAAAATGTAAAGCCCTTCTAGTCACTGCTTTTCTGTACTTCACAGATGAAGACCAGATGTACATGAGAAATTGAGCCACAAAACACTGAATAATATTTTCTATATGTTTCCAGTAAAAACTGCCATTTATTGAAGTCATGTCAGTATCAGACCCTTGCTTTTCACTTAATCCTCATCATTTGATCATTCTCATGTAATCCTCACATCAACCTAATACAACAAGCCTTATCATCCGCATGTTTCAGAAAAGGAAACTAAAGTTCAGATAAACTAAGTAGTTTGTCCACGATCACCCAACCAGTACTCAGTGGAGTCTGGAAGTGAATTCTTACATCTTTAGCTCCAAAACCCCTCCTCTATCCAATATACGGTGCTGCCTATACTGTTGCCTGTAACTGTAATAGAAAGTGACTGCAAAGTGTATCATAGCTTTTAAGATGCCGCTGTTAAATCTTTATTAATATCCTTTGTGGAAATGACAGATGAAATAGCATCTGTAGTTAAGTTGATAATATTGTGCCAATGTCAGTTTCTTGATTTTGACAGTATACTATGGCTGTATAAGATATTATCATTTGGGCAAGCTGGACAAAGAATATGTGGGAGCTATACTATTTTTCCAAAATTTTTTATTAAATCATTTCAAAATGAAAAGGTATTTTTAAAAATAAATATCCTTGGATGTCTCCCACATTGGCATCTATAGGGCCCCAACCCTTTTAAGAGTTTATTTTTGGAATCATATCCTGTGAGTACTGTTATTGGAGACTTCTGGTACTATGGAAAGACCCTTATAGTTTGACTAAAAAATCAATAAGTGTTGGCAAGAGACAGACTTGTTCTCTGGCCAAAAGTAGAAAAAGTAGCTTGATTATTACTCAACAGGTGGTATCTAACACATCAGAAGAAAGGCCCTATGACAGTGTGTGCTTGGAGACACAGGTTTCAGAAGGACAGGAGTGGTCACTGGCCGTCCTGATTGTTCAAGGGAGAGAAATTTATTTGGGGCACATGAGAAATCCAGTCTCTAGAAAACCATCTTTTTTGTGGCATACGCTATTTCATCTGATTTTTCCAGAATTTAAATTCTAAAGTAAACTAAGATTTGATCAAATTTCTGTTGGTACAATAATTAGGAAAAGACCCTAGACCATGGATAATTCATAAAAACACCATCCTGTTGGACCTGTTTGGGTGGACTCCCAATATTTCTGTTCTTCCTAAAAGCCCAAATATGTTATTTGAAAAGAAAAAATATGTGGGTCAGACTGATTACCAGTAACACAAACATCAAACTGTGCCTTCTAAGTAATATCTCTAGCATTTAGTAAATGTTTATTAGAATTATAGCATTCTAAATCTAGAAGTTTTATGTGTAAACAAATCTAGATATTCCTACACTTTAGTGTACATAGAAATCACCTGAGGTCCTTGTTTAAAATGAAGAGTCTCAGCTCCTATGCCTGTAGATTCTGGTTGAGTAGGTAAGGGGTGAGGCCCAGGAATCAGCATTTTAACATACTATGTAAGTTCTGATGTAAGCAATATTCAGATCCATTTTACAAAACACTGTGTTGATTTTAACACACATATTGCCCCACTACTCCATTTTATATTTTGCATACCTCACCCACAGAGGTTATGTGATTTTCCTATAATCATAGGAATCAATGGTAAAGCTGAATAACAGCCTAAGTTTCCTGACTTTTAGCTCCATGTCCTTGCCACATTGCGACACTCAATTTTACCATGTTGTAATTTTTATCATTTTACCATTAACAGTTTTTACCATTTTACTGTTAACATTTTGTTATGAACCTCTCTTTTATAATTTCCCCCTCCTATGCATGGAGAAGAGAATATCCTTGACTATGCCTTCATTCAGATTCCTCCCTAAATTCCTGCTCACTCTGGGCAACAAGCCCATGGATCAACTGGCAATGTCAGACGAGGCTTACCCTACTTATTGATCTTCTAGGAGTTTCCATTTGATATTGACAATCGTAAAGAACTGAGTTATATCCCTGTAAATTTAGTGGCAGGCACCCATCCATTATCTAAGGGAATTAATCCTAAAAGGCACTGGAGAGGGCTACCTGGGATAAAGGATGAGGTTCTTAGAAGCATTAAATATGGTGGTAGCAATTCAAAAAGCCAAGCAGCTCCCCACACTGCATTGTATAGTCTGATCAAATGCCCTTCCTAACAATTTCCATTTTGTATCAAAGACTTTCCTCCTCAATGACATTTTACCATAGCCAGAAACAGCCAACATGACACCAGCTTCACACTGTAGTTACCGTTCTTAGCAACTTAATGGGATAGTCATCAAAATTGCAGTTTCTTCATGAAATACAGAATAGCTCATCCTGATATTGAACAAAGATGTTATCTACTGTGAAAGATATGCACAAGCAAGTTCCTTGCACTCAGAGAACTGATGTTCTAGTTGAGGAGACGAGAAGAGTATGCATAAAAAGTTAATTTTATAGGGTAAAAAGAAGAGGGGACAAAAACATTTACAAAACAATATTTTTATTTGATAATGAGTCATACTTATTCACTTAGTTGATAGTTAATAAGGCTAGAATGAAAGTCATCACCACAAAAGAATAAAGCCCATCAATAAATAAACTATGTAGATTGTATCAATGTCATTTTGATAATGTATTAAAGTAACATAAGATATGATCATTGGAAAAGTTGAGTAAAGGGTACATGGGAATTCTCCATACTATTTGCAACTTCTTATGGGTCTAAAATTGTTTCAAAATAATTTATGTTTAAAAAGGGATGACATAAGAATGGGGAAGGGTGGAGCCAAGATGGCCGAATAGGAACAGCTCCAGTCTACAGCTCCCAGCCTGAGCGACGCAGAAGATGGGTGATTTCTGCATTTCCAACTGAGGTACCGGGTTCATCTCACTGAGGAGTGCCAGACAGTGGGTGCAGGACAGTGGGTGGAGCGCACCATGTGTGAGCCGAAGCAGGGCAAGGCATCGCCTCACCCGGGAAGCGCAAGGGGTCAGGGAATTCCCTTTCCTAGTCAAATAAAGGGGTGACAGACGGCACCTGGAAAATCGGGTCACTCCCACCCTAATACCGCACTTTTCCAATGGGCTTAACAAACGACACACCAGGAGATTATATCCTGCACCTGGGTCAGAGGGTCCTACACCCATGGAGCCTCGCTCATTGCTAGCACAGCAGTCTGAGATCAAACTGCAAGGCAGCAGCAAGGCTGGGGGAGGGGCGCCCACCATTGCTGAGGCTTGAGTAGGTAAACAAAGGCACCGGGAAGCTCGAACTGGGTGGAGCCCACCACAGCTCAAGGAGGCCTGCCTGCCTCTGTAGGCTCCACCTCTGGGGGCAGGGCACAAACAAACAAAAGGCAGCAGTAACCTCTGCAGACTTAAATGTCCCTGTCTGACAGCTTTGAAGAGAGTAGTGGTTCTCCCAGCATGCAGCTTGAGCTCTGAGAATGGGCAGACTGCCTCCTCAAGTGGGTCCCTGACCCCGAGTAGCCTAACTGGGAGGCACCCCCCAGTAGGGGCAGACTGACACCTCACATGGCCGGGTACTCCTCTGAGACAAAACTTCCAGAGGAACGATCAGGCAGCAGCATTTGCGGTTCACCAATATCCACTGTTCTGCAGCCACCACTGCTGATACCCAGGCAAACAGGGTCTGGAGTGGACCTCCGGCAAACTCCAACAGACCTGCAGCTGAGGGTCCTGACTGTTAGAAGGAAAACTAACAAACAGAAAGGACATCCAAACCAAAAACCCATCTGTATGTCACCATCACCAAAGACCAAAGGTAGATAAAACCACAAAGATGGGGAAAAAACAGAGCAGGAAAACCTGAAACTCTAAAAATCAGAGCACCTCTCCTCCTCCAAAGGAATGCAGCTCCTCAATGGAACAAAGCTGGATGGAGAATGACTTTGATGAGCTGAGAGAAGAAGGCTTCAGAAGATCAAACTACTCCAAGCTAAAGGAGGAAGTTTGAACCCATGGCAAAGAAGTTAAAAACCTTGAAAAAAAATTAGACAAATGGCTAACTAGAATAACCGATGCAGAGAAGTCCTTAAAGGACCTGATGGAGCTGAAAACCACGGCATGAGAACTACGTGATGAATGCACAAGCCTCAGTAGCTGATACAATCAACTGGAAGAAAGGATATCAGTGATGGAAGACAAAATGAATGAAATGAAGCGAGAAGGGAAGTTTAGAGAAAAAAGAATAAAAAGAAACGAACAAAGCCTCCAAGAAATATGGGACTATGTGAAAAGACCAAATCTATGTCTGATTGGTGTACCTGAAAGTGACGGGAAGAAAGGAACCAAGTTGGAAAACACTCTGCAGTATATTATCCAGGAGAACTTCCCCAATCTAGCAAGGCAGGCCAACATTCAAATTCAGGAAATACAGAGAATGCCACAAAGATACTCCTCGAGAAGAGCAACTACAAGACACATAATTGTCAGATTCACCAAAGTTGAAATGAAGGAAAAAATGTTAAGGGCAGCCAGAGACAAAGGTCCGGTTACCCACAAAGGGAAGCCCAACAGACTAACAGCACTTCTCTTGGCAGAAACTCTACAAGCCAGAAGAGAGTGGGGGCCAATATTCAACATTCTTAAAGAAAAGAATTTTCAACCCAGAATTTCATATCCAGCCAAACTAAGCTTCATAAATGAAGAAGAAATAAAATCCTTTACAGACAAGCAAATGCTGAGAGATTTTGTCACTACCAGGCCTGTCCTAAAAGAGCTCCTGAAGGAAGCACTAAATATGGAAAGGAATAACCGGTACCAGCCACCGCAAAAACATGCCAAATTGTAAAGACCATCGAGGCTTGGAAGAAACTGCGTCAACTAACGAGCAAAATAACCGGCTAACATAATGACAGGATCAAATTCACACATAACAATATTAACCTTAAATGTAAATGGGCTAAATGCTCCAATTAAAAGACACAGACTGACAAACTGGATAAAGAGTCAAGACCCATCAGTGTGCTGTATTCAGGAAACCCATCTCACGTGCAGAGACACACATAGGCTCAAAATAAACGGATGGAGGAAGATCTACCAAGCAAATGGAAAACAAAAAAAGGCAGGGGTTGCAATCCTAGTCTCTGATAAAACAGACTTTAAACCAACAAAGAGCAAAAGAGACAAAGAAGCCCATTACACAATGGTAAAGGGATCAATTCAACAAGAAGAGCTAACTATCCTAAATATATATGCACCCAATACAGGAGCACCAAGATTCATAAAGCAAGTTCTTAGAGACCTACAAAGAGGCTTAGACTCCCACACAATAATAATGGGAGATTTTAACACTCCACTGTCAACATCAGACAGATCAACAAGACAGAAAGTTAACAAGGATATCCAGGAATTGAACTGAGCTCTGCACCAAGTGGACCTAATAGATATCTACAGAACTCTCCATCCCAAATCAACAGAATATACATTCTTTTCAGCACCACACCACACCTATTCCAAAATTGACCACATAGTTGGAAGTAAAGCTCTCCTCAGCAAATGTAAAAGAACAGAAATTATAACAAACTGTCTCTCAGACCACAGTGCAATCAAACTAGAACTCAGGATTAAGAAACTCACTCAAAACCGCTCAACTACATGGAAGCTGAACAACCTGCTCCTGAATGACTACTGGGTACATAATGAAATGAAGGCAGAAATAAAGATGTTCTTTGAAGCCAACAAGAACAAAGACACAACACACCAGAATCTCTGGGACACATTCAAAGCAGTGTGTAGAGGAAAATTTATAGCACTAAATGCCCACAAGAGAAAGCAGGAGAGATCTAAAATTGACACCCTAACATCACAATTAAAAGAACTAGAGAAGCAAGAGCAAACACATTCAAAAGCCAGCAGAAGGCAAGAAATAACTAAGATCAGAGCAGAACTGAAGGAAACAGACACACAAAAAACCCTTCAAAAAATCAATGAATCCAGGAGCTGGTTTTTTGAAAAGATCAACAAAATTGATAGACGGCTGGCAAGACTAATAAAGAAGAATACAGAGAAGAATCAAATAGACACAATAAAAAATGACAAGGGGATATCACCACTGATCCCACAGAAATACAAACTACCATCAGAGAATACTATAAACACCTCTATGCAAATAAACTAGAAAATCTAGAAGAAATGGATAAATTCTTTGTATGTGTATTTGACACATACACCCTCCCAAGACTAAACCAGGAAAAAGTTGAATCTCTGAATAGACCAATAACAGGCTCTGAAACAGAGGCAATAATTAATAGCTTACCAACCAAAAACAGTCCAGGACCAGATGGATTCACAGCCGAATTCTACCAGAGGTACAAGGAGGAGCTGGTACCATTCCTTCTGAAACTATTCCAATCAATAGAAAAAGAGGGAATCCTCCCTAACTCATTTTATGAGGCCAGCATCATCCTGATACCAAAGCCTGGCAGAGACACAACCAAAAAAGAGAATTTTAGACCAATATCCCTGATGAACATTGATGCAAAAATCCTCAATAAAACACTGGCAAACCGAATCCAGCAGCACATCTAAAAGCTTATCCACCATGATCAAGTGGGCTTCGTCCCTGGGATGCAAGGCTGGCTCAACATACACAAATCAATAAATGTAATCCAGCATATAAACAGAACCAGAGACAAAAACCACATGATTATCTCAATAGATGCAGAAAAGGCCATTGACAAAATTCAACAACGCTTCATGCTAAAAACTCTCAATAAATTAGGTATTGATGGGACATATCTCAAAATAACAAGAGCTATCTATGACAAACGCATAGCCAATATCATACTGAATGGACAAAAACTGGAAGCATTCCCTTTGAAAACTGGCACAAGACAGGGATGCCCTCTGTCACCTCTTCTATTCAACATAGTGTTGGAAGTTCTGGCCAGGGCAATCAGGCAGGAGAAGGAAATAAAGGGTATTCAATTAGGAAAAGAGGAGGTCAAATTGTCCCTGTTTGCAGATGACATGATTGTATATTTAGAAAACCCCATCGTCTCAGCCCAAAATCTCCTTAAGATGGTAAGCAACTTCAACAAAGTCTCAGGATACAAAATCAGTGTGCAAAAATCACAAGCATTCTTATACACCAATAACAGACAGAGAGCCAAATCATGAGTGAACTCCCATTCACAATTGCTTCTATGAGAATAAAATACCTAGGAATCTAACTTACAAGGGATGTGAAGGACCTCTTCAAGAAGAACTACAAACCACTGCTCAATGAAATAAAAGAGGATACAAACAAATGGAAGAACATTCCATGCTCATGGGTAGGAAGAATCAATATCATGAAAATGGCCATACTGCCCAAGGTAATTTATAGATTCAATGCCAACCCCATCAAGCTACCAATGACTTTCTTCACAGAATTGGAAAAAACTACTTTAAAGTTCGTTCATATGGAACCAAAAAAGAGCCTGCATTGCCAAGTCAATCCTAAGCCAAAAGAACGAAGCTGGAGGCATCACGCTACCTGGCTTCAAACTATACTACAAGGCTACAGTAACCAAAACAGCATGGTACTGGTAGCAAAACAGCATGGTACTAGTACCAAAACAGAGATACAGACCATTGGAACAGAACAGAGCCCTCAGAAATGATGCCGCATATCTACAACTATCTGATCTTTGACAAACCTGAGAAAAACAAGCAATGGGGAAAGGATTCCCTATTTAATAAATGGTGCTGGGAAAACTGGCTAGCCATATGTAGAAAGGTGAAACTGGATCCCTTCCTTACACCTTATACAAAAATTAATTCAAGATGGATTAAAGACTTAAATGTTAGACCTAAAACCATAAAAACCCTAGAAGAAAACCTAGGCATTACCATTCAGGACATAGGCATGGGCAAGGACTTCATGTCTAAAACACCAAAAGCAATGGCAACAAAGGCCAAAATTGACAAATGGGATTTAATTAAACTAAAGAGCTTCTGCCAGCAAAAGAAACTACCATCAGAGTGAACAGGCAACCTACAAAATGGGAGAAAATTTTTGCAACCTACTCATCTGACAAAGGGCTAATATCCAGAATCTACAATGAACTCAAACAAATTTACAAGAAAAAAACAAACAACCCCATCAAAAAGTGGGCAAAGGATAGGAACAGACACTTCTCAAAAGAAGACATTTATGCAGCCAAAAAACACATGAAAAAATGCTCATCATCACTGGCCATCAGAGAAATGCAAATCAAAACCACAATGAGATACCATCTCACACTAGTTAGAATGGCGATCGTTAAAAAGTCAGGAAACAACAGGTGCTGGAGAGGATGTGGAGAAATAGGAACACTTTTACATTGTTGGTGGGACTGTAAACTAGTTCAACCATTGTGGAAGTCAGTGTGGCTATTCCTCAGGGATCTAGAACTAGAAATGCCATTTGACCCAGCCATCCCATTAATGGGTGTATACCCAAAGGATTATAAATCATGCTGCTATAAGAACACATGCACACGTATGTTTATTGTGGCACTATTCACAATAGCAAAGACTTGGAACCAAGCCAAATGTCCAACAATGATAGACTGGATTAAGAAAATGTGGCACATATACACCATGGAATACTATGCAGCCATAAAAAATGATGAGTTCATGTCCTTTGTAGGGACATGGATGAAGCTGGAAACCATCATTCTCAGCAAACTATCGCAAGGACAAAAAACCAAACACTGCATGTTCTCACTCATAGGTGGGAATTGAACAATGAGAACACATGGACACAGAAAGGGGAACATCGCACACCGGGGACTGTTGTGGGGTGGGGGGAGGGGAAGGGATAGCATTAGGAGATATACCTAATGCTAAATGACGAGTTAATGGGTGCAGCACACCAACATGGCACATGTATACATATGTAACAAACCTGCACGTTGTGCACATGTACCCTAAAACTTAAAGTATAATAATAATAAAATTTAAAAAAAAAGAATGGGGAAAAATACAAGAATTTTAGTTCCTTCTCAGGCTTTATTTTCACAACATAAAATTTCCGTTCGTCTATAGAATGTCAATGAATAAAGGTCATTGCCAAGAATTAAATGCCAAACTAATTTGTAGTTTATGTGTCATAGTATCTAAAGAAAAATTGTCAGCTAGAAAAGTCCTCATTAATGTTTACCAACTATCCACTAAATATTTACTCAAAAATTACTACCATTGATGAGAGTTTCCTTAAAGTAAGGAAGTCAAAATAACAGGACATTCCAATATAAAAGGACTGGCAAAACATTAAAAACATTTAAATATAGAGTTAAGCCTAAGAAAATACAGTTAATATAATTATCAAACATAATCTAGTATTATAAATATTTCTTAAAAGAAAATAATGTAGACAGTATAACTTAACCACAACATGATAAATTTTAAATTTTACCAACAAAACTGCAAGAACCAGTTAAACTGTGTTAATATTATTACCTTAAAAAGAGAGGAATCAATATCTACTGTTTTACTCTGGAAATTGAAATTTGTGTCTTATAAGTTGTAGTAATATTTAATAAACAGAGATTATAATTAGTAGAATTTAAAATAGAATGAAAATATTCCAAATAGAGGAAGTTATACTAAAAAACATAATTTATATAACACAATATATAAAATTAAGGAGGCAGTGATAGACGTATAGGGAAAAAAAACTAAGATAACACAATAAAACAAACATTAGTTTTAATAGCTAGTATTTAACTAAATAGCCAAAAGTTTAACATTTTTAATAAAATGGCAAAACTGGCCAGGCACAGTGGCTCAGGCCTATAATCCCAACACTTTGGGAAGCTGAGGCATGATGACCACTTGAGCCCAGGAGTTCAAGAACAGCCTGGACAACATAGTGCGACCCTATCTCTATAAAATAATTGAAAAAAAATTAGCCAGGCATGGCGCCACGTGCCTGTAGTCCCAGTTACTTGGGAGGTTGAGGTGGGGGGATCACTTGAGTCCAGGAGACTGAGGCTGCAGTGAGCTGTGATTGTGTCACTGCATTCCAGCCTGGGTGACAGAGAAAGACCCTGTCTCAATAAATAAATAAATAAATAGATAAAATGGAAAAACTATGAGAAAATTATCAAAAACAAACAAATCTAAATATGCAGGGTCTAAAAAGAGATAAGTTAAAACCAAAGTGATGAGAAAACTTAAAAATAAAAGAACTAGCATAAATAAATTAGATAAAATCAAATAAAAACAAACTAGAAGTTACTACACTGCTAGACAGAAAATCAGATTTCAAGATGAACTGGGACTGAGAGACTTGTTATATTGCTGAGAGGTATAATGCTCCACAGATATATTAAATACTATATCCATAAATTTCCAGGAACATGATAATACAGCATTGAATTGTATAAAGACAAACTGCTATAACAGTCAGAAGAAAAATTAATAGAAAAATAGAATAAAAGGAAGTTTTACACACCTCTTTCAGTCTTTGATGAACAAGTTAAAGGTAAATGAGGTTTTATAAAAAAAAAACTTGAGAGCTAAAGATAACAAGCACCTTCAAAAAGTATTGTTAGTGTTATGGGATCCTTGGGGTGTTGTTTCGTCAGACAGAAATCTATGTGGCCAGTGGCACCTTTGCCAAAGTTTAGCTCTAGCCCACTGGGCTCATTCCTCCTATTCGGTCTGGCAGGCTGTGCTTGGCTTAGCTACCGACCTGGATCCCACACCTGCCAAGGACGAGCCAGGTGTGGAGCGGTGAGGGGTGTGTAAGCAAGCATGGGGTCCAGCCACTGTGCACAGCCAGACATGCCAGCTGCTGTGGGGCAGGCAGCTCCAGGCACTGGCACAAGCG
The DNA here is from genome assembly GCF_029281585.2 of Gorilla gorilla gorilla. Classification (NCBI taxonomy): domain Eukaryota; kingdom Metazoa; phylum Chordata; class Mammalia; order Primates; family Hominidae; genus Gorilla; species Gorilla gorilla. Next base: position 111,516,948 of record NC_086017.1, on the reverse strand, counting down.
CCAGTTCCCTGAGAGGCTGCAGATGGACCAGGCCTACCATAAGCAGCTTCCATGGCTAACACCAGGGAACCCGGTGACACCCAGAAGCCTGGTGACACCAGGAACCTCAGACCCCTAAAGAGGGTGTCACAACCCTGGCTCAGGGAGTTCCGAGGTCTGGGCTCCCCGAAGAGCCACAGCTCTTCTCTCCTCTCTCCTCTCCTTGTTGCCCACAATGTGGAGAGCAAAGGGCATGTTTCAGCCCTGCCCTGTGTGCGTTACAGCTCTTTTAGCCCCGCCATTCTGGTGGGTCCCTAGTTCTTGTCCTGCATCCGGAATGAGGTATGCAGACAAGTGGAGGGTGAGCAGGACGAAAAGGAGCTTTACTGAGTGATAGAACAGCTCAGAGGACACCTGCAACCGCAGTGGGTAGCTCTTCTCCTTAGCCAGGGTGTTCCGATGAGCGCTCAGCTCTCAGCAGAGACGGTAGCTCTTCACTAGAGCTGCTCATCAGGCCCTCCCTGGCTTTAAGGTGGGGCTTCACCACGGACCCGCCCCCTTCCACCCAAGAGCCTGTCTGCCTCCTGCCTCTATTCATGGCACCCAGGCAGGGGGGTCTTCCTGGACCCCTGAGAGTGCAAAGATGCCTCGGTCAGCAGCTGCGACAAGGCAACTGCAGCTGCACCCAGGGAGCTCCCACCCGGCCAACTGAGAAGAGGTGGGGCTCCCGCTTGCCCCCGGTTCCCGCTGGCTCAGTGGAGTGTGTAGCCCTGGCCGTGCCTCCTCACAGCCTGGAGTGGGAGCTTCAGGTCCTCGCTGGGCCCGGGCCAGCCTCCGGAGCAGGGGTGACGTCACTGCAAGTTCTTCTTGTGGCCCCAGCACTCAGGGGCAGCCTGGGGCTCCCCCTTGCCTGGCTCATGGCCCTGACTGGAGGGCACTTTCGGGAGCAGATCGTGGGCCCTGGGCCTGGTCATTGGAAACGTCAGGCTCGGCGGTCACCTTGATGTGGAGCAGATCCTGAGGACGCAGCCTCAGGTGACTCGGAGCAGAGACTGTTCCCCAGGCGCAGGAACTTGGCGCCGTCGGCGGGTTGGGCGCGGTGGCCACGTTGCTGGCTGGGTCCTCGAAGTGGGCACTGCTCCCACTTCCCACCCCGGTCCCCTGAAGCGTGACCCCAGCTCTACATCTCGGGCCTGGCTCCCACGTTCCATGTGCAAGTGTGGCACCGCCCCAGGCCCAGTTCCACCTGGGGACCCTCTCTGCTTGCTCTTCCTTGCCCCACTGCACTGCTCTCCCGCCGGTGAGCGGCTGGGTCCGGCCCCATCAGGGCAGCTCCCGGGGGCGGGTTCCCAGGGCGGCGGACTCCGGGGGCGCTCCCTGGGGCAGGCTCTGGGGACTGCCTGCCTCAGCATCTGCATCTGAGGACCCACAGCCTGCGCCTGTACCCCACTGCAGCCGGAGCCATGGCAGCGGCCACTTCAGATGGGCTGCCGCTGGCATCATTAGGAAGTAATCTCAATAAATATCAAAACTGAAAATTCTCAAAAAGTTCTAACAATCATGTGGATTCCTTGAATTATTCCCTTGCTTTTAGGGTTCATGGTCTGGAGTTTCAGGAGTGAGCTTTCAAAAAGGGGCTCCTTTCCTTGCCCTGTGCAGGCAGTTCAGTGGTGATGTTTGTTCATACAGGTGATCCCGGTAGGGTGCGAGTGCTTTAAGGGAGAAGTATTTTCATTCTACTGAAGTTTAATGAATTCTGCCAGCTTAGAGAAGACATGTTTCCATACTACAGAGAGTAAAGTCCATTTAGTAATTTCATTGCTCTTTCATCAGAGTAAAGAGCAATGTTCACTATGGGAGGAGGCACAGAGTAAGGAGTGTAAAGAGAAATTCTGATTTCAAGATGTCTTTCAATGTCTGGTGCGGTGGCTCACAACTGTAATCCCAGCACTTTGGGAGTCTGAGACGGGTGGATCACTTGAGGTCAGGAGTTCAAGACCCGCCTGGCCAACATGGTGAAACCCTGTCTCTACTGAAAATACAAAAATTAGCCTGACATGGTGGCACATGCCTGTAATCCCAGGTACTCAGGACACTGAGGCAGGAGAATTGCTTGAACCCGGGAGGCGGAGGTTGCAGTGAGCTGAGATCATGCCACTTCACTCCAGCCTGGGTGACAGAGTGAGACCCTGTCTCAAAAAAAAAGAAAAAAAAAAAAAGAAAAGAAAAGATGTCTTTCAATAACACATCTTTGTTTTATTTAAAAGTCTTGATATTCCTCACACATAATACATAACTAAAAAGGTTAAAAAAAAAAAAACCTCTCCAAAGTCAAACAAATTTATTTTTATCCACCATTTTGGTTTATCTTCATCACTACTTTTATAATGATAAAATCAGGAGGTGACCAGAATCCAAATTTTTACCTTTGTAGAATTATTTCCAAAGGAAAAATATATAACTTCTTTTCAGATTTTTAAAACAAAGTGTGAATTTAATTTTTTAAAGGTTTATGGTTAAGTATGTCCTTGAGATAAGACTCAAGGAATAAAAGCATCTTCAGTCCAATGTAAAATTGTGCCACAAAACACTTCATGAAGTTCAGATTTTCAGAAAGGGATGAAGAATACTAGAAATCATAGATATATGACTGAATATAAAAATTCTTCTCTCTTAATTTCCTTAAAATACATATCTAAAGCAAAAATAAGAACATTGCATAGCAGGTTTTGTAATGTATGCAGATGTAATACATAAACGTATACTATGAGAGAACGGAGGATGGCAAGAGGACTTATATTGTTATAAGATTCTTAGATTTTACTGGAAAGTAGTAAAATATTAGCTCTAAGTTGACAATGAAAAGTTAATGAAATTTAACGTATCCCTAAATTGACCCCCAAAGTCCAAAGAAGTATTGCTTAATAATTGAAATATAAATTATAATTAGAATCCTAATAACATTAAATGTAACCAAAAGTAGGCAAAAAAGGAGAAACAGGAATAAAAAATAGAATGGCCACAGAAAACAAATAGGAAAATGGTAGACACAAATTAACCCATATAAAAAAAACATTAGATCTAAATGGACTAAACACTCAATTAAAAGAGATTGCCAGAATGGATAAAAATGTAAGACTTGTATTTGCTGTCTACATGATACACACTTAAAATATAAAGGCACAAATAGATTGAGATCAAATGGATGAAAACATATATATCATGCAATCAATGTGCATAAAGCTGGATATCAGATAAAGTAGACTTTATGACAAAAAGTATTATTGGAGGTAAAGAAACCTTTTTATCTAAATGATAAAATCAGTTCATCCAGAAGATATAACAATAATAAATATATATGCATCTAATAGTAGAACCCCAAAATATGTGATGCAAAAGTTGACAGAATTAAGGAAATATACAAATTTTCAATCATAGGTGGAGAATTTAATACCCCTTTTTTGGCAATTGAGAGAATCAGGCAAAAATATTGGTAAGGATAGGTGTACCTTTAACAATCACTTTGACACAACCTTTTTTAGAACACTTTAACAACTACAGAATACACATTTTCTTCCAGAGTAAATGTTTTATTCACCAAAATAGACCAAATGTTGGGCCATAAAACCAGACTCAATAAATTTAAAGAATTGAAAGAAAACCTTCAGCCAATCCCACAGAAGTCTAAGCTTCAGCAATAACTATAACACTGTCTGTATCAATCATGGTGAGGAGTTGCCATGAACCCCTTACATAGGAGAAAAGGAAAGAAGATGTGTCCCAATCCAGCTACTTGACAAAAATCTCTCCTACTCAGAGAAGAGGGACTAAAGTGGTCCAACTCTATTGCTACTATATTCTATGATATCCAGCTCAGGAAAGTACATAGTAGGTAAGTCATAAAGAGCTTTTCTTTCACTTCCCAGAAATGGTATTAAAAATAGTCTGTAAGGAGGAGACAGGTGGAGCAAGATGACCAAATAGAACCCTCCAGCAATCATTCCCCCATGGGAACACAAATTTAACAGCTACTCACACAAGATAAACCACCTTCATAAGAACCAAAAATCAGCTTGGGTACTAGCTTGGCCTCAATGGGGTAGAACACCAAGCAGGCTCTTGGGGTCTCTGATTCCAGGCCTCGGATCCTGGACAGGATTACTGGACGTGCCTTGGGCCTGAGGAGAGTACACTGCCTTGACTGGCAGCATTAACCACAAACTGACTGAAGAGCCTTTGGGCTTTGAGTGAACATCAGTGGTAGCCAGGCAATGTTTGTCACAGGCCTGAAGTGGTGGTGGCCACGGAAAGAGACTCTTGGGCTTGAGGAAAGGTTGGGGGATGGGAAGAGTGGGAAGGACTTTGTCTTGTGGTTTGAGTGCCAGCTCAGCCACAGTAGAATAGAGCACCAAGTAGTTTCCTGAGGCTCCTAACTACAGGCCCTGGGTCCCAGATGGCACCTCTGGACTCACCTGGGGACAGGGGGATCTCATTGCCCTGAAAGGAAGGAAACAAGCCTGGCTAGATTTGCCACCTGCTAATTGTAGAGCTGTTGAGCCTTGAGTAGCATAGGTGGTAGCCACACAGTGGTCACCACAGGCCTTGGGAGAGAACCAGTGCTGTTCTGGCTGTAGTTCTGACTCAGTGCAGTCCCAGTGGTGGTGGCCACAAGGGTACTTGTGTCACCCCCTCCCTCGGCTAGCTCAGCACAGAGAGAGAGACAGAGAGAGAGAGGCACTCTGTTTGCTTGGAGGAAAATAAGGGAAGAGAACAGTCTCTGCCTCATAATCCATGGAATTCTCCCAGATCTTACCTAAGATGCCAAGACAGTTCCTATGTATGTCTAAAAGAGCCACAAGGTTACTGGACTTGCAGTGCCCCCTAAAGCAGATATGGCTGCAGTGACCAAAGACTTAGATTACAACACTCAAGTCCCTTCAGATATCTAGAAAGCCTTCTGAAGAAGAACAGGTACAAACAAGCCTAGACGGTAAAGATTACAGTAAATACCCAACTCTTCAATGCCCAGACACTAATGAACATACCCAAGCATCAAGAACATCCAGAAAAATATGGCCTCGCCAAAATAAATAAATAAATAAATAAATAAATAAGGCACCAGTGACCAATCCCAGAGAGAAAGAGATACGTCACCTTTCAGACAGAGAATTCAAAATAGCTATTTTGAGGAAGCACAACAAAAATTCAAGATAACACAGAGATAAAAATCAGAATCCTATCAAATAAATTTAACAAACAGATTGAAATAATTAAAAGAATTAAGCAGAAATTCTGGAGCTGAAAAATGCAACTGACATATACTTAAGAATGAATCAGAGTCTCTTAACAGAATTAATCAAGCAGAAGAAAGAATGAGTGAGCTTGAAGACAGGCTATTTGAAGATACACAGTCAGAGGAGACAGAAGAAAAAAGAATAAAAATTAATGATGCATGCCCACAAGATCTAGAAAATGGCCCCTAAGGGAAAAATCTAAGAGCTATTAGCCTGAAAGATGAGGTAGAGAGAGGTCAGTGTAGAAAGTTTATTCAAAGAAATAATAACAGAGAACTTCCCAAACCTAGAGAAAGATATCAATACTCAAGTACAAGAAGATTATAGAACACCAAGCAGATTAGACCCCAATAATACAACTTCAAGATATAATAATAAAATTCCCAAAGGTCAAGGATAAAGAAAGGATCCTAAAAGCAGCAAGAGAAAATAAACAAATAATATACAACAGAGCTTCAATTTGTCTGGCAGCAGCCTTCTCAGTAGAAACCTTATAGCCCAAAAAAGAGTGACATGACATATTTAAAGTGATGAAGGAAAAAACTTCTAGCCTAAAATAGCATATCTGGTGAAAATATCCTTCAAGCATGAAGAAGAAACAGAGATTTTCCCAGACAAACAAAAACTGAGGGATTTCATCAACACCAGCCCTGACCTACAAGAAATGCTAAAAGGAATTCTTCAATCTGAAAGAAAATAAGCAATAAGAAATTATGTTAAAGTACGAAACTCATTGGTATTAGTAAGTAAAATAGAATACTCTAACACTATATTGGTGTATAAACTACTTACATCTTGAGCAGAAAGATTAAAAGATGAACCTATCAAAATAATAACTATAACAACTTTTCAAGACAGTATAATAAGATATAAATAGAAAAAACAAAAAGTTATAGAGTTTTTATTAGTTTTCTCTTTACTTGTTTGTTAGTTTATGCAATCAGTGTTGTCATCAGCTTAAAATAATGGGTTATAGAATATTATTTGCAAGCCTTGTGGTAACCTCAAATCAAAAAACATACAATAGATACACAAAAAATAAAAAGCAAAGAGTTAAAACATGTCACCAGAGAAAATCATCTTCACTAAAAGGAAGACAGAAAAGGAGACCAGAAAACAAGTAACAAAATGGCAGAAGTAAGTCATTACGTTATCAATAATAACACAATAATAACACAAATGAACTAAACTCTGCAATCAAAAGACATAGAGTGGCTGAATGAAGGAAAAAACAAGACCCAATGATATGTTGCCTACAAGAAGCAAACCACCTATAAAGACACACATAGACTGAAAATAAATGGATGGAGAAAGATACTCCACAGAAACCGAAAAAGAGCAGAAGTAGCTCTACTTAGAAAAAATAGATTTCAGACAAAAACTATAAAAAGAAAGGAAAAAGGTCACTATACAATGATAAAAAGGTCAATTCAGCAAGAGGATATAACAATTGTAAATATATATATATGCCCAATACTGGAGCACCCATATATATAAATAAAATATTATTAGAGCTAATGAGAGATACATACTCTAATACGACAATAGCTAGAGATTTCAACACCCTATTTTCAGCACTGGATAGATCTTCCAGACAGAAAATCAACAAAGAAATATCAGAATTACTCTGCACTATATACTAAATGGGCCTAATAGATAATTATAGAACATTTCATCCAATGGCCACAGAATACACATTCTTCTCCTCAGCATGTGGATCATTCTCAAATATAGACCATATGTTAAAACATAAAACAAATCTTTAAAAATTCAAAAAAATGAAATTATATCAAGTATCTTCTCTGACCACAATGCAATAAAACTAGAAATCAATAACGAGAGGTATTTTGGAAACTATACAAACACATAGAAATTAAACAATATGCTCCTCAATTACTGGTGAGTCAAGAAAGAAATTAAAAGGGAAGTTGAAAAATGTCTTGAAACAAATAAAAATGGAAACACAACATACCAAAACTTATGGGATACAGTGAAAGTAGTACTAAGAGGAAAGTTTATAGCAATAAGTGCCCACATCAAAAAAAATAGAAAAGCTTCAAATAAACAACCTAATGATGCATCTTAAGGAACTAGAAAAGCAAGAGCAAATCAAAACCAAAATTAGTAAAGAAATAATAAAGATCAGAGCAGAAATAAGTGAAATTGAAATGAAGAAAACAAAAGATCAATGAAACAAAAGGTTATTTTAAAAGATCAAAAAAATTGACAAACATTTAGTCAGATTAACTAAGAAAAAAAGAGAGAAGACCCACATAAATAAGATCAGAGATGAAAAAGGAGACATAACAACTGATACCACAGAAATTCAAAGGATCATTAGTGGCTACTATGAGCAACTATATGCCAATAAATTAGAAAACCTAAAAGAAATGGACAAATTTCTACACATAAACAACCTACCAAGATTGAATCATGAAGGAATACAAAACCTGAACAGACCAGTAACAAGTAATGGGACAGAAGCTGTAATAAAAAGTTTCCTAGCAAAGAAAAGCCCAGGAACTGTGGTTTCACTGCTGAATTTTACCAAACATTTAAAGAAGAACTAACACCAATCCTACTCAAACTACTCCAAAAAATAGAGGCAAAGGGAATACTTCTAAACTCATTCCATGAGGCCAGTATTACCCTGGTGCCAAAACCAGAAAAAGGCACATCAAAAGAAAGAAAGAAAGAAAGAAACTACAGGCCAATGTATCTGATGAACATTGATGCAAAAATCCTCAACAAAATTCTAAAAAACCAAATTCAGCAACACACTAAAAAGGTCATTCATCATGACAAAGTGGAATTTATCCCAGAAATGCAAGGATGGTCCTACATATGCAAATCAATCAATGTGATACACCATATCAACACAATGAAGGACAAAACCCACATGATTGTTTCAATTGATGCTAAAAAATTTTTTATAAAATTCAACATCACTTCATGGTAAAAACTCTTAAAAACTGGGGATAGAAGGAACATACTTCAACACAATAAAAGCTGTATATGACAGACTCACAGCTAGTATCATGCTGAATGGGAAAAAAACTGAAAGCCTTTCCTCTAAGATCTGGAACACAACAAGGATGCCCACTTTCACCACTGTTATTCGACATAGTACTGGAAGTCCTAGCCAGAGCAATTAGATAAGAGAAAGCAATTAAAAAAATCTAAATTGGAAAGGAAGAAATCAAATTATCCTCGTCTGCAGATGATACGATCTTATATTTGGAGAAAACTAGACTCCACAAGAAAAAAAAAAAGATTAGAATTGATAAATTCAGTAAAGTTGCAGGATACAAAATTAACATACATAAGTTAGTAGCATTTCTATATGCCAACATCAAACAACCTGAAAAAGAAATTAAGGGCTGGGCACAGTGGCTCACGCTTGTAATCCCAGCACTTTGGGAGGCCAAGGTGGGTGGATCACAAGGTCAGGAGATCGATACCATCCTGGTTAACATGGTGAAACCCCGTCTCTACTAAAAATACAAAAAATTAGCTAGGCGTGGTGGCACATGCCTATAGTCCCAGCTACTCAGGAGGCTGAGGCAGGAGAATTGCTTGAACCTGGGAGGTGGAGGTTGCAGTGAGCAGATGTTGCACCACTGCACTCCAGCCTGGGTGACAGAGCGAGACTCTGTCTCAAAAAAAAAAAGGAATTAAGAAAGCAATCCTATTTACAAAAGCTACAAATAAAATGCAATACCTTAGAATTAGCTTAACCAAAAAAGTGAAAGATGTCTACAACGAAAACTATAAAACCTGCATGCAACCAATTAAAGAGGACACAAAAAATGGAAAGAGATTCCATGTTCATGGATTGGAAAATCAATATTTTAAAACTGTCCACACTACTCAAAGCAATCTACAGATTCTATGCAATCTCTATCAAAACACCAATGGCATTCTTCACAGAAAAAGAAAAAAATGATCCTAAAATTTATATGGAACCACAAAAGACCTAGAATAGCCAAAGCTATCGTTAGCAAAAAGAACAAAACTGGAGGAATCACATTACTTGACTTCAAATTATACTACAGAGCTATAGTAATGAAAACAGCATGGTACTGGCATAAAAACAGAAACAAAACAGGCAGACATAAAAACAGGCAGAAATAAAGATGTCCTTTGAAACCAATGAGAACAAAGACACAATGTACCCAAATCTTTGGGACACATTTAAAGCAGTGTTTAGGGGAAATTTATAGCACTAAATGCCCACAAGAGAAAGCAGGAAAGATCTAAGATTGACACTGTAACATCAAAATTAAAAGAACAAAAACTATAAATTAAAATTAAGAGAAGCAAGAGCAAACAAATTCAAAAGCTAGCAGAAGACAAGAAATAACTAAGATCAGACCAGAACTGAAGGAGATAGAGACACGAAAAACCCTTTTAAAAATCAATGAATCCAGGAGCTGGTTTTTTGAAAAGATCAACAAAATAGACCACTAGCCAGAATAATAAAGAAGAAAAGAGGCCAGGCACAGTGGCTCACGCCTGTAATCCCAACACTTTGGGAGGCCAAGGCGAGTGGACCATGAGGTCAGGAGTTCAGGACCAGCCTGAACATGGTGAAACCCCATCTCTACTAAAAATACAAAAATTAGCCAGGCGTGGTGGTTCACGCCTGTAATCCCAGCTACTTGGGAGGCTGAGGCAGGAGAATCTCCTGAACCCAGGAGGCAGAGGTTGCAGTGAGCTGAGATCGCACCATTGTACTCCAGCCTGCGTGACAGACCGAGACTCTGTCAAAAAAAAAAAAAAAAGAAGAAGAAAAGAGAGAAGAATCAAACAGACATGGTAAAAAAAATGATAAAGGGGATATCACCACTGATCCCACAAACATACAAACTACCATCAGAGAATACTATAAAAATCTCTATGCAAATAAACTAGAAAATTGAGAAGAAATGGATAAATTCCTGGACACATACACCCTCCCAAGTCTAAACCAGGAGGAAGTCGAATCCCTGAATAGACCAATGACAAGTTCTGAAATTGAGGCAGTAATTAATAGCCTACCAATCAAAAAAAGTAAAAGTCCAGGACCAGAGGGATTCACAGCCGAATTCTACCAGAGGTACAAAGAGGAGCTGGTACCATTCCTTCTAAAACTATTCCAAACAATTGAAAGAGAGAGAATTCTCCCTAACTCATTTTAGGAGGCCAACATCATCCTGATTCCAAAACCTAGCAGAGACACACACACACACACACACAAAAAATTTCAGGCCAATATCCCTGATGAACATCGATGTGAAAATCCTCAATAAAATACTGGCAAACTGAATCCAGCAGCACATCAAAAAGCTTATCCATCATGATCAACTTGGCTTCATCCCTGGGATGCAAGGCTGGCTCAACATACACAAATCAACAAATGTAATCCATCCCATAAACAGAACCAGTGACAAAAACCACATGATTATCTCAATAGACGTAGAAAAGGCCTTCGACAAAATTCAACACCCCATCATGCTAAAACTTCTCAATAAACTAGGTATTGATGAAACACATCTCAAAATAATAAGAGCTATTTATGACAAATCCACAGCCAATATCATACTGAATGGGCAAAAACTGGAAGCATTCCCTTTGAAAATTGGCACAAGACAAGGGTGTCCCTCTCTCACCACTCCTATTCAACATAGTATTGAAAGTTCTGACCAGGGCAATCAGGCAAGAGAAAGAAATAAAGGGTGTTCAATAGGAAAAGAGGAAGTCAAATTGTCTCTGTTTGCAGATGACATGATTGTATGTTTAGAAAACCCCATCGTCTCAGCCCAAAATCTCCTTAAGCTGATAAGCAACCTCAGCAATGTCTCAGGATACAAAATCACTGTGTAAAAATAACAAGCATTCCTATGCACCAATAACAGACAAACAGAGAACCAAATCATGAGTGAACTCCCATTCACAATTGCTACAAAGAGAATAAAATATCTAGAAATACAACTTACAAGGTATGTGAAGGACCTCTTCAAGGAGAACTGCAAGCTACTGCTCAAGGAAATAAGAGAGGACACAAATAAATGGAAAAACATTCCATGCTCATGGACAGGAATAATTAATATCATGAAAATGGCCATACTGCCCAAAGTAATTTATAGATTCAATACTATTCCCACCAAACTACCATTGACATTCTTCACAGAATTAGAAAAAACTACTTTAAATTTTATATGGAACCAAAAAAGAGCCCGCATAGCCAAGACAATCCTAAGCAAAAAGAACAAAGCTGGAGGCATCACGCTACCTGACTTCAAACTATGCTACAAGGCTACAGTAACCAAAACAGCATGGTACTGGTACCAAAACAGATATATAGACCAATGGAACAGAATAGAGGCCTCAGAAATAACACCACACATCTACAACCATCTGACCTTTGACAAATCTGACACACACAAGCAATGGAGAAAGGATTCCCTATTTAATAAATGGTGTTGGGAAAACTGGCTAGCCATATGCAGAAAACTGAAACTGGACCACTTCTTTACACCTTATACAAAAAATTAACTCAAGATGATTAAAGACTTAAATGTAAGACCTAAAACCATAAAAATCCTAGAAGAAAACCTAGGCAATACCATTCAGGACAAAGGCATGTGCAAAGACTTCATGACTAAAACACCAAAAGCAATGGCAACAAAAGCCAAAATTGACAAATGGGATCTAATTAAACTAAAGAGCTTCTGCACAGCAAAAGAAACTATCATCAGAGTGAACAGGCAGCAACCTACAGAATGGGAGAAAATTTTTGTAATCTATCCATCTGACAAAGGGCTAATATCCAGAATCTACAAAGAACTTAAACAAATTTACAAGAATAAAACAAACAGTGCCATCAAAAAGTGGGCAAAGGATATGAACAGACACTTCTCAAAGGAAGACATTTATGAACCCAACAAACATATTTAAAAAAAGCTCATCATCACTGGTCATTAGAGAAATGCAAATCAAAACCACAATGAGATACCATCTCACACCAATTAGAATGGTGATCATTAGAAAGTCAGGTAACAACAGATGCTGGAGAGGATGTGCACTTTTACACTGTTGGTGGGAGTGTAAATTAGTTCAACCATTGTGGAAGACAGTGTGGCGATTCCTCAGGATCTAGAACCAGAAATACCATTTGACGCAGCCATCCCATTACTTGGTATATACCCAAAGGATTATAAATTATTCTACTATAAAGACACATGCACATGTATGTTTATTGCAGCACTATTCACAATAGCAAAGACTCGGAACCAACCCAAATGCCCATCAATGATAGACTGGATAAAGAAAATGTGGCACATATACACCATGGAATATTATGCAGCCATAAAAAGGATGAGTTCATGTCCTTTGCATGGACATGGATGAAGCTGGAAACCATCATTCTCAGCAAACTAACACAAGGACAGAAAACCAAACACCGCATGTTCTCACTCGTAAGTGGCAGTTGAACAATGAGAACACATGGACACAGGGAGGGGAATATCACACACCGGGGCCTGTCGGGGGCTGGGGGGCTAGGGAAGGGATAGCATTAGGAGAAATACCTAATGTAGATGATGGGTTGATGGGTGCAGCAAACCACCATGGCACATGTATACCTATGCAACAAACTGGCATGTTCTGCACATATACCCCAGAACTTAAAGTTTAATAATAAAAAAAGCTAAAAATAGAACTACCATATGATCCAGCAATCCTACTGCTAGATATATATCCAAAAGAAATCAGTATATCAAAGAAATATCTGCAGTCCCGTGTTTTTCACAGCACTATTCATAATAGCCAAGACTTAGAAGCAAACTAAGTATCCATCAACAGACGAATGGATAAAGATAATGCAGTACATATACACAATGGAGTACTATTCAGCCATTAAAAAGAATGAGATCCTGTCAGGCCACGTAAGAGGCAAGGAGCCATTTCACAGTCCTATTGTCTGTGTGCCTGAGAATCATAGAGTGAAAATACACTAAAGTTGCTCTCCCCTCTCCCTCTCCCTCTCCCTCTGCCTCTCCCTCTCCCTCTCCCTCTCCCACGGTCTCCCTCTCCCTCTCTTTCCACGGTCTCCCTCTGATGCCGAGCCGAAGCTGGACGGTACTGCTGCCATCTCAGCTTGCTGCAACCTCCCTGCCTGATTCTCCTGCCTCAGCCTGCCGAGTGCCTGCGATTGCAGGCGCGCGCCGCCACGCCTGACTGGTTTTCGTATTTTTTTGGTGGAGACGGGGTTTCGCTGTGTCGGCCGGGCTGGTCTCCAGCTCCTAGCCGCAAGTGACCTGCCAGCCTCGGCCTCCCGAGGTGCCGGGATTGCAGACGGAGTCTCGTTAACTCAGTGCTCAATGGCGCCCAGGCTGGAGTGCAGTGGCGTGATCTCGGCTCGCTACAACCACCTCCCAGCCGCCTGCCTTGGTCTCCCAAAGTGCCGAGATTGCAGCCTCTGCCCGGCCGCCACCCCGTCTGGGAAGTGAGGAGCGTCTCCGCCCGGCCGCCCATCGTCTGGGATGTGAGGAGCCCCTCTGCCTGGCTGCCCAGTCTGGAAAGTGAGGAGCGTCTCTGCCCGGCCGCCATCCCATCTGGGAAGTAAGGAGCGCCTCTTCCCGGCTGCCATCACATCTGGGAAGTGAGGAGCGTCTCTGCCCGGCCACCCATCGTCTGAGATGTGGGGAGCACCTCTGCCCTGCCGCCCCGTCAGGGATGTGAGGAGCGTCTCTGCCCGGCCGCCCCGTCTGAGAAGTGAGGAGCCCCTCTGCCCGGCAGCCGCCCCGTCTGAGAAGTGAGGAGCCCCTCCGCCCAGCAGCCACCCCGTCTGGGAAGTGAGGAGCGTCTCCGCCCGGCAGCCACCTCGTCCGGGAGGGAGGTGGGGGGGTCAGCCCCCCGCCCGGCCAGCCGCCCCATGTGGGAGGGAGGTGGGGGGGCCAGCCCCCCGCCCGGCCAGCCGCCCCATCCGGGAGGGAGGTTGGGGGGTTAGCCCCCCACCTGGCCAGCCACCCCGTCCTGGAGGTGAGGGGCGCCTCTGCCCGGCCACCCCTACTGGGAAGTGAGGAGCCCCTCTGCCCGGCTAGCCGCTCCATCTGGGAGGGAGGTGGGGGGGTCAGCCCCCCACCCGGCCAGCCACCCCGTCCGGGAGGGAGGTGGGGGGGTTAGCCCCCCGCCTGGCCAGCCGCCCCGTCCGGGAGGTGAGGGGCGCCTCTGCCCGGCCGCCCCTACTGGGAAGTGAGGAGCCCCTCTGCCCAGCCAGCCGCCCCGTCTGGGAGGGAGGTGGGGGGGTCAGCCCCCCGCCCGGCCAGCCGCCCCGTCTGGGAGGTGAGGGGCGCCTCTGCCCGGCCGCCCCTACTGGGAAGTGAGGAGCCCCTCTGCCCGGCCACCACCCCGTCTGGGAGGTGTACCCAACAGCACATTGAGAACGGGCCATGATGACAATGGCGGTTTTGTGGAATAGAAAGGGGGGAAAGGTGGGGAAAAGATTGAGAAATCGGATGGTTGCCGTGTCTGTGTAGAACGAGGTAGACATGGGAGACTTTTCATTTTGTTCTGTACTAAGAAAAATTCTTCTGCCTTGGGATCCTGTTGATCTGTGACCTTGCCCCCAACCCTGTGCTCTCTGAAACATGTGCTGTATCCACTCAGGGTTGAATGGATTAAGGGCGGTGCAAGATGTGCTTTGTTAAACGGATGCTTGAAGGCAGCATGCTCGTTAAGAGTCATCACCACTCCCTAATCTCAAGTACCCAGGGACACAAACACTGCGGAAGGCCGCAGGGTCCTCTGCCTAGGAAAACCAGAGAACTTTGTTCACTTGTTTATCTGCTGACCTTCCCTCCACTATTGTCCTGTGACCCTGCCAAATCCCCCTCTGCGAGAAACACCCAAGAATGATCAATACAAAAATAAAAAATAAAAAAAAAAAAAAGAATGAGATCCTGTCATTTGTAACAACATGGATGGAACTGGAAGTCATTATGTTAGGTGAAATAAACCAGGCACAGAAAGTCAAACTTTGCATGTTCTCAATTATTTGGGACCTAAAGAGTTTAAAAAATTGAAATCCTGGAGATAGAGAGTAGAATGATTGTTACCAGAGGCTGGGAATGGTAGTGACGGGAGGGGAAAGCGGGAATGGTTAATGGGTATTGGTACAAAAATATAGTTAGAATGAATAAGATCTAGTATTTGACAGCACAACAGGGTGATTATAGTCAATAATAATTTTTGTTTTTTTGAGATGGAGTCTCCCTCTGTCGCCCAGGCTGAAGCGCAGTGGTGTGATCTCAGCTCACTGCAACCTCCACCTCCCTGGTTCAAGCAATTCCCCTGCCTCAGCCTCCCAAGTAGCTGCAATTACAGGTGCATGCCACCATGCCCAGCTAATTTTTTTGTATTTTTAGTAGAGATGGGGTTTCACCATGTTGGCTAGACTGGTCTTGAACTCCTGACCTCAGGCAATCCACCCGTCTCAGCCTCCCAAAGTGCTGGAATTACAGGCCGTGAGCCACCACGCCTGGCCAGTCAATAATAATTTAATTGTATATTTTTGAATAACTAAGAGTATAATTTGATTGTTTGTAACAGAAAGGGTAAATGCTTGAGGATATGGGTACCCCATTTACCCTGAAGTGATTGTTATACATTTTATGCCAGTATCAAAATATCTC
This sequence comes from Gorilla gorilla gorilla, assembly GCF_029281585.2. Taxonomy (NCBI): domain Eukaryota; kingdom Metazoa; phylum Chordata; class Mammalia; order Primates; family Hominidae; genus Gorilla; species Gorilla gorilla. The sequence goes on along the minus strand of NC_086017.1, from coordinate 111,500,999 downwards.
TTGTACTCCATAAATATATACACCTACTATGTACCCACTAGATTTTTTTTTTTTTTTTTTTGAGATGGAGTCTTGCTCTGTCGCCCAGGCTGGAGTGCGGTGGCGCGATCTCAGCTCACTGCAAGCTCCGCCTCCCAGGTTCAAGCCATTCTCGTGCCTCAGCAGGAGACTACAGGAGGAGACTACTCCCTAGCTAGGACTACAGGCGCCCGCCACCACACCCGGCTAATTTTTTGTATTTTTTTTTAGTAGAGATGGGGTTTCACCATGTTAGCCAGGATGGTCTCAATCTCCTGACCTCGTGATCCTCCCACCTCAGCCTCCCAAAGTGCTGGCATTACAGGCGTGAGCCACCGCGCCCGGCCTAGATTTTTTTAAAATAGTCTCTCAAAGGTAACTAAGATATCAAGATGATATCTCCACCACTGCGTGTTCTGCTACTTTCAGACTAATCCGCACCATACCTGTGTAGTGTTGAAAAGGCAGAATATGTAGCTGAAGACGATCCTGATGCTATCATCATTAACTAGCATCAGGTATGCCAGAATCCAAGTAATTCCAAAAACAACTGCAACAGATAATGTGCTAACAATCTTCTTCATGGATGAAACTTTTTTTGTGCTAGGTGAAAGAAAACAAGAAAAATAATGTGGTTCATTAGGGTTTTACTTATCAACGTCATTATTACTCTCCTATTTAGAATGCATATTCAGCTGCCCATATACATTGTTCACTTAACAATATTATGCCCCAGGTGGAAAAATGATGCTAAGTCTTACATCACTCTGGAGAAAATCTGACTTAGCAAGCTTTATTTTGAATACATTGATACTTGTTTAAAACTTCAGGCAAACACAGCTCCTTAATACTACAGCAAGCAAATTTTAAGAACCAACTTCTTCATTGAAATGGAATTTTCATTTTGTGAATATTACTACAGATCAGCCAATGGAGGAATCCCCTTTTTTGGCACCTGGGAGCTTCCTGAGCCTTAAGTTGATGAGGGAAAGAAAGGTTAGTTAGATGCAGAGTGATCTTCTTCCTCTTGTGGAAAGTCTATGCCCCTGGATCCTGGGCTTGGCCATGTGACTTACTTTGGCCAGTGGGACATTAGCAAATTTATCAAGCAGAGACTTGAAAGCATCTGTTTATTAATCTGCCTTCCCTCACTCCTCTTTAGAACCCTGAGACCACTATGTTAAGAAGCCTGGGCTGGTTGAATGGCAGATGAGAGACTATATGGAGCAGAGATGAGCTTTCCCAACTGAACAGTTGCTACTAAAACCAACCAAACACCAACCACCAGACATGAAAGTGAGTCATGAAGGATTCAAGATGGCCGAATAGGAACAGCACAGGTCTGCAGCTCCCAGCAAGTTTGACGCAGAAGGCAGATGATTTCTGCATTTTCAATGTAGGTACCAGGTTCATCTCACTGGGACTGATTGGACAGTGGGTGCAGCCCATGGAGGGCGAGCTGAAGCAGGGTGGGGTGTCACCTCACCTGGGAAGCACAAGGGGTTGGGGAATTTTCTGCCCTACCCAAGGAAAGCTGTGAGGGTCCCAGCCTGAGAAACTCCCACACAGATACTGTGCTTGTCCCACGGTCTTTGAAACCCGCAAACCAGGAGATTCCCTATGGTGCCTGCCTCACCAGCACCCTGGGTTTCAAGCACAAAACTGGGCGGCCAATTGGGCAGACACCGAACTAGCTGCAGGAGCTCTTTTTTTTTTCTTTTCATACCCTGGTAGCACCTGAAACACTTTTACACTGTTGGTGGGAGTGTAAATTAGTTCAACCATCATGAAAGATAGTGTGGTGATTCCTCAAGGATCTAGAACTAGAAATACAATTTGACCCAGCAATCCCATTACTGGGCATATGCCCAAATGATTATAAATCATTCTACAATAAAGACATATGCACACGTATGTTTACTGCAGCACTATTCACAATAGCAAACACTTGGAACCAACCCAAATGTCCATCAATGATAAACTGGATTAAGAAAATGCAGCACATATACACCATGGAATACTATGCAGCCATAAAAAAGGATAAGTTCATGTCCTTTGCATGGACATGGATGAAGCTGGAAACCATCATTCTGAGCAAGCTATCACAAGATCACAAAAACAAATACTGCATGTTCTCACTCACAGGTGGAAGTTGAACAATGAGAGCACATGGACACAGGGAGGGAACATCACACACTGGGGCCTGTCAGTGGTGGGGGGCTAGGGGAGGGATAACATTAGGAGAAATACCTAATGTAGGTGACGGATTAATGGGTGCAGCAAACCACCATGGCACATGTATACCTATGTAACAAACCTGCCATTCTGCACATGTAACCCAGAACTTAAAGTATAATAATAAAAAAAAAAATTAACCAGGTGTGGTGGTGGACGCCTGTAATCCTAGCTACTCGGGAGGCTGTGGCAGAGAATTGCTTGAACCCAGGAGGCGGTGTGGGGAAAAGCAAGAGAGATCAGATTGTTACTGTGTCTGTATAGAAAGAAGTAGACATAGGAGACTCCATTTTGTTCTGTACTAAGAAAAATTCCTCTGCCTTGAGATTCTGTTAATCTATGACCTTACCCCCAACTCCGTGCTCTCTGAAACATGTGCTGTGTCAAACTCAGGGTTAAATGGATTAAGGGTTGCGCAAGATGTGCTTTGTTAAACAGATGCTTGAAGGCAGCGTGCTCCTTAAGAGTCATCACCACTCCCTAATCTCAAGTACCCAGGACACAAACACTCAGGGACCTCTGCCTAGGAAAGCCAGGTATTGTCCAAGGTTTCTCCCCATGTGATAGTCTGAAATATGGCCTCGTGGGAAGGGAAAGACCTGACCGTCCCCCAGCCTGACACCCGTAAAGGGTCTGTGCTGAGGAGGATTAGTATAAGAGGAAGGCATGCCTCTTGCAGTTGAGACAAGAGGAAGGCATCTGTCTCCTGCCCGTCCCTGGGCAGTGGAATGTCTCGGTATAAAACCCGATTGCACGTTCCATCTACTGAGATAGGGAAAAACCGCCTTAGGGCTGGAGGTGGGACCTGCGGGCAGCAATACTGCTTTGTAAAGCATTGAGATGTTTATGTGTATGCATATCTAAAAGCACAGCACTTAATCCTTTACCTTGTCTATGATGCAAAGACCTTTGTTCACGTGTTTGTCTGCTGACCCTCTCCCCACTATTATCTTGTGACCCTGACACATCCCTCTCTCAGAGAAACACCCACGAATGATCAATAAATACTAAGCGAACTCAGAGGCTGGCGGGATCCTCCATATGCTGAACGCTGGTTCCCCGGGTCCCCTTATTTCTTTCTCTATACTTTGTCTCTGTGTCTTTTTCTTCTCCAAGTCTCTTGTTCCACCTTACGAGAAACACCCACAGGTGTGGAGGGGCAACCCACCCCTTCAAGGCGGAGGTTGCAGTGGCCGAGATCACACCACTGCACTCCAGCCTGGGTGACAGAGCGAGACTCCATCTCAAAAAAAAAAAAAAAAAGTGAGTCATCCTCGATCATTAATAAGCATCCAAGCCCGTCAAGACAGAACTACCCAGCCAACACTCAACTCATGGCAAATAATAAACATTTGTCATTTTTCACCATTAAGTTTTGGGGCAATTTGTTATGTAGCTACTGAACACATGAAAGTTACTTGTTAAACAATTAAATCACAGTCTGCTTGTCATTATAACTAGGCTAATTTATGAACCATAGTCTATCAATCAACATTTAGCAATACAAATTTGATTGGTATCTGTGGCCAAACATGATAATTTTTGTATGAAGGAAATATATCCTAATTTGCAATTAGGCAAAGAAGCCTTTACCAAGGTTTTTCTGCATTGCTATTAAACATACTATTTTTTCCTTCCACTCTCACCACTTATGTTCAGTAAACATACTTTTAATGTTTATTAGTGATAATATTTTAACCGTATTTCTTCTTAATATGAACTACCGTTCATACAGGAAGAATGATACTTAACCTTGACCTGTAAAGTACATATTTAAGATATAGTCCCACTAGAAAAAGGTGCCCAAGTGAAGGCAACAGGCCACTGATGGCGGAAAGGAAATGAGTGAGTCTTTGGTGGTTTTGATGTTGCTGAAGATTTAGTGGAAAAGCTGAGAAAGTTTCGTTTTCACAAAGAAACGAACAATGCTTCTATTGTAATGAAGATTGAAGGATAAACGCCTGGTGGTACTGGATGAGGAGCTTGAGGGTATTTCACCAGATGAACTTAAAGATGAACTACCTGAACGACAACCTCGTTTCATTGTGTATAGTTATAAATATCAACATAACGGATGGGAGAGTTCCATATCCTCCGTGCTTTATTTTCTCCAGTCCTGTTGGATGTAAGCCTGAACAACAAATGATATATGCTGGCAGTAAGAATAAGCTAGTCCAGACAGCTGAACTAACCAAGGTATTTGAAATAAGAAATACGGAAGAACTGACTGAAGAATGGTTATGTGAGAAACTTGGATTTTTCCACTAATGTGAACTTCTGTGTTTCTAAAGTATTTATGTATTAACCCTACCATACTGGAACCAGACATAAATACTTATTTGTGTCTAAAAATGCATTGTTACTTACAGTTTGTTTTCTGCAGTAAAGAAAAATTCTTCATTTGTGCAAAGTTTGATCAAAGAGGAAATCATCTTTATAGTAATAAAACTTTGTACGGTGTTTCCTTATATTGGTAATTATTCGGTGGATTACTTTTCTCCATGGACTTTTTGCACTCTTGTGACTAACTTCTATAACTTATGGTTCAGAATTTGTTACTATTTACAGACACCACTGGAATGTGGATATATTAGATTGTGAGAGACAACAGTTGCCTCCTTTTGACAAATACTGGATATTAGCAGTTTATTTATGAAAATAGCATATTATCACTTGTCAAATCATTGAAATTGATGTGGGGTCAAAGACTTGAGTGACCCAGTATTGAGTCATGAATAATTTACTGTAGTGTAACCTGCATTACAAGTACATTGATCAGTTCTGCATCTTGTTTGGTTTTCTGTATCTTTTTAATCAAGTCTAGAAACTATGTTCATCAATCACTGATTTCTAAGGTTGGGGAGTTAGATTTTATGATAGAATTATGACCGTTAGCTTTTCTCCTTATGGAAAATAGCATCTTAGTCTTAGAAATTGGTGGGTTGTAATAATCAAGGGCTTCATTCCTTTTACGTCATTTCTAAACAGTTTTGCATCTAGGTTAATAACACTTCATTTATAAAGCACTGCTTAATGTCCTGTGAACACTAGTTATTTTAAATGTGTTAATACTGTGCCTTTGATTTGTTAGCTTTAAAGTTAGTTTAAGACTTTTACACTCCAGTATTCCAGATTTGGTGAAATTAATACTTTTTTAAAGAGTCCAAATAAAATAATTTTCTAATGTGTATATCTGAAATTTATAATAAAATCAACTTCATATTTTAAAAATTCCGACTATCTGCTTGAATTGGTGAATACATGGCAGTCGAGAGTTATAATTTTGGGTATACTTGTGATTAGTTTTGTGCCATAGGAAAAAATTAACTTAAAACTTTGGCCATAGTTAATAACGTTAAAACATCAATATCACATCTTATATCCTAATGGTCAGAAGATATTCTGAACTGGATGCTTGAATAGTTAACTAAACCAGTCTTGTTAGATGATGGTATTCTTGGCATAAAGCAAGGATTCTGTTATTTGGCATACTTATAAAAACAAATATATAAGTAACCATTGAACATTAATTTGATAATAGGTCTAGAGACTCTGAAGACTAACCAAATTTGGTGAATGAATTCTTATATTAAGAACATCTTAGTCATCTCAAAACTAGCAAAATTTAAATTTTGGCATGTTTTCCATTCATATGTTCTTTGTATTTTATTTTTGAGGTTTCTGTGAGAAGTAAAGATGGAATTTTCATGATATCGAATAGAACATCTTCTGTTCTCAACCTTGGCTTCACTAATTTAGAAGTCAGCAAGCAGTAGAAAGTTAGTTGGAGATGAGGAAGTTCTAGAGTAGGTGTTTGTTTTGGTTCTCGGAGGCAAAAGAATCTTTATTCCAATTTCCAGAAAGAGAGAAAACCCACCCAGGAAGTTTAAGAATTCTTTAAACAGGTATTTTGATATTGGATAATAGCATGCATGTAATTATGTAGAAATGCAAATGTAATCCAAGTGAGTGGAGAGTGTTTTTAATGTTTTGGAATGAAGGAAATGAGGTTTTGTTTCACCTGGTTTGCAGCAATAAGAGAAACTAGTGCTGCAATAATGTATTTTTAAATGAAGTTTCTTATTTTTTCTTGCATGTTTTAGTTTTATTTTTAAATTTGGAGGTCCTCCTTAATGTCAGATAATATTGACCTGCCATACATTAGAACCCTTAGTTCCCCTACTCTCTTTAACAGGAGCGAAGAGCTGTGATAAACCTTGCTTTTTTGAGCTTGTCTGACTCCTAGTCAATTACATGTTTTTTGCAACACAACAGATTGAGGCTAGAGGATCAGTAGGACATTTTTATTTTATCTGTTCTATGGGGAGATTTACAAATCCCATGCTCTAAAATGTTCTCAAACATTTGTATAGATTTCCCTTTCATCTTACTAAATTTTGCATTGTTCTTTTCAAGTATATTTCCTATTTAGTGTCTTTTTTCTGCCATCCCCCGATAATAACTCCAGTTTTTTGTTTTTTGTTTTTTTCATAATTCCAGTTTCTACATTCCGTATCTTTCTGGTACAACCATTCCCATTCAACCTTAATCATTCTTTCCTTTTTGGCAGCAACTTTTTTCCTGGGACCCTCCTTCATGGTCTTCTAAGTCAGCGCTAGTTTTGAAATTGTTGGCCTTGCATAAGTTCTGCGTAGCATCTAATGTCAAAATAAAATCAACTGGTAATCACAGTATTATTTAGTGTGGTTTCCATGACAACAAAAACACATATGAAGAAAACTTCTCAGGTTACTATCCTGAAATTCCAAAATGGCTGAGTTTTGAATAGTGATCACTTTGTTCTGGTGTTGATGCTATTATATTAGGAAAAAAGTTGGTTGACTGCTTTTGTTTAATTGACTTCTAAAATAAATGTTCAAATTGTCTAGTTCTAAAAGTTTACTAAATGCCTAATGCAGTTAAACATACTGTTAAGAGCGTGTTGCTAAATTTTTTTACTGTCATTACTAAATAATCTGTGTGGCAAAATGTGTGTCAGCACTTTTCCCTCCCCTTTTATCTCCTATTTTCAGGAGTCAAATGTAGCCATAAACTGTATCCTTGTCTGACACTTTAGCTAAAAAATTCCAGTTAGGGGAGTTTATTGCCAAATTAAATTTGGCTGTTTCCCCCCAACCCATATAGATATTAAGGAAGGTATACTTAAAAAAATGTTTGAACTACTTTTAAAACCTGAGCAATGTCATTAATCCATATGTGGACTAGTGATGAATAGATATTTTCATAAAAGTTTAAATGCTGATATTTGGTGGAAGTAGAGGGTAACTTGCATTATATAAATTCAAGTATTCTTACTGTGGTTGCTTTCCCTATTTGTTCAATAAACTGATAATACTGGAATCTATAGAGTTTGAGCCATTACAACTTCTGTGAGGATGTGTTTCAAACATTTCTGGACAAATCTTATTTTGTATTTCTGAAAGAATGTAATAATCTTCTAGCCACTTAAAACCAATGGTCCCAAGCTGAATATTCTTGAGAAATTTGTTTTTATTATGCCATTTGACATTTCAAATCAGTGCTCATATACAGTAATCTTGTGATAGAAATTGTATTTTCTTGCTTTTTGGAGTATAATTCATATAAATATAATTACTTGAATATTGTTTGAGATCATTAACATGCCAGGGCAGTTCCCACTGATTTCGATGGTCCGATATAATCTCATTCAGGAGGCTTGAAACATTAATGGTTTAGTCTTGTGAATTTTAACAGTTCTCTGTCATCATTTAAAAAAACCAACAACTGGCACAATTTCTTAAGCTGTGGTTTCAGTCTCTGCTAGTTCATATTGCATGTTTATTTGGGACAGTCTTTTGTTAAGCATGGTGCTTGTACTGGTTTAAATAAAATGTTAACATTAAAAGAAAAAAAGATATAGTCCCACTAAAGATGGTGGCTTTTACTCATCTGGTATTACTAAGTGGACCTATTTGTAAGCTTGCTATAAGTTCACAGATGTGCTTGCTTTTATTAAGTCTACTTACTATATGAGCAAAATCTTATAGAATTAAATCTGAACTCATAGTCTTATTAGCACTGTATTCCAATCAATTTATGCTATGGAGATGGGGTCAGGAAGGGTAGAGTATATGTGTTTAATAGTTTCTGCTTTTTGTCTCTCCAACTGAATGCTCTTGTTGTATATCAGGGATGACAATAAAAATGCTTTTTGGAGCCAGAAAGGTTATAGAAAGGAGAGAAGCAGTACAGATGGGAACTGGTAAATCAGAAAGCACATGACCCCCGCAGGGAATGTCAGCTTAGAGTGGCCAGATATTCCAATTTTTTCGAGAGAAAATTCAATTCTTTTTTTTTTTTTTGAGATGGAGTTTCGCTCTTGTTGCCCAGGCTGGAGTGCAATGGTGCAATCTCAGCTCACCACAACCTCCACCTCCTGGGTTCAAGCGATTCTCCTGCCTCAGCCTCCCAAGTAGTTGGGATTACAGGCATATGCCACCACACCCAGCTAATTTTGTATTTTTAGTAAAGATGGGGTTTATCCATGTTGGTCAGGCTGGTCTCAAACTACCAAGCTCAGGTGATCCACCCACCCCGGCCTCCCAAAGTTCTGGGATTACAGGCATGAGCCACTGTGCCCTGCCTAAAATTTAATTTTTAAGTGAGCTCTCCAAATTTTTGTATGTTTGCCACTAATTTAAAAAATTTAAGGCTGGGCACAGTGGCTCATGCCTGTAATCTCAGCACTTTGGGAGGCCAACTGGGGAGGATCACTTGAGCCCAGGAGTTCAAGATCAGCCTCTTTTTTACAGAGACTATATCGCTATAAAAAACAGAAAAAGATTAGCTGGGCATGGTATTGTGTGCCTGTAGTCCTAGCTACTCTGGAGGCTGAGGGGAGAGGACAACTTGAGTCCAGGAAGTCGAGGCTACATTGAGCTGTGATCGTGCCACTGCACTCCAGCCTGGATGGCAGAGCAAGACCCTGTCTCAAAAAATAATAATAAAATAAAATAAATAAGAAATTTTAGTGCTATTGTGTAATTCAAGCAATACATGTAAAATATAGCCAACAGGTACTGGACTGTATTAATAAAATGAAAATCCAGGTATCAGCATTTTCCCACAACCTTCTCATTTCTTTAATTATCCAAATATGATTTCTTGAATATTTAGGATAAGGGAAGAAAATTTTTTTTCTTGAAGTCTAGGTTTAGTTTTTAGTTGATCCTCGCTTTGTTGAATCCACAGATGTGGAAACCCAGGATATTGAGAGCAGACTGTACGGATGTGAGAAGACGAGAAGATCCACCTTCTGAGTCAAAGTGTAAGAGAAAAATCTCTCCTGTAAACCACATAGCCCTGCCATTGTTTCAGTTTGAAAGCTTCTGAAACTGTGGATGTGTTATGGTGCTGTGTTAAGTGCTGGATGAGCCTTGCCCGGCAGCTTCCCATTCGTTGGGAATCTTACCTTGTCAGGTTCTGGTTATTCTTCCACAGCACTTTGATCGAGATTGTAATAAATATAACAACATTGCTGATGAGGATAATGGTTACAGGTACGATGAATGACCACAACAGCGGACTTTTTATGACACCATTGGGTTCTGGAATTGCCAGCCAGCAGCTGTGGAGGAAAAAAAAAAATTGCTTCAGCAGACTAAGAAAGGTATACATACTGGTCTTTGTGCTATTAACACTATTGACATTCACTCAACTGAAAGATCTGCTAAAAGTTAACATCCCTCTGCATTTTACACATTTGAGATGACTTATGACTTTCAAGAATTCTACCCACTAGAAAAGTGAAATAATATACTATAACTTTAAACTGTCTCCTATTGATGGGCTTTTTTTTTTTTTTTTTTTTAGACTGAGTCTCGCTCTGTCGCCCAGGCTGGACTGCAGTGGCGCAACCTCGGCTCACTGCAAGCTCCGCCTCCTGGGTTCACACCATTCTCCTGCCTCAGCCTCCCGAGTAGCTGGGACTACAGGCACCCGCCACCACGCCCAGCTGATTTTTTTGTATTTTTTTTTTTAGTAGAGACGGAGTTTCACCGTGTTAGCCAGGATGGTCTCGATCTCCTGACCTCGTGATCCACCCACCTCGGCCTCCCAAAGTGCTGGGATTACAGGCATGAGCCACTGCACCCAGCCTTGATGGGCATTTTTAAAATATTAATGTTTAAAAAGAGTTTGAAAAAGTTATTTAACCTCATTGTACCTGTTTTGTGTTTTGTGGGGTTTGTTTTGTTTTGTTTTGTTTTTTGGTGGTGGTGGTTGTAGTGGCATTTTTTTCTCATCTGAGGTGAGAATAATAGTAACCACCTACTGGCATTGTTGAAAGAATTAATTAATTCATTTAATAAATATTTAGAGTACATATTATGTGCTAGACACTGTTTTAGACACCAAGGTATCAGCAGCGGACAAAACAAAAATCCCTTCTTTAGTGAGGTTACATTCTAGTGCAGAGAAATAGATAAAACAAAGTAAATAAAATACACAATATGTCAGATGGTGACGAATGCCATGGAGAAAAAGTAAATCAGGTAATGAGAGTAGAAATTACTGTGTATATGTGTGTGGTGGGGAGGGGTGTTTCATTTTAAATAGAGTGGTCAGGGAAAACCTCATGGAAAAAAGCTGTATTTGAGCAAAGACCTGAAGTAGATGATGGGGAAGGGTGTTCCAGGCTGAAATCACATCAAGTGCAAAGGCCCTGAGGTGACAGCTTAAGAAAGAAAAAAAGGCTAGTGTGGCTGAACCACAGTAAGTGGATACGGTTAGTGGAAAGATACAAATTATGTAGGAGCTTTGTGGGTGATTGCTTGTACCCTAGACAAGATGGAGAGACATGACGTGATCTGTCTTGAGTTTTAAAAGCATTAATCCAGGTGCAGTGATGAGAGAACAGCATGAGCAAAAGTAGGAAATATTAGGTTGGTACAAAAGTAATGGCAAAAACTGCAATTACTTTTGCACCAACCTAATACCTAGGAGTCTATTGCAATAATATGGATAGTTTGGACCAGGAGAGGAGACGTTAAGAAACAGTCTGATTCCTGATATATTTAAAAGTAAAGCAAAATAATTTATTGATGGGTTGGATGTGGTATGTAGGGGATTAAGAATGACTCCAAAATCTGAGCACCTAGAAGGATAGAATTACTATTAACTGGGGAAGACGATGAGATGAGCAGGTTTGGGAGGGAAGATGAGGAGATGTCTATTAAACAGTCAAGTGGAGGTGTCAGGTAGGCCATTAGGTATTACAATGATGTAAGAAGGTATGGCACATATTTGGCATTCAATTAATTTTATTTTCTTTCCCCTGGAGTTTTGTAAAACACCATTATTATACACTTAAAAGGATTTCTAAATATTTTTTGCATTGGAATAGTTTTAATTTAAATTATTGGAAATCATATTTCTAATCTGAATGACCTAGGAGGAAACTGAGATGATGTTCCATTCTCTGTAATGAATTTAAAAATGCAAAGGCATGCTTGCCTCTAACAGATACAATAATAAGTCCATCCATAAATAAAATAGTGCCAAGTTTATCTTCAGGATGGTGGAGGTTGATCTGACAAATAGCTATGGACTTGAGGTCTGGAGAGCATTATAACTGGATGCAGATGAAGTATTTAACTCCTTGGTTTGCCATGGAACATAGGGAAAGAAAGCTTCAGTGTAAAAGCAATACTTGAAAAATTTCCCCCCAATTATAATTCCCCATGTTAACCTCAACCCTTTGGGAATGTCTGAAATGGCCTACATAGTAGTGGTACAGAGAACTGGGGGTAGAGCATTAAAGAGGAATGTGGCCTGCCCTACATTCACCCTGTAACCGGGTCTATGCAGACACAGCAGTACTTCAGGTAACTGGGTCAGGGATTTCAGGATGATTGGCAGAACTGGGAGCAACAGGGGAGTGCACAGGCTCTTGAGGAGCAACTGCTAGGAGAATAACTCAGGAAAACCAAAAATAATCCCTCCTGAGTTTCAATATATCCTGAAGAAATGTGGCCCTTGATGGCATAGGTGTAGGGTGGAAGGTGGGGGAGAAAGTCCAGGAGGAGGCAGATGCTTATGTCACACATCCTTTCCTCTTTCCCCAGCTTCTCTTATTATCAGTTGCCTCGTGTCTTCCCCAACAACTAACACCGTAATCAGGAAAGGAGCTGCCCTTAATTATTTACAGCTCAGTGTGAATAAACTGAAGTCAGTTGGCTTCTTTCTTCTGAAGACTTTTTTTTTTTTTTATACTTTAAGTTTTAGGGTACATGTGCACATTGTGCAGGTTAGTTACATATGTATACATGTGCCATGCTGGTGCGCTGCACCCACTAACTCGTCATCTAGCATTAGGTATATCTCCCAATGCTATCCCTCCCCCCTCCCCCCACCCCACCACAGTCCCCAGAGTGTGATATTCCCCTTCCTGTGTCCATGTGATCTCATTGTTCAGTTCCCACCTATGAGTGAGAATATGCGGTGTTTGGTTTTTTGTTCTTGCGATAGTTTACTGAGAATGATGATTTCCAATTTCATCCATGTCCCTACAAAGGACATTAACTCATCATTTTTTATGGCTGCATAGTATTCCATGGTGTATATGTGCCACATTTTCTTAATCCAGTCTATCATTGTTGGACATTTGGGTTGGTTCCAAGTCTTTGCTATTGTGAATAATGCTGCAATAAACATACGTGTGCATGTGTCTTTATAGCAGCATGATTTATAGTCATTTGGGTATATACCCAGTAATGGGATGGCTGGGTCAAATGGTATTTCTAGTTCTAGATCCCTGAGGAATCGCCACACTGACTTCCGCAATGGTTGAACTAGTTTACAGTCCCACCAACAGTGTAAAAGTGTTCCTATTTCTCCACATCCTCTCCAGCACCTGTTGTTTCCTGACTTTTTAATGATCGCCATTCTAACTGGTGTGAGATGGTATCTCATAGTGGTTTTGATTTGCATTTCTCTGATGGCTAGTGATTATGAGCATTTTTTCATGTGTTTTTTGGCTGCATAAATGTCTTCTTTTGAGAAGTGTCTGTTCATGTCCTTCGTCCACTTTTTGATGGGGTTGTTTGTTTTTTTCTTGTAAATTTGTTTGAGTTCATTGTAGATTCTGGATACTAGCCCTTTGTCAGATGAGTAGGTTGCAAAAATTTTCTCCCATTTTGTAGGTTGCCTGTTCACTCTGATGCTAGTTTCTTTTGCTGTGCAGAAGCTCTTTAGTTTAATTAGATCCCATTTGTCAATTTTGTCTTTTGTTGCCATTGCTTTTGGTGTTTTGGACATGAAGTCCTTGCCCATGCCTATGTCCTGAATGGTAATGCCTAGGTTTTCTTCTAGGGTTTTTATGGTTTTAGGTCTAACATTTAAATCTTTAATTCATCTTGAATTGATTTTTGTATAAGGTGTAAGGGAGGGATCCAGTTTCAGCTTTCTACATATGGCTAGCCAGTTTTCCCAGCACCATTTATTAAATAGGGAATCCTTTCCCCATTGCTTGTTTTTCTCAGGTTTGTCAAAGATCAGATAGTTGTAGGTATGCGATGTTATTTCTGAGGGCTCTGTTCTGTTCCATTGATCTATATCTCTGTTTTGGTACCACTACCATGCTGTTTTGGTTACTGTAGCCTTGTAGTATAGTTTGAAGTCAGGTAGTGTGATGCCTCCAGCTTTGTTCTTTTGGCTTAGGATTGACTTGGTGATGCGGGCTCTTTTTTGGTTCCATATGAACTTTAACGTAGTTTTTTCCGATTCTGTGAAGAAAGTCATTGGTAGCTTGATGGGGATGGCATTGAACCTATAAATTACCTTGGGCAGTATGGCCACTTTCACGATATTGATTCTTCCTACCCATGAGCATGGAATGTTCTTCCATTTGTTTGTATCCTCTTTTATTTCCTTGAGCAGCGGTTTGTAGTTCTCCTTGAAGAGGTCCTTCACATCCCTTGTAAGTTGGATTCCTAGGTATTTTATTCTCTTTGAAGCAATTGTGAATGGGAGTTCACTCATGATTTGGCTCTCTGATTGTCTGTTGTTGGTGTATAAGAATGCTTTTGATTTTTGTACATTGATTTTGTATCCTGAGACTTTGCTGAAGTTGCTTATCAGCTTAAGGAGATTTTGGGCTGAGATGATGGGGATTTCTAGATATACAATCATGTCGTCTGCAAACAGGGACAATTTGACTTCCTCTTTTCCTAATTGAATACCCTTTATTTCCTTCTCCTGCCTAATTGCCCTGGCCAGAACTTCCAACACTATGTTGAATAGGAGTGGTGAGAGAGGGCATCCCTGTCTTGTGCCAGTTTTCAAAGGGAATGCTTCCAGTTTTTGCCCATTCAGTATGATATTGGCTGTGGGTTTGTCATAGATAGCTCTTATTATTTTGAAATACGTCCCATCAATACCTAATTTATTGAGAGTTTTTAGCATGAAGGGTTGTTGAATTTTGTCAAAGGCCTTTTCTGCATCTATTGAGATAATCATGTGGTTTTTGTCTTTGGCTCTGTTTATATGCTGGATTACATTTATTGATTTGCATATATTGAACCAGCCTTGCATCCCAGGGATGAAGCCCACTTGATCATGGTGGATAAGCTTTTTGATGTGCTGCTGGATTTGGTTTGCCAGTATTTTATTGAGGATTTTTGCATCAATGTTCATCAAGGATATTCATCTAAAATTCTCTTTTTTGGTTGTGTCTCTGCCTGGCTTTGGTATCAGAATGATGCTGGCCTCATAAAATGAGTTAGGGAGGATTCCCTCTTTTTCTATTGATTGGAATAGTTTCAGAAGGAATGGTACCAGTTCAACCCAGAATTTCATATCCAGCCAAACTAAGCTTCATAAATGAAGGAGAAATAAAATACTTTACAGACAAGCAAATGCTGAGAGATTTTGTCACCACCAGACCTGCCCTAAAAGAGCTCCTGAAGGAAGCGCTAAACATGGAAAGGAACAACCGGTACCAGCCGCTGCAAAATCATGCCAAAATGTAAAGACCATCGAGACTAGGAAGAAACTGCATCAACTAACGAGCAAAATCACCAGCTAACATCATAATGACAGGATCAAATTCACACATAACAATATTAACTTTAAATGTAAATGGACTAAATTCTCCAATTAAAAGACACAGACTGGCAAACTGGATAACGAGTCAAGACCCATCAGTGTGCTATATTCAGGACAGCCATCTCACGTGCAGAGACACACATAGGCTCAAAATAAAGGGATGGAGGAAGATCTACCAAGCAAATGGAAAACAAAAAAAGGCAGGGGTTGCAATCCTAGTCTCTGATAAAGCAGACTTTAAACCAACAAAGATCAAAAGAGACAAAGAAGGCCATTACATAATGGTAAAGGGATCAATTCAACAAGAAGAGCTAACTATCCTAAATATATATGCACCCAATACAGGAGCACCAAGATTCATAAAGCAAGTCCTGAGTGACCTACAAAGAGACTTAGACTCCCACACATTAATAATGGGAGACTTTAACACCCCACTGTCAACATTAGACAGATCAACGAGACAGAAAGCCAACAAGGATACCCAGGAATTGAACTCAGCTCTTCACCAAGCAGACCTAATAGACATCTACAGAACTCTCCACCCCAAATCAACAGAATATACATTTTTTTCAGCACCACACCACACCTATTCCAAAATTGACCACATAGTTGGAAGTAAAGCTCTCCTCAGCAAATGTAAAAGAACAGAAATTATAACAAACTATCTCTCAGACCACAGTGCAATCAAACTAGAACTCTGGATTAAGAATCTCACTCAAAGCCGCTCAACTACATGGAAACTGAACAACCTGCTCCTGAATGACTACTGGGTACATAACGAAATGAAGGCAGAAATAAAGATGTTCTTTGAAAGCAACGAGAACAAAGACACAACATACCAGAATCTCTGGGACGCATTCAAAGCAGTGTGTAGAGGGAAATTTATAGCACTAAATGCCCACAAGAGAAAGCAGGAAAGATCCAAAATTGACATCCTAACATCACAATTAAAAGAACTAGAAAAGCAAGAGCAGACACATTCAAAAGCTAGCAGAAGGCAAGAAATAACTAAAATCAGAGCAGAACTGAAGGAAATAGAGACACAAAAAACCCTTCAAAAAATCAATGAATCCAGGAGCTGGTTTTTTGAAAGGATCAACAAAATTGATAGACCGCTAGCAACACTAATAAAGAAAGAGAGAAGAATCAAATAGACACAATAAAAAATGATAAAGGGGATATCACCACCGATCCCACAGAAATACAAACTACCATCAGAGAATACTACAAACACCTCTACGCAAATAAACTAGAAAATCTAGAAGAAATGGATAAATTCCTCGACACATACACTCTCCCAAGACTAAACCAGGAAGAAGTTGAATCTCTGAATAGACCAATAACAGGAGCTGAAATTGTGGCAATAATCAATAGCTTACTAACCAAAAAGAGTCCAGGACCAGATGGATTCACAGCCAAATTCTACCAGAGGTACAAGGAGGAACTGGTACCATTCCTTTCTTCTGAAGACTTTTAAAGGAGTGAGTCTAGCCCTGTGCCTGGGTTAACACCAATTAATAATGCAGTTTGAAGTGAATTACCTCCCCTATGAGATATTTGCATCTTGGGTATCTCTAATTAGATATTTCTACTCGTGGCGTTAAAATTTTAAAACCTAAAACTATATTTAACCATAATCAAACATAGTATCTGGGAGCATGAAATAAGGCCAGGCAGTCAGCTCCCCAGCCTACAGTTGGGCATGATCAGCCCTGGGAAAGAGGTGAGTTCCCAGACACCACAGCCTTCCTTTGGTGTACTTGCCCATTTCCAAAAGTTTTGCTTTCATTTGTGTTGGTTTGGGACTTCAGGTGGAATTTGGAGATACGAATAGTTAGATTTATAAAATGAGAAGAGAGGATAAATTGAAGAGTAGTTGCCATTTGGTAGCAGAAATGCATATAAAGAGTTGAGTCTCAGTTCAGCTCCACTTTCTTTTCTTCCCCACACACAAAAAAAAATGTCATACAGTCAGATGCTTCTGTTACAACAGTTAATTATTCACACTGGAATCAAAGGAAGAATTTGTTATGTATGATAAATCATCATGAAATATTCATTAAAATCATATCAACATAGAATTGGTTTATATGAGTGAGACATATAGAGAGTGTTCGAGTTATTAAATGTTTTCACAC
The DNA here is from genome assembly GCF_029281585.2 of Gorilla gorilla gorilla. Classification (NCBI taxonomy): domain Eukaryota; kingdom Metazoa; phylum Chordata; class Mammalia; order Primates; family Hominidae; genus Gorilla; species Gorilla gorilla. Next base: position 111,483,522 of record NC_086017.1, on the reverse strand, counting down.
TTGATTGATCCCTTGAAGTAACCCCAAAACAGGAATTACTATTATTGTTATTCCCATTTTCTGGATGAGAAAACTAAGATATAGGATTACTAAGGATAATACCTATTATATCATGATTTTCAGATTTAATGAAAGAAGACAATTTAACATAAGAAAGTTCACATTTATAAATTTCGAAGGTGATTACTTGCTTTACAAAAGGACTTATGGGAAATTTCCATGTCATCACATTTAAAATATAACGTGTTCTTTGAGAATTTCAAATGTCTACCACTAAACATGACAATTATAAAGTGAAATGCAAATTACAGTGACACTCGGAGTCAATATCACTGAACAGTTACACTTTTAGGTCAAACAATTGGACATTTAAAAAAATATAAACTCACATTTTCTCTTGCCGGTAGTCTAATTCCCATTGTGGATTATTTCCATTCTGAGAATAAATAACTCCCACTGTTATAGCCACTACTATAGCTGGGACTCCTATGTGATAAAGAGAGGCACATAATTAATGATTTATCCAGACTTGGATTAATTATAAAAGACCATACATGAATTATACATCTGACCCTCTTCAGGATGTATGTTGTTTTCACTATGAACAATATACAAAGTGATCCTACAGATGTGGGTCGACAGTGGACATAATTTTTCTCCAAGTGTTTTCCCTTCCCTTTCACTGATGGCTCTACATATCAATCCTATTTCCGGTTTCTTTGTAACTCTTACCAGAATTGTCATGTTTCAGTGGCACAGTTCCTCTGTCACTTGAATACATTTAGATTTAGATATCCCTGAAACAAGTCTTCCTTTGCTGGAACCCAATAAATTTTTCAAATATTTTTGCTTAAAGAGTCACTCTGATTGTCTTTCTTGAAACATTTCTTTTAAAGTAGCTGGAAGTTAATTATTTGTGGCTAAATCTCAAATCAAATTACTAAAAAGAGAGGTTAAAGGAAATTAACATTTTTAAGTTAGTTAAGTTAGTTTACGATGTATCTCGTATTCTTGCCTTGATCGCATCTGCCTCCTTCACTGGAATATAAGCTACTAGACGGAACGTATTCTTAGCAATCACTATATTTTCTATCTCCTCTTAATTACGTCAAGGCCTTGGACTATTAGGCCTTCAATAAGTGTTTAAATTAAATGATTTCCACAAAATTAAATTCCTGAGAAAGGGGAGATGCAAACACTTACCCCATCCAATTAATGAGATGAAAAGAATGAAATGCCGAGGAAGAGGCTTCATGGTCCTTATTAGAAGGTAATAGAGCTGTGCAGCGCTGAGTGCGTTCCAGGCAAATGTCACTAACAGAAAATAGTGCAGTAAGGCGGCAATCGCAGTGCACGTGGGATTCGGGATGTTAATGGTGTCTGTCCTGGGTATGTCATTATTGTCAAAGTCAATATTATTGATGTCACCATCACTTGTCTGCAAGTTCTTATTGGAGTTTTCAATTCCAAACACAAAGAGGAGGTTGAAAATCAACATTGATATGCACAGATTGACCAAAACCCAGGTTACTGAGGTTTTTCTGACTTTCCTGAAAATAAGTAAATTAATATAAAAAAATTAAATGAAACACAACAACTGCACAAAACAAACTGCAGTGAAATTTCTGGGAACAAAGAATATTATTGCCCAATGTAAGTTCAGTTCATAGCCCAGTGGGGACAGCTGGTAAATCTACCTTCTCGATTACATCAGAAAACTATACTTTCCTCTTATCATTTCCACAAAGTCATGAGTTAAAGGATACAGGTTGACATATCTTTTCTTGAAACTGTGTTCTGATCAAAAGTGATAGCTAATCTCCAAAAATGGCCCCCAGTGAAACCTACTTCCTGGTGGGTAGCCCTGCGTAGTCCCTTCACAGTAGCCTGGCCTGTACCTTGATTTAACTGATGGGATGCAACAGAAGGCCTGGCAGCCAAGGCCGACTTATGCATTAGACACAACAGTGCTTAGTGTTCATATCCCATAGTAATGTTTTAACTTCTTTTAGACTTAGAAGAAAAAAGAGAACTCTTAGCTCAAAGGATATTAATATATTCATCTTTGTACCTATGCAATCATAAAATAAAATTTTTAATCTTTCATTAATGAATGAAAGGTTCCACAAAGGCACAAGTGCCTGGGGAACATAAAAGTCATAACATGGCCCTTCACGTGAGACAACCTAGTATAAAGGTGTACCGGGAGAACCTCCTACTGACCCGCGCACTGGGAGAACGGGGTGGAGCTGTGGAAGTTCCCGCCCTTTGCAGAGGGGAGGAGCCTGGCCTCTCCTCTTCCGAGGAGGTATCCGTGGATTCAATCTGCACGGAGGGAAGCCTAGTAGCAGGACTCTCACTTTGCTGATAGCCCTGTTTCCCTTTTTTTTCCTTTACACCCAATTAACCCTGTCCTTTTCACCCTTCAAAGTGTCTGCGAGCCTAATCTTTCATAGTCGTGTGACAAGAACCCAGCTTTTAGCTGAACAAAGGAGAAAGTCCTACAACACTGACAGCTTTTCCTTTTGTGCTCCTGGAGTTCTGAGCCACTGCGTAAAAAGCCCAGCCACCGTGCTGAAAAAAAAATTGCATGAAAGTCCTCTGAGACTGTATGGAGAGGGAGAAAGATGCAGCTGCCCCAGCATCCTAGGTGAACCTCCAGATGACTCTGGCCCAGCCGCCATCTGACTGCAAGACTTCAGCAAGACCAGTAGAAAAATTACCCAGCTGAACCCAGACAAGCCACAAAATCATTAGAAATAATATGTGTTTCTATCCACTGAGTTTTGGGGCAGTTTTTTTAATATAACACGAGGTAATAAGTTCTACTGTAGATTTGCAAGCTTATGTGAAGGCCATCTGTAGAAGAGGCTGTATATGGAGTTTTAAAATTTTTATAATAGAAAACTCTGCACATTAGTAGATGAACTCATGTTTAAATGTAGAGAAAGTCTCTTGAGTTTTAAAATGTAATTTATATTTAAAACTCACTTATAAATTTTAAAATAAGGCCAAATACAATTTTTTAATAATTTCCCATAACAGTGTAACAGCTTTAAAACAAAATTAGGTAATATTCAGCTTACTTTATGTTTAAAGAGTGAGGCTTCCATGAAGATTTAAATTAGGTAAAAATATTTTTAATTTGTTTCATGGCCTATTGTTACTGATGCTATTCTTTATAATTTAAGTAGACTAATGATTACTGCTTTTTTAAATGGTTTATACACAACAATATTTCACATATCTTTTCTGCAAGACTTTTCAGAACCTTATTTTCATCAAGAATCTCCCTAGGACTAATGTTTCAAGAACCACATTTTGGGAAATGCTTGCTGATTGTCAGATGGTCAAGATGTCCTGAACCACACTTTGAATGTAAATCATTCCCAAGGACTATCCCTTTACTGGAAGATATAATTTCTGGGTGTACAACCAAGTGCTCTTTAAAATTGCCTTTTTTTCCCTTCTCATGCTTACGTAATGTCTTTGCTCTAAAAGAGCAGCTGTTTCTCTTATTTTGTCTGCAGGCTGGCCTTGTTTATCAGTAATTTTCAGAAGGCAGTATGAGTGAATGTGTATGAGTGTGTGTGTGTGTATGTGTGTATATGGTGTGGTGTGTGTGTATGTATGGTGTGGTGTGTGTAGTTCATGTATATATTCTGTGCTAGCCCACATGTGTATCTTCAGATTGGCAGAGAATGCAAGATTTCTCTTAATAAAGTTGATCTCAGAAGTAAAATGTGATATTCTTTTTTGTACATGTATTATTTTCCTTATTGCTTAAAGGCAGATATATCCTTATATCCCCTTAAAGGCATGTTACACTTTCATGTATACTATGGCAGACAGTTCCTCACCAATAAAAGTTATAAAATCTCTACTCACTACCATCTAAAGCCTTCTGGATTTTTCAGACTGCAAGACCTCTTGGAATACCATTTCCCAGGTTTATTACTATGCCTAAAGTTCTAACCTTCAAGTGCCTCTCTATTATTAATAACTCATAATTTGATGAAGTCTATTTGCCCATTATATATTCTTTATGTTTTTATGATGTTTCGTCATGACCTCTCTCGATCTTTGGATTCCCACACTGAACAAAAAAGCTTTCATTCAAACAGAACTCAGTCCATCTGCTTGACATTTTAGTTGAGATTTCTGGACAATTCAAAATTTCATTAAATCTATTGAGACGTTTAATGACCAGAACTGCAAAAAGTACTCAGAAGAATCTTTTTATATAAAAGTAAGATTAGAGTCTAGTTTTTATCTAATTTTATCAATTATAATCCACAGGAAGAAGAGGTGATTTTCAAATAGCCTGGCCCTTCTTATAGATTATTACTATATAGATGCTCCTCAACTTACAATGAAATTGCATCCCAATAAACCCATCGAAAACTAAAAATATCATTTCACCTTACCATATTTTCAATTTACAATGGGTTTATTGGGACATAACCCTATCATAAATCAAGAAACATCCTGAATGCTATCACTTTTGCAACATCTTAAAGCTGAAAAATCGTAAGTTGAACCATGGTCAGTAGGGGACTGTTTGTATTCTGTGCATTATTATTATATGGGAACCTGTCCAAGAACAAAGAAAATTTTATAATTCAGGATTTTAAAATCAATAAAATTTTCTTTATTTTTGTTTTGTTTTTTCTCTCTTTTTTAAAAAAAATTTTGTTTGAGATGTGATCTTGCTGTATTGCCTAGGCTTGTCTCAAACTCCTGGGCTCAAGCAATCCTCCTGCCTTGGCCTCCCAAAGTGCTGTAGCCTCCATGCCTGGTGTTTATTTTTATTTTTGTTTCCTGATGAATTTTAGTGGCATCTTTGGTTGCATAATTGTGCTAGAAAACATATTGATGAAAGAGGAAAAAAATCTGATGACAAATGAAAAGAGAGAAGTTTCGGCAAAGAAACTAGTTATGCAGCAACTATGACTCATCCCTATGGGACCAAATAATTGTCAGTACAACTGTGGTGATGGTAGAAATACAAATAATGAGACAAATTTAAGAGGCATTTAATTTTACATGACAAACATGTAATTTTCCTTCAAGGCACTTACCACAATTTGTAATATTCAGTTGTGTAGATATTTTTATAATGTCTGCCTTTTCCCCCCAACAGTGTATATTTCATGAGAGATGGGAGATTATCTGTCTGTTCATAGTTTTGTATTCAGCTCCTTACAACATAAGCACTCACTATAAAACTTTTAAATGAATGGCAAGAGACTCATTTAATGTGAAAAGGGGAAGAAAAGGAATCGAAAACAATTCTGGCTCTTTGGAGAAATGGCTGGTTCAGGTATGAGGCAGAGAAAGTGAAAGATGATCTTTTTGCTTTTGATTGAAATAAGGAAGTGACTAAAGACTGAGACGTGGCAAAACAACATGAAGGGGCTCCCTCTGGCTACACTGGGAAGTATGCTTTTTACAAAAGAGTATAGCAAACAAATATAGAAAGAGTGATAGCCTAGAAAAATCATCATTTTTCAACCACTTAATGTAATAATTTGTTCCAGTAAGGATGAGTAACAAGATCATTAAGTAAAAGATATTTGGGAAACAGGATATCATGCAGCCTCAAAGTGGCACCCCACGAGTCATCTATTATTTACACAGGGAAAAAATGTGGAAATCTGGCAGACATCACTTTAAACGAGGAATCAAACTTACAGCCAACAATAGTGGGACAAACTGATACGCACTTCTTGTTGTGTCACACTAAAAAAAATTCCATGATTGCAGTATTCCCACCAAAAATAATTAACCTGCATCTCTTCATGAGGAAAATTTCAGACAAATCTTCATTGTGGAACATTTTTCAAAGTAACTGGCCCGGATGCTTGAAAAATTTCAATGTCATGAAAGACCAAACAAACATGAAATGTGAAGTTGACAGAGGAAACACACAGTAAACAGAGTAAATTAATAAATGAACAAGCTTCTAAAAGAACGCAGGCAGTTAAGAAAATGTAGCATGTGACAAAAAATAATGAATGGGATACAAAATTGGACCTCAAATGAAGGGGTCAAGGTGGAGAGAAGTATTTGTTTACAGGTCATTATTTAAAATTAGAATTTAATGTATAGGATTCAAAAACTTTCACCATTTGAAAACTATATATTTTTGAAAAACGTTTCACCATTTGAAAGCTTGATATATTTTTTAAATTACTTTTTTAAAAAATTGCTGTTTGCAATGTCTCCTTCCTTAACAAATACAAATTGATAGGCATGGTTCTATTCAACACTAAGGAATTATAGCATTAATGAGCTGCAGGACCACATAAATTTTACATGACAAACTTGTAAATAAGTGGCACATAATTTTCTTTCAAGGCACTTGCCACAATTTGTAATTACATATTTACTTGTGTGTATTTCTTTGCCTTTCCAGGCCTAAATGTCCTCCTCTGTAAAATAAGTACCTCTCTGAGTTCTTGTCTAGTTCAAAGACACTACTCATGAGAATTCTCAGAGTAAATTGTATCAAGATAGCAATTTCTCTTCTGAAAAGAGCCTGCTTCTGCTCTTACCTGGTGACAATCTGAAATATAACTGTGAGAGCCAGACCAGTAATAGACAGTGCACATCCAACGTTGGATAATATGTCAAGTGATTTGGGATATTGATAATCCTTTTTGAAAGTCTGAAAAACAAGGTAAGACTCATATTTTTAATTAGTCATCCCTGAAGTGTTAATGAAAGTCAACATCACAGAGTTACATGGGTCAAAATAACCAGACAGTTGCCAGATATATCTTCCTTTTGTAAAGCTCTTGATATATTTAGAAGTGAAATACATCAACCCCTTATTGCTGAGCAGTTTACCTGAAGTACACAGGCTTGAGAATAATTATCTAACTAATTCAGTTAAGGAAAAATATACAGTCATGTCTTGGTATTTGCAGGGGGACTGGTTTCAGGACAACTTGCAGATGCCAAAAGCCATGGATACTCAAGTCCTGCAGTTGGTCCTGCGCAACCTGCTGATGTGGAAAGCTGACCTGCATATACCAGTTTTGCACTCTGAAAATACTGTGTTATTTTCCATCTACGTTTCCTCGTGGATGCAGAACCTGCCAATGTGGAGGGCAGACTTTTTTATTGAAAACAATCCACATATTAAGTGGACCCATACTGTCCCATGTGGTTCACAAGTCAACTATTTATACTTTTCCTTGATGTCTAAAATCAAAATTGTTTGAATTAGATCTAAATTGTCAAAAGTTGCCTCACTTATTCATGACATTATTTTTATGTGTAACTGGACTCTAAGTATATCTAAGTTGATGCACTAAAAATAAAGTTGCAGAAATATTTTCATAAATATGGAAAGATGCTCATACCCTGTTAATTTTTTAAAGGAAGCCTTATTTTTATGTAATATAGCTATATATCTCTCAACATGTTTGTGTGTATATATATATATGAAAATATGTACCATATGTATATGTAATCTTAGAAATCTGGTGAGGTAGTGGTGATGGTCACAGGGTGGGTTGGATATGTATAATTCATTTTGCTTATCTGTACTTTCTGATTTTTTTAAGTTGTTAAAATTAGAAAAGCAATGTATACTTATTTGTAAAATATGAAAGGAATATAGTGGCATAATAAAGAAGCATATGTTCCTTTATACTGCCTGCTACCCCACAGCATACCTACCTCTTGAGAGCCTATCTTTTTTTCTTACATGCTTAAAAATACTATCTATGTCTCTTACACAAACATACAAGGGTTTGTTAACATAATAGCATTATGCTCGAATTGCCATTTTACTTTTTCATAAACATTTTTCCATATCAGTATATTTTTGTTTAGTGTATACTTTCATACTTTATGCAATGCCTGTGTATTGCTTTTATAGAAATAAAATAAAAACAAAATACACATTTAAAAATAAAACAAAAATTTTATGTTATTTCTTGTATGTAGTGTACTAAGTAGATGCAAAAAGGATCATAAGATTCATAGGTCTTCAGATTTAAAAAATAATATTTTCACTCAGAGCCAATTTGCTCTTACTTTACATGCAATTTTAATCAGCCATTTAAAAAAATAATGCAAACAAAACTAATTACAAGTGTAGGTACGTAGGCATTGAGGCAGTCAGATACTAATGAGAAAAAATAGCTGAAAGCCTAACCTCAAGAAAGGGAAAAGATAACTATAATAAAGTAAACTGTATCATTTAACATGTATAGCAACCTGAGCTTTACATAGCTCATCAATGATCCTATGACTTTAAGATATCAAAAAGTTAAATTTTTCTCCTGTATCTCCTGATTGAGAAGGCAGATCTCTCTGTAATACAAGTTAGAAAAGAAATAATCCAAATGAATTTAAATAAGAGAGCTTTTATAATTAAAATGAGAAAACTAGTTATCTCAAAAAGTTTTAAAAAGCAAGGTTCTGTGCTTTGATAATGCAAGCTATACCAGTATGTTCTACCAGTCTCCACTGGCTTCCCAAATATGGCTATATTATAGCTACTGGGGAATGAAAACATCTGCTTCTCCTTGGGAGATTCATAGCGTTAATAGTCCCTTACTAAGGAGAAGAACACTCTTCATAATTCCCCATTCCATTGTGTATAAAAAACATTCCATCAAGTATATAAACTAACTTTTTTTTGTTTCACCAGAATAATAGATTTCTGGAAACAGAACATACAGAAGAAGCCCCTCTTCTTACAAAGGTCAGCACAAGAACCTTGAGAGACGCATGCACAGCTGCACACCAGAGCTAAGTATTATCAGTTACTTGCACAGTATAGCTTTAGAGGTAAAAGAATTAAGGAATACACGGAGAAACTAGGGGACAAATTGAAGGGATTACAGAGTTTTTCTTTTATATCTTCTAGCAAAAACTTAGTAACCTGAGCAATTTCAGTGGGAAAAGCTTTGGGTAACTGATTTAAACTGTCCACATATAGCTAAGTAAATATTGAACCTGTCTCTGACACACAGCTATACAGCTTTACCTCTGGCTATAACAACTTTATGCTTCAGAACGTGTGAGTTAGTTGAATGGAGCCCACCAGCTTTTCTTTCGCACGTGGACTCCCTTCCCATGATCAAATACATAGTTCTGACCTCTCTATCCTAAGACCACATAGCAAAAAGTTCTATTCTACTTGCCTTTACCTTAGTCCTATTTTTTTTGTTTGTTTTGTTTTGTTTTCGAGACGGAGTCTCACTCTGTCACCCAGGTTGGAGTGCAGTGGTGTCATCTCGGCTCTCTGCAACCTCTGTCTCCCAGGTTCAAGTGATTCTCCTGCCTCAGCCTCCTGAGTAGCTGGGATTACAGGCGTGCACCACCACGCCCGACTAATTTCTGTATTTTTAGTAGAGACGGGGTTTCACCGTGTTGGTCAGGCTGGTCTCGAACTCCTGACCTCGTGATCTGCCCGCCTCGGCCTTCCAAAGTGCTGGGGTTACAGGCGTGAGCCACCACGCCCGGTGTTAAGTCCCATTATTTTATTTCTTGTTTTTCTATTTAATCTGAGTTGAGAATCTATGTAAATTAAATCCCAAAGTTATCTCCAAGGAGCACCTACTAGAATTGTGTATAAGGAAAATTCTCATCTAGAAAGAGATTGCTATGTATATCCTTACCATTAATACAGCAAAATTAGTAGTATGGTTGCAGCGGCAGCGCAGGAATCCATCAGTGCCCTTGTCTTTTTGACAGCCATATGTGTCCCAGTCCTTCGCTGACAAATTCCAATAGACACAGGCATAAGAATAGAGTTGAAATTCTTTTTGGTTGTACTGTGAATTGATAAGACAATTACAATTACTGTTTCTAAATACTTAATTGGGTTAAAAAAATCAAGTAGTATAAGACAGTCATCTGAGAAATGAATTAAATATATACTAAGCATCAGCATATTCATTATGATTAAGGAGAGGGAAAAAAGGAGATAAAATTTAAATTAGTTAACTTTGCATTTAGTTAGTTTGACAACAGATATGGTTGGGAGGAATATTTAAATGGATACATCAAAGAACCTTTTGAAGAGTTTTGCTATAGATTTCTTTTATTCAACATATCCCTGCTTTTGCTATTCAAGAGTGGTCTGAATTTTTATTATTTCTGTTCATGGAAAACCCTCCCCGCCCCCTACTCTCTTCTTCCCATGTATTACTCTACTCAGTCTCAGCTGCCATCATCAGAAAGAAAGCATGAGGACACTTTTTTCTTGCATCTTCAATGAAAAACTCACCTTTGGACTAAAGACCATGTCAACAGAAGCACTCTGATCTTGCTCATTTTCATCAGTTTTGCTTGAGATAATTTTTTGACTAAAATCCGATTTAGCTGTAAAAGTTTTTGATTGGAAAAGCTTGTCATTTTGATAAACTACAAAGCCGCATGTCTTGGTGTAATCTATAGGGAGAAAAAGACATTAAAATCAATAAGTGCACTGTAGGGTAAACAAAAAAACAATATGTCACGTTATTGTAGAAGTGCATGGCTGCTTAATATTTGAGTAAAGTACAGTAAAAATGATTTACTGGTTGAACCTTTACTTAATTGCAATATGTAAGTGACACATGTAACCTATGGTGGGCCATTCCACCCATATTAATTTTTTTTTTTCTGAGCTTCAGTTTCCTTACCTTCTACACAGGAACGAGAATTTCTGCCTAGTCCACCTCAAAAAGGTATTGCAAAGATCTCATATATAAAGTAAACGTCTTGCTTTATACATGAGAGATGGAGAGAGTGGACACAACATGTGGGTAGCCCCAGCCCATGTTGCCTCCTGCAATGATAAAATATGAAACAGGAAATAGCAAAGCTTGGGACACCAGGATGGCTGAGCCCAGATGAGGTCGGTCTCCTGTTCAAAGGGGACAAGTGGTGTTAAGTCACAGAGCAAGGAGCTCAAGTCACTTTTTCTGTGGAGTTTTTGAGACAGGCACTCTTCACCATCTCTTCAACTATTGTCCCCTGCTCTGTGTCATGACAATCATGGGCTTCTCCCAAGGCTAGCAGTCTACTGTGAAACATCTTCTGGACATTGGAAAAAGGAATCAGCTGTTCATCAAAGATCCTGAAAGACCATCGCTGCTGCGGAGGGTTTTGCACCCAGCCCATTGGTGGCAGCAGTCAAAGAGAACCAGGACTGCCTCCTAACACCTTATACAACTGTTGGCATATTTAAAACAGCAGAAGCGTCAACAGTATACATTTTAACTGAATTAATTTCCTAAACTCTGTTGTCTTTCACAAGTGATAAAAGGAAAACGTTGTGGTGTGAGACCAGAGTATTCAGTCATCTGATTTGAGAGGGAGACAGGCAAGGCCCCGACAGTCCCCAAATTGTCCTCCTCTGTGGCCATTGTTGGAGCCTCCACCTGGAGAGAAAGGGATGGGTTGCTGTCTTTTGTTCACAGTACATTGACATCACCAAATTGTTTCTCCTGGACCCTAAATGAAAAGTTAACCCTAATAATGGAGCAAGGTTTCTTTTTATTCTTTCTTTAAAAATAAAAGAATGAGACTAGGCAGAGTGGCTTATGGCTGTAATCCCAACACTTTAAGAGGTTGAGGCAGGAGGATCACTTGAGCCCAGGAGTTTGAGACCAGGCTGAGCAATATAGCGAGATTCTGTCTCTAAAAAAAAAATTTAATTTTTTTTTTTTAAATTAGCAGGGCTTCTATAGTCCCACCTACTTGAGAGGCTGAGGCTGGAGGATTGCTTCCTCCTGGGAGGTTGAGGCTGCAGTGATTTGTGAGGTAGAGGGCTTCAGGTGCAACTGTAATATTGTCTCTCTCTTTTTTAAAGAGATCTGAAGCAAATATAGGAAAAATTGATATTTGTTTACCTGGCTGATAGTTACATAGGTACTGTTCACATTACTTTCTGTACTTTTCTGTATGCATGAAGTATTTTTAAATTAAAAGAAAAAATGCACAAGAAGATAGAAGACTTAGATTTAGTCTCTACCATCACAAAGCATGTGGCCAAAGCAAATGAGAGCAAAATTCCAGAGTGCCAGATTCACGAATAATACTCTCTTCTTTTTTAGTGCTATTATAAATATATTCTATCTAACACATATACTTTCTGACATCTGGTTTTTTTGCTTGGGGAGAAATGAAAAGTAAGTGTGTGTGTTTGATTTACTTATTTGTTCTTTTAGACTTTGAAAAATACAACCACTTCAAGTTACATGTAAGAATTTCTGAAAGGTTCATATGTAGGACAATAGTGAGCACACGGTGGGCACCATAGAGAGGAGATAACCTAAAATTGATACTACTAAATGATGTCTGTGCCAATTACATAGACTTCTCCAGGGTTAGGTCTGCAGGATGCATCTGAGCCTGAGAGTGTCATGCCACTAGTAAACATGGTCAGAGCTTGTGATTGAATATGTTTTAAATTTGTAAGTGTAAAACAGAACCACCTTAGCAAGATTTTTGTAGGAAAACATATTTGTGTACATGGCCTGAACATTTCAATTCTGCTACCTTCCAAAAGGCTTTTGAAAAAAGAAAAAACAAAGAAATTATCTTTTTGACTTAGAATAGTAGAGTTGAGATTACCATATGTCAGAGCTCAAACTTACTCAAATGCAAATTACTCAGTATGAAACTAAGTAGACATTATTTCTCCTACAGTAAATTAGAAGTTATTAGTTCCATGAATTCGAGTCCATTTTTTTAAATGTCACAAAGTTTGAGACTTACTTTTCGTCATATTAAGCAAGACCTGAAGTTCAGTCTGTGCATCTGGGTTAAGGCCATCCACATTTGTATGTATAAATGTTGAACTAGAAACTAGAGAACTGCTAGCTCCTATGAGAAGGGAAAGAGTAGAATTGCAAAAGTCTACATTATCGTGAGTAGAGCATTATTATTCTTCATCAGTAGCAGAATGCTCTTTGCTGTTACAAGCACATAAGATTAACAGCTCACCTTTCTGCACAGAGAAGCGAACATTTGAAGGCCCCACCGCATTTTCTGAAGAGAAATTTGCTGACTGTATTGCTATGTTAGGTTCCACCACTGATTGATTACCCAAAGACAAGGAATAAGTCTCCATTTGCTCAATAAGCCTGCATATAATAAAACACAATTTAATACTCAAGATTTTGTCATAAAATGAAAGGTATGTGTTCTGTCTTACACTACAGCAGAAAGACATGAGCATAGAATTGTGTGGTCATGACAACATTGACAATTGCCTAAGAATAATTGGTTTTCTTTTCTAGAGTTTTGTTGTGTTATATGTACTTAAATAAAACAGTTCTGGTGGACAGTCCTCACTGAAGGCTACCTTGAACATAGATGGCAAAAAGGTGGAACTCAAGAATTATAGAATTCCCAAAAGAAATAGTCTTTATTATGATGCTCTTCACATAGAAGAATGGTGTTGCCACCCACCATTGGCAAGGCATGCACTTCTAATTTTTTCTCCAGTGGTGAGAATCCATTTCCATTTATTCATCTTCTTCCTCTCACCCAAACCCCTTAGGATCCAAAGCATGTTTTGTAAGTTGTTCGTTCCTGAGGTGACAGTTCAGATGGAACCACCAAAGAGCAGAGCTCTGAGCTCATTGCCTCAGCTATGAACTAAACCCTGAAGGTTTTTACAATGTTCTTTTCTACTTTGGCTAAGTTCAAAGATAGATTAGATGGAAGGTGGGAGGGAGTGGGGTCAACCTGTCAATTTGGCATTCTCCAAAGAAAAGTCATAAGACCTTTTCTTTTTCTTGTTTCCCATAGAAATATTTGAACTATTTCTGTACTTGACCAAACAAAACCTCTGTATGTAAAATAATCAGTCTAGTTCTTCCAGAAATGAAAGGATTTCATCAAAATGTAGTTGTTCTATATGTCAAATCTTTATTTCTGACACTAAAATATCTTTTCTCTACCTCCAAATGAGATAAAGAGAAAGTTTACAATAATTGAGGATTGCTTTATAAAGAGAACGTAATCATCATTCGTATGGAAACATTCAGGTTAAATCCTCTGATTGAAATGTTTTCCTTTTATAAAACCATTTTCAGCAATTCACACATACCCCAGAGCTTCTTTCAATGGGAGGAATACCTAACAAAACTCCCACCTGCTAAGAATATCATTCTACCAAACAGTATCTGTTGAGTATCTATGTAGAGGTCAGCACTCTGTGAAACAGTGGGAGTACCAGGAGCTGCTCCCTCAGGCATTTGCAGGCTAAAAGGAAAGATGTGGTAGATATACAGGAGGTGTTTTTCATGTTCCCACTTTTACAGGGTTGCTCTAACCATAGCTACTTCTAAGGTCATTTTTTCTTTCTTGTACTTCTTTCCTCCTTTTGTCATAACTGATAAGATCACAGATGGGCACCTGCCCCAGAGAAGCCAATCCAGAAAGTGGTCATCCACCTGGCACAATTGACTAAAATAAGTAATCAGATTCTCAGAAACGGGGTTTTTTTTTTATTAGTGCTGTAGTTATATCAGGAAAGTCATAATTTAGAGGAAGCCAGAGAGGTCATTACATCATTGTGAGAAAAACCACAAATTAAAAATAAGAGGCTAATTCTTTCTGTTGAAAATAAGAAAAGACCTGTAAACTCCTCTACTAAGGCTTCCAAAGCTGCCTTGGATCCTCAGTCATCTTCCTGCTCCAGGGTCCATATGGCAATAAAAGAAAATAAAATTTCAAGACCCTCTAAATTTATTATGTCAAAAGGAAGTTAAGCCCTGGAGACTGAATCACATGGAGCGTGTTTGCAACTTCTGCTTATTAGACTATAGATTAACTCTCTTCCTCATTGTTCTTGTTCTGTAAATGACTAGGAGAGGCCAGATCTTTCCCCTTTCTAATGACTGATCTATGTTACAGATTAATTGCCTCCTTTTTTGTCCTGTACCTAACTCAGACCATTTAGCTCATGATTGTTACGTCTTCAGTGTAATTGTTACACCTTCAGTGTGGAATGTTAAATACACCTTTCCCAAAAGAAAAAGACCACCTCAGCTAATCAGATTACTATAACCATGCATTACTATAAGCCTTATATAGAAAGCCTTATATAGAAAGATGTTAAAACTCTCTTAAGCTTCCCTAAACTTTGTTTATATAAATGATCCCAAACTTATATACTTCAAAACATTGACTTCCATTTTTTGGAATTTGTGCTTCCCAGGCAGCTGTCCTTAAACTTTGCACTTGAATGAACTCTCTTTAAACTAGATTCTGACCTTTTTGATTATTTTGGGTTGACAAGGCCCACTATATTATGATCTAGTTCTTGGGCCTCCATGAGACCCCATATGCCTATTTACGATAAATCTCTATTTGGTCAAGATATTTGAGCGGGTGCCAGGCTAGCTGGAACAGAAATAAAAAAAGAAAAGTGAAATGTAAATGTACAGGTGGTCAGTGCTAGGGAGGCATTTTGCATGCCCAAAGTCAGATAAACCAGGGTAATTATGACCTTCAATATGAGATCAAAGGTCTAAGGTTACAGATCAGACTATGCAACCAATGTCTACAATGGTGAGGTCAGCCGGTCGCGGTGGCTCACGCCTATAACCCCAACAGTCTAGGAGGCCAAAGCGGGTGGATCACCTGAGGTCAGGAGTTCAAGATTAGCCTGATCAACACGGTGAAACCCTGTCTCTACCAAAAATACAAAAATTAGCTGGGCAGGGTTGTGTGTGCCTGTAATCCCAACTACTAGGGAGGCTGAGACAGGAGAATTGCTTGAACCTGGGAGGCAGAGGTTGTGGTGAGCTGAGATCTTGCCACTGTACTCCAGCCTGGGTGACAGAGCAAGACTCCGTCTCAAAAAAAAGGAAAAAAAAATGGTGAGGTGAAGTCCTAAACTCATTGATTGTACTATGATGCCCTCACCAGCAGAAACCCTACACCTCCAGAGCTCTGCCCACTTTGACAGAGTCAAAGAGTCTTTCTTGTCTGTCACTCTCCTCCCTTTTATTCTCACCCTCTCCTATACTATAGTATATACTATACTATAGAAAGGCAATTCGTAGCTGAGAGATACCAAGAGAAAACTGGAATGAAAGAAGGAAGAAGTCAAAGTGAAATGGATGACTAAGGCCTGATGTCTATCAGGGAACCCAGCATCTGGCCTAGGTTCAGAAGATAGAGTTTGGAAAGCAAATGTTGTCCTAAACAACAATTAATTTCCTTCTTGTGGAGAGATGACCTCTGTGGGAAGCTCATCAAGAGTATTCTCCTAAAGAGAGCTAAAGGGTTGTTGACCTGACCTTGGGGCTAGAGGCAGAGGAGGAAGCTTTATCTAAGTGAATGAAGGAAGGATCTGAATCCACAAGAGCTTATGCAAAAGATCACGTTGGTAGAAGATAAACTGATGGAACATTATTAGAAAATAATTGGACTAGAAATTCAGAGTGATAAAAGGAGAAATTGAGCATGCTTACACCATTTTAAGGTTCAATGTATCTTATACCTTAAATTTTTATTTATCCTTTAGCCACCTCCTTTAAAACTATTTGGATATTGCATAAAAATCACACAAAATTGTATTTTCCTTTATATATTAAGCCAGCAAAATTCATAATTGTTTATTTTTAGGAAAATGTTCCTATCTTTTTTGTGAACTGTGATGTTCAAATCCCACAACTTCTCTTTTCTCAGCTTTCTCACCAAAAACATTCATTCCTCCCGTCTAGCAAGACTCTGCAAACACAAAGCTTTCAGCTCTGAAGGGAGCCCACTCCGGCTCTTGGCCTCTCTGTTCACTGAACATAGACTCTGGACCCCATGGCCACTTCCTTCTCATATGTCAAGAAAAATGAGAGACATCCACATTCTCCATGAGAAGGGCCCAGACTCCTATTGAAATCTGAAGTCACAAAGTATGCCAGTAAAACTGTTCACTCAACCTCTACCACCACCTCTCAGAATTGTAATCTTTGAAGGCTCTATTTTGTGCCTTTGTGCTTTTTCTACTTTGAAAATTCAACGCTAAGTAGGTACTTGTCATAATCATTAGAAAACTAAGAACTACTTCTAGGAATTTCTCCTGAGGAAATAATGGGTCGTGTAAATAAAGATTATGTACCAGAATGCTAATTACTTAGAACATTAAAAGACTTCCAGCAATGTAAATGTCCAGCTGCTGAGCAGAGAACTGGTTCAATAAAAGTTTACGCTTATAATGCAGTAAACTAAAATTATGATGTAAATGTGTATATATTTATATAAAAGATGTTTATAGAAAAAAAGTTTGTAAGGTATTAAGTGACAAAAGCAAGTTATGAATCAATATAGTATGTAATATACATATACATACACACACACACACACACACACACACACACACACAGAGAGAGAGAAACAGAGGAAAGAAAACCTGGAATATATACCAACAGGTTAATAAAGATAAGATAATTTTTTAAATTTTGCTAAGCTACATATTTTCTTATTTTTCTACAATAAGCATGCATGCTGATGTAAGTTCTAAAAGGGTTTTGACAAGTGTACATAAGGTAAAAATACAGTGAATACCAACAAGGGGCCTCTATGAATAAAGTACATGAGTTTTAATACAAATATTCAACCAACAGTAATCCAGAACAGAGGAGGAAAAAAGAGAGAAAGCAGGTAGAGTTCTCTTTTTCTTTTTTTTCAACGTAGTGTTGGTCAGAAAGGGAGGAGGCAGAGAAACTCTAAGCAGACAAGGGTGGATCCCAGGGGGAAACCTTCATGCCAAAAGTAGTCTGAAACCCAGAGTGAGAACTTCAATCCCTGTTTACCCACTCTCTCCCATTGGTTGGTTCTTTCTGAATAATGTCTTTTTACGAATCAAATGTTGCCTTTTCCAAAACTACAGCCTGCCCCACTCCCCCATCCTGTGCCTAAAAAGACCCCAGACTCAGCTGGTAGGGAAGAGAAGTGGCTGGATGTCAGGAAGAGGTGTCTTGACTTCAGAGACAGTGAGAGGCAACCTGACTTCGAAGGAGAGAGGCTGAGAGGTGACTTGACTTCAGGGGAGAGCAACCTGCCCTTCCCACCCGCTTTCCAGCTCCCCTCTCCACTGAGAGCTGCCCTCATCACTTAATAAAATTCCCTGCATTTGCCATCCTTCAATTTGTCCAGGTGACCTAATTCTTCTTGGGCACTGGACAAGAATTTGGGACCCACCAAGTGCAGGTACCCAAAAAGGCTGTTACGCTGGCCCTTTGCCTTCACTGGTGGAGGGCAGCCACCCCATGTGACAAGGCAAAGGGCCCACTGGGCTGATAATGCAATGCTGTCCATGGATGGTGGAGCTAAGAGAGCATTGTAACACGCCCTCTGGGGCCTTGGGGTTGCAGGCACCCCTCTGGATGTTGCCGTGGGGCCTGCACAGAGTTTGCTCCTGCCAGTGGAGAAGTGACTGGCTGATTCCCACACTTGCTCATCTACACATTCCCTCCCACAAGGGGTTGAGTGGGGTGGGCTGAGTAAACAGAGCACCCCTATCACAAGTCCCACGAAGGGATCAAGAGGAAAGCTAAGGAAAATAATAAAAATATACCAGGGCCTTGGAAAGAGAGAAGTGAGGTGCAGCTTGGGGGATGGCAGTATGTCCTGCAAAGTGAGCTGTTCTCTGTAGCTCTATGTGTTGCAAAAGAATTTGGAAGAGGTCTTGCTGTGCATGGAAGTTGCCCCTTGGTCATGCCAAACTAAGGTGAGGAAAACAAGTTCTAATCTAAATCAGCCCAGTTACTCCCTATCTCCCAGGCCATGGCCAGCACCCCTGGATGCAGGAGGTAACATATACCACTCCATCTAGTAACTAAAGGTCAAGTGGAAAGTCACAGCTCTTATCTACATTCCAGAGGAATCAGTCAGTTACTGCATCCGTGAGAGAAATAAAGATATCTCTGTTAATACTTTAGCCTAGGAAAGTAAACAGCCCTTAGTCAAATTTTCTTTCCAAATTGAATTTGTGCTTACGTTGTAAGGGCATCATCATTAGCAGTAGCAGCAACTGTTTGAAAAGCATCTTCGCTGGCATCTAGGAGTTGACTCACTGTTACTACGGCAACTTTCTTTGCCTGCCAAAGAGAAGATACTGATCATCAGAGAAGCATATATCATACATTATCATCACCATCATTATCATCATGAATCATTGTAGTAGCAAGTGGCATCACTGATATGATAATGTAGAGGCAAGCATTTTACAAAATTAAAGGTTTATTCTTTGATCCACATAAGATGACAGAGAGAATCAAGATAAGGCAAAGTGAAAATATAAATTAAGGTAGTGAATTAGGAGGTTTAAGTCTCTGAATTCGACCTCATAGCAAGATCTTTCACAGACTCCCCAACAAACTCCAAGAACACAAAATCAAATGCTTGGATTCAAAAGCAGAAACAAAATAAGAAGAGTGCAGTATTCTGGTTGTTAAAAATTACAGCTCATAATACTTAGCATAACTAAGTTATACTTAGTATACCTGTTAGACTTAGTAAAATTATTTGTAGTTTTCTTTCAATCAATAACTCAGGAGTGTGTCAGAGAGATGATCTTTTGGCGTTTGATTACTATTTATCTTCCCTCTTTGGGAGTGTTGAAGCCCTTCTGCCTACTAGTTAATCCTTCCATTAATTCTACATTTGGAGGTCAATATTTTCTCTTTCAATTCCATTTTTATTAACTTGAATCCCACTTACTTTTTAGCAGGAAAAATATTTCAATTTTTTTTTCTGAAATAAAACATTTAAAGGGAATGGAAGAAAGGAGTAGCTATTTTCAGGGCATGCTGATATTCAACCTGTACACAAGGTGAGTCCATATTGGTGGTTTGTAGCCCTGTTTGATCACTATCCAGCTATACCGATTAGTAAATGTTGAATATACTTGTTTTCAAGTACCAGGGTTTAGCAAGTTAAAATATCAGGAATGTAAACTAGGCTTAAAGTTTTCAGAAAGCCAAGACTAAAATGTAAATATTCTTAATAGAAATGCATCGCAGTTTAAAAATCACATGTTCCAAATTAAATTCTTGAAACACTATTTACTTGGAATGCACTAGGGATGGTAAGGTCAAATGTAGTTGGTAAACATATTCATAAGGTGAAGTAGACTTATGCATTCCAGGACGTCCTAAAAGACTTAACGTGATAGCCAGGTGTGGTGGTGTGTGCCTGTAGTCCCAGCTGCTTGGGAGGCTGAGACCTGAGAATCACTTGAACCCCTGAATCCGGAAAGCAGAGGTTGCAGTGACTTGAGATCGTGCCACTGCACTCCAGCCTGGGTGACAGAATGAGACTCTGTCTCAAAAAAAAAGACAATACAATAATGATCATTATGAATATCCTAAAATAAAATATTTGGACAAGAGGCCCTTTTTTTTATATCTTTGAGCGTCTCTCAGGAGTGCTACGCAAAATGCCTTTAAGCAAACTAAACCATGCTCAAACCATATTGTGGAATAAGGAGTGGAATTCAGGACATCTCTCTTTATTTCCCAACACCCCCTCTAAAAATAAAAAAAAAAATTTTAAAAAAGCTTTGTGAGTTTTACCTCAGGTGAAGCATTTCTGGAAGTGTTGAATATCTGTCCAACCACTCGCGTAGCACTAGTGATGTTCTCAGCAGTTAATTTATTGGCATCAGATGTTAAAATCTGGACTTCAGAAGAAATGTTATTAAGTGGTGCTGTGACATCCTTTACCTGTTTTAAAAACCAGAAAAAAAAACCCTAGCTTTACACAATTATGTCCAAACACTTTGTAAGCAACTGCAGGTAAATAAGCTGGAATTTAGCTGAGCCTCAATCTCCTGAACACCATGTCCACTCAGTTTTCCACGTTTGCATCCTTCCTTGTGTAAAGGACAAAGTACATGCAGACCAGTGGTTTTCCCAGCCTTTCCTGTTTGACAGGATTGGTTAACTATAAGGGGCTGCCTTAGCTAGATTGGGGCTACTAGAGTGTATCCATGGGCCAGCGCTGGTTCACTGTGTGTTACAAAGGTCGTAGAGAGATAAGCACAGAAACTGAAAGCAATTGGTCAGAGATGTATATAGCAATTTTTTGCTGTTGAATCTAACAGTTCTAAAATTTTGGTTTGTATTTTATACATATTTTTTATTTCATTTTTCCAGTAATTTATTTTTATAGTATTTCACAAAAATATTGGTGTGCAATGGGTTCAAAATTTTTTGAACTGGCTTTTCAGCACTGGTAGTTTGGAAGGCACTGGCTGAGATGACCTCTCTAGGTGCCAGTTAGCCCCAGGGCTCTGTGTTGTGAGGCTAAAACATGCCAATCCATATTGTCATTGGTGAAGCTGGGTGTCCATGCGCGCGCACGTGTGTGTGTGTGTGTGTGTGTGTGTGTGTCTTGGTTTTCACTAGATGGCAGCATCATTTCACAAATTATACCAGTGTTATAGGCTATTCACACTTGGGTAAGTGTCAGAAACAATACCCAATCAGTAGACAGAAACAAATAACCCTAATTCAATTGCTAGATCCCTGCTATGTGCTAGGCACTCTGTTAGATGTTTACAGGTGTTATCACATTTAATAAGCAAAACAACTTTGTGAGTTGTGCACCCTCAGGAGAAGTTAGGGAGCTCAACCAAGTTTCACACAGCTTTGAAGTGGCAGAGCTAAGAACCAAACACTGGTTTGCCAGATTCCAAATTTAGCATCTTTCCTCAATCTGTGGGTTGGCACAACTTGTGTGGTTGGCAGCCACATCCACTCTCCAACTTCTGTCCCCACCCAACCCCTACCCTGCCCATCTGTGATTAGGGAGCCAGGGTAGTACAATGTGAACTTTAAAATAAAGAACAGCTCTATCACTTTTTAGCTGTGATCACTAGGCAAAATGCTTCACCTCTCAGAACCACATTTTCCTCATCTATAAAATGTGTACATTAATACCTATTTATGGTGTTATAAAAATTAAATATGATAAACTAATAAATACATTAATATTTGGCACAATATTTGGCATGCAGTAGGTGCTCAACAATTAGTAAGTGTTATTGGCTATAATTATTTATAATATGGGAATAACATTCAACTCACAGAAGTTTTATAAGGATTAAATGTGATAACATATGCAACATGCCAGGCACATGAAAGGCTGTACATAAAGGTTGGTTTCCTCTTCCTCCCCTTGCTTGTCCCCTAGTGTTAGCTCTTCCATGCATGTGCATTTGGGTACAACTTTGGTCAAAATAATTTAATCTGCATGAAAAAACATCTAGTTAGATGTACTTTCTATTTCACCTGCTCATAGATACTGCCCTGAGACCCGCATCAGGTTTGGAGTTTCCTGTTTCAAAGGGTCTTTGATAATAGTTTCTTTCTCTTCATTCTGGTCCAGTTACACCATCAAGAGGCTTTGCTTTGGTCTCAAATGTCAGGGATCTATATCCAGTCAAAACTTCTACAAAGATGAAGCCATTTTTAATGTGCTATTGATTATCGTTTGCTGAAATTTGATGAAACAACTGTCCTTTTTCACAAACAGATGTCAACTTTTAAAAATAAGAGTGGTGGCCAGGTGTGGTGGCTTACTTACTACACCTGTAATCCCTGCACTTCGGGAGGCTGAGGCAGGCGGATCACCTGTCGTCAGGAGTTCGAGACCAGCCTAGCCAACATGGCGAAACCCCGTCTCTATTAAAAATACAAAAATTAGTCGGGCATGGTGGTATGAGTAATCCCAGCTTACTCGGGAGGCTGACACAGGAGGATTGCTTCAACCTGGGAGGCAGAGGTTACAGTGAGCCGAGACGGTGCCATTGCACTGCAGCCTGGGTGACATGAGCAAAACTAGGTCTCAAAATAAATAAATAAATAGTAAGAGTGGCTTTAGTCACTAGTTTTTGTTATTACTAATTTGAGAGTTTTAAAAGAATTGATTTGACCATCAGGTATCTGAAGAACAGAAACTGCACAGAATCAGAACTTCTTCCAGTTGCCCATCAGTGAGTCATATGGCATACCTGCTTTTCCAGGGTTTCCAGATTTTCATTGCAATTTCCTATTGTCACTTTTTGTAATTCTATCTCTCCATATAGAGAGAGACTGCACAACCGGACTGCCATTGGATTGCCCGCTTTAATACAAAGAAATTTTTTATTAAAAATAAGTATTTATTAAAATTATTGCCTATTATTTTTAGGCAATAACTAATTTTTATTAAAAGTTATAATTTATTAAAAATTATTGCCTATTATTTTTAGGCAGATACCACTTATTGTCTTGATTTTTGAATCTGGACTTCAAAAGACCAGTTGACTATTTCCTTCCTTTGATGTCTTCAAGTAAGATTTACCTTTCGACAATAAAGTACATAATGGCTTTGAAGTGGATATGTTGAGAGAATGCTAGGCTGAGAGACTAGAAACAATATGAAAAATTCCTAATAGATATTGAATTATATGTTGATCTTGACTGCTTTATGCAAATCTGGATAACAGCTGAAAGGCAAAGAGTTCTGTTATATTCTATTATATTTATTAGATGTTTGGTTGCCTCTCAATAAATGTTTGCTGGGTCATTTGGTTTATTTCCTAGCATTATCACTTAAGCCTCCCTACCTCACTGCCTTCCTGTAGTTAATACTTAAGTAGTTGCTATAGAAAAAAATCATAATTAGAGGGACAGCTGACCAAAAGGTAGATTTTTCCTCAGGACCAGCTTTGGGCAGCTCCTTCTTGGGACAACAACTAGAAACACTGAAATTAGAGATTGCTTCAGTAATATGTAAAGCACAAAGTTGGAGTCACTCTTAATTTATATGATGGCTTCACCTCTACACCATGACATAATGAAAATTTCTAACATATTTATGGGCTATAAATAACTTTTAAGTGGACACATGTCAGATGCATCTTTTCCTCAATGTTACCTAAAAGTGCAAATATCCCCACTCAAAAATCATTGAAAAGTATTTTGATCATTTGGTATATAATATTGAGTAATTAGAAGCAATTATTAATATAAAACTAAAAGGAAAATTGCCAACAGTTAGAATCCAAATCTGTAAAATTATAGGCTCAATCTGAAATTTGAGGGTAAATATTATAAACATGTTTTTATAATAGGTGTTCAGAAAAGAAAAATTAATAACCGAATAAAAAATGTTGAGTATCTTGTCCCAAAGAATTAATATATATTAAACAAGTGTGATGACTCTTCATGGGTATGTTACTGACACTTTTACTCTTCCTAATTCAGTAGCACAGTTATGTTTTGTAAGTTGTATCTGTTTTATAAACCATTATGAAATATTTAGGATACACAAAACATGTAAAATCAAGACAATAGGTACCAATAGCATACCATATAGTATAGTATGGTATATATAGTATATATAGTGTCAACATGGTAGAAGTCCCTTTTACGCTGTGAGTAAAAAATTCAGGAGGACTTATAGATAGAGTAGCATCATGAATACTTGAGTAAGCATGACTGATATGGCATTTCAGGTATTTCTTTATAGCAATGCAAGAATGGACTAACACAATGATATATATGGGTGGAAGCAATTTGAATTCCACAAATCAAATACGGATATGCATAATTTCTCAAAATAATAAGATAAAAAGTAATTTAAAAAGAGCAATTCATTTAATTTATTTAGTGCTTCAGAGTTCCCTTGACACACACAAAAATAAATATCTAAATAAAATGTCACTTTCTCTTCAGGGCCATTGCTGGCAGTAGTTTTATCAAACATCTTTGTCAATGATCTAGAATTGGCTGTATTCTTGAGATATCTAGTTCCATAGGAAGTAGCGAATTACCTGCAGGAAGATGTGAGAAGTAGGACTGCTCAAATGCAAGTCAAGGCAAACAAGGGACAGGTAAAACATTAGTGGAAATTAAATGGCATAATAGGCTCTGGTTATCAGGATAGAATCTAGGAATTCCTAAAGCCTACACTCAGAAGACATTACCCAATGTGGCACTGAAATGAATCACCAAAATCTTGGATATTATCAGGGACCATATTAGAAATAGAAAATACTATTTACTCTTTCACTCTCTGAATGCCTCTATACAAGTAAGGTAGTCATGTTAAGAAAAGTAGAATGAAGCTAGAGAATGTTCCAAGATGGATAACTAAAATGACCAAAAAGGTGAAGGACTACCAACTATGAACAGACTTAACCATGCATCTCTACCTGGAAAGATGAAATCTGAAAATAGATATGATACAAGTCCATAATTTTGGCTGATTAGAACTTTTTTTAAAATTATATAACTAAAGGAGCAAATGTCAATTTAATTGAACTCCAGGAGAAAGCAAAAGCTGGAAAAATAAACCAATTAAGGAAAGATTCAGAGAAATTCACAAACAACTGATTCATATGAAACTGTTGGGAAATTTAAGATTTTGTGAGATACTACCTTAAGTTTTGAACATTAGCATCACGAAAGGGAGTTAAGTTCTTCCACAAAACCTTTCCTGATGCCCTTCAGGGACCTAACACTAGTAGGAGGTATGAGAGGTATGACTCAGCATAGTAATTCTTATGCGTAAATAGAGTAAATGTTTGGGAAAACACATACCATTTGGAGTATCCTTGCCACATATTTGCAAGGATGGTCCATATCTGCCCACTGGGATTCTGGCAAAAGTAAAACCCATATAGGTACTATTTTCACAAAAATTAGCTGTAATAAAGAGAAAAAATTCTTTATTATAAATCATACTTTAAAAAAATTGAAACCAGATAAAAGTCAAAGGTCAGAACCTATGCAGTGAAATTTGAAAGGCAATAGAAGGCTTATAGAACCCACTGGCCTGTGAGGAACTTCTATACTTTGCTATCTGGTTAAGTCATTGCCATTAGAATAACTAGTATGTTAGATAACAGGTTCCAGTTAAAATGTGCACAATATAAACCTGGGTAGAGAGGGAATGTGAGCTAGGATACTGTAACAGATTAGTTGGAATCTTCAGAACTAAAAATATAGAGCCTATAGTGGCCAACGGTACCATGAGGATGTGGGCAAAGCAAAAAGGCAAATTCATGGGGTCTGTGGGATATATTGACTGGTAGGAGTATAGGAAATGATAGCAGTGGATATCTAGGGCTCTGAACCCTAAGCAGACAGCATGAAGTGTACAGTGTTGGGAAGCACACTTCAAATTTAAAAATGGCCTTGAACTTTGATTCTGAGACACAATTGATTGAAATAAAACCACTAACTTAATAACAACTCTTCAAGGTAAAGGAAGAAAAGATAAAAATTTAATATAAGTATATATTCAGGAAGATACATCTTGATTTCAGAAAAGTTAAATATATTAGAGTAGTGATATTTGAAATGGTGTATTATGGCATATTACCAATTGAAAGGACCTGAGAGAATCATGTCATTCATTGCCCTGGATTAGTCATTGCAGCCAGGAAACACAACTGTGAGTTTGCAAAAAAACTTAGTAGCCAGGAAACAGATAAGGTGCATTGAATATACTGATAAATTGGCCAAGATGAAAACTCAACTTTTACTATTGAGCTGATAAACACATCCTAAAGCCATCATCATTATGTCCATTGTTTCTGTAACCATGAAGCTTCTAGAAGCTTCATTGCTATTCTTATTAACACAAGAGTGACGTAAACTTTACACTTTAGCATTATCCCAAGTAATTTACCAATTGTACATCTCAGTCCTTTCCACTCTTCTGTACAAATACATCTGCCATTTTCCCAGGTTCCACCATTCCTGCAGAACTCTGTAGGGGTGCTTGATGAGGAAGTAGATTTTCCTAAAGAAACAATAAATAACAGAATAGTCATGAACTGGCTGATTCATTTCTCCTTTCATGCCTGTGGCCACTTAATTTCTACACGTAAAACCACTGCTTTGAGTATCATTGCTGAGAAATATTCTTTGTAATATCATCATTAATAAAATATACACTGAGAATCTACACCAGATGTACAATGCTTATTAGATGCTATGGATACCAGAAAGACGTAGTTGAAAGACATAATACTTTGACCAAGGAGATTAGAATCCCCTGAGAAATCAGAAATTATACAGATGGTAAGTAGATAGATAGATAGATAGATAGATAGATAGATAGATAGATAGATAGATAGGGTCAACATGGAGGCTTATAAGTACAGTAAAAACACATAGGAGAGAGGTTGATGACAGTGGTAACCTAGCCAAGAAGACCCAGGAAGAGATAGTATGTGGACTGGATTTTAAAATTACATCTTGAAAAACCAGATGAAAATGGGTGACCCGAGTAGGCAGGATACAAAGTGCAAAAATCACAAAAACATGGAAAGTTCTGATGTGTCTAAGGAACAGAGAAGAATTTAACATCAGCATTGGTTCTATGTGGAACAACATCAGGACATAGATTCAATTGGAAGGGACTTTATAAACCAAACCAAGAAGATTTAATCTTGAAGGAACCTTAGAGGGGTCATAAAACAAAGGAGTAACATAATAAGGAATTATTTTTAGGAGGATAAGTGAAGGAGTATGGGAAATGACTGAGGCTAAGGGGCAAGGAAAACCAGTTAAGTGAGAACTAGAACTCAAGCAGTGACTCTAAGAAAGTTAGGTGTCACTAGATTCAGGAAGCATACCTGAGAAAGAATTGTTAGGATCTAATGACTAGTTATTTTGAGTTGGGGATAGCAGAGTTTCTAAATTGTAAAACAGAGTGAAAGGTGAACAAATTAAGTGGAAGAATACAGGGTTGTGTGCAGTGGCTCACACCTCTAATCCCAACACTTTGGGAGGCTGAGGTGGGTGGATCACTTGAGGTCAGGAGTTCGAGACCAGCCTGAGCAATATGGTGAAACCGCATCTCTACTAAAAATACAACAATTAGCCTGGTGTGGTGGTGCCTGCCTGTAGTCCCAGTTACTCGGGAGGCTGAGGCACGAGAATCACTTGAACCTGGGAGGCGGAGGTTGCAGTGAGTTGAGATCACACCACTGCACTCCAGCCTGGGTGACACAGTAATCTCAAAAAAAAAAAAAAAAAAAAACAAGTGGCAGAGTTCTAATTTCAATAATGATGGAATAGATTGTACCATATTAACCCTCTCATAGATAACAATTGTAATATATGCACAAACGTTTTAAAAAAAAAAACTACTTGAAGGCATTGGACAGCAATGAAAACCAGGCAGAAACTGAAAGGTATTCGAAGTCTCTATAGTATTTCCACTAAGGGCACTACCCAGTCTCTATGGCAGAAGTGGCTGAAACTTGATCAGAAAGCCAGTCTTAATGGGTTAAGGTATGACAGGAAACTCTTTGGGGCTATAAGAACAACTGGAAATTGAAGGTAGATATCCCAGAATAGAAGGAGCCATATAGAAAAGAAGCTCAAAGTGTGTGTAGAAATTACTCTCAAATCCAGGGAGAAAAAAGATTTAAAAAAATAAACAGAGCTTCAAGAATCTGTGGGACAATATCAACATATTGTCTAACATATAAGCAATTGGAGTCCTAGAAGGGGAAAAGAGAAGGAATAGGGAAGATAAAATATCAGAAGAAATCATGGTCAAAATTTCCCAAATTTTATTAAGAACTTCAGCTTATAGATCCAAGAGGCTCAGAAGAATCACAAGAAAAACAAATGCAAGAAAAACCATGCATAGACACTTCACAGTCAGTCAAACTGCTGAAACTCAAAGATAAGGAGAAAATCCTGAAAGTATCCAACTGCCAGCCCAGATAGTTTTACTCGTGAATTAGAAAAGAAATAATACCAATCTCATACAAACTCTTTTAGAAAATAAAGAAATGAAGAAACTTCCCAAATCATTTCATAATGTCAGGATAACCCTTATACCAAAATCTGACAAAGACATTACAAGAAAATAAAGTTACAGGCCAATAAATCACGTTTACACAGATGCCAAAAAAATCCTTTAAAAATAGCAGGAAGTCAAATCTCTCAACATATAAAACTAATAATACATCATGACCAAGTGAGATTTATCCCAGGGATGCAAGGTTAGGTTGGCAATCAATAGAAAATCAATGAATTTAATTAATCATATGATAGAATAAAGGAGAAAAACTTCACGATCATCTCAATAAATGCAGGAGACAAAAAGCATCTGACTTTTTTTAAACTGTCAGCAAAGGAGAAATAAAAGAGAACTTCTTCAAACTGATAAAATCACCTGTGAAGAACCTACTACAAATATCATACTTAACAGTGTAATATTGAATACTTTCTCTCCTAAGACTGACAAAAACACAGTTCAATATAATTGCTATAACCACTTCGATTCAACGTGGTGCTGAAGACGCTAGCAATGCAATACGCAGGAAAAAGAAACGAAAGTGTAAAATTAAGAAGGAATTGCAGATGATATCATCAAATATATAAAATGCTAAGATATCTCCAAAAAGTTACTATAATTAATAAGTGAATTTAGCAAGACTGCATGACATAAAATAAAGACATTTTCACATATTAGCAACAAACAATTGAAATATAAAAGCATAAATCATTTTCATTTAAAATAGCATCAAAAATTATAAAATTCTTGGAAATAAATCTAACAAAATTTACTTAACAAGATCTCATTGTTCAGATAATTTTTTTTTTTTTTTGACGGAGTCTTGCTCTGTTGCCTAGGCTGGAGTGCAGTGGCACAATCTCAGCTCACTGCAACCTCTGCCTCCCGGGTTCAAGCGATTCTTCTACCTCAGCCTCCTGAGTAGCTGGGACTATGGGCACATGCCACCATGCCCAGCTAATTTTTGTATTTGTAGTAGAGATGGGGTTTCACCATATTAGCTAGGCTGGTCTCGAACTCCTGACCTCATGATCCGCCCACCTTGGCCTCCCAAAGTGCTGGGATTACAGGCATGAGCCACCATGCCTGACCCTGTTCAAATAAATTTTAAAAGATCTAAATAAATGGAGATATATACCTTGTATGGATGGAAGATTCAAAGTTGCTAAGGTGTCTATTCTCCCCAAATTGATACAGTCAAAATCCATAAATGAAAGTTTTTTTATAGAAATTAACAAGCGGATTTAAAATATTTATGGAAATGCAAAACACTTAGAAAAGCCAAAAAGAAGAACACCTCTATGCAAATAAACTAGAAAATCTAGAAGAAATGGATAAATTCCTGGACACACACACCCTCACAAGACTAAAACAAGAAGCCAAATCCCTAAATAGGTTCTGAAACGAGTTCTGAAATTGAGGCAGTAATTACTAGCCTACCAACCAAAAAAAGCCCAGGACCACACGGATTCACAGAGCTGCATTCTACCAGAGATACCAAGAGGAGCTGGTACCATTCCTTGTGAAACTATTCCAAACAATTGAAAAAGAGGGACTCCTCCCTAGCTCATTTTATGAAGCCAGCATCATCCTGATAACAAAACCTGGCAAAGACACAAACACACAAAAGAAAACTTCAGGCTGATATCCCTGATGCACATCGATGCAAAAACCGAATCCAGCAGCACATCAAAAAGCTTATCCACCACGAACAAGTCGGCTTCATCCCTAGGATGCAATGCTGGTTCAACATATGCAAATCAATAAATGTAATCCATCACATAAACAGAACCAATGACAAAAACCACATGATCACCTCAATAGATGCAGACAAGGCCTTCAATAAAAATTCAACATCCCTTCATGCTAAAAACTCTCAATAAATTAGGTATTGATGGGACGTATCTCAAAATAATAAGAGCTGTTTATGATAAAACCACAGCCAATATCGTACTGAATGGGCAAAAACAGGCAGCATTTCCTTTGAAAACTGGCACAAGACAAGGATGCCCCCTCTCACCAACCCTATTCAACATAGTATTGGAAGTTCTGGCCAGGGCAATCAGGCAAGAGAAAGAAATAAAGGATATTCAAATAGGAAATCAAATTGTCTCTGTTTGCAAACAACATGATTCTATATTTAGAAAACCCCATCGTCTCAGTCCCAAAAATCCTTAAACTGATAAGCAACTTCAGCAAAGTCTCAGGATACAAAATCAGTGTGCAAAAATCACAAGCACTCCTATACATCAACAATAGACAAGCAGGGAGCCAAATTATGAGTGAACTCCCATCACAATTTCTACAAGAAGAATAAAATACCTAGGAATACAGCTAACAAGAGATGTGAAGAACCTCTTCCAGGAGAACTACAAACCACTGCTCAAGGAAATAAGAGAGGACACAAACAACTGGATAAACATTCCATCTTCATGGATAGGAAGAATCAATATCGTGAAAATGGCCATACTGCCAAGAGCAATTCATAGATTCAATTCTATTCCCATCAAACTGCCATTGACATTCTTCACAGAATTAGAAAAAACTACTTTAAATTCTATATGGAACCAAAAAAGACCCTGTATAGCCAAGACAATCCTAAGCAAAAGAACAAAGCTGGAGGCATCATGCTACCTGACTTCAAACTATATTACAAGGCTACAGTAACCAAAACAGCATGGTACTGGTGCCAAAACAGATATATAAACCAATGGAACAGAACAGAGACCTCAGAAATAACACCACACATCTACAACAATCTGATCTTCAACAACCTGGACAAAAACAAGCAATAGGGAAAGGATTCCCTATTTAATAAATAGTGCTGGGAAAGCTGGCTAGCCATATGCAGAAAACTGAAACTGGACCCCTTCCTGACTCCTTATACAAAAATTAACTCAAGATGGATTAAAGACTTTAATGTAAAACTTAAAACCATAAAAACCCTAGAAGAAAATCTAGGCAATACCATTCAGGACATAGGCATGTGCAAAGACTTCATGATGAAAACACCAAAAGCAATTGCAACAAAAGCCAAAATTGGCAAATGGGATCTAATTAAACTAAAGAGTTTCTGCACAGCAAAATAAACTGTTATCAGAATGAACAGGCAACCTACAGAATGGGAGAAATTTTCTGTAATCTCTTCATTGCAAAGGTCTAATATACAGAATCTACAAGGAACTTAAATTTACAAGAGAAAAACAAACAATCCTATCAAAAAGTGGGCAGAGGATATGAACAGACACTTCTCAAAAGAAGACATTTATGCAGCCAATAAACATATGAAAACAAGCTCAACTTCACACTGATCATTACAGAAATGCAAATCAAAACCGCAAAGAGATATCATTTCACACCAGTCAGAATGGTGATCATTAAAGAGTTAAGAAACAATATATGCTGGCAAGGCTGTGGAGAAATAGGAACGCTTTTACTCTGTTGGTGGGAGTGTAAATTAGTTCAACCATTCTGGAAGAAAGTGTGGCAATTCCTCAAGGATCTAGTACCAGAAATACCATTTGACCCACTAATCCAGTTAGTGGGTATATACTCATCATTCCACTATAAAGACAAATGCACCCGTATGTTTATTGCAGCACTATTTACAATAGCAAAGACATGGAACCAACCCAAATGTCCATCAATGATAGACTGGATAAAGAAAATTTGGTACATATACACCATGGAATACTATGCAGCCATAAAAAGGAATGAGATACTGTCCATTGCAGGGACATGGATGAAGCTGGAAGCCATCATTCTCAGCAAACTAACACAGGAACAGAAAACCAAACACCACATGTTCTCACTCATAAGTGGAAGTTGAACAATGAGAACACATGAACACAGGAAGGGGAACAACACACACCGGGGCCTGTTGGGGAGTAGGGGCAAGGGGAGGGAGAGCATTAAGACAAATAGCTAATCCATGTGGGGCTTAAAACCTACATGATAAGTCGATAGGTGCAGCAAACCACCAGCACACACGTATACCTATGTAACAAACCTACAAGGTCTGCACTCGTATCCTGCAACTTAAAGTAAAATAAAATTTTTTAAAAAAATTGGAAAAAAGAACAGATTTAGAAGGCTCACATTACTGAGGGTATGACAATAAAGCCAAAGCAATCAAGACAGGATGGAATCAGCATAAAGGTAGACAAATACATCAATGAAGTAGAACAAAAGGTTAGAAATAGATAAAACATATATGGTCCATTATCTTTTTAAAAAAGTACCAAGGCAATTTAATTAAGAAGGGAAAGTTTTTTCAACAAATGGTGCTAGACTAACTGAATAAAAAAATCACCCTCAAAACTCAATCTGAGGTGGACTGTAATCCAAAAATCAGAAAGCTAAAACTAAAATGCTTCTCAAAGAAAACATAGGAGAATACATTTGCAACTTTGGGCTAAAGATTGTTTTTTAAAGGACACAAAAGCACTAAGAATAACAAAAAAAAATTGATAATTAGCTTTAGTCAAATTAAAAACTCCTGTCATCAAAGGCACTGTTAAAATAAAAATAGGCCAGACACGGTGGCTCCTGCCTATAATCCCAGCATTTTGGGAGACCGAGATGATGGATTATCTGAGGTCAGGAGTTTGAGACCAGCCTGGCCAACCTGGTAAAACCCTGTCTCTATCAAAAAAAAAAAAAAACAAAAATTTTCCGGGCATAGTGATGCATGCCTGTAGTCCCAGCTGAGGCAGGAGGATGGCTTGAACCTGGGAGGCAGAAGTTGCAGTGAGCCAAGATCATGCCACTGCACTCCAACCTGGGCAACAGAGTGAGACTCCATCTCAAAAAAAAAGGAAAAAAAAGAAGATAAAAATGGAAGCCACAAACTGGGAGAAAATATTTGCGGTACATATATCTGACAAAGGAATTGTATCCAAAAGTGTAAATTAGAGTTGTAAATCTAATTGTAGATTAGAATTGCAATTTGTAAATTGTGAAGAATACACATTAATAATAAGAACCCAAGCAGCCCACTTTTTTTAAGTGGGCAAAAGACTGGAACAGACACTTAATAAAAGAAGATATATGGATGGGCAATAAACACGTGAAAAGACTCAGCATCTTAGTCATCAGAGAAATACAAATTAAAGCCACAGTTAAATATCATTTCACACCCCACTAGAATAGACAAATAGATTAATAGAATAGAATAGAGACTCCATAAATAGACCCATGCAAATACAGTCAACTGCTCCTCAACAAAGAAGCAAGGGAAATTCAATGGAGAGAGGATAGTCTTTTCAACAAATATTGCGGAAACAACTGGACAACCATAAGCAAAAAAAAAAAAAAAAAAAAAATGAATATAGAGATAGACTTTCATCTTTCACAAAAACTATCTCAAATGAATCATAGATCTAACGTAAAATGCAAAACTATAAAACTCTAGTACAGGGGTCCCCAGCCCCGGGTACCAGTCCATGGCCTATTAGGAACCAGGCCACACAGCAGGAGGTGAGCCATGGGCGAGTGAGTGTTATCTCCTGAGCTTAGCCTCCTGTCAGATTAGCAGCATTAGATTATCATAAGAGCACAAACCGTAACATGAACTATGCATGCAAGAGATGTAGGCTGCACGCTCGTTATGAGAGTCTAATACCCAATGATCTGAAGTGGAACAGTTTCATCTCGAAACCACTGGTGAATGAACATTGGCTTCAACTTTAGGTCACCAGCAGTATTAGCTGCTAACAAGAGAACCTGTCCTTTGAAGTTTGGAGCCAGATGTTTGTTGACTTCTCCTCTCTAGCTGTGAAAGTCCTAGATGGCATCTTCTTTCAATAGAAGGCTGTTTTATATGCTGAAAATCTGTTGTTTAGTGTAGTCATCTTCATCGATTATCTTATTTATATATTCTGAAAAACTTGCGGCAGCTTCTACATCAGCACTTGCTGCTTTCCTTTGCACTTTTATGTTATGCAGATGGCTTCTTTCATTAAACTTCATAAACCAATCTCTGCTAGATTCCAACTTTTCCTTTGTAGCTTTCTCAACTCTCTCAGCCTCCATAGAATTGAAACAAGTTAGAGCCTCGTTCTGGATTAGGCTTTAGCTTAAGGGAATGTTATAACTGGTTTGATCTTCCATCCAGATCACGCAAATTTTCTCCATATCAGCAAAAAGACTCTTCTATTTTCTTACCATTTGTGTGTTCACTG
This sequence comes from Gorilla gorilla gorilla, assembly GCF_029281585.2. NCBI lineage: Eukaryota > Metazoa > Chordata > Mammalia > Primates > Hominidae > Gorilla > Gorilla gorilla. The sequence continues at coordinate 111,448,558 of NC_086017.1, read as the reverse complement.
GAGTAGCATTTTTAATTTCCTTGAATAACTTTTCCTTTGCAATCACAATTTGGCTAACTGTTTGGCACAACATACTAGCTTTCTGCTTTTCTCAGCTTTCACATGCCTTTCTCACTAAATTTAATCATTTCTAGCTTTTGACTCCAAGTGAGAGACATGCAACTCTTCCTTTCACTCAAACACTTAGAGACCATTGTAGGATTATTAATTGGCCTAATTTCAATGATATTGTGTCTCGGGGAGTGCAGAGGCCTGAGAAGAGTATGAGAGTTGAGGGATTTGCCAGTCTGTAGAGCAGTCAGAACACATACAACATTTATTGATTATGTTTACCATCTTACATGGACGTGGTTCACGGCACCCAAAAACAATTGCAATAGTAACATCAAAGATCATGATCACAGATCACAGTAACAGAAATAATAATAATGAAAAGGTTTGACGTATTGTGAGAAATGTGACATATTGTGAGAAATGTGAGAAATGTGAGAAATTACCAAAATGTGACTGACACAGAGACATGAAGTGAGCACATGTTGTTGGAAAAATGGGACCAACAGACCTGCTTGACACAGAGTTGCCACAAAACTTCCAGTTGTAAAAAAAAAAATAATACCTATGATGTGCAATAAAGTGAAGTGCAATAAAACAAGGTGTGTCTGTATTGCATTTACTTTCTTCTGGATTCAATTTCTTGCTTTTTGATGTATACGATTTAATAATTCTTTCAGCCAGGGTCTGTGAGTGACAGATTCTCCAGTGTTTAGCTGAAAATGCTTTTATTTTTCTCTCACTGTTGATTGTCAGTTTGATAAGGTAGGAATTCTGGGTTGACAACACTTTGAAAATATTATTTTTCTAATTGAATACCCTTTATTTCCTTCTCCTGCCTGATTGCCCTGGCCAGAACTTCCAACACTATGTTGAATAGGAGTGGTGACAGAGGGCATCCCTGTCTTGTGCCAGTTTTCAAAGGGAATGCTTCCAGTTTTTGCCCACTCACTATGATGTTGGCTGTGGGTTTGTCATAGATAACTCTTATTATTTTGAGATACGTCCCATCGATACCTAATTTATTGAGAGTTTTTAGCATGAAGGGTTGTTGAATTTTGTCAAAGGCCTTTTCTGCATCTATTGAGATAATCATATAGTTTTTGTCATTGGTTCTGTTTATATGCTGGATTACATTTATTGATTTGTGTATGTTGAACCAGCCTTGCATCCCAGGGATGAAGCCCACTTGATCATGGTAGATAAGCTTTTTGATGTGCTGCTGGATTCGGTTTGCCAGTATTCTATTGAGGATTTTTGCATCGATGTTCATCAGGGATATTGGTCTAAAATTCCCTTTTTTTGTTGTGTCTCTGCCAGGCTTTGGTATCAGGATGATGCTGGCCTCATAAAATGAGTTAGGGAGGATTCCCTCTTTTTCTGTTGATTGGAATAGTTTCAGAAGGAATGGTACCAGCTTCTCCTTATACCTCTGGTAGAATTCGGCTGTGAATCCATCTGGTCCTGGACTTTTTTTGGTTGGTGAGCTATTAATTATTGCCTCAATTTCAGAGCCTGTTATTGGTCTATTCAGAGATTCAACTTCTTCCTGGTTTAGTCTTGGGAGAGTGTATGTGTCGAGGAATTTATCCATTTCTTCTAGATTTTCTAGTTTATTTGCATAGGGGTGTTTATAGTATTCTCTGATGGTAGTTTGTATTTCTGTGGGATCGGTAGTAATATCCCCTTTATCATTTTTTATTGCGTCTATTTGATTCTTCTCTCTTTTCTTCTTTATTAGTCTTGCTAGCAGTCTTTCAATTTTGTTGATCTTTTCAAAAAACCAGCTCCTGGATTCATTGATTCTTTGAAGGGTTTTTTGTATCTTTATTTCCTTCAGTTCTGCTCTGATCTTAGTTATTTCTTGCCTTCTGCTAGCTTTTGAATGTGTTTGCTCTTGCTTCTCTAGTTCTTTTAATTGTGATATTAGGGTGTCAATTTTAGATCTTTCCTGCTTTCTCTTGTGGGCATTTAGTGCTATAAATTTTCCTCTACACACTGCTTTGAATGTGTCCCAGAGATTCTGGTATGTTGTGTCTTTGTTCTCGTTGGTTTCAAAGAACATCTTTATTTCTGCCTTCATTTCATTATTTACCCAGTATTCATTCAGGAGCAGGTTGTTCAGTTTCCATGTAGTTGAGCGGTTTTGAGTGAGTTTCTTAATCCTGAGTTCTAGCTTGATTGCACTGTGGTCTGAGACACTGTTTGTTATGATTTCTGTTCTTTTACATTTGCTGAGGAATGCTTTACTATGACATGATTGTATATCTAGAAAACCCCATCATCTCAGCCCAAAATCTCCTTAGCGGATAGGCAACTTCAGCAAAGTCTCATGATACAAAATCAATGTGCAAAAATCACAAGCATTCTTATACGCCAATAGTAGACAAACAGAGAGCCAAATCATGAGTGAACTCCCATTCACAATTGCTTTAAAGAGAATAAAATACCAAGGAATCCAACTTACGAGGGATGTGAAGGACCTCTTCAAGGAGAACTACAAACCACTGCTCAGTGAAATAAAAGAGGATACAAACAAATGGAAGAACATTCCATGCTCATGGGTAGAAAGAATCAATATTGTGAAAATGGCCATACTGCCCAAGGTAATTTATAGATTCAATGCCATCCCCATCAAGCTACCAATGACTTTCTTCACAGAATTGGAAAAAACTACTTTAAAGTTCATATGGAACCAAAAAAGAGCCCGCATCGCCAAGTCAATCCTAAGCCAAAAGAACAAAGCTGGAGGCATCATGCTACCTGACTTCAAACTATACTACAAGGCTACAGTCACCAAAACAGCATGGTACTGGTACCAAAACAGAGATATAGAACAATGGAACAGAAAAGAGCCCTCAGAAATAATGCCACATATCTACAACCATCTGATCTTTGACAAATCTGACAAAAACAAGAAATGGGAAAATGATTCCCTATTTAATAAATGGTGCTGTGAAAACTGGCTAGCCATATGTAGAAAGCTGAAACTGGATCCCTTCCTTATACCTTACACAAAAATTAATTCAAGATGGATTAAATACTTAAATGTTAGACCTAAAACCATAAAAACCCTAGAAGAAAACCTAGGCAATACTATTCAGGACATAGACATGGGCAAGGACTTCATGTCTAAAACACCAAAAGCAATGGCAACAAAAGCCAAAATTGACAAATGGGATCTAATTGAACTAAAGAGCTTCTGCACAGCAAAAGAAACTACCATCAGAGTGAACAGGCAACCTACAGAATGGGAGAAAATTTTTGCAATCTACTCATCTGACAAAGGGCTAAAATCCAGAATCTACAATGAACTCAAACAAATTTACAAGAAAAAAGCAAACAACCCCATCAAAAAGCGGGCGAAGGATATGAACAGACACTTCTCGAAAGAAGACATTTATGCAGCCAATAGACACATGAAAAAATGCTCATCATCACTGGTCATCAGAGAAATGCAAATCAAAACCACAATGAGATACCATTCTCACACCAGTTAGAATGGCGATCATTAAAAAGTCAGGAAACAACAGGTGCTGGAGAGGATGTGGAGAAATAGGAACAATTTTACACTGTTTTTGGGACTGTAAACTAGTTCAACCATTGTGGAAGTCAGTGTGGCGATTCCTCAGGGATCTAGAACTAAAAATACTATTTGACCCAGCCATCCCATTACTGGGTATATACCCAAACGATTATAAATCATGCTGCTATAAAGACACATGCACACATATGTTTATTGTGGCACTATTCACAATAGCAAAGACTTGGAACCAACCCAAATGTCCAACAATGATAGGCATTGTATATGTGGCACATATACACCTTGGAATACTATGCAGCCATAAAAAATGATGAGTTCATGTCCTTTGTAGGGACATGGATGAAGCTGGAAACCATCATACTCAGCAAACTATCGCAAGGACAAAAAACCAAGCACCGCATGTTCTCACTCATAGGTGGGAATTGAACAATGAGAACCCATGGACACAGGAAGGGGAACATCACACACCGGGGCCTGTTGTGGGGTGGGGGGAGGGGAAGGGATAGCATTAGGAGATATACCTAATGTTAAGTGACGAGTTAATGGGTGCAGCACACCAACATGGCACATGTGTGCATATGTAACTAATCTGCATGTTGTGCACATGTACCCTAAAACTTAAAGTATAATAAAAAAGAAAAAGAAAAAAAGAAAATATTGTTTTCCAATTTTTATTTATTTTGGGGGACTCTTTTTTCTATAAACATCTTTTAAATTTTCTTTATCTGATGTTCTGCAATTTTACCATGATGTGGTTTGTTTTTGCTTCAATCAAGAAAAGAATCATGACTTTTTCATCAAGAAAAAGTCATCCTTCAATCAAGAAAACTTTTTAGTTATTACTTCTTTAAGAGTTGCTTCTCCCATATTTTCTATTCTCTTCTGAAATGTCTCATAGACCCTGTTGGACTTTAGCCTTCTATACATCAAATTTTTAAATCTCATTATTGTTAACATCTCTTTATATTACTGTGTTGAATTACAGTTTCCTAGCTTTCTTTTCCATTCCCTAGGTTTCTCTGTAATTATTAGGGTGTGGAGGGGGGACTTTATTTGTTTGTTTTGTAGAGACAGGATCTCCCTCTGTCACCCAGGTTGGAGTGCAGAGGTGTAATCATAGCTCACTATAGCCTCCATCTCCTGGGCTCAAGGGATCCTTCTGCCACAGTCTCCCCAGTAGCTGAGACTACAGGCAGGCGCCACTACGCCTGGCTATTTTTGAAATAATATTTTGTGTTTTGCAGAGATGAGGTCTTGCTACGTTGCCAAGGCTGCTCTCAAACTCTTGGCTTCAAGTGACACTCCAGCCTGAGCTCCCAAATGCTGGGAATACAGGCATGAATCACCATGCTCAGCACCTTAATGATTTCTAACCTCCTTTTAAATTACTCATTGATTTTTTTATCATTACTATATTTTCTATTTTAAAAGTATTATTTGGTTCTTTTTCAAATTCTCCTATTCTTTTTAAAATACTGTATTTTTCTTTTTTTATTTTTCTCCTGTATTTTAAAGGTTTAATCTTGTTAAACATATTTTATATTCTCTTTCAAATTGTTTTGTTATATCCAATTCTGGGAGGGTTAATCCTTTTGATGACATCTGATGTCTCTCCAGCATCATGGTTCGCATGTAATTTTGTATTGTAAACTCATCTTTGTCTTATTTATTATTCTTCCATGAGACTTTTATGGGTTTTGTTTGTGGAAATATTTCCACAGGAAAATTTCATGATTAATTCTTTTACGATCCTGGGGCACCATCAGTAGTAGTCTTGAACTAGTATTAGGATTATTTTTGGAGATTTCAATACTGTATAGGTAGGACAGATTTAGATTGTAAAGCCTGGGGTTTCAATTATTGGTAGTGACTTTTTTTTCCTTACTTATGGCTCTGAACAGATGATAGTGTATTTAATGCTTCTTTGGGCTAGTAAGTAAAATTTTTCTAATCTTCTTTTCTTGGTTGATCCTACTCAAGCCTTAGGTATTTTGCTGGTGGCTCAGGTCCAGCTCACTTGCTTCATACAGCATAGAAATCATGCCTCCTGTCCCCCTGAATGCACTGAAATTGCACCAGTGCTTGCTCCCCCTCATAGGGTTGACTTTACTCTTTATTTCTGCCACTTGTGATTTTTCCTCAAGAAAGAAAGCCTGCTTGCATATTTGAATTATTGTCATATTTTATTTATAACTTCTATGTTTGTAAACAAGAAGGAGGTCCATCCGTGTCTACTCCTTCTGTCTTTTTGCTGTAAGTCAAGAGTCATTTCTTAAAGTTAAGGAGTAATTTGCCAATTTTTAGAACAAGGGTCTTGGTCCATATCTTCAAATCCTAGCACAATGCCATTGAATAGAAGGTACCCAACACACATTTGCTGACTGGCTTCTTTGCCATTTGCATCTTGGTTGAGGACATCTAGTCCAAGTTGAACTCACAATTCCTCTGTCACAATCACCTGTTTAACACCTTGTGCTACACACTTCAAGACTCTAGCCTCTGAAATACCTAAATTACCCACAAAATACAGCAAAAGTAGTACTGGTATCTTTAAGACTGTATTTTTACCTAAAGAAAGTCAGACTCAGAAAGATTAAGTGGCTTGTTCATATCATATAACCAGTTTTAGAATTATGATCTTGAAAAAAAGTGACATTAGTTGTTCATCAACCCAACCCCCTCATTCTACATAAAGGCTGAGTGATTAGTTCCAGATCAGTAATTAATTGGTAGCAGAGCAGGTGCTAGACTCAGACCTCCTTGTAACTGATCAAGTGCTTCTGCTCCTTCCTCACAGTGCCTGCCTTTACCATTGATTGCAACAGGCAGCATCAGCTTCCTTTTATTTGAGGCTCCATATTTTGGAATATATTTAATAGCAATATTTTTCTTTTATAACATCAGTATGATAATAATAATTTTCCTATATTCTTTTAAATTGTACAAAGTAGTATTTCTAGAATTATTAGCCCTATTTTCAATGTTTTTACTACACATTTTCAATGCTTTTAATACACATCTTGGAAGTTTAAATACAGAACATATACAACACATACATGCTGCTTGAGAAAGTAGCATAAAATAATATTAAAGATTCCAAATAAAAAATATTAATTTCTTCTCCTAGACAAAATTAGAGTCTGTTTTGAAAAGTTTGATTTTAATAAGTAGGGAAACAAAAACATATTTCCTTAGTCTAAGAAATTTCATCTGCAGATCCTTTCTAGTGCCTAGCTTAGTCTTCTGGGGTTTAAAATCCAGGCATCTCTCATTTGTCCTAATTTGAAATAGTTTGGTGACAATAAAGTTAACTCTTAAATGAGAGGACAATGTTTGGGAAAGTTTATTCTGGTTGTAAAGAAAAAAACCCTGAAAGATTTATACAAATAATATACACATAGTCTTTATTTAAGGTAAAGTTTGTCCAGTATTAACTACCTGGTTAAATATTTCAATAAACTGGTTAAATAATTTTTCCTTTTTTAATTCTTATTATACTTTGGTATGCATGACTAAATATTTTAATAAACATTTTTCCTGATGGTACAGTGTAGCCTAAGTATTGAAAGGCAAATGCAGGAAGATGTGCCAGTTCTTAGAACTGTTTCTGTTTCAGTTTTGAGCTAGTCAATTGAACTTAATGATTAAACCTATTGTAAACTTTTGGATTGGTAATTTGAGTCTCAATCCAAAGGTCCAATCTAGGTCAATGGTATCTATTCAAGGTATAAACCAGGGAGTGGAGAAAACTATGCTCTGCACTGAATTATCGAAAAATACCTAGAGGATAGCAGCCAACAATTATTGAGTACTTACAACGTCCTAGACATCATCCTAAACTTTTTAATGTATTGACTCATTTAAGCCTCATGGGTTTACTACTATGCACATAATAAGTAGGAAAACTGAGACTCAAAAATGTTGAATAATTTGCTCAAAGCTAGTGAGGGGCATTATTGGGATCTAAACTCAGGTAGTTTGGCCCCAGAGTTTTCTTTCCCCTACTCTTGTACATTTTTCCCCTATACTCTCAAGTGTCCATTTTAACCACTATATTCCATGTTAGATCGTCAACATTTGTGTCATCAAAGAACAGCAAGTGGTGGACATATCCAGAATTTCGAGTAAAAATATCTAATACCTTGAAATCCAGGAATAATCCACTAAGCCAAGATTCTAGCCCCTTAGTTCAAGAAAGTAACTTTTAAAATGGAATCAACACTTTAAACATCACTGATTCTGATGTTAAAATAATCCATGCCCCTCAGCCAATTACATAGCCAAACTGGAATAAATTTATTTTAAAAATCCCTTCCCTTTAATAGACTTTTTTTTTTTTCTAATTTAGGGGGTGGTTATGTGAGGAAGCAAGAAGGAAGACTGGTTAAGGAGCAGAAGAAAGATTTACAACACCAGGATTAAGACAAAAGAACACTATAGCTGCCTAAAACCAACTTTCTCCCTCCAGAAAACACTACTCTGGACCCTTTTTATTTTTTAAACCCCCAAATGCAAATATATTCCAGGAACAGTCACATGAGTTAGATTTATTGAGTTTGCCTCTGAAAGAAGTACTGTAAATGAGTGAAATTAAAGCCAAGTATCTATGGTCAGATTATTTTTTGACAAACAATAAACTCTCATTGACCTTTCATAACAACCTGTATTTTCCACAGTGTAAGAATTATCAGGCCAGGTGCGGTGGCTCATGCCTGTAATCCCAGCACTTTGGGAGGCCGAGGCGGGCAGATCACTTAAGGTCAGGAGTTCAAGACCAGCTTGGTCAGCATGGTGAAACCACATCTCTACTAAAAATACAAAAATTAGCCAGGCGTGGTGGTGTGTGCCTGTAGTCCCAGCTACTCGGGAGGCTGAGGCAGGAGAATCGCTTGAACTCAGGAGGCAGAGGTTGCAGTGAGCCGAGATCATGCCACCACAGTCCAGCCTGGAGACAGAACGAGACTCCAACTCAAAACAAAAATAAAACAACAACAACAAAAATTATCAATGCTATGAAGTCAGACCTTGGGGTTTGGGAATATTTCAACGTCCTGAAATCTCTTGCAGGACTGAAGAACAGGTGTATCCTGTGATAGAGAATGAAGGTTAGAATATCTGGAGATAAGTGGGGATAAAGAAAAAAACAGTCCTGGTGGCAAAGAGCAGGAAATTCTATGAACCAGGAGAGGTGTAGAATATGGTCAAGTAAGGCACTACTCATGTGTTTTGAGGTTCAGATACTCTCCCTTTGGGTGGAGTTAAAGAAAACATTTTCTATCATTATGATTGTGGACATCTGTCTATGATTATATCAGGCTTAGCACAAGTTGGAAAATGCCAATGGGAAGAAATATAATAAAGCTTAATCATGTTTTCATTTTACTTTCATCATCAAGAGTGAAGGGGCCCAAAAGCTATACTGCTTCTTGTGTTTTTCTATGAAGAATGCGCAATGTGAAAAGGCTGGAGTTCTGGCAAAACTGAGATTTGCTCTAAGTTTTTAGCATAGTACCTAGAACATAGTAAGAATTTTTTAAACTATAGGTATTATAATAATTAAATGCATAAATAGCATAAATATTGTTGTACATCAGTGTTTACTGCCAAATCAGAGTAACTTCTTACTGAAATTTACTCAGAGCAGAATTTGAAATTTTTTTTATTTTTCACAATGAGGCCATTACTTTTTCAAGAAAAATAAAAGTGAAAGAGACTTAATTTATATGTTCTCTTAATTTATATATATGTTACTCCAGCCTGGAGTGATTATTCAAAATAAATTTTGAATGCAATAAAATTAATTTATGCAAAATTTTGTGTGTTTATATATATTTTCCCTACTAAGACATTTATAGCTTTCATCAGTTTCTCAGAGATATGTGTGACCTCTCTCCCCCTTAAAAAAATGTAAAAACAATTTATGTCTATACCTGAATAAAGGATCCCAAGCAAGAATATTCAACAATTACATAGGATGGGATGGGATAGGATAAAAAGAAGTGGAGTAGAGTGGAGTGGAGTGAAGTGAAAAGAAACAGAATTTACCAACTCAAATGCACTCTCAATAAAATGTACAAGGCAAAATAGTAACAGCAAATGGTGCCAGTCTTTCACTCTTTTTCTTTAAATGACAGTGAGAACCCTCTCCTTTTCCATCGGGTTTACCCCAAAGCTAAGAGATAACCCTAATATAAACAGCCAATTGAAAAATGCTGCTCAGAACAAGAGAAAAGTTTTTCTTTTTGAGGAGCTGGTATGCCTCTATTGTTAGACATGGGATCTTTATTACTTATTATGCCTCCTTTTGGATCTTAGTACTCAGAAAGTTCGGGAATATATTTTGTATTTATTTTCAGCAACTCCCCCCAAGCCTTGAACTTTCAGGTTTTCTGTCCCCCATCCTGCACTCTTTCTCATGTTGTTTTTGTACTTTGGTCTTTGTTTTTAATGATTTTGCTATAACTGTATCCTTTATAAGTCATCACAAATTTCCCTTTAAAAATAGATGTCGCTTACATAAAGGAAAAAAGGAAGGCGGGGAAGGAAGGGAGGAAGGAAGGAAGGAAGGAAAGAAGGAAGGAAGGAAGGAAAAACAAACAAACAAACAAAACTTTGTGAAGTGTGCCCTTTAAATGAGGTTTTATAAATTTGGTAGCCTTAATGGGGTAAAATCCATAGTTCATAATTTTTTAACCTGAATGAAACTATTTTACAGCCTTAAACAAACAAACAAAAACACATTTGCTCCAAGTTTAAATTTTACTATTTTTGTTCTGGTAAATTTTCTCATTCTAGTTCTCTAAATACTATCGATACAGTATTCTCTAAATACTGGTTAGGGCGGTGGGGTAGGGGGAGGACAAATCCATCCCCAGCTACCACTCCATCAGCAGCCAGTATGTCAGATCCCTCTGTTGGTCTTCAACAGTGGATCTTTGCAGCCATGCTCCATGCTCCTGCTAGCTCCCCAACCTTCTGTCCTCCCCAGTTACCTGCTCAGAGGGCATACTGCCTCTCCTGCTGCCTTTCCCGATCGGCATTATTTACCCTTATTTATTGTTTCATTAGAAGCTTTCTCTGATTTTCACGAAAGGGAGTATGTAGCCCATCCAACATTGAATTCCTTTACGGAGAAGCTCTACAGCCCAAGGGATCCAGCATTAGGATCATTGAAATTTCGCGTTCTGAGTTCCAGCGGGCTTTTCTTTAACGTCATTGTTTTACTCACTACTTCCCCTCCCACGTCCTCCTTTTCCAGGCCAGCTCTGGCACACAGCGGGGGACTAACAAATGTTCGTTGAATAATCAGGAAAGTCATTTAAAAATGGTTTTTAAATTTTTGATTAGTTTCCTACATCTGGAAAGTGGGAAATTTGTATGCAAACCATGAGATCATTTCACTTAAACCTTAGTGATGAGTTTCTTTAACTTCTCTCTTAAAATGAAATTCCATTCTGCGTATGTTTGATTGTATGGGTGTTATGCACGTGTGTGTATGTGTTTGATGCATGTGTGTGTCCTTGTTCATAACGATTTACCCTTTCCTGAATTAAGCCAAACAGACCTAAATGTATGTTACTAATCGTTTTAATTATTACTCTTCTACCAATTCAGTCTGGAGTTAAAAGAGCATAAAGAGGCCAATTCAGTTATGTCAGTCTTCCCCCTGCCCACTCACACCCACACCTATTCATTTCTATTCAACCATCTGCTAGGCTTAACTGACTTGGTCTTTTATATCCCATAAATGGCACCTTGGTGGAATGCCTCAGACTGGACAAGGTACCTCCCAGTACTTGTGCACCAGGTGGCAGGGACAGAGGTCCCATACCTTCTCTTACTCTGAGTTAAACATAGCAGGACAACATTACCTCTTTGGATCCTGATCACAATCCTCCAGATGCCCAGTCCCAAAATGATGCCAGTCAGTAGTCCACACACGACAGCCACCAGCACCCTAAGGTTCCAGGCACGGCAGGAAGCCATGGTGAAGCCAAACCACAAATCCACTCCTGGGTGAGAAATAACTAGCTTCTTTTCTTCTTGAGATAAAAAGTTTAATCAGAAACTATTCTAAAACAGAAAAACAAGTCCTCCCCTCAGTGATCTGTCAGACGGATGTCTTTATATTTTAGGACTTTTGAGGCTAATCCAGTAGGATGCAGTTTGAATCTCCTAATAAAAGGTGCATACTCTGCTTTCAATTTCCTCATCCTTCACTCAAGGAGAACATGAAAAAAGTGATTAGAGTTATGGGAATAGGGAGATAACTCAGGGCGATAAAGAAGAAGGGGAGGGACTAGCCACAAGGGTCAAAGAGTGAATGCCCAGACAAGCCACAGAGTGAAGGAAGGGAACAAAATAGAAGAAACCAAAGAGGAAATCACAAAGGCAGTGGATGCCAGTAGTCACCTATGGCTCGGCTTCCTGTATTTTTGTCTTGGGAGGGTACAGCAGAGATAGACTGGCAGGTGCTTCAGACCACACAAAACACTCTCTCGGGGAAATGAACTAGGTTGTCAATAAGAGGATAAATGGCAATCACCACACATGATTATTAGCGCTTGCATTTCCTTAAGGAGCCTACATTTTGACAGATGCAGTTGGTGAGTGTGCATACTGGCACAGGCTGGGTCTTGAAAAGCACTAAAGCCCAGCATGATAACCCATCTGCTATGGGCTGAATTGTGTCCCCTCCAAAATTCATATGTTGGAGTCCTAACCTTCAGTACCTCAGAATGAGGCCTCATATGGAGATGTGGTTACTGCAGAGGTAATCGAGTTAAAATGAGTTTGTTAGGGTGGTCACTAATCATTATGGCTGGTGTCCTCATAAGAAGAGGAAATCTGAAAACAGACATGAATATAGAAAGATGATCCGAAGAGACAGAGAGAGAAGACGGCCATCTACAAGTCAAAGAGAGAGTCCTCAGAAGGAACTGGCTCTGCTGACACCTTGACTTTAGACTTCTAGCCACCCAAACTGTAAGACAATAAATTTATGTTGTTTAAGCCATCCAGTTTGTGGTACTTTATTAGAGCAGCCCTGGGAAACCAATACATCATCAGAGTAACTACAAACTGGTGTCTCTCTATAGATGCAGCTCTGACCCTCTCCTGCCCAGGCTCCCATGTTCTCCTTCCCTACCCTCTACTCTTACATGGAAGAACAGATACATGAACATTCACCTCCTCAATCACAGTTTTGTTCTGGTAGAGAGAACAGATGCTCTGGTCTTCTCTGGACACTCCCTTGCTTCATCAAATCCATATTAAATGCCTTTAATGTGTTTGAATTGGTACAAGACATGAATAGGGTCCTCAAAGAACTCATAATTTCTCAGGGGTGAGATACCTAGATATAACCACCTATAAGGCAAGTCATAACTGCTAAAATAAAAGATCATCAAATTTAATTATTATGGAGTGCAGGTGCTCCTTGACTTACAATAAGATTACATCTCAATAAATCCACCTTAAGTTAAAAAATATCTTAAGTCAAAACTCATTAAATATACACCTAACCTGCTGAACATCCTTGCTTAGGCTATCCTACCTTAAATGTGCCCAAAACACATACAATAGCATAAAATTGGGAAAATCATCTATCACAAAGCCTATTTTATAATAAAGTGGCGAATATCCCATGTGATATATTGAATACTGCAGTGAAAGCGAAAAACAGAATGGTTGTATGGGTACCCCAAACATGGTTTCTACTGAATGCATATTGCTTTTGCACCATGGTGAAGTTGAAAAATCAGAAGTCAAAAAAACCATCATAAATTGGAAACCTATGTACTAGCCCGTTACTACCTACGTACCAGCCCATTAATTCCTTCAGGAAGTATTCAGCAAGGCTTTACCAAAAAAGGCTTTACACTTAAACTGACCTTTAGTTAACCCCCAAACACTATGGGGGTTTCCAATTCTCTGTGACATTCACTTTATAAATGTTTTGCTATAAACATAAGGCCCTAACTTTACCCCTCCCAAGAATTTCAGAAAAACAAATTGAGGTAGCACAAAATGGAAGAACTTAGAAGTACTGCTGCAGAAGTACAACACAAATGAATGCAAACCCATTACCTCATTTACTGGGAATAGATTTTTAAAAATCTGTTTCTGATATGTCTGCATACACATGCACAGAAAATGTCTGGAAAGGTACATGAAAAAGTTCCTCTTGGGAATCTGAGGAATCTGAGGTAGGAGAGAGTTTTTAAATTTTATATCCCTTTTATGGTTTGAAGTTTTAGCCTTGTGTATTCTTTCTATTATTATAAATAAATATATATAACTTTTTCAATAATAAAACAATGGTTTTCAATAAATAATAAATAAATCTAAGAAAAGGAATTAACACCTATCATATGTGTAGTGTATACCAAGGATGGTGCTTTATACTTTACACATGTTTATCTCATTCACTCTGTGTAAAAGCCCCAGGTAACATAATGTGTTTGCCCTTTGCATGAATGAGGAAATGAGACTGAAACTGGTATTATTCTACATAGGAGCTTTATGGTTAAGTACATTTAGATGAAGCCAGGTAACACAAAGTTAAACAGTTTTCTCCACTCTAGCATTTCTTAGAGCATTCATAATGTTCATGTCCATTGTGAACTGCTAGAGAAGACATGTATGCAAGTATGTTCTCAATGTTATTTGAACTCAGAATCCTCTTCTCAAGAAGGATCTCTCAGAGACAGGGTTCTTCAACACATGCTTTAGAAACACTGCCCTGTGTGGTCATCTGCAGAATGGTCTTAGTTGAACAGTGTGACTGAAGGAAGGGATCCTGGGTCTCAAGTTTGCCATCTGGTGATGGTGTTTTTCTTTTGTAGGGTTCTGAATCTTTTGAAGGGATTATAGTCTAGTGACTAGAAAACTAATTTTGATGGTGATCACACATCCTCTCTTCCACAGTTGGTGGAAGTCCTGGAGTCCTGGGATGCTGTAATGACTGCTGCTTTATAGGGCTTCCATGTCCTTAGCCACATGACAAGGTTTATAAGGCTTGCCATCTATCCAGCTAGAAACTCCAGAAATTCTTGGAATTGAAGAAATTCCTAGGCACAGAAATTAAGATGTTGACATTTATGTAAGGGCATTAATTACTACTGATAAGAGACAAATGTGTAAAGGGTCACCAGTATTTACACATACATACAATACACACATATCAAGATGACAAAGAAGAAAAGGAAAAGAGTTAAACAGGAAATAATTCATTTATTCTTTCATTCTACTCAATGCAGACATTGTGCTAGGCACTGGGGATAAAGTAGTGAACAAAAGACAAGATCCGTGTCTTCACCCAACTTACACTCAGGGAGAACTGGATTTGTACCGATGCTGCCATTAATTTGCTGTGTGACTCTGGGCAAACCATGGGGCTTCCATTTCTTTATATTTTAAACAATCCAGTTGAGGCCTTCCCTTCCTGAACATTTCAGTTCTAAAGTCATTAGCTGAGGAAGAACAAGGCAGGTGTCTGTGGTAGGGGTAGAGTGGGGCAGTGGCCCAGAGTAGGTGTCAGAGCCCCAGTGCAGTAAAGAAAGCATTGATAGGCCAGGGCCAGTGGCTCACACCTGTAATCCCAGCACTTTGGGAGGCCAAGGTGGGTGGATCACCTGAGGTCAGGAGTTCAAGACCACCCTGGCCAACATGGCGAAACCCCATCTCTACTAAAAATACAAAAATTAGCTGGGTGTGGTGGCGCATGCCTGTAATCCCAGCTACTCGGGAGGCTGAGGCAGGAGAATTGCTTAAATCCAGGAGGCGGAGGTTGCAGTGAGCCGAGATGGCGCCATTACACTCCAGCCTGGCGACAGAGAGAGAGTCCGTCTCAAAAAAGAAAGAAAGAGAGAGAGAAAGAAAGAAAGAAAGAAAGAAAGAAAGAAAGAAAGAAAGCAAGCAAGCAAGCAAGCAAGCAAGCAAGCAAGCAAGCAAGCAAGCAAGCAAGCAAGCAAGCATTGATAAGAGGGAGACCTAGCATGAGATGCCAGAGCCCAGGCAGGATAAAGAAGGCATCAATAGGATGAGGGTGGGGGGAGGGGAGGGTGACCTGTCACGGAGAGACAGAGCCCAACCAAGGAGGGCAGGAGAGCACCCTGGGTAGAAAATCAAAGCCAGAGCAGGGAGAGGCGGGTGGCCTTCAGCGACCAAGAGCAGTCAGGAGGGTATCTAGGCAGGCCAGCAATGCAGTGTAGGAAGCCCGAGCCGGAGCTGAGTGGGTAGGGTGTCCACACGGAGTGGCCGCATGGAACAGCGAGTCAGAGCCCAGACACAGAACGAAGGGGGTCCCCGCATGGATGGGCAGTGGTAGTGGAGCTAGTGGAGCTCAGAGACTGGCTACAAAGAGGATGACGGATCAAACAGGCAAGCACAGGAGGATGCCGGGAGCCAAATTTCTCCTTCAGAGCTCTGACTCTGACTTCCCATGCTGCATTGCCCACCTGTATAGATGAGAAGGGGAAGGACATTACAAACATGGAAGGGGAGATAATGTGAGTTCCATGAGAATTTCAAAACAGGTCATCAGAAATAAAGAGAAAGAAAAGCTATGTGCCGTTAATTCTGAAGGAAGCAATACCTCCAGGAAAGACGGCTGTCAGACAAATGTATGAATGAAGTCAGGAACTTCTCATGCAAAGGAGGACAACTGTTACGACGAATACAAAAAATTCAAGTATTTCAAAGGAAGGGATGTGATATTATTTCTTATTGCCAATACTTGAAGAAAATAATTTTTATTGTGCCTTTAGCATAAAAACCTATAGTATTGCGTTGGAACTGAATGTACCACATGAATCATAATGTATATATATGTATATATATATACATAATATATATATACATATACATATATATACATATACATATATATACACACACACATACAAAGAGAAAGAGAATATTTTATATATTTTAAATATATCTAATAATATATATTATATATAAACAATATTTAAATAAATGTAGACACAAAAGTGTGTTTATATAAACACACATGTATATTTGTACATATTTTTGATATATATCACATATTTACATACACCTATTCTCTAGCTCTGGCCTGGAAGCAGTGATACCCTGTTAACAATGAGCACACCCAAAACCCAGAACTTGATTTGTAAATACAAGTTTCCACTAAGAGTAACATGGCTCCTTGGAAAATGGCTAATTCCAGGACTGCAGCAGAGAAAGTCGTAGGTGAGCCAGGAATATCTTGTGCAGAAAGCAAGATACAATGAGTGTATATCAAATGGACACACAGAATCCAGCTTGAAAAGACTCCCCATTATCAAATGGTGGACAATTTCAGCATCAAAATAAATAATGCTTAAAAATAAATATTATTATAAATAATAGGTGTTTATAATAAATAACATTATTTTATTATGTTATACATAAGTCCTAAAAATAGTAAATAATACATATAACAGATTATAATCCATTAAACAAAATAAGAAAACTAATGAATCTGAAATCCTGGGGTGGCACCCAGCAATCTGCGTTTTAACAAGTCCTCCAAGTGAGTTGATGTCTGCTGAAGTTTGGTAACCACTACTCTGGGGTAATTCTCCCAAAAGAAGTGAATCAAGTTTATAGCAAAGTAGCAAATGGCAAGAGATTAAATGGCATTTTGTTTAATAGGTTATTTCTTTGTTAGTTTATGGGAATACTCATGGCCTTAAAGATAGCCAGATTTTCAGAAAAGCCTGCTAAAATTCATCAAGAGCCTATATTTCTGTTGTCTGTACAACCACTCTTTTTTGTTTCATTTTATTCACTTATTCTTTTTAGCAGGTTTTTAATGAGCTTGTACCTGGAAGGGTCAAGAGGCTCGGAAATCCCCTTTATTTCCCTACAACCTGCACTATGACCTCACTGGAAAGTTAGGAACATAGAAACCTGCTTATCATACCTCCTGCAGCATTGATGAAGGCTAATCTCAACTTACCCATCTCAGGACGGAGCCTCTGAGTGTCTCCACTTGGGAAACCACCAGTGCCCTTTGCTGCCGCTTCACTGTTGAAAGCTCTGAGCTACTAATAACAGAGAAACCTTAAACTCATCCTTTAGTACATCTGTACAATAAAGCACCCTCCGTTTCCACCTAGTAGTTAAGGGAGGGCAGGGAGAAAGGGATCCAAAAAGCTTTTCCAGGCCAAAAGGAAGTCACCGGCTCATGCACCTTTCTTTGCATCTTCTCACTTTTTTCTACAGCCCTTTGTTCTTAGGAACTTCCTACTCTCCCCAGAGCCAGGTGTTCCAGATAGGATCTTCGGGGCTGATTGCTTCCTGGAGGCATCATTTTGTGCAAAGTAACTCATTTAACACTAGTGGAAGTTTATTGTCCATGAAACTAAAATATGTGCCCATGGGAGATGCTGGACTCTGATTCATGTAACCCTGAATGAAGCTCTCTGTGCTCTAGAAGATGAAAGAAAAGGAACTCCCGAAAGTCTTTTTTAGTTTTAAATTTACTTCTTCATTTTGCTCTAGAGAACATCAGTCCCTCTGTTTATCTCTGCAGATTCGTTTCCTTTATCTTTCTTTTTCGCTTTCTCTTTTATTTCTTCCATTTTCCATCTCCAAAGTCTGAGCTCATTGGCAGAGGTGTATAGTAAAGATTAAAAGAGCAGAGAAACAGTCATGGTTAAGTTGAGAGGCACAGTGTAGGAAATAGTTTGATTTTTCTTCTTTTCGTTCTAGAAAGCCCAATTCAAGTGAAAGGCAAACCCCAAATTTGTAGTAACTAAGCAAGAGAATCATCTGAGAAATAGTCCCGTATAAACACTAGTCCTAAAAATAGTAGTAGGAAGTCATAAGCTGATCTGAGGCAAGATGGGTTGAAATTTGCAATGTCCTGTGTGAAACAGCACTATCTTTTATATGTTGGCAAGATAATATTCTGGATCCTAATTCTTTCCATTTAGTAAAGTATAATTATTTAATGAAATGATCAGTGTAAGTTATTTATTGCTACACAACAGGTCACCTCAAAACTTAGGGATTTAAGATACAATCACAGTTCATTTGCTTATGACCATGCAATTTGGGCAGGACTCTGCAGAGATAGCTTTGTTCCTCATGTTTATTTAGCTGAGTCACTGGAAGCTCAGCTGGAGCTGGAGAATCCAAGTTGGACTTTCTCACCTGTCTGGGTCTTAGCTAGTTGATTAGAAAGGCTAAGTCAGCTGGACCTTTCTTTACCTCATAGTCTTTTCTCCGCTAGGGCCTCTTTCTTCCTGAAGCCTCCTCAACAGAATAACCTTGCTTCTTCACATAGCAGTTGAATTCTAAGACAGCAACAGTGGAAAATAAGACCTCTGGCAGTCTGTTGTACCTGAGCGAGTTAGAGAAAACGCCACAATTTGAGACGAATTAAGAGTCCGTTTATTTAGCCGGCGGCCAAGAGACGGCTAATGCTCAAAGTTCTCTTGGCCCCAAAGAAGGGGCTAGATTTTCTTTTATACTTTGGTTTAGAAAGGGGAGGAGGGGTCTAGTTAAAACAGTTTTACAGAAGTAAAGTATGCAAAAAAGTTAAAAGGAGAAATGGTTACAGGAAAGTAAACAGTTCCAGGTGCAGGAGCTTTAAGACTATTACAAGGTGATAGACGCGGGGCTTGGGGCATTATCAATCGGACGAATTCCTGGGAACTGTGGATATAGCTTGCCACAGTATCTTATCAGTTAATTGCATTCTTGGATGTGCTGGGAGTCAGCTTGCACAAGTTAAATCCTTGAGGAAGGGGCTGCCAGTGAAAGAGCCAAGATGGAGTCTGTCTGGCTCTCTTAGCTAAGGGAGAGTCAATTCAGGTGGAAACAAGGCTAGGTGATTAAAGGAAAGGGAGAGTCTAAAAACAGCCTTAGTAAAAACAAGGTTGGGCATTACATTCTACAACCAGAACTTGTTCAGTGTCACTTCTACCATATTCTCTCGGTCAGAGAAATCACCCATGATTATTGCAGCACTATTCATGATAGCCAAGATATGGAATCAACCTAACTGTCCATCAACAGATGAATGGATGAAGAAAATGTGGTAGATATGCACAATGGAATACTATTGGGCCATAAAAAAAGAATGAAATCAATTAACAGCTGTAGCTGGGGCAGCAGAGGAAGTCAGGCTCCACATGCACTCCCCCAAGAAAGGAGCATAATCCAGTCGCTAAGAAGCAACTGCAGACCTCGCCTCCACTGCATCTTACAGGCCATAGTACTATTAAGAAGTAAAAGGGTGGGAGTTTCTGATCATCATGGCGGACAGGAGACAGGACTAGCTTACAGCTCTGACTTGTACAGACAGAGCAGTGTGCAGAGGCTTGTACTGTGAATTTTAGCTGCAGAACGACTGCAAGAATAAACCAGGAATCCCAAGAGGACCCACAGACCCTCTGAAGGAAGCAGACTACTCCTGCAGGACCCAGGAGACCCCCAAATGCTGTGAGTGCCCCAACTGCGGAAGTGGGAAAAGAAGATTCACTGCTCCCGAACACATACCCCCACTGGGGAAAATAAGGGTCTAGTTTGCAGGACAAGTTTCTGACCTTGCCTGAAGCTGAGTCAATTTAGAGAGCCGAGCAAAATACAGGGGTAGAGCAAGCAGCCGGAAAGGCCCTGGGAGCTTCCCGGGTCCCCAAGTAGGCCATTCTTGCCTGGCACCACAGGGATCCTTCAAGAGGGCAGCCAGAGGTGTGGTGGGAAATGCCACAAACAGAAGGAAATCTCTAGCTAAACTTTGTAACAATTTGAACCAGGCAAGAAGCCTCCTGGCCAGAACTCGGGGCAGAACAAGAATCCGGCATGCAGACTCCACAAGCAGAGGAAGAACCAAAGTCCTTTTCTTTCCAAGCTGGGAGGCAGGTAGCCTGGGGCAAGTTCTCAAGCCCTGCTTGCCCACTGCCTGGACACAGACTCGGGGCTGTTTGTGGGGATTCATGGTGGAAGTGAGACCGCCCTTCAGATTGCGTGGGAGCTGGGTGAGGCCTGTGACTGCCAGCTTTCCCCACCTCCCTGACAACCTGCATGACTCAACAGAGGTAGTGATAATCCTCTTAGGTATGCAACTCCAGTGACCTGGGAAGCTCACCCCATTCCCCACAGCAGCTGAAGCAAGATCTGCCCAAGGAGAGTCTGAGCTCAGACATGCCTGGCCCTGCCCCAACTTGATGGGCCTTCCCTGCACACCCTGGTAGCTGAAGACGAAGGGCATATACTCTGGGGAGTTACAAGGCCCCGCCCACCACCAGTTCCTCTCCATACTACCATAGCTTATGCTCTCTGGAAAGCACCACGTGCTGGCAGGAGGCCAACCACCACAAAATAGAGCATTAAACCACCAAAGCCAAGAACGCTGACAGAGTCCATTTCATTCCCCTGCCACTTCCACCAGAACAGGGGCGGGTATCCATGGCTGAGTGACCCATAGATGGTTCACATCACAGGACTCTGTGCAGACAACCCCCAGTACCAACCTGGAGCTGGGTAGACTTGCTGGGTGGCTAGACTCAGAAGAGAGATAACAATCACTACAGCTCTGCTCACAGGAAGCCACATCCGTAGGAAAAGGGGGAGAGTACTACATCAAGGGAACACCCCATGGGACAAAAGAATCTGAACAGCCTTCAGCCCTAGACCTTCCCCCTGACAGAGCCTACCCAAATGAGAAGGAACCAGAAAACTAACTCTGGTAATATGACAAAACAAGGCTCTTTAATATCCCCCAAAAATCACACTAGCTCACCAGCAGTGGGTCCAAACCAAGAAGAAATCCCTGATTTATCTGAGAAAGAATTCAAGAGGTTAGTTATTAAGCTAATTAGGGAGGTACCAGAGAAAGGAAAAGCCCAGTGAAGGAAATCCAAAAACAAGGTACAAGAAGTGAAGGGAGAAATATTCAAGGAAATAGATAGCATAAAGAAAAACTTCAGGAAACGTTGGACACACTTAGAGAAATGCAAAATGCTCTGGAAAGTCTCAGCAATGCAACTGAACAAGTAGAAGAAAGAAATTCAGGTCTTCAAATTACCCAGTCTAACAAAGACAAAGAAAAAAGAATAAGAAAATACAAAAAAGACTCCAAGACTGGGATTATGTTAAACGACCAAACCTAAGAAAAATCAGTGTTCCTGAGGAAGAAGAGAAATCTAAAAGTTTGGAAAATATATTTGGGGGAATAATCGAGGAAAACTTCCCTGACCTTGCTGGAGACCTAGACATCCAAATACAAGAAGTACAAAGAACACATGGGAAATTCGTTGCAAAAAGATCATCGCCTAGGCACATTGTCATCAGGTTATCTAAAGTTAAGATGAAGGAAAGAATCTTAAGAGCTGTGAGACAGAAACACCAGGTAACCTATAAAGGAAAACCTGTCAGATTAACAGCAGATTTCTCGGCAGAAACCCTACAATCTAGAAGGGCCCTATCTTCACCCTCCACAAACAAAACAATTATCAGCCAAGAATTTCATATCCAGCAAAACTAAGCATCATATATGAAGAAAAAACACAGCCTTTTTCAGACAAACAAATGCTAAGAGAATTTGCCACTACCAAACCACCACTACAAGGAGTTCTAAATCTTGAAACAAATCCTGGAAACACATCAAAACAGAACCTCTTTAAAGCATAAATCACACAGGACCTATAAAACAAAAACACAATTTAAAAAGAAAAAACAAAAAACCAAGGTACACAGGCAACAATGGCATCATTAATGCAATGGTACCTCACATCTCAATACTAACACTGAATGTGAATGGCCTAAATGCCCCACTTAAAAGATACAGAACTGCAGAATGGATAAGAACTCACCAACCAACCATCTGCTGCCTTCAGAAAACTCACCTAACATATAAGGACTCATATAAACTTAAAGTAAAGGGGTGGGAAAGGGCATTTCATGCAAATGGACACCAAAAGTGAGCAGGGGTATCTATTATATCAGACAAAACAAACTTTAAAGCTCAGCAGTTAAAACAGACAAAGAGGGACATTATATAATGGTAAAAGGCCTTGTCCAAAAGGAAAATATCACAATCCTAAACATATTTGCACCTAACACTGGAACTCCCAAATTCATAAAACAACTACTAATAGACCTAAGAAATGAGACAGACAGCAACACAATAGTAGTGGAGGACTTCAATACTCCACTGACAGCACTGGACAGGTCATCAAGACAAAAAGTCAACAAAGAAAAAATGGATTTAAACTATACCTTGGAACAAATGGACTTCACAGATATATACAGAACATTTCATCCAACAACTGCAGAATACACATTCTATTCAACAGTGCATGGAACTTTCTCCAAGATAAACCATATGATAGGCCACAAAATGAATCTCAATAAATTTAAGAAAATTGAAATTATATCAAACACTCTCTCAGATTCCAGTGCAATAAAACTGGAAATCAACTCCAAAAGGAACCTTCAAAACCATGCAAATACATGGAAATTAAATAACCTGCTCCTGATGATCATTGGGTCAAAAACAAAATCAAGATGGAAATTAAAAATTATTCCAACTGAATGACAATAATGACACAACCTATCAAAACCTTTGGGATATAGCAAAGACCATGCTAAGAGGAAAGTTCATAGCCCTAAACACCTACATCAAAAAGACTGAAAGAGCACAAACTGACATTCTAAGGTCACACCTCTAGGAACTAGAGAAACAAGAACAAACAAAACCCAAACCCAGCAGAAGAAAGGACATAACCAAGACCAGAGCAGAACTAAATGAAATTGAAATTTAAAAAAGACTGCAAAAGAGAAATGAAAGAAAAAGCTGGTTCTTTGAAAAGATAAATAAAATTGATAGACCATTAGCAATATTAACCAAGAAAGGAAGAGAGAAAATCCAAATAACCTCATTAAGAAATGAAATGGGAGATATTATAACTAACACCACTGAAATACAAAAGATCATTCAAGGCTGCAATGAATACCTTTATGCACATAAACTAGAAAACCTAAAAGAGATGGATAAATTCCTGGAAAATTACAACCGTCCTAACTTAAATTTGGAAGAATTAGATACCCTGAAAGCCCAATAACAAATGGTGAGATTGAAATGGTAATTTTAAAATTACCAACAAAAAAAGTCCTGGACCAGACAGATTCACAGCAGAATTCTACCAGACATTCAAAGAAGAACTGGTACCAATACTTTTGACACTATTCCACAAAATAGAGGAAGAGGGAATCCTCCCTAATTCATTCTCTTAAGCCAGTATCACCCTAATACCAAAACCAAGAAAGGACTTAATGAAAAAATAAAACTACAGACAAATATACCTGATGAACATAGATGCAAAAATCCTTAACAAAATACTAGCTAACCGAATCCAACAGCATATTAAAAAGATAATCCACCATGATCAACTGGATTTCATACCAGGGATGCGGGGGTTGTTTAACATACACAAGTCAATAAATGTGATACACTACATAAACAGAATTAAAAACAAAAATCACATGATCATCTCGATAGATGCATAAAAAGCATTTGACAAAATCTAGCATCCCTTTATGATTAAAACTCTCAGCAAAATCGGCATACAAAAAACATACCTCAATATAATAAAAGCCATCTATGACAAATCCACAGCAAACATAATACTGAATGGGGAAAAGTTGAAAGCATTCCCTCTGAAAACTGCAACGACACAAGGATGCCCACTCTCACCACTCCTCTTCAACATAGTACTGGAAGTCCTAACCAGAGCAATCAGACAAGAGAAAGAAATAAAGGACATCCAAATTGGTAGAGAGGAAGTCAAACTCTCCCTGTTTGCTGACGATATGATCGTTTACCTTGAAAACCCTAAAGACTCCTCCAGAAAGCTCCTAGACTTGATAGAATGATTCAGCAATGTTTCCAGATACAAGATTAACATACACAAATCAGTAGCTCTTCTATACACCAGCAGCAACTGAGCAGAGAATCAAATCAAGAACTCAACCCCTTTTACAATAGCTGCAAATAAAATAAAATAAAATAAAATAAAATACTTAGGAATATACCTAACCAAGGAGGCAAAAGACATCTGCAAGGAAAACTACAAAGCACTGCTGAAAGAAATCATAGACGACACAAACAAATGGAAACACATCCCATGGTCATGGATGGGTAGAATCAATATTATAAAAATGACCATACTGCCAAAAGCAATCTACAAATTCACCGCAATCCCCATCAAAATACCACCATCATGTTTCACAGAATTAGAAAAAACAATTCTAAAATTCATATGGGACCAAAAAAGAGCCTGCATAGCCAAAGCAAGACTAAGCAAATAGAACAAATCTGGAGGCATCACACTACCAGATTTCAAACTATAAGGCCATAGTCACCAAAAACAGTATGATACTGGTATAAAAATAGGCACGTGGACCAATGAAACAGAATAGAGAAGCCAGAAATAAACCCAAATACTTACAGCCAATTGATCTTTGACAAAGCAAACAAAAACATAAAGTGGGGAAAGGACACCCTTTTTAACAAATGGTGCTGGGATAATTGGCTAGACACATGTAGGAAAATGAAACTGGATCCTCATCTCTCACATTATACAAAAGTCAACTGAAGATGGATTAAGAACTTAAACCTGAAACTATAAAAATTCTAGAAGATAACATTGGAAAAATCCTTCTAGACGTTGGCTTAGGCAAGAATTTCATGACCAAGAACACAAAAGCAAATGCAATAAAAACAAAGATAAATAGCTGGGACTTAATTAAACTAAACAGCTTTTGCACGGCAAAAGGAACAGTCAGCAGAGTAAACAGACAACCCACAGAGTGGGAGAAAATCTTCACAATCTATACATCTGACAAAGGACTAATATCCAGAATCTACAACAACTCAAACAAATCAGTAAGAAAAAAAACAAACAGTCCCATCAAAAAGTGGGCTATGGATAGGAATAGACAATTCTCAAAAGGAGATATACAAATGGCCAACAAACATATGAAAAAATGTTCAACATCACTAATGATCAGGAAAATGCAAATCAAAACCACACTGTAATACCACCTTACTCCTGCAAGAATGGCCATAACTTAAAAATGAAAACACAGTAGATGTTGGCATGGATGCAGTCACCAAAACAGTATGGTACTGGTATACAAATAGGCACATAGACCAATGGAACAGAATAGAGAACCCAGAAATAAACCCAAATACTTACAGCCAATTGATCTTTGACAAAGCAAACAAAAACATAAAGTGGGGGAAAGGACACCCTTTTCAACAAACGGTGCTGTGATAATTGGCTAGCCACATGTAGGAGAATGAAACTGAAACACTTCTACACTGCTGGTGGGAATGTAAACTAGTACAATCACTATGGAAAATAGTATGGAGATTCCTTAAAGAACTAAAAGTAGAACTACCATTTGATCCAGCAATCCCACTACTGGGTATCTACCTAGAAGAAAAGAAGTCATTATATGAAAAAGATACTCACACACACAAGTTTATGGCAGCACAATTTGCAGCACATGCATGTTTATAGCAGCACAATTTGCAATTGCAAAATCATGAAACCAAACCAAATGCCCATCAATCAACGAGCGGATGAAGAAACTGTGATGTAGATATATACGACGGACTACTACTTAGCCATAAAAAGGAATGAATTAATGGCAGTTGCAGAAACCTGGATGAGATTGGAGACTATTATTCTAAGTGAAATAACTCAGGAATGAGAAGCCAAACATTGTTTGTTCTCATTGATATATGGGAGCTAAGCTATGAGGACACAAAGGCATAAGAACGATACAATGGACTTTGGGAACTTGGAAGGGTGGAAGTGGGGGCAAGGGATAAAAGACTACAAATAGGGTGCAGTGTCCACTGCTTGGGTGATGGGTGCACCAAAGTCTCACAAATCATCACTAAAGAACCTACTCATGTAACCAAATACCACCTGTATCCCCAATAACCTATGGAAAAATTATTTTAAAAAGTGAAAGAATCATTATACCAAAATTAATATTTCTAGAAACATCAAAAGCTACAATAAACCAATTCCCCTTTATGTTGCAGAACATTAGTTGAATAGCATTGCTTTATAAAGCCATATGACCATAATAAAAAACCTAATAGAAAACTAATGATCTATATCACAATTGAAATCAATAAATCAATAAAAGAAAATAACAGTGACTCTTAAGCCATTCAGCATCCTTAAGATAAAAAAATAGATAAAATCCTGTCATTTGAAGCAACATGGATGACACTGGCAGACATTATGTTCAGTAAAATAAGCCGGGCACAGAAAGACAAATGTGACAAGTTCTTACTCATGTGCAAGTTAAAACAATTGATCTCATGGACGTAGAGAGTAGAATGGTGGTTACCAGAGGGGTAACCACCTTCTGGTGGTTACCAGAAGGGTAGTGGGGAGGGGGAGATAAAGAGGAGTTGATTAATGAGTACGAAAATATGGTTAGATAGAATGAATAAAATCTAATGCTCAGTAGCACAATAGGGCAACTATAGTTAGCAATAATTTATCATGTATTTTTAAATAACTAGAAGAATCATTTTAGAATGTTTCCAACACAAACAGATGATAAATGTTTGAGATGATGGATATTTCAACTACCTAGATTTGATCATTGCACATTACATGCTAGTGTCAAAATATCATATGTACTCCATAAACATGCATAACCATTATGTATCCATAAAAAATTTTAAAAACCAACGATCACCAGACCAGTCCAGATTCATGCTACAAAAAGCACAAATTCAAGATGGCAGGATTCACTGGAGGCTGTGATGATTAATTTTATGTGTCAACTTGGCTTGGCCATAGTATTCAGATATTTGGTCAAAATTTATTCAGATTTTTTGTGAAGGTATTTTTTATTTAATTTTGTTAACATTGTCTCTTACATTTTCTCTAATTTACAAATAGCCTGGCAACAGAAGTTCTAATAAACTGAATTAAAATCCTAATGCTGAGCTGAAGCTTTACCTCATTTATAAAATTCCTTATTTTCCACTGATGACTCCCCTGATCATCTCATTTGTTCAAGATTTTCAAATTTTGGATGCTATTAATTTGCCTGAGTGTTTTGGAAGAGACTACCAAATAACCTACTATCTATCCTTTCCTTCTTTAAAAAAAAAAAAAAAAAAAAGAACTTTAATTTCAGGGGATCTAATGGCCTGCAAGCAAGTCACAATTATTTCCAGCCTCCCTTGAAGCAAAGTGTAGTTATATGACTAAGTTTAGGCTATTGGAAAATAGGCAGAAATGATGATTGCACCTTCCAGATTTCCAGATCACAGTAGAAATTACACATCACATTAGAAATTCCAGCCACTCTATTTTCCCCTTCTATAGTCTTGAATGCCGACATGGACATCTCAAAAAATGGTAGAACGATCAAACAAAAGGAGCCTGGGTCTTGAATGTCCTCCTAGATCAGAGATGAAGATGAAAGTATTTTATAGATGAGAATTAACACTTAACATTTAAGTGAGTAGACTTTTTGGATTTTGATTTTTTTTATTTTTTGACAGACTCTCGCTCTATTACCCAGGCTGGAGTGCAGTGGCATGATCTCGGCTCACTGCAAACTCCGCCCCCAGCTCAAGTGATTCTAATGCCTCAGCTATCTGATTAGCTGGGACTACAGGCATGCACCACCATGCCCAGCAATTTTTGTATTTTTTAGTAGAGACAGGGTTTTGCCATGTTGGCCAGGCTGGCTTCGAACTCTTGGCCTCATGTGATCCACCTGCCTCGGCCTCTCAAAGTGCTGGGTTTACAGGTGTGAGCTACTCTTGCCCAGCCTTAAGCCAGTAGACTTTGAGTAAAGTGAATTACCCTCAGTAATGTGGGTGGGCCTCATCTGTATTGGGCCATTTTTGTGTTGCTATAAAGGAATACCTGAGGCTGGGTAACTGATAAAGAAAAGAGGTTTAATTGACTCATGGTTCTGCAGGCTGTACAAGAAGCATGGTGCCAACATCTGCTCAGCTTCCGGTGAGAGCCTCAGGAAGCTCACAATCATGACAGAAGACAACAGGGAGCCAGCATGTCACATGGAGCTAGCAGGAGCTAGAGAGACAGCAGGAGAGGTGATACCCCTCCGAAACAAGATCTCACGCACTCAGAGAACTCACTATCACGAAGACGGTGGTGCTAAGCCATTCATGAGGGATCTGCCCCCTGATCCAATACCTCCGTATAGGCCCACCTCCAACACGGGGGATCACATTTCAACATGAGATTTGAAGGGGTCACACATCTAAACCATATCATTATACAATCAGTTGAAGGCCTTTTTTAAATTTTTTTATTTTTCCACAGTTTTCACTCAGTCACCCAGGCTGGAGTGCAGTGGTACAATCATCTCATCACAGCTTCAATCGCCCAGGCTTCCCGAGTAGTTGAGACTATTGGCACTGGCTAATTTTTTTTTTTTTTTTTTTTTTTTTGACACAGGCTGTCTATATTGCCAGGCTGGTCTCGAATTCCTGAGCTCAAGCAATCCTTCCGTCTTGACCTCCCAAAGTGCTGGGATTACAGACATGAGCCACCATGCCCAGCCCAGTTGAAGGCCTTAATAAAAAAAGGCTAACCTTTCCCAAAGAAGAAGGAATTCCTCTGGGCTTGAACTGTAACATCAACTCTTCCCAGCCTCTTGTCTCAAATACATGCCTTATTTTGAATTCTAAAACATGAAGCTTAAAACTAATGTTAAAGTAATAAGGTTGTATTAGTTTGCTAAGGCTGCTCTAAGAAAGTACCACAGGTTTGGGACTTGTCAGCCTCTACAGCCACTTGTGCCAATTCCTTAAAATCCTCCCCTCAAGCCTACATTTGTATATTGGTTCTGTTTCTCTGGAGAACTAATACAGGGGCCATTCTGCAATAAGAACCATGCATTTTACAGGATATGAAGGCCCATAATCCCCAGAAAGCTTAATAATAACATATGACATTCAAGGATACTCAAGGAGTTTGTGATTTGGTTAGCAAGCGTATAAAACATTAGAAGACACCAAAGACAACAATGCAGAAGTCACTAGTTAATAAATGATTTACAAGTATAAACATTGCCTCCCAGAGGAATGTTGGAATGACAAAAATACTGGTTAAGGACACTTGCCAACCTGGTGAGCCCATAAAATAGTATAAATGTATAACTAAGCCAAGTTGTCAGTAAGTTTCTCAACAAAGATAATGCATTTTATGGCTGGTAATAAAACTTGGGGTAGATAATATCTTCATCCCTGGCATTTGCCGTATTGCCTTCAGTGTACCATTTTCCATGCTTTATTCTGAAATCTAAAAACATTAAGCTTAAAACTAATGTAAAGTAATGGGGTTGTATGAGTTTGCTAAGGTTGCTGTAAGAAAGTATCACAAACGGAGCAGCTTAAACAACAGAAATTTGTCTCACAGTTCGGAGGCTAGAAATTCCAGATCAAGGTATTGTCAGGGCCATGCTCCCTTTCAAGGTGTTGGAATCTGTTCCATGCCTCCCTCTTAGTTAGCTTCTGATAGTATGCTGCCAAAGTTCGGCATTCCTTGACTTGTAGACATATCACTCCAATCTCTTCCTTTATGTCCATATGGCGTTTTCCACGTGTGTGTGTGTGTGTGTGTGTGTGTGTCCAAATTTTTATTTTTTATAAAGACATAAGGCATATTAAATTGGAACCTACCCTACTTCAGTATGGCCTCATCTTAACTAATTTAATCTGGAATTATCATATTGCCGTATAAGATCACCTTCTAAGGTACTGGGTGTTAGGACTTCAACATATGAATTTTGTGGGGGACGGACACAATTTCACCCATAACAATGGATTAAAGTACTAATAAATTAAAACCTAAGATTTTTTAAAATAACTCAAACTCTACCTCTAACTATTTTTGTGGTCTGACTTTTTGGGGTGAAGGACGCTTCTTTTAGGATGTGAACTTGGTGTTTGCTTATGAGTTGTGTTTCTACACTCTGCCACTAGAGGGCAGCATCATCGCTCTTGTCTTTTTCACTGTTCAGCCTATTCCGCAATATCGTCAGTCCTCAGTCATCCTCCGTACTATACACACAATAGATACGGAATATATTTTAGACACATATCTTGAGAAGTGAGAAGTGGGGAAGGTATCTTATTCTGGGGAGTCTCGTGTACCCTGGCCATCACTGTCCTGGTGGTGATCCTCCCTTTCCTGAATCTCTGACTAGAATCAAATACCAGAGATATTTGAACAGAAGCTGGCATCTCTTCCTCTGAATGGGACACAGGAAGAGGGGTGGGGGTATGAAGACAGATGGTCCTCAGAATAAGGCAGGTCCATCTGAGAAGGAACTGAGCCATTCACTATGCAATAGTCTAACCGCTGAAGCGGAAAGAGCCCTCACTTATGGTGCCTGGAGACTTACCTCTGATGATGGGTTTGGCCACTAACTGCATGCTCTTGGACAAATCACTAACTCTCCAGTCTCAGGGTCTTCACCTGCAGACAACATCTTAGGACATATTGATAATATCTTCCTTATACTTTCTCTCTTCTTTCTGCACCTAGAGCTCCCTATTCAATACTACATGTTAAGAAAGATTCCTTAGGTGCTATAATAGAGACCAAAGAAATATGGTTCTCTTTAGGGAATTATAATGCAGTGAGAAGAATTTATGGATAGGGATAATTAGAGGACTAAACAGCATATGATCCAATAATTCCCCAGGCTCTCTGCTATAGGAATTTATAGACAGAAGAGAGCAGTATGAAGTAGTAGGAAGGAAAGGTTTGGAATTTGGCCATAAAGAATCTTCAGAATTAAGCTGATAGGTTGAAGGAAGAGAGGGCAGTTAATTCAACATAGATATGGGAATTAAAATAAAATGTTTTGGGAGAACAGAGAACAAGTCAGCCTGATTGGTAAAAGCCTTATGTTGAGAACATAAGATGAGCACATAACTATACATTGAATCACATGCAATTGACATTATTTGATTTGATTTGACACCCAAATAGTCTAAGCTTTGAGAATAATGTTAATTAATTTAGACTTGGTATCAGAGGCAAAAGGAAGCTGCGTCAATTTCTGAGCCGATGAAAGAGGGTTGTTCCATCCTAAACTGCTAAGCCCCTTAATTACGTGGGTGAGCTTATTCCTGTATGTTTTAGAGGCTATATGTATTTGGGCCTCAGGCACAGATCAGCAAATCCGGTGTTATTTGGCCTACACTTTCAGCTTTTTACTTGAAATCTTTAATCCTCCCTTTAGAAGATGTGAAAATAGGCAGAACAGCCCAAGATCATGAGAGGACTCAGATAAGGAGCACTTTTTCACCTCTATTTGAACATTTCCTTAACCATCATAATTCTTCCCACAACTCATATACGCACTCAAGAAATATATGTCATCCCAACTTTAGGCATTAAAGGTTAAAGGCATTAAGAAATACTGACGTCCAATCTCAGAGCTGTTGGTTGAATTACCTTTGAAAGAGAGCTAATTGAGGCACAGAGCAGAATGATGGTTACCAGAGGCTGGGAAGGGTAATGAGGTTGTGGGGTAGGATAAAGTGGGGATGGTTAATGAGTACAAAATACAAGTAGGTAGAAGGAATAAGATCTAGTGTTTGGTAGCACAATAGGGCAACTATAGTTAACAATAATTTATTGTATATTTTAAAATATCTAAAAGAGTAGAATTGGAATATTCTCAAAACAAAGAAATGATAAAAGTTTGAGGTGATGGATACCCCAGTTACCCAGATTTGATCATTACATATTATATGCCTGTATCAAAACATCACATGCACCCCATAAGTATGTACAACTATTCTGAACTCATAATAATTAAAAATTTAAAAAGTTTTAAAATTCTTAGCATAGGATTAAATTAGTATTATGATAATAATACTTAAACATGTAAACATAATAGTTATGAAATTCTTATAGATTTCTAGAGCCATAAAAATAAAATAATATATTATTTTACACATTTTATAAATCAAACACAAATAAAAGTAAAAAATATAAAAAAAAGAATAAATAATTAAAATAAAAGAGGGCGACCTAGAATTCGTTAGGTTATCATCCTTAATAGCTATGAAAATTAAGTAGTCCTATGAGACAGGCAGCATATTTGGAAAAAAATTCAGGATTGCATCACGTTCAGAAGGCTTTAGACTTAGAATAAAATCTGTTTAAATTTCTTAAAAGCTAAAGAATTAAAAAATATCTCATCAAGTGACATGACATCCTGGGTGGGAGTTGCAGATTTTTCATGAGTAGGCAGCAAAGACAGGTTAATTATAACTCCAACTCAGGAAGGTGCACACCCTGTACATAGAAGGCTGGAACACAACCTATGCAAACGGTTTGATATGTGACTGTAATGAGTTTCAGATATGCCATTATGGTCACTGTCAAGAATCCTATCCCATTCAGTACCCCTGGGTCTAATATCTCACCAGCTGCCTAGGTACTCCCCAACATTACCTGCCATAAACAAATCACTTTCTTAAAGCAAGGCTGTTTTAACAGAGAAAGACTTAGAATTAAATACAGAAATGTTTAAAAGAATCAAGATCACAATGCTGATATTTTCTGTTAAGGAATTTTGTATGTTTACCATTTTAGGTATTTGTAATTTTCAAAATGATTTTTTTCTATTCAGATTAGTTTTATAAACCCAATTTATCAATGTGCAATTCAGTAACAAACTTAGGCCTGTGATTTTATGAAATCTCATTAAGTTTATACACAGTATTTGAATATTTAAGAAAACTTAAGTTTCATCACATTTATAAGTTTAATAAATTAACTTATAAGTTTAATAAATTAGATTTCTAAGAATTACATAAGAACTTGGGAGGATTCATGAGTTAATTGAAGTACTTAAGAAGAATGTTAGAATATTTAATTCATAAATACAATTTAAAATGCTTAAAGGGGAGACTGATACGAGAAATAAAACTCTGGTCTCCTGCATAGCCGGCTCTGTGTGAATTACTCTTTCTCTATTACAATTACCCTGTCTTGATAAATCAGCTCTGTCTAGGCAGCAGGCAAGGTGAACCCATTGAGTAGTTACAAATTTGGGGGCTAGTCTGGCATTGCCCTTGTGGCAACTTACCCATGGTTCAGTAGTCTGCCTCCTGCAATGGATCCAGAGGCCTCCTAGTTCTCTTGGACTGGGGGCTGACTCTGGTACTGTCTCTACTGGAGGGGTGCTGCTGACCCAATGTGCGTGTATTTAATTGCAATAGAGAAAGAGTCCTGGGAAAACATCCTATAACTGTAGCTCTATCACAGGGTGTCTGCCTGTAGTTCCATGGTGGGGTGTCTGTAACTGTAGCCCTATTATAGGGTGTCTGTCTGTAGCTCAGTCATGTCATGGAGTATCTATAGCTGTAGCCCCATTACAGGGTGTCTGGAATGGTAAATATCCTAGGTGCTGCGAACACCTCTTTCCTTCTCCCAGTTGGTTTGGCTCCTTCAGGGGTTTCAGTTTTTCTGTAGCCCCATAGTGGGGTGTCTGTCTCTAGGACCCTTGTGGGGTGTCTGTCTCAGTTCAGCTCCTTCAGGGATCCTGGTTTGTCTGTAGCCCCATTGTGGGGTGTCTGTCTTCTCTCAGCTTCTGAGGGGTCTCAGTTGGCTCTCCCTAATTCTTAGGAAGAGTCTTGGTTCAGGAGACTTCTCAATCAGGAAGATTTCGGGGAGATTTCTCAGATGGAGAATAGGAGGATAGTTTGAAAGGGATACTCCTGGAATTCTTGGTTAGGGATCTTGGTTTGGAAGACCTTCTCTCTGTCTTGTCTTTGTTGTGTGTGTGTTTGTATGTATGGATGGGATCTCTGAAGGAATTGCTGATGGAAGTTCAGCAGGCCTAACTTGGAAAGTCTGGTCACATTTAGTGAGCCCTGAAGAAAGTTCAACAGGCCTGACTCGGGGAGACTGTCTGCTCTTTGTCTTGCCCAGAGACCACCCATTGAATTACCAATCAGAGGCCCTCTCCACCTGGAAAGAATCAAAGACAACAGGGACCAATGGGAGAAAGTTTCAGCCTTGCCAGGTGGATACTGAGTGCTGAACGAGGTGATTAGTGTCCGTTTTGCTATGTGTATTTTGCTTCAGCTGGGATGGAAAATGTTAATTCAGTTTCTCATGCAGCTCATTGGGCAGCATTTTGCAAAAGTAAGAAGATTTTGGCTATGGTTGCATAAGAGATTTTTTAAAAAATCTTTTTTAAGGAGCTTGATATGGTTTGGCTGTGTCCCCACCCAAATCTCATCTTGAATTCCACAAGTTGTGGGAGGGACCTGGTGGGAGATAATTGAATCATGGGGGCAGTTTCTCCCATACTGTTCTTGTGATAGTGAATAAGTCTCACGAGATCTGATGGTTTTATAAGAGGTTTCCGCTGTTGCTTCTCTCTCATTCTTTCTTTGCCTGCTGCCATCCATGTAAGACGTGACTTGCTCCTCCTTGCCTTCTGCCATGATTGTGAGGCCTCCCCAACCATATGTAACTGTAAGTCCCTTAAACCTCTTTCTTTTGTAAATTGCCCAATCTCTGGTATGTCTTTATCAGCAGCATGAAAATGAACTAATACAGAGCTCTGTGGTTAAAATCAGCTCATTAAAAGTGGATATCCAAGCTATAAATATATTTAAAAGACCTTTATGATTTTTTCTCTTCTTGGATCTTATTTTTCTTCACAGCTGACTGAATTGTTTTTCTTCATTTTGTCTTCTTACCACTCTTGATGCCCACATGAGAGAACCTAAGATAAATTCTAACAGCCTAGGACTCTTGGGGAAAAACAGAGGAGGTGCCACAGACTCCATTCTGGGAAAAACTTCTGTTTTCCTCATGGAACCCCAGGAATTGAAAGAGAATAAATCCTTCTCAAAAATCTAAGGCTCTGTTCTGTTTTACACTACGTTGCCTAACATTTTCTATTTTTGGGGGGGTGTCAAAAATTACTTTGCATTATGGGAGAGCTTTTAGCCTTGGTGTGTAATAACCAGGTAGGAAATATACTTAAAGGGATGGCTAATAGCAGTTAGAAGGCATGCTTGACTCTTTGATGTTTGGATTAGAGAAGCATGCTCTTGGCTACCTGGAAAGTATGAAAATATCTCCACCCTCCACTAAGAGATGAGATTCCCATGGCGGATGGGCTGATTGGCTTTGGGTTGCTTTGCAATGAAATACACAGTAGAAGCATTGCCCTGTCTTCTCCTGTAGTATTTCCCTCTTTTGGGGGGATCCAGGATGTAGCATAAAAACGGCACCCTTAATTTGGGGGTTATATTTTTCCTTCCATCTGTGCCTACTTATTAGGCCCTAAAAGCTGTGTGCTTTCCTGGCCTGTTCCTCCAAGGGCTCCACCCTGAAGCTGGTAATCCAACTAAGAAACTGGCAAATGAAAAATCTTACAACTACTGGATCTTCTGTCTGTCTGTGTATTTATATGTGTAGGGTGTGTGATGTTTAGATAAAAGAGTTCTGACTAATTGGTTTAGAAAAATAAGCACTTAAATCAAATATTTTGTCAGAAAAATAGAAACTTTTTAATGCCTTCTTCTTCATGTGACTTTGGTAATCTTTCAGAAATAAAGACAGTTTTAATTATTTTTGGTAAAATAAACATGTCTTCAAACTTTAGACATTTGATCTAAATTAGGTCAGATATCGGGTTTGCTAAATGCTTTAAGGTCATAAACTGTTTCTTTGACTTTTGAAAATTGTTCGACTTACCTACTTTGGAGCCATTAGAGATTCTAGATAAGGCCTGGGGACATGTGGAATTAGCCATGCCCCCCTAGCTATGCTGGAAGGAGTCAGGCCTTGTCTGCACTTCTGTCTGATGTCCTAGGCTCCACATTTAGTACATAATTAAAACCGCTTGCTTATCAGGTTTCTCGTAAAAAATAAAAGTTCCTAAGAGTTAACATAGTTGAGACTACTGGAGAAACAGTTTTATATACAAGGTACATAAGGAAAGTAGAATGTGTTTTTGGTAAAAGATGAAAGAAGACATGGGAATATGGTTTTTGTTAAAGGGAAGGTAATTTTGTCTAGTTCAGAGGGTTTTAAAGATTGTCTTAACCTATAAGAGTAATGGGACAAAACTGAACGTTTAAGCAAGTTGAAAAGGGTTTATGAAGGGTTGATCTTTTGCAGAAAGTTCTGTGGGCATGAGCAAGTTGGCTAGGATTTGAAGGGGATTATTTAACTTTTTTTTGTAGGCTGAACGTTAAAGTAAAAGTACACTAATGCAGGGCTGGGCCCATGTGTCTGAATAGCAGGGTTTGTTTAGAAAATTAATCTGCTGTTTAACAGAAAATTATAAAGGGCTCTAAAAAGTTTATGCAAATCTTACTTTATGGTCAAACTAATTAAAACTGGATAGATTTATAAAATTTTATTTAAAACCTAGCTTAAGCATTAAAGATGCAGTAATGCAAACATGAAATTTGGTTTCCTCTTTTGAAAATTTTTTATGTAGTATTGAGAGGAAATGAAAGATTTTTGTTTGCCTTTTGAGTAAACTCCAAATAAAAGGGAGGGGAGAGAGGACAAACAGATTCAGTTGGCTTCATCCTGTCTTCATTGGATCTTGTTGTTTGGAAAGCTAAATCTCCTATCAGAGTAAAGGTTTTTATTTTTAAAAATTTTGGAGTTACCATTTTAGCTAATGAATGACTTACAGTGACCTGGGATTCTATTTTGTGATATCCAGTGTTTCAAACCTTTGATATTTGACAAACTTTCCAAAACCAAATTATAAAATATATCTTTTTCTGACATAATTAATCTTTTAGATATTATGTCCTCTAAAGTCCAAAAGTGATATATTTGGCTTATTTGGTATAAAAATAATACAGTAAGCATTGCCAAATAATAAATGGTGTTTGGCTTTCTTTGGGCTATGTTTATGTAAATGTGTTATTGGTATATGTTCCAAAATTATGTGAAACTCCTATAATTCTGATATAACTCGGTCTATGGTATCAGTAATAATTATAAGTGTTGCGTTATGTTAAATTATTGTGTGCTACAGAGGTAACACATTTCCTTGTCAATTGTGTCTTTGACTGTGGCTGCCCTAACACTTTTTGTCATCTATAGACAATTATTATTTTGGTCTGTTCCTCTTTAAATGGTGATTTTATAATCAGTTATACAACTCTAACAGGTGTTCTTAAATGCAGGTTTCTGATAACTTTGGAGATTGTGACATTAGGATAGAGCAAAACTTTCAGAACTCTCATGGAGTGCTGAAATGTTCATGAATATGAAGCAGAACGGAAGTTAACTGCGTGGACTGAACCAATACAAGACTGAAGTAATCCTTTTTGACTTTTTGCTGAAAACATTGCTGATCCTTTTTGTTTTTCAGAGCCAAGTAAACTTTTCTTTTAAGCTATTTACAGCTTTTAACAATTGAGTAAAGTATACTCCTATAAACAAAATTTGGAGCATATGTATTTCTCTCTGACTGCTTTCTCTAGAATTTGGAAACTATTTGTGAGTATTCTTAACTTATGGCAATATAGTTATTTGTATAAGTGCAATAAGAATGTTTTCTTTTGCAGCAGAGCACCATCAGAGAAACTGGTTAGTTTACCAAAGCTTGGCTGGAATGGTATGCTTTCCTTTAAGGAATCAAATCTGACTTGTAGAGCCAATACATACCCCTTGGGAAAACTGGCCTCATACCCTGTCTGTGCAGTCCCTGTACAGGGTTCCTGACCTGTGGTAAGTAAAGAATATCACTTTCTAACAGGCTCAAAAACCCCGAGTTATCTTGGTATCTCAAGAGGAGAGGAATTTACCCAACTTCTAAGTATTTGAGAGTACAAACCCATGGCTAGGCTCAGCTTTTAAAAAGTCTTATCTGAGAGTCCTTATGGAACAGAGTTCCATCAAAGCCAACTTTAAAAGCCTATGTGGAAAATAGGTATTCTTGCTGCACTTTATGCAAATAATCAGGTCAAGTATAATAAGACTAAAGTTTATTTTGTAAACACATCTGTCCTATCATGATTTGTTTTTGTGTGTTTTTTGGTTTTTGGTTTTATTTGAGATGGAGTCTCACTCTGTCACCCAGGCTAGAGTGCAGTCACGTGATCTCGGCTCACTGCAACCTCCACCTACCGGGTTCAAGCGATTCTCCTGCCTCAGCCTGCCAAGTAGCTGGGATTACAGGTGTGTGCTGCCATGCCCAGCTAATTTTTGTATTTTCAGTAGAGATGAGGTTTCGCCATGTTGGCCAGGGTGGTCTCGAATTCCTGACCTAAGGTGATCTGCCCACCTCGGCCTCCCAAAGTGCTAGGATTACAGGCATGAGTCACCCCGCCTTGCCCATGATTTGTTTTTAATAAAAACAGGGACTGGAGAGAGAAAAATTATGTTTCAAAAAATTATAGTATACCTGTTGTTAGCTGTACTTGAGTTTTTCCAGCAGTTTGGCCTAAATTCTAAATTCTTGGCAGGCTACAAGTTCCCAAACTAATGCTTTCAAATCTTTACTTTTAAAACTGGGAATTGCATTCCTTATTCTGGTACTCATTATTTACCTTATAGTATGCTGTTTCCTTAAATGTGGTACTAAAACTATAGTTGACAATACTAATGCCTTTATCATGCAAGCCTTGGAATCTCAGCCAGGACTGCATGAGTATGCTTTGACAGTTGCAAAGTGGTTCCACTCCTTTCACCTTGGGGTCAACACCTACCCCCACACGCCCCTGGTCAACAGGAAGAAGTTACAATGGTCTTTGCCCTTTTTCTATCTTCATTAGCCAACACCTTAAGATGAGGTGTTATAAAACCCAAAGGGTTTTTTGGGATTGAAATTGCCATTGCAAAATTATAACTGAGACAGTGAAAGAGATCTGATATAACCAACTCCAAGTTGCTTCTAACCTGCAAGCTGTTCATTCCTGGCTGCAGGCCCAACTAACTTTGGGAGGAACTTATAGTTTATAGGTTGAAACAAAGATGATAACAGCCCTTTCCCAAAACAAACCCCCTTCTTGCCTGGGGACTAGACTGCTTTTATAGGACTAAGAAATTAGGCACAAAATTAGAAATTATGTTTTAGGAGTCATGTAGCTAGAGGCTACAAAATTCTGACCCTCCCCAAATTGCTCCTGGGGGTAAAAATCACTATTGTAAAGCCTAAGACCAGCGCTTGAGATATTTTGCAGACCCTGCAGTTGATGGATCAGCTGGCACCACCCACATTGACAAACTGGCTCATCTGATCCCAATCTGGGAACTGACTCAGTGCAAGAAGACAGCTTCAACTCCCTATGATTTCACCTCTGACCTGACCAATCAGCACTCCTTGGTGGCTTCTCCTCGCTCACCAAGTTGTCCTTAAAAACTCTGATCCCTGAATACTTGGGGAGACTGATACGAGTAATAATAAAACTCCAGTCTCCCACAAAAAAAATAAAGTGAAATGCTTAAAGGGAAATCTAATTATTTAAGATTATAATCAAATATTAAAGACTCCTTAAAAATGAGTGTTAAAATTTGCTAGACTTAGAATAACAATATTCACAATTGAATTTAAAAGTATAAGACAAAATTAAGCTTTTAAATTTTTAATACCAGAAATCCACACTATCCACTGCAAATCTCTCGAAACACCCTTCCAAGCTTAAAGCAAAAATCTCTCTTCCTTGCCATTAAGGGATATTCTCTTATATTATTTCATGCCTATCCTCTATTCTCTCAATTTTCGCTACCTGGAATGCATATGAAACAGAATATAGAATTTCTGGATATATTCTTCAGGTGTATTAACTTTTCTTTCATACTTTTAATCTATCATTTGCTTGTATTTTGGGAGAATTTCCCAGTTCTCAGCTTTTATTTTTATTGTTCCCATAGCATCCATTGACTCTTGCTTCACCTTATCAATCCACAACCAAGATACAATTAATCAACCTTGATTAATGAGATTCTCTAGAAACGAAATGATGAGGAGTGTACCATAACCAAGCCTCCCATTTCAACAATGAGCTGGAAGTTAGTGCAATCAGAGGTTGCAGATTCCCAAGCAAAGGAGATTGGAGAATTACAGAAATCACTAAGGAGTTGGTATCACATCAACAGCCAAAGCTGATATTGCTTAATAATCAGTCCCCACCCTTCACTTTCCTATTACAGCCACAGAGGCTTTCCATCCACAGGGTTCTGTCTGCTTTATAAAATGTCCTTGAGTCTTTCCTACATTAACACCTACACTAGAAATCAAACATTGATTTATGTAAAGGTTTTCTCCACTTTGGTTATGACAAATGAAGCATAGGATACTCAAAGTTTGGCAAAAGCTCAGGAATTGAGATCCTAGGTTTTTGGAAGAATGGAGACAAAATACAAATATAAAGCAAGGGAGTAAACCTCCATCCCCATCCCTTCTTTGATAAGGTTTTCCTTTCAGAGCTAAAGGCTCTGGAAATATATAAACACTATAATGCCTGATAATGATAGAGAGGGATGGGCAGAAGGTCAGGGGCTATTTTCCCTCGGGTGGTTAGAGGAGCACCTGTAGGAAAGGACCACCCTCAGGAAGGTGGTGCTTTCCCCCACCTGTCTTAGCCTGTTGCGTTGCAATAAAGGAATACATGCGGCTGGGTAATTTATAATAAAAGAGGTTTATTTGGCTCACTGTTCAGCAGAATGTACAAGAAGCATGGCACCAGCATCAGCTTCTGGTGAGGGGCTCAAGCTGCTTCCACTCACAGTGGAAGGGGAAGGGGGGCTGGCGTGTGCAGAGATCACATGGTGAGAAAGGAAGCAAGAGAGGGAAGGGAGGTGCCTGGCCCTTTTCAACACCAGCTTTCAGGAAAACTCTCTGGGGAACTGATAGAGTGCAAACTAATGAGGATGGCACCATGCCATTCATGAGGGATCCACGCTTATGACCTAAACCCCTCCCACTAGGCCCCACCTCAAACATTGATGACCAAATTTCAACATGAGACTTGAAGGGGACAAACAAATCTTATGTAAACCATAGCAGCACCCCCCCCCATTCTTTATACTCCTTCCCAGCTTTATTTTTCTTCATATAACTTATTATTGCCTCAAACTGTAGAACTTATTTGTTGACTTTGTTATTGACTGTATGTTCCATAGGAATGTAAGCTGGATGAAGACTGGGACTTTGGCTTAAGTACTGCTGTAGAATACCACTGTATTCCTAGTTTATTGAACACTGCTTGGCACATGGTAACTGCTTAATAAACATTCATTGGATGATTGATTCCATTGGTACACAGGGGTTAAGTATAGCCTGAAACTAATTTTTCTCATCCCATGATCTAGAGTTGAAAACTTTTTATATTTTTGTTATAAAATATTTTTCATGGTTTCAGAACATTTACTGAAACATACTTTTTTATAAATGAAAACCTTTACAAATTGTACTTATTGATCTAAGATTTCCTAGCACAAGAAAATATGACTGTCTCATTTTTGGCTCAAGTTCACAGTTTGTTAATTTTTCACATCATTCCATAAAAATGTTAGTCATAAATTACAAATCCAATAATGTAACCATAAAGTTGTCATGATAGTGTTCCAATGTATTGCTCATTTCAGGAACTAGAGGCAGATAGCCCTTGAGTTTAGACTTAGACCTGAAGCAAATATTCCTCCTTTGAGAACTTGCTGAGTTGATTTTACTTGTAATCTGTATGCAGACTAGAAGAGTGGAAATTTCTGCTCTCTCACAAAGACTGTAGACTATTTGCACTTATCAGTTTTC
The DNA here is from genome assembly GCF_029281585.2 of Gorilla gorilla gorilla. Classification (NCBI taxonomy): domain Eukaryota; kingdom Metazoa; phylum Chordata; class Mammalia; order Primates; family Hominidae; genus Gorilla; species Gorilla gorilla. The sequence continues at coordinate 111,406,149 of NC_086017.1, read as the reverse complement.
AAAATTCCAGGCTTAATCTGGTTCATGCTAATTATTCCCGGTGTTTCTGCTCAGGCCTAGATACCAGTGATGCCAGCTTCATGTAACTGCTGCTGATCGCTCACTCACTCACTCCTTTGAAACCCAAACTTGTCAAAATCATAGAATTTTGTGGGTCTAGCAAACAGCCCCGAGAGATAAGACATATATGGGACAGAACGCCATGACCCCCAAGGACTGTGGCATGTGGGCATTTTCATATGCCAGAAACGTCCTAAGGTTCATGGCATTATTCAAGATAAACCTTTAGGCACTCACACCTGCTCTTTTCAAACTTATGTGACAAAATGAATGTGTCCAGTTCTGGGGCCTGAAGAATCTACTCACCTGACTCTTCAATGTCACTGTGACACATATGAGACTAGGCAGCCTTCTAGACTTGCCAGTGCTTCTGGAAAGCTAGGGAGCCTTCAGGACTTAGTTGACCACATTTCAGCTCTAGCTGTGCACAGGGCTGCCTCCTTTCCTCCAGGTTTGGGTCATCCCTCAAGGATTCGTGCAATCCTCCTTCCTTTTCTCTCATAGAAAATACTGGTCTTTGTGACTAACATTGTACTAAATTATTAGGTTGACATTGAAGAAAAGACATTGCTTTTCAATGGCAATAACCACAATTACTTTTGCACCAACCTAATAGCTTTCCATATGCTTCCATTTCTGGATTCTTAAAATGTGACAACCAGAAGAGCCCCATGATTCATTCAATTCAATTCCTTACTTTAGAGAGAAGGACATGGTGATTGCCAGAGACCTAAATGCTGGTTAATGGTAGAGCCAGAATCAGCAACAAGATTTCTTGACTCTCCACTGGGCTACTTAGGTCACAGACTAGGTAAGAGTTCTGACTTTTTACCCAAGCATTCCATAAAAGGCTTTTCTTGGTTTTAACCTTTCACTTACTGTAACAGAGGGGATGGTGTGGTGGCCATGCTATGGTGTGTGATGACTTTTTACTCTTATGGACAACACCCCAGTCCTCCTTTCTCAGTCTCTCGTGGCTTTGCAACCATGTGTCCTAGGGATCATCCCTTTTATCTTCTCTGAAAGATCACACACCCTAGGAAGACTTCTGGCCTACTATTCCCTGTGGAGAACTCAGGTACTATAGAGATGTCTCACACAAAAGAATTTCTGTGTCCTGCAGCTTCTTCTGCATGATAAAAAGGAGGAGTGTAGCTAAATAACAAAAACAAAGATTTCAGGTGTCTGCACCAAAATACATACATTCATTTATTTCTCATTGCAGCAACAAGATAAACAAGTATAATTCCATGGTCAAGGAGTTACAAATAGTAGCAAGCCCAGTAACCTTGAGCATATCTATAAGGCAAATAAAACAAATATTTTTTTCATAGTGTGGGCATCCATCTTTAGATAATCTGGAAAAAAAATCACTCTAGCCCCTGAATACCATGATGTGCATGATGTGCAAAATGAAAGTATCGCCCAAAATATTTTCAAAGCTAAAAATAAAATATTTAAATTCAAATACTTTAACCAAATTGGAAATGCAAACAGTACACTTAGAGTCATCCTTAGCCAGCTGTTCTCCAAACTAAAGATCAAGAAACAAAACCAAGAACAAAGACAATGTAAAAAAGAAAAGGTTTATCTAGAAAAACTGGAAGCTCATCAAAGTCACATTTCTTCTTCTGATTCTTGTTCTCGTTCAGCATTTTTCAGAAGTCCAACTTCTGAGGAGCAGAGCTTCTTAAGTCTAGATTTAACCAACCTGAGGAGAAAGAAAAGCATCTCAAGTTAGACAGTGTTTAAAATAGAAACCCAGAGCCATATGCACCCATTATACCACAAAGTCTAGATTATTTGGGCAACTGGGGAAGGCAACCCAAAAAGGAAAATTACTTTTATTTGGCTTTGGAGCTGCCTAAAAATTTTTGTGGATTAAAGCAGGGTATAAGTAAACAGATACAACGTGGTTTTCCAATGTATTGCATCATTGTTTAATTAGGCCTCAGAAGATAACTTTGATCATTCCTTTTTCTTTTTCTTTTCTTTTCTATTTTTTTTTATGAGACAGAGTCTTGCTCTGTCACCCAGGCTGGAGTGCAGTGGCGCAATCTTGGCTCACTGCAACCTCCACCTCCCGGGTTCAAGCAATCCTCCTGCCTCAGCCTCCTGAGTAGCTGGAATTAGAGGCATGTATCATCACACCCAGCTAATTATTTTTTTTTTTGAAACGGAGTTTTGCTGTGTCATCCAGGCTGGAGGCTGGAGTGCAGTGGCACAATCTCAGCTCACTGCAACCTCTGCTCCCCGGGTTCAAGCAATTCTCTGCCTCAGCCTCCCGAGTAGCTGGGATTACAGGCACCCACCACCACGCCCAGCTAATTTTTTTGTATTTTTAATAGAGATGGGGTTTCACCATCTTGGCCAGGCTGATCTTGAACTCCTGACCTCGCGATCCACCTGCCTCGGCCTCCCAAAGTGCTGGAATTACAGGCGTGAGCCACTGTGCCCAGCCAACTTTGATCATTTCTAAAACAATTAAGAGAATCGCTGGGCTGTGGCAAGCCCAGATGAAACCAAGCTCAGTTGAGTTTCTCCATAAAAGCCACATCTAACTGTGTATTGCAAACAGGTGCTATATCATATAAAGGAAGTGCATGAAGCCCGCCTCTAGGGTTGGCAGCCCAAGTCAAGGCACACGTCAAGTCTGGGCTAAATTCAGCCCCTACTTCCTGCTACTAGCCCCTTCCAGGGGGAGCTTTTGTGCCGGGAACAAGCTGTTCAACTGCATGTGATGCCTCTGCCATGATGAATTAAGAAGCTCAAAGAAGTACCCTCCATCCTGGTGACTGTTTTCATAGTTTAAGAGAATCTGGGCTGGGCATGGTGGCTCACGCCTATAATCCCAGCACTGTGGGAGTCAAGGCGGGCAGATCGCCTGTGGTCAAGAGTTCAAGACCAGACTGGCCAACATGGCAAAACTCCGTCTCTACTAAAAATACAAAATTAGCTGGCCATGGTGGCACATGCCTGTAATCCCAGCTACTCAGGAGGCTGAGGCAAGAGAATCTCCTGAGTCCAGGTGGTAGAGGTTGCAGTGAGCTGAGATCACGCCACTGCACTCCAGCCTGGGCGACAGAGCAAGTCTCCATCTCAAAAAAAAAGAGAATCCATGGGCCTGAGGGAAGCATGGATTATAATTTTTGACACTGGAAAATGTGACACTGATTAGCAGCTGAAGCTCAGCAGGCTCTCCACTTCTCTGATGTGAGAAAGAGTGTCATAAGAACTAGGCAAAGCTTTTCCTGTGCATCATTATTATAAAGGCATTGTGCTGTGACCATATCAACAAAGCATAGTTAACTCCCAGAAATACATAGGAATATGCAAACAAATATGATAAGCCAAATCACCAATATCACTCTTCACAAATGAAAAACTTCACCAGTCTACCTGCATCTTTACCCTTATTTTCTGCTATATTTTTTCTGATGAAAGTCTGGCCTGCCTGTATCAATATGTAATGGCTTTACTTGTGCTCTGAGAGGGGTTTTTGAAATACTTCTGCAAAACTAACTTAAGCTATTGCTTAAGTTTATATCAAAATATATCAGAAAATTTAACCCTTGGTCTTATCTTTTCAAGAGCAATATGACAGCAAAATTGAAAAGTGTATAAAACATGATTTCAAAACAAATGAAGCCTATATTTAAAGAGCTCTACAACATAGATGTATTATCTATTAAAACAGCAAACAAGGGTTTATTGAGAAGCTACTATATGTTTGGCAGTGTGCCAAGAGGTGTGGGAAATATGGAAAGGGTCTCATACTCAAGGAGACACAATCTAGCCAGTAGATAAGACTAACCCACATGAGCTAATAGTGAACATCAGCTAATAGTGAACAACAGGAGAGATCCCAATTGTTAAAATGCATGGTGAAGACGATGGGCTGTAAAAACTCTTGGAGGGACCTCTGGTAGAATTCGGCTGTGAATCCATCTGGTCCTGGACTTTTTTTGGTTGGTAAGCTATTGATTATTGCCTCAATTTCAGAGCCTGTTATTGGTCTATTCAGAGATTCAACTTCTTCCTGGTTTAGTCTTGGGAGGATGTATGTGTCGAGGAATTTATCCATTTCTTCAAAATTTTCTAGTTTATTTGCATACAGGTGTTTATAGTACTCTCTGATGGTAGTTTGTATTTCTGTGGGATCGGTGGTGACATCCCCTTTATCATTTTTTATTGCGTCTATTTGATTCTTCTCTCTTTTCTTCTTTATTAGTCTTGCTAGCAGTCTATCAATTTTATTGATCTTTTCAAAAAACCAGCTCCTGGATTCATTAATTTTTTGAAAGGTTTTCTGTACCATTCCTTCTGAAACTATTCCAATCAATAGAAAAAGAGGGAATCCTCCCTAACTCATTTTATGAGGTCAGCATCATCCTGATACCAAAGGCTGGCAGAGACATAACCAAAAAAAAAATTTTAGACCAATATCCTTGATGAACATGGATGCAAAAATCCTCAATAAAATACTGGCAAACCAAATCCAGCAGCACATCAAAAAGCTTATCCACCATGATCAAGTGGGCTTCATCCCTGGGATGCAACGCTGGTTCAACATACACAAATCAATAAATGTAATCCAGCATATAACAGAACCAATGACAAAAACCACATGATTATCTCAATAGATGCAGAAAAGGCCTTTGACAAAATTCAACAACACTTCATGCTAAAAACTCTCAATAAATTAGGTATTGATGAGACGTATCTCAAAATAATAAAAGCTATCTATGACAAACCCACAGCCAATATCATACTGAATGGGCAAAAACTGGAAGCATTCCCTTTGAAAACTGGCACAAGACAGGGATGCCCTCTCTCACGACTCCTATTCAACATAGAGTTGGAAGTTCTGGCCAGGGCAATCAGGCAGGAGAAGGAAATAAAGGGTATTCAATTAGGAAAAGAGGAGGTCAAATTGTCCCTGTTTGCAGATGATGTGATTGTATATCTAGAAAACCCCATCATCTCAGCCCAAAATCTCCTTAAGCTGATAGGCAACTTCAGCAAAGTCTCAGGATACAAAATCAATGTACAAAAATCACAAGCATTCTTATACACCAATAACAGACAAACAGAGAGCCAAATCATGAATTAACTCCCATTCACAATTGCTTCAAAGAGAATAAAATACCTAGGAATCCAACTTACAAGGGATGTGAAGGACCTCTTCAAGGAGAACTACAAACCACTGCTCAATGAAATAAAAGAGGATACAAACAAATGGAAGAACATTCCATGCTCATGGGTAGGAAGAATCAATATCGTGAAAATGGCCATACTGCCCAAGGTAATTTATAGGTTCAATGCCATCCCCATCAAGCTACCAATGACTTTCTTCACAGAATTGGAAAAAACTACTTTAAAGTTCATATGGAACCAAAAAAGAGCCCGCATCGCCAAGTCAATCCTAAGCCAAAAGAACAAAGCTGGAGGCATCATGCTACCTGACTTCAAACTATACTACAAGGCTACAGTAACCAAAACAGAATGGTACTGGTACCAAAACAGAGATATAGACCAATGGAACAGAACAGAGCCCTCAGAAATAATGCCGCATATCTACAACTATCTGATCTTTGACAAACCTGAGAAAAACAAGCAATGGGGAAAGGATTCCCTATTTAAGAAATGGTGCTGGGAAAACTGGCTAGCCATATGTAGAAAGCTGAAACTGGATCCCTTCCTTACACCTTATACAAAAATTAATTCAAGATGGAGTAAAGACTTAAATGTTAGACCTAAAACCATAAAAACCCTAGAAGAAAACCTAGGCAATACCATTCAGGACATAGGCATGGGCAAGGACTTCATGTCCAAAACACCAAAAGCAATGGCAACAAAAGCCAAAATTGACAAATGGGATCTAATTAAACTAAAGAGCTTCTGCACAGCAAAAGAAACTACCATCAGAGTGAACAGGCAACCTACAAAATGGGAGAAAATTTTCGCAACCTACTCATCTGACAAAGGGCTAGTATCCAGAATCTACAATGAGCTCAAACAAATTTACAAGAAAAAAACAACTCCATCAAAAAGTGGGTGAAGGATATGAACAGACACTTCTCAAAAGAAGACATTTATGCAGCCAAAAAACACATGAAAAAATGCTCACCATCACTGGCCATCAGAGAAATGCAAATCAAAACCACAATGAGATACCATCTCATACCAGTTAGAGTGGCAATCATTAAAAAGTCAGGAAACAACAGGTGCTGGAGAGGTTGTGGAGAAATAGGAACACTTTTACACTGTTCTTGGGACTGTAAACTAGTTCAACCATTGTGGAAGTCAGTGTGGCGATTCCTCAGGGATCTAGAACTAGAAATACCATTTGATCCAGCCATCCCATTACTGGGTATATACCCAAAGGATTATAAATCATGCTGCTATAAAGACACATGCACATGTATGTTTACTGTGGCACTATTCACAATAGCAAAGACTTGGAACCAACCTAAATGTCCAACAACGTTAGATTGGATTAAGAAAATGTGGCACATATACACCATGGAATACTATGCAGCCATAAAAAATGAGTTCATGTCCTTTGTAGGGACATGGATGAAACTGGAAACCATCATTCTCAGCAAACTATCGCAAGAACAAAAAACCAAACACCGCATGTTCTCACTCATAGGTGGGAATTGAACAATGAGAACACATGGACACAGGAACGGGAACATCACACACTGGGGACTGTTGTGGGGTGGGGGTAGGGGTGAGGGATAGCATTAGGAGATATACCTAATGCTAAATGATGAGTTAACGGGTGCAGCACACCAACATGGTACATGTATACATATGTAACAAACCTACACGTTGTGCACATGTACCCTAAAACTTAAAGTATAATAATAATAAATTTAAAAAAAAAAGAATATTGCTTATCATACAAAAACTTCAATCTTGTTTTCTAAGAGGTAAACAAATCAGTTTAAATTGTATCGAATGTTTCTTAAGTAGCTATTAAGATCACCTTATGATATTTCTTAATCATAAGAAACTGGACCTATCATTAGGGTGCATTTAATTAATAAATTTTTCAATATTAAATCATCTTTATATATGTGCAGTAAACAATAGTTGTTGGCAAAAAAATTTAAAAAAGAATCAAGGACTCTACTAGACAAAATATGTACTAACATGGACATTTAGGCATATCTACAGCTTCCATCATGTTTTGATAATGTGAATGTATATTGGAGGGCTGCTGTCCATGTTCACTGGTTACATTAAGACTGTGGGAGTAATGATTGAGGAGGGAAGGTCTATCTTAAAATATCTGTGGAAGATGGAGCTCTAATGATATGGAGAACAGATAAAGCATTTGCAGGTTTGACCTAACACCAAGAAAGAGTGCAAGAAGTTTTAGGTGATAGACCAAAGATAGTTTTATGCAATAATAGAACATTTTGTAAACCGCATAGTTGCTACATTTTACCCATATGTTTTTCATAATAAAATCTTTTGTGGTGTATTTGAAAAAAAGAAACAAACTCTTAAAGGGAGATGAGCAAGAGCTAGAGTCATCACAGAAGTTTTCATAGAAAAGACGTGTATTTAATGCCAGGTGGAGGGAACTGCATGGTCAGAAAGATTAGGATAATATGTGTTGGGGGTAGAGGGGAAGGTTGGAAAATAAAAAATGGAGTGTCCAGTATCCAGAGTACTATAAGTGGATAAGAGGCCCATTAGGGGTATGAAGCGTTTTGAAACAGGAAGAGACAGTAGTCTTCTTTTGGCTCTGGAGGGGAGCTGACATGAGGAAGAGCATTTCCTTGGATGCTGGCACTGATCTTGAAGGCTTTCCAGCCCCTAAGGAGATGAGGCCCAGAAGTCAGCCTAGAACAACAGGGGAGAAGCCAAGTTTCACTCAATGGCAGAGCCAGTCTTGACAAGGAGCACATGCACATGCTTTGGAGGAAGTGAATGGGGCTAATAGAATAAGAAGGTGGAATTTCCTAGTACCCAAAGCACCTAGACCTCTAGAAGGAAGCAACTATAGATCAAAGTGGGCTGACCTGCAGCTGAACAGAGATAGCTGAGAGCTAGACAAAGGAATGATTTCTTCACCCAGTGCCTCAGCACCAGAGCTGCTTCAGCAATGAGGCACAAAGAAGCACAGAGCAGGAGGGGTGACTTGGGGCCCATGTCTAAAGAGAAGAGTGGAAAGTTGGTTCTAGCTGGGACCTCACTGGGCCTAGCAGTAGCTACTGCAATTTAGGAATCAGAGAACCTGCTAGATGTGTAGTGTCCAGTACAGTAGCCACTATCCACACATATATGGATATTTAAATTAATAAAATTAGTGTGGCATGAGCCACATTTTAAGTGCTCAATAGCTAGTGACTACCATATTAGACATTGTAGATACAGAACATTTCAATCAGCACTGAAGTCTGAAGGATTAGGTGCTGGAGTCTTCATGCCTGGTCATCGAAATCAGCCAAGCCAACTGTGGTTCGGCATTAACCACTTTAGAGAAAGGAACTGTGATCACCCCTTTCTATTCCTGCTCATCCTTCAAGCTGCAGCTTCATTCTCAATTGTAAAGAGGCCTCCCCTGAACTCCAAGAGTGCTTTGTTCTTCTACTATTTCTGTATATTGCACTGTATTTTCATTGTGCATCTCCCTAATTTAGTCCTAATTATAAGACTAAAAATTCCTCATGGGTAGGGTTCATATCACATTCATTTTTTTTATGCCAAAGAGGAATAATGAAGAGGAGAAGGAGGAAAAGAATAACAAGAGGAAGAACAACAAGACAATAATATTTATTGAGCTCTTATTATGTCCTAAGCTTAAATACTTTTTCTCATTTAGGTCTTATTATTTCCCCATTTTACAAACAACAAAACTAGTACTTAATGTGGTTAAGTAATTGGCCCAAAGTCATACTGCTGATAAATAGTGCAGCTAAAAATATGTGTTCTTATAACTCTGTTCTACTGTTCCTTACCCACTTATGGAACATTATACTGGGGTTCTTATAAAAAATGTATTCAACTGGATCTGACTTTTAGAAATATTAGTCAATGTCAAATTAGGCAGACACCTACATTTAATGGAACACACACAAGTTGGTCAAAAAAGGACTTGAAGCTTAAGAAGTGCTACAATTGAAGTATCTACACATGGGTAAATGGAGGACTCACTATAGGCAGTGCAGGGTGAGGGAAACCATTCAGAAGAGAGAAGAGGAAATAGCATATGTGGAGACATGGAGGCACAGAGGAGTGTGATGAAGGGTAATGTGAGCATCAGAGGCACAGCTGAGGCACTCTTGAGTGACTAACTTTAAACCAGCATTTATTCTTTTTACTGGGAATTTTTGTTTTTGCAGATAATATTCTGCTATGCTACCCTGTCTTATGGGATGATAAGGAATGAAATTCCCTTTTGAATTTTAAATTCAATACCACTGAGTCTTGATAATCACATACCAAGGAACAGAACTTCCATTAACAGAAATCGCTAACTTACCAGGTAATGAAAGCATAATTCATTCCAACGATGACAATGGTTACTGCATAATGCCAACAAAAGCATATGGTGAGAAACAAAATATTTTCATGATCCATCAGATCCCATGCAGGACCTCCACTGGGGGGATACAGGACAAATCCAATCTGTAATTTAGAACAAAAAGCATATATTAAAATAACCAATCACATTCCCAAAAATGGTGCATTTCAAAATACTTGCTTCCAAGGTAAATAACTAAGTTAACTCCAATTATCTAAGATGTAACAGATAAAACATCAGGTTTTGCTGCCTGTTTTAGTAATATAGAGAGTCCCTAATATGTCATACTTTCATAAAAGTTTTAAAAGGACATTTAATGATCAGTTTTCAAAATATAAACAGTCATCTCGCAAGGAATGTCTGGACTTTAAGAGAATGTCTTGGGTTTCTACATTGTGCAGTTTCACTCTGTTATTTCAAAATTGGAGTACAAAAAGGTTTTAAAATAAATAAATGCCCACAGTTAACATTATATTTAATGGTAAAAGACTGAAATCTTTCCCCCTAATATCAGGAACGAGACATGGATGTCTGCTTTCACACTTCTATTGAATGTTGTACTGAAAATCTTAGCTAGAGCAATTAAGTTAAGATTTAGCTAGAGTAATTAAGCCGTTAAGAAAAATAAAAGGCATCCATACTAGAAAGAAAGAGGCAAAAATATCTACATTCACAGATGACATGATCTTATATATAGAAATTCCTTAAAAAATCCATTAAAAAACTATTAGGGCTAATAAATGAGTTCAGCATAGTAGCAGGATAAAAAATCAATATACAAAACAGTTGTATTTCTATACAAAAGCAATGAACTCAAAAACAAAATTAAGAAAACAGTTCTGGCCAGGCGTGGTGGCTCACGCCTGTAATCTCAGCACTTTGGGAGGCCGAGGTGGGTGGATCACGAGGTCAGGAGATCGAGACCATCCTGGCTAACACGGTGAAACCCCATCTCTACTAAAAATACAAAAAAATTAGCCAGGCATGGTGGCAGGCACCTGTAGTCCCAGCTACTCGGGAGGCTGAGGCAGGAGAATGGCGTGAACCCAGGAGGCGGAGCTTGCAGTGAACCGAGATTGTGCCACTGCACTCCAGCCTGGGCGACAGAGCGAGTCTCCGTCTCAAAAAAAAGAAAAAGAAAAAGAAGACAGTTCCATCTACAATAGCATTAAAAAGAATAAAATACTTTAAGAATAAATTTAGTCAAGGAGGTTTAAGACTTGTACACCAAAATCTGCATAACATTGTTGAAAGAAATCAAAGAAGATCTAAATAAATGGAAAGCTATCTCATATTCATAGACTGGAAGCTTAATATTGTTGAGATGGCAATACCACCCAAAGCAACCTACAGATTCAATGCAATTGCCATCAAAATTCCAATGTTCTTTTTATCTTTTTTTTTTTTTTTTTGCAGAAATGGAAAAAGCTGATCCTGTAATTCATATGGAATTGCAAGGCATCCAGAATAACCAAAACAACCCTAAAAAAGAAAGCTGGAGGACTTCAATACTACAGAGCTACGGTAATCAAAACAACAGTGTGATACTGGCATAATGATAAACATCTAGATCAATGAAATAAAATTGAGAGTCCAGAAATAAACTCATATGTCTGAGGTCAATTGGTTTTTGACAAGGGTGCCAAAGCCATTCAATGGGGAAAGAACAGTCTTCAACAAATGGTGCTGAGATAACCGGGGATTCATATGAAAAAAAATGAATTTGGACCCCTACCCCATATATAAAATTAACTCATGTATAAAATTATATATATATAAAATGAACTCAAAATGGATTAAAGACCTAAATATGAGAGCTAAAACCACAAAATTCCTAGAAGAAAATAGGGAGAAAACTTCATCACTTGAAATTTGTTGATTTTTTTAAGCTACGACACCAAAAGCACCATCAATCAAAGAAGAAAACAGATAAATTGGACTTCATCAAAATTAACTTTTGTGCTTCAAAGGACACTATTAAGAAAATGAAAAGACAACTCACAGCATGAGAGAAAATATTTGCAAATCATATATCCGATGAGATTATATCTAGAATATAAAAAGAATTCCTAAAACTTAACAACAACAAAAAAATTTAATGGGCAAAGGACTTCAAGAAACATTTCCCCAAAGCAAATATACAAATGGTCAATAAGCACATGAAAAGATTATTGATATCATTGTTCATCGGGGAATGCAAATCAAAACCACAATGAGATACCATTTTTTATTCATTAGGCTGGCAATAATAATAATAAAAATAACAAATATTGGTGAAGATATGGAGAAATTGAAATCCTTATATATTGCTGATGGGAATGTAAAATGGATAATCTTGATTATCTGGATAATGAAGATAATAATACATGAAAATGAGGATAATAATATATCCTCGAAAAGGGCCATTGCAAGGAAAGGCCTAAGCACTGTAACTGACACATAGCCAATATATGGTAGACATTTGTAGGATTATCCATGATATTATCTTGGTTTTGAATTTCATTTAGTTCTAGAAACCTGAAATACATTCATCCATTTATCTATCTAACTATCTAATTTTTATTGGGATAAAATTCTGCAGCTACTGTGGCAACAGTTTTGCAATTCCTCAGGAAGTTAAATATAGAATTCCATATGACCTGGCAATTTCACTTCTACCCAAAAGAACTAAAAATAGGTATTCAAACAAAACTTGTACACGATGTTCATAGTAGAACTATTAATAATAGTCAAAAGATGAAAGCAACCCAAATATTCGAAAACTGATGATGGATAAGCAAAATGCAGTATACTCATACAATGGACTATCAATCAACCATAAAAGGAATGAAGTACATGCAACAACATAGATGAAACTTGAAAACATTTATACTAAGTAAAAGAAGCCAGACACAAAAGTTCACATATATTATGATTCTGATTACATAAAATATCTAGACTAGACAAATATTCTTAGAGACAGAAAGCAGACCAGTGGTACTGGGGGCTAGGAGGAGAGAAGGGAGAGTGACTATTTTATGGGCCCAAGGTTTCCTTTCGGGGTGATGAAAATGTTTTGGAACAGATAGAGGTGACGGGGGCACAACATTGTGAATATACTAAATGCCACTAAATTGTACACTTTAAAAATGTTAATGTTATGTTATGAAAGTTTTATCCCAATAAACAATAAGTAGATAGAGAGATAATAGATAACTGGATGAATGTATTGCAGGTTTCTGGAACTAAATGAAATTCAAAACCAGGATAATATAATGAATAATCCTACAAATGTCTACCATGTATTGGCTATGTGTCAGTTACAGTGCTTAGGTGTCTCCTTGCAATGGCCCTTTTCAAGGATGTATTATTACCCTCATTTTAATGTATTATTATCCTTATCTCGATAATAAAATTGGGTGATTTAGTGATTTGCCCATGATTACACGTCTAATAAATGAAATGTTACAAGAAAAAAAAACACTTCATGTGCAATATTGAATAAAACATTAATTCCATTTCTGTTTGAAATTTCAAATAATTAGATTAAGTCAGGGAAAACTAAGATTTGTGCCTTAATCACTTGTTCCCATTTCAGGATTCCCTTTAATTGCAAAGAAAACTTCCATTTCTACTGTCTGACAGATGGCGGTACCACCACGTGCTTCTCACGTAATTCTCACTCATGTACGTAAACGGTAATCCTCACTCATGTACATAAACGTCACAATAATTCTTAGCCCTTGAAACAACCTCAAGAAGAAGACATCGTCATCCTCGTATGTCATAGGAAAAGATTGGAACTCAAGGACTTCAACAACTTCCCCTAATATTACAAAATGGCTGAATGACTATGGTAGGGATCCAGACCAGTAGTTTCTGGCTCCAAAAACTCCATGTTCTTTCTCCCACCCATACTCTTTTCACCATACAGCCTTTCCATATGGGGCAATATGAAGGACAGTGACCTGGATAACAAGATCAGTTTGAGACATCTCAGCAGTTCTGATATGGTTTGAATAATCAGTACTGAGATGGAAGGTGGTCCCACGAGGACATGGCACTATATTACCATTAAAACCAAATGACAGACTGTTGCCCTTGAGCCACATCTCTAATTCCCAGACATGCTTTGTCTGGCCTGCACATTTAAAACAATAATTTGCGGCCAGGTGTGGTGGCTCACGCCTGTAATCCCAGCACTTTGGGAGGCCAAGGCAGGTGGATCAGCTGAAGTCAAGAATTTGAGACCAGCCTGGGCAACATGGTGAAACCCCATCTCTACTAAGAACACAAAAAATTAGCTAGGCCTGGTGGCATGTGCCTATAATCCCAGCTCTTGGGAGACTGAGGCAGGAGAATCGCTTGAACCCGGGAGGTGGAGGTGGCAGTGAGCTGAGATCGTGCCACTGCACTCCTGGCCCACAGCCTGGGCCACAGAGTGAGACTCTGTCTCCAAGGAAAAAAAAAAAAACAAAAAACAATAATAATAATTTGCTCTAGTTGCCAACACTTAAAAAATTAGGAAACATTACACAAAAGTTTGCATTTTCAGCTTTTTTGTAAAAATAGAACTATCTGGCAACATTAGGCCTGTATTCCTAAATGGCAAACATGAGTGGAAGCATGCAGTCTCCATTGATTCATCATTCAGTTTACTTTCCTGACCAAGTGGAGTGATCCAACCAAGGTTTTCTATTTTTGTCCTGGCCCAATGCATTTTATTTGTCAACCAATGTCAGAGTCATACATTTTCCCAAAATACCTTATTAGTTGAAATTAGCAAGGTACTTTACAATAACTTCCTCTTTCCCTTCTTTATATCCTAGGAGACAGAATACAGTTATTGTCTATTTTAGAAACAGGAAAATTAAGTAATGCACACCCTTGCCTCTCCATCCCCAAACAGCTGCAAAAACATTTGCATCACTGCCGCTGTGCCTCACCCACCAAGGGCTGGGGCCTCTGCATTAGAACATGGATATATTCTAAAGGCAAGATGTGTCAACATCTGTGGAAGAAGATACATCAGTCATTAAGTTAGAGGTATGAGCTCACAATACTCAGAAACTGCAGGTGGAAAATGCCACCCTGCTGGTTAGACTGTTGCTTTGGAGATATCAGTGTTTTGCAATACCCCTTTTATATACTGCTAGGAAAGCTCACTGTGGGAGCCAAAGTGACCAGAGCCCAGGTCCCTGAAGCCCCCAGAAGAAGGCAAGAATTTCTAGGTCCTCTATGTTCACTGTTTGGAATAACAAGAGAGAAAATTGAGTCACATAGTCAACTCCCAGTTCAAAGGCCCGGTTATCTAAGCTGGGGTCTCATGCCTTCCTCTTACAACAAATTCATGGAAATTGACAGAAAAATTCTGTGTAGAAAGGAGAATTTTAGGGAAGATGAGTGTTTAGAGCTGTGGACTAGCCCTCCAGATCCCATCCGTCAGTCCTGCCAACATTCCTCCAATGCCATCCACATGACCTGGGATCTGGGAAGTGATCTGCTTCAGCTCCCAGAGATAAGAGTTAGCATTTGTAGTGGGTTAAATTGTGTCTGCCAATATGTTGAAGTCCTAACTCCCAGTATCTCTGAATGTGATTGTATTTGGAAACAGAGTATTTGCAGAGGTAATCAAGTTAAGGTGAAGTCATACTGGATTAGAGTTGGCTCTAAACCCAAAGACTGGCATCCTTATAAGAAGGCCATGTGAAGACATAGGAAAACAAAGAAATACAGGAAGAATATCTTGTGATAATAAAGGCAGAGAATGAAGTCTTGCTGCCACAAGCCAAGGAATGCCAAGGATGGCTGGCAGTTGGCTAGGAGATCAGCATGGAACAGATTCTCCCTCTGGACCCCAAGAAAAAACCAACCCTGCCAACACCTTGATTTCAGATTTCTGGTCTCCAGAAGAGTAAAAGAATACATTTCTCTTGTAAGTCACCCAATTTGTGGGGATCTGTTACTACAGCCCTAGGAAACTAATACAACAGTTGAGTTCAAAATAAGCAAAAGGGTATCACTTGCCCTAAACCTTAAGCCTAGACACATTGGTGACTCTCTTCCATCTTTCACCTTCTTCTGGAAGCTTCCTCTGCTCCCCTTCCTCTGAAATTAGCAGCCCTCTCCCCAGGACAGCATGCACCGTCAAGTTATAGCATATATTTTTCCCAATAACCCCATGAGATATTATTAATATTTCTATTTTACAGTTGGGGTAGTAGGCCTAATGGCACAGAACATATTATCTATGGTGATTCATATAGTTAGTGTGGTAAAGCTAGCATACAGATTCAGGTTGGTCTAAACTGCAGGCCCAGGGACTTGTCACTGCATGCCACATTCATAATTGCTTTTTGAGCCTCCAAAATAAAATCTCAAGTCACCTCCATTAGGCATCATTAATTCTACCAAACTTTTTGCTGTTTACATCAGGAGAAGAGAAACTTGGAGCCCCTCCCGTCGCCAACCTCTTTAGCACCCTCAGAGCCTAATGCTGAAAGCTAAAGATTTGACTGAGGCCACTGAACAGAGTTAACTGATGTGACTACAGTGAAAGCCATAGAAACATTCCATAGTCATTCTAGGCCAAACACGAATAAATTAGGAAAGCTGAAAGCCCAAACTAAGGCTAGAAACTGCCACAACTCATTAAATCCTCCTTTAAATACAGAAACCACACTTTTATTTGTCGTCTTAATTTATTTCCTTATATAAAATTCCGAAAAAAAACCTCAACCTGCAAAAAAAAAAAAGTTTTTCTTGCTGTAACTTGTATGCCATTCCTGAACATCTGGTTTCGACTAGTTTAAGCTTCATTAGTATCAGATTTCAAATGTAAATAATTATCTTCTCTAATAGGCAATAAGCCTGGGGCCAATTTCGTATAACGAAGTCTGAATTTCCTGTTGTTATCTGATTATCCAATCATTTATTTCAACACTAAAAGCCTAAGCAAATGTTTGATCTGCTGCCGCATCAGACCTCAAACCATTACTGCTTAGTTGGGCCTTTTTGTCATTTAAAAATGAACTTTCGTCCTTCATAAAGGCAAAACAAAGGCTGAGCTTTCGTTTGGGCTCAGGATCTGTGCAGTGATGGGAGGAATCCCTGGGGGGATTAGTGGAGGTGGGAGATGCAGTGGAAGCAACTGTCCAAAAAAACAAGAAGCAAAGACAGCAGGAGCACCTTCCTCATTCCCTGATTGTCCCTGCACCTGGGCGGTGAGAATGACTGGAGGGAGCTTGGGAATGAGAAGTTGCAAAGGGAGCTTTTGAAATATTCCCCCACACAGAGACACAGGGAAAACATGATTCATAGTATAAAGGGGCTTGCAGGATTTTTTTTTTTCTTTTTTAAATTGCATGATGTGGCTAGGTTATTGAGAAAGCATTTTTGACTGTGATGTGGTTCAGGAAAGAAAGCATTGCTAATAAGTTGGAAGGGAAATTCCCTCTCCATTTACGTATTACCCAAACATTTATATGTGTGTGATAAAAAAGTGGCCAATCTGAGTATTGGTTTCCTTCAATTCACATCTCCATACTTATGGTTCCAAGAGTCTAGGTGGATGTTTTATCTAATCCCTCTATACACAGTTCATGCACAAGTATTAACATATTAACCATTTATGGAGAAGTAGTGAGAAAAAAATATGGTAATATGGTGAAAAGCAAGTCACGACATAAGCTTAAGACAGCGTTTTGCTGTAAACATTCATATGCCACACTTACCGACTGGAAGCATAATATATTCACCTAAGTTTCTAGACAGTTTTGTTTCAGAGGGGTGCAGTAGTGGGAATGTCACTATGGCTAAACCTTCATTTCCTGCCAGTGTGTGTGTGTGCACTGGTATTAAATGTTCATTTTTCTTTAAAGCTGCGGACATTATTTAGGCTGACCACCAGGAAGAAGGAAACAGTCTAGTCTAGACATATTGGTAGATAAAAAATTTTCTAAATAATCACAGATTTATGCCCAAAGACATTAATCTCTTCCTTAGAAAAGCTTTTGGGGGAAATATGAAAACATTTATCTGCCAAAAGGGGCAACACTAAGCCAACCTATTCCCAGTTGAGGTATAACCCACAGCTTCCTCCTTCAGATCCTAGACATTAATTAGTTATTATTAACTGAACACTAATTAATTTCATTAATTCTGCTCTTATGTTTATAATTCCTCTCTCTTGGGGTCTCCCCTCTTGTCCTGCCTTTCTTTATTTGAATATTTAGCTTTTTAACAAACTTGATCTAGTAAATATATGAGGACTCCTAAACCAAACAAAGAGGATATACTTTCCTTTGACCACATGGATCATTTACAACCACTGACACTGGGCCATGTTCCAAAGGAAGTCTCAACACATTACAAAGAGAATACATTCCCTGACCGTAAAATAATTACATTAGAAATAAATAATAAGAAAAAAAGAATATTTTTGGAAACTTAAAAGTGTACTCCTAAATAACTCATAAATTAAAGAGACAAGCACATGGAAATAACATTCAAAATTACCCAACAGTGAAAACTACATCAACACATCAAAAAAACTACAAACTAACACATCAAATCTTACGGAAGGCAGCTCTAGCAGTGTGCAGACAAATGTATTTGTTTAAATGCATTTATTTTACAACAAGAAAGATTGAAAATAAATGAGATCAGCATCTAACTCAAAAAAAAAAAAGTGAGAGAGAGAGAAGCAGAAAACAGCCTTACAACAAAGCAAAAAATGAACATAAGAAGAAATGGACAAATCCAGACCTGTAATATAAAACTTCAACAGACTTCTATTAGAAAGTGAGAGATCAATCAGATGAAAAACCATTAGGAACATAGAATATATAAAAAACACAATCAAAGAGTCCCAAAAGCCTGGTTTCATCCTCCACCTTGAAAGGAGTCCTTTTACTTTCTTTTAGTTCCACTGGAGCCAAAAAACCAACCATCACCGTCTGCTCTGGGCCTGCAGGCTCAGCTCGACTCTTGCTCTACATTTCTGTTCTACATCCAGCCCACAAGTTTCTTTGGCCTGTTTTTGTTTGTTTTGCTTCATTGCAGTTAGTGTTTTCTACTTTATTGTTTAAATTTATTTTTGAAAATTTCCTTCCAATTTTCTAGGTTTTTATTTTATTTTATTTTATTTTATTTTATTTTATTTTATCTGTCATTGTTGTGTCAGGAGCACACAAGATACACTGGAGATAAACTGTGTCATCTTGACCAGAAGTCATCTTAACCAGAAGTCATCTCTTTTAAAATGTTTTCCATCTATTTTTATTTTTGAATAGGAATACGTGTATATAGTAAAACATTCCAAGCAAGAGATATAGATTTTATATAATATTTTATATAATTAAATTCACCAATTATCAGCTTTATCACATTATAGAGTATTTGTTAGCTTTTTTCTATGAAGTTTTTCCATTAAAATAACCTTTGGATCTAGCCCCTCTTTACTAGCCTTTGCTCCAACAGCCTTTCCGCTTTCTTACATGCTTAAATATTACATCTTTTCTATCCCATTTGACCATGATGTTTCTCTCCCCCTCACCTACCAATGCTTTTTATCACCCCTCATGTGCAATACAAATCTCTAAAATAACCTCATTATCCCAAATCTGTGTTCCCTGGTGACTAAAAATCTCTTCTAAGAAGTCTTCCCTGATTAAACCAAAATTCACCTTCCATCCTAGACTTTGTTTACAGATGTGTATGCATGTTGGATTATGATTCATCAGTCTCTATAAAGTGTGTGTTTGTTTACTGATTGGAATTCATGCTTTCAACACACATCAAGGTTAAAGAGTTAACAGCTTAAAACGGAAAAAGCCTGCGGCCTTGGGTCAGATGAATCCAAATTTAGATCCTAGCTCTTTTATTGTATGAGACTTGGTCTCTCTGAGTCTTCCTATCTGTAAGTTGATGATGATAATGCCTGAATTCCAGGCTGTTGCAAGGAAAAAATAAAACAATGTATATATAAAAGTTTGGTACAGTAGCCAACACATAGTTATTTCTCAATAAATAACAGTTTGCTCTCTTTTCTGCCTTCTATATATTTCTTAAGCTTATTATGCTATAAGCTGCTTTAGTGTCAGGAGCTGCTTCTAACTAAAAGCATCGGCTCAGAGTTCCTACATAATGGATGTCCAGGTGTGATGAAGATGTGCACGCACCACTTCCCAGCTGCTCTGACAATTCTCTCCCATCAGGGCTATTGGGACACTCAAAGAAACGTCACTTCTCAGAGGCCCATGATCTTACTACAGGCAGAATGTTGGAGGAAAGTCTCTGGGGTCTAGAGCAAACTGCCTCATCAAATAAACAGAGAAGTTACAGGCAAAGAGTCCAGGTACATTAACTAGAGGCCCCAACTCACCTGAAAGAACCAGCTCCCCTGAAGCAGAATGAGACTTGACCGCAATAGCTCCAGAAGTACATTGTTCCGAACAAGGAACTCTAGGAAGGCAACGAGGCCTGTCAGAAAGATGACCAAAACCAGCAGCTGGTGCACAAAGATATCCAGCATTTCCCGGCCATGAGTGTGGTTGTAGAAGATAAAAGCTGATGGGGAAAAAAACAGATTGTCTTTTTCAGTGGAACCAAGGACCACCCACTGTTTCTCTCTCTCCCTCTCTCCGTAGACAGAATTTTACGCATACGCACATTTGTCCAAAAAAGCAGGCGCCCACTGATTCCCACAGTACTGCATTTTTGGAGACATCACCACCTCATTAGAATAGGATCTTTGAAATTGAACCCTCTTTTTGCTTTCCCTGACCTTTATTCTCTCTCTAACACATTGTGACATTTTCAACGAATGGATTCTCATTATCTCAGGGTGTTAACTGTATTTTTGAATGAATATCTTTTCCTCTTTATCTAAATGAAAAGGATTAAGACGAGGTTGGAATCTCCATAAGATGAAAATATTTCAAAGCATCTTCTAAGCAGGACAAAGAACAGTAAGTATGGCAAGTGCAATAATTCAGATGAGCACACAGATGAATAAGTCAAAGCATCGCCTTAAGGAATTCAGTCCACTGGAGGAAGCAAACACATACGGGTGGATTTTGACAGATATAACAACATGCTCTGGAAGCTCCCAAGAAGTAGTAAATAACTGCATTTCTTCATCCTGTAGACAGATTCCAGCTTCATCTTTTTCATGAAGACAAAGAGAAAAGATTGAAACAAAAATACGGTAACCCCCTGAGATAATGAGAACCGGGGTATTAGTTGTTGACATCCATCTTTTATCCAGCCCTTGTTCCCAAGAGGTATGGGCAAAAGTTCTCATCTTTGGATGCCAGAGGCAAGGTGAGTAGGAAGTGACGGCCTCCTGATCAATTTGTGGTTATCTATTTCCATAATCAATCTATTTTTTACGTGTGTAATACATGAAAAAAATCATTAAATGCTTGTTTTCTTTTTTTCTCCCTACAGTAACTGGGAGACCAGCTGAACAAAAAATATTGTTTTTAATTAACTTTCCAAAATTAGGACCCCATATTTTTTATGTGACTGCATTTTTTGGACCCTACTTATCATCAAATGGCAGAGTATTACTGTATCAATATGAAAAAGCCTGTTAGTAGATAGTGGAAGCTGTTCCACTGTGAGTGGCTGCCTCATTTTAGTGTATTCATGCTTTATTATTCTGGGATCAGTTTTCGTTTGTTAAAAGTGAAAAAAAAATGATAATCTTCAGAACAACCCAGAGATGAGTAACCTCCGTAAGTGGTCCTTTGAGACAGATGTGAAATGTGAACATAGCAACTGAACAATTGTGTTTGCCCAGTTCTACTAAATGAGTCAGTACAGCATGTAGATTTTTGGCGCCCTGCCTAGGACACCCAAATATTTCATTATGGCCCAGATATATGGCCCTATCAATCAAGGCTGCAACAAGATGCCAGAGGTATATTAATATGAAGGGCTACATAAATGCTCACTAATAGAGAAAGGTACATGAAAATACTCACTAATACTTACCCTCCACAAATAAGGCATTTGACAACATTAACTTGGTTAAGGACACAGGAAGTGAACTGATGGTGAAACATAAGATATCTGCCACACCCAACAGCCCAAAGAAGAAATACATGGTGAAATGATGCCAGCCCAGGAGTTGATTCCAGTGACCTTGTTTATAGTCATATAACATCAGATGGGGCCCTCCAGGAATAAACTGCTCCCCAGCCATGCCTGCCAAGAAACATATCACAGTTTTACCAACTCTGCTTTACATAGAATTCAAGAAGATGCAGGAGGACTAGTCCATTGCTTATTCCAATCTAATGTCCTCTTTTGACATTAATTCTTCTCTCTGAGCTGTTCCCTAACAGCTGAGCACTGGCACTTCAGGCTTCTTTTGGAGGTTCAGATGCTGGTTCAAATAAATAGTTTTAGTCAAAGATAGCCAATTGAATCAAACAGCTATTTCAGATCTTCAATGCCAATGATCTTAGTTCCACTGCCTATTCCAATCTAATGACTGAGATACATCCTGAATTATTTGGAGATTTGAATTTGGGAGACAACTCCTATGGAGATAGATTACTTCCTTCTTAAATACTACGTCTTTGGGTAGCTGCCATAAAATAGGGGATTGTGCTTGGTACCAGATAAAAATGCTAAAGAGTTCAGCTTTTCTCCAATTATGATAACTGAGAAAGCCCAGACAGGACTGGGCACAGTGGCTCACACCTGTAATCCCAACACTTCGGGAGGCCGAGGCAGGCAGATCACTGGAGGTCAGGAGTTCGCAACCAGCCTGGCCAACATGGTGGAACCCCATCTCTACTAAACATACAAAAATTAGCCGGGTGTGGTCGTAGGTGCTTGTAATCCTAGCTACTTGGGAGCTGAGGCACAACTGCTTGAACCCCAGAGGCAGAGGTTGCAGTGAGCCAAGATAATGCCACTGCACTCCAGCCTGGCCAATAGACCGAGACTCCATCTCAAAAGAAAAAAGGAAAAAAGAAAGCCCAGACAGATACAGCAGACGATCTAGTCTGGTATGCAAACAGTTAAACTTTCCTACAGATACTGCCTTATTTGTTAATCTATAGAATTTGGCAAGGAAATTTCCCTCTTTGGAAATGTTACTGTGTAATTTGATGCCATAGCAAAGACCTGTTGCCATGAATAAAGCATGAAGAAATCTAATGGGAAAATTGGAAATTTTATCTTTTATAATGGAGAGGCTAGAGTGGAACTCTCAAGAACACAGAACATTTTCACTGAATCTTCATATGGAAGATTCAGTGGAAAGGCCTTAGAAGCCATCTGGCCTAATCTCTTTCTCCAATTTAGGAACCAAGAAAAAAAGATGAGTGCAGAAGGCTAAAGTCTTCTACAGCCTATCAGAAATTATTTATTACTGAAGCTTTTCCATAATAACTTGATTAATTTCATATCATTTGCAAAATGGTTTTTGATAGGGTTTATTCTTTCAGAGATCAGAACGATCGATATAAAATTATTTCAGAAGCTCCAACCAATTCTTTAAAAGAAATTCACTTTGACCGGGTAGGCAAGTTAACTACTATGACTAATTCATTAAGAAATAGCTCTTCGTATAAGTGTAAATTATTACCTTCCCAATGAATTATATCAGATAGAAATTATAATTAGAATATGTGTTGAGATATTTTTTAATAAAAATTCATTTTAGCAATTTCATGATTTTATATTGTTTCATATTTTACATATGAAAACACCTAAAAGGTAAAAATAGAACACAGAATGGTCCACTCACCAGTTAAAGCCATGCCAACTATTGTAATTCCCTCCAAAATTTCCAATCGATAGAATAACGTTTTGGAACCAAGATAGCAGGTTCGCTTTTGCTTTTTGCAGATATACTTCAGAATACTCTTTGTACACCACCAAAGACCAATAATAAAAAAGAAGGTTCCAGGTAGGGCATGACCTCTGAAATTCCCCATGATCTACAAATATAAGAACACACAGAAAGTAAAAGACATTTCATTGCCAGAATCTGGACAAAACATCACTTGTTTCCATAAAGTACACTGTCTTCTGATTATTATGGATACATCACTGAGGATGATTCTGAGGATCCTACATTACTGTGCATACTAGTAAATACCAGTACAATATCATAATACCAATAAAAACAAAATAAAAACTCACATTTGTTGAATACTTACCATGCACTCTGCACTGTGTCAAGTGTTTTATGTTCAGTCTTCAACCTAATTTATGCAACATACCCATGAATGAAGCATTGTTACCCCTTTTTCTTTAGGGATCCTCATTTAGAGAGGTTAGACCACTTGCCCAAATCTCACAAATATTAAGCAAAAGTTCCATTATTTTTAACACAGAAATGAAAAGGATTTCTTCACATCCACAGTATATACTTCGCCATACAGTGGCCCTTCAAGCCTATCTGAAGGAAAGTGATATGAAAGTTTTATCTTTATGTTTAAAACTTGAAATGATGTGAAATTGCCTACACATTCTTTTAGGTTGATAATTTCAAAATATCAAGCATCAAGTGTATGGAAGAAACAATTAGTGTTCATCAAATATCTGTGTGTTGCTCCCCACTCTTTCCCAGCCTCTCCCTCCAGTTAGATTGGGCCCATGTGTTTAGTTCTGGCTAATACACTATAAGCTGAACTAGCACATGTCACTTTCCAAGCTGGGTCAGTTAGCAGTCTACACAACTCCTTTACCTCTCTCTTCTCTTGCCTGGGCAACCTTGGTGTGGCATATCTGCAACCCAGAAGGTGATCAACCAGCCTGCTTCAGATTTTGTAAGAAAAAATCCCTTATTGTGCTAAGGCAATGAAACTTTGAGATTTACTGTTAAAACACCTTAGCCCCACCTAGCCAGATATCAAGCCAAATCAAATTGCAAACTTTGTTTACCTTATTGCCACATAGTGGAGTCACCTCTGGTTAATAAACAGTAATACCCTCCATTTTTGGTCCCTGCTATTAAAAAAAAAAAAAAAAGAATTATGTGAGTTTTTAATTACGTGAGTAGCCCTTTGTTGAAACATATCATACCATCAACAGAATAATGAAAAGAGAGTCCAGAATCACCCTTGTGGATCTGACACTAGGCCAGGTCCAATGAAACTCATGAAAGGAGATTTCAGGATTTCCCCTGGCCTAGCAGATTTATTTTATCTCTAGGTGATAATGGGCTGCTCAGTTCAGGACAGACCCTTTTGGGTTACTTCCATCCCTCTGATACAACTGTGAAACTCAGGGGGGAACCTGGAAGCTGACCCAAACACTAAAAGTCTCTTATATCTCAGTGGCGACCCCAGGCAGTCATTTCAGGACACCATTGAATTGTCCAAACCATCCAAGAGTCTCAGACTCAATATATCACGTAGTGCTATGTGCAGGTCCTTGTCCTAACTATAACTGTAATGGTGTGTTTGCGTCATGTTTCTTAACCTTTCTAAGCCTTGGATCTTAATTAATAAAAGAAGGAGGCAGGCCTAGATGAAACCTGGAGTTCTTTCCTGCCCTAAAAGTCTCTGATTTATTATCTTAACCACCACCTTTATCACAGTGTTGCTGAGTTCTGTTTTGGTTTAGGCAATCATATGGGATCGAGAAAACTTCTATATGGGATTGAAAAGTATATACAGACTGCAAATTTTTTGAACTTTTCTGAAAATGGGTTGTATTTGGTTTAAGAAGTCTTAAACATTTTAAATTTCTTAGTACAGGAAGCCCACTTGCAGGGATTTATCTTGAAAATACAAATGGAAATACAAGCACTAGGAGAATGTCAAATAAATTACGCAGCCACTGAAAATAAGGTTTTCAAATAACTTAAATGATAGGGAACATATTTAGTTAAAAAAATAGGATTAAAAATTAGGGGAAGGGGCTTTGAATTTGGATTATCTAAGTCCGAATACCAACTTTATAATTTGTTAGTTACATAACTTTGGGCAAGTTACCTAACCCCTCAGTGCCACAGTTTTCTCTTCTGTAAAATGGGACAAATAACAGTACCTACATCATAAATTTAAAATGAATTACTCCAAAGCAAATAACCCACGGTACTGTTAAATAAGCTCATGCTATCTTCAACCTACCTCTAACTACCAGAGTAAAACAAAAGTAAAACCAAATGAACAATTTTACTTAGATACTAAGATGGATATAGAAAATCAAGAAACATTGATACAATTCATTTGGCAATCATTGATGTAGTGCCCAAGACATTTCTCTTGCTGTTGTCTTAGAGGGTTACTGGGATACTCTGTGGTTATTGAACTCCTTGACTGCAATTAGAGAATAAACTCCTTGAAAGCAGAGGCCACATATCCATTCTTCTTTCTATTCCCCTCTGGCTATCCACTGCCTTACATACTATGAGGTTCTAAATTTACAAGGAGTTACTAAGCTCTTCTTATAACACGAGATCATATATTTGCAAAACATCTCTACTCTGATGTCTCAAAGGCCACTCACACTCAACATACCCCAAAACTGAACTAATCATCTTATCAACCCACCTACTGCCAGAAAATAATTTTAGTTATCCTAAAAGAATCCCTGGTTACCTAGTTTGGTTAACAACACTGCCAATTCACCCCTTTGCCCAAACCCAAAATATGAACATCATCCTAGAGTTTGGCTCTTTCCTTAAAAAACAATTGGTAATTGAGATTTATCACCTCTGTTGCCTAACATTGATCCCCTCTAGGGGAAGGGGAAGGGGGCCCTTCAATTTCATCTGCTTGGAGAAATCCTTCCTGATGGCCCAAATAGGGGAGGGTCCCTATTACACCCTTTCAAGGCACCCAGTCCTCACATTAGTGACTTCTTTGCATGATTAGTTATTGAAGGTCTGTCCTCCTCAATAGCCTCTATGGCCATTACCATATTATGAAAGCCTGTGCAACTGACTATGGGGACACCTCAGAGGTTAGATGCCTGGGCCTTCTCCACTTTTTTTTTAAGGCTCTTAATATATTAAAAAAGAAAGAAAATGCCAAAACAGAGTCACAAAAATTTTGCTTGCTTTTAAATATTTAGAATTACCTAATAAATACTTTAAACATACAAGCAAACATATTGCCTATGTCATAGATATGATGAAATTTTAAAATCCAGGCCTTCCCTGAATGTACAGCTCTAGGCCAAATAGCCCTCCTGACCCACCCCTATGACAAGCTAAGAGGCTCCTGCTGCCCCCAAAGCTGAGAGGATCAGTATATCTCAGCACATCCATCAGGATGTAATAAGGAGGCAATGGGGAATAGTGGAGGGTTTGTGAAGAAGAATATGAGCTGATCAAAGTGGGGAAAGAAAGGAGTCCTCCTTCCTACTTCAGTTATACAACTCCTGTGTCTTCAGCCTTTTAATCTGAAACAATCTGATGGTTCCAATCTTTCTGTTTAAAGATCCAAACAAAATGAAGTCAAAGTATAAGGGTTGTTACATTTGTCTGGCTAAGGAACCCAACAGATACAGTTACTCCTGGCAATAAAAACATCATTCATCTTATTTCATTTTCATTGTGAAAGAAAACATTGTCCGTATCCTCAAACATTACTTCACTCTCATCTCCTAGAAACAATTATCTGTAAATCTCTTGTTCCCTGCTTTACTGTTGCCTTCAGGTGCAACTTATTCCTTGTAAAAGCCAAGTAAAGTAGCACAGAGTTTGATCAGATTTAAACACAAAAGCAGACATTCTCGTTTGAAGGAGACCACGGGGCTTTCCTCGCACACCAAAGAGAACATGCAAGCAGCCAGCAGAAACCCCAGGGAAAATGCCAGGGCAGGAAACATGAAGGTCCTTCCTCCGGACCCTCCTACCTGATCCTACCACTTACAGCCTCCTAAGAAAAGCAGTTCGGCCGGGCGCAGTGGCTCACGCCTGTAATCCCAGCACTTTGGGAAGCCAACACAGGCGGATCACGAGGTCAGGAGATCGAGACCATCCTGGCTGACACGGCGAAACCCCGTCTCCACTAAAAATACAAAAAAGTCTCTGGGTGTGGTGGTGGGCACCTGTAGTCCCAGCTACTCGGGAGGCTGAGGCAGGAGAATGGCGTGAACCCGGGAGGCGGAGCTTGCCGTCAGCCGAGATCCCGCCACTGCACTCCAGCCTGGGCGACAGAGGGAGACTCCGTCTCAAAAAAAAAAAAAAAAAGCAGTTCACCCAGGCCTAAAAAGACGGACTGCAAGATTTCATCATTGGTTTCCAGTGTGATTCATCCTAAAAATTCTTCCTCCTCCCCCATCCAAAGAAGCCCTCCACTTCTAATGATACCAAGCATTACCCTCTGGCCTGAAAACAAGAAACCCCTCCTGGTATCCCCATTACCCTACTTTTTGCTGACCACCCCCCAGCGTAAACACAGACTCACTCACCATGCAGAAGGGAAACATTTTAAAACTCTATCCCTTAAGAGATAATATTGGGCAGAGCCCAAGATCTAACTCAGGCGCTAGGTGTTAATTCCCAGGTGTTAACAGCCACACAAACCACAGACTAGGTCTATACACAGAAAGGGAAAACAACTCAAAATAACCCAGAAAAAGAGATGCAATGGTTTGCTTGGTGGAATTCTAATCGAATAGCTAAATTCAATATAAAATGAATACCACTATGAGAAAAAACTTAAAATTTCATCTTGCGCCACCACCAAAATGAAGTATTCCTAAGTCTTCATTAGTGACTCATACTTCAAAATACATTTGTAAATTCCAATACACTAAACAAATCTGAACAGCTTTGCTCTATTTGTCTTAATACTCAAATTGTATCCACATACTATGTGGATACAAAAATATGTAGCTTTAAAATTTCATTCTCCATCATTCTGTACCAGCACTTTCTCCTGCAAATTTCATTGGTTTTGAATGAGTCTTCTTAAAGCATCCTTACCTTCACACTTTGCTCAATGTCAAGTCCAACTCAATTCTCTTCTCTTAAGGATTTATAATGGCTCTAGACTCAAGAGGGAAAAGCAGATGCTGAGTGGCCCTAAATCTAAAACTGCCCACTCTTCCTCCTTTGAGATTAAACCAATGTGCTCCTATCTTTCTAGCATGAGCAGATAAACCTTCAGACTAGGTTACAATGCATTTAAACCCAGAGAACACACACTTTGGAACCTCCAGCCTCCCTGTCCAAACATTGTGCCAGAGGGCAGTTCTGGAT
This sequence comes from Gorilla gorilla gorilla, assembly GCF_029281585.2. Classification (NCBI taxonomy): domain Eukaryota; kingdom Metazoa; phylum Chordata; class Mammalia; order Primates; family Hominidae; genus Gorilla; species Gorilla gorilla. The sequence goes on along the minus strand of NC_086017.1, from coordinate 111,377,380 downwards.
GTGACTCACCTTGCCGTCCCACCTACCAGGCCACTAGCCTCAGTCATGTGCCACGTGCTCTGAGAACCAAGGCCAATGAAGGATATTGCCACTCTTGCAGGCCATGGAGACAGACAGAAGACAAAGGGAATAGTTAGAGCAGCAATAACATAATAGATTGTGTTCTGTAAGGCATAAGAAGATAATCCATTTTCGTTTTGGTTGTTTTTGTTTGTTTGGTTTTGTTTTTTGTTTTTTGTTTTTTTGAGACAGGATCTCACTCTGTTGCCCAGGCTGGAGTGCAGTGGGGCAATCTCAGCTCACTGCAACCTCCACCTCCCGGGTTGAAGTGATTCTCCTGCCTCAGCCTCCTGAGTAGCTGGTATTACAGGCGCATGCCACCATGCCAGCTAATTTTTGTATTTTTAGTAGACATGGGGTTTTACCATGTTGGCCAGGCTGGTCTTGAACTCCTGACCTCAGGTGATCCGCCCACCTTGGCCTCCCAAAGTGCTGGGATTACAGGCATGAGCCAGCATGCCCGGCCAAAGATAACCCATTTTCTAACACACAGTGCCTCAAGAAAGAGATCGCCACAGGGTTGAAGTCATGGCCAAAACCGAAGTTATAGGAATAAGAAAAATGATGAAAGAAAACTGCTGTAGGTCAACAGTGCAGCACAAAGCATTTGGGATGCTCTTCTAATCATCACTTGCATTGTACAGGGACACTTCAGGCGCTTGAGGCATCCACTGCAGAATAGACACAGCCCCTGCTCACAACAGAAAGCTTATGATAGACTGAACAAACCACAAAAAACAGAAATGCTAAAATATGTCCCTAAGGAAAAAACTAATTACAAGTTCTATGGAGGTGTTAAGATGACTGGCATGTGTAAGAGGGGGAGAGGACTTTGTCTAAGAAGGTGCCTGATGGAGGAGGTCATTCTAAAGTAGTGCTGTAGAGGAGGAGCCCGCAGTGACCAGGGGACAGTGGAAAGGAAGCTTCTCAACAGTGGAAAGCAGTTAGGTGAAATCAAGAAAGAAGTGAGAGCTCTGATCTGCAAGAGAGCTTCTCATTCTCTCTCAGCTTAGCAAGCCCAGCCTTCCAAATAAGAGGATGAGTGTCTCTTCTTTTTGCAGATGATAGTGCCAAGACACAGGAATGCTATTTGAATGAGCATGTGGAGACAAATAGAGTAGCATCAAGATACTGAGATTTAAATCCAACTTCCCCATCTCTGTACTCCAGAGGCCATTTGTCTCTTGTCAGTGTCATAAGCCCGGACGTGTTCATTCATATTAGGCTTAGCATGTGACCAGAGATGAGTGTCTCAGCAGCTGCTTCCAAAGCCAGAATGATAATAAAGCTCTGTCAGAAGAAAATAACCACTCTAGAGTGCTATTACCTTATTTATTTTATCTTATTTTGATCTCTTCTGTACCTCTGCCTATTGTTCCCACTACCAACCCCTCTCAATGTTTAAATAACTAAAACCATCCACAGAACATCAGCTATTCTTAACCAAACATCTAAAATGACAAGAACTCTAAACTTGGAAATATAAGAAAGGATGAGGCAATCCAAAAACTTATGTCTTTAAAAATAAACACAAAAACAAAAATTAAGAACAAATGTCATATGGCATCACCTGCTTGTAACTAACTCTTCAAAGTAAATAGAAGTCTGGATTGTTTGTCAGTAGTGATGCACCTGTGACGGGAAGGAAGGCATTCATTGAACACCTATTGTATACTAATAACTTTACATACATACATCTGTTTATCATTAAAACAACTCAAGGAAATACAGTTGACCCATGAACAATATGGGCTTGAACTGGGTTGGTTCACTTATACATGGGTTTTCTTCTGCCTCTGCCACCCCCAAGACAGCAAGAAAGATCAACCCCTCCTTTTCCTCCTCCTCCTCCTCCTCAGCCTATTCAACATAAAGATGATAAGGATGAAGACCTTTATGATGATCCACTTCCACTTAATGAATAGTAAATATATTTTATCTTCCTTATGATTTTCTTCATAACATTTTCTTTTCTCTAGCTTACTTTATTGTAAGAATACAGTACATAGGCCAGGTGCAGTGGCTTACACCTGTAATCCCAGCACTTTGGGAGGCTGAGGCACGCAGAACATGAGGTCAGGAGTTTCAGACCAGCCTGACCAACATGGTGAAACCCCATCTCTACTAAAAATACAAAAATTAGCCCAGCGTGATGACACACACCTGTAATCCCAGCTACTCAGGAGGCTGAGGCAGGAAAATCCCTTGAACCTGGAAGGCGGAGGTTGCAGTGAGCCAAGATCATGCCACTGCACTCCAGCCTGGGCAACAGAGCAAGACTCTGACTCAAAAAAAAAGAAAAAAATACAGTATATAATGAAGCTACATTTCATAACATATGAAACGTGTTAATTGGCTGTTTATAAAAGGCTTCCAGTCAAGTTTGGGGGAAGTAAAAATCTATACTTGGATTTTTTACTGCAAGGGGTGGCCAGACCCCTAACCCCTGCATTGTTCAAGGGTCAACTGTATTATTATCTCTGCCATAGATATAAGAAAACCAAAGCTCCAAGGTATTTAGTGACCTACTCTATGTCACAGAGTTAACGAAGACCAGAGCCAGGATTTCAAATTCCTTGTATGTCTACTCCAAATCCCTTACCTAAGAACAAAGACTAGAAAAGACTTTTCAATGGCCCCATCAAACGGTCTCAGTCAAGTACCTTTGAGTAGGTTAAATAACATAGGGAAAAAGGCATCTCCTTCTGTTCCTTTCTACCACTGAGCTGCCAGCACATGTTAAGGAGGTAAAGCTTTGCACAGAGCCAACAGTATTTACTTACCACCACTGTAGCCAAAGTCAGAGGGCACAGGACTGCTAACGATAAGGAAAGCTGGTCTTTGTCATTCATTTGTCATGGATTGACAAAGGTCTAGATGCTAGTGATAAGCATCACACTGATCATTAGTGATGTAGTAAGAACGTAAAGTTGTCATTCTGTAGTTCCAAGGTACATGTTGCTTCACAATTCAACTCAGTGAGCAATGATTTATCACTTTGTATCTAAGGATCTGCTTCAAGTTACAGGGGACTCTATGGTGAGCAAATATATCAGTTTTCTATTGCTGCTGTAACAAACTACTACAAAATTAGTACATTGAAACAACACACATTTATTATATTACCGTTCTATGGGTCAGATATTCAACACAGATCTTACTGGGCTATCAAGGTGTCAGCAAAGCTGCCCCTACATGCCTATCACTAAAACCAAGGTGCCACCTAGGCTGCTGCTATGTCCCATTGAAGAGGCTGTAAGGGAGAATACATGTCTTTCCCTTTTCCAGCTCCTAGAAGCCACCTCCATTCCTTGGCTCATAGCCCCCCTCCCTCCATTTTCAAAACCAGTTATGTTCCATCTCTGACCACTTCCTAACCATGGATTCCTCTGACTCTGAATTTATCTGGTAAAGGTTCTAATTTTGAGAACTCATGTGATTAGACTGAGTCCACCAGAATAATCCAGGATAATCTCTTCACTGTATGTCATTAATTTAATCACATACGCGAAGTCCCTTTTGCCAAGTAAGGTAATATATTCACAAGTTCCAGGAATTAGGACATAGGCAGGTAGGAACACTGTTCTGCCTGCCACAAAAACACTAAAGGGCTTACAGTCTGGCAGTTACCACAAAAACATGAAAGGGCTTACAGTCTGGCAGAACAAAGAAGACAGACACAGAAGTCACTGTGATTCCAAAAAGATAGGCTAAGATTTATAGTAGAGGAATAAAATGCTATACGTGTGCTGAGCCCCTTCATTTAATTCAAGGGAGGGAGAGAGGCATATGACTGGGTTTGGGAAGAACTTTAAAGGTCATCTGAGCTAGACCTTGAGCAATGAGTGGATTTCGAAAGGTAGAACTAAAAGGAGTCACCCTAGACATAAGGAAGAGCATAAATAAACTCACATTGGAAGGAACATACAGGAGACATTGTAGTCACTGGGGTAGGAGATAATGAAAAATACAGCTAGAAACTATACACATATGAGAAGCTGGTGAGTGATAAAAATGACAATATAAATTACCAATCCATGGAAAAATTATTAATGTTTTTAGAACTGAGTTTCTATTCATGGATAAAAATTAAACTAGATTCCCTACTCACATCAGATTCAAAAATAAATTCTAAGTGTATTAAAGACCTAGTTATGAAATTCCAACTTTAAAACTTTTTAGAAGAAAATATTTGAAGACATCCTTATGTCCTTGGGATAAGAAAAAAAATTTTAACAAGATACAAAAAGCAAAACAATGAAGAAAAAGACTGAGAAAGTTGACCACATCAAAACTTAAAACTTCTGTATACAAATGGCAAACATGAAAAGATGTTCAAGATCATTAGTCATTTGGGATATGATAATTAAAATAATAAAAACCAATACACACTCACTAGAATGGCTAAATTTTAAAAGACTGACAATTCCAAGTGTTGGTATGGATGTGGACCAGCTAGAACTCTTATACACTGCAGGTGGAAACACAAATAGAACAGCCCCATGGGAAAGCAGCTTGTCACTTTTTATAACATTAAACATACACTTACCATTTGACCCAGCAATCCTCACTAGGTATTTACCCAAGAGAAATGAAAACGATGTCCACACAAAGACTTGTACATGGATCCTCAGAGTAGCTTTATTTATAATAACCCAAACCTGGAAATAACCCATTGACATGTGAATGGATGAACAAACTATGATACATCTCCACAATAAAAAGGGACAAATTACTGATACATGCAAAAACCTGAATTAATCTCAAAAGCATTATGTTACATGAAACAAAACAGACAGTAAAGGGTACTTACTGCATAGTTCCGTTTATATGAAATTCTAATACAGAGAAAACTGTAGTGATAGAAAGCAGATCAGTGGTTGCCTCCAGGTAAAGGGAATAGAATTGACTGCAAAGGGCATTAGGGAACTTTTCAAGGTGATGGAAATATTCTATATATTGATTGTGACAATAATTAGACAACCATATACATTTGCCCAAACTCATCAAATTTTACTCTTAAAAGATGTGAACTTTATTGCATGTAAATTACACTTCAATAAAGCTGATTGAAAAGAAGGGAAGAAATATCACTTCTGCCCTTCCTTCTCTGGAAGGCTGGAACATGGTTATGATGGTTAATGCTTTGGCAATTATCCCAGATTATGCAGATAAGACTCACATCTAGGGGATAGGAGCAGTGCACCTAAAAGAGGCTTATTCCTGAAGACTGTGGATTCACCACTCCATCCCTGCATATCTTATTTTATGTGAGATGGAATCAAACTTTCATCATGTACAAAAGCAAAAAAAACAAATCTACCTTGTATAATAGCAAAAAAAACCACTTAAAACTTCTATATGCCCAAATATTAGCTAACAGTTATTGATTGCTTTCTGTGTACCACTTTTCATTTATGTAAGTGCTCTTCATCTTAACTCCTTTAATCTTCAAAACAAACCTCTGAAATAGGTAATACTATCGCCCCCATTTTACAGATGAAGAAACTGAGATACAGTTAGAGATTAACTAAAATATCCAAGGTTGTGCTGGTGATAAGTAACGGAACCAGAATTCATACCCATCCTTGGCCCTATGCCTCTCCCACAATGGTACCATAAATAAAGTTTTCAAATACATGACAGACAGAAAAAAATATTTGAAATAAATGTAAATGACAAAGGATGAGTACTAGGGAATGTAATTTTTTAATTAGGAATCAATTTGAAAAAGAAAAACTGCTCCCCCATGGGTAAAAAATAAGAACAGACAATTCAACACAAGGCAAAACACTAATTGTCCAATAATCACAAGAAAAGATCCTTGATTCACTAAAAAGCAAAGAAAACCAAATTAAAAACAGGTATTTTTCATCTATTTTATTGCAAAATTTAAAAAATCTATTATATCCAGTGTTGGTGAGGGCATGAGGAAACAAGAACACTCATACACTACAAAAAGTGCAAACTGGCATTACTATTACACTTCGCCAAGAATTTGGCAGTAGCTAGGATAGTTGAAAATGCACATATGACACAATCCAGCAATTCGATGTGTAGTTTGTACTCTCCCAAAATTCCTATACATGCTCTCTTGTATATGTCAAAAAAAGTTCATTACTACAAATGGTTGTAGTAACATAAAATTGGAAATAATCTGAACATCCATCAATAGAGAAATGAATAAATAATATGATGTAATATATATACAACAGAATATAATACTACCAGTAAAAGATTTTTGAATAAAAGAAGTATATCCATATTTATAAACAGGAATTAATTTTGAAAGCATTAGGTTGAGAAATGCAAATTGCAAAACAGTGGTAAACTTCGATGCAATTTATGTACTGTTTTTATTTTTCCATTTTTATTTTAGTGGACATATGATTCAATGGATACATGTGGAGCTTTGTTACCTGGGTATATTGCATCATGCTGAGGTTTGGGGTATGAATGATTCCATCACCCATGTACTAAGCATAGCACCCAACAGTAAGTTTTTCAACCCTTGTCCCCTCCCTCCCTTCCTCCTCTAGTAGTCCCCAGTGTCTATTATTGTCATCTGTGTGCCCATGTATTACCAATGTTTAGCTCCCACTTATAAGTGACAACGTGGTATTTGATTTATTGTACCTGTGTTAATTCACCTAGGATAATGGCTCCAGCTGCAACCATGTTGCTGCAAAGAACATGATTTTCATTCCCTTTTATGGTTGCATAGTATTCCATGATGTAAATGTACCACAAATTCTTTATCCAATCCAGTGAGCACCTCGGTTGGTTCCATGTTTTTGCTATTGTGAATGGTGCTGTGATGAACGTGTGAGTGCATGTGTCTTTTTGGAGATGTTTGTTGACTGAATAGTTTGTGAAAATTTGCTCCCATTCTGTGGGTTGTCTGTTTACTCTGTTGATAGTTTATTTTGCTCTGCAGAAGATCTTTAGTTTAATTAGGTTCCACTTACTGATTTTTGTTTTTGTTGCAATTTCTTTTGGGGACTTAGTCATAAATCCTTTCCCAAAGCCAACATCCAGAATGGTGTTTCCTAGGTTTTCTTCTATGATCCTTCTAGTATTCATATGTCTATGAAATCATAGATGACATAAACAAATGGAAAAACGTTCCATGTTCATAGATTGGAAGAATCAATATCATTAAAATGGCCATACTGCCCAAAGCAATCTACAGATTCAATGTGATTCGTATCAAGCTACCAAGGTCATTTTTTACAGAATTAGAAAATAGTATTCCGAAATTAATATGGAATCAAAAAAGAGCCCAAATAGCCAAAGGAATCCTAAGCAAAAAGAACAAAGCCAGAGGCATCACATTATCTGACCAACTTCAAATTTTACTATAAGACTACAGTAACCAAAACAGCATGTGCTAGTATAAAAACAGACACATAGACCGATGGAACAAAATAGAGAACACAGAAATAAAGCCATGCATGTACAGTCATCTAATCTTTGAGAAAGTCAACAAAAATAAGCTAAGGGGAAAGGACTCCCAATTCAACAAAGGTGCTGGGATAGTTGGCTAGCCATATGCAGAAGAATGAACCTCGACCCCTAGCTTTCACTGCATACAAAAATTAACTCCACTTTGGGAGGCCTAGGTGGGCAGACTGCTCGAGCCCAGGAGTTCAAGACCAGCCTGGGCAACATGGCGAAACCCTGTCTCTACTAAAAATATAAAAAGTTAGCTGGGCATGGTGTCACTTGCATATAGTACCAGCTACACAGGAAGCTGAAGTGGGAGGATCACCTCATCCCAGGAAGGTGAGGCTGCAGTGAGTCATGATTGTGCCATCAAACTCCAGCCTGGGTGACAGGAGTGAGACCCTGTCTCAAAAAAAAAAAAAAAAAAAAAAGGAAAGAAAAGCAAAGAAAAGAAAAAGAAAACAATTGGCTCAAGATGGATTAAAGATTTAAATGTAAGACCTTAAACTATAAGAATCCTAGAAGAAAGCCTACGAAGCACCATTCTGGACATTGGCCTTCATAAAGGATTTTTGACTAAGTCCCCAAAAACAATTGCGACAAAAACAAAAATCAACAAGTGGGACCTACTTAAACTAAAGATCTTCTGCAGAGCAAAATAAACTATCAACAGAGTAAACAGGCAACCTATAGAATGGGAGCAAATTTTCACAAACTATTCAGTCAACACAGGTCTAACACCCAGAATCTACAAGGAACTTAAACAATCGAATGAGCAAAAAACAAATAACCCCATTAAAAAGTGGGCAAAAGACATGAACAGACACTTCTCAAAAGAAGACATACAAGTGGCCAACAGACATATGAAAAAGTGTTCCACGTCACTAACCATCAGAGATATCCAAATCAAAACCATAATGAGATACCATCTCATACCAGTCAGAGGGGCTATTATTAAAGTCAGATAAACAACAGATGCTGGCAAGGCTTTGTAGAAAAGGGAACACTTGTACACTGCTGGTGGGAATGTAAATTAGTTCAGTTCCTGTGGAAAGCATTTGGAGATTTCCCAAAGAACTTAGAACTAACATTTGACCCAGCAATTCCATTACTGGGTATATACCCAAAAGAAAATAAATTGTTCTCCAAAAAGACATATGGAAGGATATCTTTGTGCATTGTTGACAATTGTGAATAAAGCTGCTATTCATATTTATGTGCAGGTTTTTGTATGGATGTTAGTTATCAATTCATTTGAATAAATACTAGGAGCACAATTCTGAATTGTATGGTGCTCCTAGATAATTGTATGTTATCTTTGTAAGACACTGCCACACTGTCTTCCAAACTAGCTGTACCATGTTGCATTCTGACTAGCAACGAATGAGAGTTCTTGTTTCTCCGCATTCTCATCAACATTTTGTGGTGTCAGTATTTTGGATTTTAGCATTCCTGATAGGTGTATAGTAGTATCTGACTGTTGTTTTAATTTGCAATTCCCTGATGACATATGATGATGGGCATCTTTTAATATGCTCATTTGCTATCTGTATGCCTTCTTTGATAAGAAGTCTGTTCAGATCACTTTTTAATTGAGTTGTTTTCATGTGATTGGGTTTCAAGAGCCATTTATATTGTTTAGATATGTGTCTTTTATCAGATTTATGTTTTGCAAATATTTTCCCCAGTCTGTGGTTTGTCTTTTCATTCTCTTGACGGTGTCTTTCACCATTAATATTCAAAAAATGAATCTAGACATAGACCTTTCTTTTTTCATAAAAATTAACTCAAAATGGTGAAAGACACCATTAAGAGAATGAAAAAACAGAAGTTTTAAATTTTAATGAAATCTAACTTTTATATTTTTTCTTTCATGGATTGTACTCTTGATATATTATTTGAAAACCCTTTTCCACACCCAAGAGCAACTAGATTTTCCTCTGTTATCTTCTGGAAGTTTTACACTTTTGCATTTTACATTTAGGTATATAATCCATTTTGAGTTAATGTTTATGAAAAAGGTAAGGTCTATGTCTGGATTCATTTTTCTGCATGTAGATTTGGTGGTTAATTTTATGTGTCAATTTGACTGGGCTAAGAAATGCACAGACAGCAGGTAAAACGTGATTTCTGAGTGTGTCTGAGAGGGCATTTCCAGAAGAGACTGGCATTTGAATTGGTAGACTAAGTAAAGAAGATTGCCTGGGTGGGCATCATTCAATCCATGGAGGGCATGAATAGAACAAAATGGTAGAATAAGGGTGAATTCACTGTCTCTTCTTGAGCTGAGGCATCCATCTTCTCCTGCCCTTGGACATAGGAGCTCCTGGTCCTCAGGGCTTTGGACACTGAGGCTTATACCAGCAGGCCTCCCAGTTATCAGGCCTTCAGATTTAGGCCTCCATAATTGTGTGAGTCCATTCCCATAATGGATCCCCACATATACATATACATATACATATACATATACATATACATATACATATACATATACATATGCATATACATATCCTATTGGGTTCTGTTTCTCTGGAGAACCCTAATACTGTGGGCATACAGTTGTTCAGCTCCACCTGTTAAAAAGACTTATTTTTTCACTACTGAATTGCCTTTGCCCCTTTGTCAAAGATCAGCTGACTGTATTATGTGGGTAAATTTCTGGGCTATCTATTCTCTTCTATTCACCTATTTGTCTGTTCTTTCACCAACACCATACTTTCTTGATCACTGAAGCTTTAAAATAAGTTTTGAAGTCAGGTAGTATCAGTACTACGATTCTGTTCTTCTCTTTCAATATCACGTTGGCGTATTCTGGGTCCTTTGTCTGTCCATATAAACTTTAGAATCAGTTTAATATCCACAAAGTAACTTGCTGGGATTTTGACTGGGATTGCATTGAATCTATAGATCAAGTTGGGAAGAAATGACATCTTAACAATATTGAGCCTTCCTGTTCATAAACAGAATAGAATATTTCTCCATTTATTTAGATCTTTGATTTTTTGCATAAGAGGTTTATGGTTTTCCTCATATAGATCTTATATATATTTTGTTAAATTTATATCTAAATCTTTTCCTTTTCGGTGCTAATGTAAATGATGTTGTATTTTTAATTTTGAATTCCAGTTGTTCATTGTTGGCATATAGGAAAGCATTTGACTTTTGTATTTTTTTAATTTTATATCTTTTTGTTAACTTTTATATATTAATCTTGTCACCTAAAACATTGCTAAAAATCACTTAGTTCCAGGAAGGGTTTTGCTGCTATTGTTGATTCTTCGGGATTTTCTACATGAACAATTATGCCATCTGTGAACAAAGAGAGTTTTCTTTCTTCCTTCCCAGTCTGTACACTTTTTATTCCCTTTTATCATATTACTGCATTAGCTAAGACATCCAGTAGGATGTGGCATAGGAGTGATGACACGGGACATTTTGTGTTGTTCCCAGTCTTAAGGGGAAAACACCTAGTTTCTCACCACTAAAGTATGATGTTGGCTGTAGGTTTTCTGTAGATATTCTGTATCAAGTTGAGAAAGTTCTCTATGCCTAGTTTGCTGCTTTCTGTTTGTTTTGTTTTGTGTTTAACTTATCTTTTAAAAAAGAAAGACCTAGGAAAGGTTTAGAGCCAAATAATAGAAGACCCTGAATGCCAGTTTCAGAAATTTAAACTTTATCCTATGAACAATAAGAAGCAATAGAATATTTTTGAGCAAAGACGGGATATGACAGGGATATACAACTCTCTGCTGACAGCCCTTAAACCATCCCATAATACAAGAATCTAGTTTCTATTTGAAGACATCCAGAAAGGTAAATTCCTCCAAGTGCTTTAATAACCCATTCTGATGACAAACAAATCTCACTCCCTATTGACCTTTCCTTATAGCAAACTTGAATCCCTTATAGGTCCCAGGAAAGATGCAGAACATTCTTCAGTGTTGATGAACTGCTTCAAAGGCAGGACTCCCAAACCCGGTATTACTCTACTGGCTCCCAACCCAGAAGAGAAAGCTGTTTCTCTGTTTCTCTTTGGTTCAGCGCAGTCACAGGCACCCAGTGGGCCTGACAAGTTTACAAAACAATGTACAGTCAAAATGCAGTGACCACACCTGAATCAGCAGGGCTGACACATTCACTTGCATCACAGCTTCTAAAGGAGAGAGTTGCTATTGTCAAGAGCTCTGTGACAATGACACCTGAGTGAACGTTTGGCTATCTCCTGGGCCAATCTACAGAGAATGCCCTGTGGCCCTGTTCTTATGGCCTCGCCTTCTTTGCCTCTTCTTTACTCCTCTTCCTGTCATCCTGCTCTTCTCTCTCCTTTCTGTCTTCTGCCCAACACAACCAATTCTCAGGAGGACACTGGAGCGTATTTTGGGTTCTGAGCAAATTCTCTACAAGAGCACAGGGACCACCTTGGGAAGGAAAGCCACTCCTAGATAGGATTCCAAAATGGCTTTGTTTGGATTTCCTTGTGTGTGGAAGGTGGAAGACAAGGGCAATCAATGGAGGCCCAGAGAGCAAAAACAAGGAAATGATTTGCCAACTGAGGCTAATAGATCTCTGAGTTCCCAAAGCTCAAAGGTGCACAAACTATACCAGCATCCGGTTCTCCCCACCCCTCAGCTCCCTGTTGCCCACTAGAAGACGTCTTTCCCCCAGAGGTTACACCATGAAATTCAATCTAACCTCATTTTCGTTTAAAAACCTATTCTGGCCAGGCATGGTGGCTCATGCCTGTAATCCCAGCACTTTGGGAGGCCAAGGTGGACGGATCACCGGAGGTCAGGAGTTTGAGACCAACCTAGCCAACATGGTGAAACCCCGTCTCTACTAAAAATACAAAAATTAGCCAGGCGTGGTTGTGGGGTGCCCGTAATCCCAGCTACTCAGGAGGCTGAGGCAGTAGAATCACTTGAACCTGGGAGGCGGAAGTTGTAGTGAGCCGAGATCGTGCCATTGCACTCCGGCCTGGGCAACAACAGCAAAACTCCATCTCAAAAAAAATCCCCACTTCCTCCTTCCCCCTATTGCCAAAATACAAACAAATATGATTGAATCTAGGCCTTTCACCTTGGGACAGGCTGGGGTGTGGGGCCAGGGTTTGGGCCTCTGGTTTTTCCCACTATTATCAGCCCAACCATCTATCCAGTGGACCTGCATCGGAAGGGACAATGTGAGACATCAGAGAAAGGAGACAATTTTTAACCTGAGGAAGACTGTCATGCCCTGGGCAAAGCTGTTGGTGAATTTCTGGCTTTGTTGAGAGGAAATTCAGTTTTTTTTAAGAATAAGTGCCTCTAAGGTTCTTCAGAGGTACGTGTGAGAATAAGCAGGGTTCCTGCCTGACTGCTTATTTATTCATTTCTTAATTCCTCCATGGATCCATTCATGCTTTCAACAAATATTTATTAAACAACTATGATATGCCAGTTATAGTTCTAGCCATTGCGGACAGGACATAGACAAGGTCTTTGCTCTCATGAAACTTATCTTTTAGTGTAGGAAGACAGATAGGAAACAAGAATTCTAGGACATTTAAACTCAAATTGTGGCACTCACACCAGCAGTGGCTACACCAAGTGGGAGCTGGTTGGAAATACAGACTCTCATGGGCCACCTAGACCTACCAAATCAGAATCTCTTTTAACCAGATCCCCAAGTGACTCATATGCACATTAAAGTTTGAGAAACACTGATCCAGGATGGAATTTCTCAACAATGGCACTATTGACATCTAAGATCAGATAATTCTTTACTTCCTTGGTGCAGGGGCAGGGTGAGGGGTTCTGTGCATTGTAGGATGTTTAGTAGCCTCCTTGGCTTCTAACTACAAGATGCTGGCAGTACCTTCCCCCTAGATGTGACAACCAAAAATTCCTATGGATATTGATAAATGTCCCCTGGGGGGCAAATTCTCACTCTTGTCACTAGTTAAGAAACATTGGTCTAGGAGAACCTTGGTGAAATCCCCTTAACGTCAAGGCTTTTTTTCCCCTTTTCTCTTAGGAAAAAACAATGTAACAAACTTAGCTGTTAACTATTTTATCCAACTAAGTACAACCAAGATCATGTTCACTTTTTTCAAAAGATAAGGTACAGCAACTAATAGAACAAACAGAACATCATTTGGAAAAAATGAAGTTTGCACAATTCCCATGAGAAAACTTTCACACAAAAGTCACTCAAGTTTGTGGTTTAATATTACTACTAAGGATAAAGAGACTTAGTATTAAATATGCATATATGAGGCCAAGGACTTATGATTGGATGTCATCACTACCAATTATATTTGCACTAGGTACAGTCATACAAAGGTCTAGAATATCTCCCCTTTTTGAAAGAGCTGGCCAATTAGACATAATGCCCCACGTCCACCCTCAAATACTGGAAGTAGGGCAGGGAGAAGTTTGTGAAAAACAAATAAATCACATAAGCAGAGTCTGAAGCCAATGAGGTGATATCAAAACATTGTGCAATTTTGACTGGAATGGAGGGGAAAAGCCAACAGAATAACTCTGGTCTCTCAGTCTCTTGGTGTTGGGAAATTTATAGTTCATTGTTAATTTTTAATTAATTTCTTAAAAAAATAGGCCCAGCCATTCAAAACCAGCCTGGCCAACATGGCAAAACCCCGTCTCTACTAAAAATACAAAAACTAGCCAGGCGTGGTACCTGTAATCCCAGCTACTCGGAAGGCTGAGGCAGGAGAATCCTTTGAACCCGGGAAGCGGAAGTTGTAGTGAACCGAGATTGCACCACTGTACTCCAGCCTGGGTGACAGAGTGAGACTCCATCTCAAAAAAAAAAAGGCCCAGCCAAGGAAATAGTGCCTCCTGATTTTAGCAAGTGCCTGTGACAAGTTAACACACAAAATAATTTCAGCCAGTGGTAAAATAACCCAGGACAACGTGATAGAGAGCTCAGGCTCAGTTTGAGGGGGCGAGAACAGTGGTTCCTATTGGGAAGTGCAGAGCTGAGCTGAGCAGAAGAATCAAGGCTATGGCAGGGAGTGCATGTGTGAGGTGTGTGAGGTCATCAGCCCAGTCCTGCCCTCAAGGACATCTGGTTTCTTGGCTCTAATTCCCAGAAGAAACAGCTTATCTTAAAGACATCTGGTGGCTTGCCAGAATTATTCACAGCCAGTGAATGGTAGAGTGCAGAAATGGAATCCAGTTCTCTGGGGTGCTGGAGGACAGCACACTTTCTACAGCACCAAATACCCCTGGTTTAATTTCCCACTGCTGGTCTAACAAATTACCACTAATTACAACTCAAGTTTATTATCTTACAGTTCTAGAGGTCAGAAGTCTGAAATGGGTCTCACAGATGGAGAATCAAGGTGCTGGCAGGGCCACGTTCCCTCTCGGGGCTGCAGGGGAGAATCCCTTTCCTTGCCTTTTCCAGCTTCTAGATGCCTCCTGTGTTCCTGGGTTCCGGGCCTCTTCCTCCATCTTCAAAGCCAGCAGCATGGCATCTTCAAATCTCTCTCACTGACTCTGACCCCTTCTCCTTTTGCCACATCTCCTTCTTCTGAGTCCGATCCTCCTGCCTCCCTCCTTATGAGAACCACTGGGCCTACCTGAATAATCCAGGTAATCTCTCCAGCCCCAAATCCTGAACTTTAATCATGTCTGCGAAATCCTTTTGACTGCGTCAAGTAACATACTATCTGTTTCCAGAAAATAAAATATGGACATCTCTGAAGGCCATTATTCAGCTTATCACAACCCTCTTAGGAATGACAGTCAGACCGAGGATCTCTAACAAGCATGAAAACAAAAAAATTTTTAAATCGCCAACAGAAGAGGGGAAGAAGAGAACAGGAATAAAAGGAATCTCTATAGACTCAGGTTCCAAGTCAGCCTGGGAGACAGAAGAGCAAAGTGTTGTCCAGGTCTCACATTTGGCTTGAACAGCTCATAAAAAATACCAGTATATAGGGCCCAATCTCTAGAGACTCTCCTTCAATTAGTCTGAGTGGACCCAGGCGTCATTTTTTTAAGACCTCAGATTCTAGAATCAGACTACTCTAATACAAAGACCACTGTGCGCTTGACATTGGGCATGTTATTTAACTTTGCCTCAATTTCTCCTATAAAATGAGAATGACAATATCAATAAAACTACCTTATAAAGCTGAGGATAAGCAGACATAATACAAGTAAAGTTCTTGCCACACAGTAGGCACTGCCTCATGTCATAGGTTTGTTTCTCCTTCAAATGCCTCAAAGCTCTCCAGAGGGGTGTCTTCTTCCTCAGGCAGGAACCCAAAGGGATTTCTGTGTGTCTCAGTGTGAAGGGTGGGGCTGGGAGGCACGCTGAGCTCAGGCTCCCCTGCCCTGCCTGGTTGTGATGGGTTCCAGAAGTGCTCACCCCAGTGTGCCAAGGGAAGGGCAAAGTTGCAGCCTTCTCATGGGAGTGCACAAAAACAGGAGTGTGTAGGAAGAAACAATCAGAAAGGCTGGAGCTGGGGGTGGAAAAGGTGTGGTTTGCTGTGCTGTGCAGACGTGAGGAATGCTAAGAGCCATCTGATAGTGATCAAAGCTTAGCTGTCTACTAGAGCCATGATTCTCAGCCTGGATGCCTATGCAAAACATCTGGGAGAACCATAAAAAATATGCACGGTATCTGATCCCAACCCAGAACCTATTAAATCAGAGTCTCTTGGGGTAAGGCCTGGGAATCTTTTTTTTTTCTTTTGTAAGATCTCCAGATTATTCTAGTCAACTGAAATTGAAACCGTGGGTCCCCTATCTTAGAGCTGTGCCTAAGCTTGGTTGACCTCGCCAACTGCATCACTAAGTGAAGGAAGGGAGGGGAGAGAGAGGCCAGTAATGACTGGGCTCCTATCATGTACCAAGACATTTTACATGCACCCATTAATTTAATCATCATAATTATTATCCCCACTTTAAAGATAATGAGAAAGAGCTGCATTTCATAGGGATTATAATGCAACTCACAATAATGTTGTCACGGAACCAAGACTGAGCCCCAAGTCTATGTCCAAAAAGGAACAAAGGAAGAAAAATGGCATTTATCAAATACCCATCTCTCTAGGAGCTGCATAGCATCCTCTTGATTCCATGAGGTACTATTTTTCTCCCCATTTAACATTTGACAAGAGAGAGACTTAGAAAGGCTGAAAAACTTGCCCAGGTCAAACAGCTTACAAATGGCAAAGCTGGGATCTTAATTCAGGCCTGTCAATCTCTAAACTCCCATCTTCTCTTTCATCATTTCCACCCATCTCCATGCCTCAAAAACTCATCGTAACAACTATAACAACCGTAACAAGAACAATGAACAATTATCAAATGCTGGCTATGTATCAAACACTGTACTGACAGGTTTCTATGTATTATCCTAGGAAAATAAAGCGATCATGGCATAAAGACAAAGCAGTTGGTTGTTTAGACTCAGGTTACTCAACAAATGGCATATGGGCCAGCCGCATCACTTGAGAGAGTCAGAGCTCAGAATCTGCATTTTTAAAAGATCCCTTAAGTACATTAAAGCTGGAAAAGCCTGCTGTAGATGACTGTTGTTCTGGTTTTTATCTTTCCAAAAAGTTGTTATAGTAATGTGTAGGTACAGCCTAAGACTCTCCAGTTATCAGGCCTTACAAGGAACCAGCCAAAGATGCAGAAAGAGCCAAGTGCTTCTGTTCTCTGGTTTAACATGATGTCGGGGAGAGCAGGAGGCAACAAAATACCTTTTCATAAATACAGCTCTTTTTCTCTGAGTGTTCCAGGGTGTTGATCTGTAGGCACACACCATTTGACTCCAAGTACTCTGAGCAGAGATCACTCCTTAACAGGACAAATTATGCTGAATGTGAGACTTGCTAATAGTCCTATGAAAGCAAGAATGGGATAAAGCAGCACTTCTCAAACTTGAGTAATGTGAAGATCTTCAAAAAAGGAAAAAAATTATTTTTTCAGAGTCAGTATGTTGGCCCAAATCACTTCTATTATAAACTTTCTTAAATAGTAGAAGTATTTACATGGATAACTGTAAAAATGAAACAAATTTACAAATTAAGCAAAACTACAAACCTAGCAAAAATCAAATAAACGAATGCATCTCAAATATAACAAAAAATGATTTTTGCTAAAATAAATTGCCAGCATCATTATGGTACTGGCAGCTACAAAGCATCATCTTTTTGGTACAGAATATGTAATTACTGTATGCCCCAAATTGGGGCATAAATCTCTATTCAATTCTCTATTCAAGCTAATAATTACTGAAAAGTTATTTGGCATATTAAGCCCATCTTCTCTCTTCCTTAACCCTTGATAATTAAAGCAGTGCTGCTTACTACCATCATGATAGCAATTCAATTGCTCTAGTTGATTCTCTATTCAAGCTAATAGGCACTGAAAAGTGACTTGGCATATTAAGCCCATCTTCTTTCTTCCTTAACCCTTGATAATTAAAGCAGTGCTGCTTGCTATCCACATGATCCTAAATACAAATGCAAACTCCAGCTCTGAGTTCATTGATTTAACTTCAATAGATGATCATCTAGGTGATCCAGATATACTTATAATGTTTCTCAATCATTATTGAGATAAAAATGCTGTTATATTATTATAATAGAAAGCTTGCAGACCATGCACACACACACACACACACACACATACACTCACGCAGACACACACAAAAGAACATGTCAGCACATTTCCAGGAGTTTATCAGTCCCAATTTGGGAAACGCTGAGATAAATAATTAGGAAAAACTATAATGAAATAATTAATGAGGGAAAATTACTCTTTACAGAAATATTTCAATGCATAAATGCAAGAAGAAATGATCGAATTTAGAATTTTACATACCCTAATAAATTAATAGAGTCAAACAATGTTAATCAAAGGCTGCTGACATCTGAAAGAGAGACAACTCAACAAGATACACCCAATGTATTTTTGCAGAAAAAAAAAAGCCTGGGTGTGATGCAAACTATTTATATAATTACTAATTTATGGGACATACAGGGACAAAGGAACATTTAAATTATATCATGGGAATGCAATCAGTAAAATCCAGATGATGCAAAATTCTACAGGACAAAATAGTTTCTGCAACAGATGAACTTAAAGAAAAACAAAAAAAGAGATAAAGAACAAATCCACAGATCAAAAGAGACTTCTGAGTCGTATCTGTAATTGCAAAGTATGGGCTTTATCTGGATCCTAATTCAAACAAAAATAATTCAGGATGTTTAATTTCATATGGGTCCTAATAGTATTCCATATACATTTTTTAAAGAATCTTTATTTTATAAAGATATATACTAAAATATTATGGATCAAATAATGTGATAAGTTGGATTAGCTTCAAAATTGTGATGGTTAATTTTATGTGTCGATTTGGTTAAAACATAACTCAGCTTTTGGTCAAAAACCAGTCTAGATGTTACAGTGAATATATTTTTAGATATTATTAACATTTAAATCAGTAGACTTTGAGTAAAGCAGATTACCCTCTATACCGGTGAATGGAGGCTGGAGGGGCAGGAGTCATTCAATCAGTCGAAGGTCTTAAAAGACTGAGGTCTTCTCTAGGATGAATGAATTCTCCCTCGAAACTGCCTTTGGTTTTGCGATTGCAACATCAACTACCCCCTGGGTCCCCAGCTCCAGGCCAGCAGATTTCAGACTTGCCAGCCCCTGAAAATTGTGTGAGACAATTCCTAAATCTCCCTCTCCACATCCCACACGCAACCTTTTGGTTATGTCTCTCTAGAGAACCCTAACTTATACAAATATTATCTGGGAGACAGGAGAAATAGATGGAAGAATAGATAAAACAAAGTTGGCATGAGTTAGTAATTGTTGTTGAAATGGGGTAATCAGTATGTTATACTATTCTATTTTTATATATACTTGAAATTTTCCATTTAAAAAGTTGGGAAGGATAAAAAGAGATGGAAGAGCCAAGGAGCAGAGACACGGTCTTTCTGTACAGGGTCTGTACACGTAAACATGTTGTTCTGATAGAACAAAATATCAGAAATCAAGGTTGGCCTAGCATGGTGGCTCACGCCCATAACCCCCAGCACTTTGGGAGGCCGAGGCATGTGGATCACTTGAGCTCAGGAGTTTGAGACCAGCCTGGGCAACATAATGAAACCCCATATGTACAAAAAAATACAAAAGTTAGGCATAATGGCACGTGCCTGTAGTCCCAGCTACTCAGGAGGCTGAGGTGGGAGAATCTCTTGAGCCTGGGAGGCAAAGGTTGCAATGAGCTAGATCACTCCACTGCACTCCATCCTGGGTGACAGAGTGAGATCCTACCACAAAAATAAAAGTAAAAATAAAGGCTGGCCTGAGAAATCTGAGGTTTTGACTCCAAGACTCACAAGGGAGCAGTTACAACCCAAAGGTCTAGTCTTGGAGGTGATTCTTCTCTTGATCTTGAACTTCCAGTCTGATTTAGGCTGTTCCCACTATGCCCCCACAGCGCTTGCACATCCCCTCGCTGCAGCATGGCCTCCCACACTATGCTGAGATGACCTCTTTGAGTCTCCATCTCTTCCCGCTACCCAGGAGCTGCTTATTTATTCAAGCACCAAGCTTGCACTTTAAAATGTTAAATGACTGAATCAAGGCTATGCTGAGTGTGGGACTAGCTAATGCCCAGTGAAAGAAAGAATGAGGTAAAGCAGTGTTTCTCAAACTCATATGCTACTGCCTTCTAGCCCCTGTTTTTTTTCTGTTAATTGTTAAAGCCTACAACTAATTGCTTCATTTTTAATTTCTTCATGTTCTCTGACTTTAAATCCCCCCGCACAACCAAACATTTGAGGTCTTACGGGGGAAAGGAGTGTTTGTGTGGAAACAATGGCATTCACCACCATACAACTTTATAAAATGAACCTTCAAAATTCTTGTCCTTGGTAGGAGAGAAAAGCCCATCCAACAAATAGGAGCTTCACTTGCAGTGCTTTCTTTCCAATCTCCTATAAAACAGAAACTAGCTGACCCTTAAGGCCTCATATGAAAGTCATTTTTTTACATTGCTCTGCCCTTATGGAAACAGAATTTTTAATGTGAATGTTCATTAAAATAAGCTGTTTCTTTGGCTCTGTCATAGTGTTCTGCATGCTTTTGGAATAAATTCATTGATTCTACAATCAGAATTTAAAATCCTAGGATACTTCATTTATAAATTAAATAAATGATTTAAAAAACAGCACAATGCCAGCTTTTCTTTTAAACTTAGCTTATAGAGGGAGAAGGAAACTGCGTTTAAAAAAAAGAGACAGAGCTGAGCAGCTAAATTCCAATCTCCTTTAAATTCAAATTTAGACAAGAAAAGGTGGAGAGTTTCTAGTCTGCCATGCTTCTTGGAAAATGTTCTGACTCCTGTACAGAAAAAAACAAGGGGTCCAAGTGAGCTGAAGTCTCCTTCCATCCTGCCTCCTCCTCTGTCCCTTGATTTCACCCTTAAAGTCATTACTTCAGCCCCAAGAAATCCCCACCTTCGATTCTGCCCTCACTTCACAGAAGGTCAGGTATACAAATTCATGACAAAACCTCAAAGTAAATGAAAATGAACCAAGAGAATAAATCAACAACTTCCTCCTGGGCTGCCACTGCCCAAGTTGGGTTGCACACCCCTGAGGGAGAACAAGGATCCCTGAGAAAACCAAATATAGAGCCTTACAGCCTTAGAGATGCGAAAGATTCCCAGAAAATGCATCAGTAATCTATGTTGACAGTCATGCTGGAATACAACCCATGTTTTTAGTTCCTGTCCTTCAACCCTTGGCACCACTGTGGACACCTGAAGGTAGAGTGACCACACTTAGCAACAACAAAAGTGTAGAACACCCAGTGAAATTTAAATTTCACATAAACAACAGGTAGTTTTTGAGCACAAGTATGTTCCATATAGTGCACGTGTTGTTTATTCAAAATTCAAATTTCACTAAGCATTCTGCATTTTATGTGGTGATCCGTGAAGGGATTTCCACTGGGTAATGAACACTGCAACAGCTCAGGGTGAAGATTTCTCAAGCGACACCAGTCTTATCTGGTGTCCTGAGTTGTCTTGGTTGTGACTTCCGGATATTTTCAAATCTCTATTTGAACATCCTATGCTTTTCTGAATTACACCCGGGCTATTCCTGAACCAAAAGTGGTCCTGTGCCTCATTAATACAATTAGAAATTTGGTCTAAAATGTTAGTGGTTCCATCAGGTGAACTGAAGATTCCTCGGCCAAAGTTGCATTGCAAGAGGTCATCATGAACTGGTATATCTTTCTTCTCAATCAACAGATACTAAAACACCCACAATAAAATTGCAGGACAGGATGGAGAGAGATCTGGAAATCTTCAGATGTTAAAAATAGGTCTATTTCATATTTCATAAGGTTGGAACCCTTGGTCAAGGACAGTTTCCAATGTTTCTCCCAACCTCGTCACAATTCCCAGCATTCTGTAACCACAGTCACTGAATCATTAGTTTTTTACTGGTTCTGAGCAAATAGAAAAAAAGGCCAAAGTCTTGGGCCCAAAGTAAGAAGGACTACCATGAGGGTAGCTGAGAATGATGGCACTATATTCACCTTGTTCCTTTGAATAGATTTTTAAAATATAGTATACAAGACATTTGAACTCTTGTTGGAGTTTTGTTTCTTTTCTTGTCATCAAATACTGCAGTAATCTATAGACATTTCAGTCACCATAAGGGAGTTTTTGAAATACTTTTTTATTGACCCTCATTTATTCTCACTTTACAAATATCTATTGTGCACTAACTCTGGACCAGGTGTCATAGTCCTCTCTTGTTGACTAACTGCTACACACTACATCTTCCAAAGAGATCAATAGAAAGAAAGGCGGTCTCTTGCTCAGTCATTCCTGATGTAGGTGGTGTCCCAAAAAGCATATATATTATAATTTTAAATTACATTTATGTATTTTAAATACCTATTTTAAAATACTGACATAAATAGAGGATATGAGATTTTTACGTCTTCATCCAAAAAATTCAGAAACTTGATTATAGCCACATGGACTCACTTTGTGCCTGTGACTGCAAATATAAAAGCCAACCTTGAACCAGATTCTTCCTTCCACTTAAAGCTTCCTAATTTGCAAAGGACCTTGCTTAATTACCTAGGGGACTCTAAGACAGTCTGTTCTTTGTAGCTTAATTTGTTGGAGTTGTGACCAGTCTGTTGCAATCTAAAACTAATGGATTTCGAAAGAGAAAAGAAAATCTAGAATTTCTTTGGCAGATAATATTTTTTCCATCTAAAATAACAAAGTTCTTTACGGCTAACTTGCCTTAAGTCTATCTGCAGTACTATCTAAAGAACCCAACCCCAAGGGGTACAAATTACTTTTAGCCTCATGGTGTCAACTGATGAGAAAACTAAGGCTTAGAAAAGATAAATGACTTCTTGAAAAGGTTCCCACAGCTAGTTTAATTGCAGAGCTGGGATTTGAAGCTAGTTTGATGGATGCCAGAACCTGAGCTCTTGTTAATATTCTTTCTTCCCTGAGAGGTAGTGGCCCTTAGCATTTAAAGAATGATGACTCAAGTATGCCTGGCCCAGAAGAAAATGCAAGGCAAGAGTAGAAATATGGGAAGATGGCTGAAGATGAGACTTTAAGCGCTCCTCAAGCTAAAGAGGCTGGCAGTAGAACATGCTTCTCTGCAAACGGTGTCATTGCCCATAGAAGGAAAAGGTAAAGGTGAAAAGTGAGAGACGTCCAGAAGCTCCCAGTACACAGCTCCTCTGCCAGCAGCAGGGTGCTATCAGGGAAGTTACACGGGCTAAATGGTATTTCAGGAAGATTAATTTGGCAGCGTCACACAGAGTATATGAAAGGGAGAAAGAGGCTGGAGGCAAGGAAACTAGTTAAGTGGCTGCTGCAGACGCTCATTTCCCAGATGGTGAGTCTGAGTCAGAGCCGCGGGAGAGAACAAGGAATCAAGGAACAAATGTGAGTGTTATTCACTACCCACCATGAAGGAAGAACAGACCAGCCCCGGGACCTCCAAGGGCAGGACTGTGGTCAGTGACGCTTCTGAGGCAGAGAGAAGAAAGGAAGGAAAAGTGCTTCCAGAGCCAGTACTACTTGTCGCATCCCTGCAGCCTAGAGCACGTGCCTGTCTGCCTGTCTCCCCGTACCACAAGCTCTGAAAAGTCAGGGGACCCTTCATGGGTCTGTTTCTCCCCATTGCTGACCACAAGTGTTTGGGAATCTCAAGAAATACTCCCCGGAAGGCTGTTTCCTCTACCTGGAATGCTCTGTCTCCACTTTTGGCTGGAAACTCTGTGGGAAGAGCCTCCCTCAAGGCACAGCACAAATGTGTCTTCCTCAGCGAGGCCTTCCATGGGCCAGCTGAATGAAGTTAGGTCTTCTCATTTTCCTTTCCATAGAAACTTGTCTTCACAGTATGCATCACAATGTGTAATTCTGTATTTGTTGTTTTTTACATTTATTTTTAAAATATCTTTCTGTTGCTGTTGTTGCTTTTCTACCTTCCCCCCATCAGACATAAGCTCCACAAAGTGATGCCCAACAGAAACACAGTGCAAGACACATATGTAATTTTAATTTTTCAGTAGCCACATTTTTAAAAGTAAAAAGAAACCAGTGAAATTAAGCTTAATAATATATTTTATTTAACCAAATATAGCCAAAATGTTGTCATTTAAATATGTGCTCAATAGAAAAAAATTATTAATGAGATAGTTGGCATTCCATTTTTTTCTCTTTTTCTTTTTTTTTTTAGAGACAAGATCTTGCTTTGTTGCCCAGGTTGGAGTGCAGTGGCTCAGTCATAGCTCACTGCAGTCTCAAACTCCTGGACTCAAGGTATCCTCCTGCCTCAGTCTCCCAAATAGCTAGGACTACAGGCACACATTGCCACACCCGGCTAATTTCTTTATTTTTTTAAAGACAAGGTCTCACTATGTTGCCCAGACTTGTCTCCAACTCCTGGCCACAGCGATCCTCCTGCTTCTGCCTCCCAAAGTGCTGGGATTACAGGTGTGAGCCACCATGCCTGGCCTTTTTTTCTTTTTGTACTAAGTCAACATTTCCAGACTTGTGTGGAAATTAAGACCACGTACTAGGAATTTAAAAGCAAGACTGCCATTTATAAAAATGTCATTGCAGGAAGGAAGGTGAGCTTACTGGTCAGCAATTGAAGACCACCTCAGAAACCCATCAAAGACTGGCTTTGTATAGGAAAAGCCTCCACAGACTCAAAATGCCTCTAGTCTCCTGCCCATAGGAAAGCATGCCCTGGAAATGGTGTGGGGACAAGGTGGAGTGTTAACTACCCCAACTTCTGTGTGTATTTCACACTTACAACACATCTCAATTGGGACTAGCTACATTTCAGTTGTTCAATAGCCACATGTGGCTCGTGGCTACGATATTGGACAATGTAAAACTTGCAGGATGCCTGACAAATATTACTTACCTAATAAAGAGCTGATGTATGAAGGCAGGGGAAAGGGAAAAGAGAAGGAAAAGAGGAAGAGAAAAAAGATAGATGGGAAGGAAAAAGAAATTAACATCTGTTGAGTAGTTACTATGTTAGATTGTTTCATACAACAATAAATTATGTCATTTAATTATCATATCAACCCTGGTAAGAGAGGTATTATGAGAACCACGTTTATAAATGAGGACACTGGTTTGGAGATGTCATGGCACTTGCCCAAGATCATGCTGTCTTTTGAATGAAAGAAGCAGGATAGAGAAGGCAGTCTCCCCCACCATCCTCCCGCACTCACAGAAGCCACACATAACAAGTCTCTTCAAGCCAGCTTGCCATCTAGATTTCTTTCTCCTCCAGTGGAAACTTTCCAGGGTTTCTATGAGTGAATCCCACAGACATTCTCCTTCCAAAAGTATGATCTGACCATTGCAGGCTAATGTAGAGGTCTCCTCTCCCTCCTTAAGTGATCCTTATTTCATTAGCTACTGTTGCCCATTAGAATTCTACTATGACCAAACAAAATGGTGGCACTTGAAGTTCCGCTCTCTAGCTCTACGCAGTTCCCTTCCTTCCTTCATTCAATTAGCACACATCCCAGATAACTCTGTTCAGAAAGGAATAAGAAGGAGAAAGAGAAGAAAGAAAAAGAAGAAGGAGGAGGAGGAGAAGGAGAAGGAGGAGAAAGGAGGGGGAGGATGAAGAAGAGAAGGAGGAGGAGGAGGAAGAGGAGAAAAGATTCAAGCTAAAAGTTATCTCATCTCAGCCAGGGAACCTCCTCTGACCACTCTCCAAGTGCAAGAATC
Organism: Gorilla gorilla gorilla; assembly: GCF_029281585.2. NCBI lineage: Eukaryota > Metazoa > Chordata > Mammalia > Primates > Hominidae > Gorilla > Gorilla gorilla. The sequence goes on along the minus strand of NC_086017.1, from coordinate 111,351,583 downwards.
TTCCCCTCTTCTGTGTTCCCACAGAACCCAATGGAATTTCTCATGCATATCATCATTGTTTACTTCTTGGATCTCCCTCACTCCACTGTGAGCTCCTGAAAGGCAGAGACTATGACTTTAATCTTTATATTCCCAGTACCCAGCATTTATTGAATAGGGTTGTTAAACGAGTAAATAAATGAATGAATGGATGGATGAGCCTATAGCTCTGTTTAAATGTAAGAACCACCACCTGGTACCACACAGTCATAAGGGCTAAAAGAGGACTAGTATGTACTCTTGCAGTAGCTGAATTCCACCCAGACCAGTTATCCAGGTGTGGTTCACGGCAACACAAACAGACAACATCAGCAGAACGTCTATGACACCTGCAACCATTGCATAAGAAGTGATGTTCTAAGCGATGCAGAAGATGTAGCAAAGCTGGGAGGTCAGGAACCTGTGGAAGTCATGTGAAATAACCCCAGAATATGGTAGGATGGAAAGAAGCAGTGCTAAGCATTAGAGTTTGGCCACAGAGCCAAGGATCCTGGTCATGATGGCCTGGAGGGGACAGGGGACATGCAGTGTTGGCATCCTTCTACCCTTCCTTCTAGAAGGACAGGTGGTGGCAGACTGCACCAAGCAATGGGCACAACCACAGGAACTTGGTTCTCCCAAACTTACAACATCCTGGGAATGTACATCCACCCTCTAGGATCATCTTCAAAGATGTTTATGGACGAGACACTTTGTTGCACCTTGAGATTGTGGTCTATGCTAGGTCTTGGGCCAGAACTTCTAACCTTAGCTGTAGCATACCTGTGTGCCCCCAGTGGGAACAGGTGTGCCAGAGGGAAACACAAATTTCCCTAAGCCCCAGGAACAGCCAGGTGAGGGTGAGGGGGCAAGGACTATAGTAGCCAGACCCCGATGGCCTACTGCCTAGGAATGAGCCCTCCCACCTACATAAATCATGTCATGTCCATGTATACTGTGACATGAAAAAGGTTGGGAAGCATTGATTAGACTATAGGCCAGCACCAGAGAGTTAGGACTTTTAAGAAGAACTTCATTTTGACAGGCCAAGGAGATTGAAGTCTCTCAAATGTGAGTCCGAGCCAAGGCCAGTCTATTTGCGTGGATGTTTCTGTGAATTCAGAAAGAGGATGGAACACTGGGGCCTTGCACCATTGAAAATAAATAACAAAATGCACAAGAGTAAGTGCCAGACTGTCAACAAAGGTGCAATCCAGAAAAACAAACAAATCAAGGGACTGATACTGCATCTCCCACACAGCTGTGACTCACAGGTTAAGGGCCAGAGTCAGCCCCCCAAACCACTGCCTGGCACCTCCACACCTCGCTTCCCAACAGGGTATGGTCCAGGGAAGAATTACTCCTTAGAGTAGCTTCACAGACAACCAAGGAGGGGTGGGGAAGGGATTGTTATTGTCAGTGCAGCTGGGCCCACTACCCCCACCCCCAACAGTTATTCTCCTGTTACTGTTCATCTTTGTCTTTTCAAGTATAGATTGGAACTCAATATTGGACAGAACTGGGCAGGTATATAACTGGAGGACCAAAATGCTGCCTAAGAAGGACTTGGGATGTTAGGAAAGCCTGGCTTCTACAGAACTCTTACCACCTGAAACAACAAGCAAACGTATAAAAATAAATACTCCTCATTACTACTAAGCTGGGCAGAAATATACTTCACAGTCATGGAAAGTGGCCCAGAGCCGTACTGGGGCCAGCCTAGAGGACGTGGGCAGGAGCTGAATGTGGCAAGAAGGCTCTGGCCACTTGATCAGACATCAGAACAGCCCCACCTGCCACAGCAGCTCTGGCTGACATCACTGTCTCTCTAGATCCTCAGTGGGCAGAAAAAGGCCAACACAACTGGCACAGAATGATGTGGGGTGGACAGCCCCAGGGTGTGTGTGTACGTGCTGCAGCTGGTGTGGCAATGTCATATTCCTAGCCAAGGAGAAGCCACCTCTGAGATCCATATCAGAAAGAGGAAATGAGGCTGGGCGTGGTGGCTCACACTGTAATCCCAGCACGTTGGAAGGCCCAGGCGGGCAGATCACCTGAGGTCGGGAACTCGAGACCAGCCTGACCAACATGGAGAAACCCCATCTCTACTAAAAATACAAAATTAGCCGGGCATGGTGGTGCATGCCTGTAATCCCAGCTACTTGGGAGCTGAGGCAAGAGAATCCCTTGAACCCAGGAGGCAGAGATTGCAGTGAGCCAAGATTGCACCATTGCACTCCAGCCTGGGCAACTGGAAACTCGGTCTCAAAAAAAGAAAGAAAGGGGAAATGAAAGCTAAACCCTACCATATCCCATCTCAGCTGGAGGTGCAGACATTGCCCAGACCCCATCCATTCACATTGCCTTTGGGGAACTTAGGATGTATCAGAGGGAATTTAAGCTCTACTAAATCCCAAATTAAAAGGCATCCATTGCCTTCACAGAGCTTCACGCGCTAAACTTTGCTCCTAGCTCCGAAAGGGGTTCTTTAACATTTTGAAAATTACCAGAAAGCAGATATCCCCCTTCATGAAAGCTAATGAAACATTCACTGACTCGTGATCCATCATGGGCCAAAGAAGACTGGGTGTCTTCTTGATGTGGATCCCATCCTCGTACTGCAAAGTTGCTTCCAGGTCCCAGCCTGGCTGTGACACCATGATGTGATTGACTTATTTGCTCCTCTTTGTTCTCCTACCTCCTGGACCAAGACGGAGAAAGTGAGAGGCTTTTCTTGGTGATGAGACACTCTCCTTTCACTATGTTGGGTCAGGAAATGGTGAAGGCAGAGGTTGCTGTTGTCCAAAAGCATGAAGTTAGGTTGCCAACCCGTGCCTGCCTGCTCCTCCAAGAAAGCAGGGAAAAGACTAGAAGCAGAGGCCTAGCCCTACAAGGGACTATACTTAGCTGCATAGTCAGAGGTTTGTGTGGGGCGTACAAGAGGGGCTAGAGAGGTTATGCAAAAAAAGCTCTGCAGGTAGGCACCCAATGTATAAGGCCACATGGATAACAGAGCAGAAGGTATCATTTCCAGAACCCAGCAAGGGCGGAAAAGAGGGCCTTACCAAGGTATCCTTTAACTAGCATCTACTAGCATCTTAACATAGCCCTAAGGGAAAACCCAAAAGTCATATTCTATGCTCTCAAACAATTATTTTTTTCATGGACCAAAAATGGTGAGGCCTCAGTGAATAAACAAGAGGAAGACAAGGCAACGAGCACTGCTGGTTGGTAATAACAAGAAGGCACTGTCTGCAAATTGTTTTCAGAGCTCTGCAGGGGAGCTCTTTCTCAATGAGACCTGCTCTCATCACCTTATTTAAAATTGCCTCAATACCCTACCCTCTTTTCCTGTTTTATTTTCCCTGTAACACATTCCCTTTTAATATACCCATAATTACTGACTTATTTTGTTTATTGCATTCCTCCCTCACTAGAATGAAAGCTCCATGTATACAGGATTTTTTTTCTGTTTTTCTTCACTGCTTAATCCTTAGCTGTTAGAACTGTGCCTGGCATACAGTAAGTGGTTCAGTACCTAAGTGTTGAGCGGATAAATGGATGGATAGGAAGGATGGATAAAAAGAGTGCCTGGTAGACCTAACGCTTCAGCTGCCAGATTCCTGAAGGCCCCAGAGGAAGAAAATGCTACAGAAATCAAGAGAAGCATTTAAGGCACATATCTTCAACATCAACTCTTCCTATCCACCCACAATGCTAGATCCCAACATAAAATGAAATAAAATTTCTACAGAATCATCAGCATTAGGCTAGTATTAACTTTGCCTTGATTAGCCACAACCCACAATAAGTTACTTGCACAATGTCATAAATACACGGTAGAGTCAGGTTCAAACTAGGTCTTTATGAATCAAAAGTTCTTGCTCTTTTCACATTATCACACCAAAGGTTACTGCAGAAACGCCAAACTAACCTTTGGGTGTTTAAATCCCATTTTCCCTTCTGAGTCATTGGTCATCCTTGGTCTCAGTAGATCAGGCACGTTAGAACTGTGGCAGAAGGGATAAGAACGAAGCAGCCAAAATTGAGCCTTTGTTTCTTAGGTAATGCTGAAAAGTTTCTGGAATAAAAAAATCAATAGGCTGAAACTTGACATCTTACAGTCAGTTTTACATACACACACACACACACACACACACACCTGTATGCATGTCAAAAGCAACTAGTAAGCAAACACAGTATTAAAACTTACCACACTTTTACCTCTGCCTGAGTCCCCCACGAATCATGCGTACTGAAGATGTGCCACTCAGTACCTAACAATGCTGGGAGATACTGCTTAATGCTCAAGTCAATTTCACCAGCATACACATTGCAACAGCTCCAGAAAACTCTCTTTTCTTCCTCCCACTCACATGCTTCCCCTGGGCGTTGTACTCACTGCCGGTGGCCTCCACCTCCACCCAACTTCAGAAACCTGGCCCATAGCACCCTGCAATTAATGTCATCAGACATGTAAATCTGATTGTCAACCCATGGAACATGCTCACAGCTCACCAGAAGACATTGTCCTTTACAATCAGGGAGGCACTACTGAGTCACCATTAGCAGATTTTTCTTTAACGGCTATATAGTAACTACACTCATTTATTCACATTTTTACCAAGTCTGCCTCTTGATTATTTGACCAGCCAGCTTAGGTGTTCAGTGTGTAAGCATGGAAAAGTAAAGCCTCCCACAGGGAACAGGGCCACCCATCACTTTGCTTCTCTCACCTGGGCCAACCTAAGCCTACCATCTCATGCTTATCTTAACCCACACAAGGGGAATAGACGAACACTCCAGTCTGCACCCCTCACCTGAGTCTGAACACAAATACGACTCAGGAATGAATATTCACAGTCATTAGTGCTAGTTTCAGCACTTGTACCTGCCAGTCAATAAGGCCATTTCTTGTCTCTTGCTTAAGAAATAAGGCCTGCTGGAATGAGTGTGGAGTGCACATATGAAATAAATAAGAAGGTGTATTGTCTTGTTACCATAAAACAAAATAAACCAAGATTTTAAAAATGACTTCTTTTCAAAGGACAGAAGTATCACATATTGCCAAGACCTGAATCACCCTTTTAACTACAGACTCTAAATAAGTATGCAAGTTGTACTAGAAGAAGAAAAGAGACCTCTGCAAACCTTCTGTTAAAGGAGATTAAACATTAAATCAATTAAGACAAGAGTATGGACAGCAGTTTCATACAGTGCACATGTGGATACAGAAACTTGGAAGAAAGTGAGGAAATGGGCCCTTGATTCTAATTTCTCACTCCTGTTAACACTTGAGCGACCTGAAAGCATAGAGGCAGAACCAGCTATGCAATCTGTGGGGCCCAGATGCAAAATGAATCTTTCAGCAGACTTCCAACAAAATGTTTGAGAAGACTGGCTTCCTTTTTTCTCTTTCTGCTTCTTAACTAGCCTTCCCCTTCATACTGTTCAGGGTCTCAGTGGAACTAACCAGCAGACCCTCCTAAACCCCATAACCACGCCCAATCAAAACCCACTTATCTCATGAATCAAACAGTTCCTCTAATAAGTTAATTTTAGAAACGTGGCTAATGATGGTGAATGGCTTGGAGGTGGAGGTAAGCCCAAAAGTGAGGCCTGTAAACAAGCCCATTTAAACCATAGTCTTTCCTAAAAGGATGCCACGTAAGAACAGCTTTTTCCAATCACAAGCATCACAGCCCTTTCAAGAAGAGGAAGATGCTCAGCTAATTAAGCTAACTTGCTCATCATTTTTCCAGCTGCACAGAGAACCCCAGAAACAATATTCATTCACATTTATCCTCACTTTTTTATTCACCACAGACTCAGAGTTGCCCTCCAAGAATTGTTTCCCAAATCACATCCACAGTAATAAAGAATATCAGCTTAGATGCTCAAATATTTCTTTGACAATTAAGGAAAAATATGAAAGGCTGATCTTTGGCATGGGGACAGTGAGAAAGAGGATATTTCTAAACGTCATTTGTTAACTAACACATGGAAAAGGAACTTACAGAACTTACACCCTTACATGGATGTGCCAAACCATGAAGGAAAGATGATACACTTCAAGCCTGTGGCTTTTCCTGAAAATTTACTTTTTCAGACTTTATCAAGTTCCTCATTAGGAATATTCCATTCCCATCCGGGTGCGGTGGCTTATGCCTATAATCCCAGCACTTTGGGAGGCCAAGGCGGGCAGATCACCTGAGGTCAGGAGTTCCAGACCAGCCTGGCCAAAATGGCGAAACCCTGTCTCTACTAAAAATACAAAAAATTAGTCGGGCGTGGTGGCACATGTCTGTAATCCCAGCTACTTAGGAGGCTAAGGCAGGAGAATCGCTTCAACCCAGAAGGCGGAGGTTGCAATGATCCCAGATTGTGCCACTGCACTCCAGCCTGGGTGAGAGAGAGAGACTCTGTCTTAAAAAAAAAAAAAAAGAAAAGAAGAGAAAAATTTCATTCCCACGTCTGGCAATATGCCTCATGATTCAGCACCATCAGTGATTGAGAACACATGCAAAGGAAAATTCAAAGGCTTAACCAGGCTCAATGTGAGAGCAGATGCTGTTCTCCATAAAATGCGGGCCCAGAGCTCTCTGGGAGCAGGGATGGGTGTTTTTCCAAAGATAGCCCCCATCTTTTCACTTCACAAGGACTCATCTCATGCCAGGGAGAGGATATCTCAAAGTAAAAAATCTCCTCTCAGTTGACCTCTTTCCATTCCCAACTTTTCAAAAACTATTTCCTTCAACACATTATGAAAAAAAAAAGGGCTCTCTTAATTTCAGAAAAATTGAAGAAGGATCCCCTAAGGTGGTATATAAATTCTATTTCCAATCCAAATATAAGATTCACAGAAACAAGGAGGAAAAATATCCCATCATAGCCTTTTCTGAGTCTTTACAATTTCTGTGTCAATGAGAACCTGGAGAGAGTTGCTGACAGAAAGGCAATCATGAGTCTGGGGAGAAAAGGAAGGAGAATAAACGGAAGAGAAAAAAGTGAGGACGTGGGAATAAGACTGCGATGGAGGTAAAGTAAACTTCTCTTGACTTTGACTTCAGTGGTTTCACAATGGTAAGCTAATTCTCTTCCTGTAGAAAAATCAACTCCCATCTGAGAACCAGTCAGAACACAGCCACTTATCAGGGCACAGAAGCAGTTTCATCAATTCACCCCACCTCTTTTACTCATTACCACCACAAAACATAAGTCATTATGTATGAAGCCAAAAGTAAAACCAGCAACACTTATCACAATTAACATCAATTAGATTATATCAAGTTTCCAGTGTATTTCTCTCCAGAAAGCATAATCTCGCCCTTGATTGAGACTTCCTACTATCATGTCCAGGAGTATGGCAGTCCGGAGCTCATTAGATAAAAGCAGAGAGCTCTCACCTATGCTCCCTCTTTTTAACTTTTTTTACCGATACGTAATCATTGTACATATTTACAGAGTACATGTGCTATTTGGCTACATGCATAAAATGTGTAATGATCAAGTTAGAGTATCTGGGATATCTATCACCCCTGAAACATTTATCATTTCTTTGTATTGGGAGCATTTCAAACCTTCTCTTCTAGCTATTTTGAAATATATAATATATTGTTGTTAATGATAGTCACCCCACTGTGCTATCAAACACTAGAACTTATTTTTCTATATGAATGTATATTTGTACCCATTAACCAACCTCTCTTCATCCTCCTCCCACACCCTTCCCATCCTCTGGTAACCACCATTCTACTCTCTACTTTCCTGAGATCAACTTTTTTAGCTCTCATGTATTAGTAAGAACATGTAATATTTGTCTTTCTGTGCCTGGCTTGTTTCACTTAACATAATGACCTGCAGTTCCATCGATGTTGCAACAAATGACAGGATTTTATTCTTTTTGTGGCTCAATATTTCTTTTATTTTTTTTTTATTATTATACATTAAGTTTTAGGGTACATGTGCACAATGTGCAGGTTAGTTACATATGTATACATGTGCCATGCTGGTGCGCTGCACCCACTAACTCGTCATCTAGCATTAGGTATATCTCCCAATGCTATCCCTCCCCCCTCCCCCCACCCCACAACAGTCCCCAGAGTGTGATGTTCCCCTTCCTGTGTCCATGTGTTCTCATTGTTCAATTCCCACCTATGAGTGAGAATATTCAGTGTTTGGTTTTTTCTTCCTGCGATACTTTACTGAGAATGATGATTTCCAATTTCATCCATGCCCCTACAAAGCACGTGAACTCATCATTTTTTATGGCTGCATAGTATTCCACGGTGTATATGTGCCACATTTTCTTAATCCACTGTATCATTGTTGGACATTTGGCTTGGTTCCAAGTCTTTGCTATTGGAGAATAATGACACAATAAACATACGTGTGCATGTGTCTTTATAGCAGCATGATTTATAGTCCTTTGGGTATATACCCAGTAATGGGATGGCTGGGTCAAATGGTATTTCTAGTTCTAGATCCCTGAGGAATCGCCACACTGACTTCCACAACGGTTGAACTAGTTTACAGTCCCACCAACAGTGTAAAAGTGTTCCTATTTCTCCACAACCTCTCCAGCACCTGTTGTTTCCTGACTTTTTAATGATCGCCATTCTAACTGGTGTGAGATGGTATCTCATTGTGGTTTTGATTTGCATTTCTCTGATGGCCAGTGATGGTGAGCATTTTTTCATGTGTTTTTTGGCTGCATAAATGTCTTCTTTTGAGAAGTGTCTGTTCATGTCCTTCGCCCACTTTTTGATGGGGTTGTTTGTTTTTTTCTTGTAAATTTCTTGAGTTCATTGTAGATTCTGGATATTTGCCCTTTGTCAGATGAGTAGGTTGCGAAAATTTTCTCCCATTTTGTAGGTTGCCTGTTCACTCTGATGGTAGTTTCTTTTGCTGTGCAGAAGCGCTTTAGTTTAATTAGATCCCACTTGTCAATTTTGGCTTTTGTTGCCATTGCTTTTGGTGTTTTAGACATGAAGTCCTTGCCCATGCCTATGTCCTGAATGGTAATGCCTAGGTTTTCTTCTAGGGTTTTTATGGTTTTAGGTCTAATGTTTAAGTCTTTACTCCATCTTGAATTAATTTTTGTATAAGGTGTAAGGAAGGGATCCAGTTTCAGCTTTCTACATATGGCTAGCCAGTTTTCCCAGCACCATTTATTAAAAAGGGAATCCTTTCCCCATTGCTTGTTTTTCTCAGGTTTGTCAAAGATCAGATAGTTGTAGATATGCGGCATTATTTCTGAGGGCTCTGTTCTGTTCCATTCATCTATATCTCTGTTTTGGTACTGGTACCATGCTGTTTTGGTGACTGTAGCCTTGTAGTATAGTTTGAAGTCAGGTAGTGTGATGCCTCCAGCTTTGTTCTTTTGGCTTAGGATTGACTTGGCGATGCGGGCTCTTTTTTGATTCCATATGAACTTTAAAGTAGTTTTTTCCAATTCTGTGAAGAAAGTCATTGGTAGCTTGATAGGGGTGGCATTGAATCTATAAATTACCTTGGGCAGTATGGCCATTTTCACGATATTGATTCTTCCTACCCATGAGCATGGAATGTTCTTCCATTTGTTTGTATCCTCTTTTATTTCCTTGAGCAGTGGTTTGTAGTTCTCCTTGAAGAGGTCCTTCACATCCCTTGTAAGTTGGATTCCTAGGTATTTTATTCTCTTTGAAGCAATTGTGAATGGGAGTTAATTCATGATTTGGCTCTCTGTTTGTCTGTTATTGGTGTATAAGAATGCTTGTGATTTTTGTACATTGATTTTGTATCCTGAGACTTTGCTGAAGTTGCTTATCAGCTTAAGGAGATTTTGGGCTGAGACAGTGGGGTTTTCTAGATATACAATCATGTCGTCTGCAAACAGGGACAATTTGACTTCCTCTTTTCCTAATTGAATACCCTTTATTTCCTTCTCCTGCCTAATTGCCCTGGCCAGAACTTCCAACACTATGTTGAATAGGAGTGGTGAGAGAGGGCATCACTGTCTTGTGCCAGTTTTCAAAGGGAATGCTTCCAGTTTTTGCCCATTCAGTATGATATTGGCTGTGGGTTTGTCATAGATAGCTCTTATTATTTTGAAATACGTCCCATCAATACCTAATTTATTGAGAGTTTTTAGCATGAAGCATTGTTGAATTTTGTCAAAGGCCTTTTCTGCATCTATTGAGATAATCATGTGGTTTTTGTCTTTGGTTCTGTTTATATGCTGGATTACATTTATTGATTTGCATATATTGAACCAGCCTTGCATCCCAGGGATGAAGCCCACTTGATCATGGTGGATAAGCTTTTAGATGTGCTGCTGGATTCGGTTTGCCAGTATTTTATTGAGGATTTTTCCATCGATATTCATCAAGGATATTGGTCTAAAATTCTCTTTTTTGGTTGTGTCTCTGCCAGGCTTTGGTATCAGGATGATGCTGGCCTCATAAAATGAGTTAGGGAGGATTCCCTCTTTTTCTATTCATTGGAATAGTTTCAGAAGGAATGGTACCAGTTCCTCCTTGTACCTCTGGTAGAATTCGGCTGTGAATCCATCTCGTCCTGGACTCTTTTTGGTTGGTAAGCTATTTATTATTGCCTCAATTTCAGATCCTGTTATTGGTCTATTCAGAGATTCAACTTCTTCCTGGTTTAGTCTTGGGAGAGTGTATGTGTACAAGAATTTATCCATTTCTTCTAGATTTTCTAGTTTGTTTGTGTAGAGGTGTTTGTAGTATTCTCTGACGGTAGTTTGTATTTCTGTGGGATCGGTGGTGATATCCCCTTTACCATTTTTTATTGCGTCTATTTGATTCTTCTCTCTTTTTTTCTTTATTACTCTTGCTAGTGGTCTATCAATTTTGTTGATCCTTTCAAGAAACCAGCTCCTGGATTCATTAATTTTTGAAGGGTTTTTTGTGTCTCTATTTCCTTCAGTTCTGCTCTGATTTTAGTTATTTCTTGCCTTCTGCTAGCTTTTGAATGTGTTTGCTCTTGCTTTTCTAGTTCCTTTAATTGTGATGTTAGGGTGTCAGTTTTGGATCTCTCCTGCTTTATCTTGTGGGCATTTAGTGCTATAAATTTCCCTCTACACACTGCTTTGAATGTGTCCCAGAGATTCTGGTATGTTGTGTCTTTGTTCTGGTTGGTTTCAAAGAACATCTTTATTTCTGCCTTCATTTCATTATGTACCCAGTAGTCATTCAGGAGCAGGTTGTTCAGTTTCCATGTAGTTGAGTGGTTTTGAGTGAGATTCTTAATCCTGAGTTCTAGTTTGATTGCACTGTGGTCTGAGAGATAGTTTGTTATAATTTCTGTTCTTTTACATTTGCTGAGGAGAGCTTCACTTCCAACTATGTGGTCAATTTTGGAATAGGTGTGGTGTGGTGCTGAAAAAAATGTATATTCTGTTGATTTGGGGTGGAGAGTTCTGTAGATGTCTATTAGGTCCGCTTGGTGCAGAGCTGGGTTCAATTCCTGGGTATCCTTGTTGGCTTTCTGTCTCGTTGATCTGTCTAATGTTGACAGTGGGGTGTTAAAGTCTCCCATTATTAATGTGTGGGAGTCTAAGTCTCTTTGTAGGTCACTCAGGATTTGCTTTATGAATCTGGGTGCTCCTGTATTGGGTGCGTATATATTTAGGATAGTTAGCTCTTCTTGTTGAATTGATCCCTTTACCATTATGTAATGGCCTTCTTTTTCTCTTTTGATCTTTGTTGGTTTAAAGTCTGTTTTATCAGAGAGTAGGATTGCAACCCCTGCCTTTTTTTGTTTTCCATTTGCTTGGTAGATCTTCCTCCATCCTTTTATTTTGAGCCTATGTGTGTCTCTGCATGTGAGATGGGTTTCCTGAATACAGCACACTGATGGGTCTTGACTCTTTATCCAATTTGCCAGTCTGTGTCTTTTAATTGTAGCATTTAGTCCATTTACATTTAAAGTTAATATTGTTATGTGTGAATTTGATCCTGTCATTATGATGTTAGCTGGTTATTTTGCTCATTAGTTCATGCAGTTTCTTCCTAGTCTCGATGGTCTTTACATTTTGGCATGATTTTGCAGCGGCTGGTACCAGTTGTTCCTTTCCATGTTTAGTGCTTCCTTCAGGAGCTCTTTTAGGGCAGGCCTGGTGGTGACAAAATCTCTCAGCATTTGCTTGTCTGTAAAGGATTTTATTTCTCCTTCACTTATGAAGCTTAGTTTGGCTGGATATGAAATTCTGGGTTGAAAATTCTTTTCTTTAAGAATGTTGAATATTGGCCCCCACTCTCTTCTGGCTTGTAGAGTTTCTGCTGAGACACCCGCTGTTAGTCTGATGGGCTTCCCTTTGAGGGTAACCCGACCTTTCTCTCGGGCTGCCCTTAACATTTTTTCCTTCATTTCACCTTTGGTGAACTGACAATTATGTGTCTTGGAGTTGCTCTTCTCGAGGAGTATCTTTGTGGCGTTCTCTGTATTTCCTGAATCTGAATGTTGGCCTGCCTTGCTAGATTGGGGACATTCTCCCTGAAAATATCCTGCAGAGTGTTTTCCAACTTGGTTCCATTCTCCCTGTCACTTTCAGGTACACCAATCAGACGTAGATTTGGTCTTTTCACATAGTCCCATATTTCTTGGAGGCTTTGCTCATTTCTTTTTATTCTTCTTTCTCTAAACTTCCCTTCTCGCTTCATTTCATTCATTTCATCTTCCATTGCTGATACTCTTTCTTCCAGTTGATTGCTTCGGTTCCTGAGGCTTCTGCATTCTTCACGTAGTTCTCGAGCCTTGGTTTTCAGCTCCATCAGCTCCTTTAAGCACTTCTCTGTATTGGTTGTTCTAGTTATACATTCTTCTAAATTTTTTTCAAAGTTTTCAACTTCTTTGCCTTTGGTTTGAATGTCCTCCCATAGCTCGGAGTAATTTGATCATCTGAAGCCTTCTTCTCTCAGCTCGTCAAAGCCATTCTCCATCCAGCTTTGTTCCGTTGCTGGTGAGGAACTGTGTTCCTTTGGAGGAGGAGAGGTGCTCTCCTTTTTAGAGTTTCCAGTTTTTCGGCTCTGTTTTTTCCCCATCTTTGTGGTTTTATCTACTTTTGGTCTTTGATGATGGTGATGTACAGATGGGTTTTTGGTGTGGATGTCTTTTCTGTTTGTTAGTTTTCCTTCTAACAGACAGGACCCTCAGCTGCAGGTCTGTTGGAGTACCCAGCTATGTGAGGTGTCAGTCTGCCCCTGCTGGGGGGTGCCTCCCAGTTAGGCTGCTCAGGGGTCAGGGGTCAGGGACCCACTTGAGGAGGTAGTCTGCCCGTTCTCAGATCTCCAGCTGCGTGCTGGGAGAACCACTGCTCTCTTCAAAGCTGTCAGACAGGGACATTTAAGTCTGCAAAGGTTACTGTGTCTTTTTGTTTGTCTGTGCCCTGCCCCCAGAGGTGGAGCCTACAGAGGCAGGCAGGCCTCCTTGAGCTGTGGTGGGCTCCACCCAGTTCGAGCTTCTCGGCTGCTTTGTTTACCTAAGCAAGCCTGGGCAATGGCGGGCACCCCTCCCCCAGCCTCGCTGCCGCCTTGCAGTTTGATCTCAGACTGCTGTGCTAGCAATCAGCGAGACTCTGTGGGCATAGGACCCTCCGAGCCAGGCACAGGATATAATCTCCTGGTGCGCCATTTTTTAAGCCCGTCAGAAAAGCGCAGTATTCGGGTGGGAGTGACCCGATTTTCCAGGTGCCGTCTGTCACCCCTTTCTTTGACTAGGAAAGGGAACTCCCTGACCCCTTGCACTTCCCGAGTGAGGCAATGCCTCAGCCTGCTTTGGCTCGTGCATGGTGCGTGCACCCACTGACCTGCACCCACTGTCTGGCACTCCCTAGTGAGATGAACCCGGTACCTCAGATGGAAATGCAGAAATCACCTGTATTCTGCGTCACTCACGCTGGGAGCTGTAGACCGGAGCTGTTCCTATTCGGCCATCTTGGCTCCTCCATCCCTCAATATTTCATCGTATATCTATATACCACATTTTCTTTACCGATTCATTCATTCATTAATAGACACTTAGGTTGATTCCATACTTTGGCTATTGTGAATAGTGCTGCAATAAACATGGGAGTACAGGTATCCCCTTGATATACTGATTTCTTTTCCTTTGGATAAATATCCAGTAGCAAAATTGCTGGACTGTATGGTAGTTCTGCATTTATTTTTTTGAGAAACCCCCATATTGTTTTCCATAATGGCTATACTAATTTACATTCTCACCAACAATGTGTAAGAGTTCTCTTTTCTCCATGTCCTTGCCAGCATTTATTACTTTTGGTAATTTTCATAACAGCCATTCTAACTGGGGTGAGATAATATCTCATTGTGGTTTTGATTTGCAGTTCTTTAATGATTAGTGATATTCAGCAGTTTTTCATATGCCTGTTAGCCATTCGTATGTCTTCTTTTGAGAAATATCTGATGGGATTTTTTTTCTGTTAAGTTGATGGAGTTCTTTGTATATTCTGGATATTAGTCCCTTGTCAAATGAATAGTTGAAAAATACTTTCTTCCATTCGAAGTTTATCTCTTCATTCTGTTGATTCCCTTGCTATACAGAAGCTTTCTAGTTTAATATAACCCCACTTGTCTATTTTTGTTTTTGTTATGTGTGCTTTTGAGGTCTTAATCATAATATCATTGCCTAGACCAATGTCCTGAAGTGTTTCCCCTATGTTGTCTTCTAGTAGTTTTATAGTTTCAGGTCTTAAAGTTTTTAATCCATTTTGAGTTTTTTTTTTATGTAGTAAGAGACAGGGGTCTATTCATTCAGACAGTTTCATTCTTCCGCACATGAATATCCAGTTTTCCCAGCACCACTTATTGAACAGGGTTTCCTTTCCCCAATATATGTTTTTGATGCCTTTGTTGAAAATCAGTTGACTGTAAATATGTGGATTTATTTCTGAATTCTCTACTCTGTTCCACTTCTCTATGTGTCTGTTTTTATACCAATGCCATGTTGTTTTGGTTACTATAGGTCTGTGGTATATTTTGAAGCCAGGTAGTAGATGCCTCCAGCTTTGTTCTTTTTGCTTACTATTGATTTGGCTATTTCAGTCCTTTTTTGGTTCCATACAATTTTTAGCATTGTGTTTTCTATTTCTGTGAAGAATGTCATTGGTATTTTGCAACCATCTGAGTAGATGTAAGGGGATGTCAGTGGGGCTCCAGGGATATGGAGATGCATGGGCTTTTGGACTCCAGGGCAAGATGCAGTCTTGTCAGGCCTGGGCTCTCGAAAGGGTACCACGCTGCAGTTGCTTCAGCCTTGGGCTATGTGTGTGACCCATGGCGAAATCCCTCTCTGAGACAATGCCATCGTGTGGGCTCCAGGAAGTTTCCTATACTAGTCTCAGGGTCTGTGAGAGCCAAAGGGCACTCTGTAGCTAGGATTGCAGTAGTCCATGGTGGAAATGTGGAACACGGGGCTCTCTCCCTTCCCTTTTCCTGCACTGAGGAGTCTCTCCTGGCTCCGATCTCAGCTGGGCCAGCTGCTTTGCTTTCCTCTCCTTCCATGCCTGAGAGGTTTTCTGTCACTTTCCTGCTGAGTTCCTGTGTTCTCTCTTAAATACTCTATTTGACATCGTGCTTATGTAGTTGCTCTTTTGGTCCTCTTTTGTGGAGAAGGTGAATAACAGATGTCTCTAGTCAAATATCTTGAAGCCCCCTCCTATGCTCTCTTAATCTCTTCTGTATCTATTTTTCTCTGTTTGGAAAACACAGAGAGGGCAGAAGCTCCTCTAGTCCATACTGATCTGAAAGAAATTAAAGTATAAACTTACTCTATCTACTTTCTAGTGTTGTTGTTGTTGTCTTTGTCATTATTAAAAACTGTAAGTGAATTGTTCTCGCCATCCAGACCATCATGGTGGTCATGACAATACTAACTAGCATCCATTCTTCATCCCTGCATCCCAACTCTAGTTACTCAATCCATGGTACAATAGCCATTGGGAATGAAAATAAAGGGCTCCAAGAACATTTATTAAAAACCCTTTCTAGGTGAAAAAGTGATTTTAAGACCCCCCTCCTTTAAAAGACCAACTCATTTCCACTTTTTCCAAAGACTGGTCCTTGAGTCCCATTCTCATCTCCCAGAGCAGGTAAAATTTCTATCAAATAACAGTAATATCATGTGATCATCTTCAAGTAGGAACTTTCCCACAAATTCATCTGGGCTACAATATTTTAAGAAACTTAGTGTTTTCCAGCAGCCAAAAGATTTGTAAATTATATGCAGAAAAGCCACATTTCTGTATAGGCAGAGTGGGAAAGAATGCCCAGGTGCCAGACAATCTGAAGAAAACATGTTTGTTCTGGCAGTCAAGTGTCTAACTAGGGACATCCTAATGACAGAGTGTCAGGTTGAATTTGGGGCATGGGAGAGAATTGGACAAATAGGCCTGGAAACCAAATTTAAAACCTTCCAAATCTCAGAGGAAGAATGTACATCCCAGGCTCATATTGTGGCACTCAGTTATGAACCTCTAGAGCAGTAAGTCCATGCATGATCCCAGAACACTCCTCTCTGGCCCAGCCTCCAACCTCTGCCAATGAACAAGCCCTGACTCTTTAGTCTTGACCAAGTCCTAACGAGACTTTACTCACTTCACTCTCTGTATGTTCCTGTTGGGTTCCAAAGGGCTTCTGGTTCTGGAACTTGGCTGAGCTAGCCCCCTCAGACCTGTCCAAGATCTTGGCCTGCCTGGTTTGGTCCTTACTGCTCTCCAAGCCTTTGAATCTGAGTCATACATTGACCTCAGAAAACTTGTCCCATCTCACCCAACCGTCACCATTACCTACGACTCCTAGCTCCAACCTCTTAGGATGCACAACGTAATTAGCCAATATCTTAGCTGAATCTACCTTACCATAATGCAATGGCAAGGTTGAAGGTGTCAAACACAGAAAAAATATTTTTTGAAACACTCATAGACATGAAAGAGGAAGTGCTATCTCAGAAGCCAAGATAAATATCAACACAGACCATGGTTTGGCAGTCTCTAGATTGTTATGTATAAAATGTTACACTGAAGGTTTAAACTGTTGGACTCTTTAAGGGTACAAAAATGTGCATGGAAGTTCACCTCCAGGACAGTCAGGGAGAGTGGTATGTTTCCACTTTAAACTACATTACTATTTTGGGGTGTCAGACACTGTGAATTTTACCTTGTTTGGCACCGGATTTTTTTTAATTCCCATAAATATTCTTGAACTCTGTTCTGGGATGAGCTTAAGTAACTTAGACGCAGTTTAATACTTTTGCGAATTGCTTTTTTATGATTTATTAGGCAAATATGGAGCAGTGCTCTAGATTGCTAATTATTCCCCACTACTGAGGCAAGGCCCTCCTGACTGTTCTACCAATACCCTGTGGATTATGGGTTTTCCAGTCTGGCTGGAAGGAACAGGCAATATTCCCAGCCTTTGGTGAGAGCCAGGCTCTGTTCTCTTCCCCCCACAAGCTTGGCCCCCAGGTCCCCAGTAGTTTCCCCACATACAGGTGCTGGTCAGTACGATGCTGAATCCTTGAGGGCCCCCTCTGCAGTTATCGGGGTCCTCTCTCTCCATGCAGGTCTCTCATTCCTGGTACTCTGTTCCATGAACTCTAACCACCTTGGTTTCCCCAGCCTCTTCACACCTTCTCCTCAAATTGGGAGTCTGAATTGCACTTGAGTTCCTTTCCCTGAGTCTCAGCCTGGAAATTCTCTCCATGCAGTAAGCTGGAGCAGTCCGAGTGTACGCCTTTTTGTCTCCTATTTCTTAGAGATTACTGCTGTTCATCACCTGATGACTGGTGTTTCAAAAATCATTATTTCATGTATTTTATCTGACATTTTTGGTTGTGTCAGGCGAAAGGGTAAATCTGGCCCTGTTACTCCATCTTGGGCAGAAACAGAACTTCTTTAAAACTCTTTGCACTTAATACCAGTATCATTACACAGAACAGACAATCCTAAAACCAGTGTTTTTCAAAGTAAGGTCCTTGGACCAGCTATGCCAGAATCACCTGGGATGCTTGGCAAAGACGCACTTTGCTACATCACATTCTCAGTTCTATTAAACATAAATTTCCTGCCACTAAAATGTGAGAATTGTTGCCATTGCCATGGCAATTAATTAGCAAAAGACAATGAAATCTTCTTCTGAAAGTCCAAAAATCATTGGAATAGGCAATGGATTAAAAAGTCAAGGGTTGGGGGGATGTTAGGGAGAACAGTGGGAAGTCAGTTTCCCAGAAACTATGGCTCTCTGTTGCTAAATGAACCATTTTCCATGTAGCTGCTTCCTTCTCATTCATTGCCATGGTAGAGCACGTGGTGAGATGGGTGCCTCTCCTGGGTGCCTCCACACAAGAGGCTCTCTGGGCAGCAAGCACTAAACCCACCAGGAAATTGTTTATCCAAAATTTGTGTTTCCCCCTCAGTCATTAAATAACCAATACAGCAATGGTAGCCACACTCCCCAGCAATGAGTCTGTGACAACAACCACACGGTCAACCTTTTGTTCTGCAATCTCAGGAACATTTGGAATGACCCCTCCATCATCTCGACCCACGACAGACCCATTTTCCGGGGGAGGAAACAAAGAGTCTAAAAAGCAGGTATGAGACTTCAACAGAATACAGGCATCTTCAGGCTGAGTTCACCAGAGAGCAACAGGCTACACTACATAAGCACAGTTTTGCAGAAATCTTTTCTGAGACTTGGTTTTGGTCATCTTGCTCATTCAGAAACTAGTGGCATGGCTCTCGCTGCTGGAAAGAAAGTGATAGAAGCACTTGTCCATGCTTGATCCAGTAGAGGAAAGGACAAAACAGAGTGTATCTCACATCCCAGATTATTATGTGTTCCCTATTTGAACCAACTTTTACCCAAGCCTACCTACGTTTCATTAGCATTGGAGATATCCAGCGGGCAAGGGAGGAGATGAAAGCGGGTGGATACAGGCTGGGCCAGATAACCCAGGGACTTTTGGGCCGTTGGTAAATATCTGGATTTTATTTTAAATGCAATAGGAAGCTACTGGAAGGTGTAACCAGGGAAACCATGTGACTTTTAGTTGTATTTTTCAAGAACCACTCTGGCCACTCTGTGGTGCATAGGTTATACGGGGAAAGAATCAAAGTCAGGAGACCCTTGCAGCAGTGCTATTTCAACCACACCCTGTGGACCAGTCCTAGTCTGCAAGCTGTTACCATCTACAAGGACAGGAACTGAGATGAAGTGTTTAGAGGCTTTTAAATATCTTGAAGTAGTTTAACATTGTGGCGATATCCAAGCAAGACTTTTTTTTTTTTTTTTACAAAAATATAGGGCTACAGTGGACTCAGGGGGTGGGGTGGGAAATGGTCCTTTACCACAGATAATTTGAGAGCTCTTTGCAGTAATTCAGGGAAAGGGTGCTGGACACTTGAACAAGAGTGGATCAGGCACAGAGGAGACAGTGTTTCACTCTCCCAGGATCACAAATGGACAGTAAGAGGAAGCTGGAAGTTCAGGATACAGAGGCTAGAGCACCCAGTGACACCTCTGCCTCTGCCCACCTGCATTAAACCTGAGCACTTGCCAATTCTCTGAAAAGTGGCAACCAATAACATTGTTTCATTCCTGAAAATAATGTTATACATGGCATAAATGTTAACAGTTCAGACACTGGAGTGAAGCTACCCTGTATTTAAATACTGATTTCACCACGGTGTGACCTTGCATGAGTTACTTAACCTCTCTGGGCTTATCAATAAAATGGGAATAATAATAGCCTCTTCCCAACAAGTTGTCCATGAGGGTAAAATAAGAAGAAGCCTGAGAAGAGGTTGAAACCTAACCAACAGTCACTCAGTCATTAGTTGTTCATGTATCTTCCTGTGAAGAAAAAGCTTCATAGCAAGATTGTGGTCACAGAATCACTCACTTCTGCAAAGTATCTTACATTGGACAAAGTCCCATCACACACATCACTTCATGAAACCTCTGCAATGACATTTAGAAGTAAGGAGAAACAGGCCCAATTTTCTGTTGAGGAAAATGAGGCTTAATTTATATAGAGAGTTTCCCAAACTTGCCCCAAGTGGATGAGGTATTGATTCATCTGTCTGCTCCCCCACTGGAAACAAACTGTCCAAGAAGTCATAGAAGCAGCAAGGAGAGGCCAGGTGCAGTGGCTCAGGCCTGTAATCCCAGCACTTTGGGAGGCTGAGGTGGGCAGATCACTTGAGGTCAGGAGTTCAAGACCAGTCTGGCCAACATAGTGAACCTCATCTTTACTAAAAATACAAAAATTAGCCGGGTGTGGTGGTGTGTGCCTATAGTCCCAGCTACTAGGGAGGCTGAGGCAGGAGAATCGCTTGAACCCAGTAGGCGGAGGCTGCAGTGAGCCAAGATTGTGCCACTGTACTCAGCCTGGATGACAGAGTGGAACTGTGTCTCAATAAAAGAAGAAGAAGAGGAAGAGGAAGAAGAAGAGGAAGAAGAAGGAGGAGCAGGAGGAGGAGAAGAAAGAGAGGAAGAAGGAGGAGGAGGAGAAGAAGAAGAAAGAGAGGAAGAAGAAGGAGAAGAAGAAGAAAAGAAGAAGAAGGAGAAGAAGAAGGAGGAGGAGGAGGAGAAGGAGAAGGAGAACTCCCCATTCTTCCTCTACACAACCTTTTTTACTCCCTTTTCACTCTGTCTTCCTCTGGTCTTTATCCCCAAGGTTTAGCCATGACATGATTTTGCTGTGAGCATTTTCTATAATTTTTTTCTTCCTTGCTAACATTTTTAATATTATTTAATTTTCATTAATATAAAGTATTTAGACCAGGTCCAGTGGCTCACATCTGTTTCCCCAGCACTTTGGGAGGCCAAAGCAGGAGGATCACTTGAGGCCAGGAGTTCAAGACTAGCCTGGACAACATAGGGAGATCCCATCTCTACAAAGAAAACAAAATTAAGTTAGCTGGGCACAGTGGCACACACCTGTAATCCCAGTTACATGAGAGGTTGAGGCAGGAAGATGGCTTGAGCCCAAGAGGTTGAAGCTGCAGTGAGCTATGGTCATGCCACTGCACCCCAGCGTGGGCAACAGAGTGGGACCCTGTCTCAAAAAAAAAATTGATAGATCGATAGATACACAGATAGAATCCCCAAATCTTTCCTAAATGCATTTCTTATTATGATGTAGCTCTCGATTTTGGTTTCTTTTAATCTGCCTTTAACAGTCTGCCATGATCATTAGTCTGAATTATGCCTGGTTTGTAAGGAGAGAGAAAGAAAAAATTAGATAATTGGTAAAAAACTCCCTGAGATGAAGAAAGACATGGATCCTCAAATTGAAAGGACATATCAGGAGAAAAGGTGTTAAAAAAAAAAAAAGAAAGATCCATACCTAGACATATCAAAGTCAGATCTGGAACTTTTTCTTTTTTTAATTTAAAGTGTGAGGGTAGTTATATAAAATGTAGGTCTATTTGGATATGAAGAATGTATTCTGAATTTTATGAGAGTAGTTAATAATCCCAACAGTTTGATATTTTTTAGAGGAATCTTTAAGGAACTAACATGTCTTAAGAGATATTTGTCTGAAGTTCAGAAATTCCTTAAATTTCACTTTGGTTTCTTTTTCTTCTGTGAAATTTAAGATAAATTAAAAGTAATATTTTTTACTGAAATGTAGTTAGTGGTCAACTCTGAGTCCGAGATAGACACAGTCTCTACTAAGAATTGGGTCTATGTGGCAACGCTAGTTGTTGACTCATGTCAGAAAATGGACTAATTATACTTTTAGGTCATTGAGAGGGAATTCAGATGTCTCCTAAACACCTATGCTACTACCACGAAATAACTGCGGCACTGAGGGAAGTTTGGCTCCCAAAAAAGTGAAGTTAATAGGAGCTCTACAAATATTGGTGTGAAAGATTTCACCTCTCAGCTTAGACAGACGAGTTTTCATGGGAATAAGGCAACAGGATAAAAAGGTAACCTCTGTAAACATCCCAAGAAGAAGGAGTTTCCATCCAATTTATTTGTTTTTAATTAGGACCTTAGGTAGAGCTTTCCTCCAACTGTGACTGCTTGAGGCCAGTTCTAAGCGTCATCAGCAATGAAGGACACCAGCCCACCTGTGAGGGTTTGGAACTTTAGCTGGGAAACTCCTCCCACTAGATCCATGGTTCTCAACCCAGGCCAACCATCAGATCTCTGGGGAGCTTTTCACAGATACCTTGGCTTCACTCCACACCTTCTGAAATAGAATCTCCAGGGGCAGGACAAGCATGGGTGTATTTTTTAAATATTCCACAGGCAATTCAGCTGTACATTGGTTAAGTACCACAGGACTAGTCTGTAGAATTCTCAAGGGCAATGTGCTATCTTTTGGAGGCAACGGGAATGTTGAATGAAAAGAGAACTAAAATCAGATAAATTTTCATATTCTTTGCTTACTATACAAGTAGTACAGTTTACCTTTCTAAACATCAATTTCCTTAAGCATATCATATTTTTTAAAAATCAATTTTCTCATCTACTAAAAAGAATTTAATAAAATATTGTGTAGGTGTTTTTAAGCCTGTGGAATTTTACAAGTAGTACAGTTTACCTTTCTAAACATCAATTTCCATAAGCATAATTTTTAAAAATCAATTTTCTCATCTACTAAAAAGAATTTAATAAAATATTGTGTATGTTTTTAAGCCTGTGGAATTTCATGAATTCTGGAGAAAGGTGCAGGCATACCACCCACTTCCTTGCTGTGGAAAGCACCACCTTGCTGGTCATTTTTTTAAAATTTCTCTTGAAGGAGAAATAAACTAAGCCACAGAAGATAGCAATCTTCGCATAAAACAGCAGGAAGGAAGGAGTCATTTGCCTCTGGACCTGTTGCCACTTTAAGATTGTTGATGGCACCAGAGGGGCCCAGGCTGCTCAGAAGCGGTGATGGGTGGATGCGGGAAAGGATTTGTTGTCTTCCGAGCTTTCTCTGAGACAACCAAATGTGAGAGTCCTTGGCAGGGACATTGAAAGTCAGACGAGATTGGAAACAGTCAATCTGATGGCTCACAGAGAGGAGCCAAGAGTCCAGAGAGAGAGAACAGGGCAAACAGGCCTCGTTCAACAAATGTAACCCAATACCACTGTTATGTGTTATAGAAAAAGAACATTCATTCAACAAATGTAACCCAATACCACTGTTACGTATTATAGAAAAAGAACATTCTTCCACTTGAGTGCTATTGTCTGTTCTCCAAGACACAGTATGTTCACGAGATCTCTGGGTCTCAGTGGACAGATTGAGATGTGTGTATTTTATACCGCTGAGACTTTTTAAAAAAACAAGGTCTGAACAATGTATAAAATATGGTCCCATGTATATCTTAAAATAATATTTATGTTTAAATCTATACCTGTGAATGGACTCTTGGAGAAGGTCTAGAAAAATATAGAGCAGACTATTAACAAAGTTTAATTGTGGGGAGAGTAGTGGAAGGGAAGAAACCATGTAAATAGAAGGGGAACCATTACTTTTGACTCTACAATCTATTTCAATTTTTTGCAACATGGGGATATTGCTTTTTAATTCTAAACACCACAAAAAGGTAAAAATAGTTTTTAAAAAAATAGCTATCAGCCACCAATGCCATTTGACCACAAGAATAATTTTTCTTTCTTGGAAATACTAAAAGCTATAAAGTGTAGGGGTTTGCTTCTTTGTTTGTCTTGTTCTGTTGCCCAGGCTGGAGTGCAGTGGCACAATCTCGGCTCACGGTAGCCTCCACCTCCCAGGCTCAAATGATTCTCCTGCCTCAGACCCTAAGTAGCTGGGATTACAGGCACATGCCACCACACCCAGCTAATTTTTGTGTTTTTACTAGAGATGGGGTTTCGCTATGTTGCTTAGGCTGGTCTCGAACTCCTGGCCTCAAGTGATCCACCCACCTCAGCCTCCCAAAGTGCTGGGATTAAAAGCGTGAGCCACTGCACCTGATCCAAGTACAGAATTTTTTTAGTAATTCTATAAGAAAAAATCAGTACTTTAGGTATAATTAGAAAAATGATGTCAAGAATGAATTAATATTTTTAAACTATGGCTGTGTCTATGCTTATGATATCTACATAGAGACAAACATTATAATGGTTGATAAAAATTATTAATGAATTACTTAACTATCCACATGCAAAAGAATGAAGGTGAACACTTATTACCTTACACCATTTACAAAATTAACTCAAAATGGAACAAAGACTTATACATATGAGCTAAAACTATAAAATTCTCAGAAGAAGGCATATGGAAAAAGCTTCAGGACATTGAATTTGGCAATCATATCTTAGATATGACACCAAAAGTGCAGGCAAAAAAGAAAAAAATAAAGAAATTAGACCATCAACATTTTAAACTGTTATGCATCAAAAGACACTACCAACTCAGTGGAAAGGTAACCCGAAGAATGGAAGAAAATATCTGCAAATAATATATCTGATAGGGAATTAATATCCAGAATATGTAAAGAACTTCTACAACACACGGAAAAAAAACCCTAATTTTAAAATGGGCAAAAGATTTACAAATGGCCAATAAGCACATGAAATGATGTTCAACATCACTAAACATTAGGGAAATGCAAATCAAAACCACAACAAGATGCTTCCCACACATTAGGATGTCTATTATTTTTTACATTAAAAACAGAAAATAACAAGTGTTGGTAAGAATGTGGAGAAATTGGGACCCTTGTGTACTGCGGTAGGGATGTAAAATAAAATGGTGCAGCTGCTGTGAAAAAACAGTAGGATGGTTCCTCAAAATATTAAAAATAAGGGGTGATCCAATAATTCCACTTCTGGTTATACACCCAAAATAATTGAAAGCATAAACTTAAATAGATATTTGTACACCAATGTTTATCGCAGCATTATTCCCAGTAGCCAAAAGATGGTGTATTAATTAGGGGCCTGGGTTCTCCAGAGAAACAAAACCAACAGGGGACACACACACACACACACACACATACACGGACAGATTGATTTTGAGAATTGGTTCACACAATTGTGAAGGCTAGCAAGTACAAAACCTACAGAGTAGGCTAGCAGGCTGAAGGTGCAAGGAAGACTCGCTGTAGTCTCAAGTTCAAAGGCAGTCTGGAGGCAGAATTCTCTCTTCTTGAGTGGAATTCAATCTTTTTCTATTGAGGCCTTCAATTGATTAGATGAAGCCTACCAACATTATGGAGGCCATACTCAAAGTCTACTGATTTAAATGTTAACCTCATCTGTATTAGTCCATTTTCACACTGCTATGAAGAAATACCCAAGACTGGGTAATTCATAAAAGAAAGAGGTTTAATTGACTCACAGTTCCACATGGCTGGGGAGGCTTAGGAAACTTACAATCATGGCAGAAGGCAAAGGGTAAGCAAGGACCTTCTTCACATGGTGGCAGGAAACAGAGAAAGCAAGTGGGGAAAGAGTTCCTTATAAAACCATCAGGTCTCATGAGAACTCACTCAGTATCACGAGAACAGCATGGGGGAAACCGTCCCCATGATCCAATCACCTCCCACCAGGTCCCTCCCTCTCCATGTGGGGATTATGGGGATTACAATTTAAGATGAGGTTTGGGTGGGGACACAAAGCCAAACCATATCATCAACTAAAAAATATCTTCAAAGAAACATTTAGGATAATGTTTGGCCAAATAGCTCAGTACTGTGGCCTAGACAAGTTGACACATAATTAACCATCACAGGTGAAAACAACCTAAGTCCCTCTACCAATGAATGAATGGATAAACAAAAGATGGTATATACATACAATGAAATATTATTCAGCCTTAAAAAGGAAGGATATTCTGGCACATACCACAACATGGATGATACTTGAAGACATTTTGCTAAATGAAATAAGCTAAACATAAAAGAATAAATATTATATAATTCCACTTATATGAGGTACCTAGAATAGTCAAATTCGTAAAAATAGAAAGTAGAATATTGGTTCCAGAAGCTGACAAAGTAAGGGGTACAGGGATTTATTGTTTAATGAGTATTAAGTTTCAGTTTGGGAAGATGAAAAATGTCTGGAGATGGATGGTGGTGATGGATACACACAATGTGAATGTACTTAATGCCATTGAACTGTATACTTAAAAATGGTTAAGATGGTAAATTTTATGTTATATATTTTACCACAATAAAAAAGGAATTGCTTACATGTACAGGCTTTACTGTGAGCCAGACAATATACTGAATGCTCTCCATGGATTTTCTCATGTAATGCGTATGAGTATCCCCATTTTACAGATAATAAAACCTTCTAGAGGAAAGTGACTTGCTCAAGGCCACATTGGTAAGAATCCGATCTGGAATTCAAACCCTCACAGACTGACTTCAAAGCCTGTGTGCTTAGTCACTATGCCATACTGAAAAGAGCAACTACATTAGATAAAGAGCAACCTAAAACATTTTTCAAATATTTTAAAGTTGATTCAATACACAAAATATTTAAGGAATGAATTCCCAAAAAGATAGATGCCAAATCCAGAATGGGTATGATTAATAACTATATACCTAAAATAGACCTTCATTGATATTCACCATGAGAAGTTCTTAGCCCAAAACCACAGCATGTCCAGAAATAAAAAGAGAAAGTGAGATGCCCCAAAAGCAGAAGTAGAATGTTTACCTGGCATCTGACCCATTTTCCCACGAGTCTTGGGACATTTCATAGTTTCTCTATTTATTTTTTTAAATAAAAATAATGTGGTCACAACTTCCTTTTTCAAAGGGGACAGTTATTCAATTGACATGTATTGAGTGTCTGCTAGACAACCAGGTGCTATGTGGGTTTTGTTCAAACAAGGTGAAAAGACAGAGTGTATGCCTGCAATGAGATCCACATGTCTCCTGTCTCCATATGGAGCATATTTCATAGACAAGATTCACATTGATATTCTGGCCCCCGCCAGGCAAATTTTACCAAATCGATATCTCCAAATATGCCCTTTCTCCAATGATCTTCCTTCCATGTACTTCTCAACTATCACCACCACAAACAAGAAGAGCAGCTGTAGCTGTATTATACCTAAGGTAGCATAGCCTATTGGTTAAGGCTCGGGCTACAAAGTTAGACTGGGTCTACACCTGCCACTTGTTCACTGTGTAATCTTGGGCAAATTTCTTAAACTGCCTTTGCCCTTGTCTCCTCAACTAGAAAAACAGGACACAAATAGGTACCAACCCTCACAGGAGGATGTGAGGAGGACATGACCATCATCAGAACGTTCTCCATGTATTAAGTGATCAGAAAATATTAGTCACAGATGTATCAAATAGGCATCTGTGAATAATGGACTGTTCCAGGGATCCGGGGAGAAGAATAAATGATTATCTGAGAGAAAAAGGGCCTCTAGAGATCATTTCACAGATGATGGCAAGGAGGACCACAAGGGTTCAATGTCTTGCCTGAGGTCACACAGGTGGTCAACAGCAGCTTCAGGCACACCTCTCTACCACAGAACAATGCTCTCAGGGAAGAGAAAGCAAGGGAACTCCAAAGTGACTCTCCACTTAAGTGCATATTACAGTTCTTATCTACTTCAATAATTGTAAGTTATGAAGTTATATGTGTTAAAATGTGAGTAGATGATTCTATCAGCAGGATGAGAAAGAGCTACTCGGCATACACTATGGGCGTGTATGCGGATGGGGAGGGTTGTAACAATCACATCCATGTCAAAGATTTTAGGGTATGGCCTGTTAACAAAAAGTAGCCTGGGTAACTGCCCTGAGCACCAGACCACTTAAACAGAGCTCCAAGACAGCCACCATGGAATGAGTCCAAAACACAGACTCACTGCCCATCCCTACCCACCCAACCTGCAGGACCTGGATGGAGGTTATAGAAGCAGTGGAGCAGATGGGAAGGGAATGCTGGGCAAGAGAGAAGACAGGACCCCAGAGATGGATTATTCCAGAAACACCTCTTCTGTGTAACTGCTGACAGTTCAGCTTGCCATCTCCCCACCAATCTACCTCCCAAGCCTCTCTTTCCTTATCAGGTAATTTATGCTGTCCCTTCCCACCTCTCCCACCTTTCCAAACTTTCCTCCAACTAACCTCCCACAGATTATCCCAATGTCCCAACATCCACAGGATAGCTCCTCACTTTCCAGCCATAGTGCCTTTGCCCCTGCAAAAGGTCTCCTTCCTCCTAAAATGTTCCTGCTCCTTTATAATCCCTTCCCTTCCTCCCATTCCCAAACCAAAACTGTTTGACAAAACCCATTCCCAGAAATGCAAGCCCTTCTGTGAAGCCATCCTACAACAGATAGCCTTTTTCTATCCCCTGCATTTCAGAACCTTCTAGATCTTCCTAAGAAGATCAATTCTACCTCACTCCTCATTCAAGACTCTCTCTCCTTATAGCCTCATACAATGCTGGCTAGCAAGTGGTCAGCACTCAGTTAATACCAGTTGCTAGAGCAGAAGTCAAAATGGCAGCTGGGGAAACTGATGTGCAACAGTGCAGGCTGGGAAGGAAGATAACAAAGAGTGAGTACAACAGCAAAGACATGCTATGGGACTACAGGCCAGAACTATTCCAAGTGTTTAATATATGCTAACTCAGTACTCGAGACAACCCCATGATGTAGGTGCCATTATTATTAGCACATTACAGATGAGGGAACTGAGAAGGAAACTCACCACAGAGGAGGAAACTCTCCATGTTACAGAGGAGGAAGCTGAGGCACAGGGGGGCCGAGTAACTTGCCCTAGGTAAGTTACTGTTTTAGGGCTGTAAATTGAACCAGGCCAGCTGGCTCTTTACATTGCTTCTCTGCAATACTGTTCCTTCTAAGCCTGCTTCCCTGCAAATCACTTCAGCTGCTCCATCCACTTTGTATGCATTACCTTTCTGAATCAAAAACACACTCAGAATTTTTTTTTTTTTTTTTTAGACGGAGTCTCACTCTGTCGCCAGAGCTGGAGATGGCTGGGGTGCAGTGGTGTGATCTTGGCTCACTGCAATCTCTGTCTCTTGGGTTCAAGAGTTTCTCTTGCCTCAGCCTCCCAAGTAGCTGGGATTGCAGGTGCGCACAACCACACCCAGCTAATTTTTGTGTTTTTAGCAGAGACAGGGATTCACCATGTTGGCCAGGATAGTTTCAATCTCCTGACCTCATGGTCAACCTGCCTTGGCCTCCCAAAGTGCTGGGATTACAGGCGTGAGCCACGGCGCCCAGTCTGCAACTTTTAATTATCGTACTAAATTCCCATCTACTGCTTTCTGAGCCGGAAATTAAAGATCCATTCTATCCAGCTCTCCCATGACAGTAAATAACATATGACAAAAGTCTCAAATCCAAAACATTGGTTAAACAGAGGGGATTATAGATGTTTCAGATGGAATGGGTCTCAGGCCACTCACTTAACTGAATATTTTTCATCATTCTGTTTCTAAATCCTGAAATGTATACCGGAACTATCTGCAAGCATGTACATATAACAATTTTATATTATTTTGATAGAATTATTGTTTTAATATACAATTATAAGGTCGGGTGCAGTGGTTCACATCTGTAATCCCAGCACTTTGCGAGGCCAAGGGAGGCACATAACCTGAGGTCAGGAGTTCAAGACCAGCCTGGCCAACATGGCGAAACCCCATCTTTACTAAAAATACAAAAATTAGCTGGGCACGGTGGCAGCCATCTGTAATCCCAGCTACTTGGGAGGCTGAGTCAGGAGAATCGCTTGAACCCAGGAGGCAGAGGTTCCAGTAAGCCGAGATCGTGCCATTGCACTCCAGCCTTGGCAACAAGAGTGAGACTCTGTCTCAAAAACAAACAAACAAACTACAACAACAACAACAAAATATATATAGCGTACATAGAGTATACTATATAGCATACATAGAGCATATATACCATATAGCATAGTGTATACATAGCATGTATATAGTATATATACCATACTATATAGTGCATATATACTATATAGTATATACATACAATTATAAGTTTATGAACACACAAGTGGTCTGTCACATGTTTGTTTGTTTTTAACTATTATAAAGGAATTCAGGTCTCCCACTATGGATAGGAGAATACCGAAAAGATATATATTTGACTTGCAACTACCTCCAGATTTAAGTGAAAAATCCAGCAACTACCTGCATAACCCAGGTTTTACATAATTTATATTAGACATCCTATTAACAGAAGCAAACGTGTTAATTCTGAAAAGATCAGATAATTTTCTCAATCTCCCATCAAAACAGTCCCAGAGTTGGGGATAAAAAAACGATTTTGGCTTTACAAATATCCACAGTATTTTCACAGAAAGAAAATAGAGAAATAAATTTATCAATAGATTCAATTTTGGAGTTAGAGGTTTACAACAGGATATCAGTCACATTGCTGCTCCCAGGATATTTAAAACTAGCTCACCAAAAAAAAAAAAAAAATGAATAGCAAACCAAAAAAATTAAATTAAAATGTTAGTGAAACGGAAGAGAAGGGAGCGAAGGGTCCAGTTTGTCGCAGCAAGTGTTACTTTTCTCCCCTTGATGAAGAGAAAGCTGGTGAGAACAGTAAAAAGACACAGGATAGAGATCACGGCAAGAGAAATATGATATCCAGCACGTAACCAAAACTTACCCAACTTGGTCTGTTTACTCAACACTTTATTTTTCCCACTTTGCCAGCTTAAAATCAGACAGCGGCTGGGCTTTTGTTGTTGCTGTTTCTGTTCTTTTGATCCCAGAGCCCCATGAAAATTAAACCGTGTGTTGGATGGGATCTGGCCACGTCTCGCATTGGGTGGGGGGGGGAATTTTTAAACTTGGGTCCCTAGTCGCTTCTTTGGGAAAACGAATAAATAATAAGTGGCGAGAAGGAGAGGACGTGGGGGACGTGCTCGGCTGACGTCGGCCCGCGAGGGGGCCGCACAGCTTCTCAGCACAGCTGTCCAGATGTGCTTCATCTGTTCCCCCCGCGGGGCACGGGCCTCGGCGGCCGCTGCTGGCACAAGCCCCAGCTCATTGGTGGCCGCAGCTCTTCACTTGCCGCCGATTGGCCGGGTGGCCCGCCACTCCGGAGGGCCTCAGGCCCGCCCCTCCCTCAGGCCCGCTGGCTGCATCCTAAGGGAACGTGGAAGTGCAGCGCCGTCGCTGATGTGGCACTCGGCGGCTGCGCGCCCGGGACGGCTCGGGGCAGAGAGGGAGGTTGCCTACTCCCAGGTCTTGCCCCTGCCCCGGCCCTGTTATGCCCCTCCTTTTAGGCAGACCGCTTTGTTTAAACAGGATGATTTGTAGCCGTTTGGAGGCTGAAAATAAGGCGGATGATTTGTAGCCGTTTGGGGGCTGAAAATAAGACGCGCCTGGTGCTTGGAGTGGAAGAGGCTGGGGCTCCGGACTGCCCACGCCCCCAAAGGGCGTTCAGGCCACGCCTTGGGATTCCTCTCTCTTCTCTTTCTCCAGGGAGCAAATAATAGGGCCCAAGAGCCTGCTCCCTGGGGACGGTATTCTTTCTTTCGGTGGAGGGAAAACCTTAATGAACCCTTCGTTGAAGTCCTTATTAACCAGAACTGAAGTTGTTCCTGCGGAGATGACCAGGACTGGGTATGAGAGTGGTTTGGCAGACCTGCTTGGTTTTTTGTATTGAGTGATGATCGTTGTAGGGAACCGAGAAATACTGCTTTGTTGTGTGAGAGTTGAGAAAGGACTGCGCCAAAAGTTGCTTTGAACTTGGGAAAGCAGTTGGAGGGCTAACCAGTTTTTTGATTAGTGGATTAGAAGGAGAGGAGGAAAGAAGAGATCTGCAAATCAATTGCCATTATAATTTGTGCATATTGACAGAAACGTTCCCTCATTGAAATATTAAGTGGGCAAGAGCCACACTCACTGGGCTGCACGCCAGGGAAGGCGCCAGACCCTGCATTAAACAGTTTTTACCTGCATTATCACATTTAATTCTTACTACTACCTTATAAAATAGATATTAAAATAATCTCCAAGACCCAGCACCTATCCCAGCCTGCCGCAGATGTCTCCAAACATAGGTTTGCAGCACTCCATCATAGGTACATAAACTCATCTGCAATTTGCCATCCCTGCAGGGGTCAGAATTTATTATGAGTGTCCAAAGCTTTCACTACAATGATAATGTCTTGTTTGTTGGTGTATTTGTCATCTATTGCTGCGCAACAGATTCCCACAAACTTAGTGCTTTGTACAACACATGTATATCACTGCACAGTTTCTGAAGGTTGGAAGTCCGGGCATGGCCAAACTAGATCCTCTGCTTATGCTCTCACAAGGATGCAATCAAGGTGTCAGCCGGGCTGCATTGTCATCTGCAGGCTCTACTGGAGAAGAATCACTTCCAAGCTTTCTCAGGTCATTGACAGAATTCATTTCTTTGCAGCTCTGGGACTGACTCCCCAGTTTCTTTCTAGATGTGAGCTAGAGGCTGCCCTTAGCTCCGAAAGACTGCTCTTAGGTTCCCAATGGCCATCCACAGTTCTGAAAAGCCAGAGAATAGAGATCACAGGGGCCACCTACAAGTCTGTCTGCCACAATTGGATAGTCAGACACCTCAATTTCAATGGACCTGACTGCAATGTTATCATAACTCTGTAAGACCCCCACAAATGCAGGAGCCTGCTCACCAAGTAAAGTGGCACTACATGAGTGGAACCACAACACTCCAATCCTTCTGGCAGTCAAGGAAACCCACAAAGGAGCAACATTTGAATGTAGCCCTTGAAAGTAATGTGTCATGTGTTCAGCTTTCTGAATCATTTGTAATCCCACAATGCTTCACTTTTTATCACAGAAGCCACTCAACAATGGGCTGATAGTCAAGGTATTGATTAACCCTCCACACTCATTACCATCAACAGGCATCTGATATTGACCAAAAATCACTAAAAAAAAAAGAATCCTTCTGCTCTCAGGAAGATGGGGTGGACATCAGTATTCCATTTCTCCTGCTAAGCACAACAAAAAATCCTGGACTTCATATATTTTCCAACATTGGAAACTCCAAGAGGTTGAGAGAAGAAGACAGATGAGCTAGAAATCTCAGAACCCAAGGAATGACATGATGCTGAGTTCCCTGGGCTTGCTTTCTGTTGTTTCTTTGTCCCAAACTTGGAGCTGAAGAAGCCAGTAACCCAAAAATGACAACAGGCACAGACAAAAAATTCTCAATGAACCCTGCGCTCTCTAGTCAAGGACCAGGAAATGGGAAGCCTAGAAAGACAAAAAAACTTTTAGGCAGTAATGGCTCTATTCAGCCAAACACCACAGGAAAAACCCTGGCCCCACTCATTCCTACATGAACAGAGGCTGAGTAGAAATCCTAGACTCCCGCCTTTTCCAGGCTGTAACAAGGTGAAGATGCAGAAATCTTTAACAACGTATTACCAAACAGAATTCAGCAATATATAAAAATAATTATACACCACAACATAGTGGAGTTTTTTTCAGGGATGCAAAATCAAAATTCTAAAGTCAATCAACCCAGGCGTGGTGCCTCACGCCTGTAATCCCAGCACTTTGGGAGACCAAGTCCAGCGAATCCTTTGAGCCCAGAAGTTTGAGACCAGCCTGGGCAACATGACACAACCCCATCTCTACACAAAATATGAAAATTAGCCCAGCATGGTGTCACACACCTGTAGTCCCAGGTACAGGTGGGACTGAGGTGGGAGGATCACCTCAGCCTGGGAGGTTGAGACTGCAGTTGCCACTGCACTCCAGCTGGGGCAACAGAGTGAAACTCTGTCTCAAAAAAAAAAAAAACAAATGTCGATCAATGCAGTTCCTGATATGAACAAGCTAAAGAAAAGAAAAATCACATGAATATATCAATCAATGTAGAACAAGCACTTGACAAAATTCAGCACCATAAAAATGCTCAGAAAAAGAAGAATAGAAGGGAATTTCCACACTTGATAAAGAATACCTACCAAAGTACCTACAGCTGACCTTATACTGAATGTGAAAGACTGGATGCTTTCCATACATAC
Source organism: Gorilla gorilla gorilla (assembly GCF_029281585.2). Lineage (NCBI taxonomy): Eukaryota > Metazoa > Chordata > Mammalia > Primates > Hominidae > Gorilla > Gorilla gorilla. The sequence continues at coordinate 111,317,547 of NC_086017.1, read as the reverse complement.
TTTGTAATTCTATTTGTGCAATATCCTTCAAATTACAAAATTATACAAATAAAGAACAGATAAGTGGTTGCCAGGTATTAAGGAGATGGTGGAGTAGGAGGGAAGTAGGCTTGGTATGAAAGAACAACATGAGGGATCTTTGTGGTGATGGAAATGTTTATTAATAGCTTGACTGTATCCATGGGATGTTGTTGAGATATTGAGATATTGTAATTCTGCAGAATGTTACCATTGGGGGAAACTGGGTGATGAGTACACAGGCTTTCTCTGTATTATCTCTTACAACTTGCATGTGCATCTACAATTACCTCGAAAGAAAAAGTTTAAAAAAATACTTCTGACTCTATCTCCCTCACCTCCTCCTGACCCCCACAATTTAGTAATGCAGTTTGGTCACTGGATGCAACTCTCTCCAGAAAGGGATCATCTTGCTCAGCTGCTTCCTGGGTCATGTTCCAGATGAAAGAAGCAGAGAGTTAGGAAAATTTGGGATCCTGACCTGACCATTCTTGGGCATGATGTTTCATTCTTTCTCTTAATGGTAACACTAGGCCAGCTGGGTTGGTGTGACCTTTGGAGTTAGGCTGGGCAAAAGGCTAGGGGATTCAAACTTAATTCTGGTTCAGTCACCTGCAATCTCTTGTTGGACTGACCTTGTCCTAGATCATAAAGGTAATGAACACTTAAGAGTTGAGTTGAGTACACTGCTCACCGAGTCCTCCTATAGTATCCTGTGTGGGCCCAAGGAATGGACATAAGGGATCTCTATAAACTTTATCAAAATGTACTATCCTTCCTGCACCTGACCCTCTGGACAAAAGGGCTTGGTGTGAATAGGGGACGACTGGGGTGAAAGGAAAGCAACCAGCCTGGCACATGAGGAAGATACACATTAGACCCTGTGATATACAGAGGAAAGAGGGACATTAGAGGCAGTCTTTCAGAACTGCCTTAGAGCCTTCCTCCCCAGAGAAAATGCCTTAATGACACTCTCCCAAACTGTTGCAAGCACCTTAAATTTTACTGACTGTGATTCTGCCACCCCATCTGATAGTTCTTACCACAATTTGATAACCATTCCCTTAACCTTACCAAGAAGACTGTTGGCAACATCAAAGGATGGCCCCAACTCTTATACTTCCCACACCAAGCACCTGTCAACACCTCTGAATGTCTTTATCACTCCCATTCTCAGTCACTCTTGGGGGTAAACAAATGCCACTCAGCCAGTGGCATGGACAGACAGGACAGGTAGGACTGGTTACCCTCAGACAGTCTTTCCAAAAACAACCAGATTCAATTTTTCTAACTTAACTAAGAACCCCAAGACTTACCAACTAGCCAGGAAGCCACACTGGAAGAACTGTCATTTGTACTCCTTCCCCCAACCCCACTGATGTGGGTTCCCCTGAGGGCCCCAGCAATTGTCGACAATCCTGGTCTTTCTAGGGGAACCATGCACATCTCCAGTACCATCCTTCTTGAGAAGTTTGGCATTAACTTGCCTCCCTCCCAAAAACATAGTGGGCCAGGCCTCGTTGTTCATGCCTATAATCCCTACACTCTGGGGGGCTGAGGGGGGAGGATTTCTTGAAGCTAGGAGTTCAAAACCAACCTTGGCAACATAACAAGACCCCATCTCTATGAAAAATTAAAAATTAGCCTGGCATGGTGGCATTCACCTGTAGTCCCAACTCTTCCAGAGGCTGAGGCAGAAGGGCTGCTTGAGTCCAGGAGGTTAAGGATACAGTGAGCTATGATAGCACTGCTGCACTCCAGCTTGGGCAACAGAGTGAGATCCTGTCTGTTAAAACAACAACAACAACGAAAACCATAGTGAGTTGCATCTTAGGAGTTGTCAGAAGAGACCTACTAGCATTTAAACAAACACTACCAGCAGATTATGAAACTTTCAGATCACCAAGGAGATCTCTTTAAAAAATGAGACTGCTCTGAGGCAGGAGAATCGCTAGAACCTGGGAGGCGAAGGTTGCAGTGAGCTGAGATCGGGCCACTGCACTCCCACCTGGGCAACAGAGTGAGATTCCACCTCAAAAAAAAAAAAAAAAAAAAAAAGTGAGACTACCCCTGGTTACTTGGAGAAGCTTCCCAGAGGGTAAATGATGCATTTCTTATGCACACCCTCCTGGTAGTTTTTCCAACAATGGAAGTTGTATAATTAGAAATGATGGGCCAGTTGTGGTGGCTCTGCTCTGTAACTCCAGCACTTTGGGAGTCTGAGGCAGGCAGATGGCTTGAGCTCAGGAGTTTGAGACCAGCCTGGACAATGTGACAAAGCCCCATCTCTACAAAAAAAATACAAAAAGTTATCCAAGCATGGTGGCACACACCTGTAGTCCCAGCTACTTGGGAGGCTGAAGTGAGAGGATCACCTGAGCCCAGAAGGCAGAGGTTGCAGTAAGCTGAGATCACCCTACTCTGCACTCCAGCCTGGGCAACAGAATAAGACATTTTCTAAAAAAAAAAAAAAAAAAAAAAGATGATGCAAGACTTACCCCTTACTTTAAATGATGTCATCAATGACACCACTTTGGTCCTTAAAGGCATTCAGGTCAGTCTCAACTCACTAGCCAGGATTGTTATAGAGGACAGACTTTCTCCTTACAGACCAAGTCAGAGTCTGTACCATCACTCATACATCCTATTGAATCAAGATTAATGCCTTTTTGGGCCTAGTGGAAAGGTCAACACAGAAACCTAAAGAAAAAGCCATTTGGCTTCCAAAGATAGATTCTGATGGTTTGTGGCATTTGGTCAGCTGGTTTAATCCAGGAGCCTGGGCAGAAAGGGAGGTAGATTTGAAGTCAATATTCTGGGACTCCTGATATTTGGAGTCCTGTTGATAGTAGCCTTAATTAAATGCTGTATGGGACAAATTAAAGAGACTTGGTCCCAGCTCTATTGGTCAGGTTAATCAGATTGGCTGATGGAGTGGCATATTCATGGGAAAATTTGCCCCAAGTGAAGATAGTATTATAAAAACAAGGGTCAATATTGTTAGGAGACAATTCACTGATGTCTCAGGTTTCTGCATATCTTATGAACAGAGACACAGAGAGCCTTTTTTTAGACTATCAGCTCAAGAGGGTAAAGCAAACAGCCTTGGAAAATAAAGATAATGCCTCCTTCCAGAGGAGAGGGCATTTTTAAAAAAATAAAGACAATGTCTTATTTCAGGGCAGAAGTTGGAAAGGTTTGCTTGCAAGCATTATAAAATATTGGAAGTTTCTAAGCTCAGAAACCTGCTGCATGTTTAGATATCAACTGGCCCTCACCATGTCATCCTGTAGGATTTGGTATTCTGGGAACCAGTGCAAATGCTGATAATCTGGCTCCTGCTATGACTATGAATAATAAACCACCTTTTGTCCCTGATGCAAGAGTCTCATGTCCTTTGTCATCATCCACAACACTGTGGTAGACTAGTTTGTTAGCTTACATGTAGGGGAAAATCTCAGAACCTTCACAGTTCTTAACAGAAACACCATGGTCTGTTAGCCATCACCACAGATCCCTGCCTGCCAAGGCACTAAGTACTCTGGTAAGTACTGGTACTCTGACCCTGCATCCCATTACAGTAATTAAGTCCAGCTTATCCTCACCTGCACTCTCATATTCTGAAATCTTATCATCGCTTTTAGGGAGCCCAGCACTGTGGCAGTATCTCCTATTGTTAAACAGTGGATGGTCACCAGTGCTCAAAAACACCAAGTGCGTTACTGCTTTACTAATGAATTCCTTATGATTGCAATGGATTCAGTTTACTCTGGGTTCTCTTGGGCAACATAATCAAGGGATGAGATCTCTAGTCTCATATAATAAATCTACCTCCCCAAGCCCTCTGATCCTCCCTCCCTCAATATTCTGCCAAGGCAGATCTGGCATTTCCACCTTTTTTTCTTTGTATTTTTTTTTAGAGACAGTGTATCGCTCTGCCACCCAGGCTAGAGCGCAGTGACACAATAACAGTGGCTCACAGCAGCATTGAACTCCTGGGCTCACGTGATCCTCCCACCTCAGCCACCCGAGTAGCTGGGACCACAGGTGCATACCACCATGCCCAACTAAATTTTTATAATGTTCTTGTAGATATGGAGTCTCATTATATTTTTCAAGCTGGTCTCAAACTCTTGGCCTCAAGCAATCCTCTCAAAGCGCTTGGATTGCAGGCATAAGCCACCACACCACCTCTTTTATTGTAAATCCTTGTCATGCCCAAGCTTCAAGGAGTCATTCCAGCAGGCTACTAGTATAGACTCCAAATGTCCTTTCCAGGTTACTAAATTCAGAGTCAGAAGAGAGTGCTACCATGTTGATAAATTCTTCCCTGTCTGGTCAATATTTCACCACATATACTCCAATACTCACATATGTTCTCCTGGTTCCTGCTGATTCATATTAGCTGGGTCCTGAAATTCTTTTGGAAAGCAAATTATTTAATCTTGGTGAAGACTATTTCTCCTCTTAAGCTGTTGGTCTGTAGGCAGTGACATATAGCATGAGCTAATCTCAAGAAGGGTGAACATCGCCCTGTGAAGCAGCCATCTGAGGGAGTTTTTTTTATGGTTACCAGGAAAATGAGACTAGTCTCCTCCACAAGAGGGGAAGCAACTGCTTCTGCGAAACTTTAAGGGTTAGGGCACTTGCTCCCTTTTGCCATCAGAGAAGTCCCTGGGACTGAAAGTGAAAAATACATATTGAGTGCTGGAAATGAGATGCTGTTCACCTGAGGTAAAGCTGCACTCAGAAGGAGCTCTCTACTATAGTCGCAGCAGAAATCTGAAGTAGGATAAGAGGATATGATGCAAGGTATCAGCTACAGCTACCAAGCTAATTTAAGGGGGAAATGGAATAGGCAAAAATATGAAATTTAAAAGAAATTAATAAAGGAGAGAAAAGGGAACACATAACAGATGAAGCAAATAGGAAGCACAGAGTAATATGGTAAGTTTAAACAGCAATATATCAGTAATTACATTAAATATAAATAAACCAAACACTTCAAATAAAAGACAGATTGTCAGAGTAGATAAAACACACACACACACATGCACACAAATGCATATACAGGTTTATGCTGTTTACCAATAAAGCACCTAAAATATGAAGACAAATAAAGATTGTGTATAGGTGGATGGAAAAATAAACACCATATGAACAGTAAACAAAGGAAGGCTAATATGGTTATATTTTAATACTAAACAAGATAGACTTTAAAAACATTAATAAAAATAGAAATATTTTGTAATGATAAAAAGTTCAATGCATTAGGAAGATATGACAGCTCTAAGTTATATACACCTAATAAGTTATATATGCCTCAAACTATATGAAGCAAAAATAGGCAGAAATACAAGAATAGCAAGGGGTGGTGGCTCACGCCTGTAATCCCAGCACTTTGGGAGGCCGAGGTGGGCAGATCCCTTGAAGACATGAGTTTGAAACCAGCCTGGGCAACATGGGGGAAACCTTGTCTCTACAAAAAAAATACACAAATTAGACAGGCGTGGTGGCCTATGTCTGTGGTCCCAGCTACTCCGGAGGCTGAGGTGAGATGATCGCTTGAAGCAGGGAGGCAGAGGTTGCCATGAGCCAAGACCTTGCCTCTGCACTCCAGCCTGAGCAACGGAATGAGACCCTGCCTCAAAAAAGAAAGAGAAGAAATAATGAAAGAAAGAGAAAGATGAAAGAAAGAAAGAGAAAGAAAAAAAAATGAAAGAAAGAAAGAGAAAGAAAGAAAGAAGGAAAGAAAGAGAAAGGAAAAAGGAAAGAAAGGAAAGAAAGAAGGAAGGAAGGAAATAGAGTGACAGAAAGTAGATCAGTGGTTGTCTAGAGCATGATGGGAGGAAGGAGCAAAAAGGAAGGTTTCCAATATGTCAAAATTTGTCAAGTCGGTAAATTTTATGTTCTGTATATTTTGCCACAATAAAAAAAGAAAATTATCAAATTGTCACTTTAAATATGTGCAGTTTATTGTATACCAGTATTTAAGTATTTAAGCAAAGTAGTGTAAAAAACACCATTACACAAAAATCTTTGATCCCACAATTATTATTTCTTAAGAATGGATTCCTATAAGGAAATGTACAGGGTGAAATAGTAATAATATTTGTAATATTCTTGAGACACAAATTACATTCAAGAAAGGTTGAACAAATCTCATCTCACTCTCCCAAGTATTGAGAATTACTGGTTAAAAACATTTGCCAATTTATCATTTTAAATAGCCTCTCGTTTTCATTTACATTTTTATTAGTATGGACACCATATTTTAGAGGGGTTCAAAGGAAGCCATTTAGGGCAATGTGGTTGTGGAACTTAGGTTTTGTAAGGAATGATGGATGGTGCAGGGATGTTCACCTGAGGAGACCCCATGGCAACAGAGAGGCAGAGAAAGGCATGAGAGCTCTTAAAGGAACAGTAGTGACATCATTCAGGAGAGGATTAAGACCTTTGCTTTGGGGTGCCAGAGGGAAATAAAAAGACCAAGTTTCATGTGGATGGAATCCTTCAAAGATTTCAGCTCAGGATGGAAAAGGATCTTTGGGGGTCAAAGAGTGGACAGGATTATAACAATATCAACTACTAGAGCTTTAATGCAGTGAAATAATTAATAATAGTTATTATTATTATTATCATACTATGAAGGTTAATCTGCTTTCCTAGCCCTTAAACTAATCAAGAAAAGCTGGGGCAACTTGGCAAACACATTGCAGAGGGAGTTCCTGCCTCAAGTGGGAGTTTGAGCTAGACAGTCTTGAATCATGATCTTTAAAAGACCTCTGATTTGTTATTCTCATTCCCCCTCTTTCACTTTTTTTCTATTTGCTCCTCTACTTCTCTGGGAATAGTGACTTAACTATCTCACTATGTTTGCAAATTGAGGAGTGAGAAATATAGCCACTTGTTTGTAAGAACATACTGAGCAGACTTTAAACGCAAATTCACTATCACGGATGATGGAATTATCTCAGATATGACAAGAGAGATTCCTGGCAGAGTACCTGGTTGGCTCCTTAATCCTATTAAAGTGGTTTATGACCAGTACAACAATATTATTACCCTGTTAATGAATGACTAGCCAGTGCCCATCCCAGCTGATGAGTCTAAACAGACACAATAGTCATTATGAAGATTTAATTTGTTTGCACCTATCACTCCACCAAAACACTTGAAGGCAGTTTACACAATAGCAATGAAAATATGTGCTATGAAGAAAGATACTGTATACAGTACACACAACAATAAGAAGGGAGGAGAGCTGGAAGAAAGTAAGAGTTTGAAACAATGTCTTCCTTAATGTTTGAAAACCTGCTAGAGGGGGTATTTGATGTCCTGCTCAAGGCTTTTTTATTTACTTTTGTGAACAATGTGTAGCCAGTCAAGGTCTTCAAACTAGCAAGTGACACAATCTTTTTTTTTCATGAGTTATCTTTGTGGAAATGATGTGCAAGGTGAAAGGAGGTAGGAAAAAAAACTAATGGTGGGAAGACAATCTAGGAGACTGTTGAAATAATTGAGATAAGAAATAATGTTAACTAATCTGGTGGCTGTAACAATTGCCAAAAGGCTTTCAAACTGCAAGTTTAAATCATTTCACAATTGTTAGTGTAGGTCCCCTTGGTCCCTAATCTTCCATTAAAACCTTTCCCTCCCATATTATCCTGGCCCACACTCCTCTTTTCTTATTTAAGGTTATGTAGAAAGATGAGGAAATTGCATTTACAAGAATCTCTCTTGGGGGATAAAATATCATATGAATTTAAAAGAAATGCTTTCATAACTCACTTGATAGAGAGAATGAAATCCCAAAGGGTATAACAATAGAAACTCACCAATTCCTTCCACTCCCTCATTCTTTCCACAACTAAAAATTGACAGACTGCTGGGGGCCAGACACTGGAAATACAAAGATGGGTAAGAAACACAAAGCTCCTAATTTACATGAACTTAAATTAGAATATCTATTATGGAAAACAGTGTGGAAGTGCCTCCAAAAATTAAAAATAGAATACCATATGATCCCATTGCTGGGTATATAGCCAAAGGAAATGAAATCAGTATGTCAAAGAGCACACCCATGTTCACAGCAGCTTTATTCACAACAGCCGAGATTTGGAATCAATCTAAGTGTCCATCAACAAATGAATGAATAAAGAAAATGTGGTATATACATACAAAATGGAATACTATTTATCCATAAAAAAGAAGGAAATCCTGTCATTTGGGAAGACATGGATGAACCTGGAGGACGTTGTGTTATGTGAAATAAGCCAGGAACAGAAAGACAAATACCACATGATCTCACATATTTGTGGAACATGAAAGATTTGAATTCATAGAAGTAGAAGTTACATGGTGACTACCAGGAGCTTGGTGAGGTGGTGGGTGGGGCACAGGGTCAGAAAGTTGGGAAGAAGTTGGTCCAAGGATATGAAATTTCAGTTAGATAGAAGGAATAAATTAAAAGGATCTATTGTATGGTAATTATGGTTAATTAGAATGTATTGTATTCAAAATTGCTAAGAGAGTAGATTTTAAGTGTTCTCACCACAGAAAAAAATAATATATGAAGTAATGCATACATTAACTCACTCAATTTAGCCATTCCACATGTATATATATTTCATAAGATAATGTACACAATTACATATAATTTTAATTTATCAATTAAAAATAATGCTTTTAAAAAAGAAATGCAGATTGAGAGTCACTTCCAAGATGGCTGAATAGGAACAGCTCTGGTCTGCAGCTCCCAGCGTGGTCAACACAGAAGATGGGTGATTTCTACATTTCCAACTAAGGTACCTGGTTCATCTCACTTGGACTGGTCGGACAGTGGGTGCAGCCCACAGAGGGTGAGCCAAAGCAGGGCAAAGCATCACCTAACCCAGGAAATGCAAGAGGTTGGGGGATTTCCCTTTCCTAGCCAAGGGAAGCTGTGACAGACTGTATCTGGAGGAACGGTACACTGTCATCCAAATACTGCACTTTTCCCATGGTCTTAGCAACCTGCAAACTAGGAGATTCCCTCCAGTGCCTGACTTAGCGGGTCCCACACCCACAGAGCCTTGCTTACTGCTAGCGAACCAGTCTGAGATTGACCTGCGACGCTGCAGCCTGGCCAGAGGTGCCTGCCATTGCTGAGGCTTGACTAGGTAAACAAAGTGGCCGGTAAGTGCGAACTGGGTGGAGCCCACCGCAGCTCAGCAAGGCCTACCACCTCTTCTCTAGACTCCTCCTCTGTGGGCAAGGCATAGCTGAACAAAAGGTAGCAGACAACTTCTGCATATTTAAACATCCCTGTCTGACAGCTCTGAAGAGAGCAGTTGTTCTCCCAGCACGGCGTTTGAGCTCTGAGAACTGACAGACTGCCTCCTCAAGTGGGTCCCTGACCCCTGTGTAGCCTGACTGGGAGATACCTCCCAGTAGGGGCCGACAGACACCTCATAAAGGTGGGTGTGTCTCTAGGATGAAGCTTCCAGGGGAAGGATCAGGCAGCAATATTTGCTGTTTTACAGTATTTGCTGTTCTGCAGCTTCTGCTGGTGATACCCAGGCAAACAGGGTCGGGAGTGGACCTCCAGCAAACTCCAACAAACCTGCAGCTGAGGGACCCGACAATTAGAAGGAAAACTAACAAACAGAAAGGAATAGCATCAAAATCAACAAAAACGACATCCACACCAAAACCCCATCTGTAGGTCACCAACAACAAAGACCAAAGGTAGATTAAAACCACAAAGATGAGGAGAAACCAGAGCAGAAAAGCTGAAAATTCTAAAAACCAGAGCACCTCTTATCCTCCAAAAGATCGCAGCTCCCCACCAGCAATGGAACAAAGCTGGATGGAGAATGAATTTGACAAGTTGACAGAAGTAAGCTTCAGAAGGTCAGTAACAACAAACTTCTCCAAGTTAAAGGAGCATGTTCTAACCCATTGCAAGGAAGCTAAAAAACCTTGAAAAAAGGTTAGACGAATGGCTAACTAGAACAAACAGTGTAGAGAAGACCTTAAATGACCTGATGGAGCTGAAAACCATGCCACGAGAACTTTGTGATGCATGCACAAGCTTCAATAGCCAATTTGATCAAGTGGGAGAAAGGATAGCAGTGATTGAAGATGAAATTAATGCAATAAAGTGAGAAGACAAGATAAGAGAAAAAAGAGTAAAAAGAAACAAACAAAGCCTCCGAGAAATATGGGATTATGTAAAAAGACCAAATCTATGTTTCATTGGTGTACCTGAAAGTGACGGGGACAATGGAACCAAGTTGGAAAACACTCCTCAGGATATTATCCAGGAGAACTTCCCCAACCTAGCAAGGTAGGCCAACATTCAAATTCAGGAAATACAGAGAACACTACAAAGATACTCCTCAAGAAGAGCAACCCGAAGACACATAATTCTCAGATTCACCAAGGTTGAAATGAAGGAAAAAATGTTAAGGACAACCAGAGAGAAAGGTCAGGCTACCCACAAAGGGAAGCCCATCAGACTAACAGCAGATCTCTTGGCAGAAACCCTACAAGCCAGAAGAGAGTGGGGGCCAATATTCAACATTCTTAAAGAAAAGAATTTTCAACCCAGAATTTCATATCCAGCAAAACTAAGCTTCATAAGTGAAGGAGAAATAAACTCCTTTACAGACAAGCAAATGCTGAGAGATATTGTCACCACCAGGCCTGCCTTACAAGAGCTCCTGAAGGAAGCACTAAACATGGAAAGGAACAACTGGTACCAGCCACTGAAAAAACATGCCAAATTGTAAAGACCATCGATGCTATGAAGAAACTACATCAATTAATGGGCAAAATAACCAGCTAACATCATAATGACAGGATCAAATTCACACATAACTGTATTAACCTTAAATGTAAACAGGCTAAATGCTCCAATTAAAAGACACAGACTGGCAAATTGGATAAAGAGTCAAGACCCATCCGTGTGCTCTATTCAAGAGACCCATCTCACGTGCAGAGACACACATAGGCTCAAAATAAAGGGATGGAGGAAGATCTACCAAGCAAATGGAAAACAAAAAAAGGCAGGGGTTGCAATCCTACTCTCTGATAAAACAGACTTTAAACCAACAAAGATCAAAAGAGACAAAGAAGGCCATTACATAATGGTAAAGGGATCAATTCAACAAGAAGAGCTAACTATCCTAAATATATACGCACCCAATACAGGAGCACCCAGATTCATAAAGCAAGTCCTTAGTGACATACAAAGAGACTTAGACTCCCACACAATAATAATGGGAGACTTTAACACCCCACTGTCAACATTAGACAGATCAACGAGACAGAAAGTCAACAAGGATATCCAGGAATTGAACTCAACTCTGCACCAAGCGGACCTAATAAACATCTACAGAACTCTCCACCACAAATCAACAGAATATACATTCTTCTCAGCACCACACCGCACTTATTCCAAAATTGACCACATAGTTGGAAGTAAAGCTCTCCTCAGCAAATGTTAAAGAACAGAAATCATAACAAACTGTCTCTCAGACCACGGTGCAATCAAACTAGAACTCAGGATTAAGAAACTCACTCAAAACCACTCAACTACATGGAAACTGAACAACTTGCTCCTGAATGACTACTGGGTACATAACAAAATGAAGGCAGAAATAAAGATGTTCTTTGAAACCAACCAGAACAAAGACACAACATACTAGAATCTCTGGGACACATTCAAAGCAGTGTGTAGAGGGAAATTTATAGCACTAAATGCCCACAAGAGAAAGCAGGAAAGATCTAAAATTGACACCCTAACATCACAATTAAAAGAACTGGAGAAGCAAGAGCAAACACATTCAAAAGCTAGCAGAAGGCAAGAAATAACTAAAATCAGAGCAGAACTGAAGGAAATAAAGACACAAAAAACCCTTCAAAAAATCAATGAATCCAGGAGCTGGTTTTTTTAAAAGATCAACAAAATTGGTAGACCACTAGCAAGATTAATAAAGAAGAAAAGAGAGAAGAATCAAATAGACGCAATAAAAAATGGTAAAGGGGATATCACCACTGATCCCACAGAAATACAAACTACCATCAGAGAATACTATAAACACCCCTACGCAAATAAATTAGAAAATCTAGAAGAAATGGATAAATTCCTTGACACATACACCCTCCCAAGACTAAACCAGGAAGAAGTTGAATCTCTGAATAGACCAACAACAGGCTCTGAAATTGAGGCAATAATTAATAGCTTACCAACCAAAAAAAGTCCAGGACCAGATGGATTCACAGCCGAATTCTACCAGAGGTACAAGGAGGAGCTGGTACCATTCCTTCTGAAACTATTTCAATCAATAGAAAAAGAGGGAATCCTCCCCAACTCATTTTATGAGGCCAGCATCATCCTGATACCAAAGCCTGGCAGAGACACAACAAAAAAAGAGAATTTTAGACCAATATCCTTCATGAACATCGATGCAAAAATCCTCAATAAAATACTGGCAAACCAAATCCAGCAGCACATCAAACAGCTTATCCACCATGATCAAGTAGGCTTCATCCCTGGGATGCAAGGCTGGTTCAACATATGCAAATCAATAAACGTAATCCAGCATATAAACAGAACCAACGACAAAAACCACATGATTATCTCAATAGATGCAGAAAAGGCCATTGACAAAATTCAACAACCTTCTTGCTAAAAACTCTCAATAAATTAGGTATTGATGGGACGTATCTCAAAATAATAAGAGCTATCTATGACAAACCTACAGCCAATATCATACTGAATGTGCAAAAACTGGAAGCATTCCCTTTGAAAACTGGCACAAGACAGGGATGCCCTCTCTCACCACTCCTATTCAACATAGAGTTGGAAGTTCTGGCCAGGGCAATTAGGCAGGAGAAGGAAATAAAGGGTATTCAATTAGAAAAGAGGAAGTCAAATTGTCCCTCTTTGCAGATGACATGATTGTATATCTAGAAAAGCCCATCCTCTCAGCCCAAAATCTCCTTAAGCTGATAGGCAACTTCAGCAAAGTCTCAGGATACAAAATCAATGTGCAAAAATCACAAGCATTCTTATACACCAATAACAGACAAACAGAGAGCCAAATCATGAGTGAACTCCCATTCACAATTGCTTCAAAGAGAATAAAATACCTAGGAATCCAACTTACAAGGGATGTGAAGGACCTCTTCAAGGAGAACTACAAACCACTGCTCAAGGAAATAAAAGAGGATACAAACAAATGGAAGAACATTCCATGCTCATGGGTAGGAAGAATCAATATCGTAAAAATGGCCATACTGCCCAAGGTAATTTATAGATTCAATGCCATCCCCATCAAGCTACCAATGACTTTCTTCACAGAATTGGAAAGAACTACTTTAAAGTTCATATGGAACCAAAAAAGAGCCCACATCGCCAAGTCAATCCTAAGCCAAAAGAACAAAGCTGGAGGCATTACACTACCTGACTTCAAACTATACTGCAAGGCTACAGTCACCAAAACAGCATGGTACTGGTACAAAGACAGAGATATAGACCAATGGAACAGAACAGAGCCCTCAGAAATAATGCCACATATCTACAACCATCTGATCTTTGACAATCCTGACAAAAACAAGAAATGGGGAAACAATTCCCTATTTAGTAAATGGTACTGGGAAAACTGGCTAGCCATATGCAGAAAGCTGAAACTGGATCCCTTCCTTACACCTTATACAAAAATTAATTCAAGATGGGTTAAAGACTGAAATGTTAGACCTGAAACCACTAAAAACCCTAGAAGAACACCTAGGCAATACCATTCAGGACATAGGCATGGGCAAGGACTTCATGTCTAAAACACCAAAAGCAATGGCAACAAAAGCCAAAATTGACAAATGGGATCTAATTAAACTAAAGAGCTTCTGCGCGGCAAAACAAACTACCATCAGAGTGAACAGGCAACCTACAAAATGGGAGAAAATTTCTTCAATTTACTCATCTGACAAAGGGCTAATATCCAGAATCTACAATGAACTCAAACAAATTTACAAGAAAAAAAAAACCCCATCAAGAAGTGGGCGAAGGACATGAACAGACACTTCTCAAAAGAAGACATTTATGCAGCCAAAAAACACATGAAAAAAATGCTCATAATCACTGACCATCAGAGAAATACAAATCAAAACCACAATGAGATACCATCTCACACCAGTTAGAATGGCGATCATTAAAAAGTCAGAAAACAGCAGATGCTGGAGAGGTTGTGGAGAAATAGGAACACTTTTTCACTGTTGGTGGGACCGTAAACTAGTTCAACCATTGTGGAAGTCAGTGTGGCGATTCCTCAGGGATCTAGAACTAGAAATACCATTTGACCCAGCCATCCCATTACTGGGTATATACCCAAAGGATTATAAATCATGCTGCTATAAAGACACATGCACATGTATGTTTATTGCGGCATTATTCACAATAGCAAAGACTTGGAACCAAGCCAAATGTCCAACAATGATAGACTGGATTAAGAAAATGTGGCACATATACACCATGGAATACTATGCAGCCATAAAAAATGATGAGTTCATGTTCTTTGTAGGGACATGGATGAAGCTGGAAACCATCATTCTCAGCAAACTATCGCAAGGAGGAAAAACCAAACACCGCATGCTCTCACTCGTAGGTGGGAATTGAACAGTGAGAACACATGGACAGAGGAAGGGGAACATCACACACCAGGGCCTGTTGTGGGGTTGGGGGAGAGGGGAGGGATAGCATTAGGAGATATACCTAATGTTAAATGACGAGTTAATGGGTGCAGCACACCAACATGGCACATGTATACATATGTAACTAACCTGCACTTTGTGCACATGTACCCTAAAACTTAAAGTATAATTTAAAAAAAAAATCACAGTAACTTAGAAAGATTTTAATCCTCCAATTCAATTGTCAATAAAGAATTGACAAATTTTAAAAAAGGCAAACAAACTTTCATTATCCTTTACTATTACATGAAAATCTTATTCAAGAGAGAAAGCCAAATTTTACCCTTGCATTAGTCTACTATTAATGTCAACCCGAATTTTCTAATGAAACCTTATAGACAATTCTATCAAATTTTACCAGTTTGACCATGAGGTGAGATTCTTATAAACCTCTAATAATTCTTTACAAATTTTGCTAGAGAGCAGATTTGTGCCTTAAGAGAACTTTGTTGTGCTTTTATTTCAATGCACAATTTATGGAAAAACCATACAATACCCTTATAAATTTAGTCAATATGTTCATGCACAAAATTTCTTTTGCAGGATTAATTTTTTACAATCCTTCTACAACTTGTTTAAACCTTCAGCTTTATCTCATCTAATTCAAAACAATCCTTTAACCGTGGGCAAAAACTTACGTTTCTATGCCTTCTTATAATCTTTTACTAAAAACACATTTTACAGTTCTTACACACCTTGTATGTAAATCCATTTTCAGTTGTCTCAATTACGTGTTATAATGGTAACTCTTAGCAATTTTTAACTTTAATGTAAAATCTGATAAGTTGCTTTAATTATGCACTAGGCACCAATTCAACTCTGACTCCTTCCAGTATAATTAAGCGCATGGTTAATTTCATATGTCCCCAGGCCTTACCAAGTTGTAAAGCAGGCTAGTTGAACAATTCTCAAAGGCCAAAGAAGCAGTTCAGTTTACAACCTTAAAACGTTTAGCAAATCTAGCATCTGACCTACATGATTCAGCCCATATATTTACATTTTTATGACATTTGTATTTTACCAATTACCTTTAAATTGCCTCTATTTCTCAAAGATTAAAGTCACATGAACTAAAAGGCATTACAGCTTTTATTTTTCCTTCAAAAAATATTTGATCTAAGCACTTATTTTTCTTTAAGCCAATTAATTAGAGCTCTTTTTTATATAAACATCACATATATAACACATATATGATTACACAGACAGACAGAAGAAGATCCAGTAGTTGTAATACTTTTCATTTGCCAATCTCCTAATCTGATTATTGACCTCAGGGTGGAGCCCTTCAAGAAACAGAGTAATCAGAATAATATGGTTTGACTCTGTGTCCCCACCCAAATCGCATCTTGTAGCTCCCATAAGTCTCACGTGTTGTGGGAGGGACCTAGCGGGAGATGATTGAATCATAGGAGGTGGGTCTTTCCTACACTGTTCTCAGATAGTGAATTAGTCTTACAAGATCTGATGGTTTTAAAAACAGGAGTTTCCCTGTACAAGCTCTCCTCTTGCCACCACCATGTAAGAAATGCTACTTGCCTTCTGCCATGATTGTGAGGTTTCCCTAGCCATGTAGAACTGTAAGTCCTTAAACCTCTTTTTCTTTATAATTTACCCAGTCTCAGGTATGTCTTTATCAGCAGTGTGAAAAATGACTAATACAGTAAATTGGTCCCAGTAGAGTGGGGCACTGCTGAAAAGATACCCAAAAATGTGGAAGCAACTTTGGAACTGGGTAACAGGCAGAGGCTGGAACAGTTTGGAGGGCTCAGAAGAAGATAGGAAAATGTGGGAAAGTTTGGAACTCCCTAGAGACTTGTTGAATGGCTTTGGCCAAAATGCTAATAGTGATATGGACAATGAAATCCAGGCTGAGGTGGTCTCAGATAGAGATGAGGAACTTGTTGGGAACTGGAGCAAAGGTGACTCTTGCTATATTTTAGCAAAGATACTAAGGGCATTTTGCCCCTGCACTAGAGATGTGTGGAACTTTGAACTTGAGGGATATGATTTAGGGTACCTGGCGGAAGAAATCTGTAAGCAGCAAAGCATTCAAGACGTGACTTGGATACCATTAATGGCATTCAGATTTAAAAGGAAAACAGAGCATAGAAGTTCAGAAAATTTGCAGCCCAATGATGTGATAGAAAAGAAAAACCCATTTTCTCAGGAGAAATTCAAGCCAGCTACAGAAATTTGTGTAAGTAACAAGAAGCCAAATGTTAATCACCAAAACAATGGGGAAAATGTCTCCAGGGCATGTTAGAGAGGTTTGTGGCAACTCCTCCCATCACAGGCCCAGAGGTTGAGGCATAGGAGGAAAATATGGTTTCATGGGCCAGGCCCAGGGTCCCCATGCTGTGTGCAGGATTGGACTTAGTGCCCTGCGTCCCAGCTGCTCCAATCACAGCTGAAAGGGGCTGACGTAGAGCTGAGGCCATGGCTTCAGAGGGTGGAAGCCTCAAGCCTTGGCAGCTTCCACATGGTGTTGAGCCTGCGAGTGCATGGAAGTCAAGAATTAAGATTTGGGAACCTCTGCCTAGATTTCAAAAGATGTATGGAAATGCCTGGATGCCCAGGCAGAAGCTTGCTGCTGGGGTGGGGCTCTCATGGAGAACCTCTACTAGGGCAGTAAGGATGGGAAACATGGGGTCAGAGCCCCTACGCAGAGGCCCTGTTGGGGAACCACCTAGTGGAGCTGTGAGAAAACAGCCACCAGTCCAGACCCCTGAATGGTAAATTCACTGACAGCTTTCACTGTGTGCCTGGAAAAGCTGCAGACACTCAACACCAGCCTGTGAAAGCAATTGGGAGGGAAGCTGTACCCTGAAAATCCACAAGGGCAGAGCTGCCCAAAACCATGGAAACCCTCCTCTTGCATCAGCATTACCTGGACGTGAGACATGGAGTCAAAGGAGATCATTTTGGAGTTTTAAGATTTGACTGCCCTGCTGGATTTCAGACTTGCATGGGCCCTGTAGCCCTTTGTATTGGCCAACTTCTCCTATTTGGAATGGTTGTAGTTACCAAATGCCTGTACCCATATTGTATCTAAAAAGTAATTAACTTGCTTCTGATTTTATGGGCTCATTGTTGAAAGGGACTTGCCTTGTCTCAGAGGAGATGTTGGACTGTGGACTTTTGAGTTAATGCTGAAATGAGTTGAGACTTTGGGGGACTGTTGGGAAGGTATGATTGGTTTTGAAATGTGAAAATAGGAAATTTGGAAGGGGCCAGAATAACATAGTTTGGACCTGTGTCCCCACCCAAATCTCATCTTGTAGCTCCCATAATTCTCATGTGTCGTGTGAGGGACCTGGTGGGAGATGATTGAATCATGGGGATGGGTCTTTCCTGGACTGTTCTCATGACAGTGAATTAGTCTCATGAGATCTGATGGTTTTTAAAATGGGAGTTTCTCTATACAAGCTCTCTCTCTTGCCACCACCATGTAAGAAATGCCTTTCACCTTCCACCATGATTTTGAGGCCTCCCCAGCCATGTGGAACTAGAAGTCCTTAAAAGTCTTTTTCTTTATAATTTTCCCAGTCTTGGGTATGTCTTTATCAGCAGTGTGAAAACCAACTAATACACAGGGCTAGGAAAGCATGCAGTTTCTAGGGCCCAATAAACAGGCATAGCTGGAAGACAAAAACAGATTTTGAGAGGGATCTATCCACTTTCAATTCCTGGGGTTCTATGAGGAAAACAGAGGTTTCTTCCCAAAATGGGGTCAGTGGCACTCTCTCTGTTTTTCCCAAGGAGTCCCATGTGCCGAGAAGTTATCTTACGGCCTCTCATGTGTGCATTAAGAGTGGCAAGACAAAATGGAGAAAAGTAATTCAGTCAACTGAGAAAAAACCTTTTCCAGAAAAACATAAAGGTCTCTTAAATATACCTATAGCTTTGATATCCACTTTTAATTAAGCTGAGCATTCTTTAAGAAAATCCTTTTAAATCCCTTGTTACCCAACCTTAGCCATGCGAACCCACCAACATTTCTGGCTTTTGAACTTTACCAAAAGTAACCTCACAGGTGAAACCAACAAGCTTCAATTAAGGTTATGACTTAACTATGAATGTATGAGGTATATATTCAAAAAGGTGGTAAGCAGTTTTTACAAGATCTAGAACCTCTAAAGGTAACTCAGAGAATGGAAGCTAGAAGTTGTTCATGGATGGGAAGAGAATCAGCAAATGGTAGAAGTCGCACAGCTGTTTACTTGAAAGTACTCATTCTCCAAGCCAGGATTGAACACAGGCCACCATTGTAAAATGGCAGAGACTAAAATTAAGTACTGCCATGTGGTTACATTTCAAGCTCCCAAGGACATAAAACAATATGGTGGCCTGCAGCAA
This sequence comes from Gorilla gorilla gorilla, assembly GCF_029281585.2. NCBI lineage: Eukaryota > Metazoa > Chordata > Mammalia > Primates > Hominidae > Gorilla > Gorilla gorilla. Next base: position 111,298,437 of record NC_086017.1, on the reverse strand, counting down.
AGTTTGATACTGACCAGTTTGTTGGGCTAACTTGAACAGTGGGCATATAGGGTCCTAGGCCAACATTCTATCCTAGGGCACCCCTCTTTCTGACAGAACCATACAGAAAAACACACAAAGCACACCAGATTGGCTATAGCTTAAGACAAGCCTCATAAATCATTTTTCATTAATCAAAACTTTACAGAGAATATAAGCAGTTATCCTCACCATTTTTTCTATCGGTTTGCACAGGGAGAGTGAGGCCAAAAGACTTTGGCCTAACAAGGCCAAAAGTCTGACTGGGTAAAAAAAAACTTTTACCCTTTTGCTGGCATGTCAGGCTTCTGGGTTCCCTTCCCCTGAGCTCAATTCTAAGCCAAGCAGTTTAAGGTTTGGTAAATTAACTTTTCCTAGTTTAGAGGATGCATCTGAGGAGAGTGTCCTATAGTATGGGGATGCAATTACCCATCCACAAAGAGAGGACAGAGGAGGAAAAAGGAAAAAGAAGGCTTTTTTTCCAAGGTGCCCCCCCAGGACTCAGGATGCATTCAAGGGAGGTACAAACTAAAGATGAATGGTTCTTTAGACAAAAGAACTGCCTCAGTGGGTGCATGGACTAAAACAGAGCAAGTGCTACTGACCCCATTTTGGGAAGATGAATTGTTACCCAGCTGGGAAGAGTGGATAAGCCATCCCCAATTCCTTTTACTTCCCAGTGAATACCCAGGGTACATGAGGGAGAGAAAAAATAGGCATCTCTATTCTTTCTTATGTCCTTGTATCTGAGTCCCAGCGACCTTGACAAGGTGCCACCCATGGGTGCCAATGTGGCTTTCACTCATAGTGACAGAAGGACCAAGGGGGTGGGAATATTTGAACTCACCCACATATGCCCTGTCCCTGCCTGTTGTCATAATCTTTGAGTTCCCTAGGCCTCATTTATGTCATGGATACAGGCATGACCTCTATCCATGAAACAGGAGGCTTGGTTTAATTGGCAGGAATTAGCCATGGTCACTTATGCTTTGCATTTTAACTTCCATTGTTGTCTGCCTCTGGACCCCTCATATTCAATTTTCTATCCTGAGTCTTCAACTCTAAGCTTGGAATTGAGTTTGGGACAAAAGAACTGCCTCAGTGGGTACATAGACTCATCAAGTCCCAGGTGTCCCTCGCCAGACTGCAGCCAGCAGCCAGCGGGACTGCTCCTCTGCTGCCTCCTTACCATAAGCCAAATGCTAAGGTAAAGCTGAGGAGCTGGGTCCTCTTCAAACAAGGGAGCGAAAAAGGGTGTCCTGTGGCCTAACAAGATGCCTTCCGAAAGGAGGAAAAAAAACTCTTGCATAGAAAACTCCCTATATCTACAGGGCTGTGTTAACTGCTGACAGGGTGGAGAAAAGGAAGAAAAAAAAGCTTAAGTTCAGGGCTGGGAAGATGCCTTGGGTAGAAACCTCTCATTTATTCTTATGCAAGTGGGTTTCTTCAACAGGAAAAGAAACTTTTAATTGCTGTCTCCTCCTTCTTGGCTCAGCAAGGGGAGGAAAGACTCCTTGGGCACCTAGCAGGAAGGGACAGCAAGTGAGAAATGCTGGCCGGCCAGCCATGAGGGACCCTTGTGCCATGTGCCCCAGCCAGGAGGGGAGCAGGGCAGGGAGCTTGCCAATCTGTCTTGTGTGCATGCCTGTGGCCATTGGCGTGGGGGTGGAACATGCCCACTATTGTAAAAGAAAAGATAGGTGCCATTACAGTCCTGAAAAAAGAAGGAAAACGCCATAGAAAAGACTGGGTTGGACAGAGGCCAACATTCCTGACCCCTGAGAGCAACAGCGGGGCGGGGGGCAGGTTGCAGTATTCCCTGCCTTCCGAAAAAGTCTGAGGATAAGAAAGCTCAGAAACAAAAGTGAAAGAGATTGTTGGGTCCACATTTTACTCAACCTTCTGACAAATGCCGGACAAGCCTCCAAAATGATGCAGAATTTTTTGCTCTGAACTAAGGTTCAGCTTGGTCTGGGTTCTTGTCTCACAACCAGGAAGAAGTAGATACATGGACACTGGAAGAGTGAGCAAGGCAGGAAGTTTTATTGAGTGATGAAACAGCTTTTAGTGGGGAAGTTACACAGGGGTAGTTCCCCTGCCTGAAGGTAGGAGAGTTTCCAATATGGCTGAGCCCAGGGCTTTTTATGGGCTCAGAATAGGGAGTGCGTGCTGATTAACTTGTGAGTATGCAAAAAAGTCAAAGACACCACTTTCAAATGGGCATGATAGTGTAGGAAACCAATTAGGAAAGGGTAGGTATATGTAAAATAGTTGAAGGCTGAATATCAATCAGAGGAAAGCACGCCAAACAGGAGGGCGGGTTCTCAATCTGGTTCAAGGATTTACCTGGGACTGTTTCTGGCTTGAAGGTTGAATTTCACCGGGGACCCGCCCCTACCTGCCTAGGTATTTATCAACAAGGCTGCAATCAAGTTGTCAGTCATGTGACGCTCGATTAAAGAAGGATCCATTTCCAAGTTCACATGGCTGTTAGCAGGATTCAGTTCTTTGCAGGTTTTCGGAATGAGGGCATTTCCTTGACGACTACTGGCAAGAGGTCACCCTCAATTCCTTCCCCACGGGCTTCTTCATATGGCAGCTTAAACCCCCTTATACATATATAGTTTGCAAATATTTCTTCCCAATCTGTAGGTTGCCATTTCATTTTGTTGTTTCCTTTGCTATGCAGAAGCTTTTTAGTATGATATAGTCCCATCTATTTATTTTTGCTTTTATAGTGAGCTTTTGGTATGATATCCAAAAAATTACTGCCACTGCCAGTGTCCAAAAACTTTTTCCCTTTGTTCTCTTTTAGGAAATTTATAGTTTCAGGTTTACATTTAGGTATTTTATCAATTTTGCAAAACTCCTAATTTTGGTACATAGCATCTGTTACAGTCAGTCCTCTGTATCTGTGGGTTCCACATCCAGGGATTCAACCAACCATGAAAAAATATTTGAGAAAAGATAAATGGTTGTGTCTGCCCTGAACATCCACAAATTTGTTTTTCTTTTTATTATCCCCTAAATAATACAGTATAACAACTAGTTATATAGCATTCACATTGTATTAGGTATTATAAACAACCTAGAAATGATTAAAAGTACAGTTATTCCTTGTTATATGTGGGGGATTTGTTCCAGGACTCCCAAGTACACCAAAAGCCATGCATACTCCAGGTCTTGAAGTCAGCCCTTTGGAACCCACGTATAAGAAGAGTTGGTGCTCCATATACACTGGTTTGACATTCCTCAATAATGTATTTTCCATCTGTGTTTGGTTGAAAACATCTGCTTATAAGTGGACCTGCACAGTTTAAGCCAACATTGTTCAAAAGTCAACTGTATACAGAACGATATGCATAGGTTATATGCCAATGCTACACCATTTTATATAAGAAACTTGAGCATCCATGGATTTTGGTATCCACAGGGGGTCCTGGAATCAATCCCCTATGGATATTGAAGGACAGCTGTGTATCTTGATGCCTCAGCCAAAATCTCAATATAAGCATTCTGTTTTGTGTATATGTCTATTTTTCCAACAAAAATTGAAGTTCCTTGAAGGCAAGGACTGTGTCTCACTCATCTTGGTGTGCCCCACCTATTACGCTGCAGTACATGCAGCCCTTAGTAAATATCCATGAATTAGCAAAGCAGAGAGGAAACTGTTTCAAGATGTTTATAATACTTAAGAAATGGCTTTGCTGGCTGGGCACGGTGGCTCACACCTGTAATCCCAGCATTTTGGGAGGACAAGGTGGGCTGATCACTTGAGGCCAGGAGTTCGAGACCAGCCTGGCCAACATGGCAAAACCCCATCTCTACCAAAAATAGAAAAATTAGCCGGGCATGTTGGGGCATGCCTGTAATCCCAGCTATTAGGGTGGCTGAGGCAGGAGAATCACTTGAACCCGGGAAGCAGAAGTTGCAGTGAGGAGATCGCACCACTGCACTTCAGCCTAGATGACAGAGTGAGACTTTGTCTCAAAAAAAAAAATGCCTTCACTGTTGTTTCATTCATTATTTCTTTCACTCATTCAACAAACCTATTCATGCACCATGCTGTTTGCCAAGAGGATATTCTCAACTTAGAAGGAGAGTACCATAATTTTCTTTCCCACTTCAAGAAACTCTTCTTTGTCTTCTAGCCACAGAGCTAACAATGACTAATGATGGAACTTTGGGAAAGCAGCATGGTAATATGTCTGAAGTGGCATAGCAATATTGCCTCTGTGATGTATCCCTCCCTGAAATTGTCACACCATGTGATTCACTCAAAACCTTCCAATAGCTTCCCATGACACTTAGAATAACAACCACCTAGGTAACAGATTATCCACCCTTTGCATTTTCCAGCTTCGTTTTCCATTGCACACCTGTCATGCACTCCTTTCCAGGAATATGTTGCTATTTTTAAAAGAAGCCAAGCAAGCTCTTACCTTAGTGCCTTTACACTGCTGCGCTGCTGCCTGAGACCCTTTTCCCTCATTTCATTCATACCTCAGCTCAAATACCACCTCATCAGACAGGCTTTTTTGGAAACTCACTCTTAAAAAGCATTCCCATTATCTCTATTTCCTAACTGTTTTTGATTCTTCATGACATTATGCTATATTTTTCTTTGATTTTTGTTTACCATCTGACATGGTTTGGCTCTGAATCCCCACTCAAATCTCATCTCGAATTGTAATTCCCACGTGTTGAGGGAGGGAACTGGTGGGAGGTGATTTGATTATGGGGGCAGTTTCCCCCATGTTTTTCTCATGATAGTGAAGAAGTTTTTAAGAGATTTGATGCTTACACCTGTAATCCCAGCCCTTTAGGAGGCTGAGTGGGGAGGATCATTTGAGCCCAGGAGCTCAAGGCTGCAGTGAGCTATGATCACACCACTGTACTCCAGGCTGGGTGACAGACTCTAAAAAAAAAAAAAAAGAAAGAAAGAAAGAAAAGAAAAACGTAACGATAGTGATTTTGTCATTGGCCAAACACTGAGGCTTGAGTCCAGCATTACCTGTCCAAATGCTGGTTCAAGTCTGCCCCCTAGAGTAGAGTAACCAGAATGTCTTGACAGTAGTAATGAGCTGTATTAAGGTCATAACAACCCTTGGCTTTTCTGGGAGGCTGTCATATTGTTTTCTGCATTACTTGAAAGTGTGTCAGCTATTACTTTTATAAGCAAAAAAAAGTTTCCATTTTAGGAGGGAAAATATCAACTACAAATACAGTTTTTCATTGTGAGAGAGTAATCTATGACAGTGTTTTGCCTACAATAGGCAGAATTAATTCAAGTTTTAGGGTCCTGCTTGTTTAGAGTCACACCCTCAAACTGTATATTGTCGTCCCTCAGTATGCACAGGAGGTTGGCCCAGGATCCTCACAGATACCAAAATCCGATGATGCTCATGTCTCTTATATAAAATGACATAGTATTTGCATATAACCTATTCACATCCTCCTACATACTTTAAATCATCTCTAGATTACTTATAATATTTAACACAATGTAAACACTATGCAAAAAGTTGCTATACTGTATTGTTTTTATTTGGTTGGTCTTTTATTGTTGTATGATTATTATTATTGGTTTTATTTTTGAATGTTTTTGATCTGTGATTGGTCGAATCTGTTGATGTAGAACCTGTGCATATGGAAAGCCAGCTATATATTGAGATGCTACTATGTGATAGGTGCCTATTGAGTTTTGGGAATGGAAAGATGATTAAGATATGGTTTCTCTCACTAAGAGTTCAAGGGCTAGAGAGGAAGACAGACATGTAAGGAAATCATTCCATTGCATAATGAAGCCTACATGAGCTATACTATAGCACAAGAAAGAATATGAATAGACAGGGCACTTTTATTTCGAGAAGAAAGACGGAAACAAGGAAGAACGGAAGAAAGACAGTTTAGGTATAACAAAATTTACTTAAAATGTTGTAACTAGTATTAGGCCAATTAACCCAAAATAGCACCTTGGATTAATTAAATTTAAATACATTTTAAGCTCTGTTAAACTTAAAAACTAAAATTTTAGTAATATAAACAGAGGTTTGAAATTAGCCAAGGTATAGATGAGTGCTATCTAATAGAAATATAATATGAGACATATATGTCATTTTAAATTTTCTAGTAACTACATTTATATAAGGAAAAAAGATAAAAATTAATTTTCATAATATATTTGATTTAACCAAATATATCTAAAATATTATTATTTCTATTGTAAGAAATGAAGCAAGATATAAAGGGCCTGAAATCAGGTAGTAGCAATGAGAATAGAGGGAATTGGGTAGATCCAAGTGATATTTAGAGGCAAAATAGACACAAGTTGATGATTAATTAGATGGAGAATGGGAGAAAAGGAGGAGTACAAGTGGCTTCAAACCCAGGTAAGTTCTTCCATGAGCAACTGGTAAATGATGCTACCAGTCACTGAGATAGGGAATACGGAAAGAGGGGTAGAAGGAGAGCAGACAGGGCAAGAAAGAACAGTTTACTTTCAAAAGATGAGTTTGAGATGTCTGTGAAACCTGTAACTAATATGTCCAAAGGATGCTTTTATATATCAGTGTGCTGCTCAGGAGAGAGTCTGCACCACAGGGACAGATTTGGGAGCCATCAGCACATAGGTGGCCGATACCCTGCACGTGTTTGAGATTACCCAGGGAGGATAAGGTAACTGAGGCAAATGTTTAGACAGAGCTCTGAAGAAAATCCGTATTTAAGGTATATAGATCTCTCACCAAAGCACCAAAGACCACCAGCAGTGATCGGAGAGGTACAAGGAAAACCAGAAGAATATAAGTCTTAACAGCCAGCCAGAGAGGGGGCTTCAAGAGGGAGGGAGTAATCAGCAATGTGTGATGCTTCTAGAAAGTCAAGCAAAGTCAAGAGATGTTTTCACAGAATTTGACAGTAAGGAGCTCAAGAGTGACTTTGAAGAGAACGGTTTCTATAAAGGGTAAGGATAGAAGTCACATTGCAGCAGACTCAAAACTGAGGGGAAATGTAGATAACTTTTCAAGAAGTTTTCTATGAAAAGGAAGATAGCTAAGTTGGTTACTATTGGCTGTCAAGAATGGTATCTCTTGGTATGTTATGAGGGAAAGTTTTTATGGCAGAAGTGACGGCCGGGCGCGGTGGCTCACGCCTGTAATCCCAGCACTTTGGGAGGCTGAGGTGGGCGGATCACGAGGTCAGGAGATTGAGACCATCCTGGCTAACACGGTGAAACCCCGTCTCTACTAAAAAAAATAAAGAAATTAGCTGGGCGTGGTGACCGGCGCCTGTAGTCCCAGCTACTCGGAAGGCTGAGGCAGGAGAATGGCGTGAGCCCTGGAGGCGGAGCTTGCAGTGAGCCGAGATCGCGCCACTGCACTCCAGCCTGGGCTACACAGCGAGACTCCGTCTCAAAAAAAAAAAAAAAAACAAAGTGACTTGACTCCACTTAAACACCATTTAAAATTATGTAATAAACAATTTTATTGATTTAAGAGATGTTAATGATATATTCTTAACTGAAATGAGATTATGACTGAAAAAGTGTTTGATGTGCACTTATGTTCATGTGCACATGTACACGTAAATAGCATTCTGGAAGTACATACACCAAGGCATTAACCATATTTATCTCCGAGAAGGTAAACAAACACATTTAAAATTTTTGTTCTGTTAGGTGTGGGGGCTCACACCAGTAATCCCAGCACTTTGGGGAGGCCAAAGCAGGAAGATCTCTTGAGCCCAGGAGTTTCAGAACAGCCTGGGCAACATAGGGAAACCCCCCCACCTTACAAATAATTTTTTTTTAATTAGCTGGCTGTGGTGGTGTATGCCTGTGGTCCCAGCTACTGGGACGACTAGGGTGGGAGGATCACTTGAACCCAGGAGGTTGAGGCTGCAGTGAGCAGTGTTTGCACGGTGGAAGATGATTGGATCATGGGGAAAGTTTCCCCAGTGCTGTTCTCATGATTGTGAATGAATTCTCACAAGATCTGATGGTTTTATAAAGCAATTTTCCCTGCTCTTGCTAGCTCTCTCTTTCCTGCCATCATGTGAAGAAGGTCCTTGATTCCCCTTCGCCTTCTGCCATGATTGTAGGTTTCTTGAGGCCTCCCCAGCCATGTGCAACTGTGAGTCGATTAAACCTCTTTTAAACCTCTTTTCTTTATAAATTACCCAGTCTTGGGTAGTTCTTTTTTTTTTTTTTTTTTTTTTTGAGATGGCATCTTGTTCTGCCACCCAGGCTGGAGAGCAGTGGTGCAATCTTGGCTCACTGCAACCTCTGCCTCCCAGGTTCAAGCAATTCTCCTGCCTCAACCTCTTGAGTAGCTGGGATTACAAGTGCCTGCCACCACACCTGGCTAATTTTTGGTATTTTTATTAGAGATGGAGTTTCACTGTGTTGGCCAGGCTGGTCTTGAACTCCTGACCTCAGATGATCCACCTGCCTCGGTCTCCCAAAGTTCTGGGATTACAGGCATGAGCCACTGCATCTGGCCTTGTGCAGCTCTTTATAGCAGTGTGAGAATGGGCGAATATAGGAAATTGGTACTGCAGAGAGTGGGGTACTGCAATACAGGTACCAGAAAATGTGGAAGTGACTTTGAAACTGGGTAACAGGCAGAGGTTGGAACAGTTTGGAGGGCTCAGAAGACAGGAACATGTGGGAAAGTTTGGAACTTCCTAGAGACTTGTCAAATGGTTTTGACCAAAATGCTGATAGCAGTGTAGACAATGAAGTCCGGGCTGAGATGGTCTCAGATGGAGATGCAGAACTTTTTGGAAACTGGAGCAAAGTTCACTCTTGCTACGCTTTAGCAGAGCAACTGGTGGCATTCTGCCCTTGCCCTAGAGATCTGTGGAACTTTGAAGTTGAGAGACATTATCTGAAATTGGAACTTATGTTTAAAAGGGAAGCAGAGCATAAAAGTTTGGAAAATGTGCAGCCTGACAATATGGTAAAAAAGAAAAATTCATTTTCGGGGGAGAAATTCAAACTGGCTAGAGAAATTTGCACAAGTAACAAGGAGCTGAATGTTAATTACCAAGACAATGGGGAAAATGTCTCCAGGGCATGTCAGAGACTTTCACAGCAGCCCCTCCCATCGCAGACCCAGGGGCCTAGGAGGAAAAATGGTTTCCTGGGCCAAGGCCAGGGCTCCCCTGCTGTGTGCAGCCTTGGATTTGGTGCCCTGCATCCCAGCTGCTCCAGCTGTGGCTAAAAGGGACCAAGGTACAGCTCAGGCTGTTGCTTCAGAAGGTGCAAGCCCCAAGTCTTGGCAGCTTCCATGTGATGTTGGTTCTGCGGGTGCACAGAAGACAAGAAACAAGGTTTGGGAGCCTCTGCCTAGATTTCAGAAGATGTATGGAAACACCTGGATGTGCAGGCAGAGGTGTGCTGCAGGGACAGAGCCCTCATGGAGAACCTCTGCTAGGGCAGTGCAGAAGGGAAATGTGGGGTTGGAGCCCCCACAGAGAATCCCTACTGGAGCACTGCCTAGTGGAGCTGTGAGAAGAGGGCCTACCATCCTCCAGACCCCAGAATGGTAGATACACTGACAGCTTGCACTGTGCACCTGGAAAAGCTGCAGACACTCAACACTAGCCATGAAAGCAGCTGGTATATGGAGGGCTGGGCAGAGGGGCTACAAAGCCACAGGGGTGGAGCTGCCCAAGGCCATGGGAGCCTACCCTTTGCATCAGTGTGCCCTGAATGTAAGACATGGAGTCAAAGGAGATTGTTTTGGGGTTTTTAGATTTAATGACTGCCCCCACTGAATTTTGGAGTTGTATGGGACCTGTAGCCCCTTTGTTTTGGCCAATTTCTCCCATTTGGAATGGGAGCATTTACCCAATGCCTGTACCCCCACTGTGTCTTGGAAATAACTAACTTGCTTTTGATTTTACCAGCTCATAGGTAGAAGGGACTCGCCTTGTCTCAGATGAAACTTTGGACTTGGACTTTTGGGTTTAATGCTGGAATGAATTAAGACTTTGACTATTGGGAAAGCATAATTATGTTTTGAAATGTGAGGACATGAGATCTGGGAGGGGCCAGGGATGGAATGATATGGTTTGCCTGTGTCCCCACCCAAATCTCATCTTGAATTGTAAACCTCATAATCCCTTGTCAAGGGAGAAACCAGGTGGGAGAATCATGGGGGAGGTTTCCGCCATGCTGTTCTTATGATAATAAGTTCTCATGAGATCTGATGGTTTTATAAGGCAGTTTTTCCTGCTCTTACTAGCTGTCTCTTCCCTAATACCATGTGAAGAAGGTCTTTGCTTCCCCTTCACCTTCCGCCATGATTGTAAGTTTCTGAGGCCTTCCCAGGCATGCAGAACTGTGAGTGAATTAAACCTCTTTTCTTTATAAGTTACCCAGTCTTGGGCAGTTCTTCATAGCAGTGTGAGAACAAACTAACACTCCCCTTTTCCTTTTTATTTCTACTAAGTCAAAGTCAATGCTTGCATAAGCAATCAATTACAGTATTAGTTATGAGTAGTACTTTTGGGGGATTTTCCTCTTCACAAAATGGGTAAGTTGCCCTTGGGCATTTGAAAGTCTAAGACAGATGAGGAATAAACAGAGAGAGCATTAGAGAACTCCAGTATCTTTGCCTTCAGGGGAAAACAATTAGTGATAGAGTATGGTTCCACAAAGTTAAAACCCAGTGCATAAAGCTCACCTCAGAGAATCAGTCTACACCCGTGTAATCAAAACTGCAACCTACCCTCACTCCTGCTATTCTCACTCACATCCACTCATTCACATGCACATCACACACAGACTATCTCAGAACCTGCTACGAGAGGAAAATGAACATCCTGCCTCACGTTAGGACCATAAGCTCTGGCATTAGAATGAACTGGGCTCTGGCCCTAACTCTGCCACCACACCAACAAGCTACAGAACTCTCTAAACTTTGTTTCCTCATCTAGAAAGTGAAGAAAAAAATAGGTCTGTGATGGTTAATGTTAGGTGCCAGCTTGACTGGATTAAGGGGCACCCAGACAGCTGGTAAAGCATTATTTCTTTCTGCACAGATGTGTCTGTTAAAGTGATTCTGGAAGAGATTGGCATTTGAATCAGTGGACTGAATAAGGAAGATCCACCCTCACCCATTGTGGGCAGGCACCATCCAATTGGCTGAAGACCTGGATAGATAAAAAAGGCAGAGGAAAGGAGAATTTTCTGTCTGTCTCTCTCTCTCTCTCTCTCTCTCTCTCTCTCTCTCTGTCTCTCTCTTTCTCTCTCTCTCTCCATCTCCCTCAAAGCTAGGATGCCCTTTTTTCCTGCCTTGGATATTAGAACTGCAGGTTCCATGTGGCCTTCGGAGTCAGGGACTTGTACCAGTGACTCTCCCCTACCCTACCTTCATCCTAGGACTGAAAGTTATATAATCAGCTTCCCTGTTTCTGAGGCTTTCAAACTTGGACTAAGCCACCCTACTGGCTTCCCTGGTTCTGAGGCCTTTGAACTTGAACTGAGCCACACTACCAGCTTCCTTGGTTCTCCAGCTTGGAGACAGTTTATGTTGGGATTTCTCTGCCTCCATAATCATGTTAGCCAATTCCCCTAATAAATCCCCTCTCATATATTCTCTATCCCTATTTATCTCTATCTCTATCTCTATGGATCTATCTTTATCTCTGTCCTATTGGTTCTTTCTCACTGGAGAATCCTGACTAATACAAGGTCCCACCTCAGAGTGCTGAAGCTTATTTTAGGTAATGCATTAAAGCATCCAGCATAGTACTTGGCATGTTAATTACCAGTTCTCCTTAAATGATGGCCATTAGACATACTTACATAATTACTTCTGATAAGAAAGTAAACTCAAGAGTCATACCAATGACTTTTATTTAAGATGATTTATGAGTTGATGTGTAAGAAGGGTTGGTGAAGCTATGTGGGTGGCTCTTTAAATACCTTCCATTATATTTTCAAATTTTTCTTTATTCTATTAAAATACCTTTTATTCTCTTTATTCCCATAAAAAGGCAACCAAGCAGATTATACTCTCAACTAAGATGCCAGCAGTAATTGGGGTATGATGCAAGTCATCTTGGAGCAGCTACATACCCTGCCCACTGCAGTCAGTCAGCATCTACAGTTGCTTTTTATAGCTGTTTTTACCCCCAACCCCGCCCCCATCCACATCCTGAAATGGTGAATTGGGGCTCAAAGAAAAAAACCAAAACAGTAGAATCTGATGTCATGAGGCGGAAGCAGAGTATTATTCAGGCCCTTTTTCAAACAGGGGAGCCATGTGTGCTTCTCCATGTTCTTCTTTCCTAGAGCTCCTTTCTTCCTCTACTTTCTTTCGGGATTTTATCTCCATCCTCAGGCATTCTCTTTCATTTCTCTCCTTTCTGCTTTCAGGTCCCTGAAAGGGAAAGATCAGAAACAGGTAAAAATGCACAAGCAGCTGACAACACTCCACATTTCTCTTAATAATCAGACATGGAGAAAGCCCTGATGGTTTAGCAGACTTCCACCTCTTGGTTTCTAGAAATAAATTAGCATAAACCTAAGGATGTTGCTAAAGGTTTCGGTCACAAAGAAAAGAATAGAAGGGGTTGGACATCAGCAGATGGTCTGGGAAGGAAGTACAACCTGCGCATGCCTGTGACTCTTTGCTTCTGAACATACTGAGGGGTGCAATTTCATGGCACAATGAAATTAATAGTTCCCTGGTGCTTTTTGAAACAGAAAGTGGCAAATGAGATCACACATGGAATGATTCTTAGCTTTCTGTGTTCACTCCCTTAAATTACTTTAATAGTAGAGTTTGCACTAAATTTTAATGTGAGGACTGTGGGAAGAATGAACTGTTAAGGAATGACGCCCAACCAGATTAACACCCCCCGACATGTGTCCCCAGGATTCCACATTATTCACTGATTAATTGGACATAAACTGTTGTTGTAGGATCAGGAGATATAACACTAAATAGACCTACTTCCTAGATATTACACCTAGGTGGAGGGATACAGACAGTCACCAATAAACCTAAAAGGAAATGAAAAAATAATCAACAGTGGTAAGTGCAATGATAACTGTAAACAGAGTGATAAGGACCTACTGGAGGGTGGGGGGGTTGCTTCTTTAGTTGTATGGCCAGAGGGTGCCTTTCAAAGGAATTATCAAAACAATGGCATGGATAAATGTGGCCACCGTATCTATTTATCCTTCTGTTTTAAAAAATAAACAAGCAAAATCATTACTCCTCTCCTATTTGAACTAGAAATGTTGGGAAACCCCTGAGTGCTTATCAGGTGAAGTTAAGCAGTGGTGAGTGGTGGTCACGTGAGCAAGGTCATGCTTGCTCAGCCGTGTTAGTTGAGAGTTATTGAGGCATCTGTTTAACACAGTGGTGTCAGCCGCTCTACAATGTTAACGCAGTCATGAAGGTCTCTTATCAAAATGGTATAAGAAAGAGAAAATAGAGTGATGATTAAAGACTATCTGAGAAATGCTTGTAAATAATGCCCTGAAATACATTTTATCACATCTCTTAGACACTAAATGTTAAAATTATCAAAAGAAGCCAACTGAATTTTTAAATATCAAAATGAAAGAATTTAACATTGTTGGTCATGATCAGGACACAGAAACAGTTTCTGGTTCTTTTTTATGTCAAAATATGTAAAATTTAAATCTAGGTATTAGTATACATTTGGTCCCCAAACAAAAGACGATATAAATCATTTTTAAATTTACTGAAAAAGAACACTTTCTAATGTAGTTAGCCTTAGGAAAGTGTGTAGATTATCAAATAGGGAAAAGTTGAAGTGTATCTGTATATGTTCAGAATTTCTAATTTTGCATTAAGATTTTATAATGTACTCTTTAAAAACTGATGTAAAATAAAATATTCAATTTACAATTAGTTATTATCTAATGTGCAAATATTAACATAATTTTATAAATTCCTAACAGATTTCTAGTTATTACATATAACTGTGAAAAAGAGTTTTTGAGTTTAAAAAGTAGAAAATGCTTCCCTAAGTATCTTGGGACCCAAAAGGAAGAATGTGGAAAATGAATGCAACAAGCATATTTTGTATTTTAGAGATAATATGATGAATATCTTTTTAAGCAAAATGACTTTATACACTTTTAGGGCTTATAATAATAATATTAGCTAATGTCGTGAAAGACAAGGAAAGACTGAGAAAGTGCTCCAGGGTAAAATAGAGCACAGGGACATGAACCTTCGTAGCAACACATGATTTCAAATTTCACTATAAAGAATATTATTGGGACAACTGGCAAAAAAATATAAATAAGGTTTATGGATTAGAGATAATAGTATTATATCAGTATTAATTTCCTGAGTTTAATTATTGTATTGTGTTTATGTCAGAGAATGTTCTTGTGCCTGTGTTTGGAGGTGGGAAGAGGAGAGATAGTGTAGGCAAATAGGGACATGTTAACATTTGGAGGTAATCTAGGTGAAGGGTGTATGGGAATTCTTTGTCCTATTCTTGCAACATTTCTCTAAGCCTGAGACAATATGAAAACAAACAGTATTTTTTTAAAAAGACAAAACAGGAATTCTTTCTTTTTTTTTTTTTTTGAGAGTCTTGCTCTGTTGCCCAGGCTGGAGTACAATGGGCCCAATCATAGCTGACGGCAGTCTCAAACTCGAGCACAAGAGATCCTCCCACCTCAGCCTCCCAGGCAGTGAGGAATACAGGTGCAGGCCACCATGCCTGGTAATTTTTTTTTTTTTAATTTTCGTAGAGACAGGATTTCACTATGTTGCCCAGGCTGGTCTCAAATTCCTGGCCTCAAGCGATCCCCTGGCCTCAACCTTCCAAAGTGCTGGGATTACAGGAATTCTTGATAATAAGGTTTAGATACAGTAAAATGACAGCTGTTCACTATTCTCCCTTCCTTGTTCCTCTTATGATCAGGTGGAGAAAGCAGCCTACTGAAGGGAAACCATATGGATACAGGGTCACTCTGAGCAAAAGTGAGGTGTCACTTGAAAGGCAAAGATGCATAGTGACAGTCCCAACAGCCAGTCTGCTAGGTAGAGAGCACTGTGCTCAGGTGGACAACGAAATACAAAGCACCCAAGTATCTTCACCAGTGGACTCACAGAGTCTAGCTCCAGAACCAGGAGTCATTACACTTAGGTGCAATTATTTGTTTTGTCTACTACATGGCAGTGACCCATTATTATTCCTGTTTTGCAAAATAAAACAAAAAACCAAAGACCTACAAAAAAGAAGCATTTTGCTCAAGGCCAGTCAGTGAGCATGCTGCAGAGTTGAAACTACCCCCACATTAATTGATCTTTAGTTTATTACTTTATGTATCAAGTTTAGCATCACCAGTGGAGATTCTATTCTTCCCCCTACTTCATGTCTGTCTCTTCCTTTTGCTTTACTTTGACTCCCATGACGTCACCATGAGCACCTAGCCCACTCCTATTCCTGGATACTTACTAGACAGTGTTTGGTCGTTCTTGTGTTTTTTAAGTATAGGAGAACAAAACACCATCATAGACTATTTGCTAGGGGATTAAATATGAAAGGAGAGAAGCCATGGGGCAGTTTTTTTTCTTTTTCCAAATTGTAAAAGGGGAATGAGTTACAATTATTTATAATAAGGTTGATGAAAGCAGGCTCAAGAAACTAGGGGGCTGGGTGTGGTGGCTCACACCTGGAATCCTAGCACTTTGGGACCCCGAGGCAGGAGCATTGCTTGAGCCCAGAAGTTTGAAACCAGCCTGGGCAACATAACAAGACCCTGTCTCTAGAAAAAAAAAGTTTAAAATTTAGTCAGGCATAGTGGCACATGCCTGTAGTCCCAGCTACTCAAGAGGCTGAGGTGGGAGGAACACGTGAGACCAGGAGTTCGAGGCTGCAGTGAGCCATGATCAGGCCACTGCACTCCAGCCTGGGCAACAGAGTGAGACCCTATCTCAAAAAAAAAAAAAAAGAAAGAAAGAAAAACTAGAAGACTTAGGTAACGAAAATGTTCTGGGAAATCTTCCTATACCAGATGTCTTCAATTATAAATAATATTCTTTAAAAATTCATTCTGGGTTATGTTAAACTGAATGTCATTTTTCAAAGATCTTATTACCAAGCTGTAAATTAAGAAGTTACATTTGTTCCCCTCAATCTTAAAGAGGACAAAACCTTTGGGTTTCCTTTTTTAAAGTGGCTTAAATATTCAGTAGCTCTGTTACATACCAAAGAGGCAGAACATTTGGTTCTAAAGCACAGTTGCCGTTCAAAGGACTCTGAAAATTTCTCAATTTTGGAATGGGATCTTCCTTTTGATTCCAGTGGCTCCTTGAATGACCCATCCTCTGAGTATTTTCTGTAATCCCGTACGTGGCTACGGCATCGAAATTCTTGGTCCTCATGAGAATGCCTTCTAGGAAGACGGTCAGACGATCGGCATCGGAATTCCTGGTCCTCATGAGAATGCCTTCTAGGATGGCAGTCAGATGATGGAATTCTGGGAAGCACAGGAAGCTGAGAATACAGAATGAAAAAATTTGCAATATAAAAGGACTGTGCAATGTTAGCACAGAGGCAGAATGTTTATAAACTACTAACTAAATGAATCTCATGTTGAATTGATATATTATCTTTGTGAAAGGAAAATAAAACTTGAGGCCCCCAAATCACTAAGCTAAAGGGAAAAGTCAAGCTGGGAACAGCTTAGGGCCAACCTGCCTCCCATTCTTTCAAAGTCACCCCTCTGCTTACTCATTTATCTCATGCGTTGAGACAAACACATACCTGATTGCCTCCTTTGGAGAGGCTAATCAGAAACTCAAAAGAATGCAACCATTTGTCTCTTATCTACCCATGACCTGGAAGCCCCCTGCCCACTTTGGGTTTTCCCACCTTTGAGTTGTCCTGCCTTTTCAAATCGAACCAATGTCCATTTTGCATATGTTGACTGACGTCTCATGTCTCCCTAGAGTGTATAAAACCAAACTGTGCTCTGACTACATTTGGCACATGTCATCAGAACCTCCTGAGGCTGCGTCAGGGGCATGAATTCTCAGCCTTGACAAAATAAACTTTCTAGATTAACTGAGACCTGCCTCAGATTTTGGGGGTTCACATTTTGGCAACCATGAAGGGATTCTGAATGGAGATGCCCCTGACCTTTGACAAATCTCCCATTGCTGCTTGGTACCAGCATAAGCTAACTTTATGGCTCAAACCAATAGGACAATTTGCTGAGGTCTGAGACCACCCCCTCCAGAGAGTCCCTGATCTCCCAAAATTTGGTCAAGATCTAAAGTTTATTTTGCTGTACAACTCCTCTCTCTCTGTATTTATTTATTTATTTATTTTTGGAGTTTTACTTGCTTCCGACAAGGAAGGCACGATTTCCTGTTGCCATGATGATGGAAGGCAGGTAACTCCTTTATGGAGTTTGAGCTCACTTCCAACAGGGAAGATGAGGTGTTTTTTTGGTTTGGTTTGGTTTGGTTTTCCTGCTTCTTAGGATGGTAGAGAGTAGTCTACAGCCTGAGACCCATGCCTAAGTAAGGAACTGAATTAGGGTCTGTCTTGGCTAAAGTTAAGACTGACATCCAGGCCAGGCGTGGTGGCTCATGCCTGTAATCCCAGCACTTTGGGAGGACAAGGCGGAGGGATCACCTGAGGTCAGGAGTTCAAGACCAGCCTGGCCAACATGGTGAAACCTTGTTTCTACTAAAAGATACCAAAAAATTAGCCAGGCGTAGTGGTGTGTGCAGTCCCAGCTACCCGGGAGGCTGAGGCAGGAGAATCGCTTGAACCCGGGAGGTGGAGGTTGCGGTGAGCCGAGATCACACTATTGCACTCCGGCCTGGGCAAGAAGAATGAAACTTTGTCTCAAAAAAAAAAAAAAAAAAAAAGATTAACATCCAGTTGGCATTAATTTCTCCTTGCCATTAGAGCACTCAGTGACCCTATAAGTTGTGCCATCGTTAAACTGTTTTTTTATTGTTGTTTGTTTCTGTTTTTGTTATTGTTTCAGTCTTTTTCCCATTGGGTTTGATCAACTCTATCTGACTTGATCAAATCCAAAGGAAATTTCCAAAATTATGAGGAACAAGGCCTCTGAAGTGGCTACGTTCCCACCAAAAAAAAAAAAAAGTGGTATGGTGTGGAGAAAAACGACCAGCAAAAGGAAAAATAAAAAAAGGAAAGATTTTTTTATTTTGACTACTTAAGAGTCTTTATTTACATAACAAGGCCATCTTTTTGCTAGCCAGGCCAAGCTGAAAGCAATGACTGTCACCCCACATTGCGGTTTGATAGCTAAGGTCCTGCCTTTTTTTTTCCACCATGACAGCCTGGTTTTTGTTTCTTAAATAAAGCCCTTTCTGGTTTGATACTTGGTACTTCTGAAATAAAACTACAGTTTTTCCTAACTAAAATATGGTAATAAGATTTAAAAAGTTTTTTTTTAAGGAGCTCAATGACTAAAGTAAGCTTAATTAAAAGCTAACATTCAGGATGTGTGTGTATATGTGTATGTGTGTGTGTTTGCATTTAAAAGGCCTTTATGTTTTTGGTTTTTTTTTTGGTTTGTTTTCGTTTGTTTGTTTGTTTGTTTTGTCTCCTAGGACCTTGTCCTTTTTTGAGCAAAAGTTTTCTTCTTCTCAGTTGACTGAACCCTGTTTTCTTCATTTACTTCTGCTGTCTCTCCTTTCTCTTGCATCCTCTGCTGCATGAGAGACCTAAAATAGTATATAATAGCCCAGGGTTCTTTAATGAAAACGGAGAAGGTGCCAGACTCCCTTTGGGGGAGAAACCTGTTTTTCCTTATGGAACCACAAGAGTGTAAACAGACAAGTTTGTCTCAGCTTTTAAACTGCTTGCTTTTGTATTGTGTCATCTGATTTATTACTAAAATAGTTATTGCAACAGAGGATACCCTTGGATTTTTAAAGAAGAATGTATTTAGACACTTAGAAATGTCTTTATTAAAAAAAAAAAAGTTTAAGTGCACTATGAAAACAACACATAGGCTAGCCTCAGGATAATTCTCCATTTTTGGAAACCCAGGATTCAATGTGGGCTCTGCCCAAAGCTCAGAGATCCAGTTAAAAGACAGGTAGTCCCTATGTAAATAAAATTAGTCTCCTTATACAATCCTATAATAGATTTTTATAATTTTATGTTTTATTTGACATCCATCTTTAATCTCCCTCTAGCACACCAGACTTTTATTCTCCACACCTTATAATGTAAGTTTTGCTACTAGATTTTTCACCTGAGTTGTTTCCTTTAATATGCAAATTTAAAGCTATTTAGTTGATAACTGCCTAGGGTTGCGAAACAGGTTATTAAGAATCTGAATGTCTAAGATAGGAAAAAAAACGGTTTTATGAATCTATAAGATGTACTTCCTTCAGCATCTGTAATACCTCTATGTATTTATGTGTTGTGTACACAGTGTTTCACTACTGAAAATATATAAAAGAGCTCTAACTAATTGGTTTAAAGAAAAATAAAAGCACTTGAATCAAATACTTTATCAGGAAAAAAGAAAAGACTAGTCAAATGCATTTTCAACTTTATGTAACTTAAGTAAAACCTTTAATAAGTAAGCTAACTTTAAAATTATTGGTAAAATAATATTATAAATGTTTTAAGAACTGCCAGCATACATATTTGTTTGCATTATTAATCAAGTAATTTTATGCTTATGCCTGCCAAATACTACAAGGTGACAAAATTTGACATAGGGGTTACAGAACTATAAACCCAGCCAAAAACAGAATGATCTTTACTCATGTAATATTTAATAAATATGACATTGATATTGGTTTAATAAAAATAGCTACATTTTGAATTTAGTAAGATTACCATAACTTCTAATCTTGTGGTTTTAGGCAGTCTAGTCCACAGGCAGTGAGGTTTGTTTTGGCAAAGGACTGTCATTGTCTTTGTTTCAAAGTAAATTATAAACTAAGTTTCTCCCAAAGTTAGTTCAGCCTATGCCCAGGAATAAACAAGGACAGCTTAAAAGGAGGTTAAAAGCAAGATGGAGTCAGTGAAGTCTAATCTTTTTCACTGTCTCAGTTATAATCTTACAATGGTGGTTCCATAACTTTAAATGATGACTATGACAGTTTTCATAAATAATCTAGGTAAACAATTAAAATAAAATAATTAGGTAAATGTAATAGAATAAATACTTGTAGACAAACTCATCATAATTTAGAATCTAAAGTTAATCTAAAGAATAGAGATTTCATTATTTGGGTATTTTCCAGTTAAAAATATATTTGTAGGAAAACATTCTTTCTTAAAGAAAAGGTGTGTCATTTTAAAAAAGAAGAACAATTTTTGTCTAAATTCAAAGCTTATTTAAAGCTCATATATAAAACAAGGTAACAGGAACCAGGAAACAAGAGCAATGTAAAAAAAAGTTATCAAAATAAAGAGGGAATTTTCTTGTAAGAAAGTTTAAAGAGAAATAATTTCACAGGAGAAAGACTCTTGTATGGTAAATTTAGTCCTAGAGTAAAATGACTGGTTGTTTAAGAAAGAGGGATGCTCAGGACAAACCAGAAAATCTAAGCATGTTGTGAAAGGTCTGTGTAAGTCATAATAAAGGGATTTTTTTTTAATTCTTTTTTTTTAAATGTGTATATGTGCACAACATGCAGGTTTGATACATAGGTATACATGTGTCAGGTTGGTTTGCTACACCCATCAACTCATCACATTAGGTATTTCTCCTAATGCTATCCCTCCCCCAGCCTCCCACCCTCCAACAGGCCCCAGTATGTGATGTTCCCCCCACTGTGTCCAAGTGGTCTCATTGTTCAATTCCCACCTATGAGTGAGAACATGCGGTGTTTGGTTTTCTGTCCTTGTGATAGTTTGCTGAGAATGATGATTTCCAACTTCATCCATGTCCCTGCAAAGGACACAAACTCATCCTTTTTTATGGCTGCATAGTATTCCATGGTGTATATGTGCCACATTTTCTTAATCCAGTCTATCACTGATGGATATTTGGGTTGGTTCCAAGTTTTTGCTACTGTGAATACTGCCATAATAAATATATGTGTACATGTGTCTTTATAGTAGCAGGATTTATAATCCCTCGGGTATATACCCAGTAATGGGATGGCTGGGTCAAATGGTATTTCTAGTTCTAGATCCTTGAGGAATTGCCACCCTGTCTTCCACAGCGGTTGAACTAATTTACACTCCCACCAACAGTGTAAAAGCATTCCTATTTCTCTACATCCTCTCCAGCACCTGTTGTTTCCTGAATTTTTAATGATTGCCATTCTAACTGGTGTGAGATGGTATCTCATTGTGGTTTTGATTTGCATTTCTCTGATGACCAGTGATGATCAGCATTTTTTCATGTGTCTGTTGGTTGCATATATGTCTTCTTTAGAGAAGTGTCTGCTCATATCCTTTGCCCACTTTTTGATGGGGTTGTTTGATTTTTCCTTGTAAATTTGTTTAAGTTCCTTGTAGATTCTGGATATTAGCCCTTTGTCAGATGGGTAGATTACAAAAATTTTCTCCCATTCTGTAGGTTGCCTGTTCACTCTGATGGTAGTTTCTTTTGCTGTGCAGAAGCTCTTTAGTTTAATTAGATCCCATTTGTCTATTTTGGCTTTTGTTGCCATTGCTTTTGGTGTTTTAGTCATGAAGTCCTTGCCCATGACTATGTCCTGAATGGTATTGCCTAGGTTTTCTTCTAGGGTTTTTATGGTTTTAGGTCTAATATTTAAGTCTTTAATCCATCTTGAATTAATTTTTGTATAAGGTGTAAGGAAGGGATCCAGTTTCAGCTTTCTACATATGGCTAGCCAGTTTTCCCAGCACCATTTCTTAAATAGGGAATCCTTTCTCCATTTCTTGTTTTTGTCAGATTTGTCAAAGATCAGATGGTTGTAGATGTGTGGTGTTATTTCTGAGGGCTCTGTTCTGTTCCATTGGTCTATATATCTGTTTTGGTACCAGTACCATGCTGTTTTGGTTACTATGGCCTTGTAGTATAGTTTGAAGCCAGGTAGTGTGATGCCTCCAGCTTTGTTCTTTTTGCTTAGGATTGTCTTGGCAATGCAGGCTCTTTTTTGGTTCCATATGAACTTTAAAGCAGTTTTTTCCAATTCTGTGAAGAAAGTCTTTGGTAGCCTGATGGGGATGGCATTGAATCTATAAACTACTTTGAGCAGTATGGCCATTTTTACGATATTGATTCTTCCTATCCATAAGCATGGAATATTCTTCCATTTGTTTGTGTCCTCTTTTATTTCATTGAGCAGTGGTTTGTAGTTCTCCTTGAAGAGGTCCTTCACATCCCTTGTAAGTTGGATTCCTAGGTATTTTATTCTCTTTATAGCAATTGTGAATGGGAGTTCACTCATGATTTGTCTCTCTGTTTGTCTGTTAATGGCATATAGGAATCTTCATGATTTTTGCACCTAGATTTTGTATACTGAGACTTTGCTGAAGTTGCTTGTCAGCTTAAGGAGATTTTGGGCTGAGACGATGGGGTTTTCTAAATATATTTTTTTAAAAACCAAAAACTTTGATATGATCCAGTTGTTATAATACTATTAGGTTTTGGTTTGCTAAAATAAACTGAGATTAAAAATGTTTTTTAATTAAGGTTCTTATATCGTGTATCTCTCTATATACACTTTTAAATACTTGTGACATTGAGTTACAGGCTTTGACTCCTGGGTCTAAAAAGGAAACCAAGTCCTGATAAATGTTAAATACTGATAGCAATTAAAGCCCTATATTCAGGCCCTGTAGAAAATGCCAATCAAAATAAACTGCATTCCTGAGACCCAGGGCCAGAAATTAAAGCTATTCAACTCCTCAAGGCCTGGGGACTATCAAGGAAGAGGTGGGTGTGTGAGATTGTAAGGGCTAATTTTGAGAGATAAAATAAGTTCAGTTTCTCTATAATTTTTTTGAGAGAGAGTCTCGTGCCGTCTACCAGGCTGGAGTGCAGTGGTGCAAGCTCAGCTCGCTGCAACCTCTGCCTCTGGGTTCAAGCAATTCTCCTGCCTCAGCCTCTCAAGTAGCTGAGATGACAGGTGCCCACCACCATGCCTGGCTCATTTTTGTGTTTTAGTAGAGATGGGGTTTCACCATGTTGGTCAGGCTGGTCTCAAACTCCTGACCTCAAATGATCTACCCACCTCGGCCTCCCAAAGTGCTGGGATTACAGCCATGAACCACTGCACCTGGCCAGTTTCCCTATAAATTAATCATCAATGTCAAAGGCACACTGATGCAAGACCAGCACATGGGCCCCTATGTCAAATTAACAAGGTTTTCTTGAAGCATTAGCTGACGCCTTAATAAAGGTTATAAAGGTTTTAAAAGGCTTATGGAAGGTATATCTTACAGACAAGATTAAAATTTTATAGATTGTTTATAAAATTTTGAAAAACAAATTTAATTGGCTTTATGCAGTTTTTATTAGGGCTTATTGTTTGGAAAATTAAGTCTCCTATCTCAAAGAATGAAGATTTCACCTTTTTAAAAAAATCCTTTGAGTTATTACTTTGGTTAAATGAAATGACTTATTTCACAATGACCTGTGATCCCATTTTGTGATATCAAGTGTTTTAAACCTTGGATATTTGACAAATTTTCCAAATCAAATAATAAATTATGTCTTTTCCTGACCTAATTAGTCCTTTAAGATATGAGGTTCCCTAAAGTCCAAAAATGACATAATTGGCTTAGTTGGTATTACAATTATACAGGAAGCATTATCAAATACAAAATGGTGTTTGGTTTTCTTAGGGCTGTATTTCTATAAATATGTTATTGGTATGTGTTCCAGAAGTATGGGAAACTCCTATAGTTCTGATATGACTTAATGGACATTATAAGTAATAATTATAATTGTTAGGTTAAATTATTGTGTGCCACATAAGTAACAATTTTCCTTGTCAATTGTGTCTTTATGACAACTTTTTTGTCATTCATGGACAATTATTGTCTTGTTTTGATCCTCTTTAGGAGGTGGTTTTATAATCAGCTATAAAACTCTAACAGGTGCTCTTGAATGCAGGTTTCTGATAACTTTGGAGACTGTGACATCAGAATAGAAGAAAAACTTCAGGACTCATGGAGAGCTGAAATGTTTATGACTATCAAGCAGAGCAGGAATTAACTGCATCAACTAAACTAATAATAGAAGCCTGAAGTAATCATTTTAACTTTTTGCCTAAAACGCTGCTGAGCCTTTGTTTTGTTTTTCAGAGTCAAGAAAAGTTTTAAGCTATTTACAATATGTTTTAACAACTGAGTAAAGTATACTCCTATGAACAAAATTTGGAGCATATTTGTTTTCTCTCTACCTGATTTCTCCAGAATTTGGAAACTGTTTGGGAGTATTCTTAACTTATGGCAATACAGTTATTTGCTTAAGTGCACTAAGAATCTGTTTTCATTTACAACAGGACACAATTGGAGAAACTTGTTATTTTACCAAGGCTTTGACTGGAATGGTGTGCTTTCCTTTAAGGAATCAAAGTTGACTTACAAAGCCAGTAAAATCCCTGGGGAAAACTGGCTGCAAACTTGTCTATGCAATTCCTGTATAGGGTTCCTGACCTGTGGTAAGTAAAGAATGTAACTTTCTTAGAGGCCTAGGAGCCTCAGGTTTTATCTTAGAACCTCAAGAGGAGAGGATCACCGAACTCAGCTCAGCTTTTAAAAAAGTCTTATCTGAGATTCCTTCTATGGAACAAAGTTCTATCAAAGCCAATTTAAAAGCCTATGTAAAAAATAATTATTCTTGTTGAACTGTATACAAATGATTACGCCAAGTATAATAAAGCACAGCAGTCCTACCATGATTTGTCTTTGGTAAAAATGGGAAACTGGAGAGAGAAAAATTGTTTCAAAAACTATAGCACACCTGTTGTTAGATTCTAGTCTTGCCTAATGTTTTTCAATTTTTATTATTTTCTACATTTTGGACCGAATTCTGTATTTTCTTGGCTCCAAGTCTTCAAAGCATTGTTTTCCATTTTTTCCTTCTTTTTTTCCCCATGTTTTTCTCATTTGGAGTCATCAAAATCCAGGCTGTGCTTTCATAAAGCCCTGCAAACTGAAGCTAGACAACTTAAACTTCAGAAGAAAATAACAGCAACCTATTTACATACATAAGCCACTAATACCTGCCTACTGATGTATGGACTTCAGAGTAATGTGACCAATATTGATTTTCCAGAATTGTTCTCTTGTTTGTTGTTGTTTTTCTTCCTTCCTCCTCCTATTTTCTCTTCACAGGACATGAGACTTCACAACTTGCTAAAAATGAGCCTGCCTAACAACTCAGGACCTACCTGTCTAGGAATAAACCATCCTATCCGTGAGAGATCAGATGAAACCTGAGACCAGAGACTCATTTTCTTCTAAAATACTTATTCCAAAAGATTTTATTTTTAAAAAAAGAAGGGAAATGTGAAAGAAAAATAATCTTGGGGCCCCCAAATCACTAAGCTAAAGGGAAAAGTCAGGCTGGGAACAGCTTAGGGCCAACCTGCCTCCCATTCTTTCAAAGTCACCCCTATGCTCACTGAGATAAATGCATATCTGATTGCCTCCTTTGGACAGGCTAATCAGAAACTCAAAAGAATGCAACCATTTGTCTCTTATCTACCCATAACCTGGAAGCCCCCTCCCCACTTTGAGTCTTCCTGCCTTGGTTTGTGTTGTCCTGCCTTTCCAGATCAAACCGATATTCATATTGCATATGTTGATTGATGTCTCATGTCTCCCTAGAATGTATAAAACCAAACTGTGCTCTGACCACCTTAGGCACTTGTCGTTGGGACCTCCTGAGGCTGTGTCACAGGTGCACATCCTCAACCTTGGCAAAATAAACTTTCTAAATTAACTGAGACCTGTCTCAGATTTTCAGGGTTCACATCTTCTTGATCAGTAAGACTTTTCTCCTACAGTGAGGCAGCAGAATCAATTGGTTAAAACATTAAGTAGAACATCCTGAGACTAGCTTTGTTGCTTACTACTCCATCATTAGAACACTAAAACAAAAGACGCCAAGCCTTAAGTTGATATGTAAAAACAAACTCCAAAATGATTTTTAAAATTTTTTAATGGAGCCATAAATGTTCAGGAAATATAAGGGTAAATATTCATGTAATTCTTATATGGAGAAAGAATTTCTAAGCAAAAGAGCAATGGAAGAAGTCATAAGGAAAAAATCAACTTTACTATATAAAAATATAAAGCTAGGGCCAGGCACAGTGGCTCATGCCTGTAATCCCAGCACTTTGGGAGGCCGAGGCGAGTGGATCACCTGACATCAGGAGTTTGAGACCAGCCTGGCCAGCATAGTGAAACCCTGTCTCTACTAAAAATACAAAAAAATTAGCTGGGTGTGGTGGCAGGCACCTGTAATCCCAGCTACTCGGGAGGCTGAGGCACGAGAATCACTTGAACTCACGAGGCGGAGGTTGCAGTGAGCTGAGATTGCGCCACTGCGCTCCAGCCTGGGCAACAGAGCGAGACTCCATCTCCAAAAAAGTAAAAATAAAATAAAATTTATATATATATATATATTTAAAGCTAATGCGTATCAAAAGCAACATAAACAAATTTAAACTATAGGTAAAAAATGAACTTTAAAAAATTTGCTGCATATTGCTAATGTTTAATAAATATCCTAAAGATACATCAGTACATCTCACACAAATAAAAAGAGATCATATAATATAATGACATCAATCATTAACATCACAATTGGAAAATGGGCAAAGGACAGACAGTTTAGACAAGCCAAACTTTTTGAAATAATTATGACATTTGCTCTCTCAATTTCTCTGACTCACTCAACTCACTCCAGTCCAGCTTCCTCGCCCACAGCTAATTTTGATCAGGATATTGGTCTTCATGTTGCCAAATTCTGTGCACTTTTTGGTCTTCATCTAAGTCATTCAGTGGCATTCAACTCTGTTATCCACAGGAGCCTTTTGAAAACACTGTTTCCTTGCTTGCTACCACCGCACCTTCCTGCTTTCCCTTTGATCTTGCTGCCACTGTAATTTAGACATTTGCTCACTTCTTCCTTCTATCAGCTCATAGCTGTTGGGGCTCCCCAAGGTTCTAGACTAGTCTTCCTTTTCTATCTTTCCTTTCTCACTGGTCTTTGATCTCTTTCTTGAGCTCACCTGCTGCTGTGTAGCGCAGGCACTGGCACAGGCTCCTCCCTGCCAGTGACCTCATCCACAACCCTACTCCCTCATCTTTCTAATGGCTAATCATCCTTCAGTCACAGCAAAAACTGCATTTCCTCAGAAAGCCTTTTCTACCTTTCTGATTGGTTCAGGTTCCTGCCAGATGCTCTCCTGGGTTCCAATGCTTCTCCTCTGGGATACTTATCACAACTGTAATTAATAATTCGGGTAATTTTGTTCAGTGCCTCTCTTCTCCACTAGATTGTGTGCTGCATCATATCAAGGGCTATGTTTTACTCTCTGCTAGTACCCAGCACCTTGCCTTGTTCATAGCATGGGTTCATTAAATATATATTGAATGTACAGTATAAAGAATAAAAGAAAAGGAAATACCAAATGGTTACAAATGTTAATATTTAATTATCAGTCAAAGATTATGTAAAATAAAATAACAATATTTTTACCTTTCAGGTTAGCAAAAAAAATGTGTTTTAATAATACCAACACTGGCAAGAGTACAGGGAGACAGGAACTATCATCCCTTACTGATGGGATTAAAAATATGTGCAGCCTTCTTAGAAAGCCTTGAGAAATATGTGTTAAGAAGCTTAAAATGTTGGTATACAAGAAGATGTAAAAAAGAAAAAATAATAAGCTTAAACTATTCCCCTCCTTAGATCCAGCCATTGTATGTTGTTATGGGCTGAACTATATCTCTCCAAAAATCATAGGTTGAAACCCTAACCCCCAACAGCTCTGAATGTTACTGCACTTAGCTATAGGGCTTTAAAGAGGTGATTACGTTAAATGAGGCCATTAGGGTGAGCCCTAATCCAATCTGACCGGTGTTTTACAAGAAGAGGAAATTTGAACAGGTAGAGAGACAACAGAGTTGCTCACTGTCAGAAGAAAGACCATGGAAAATCACAGTGAGAAGGCAGCCATCTGCAATCAAACAAGCAAGGCCTCAGAAGAAGCTTTAATCTTGGACTTCCTAGCCTCCAGAACTGTAAGAAAATAAATTTCTCCTGTTTAAGCCACCCAGTGTGTGGTATTTTGTTATGGCAGCACTGGCAAACATATGCATATCTTTCTAGATATGCATACCTAGAAACTTACTCTCAAATAATAATCAGAAATATGGTTAAAGATATGTAAAGCTGCTAAGATACCTAAGGTAAATCTGCATATATTAGTCCATTTACTAAATAGGTCAGTCGTGGTAGTAGGTGCTGTGGATAGGATGGGGAGCAAAACAGGCTATTAGAGATGGCATCTGCATAGGAGATAGATGTTAAACAACTAGGGCATGTGCCTACGTCCTTGGCTAAATGCTATAAAGGGGAAGTTCAAGGTGCAATGAGAAGGTAGAATGGGGTAAAACTATATATATTGGGGTGGGTGTTAGGGGGGTAGAGGAGAAGGATCCAGAGAGAATTCTGTGAATGTGTGCTGATTGAGCGACAAGCTGAAGGATGAGCAAGGGTTAGAGGACAAGGACTGCTTTCTGCCTGGAGATGAGCACCACATGGGCAGATCCACTGCCATGGAAGAAGCTTGCTAGCATAGTGGTGCTGGGGAGCACAGTGGACCAAGAGGAACCAAGAGAGCTGGAATGAGACATTGAGGGATTTCAAGTAGGGCAATATCCCAAGATTGGTAATGTTAAAACATATCAAACTCTTACCAAAGTTTTTCTCTGTGATGTGCTATTGTTTTCTTCCTTTTCCTTTTTTTTTTTTTTTTTTTTAGTATTTTTCATAGTTATATCTGGGGAACATGTGTTATATTGTCAGGAAAAAAATAATAATAAATTAAAGTTTTGTGACTGGGAGTGAAACGGATGTTTGTACAAACATCCCTTTCCATTAAGGAGCCTAAAAAGAATGGCAAGAGTTTGATCACAACGTAAAGTGTGTACTTAAAACTCCTTACAGCAGATAGGTTTTGCAGTTTGTTTCTTCGCTTTGGCATATGACTTTGTGGAAAATGGGCCTAAAAGAGAACTGTAATTGGGACAGGGAGAATCTCCTCCTCTTAAAAAATGTTTACTTGCTATGCGAGCTCTATTTTTGGAATTTTATATGCCCTCCTAAGGTAATTTTCCTCAATAAGACCTAAAACAATGTCCCAAATGGCTTAAAATAGCCTCACCTATCTATCCCCTGTTTTGTGAATCACGCTGTAGCACCTGGGTTGCTATCTTCTCACACTCTGAGCTCACCCTGGGCTCCTGGGCTACAGCGTTGCAGCAGGCACTGACTATGAGGGAAATGACTGCCCTGTACACCGACTCTCCTGATTAGAGTGCTCCAAACAGCATGACTCTTTCCCCTGTGGACCCAGAACAACAATCTCTGTCAAAGAAAATCCCATGCGCTGTCTGTCCCCAAGTCATTGGTTCTCATTTAAAAAGAAATTGGTTTTTAGGACAGTGAAACTATTCTGTATGCCACTATAATGGTAGGTGCGTGCCATTATACATTTGTACAAACCCATAAAATGTACAACAGCAAGAGTGAATCCTAATGTGTAAACTATGGACTCTGGGTGATAATGATGTGTCAGTGTGGGTTCATCAATTGAAACAAATATACCGCTCTAGCCAGGAAGGTTAATCATGGGAGAGGTATGCATATCTGGGAGTATGGGGGCTATGGAAAATCTCTGTACCTTCTGCTCAATATTGCTTTGAACATAAAACAGATCCAAAAAAAGAAAGTTGTTTTTCTTTAAGTGCCAATAAACCTAAAAGGAAATTTGGGGAGGGGGAAATTGGTTATGTAATATATTCACGTCAAGAGCTTAACTATTCGATGTTCTTTATTCTGGCTGTAATTGCAATCACCCTTCAATTGTATCCCTCCCACCCTGTAGTCAATGGTTAACAGCAAGATGAGACATAATGAGAAAGATCCAGGTGCTGGCATAGTAAGACCCATATTGAGTCCTAGTGCACAGTATGTACCTGGCACTCTGGGGCCAGGTCCTTGATAGCTAACTTCAGAATAAAGTCTACAAGGGAGTGATTCTTCCCCTTTTACGTATGAGGAAAATGAATCTTAGTGAGGCTAAGTCTTGCCTAAGACTTATGTGACTAGTGACTTTATTAGAGAGATAAAGTGACATGCCTAAGCATGTGACATCTGGTTCCTGGATTAGCAGTACTAAATCCTTTATCTTTAACAACAGCAACAACTTTATTCTATTTCCATGTGAAACTGCCTGTAAATGTGACTTTTAGCCATGTACCAATTTAAACAGAATTCTATTATAAAGTTAGTAATAATAATCTATAGGTCTTTAGGAATTCATCTGAAAGAATTTTATATGAGGAGTATTTTATAACGTAGTCTAATGCTATCATCAGAGCCAAGAGGACTACAAATGAGGGGACTAGCTATACTTGGAAACACTATCAGGGAAAACATTCAAATATTCAACTGGTAAAATGATAGTTCTTTGAGAAATAATAAAGATAAGCTTAGTAACCATGCACTGTACATCCTTTTGGGAAGCCAAACACTGTTTTAAACTAATCAGTAAAATAACTTTTTTTAATTGGGGAAATGAACAGACCCTGCTTGGTCACACTATTACACACTAAATCAATGCAAAATTGTCACCAACACCATATCATAAGTTATATAGTGGCCAAACAGAGGAGAGCTATAAGAAGAAACTCCTGTGAGCTTATAACGCTTCACACCTCAGGAACTTGGAATCTTTTCCTAAAGCAAAATTCAAGGACTTGTCTTACTCATCCCGAAGCTGCAGTAGCCAAACTAAGCCCATATAAACCATATGCCACTGAGATCATAACCCCAAATGACATTAAATTAGGTCATGTATAATAATGTTTTCCCTACTAGCTCTCCACTCTCTGGTGATGACGCTTGTTATGAAAATGTATTAGTCAGCTTGGGCTGCTATAACAAAATACCATAGGCTGAGTAGCTTAAGCAACAGAAATTTGTTTCTCACAGTTCTGGAGGCTAGGAAGTCCCAGATCTAGGTTCTGGCTAATTCACTTCCTGGTGAGGGCTCTCTTCCTGGCTTGCAGATGGCTACCTTCTCACTGCAACCTCACATGACCGCTTTTTTTTATGCATATGTGGGGATAGAGAGAGAAAGAAAAAGCTCTCTGATGTCTCTTCTTCTAAGGATATTAATCCCATTAGGCCAGGACCCTACCCTCATGAACTCATCTAACCCTAATTATCTCCCAAAGGCTCCATTTCCAAATACCATCACATTGGAGATTAGGGCTTCAGCATATGAATGGGGGAAGGGGAAGCACAAACATTCAGTCCATAACAGAACATATGTTACCTGCCAATGTTCAATATAAAATTACCAATTATCTTCCCATTGTAATATAAAAGAGAAACATAAAAGACAATGAAGTAAAGGGAAAATGAAAAACTCTAGAATTTTGTGCAGTAATTAACTGAAGGCATCTGGAAAAAAATTTCTAAGTGTCAACACCTCTGACAGAGGAGGAGGAGGAGATGCAGAGGGAGGAGATGAGTGAGGGGAAAAGGAAAAGGGAGAGGGAAAGCATCTTATTAGGTATGTAAAATAAAAATAAAATCCTAAGCCCCTCATCAACTGAACAGACCCCCTCTTCGCCAAGGGGATTCCATAAAAACCTTAAAAACTTAGTTCTGAGCCATGACGGGACGGGAGGTCAGATGCGCCTCGTTGTACTCCCTGTCTTTTATGGTTTAGACACAACAATTGACCAGCATTAACGTTAAAATAGAGATCCTAACACTGACAGAACAAAGCCTTTGTGGTAATAAGATACCTAATTATAAACAGGACCTAAGGCCACGCCAGGCAAGGGTTAAGTTGTGCACCCCTACACTTAAAGAATAAACTATGTTCTGACCGCCACAAGGTTTTTCTTTTCCTCTAGCAGCTAAACAAGCACCGGCCCTGACATAAGCAGTATTAAAACAATTTGCAGCTCCATCAGATGCTGACTAGCTGATTCTCTTGTTCCACCAGCCATTACTACAGTTTTGATTGGACAAGAGATTGATTTCAATAACTTTCTCCTGACAAGACTACCAACCATGGACTGGTTCTAGCCAGTTTATGGGGGCTGCACACTCACTCACCTTCCTGTCCTAAGAAGATCTTTTCATGAATAGGGCCTAATTGTAATATGTTTAAATATTAAGTCTCCGTCCCAAAGTGAACATGGGTCATACATGCTACATGCATGTTTGTTCAAAATTCCTGTGTCCAAAGAACTGTGTCAGAACCACCTTCACGAATATTCATAGCTCCTCCTATAAACTGTTGCATATGGAAGTTTAGCCAACCTGTTCAGCATAAAGCTCCTACCCCCTACCCCTCCTCCTTTGAAGTGCCTGTTTCCAGTCTTTCTGGAGGCTATGCTTCCCAGGCTGTGGGATGGCCAACTTGCAGGCTATAAGCTTTACAAGAAATAAAGTCCCCTCTCCCTTTCTAAATGTATACACTGTATGCATTTAGTGTAAAAAAAACTTATTTTTTAAATAAATAAGTTAAT
This sequence comes from Gorilla gorilla gorilla, assembly GCF_029281585.2. Lineage (NCBI taxonomy): Eukaryota > Metazoa > Chordata > Mammalia > Primates > Hominidae > Gorilla > Gorilla gorilla. The sequence goes on along the minus strand of NC_086017.1, from coordinate 111,265,686 downwards.
AGGTACCAGGCACTGTTCAAAGCACTGTATATACATTACTTATTGAATATTCACAGCACCTTTATGAGGTCTGTACTATGATCACCAATCCCATTTACATGTGGGGAATTGGAGGCAAAGAGAGCTCAAGCAGCTTGCTCAGAGTTATGCTGCTAGTAAATGAAGGACACGGGAGGCCAGCTCCAGAGCACTTGCTCCTGACCACTCCTCTCCACTGCCTTTCTAGCAATTCCTCCACCTTAGCACCTAGAAGAAGAGAGAAAAGTCCACAGAACATTATGCTAAAAGCTCCCTATAGAGTTCTCACTGGTACCTGAAATTCTATCATTAGTTTCATTTCCTTGGATTAAGTAATTGCCTCCTATGAAAATTAAATTCAAATATAATCTGAAATACAAGAAGCCACTGCCAATCATGACACTTGATAGTATGTGTTCTCTCCCAGGTTTGTGAGAACTCCCCTAAGAGGGCCATGCCCCACCTGCCCTGTAGTGAGATACTATAAGAATGAGAGTGCAGCCATCTGAAAGTAGATCAACGATAAAAAACTAAAATTACAAATATCTTTCATCACTTTAAATTGAGAGCATGGAGGGAGAATATACAATGGAGAAAGGTAATTTAATTTAAAAAAAAAAAAAAAAAAAAAAAGACAGCCGGGCGCAGTGGCTCACACCTGTAATCACAGCACTTTGGGATGCCAAGGTGGGCAGATCACCTGAGGTCAGGAGTTCAAGACCAGCCAGGCTAACACGGTGAAATTCCATCTCTACTAAAAATACAAAAATTAGCCAGGCATGGTGGTGCATGCCTGTAGTCTTGACTACTCAGGAGGCTGAGGCAGGAGCATTCCTCGAACCCTGGAGGCAGAGGTTGTAGTGAGCCGAGATCTCACCACTGCACTCCAGCCTGGGCAATAGAATGAGACTTCAACTCAAAAAAAAAGAAAAGAAAAAGAAAAAAGAAGAAAAAAAAAGGGAGGCATCACACTACCTGACTTCAAACTATACTACAAGGCTACAGTAACCAAAACAGCATGGTAACAGGTAACAGGTACCAAAACAGAGACATAGACCAGTGGAACAGAATAAAGAACTCAGAAATAAGACCACACTTATATAACCACCTGATCTTTGGCAAATCTGACAGAAACAAGCAATGGGGAAAGGATTCTCTATTTAATAAATGGTGCCGGGAAAATTGGCCCAGCCATATGCAGAAAACTGAAACTGGACCCCTTCCTTACACCTTTCACAAAAATTAACTCAAGATGGATTAAAGACTTAAATGTAAATCCCAAAACCATAACAGCCCTAGAAGAAAACCTAGGCAGTACCATTCAGGACATAGGTGTGGGCAAATACTTCATGATGAAAACACCAAAAGCAATTGCAACAAAAGCCAAAATTGACAAATAGGATCTAATTAAGCTAAAGAGCTTCTGCACAGCAAAAGAAACTATCATCAGAGTGAACAGACAACCTATGGAATAGGGGAAAATGTTTGCAATCCACTCATCTAACAAAAGTCTAATATCCAGAATCTACAATGAACTTAAACAAATTTAAAAGAAACAAACAAACAAACCCATCAAAAAGTGGGCAAAGGATATGAACAGACACTTCTCAAAAGAAGACATTTATGCGGCCAAACAAACATATGAAAAAAGCTCAACATCACTGATCATTACAGAAATGCAAATCAAAACCACAATGAGATACCATCTCACACCAGTCAGAATGGCAATTATTAAAAAGCCAAGAAACAATAGATGCTGGCAAGGCTGTGGAGAAATAGGAACACTTTTACACTGTTGGGGGGAAAGTAAATTAGTTCAACCATTGTGGAAGACAGTGTGGTGATTCCTCAAGGATCTAGAATGAGAAATACCATTTGACCCAGCAATCCCATTACTGGGTATACACCCAAAGGAATATAAATCATTCTACTATAAAGACACATGCACATGTATGTTTATTGCAGCACTATTTATAGCAAAGACATAGGACCAACCCAAATGCCCATCACTGATAGAGTAGATAAAGAAAATGTGGTGCATATACACCATGGAATACCATGCAGCCATAAAAAAGAATGAGATCATGTCCTTTGCAGGGACATAGATGAAGCTGGAAGCCATCATCCTCAGCAAACTAACACAGGAACAGAAAACCAAACACCACATGTTCTCACCCACAACTGGGAGTTGAACAATGAGAACACATGGACATAGGGAGGGGAACAACGCACACACTAGGGCCTATCAGAGGGTAGAGGGCAAGGAGAGGGAGAGCATTAGGACAAATACCTAATGCATGCAGGGCTTAAAACCTAGATGACGGGTTGGTAGGTGCAGCAAACCACCATGGCACATGTACACCTATGTAACAAACCTTCACGTTCTGCACATGTATTCCAGAACTTTAAAGAAAAAAGAAAAAATCTTGGGTGTACATCGGTAGAGACTTATTCTGTATCCTTCAAAGTATATCATGTGGGCAAGTACATATGGTGACTTCCGTGGAGCATAGAAGAAGCACTGTGGAGGTCCGTCTGGAGTTACAAAAGCCCTGGGCCAATAAACTCGGTTTCTTCTCCCAAAGATCTTTCATTTAGCACAATCTTCCCTTCCACAAGCCCCAGACTACATAGAACAATGTTAACAGGACCATGTTAAGCTGAAGGAGATGATGACTAGAAAGCTAAACAGACTAAAAGTATTAAAAATGCACTTCCACAGAATAAATAAATGACAGGGAAACTGTTTTACTTCAGTTTTGTATTCATATGATGTTGGAGAGAGAAGGCAAGTCAGTTTAATAACGAGAGACTTCATATTATGTTTTTTCACTAAGGACAGCAGAACAATAACATCGGATTTCTTTATTCACTTTAATTCAGCCAACATAGGTTCTAATGAGTCTGGGGAAAAAGTAGCATTCTATAAAAAGGCCTAAGCTTTACCCTTTCTTGTACCTAATTCTTTCTGCCAAATTTATATTTTCTACTAGACTGACAGTCCCACAAGTGTAGGGACTGGGCATGTCTTCTTTCACCCTGTGATACTCGGACAATGTTTGGCTCACAGTAGGTGTTCAATAAATATGTTAAATTAATTAATGTTGATCACTGTGGTTTTGTGTGAATCATGAGACTGATGAAGATGTATTAGAAACTACATTCAAGGAGAAGTGGGGAAAAAAAGAAACCACATTCAAAGTAGGCAAGGGGGAAAGCTCTTCTCCTCCTATGCATATAATACTTAATGTAATATTGATGGTTATAGATTATTAAAAGGTTGAGAGAGAGAAGGGCCTTAGAGCAGTCAGGAGAGAAGAAAAAAAGTAAGGATAAGAGTAAGCTTTTCTCTTTAAGGTGTTTCCATTAGCTCAAAGCAGACAAAAAATTGAAAACCAAATTGTTCCTTAAATAAGAATATATATATATATATACATATATATATATATATATATATATATATATAAAAATATAAACAAGGTCTCATTCTGTTACCCAGGTTGGAAAGCAGTGACATGATCACCGTTCACTACAGCCTCGACCTCTTGGGCTCAAGTGATCTTCCCACCTCAGCCTTCCAAGTAGCTGGGACTATGCAAGCACCACCACACCCTGCTATTGTTTTTTTTTTTTTTTTTTTTTTTGAGAGACGGAGTCTCACTATGTTGCCCAGGCTGGTCTCAAACTCCTTAGTTCAAGTGATCCTCCCGCCTTGACCCCCCAGAGTGCTGGGATTCCAGGTGTGAACCATGGCACCACGCCAAAAGTAAGAATATTTGATTACATTTTAGAGATAGAAAGTATTCAAGTATAGATTCACTTATACATATACAGCATTATGTAGATAAAGAATGAAGAATTAGACTCCCCAACTACTTTCCAGTACTCTGCCCATTGACCTCTGGTTCCTCTGATTTGTGATCTACGCTTACTGTTTCTCCATTCTATTCAGTCATATTTTTAACTTTTTTAATCCAGCAATTTTTATTATGCATGTTAGTCTAATAATTATGGAATTCATTGCTGACTCAGAGAATCTAAACAGGTTAATTCAGGCAAATGCCCGAAGCAGGGATAAGCAGATAAAGATGTCATAAGGACACAGTTTACAAATGTTATACATAATAGATGCTGTGATTCCATAGATTAAGGCAAACAACATTGTAACCTAAAAGTGAATTCTGTAAATAGGGTAACTATCTCTGTTTTAAAAGCCCCATCGATGCTAAAGTTTATTCAAGGAACTAGTAAACCATGTTTCTTTCTATGTTTTCATATTTCCTGTGGCTCCAAGAGGCCATTGTAATAAATAGTAAATTACAGTTTTTGTTTTTGTTTATCCCAGTTCTCACATCTGGAAACTGGAAACTAATCATACTCCTGGTTCACACAGCCTGGATATTTTGCTCATTGTGGAATATATATTAAAATGAGAGGCAATAAGCAGGTGTTTATTTTATAACAGAACATGGAAGGTTAGAGGTAGAAGGGTTCTTAGAGATCACTCAGTCCAACACCCCCATCTTTTTCACTTTAGCAACCTGAAGCTGAAAGAAGGGTTGAAGATTGCCCTTTGTCCCTGAGTATGCATTTGGCAAGGGATATATTTTGAAATATTTGTGTCTCAAAGAATTCTCTTTCCTCAAACTTGCTGATCACCAGGAGTAATAGAGGTTGCCTTGCACACTTTCATATGTCTTATAGACATTATGTGTCTGGGAAGCCTGAAGTTAAAAATAAAATAATATTACCCCAAACAAAACTTACTTGGTTCCGGGGTTGGCAACAGCAGGGGATTGAGAAACTATCCTCTGGTAGCTGACATTTAATGGGACTTACAAAAAAGAAAAGCTGTATTATTGCTGTGTAACTGTGAAGCACAGGACACACATGTCTACTGTGGAGACTTCTAGCATGCCAGTAGAGCAGAGAGAATAGCCGCCTGTACATGTCACTGAGTCCACAGCTGACCAAGCCCATCCATTCCCCTCTTGGGAGCTTTCCTGCTAGCATCTTGTTCCCCAGATATCAGGTGCTCTGCCTAGCTATAACAAAATAGTGCTGAGGGCAGGAGAGTTTTAGCTCCCTCTCCCATCTAGAAACCAAATGGACTCCCTGAAAGAAAAACAAGTATGTCAAATTTCTCAAAGGTAGTGACTTGTTATGTGGGATCCCCAGTTCCTTAGAAGGTCTACCAAAGAGTGGAACAATTTTCAGTATTTCAAACGGAAATCACACATTGAGCCACAAGGCTACACAGACTAAGTATAGCATCAAGTTTCTTTCCTTTGGCTTAAATTCCGTCACTCAGTGGGATTATCTCAGGCTTATCAGGAGCTCTGAAGAGTAGTTAAAGATATCTCAGACAACTAAAAATGAAGAAATCATTACCCATTAGATGACAATAAGGTCCCTTGAAAGACAAGATGAAATAATAAGAGAGATTTCTGTGGGTATGAGAAAGACTCAGAAGTACTGGTTTTAAACCAAAGAAAACTTTATACCCAAAGATTCCTCAAAAAATTATCTAAGAGAAACCCCCTCCCCTATTCCAGCTCTCCCCTCCGGTTCCATGACAATCACTCACTGGGCAGGGCAGGGAGGTTTTCCTGTGACTGGTGGCTTGCAGTCGGTGGCGTTCCCGGAGTCCTCTCTGATCCTCCTCTCTCCAGCTGTGGCCCCAGAAGCTGCTCATCCATTTGGCAAAAGACACATCATCATCATCATCATCTTTGTGCTCCATGTAAAGGTGATGCCAAATACTGAAGGCCTGTCCCTAAATGCGACAGAGGGAAATATCACCCAACAGGGCTGACAATGAAACCCAGGATCTCTCCCAAAAGACAAAATGAAACTGGTCTTTTTAAAATGGTCTCCAATACTGGCATCCTTAAAGGAGAAAGATTTACTAAACAACCACTTCATCATCAGGCAGCCTTGGGCAATGTCTATTTATAAATTGCGCAGCCCACATTCCCCTCCCCTTGTCTTTTTAAATTGAGAGGCTTTCTAATCCTTCCATTGCTGGGGCTTGTGCCTCACAGCCTAAGGGTGGGAAGCAGAGTCCACTGCCTGGTTTTCCCTGTGCTTTGCTGCCAATGACATGTGATGGCATCTCCAGCTGTCAATGATGATGGAGCATGACCCTCACAATATGCCTGTCAGCTCCAGGCAAGCTCTGAAATGGGGCCACATACAAGGAACAGACTGACCACAGCTTGCAAGGTAGCCAGCTGTTGCCATGTCATATCTGGAGCTAGATACTCTCCTAATAAAATGATATTGATATAAAATCCAGCTCCTAGATCAAAAGGAGTAGTTTTTTAAATTGAGGTATTACTTACATATGTACACATGTAAATAATATACAAGTACGTATAAAATGTACAAATCATAAGTGCACAGCTTGATGAATTTTTATATACATATACCCCTGTGTTACCACCACCATGCAGGTAAAGACATAGAACATTGCCAGCACCCCAACTGGCTCCATGTATCCCCCTTCCAATCCATACTCCCTTCAAAAGTTTACCATTAATGATCTGTGTCACCATAGATTAATTTGCTTGTTTTTGAACTTATTTTCAATGGCATTATACAGTATGCATTATCCTGTGTTATTCAACATGATGTCAGTGAGATATATCCATGTTTTTGCAGTAACAATAGTTGACGCTGTGTGTAGTATTGCATTGCATCAACATGCCACAATTTTTAAAAAATTCAGTCTACTAGTGATGGTCATTTTAGGCTGTCATTTAGGTTACTTCTAGTTGGGGCTTTTATAAAGTTTATATAAATTTTATAGTCCCTGTCTTTTAGTGGGCATTTTTTTCAAAGTAAAGAGAATATTACATTTATGGAACTCCTACTTTGCATCAAGTATGGAGCCAATTATTCCATATACGCTAATTTTCTTTTTTTCTTTCTTTTTTTTTTGAGATGGAGTCTCGTCCTGTTGCCCAGGCTGGAGTACAATGGGATGATCTCAGCTCACTGCAACCCCCGCTTCCCAGGTTCAAATGATTCTCCTGACTCAGGCTCCCAAGTAGCTGGGATTACGGGCACCCACCACCAAGCCCAGCTAATTTTTGTATTTTAAGTAGAGATGGGGTTTCACCATGTTGGCCAGGCTTGTCTCAAACTCTTGACCTCGTGATCTGCCTGTCTCAGCCTCCCAAAGTGCTGGGATTACATGTGTGAGCCACCACGCCAGATCCCATATATGCTAATTTTTTTATAACAACCCTGTGACTGGGAGATTTGTATGACATTTTATTGATAAGGAAGTTGAGATGCAAATAGATCACCCCTTGCCAAAGTGAAATTAATACTACGCGGCAAAATCAAGTTTGAAGCGGGGAATAGAAAAACAAAGTCCAGGCTCTTTCCACTGTCCTGCCAGTATTTCAAGAGAACTTGGAGAAGTCTCGCATTTTCAGTCAGAAATTCTTGGCCATTTGCCATACGAAAATCCTTCCTTGAGCTGCAAAAAGATAAGCTTGATAACTATGACCAATGTTTACAGAGCATAGTATCACAACTTTTATGTTACTAAGGAAAAGTAGCCAAAGCTTAACATATCTTCTAACATTTTTATTTTTTGCAAATGGCCAAGACTTCCTGTGTTATCACAACTCATTGCTGGAGGAATTAAGCACATCCTGTGGGACTTCACTGGAACAGGACTTTTTGGAAGAGTGTGCCTAATTTCCTCCAGACTGCACCTCATATGCCTTTTCTATTTTCTTTCTCAGTTTTACTTTGTATCCTTTCAACATAATAAATCTTATCCATGAGTATAACTATATGCTGAGTTCTAGCAAATCCCCAAACTGGGGATGACAGCTACTATCAGAAGTGGGATTTGCTAAAAAAACAACCCAAACCACTGAACTATGGCTAAAGCAGGGTTTGGGAAAAGGAAGGATGAAGAAGACATGATGGTGAACCTTCAATGCCCAGTGGCTACCTAGCCATCTATAGTATGAATCAGCTGCTGAGATGATGTCTGTTGTGAGAGGTAAAAGTTACCTACAGAATTCAAAATGACAGATCCAACCCCAGGACAACTGGTTCATTAGATTCCTTGGCTGCTTTTGGCCACGGGTAGCTAAAATGAAGGGGTTAAAAAGTGCAGCCTGGTTGATGCCTTTGGGTTTTGTTCTCTCCTCTAGATGAGAAGAGAAAGGGCCCAAACATTCCCAAAACACATTTTGCATGGGCCAAAAAGGTTAAAAGTTTGCATTGCTTTCTCCTCCAAGTGGGAAGGAAGAGAAAGCAATGCAAACTTTTAACGTTTTTGTTAAGTCAGTTCCAAGAGCTAGAACAAGGCTTTAGATAAACCAGCAAGAAAGGGGAGGGGGGAAATAATACCCCATCGCCTCGTACAGCAGCCCCTTGCATTCCAACTGGGAATCTCTCAGCAGGTATAACGTGAATCATATACGCTGAATTTACCACTTTACTACTAGGAGTTTGAGTAAACCTGCAATGAAGAAAAGAGAGAGATTTTTTAAAATGGCTTCTATTCTGTGCCTATTGCACCTGAATATATGATAAAAACTGATGTAAAATATTATATGCTTATACTTTCATAAATGCTTGAGGGATTACCCCAGTTAGGGACAGCTACTCCATAAGAAGTATTAGGAGAATATGCACCTCTTGATTTTTGTTGCTAGTAGATGAATTACAATGTAAACTCTGAGTATTTAAGTACTGAAATCTCCATAACTGATTTTTTGGCTATAATTTTTGCCTGTTGGAGCCTATGGGAAAAGGTAGACAACATAGAAGCATAGCTCATCTCCACTGGAAAAAAACACCTTTTGAATTTTAAAAAGCAGTTTTTAGTTTGCTAATAAGTTCTTATAAAATCAGGTGTCTGTCTGACCCTTAGAGGCTAATGATTTTCCAGCCTAATGTGCATATTTTGGAGTGGGTCAATTGGACTCTAAATCTGACCGTGTAAACAGGGCTTAGAAAACATTTCTTGTCAATTGGACTTGGAACAAAGCTGTTTGGCCCTGTATCTTCTTGGCTTTGCTGCTGCTATAGAGGAAAAGTTGCTAGCTAGTTTGGAATCCTGAATTCATAGATCCTAATTGCCTGGAGCTTATGCTAAGCTTGATACTGTCTGTGAGGGATTGTTTCAATCTCTGAAGACAGGCATAGGCTCAAGGAACAGAATTCAGCCTCAGGGACTATTGCAGGTTTGTTTACAACGCTCCTCTGTGGGGCCATAAACTCTGCTATCCGAATCACATGGGTCACTTGCAGATGCCTACGGGAAAGGGCTTGCTCTTTGATAGGACCATTTGAAACCGAACTAGTTGCAGCAGAAATGATGAATCCCAAGAACCCTGTCAAAAGCTGCAAGCTGGGGGAGAGCACATCACAGAGAGTGGGACCCCTCCATCCACTCCTGACAGACAGGGCTCTTGACCCCTTATAGGATAGCTCACTGCTATTAATTTGTGTTCAGCTTGCCAGAGTATTTTGAAATTTGCAATGATGGATTGATAGTCTGACTCTTCTTTGCTCACCTCTCTTCTTAGTTAGGCAGTTTGATTGCTAAATGCAGCTGTTCCTAGACAGAAATTGATATTTTCTAGGCTGCTTCCTGAATAAATAATCAGGACAAAAGGGATAGGGTAATGTAAACACAGTCTGAAAATTTTTGAAAATTCAGGATTTTGTCCTAGCCCATTCTGGAACATGATGTTTTTTTTCTGGTTGTTACATGAAACAATGATTTTCTATGTAAATCCTTTTGTCCCTCTTACACCCAACCCTTTTTACCCTTCCTTATAAATGGTCTAGATAAGAATAAACAATGGCTGGGGAAAAGGTAAAGTTATGATTTCTGAATGAATCACACTGTTGCATAATAGCAAAGAAGAAAAAAACCCGGCACCTGGGGAGATGCAGGAGAAAGAGGGCATTAATGATCTGTTTTTCAGAACTGCTCCTGAACACCAATGCTCCCTTTCCAGGATGCTGGCTTGATTCAAACTGACTGCTGAGCCTATGATCACACCCAACAGCACTGACTATGAGATAGCAGCAACTGGCCCCAGCTCCTCTAGTTTCCAAGAACACCTCCAGATATTGTCCACACTTAGGAGAAAAACTGACAGAAACAAACTGCCTTCAGGCAGTCCTTCTAAAACAAAGAACTTAGCTGAATTATTTAGACTGGACAGGGAAACCATAGGCTGAAGTCCCCACAGTGGGAAGACACACTGGGGGCTCTGCTAACCTGTGCTACCTGACTAACGCATGTTTTCATTGGGGTAACTGAACTTGAATTCTTTGTTTCTAAGAATGCTCTCTGGGATTGTCCTTCCTGTGTACATATCTTGACTATCTTGGCCTGCCTCAGCCCAAGAAGGCATGCAGGTCAGCTTCAATTTACGACCCAGACATGTGCTGCGCTCGAATTGTTGCCTCGGGCTAGGTTAAAAAAGGTTAATACAAAACCTTCAGGAGAAAGCCACCTGGCTTCCTAAGATTAACCTTTATAGCTAATGGGATTTGTTTTAACTGGCTAAATCCAAGACCTCTGGATTTTAAGTAAAGTCAATACTCAGGTTAGTTTCATACTGTGTCATGGGACACTACTGTTAATAATTTTGCTATAAAATGCCTTGACCAAGGAGATCAGCTACACAGAAAATGGTTAATATAGCAGGCCTGAAACTGCCCATCCTTAGAAGGACCTCCTTGCAAGGTTAGCCCTTAGCTGGCTTCTGGGAACTTGGCTGGTAAACAGTTCCTGCAGTGACATAACATTTTCCTTAAATTATAAGAGTGGTCTAAACTGCCCGACTAATGTGGTTTATGCTGAACAACTGACTTTCTTCTGCAAATCTGGAGTTTGTGTATGTGGTAGGCAGAGTGTGCCTACCTGACCAGCACCCAGTCATTATCTGGGGTACTGAATCTCTATTGAGCCTCCATAATAAACACTTGCCTTGCACAATGGCCACAAAGCATTGCTGGAGGAATTAGGTGTGTACTTTGTAACTCCACTGGGAGAGGACTCTTGGAAGCTTGAGCCAGATTTCCTCCAGACTTTCCCTATGCAACTTTTCTCTTTACTTGTTTTGCTTTGTATCTTTGCACTATAATAAATCTTAGCCATGAGTACAACTATATGCTGAGCCTTACAAGTCCTTTTTAGCAAGTCATGAACCTCAGGTTGGTCCTGGGGAACCTCCTAATACTGGAAGGAAAGGGAACTCTCCAAATCTTTGATCAAAAATTCTCCCAAAACAACAAGATGTAAATATACCCCAGAAAGAAAAAGGGATTTGGACTACATTAAAGAAAATGAGACTTCCAACTCCATTTTTTCCCCTAGTTAAGCCTATTTCTTCTTTAAAAACATGAGGAAAAGATAGCTCCCTACTCTACTACACTAAGGTTCTTAAAACAAACATGGGGCAGCAAAAAAGCCCTAGCAGAAAGTGTCAAGTCTTTCAGCACTGGGAGAGATGCTCTTCTGGGCTTTCTTGGGAGCCCTGGCCTGATGGGAGGCTCCAGCCCACTCCTGAAGCCCAGACACCTGCTTTCCCTAGTAAGGGCCCTGGGCACCTGCCTTGAGGAGATGCTGCTGGGGATGTGTACCAAAGGGAGCTGCGCTTTTGACCCTGCACCTTTTTGAGCCTGCAGGATGATGCAAAAGCTGCCAAGTGACTGCGACAGCTGCAGCTTCTGAGCTGAGAATTTGAGTATCATGCTGACATTCAAGAAAATGAGAATTTTCTTATCATGCTGAATGTGAAAAGAAAAATACCTTCTCTTACAGAATAGGAAGCTTGTAGTGTGTGTATTCTCATAAAGTGAACGGATATCATGGGTGCCCAGGTAATCAGTGAAAATGATCCTTCGGCTGTCAAGTGGTTTCTCAGTGCCCTCTCTCTTAGGAGACTATGCAATTATGAGAAAATGATTTTCCCTTAATTTATTTTATAGAGATGAGGTCTCACTGCGTTGCCCAGGCTGGTCTCGAACTCCTGGACTCAAGCAATCCTCCAACCTCGGCCTCCCAAAGTGTTAGGATTACAGGAGTGAGTCACCATGCCCATCCGATTTTCCCTTTATTTGTTTCACTGTCCCAGTGCCATGCCGTTGTTGCAGTAGTAACTTATTTTTTTTTTATTTCATTTTTCTTTTTCTTAACAGTTAAGAGAAAGCATCATTCCTCTTACTGATTTCAAGCTTGACTGAACCGGTCTCATTCTAGAAAGGAAATGCTATGTCCAGAAGAGCTAAACTGCTACATCTTTTCTTTTTTAACGGTCAAAATACATCAGTGGTTTTGAGTCAGTTTTTACTTCCCAGAAAGCAGTGCTTAAATACTTGAATCTGTGTGCTATGTTCTATTCAATGACCTGATTGTCAGACTCTTGTTTAGTGGCAACGTGTCATAGTATAATCATCCATTTCCTTGTATGTTATCAAGTTATACTGTGAAGTTTGCCACTCTTTTGAGGTGGTCATCAAAGACACACCTTTTTTAACCAAGTGTCCTAAAGCATGTCTCTAAGGGTATATCACCATTATTTTTTATTCTAAAAAGCCATGAAGCATGTATTATGAGAACTGTTTTTAAACTATACCACTAGTGGTGCAAAAAAAAAAAAAAAAAAAAAAAAGAGGAGACAAAGAAAGGTATGTTTTCAGAGATTTGCCTATAAAATATTGGTTATATAAATATCCAGTTACCTTGGCATTAAGCATCATTAAATTCTTCAGGATTTTGGCTAATGGTGGGCTTCATAATAGTTGTTAGACATTGGAAGAGATTTTGAAGAGCCAATAAATCATCTCTTCCACAAGAGACCTTCAAACACAGCCCTGATTCTCATTTGCCAAAGATGAAATCTGTGTAGCTTTGTCTCCAGAAGTGTTATTAGTTGGTTGACCTCTCAAGGTCTCTTCAATCCCTAGGCACCAATTATTCTAAAACAGATGAGCTACTACTGTTAAAATTTACTACTATGTAAAAAACTTTTTGGGAGGCTGAGGCAGGCGGATCACAAGGTCAGGAGATCGAGACCATCCTAGCTAACACAGTGAAACCCTGTCTCCGCTAAAAATGCAAAAAATTAGCCGGGCTTGGTGGCAGGTGCCTATAGTTCCAGCTACTCAGGAGGCTGAGGCAGGAGAATGGCCTGAACCCGGGAGGCGAAGCTTGCAGTGAGCCCAGATCATGCCACTTCACTCCAGCCTGGGCGACTAAGCAAGACTCAATCGCAAAAAAAAAAAAAAAAAGACTTTATCAGTCCAGTTCATCAGTGTGCTATACTTCAGAAAAGGCTTCCTTTCAGTTATTAACTGCAATGTCACAGAATCTAAAGGTAATGCCTCAGCACTTCTGTTGAATCTACAAGCCTCTCCATAAGAAGTGATCCAAACAAGAACTGGGGGAATTGAGAGTCCTGAGTGCCTCATATTTGAGAGGGACAAAATGTTGCAATTTACAATAAAGGAGAGGATCATCATACACATAAAGAAAACTGACAAAATACAACATTTAGGAAAATAAATTGCAAAAACTAAAGTTTGAGTTAAAAAATAATGTGAAGTTTTCAGACTATTAAAACAAAAAAACTTAAATGAATCTCCATAACAATCTTTTCTGAGGATCAAATATCACATGTTATTAGCAGGAATAAGGTCTTTATGGAAAGGTATATGGCAAGATGCATTTAAAAGCTTTAAAAAAAATTTGCATCCTTTGACCCAGAAATTTCTCTCTTTTTTACAAGTGGGTAGTAAGAGGTACATACAAGGATGTTTGTTCACATAACATTATTTAAAATAGCAAAAACTTGTAAGATGTGGAAACATCTTAAAAGTACAACAACTGGAGATCAGGCTAATACATTACGATATATTTATACAACAGAATTCTATGCAATCATCAAAAATCATAGGATTTAATGACACAGGAAACTTCTCAAAATAAAATAGGTGACAAAATAAAATACAATACAGGGTGATAATTAATTTTATGTGTCAACTTCACTGGTCCATGGTGCCCAGATATTTGGTCAAACATTAATTCTGGATGTTTCTGTGAGGCTGTTTTTGATGAGATTTACATTTAAATAGGTGGAATTTGAGTAAAGCAGATTTCCCTCCATACTGTGGGTGGACCTGAATAGAATACAGATTAACTGCCCCAGCAAGAGAATCAAGAAAGAGACCCACATATATTTCTAGCTGAATTTTGTAAAGAGTACAAAAGCAATTCAATGGAGGAAGGATAGGCTTTTCAACAAATGGTGTTGGAGCAATTGAACATCCACAGTTTAAAAAAATGAGTCTTCAGCCCGGTGCAGTGACTCATGCCTGTAATCTCAGCACTCTGGGAGGCCAAGACAAGAGGATCACTTGAGCTCAGGAGATAGAGGCTCCAGTGAGCCGTGATTATGCCACTGCACTCCAGCCTGGGCAACAGAGCAAGACTCTTATCTCAAAAATAAAAAAATAACATTACACAAAAATGAACTCAAAATGGATCACAGACTTAAATATAAATTGTAAACTGTAAGACTTTTAGAAAAAAAAAAAGCATGGGAGAAAATCTTTGGGATCAAGAGCTAGGCAAGAGTTCTTAGACTTGACACCAAAAGCATAATCTATAAAAGGAAAAATTGATAAATTATACATCACTGAATTAAAAACTTTTGCTCTATGAAAGATCCTGTTAAGAGGATGAAAAAGTAAGATAAAGACGGGTGGAAAATGTTTACAAACCATGTATCCGACACAGGACTAGCAACTAGAATACATTTTTTAAAAAACTTTCAAATTTCAACATTAAGAGAACACACAATCCAATCAGAAAACAAAGGCCAGGCATGGTGGCTCACACTTGTAATCCCAGCACTTCGGGAGGCCAAGATATGAGGATCACTTGAGCCCAGGAGTTTGAGACAAGCCTAGGCAACACAGGGAGACCCTGTCTCTATAAAAATTTTTTTAAAAAAACTAGCCAGGCATGGTGGCATGCACCTGTAGTCCCAGCTACTCAGGAGGCTGAGGTGGGAGGATCGCTTGAGCTCGGGAGGTTGAGGCTACAGTGAACTGTGATCATGCCACTTTATTCCAGCATGAGTTGACAGTAAAGACACCATCTCAAAAAGAAGGAAGGAAGGAAGGAAGGAAGGAAGGAAGGAAGGAAGGAAGGAAGGAAGGAAGGCAAAGAAAAGAAAACAAGAAAACAAGTCAATGACATCAAAGACATTTCACTGAGAAGGATATACAAATGGTGTCTATGGCCATAATGCCCTGAATGTACCCAATCTCATCTGATCTCAGAAGATATACAAATGGCAAATAAGTACAGGAAAAGATGTTCAACATCATTAGCCATTAGGTAAAGACAAACTAAAATCAGAATGCAATATTACTACATACCTAACAGAATGTGTAAAATTTAAAAAGAGTATTAACACCAAGTGTTGAAGAGGAAGCAGAGAAGCTGGATCATTCATACATTGCTGATGGGAATAAAAAAAGGTACAGCCACTTTGAAAAATAGTTTGCCTGTTTCTTCTAAAACAAAAAATACATCTACCATATGACCCAGTGATTGTACTCTTAGGCAATTATCCTAGAGAAATTAAAACCTATGTTCATGCAAGAGCCTGCACTTGAATGTATAGGCTTGATACACACAACCTGACATATTCAAGAGAACTACGCTGCATAAAAAAGTTCAATCTCAAAAGGAATTTTATAATTATATAAATAAGATATAATTCCATATAAATAGAAATAATTTTTATATAGCATTCTTTAAATAACACAATCATAGAGATGAGGAACAGATTTAGTGGTTCCCATGGGTTAGAGATTGAGGAAGTGGCTATCAGAGTTTAGTTTGAGGAAGCTTTCTGACGATAGACCAGTTCTGTACTTTGATTGTGACAGTTACACAAAGCTATGGATGTGATAAAATTGCACAGAACTACACACACACATACACACACACACACACACAAATAAGTGTGTGCATAGCTAGTGAAATTTGAGTAAGTTATATGGATTATACCAATGTCGATTTCCTGGTTTTGACATTATACTATAGTTATACAAGATGTCAACATTAGAAGAGTAGGTGAAGGATGCGTGGGACTTCCGTGTACACTTATTTGCAACTTCTTGTCATTATTTCATAATAAAAAGTAAAAAAGAAAAATGACATATCAAGAAAAAGAAACTTCTCTAAATGGGTAGCTACAGGATCAAAATGCTGTTGAGTTAGAGGTACTCTGGGAAGAAAGCAACGATGACAGCATAGGTTTTTAATCTGTTTGAATCCCCACATGAAAACTAATAGAGCAACTGTAGCAGAAAAAACCTATGGACAGCTCTATGACAAAACTAAGTGATAAGATGACCCCTCAAGATGTGCCCTACTCCCAAGTGCAGGTTGTGGGGTCAAACCACCAACAGCTATAGACCTGGTATGGTTGTCCATGCAGGAGGAAGAGGAAAGAAGCAACAGGGCATCCTCTAGACCTGAGAACAGGAGAACCATAAAATAGCCAATAGTTTGGAAAGCACAGGGAACCAATTTGAGAATAGTAGCTGAAACTGGGAGGGATTTGTTCTCTCCAATACTGAGTGAGTACAAAAAGCCTGTGGTAAGAAGGATTGAAAGGGCTGAACTGTCCAGCCACCATAAACTCTCAAATCTGACCTTCTAGGACAAAGCCTCACACTGAGGAGAAACTGTGAAGAGTGGAATCAAAACTGCAATAGACAGGGACAACAGAGATAAAGAAAAGAGTGGATCTAAAACCAAATGGGATGGGGAACACAGCCAGCACATCTTAGAAAGCAAGCTGCCATATTTGTAAACACTATACAAACACAACAGAAGAGGAAGCTCTGTGGAATTTCAAAAACTTTCCTGCACCCTATGTCATTCTAAGAGTTCAAGAATTTTACATAAAAATGAGGGACAGAAAATATCAAGGTAGAATCTCACACAGCATTTCTGTTTTAAAAATGAGAATACAGACCTACAGACAATGAAAGCATGACCAAAAAAAAAAAAGTACCTACAAAACAGATCAATGTTGGTAGCCACTATTTCAAAATGAACTAAATTATAGTTACAAAGTGATGTGAAGCGGAGCATGGTGGCTCATGCCTGTAATCCTAGCACTTCGGGAGGCCGAGGCAGTTGGATCACTTGGGGTCAGGAGTTCGAAACCAGCGTGGCCAACATCGTTGGCTAAAAATACAAAAAAAAAAAAAAAAAAAATTAGCTGGGTATGGTGGTGGGTGCCTGTAATCCCAGCTACTCAGGAGACTGAGGCAGGAGATTTGCTTGGACCCAGGAGGCAGAGGTTGCATTGAGCCGAGATCACACCACTGCACTCCAGCCAGGGCGACAGAGTGAGATTCCATCTCAAAAAAAAAAAAAAGTGGTATGAGAAATGAAAGAACAAAACAGAATTAGAATAACATACAAATGATATGATAAAACTCAGGAAAGAATTAGAAATAAAGAGAAAAAATCATGTCAGAAAAGGTTACGCTAGAAGGAATGAGTAAAAAATGCAACCAATAATGTCTCCAAATAAATACAAGATAAAAAAGAAGATTTTTTTAACAAATGAAGAAAGAAATCAAAAGAATTCAAGACTAACTAACAATTATAAAGATATGCAAAGGAGAGTGACATTATAGATAATGAACTCCCCGAAAAAGAAAAGCAAAGCAAGGGAACAGAGCAAATACTGTAATTCAAAAAAACGCTTTCCTGAAAAGAAAAAAAGATTTAAAACTACGTATTGAAAAAGTATACTGGCAGGGCGAGGTGGCTCACGCCTGTAATCCCAGCACTTTGGAGGGCCAAGGTGGGTGGATCATTTGAGGTCAGGAGTTCAAGACCGGCCTGGCCAACATGGTGAAACCTCATCTCTACTAAAAATACAAAAAAAATTAGCAGGGCGTGGTGGCGTGGGCCTGTAATCCCAGCTACTCGGGAGGCTGAGGCAGGAGAAGTGCTTAGCCTGGGAGGCGGAGGTTGCAGTGAGCTGAGATTGCACCAGTGCACTATAGTCTGGGTGTCAGAGTGAGATCCTGTCTCGAAAAAAAAAAAAAAAAAAAGAAAAAAGAAAGAAAGAAAGAAAAAGAAAAAGTATACTGTATATTTGAAAATATCGTCATACAACCAACACCAGGACATATCATAATATGTTTGCTATATTTTAAAAGAGAAAGATTCCTTGAGGGAACCTGGGCAGAGATAGGGAGAGGGAGGTAATAAGACAGCATGAGTTATAAGGAAAAGACGATTAGATTATCATCAGACTTTTTGCCAGCAATGTTTTATGGCCAAGGAAAATATATGAACTTAAGATACCAAGGAAACATTGCTTTGGAAGTATGGTTGCCAAAAAGCATACTGTCAGCACAATTAGAATAAAAAATATGCACAGACACAAAAAGATAAACAAGGCAAGAAAGAAGGTATGAGCTAGGAATTTTACACCTAGCAAAATCAACTGTGGCAGACATGAATTTGAATGGGACAGGTCAAGATGAACTCAAGGGAAACAACATACACCTGGGCCTGTTGCTGGGTTAGGGGAAAGGGGAGGGAGAGCATTAGGACAAATACCTAATGCATGCGGGGCTTAAAACCTAGATGATGGGTTGATAGGTGCAACAAACCACCATGGCACATGTATACCTATGTAACAAACCTGCACATTCTGCACATGTATCCTGGAACTTAATGTAAAAAAAAAAATCAAAACAAAAAAATGTATTTATATATTTAACCAAAATAATTTTTTTAAAAAAAGGACAGACCAAAAACACCACACACACACACACACACAAAAGATATACTCAAGGTATTATTTATATCCTGACTCTGTCCATTGAAAAGGCCTAGAAGCAAGGGCCAACCCAAATGCAATGAACACCCAGATTGTGGCCTTGAAATGCCAATTCTCATTAAACAACAACAGCAGCAGCAGCAACAAAAGATTAAAAAATAAATAAAGACAAAGAAAACATAACAAAACAGGGCTTCTTGAAGAAATGGCTGATTCCTGGTCTGTTGCAGGAAATAAACAAAATGACCTTGGAACCTCTTGACATAATAGAGAACAAGGAAACTATGAATGACAACTAGGGCTTTTTTGTTTGTTTTTCAAAAAGACTCAAAGCCACAGATGGAACAGTTTGAATTTCAATTTCCCCTTATAAAAATATTCCAACTAATAAATGAAAATGAGAGAATAGAAAAGAATTAGAATATTGCCATTTTGTGATCACCATGGAATTAGTGAGCATTAAGCATATGTGGCTGCTTATATTACAGAGAGACAATCAGACATTATCTGCCTTCTGCCTTGCAAAGGAATCAAACCTTGGTCTAGCCCAGACTCTAGGTTCATCTACCAATATAGATTACAAGAAATTTAGAAAACATATCAATTTTTGCTAATGGGCAAGACTAAACCACAGCATCTGGGGTTGCACATTTGGGTGACAACACAACTTTTTTTTTTAAAGCAAGTAAACTATTGTTGATAGTCAAGATAATGGTTACTTATAAGTGGTAGAAGAGGATTTGTGATTTGGATAGCAGTCATAGAAGAAGTTTCTAAGGTGGTGGCAAAGTTCCAATTCTTTGCTTGAATGGTGAAAGATAACATCAAGGGTGTTATCTTTATAATAATCCATCCATTCTTCTACTGGTAAGCTTTTATGTAATTTCCACTTTTTGCTATTACAAGCAATGGTGCCCTAAACAGGTTTTCTTGTGTGTGCAGTGTGTTGTCTATCTAGAGGTGAAATTTCTGGATTGGAGGTATCTGAGTCCTCCATTTTATTAAACACTAACAGTTTAGAAAAGGAACCCACAAAAAATACTCATAATGGTTGCCTCTCTAAAGTAGTTCAATCAATTTACAATTCCATTTTTTGACATCCTTGCCTCACTGGTACTGCTGGATTTAAAAACTGTTGCCAATATTGTAGATGCAAAATGAAATTTCATTGTTGTTTTAATTTGTATTCCCCTATTTATTGGTGAGATTAAGGATGTTTTCATATGTATATTTTCCATTTGCACTTCTCTTACAAGTAGCTTGTTTATATCCTTTGCTCATTTTTCTTCAGAGTTGTCTTTTTCTTATTGATCTATAGGAGTTCTGCATGTATTCTGTATATTAACCTTCTGTAAGTTTTAAACATCACAAATACCTTTTCCCAGTATGTCTTATCTTCCGACTCTTTTGCAGTATATGTTTTCTGTAAGTTAAAATCTTTTAATGTACCCAAACTGATCTTTTTCTTCATAAGCTTATCCTTTACCCTATCACAAAGTCATCAAGATATTCTCTCATATTTTCTCCTAAAAGTTTAAAGTTTTAGTTTTCTGGGTTTTTAATCTATTTGCCATTTTGTGTATGGTATGCGGTAGAATTACCCTTTTTGTTATTTAGGTATCTTTATTAGTTTTCTTTGGCTGTATTTCAAATTATCACAAACTTAGCAGCTTAAAACCACACTAATTTATTATCCTACGGTCTCCAAGATTTAGAATTCTGAACACAGGTTAGCTAAGTCCTCTATTAAGGGTCTCATTAGACTGAAATCAAGGTATCTGAGGCTCATGTGTCTTCCAAGTCCACCCATCATTGGAAGAATTCAGTTTCTTCTAGTTGTGGGACATTTTCTCGCTGGCTGTTGGCCAGGGATGACTCTAAGCTCCTAGAGTTCCTTGCTATGTGGCCCCTCCATAAGCAGTTTGCTTCTTCACAGCCAGCAGGAAAAATCTCTTTCACTTCCAATCTCTTTGACCTCTCTGAAGGGCTCTCTTGATTAGATCAGGTATACGCAGGATCATCTGCCCTTTGATTAACTTTATTATTTTTTTTTTTTTAAGGCTGAGTCTAGCTTTATTGCCCAGGCTGGAGTGCAGTGGTGCGATCTCGGCTCACTGCAAACTCTGCCTCCCAGGTTCAAAAAATTCTCCTGCCTCGGTCTCCCAAGTAGCTGGGATTACAGGTGCCTGCCACCATGCCCAGCTAATTTTTGTATTTTTAGTAGAGACGAGGTTTCACGATGTTGTCCAGGCTGGTCTCAACCTCCTGATCTCAAGTGATCCACCCACCTCGGCCTCCCAAAGTGCTGGGATTACAGGCGTGAGCCACCGCACCTGACCACTTTCATTAACCTTGATTAAACCATCTTGAACCCTTCAGACCAACCCATTCAGCAGCTGAATAACACGGAGTAATCTCTGTTGATATTACCAGAGGAGCCACATCCAAATTCCTGAGCAACAAAATTATGATATGTAATAAAGCAATGTTTCAAGACACTGAGTTTTGGGGTAGTTCGTGAAGCAGCAACAGATAGTCAGAACATAGTTACAGAAACTATTTTTTTTTTTTTTTGCAGCTTTGAATGTTTTTCAAAATTTGAGAAAATTGGGTATTTTCTTCATTGTTGAAGTTAAGGCTATCTTCCACTGGTCGGGAAAAAATGGCAGAAAGATGGAAAAGCACAGCCTAGAGGCTCTCAGGTTCAGTGCTAGAGCAATGCTAAGAACAGCACTGTATAACCATGGCTGCTAGTTTGAATGCCTTTTATGAGTGAATACTCTACTGTAGGCCCATCACTTAGTAATGGACCAGCATTTTCATGCAAATCATAAAAAGAAGCACCTTTCTCCAGGCAGACCCAGCCTGACAGAAGGCTGTGCTGAGCAAAGTGCATGCTGGACCTCAACACCCACTTGCCCCAGCATTCTTGTGTAGGGCACCATGAGCATAATCTGTATGTAATATTTTTATAAATTAAAGTGCAGGGCAACAATTCTGCATTTACAAATGACACAAATTCTTCTGGGTGGCAATGAACTAAACTGATGAAAATGGAAAGATCTTATAAATCCATGTGAGTGGGAAGAAAGGTGGCAAATGAGTGCATAAAATATACATATGAGCTATCAGTCACAGCTAAGGAGAGGAAACTAGTGTTACTACAGATTGTTCCCTGAAGATAAATGCAGATGCTCCTTCTGACAGCAAAAAGGGCAACCACTTGATTGAATCATAAAGTGACATTCCCCCTGAGAAGTGAAGCAGTACCACCCACTCAACTGATGCTTTGATGGAAGTTGAATAATGCAGAAACCATCAGGATTGGGGGGAAAAAATAACAGCATAAGGGCTCAAAAGAAACAGGCTTCCACATATCATAAATGAGATACAAAGTACAAACCAATCAGGTCTTCCAGGAAGCAGCTTCAGTGGTGGAAGTGGTAGCAGTGACCACAGCATGCTAGGGACTGGGATCTAGCCAGAGGCTATAAAGGTGGTTGTGATGGAAGTAGACTATTTCTGGTGGTGGCAGCTGCAGCAGCAGGAGCAATTGGTGTCCCAGCTGACACCAGTGGTATTGGACAGCAATGGTGGTACCAGACTGTTAATATTGACAACAATATCAGTTAGAAACTTGTTCAACAAACACTTCATCAACTTTTTATTTCGCATTGACCATATTTCAGGTACTGCGTTGGGTGGATAAATAAGTTAACAGGCACCCATCATATGCCCAACCCTCTTACAGATACAGGAGTACAAAGATGACTAGAACATGCTCCCTGCCCTTCAGGGACTCAGAATTGAGCATAGGCAGCAGATATGAGAATGAATAATTATGGCAATACAGTAATTGTGAGGAAGAAATAGAATCTGAGGGATGGTCTAATACAAAAGAGAAAACATATTACTTTGCTCTGACATATAGAATTAGAGAAGGCATTGTAGATTTTGTACAGGATACAAAATAAATCAGACACAGCTTCTGATGTTGAGATACTTATAATCCAGTAGATGAGTTAGGACAAGTATAATACTATAAAACAAGGCAGAAAAGTAGTAAATTTTGAGGAAGTCCCAGAAAAAGTATTCTGGGAGTTTAGGGGAAGCATGTAATAGACAATAAATACTTTTTTAAGTAAATGCAAACCCTACCTATTCCATCTATGCTATTGTTTGGATATGGTTTGTTTGTCCCCACCAAAACTCAGGCTGAAATTTGATCCCAAATGTGGCAGTTGGGAGGGAGGTGGTGCCTAATGGAAGGTGTTCAGGTCAATGGGGTGGATCCCTTTTGCTTGGTGCTATTCTCACGGTAGTGAGTTCTTGCTCTCTAGAGACTGGATTAGCTCTCTGGGAACAGATTAGTTCCTAAGAAAGTGGGTTATTACAAAGCAAGGTTTCTCGTTTGGTCTGTCTTCACACATGTTCACATCCTCTTTGAACTTCTGCCATGTTTTGATCTAGCACATGGCCTCTTCCAGAAGCCAAACAGATGCCAGCGCCATACTTCTCAGCATGCAGAACCATGAGCTAAATAAATTTCTTCAGAAATTACCCAGCCTTGGGTATTCTGTTATAGCAACACAAAAATGGCTAATACAATCTTGAATGTCACTTTTTCCTTCTTTGATACCTTTAGCAGAATATTTATTTACTTAAAACAGTATTTATTGAGTGCCTATTATATGCTAACTATTATGGACTGAATATTTTTGTCCCCCGTGTTCCCCCAAAATCCATATGTTGAAGCCCTAACCCCCAATGCGATGGTATTTGGAGATGGGACTTTGGGGAGGTAATTTGGGTTAGATGAGGTTATGAGGGTGGGGCCTTGGTTTGATGAAATTAGTGCCCTTATAAGAAGAAACATCAGAGAGTTTCTCTCTCTGCATGCATACAAAGAGGTCATGTGAGAAACAGAGGGAAGGTGGCCTACAGTGAGCCAGAAAGAGAACCCTCACAAGAAAACAAACAGACCTGAACTTTGATCTGGGACTCCCCAGCCTCCAGAAGCACGATAAACAAATTTCTGCTGTTTATGCCACTCAGTCTGTGGTATTTTGTTATAGCAACACTTGTAGAGTACTACAGATTTTGGTACTAAGAGTGGGGCATCCGGCCTCCAAAATTCATGCCCTTCTTACATACAAAATACCTTCATCATTCATCCCACCCTAATGTGCTAAAAGTCTTAACTCATTACAACATCACCTCTAAAGCTTAAGGTCCAATGTCTCATTAAATATCATCTAAATCAGGTATGGGAGAGAACTGAAGTGTGATTCATCCTGAGGCAAAATTCTCTGCAGGTGTGAACCTGTGAAACCAGACAAGTCATGGGCTTCTAAAATATAATGATGGGACAAGGCATAGGATAGACAGTCCCACTCCAAAAGGGAGAAATAGCAAAGAAGGAAGAGGTGATGGGTTTTGTAACAAGTCCAAAATCTAGCAAGGAAAATTCCACTGGATCTTAAAGCTAGAGAATAACCCTCTTTGGTTCAACTCTCTGCCCCCCAGGCCCACTCGGGTGGTAGTATCATTCTCACAGCTCTACAGGGTAGCCTTGCCCCTTCAGCTTAAGGAGTAAGGCCAGTCCACAAGCTCTCTGCTAGGGCAAACCTGACCCTGACCCTGATATAGTAGGCAAGGGTTCCTGACCCACCAAAACTGGAAGGGCACACCCACTCTTTGAAAAACAGAAGGATTCAAACCTACTCCCTGGGCCTGTAGTGGGACTGGCAGCCCTGAGGATTTCTGAATTGCTGTTGGAGTCAGTCTTCCCTTTTCTTGAAGGATAAAGTATTTTCAGAGCCAAATAGCTCTATGGTCCCATCCTATAAAATCTAAGTCTGATAGCTTTCCTTCATCCTGTCTCATTTTTTCTGTTTCCTTAGTCTCAGCCGGCAGTGTTTCTGCTGGTAAAATCCCATCTCTATTCTTGGCTTCTGATGAGATGGCTGATTAAGTCCATGAGTTGTACCCAATCTCCATGTTCTGGCTCCTTTTTCCTAACCATTCCTTCTTCAATTCACCTCTCTCCTCTTGCATTTTACTATAAGCAGCAAGGAGGACCCAAGGTGTACCTTTGATACTTTACTTAGATATCTCCTCTGCTACGTATCCAATTTCATTACTTGCAAGTTCTACCTTGCACAACACTAGGACACAATGCAGCCATATTCTTTGCTACTTTATAATAAAGATCACCTTTCAGTTTCCAACTGTCTGTTCTTTGTTTGTATCTGAGATCACACCAAAATGGCCCTTAACATCCACATTTGAATGAATATTCTGTTCATGTATCTATGTATTCTCTAAGAAAATGGAAGCTTTGTTTCTAGCTCTCCTCTTTACTTTCTGACCCCTCACCAAAATTGCTTTTAATATCCATATTTCTACCAACACTTCCCTCACAACAATGCTGGCTTTTTCTAGCAGGCACCTCAAAAATCTTCCAGCCTGTACCCATCAACCAGTTCCAAAGCTAATTCCATTTGTTTAGGTATTTTTCTGTTACATTAGCACCCCACTCCTAGTACCAAAATCTGTATTAGGGTTCTTCAGAGAAACAAGACTAATTATAGACAGATAAAATAGGTAGATAGATAGATAGATAGATAGATAGATAGATAGATAGATAGGGGTAAGCTATGTACATATATATTTATGCATATATTTAATTAAATATACACAAATATATATTTAGGCTGGGTGTGGTGGCTCACGCCTGTAATCCTAGCACTTTGGGAGGCTGAGGTGGGTAGATCGCCTGAGGTCAGGAGTTCAACACCAGCCTGGCCAATATGGTGAAACCCCGTCTCTACTAAAAATACAAAAATTAGCTGGGCACAGTGGTGGGTACCTGCAATCCCAGATACTCGGGAGGCTAAGGCAGAATCGCTTGAACCCAGGAGGCGGAAGTTGCAGTGAGCCAAGATCACGCCACTGCACTCTGGCCTGGGCTATAAGAGTGAGACTCAAAAAAAAAAAAAAAAAATATATATATATATATGTGTGTGTGTGTGTGTATATATATGTGTGTGTGTGTGCGTGTGTGTGTGTGTATATATATATATATATAGATAGATAGATAGATAGCTGGGATTGCAGGCGCCCACGACCACACCCAGCTAATTTTTGTATTTTTAGTAAAGACAGGGTTTCACTGTCTTGGCCAGGCTGGCCTCGAACTCCTGACCTCATGATCAACCCGCCTCAGCCTCCCAAAGTGCTGGGATTACAGGCATGAGCCACCGTGCCCAGCCTATTTATTTATTTACAAAATTACGGAGGCTAAGACCTATAGTAAACAAGCTGGAGACCAACGAGAGCTGATAGTATCTTTTCAGTCTGAAAGTCACTAGGCTCTACACCTAAGAAGAGCTGATATTTCAGTTCAAGTCCAAAGGCAAGAAAAGATGAATATCCCAGCTCAAGGAACTTAGGGAGGAGGAGTTCCCTCTTATTCATCGGTGGGTCAAGTTTTGTTCTATTTGGGCCCTCAACTGATTGAATGAGGGCCAACCACACTGAGGGCAATCTGCTTTACTCACTCTGCCAATTCAAGTATCAATCTCATCCAAAACACTCTCACAGAGGAAAGTAGAGCAAGATGGTGGAATAGGACTCTCCAGCAATTTTCCCCCAGAGAAACATGAATTTGAACAACTACCTATGTATAAAATACCTTCACGAGAGCTAAGGAAACCAGGTGAGAGATTATAGCACCTGGTTATAGCATAATAATAAGAAAAGACACATTTAAGTAGGTAGGAAGAACAGTTTTACATTACCCATGTCACCCTTCCCCCAAGACCAGGCAGCACAGCCCGGAAAAAGATATTGTCTGCTTGGGAGGAAGAGAGGAAAGTAAAGGTAAGACTTTGCCTTGGACCCCAATACCAGGCCTGTCACAGTAAAACTCAGCACTGGGTAGACCCCCCCATGCTCCATGACTTCAGGCCAGTAACTGCAGACTGAGACTCTAGACCCATCCCAGCAGCAGATGGGAAACCATAGCCCCTGTGAGACAAACTTGAGTTCCAGCCCACATCACCAACAGCCAACTACAGTGGTCTTGGGCTCCAAATAACCCACAGCAACAGGCAGGCCCCCTCAGTGGCTGCAAGCTTCAGATGTACCCCAGTGCTGCAGTAGCCTCAGCAGCTGTGGGCTTTGGGTGCACCCAAGTGCTGCACCAGCCTCAGCAGCCACAGGATTCCATCCCAGTGCTAAGTCAGCTTCAGTGACTATGGGATTTCAGCCTGGCACTGTGCTGGTCACAGTAGGGAGTACATAGCACTCCCTAGAGCTGGAAGAGCTGCAGTGGTCACAGGCTCGGAGACCACAACAAATGACCTGCCTAGAATCTCTGGACAGGCTTACTGTTAGAGGATGTTCCCAGACAAAGCCAGACTGTGAGGGCTGGAATAAGTAACTGCTTCTTGAATGCACACACACTGACACATGACCACAAGAACAATCAGGGAATCGTGACATCACTAAACAGACAAAATAAGATGCCAGTGACAGACCCTAAAGACACAGAGATATATCAACTATCTGCCAAGGAATTCAAAACAGCTGTTTTAAAGAAGCTCGAAGAACTTCAGAAAATACAGAGAAACAAGTCAACAAAATTAGGAAAATAATAAATGGTCAGATGAGAAATTTACCAGATAAATTGAAACAATAAAATCAGACCAATTTTGGAGCTAAAAATACAATGAATGTAAAAATGTAATAGAGAGCATCAAGAGCAGGATTGATCAATCAGAAGAAAGAATCTGTAAACTTGAAGACAGGTTATATGAAAATATACAGAGGAGAAGAAAGGAAAAAGAGTGGAAAGGAATAAAGAAACTTTATAGGGTTTATGGGATAGTATCAAAAGAGCAAATATGCAAGTTACCAGCATTCAAGAGGGAGTAGAGAAAGATAAGGGTGTAAAAGGCTTATTTAAAGCAGTAATAGCAGAAAACTTCCCAAACCTGGAGAAAGATATAAATAGCCAGGTACAGGAAGGTCAAAGATTTGCAATTAGATTCAATCCAAATAACACTACCACAAGACATATTATAATCAAACTCTACAGATCTAAGACAAAGACAGGATCCTAAAAGCAGCAAGACAAAAAAAGCAAGTAACATATAAGGCAGTTCCAATATGCCTAGCAGCAGATTTCTCAACAGAAACCCTACAGGCCAGGGAAGAGTGGTATGATATAGTCAAAGTGCTAAAGGAAAAAAAAGACTGTCAATCAAGAATACTGTACTCAGCAAAACTGTCATTCAGAAATGAACATGAGATAAAGACTTTCCTAGTCACACAAAATCTGAGGGAGTTCATCACCACCAGACCTGTCTTACAAGAAATGCTAAAGGGTGTTCTTCAAGCTGAAAGGACACTAATGATAAACACAGAAACATCTGAAAGTATAAAACTCCCTGGTAAAAATACGTACGTAGCTAAATTTAATTTATAATACTCTGATACTGTAATGGTAGCATTTAAATACTGTAATGAGGGTGTGTAAATCACGTATCTTTAGCAGGGCTAAAAGATAAAAGTATTAAAATTAATAACTACAGCAACTTGTTGATGGATATGCAATATAAAAATACTTAAACTGTGAAATTGAAAGCACAAAATATTGAGGAAAGGAAGTGGAGTTAAAGTGTAGTTTGCATGCGTATGTATAAATAATCAAAGTTAACTTGTTATCGGTCTAAAATAACCTGTAATATCTATGTTTTTTGAAGCAAAAACCGACAATAGATACACTAAAAATAAAAATCAGCCAGGCGAAGTGGCTCATGCCTGTAATCCCAGCACTTTGGGAGGCTGAGGCAGGCAGATCATGAGGCCAGGAGTTTTAAGACCAGCCTGGCCAACATGGCAAAACCCCGTCTCTACTAAAAATACAAAAATTAGCCAGGCATGGTGGCGGGCACCTGTAATTCCAGCTACTTGGGAGGCTGAGGCAGGAGAATCGCTTGAACCCAGGAGGCAGAGGTTGCAGTGAGCCGAGATCATGCCATTGCACTCCAGCCTGGGCAACAAGAGCAAGACTCCGTCTCAAAAAATAAAAATAAAAAAAATAAAAATCAAGGAATCAAAAACACCACTACAGACACATTTATAATGTTTAAACAAGTATCTGGGTATCCCATGGCCCAGTCAAATTGACACATGAAATTACCCATCACACCACCTATATTCTGGGCTCTGGCTGTACAAAATGAACAGTTTCTGTCCTCGTGGGGCTTACATCCTATTGAGGGGATCATACTATTTTTGTATTTTTCCCACAGACAAGTGTACACCTGAGAGTTTTTTTTTTTTTTTTTTTTCTTGAGGCAGCATCTCACTCTGTCACCCAGGCTGGAGTATAATAGGGTAATCTCGGCTCACTGCAACCTCCGCCTCTGGGGTTCAAGCGATTCTCCTGCCTCAGCCTCCTGAGTAGCTGGGATTACAGGCGTGTGCCACCATGCCTGGCTAATTTTTGTATTTTTAGTAGAGACAGGGTTTCACCATGTTGGTCAACCTGATCTTGAACTCCTGACCTCAGGTGATCCGCCCGCTTCGGCCTCCCAAAGTGTTGGGATTACAGGCACAAGCCACTGCACCCGGCCCACATAGGTAATTTCTAATAGTGCTAGGTGCTAATATCGTAGACCAAGGAAAGAGAAGAGGTGTATGAAGGGAGGCATGGGTGGGCAGAAATGTTGAACTTTATAGTGAAAGTGAAGAGGATTTAAAAGTCTTTCCACTCAAGAGTGAAATTACAGTTATGCTACAGGAAGAGTAAATTGGTATCAAGGTGCAGGGTGACACATAGAAGAGAGGCACTAGAGGCAGAGAAATTACCTGGGAAGCAAGCAAATGTAGGATTTAGGCAAGATGAAGGAAATGAATAAAAGAGAAAAAAGAGGGGAATGTGATAGTATTAGGAGTTGAGGCCTTTGGGAAGTGATTAGATCATGAGGATGGAGCCCTTAAAAATGGGATGAGTGCCCCTATAAAAATGAGACTCCAGAGAACTTTCTTGCCCCTTTCCACTATTTGAGGACACAAACCAAATTTGCAGCCCTCAACCCAGAAGAGGGCTCTTACAGAACTTGACCATGCTGGCACACTGATCTCAAACCCCCATCCTCAGGAATTGTGAGAAATAAATTTCTATAGTTTATTAGCTAAGTAGTTTTATGATATTTTTGTTATAGCAGCCTGTACTAAGATGGGAAAAAACTATTTATTGAGTATCTGTTATGTGTTATACATACTCTTAGGAGTTTTCACTTATATGAACTAAGAAGTGTCAGAATGGGTGAAAAAACTATAAGAAAGATATTACAACAAAGTTGAATTTGTTGAAGACTTCACAGCTGATTTTGTGTTTATGTGTGTATATAAATACAACAGCATAATCATTTGTGCTTGGGTAGGTAAGGATGAAAAAGAGAGAGGTCTAAAAAGGTCTATGGTTTCAAATATGAGTAACTGCTAAGGTAATAGTGGTATTATTAGAAAAAATGGATAACACAGGCTGGGTACAGTGGCTAATGCCTGAATCCCAGCACTCTGAGAGGCCGAGGCGGGCGGATCACGAGGTCAGAAGATCGAGATCATCCTGGCTAACACGGTGAAACCCCGTCTCTACTAAAAATACAAAAAATTATCCAGGTGTGGTGGCGGGCGCCAGTAGTCCCAGCTACTCAGGAGGCTGAGACAAGAGAATCGCTTGAACCCAGGAGGCAGAGGTTGCAGTAAGCCGAGATCACACCACTGCACTCCAGCCTGGGCAACAGAGCGAAATTCCATGTTGGAAAGAAAAAAAAAGGATAACACAAAGAGAAAGAATGAGTGGGGAAAATGATGAGTTATATTTTTGACAGAAGTCAGGAATCCAAGCAAAACTGCTCAGTAAGTAGTAAGAAATATAGGGCTAGAGGTAAAAAGGGAAGCTATGCCAAAAGATATATAGACAGTGATTATCTGCATAGAAATGGTACCTGAAGCAATGAGATTTACTTTGGTTACTAATGGAGAGATTGAAGATAAAGAAGACGACATATTCTAATAAATTCCTCACTTGAGGAATATCTAGAGCTGTGCTGTCCAATATGGTAGTCATTAGCCACATGACACTACTTAAATCAATTAAATAATGAAAACTGTAGTCTTTGTCACACTACATTTCAAGTGCTCAATAGCCACATGTGGCTAGTGGCTACCATATTGGACATCATAAATATAAATCATTTCCAGCATCATAGAAAGCTGTGATGGACAGCAATGATCTAGAGTTTGGTCAGAGCGTAGAAGAACCAGAAGAATCTATTCTCCTGAAGCCAAGGAAAAGAACATTTCAAGGAGAGAATAATCAGTGGTATCAAGTAAAAGTGGGTGACAGCCAACCTCCCCCACCCACAAAAAAACCACAATGAATTTTATGACTTCTAAAGCACTTTCAGCCTAATTATAAAGTTGTAAACTAGATTACAACAGATTTTGGATGAAATGGGTGCCAAATAAGTAACAGATGTAGACAATTCTTTTCAGTAATTTTTCAGTAAGGAAAAACAGAATGAAAACATCAGACAGCTGAAAGAGAATAGAGCTGTTCTATATGTACATGCTTAATATAAGCAGATTTGTGCACTGGCTGGAAGGTTTGGACACCAGTCAACCAGCTATTTACCAACTCTAGCAATCTGAAAGGCCTTTCATGTAGCAATGACAATTGAAGGGACAGAATTACATCATTTTAAAACAATAAGGAGCCTTAAAAATAATCTAATCCACCCCTCCTCACATTATAAAGAAAGCAGAGTTGCCCATGGTCACACACACAACTCAGTGGTATTAAAATCTAGAATAAGAATTCAGGTCAGCTGGGCATGGTGGCTTATGCCTGTATTCCCAGAACTTTGGGAGGCCGAGGCAGGTAGATCACCTGAGGTCAGGAGTTCAAGACCAGCTTGGCCAATATACAAAAAATTAGCCCGGCATGGTAGCAGCCGCCTGTAATCCCAGCTACTGGGATGCTGAGGGAGGAGAATTGCTTGAAGCCTGCAGGCGGAGGCTGCAGTGAGCCAAGATGGCGCCATTGCACTCCAGCCTGGGCAACAAGAGAGAAACTCCATCTCAAAAAAAAAACAACTCAGGTCTTCCACAACCTAGTCCATTAGACTGTCTCATTTAACTGCCTCCTAAGATACAGATCAAAGGTGAAGAAAGCTTCTTCAGTTGAGTTCCACTAATCTACCATGAAAAAGATAATGTCTATGTTCACATATACAGAACTTTAATTTTTTAGAAATGAAAGGCAGTATTTTACTTCTTTACTTTAAAATTTAGAAAAACTGAGAACTAATCATCAAATATCTATTACTTTGTAACAAACATCAAAAGAACTTTAAATATTATCTAATTAAATCTTTACTATAGCCTGAGAGGTAGATGTTTTCACCATTTCACAGATTAGAAAAACATGCATCAGATCAGTAAGGTCCCAAAGCCAGTAAGCGACACTCTATTTGGCTCTACAGTACCATCAATTAGGAAATGGAGGAGAAAATGAGAGAATAGAGCAGCATAGGCTAGAGAATGGAAATGAGATGTTTATCAAAGTATAAAAGTAACCAGAACAGATTCGTTTACTAATGCCAACCTTAAAAATAAAACCAAACAAAATCAGGCCTTTAGATAAATATTAATCCAAAAAATGTTTCAAGAAAATAACACTGATTCCCTTTGGAGAGGGGAACTGTGCAGCTGAGGACAGGGACTGAAGGAAGACTTTTCACAGTAAACTCTGTAACTTTTGGAGTTTAACCGTAACAGTGTATTGCTTACTCCAATAAATAAGAAAAAGGTTTAAAAAAAAAACTTCAAATGTTTTAGTTCTTATCAAGTTTGTAGTTGTTAGCACTCTACAATCCTCCAAGAGGCCACAGCAAAACTGAAATTTCAGAAAAAAAAAAAAAAATCCTAACTTGTGTTCTGAAAAAGGCAAGGCAGAGCTTATATTAAGGGGCAGAAAATTTGCCTTTGGGGATTGGGGGATCAGGAGGGGAGAAAAGCCTATTGCCTGCAACGATCAACTCAATTCCACTGCTATTTTTAGCCCATTTTTTTAGTCTGTTGCTAAGAAACCCTATTGCCAGAAGGCAATTTACTAATAGGAACTTACATGAAGCAGGAGAAACCGGTGATCCTGAAATTCTTTCCAATTAGGCCATTCTATTTTAATCAGTCCATTCTGGTGCCACTTGATAAAATATCTCCTTTCAATCTTTATGTAGCTCTACTGTGATGTTGTTGCACTTAACAGCAAAACAATCATTTATGAAATTTTAATGTAAGGCTTCTGCAAACCAGTATACCAGAAATGGAGAGCCATAGTTCTGGACTCTGATTTTTCTATTAATAGTTGTCTTCATGAAAATACCGTGTATTCCAAACAATACCTTGCAAGGTAATTTTATATTTTAAGAGATCTGGTGCAGAGCATCGGAAAAAGAGTTGATAAAGCTATTATAGATAAAAAGCTGTGAACTGAAATTACGATTTGGGAATGAGACGAGAAGAGGGCTGAGACCGCTACTGCAAAACAACCCAGGGGGTGTGCGGATCAGAGCGAGATGTGGGCTGACGCAGAAATCAGCTCAAGATACAAATACGCCAAGAAAGGCTCGAAGCCAGCGGGAACCCTGACGCTTCGCATTTCTACCAACTCAGTTTAAGAAACCCCTAACAACGCAGATGTCATCGCTTCGTTAATTGGTGCCGACGATGAGCCACAGCGACCACGCTCAAACCGTTTCGACTGGAGCCAACCTAGATGTGCCATTTCCAGCTAGTCTTCTGCCATCGCTATCTCCCCTACAACCTCAAATTCGTCCAAACTAAAATCTGGCTATGTTAGTGATAAGAAGTTCAGTGATGCAGCAGCCTTCTTCAGCGGTGAGCTCTTTCCTCACACATCTTTAAAAGTCCTTCTAATCCGTTGGTTTCTCGGGCACGCGGGTAGAAAACCGTGCTAACGGCCACAGAGGTTCAAGAGGTGCCAACGTGGCTATAACTGGAAAACTGGATCCGAAATCGACCAGTAAACTGGGTAGCTCGGTCTACGCCCCGCCCACCACCCTTGCTAGCCAATAGCCTTCACAACTCTTCTGCCACTCCCGCCCATTCCAGTGCTGTGGCGCTGCTTTTTCTTCCACTCGGATCTCTTAAGCGCCCTTAGCCCGCTGTATACGCGCCCCTCCTCAGCTTCAGTAGGCAAGAGGGCCATCTGCCCTTCTTTTCTGAAGGTAGAGGGGACAACACCAGCTACGACGGGGACTCCAGAAGTCAATCTCCCGAACACCAGCGGGGCGAAAAGAAAGAAAAAGGGTTTCCGAGGACTCGCACTCACACCCACGCTTTCCCTTAACCCGGAAGTGATTTCCGCCCCTCCTCTCCCTCTTCGGTTGAGACTGGAGGAGAAGGACGGCCAGGTCTGGCCCGGCATGCCCTGGGCTTCCGGTGACCTCTGGCCCTTTTCTGTCGTCCGCTCTCTCTGCCTAGCGTGCTCGCTCCCTCATTGCCTTCCTTCCCTCCCTCGGTCTTCCTTCGCACGCTCTTTGGTGATTGTGGCTCTCGCGACAGACAGGGAGGCGGTGGCAGAGGACACTTGTCATGGCCGCCTCTAAACCTGTGGAGGCGGCGGTGGTCGCAGCTGCTGTACCGAGCTCCGGGAGTGGGGTGGGCGGCGGCGGGACTGCGGGCCCGGGCACGGGGGGGCTGCCGCGATGGCAGCTGGCTCTGGCGGTCGGGGCACCCCTGCTGCTGGGCGCGGGTGCCATATACCTGTGGAGTCGGCAGCAACGGCGCCGGGAGGCCAGAGGCCGGGGCGACGCCAGCGGCCTGAAGCGCAACAGCGAACGGAAGACCCCGGAGGGCAGGGCCAGTCCGGCCCCGGGCAGCGGACACCCTGAAGGTCCCGGTGCTCACTTGGACATGGTGAGAAGCAGCCCCAGGCCGTAGAGGAGGAAACTGGCTCGTGCAGCTTTTCCTTGGCGGGTTGTGTCAGTGAGGGGGCTTCCCATCAGACGGAAGCTGCCAAGCGGCAGCACAACACTTGGGTTTAGGGAGTCTCATTTCTGGCTGCCGGTGGAGGGCATAGAGTAGCTCGATGACAGGTTACTGGCATTCTTTGACAGTTTGCTTTTGGTTTCAGAAAAATCCTTTGCTTTTCTTCTCAGTGACACAGCATTTATCCCTAGTGTTGTAGATGGGAGTGGGGCATTTGCAAATGTGATGATTGTATTTAATAAGTGAAGGAAGCTAAATTCCATTAACAATTGGTACATCGTGATACGAACTGTTTCTGTGATTTCCAAAGCCTACAACCTAATCGGTAAGAGCCTTTTAATAATGAGCCACTCCCCCTTTTGGAGTGTGTTTTTGCTGGGGGTAAGTGGGCAACTACAGTGACGGTTAGTTGACAAAAGCAAAACAAAAACAAAAACGATTAGATGGCTTTCTACATAGAAAAAGAAAGACTACACAGGTTTTAAAGAGTGAAATGGTGTTCAGTGGCATTTGTTTTACAGCCTCTGAACTGTAAGCAGAACTGTCAAGCTCCCAAGGCTCGTCCTCTCTCAGCAACCCCGAAGCCCCCTTGACTGCAAGCACTCAGCGCCCGTAACCTCTCCTGCCATGCCCCAGCCCCGAGGTGTCCTTTTGCACTCCGGACCCGTTGGCCTTTGTCAGAAAACGCTCTGCATTGCACTGTCCCCTCTTGCTGCACAAGAGTAGCGGCCACAGCAATGCTCACCAGGCTTGGTTGCACACAGCCCCCTGCCCCAGGTCCAGGCCTACACACACATACAAAAAAAAAAAAAAAAAAAATGGGAGTGACTTCTTAAACTTTTTGATTGGAAGCATCTTAAGTTCAGTTTTTCCATTTCACCTGGAAATGTACATGACCAAGCCTAATATGCATGATACAGTTTCTCTGATGTGAGGCCAAGCACTGGAGTATTTAGTGAACTGCTTTGTATGGTTTTGGTGAACTGACTGTTAAATCCTTTTGGTATCTGACAGCTGTGCAGAGAATTATTCTGGCTGCATTTGACAATACTGGGATTGCGTGTGGTGGATTTTATCTGGGTCTGGAGTTGTTCAATGGTAGTACCAGAGTAAGTCGAGGTCAGAGAAACGTTTGGTCAAATATCTCCCAGTTTTATACATAAGTATATACAGTTGGTCAAGTAACTTCTAATTGTATCCAAGTGTATACACTTAAATACGTATGCAAGTCATTTCCATCTTATACTATTCAGGTTGAATTTTTTTTTTTTTTTTTTTAGATGGAGTCTCACTGTGTTGCCTAGGCTGGAGTGCAGTGGTGCGATCTCACCACCACCTCCGCCTGCTGGGTTCAAGCAGTTCTGCCTCAGCCTCCGGAATAGCTGGGACTACAGGCGCGCGCCACCATGCCCAGCTAATTTTTGTATTTTTAGTAGAGACAGGGTTTCACTGTGTTGGCCAGGCTGGTCTTGAACTCCTGACCTCAGGTGATCTGCCCATCTTGGCCTCCCAAAGTGCTGGGATTACAGGCGTGAGACACCGCGCCCGGGCAAAGATATTTTTACTAGGATGTCAAATTAGCTTTAAAGGAAGTTTTGGTGTAGGAATGAACAAACTAGTATCTACAGTGTGTGAGGCATTGTGCTAGGCCATGAGAGAGCCATATGATCTTTCCTATGGGAGAGTGAAGCATTACCTATTTTCTAAAAGGTTTATGACTGGATAGTAGAAGAACTTATGGACTGTGAGAACTAGGATTTGTAAGCTTTATAGTGGGCTCTCCAGCATTGTCACTTTGGGAAAGTCATTTTGTCTCCTTGACCTTAGCGTCATCCCTGTAGAATAAGAGGATTAAAATATTAGATCTCTTCTGTTTCTTTCAGTACTAAAAATTGATGATTCTGATTATGATCATTTATAATAGCTCACTGCTGCTATTAAAAGTAGTTATCAAGAGGATTATTTGAATTAATTATCACTTGTCTTACATCAATTTTGGATGTCTGAAATTCTCCAGTCATTTTCTGTTTCGTTTGTTAATTTAGTTTTAATCATGGAAGAATAGTAGGTAAAATAAAAGATCCAAAAAGTTCTCAGTTCTGTAAACATTAAAAATAAAGATAGTTTCTATACATGAAACTAAATTTTTTTTTTTTTTTTTGAGACAGCGTCTAACTCTGTCACCCAGGCTGGAGTGCAGTGGCACGATCTTGGCTCACTGCAACCTCTGCCTCCTGAGTTCAAGCAGTTCCCCTGCCTCAGCCTCCCGAGTAGCTGGGATTACAGGCATGCGCCACCATGCCTGGCTAATTTTTGTATTTTTAGTAGAGACAAGGTTTTGCCTGGTTGGCCAGGCTGGTCTCAAACCCCTGACCTCAGGTGATCCACCCACCTCGGCCTCCCAAAGTGCTAGGAATTACAGGCACGAGCCACCTCACTGGCCGAAACTAGATTTTAACATTTCATTGTGGTTTCAGCCACCCCACCTCATCCCAGGGGTTCTGTACCATTGGTATTTGATAAAACCTAGCCATCTCCTTTTCAGATTTTAGATGTCCTAATTCCTCTTTTCCACTTTTCCACGTTGTCTGGATCAACACTGATGATTTTTTAATTTCATGATATTTCAGAGTTTTTTAGTTTTACAAATAACTTTTTTTTTTGATACGGAGTCTCACTCTATCACCCAGGCTGGAGTGCAACGGCGAGGTCTCAGCTCACTGCAACCTCTGCCTCCTGGGTTCAAGCGATTCTCCTGCCTCAGCCTCCCAAGTAGCTGGGATTACAGGCACGCACCACCACGCCTGGCTAGTTTTTGTATTTTTAGTAGACACAGGGTTTCACCATGTTCGCCAGGCTGGTCTCGAACTCCTGACCTCGTGATTCACCCGCCTTGGCCTCCCAAAGTGCTGGGATTACAGGCATGAGCCACTGCCCCTGACCACAAATAACTTTGTATTCACCTGACTGCTGTTAAAAATTAGAATTTAAGATTGGACTCTTTGTGTAACTTAAACTGTTTTAAAATGATTTATTTTTGGCCCCAAATAAAATAGGGCAAAACATTTGCGCTTACCATTGTCCATCTTGTGGAATTTGTAGGCCTACACCTGTAATCTTTGAATTACTAGATTGTTCTTTGGTAAAGCAACAATAGGAAGGTCTTTGTGATTTTTTTAAAATGGAAATTTATATCTTAACTGTTGGTGACCAGTAAATATTGAAAGACTACTTTTGTCTTCTTTTAATAGTCTGGTCCTTAGAGTTATTATTAGACTATCTAAATGTAATTAATTGATCAGTAATTGTAATTTCTTATCTGTGGTTGGATAAACTGCTGTACGTTTGAATAGCACCTCTAAATTGGCATCCTCAGTGGATTTCGCAACCAGAAGCATTTGCTTTCACTGATGGAAAACTGGCAGAATCCTGATGCCCTAACTGTCCTTTCTCCACCTGAGCAATAGCTACCGTTTTTAAAGGAATGAATAAATAGACAAATATTGTCTGTTTAGGGTTTGATATCAGAAAATAGAATGGAAAATCTGTATTTTTGTCTTTTGGCTTATGTTTACCTTAATGTAAAATGATCTGATAGAATTACTGGACTTCTGTCTATTGGGTTGGAGATTTTCCTTTACAATTAGTGTGCACAATTACCTTTTTTCTGGGATAGCAAAAACTTGTAAAGGAAGTGCAAAGGATATTCATAGTTGTTTTAATTAATGGGAATATTGGGGTATCACTGAAGAAAAGCATTTAGTCACAGTTGATAGTGTCTAAGACTGAGGTGCTTTAAGTATTAGATCATATTCCATTTTGAACTATTATAAAATCTACCATGATGTGCCATTTTGCTTCAGCAATTTTTTTAAACTTGAAGAATCAAAAAAAAATTTTAATTGCAAGACTTTTTAGAAGATCATATCATCCATAGTGCTTCTCAATCTGTGGGCTTGAGTCATCACGAGGGACCACCACACATATATTCCAAGCATGGTATCCTGGCTGTACCAATGTCCCAGATACTTCTTTTTCAAACATCCTGTGATTTTTTAGAAAAATGCACTTATTTAAAAGCATTATTGACTTCATAGTAACTTTTTTGTCCAATTGTTATTTAATCTGATGATAAAAAATGCATCACTCTTGTGTTCATATTTAGCATTAAATATGTTTAGCCCATGAAATGAGTTTAGCCCACATTAAATGGTTAGGAACCAATAATCTAAGCCAGCCTACTACAGTAGGAAAGGGAAGATGTATCTACACATTTTAGTAAAGGGTTGAGGACTGCATAAACTGTTGTTATTGGTCATCTTGTTTGAAATGAAGTCATTCTCTCCCCCAAATGATCTGTTTTGAGTCATTTTTAAAAAATCAATCAGGGACACCAATGACATTCCCTCTAAGCTTAGTTAACACTTTTCAATCTTTATCTTAATCCTTGGCAGTATTTCATATTGTGCTCTAAATGTCATAACTTTTCCTGCTGCTTCTGAGGTACTCCATTTTCCTGATTAAAAAAAAAACAAAACCTGATACCAGCCTCATGGATTCTTAGTCTCCTTATCACAATACAGAGGTCATTTCATCTTTTCTGAAACTTCTCTCTACCTAAGCACACCACTATGTGATTTTATAACACCCTGGACTTTTCCATTTTATAGCACTTACCACGTGGTACTAGAATTGCTCATTGCTGTTTCCTCCTATGCTCTTGAATCTGTGAAGGCTGAGACTGGCTCTATCTTGTTCACCATTGTATTGCCAGAACCTAATACAGGTGCATAGCAGGTGTTGAATGAATGAAGTTTCATTTTTTGACTAATAATTAAGGGTTCCTTTGACATCCCTAAGTTTATATTTTATATATGTGTGTGTGTGTATATATATAAATTTCACAAGTGGTATATTTTTCAAATTTTCCAGCTCTTCATTTTTGTTCTACCAGTTAATGCTGGATTCCATGGAAATCTTTTTTCCTTTCTCTTTTTTTTTTTTTTTTTTTCTTTTTGAGTTGGAATCGCGCTCTGTCACCCAGGCTGGAGTGCAGTGGTGCAATCTCTGCTCACTGCAACATCTGCCTCCTGGGTTCAAGTGATTCTCCTCCCTCAGCCTCCCGAGTAGCTCGCCACCACGCCTGGTGAATTTTTTGTTTGTTTGTTTTGGGTTTTTTTGTTTGTTTTTTGAGATGGAGTCTCACTCTGTTGCCCAGGCTGGAGTGCAGTGGCGCGATCTCGGCTTACTGCAACCTCTGCCTCCCGGGTTCAGCTGATTCTCCTGCCTCAGCCTCCTGAGTAGCTGGGATTACAGGCGAGTGCCACCACACCCTGCTAATTTTTTGTATTTTTAGTAGAGACAGAGTTTCAGCATGTTAGCCAGGATGGTCTCGATCTCCTGACCTCATGCTCTGCCTGCCTCGGCCTCCCAGAGTGCTGGGATTACAGGCGTGAGCCACCGCGCCCGGCCGTAAATCTTAAACCTCATTTGGGCATACTTTTTGTAAATCAGTTGATTATGCATGACCTACAATCATAATCCTGCAGAAGCATTCATTATAAAAGTATATTCTTCCTAAGTAAAGAGTTATTATGATTTAGTAGGTGGGGGGAGTTTTTAAAATTTCAAGACGTGAAATGGGAAAGGACTTTTTTATTATCTTAGGTTTTATTCCTTATTAGGTTTGAATCCTTATTATCTTAGGTATTATTATCCTAGGTTTGATTCATATGAAAGTAGCAATTGGTTGGCCAGGTACAGTGGCTCACACCTGTAATCCCAGCGCTTTGGGAAGCTGAGGCAGGTGGATCACCTGAGGGCAGGAGTTCAAGACTGGCCTGGCCAACATGGTGAAACCCCATCTCTACAAAAATACAAAAATTAACCGGGCATGATGGTGGGTTTCTGTAATCCCAGCTACTCAGGAGACTGAGGGGAGAGGATCACTTGAACCCGGGAGGTGGAGGTTGCAATGAGCTGAGATCCTGCCATTGCACTCCAGCCTGGGCGACAGAGCAAAACTCTGTCTCAAAAAAAGAAAGAAAGTAAGTAACAATTGGTCAATAAGTATTGAAACATTGTTTCTCATACAGTAAGTGTTCCAGAGTTATTTAGGTTGCAGTGAGTGGACATCGTGCCCCCCTGGGCGACAGAGCAAAACTCTATCTCAAAAAAAAAAAAAAAAAAAAAAGAAAAGAGAAGAAAAGAAAGTAACAGTTGGTCAATAAGTATTGAAACATTGTTTCTCATACAGTAAGTGTTCCAGAGTTATTTGCTGCTTCTATAAAGCTGTGATTCAAGTATAATATATGCTTTTTGAGTTTGAGAAATTTAAAACAATAAAACCATTTTAAGAGAAACATCAAACCATCTCAGGTATATTTTAA
This sequence comes from Gorilla gorilla gorilla, assembly GCF_029281585.2. Taxonomy (NCBI): domain Eukaryota; kingdom Metazoa; phylum Chordata; class Mammalia; order Primates; family Hominidae; genus Gorilla; species Gorilla gorilla. Next base: position 111,224,297 of record NC_086017.1, on the reverse strand, counting down.
CTGGGTATAAGTGTGTCATCATGGTGACAAATTAATACCCATTTTATTTTCTCACACGCAGATTAATGTGCCTAATTCTAGCTCATTTTCTTTTACAGTGACTATACGTGATCATCAGGTTAATATTTTATAAATGCTGAGAATTTATAATAGTTTTCTTATTGCCAGATGTATATCATTGACAGCTTTTTGCAATGTAGTCATGTAATCATGTTGCAGGACTTGTTTTTAGAGGCTGGTGCATTTCTGATCTCCTGAGGTTCTATATGTGGGCTAATCCTTTTAGGGTTATTTTTCCTTCCTGGAGTACTTTCCTGTCTTTTGTTAGTCATTTTTATTTCAGAGCGGATTCTCATGAGTAGCCTTCACTGACTATCCTAAGCAAAACCTGATTTTCTTACTTTGTATTCCACTAGATTTACCTGGATTGTACCTTAATATTGTAGCTTTCATTTCAAAATGTAACCTGTTTTCTAGAGTAGATTTCATGTCATTAAGAGCTGAGGGGTATGTTCCTAGGTTCTGCCTTGTTTGACAAGTCTCAGTACACTGAAGAGAGAAAAGATATATTTATTATTTTTTATTTCAATATCTTTTGCGGCACAAGTGGTTTTTGGTCACATGGATGAATTGTATAGTGGTAAAGTCTGAGATTTTAGTGCACTCATCACCCAAGTGTACATTGTACCCAATATGTAGTTTTTTTTTTTATCACTTACATGCTCTGCCACCCTCCTCCTCTGAGTCTCCATAGTCCGTTATGTCACTCTGTATGCTTTTGTGTACCTGCAGTTTAGCTCCCACTTATAAGTGAGAACATATGGTATTTGGTTTCCCATTTCTGAGTTACTTCACTTAGAATATTGGCCTCCAGCTCCATCTAAGTTGCTGCAAGACATTATTTCATGTTTGTTTTTTAATGGCCAAGTAGTATTCCATGGGTATATATACTACACTTTTATCAGTGGGCACTTAGGTTGGTTCCCTGTCTTTTTTTTTTTTTTTTTTTTGAGACAGAGTTTCACTCTTGTTGCCCAGGCTGGAGTGCAATGGCACAGTCTCGGCTTACTGCAGCCTCTGCTGCCCGGGTTCAAGCAATTCTCCTGCCTCAGCCTTCCAACTAGCTGGGATTACAGGCATGCGCCACCATGCCCAGCTAATTTTGTGTTTTTAGTAGAGATGGGGTATCTCCATGTTGGCCAGGCTGGTCTTGAACTCCTGACCTGAGGTGACCCACCCACCTCTGCCTCCCAAAGTGCTGGGATTACAGGCATGAGCCACCGCACCTGGCCAGTTCCATATCTTTGCAATGGTGAATTGTGCTGCAATAAACATACACATGCAGGTGTCTTTTTGATATAATGACTTCTTTTCCTTTGGGTAGATACCCAGTAGTAGAATTGCTGAATCAAATGGTAGATCTATTCTAGTTCTTTTTAGATCTATTCTAGTTCTTAAAGAAATCTCCAGGCCGGGCACAGTAACTTATGCCTGTAATCCCAACACTTTGGGAGGCTGAGGTGTGTGGATCACCTGAGATCAGGAGTTCAAGACAAGGCTGGCCAACATAGTGAAACCCTATGTCTCTACTAAAAATACAAAAATTAGCTTGGCATGGTGGCGTGCACTTGTAATCCCAGCTACTCAGGAGGCTGAGGCAGAAGAATCACTTGAACCCGGAAGACAGGTTGCAGTGAGCCGAGGTCACACCACTGCACTCCAGCCTGGGTGACAGAGCAAGACTCTGTCTCAAAAAAGAAAAGAAAGAAATCTTCCATACTGTTTGAAAAGATATGTTTCCCAATGTTTTCTTAGGTGTATTACCTGAAGTATTTACTTTAGATCATGTGTCTCACTTGAATAATATTGGATTTATGTGTATGTGTATATGCAGTTGCTACTCTTTGGACTAATAATTTTCTGCTTGTTGGCTCAAAAATTTACCAACCACCTAATATATAGTCATGCATCACTTAACAATAGAGATGTGTTCCAATAAGTGCATCATTAGTCGATTTCATCAAGTATACTGACACAAACCTAGATAGTACAGTCCCCTACGCACCTATGCTATATGGCATAAGCTATTGATCCTAGGCTACAAACCTGTACTGCATTTTATTGTGCTGAATACTGTGGGCAACTGTAACACAGTGGTAAATATTTGGGTACCTAAACATAGAAAAGATCCAGTAAAAATACAGTATAAAAGATAAAAAATGGTACACCTGTTTAGAGCACTTAACATGGAGCTTGTCAGACTGGAAGCTGCTCTGGGTCAGTGGGTGAGTGAAAGTAAAGGCCTAGGACATTACTGAATGCTACTGTAGTATACTGTTTAAACACTATACCCCTTAGGCTACACTAAATTTATAACATACTTTTCTTCAATAATTAACCTTAGCTTACTGTAACTTTTTAACTTTATGAACTTTTAAATTTTTTTAACTTTTTTTAGTAGCATTTAGCTTAACATACAGCTACTTGGAAGGCTAAGGTGGGAGGATTGCTTAATCTCAGGAATTCGATACCAGCCTGGACAAATAGGGAGACTTTGTCTCTTAAAAAATAAGCAACACTTAGCTTAAAACACAAGCACATTGTACAGCTTCACAAAAATATTTTCTTTCTTTATATCCCTACTCTATAAGCTTTGTCTTATTAAAAAAATTTTTTTAAAAAACTTTTAAACTTTTTTGTCAAAAACTAAGACACAGATACATTAGTCTAGGCCTACACAAGGTCAGAATCATCAGTATCCCTGTCCTCCTCTACATCTTGTCCCACTGGAAGATCTTCAAGGGCATTAACATGCATGGATCTGTCATCTCTTATGATAAGAAGCCTTCTTCTGGAGTAGCTCTTGCCTTCAAGACCTGCCTTGAGGCTATTTTATAGTTAACTTAAAAAAAAAGTAGGTGTATACTAACATAACAAAAAGTATAGTATATGTATAGTAAACACATAAACCAGTAACAGTTGTTTATTGTCATTCTCAAGTATATGTACTATACATTATTGTATTTGCTATACTTTTTTTTTTTTTTGAGACGGAGTCTTACTCTGTTGCCCAGGATGGAGTGCAGTGGTGCCATCTCGGCTCACTGCAAGCGCCGCCTCCCAGGTTCACACCATTCTCCTGCCTCAGCCTCCTGAGTAGCTGGGACTACAGGTGCCCGCCACCACACCTGGCTGATTTTTTTTGTATTTTTAGTAGAGACGGGGTTTCACCGTGTTAGCCAGGATGGTCTTGATCTCCTGACCTCATGATCCGCCCGCCTCAGCCTCCCAAAGTGCTGGAATTACAAGCGTGAGCCGCCGCACTCAGCCTGTTTTTTGTTTTTGTTTTTGTTTCTTTTGGGATGCAGTCTCCCTCTGTTGCCCAGGCTGGAGTGCAGTGGCGCAATCTTGGCTCACTACAACCTCTGCCTCCCGGGTTCAAGTGATTCTCCTGACTCAGCTTTCTGAGTAGCTGGGATTACAGGCGCTCACCACCACACCTGGCTAATTGTTCTGTATTTTTAGTGGAGATGGGGTTTCACTGTGTTGGTCAGGCTGGTTTCAAACTCCTGATCTCAAATGATCTACTGCCTTGGCCTCCCAAAGTGCTGGGATTACAGGCATGAGCCACTGCACCCGGCCCCAATATATGCTATACTTTTATACATCTAACAGCGTAGTAGGTTTGTTTATACCGACAGCACCACAGATACACGAGTAGTGCATTACAATGGCTGTGACATCACTAGGCAATAGGAATTTTTCAGCTCCATGATAATCTTATGGGACCACCATTGTATATTCAGTCTGCTATTGACTAAAACATTGTTATGTGGCATATAACTGTACATTTTCATAATGGGATTTTAGTGTTTCTATCAGTAATAGTTCTTTTGCGAGATTGACGGTTGTTTGTTTCCTACACTAGTCTACAGTATGGTCCTTCAGGATAAAGACTACACTGTTGGTTATTGTATAGTAGAATCACATCAACTAAAATAAATTCAATTATACTTGCTTGGCAAAAAGAAAAAGATGTAATTATCCTGATGATTCTGTTTGTCTTTAACTTTAATGACCTTTTGTCTTGGAGCCAGTGGTGCATGAGACAATGATACTTGAGTCTGTTTCCTTTGTTTCTTTTTTTTTTAGATGGAGTCACACTCTGTCTCCCAGGCTGGAGTGCAGTGTTGTGATCTCGGCTCACTGCAACCTCCGCCTCCTGAGTTCAAGTGATTCTCCTGCCTTAGCCTCCTGAGTAGCTGGGACTACAGGTGCCTGCCACCATCCTGGCTAATTTTTCTATTTTTGTAGAGACAGGGTTTCACCATGTTGGCCAGGCTGGTCTCGAACTCCTGACCTGAGGTAATCCACCCGCCTCAGCCTCCCAAAGTGCTGGGATTACAGGCGTGAGCCACTGCACCCAGCCAATTGAGTTTATTTTAAACCTTTATTAGATAAATGAAGATTCATGATTATTGTGCCTTTTTTGCAGATTGAACCTTTTATCAGTAAAACTATCTGGACATCATGTGATGCTTTTGAATGGTATTTTGTCTATATTACCTTAATTTTTATTTTTTAGTATTCACCTTCCGTAACTTTTTACATTCCTTTTTTAAAAAAAAATTGTTTGGCCTTAGTATGTCATTTGGTTTTACATCATGCCTTATAGGCAGCAGGTACTTAGTTTTGGTTTTAAACAATTTGAAAGTCTTTCAATGCAGGGCTCTAAACTACTCACATTTATTTTTACTATTTACATGTTTAGCGATTACTGCCATATTTACTCTGCTTTTTTGTTTCTTATTTTTCCTTCCTTTCTGCTTTTTGTTGTATTGGTCATTTCCCTATTTGGGGGTTTATTTTTAGTGGTAAGGAAGCTGTACATTTTTATTTCTGTTCTTGTGTTCAACCTCAAATGCTAGTTTAGCTAGGTATAAGACTTTAGTTACAAAATAATCTTGCTTTAGAACTTTGAAATTGTTACTTAATTGGTTTTTAGTACCAAATGTTGGTGACAGTCTGGCACTGGATTGTTTTTCTTTTTAAATACTTTCAGGATTTTTGTTGTGAAATTTCACCATGATGTGTCTAAAAATGCATGTCATTTTTCTTCAACTCCAAGAATTTCTCCAATTCCTTAGGTTTTTTTTTTTCTATGCCTTTCCTTTTAGAACTCCACATAGGCAAATGGTGGAACTTCTGGATTTATACTTCATGTCATTTAATTTCTCCAAACTTCTCACCTCCCTGTCCTCTGTTTTCATGGCATTCTGTCAGGTTTCCCCCATTCTCTACTTGTTAATTCGCTCCTCAGCTCGCTTCTTTAATATACAGCCAATCTGCTGAATTAATTGTAATAATCTTTTTTCATTTTCAAGATTTCTAATTGGTGCTCTTTAAAAGCAACCTCTTTTAATGATGGGAAGATAGCCTCTCATTTTTTTGAAACTAAATTTTTTGTTTGCTTGGTATATCCTGCTTTCTCAGATACTACTTTTATATTTGAGTTGGGGGCCTCTTTTTTTATGGGTTGTTTTTCCCTTTTGTTAGCAATTCTTGATTGTGTGGTCTCTTAAAAAACAGAGGCAAGGTATGGTGTGCCCTGTCACTGTCATTTGTCTCTTTTAAGAGAGTCTGGTCTCAATGTCTCAATATGTTGTCCAGGCTAATCTCAAACTCCTGGGCTCAAGCAGTTCTGCCTCAGCATCCCAAGTATCTGAAACGATAGGTGTGTGCCATGGTACCTGGCCGCTTGACTCTCATATAGAAGATCCTCACTCCTGAATGACACAGCCCTACTCTAATGTGATTTCTGCTTCCTCCAGTGGAGTGGGAGGATTGTTGAGGTTGTCTCAAATGCAAGTTTTCTAGCAATCACCCTGACAGTTGCCCCCCAGAGCCCACAACTACATAAGGGATTCCTAGTTTTGCTTTATTGTGGGTGTTTTATGGGTGTTTCTCTGTCAGTCCTGTAGCAGTCTCTGTTAGTCCTGGCACATATTCATAGTCCTGAAACATATGTATCCTTGAAATTAAATTTATGTCTCAAAGCTTTTGGAACATAATTAAGTCTACTGACAAATGGAAGATTTTAAGTTCATCTATTAATTTATATGTGCTTGTCTTGGTTCCTTTCATCCTCCCACATCAGTTTTAAAATATACATTCTGGTTGACACTAGCTAGCTTAAAGTAGCTATATAATATTCTGAGCTTAGATACTTAGAGCTTCCTAGAAATCCTTTGCTCACTTTAAATCCTTTAAAAACTTTAAAGTACTACAGCCTTTTTGAAAAAGTCTGACTGTTTTTGAAATTAAAAACATAGAAGACTCCAGCCTGGGCAACATGGCAAAACCCCATCTCTACTAAAAATTAAAAAATTAGCCAGATGTGGTGGTGCACGCCGGTAGCCCTAGCTACTCGGGAGGCTGAGGCAGGAGAATCACTTGAACCTAGGAGGTGGAGGTTGCAGTAAGCCAAGACTGTGCCACTGCACTCCAGCCTGGGCGACAGAGAGACCCTGTCTCAAGAAAAAAAAAAAAAAGTATATACATATATGTGTGTGTGTGTGTGTCTGTGTCTGTGTCTGTGTCTTTTAGCTGGGCATGGTGGTGTGCACCTGTAATCCCATCTGCCTAGAACATGGAGGTAGGGGGATTGCTTGAGCTTGAGAGTAGCCTGGGCAGCATAGCAAGACACCTCATCCTTTTTTGGAGGGGGGCAGGGGGGATGGCGGAGACAGAGTCCCAATCTCTCACCAAGGCTGGAGTACAGTGCTATGATCTCGGCTCACTGTAGCCTCCACCTCCTGGATTCAAGCAATTCTCATGCCTCAGCCACCCGAGTAGTTGGGACTGCAGGCGTGTGCCACCATACCCAGCTATTTTTTGTATTTTTAATAGAGACGGAGTTCCGACACGTTGCCCAGGCTGGTCTCAAACTCCTGGCCTCAAGTGATCCGCCCGCCTCAGCCTCCCAAAGTGTTGAGATTATAGGCATGAGCTACCATGCCTGGCCAAGATATGCTTTTTGACTCAACAATCCTACTAGTTAGAATCTATTCCATGAAGATATTTGTATGAAGCAACTTACATTGTAAACAGCCATTCTGTCTTCCTGTTTTTATCAATTTATTGTTTAATTACTGTGGTCTGAGTCTGAATGTTGATTAGTGTTTGATAATTGTTTCCTCTCATTTCAGAACTCTCTTGATAGAGCCCAAGCAGCCAAGAATAAAGGCAATAAATATTTTAAAGCAGGAAAATATGAACAAGCTATTCAGTGCTATACTGAAGCTATTAGCTTGTGCCCTACAGAGAAGAATGTTGACCTTTCTACATTTTATCAAAACAGAGCTGCTGCCTTTGAACAGTTGGTATGTACTCTAGGTTGTTTCTTCTGTTCCTTTTCTTTCTCTTTATTTGCTTAAAGTTTCAGTTAAAGCTACTCAAATAAACCTAATACATTTTTTGAAGTTGTTTCAAAATTATGGGATGTTGTTTTTATTTCCATTAATTGCAAAACTTTTTAAAGAACAAATTCTGTAGTTTTGCTGACTACAGATATACTCCAAAGTTAAGTATATTTCACATTTTATAAAATTAGATAGTATAGAAAGTTTCTGGTGACCCTATTCTCCTCAACAGTTTGAGGCTATTTCTTTAACTTTTTGATATTTATATGAGCTTTTGTAATGTATTGCAGATATTAACTCTTTGTATTAGGAATACTTTTTTATTCTAGGACGTTTAATACTCAGCCTATTAAGTTTAAACTGATTTCTATTGAACAGTACTTTCTTTAGTGTGACTTTTTTTAAATACTTTCAATTACAGCAAAAATGGAAAGAAGTGGCACAAGATTGTACAAAAGCTGTTGAACTTAATCCCAAATATGTGAAAGCTCTCTTTAGACGTGCAAAAGCCCATGAGAAGCTAGACAATAAGAAGGAATGTTTAGAAGGTGAGGGTAATTTTGTGTTTACATATGAAAATTACTTAATATTTTGTAGTCATTGGTAAATGTATATGAAACTGCCTTGTGAGTGCAAGAATCAGTTGTTTTTAAAAGTTGGATTCCTTTGCACTTAAGATCGTGTCTTCTAGTTTAAAGTAAGATTGCTGATACTTAAGTATTGTCTCTGTTCTCAACTATGGAATTAAATGACTATTAAGATTAGGAGTTTATATACTACACATTTTAAACTTAGCAGCTAATGAGCATTAGTATAATTCTCTGAATAAGGAAATCAGAAAAGAGGTTTTAGCAAGTGATAGTGTTTCTAAGGTTCTACATATTTCATTTAATATGTATAAATATAGCTTTGAGAGCTGTGTTTATAATATGTATAAACATAGCTTTGAGATGAATCATTAAAGAAAACATTGTTTTTTGCCGTTGGTATTTTCAAACATTATTTTATACCCAATTGGAAATTATTGTTTTATACCTAATTTACACCTAATTGGAAATGATGTAATTGGTACAAAGCATCAAAGTGAATTTGTCATTCTCATTAAATGCCATAAATATTCTGTGGTCTCTGATTGGCCATTTCTCTGCTTCCAAAGCTGCAATTAACGGTATACATCCAGCCTTTAAAGTACATTCTTCTAGGTGACATGAAGCAAAACCAAAGTATAATTTTCTACAATCTAAAAGTTCTTTCCACTTAATATTTGTCTACTTTAAAAGCATCAGTAAAAGGAAAAGGCCCCTTTCTGAAAAGAAAAGTGTAGATTACCAAATGAGGGTATTTTAGAAAACATTTTAGCAAAATTTGAGGTTTTGTGGTGGCACATACTTTGGTAGTGTGTGAAAAGACTGTTGTTTTAGAAAAGGGAATCCTGAGTTTTGAACCAGACCTTGAAGTTACTAACACAATAACTGGCAGAGAGGAGGTTGATCGAAATGTCACGTAGAAGAAACAGGATGGGAAAAAAGACATTGACATTGGCGCTAGCCGTGGTTATCGGGAATATATCAGCAGATTGACTTGATTGGTGGAGCAAGGATGTGGAATTGCAAGAAATTTAATTCAGAAAGAGATGAGACGTCCATTGTTTGAGTGCTTTGAATGAAAGGCTGAGAGGTTAAGGAACCACTTACTTTTTAATTTCAAACCACTGCATGCATCTTGAGCTGTGACATAACCAGATGAAAATGGTATTGAGGCAGATTTATTTGAGAGCTCTGTGGCAAGATGGCTTTGGAGACAGGGAATAACTCTGAGGCCTATCAACAAACACCAGACATGAGAGAGCCACACTATGTTTATATGCCTTAGAGTTGCTAGCCAGAAGAGAATGTTAGAGTGGTAAGAAACATCAGAAATCATGCAGCATAGCCCCTTTCATTTCACAGTTAAGGAAAGCAAACCCCAGAGAAGTGGAGTGACTTTCTGAGCTTTCAGTTTGGTCATAGAGAATATAAAATTAGGTATTAAGAATCAGTTAATTGGAAATGAAACAGTCCCATTTGGCCATGAATTTAGTTTGGCTTTTTGTAGTTACATTGTACCCATTTGATGCTGCTGACTATCTTTGCAATAATTTTATATTTACCCTTGTGTTTTTCATCATTTCTAGATGTCACTGCTGTGTGTATATTAGAAGGGTTCCAAAATCAACAAAGCATGCTGTTAGCTGATAAAGTTCTTAAACTCCTTGGAAAAGAGAAAGCCAAAGAAAAATATAAGGTAAATTGATCTGATTTGGGGAATAGGGGGAGTACTGTGTACATTGTGAAGGGTATTTTCTAATTTATGCTGCTTAAGCTTAGGCATAGTGGTAATGGCAACAACTGCAATTAGAACTGGGTTATATTTCTTCTTCCTGTTATCTTTGGCTTTTATGGCTTGTCCTTCTTCAGTAAGAATATATGCTGTGTCCATTACTCTACCTGGAGAATATTGGAATTCATCTGTGTTAGGGATTGCCACACTGTGGCCCATAGGCCAAATCTAGTCTGCTACCTGTTTTTATAAATAATGTTCAGTCACATGTTGTTTTCAGCTGCCTTTGAGATATAACAGCAGAGTTGAGTGGTTGTGACAGACTGTATAGACTCCAAAGCCTATGTGGCCTTTCACAGAAAAATATTTTTCTATATTATTAAAGTTTTTAAAGGTATACTGAGTAAGTTGGCATTAGTTTTAGGCTATTATTAACAGGTAGTTTAATTCAACAATCATTTATTAAACAAAGCTACATGTTTGGCATTTTGGAGGGATGGGTTCAAAGACATGGCCCTTGCCCTTATAGAATTAAAATTTAGTGAGAGAGACTGACTGTTACTATGTATAAAAGGCATGCGGTAGTTAAGTGCCCAAGGTGAGATGTAAGTAAAGAGAGTACCATAGGCGTCACTAAACATTACTGGAGATTCACTGTTAAATCCCAGTAATAGCGAGATAATTGTTCCTTTTTCCTTTAATAATAACTTGCTTTTTTCTTGAATTGATTTTAGTAATCTGTATTTTTAATTTTATATCTCTGGATATTAGCTGAGTGAAACAGTTAAAACAAGTTTCTTCACTGCAGGACTTTAATAATCTACTAAGGTGTGTTGTGAATCTCTAAGAGGGGTATAGCTATAGTGGCTGTAGTGGTTCCCAGTCTCTCTCTCTCTGTTTTTTTTTGTTTGTTTGTTTTTTCGTTTGTTTGTTTTTTTCTTTCTTTGTCACCCAGGCTGGACTGCAGTTGCTATCTTGGCTCACTGCAACCTCTGCCTCCCAGGTTCAAGCAATTCTCGTTCCTCAGTCTCCCAAGTAGCTGGGACTACAGGCATGCACCACTATGCCTGGCTAATTTTTTTGTACTTTAGTAGAGGCAGGGTTTCACCATGTTACCCAGGCTGGTCTCGAACTCCTGAGCTCAAGCCGTCCAACTTCCTCAGCCTCCCAAAGTGCTAGAATTACAGGCGTGAGCCACTGTGCCTGGCCCCAGTCTCTTTAAACCATGGATTTTTTTTTCTCTCGAGCATCTCATAAGACTAGTGTTTCTCAATATCACTTTGTAAAACACCATGGTAGAGTCCATAAATTGAACCTCGAAGGAACCTAGTTTCCTTGTACGTAGTGTGGAGTAATTAGACTGGTTGGATTGCAAGATGGTAAGAAAATATAAAATAATGTATATTTACATAGGTTACAGATCAGTTTCCACATTTTCTAATCTGTTTGTCACTTTGTAAATCACAAAATACCTTCCATATTATTATTTTGATTTTTTTATAACAACCGTATAAGATAAATAAGGCAAATATTTCTATTGCCATTTTAGAGATGAGAACACTGATACTAGAAGTTTAATGACATGCATAATATCACATAGCTAATAAGTGGCAGAACTAGAATTTGTATCCTGTTCCTTTGATACTTAAATCCCTTTCTTGTAACAGTTTATTTTCACTTTAAATTTATAACCCTGTATGGAAGGCAGGGAGGTGATAGCTTCATTTCTAAGCTGAAACAGGGAACTAAAAAACACTAATGATTTATCTAGCTTCAGGTAAGTGCTATTTAAATTTCTATTTAAGCTTTTCCCCTAAAATGGTAAATGATTGCCACTATGTATTTATTCTCAGAGTGTCTTTAGTAAAGTACTAAAGTTAGGCATATTTGTCACTTGATAGGTGACCATTTGACTTAAAATATTTATTTTATTATCCTAAATTAAAATGAATTGAATCTCTCCCCAGAGAGTGCCCACAGATCAATATGGGTTTTCTCTTAGGTTTCCTTTTTAGTTCTCTTTCTATCCCACTTTTATCTATCCTAGATTAAATAATTTACTTATAAAGCCAATTCCTTTTTTATTCCTTCAAATATGAAGACATTACCAAAATAACAGTAATGATATTTGTTATACATAAAATGAAAAATCCCATGTTTCCATTAAACTCTTTGGGCTGAATTTTATAGATAAAGCATTCAAAATACATTATGAGAGCCTTTTGGGTGTGTTATTTCCACTTTATTTAAAACTTATTTATTTAAAACGGTAATTGTGTTTCGGGAGGAACAAAATACTCCCATAATTGTGAATTGGGTGGCTATGCCTCAAATAAATCATCAAAACAGGAAATGTGATTTCAGTATGGTTTTCAGTGGCACTTACCTGTAATAAAGATCTTCAGATGAAAGCCCAAGGTAAATGGACTTAACATTTTCAGCATCTGTGTAAGATGTGGTCCTACATCTTTGTAGAGGGAAAAGGCTCTCATTTAAAACCAGCTTTAAACAGCTGGGACTGGCAGCTTCACCTTTTCCACTGTCTTTTGTTCTGTGGCTTGGAGCTTAATTTTAGTTATTTGAAAATGAGAATCCAATTTTTATGACAGTTATTCTTAGCGTTCTACAGTGTACCTGCTTCTTTGGTTGGTATTTCCCATCCTGATGTCTTTAAACATGACTAAATTTCAGAATCGTGAACCTCTGATGCCATCTCCACAGTTTATCAAATCTTACTTCAGTTCTTTCACGGATGATATCATTTCCCAGCCCATGCTTAAAGGAGAGAAATCTGATGAAGATAAAGACAAGGAAGGGGAGGCTTTAGAAGTGAAAGAAAAGTAAGTATGTCAAGCATAGTGTCTACTTAGTGGTGTTTTGGGTGCTTTGAACTTTCCTTAGGGCCCATATGGGTTCTGAGCCATCTCACAACAGCAGCTATCTATCTACAGATAGAGATAGACAGAAATATAATTAAAAATTATATAATATTATTATTATAAAAACACTTTTCTTTCTAGCATGTATCTGTTACTTCTCTGGTGAACTCAGGGTTTTACTGCCAGGAGTCTACCCTGCTTTTACTCAAGGTCGTATATGATCTTCTCAAAAGGACTCCCATTGAATCCAGTGGCTGACCGTGTTTGAATAGAGGCAATAACTTGAAAATTATTGTGTAGCTCAACATGCAGATGTTCTAGTGCAGGGAAGTTTTTAATTTATAAACAGATACTTTTAGGGGTGCCCAAAGAGTGAATTTTTTCAAGGATTTTTCTGCTTGTCTAGGAAGATGCCCATTTGGAGGGCTTCTTGTTGGAGCCTGTAGAGAGCTGAAACCAAAGTACAGGATACTGTGTTTCTAGCTGGAGACCTAATGATATAATGTCGTATAAACCATCTAGCCTGCTTTATTCCATTCATATTTATCAATACTTGTATTTTTCTGTCAAGGGTAGCCCTCTCTGCGAGAAGGTACAATATTATTATCAGCATGATTTTTTTAACGAGTTAGGAAGAAAAGGAAATACTGTTCTAGTAGCTGTGCATAACTGGGTTTTGCATCTTCAGCATATTGGAGGGTTTGAAGAAACAAATTGCTTTTGATTTTTATCTTCCAATTTTTCTACCATTGCTGTTGACCTTTTAAGAGAAGATACTGTGCATAATTATACTGCAGTGTACAAATTTTAGTTCATTGATCTAATGAACTTTAGAATCTTTGAGAAGATTGTAGTTGGGAATTAAATGTTTAAGATGTCGTATTAGCTCTTGTGACAGTTATGCAAATACTTTCTTCTTCTGGTTAAGAAATAGTCCTTGTCCCAGAAAAACTATAATGAATTTAATACCATTATTCTAAAAGCTTTACTGAGAGATGGTAGGACGTAGCTAGCTATCATCAGCACACTAACTGGAATTGGACCCAAGTTTTAAATTCCATTTTACTCTGAGCCTTAGCTTTATCATCCTTTAAATGGAGCTAGTAATATTTACCTTACAAGGTTATTGTGAGGTGTAGAAATCATGCTTATAAATAACTAGCACTTATGTTCTTCAGTAAGTGGGATTACTTCTAATCTGATTTAATCATTGTTTGGGTTTTCGTTCTTTTCTCTTTTTTTTTTTTTTTTTTTATAATGAGGTATATTTCGCCTAGGCTGGAATGCAGTGGTTGTGCAATCTTGGCTCACTGCAACCTCGGCTCACTGCAACCTCTGCCTCCTGGGATCAAGCAATTCTGCCGCCTCAGCTTCCCTAGTAGCTGGGATTACAGGCTCGTGCCACGACGCCAGCTAATTTTTGTATTTTGAGTAGAGACAGAGTTTCACCATGTTGGCCAGACTGGTCTCAAACTCCCGACCTCAGGTGATCCACCCACCTCGGCCTTCCAAAGTGTTGGAATTACAGGTGTGAGCCACTGCACCTGGCCTGTTTGTGTTTTCTTAGCCTGGTGACCTGAGAAACAAAACTAGAATGTAGGCGACATTGGAATGTCATTACAGGAGAGGTAGCATAGAGCTTATAAGATTTTTGGCTGACATAACTTTTTTAATTTTTTTTTTTTAAGAGACAGGGTCAGGTCAGACATGGTGGCTCATGCCTGTAATCCCAACACTTTGAGAGGCTGAGGTGGGCAGATTGCTTGAGCCCAGGAGTGTGAGACTAGCCTGGGCAACATGGAGAAACCCTATCTCTACAGAAGAATAACAAAAATTAGCTTGGCATGGTGGTGTCCACCTGTAGTCTCAGCAACTGGGGAGGCTGAGGTGGGAGGATTGCTTGAGTCCCAAGGCAGAGGTTGAAGTGAGCCAAGATCATGCCACTGCACTCCAGCCTGGGGAACAGAGCAAGACTCTGTCTCAAAAAACAAAAGGGAGAGAGAGGGGGTCACTCAGGCTGGAGTAGAGTGTTGTGATCATAGCTCACTACAGCCTCCAACTCCTGGAATCAAGCTATCCTCTCGCCTCAATGTCTTGAGTAGCTGGGACTCTAAGTGCACACCACCATGCCTGGCTAATTTTTTTTGTTTTTAATTATGGAGACAGGGTCTTGCCATGTTTCCCCGGCTGGTCTTGAACTCCTGGGCTCAGGTGATCCTCCCACGTTAGCCTTCCAGACTACTGGGATTACAGGCATGGCCACCATGTCTGGCCTGACGTAACTTTTAAGTCATTTGCCAGTTTTCTCTATACAGATATAACAGCTGAAATAAGAAAATGTACTTTAATTTACAATGCCTTATGTTTGGAAGATACCTCATGTACCTCATGACACCTAGTACAAATTTCAGTTAAATTACTTCTACAAGCATCTCCATAAAAGTCATCATCTTAGAAGAATAAGAGATACTGTGCTCACTGCTTTTTAAAACATACAGAAGGGTGTTTTTTAAAGTATTAATTGATGGAAGAGTCTTCCTTTAAATTTGCTTCTTTAGTAAGTTCAGTTATTTATTTATTTATTCATTTATTTATTTATTTATTTATTTGAGACGGAGTCTCGCTCTGTCGCCCAAGCTGGAGTGCAGTGGCGCGATCTCGGCTCACTGTAAGCTCCGCCTCCTGGATTCACGCCATTCTCCTGCCTCAGCCTCCCGAGTAGCTGGGACTACAGGCACCCGCCACCACGCCCGACTAATTTTTTTGTATTTTTATTAGAGATGGGGTTTCACCATGTTTGCCAGGATGGTCTCGATCTCCTGACCTCGTGATCCGCCCGCCTCGGCCTCCCAAAGTGCTGGGATTACAGGCGTAAGCCACCGCATCCAGCCAATAAGTTCAGTTATTAATTCTAGGTCTGCTCACACCCCTTGCCTTAGCTTCTGTGACACTAAACTCACTTATTTCCTATTTCCCTGTTCCTTCTTTTAGCCATTAAACAACTGTTGAATACCATTGATGTGCCTCAGATATGAAGGTGAATAAGACAGGATCCTTACCTATGTTGCAGATCAGTCTCTCTTTCATTAGCTCATCTTTTCAGTATCTAAATGTGTAAGCTGAGGTATTACCCAGGACTCTGCTGCTTCCTTGTTAAAACTCCTCATCCAAGGTTTCAAGAAAATCCCCATCTACATCAAAAATCCTAATCTGTTTAACTGCACCGCCCCTCCCCACCCCAACTCCATGCCACACTGGCTGATTATCTTGTTAAGGGGAAATAGACAATTGCTTAATTAACTCAGGTGTGCCAAATGTGGCATGTTTTAACATTGAATTATTTTCTTTTCTTTTCTTTTTTTTTGAGATGGAGTCTTGCTCTGTCTCCCAGGCTGGAATGCAGTGGCACCATCTCGGCTCACTGCAACCTCCACCTCCCCGGTTCAAGCGATTCTCCTGCCTCAGCCTCCTAAGTATCTGGGATACAGGCACGCGCCTCCACGCCCGGCTAATTTTTGTATTTTTAGTAGAGACGGGTTTCATCATGTTGGCCAGGCTGGTCTCGAACGCCTGACCTCGTGATCCGCCCACCTCGGCCTCCCAAAGTGCTGGGATTACAGGCGTGAGCCACCACACCCAGCCACATTTAATTTTTTCTTAGTAAATAATTTCCTATGTTTGTTTTTATTTTCAGTTCTGGATACTTAAAGGCCAAACAGTATATGGAAGAAGAAAACTACGATAAAATCATAAGTGAATGCTCAAAAGAAATAGATGCTGAAGGCAAATACATGGCAGAAGCATTGCTACTACGAGCTACCTTCTACCTGCTTATTGGCAATGCCAATGCGGCCAAACCAGATTTAGATAAAGTCATCAGTTTGAAAGAAGCTAATGTGAAGGTACATTAAAAAATGTGTGTGAAGAAATTATTAAATAGAAGGTGATGCCTTTCATTATGTTTTGCCAGATTTTTTAAAGCATTTCAACTGCCATTCTTCAAAGGGCTGTTTTTGTTTTTGAAGAAACTACTCTTAATAATAATGTAGTTGGTGCAGTGAATCTGAAAACATAAATATCAATGATATTTATCTTTATTTAGGAAATTTTTTTTCCCATAGCATCTGGTAGTTTCATCGTCTCCCTGTAGCCACTGCCTACCATATTGGACTGTATTTGGGCAGTGGTAAAGGTGATATAGCAATTCTGTAGATAATGCTGTAAGTAACGTGTAATATGTAGCACCAGGTTATAAAACACTTAATAAAAACACAATATATTCAGAAAGATTCTAAAAATAGAATGTATAAATATGCCAAAAGCCTTGCAGTTGTACAGTTGGAACAGCCTTTCATTTTCTAAGTATTCTTACTGTGCTATGTATTACACATTTCATAATTAAGATTCAGGGGCATCTGTTGAATTGTTACATTCTATTCAGTGTAACAAAACAATTTAACCACCAATTAACTATATTACTTATTAGTTTGTTAACATCTCTGTGACCTGTTTCCTCATTGCATTAAATGAACTCTGTAGCCTCTCTCCTCTCCTATATTTGGGGGGATATAAAAGTTGTTTTTAAGACCTAAATATTGTTAAAAGTTTCTTTCAAAATGAGATTTTCAAATTGAAGATACCCTCATAATATTATCTTTAACATTATTTTCTGCTGATTTTCCTGATGATTACAACTGTTATATGTTATATGTTTTTGTTATAATTGTGGAGGATGTTATTATTTGTTCTATATGTATGTAGTATTGCTTTGAACAAAATTTTAAAGAAACGTATTGTTTTCATGATCACATGACTTTTAATGGCAAGTAGTAATGATGCCTACCATATGCCATGCACAAAAATTAACTCAAAATGGATTAGAGCCCTAAATGTAAGAGCTAAAACTCTAAAACTGTTAGGATAAAATAGAGGACTAAATGTTTGTTACCTTAGATAAGCAGCAGTTTCTTAGATATGGCACCAAAAGCACAAGCAACCAAAAAAAAAAAATAGATTGGACGTGATCAGACTTCTGTGCTTGGCTGGGGGTGGTGACTCATGCCTGAAAATTAGCCGGGCATGATGGCATGTGCATGTAGTCGTAGCTACTCAGGAGGCTGAGATGGGAGGATCACCTGTACCTGGGAGGTCAAGTCTGCGGTGAGCCGTGACTTGTGCCACTGTACTCCAGCCTGGGTGACAGAGATCCTGTCTCAAAAAAAAAAAAACAAAAAAAAAAACTTCTGTGTGAAAAGACACCATCAAGAAAGAGAAAACACATCACACAACATGGGATAAATATTCACAAATCATATATCTGATTAGGAGCTTGTATCCAGAATAAAGAACTCTTAGAGCTCAACAATAAAAAGACCACTTAAGTTAAAAATGGGCAAAGGATCTGAATACACATTTCTCCAAAGAATATACAAATGACCAATAATAAATGACAAAATTGTTGGCATCATTAGCCATTAGGGAAATGCAAATCAAAACCACCATGAGATGCCACTTCACACCTACTAGGATGGCTATAATCAAAAAGACAATAAGGCTCTAATAAAAAACATTGGACAATAATAAGTGTTTTTGAAGATGTGGAAAATTGGAACCCTCCTACATTGCTGGTGGAAATATATTAATACAATGGTGAAGCCCTTTTGGAAATTAGTTTGGCAATTCCTCAGAAACTTACCATATGATCTAGTAATTCCACTCCTAGGTATATACCCAAGAGAATTTAGTACATTCGTTAACACAAAAACTTGTACATGAGAGCTGGGTGTGGAGGCTCACACCTGTAACCCCAGCACTTTGGAAACCCAGGAGTTCTAGACTATCCTGGGTAACGTAGCAAAATCTCATCTCTATTTTTAAAAAGCTTTTTTAAAAACCTTGTATGTGAATGTTCATAGCAGCATTATTTATGGTAGCCAAAATGTGGAAGCAGCTCAAATGTCCATCAGCTGATGAATGGATAAATAAAATGTGATATCTGTACAATGGAATATTTTTCAGGCATAACAAAAGAATGAAAAATTGATACATGCTACAATATGGATGAACCTTGAAAACATTATGCTAAATCAAAGAAGCCAGACACAAAAGGCTATATATAATGTATGATTCCACCTACATGAAACATCCAGAATATACAAATCCATAGAAATAGAAAATAGGTTGGTGTTTTCTAGGGGCTGAAGAGCAGGAGGTGAGGGGGATGGAGAGTGACTGCTTATTTGTATGGGGTTTCTTTAAAGGGTGATGAAAATGTTCTGGAATTAGATAGTGGTAATCAACACACAACTTAGTGAATATACTAAAAACAGCTGACATGCATACTTTAAAAGGGTGACCTTTGTGATATGTGGATTATAGAAAAAAGCTGTTATTTAAAGAAACTAGATTGGAGAGAAAAAAAAGTAATGATGAACTTTTCCTCACTTGGGGTATATAGCTTCGAGCAAATGCTCTCATCAAAAGAGGCAGCATGTATATGCAACAGCAGCAGCCTTTGCTGTCCACTCAGGATTTTAACATGGCTGCTGACATCGATCCTCAGAATGCAGATGTTTATCACCACCGAGGACAGGTAAGTCTGTTTTCTTACCTAGAGGTCTGACTTGTGGATTGAACTTTGATACCATTTTTGAGAATTTCTTGTGTAATTTTCTTGAGTTTTCTTATATAATTTCTGATAGCTGTGAACAAAGTATCACAGTGGTTTACAGTTTGAATTGGCCTTTGTTTAGTCTGTCTTGAATATTTGTCTTTAATTTTGGTACTTACTTATGAAAAAAGAGTAAAGGAAGGCAAAAACTGTTGGCTTACCAGTTCAAGTTTGTTTTTCTGGTGTTTCTGGTTCATAGGTTTCAATGAGTAAAACATTAATAACATTTAGTAAGCAATGTGAGTTAATTCTAGAATCAACAGGATGATTTTTGTGAGCTTCTTGCTATAAGGAAATAGTCTGGACTGTCCAAATAGTAAAAATAAATATATTTATCTTTTGAAGTTTTATAACAGGCATATTAGTTTTTTAGTAGAAATATATAGTGAAGAAACAGTTTCCAATTACTGCCTCAGGTGGGGAAAACATGGCTTTATAATCAGCTTAACATGGCTTCTTGGAATGCATTATGGTAGAAAGTGTGGGCTATGCATTAATAATAACAGAAGAGCCGAAGTTCTTTCTAATGGAGAATTTTACCTAATAGGGTCATGTGTCCTGCCAGGGAAGTGCATTATTAGGCGATTTTGTTGTGTGGACATCATAGAGTGTACTTCTACAGACCTAGATGGTATAGCCTACTACACACCTAAGCTGTATGTTGTAGCCTGTTGCTCCTAAGCTACAAACCTGTATAGCATGTTACTATACCAAATATTATAGGCAGTTATAACACAATGGTAAGTATCTGTGTGTCTAAAACATATCTAAACATAGAAAAGGTACAGTAAAAATGCAGTATTATAATCTTTTGGGACCACTGTTGTATATGTGGTCTGTTGATTGAAATGTAATTATGCATGACTGTATTTCTTTCAGAAGGGTGTTAAGTGTTGAGATAACCTCTTAAACTTCTTGACATTTTGATCTTTACTGGTAGTGTCTGAAGATTAATTTGAAAGGTAATTATCTGATGTCTAACCTGCTTTGATATTAGAATGTACAGGATGTTTAGTTTTCTAGAAGAAGGGGTTTCTTGCTTAATAGTGATCAGAATTGCAGTGCAGAAATGGTTGGCTTGTAGTCCTTTCTATAAGTTGGATACCATTTTTATGTTTTGGAATCTTGCCTTTTAAATTTCAAGATTTTTAAATTCACTGTTTCTAGAAAGTAATTATATATTGAATTACTACTGCATGCTCAGCATTATGCTGAGGTGTAATAATAGAGATGAGACACAGAACATACTTAACTGGTGCACCTAGTTGAATTACATTTATTTACGTATTTTTTTCTTAGCTGAAAATACTCCTTGATCAAGTTGAAGAAGCAGTGGCAGATTTTGATGAATGTATTAGGTTAAGACCTGAGTCTGCTCTGGCACAAGCACAGAAATGTTTTGCATTGGTAGGTACTACTTTCTTTTGTATTTTCCTAAACATCACTTTTATTTTCCAGCGTCAACAAAAATGAGTATCTCATTGTCTACAAAGTCTTCTTTTTCTTTCTTTCCCAAAGGATAACTACTGAGGAAAAAAGGTGCTGATTGATACCTAGCTCTTGTATTTCTCTGGACATTTGTTTGGGTTCATCTTGATAGATGTTTGTCCCTGATTTTATACTTCCCTAAACAGAACTGGTCTCCCTGCTTCATCATAAATCAATATAAAGAGCAAAAACATTTTGAGGATATACTCTGTAAACATGACACCATGTAACTTGCTCTCTCACCCCTGCTTCATAGAACTGTTTCTTAATATTCAGAAACACAAAGCTCAAAAGGTTTTTTTTTTTTTTTTAAGTAAAAATTTTTCTAGTAAAATAAGATACTTCCAGTTAGCTGTATGGCTGGAGTCCTAAAAGAATTTTCAGTTTAAAGGAAGAAATTATGTCACAAATACATATTATAAATGAAAATGACAAAAATTTTACTAGATTTAAAATTCATTTATTGCAAAGTTCACTCCTTACAAATTAGTATGCCCTCTTCTACAGTATTCAACATCTTGAAATTGTATAGTGGCCATGGAGTCCTAGTTGTACATAACCTTTGGCTCTCTGCTGCTGAGACACCTACTTGGAACCCTTTTGGATGCTGCAGATTATGTTAGCAAATCACCTGTTTTTTTGGAAATATTTATGTAATTTTGTGTGTTTATGTTAACATTCCATGAGTTTTTGAGTTCTTGATTTGACAGGCCTGTTTTGATTTTTTATAGTACCGCCAGGCATATACGGGAAACAACTCTTCACAAATCCAAGCAGCTATGAAAGGTTTTGAAGAGGTCATAAAGAAATTTCCAAGGTGTGCCGAAGGCTATGCACTATACGCCCAGGTAAATGTTTTTTCAGGTTTTTTAAAAATAACTGCATACATATGCTAAATCTCAGTATGGAAATCAGAAAACAGTGCTATCATGGTTGCAGCTTCTTTGGAAGCAGGTGGCTTTGTTCCTGATTGATTCTCATGGCCCCTGGTTGGTCCCGAATCACCTCAGAAGAGGCTCCTTTGTTACACAATTTGGAAATCATGGCCCTAAACTCAATATGGGGAAGCTTAAGGCAAGAATTTCCCTCCTGTCTTCATTTGGATTGGTTTTGCAAAAAGTAATTACCTTAGGAAAATTTACCGTATGCAGTTGGTGGAGAAAATATCCACGGAAAGGCTTTTCTTTCTATCTGGTCACTGCCTTTTTATATGGCTAGGTTGTTGTAACAGTTTATTTTCATTTATCTTTGCTTTATCTAAAATTCCTGAAACTCTCTTGGTTTAGGATTGAAGCTATGGAAAGCAGGATTTAAATCTGAATTTTTTTATTGTAGTCTGAAATTCTTGAAAACTTCTTAGTTTTAAATCATCCATTTAAATGAAAATGATTAGCTTCTTGTGACGGTCATACATTTTCCCCTCAAATAAAAGATCTCTGAATGACTCAGTTTTCTTTCTTAAAGCTGAAAATTGGTTTTGGTGTCTACATAAACTAGCCATCTCAATACTCTATGTCAGGGGTACAGCTGCTTCGTGGCCTCTTAGGAATGGGGCTGCACAGCAGGTGAGCATTGGGCAAGCATCACCACCTGAGCTCCACCTCCTGTCACTGTCAAATCTGCAGCAGCATTAGATTCTCATGCCTGATGATTTGAGGTGGAACAGTTTCATCCCAAAACCATCCCTCCTCCTCCTACCCCCATCCATGCAAAAATTGTCTTCCACAAAACCGATCCGTGGTGCCAAAAGTGCTGGGAAGGTGTTGGGGACTGCTGCTCTATATAATTTATTTTTCGTTTTTTTTTCTTTTTAATTACAAAAGACATGTTGGGTTTTTCCCCACAGCACAGAAATAGGAAACGATAACAAATTACTGTCTCCTGGCTGGGTGTGGTGGCTCCTGCCTGCAATCCCAGCACTTTGGGAGGCTGAGGCAGGCAGATCACTTGAGCCAGGAGTTTGAGACTAGCCTGGCCAGCATGGAGAAACCCCATCTCTACTAAAAATACAAAAATTACCTGGGTGTGGTTTGGCGCACACCTGTTATCCCAGCAACTCGGGAGGCTGAGGTAGGAGATTCGCTTGAACCCAGGAGGCAGAGGTTGCAGTGAGCTGAGATCATACTACTGCACTCCAGCCTGGGCAAGAGTGAGACTCCATTTCCAAAAAAAAAAAAAAAAAAATGCCATCGCTGGTTGACCCCTCTCCTTAAACCATTCTTAAGGATGCTTATTTTGTTTTTAATTTCCTTCACGGTATCTGTAGGCAGGTTATAAGAACAATTTCACAAGGATTTTAAGGGTTTATTGAGGGTGGAACTATGAGAAAATTGATTTGTGTTGGATCTGTTCTTTAGAGGTAGGTCTTATATATAACTACATTAAAGTGTACATTTTAATCCTATGAATGGGTACACTTGAGTTTATGCCTTATAATTAGTAACAAACCAGGAAATGACAGCAACATCCTCATCATTGTCATGGAATTCAGAAGGGCTTTTTTGGTGCAGATTTCTCTAAGCATCTAGAAGAGCAAAGGCCACCGAATAGCAACCACTACTGGGGAACAACTCCTCTGCAGAACTTTCCCAATAGCATATTTCCCTATTACCGTTCTGCCTTCAAGATAGGTTTGGTTTGTATGAGCTGTCTTCTCATCAGCATTAGCATTATTACAGTCAGTATGCACTCAAATTTCTTTTCTTTGGTCTGTTTTCTAATTTTAGCTTCACTATATAGTATATGTAACTTTATATATGCATACAGTACGTGTGTGTGTATGTATATATATATATATATATATACTTAGTGTAACTTTTTTGGCCCTCAAAGCTTTGGCGTAGATGCTGGCCAACTCGCAAAGTTACAGCTTGAGCTTAGTCTGATATCCACAGAACTGTGCCTTCCATTTCAGCCGTGGGATTTGTCTTAAACAGTTGATTATAGCTGCTTCTTTTGTTTTCAAAATAAGTATTTATTACATTATTGTTAACTATGACAGACAATTGGGGAAAATCCTAAATGTTAACAGAAGATTGAATTATGTTTGCAGAATTGTGGTACACTCACTTAATGGTATATTATGCAGCCATTGAAAGTTAAAATACATTAAAGTTACAAAGCAAGATACAGCACTGCCTATTATTAAAGGGAGAATTGCATACAAAATGAACTCAACCATGTGAAAGAAAACAAATAGGGAAGTAAATAGAGATAGATAAATATATCTGGAAGGCATCCATGCTCACAATGATGGAAGCTATAAAAATATTTCTACTTTCTATATCTTTCTGATTTTTATTATAAAGAAGATGTGCTGGCTACATTTCTTTGATATTTTTAAGAGCGATTTTTAAAATATTTCATTTGTTGGCTTATTTTAGATATGAAAAGACTAAGAGCCATACAGCTAAATATAATGACTCACATAGTTCTTAAAAGTCATCTTATAAATAACCGGGGTTAACTGAATATGGGCTAGGTATTATAGATAATATTAGGGAATTATTTTTGGAGATATATTAGTTGAAGCAGTTACAGCTGCTTTTTAAAAAATCAATAATTTTAAAGAAATAGCTCTGAAGACATTTAACACACACATCTTAACTTATACTTCCAAATGAATATTGCCCTTAAGATAATTCCCTGGCCAGGTGCGGTGGCTCACTCCTGTAATCCCAGAACTTTGGGAGGCCGAGGTGGATCACCTGAGGTCAGGAGTTCGAGACCAACCTGGCCAACATGGTGAAACCCCAACTCTACTAAAAATACAAAAATTAGCCAGGCAAGGTGTTGCGCGCTTGTAGTCCCAGCTACTCAGGAGGCTGAGGCAGGGGGATCGCTTGAACCCAAGAGGCGGAGGTTGCAGAAAACAGAGATTGCGCCACTACACCCCAGCCTGGGCGACAAGAATGAAACTCTATCTCAAAAAAAAAAAAAAAAAAAAAAAAATTCCCTTGGGCTGTATTATGATAAATTATGAATAAGTGATGTGACTGTACCTATGAGAATGTGATATTAGAGCTGTGACTAAGGAATGGGATTATCTGTATTGAACAGTTTACCGGAGATTATCTGCTATGGCATATAACTAACCACTTGCTGAAGAAAGAGGATAGTTAAGATTTCATATTTATAGCAGTGCCACCTAAAACTCCGATAATTAAGATGTAAAATGTAAATCAGTCTGTATCCCCAAAACGCGATAATTTTGTAATAATGAATAAATGAAGTAAATTTTTATAATGAATAATAAGTATACTTTTAACTGCCTAGGTTGACAGTTACCTTAATATAACTGAAGTATCTCCTCACATAGGCATTAACAGATCAACAACAGTTTGGTAAAGCTGATGAAATGTATGATAAATGTATTGATTTGGAACCAGATAATGCTACAACATATGTTCATAAAGGGTATGTATTTTTGTGATTGTTCCAATGAGATAATAAATTTCTTGCATAGTAATAAAATGTATTTATTTTGGCCACTGAGGAAGGGGACTGTGGTAGAGAAGTTAATTGACAAACTTCTTAATGCTCCTGGATGTCTTTTCATTCTTACAGAAATTAGTTAAGGAGGCCAGGCGCAGTGGCTTACACCTGTAATCCTAGTACTTTGGGAGGCCGAGGCAGGCAGATCATCTGAGGCTGGGAGTTCGAAACCCTCCTGACCAACATGGTGAAACCCGGTGTCTACTAAAACTACAAAAAATTAGCCAGGTGTGGTGGCACATGCCCAATTCCCAGCTACTCAGGAGGCTAAGGAGTGAGAATCGCTTGAACCTGGGAGGCAGAGGTTGCAGTGAGCCAAGATTGCACCACTGCTCTCCAGCCTGGGCAGCAGAGTGAGGCTCTGTCCCAAAAAAAACAAAAAGAAAGAAATTAATGTACTATTCTTGCTCTATGTTAAGGGTTTTAATTTCAAACTGAACATCCTGTCAGCTGTTGGCTTATATCCAAATAGGAAGCATACACAAGTGTTCGTGTCCTTGCGTACTTGAATTATCCTAAGAAACTTCACTTAAATTTATATAAAGTGAAAAATAAGGGATGCAAGATTGGTAATAGAGCCTAGACCATTGAACACTTTTTGTAATAAGGAACTTACACTAGCAAACCAATATAAGCTGAGAAAAAAAACACAATTTGATGCTGATTATATATTGCTTTAGGTTTTGTTTTTCCTTATAAGTTCACTGAAGGCAGAAATTGAGTCATATTAATGTGTGTGTATTCCTACTGATACCGGGCCATGGTCACATCTGACTTTTTTTTGCATTTGCAGTTTACTTCAACTTCAGTGGAAGCAAGATCTGGATAGAGGTTTGGAACTTATCAGCAAGGCTATTGAAATTGACAATAAATGTGATTTTGCCTATGAAACCATGGGAACTATTGAAGTACAAAGGTAACTTCTGGAGTCTGTTAGGAAATGTATGGTAGCTCCATAGATATTTAGCTTTTTGTTCTTATTACGTACATGTTAAAGTCTGTTATGTTCTTTCCTCTTTTCACCTGTATTATTCACGTTGGAAAAAAAAATGTGCTAAGGCAGTGACATAAGGATTGGTAGCCAAGTTGCCAGAAAATCTGGACCCTCCTCCAAAGAAGCATCCAGCCAAATGACTGGGCAAGTTGCAACATCAACTCAGAGCCCCTGAATTTTCTTTAAAATCAGAGTTGGATAAGAACATTTTTTGCAGCTCTGTCCTTAACCTCTTATTTTGTGTAAGTGTTTATCCAGAGTTGCTCTTAAGATCCACCATTAAAAGGTGACAGCTGTTTTATATATGGGATTTATTGTATACCATCTTAATATTGGTATTGCCATTCGAGTTTCCTACTTTAGGCCAAGTACTAAACTTTAGATGTTTCCTAAGTACTATTTCAATTAATCTTCATCCCCATCTTTATAAAGGTGGAGATTATATGATCCCTAATTTAACTGATGCCCAGAGGGCTTAGGTTTACAAGGTTGCATGGTAAGCCAACAGAGAAGACAGGGTTTGAGCTCATATATCACTGATACCACAGTCACTGATCTTGGCATTATCACTTGTCAGGAAGCAGCATGAGTTTTCTTAATTCCCTATCATTCAGCCCCTCCTGTAGTCCTCTCCCTGCTCTACAGTAGGCAGAATATATATAGGCTGGTAAAAAAAAAAAATTGTGTTTCTTTTAACCATTCTGTACCCACAGTGGCATGTAAATATTAAGTTTTTTTTCTTCTTTTTATGAGACAGAGTCTCCAGCCCAGGCTGGAGTACAGTGGCACAATCTTGACTCTGCAACCTCTGCCTCCCAGGTTCAAGCGATTCTTGTACCTCAGCCACCCAAGTAGCTGGGACTACAGGCACGCACCACCATGCCCAGCTAACTTTTTGTATTTTTAGCAGAGATGGGCTTTTGCCATGTTGGCCAGGATGGTCTCAAACTCTTGGCCTCAAGTGATTTGCCCATCTCAGCCTCCTGAAGTGCTGGGATTACAGGTGTGAGCCACTGCACCCGGCCTAAATTATTTCTTAATTGCTAATTTGTTAATGTGAATAAAATATTCTTGTACTAGAATAGGATAGGGTGGTAGTTGTTAATCTTTTTTGAGCAAAGCTGTGGATTCTTCTTAGAATAATGCACACAAAAACACTTTGCTTTTAATTTAAGGCTTTCATAGATCCTGGGTTAATTAAAGACCTCTGATAGGGTTTGATGGAATTTTGTTCACATGTTAATTGAACTTTTAAAAAATCCATTCTGAACCTTACAATAAAATAAGTAAATTTGAATAAATGAAATTGCAGATTATCCTAGGATTTTGCAGATCTGCTAGCTGTTGGCCTAATGCCAGAACATGAACTCTTGAAAAAAGTTTTTTTAAAAATAAGCCTATCACATTGCCATATATTATAATAGGGGATTAAATATAGTCACCCTAGTGGTACCTCTTACTGGCATATAAAGTCTAACTGGCACATATGCCAATAAAATATACCTTACTAACATGTATGCCAGTTAGACTCTCTGTATATGCAGGTATATATATATATAGTAGGGACTTAATATTCTTTGTAGGATTGCATATATATGTAGCTAATACTAGTTACTTAAAACAGTTGGTTCTTAGATAGCTGTGGATTTGACCAGAATCAGGCAGAGGCAATAAATCTGAGTATTTATTGAGTAGGTGTGAGGAACTCACATAGACTGCCTGAAGAGTAGAGATGCATAGGGTTGGGGACGTGCTGGTAAGAGATGAAACAGAAAGAGGTGGGCCCACATCAGTCTGTGAAGGTAAGGCCCTTGCATGTCATTAGTGTCCCGATATTATGTCACTGCTTTCTAAAGGAGTCTCATGTTAACAGTAGAAACATGTAGAATTTAGGAACCAGACGGAATTGTGATTTTAAATAAGCCAATTAATTTCCCTGGTCTCACTGTTCTTATCAGTAAACACAGAATACAAGGGATATAATATAAGCACATAGTATTTGTAATAGTAGTTGACATTCATTGAGTGCTTTCAATGTGGTAGGTACTCTTGTTTATTTTAAAAGAAGCATTTTACTAGAATCATAGTAGAAACTTAGTGGTCAGACTTCATGTAGCATCACTTACAACCTTCATTGAATATTGTGAAGTGCTTGTTGAATCTGAGACTTAAAAATTTTGTTCTTTTAGAGGAAACATGGAGAAAGCCATTGACATGTTCAACAAAGCTATTAACCTGGCCAAATCGGAAATGGAGATGGCCCATCTGTATTCACTTTGCGATGCCGCCCATGCCCAGACAGAAGTTGCAAAGAAATACGGATTAAAACCACCAACATTATAAAACAGGGGGAAAGCAGACTGACCCTCTTTTTAAAAGTTTACCCCCTCTTCAACTGAACCCTAAAGACACTGTCATGAACTGTGTTGAATGGTGGAAATTAGTATTTCTGTTTGTGGTGTTGTTATTTGTTACATCTGTTTCATGTCTAGGTGTTGTGGGTGTGGCTGTTGAAGGAAGTTTGCAGTCTTGCAGCTTTTATTCCCTGTGCAACAAAAGATTAGAACATGTTAAAGGGATTTTTAAATAAAGTTGCAAAGAGTACAAATGATAATTGGCCATGCAAATAAAAACTGATTTGTTGATTTTTTTTTTAATGGGGGTTGGCAGTTGATTATGTTCTGGATGATTCCGTCTTTATATATATGTGTGAATAATGTAAGTATTTTACAGCATGTTGATTTTTAAATTAATGTAGTAAATGCTGTAAAATAGATTTATATTCAGTTAACCGCTTTCAGTTGATTTTTTGAAAGAAACAGGTTAAATGGGGGATTAAAGTAAAATTGAGAGACCCTTTAAACCATTGTCAGCATGCACAATGCCTCTGATTCTGCAGAGTTTTAGAAACTTGGTGGCACTTATTAATCCTCTTGGCCCCTTTCCACTCTAATGGATAGTGTACATTCTTCTTAAAGTCCACAACAGCAGATTTTCTTACAGTAAATTATGCAGATGCAAAATATTCTAATTGATATATGTGTTGGAAGACAGTATTGATGGGGGAGTGGACCAGACAAAGAGGTAAGATGAAACAGTGGTGTGTTTATAATTGTCTGTGACTATTTTCTATAATAATTAGTACTATTTAATGGTGAGCTTTTAAAAATGTAGGATAGAGGGTACAGTGGCACTGTATATACTATTTATAGTCTCAGCTACTAGGGAGGCTGAGGCAAGAGGCTTGAGACCAGGAGCTCGAGGCTGTAATGTGCCATGATGATTGCACCTGCAAATAGCCACTGCACTCCAGCCTGGGCAATATAGCAAGACCCCATCTCTTTAAAAAATTTTAGAACTTTTTAAAAATCAAAGTGCAGATTGCTTGTATGTAAAACCCAAATAAAGGCAGAGTAAGTGTGATATATGGGAGTATTAAAATAGCTTAAAATTTCTAGTGAAGGACATGTGGCTAAAGGGTCAAAAAGGATGTAAGACTTGGAGCCAGAGCATAGTATTTCCTGAAATAACAAGTTTAGTGCTTTAACTATGGCTACATGTGCTTAAGGAATTTTGAGCCACTTATTTTTGAAGATGCTGAGGACATGTAGAGTGCTTTTTGTAGTGAGCTAACCTTGATCTCTAAGGACTAACTACCCAGGTCCAGGTCTTCACTAGGGATACTGACAGTGTTTAAGCTTTACTCCACCTCCTTACTTAGAAATCACTTTACGATTTATTTCCATTTTCCACTTTCATAGACCATCCTTTTGCTTATATGCTAGATTTTTCTGGTGAGGGAAGGGTTGTGTTCTTCAGGGGTCTTTTGTTTTGAAATACTCAGGATGGGGAGAGGTTTATTTAAGAACGAATTATAATTATGGTTTACACTGTTGGGAGTAAAGGAGCATTTTTACACCCCTTAAGGGTGCTTAACTCTGTTGAAACCAAAAAGATTTGTCTACAAATGCTATCTTTTTTAGAAACTCTTAGAAATGACTCCCTTTCAAAGTCAATCTTTGGAAAATATTGAGGAGGTCACTAATTAGTTGGTGCAGTTAATATAATTCAAGATGATTTGGATGATGGGAAGTTTGAGACCGCTGCATTTTGTTTTTAAATTATGCACCTTCTGATAACCCCCAAATACAGAAATGTTCTACATCTCTGAATGACCTCTGACTTTAAAAAAGAAGTTTTTATTTGCATGGCTGTATTTACATTAACACTGACATTTTCTTCTACTCTTCTCCCTTCTTTCATCTTGGGGTTGGGTAGAGAAACACAAAGGAAACTGAAGCATGTGCCATTCTATACTGTCATTCCAAATTCTCATGGACTATTGCCTGTTGTGAAAATGTTTGAAACTGCACTGAAAGCTGCATCTGTCCGTATCTTTCTTTTGTAAATGACCTCACATGTAAATTCACCAAATAAATATTACATTCAAGCTCTTCTATCTATTCTTTAAATAGAAAGATAGGTAGTTTAGGCTGGGCATGGTGGCTCACACCTGTAATCCCAGCACTTTAGCAGGCCGAGGCGGGCGGATCACGAGGTCAGGAGATCGAGACCATCCTGGCTAACACGGTGAAATCCGTCTCTACTAAAAATACAAAAAATTAGCCGGGTGTGGTGGTGGGCGCCTGTGGTCCCAGCTACTTGGGAGGCTGAGGCAGAAGAATCATTTGAACCCGGGAGGCAGAGGTTGCAGTGAACCTGCTGAGATCACGCCACTGCACTCCAGCCTGGGCAACAGAGCAAGACTCTGTCTCAAAAAAAAAAAAAAGGTAGTTTATTCATTTATTATGCTATTGGGTAAATTCACAGTGAATCTCTTGTGAACTCAAAATAACTTTGAAAATAGGAACATACTGGAAATGTTAGCATATGAAGCAAAATAAGTTTGTTGGTATGAATGGTGGAGTTTCTTGAGAGCATCCACCCCTCCTACTGTGAAACAAGGCTCCACAGAGAGCTGGTAGAGCCAACTTATTTCATTCTTTGCCTCTACCTTACCCATACATGCACAGCAGCCTGGAAGCTTGCCAATCAGACATGGACCCTGTGGATAAGTTTATTTTGAATCTGGTTTCACCAGTGAGATTGATCATAGTTCTCAACTACATGGAGTCTCTCAGAAAGCATACCTGAAATAATCATCCTCGAAAATTGTGGTATAAGTAGAGAATACATCCCAAAACAATAAAAAGCAACTTTGGCTGTAAAACAGTTCAGACAGAACTTTCTGCCCTCTGGGAACTCAAATTGTAGTTTAAATAGTAGTTTGTACCTGTAGAAGTCAACTAATTGTTATCATAAGACTATAACAGGAGGACAATATAACCAAACCAGGAAACTTAGGAGTATAGAATAACAATTACCCAAGACTGTCCTGTATGGAATTTGTATTTATAAGGAAATAACTTAGGAGTTGTTGTGGGGATACAGGTTATAATTAGTCCTATTCCCATCCTTGGCTAAATTGATTTGTGAACAAAGTGACAAAATTTTAATTTCCTTGCAAGCTTTACCACACTGATAGGATGAGTAATGATTCCCCAAAAGATAGCCACATCCTTATCCCTGCAACCTGTGAATGTTACTTTAGTTGGCAAAAAATGGGCTTTGCAGATGTAGTGAAGGGTCTTGAGAAAGGGAGATTATCCTAGATGATCTGGTGACCTTAAAATGCAGTCACAAATGTCTATGTAAGAGGAAGGTTTTAGACAGAAGAGATGGCAGTGTTGCCACAGAGGCAGAGACTGGAGGTGATGTGGCCACAAGCCAAAGAATGTTGGCAACTACCAGAAACTGGAAAAGGCAAGAAACGGATCCTGCCCTAGAGCAGAGTGCCAACACCTTCATTTTGGCCCCATGAATTTGGACTCCAAAAGTAAAAGAGAATAACTTTGTTTTTTTCAGCCACTAAATTTGTGATTGATAGTTTATTACATCAGCCATAGTAACAAATATTCCTTTGACTATTGTGTACAAGCAGATAAATGGTTTAAAGGAATGCCTTTGAGTATGCTAAAGTAGAATGACTTCATATACACACAAATTTTGGCCAAAGATGGCTTAGGCAGTGAATGTACACCCATGCCACAGACTGGAGTTTTCATCAAGAGGTGGGGGTATTTGTGATTTAAAATATGAATGATTGCACTATAACTAACTATCAGACCAAAAAGCTGCCCTTCAGGTATAAAGTAAAAATTGAGATCCCTCTGCCAATATTCTACAAGAGACATCAGAAAGAAGGCACTGTTTTCAAACGCTTAGCATGAAAATAACTAGTCTGGTTTACTTCAAGGTGATAGTGCACAAATCATATTAGGAGTTGACAGCTATAGATCCTTCTCAAAGGTCTTCATGCTGGAGGGCCTGCTGATCACTGGGATAGAAGTAGCTGTGGTATCTGGCCAAGGGGAGGAAGCTGAACAT
Source organism: Gorilla gorilla gorilla (assembly GCF_029281585.2). NCBI lineage: Eukaryota > Metazoa > Chordata > Mammalia > Primates > Hominidae > Gorilla > Gorilla gorilla. The sequence goes on along the minus strand of NC_086017.1, from coordinate 111,191,585 downwards.
GGTGTATGCTTGGGGTCAAGATGATTGCTGCCTTTCAGAGCTCAGGACACATGGCTCAAATTTCTCCATTTCTTTTGTTGGTGCTTAAAGATAACATGACTGTGCAAGTGTTGTCCTGGAAGGCTATGAAACAGCTTACCTAGAGCAAATACAGGAAGACCATGACTAACATTGGCTCTTGGGCATCGTTTTAGAGGGTGAAAGGTTTAAAGCAAGAATGCAGCACGGTAGGATTCTCTGCAGAGATGATCCATGGACTCAATTATGAACTGCTATATTAAGTAACTTTTACCTGATTTTATTTCTCAATATTGCTCTGTGTCAAGAGCTGTAAAAGGTCTAAGATGTTACCCTTCTTGAAAACTAGTTTTCTGAACGCTGGCAGAAGACATGAGACTCCTGGGTCAGACAACAGACTTAATTATTTAGAACATAGCAAGCAACGTGAGTTTGAGCCACAGATCCCATGGGAGTGACACAGGGCAAGCTAGGTGGATACTGCACATGCAGTGGGTTTGTGTCACAGCCCAAATCTAATGAGGTCACAAGCAAACTGGCCTGACTTTCGCATTAGAGGGAAACACTATTTTGACTGTATCAGATAGTAAACAAACCTGTCCTATGATCCAGAGGAAGATAGTCTCTATCTTCCAAAGTTGTCATTATATGAACATTCTCGATTGGATAGTTTGGAACAAAACACCAATGCCTCTACTCACAAAATGTATGGAGAACTGACTCCCCATCTCTGTGTGTTCTTTTATGCATCTCAAGCTTAGTTTTTCAGCAGTGTAGAGCTTTACAGTGTCTGCCTTCGACAACAGCATGATGCAGGGAGAAATTACTGGCCTGAGCATCAGGTGACCTTAGCTCTAAATCAATACTGCTTTTTTTTTTTTTTTGAGATACAGTTTAACTCTGTTGCCCAGGAGTACAGTGGTATGGTCTTGGCTCACTGTAACCTCCTCCTGCCTTACCCTCCCGAGTAGCTGGGATCACAGGCATGTGCCACCACACCCGGCTAATTTTTGTATTTTTAGTAGAGATGGGGTTTTGCCATGTTGGCCAGGCTGGTCTTGAACTCCTGACCTTAAGTGATCTGCCCATCTTGGCCTCCCAAAGTGCTGGGATTACAGGTGTGAGCCACCATACCCGGCCTCTGAATCAACACTGCTTTCACTGCTTTCTAATGGAGCTAAGATCTTAAGTAAATGAATATTCAGCTCTACAGCATATGAAGTTACATCACGTCCCAGGCTCTTCCCAGATCAGACTCCCTTAAGGTAAGGAAATCATTCCAGAATTATTTGGCCAGAACACTTGGCGAGAGAACAAGTGCAACCTGTAGGAATAAATTCATTCCAACTCAACATTTACTAAGCACTCATGAAGGTGAGGGTTAGCCATAAAAAGATGAACATAGAGGAGCTCAAAAACTGAGTTTTACTGGGCTGGATAGTAAATGAACCTGTCATATGCTTCAGAGGAAGGTAGTCTCTAAAACAGAAGTACAATGTAGTGCCATGGAAACAAGAGTAATAAATTGTGCTAAGCATTAAGGAATAAACAGGATTTAGGTAAGGAGCTTCCAGAATGTGGGGAAACAACCACGACAGATCTAAATAAAGGCACAGCATGAGTGTGAGCTGAAAATGAGGCATTCAAGGTAGAGTCCAGCAAAGTGAAGTGGTTGTTTTTAAACGAGTGGGGAAAAGCCAACAGGAGAGCTACGTGAATGAGAATTATCGGCATATATTGAAGACCATGCATGTAGCTGTGATTCCTCAGGACAAAATGTAAAACGTAAAGGAGCTAAAATAAAACTATTAATATAAGGACCTTTAACATCTAAGGGACAATGTTAAGTGGTGAGAGAGGCAGTATGAGCAAGGTCACACCAATGGTGTTGAGAGAGGCCACATGGACAGGTCTACAAATCGGTCTTTAGTAATCTGCCAGAAGAGTGTCACTGGACAGATGAGGGCAAAATCTGCCTGCCGGGGTCTGAAAAGCAATTGAAAGAAACTAAGAAATTGGGTGAAAAAAAATCAGGAAGAGTACTTTACAGGATGGCATGCTCTTTGTTCTGAGGGAGAAACTCTGAGAATGAATCTACAGACAAAAGACTTAAAGCCTAGTTAGCACAACGGGATATACTTGGAGGATTCAATATGCTTCAGGAAGAGCTAGGATGACAACATTTGGAATTACTGGACCCTGCCTACCATGTTCTGTTCTTGCAGATTCTTGTTCATTTGATTATGAATCAGCTGTGAAGTAAATCATTGAACAAGAAGCACTGTCTTTGTATGTATGTGTTTTAGTTATTTGTACATCAGAGGCTTAACTTTTTAATTGGTGATTTTAACAAGACCATTTTATCCTAAAGTGCTTTCTATTCCAACAGCTGGCTTTTTCTTAGTCTCCGAACTTCATTCACAAGTAGAAATGAATGAAGATAATAATTTGATAGGAAATGTGAAACTGTCACACACAGGTGGTTATGAGGCATAAGGAAGAGCCCCTGTTTAGCCTGCAGCACACACATCATTTCCCTTTCTATCCCTCCTGGCTTCATTGTACCCACGCACCACCAAAACTTACACAGCAATGCCTAAAAACTAGCACAAAAGACTTAAAACCAGTGCCAATAGAGCAGAACATTTATCTTGAAACCTAAACTCTTGTCTAAACTTTTTTCCACTTGGTGTACTTTGCACAGACCTAACTTTTGGTATCAGGAAGGAGTCCTTCCCTAAATACCCAGTCAATGTCACGATCTACTCCTTGGTCATTTAAAACCCCATAATGTTACTTATTTATTCATTTGCAATCAGTGCAACACTTATTATCTGTTAGCTCTCAGCTTCAAACAGCTAGGTCAAAGTCAAGTAGAACTTTCACCATAAACTGCACATCCTGACCTATTTCAACAGAGGTCGTCATCCCTGTGAGGAATTCACTTAAATGTGAAGTCATTAAATGTGTTCTCTTACCTAAACTGCAAGAGATAGAGGTTCACAACTTGTGATAGCAGACTTCAAAGTATTATGCAAAAACAAAAAACAAAAATAAAACATCATTGTCTAATTCATTAGAAAGTCGGGGAGTACAGGGGTATAGCGGTTAAAACTTATCCATGGCCTCAACTGCAATGTTCTTCCACTCCAAGTGGGAATCTAGTGTTCACTTTATTCGGATATCACTTTGCAAAAAGGTAAAATCCAGGGCCAGGTTACCACACATTTTCTAAGAATAAAATGCTACATACTAATTATAGGAGATGCCTACTTCAGTTGTTTCTTTTCATATTTTTCAAGAGTACCAGAAGGCAAGATCACCTGATATACCACTAAAAGGACAATTCATTTAATGAAATACATAAAAACAAACAAAAGGCTGGGTGCCGTGGCTCACGTCTGTAATCCCAACACTTTGGGAGGCCAAGGCTGGTGGATCACTTGAGGCCAGGAGTTCGAGATCAGACTGGCCAACATGGTTAAACCCCATTTCTACTAAAAATACAAAAATTAGGCCGGGCGCGGTGGCTCACGCCTCTAATCCTAGCATTTTGGGAGGCTAAGGCAGGTGGATCACTTGAGGTCAGGAGTTCAAGACCAGCCTGGCCAACATGGTGAAACCCCATCTCTACTAAAAACACAAAAATTAGCCAGGCATGGTGGCACGTGCCTGTAGTCTCAGCTACTTTTAGGAGGCTGAGGCCTGAGAATTGCTTGAACCAAGGAGGTAGAGGATGCAGTGAACCAAGATCATGCCACTGCACTCCAGCTTGGGCGACAGCGTGACTCTGTCTCAAAAAAAAAAAAAAAAAGAAAGAAAGAAATGTAAAAAGTTTTAGCATCCACCTGCCTTACCTGTTACAGGAATGCTACAGCTCTGTAAAGCGTCTTTGCTTCTCTAGCATCAAGACAGCTAGGATGGCTTGTCCACTGGTTTTCAAACTTCTGAGCAGCTCTTTAGAGGAAATAAAGTTTTTTGGGGAATAAGAGAAAATCCAAGAGAAGGTTCCTAGGTTCCACACATCCACATCAACCAGATCATTCTTTCATTTTTTTATACAGATGTGGGCTTTACAGTAAGACTTTCTATTTAAAAAAGAAAATGTAATCTGTCATGAGACTGAGTAAAATATATAAAAGTAAGAAAATACATTTTTAAAAAAGAAAATGATTTCGCACTATTACAAGGTGTAACTTTCAGTGTGCCTGCTAGGATAGAGAGCAGTGGTACTGTAGTCTAGGGTTACCTGAAAGCACCTGACATCCTTTAAAAGGATCTGTGAGGTTGCTTTTTTCCAACAGCCAAAATCTGGAAATAGCCCAAATCTCCAACAGCAGATAAATGGATAAACAAATTGTATACTACTCAGCAATAAAAAAGGAATGAATTATGAATTATTAATGCACATACCAGATGAATCTCCAAGTAATTTTGAGGTCTAAATGCTTCTGTCTAAAAATGAAAGAAGTAATTTTGAGTGAAAGAAGACATACAGAGTATATAATTTTGAGTGATTTTGAGTGAAAGAAGTAATTTTGAGTTCCAAGTGATTTTGAGTGAAAGAAGACATACAGAAAAAGCACTAATGGCATGATTTCATTTTTATATAATTTTAGAAAATGCAAGCTAATCTATAGTAACAAAATTTATCAGTGATTGACAAAGGACTAGCCAGAGGGATTATAATACAGCACATGGAAACTGTTGGGGGTGGTAAATATGTTATCTTGATTGGAGTGGTTTATAGCTGTATATGTCAAAGTTTGCCAAATTGCACACTTATTTTTTTAAAGTAAAATTATGCATCAATTGTAAATTAAAAACTTAATTTAAAAAAGTCATTTGTCTTTCTCTTGTTCTCAGTACACAGTGTTGTTTTCCAGAAGTTAAATGACACCATGTCATTTGGACACGGTGTCCATCACCTTAATCGCTAATGGAATGTGTGCTCATGTATCTTGTGTTTTAAATTTTTCTCCATTTTACTTTCCAATATGGTAAATGGTAAATATCTATATGATATATCTATCTTAAACCAGTGGTGTGCTAGGGCAGGATTGCACCAGCTCCCCAGAGCTGATTGTGCACATCTATTCCCAACTCTGTGTTTAGAGGTGTCATGCAGATAGCTCGAACTCAGCCACGGTTAAGTATTTACACCATGAAAAGCAGCAAAATCAGGGCTTTTTCTCAAATAGCTGGTTGTTCAACAATTACTGGCCCATGTAAGCAAAAACCCATTGAAGTCTTTGAGATACATATATATAGTGAGATAGGGTCTCTGGCTGAACTCAAACTTGTGGACTCAAGGGATCCTCCTACCTCAGCCTCCAATGTAGCTAGGACTACAGGCGCATGCTACTGCGCCTGGCTCAGTCCCTAATTTTTAACCGCAAAAGGATTCTCAAACCAAGCTGTCTAAGAACTACTAGGTTCAGTGATTCCTTATCCGTGGAGCTAGAAAGTGTTACTGGGGAAAAAGAAAAAAGAAAAATAATGGGACTTTCAGACACTCAACGCTATCAAAAAAATCTTTTGCAGAGATTCATACTAAATTGTCTTCACTAAATGCCACCACTGCCATTCTCCCATGGGGCTCTTTGTTGGCCCAGTCCTTCCTCTAAGACCAGAAAAGCCTGGGGTTGATAAGTAGCTCCTTTTTAAATTTGAAGAGTGCGAAGGCTGGTAGGAGGGGTGAGGCTGCCAACTTCTCTGGCAAACACCAAAGATGTACCACCTTGCCTTCTATAGCTACTCGTGAACCAAAAATGGAACTTCAAGGTACTGCTTGGAAAAGAATAGCACCAGACCACGTTTTCTAGATGATGGAGATTCCAACTCCAGCAATGGGATAAGAGGTTCATGACACAAATATATTTATATTAGGTGAATCAATCACCAGGATACCAAGATCTGTTACTTTCACAAACTGCTTGGAGGCAACTTAAGTATGGAAGAAGCTTCAGAACCAGCCCAGCTTTCTGCTCTCTGGCTCCAGGCTGCATCCTTTTTAACTATTTAATGTGGCGTGGAAAATGTCAGCATAATGAGGCTTTCTCATCTCAATAGAGAACCTAGGAAGGACAAGGCCGAATTTAAAAAAAAATCTTCATTAAAGAATTTAATAGGGAGTTGATTATGTTGTAGAATCATATCGTCCTATTCTGTGACACATTAGAAACATAAACTTTAGGGCTTTTTCATCTCCACGGCATAGAGGTCTGATCGCTTCTGTCTAAAAACGGGGATTTGCTGGCGTATTTCAGCCAGCTTCTTCAGGTCTGCAAAAAACAGGAAAGTGTACTATTAATAATTTGCAACTCCTCACTAACCAAGGGGATTTCTTCCCCAGACTGTATAAACCACCAGAGTCTTAGTAAGTAACTTAGTAACATAGGTCTTATCTAGGTGCACAGATGGCCTGGCATCATTTCAAACCAAACCAAGAAAATTCAAGCTGATACACTCCCCAGGGCTTGGCCAGAGAACCAGACCCTAGAATATCCCCAGAGATCAATGAGGAGGGGCATAAAGGAACCCCTCCAAATGACAGGGACTTCCCAGCCATGGAGTCTGGCCTCAGAACAATGGGGACATCAGAGACCTAAACCATGCCCAGGAAAATCTTACCTATGTCTGAATACACGATTGCTTCTTCTGTGCCAGCTTTGGCTAGAACCTCCCCCCTGAAAAAGATGCAGAAGAGAATGAGTGGACTCACTGATGTTTGGTGATATTCAAGGTCTCTGTTTTTTCCTCCCAAGCTCACAGGCCAAAAGGGAAAGTATGAGATTGAAAACAAGAAGGTAGTCATACAGATTTATGTTCTATCATTTAAATAGCTCTGTGACCTTATGGGAAGGCATTTTAAATCTCCATTTCCTAATCTATAAAGTAGAAATAAGAGCTCTGTGAGGGCTTAGTGATAAAATTATGGATCATGTTTCATAAACTGCAAATCACTAGGAGACGGTGGTTACCTGATGATTATAAAGATCTGGCAATAGAGCTACCTACCACCAACAGGAAGCTCCATCTCATGCCCTCATGAGTGCATTTCAGTGGACCCCCCCTTTACAAGGGCAGTCCAGACCCACTCTTCATATCTGCCTGGGCTGCTACCCTCCCTGAGAGTGGTGAAGCTGGGCCTAGGCAGGGCCCCAGATCTGCTGGGGTCTCTGCCCTGGTGGCTGTGATACCTGAACCCCTGTGTTAATAGGCTTCAGTTTCAGATTTGAGGGAAAGAGTTCAACCTCTGGCGACTGGGTAGAAGTGGCACGGGGGGATGGAGGGTAACCTCACACTGGCAGGAGCCCTGCACTAGGGAACAGCCACACTCCTTCATCAATCCAGGGTAAGGCTGACCTGTAAAACCATCTCCAGGAAGGGTGCGGTGGCTCACGCCTGTAACCCCAGCACTTTGGGAGGCCAAGGTGGGTGGATCACTTGAGGTCAGGAGATCGAGACCAGCCTGCCTAACAAAGCGAAACCCCATCAGTACTAAAAATGCAAAAATTATCTGGGCATGGTGGTGTGCACCTGTAATCTCAGCTACTCGGAGGCTGAGGCAGGAGAATGGCTCGAACCCGGGAGGCAGAGGTTGCAGCAGTGAGCTGAGATTGCACCACTGCACTCCAGCCTGGGCGACAGAGTGAAACTCCATCTCAAAAAAAAAAAAAAAAAAAGAAACTATCTCCAGTGTCTAGTCTCTTGGCCCAGAGCAAGGGTTCAAACCCTTAGCTAGAGAAATGAACCTTCTTCAAAATAATCTGACATAACAACTGATTCTGTTTACCAGATAGCCACAGACAGACTTGTGGCACAAATGAGTTACAAATACAAGCACCACCATTTATGACACAGAACTGAATTCTTTTCTGATTCTTCCCCATTTGCCCTGGCATTCAAAGATTTCTGGACAGTGGAACTTGATGCAAGTTCAAGAAAATTTTCAAGTCAACTTAGTCCTTCAATGTCCCCAAGCCTAATGTGCAGGAGGCCAACTGGAATCTCACACTAGTCATATCTTCCAAGGCCTCCCCACTACACACATTGAGCTCTGAGCCCTACCTATAAAGGCAGAAGACAGAACCCTCAGGAACCCCACAGTAACATTTAACTCTTCTCAGTCTTGCTACTGGTATACTCATCCTGAAATGTAGACATACATACCAGTGTGTGTGCGTGCTTTCGTACAGAAAACTAGTGTGGAATACATCCAAGTTCTGAAGGCAAATATCCTGGATTCAAACACTAGGTCTAGCCGCTACATCTGGAATTCCAGTCGCTTCCTCTGTAATTCTACCATCTATAAACTGGGCTTAATAAGAAGAATTTCCTGAGAGTTCAAGTTGAGACCATGTTGTGAAAGTAGGAGGTAAACTGTACAAATATAGACTGTAAGGAATGCATATGAGCGTTATGACTGTACTTCTGTCTGGGCAGGCTTATGTGCTGGCTCCACTGAGTAATAAAATGCTTCACTCTTTTGTCGGGGAGAGGGTCATAGTTTCACTTATTGAACCATCCTGACTTCTCCTCTGATCATCATGCTGGGAGCAAAGTCCTCACCCTGTAACTCATTCCTACCCTGGGACTAGTCAGCCAACTTAAATTTTAACCAAAAATTTCAGAGTCTCTTACTACAACCTGCCTGTCACTGCTGCCTTGTTTCCCCATGTGATCCAAGTATGACTGACAGTGAAGGTCACCAGAAACTCAGAAGAGGGCTAAGGCCAAGTGCTTGATCATGAGAGCAGGGTGATTTGCTTCTCACATGGTTTTCAAATGGAAGCTCCTCTCACAGAGACAGGCAGAAAGCTGGCAGGATATGTGGGGAAATGGGAATGAGAAGTGAGCGTCTGGCTGCTCAGGAACCAGAAAACCCATCTGCCAACGAGCCACCACTCAAGCTCCGACTGAGCCTATTCTCACTCAGCCTTACTCACCAAGGGTTCACCACGGTGCTGTGTCCCCAGGCAACATAGGAGGCTTTGTCATCCCGGGCAGGAGAGGCTGTGGCCACATACACCTGATTATCAACAGCCCTGTAGTCAATAGACAGGAAAGAAGTAAATCATACATTATAAATCTGACATTTTTCTAACCCAAGTAGATAGATCCTTCTTTTAAAAAATAGGATAGTTCAGGCTAATTCAGATGTAGAAGGAAGCCAGAGCCATGGAACCTTCTCTTTAAAAAGTTACCTTACTCAAATGGTACTTCTAGTTCTAGATCCCTGAGGAATCACCACACTGACTTCCACAAGGGTTGAACTACTTTACAGTCCCACCAACAGTGAAAAAGTGTTCCTATTTGTCCACATCCTTTCCAGCACCTGTTGTTTCCTGACTTTTTAATGATTGCCATTCTAACTGGTGTGAGATGGTATCTCATTGTGGTTTTGATTTGCATTTCTCTGATGGCCAGTGATAGTGAGCATTTTTTCATGTGTTTTTTGGCTGCATAAATGTCTTCTTTTGAGAAGTGTCTGTTCATGTCCTTCGCCCACTTTTTGATGGGGTTGTTTGTTTTTTTCTTGTAAATTTGTTTGAGTTCATTGTAGATGCTGGATATTAGCCCTTTGTCAGATGAGTAGGTTGCGAAAATTTTCTCCCATTTTGTAGGTTGCCTATTCACTCTGATGGTAGTTTCTTTTGCTGTGCAGAAGCTCTTTTAGTTTAATTAGATCCCATTTGTCAATTTTGGCTTTTGTTGCCATTGCTTTTGGTGTTTTAGACATGAAGTCCTTGCCCATGCCTATGTCCTGAATGGTAATGCCTAGGTTTTCTTCTAGGGTTTTTATGGTTTTAGGTCTAACGTTTAAGTCTTTAATCCATCTTGAATTAATTTTTGTATAAGGTGTAAGGAAGGGATCCAGTTTCAGCTTTCTACATATGGCTAGCCAGTTTTCCCAGCACCATTTCTTAAATAGGGAATCCTTTCCCCATTGCTTGTTTTTCTCAGGTTTGTCAAAGATCAGATAGTTGTAGATATGTGGCATTATTTCTGAGGGCTCTGTTCTGTTCCATTGATCTACATCTCTGTTTTGGTACCAGTACCATGCTGTTTTGGTTACTGTAGCCTTGTAGTATAGTTTGAAGTCAGGTAGCGTGATGCCTCCAGCTTTGTTCTTTTGGCTTAGGATTGACTTGGCGATGCAGGCTCTTTTTTGGTTCCATATGAACTTTAGTTTTTTCCAATTCTGTGAAGAAAGTCATTGGTAGCTGGGTATATACCCAAAGGACTATAAATCATGCTGCTATAAAGACACATGCACACGTATGTTTATTGCAGCACTATTCACAATAGCAAAGACTTGGAACCAACCCAAATGTCCAACAATGATAGACTGGATTAAGAAAATGTGGCACATATACACCATGGAATACTATGCAGCCATAAAAAATGATGAGTTCATGTCCTTTGTAGGGACATGGATGAAATTGGAAATCATCATTCTCAGTAAACTATCGCAAGCACAAAAAACCAAACACCGCATATTCTCACTCATAGGTGGGAATTGAACAATGAGAACACATGGACGCAGGAAGGGGAACATCACACTCTGGGGACTGTTGTGGGGTGGGGGCAGGGGGGAGGGATAGCTTTAGGAGATATACCTAATGCTAAATGACGAGTTAATGGGTGCAGCACACCAGCATGGCACACGTATACATATGTAACTAACCTGCACATTGTGCACATGTACCCTAAAACTTAAAGTATAATTAAAAAAAAAAAAAAAAGTTACCTTACTGCATAAGCCAGTGGTTCTCAGCAAGGAGCAATGTTGCCCATCAAATTTGACAATGTCTGGAGATCTTCCTGACTGTCATGACTAAGGAGATGCTACTGACATCAAGCAGGTAGAGGCCACAGATGCTGCTAAACATCCTACCACGCACAGGACAGCCCCCACACAAAGAATTACACACCTAAATGTCAACAGTGCCACTGCTGAGAAACCCTGCTATAAGCTAACATAAGAGAAGAGCTTCTCTGGTTAAAGCAAGTCAAGGTGGCCGGAGAGAATGGAGCGGCCTTATGAGAGCAATACACCTTGCAGGCCACATGGCGCTTCCATGCCCATGGTGGCAGTCCCACCACCTCAAATAGAACAAAAATTGTAGCTCGCAGTCCAGGTACACCAAACCACCTCACCTTGGAGCCCTCTAGACTTAATAGACCCATGCTGGGTCATCTCAGTATCCCAGAAACTTTTCTTACTTTTGACAGAACTGTACCTTCATTAATACTCATGGCATCTTATACCCCTACCCCTATCTTCCACCATGCAACCAGCTAAAACCTCTTTCCCTTACATTAAAAATTACCACCATCTCTAGAAGTGAGAATAGCAGCTACCTCTAGGCAGAGGGAGGAGTACTAACTAGAAAGGGGCAAAAAAGGGAGCATCCTCGGGGGCTGGAAATGTTCTGTATGTTCATCTTGGTGGCAGGTGAATACACAAAAATTCACCAACCTATATGCTTAAAATTAGTACACTTTTTTTGTATTACTTCAATTTTAAAAAATTCTAAATAAAACCATCATCTCAGACCAGCATTTCATGGGCTGTAGAGCACTTTACAGACAGACAGACAGACACACACACTCACAGTCACATTCATTTTCCCTTCCATCTTATGTCCACCTATGCTATTTGCCCTTCACCACCTCTCAGCTTTAGAAGACTAGGGAAAGGCACCTGTGACCTGCCAAAGATGCTTGTGCAAAGCCCTGGAGTTATAGGTTAGAAGAACAAGAGCTTCTAATGAGTTTCTTGGCACAGTACCCTCAGGACTAGTAGGATGGTGTGAAGGAGGGGGTAGGATAAGCATCCTGATCTGAATGGCATAGAATCAGCTGGGTACAGACCACAAATCTCTCCCTAGGTCAAGCTAAACTAATCCCTGCCTTTTAATTGGCTTCTGGGGCTCTGAAGACATAACCTCTGTGGTTCTCAATTTCTCTGTAAAAGTTGCTGGAACTGACTTAAGAGGGACCAATCCACATCTAATCACAGAAAAATGAAATCCCTTCCCATCTAACACTGAATATTGAAAATGCCAAAACCACAGTTCCGGCAGGGCTTGGGGCTCACACCTGTAATCCCAGCACTTTGAAAGGCTGAGGCGGGAAGATCGCTTGAGGCCAGGAGATTGAGACCAGCTTGGTCAACAGAGTGAGGCTCTATCTCTACAAAAAATAAAAAATTAGCAAGGCATGGTGGCGCATGTTTGTAGTCCCAGCTACTCAGGAGGCTGAGGCAGGACTATCTCTTGAGCCCAGGATTTCAAGGCTGTAATGAGCTATGATTACGCCACTGCACTCCAGTCTGGGCAATGGTAAGACCCCGTCTCTTAAAAAAAAAAAAAAAAAAAAAGTACAGTTTCCAAAATCCATGAGGTTGGTATTGTGGCTTCTGAGGAGAAAGTGCCGCGCAGTAGAAGTCCTCCTTATAGCCTCATCCTTTCCAACTGCATTTGGATACAAGGGCATCCTGAGTCAGGGACAGAATCCACATCAGGAAGGCTGGCACCTCCACCCAACCGGAAATCTTTCTACAAAGAGGACATGCCGAGAGGCTTGAATATATGGTTCCTTTCTTACCGGCTTCGCTGAAGTAACTCCCAATGGGCTGGTCCAGTGGTCAGATTAAAAGCTCCTGGATATACCAACAGCTGGCAGCCTTGGGGAGAGAAAAGCCAAAGAACAGTGGATGCAGTGAGCACTCAACAACATCAGTCCTCCCCACTGTTCCTTATCTAGCAGGAACTGAACTCAAACTTTCCCAAACATAAAAAGATGTCAGCCAAGTCAGACAGTGCCAGCAGCAATTAAGATATGGCTCTGAATTCCTTTAATACAAACACGTAAGTCACACACATATGGACACACAAGAAAAGTGGTGTTGATGACCAAAATCACATGTGACTTTGAGACAGAAATAATACAGGACGGTCGCAAGAGAACAGAAAATTCCAGGCAGCAGTTTCATATGACTAGCAAAAAGAAACTGTTGAAATAGCTGCCTAAGCTAGGGGCTAAGACCCTGAGAAACTAGGGCTAAGACCCAGTGGACTCAATATGGTGCTGGGTTTGACCTAGGTTTCACCTAGGACTTCATTATCCTCATTATAAGCTCATTAACATACTAAATCACACACCCACCCGTGCCATGATAGTTTCTGGAACACCCGTATTTGGTGAAAAAATGAGTGGCACAATTCCGAGAAATCTCCACCTTTTTCTAGGAAGCGTCATGAATATTTCACCCCTTGGTAAAGAAACTCATAAAGGTGGTGGGTGCGCTGGCTCACGCCTGTAATCCCAGCACTTTGGGAGGCCGAGGTGGGCAGATCACCTGAGGTCAGGAGTCCGAGACCAGCCTGGCCAACATGATGAAACCCTACCTCTATTAAAAATACAAAAACTTAGCTGGGCGTGGTGGCAAGCGCCTATAATCCCAGCTATTGGGGAGGCTGAGGCAGGAGAATTGCTTGAATCTGTGAAGCAGAAGTTGCAGTGAGCCAAGATCGCACCACTGCACTCCAGCCTGGGCAACAGATTGAGACTCTGTCTCAAAAAAAAAAGGAAACCCATAAAGGTAGATGGCCCAAACCTCCTTGCGCATGACTCTCTTGAGTACACACACCCTCCCTTTTTTGAGTGTGTACTTTTCACTTTGCAATAAATCTCCATACTTCCACTATTTTCTGACTCATCTTTGAATTCCTTCTTGCAATAGTGTCAATAGCATGGACACTGGCTGGGGTCAAGGTCAGACTGGTGTTTGGGGGCCTCCCCTAGCCCACCGGTATCAACTTCACTTAAAAAAAGGACGGAAAGCCTGGGCAACATAGAGAGACCCCATCTCTACAAAAAATTTAAAAATTAGCCAGGTGTGGTGGCACATGCCTAGAGTCCCAGCTACTTGGGAGGCTGAGGTGGGAGGATCACTTGAGCCCAGGAGACCAAGGCTTCAGTGAGCCATGATCACGCCTGCACTCTAGCCTGGGTGACAGTGAGACCCTGCCTCAAAACAAACAAAAATAAGGTAGAGAACTGTCATTCAAATTTCTCTCAGCTCTGGCTGGGTGCGGTGGCTCATGCCTGTAATCCCAGCACTTTGGGAGGCCGAGGCAGGTAGATCACCTGAGGTCAGGAGTTCAAGACCAGTCTGGCCAACACGGTGAAACCCCATAACTACTAAAAATACAAAAATTAGCTGGGCCTGGTGGTGGGCACCTGTAATCCCAGCTACTCAGGAGGCTGAGACAGGAGAATCACTTGAACCTGGGAGGTGGAGGCTGCAGTGAGTCGAGATTGCACCATTGCACTCCAGCCTGGGCGACAAGAGCTAAACTCTGTCTCAAAAAAACAAACAAACAAACAAACAAAAAAAACAAATTTCTCTCAGCTCCATATGTCAGCTCCACATGGCCAATGACCACGTTTTGTAATTCTTTTCAACTGAAATTAGGGGCAGAGGAGTTGCCCTAATGCTTATTGATATATGGCTCAACAGAGACTACTGACCCCAGAGCCCATGCACCTCCACCTTCTGAGCAGGCAGTCAAACCATTTCCACCCACTTCACTTGGTTAAGTGACAGTCTATTTGGAAGTAGCTTCAAGCAGTCTAGTAAGGATGTTGGTATTTGTTGAGTACCACACGAGGGGCTTTATAGGTTCTCTCTTCTTAATCCTCATATCATTCCTGTGACTAAACTGAGAACCACACTGCTCTAGAGGTGAAATCACTTTAGCAAAGTACTGTGCCAATTAAAGGGAAGAGTTGGAACTAGAACCCACATCTTTTGAACTCGCTCTTCCCAGATACTGGCACGTTTCTCCTTGTCTGGACCAAAATATGACAGACCACATTTCTACTTGTACCCAATGTCTAGGGGTACTGAGTGGTGAAATCCACTTCATTTCTACTGGGCTTCAAGTGACTCTCCAAACACAGTAACAAGGACTCAAGGGTAGATCAGACCTTTATGAGTACAGCTCCTACCTTAGCTACATGATGTGTTTAATTACAACCCCCCAAAAACTCTGTCATCCATACACAGCAAAAGTCTGGGAAGCTTCATGGGGGTGAAAGGGCTGAAGATGGAGAAATTAAAGAGCCCTCTCCCAGCTTTTCTTGACTAAGGATCCCACATAGACCAGCCTAGAACAAAGCCTCCAAGCACCCATATAACACAGCTGTTGCACTGCCTCACCTCTCTGTGCGTAGATTTGTGCAAGCTCTGCAAACCGCATGTCGTAGCAGATGCCCAGACCCACTCTGCAGTAAGCTGTTTCCAAACAGAAAATGCACAAATGAAAAGTTAACTCCCTATAGCATGGTGTGGCAGGGGAAATCCTCCATGACATAATGATCACAAAACACTGACAGGGATAAATTAACACAGGACCTGAGGATAGAGATAATTTACAAGCTCATTCCTACTTGGACTTCATCTCATAAAGATATCATTTACATCAGCAGAGTAAAGATGAGAAATTCATTCTAATTGAATGCTTATTATCTAGATGGGAGGTACTCAACTGTAGCCTAATAGGTATACTCTGGAAGCCATAACAGGAAGCTACAATCAAATCAAAGGGCAAAATCGTGTCAAATCCTTAGTTCTCAAATAAGCCCGAACTTTCCAGATCTGTGATGATTCTCTGCCTTTCTCACTTATGGTCTTTCAGTTAGGTTATGTGAAGAAATTGGAGAGAGACAAAAAAGAAATAAATACCTGATTGTCTTCTACTGAGATTGCTAAAGAGGCAAACTTATCTGGTACATACGAGTATCAAATGTGGAGAAACTATCACCCGGACTCAATGTTTTAGATTCTTGAAATGTAATTTTTCCAGGAACATCAATGTCAAACAGATGGATCTGCATCACAAATAATGGATTTGGTTACCTCTTTTCCAGCAGGGTCCACGGCAGTAATGACAATATCTTTCCCCGGGCGGATATGGAAGGTGCTCTAAGATCAACTATGCAAACAGCACCCCCAAAGTGCTTATAATCCACCCCACAAGCTGGCTGACATCTTATCAAAATGAATTCTACCACAGGGAACTGGAAAAATGATGCTGTACCTTTTATAACCCGTATTTTCTAGCAGTCTGCAAATCAACCTCTAGGTTTCTCATGGGAGGTAACTAATATGTTGCTTTTTAAAAATATAAATGCTAAATAAAGACTTCTCAGAATCAGGCCGGACACGGTGGCTCATGCCTGTAATCCCAGCACTTTGGGAGGCCGAGGTGGGCGGATCACCTGAGGTCAGGGGTTCGAGACCAGCCTGGCCAACGTAGTGAAACCTTGTCTCTACTAAAAATAGAAAAAAAAGTTAGCCGGGGATGGTTGTGTGTGCCTGTAGTCCCAGCTACTCAGGAGGCTGAGGCAGGAGAATTGCTCAAACCTGGGAGGTGGAGGTTGCAGTGAGCTGAGATCACGCCATTGCACTCCAGCCTGGGTGACAGAGCAAGACTCCCTCTCTCAAAAAAAAAAAAACTTATCAGAATCAAACTGACAAATTGACAGGAGAGGTGGAAAGTGGGTGGGCATTTAAAAATCACCTGAGGTCAGGAGTTCAAGCCCAGCCTGGCCAACATGGTGAAACCCCGTCTCTACTAAAAATACAAAAATTTGCCAGACATGGTGGTGCATGCCCATAATCCCAGCCACCTGGGAAGCTGAAAGAAGAGAACAGCTTGAACCAGGGAGGTGGAGGTTGCAGTGAGCCAAGATCACACCACTGCACTCCAGCCTAAGCGACAGAGCAAGGCTCCATCACAAAAAAAAAAACAGAAAATGAAAGAGCATCTAAAAACACCAATGAGGAATAAATCTCACAAATGTTATATAAAATTATACCCAAAAAATTATAAAAAGAAATTGAGAGAAAGTAAAGAAAGCGTAATAAATGTCAGGATATATACCATATTCATGGACTGGAAAACTTAATACTAAAAAGATATACTTCAAAGAGTTGGGTTAATAGTCCAATGCTGGCTGTTCTTCCAGCAGGTACACAGCAGCTCTTATCAGACCAGCTTTCTTGTGGTTAACTATGAACTCTGGACAAAATAAAAGGCACAACTACTCAAAGCACTGAAGAATGACCAAAACAAAGCAGACAAAATCTGAAGAGAAGAACACAGACATGTGGAAGCAGGGAACAGCCCTGGGTGAACTTCCTGGTGCTATTTACAGCTGCTAAGTAGTGATAAGTAGCGGTGAAAATTACCCATAATCACACTGGCTTGAAGAACCAGAGCTGGAAACCAAGGGGGGAAATCCTGAAATGGAGAAAGCAAAGAGGGAGAGCCCTAAATTCTGCACATAAAATCTTTCTAAATCTCTGGCTGATCACTGAGTTAAATAGAAGTGGGGCAGAACAACCAGATAGAACACAGCAACTAAAGTTGCTGCCCACGTTTCAAAGAAGATAAGAGTTTGGTGTTTGGGTGCGGCCAAGTTAACCATCAGTTAAAACAAAATATTCAACACTTTTTGGAAGACTGTAATAGCATCTTGAATCTCTACAACATATAATCCACTGTACAATCTTAAATTAGTAGATACTCAAAGAAACAGAAGTGTGATCCAAACTGCAAAGAAAAGGCAATCAAATGAACACAAATCCTGCCATGACCCAGATGTTATAATTTTTTTGTTGTTGTTTGCTTGGACATGAGTTTATTTACATCAGAGGCCTTTTAAAGGCTTAATATTCTCATTCTGTGGCACACAGATGTGATAATTATCAGACTTTAAAGCAGCTATAGAAACTAAGCTCAACACTGTAAAGAAAAATATGCTTTTAATGAACAAATAGAAAATATCATAGAGTAATAAAAACTATAAAAAAGAAGCAAAGGGGTATTTCAGAACTGAAAATTTTAATATCTGAATTTTTAAAAATTTCACTGGGTTGGCTTATGGGAAATTGAAGAAGACAGAAGAAACAGTGAATAAGTCTGAAAGATCAACAAAATTATCTAATCTGTAGAAGAGAAGGAAAAAGTACTGGAAAGACAAAAACAGAAAAACAGAGCCTGGTGACCTTGGAAAAATATTTTAAAATATAATGTACATATACTGGAGCTCCATAAGAAAAAGGAACAGAAAAATATTTAACAAAATAGTGTCAAAAAACTTCCCAAACACAGTGAAAGATTTAAATTTACAGTTTCAAGAAGTACCAAGGAAGACAAAGACAAAGGAAACCACATCTAGGCATATCAGAGTCAAAATACTAAGAACTAAAGATTATGAAAACACTTGAAAGAAGGAGAGAAAAACAACAAATTATATCCGAGGGAACAATACAAATTACTACTCACTTCTCATCAGGGAAGAAAAAAAAAAAGGCTAGGTAACAACTACTAGTGGAAAAAAAGGAAAACTATCAATCCAAAATTCTATTCTAGCAAAAATATCTTTCAAGAATGAAAACAATGTAAAGATATATTTATAAAGAAAAACTAACAGAATTCCTAGCTAACAGATCCTCAGAACAAAAATTCTAAATGAGATCCTTTGGTCTGAAGGATATACCAGATAGAAGGAGGATCTTCAGGAAGGAAAGAAAAACACCAGAAATGATAAATATTTGGGTAAGCATAAAGATTTTTTTCTTCTTAATTTCCTTAAAATACATATGACTATTTAAATCAAGTATTCCTGTTTTGTGGGACTTATAACATATATGCATGAAATACAAATGACAACTATAGCATAAAGAATGAGGGCAGGGGCAGTGGGGTAGAAAAATGGACCTATACCATTATAAGGTTCTTAAATTTCACATGAAATGATATAGTATGAACTCTTAAGTAGCCTGTGAAAAGTTAAGGATGGATATGATAATTCCCAGGGCAACAACTGGAAAAAAAAAAAAAAAAAAAAGCCAGGATGTGTAACTAAAAAGCCAATAGATAAATTAAAACAGAACTCTAAAAAATATTCAATTAATCCAAAACAATACAGAAAAGATGAACAAAGGGAAAAAAAAGTAAAATGCCTATATCCCTAAATTCAATCATATCAATAAGTGCATTAAATATAAATGGACTAACCAATTAAAAGACACAGATTGTCAGAATAAAGAAAAAATTAAGATACAATTATACGCTGTTGACAAAAGAGATCCACTTAAAATATAAAAACACATATAGCTTGAGAACAAAGAACTGGAAAAACCACGTACCAGCAAACATTAGGCATAAGAAGCCTGGAGTGGCTATAGTGATAGCAGAGATAAAGCAGAATTCAAGACAAGAGGTATTACAAGAAAAAAAAGAGAGATATTTCATAATGATAAAAGGGTCAACTCATCAAGAAGACTTAATGATACTAAATGTATACGATTTTTTTTTTTGAGATGGAGTCTCGCTCTGTCTTGCCCAGGTTGGAGTGCAGTGGCGCAATCTTGGCTCACTGCAGCGTCCACCTCCTGGGTTCAAGCGATTCTCCTGTCTCAGCTTCCTGAGTAGCTGGGACTATATAGGTGTGCACCACTACACCCAGCCAATTTTGTATTTTTAGTAGAGATGGGGTTTCGCCATGTTGGCCAGGCTGGTCTTGAACTCCTGACCTCAGGTGATCCAATTACTTAGACCTCCCAAAGTGCTGGGATTACAGGCATGGGCCACTGCACCTGGTCATGTATACGCATTTAATACTAAAAAGATGGCAACTCTTCCCAAAGTGTTCTCTATATATTCAATGAAATACTAATAAAAATTACTATAGGTTGGCTGGGCACGGTGGCTCACGCCTGTAATCCCAGCACTTTAGGAGGCTGAGGCGGGTGGATCATGAGGTCAGGAGATTGAGACCATCCTGGCTAACATGGTGAAACCAAGTCTCTACTAAAAATACAAAAAATTAGCTGGGCATTGTGGCGGGCACCTGTAGTCCCAGCTACTCGGGAGGCTGAGGCAGGAGAATGGTGTGAACCCACGAGGCGGAGCTTGCAGTGAGCCAAGATTGTGCCACTATACTCCAGCCTGGGTGACAGAGTGAGATTCTGTCAAAAAAAAAAATTACTGTAGGTTGTTCCTTTGCAGAAATTGACAGGCTGAGTCTAAAACTTATATAAAAATGCAGATGGCCAAGAATAACCACCTGTGCCAATCAGTCAAAACCCTAATACATGTGTGATATTAATGAGAGGGCCTAGGGGACTTCATAGCAAATTTTTTTTCCACACATTGTTGCTGGCTTAGAGATAACAAATTCTTATGCCACACTTCCTACTTACCTTTCTATACTTTGCTAGTAAAGTTCCATCAGGCCCAAACACAGCACAGGTGTTATATAATTTCCCAGCATCCTCTTCAGGGATAGAGCCTTTCATTGAGAGAAGAAACATACCATAAGAAAAAGAATAGAGCAATTCTTTTGTGAGAAAGGGATAAAAGCCTGATAACTTGAGTCCAAAAATAAAGAACCCATCTTTTACGGTTTATTTATTCATTTTGTTTTTAGAATAAGGCAACACCTCATTCTGTAATACAGAATAAGTATTCCCTTCTATGGGTTATTTAATCATGGTTTTTTTTTCCTTCTTGAATATGATCTTTCAGAGATAAACTCCAGAGTGTCGATGGGATATGATTAGGTTAGATGCCAAAGACAGGTTTAAAAAATAACCAAACTGTTCCTGAAATTCAGCCATGATCTTGAGCAATACTTAATCTGTAACATTAGGGCAAAATGAAAAATTTCCCATTGCTTAACTTGAATTCACCAGGTTCTGCAACAAAACTGTGTCCCAAAAGACGAGAACGTAAAGTCAGAAGCCTCTCCATTACTGAATGCAGTTTCATCTCCAGGCTTCTTGCTTTGCCTTCATTTCTAATTCTTAATATATCATCATACAGAAAAAAATTGTATTTGCTATATTTATAGAACTTTTTCTGTGTTTATTTTTTATTTAAGCAAATAAAACCTTTAAACATTTATTCCAAAACCACAAAAATAAAGCTACCTTTATGTATGTGGCCTCTACGGAAACATTTTTTTTTTCTCAATCCTCTATTAGTATAGTAAAAAACAGTCCTGGCATGATGGCTCACACCTGTAATCCTAGCACTTTGGAAGGCCAAGGTGGGCAGACTGCTTGAGCCTAGGAGTTCAAAACCAGCCTGGGCAACAAGGTGAAACTCTGTCTTTACAAAAAAATACAAAAATCAGCCAGGCATGGTGGCGCACACCTGCAGTCCTAGCTACTCAGGAGGCTAAGAGGTGGGAGAATCACTTGAGCCTCATAGGGTGAGGCTGCAGTGGGCCATGATCACACCACTGTACTCTAGCACGGGTGACAAAGCAAGACCTCACCTCAAAAAAAATAAATAAATAAGAAAAAGAAACTCTCTGCTTCAGCTTCCCAAGCTGAAGCTTCCCAAGTAGGGAATACAGGCGCACGCCACCACACCTGACTCATTCAGATGTTTCCAATGTTTAGGTCATTATACCTTGTGGGTAGGAAGTTACCTCCAATGAGATATATGCTGCATTCCTTTGCTACTTCAGAAAGCTTCTGTGTGGATTCACCAGGAATTTTCTCTGCATATTCAGGAAAATATTTCGTTCCATATGGAGAATTAAAGCATTCCTAGAAAAATATTGGCAGAGAAAAAAAAAGATCAAAACACCCACCCATTTTAAAGTTCTTCTGTAAGAGGCCATAGCTGCTGCTTCTAGCTCTGCTTTCAGTAGAAGGGTTAAAACACAACTAATAAGAAAAACACTGACATCTCAAGGGTAAAGAGCCTGTAGCCACAGGTAAGACTACAAAGCTAGCCTAGTGGGTTGGAGGAGACAAATCACAGGAGTTCTCCCAGAGCTCATCTAAAAAAAAATGTTGGAGGCTTAGTGCTAAAACCAACAAGTTCTGGTTCTATAAAGACTTAGTTAAATAAGGAACAAAGTATCCAAGCACTGAGTATTTTAGTTTTCCGTAAGTCCCTCAATATACTAGGATTTTGGCTTCCTCATCTGAACAAAGAGGAAGATCCAAAAGCTAAAGACCTATGACCGTGTTGGCACATCCTATCTCACAAAGAACCTTGCTAAGGTCATCCTCCAGTCAGACACAGAACAATCTATGGGCTCCAAGGGACACTGCTGGACCCCAGGATACAAGAGGACAACCAGAGCTAGCAAACACTCTTCTGCTGGGTGTACAGTGGCTAGAACAGAATGGCTGCTCCCATACTGACCGGCAAAGAAACTATTTTGGCTCCTTGCGTTGCTGCCTCCCGGATGAAGCTACAAGCGCGAGTGACGTTATCTGATTTGATGGAAGAAATCTGAAGCTGGATGAGGGCCAAGCGGAAAGCTGAGAACAAAGACAAAAGAAAACAGCTGTCAGAAGATCGAACTGCTGGATTCAGACAGAGCCATAGTTCTCAAATGGAAGGCAATTATGTCCCTGGGGGCACATCTGACAATGTCTGAAGATACCTTTGATGCCACAACTGATGAGGTATGAGTGGCATCTAATGAATAGAGACCAAGGATACTGCCAAACATCCTACAATGCATAGGACAACCCCCTCCATAACACAACAAAGAATTATCCTGTCGAAAATATCAATAGTCTGAAGTCTATCTGGAGATAGAGCAATATCCATGGGCAAAGTCCCATGCCAGGCACAAGAATCTAGAGTGAACCAACTTCTTACTATGCAGTGTAGGGAATGAAATGAGAATATGGCTTAAAGTAAAAAGACTGGGTTTGAACATGGTCCTGTCCCTTACTGTTTGTTCATGGGCCTCTCGTCTACCTCCAATCCATATACTGAGTATGTCCCAGCACAGAAAGTGCGATTCCTTGGAAGTTGCTCACATACTTCCCATGAGCAGCCCAGCTCACGGGAAGGGAAGATGTCTGTCTCAGTTTCCCCACTACTGGCTGGGTCACAGCACATCAATCCCGCTGCTGGCAGAGGGAAAACCTGGCAGCCAGTGAGCTGCACACATGCCTACTCACAGGACAGGGGTCCCAGGCACCTGTAAAAAGTCTGCACTTACCCCGTAAATATTCCTGTGTCCAAGAGAACATGACATTAAACAGCAAATAACACCATGAGAGGTTGAGAGAGATACTGCAGAAGGAAAAGCTAACAGCACTTTTCTCTTGCTATCTGAACAAGGGGACTGGGCCCCACAAATTATGCACCCAGCCCTGACAAGGTCTGTGCTCAGCCCTGGAGCAAGGAGGTTGGGGGCTCTTCCAAGCT
Organism: Gorilla gorilla gorilla; assembly: GCF_029281585.2. Taxonomy (NCBI): domain Eukaryota; kingdom Metazoa; phylum Chordata; class Mammalia; order Primates; family Hominidae; genus Gorilla; species Gorilla gorilla. The sequence continues at coordinate 111,168,288 of NC_086017.1, read as the reverse complement.
CATTTCTTCCTGGAGGTAGTAGCTATATATCATATTTGCTTTTCTTCTGTTCTTTAAAGTTCCCTTTTAGCTTTTTTGATAATCACTTTCCATTAGCTAATATTTTCTATTTTGAGGCAGGGTCTTGTTCTGTCGCCTAGGCTGGAGTGCAGTGGCACAAACATGGTTCACTGCAGCCTTGACCTCCTCGGTTCAGGCAATCCTCTTGTCTCAGCCTCTTATGTAGCTGGGACCACAGGTATGCACCACCATGCCAGGCTAATTTTTTAATTTTTTGTAGACAGGGTCTCACTTTGTTGCCCAGGCTGGTCTCGAACTCCTAGGCTCAAGCGATCCTCCTGCCTCAGCCTCTCAAACTGCTAGGATTACAAGCAATGAGCCACCATGCCTGGCCAGATAATTTTTTATATAAAATTTTCCGCCGGGTGTGATGGCTCATGCCTGTAATCCCAGCACTTTGGGAGGCCAAGGCAGGTGGATCACCTGAGGTCAGGAGTTTCAGACCAGCCTGGCCAACATGGTGAAACCCTGTCTCTACTAAAAATACAAAAATTAGCCAGGTGTGGTGGTGGGCGCCTGTAATCCCAACTACTCAGGAGGCTGAGGCAGGAGAATCACTTGAACCTGGGAGTTGGAGGTTACAGTGAGCCAAGATCGCGCCACTGCACTCCAGCCTGGACGACAGAGTGAGACTCAGTCTCCAAAAAATAAATAAATAAATAAATAATTGTCCTTGTTCGAGTTACTAGTGTTGTTTCCATGTCCTGCCTGGACCCTGATGGATACATAGTTCCTGCTTATGGTCTGGTGGGACGCAACAGTAAAGGATCCAAAGCACATTATAATCTATGAAGCTCTGCAAAACTTCAGGAATTATTAGTGTAGGGAAAAGAAAGAGCGATCAGATTATTACTGTGTCTGTGTAGAAAGAAGTAGACATAGGAGACTCCATTTTGTTCTGTACTAAGAAAAATTCTTCTGCCTTGAGATGCTGTTAATCTATAACCTTACCCCCAACCCCATGCTCTCTGAAACACATGCTGTGCCAGCTCAGGGTTAAACGGATTAAGGGCTGTGCAAGATGTGCTTTGTTAAACAGATGCTTGAAGGCAGCATGCTCCTTAAGAGTCGTCACCACTCCCTAATCTCAAGTACCCAGGGACACAAACACTGCGGAAGGCCGCAGGGACCTCTGCCTAGGAAAGCCAGGTATTGTCCAAGGTTTCTCCCCATGTGACAGTCTGAAATATGGCCTCGTGGGAAGGGAAAGACCTGACCGTCCCCCAGCCCGACACCCGTAAAGGGTCTGTGCTGAGGAGGATTAGTACAAGAGGAAGGAATGCCTCTTTGCAGTTGAGACAAGAGGAAGGCATCTGTCTCCTGCCCATCCCTGGGCAATGGAATGTCTCGGTATAAAACCCGATTGTATGTTCCATCTACTAAGATAGGGAAAACCGCCTTAGGGCTGGAAGTGGGACAGGCGGGCAGCAATACTGCTCTTTAAGGCATTGAGATGTTTATGTGTATGCATATCTAAAGCACAGCACTTAATTCTTCACCTTGTCTATGATGCAGAGACCTTTGTTCACGTGTTTATCTGCTGACCTTCTCTCCACTATTATCCTATGACCCTGCCACATCCCCCTCTCCGAGAAACACCCAAGAATGATCATAAATACTAAGGGAACTCAGAGGCTGGCGGGATCCTCCATATGCGGAACGCTGGTCCCCTGGGCCCCCTTACTTCTTTCTCTATACTTTGTTTGTGTCTTTTTCTTTTCCAAGTCTCTCGTTCCACCTAACGAGAAACACCCACAGGTGTGGAGGGGCAACCCACCCCTTCAATTAGTAATGGCCTGCCGGAACTCCCCATCCCACCTCTGCTCCAGAGTCTGAAAATCCTACCATTAGAGAGCTATCTCTTTTGGGTGTTTCCTGTAACAATGCAAATGTCTCCAGAAAAGGCAACAATGACAAACCCTGGCCTCTGATGAAGGCCTGTTTGGCTCAGGGTTAACTAAAAGGAAAACTCAGATGTCCCATTCCTCAATCTATCCTAAATATAGTGAGAAGCACTAAATTTAACCCTGAAGGCGGCCTGCTAAATAGTTACAGAATCTGAAGGGAAACTAAAACATGAAATAAAAGCTGGGATTATTCTGGGGCAAACAGGTATTTTGAGCTGTTATCAGAACAGCAGATAAATCCACTAAACGTCTCCCCTCCATTTCCCGGCGTTAAGCCATTCTCCCTCCTCAGCTTCCCAAGTAGCTTGGGACTACAGGGGCGTGCCACCACACCAGGCTAATTTTGTATTTTTTAGTGCAGACAAGGTGTCGCCATGTTGCCCAGGCTGGTCTCCAACTCTTGACTCCTGAGCTCAAGCAATCCTCGTGCCTCAGCTTCCCAAACTGTTGGGATTACAGGCGTGAGCCACGTGCCCGGCCATGTCTGTGCTTCCGAGGGTGGGAAAGATAAAGCTCACCATGGCTATGCTAATGGCTTCCTCTCCTACACATCTCACCCACAAGGGCGGGGTCCTCAACTAAGCTTAGGACTGCCTATCATTCTGCAAATGACCCACTCTACAGACATGCTGCAGCAGGGAAACCCCGCCACTGGGCAGCTCCTTATGCTGAGGACGAGACGCCAGTCACTGCATCTCATCTGTAAAGTGAAGACACAATGACTTTTAAGGCTGCCCTAATATTCATCATAATCTAACAACGAAGACCTTACTAAGGGGCGGAAAAAAAGAATAAAATACTGTGAGCGAAGGAAACAACAAAGGAATAACATTTAAAGCAATGTGCCAGGTCCTTCACACATTAACTTCTGTGAGGTATCATTAACATCATTTTACAAATAAAGAAACAGGGGACTTGCAGGGGGAAAGCTGCACAAAGTCACTGAACAAAGTAAGTGACACAGCAAGAATCCAAGTCAAAATCTGGAGCTGGAAAGTGAGTGGGGAGAGGAAGAACCGCCTGGGCACCTTTGTGCAGGGCGGGGCTGGAGGAGGTCACGCAACTTGAAAACACCCAAGGGAGTTGGATCCTACCACCGCGGCCCACACCGTGGAGAAATACACGTCCATCAGCCTCTGTCAAGCAGGACGCGGCGGGTGCCGGCGCGGCCCGGGTGGCCTGGTGCTTTCTGGGCCTCGCCCGCCACCCCGGAAGCCTGGAATCCCGGGAGTGCGCCCGGCCGCCCGGCCACGCGATCCCGGACCCACGCGGACGCCCGCCTCAGGGAAGGCCGCGCACGGCGGGGACGCGGGGCGGAGGGGCTGAGCCAGCCGAGCCACCGCCGGCGCCGCTCCAAAGCCTCCCCCCGCGGCCCGAACTCGAGCTGCAGCGCGCGGCCGCGCCACTTACACGTCATGACTCTGCAGACAAGCACCACCTGCGGCGCGGACTGAGCGCTGGAGACCCTGAGGACCGCGGCGTTGCTACGGTGGGGCGGGGCCCGCGTCAGAGGCCCCGCCCCACCCCTCCTCCTGGCCCCGGTCCGGAGGAGAGAGGGGTCTGCGTTCATTCCAGTGCGCCTGGAACACCAGGACGGACCAACGAGAAATGGTTAATTACAACACAGTCCGGAAAAAGCATGCCTCGAAAGGCAAAGGGCAAAAGGTAACGGCCTAAGTCGAGGTGGTGTGATGGTGAATGTCTAACAACCAGACTTTTCAGGGAGGAAAGCCCTGATTTGTAGCGTTTGCTGATTCTCCGCAAAAGGACTGAACTTCTAGCTGGTTGAATCACCTCTGTGGCCAGGTTAACACCGTATGCTGATGGGCTTGAGCTATTTGAACAAGTCTCTGTGACGGGGACGGAATGACCCTGGTTGGTTTAGGCACGCGAGACGTCTGTAAAATCTGACTACAAGGCTGCTAGGCCAACGGGAAAGATGCTGAGGGTTCAACGCCATGCCCTCAACAAGTCAGTCCTCGAATACATTGTCATCTCTTTGCTAATATTCTTTTTTGTTTTGTTTGTTTTAGACAGGGTCTCACTCTGTCATCCAGTCAGGAGTGCAGTGCAGCAGTCTCAGCCCATTGCAGCCTCAACCTCCCGGCTCAAGCGATCCTCCGTCCTCAGCCTCCCAAGTAGCTGGGACTACAGGCACACACCACCACACCTAGCTATTTCCTTTTCTTTTTTCTTTTTCTTTTTTTTTTTTTTTTTTTTAAGTTTTTTACTTTTAATAGAGGTGGGGCCTTGCTATTTTGCCCAGGCTGGTCTCAAACTCCTGAGCTCGAGACCCTACTGCCTTAGCCTCCCAAAGTGCTGGAATTATAGGCGTGAGCTGCTGCATCCAGCCTATAGACTATGATTTTTGCATTTTTATTTATTAGATTGCTTTTTAATTTTCGTGTTTTGTGTTTTTGTGCCTTGTCAGACTTGTAGAACAAAAATCCAAAACTTACCACCTTTTGGAATGCCCCAGAATAGTTTATACTGAAACAGATCTTGGTTTGTAAAAGAACACTATAAAAACATTTTGGGGGCAACTAGGGAGATTTAAATATGAATGAGATATTTGATGTTTTTATGAATTATTTTATGTGCTATAGTGTTGTGATTGTGACAACTCTTTACTCTTAGAAAATGAGGAAGTATTAGGGATGAACTGTCAGAATGTTTGACTTGAAAATCGTCAGCAAAAAGAAAATACATAAGATAAAGCAAATATGGCAAAATGTTAATTATTAAATCTAGGAGGAGGACACAGCTGTTCGTGGTGCTAGATTAAAACTTTGTAGAAGTTTAAAATTTTAAGCTTTCATAACAAAAAATTGGGGGGAAATACGTAGCAGTTATGGTCTTTCTGCAGCTTAAGAGACTATCTGGACTTGGCTTTGTAGCAGGAAGATCTTTAAAAACCTTTTCATTTCTGCTATGCTTATTAACCTATGAGGTTTCAGGGTCAACCTTTGGTCACTTACAACCTGTTAAAAAAATTCATCTAGATTTCCAAATTTATTGGAATAACATTTTAACTAATAGTGGTCCTAAACCTGGCTGGAAATGTTATTTGAAGTGCTTGTTCAAAATGCAAATTATTTTTTTTTTTTGAAATGGATTCTTACAATGTTGCCCAGGCTGGTCTCAAACTCCTAGGCTCAAGTGATCCTCCCACTTTGGCTTCCAAAAGTGCTGGCCTTATAGGCATCAGCCATGGCATCCAGGTAGAGATGCCCAGTAGGCAACTGGACCAAAGCCTCAAGCTCAGAAGATGTCTGGGCTGGAAATTGACTTAGGAGTCATCAGCAGTTTTAACTAAGAGGAAGCTCTGAATTTGGATGAGAACACACAAGCGGAGTGTGAAAGGCACACGCAAAAGGGGCCTGTGGAGCCTGGGAAGGAGCCATTAGAGGAGAAGGACCAGGCCAGGCGCCACCGCCTGGTGGAGGAACAGCTGTGTCCTCCTCCTAGATTTAATAATTAACATAATCCCAGCACTTCGGGAGGCGGAGGCAGGTGGATCAAGAGGTCAGGAGTTAGAGACCAGCCTGACCAGCATGGTGAAACCCCGTCTCTACTGAAAATGCAAAAATTAGCTGGGCATGGTGGCACACACCTGTAATCCCAGCTACTCAGGAGGCTGAGACAGCAGAATCACTTGAACCTGGGAGGCAAAGGTTGCAGTGAGCCGAGATTGTGCCACTGCACTCCAGCCTGGGAGACAGAGCGAGACTCCATTTAAAAAAAAGAGAGAGAGAGAGAGAGAGAAGCAGGAGCAGGAGAAGGCCATCAAGACCAAAAGCCTATGGGTACTGTGTCCCTCTGTCACATGCAGGGAAACTGCTGACTTGGGCACTAGGGGTGTTCTGGGCACTAGGGATGTTCCTAGAGAAGGAAAAGCTAAATGAAAGTCTGCTTTTTAAACCTTTCTTTAGAACTTTCTGGTCACAATGGAAAAGCTAGTCACTGGGTTCTGGTTCTGGCTCTTGACACTGATTGGATCTTAATACCTAGGGCAAATCACCTCACCCTCAGGACCTTTTCCTCACCTGTATGTAAAAGGATTTAGAGGCAAAGGAAGAAGAATCTGGCTGAAGGGTGAAGTTTGTGCAGCCCTCCCCACCACCACTCCCCTTCTCTGCAGCAGCTCTGCCTTCGTTTCCATGTTCCTGTTCATCTGACATATGAAAATAGGCCAAAAAACAAAACTACCAGGCCAAATGGATCTTGAAAGCCCAGCTAAAAATCTGGTGTGCCTTTTCAGTCTCTATTCTCATTTCTACCCATGTCTCACAGGCTTAATGACCATTTCCAGGCTGTTACTAGTCAGATTTTTATTTTTACTCCAGAGGACCTATTTCAACATCTCCGGCTGCCGCCATCTGTATTTACATGTCTTAACATCAGTTCCAACTCAACTATGTGAAACTAAATGTATCACCTCCAAAAGAGCTTCTCCACCCAGCACTTACAGGCACCACAGTTTATGCCCAGTTTTCTAATTCTCCCTGCTTTCCAACCCTCCAAGAAAACCTAAGTCACTTCAGTGACTTTCGAGTCTTTCATTCCCCACCTCTGGTAAGGGACAGGGCTCTTCTTACTCTCAGGAAATGTCCCTGATTCCTCCTTTCAGTTCCCACCACCACCATCCACAGGTAGGCCTTCCTCACCTTGGGGAGACTGCTACAGGCACTTCCTAACTGGTCTCTCCTTTCCATCAGCATTCCTCCAGCTGCCGCTTCATAGTATGAGGTGAGTCGAACGTGAGCTCAGTTTTTGGGGGAGAGGTGGATATGTGTTCCAGGAAAACTCTCCGTGGTTTTCCTCTGCTCTTACATCACCACCACAACAATCATCATCACAGAAGAATTCTGGGACCAGATGTGAGGGGGTTCCTCCCTACCACCAAGCAGCGGACACCAGCTGGGTATCCTCCTATTCAATTCCAACACTGTCTACCTGAGGAAGACACACCGGCACCAGTCATATGTCTTGGACTCCAGAACTTCTGACCAACCACTTTCAAGTTGGGGTTGCCATGATCCCATCTTTGGGTTTGCATAACTTGCTGGAGCAGCTCACAGAACTCATGGAAACATGTTTCCTGGTTTATTATAAAGGATGTTGCAAAGGCTACAGAGGAAGAGATGTGTAGGGCAAAGTATGGGAGGAGGGGCACAAAGCTTCCATACCCTCCAGAACCTCCACGTGGTCAGCTATCCAGAAGCTCTCCAAACCCAGTTCTCTTGGCCTTTATGGGAATTTTATGTTATCAGCATTCCTTCCTCCAAGGGATAGGGCAGGAGCTCTCAGGAGAGTTTTGAGACCCACAATCAGCAAGATTAGAGTCCTGCCTTGGGGCAGGTGAAGGGAGAGCAGGAGAGGCCAGAGAGATTCTGTTTCCTGAGGCCTGCCCCTGAGGCCTAACACAACTGGCATTATAACAAAAGACTTAACAAGGCTATGGGAGTCAGGGACCGTGCTTGAAAACGTGTGTATGTATGTGTGTGTATACCTCGTAACACCACAATACGCAAGTGACTTACAGCAGTCAGAAATTAGGGGCTGAAAATCAGAATTGCAGTCATTTGCAAAGAATAAGAGAAGAAATCTATGAGTAGATGCAATCGGAGAAGGAAAGAGTATGATACTACAGAAAGCAAAGGATCAAACTTGGGAATTATCATATTGGGTTAGAACTGTGTACAGGGAGGAGTCAAAGAGTGTGTATGCATCTAAATATACACATAAATGCATAGATACATAGAATTTTTAAGTTTCCGATGCAGTTCTCTACAAATCAGGAGACCTGAGTTCAAAACTTTGCTGACACACCATGTAACTTTGGACAAGTTACTCAACGTTGGGAGACCAATTTAATATACCCACGTGGGTTAGACAGGTAACTGAGTAAAGCTGGCAACCTGAAGAGAAAAGCAAACACTGAGAAGGCCACTAGCTCTGGCCTGCTGTTTCCAGGACAGCAAACAGCAAAGAGGTGGCACAGTATAGCAGTTATGACCATGAACTCTTTTGTGTGGATGTTAAGTTTTCATTTCCCTAGGGTAAATATCTAGGAGAGGGATTGCTGGGTTGTATAGTAAACATATGTTTATTTACAAGAAATGGCCAAACTGTTGTCTAGAGTGTCTGTACAATTTTGTACACCCACCAGCAATGTATGAATGTTCTAGTTATTCCATATCCTCACCAGCACTTGGTATTGTCATTTTTTGTTTTTAATTTTAGCCATTCTAACTGGTGTGGTTTTGATTTACATTTCCCCAACAGCTAATGATGATCTTTTCACATGCCTATTTGCCACCCATCTTTCTCTGAAGAATTGCTTCTTTTCCCCATTGTTTTGTTTTCTTATTGTTGTAGTGAAAATCTTTATATATTCTGAACACAAATCCTTTGTTGGTATGTTTTGCAAGTACAGTATTTTTCCCCAGTATGTAGCTTGTCTTTCCCTTCTATTAAGTGTCTTTTGCAGAGCAAAATTTTTAAATTTATTTTTAAGATTTTTTTTTTTTTTTTTTTTTGAGATGGAGTTTCTCTCTGTCACCCAGGCTGGAGTGCAGTGGTGATCTCGGCTCACTGCAACCTCTGCCTCCCAGAGTCAAGTGATTCTCTTACCTCAGCCTCCCAAGTAGCTGGGATTACAGGCGCACGCCACCAAGCCCGACTAATTTTTGTATTTTTAGTAGAGAGGGGGTTTCACCTTGAAGGCCAGGCTGGTCTCGAACTCCTGACCTCGTGATCTGCCCGTCTCGGCCTCCCAAAGTGCTGGGATAATAGACATGATTCATTCTTATGGATTGTGCTTTTCATATGTCTAAGAACTATGGCCTAACCCAAGATCATGAAAATTTTCTCCTGCTTTCTATTAGTTTTATAGGTTTACATTGCACGTTTAGCTGTATGATGCATTGAGTTAATTTTTGTATAAGGTTTGAGGTATATAGGTTGAGGTTAATTTCTTTGTATATGGGTATCTAGTTGTTCCAACAGTGTATGTTGAAAAGACTATCCTTTCTCTATTGAATTGCCTTTGAAACTTTGCTCAAAACAACTGCCCATTATTTGTGGGGGTCTATTTTTTTCATTTTATTTATTTATTTTAATTGTTTTATTTCCATAGGTTATTGGGGAACAGGTAGTGTTTGGTGACCTGAGTAAGTTCTTTAGTGGTGATTTATGAAATTTTGGTACACCCATCACCCGAGCAGTATATACTGCACCCAATTTGTAGTATTTTATCCTTCACCCCCTACCCACTCTTTCCCCGAGTCCCCACAGTCCATTGTCTCATTCTTATGCCTTTGCATCCTCGTAGCTTAGCTCCTACTTATGAGTGAGAACATACGATGTTTGGTTTTCCATTCCTGAGTTACTTCACTTAGAATAATAGTCTCCAATATTATCCAGGTCGCTGCGAATGCCATTCATTCATTCCTTTTTATGGCTGAATAGTATTCCATCATATATATATTATTTATTATATATTATATATAATATATATGATATATATATCATATATATAATATATATGATATATATATCATATATATAATATATATGATATATATGATATATATAATATATATGATATATATGATATATATGATATATATGATATATATGATATATATATGATATATATGATATATATATGATATATATGATATATATATGATATATATGATTGATATATATATGATATATATGATATATATGATATATATGATATATATGATATATATGATATATATGATATATATGATATATATAATATATCATATATATGATATATATCATATATATCATATATATGATCTATAATATATATCATATATATGATATATATCATATGTATCATATATATGATATATATAATATATATGATCATATATATAATATATATAATATATATGATCATATATATAATATATATTATTAATCATATATATTATATATATAATATATATATGATTATATATATATTATATATATCACAGTTTCTTTATCCACTCATTGATTGATGGGCATTTGGGTTGGTTCCACATTTTTGCAATTGCAAATTGTGCTGCTGTAAACATGTGTGTGCAAGTTATCTTTTTCTTATAATGACTTTTTTTTTTTTTGAGATGGAATCTTGCACTGTCACCCAGACTGGAGTGCAATGGCACAATCTCACCTCACTGCAATCTCCGCCTCCTGGGGTCAAGCCATTCTCCTGCCTCAGCCTCCCGAGTAGCTGGGATTACAGGTGCCCACCACCATGCCCAACTAATTTTTGCATTTTTAGCAGAGATGGGGTTTCACCATGTTGGCCAGGCTGGTCTTGAACTCCTGACCTCAGGTGATCCACCTGCCTCGGCCTCCCAAAGTGCTGAGATTACAGGTGTGAGTCACCATGACCAACCAATGACTTCTTTTCCTCTGGGTAGATACCCAGCAGTGGGACTGCTGGATCAAATGGTAGTTCTACTTTTAGTTCTTAAAGGAATCTCCACACTGTTTTCCACAGTGGTTGTACTAGTTTACATTCCCACCAGCTGCATAGATGCGTTCCCTGTTTACAGCATCCATGCCAATATCTTTTTTTTTTTTAATTTGTTGATTATGGCCATTCTTGCAGGGGTACGATGGTATCACATTGTGGTTTTGATTTGCATTTCCCTAATCATTAGTGATGTTGAGCATTTTTTCATATGTTTGTTGGCCATTTGTATTATCTTCTTTTGAGAATTGTTTATTCATGTCCTTAGCACACTTTTTTTTTGTGGTAGAACAAAATTTTATTGTTTATATGCCCTGAATTTTTTTTAATTATACTTTGAGTTCTAGGGTACATGTGCACAACGTGCAAGTTTGTTACATATGTATACATGTGCCATGTTGGTGTGCTGCACCCATTAACTTGTCAATTACATTAGGTATATCTCCTAATGCTATCCCTCCCGCCTCCCCCCACCCCACAACAGGCCCTGGTGTGTGATGTTCCCCAGCCTGTGTCCAAGTGTTTTAATTGTTCAGTTCCCACCTGTGAGTGAGAACATGCGGTGTTTGCTCAGAATGATGGTTTCCAGCTTCATCCATGTCCCTACAATGGACATGAGCTCATCCTTTTTTATGGCTGCATATATTCCATGGGCACACTTTTTGATGGGATTTTTTTCTTGCTAATTTGAGTTTGTTGTAGATTCTGGATATTAGTCCTTTTTCAGATGTATAGATTGTGAAGATTTTCTCCCACTCTGTGGGTTGTCTGTTTGCTGATTGTTCCTTTTGCCGTGAAAAAAGCTCTTTAGTTTAATTGTCCCAAATATTTATCTTTGTTTTTATTGCATTTGCTTTTGGGTTCTTGGTCATGAAATCCTTGCCTAAGCCAGTGTCTAGAAGGGTTTTTCTGGTGTTATCTTCTAGAATTTTTATAGTTTCAGGTCTTAGATTTAAGTCCTTGATCCTTAAAAGTCCTTGATAAAAAATATTTTTGTTAAGCACTATGTAACACACTGCATGCCACATAATACACTGCATAACATTCTAGCAGGGGTAAGTGACCATAGCTGAATTCTTTTCTTATCAATCAGGAAAATGAAAATCCTTCCTTAATCAATTTCTCCAAAGTCTCTGACACATAACAGCAACTCCAAAAATGCACCTCTCTTTCCATCAAACTCCACTGATATGAAAAATGGGCAACCTGTTTTTCCTTGCCCTGTTACTGAACTTGTGGGTGTACCCAGTGGCCACTCTAGGGATCTCTATAATCAACAAGACACAGTAACAAGTGTTGGCAAGCAAGTGGAGAAATCAGAACACTCACACATTGCCAGTGGGGATGTAAAGTGGAAAATAGTTTGGAAGTTCCTCGAAAAGTTAAACATGGAATTAACATACAACTCAGTAATTCCACTCACTCCTAGGTAAATATCCAAAAGAACTGAAAACGTATGTTAACACAAAAACCTGTACACAAATGTTCACAGGGCATTATTCATAATAGCCAAAAAGTGGAAGCAACCCAAATGTCCACCATCTGATGAATAAATGAGTTATATCTATACAATAAAATACTATTCAGCCACAAAAATGAAATTCTGATACATGCTACAATGCAAATGAAGCTTTAAAATATTATGTTTTGAGGTTGGGCATGGTGGCTCATGCCTGTAATCCCAGCACTTTGGGAGGCTGAGGCAGGTAGATCACTTGAGGTCACAAGTTCGAGACCAGTGTGGCCAACATGGCAAAACCCTGTCTCTGCTAAAAATACAAAAATTAGCCAGGTGTGGTGGCGCACACCTGTAGTACCAGCTACTCGTGAAGCTGAGGCAGGAGCATTGCTTGAACAGGGAAGGTGGAGGTTGCAGTGAGCCAAGATCTTACCACTCCACTCCAGCCTGGGCACCACAGTGAGACTCCATCCCCTCCCCCTACCCCAAAAAAAGTATATGTATATATATGTTTTGAAGTTAGATGTGATTTAAAAATTAGAAAAACAAAATATGTATATTAAGTGAAAAAAGCTGGCAAAAACCACATATTGTATGATTCCTTTTATAATGAAATGTCCAGAATCCACAGAGACAGAAAGTAGAATGGTGCTTGGTAAGGGCTGGAGGGAAGAGGGAAAGGAGAGTGACTACTAACAGGTATGGATTTGTGCTGTTTTTCTGAGGTGATGAAATGTTCTAGAACTAGAATTGCACAACTCTGTGGATATTCCAATAACTACTGAAAGGGGGGAATTTAAGGCATGTCAATTATACTTCAATAAATATGTTAAGTTCAAGATGTTAGTGATCAAACTGAGATATTACATTCATTACTCATTCAACCTATAGAGTTGGGGTTCCCCCACATCAAACTATGAATTTTAACTAGGACTGCCAATTTATGGCTGGTTAGTCTAACGTAAGAGTATCATGCTAAGGAGTTAAAGGTCCTGTGTGAAACATACCAGTGACAAAAATGGTTGAGTATGTCAATACAAATTTATCATACTGACCAAGTTTTATTAATGGTGGGCAAATGGCATCAATCCTATATAGGAGAAATAATTGTATACCTTCACAGACAAAAATAATTTCCAAGGAGTGTGGAGATAAGAGGAATACTTTCCCTTTTCACTCAATCTCTTTGAGCCTTGGTTTCCTTATCTTGAAAATACAAAAAATAACAACCTCCTAAAGTTGCAACCTTTGCAATCACAAGAGCCCATGAGAGGTGGCCACCCCAGAGTGATTCCCAGCTCTGTGGTCAGTGGGCCAGTGAAGGGAGGATGATCTACACAAGTGCCTAGAACAGTCAATGAAATGTATTTTCATTTAATAGTCATAAATAATCCTGTAACTGTGTAGTTCATGGTAGTAGGTAACTTACTACATGCCTTCAATTCTCTAATTTTGTGACCTTAAGAGATTTACAAATAGGGAAAAGAAAGAGAGAGACAGTGTCTTTAAGAACAAAGTTTTGGGCAAACTATTAATTTATTTACAATTGTAATTTATAAACAGTAACACAAACATCTTTACATTAATATTATGAAAAATGTCCCATGGCTGAAATGGGTGAAAAATGAGACTTCAGTACATTTCTAAAGGGGTGCCAAGAAAAGGGAAAAAATGCAATTACAACAGTTTTAGGGGAGAGTTATATCAAGTAATGCACCCAGGTGCAATTTCATGCAGATGTCTTCAACCACTCAAACTGTTTTTATTAGATATTAGAATAAAATTTCCCAAATTATGTTACCTTTTATTCACTTGATTTCCATAAGTAAATCAAAATGACTGGCTGTTAACAGGGTACATCTAAATATTTCTCCCATCAACCCCTTAGAGATAATCCATTACATTTTAGGACATGTCAGATTGTGGGTATTGCAACTTCCCAAATGGATTTTACAAAATATTATTCCATGGCCCTAAATGTGTTCCTGGACTTCTCTTACCAAATGTGTCTAATATGGACCATTATAAATTAAATGAAGAACGCTGCAAAATACAGCAGAGCAATTTTCAGTACATTAAGACAATGTGTCCAAAACTAAGTTCAAACCACTGGAACTTCAATGAGAGGACAAAACCAAAAGAAGAGAAAGAAATTCAGAAAATGATGACAAAAACAATTGTACTTTATAAGCTCTCTGATTATTTGGCATTTATATAAGTGGATATTACTGTGGTCACAGACCATAATCCTCAATGAGGATAAATCAATGTGGCTTAAACACTTGTTTTAAAATATGAATAAAATAATCCACTTGTAATAAAAACCAATGACATTTTTACAGACACAATTCTGTCCCCAAAATGTTAATTTTAATCTTAACAGCCTACCTACTTATTTTAATGCCTTTAACTGCTCTTTAGAAATCATTAGGATGAAGTTTCTTATCTTTGAAGCATTTAGTGTCCAAATAATTAGCTAATGGAGCAAAGGTGATTTAGAAACTGATGTTTCAACATTTTACTAGCTGTACTGTATTTTCAGTTGGCAGGAATCTTCAACCATTCCATTAAAAAGATTTCACTCTTTTTAAGAAGAATAGAAACAGTGAGTGAATTATTAATCTATGTTTTTAGTTTCTGATATTGCTCAGTGGGTAAAACAATGTAGCAATTAAGGAAGTCTCTTCAACTAATTCTATCTCTAATTTTCAGTGAAGACACTGCAGATATGTATGTGTACAGTTGTTTTTGAACCCGAAAGTGATGCATGTTCCCTTAAAACAGCTCTTCAAAACAGAACTGCATTCTGTACCCTTACTTAATCCATAAGGGCACAGGGTCAGTTACTTCAAAGTAATTTAATAACTGACCTTTATAATACATCATTTTATAAAACCAAAATGCAAAAGAAAATTTTTTTAAAAGTTTACTGTCCACAGATTGATTATAATAATTTACACTTTCTTAGACCTGCTATTTAAGCAGCCCCATGAGCAAATGAAAGGTCTCCAGTTAGTATTCAGTCAGGAAGTATATGTCCATGTTTCTCTTGGTTGTCTTAATTTCTTTTTATGTAATTTTCTTTTATATTAACTTTCCAAAGCATCCAAAACTTTCATGATCTGCTGTTTTATGGCTTTAGTTGCATCCCCTGCATTTGGAATCAAATACCTAAGGGGGGGAAAAAATATATATATATATATACACATATGTATATGTATATAAAAATACAGTGCTTTCCCTTCAAGACTCAGCTGATAGGTCACCTCCAATGGGAAGCTTTCCCTAACCCACAAAGCCAGCAGAGATGCCTCCTATGTACTCCCATAGCTTATTTGAACATAATCCAAAGCTTATTTCAAAAGAAAATCTAAATGCAAAGTCAATGTGATTTTTCATATAGTGTAAAGCTAAAATTCTTTTAACCATTATTAAATATAGGTAATAGCTAGATAAAACACAAGATAAAAAATATAATATTCCACTCCCCAATACAGATGTACCTTCAATTAGCTACAAAAATCACATACGAATTGTTGGTATCCAATTCCAAAGACAATGACAATTCCAACACTTAATAGTTTGACTTTAAGCAAGTAATTTAAGTTCACTAAAACAGATTCCTATATAAAAAATAGCTATAGTTATCCAAACTTTACAGAGGGTTATGTACATAATAAAATGGCGTTATGAGGTCTGAAATATTTAAGAAAGACAAGACTTATGATAACTATTGCAAAATATCAACACCATAGATTAAATGTCAATTTTCTTTTCTTGGAGAATAAAAATAGTGGTTTTTTTTAAAAAAGCATTTTCGGTAAAACCTAACAATTCCACTGTATAAATCATCTATAAGTGTTATATGCGAGGCAGAATAGAGAACCATAAGTATCAATGAAGAAAGGGAGAGAGAGAATCTAGTTACTTTATCTTCCACTATTAAGACTATCTTCCAAAACTCTGAATTAAAAAAAAAAAAAGATGTTGATCTATATATAATAAACTTCAATTTATTTAGCAAAATTTATGGGAAAGCCTTTAAAACATAATTCCCAACTTTTACTATACATGAGAGAGTCGTAATTCAAATCTCCTTTGGTTAGTATTAATTTATAAGTAGACATTAAAATGTGTATACTCTCACCCATTGAATCTACTTGCAGGAATTTATCCTGAGAAGACTAATTGGACAACTATGTAAACATACATGTTTTTAAAGGCCCACTAGAAGATTAATAGTGAAACACATGAAAACAATGTAAATGCCGATCAACATGAGGCTTGTTAAATCAATCTCCTGAGAAATCCTTATAACAGAATATCTACCATTAAAAAGCTAAGAATTTATATTTATTGGGCCGGGCACGGTGGCTCACTCCTGTAATCTCAGCACTTTGGGAGGCCAAGGTGGGTGGATCACGAGGTCAGGAGATGGAGACCATCCTGGCTAACACGGTGAAACCCCATCTCTACTAAAAATACAAAAATTAGCTGGGCATGGTGGCGGGCGCCTGTAGTCCCAGCTACTCGGTAGGCTGAGGCAGGGAGAATGGTGTGAACCCGGGAGGCGGAACTTGCAGTGAGCCGTGATCGCAACACCGCACTCCAGCCTGAGTGACAGAGAGAGACTCCGTCTCAAAAAAAAAAAAAATTAAATAATTAATTAAAGAAAAGAATTTATATTTATTAAAATGTAAGTATATTCACACTATACTATTTTCTTAAAAAATCAGAACACAAAAACAAGCCTATATCACATTTATCTAGTTTTTAATAGAGATATAACATATGCATTAAAAAAAATCTGAGAAGATACTCATCAATGTGTTAACAGAGAATTAGAATGACATATTCTTTATATTATTAATTGAAAATATCACTATGTAAATATTTATTCTTACATAAAGCAATAAAGTGATTTTTTTTTTCAAATCAGGTATTATTTTCTTTTAACAAAGTACATAAAACAGTATAGATTCATGATGTTTGCTACCTAATTGTCAGTACAAGATGAAAGAAGCTGAATAATTTCCTCTTCCAACTGAAGTTGATTATTTAAAAGTGCTGCGATATAACCTTAAGCTTACTATTTATCCAAGCACTCCTGTAAATAATAAGTGTAATCCTAAATCCCAGGGGGGGAACAACTTGAACTGATGCAAGGTGTAATAAACCACAAATCAGGAGTCAGGAAGGCTATATTTGGTTCTGTCACAAACTAAGTGTCAGGATCTGGGAAGTCATTCCACCCCTCTGGGCTTCATATTTTTATCTATAGATTAAAAAATGGTTTAGTATCAATATCAGTGTGGTCCACAGCTCTTGGGCCAGTCTGTGAACTGTTAGTGACCCACAATGAGACAAAGGGGGGCTTGTACCAGGCTGTAAATTACCTATATCACCCAGCACACTGCTTAGTTCACTGACAGTTTGTCAAAACAAGAATTTTTCGATGAAGGAAAATAAAAATATCAACATATTCTAAAACAAGTTTCTTATTTCATTGCAAGCCAGCAATTAGTGCAGCACTGGTACAGATTAACAATAAGGATCCTTGGGTCAGAAACTTTATGAAATTAGCTATGGCACTTACTCAAATCATGTGCTAATGGCTAAACCACATATGACTAAGGACTCCGGAGAAAGAGATAAGAAACACTAAAAGTGGTTCAGCTATCCTATTCCACCATCCATTCCCCAAAATAAAGAAACAAACTCTTTATAGTGAACTACAGTAATTCAGATAATATCTGAATTCAGATAATACCATCCTAAGGAAAATCTTACCTTTCGATTGCCAAGATTTCTATTCCTGAAGTACTGCTATTTCCATACTTGAAGGTAATGAGTTCAGGATGTTTTTTTTTGGATGTAATTTTAACTACAGAATTCAGCGCTTGTCGAGACTGTATATAAGCCAATCCTTTCCGTGAAACAATCTCCCTTAAACAGTACATATGTGTTGCGGTAACCAACAGATGACTTGAGACAAAACGAGCATTAAAAGAAAAAGAATTTTTAAGTAAATTTAATTCAAAACAGGTGTTGTTTCAACCATCTCAATTATTAGAAATGTTCAACTCTAAATAAAATTATTTGAGTTAAAAGATATAAACAGGTTAATCTATAAACAAGTAAGCTACACATTAACACCTTTTAATTGTATGCAAAATTAATATTTTATTAAGATAATCCTGCAATGATTTAAAATATAATAAATATAATAAAAAGTTCCATACAACATAGAAATCACTACAATAATATATTTTTTATTGAAATGGAGTATATTACGTTTCAGATTTTTTAATGCTATTACCTATATTCATAAACTATTCTCATTCAATGCACCATATCCTATATCTAATATCCAAGATCACTAGGCAATTGTTGGGTTTCCCTACATATTTTGTAAACATTCTGTAACTGGATCCTGAAGGCAAAATGAGCATAGTATTATTAACATTCACCCAACCCCTGTATCTCAGCTTCTTTTTAATATAATACTCTCACATTTTTTATGTACAGTAATACAATATGACAGTTATCAGACAAGTGCAGAATGTGGAACATTCTGTAGGATGATTGACCTGGACTCAAAGGATTCATTCATCATGAAGAGAAAAGGGAAGCGAGGGGGTGGGGGGATGAGTTCTGCTGTACACAGGGTGAGACTAAAGACACATAACAGACAATGCAATGTGTAAACCATGAACTGATCATGGATCAGAAAGAAAAAACACACTACAAAAGATACTTTGGGGACACTGAAAATTTGGGGTATGATCTGTATGTTAAATGATGTTAATTTACAAAAATTTTTAGGTGGGGTAATGGCATTGAAGTTGTGCAGGAGAATGCTCATATACTTGGGAGGTTTATGCTGAAGCATTTAGGGATGAAGTGTCACATTTGTAGACTTCTTTTGAAAGGTTTGACAAAAATGTACATATACATGCATAGGTATATATATATATATACATACGAAATGGGGTGGTATTAAAAGGTGGTAACAGTTGATAAATCTAAGAATCATGGCCGGCCACGGTGGCTCACACCTGTAATCCCAGCACTTTGGGAGGCCGAGGTGGGCGGATCACCTGAGGTCTGGAGTTCGAGACCAGCCTGACCAACACAGAGAAACCCCGTCTCTACTAAAAATACAAAATTAGCCGGGTGTGGTGGCGCATGCCTGTAATCCCAGCTACTCTGGAGGCTGAGGCAGGAGAATCACTTGAACCTGGGAGGCAGAGGTTGCTGTGAGCCAAGATCGTGCCACTGCACTCCAGCCTGGGCAACAAGAGCAAAACTCCATCTCAAAAATAAAAAAAAAGAATCATAAGGGTGTTCAATGTACTATTCCTTCAACATTTTTGTATAAAATTTTTCAAAATAAAAATTACATAATACTGTAAATTCAAGACCTGTAATACAAGTAGACAGAAGGAAATTATATCTTATTGTACTAGGATAAATAAAGGTTCTTCTGTAGTTCAGTTTTGTATTATTAACTTCCCCAAATTCAATTTTACTTCTGATGAAGACATTTTTAAAAGTACCTGGGAAACATGTGTCCACTTTCTTTTACTTCTTTACAAGGAAAATGATGTTTGACATCTGGCTTGTTTATCCAAGTCTGAATGTTTACAACCTCTTTTCTATCATCATCTGACATTGAAGAACTGTCAATTTCATCTATAAAAAATATAAAGTATTAAATATGGATATTACCAACTTTTAAAATGATACATTCCCTAACAGTCTAAAAAAATTTCAGTAGTATTTTGAAGGTATGGATTGAAAAACAAACAGGCCGGGCACAGTGACTCACACCTGCAATCACAGCACTTTGGGAGGCTGAGGCAGGCAGATCACCTGAGGGCAGGAGTTGGAGACCAGCCTGGGCAACATGGTGAAACCCCATCTCTACTAAAAAATACAAAAAATTAGCTGGGCGTGGTGGCGCACACCTGTAATCTCAAATACTCGGGAGGCTGAGGCATGAGAATCGCTTGAACCCAGGAGGTGGAGGTTGCAGTGAGCTGAGATTGCGCCACTGCACTCCAGCCTGGGCAACAGAGTGAGACTCTGTCTCAAAAAAAAAAAAAAAGAATAACGCAATCAATTCTAATCCTGCTACTCTATTTCCTTATGCCACTGATAATATAGAAATATTATTATCAAACATCACTTTCATATGGTAACAAAGTCAGGTTTAAATATTAAGAATACACTTTTAAAGATTAAACCATTTGGGGTATTTCAATTGTTTTGATATGCATAACTTAACTATGATCTGACTAGTCTGTAAAGAGATGGCTGAATTGTTAAACAATAGGCACCTATCTTGAGAGTAAAGATGGCAGATTTTGTTTTATCTTGCTGCTTTTTTGATTTTAAGGAAAATAATAAAATCAATCCTGAGATAAATAAGTAAAAATTTAGGGTTATTTTCCCTAAGAGAAATATAAAATAATTATATTTTCTAATTTAAGAAAGGGATAATACAGTCTCAAAGGTAAATAATTACAGCTTCTGTCCTTTGCTTTCTAACAAATACTGCAAAATATAGAGACATAATGAAAAAGGAAATCGCAGGTTATCTACACCAGCTTAAACAAAAGTGAACCTCTCATGTATCTCCTCCTACTCACATTCTCCTCCCTTCCCCACCAAGAAATACTAATAATCTGAATTTGGTGTTATCAGTTCCATACATGTCTTTGCTTTAACATATATGCATATCCCTAAATAATATACAGTAGTATTCTACACTTAAATGTATATAAATGTATATAAATATACACTTAAATGTATATAAATATACACTTAAATGTATATAAATGTATATAAAAAGTAGACTACTCAACTGCATTCTTCCACAACTGTTACCCTACTCCCAACATCTGAAATTCATACATACTGATACACATAGTTTCAGTTTTCTCACTTTCATTATGGTCCAATTTTCCATATTGTAAATGTGTGTGTGTAGATATATGATAAATGTAAATATGCCACAATTTATTCATCCATTTGCCTCTCCCCTTTGTTAATGGAAGAAGTTGAGATATTCAGAGAGAGAGTTAACAGAAAGAGATGGCAACAGAGAGGGGAAAAAAGAAGAAAAGGAAACAAGCAGAAATATCACATTTACCTCTCTGCAAGTTTTCTGAAAAGTGGTTTCATGTATCTATTAAAATGTCAAATGTGATTCCCTATAACCTAGCAATCTTACTTAGCAGTAAGATTTAAAATTTAAAATTCTTAGCAGAATTTACCCTCTATGAATATACTGTCATCAAAAGCTAATCTACATATATATCTTTATATAAAGATCCACTGTCATTTGAAACAAACAAAAAACCTGGAAAACCACCAGTGTCAACTAGAAGACTGACTAAATAAAGTATGGTATGTTTATATGATAGAAGGAGAATGAGGAGATACATGAGCTGAAATGAAAAATATGCAACATGTATTTATTACTAACTGGAAAAAGCAAGGTGAGATTTGGGAGTCTTTTTTTCTCATTCTGTACATTTATATATTTTTTCCCTAACTCAATACACATATTAACCAATATTAGTTATGACTGCTTACCTAACTCAATACACATACTAACCAATATTAGTTATGATTGCTTAATTAGGATAAGCTGGGCAGTAGAATTATAAACCAAAGACTAAATTTTTTTTTTTTTTTTTGAGACAGAGTCTTGCTGTGTCACCTAGGCTGGAATGCAGTAGCATGATCTTGGCTCACTGCACCTCTGCCTCCTGGGTTCCAGCGATTCTCTTGCCTCAGCTTCCCAATTAGCTGGGATTATGGGCATGCACTCCCATGCCCAGCTAAGTTTTGTACTTTCAGTAGAGACACAGTTTCATCATGTTGGTCTTGAACTCCTGACCTCAAGTGATCTGCCCGCCTCAGCCTCCCAAAGTGCTGGGATTACAGCGTGAGCCACCGCGCCCAGCCTAAATTATTTTTTTTAAAACGTAACCACAGAGAAGACAAACTTCCCTGACACAATATCACCATCTTGTGGCCCTTTAGGACATTGCCTCCAGTTTCAAAAGACTTCAGATGTCTCAATTTTGTAATTTTCAGTGCTTTAGTCCCACAACTCTCAATCTCCTAGGTGGCTGATCAAAGGAATTTCAATCCGATCAAAGGAATTTCAATCCCATCACTTGTATTTAAATACTATTTTCACACTGATAGCCTCCAAATTATCATCAGTTTAGACCTCTCTCCTTAGCTGAAGACACCTATGATCAACTGCCTCTACTCAACATTTCTGCTTGGATTCCTTTTTTTTTTTTAATTTTATTATTATTATACTTTAAGTTTTAGGGTACATGCGCACAACATGCAGTTTGTTACATATGTATACATGTGCCATGTTGGTGCTTGGATTTCTAATAGGTACAACAATTCAAGGTGTCTAAAACCAAACTCTTAATAGAAAGCCACAGATTCTCCAATTATTTCTACAGAATCTCATTTTTTTAAAAAAGCAGTTGATTGGCTATTCCCAGAATGACTGCTGTAATCACTCCTAATGACAGCAAAGCTGTCTGTAGCTAAGTGTATTACTACACCTGTGTCGTATTCTTCTTCATCCCCAATGCTGAAAACAGGCTTTACGCCACGGTAAGGCTTGCCCACTCTGTCACTGCTGCTCACATGCCTATATTCAAAGAATTTTAGGAGAGAAATAATCACTTAAGAAGTTATCAAAGATTTTTACCAAGCATCATTTGAATATTCACACAAAATGTAAATATTCCTTACCTGACCCCCCCAAAACCCCATGTACTACCCATAGTTTTAGGAGAGCTATGTTAAGGAAATTAAAAGAAGATAAAGAAATTATGTTAGCAAAAGTGGCATAAGGCCTTGGTAGGCTGAATGCTCTTAAATATGTAAAAACTAAATTTTAAACAATTTCAATATCCATATTAAAACCAATGCTTAGATCTGTTTGGCCTTGCGGAAGTTATTTAGCCTTTTGTGCTTCTGATTCCTCCTCTGTAAAATAGTGCTAACAATATCTACCTGTCAGGGTTATAGTGAGAACTAAATCAGTTAATTTTATTGTAAAACTATTAGGACAATGCCTGGTGCTACCTTCATGTCTGTTAGGTAAAATAAGTTACTGACACCAAATATTCAAATTCCAATATGATTGGTTAAGGCTTCTCATATAAGTGCAGGTGTCTTAAGGGTTATCTTCACATTTTTTTATTACTGTTACTTTTGTTTCAATAGAAATGAAGATTCTACTTTTGTTGTGTAAATATAAGCCATAAAAATGAATCTGCCTCGGCCGGGCATGGTGGCTCACTCCTGTAACCCCAGCACTTTGGGAGGCCGAGGTGGGTGGATCACCTGAGGTCGGGAGTTCAAGACCAGCCTGACCAACATGGAGAAACTCCGTCTCTACTAAAAATACAAAATTGGCTGGGCATGGTGGCGCATGCCTGTAATTCCAGCTACTCTGGTGGCTGAGGTGGGAGAACCACTTGAACCCGGGAGGCAGAGGTTGCAGTAAGCCAAGATAGCGCCATTGCACTCCATCCTGGACAACAAGAGTGAAACTCCATTTCAAAAAAAAAAAAAAAAAAAAAAATCTGCCTCTTTTTCAAAAGGCAGAGGCATAAATAACATGTAAACTCAAACTTGATTAGGTCTATAGGAAGTGTGACCTCTCTTTGTAATATAAAAATTAATACCCTATTAATTTTCAGGTAATCCCAAATAAACTAACAGGTAATATTAAAATGTGTCAAT
Source organism: Gorilla gorilla gorilla (assembly GCF_029281585.2). NCBI lineage: Eukaryota > Metazoa > Chordata > Mammalia > Primates > Hominidae > Gorilla > Gorilla gorilla. The sequence goes on along the minus strand of NC_086017.1, from coordinate 111,144,563 downwards.
AAAATACTACATGTTTCTGAGGGGAAAAGCATTGTTTTACTTGTAGGATAAGGTTCAGCTAAAATTACCTACTACAAAGGAAGACTCTAGCTTTTTTGGGTGTGTGCATGTAACATATGAAAACACTCAAAATCTTCTATTTTCAAGAGCTATTCCAATGTGAGAAAAAATCAAGTTACATGCCTTTAGTTATTATTATTATTATTATTAGTAGTAGTAGTAGTATTTTAGAGCCAGGGTCTCACTCCGTCACCCAGGCTAGAGTACAGTGGCGCAATCTTAGCTCACTGCAGCCTCGAATTCTTGGGCTGGAGCAATCCTTCTGCCTCAGCCTCCCATGTAGCTGGGACCACACAGTGTGGGACCACGGGGGTGTGCCACTACGCCTGCCTAATTTTTTTATTTTTTCAGAGACAGGATCTTGCTATGCTGCACAGACCGGTCTTGAACTCTTGGACCCGTGATCCTCCCACCTCAGCCTCCCAGTGCTGAGATTACAGGTGTGAACCACCACACTTAGCCTTTACTTAGGTTTAGAATTCAAATTTCCCAGAAGATAAAGATCAAATCTATACTTTAAATAATTTTAAATACACACCATCAATAAAAAACATTTTTGTGCCGGTTACAGTGGCTCATGCTTGTAATCCCAGCACTTTGGGAGGCTGAAAGATCCGAGGTGGGCAGATCACGAGGTCAGGAGATCGAGACTATCCTGGCTAACATGGTGAAATCCCGTCTCTACTAAAATTTAAAAATCAGCTGGGTGTGGTGGCACGCACCTGTAGTCCCAGCTACTTGGGAGGGTGAGACAGGAGAATCACTTGAACCCAGGAGGCAGAGGTTGCAGTGAGCCGAGATTGCGCCACTGCACTCCAGCTTGGGCAACAGAGCAAGACTCGGTCACAAAAAAAAAAAAAAAAAAAAAAAATGTAGCCTAATTTTGTTGATTTACTTCTTCCAAAATAACATTCCTCAATAAATATAATGAGAGTTTAGTGTATAACAAATATTCTTTGGAAATTACAAGTTAGGTTAATCAATACATAGGCTTAAAGTCTGATTAAATTACAAGTGACATAATCATTTGGTTTTATGTTAAAATATATCTAATACAAAATTGTCCTGTAAATTACCAAACTATGCTCATAAGAGAGAGAGATAGAAAATGATATAATTTGGATGCCTTTGAAACTCAGATTCAGCTTTCTTACAAAAGGCAAAGATAGAGGTAAGAGCTTTATCTAAAAATGCTTTGATGCCATCTAGATTGTAAAATTTTGTATAGATTAGATTATAAGTTTTCTCCTAATATTAAGCACAATTAAACTGCCATAACATAAAAAGTAACAAAGATAAATGTTTACAGCGAATAAGCATTTGCTGTAACCAGATAACCAAATAACCAGAAAGTATGAGTAAAGAGATAATCCTAAAAAACAAATTATTAATTGTTAATCAAGATTTATAATACAATGCAAATTTTTTATAAACATGAATGCTAAGGATTATTGAGACATTTCTTGAAAGACTGGCTAAAAATGAATAAAATTCAACAGCTGTACTATTTTTTAAAGCATAATATCTATACTTTTTTGCCATGGTAATAGTAGAAACATCTGTAGTATGGTTTGAGTAGGCTTTAATTTACTGAGCTTAGAAAGAAACCTAATTCATTCTAACTTCTCATTAGATTCTCTTTTCAAAACAAATATATCTACCTGTGGATCAGAGATGATTTAAGTTACAAAAATTAATAATTTGAGAACTTGGGAGTTAAAAAAATTAGACTAATTCAATGGTCCTATAACAGAAGAAAATGGAAAGGATGATTCACAAATAGATTATAATTTTAAAAGAAGCAATTTCCTTTAAAGTAGTGCTAGGTAAAATTATTAGCAGAAGTCCTGTAATTGGCGTTGTGTAGGAATAGTCACAATAAATCAAAACTCTTAGAAGATAAGTTATTAGAGGGTGAACTATTATTATTATTATTATTATTATTATTATTATTATTATTATTTGAGACGCAGTCTCGCTCTGTCGCCCAGGCTGGACTGCTGTGGCGCGATCTCGGCTCACTGCAAGCTCCGCCTCCTGGGTTCACGCCATTCTCCTGCCTCAGCCTCCCGAGTAGCTGGGACTACAGGCGCCCGCCACCACGCCCAGCTAATTTTTTTGTATTTTTTTTTTTTTTTTAGTAGAGACGGGGTTTCACTATGTTAGCCAGGATGGTCTCAATCTCCTGACCTCGTGATCCGCCCACCTCCAACTCCCAAAGTGCTGGGATTACAGGTGTGAGCCATTGCGCCCGGCTGAAAGTATAGTCTTAGAGAGTGAAGTATTATTCTTAAAAATGCTACTTCAAGTCACTGAGAATACTGAAGTGACCCGAGAAAAATTCCATTCCATTATTCCAAAGCTAAACTTACACTGAAAATATGACTAGAATTTTTTTTTTTTTCTGGCCCACTTAGGATTTAAAGAATTTCTTTTTAAATGTTTGTAGGTGTTGCTGTAATTGATATTCTAAATTAAATTGCTGAAAAATTCTGTGAGTATAGGAACTGTAAAGTCACACAGAGTTAAGTTAGTAAAGTTCTTTTGTTACCCTAATTGAAGATCCAGTAGATTTTTAAACCTTAAACTTATTGTCTTTAATGAGAAGCACCTCATTTTATTTGGGTTAGAGAAGTGACAGATTATACATTAAAGTAATCAACCACTTAGAAAAAAATGTAATTTTTTTTTCAACAAAAACCAAAGGCAGAACCCTAGAACTGTAGTTCCTTGGAAGAGATTTATATATGCTAACTCAACCTAAATACATACATCTTATTAAGAAAAATCTAAAAATATAAAATTACATAATGTACACGAATTAACAAAAATTTTGAACCATGAATAGTGCCTATTTTTAGGTGCTGTAATTTTCTCTGCTGCTAGGCGGGAGATAGAAGCAAATGAGCACCAAAGCAGATAACCTGCCAACTCGCAACCACATACTTTCTTTGTTTCACCTTCCCCTGTCTCAGAATAAAAACTGCAGGTTTTGAACAAACTTAATTTTCATCTGTGGAATGGGTGATACAAACAAGCATGCAGGCAAAGAAATTAAAATGATCAAGCAAAAAACAAAAAGTGTATCAATCAACATGACACACTCCTAAAAGCAGAATGAGAAAAGTTTAGCATTTGAAATAGCTGCATGAAATTTGAGCCAAGACAGCATGAGGCCTATAGATGGCATGAAGCATATTAAAGGAAAAGGATGGTTCAAGAAAAATGCTCTACTCATTGGCTTACCGCTCTGTACATGATCTGTCTGGCCAAGGAAGATTGAAAGACATTCTATAGCAAATCAAGGCAGAGGACAGAACAAAATGATTATAAAAAAAATGCAACAGCTTTAAAACAAAAAATATGGTACAGTTTAGTTTTTCTCACCCAGAGTGTACATTATAAAGAAGATGTTTCCATCATCCCAAGTACAAAGAAAAACAAAGAAAAGCCAATTTCAACTAATCAAGGCAGCAGTCTTTTTGACTTAGTTATCACCAGTACATTTTAAAACAAATAAATTTTAAAATAAAATTGTAAATGTTCATGCTACAAAATGTAGCAATAATAGTCCTCCAACTCAGAAGCACCAACAAAAGGTAAAAGGGTTAGCTTTTGAGAAGACATAACTTTACTGCATAAACAAGTCTTTCAGGCTTGATAAAACACCTTAGTAATTATCAGTTGACCATTTTAGATAAGGTACAATGTTTTGGATCAATGAAAGTAATCTATTACCTTCTCGGCTATTTACTAAATGCAGAAAAATGTGCTTTTGTATGCATATATACTATACTTAATAAAGGGACAGACAACAAATCCCTGACATTCAATTCTTAAAGTAAAATATGTCAATTTTCCCAGGATACTGCAAGACATGAAAGTGAAACCAAATACTATAACACATTTCCAATATAAGGCTTCCTTAAAACAAATTCTGTGTTGCAATTATAAGGTTAGCTTTGAACTCTAGGAACAAGAAAGATCAAACAGACTTATACGTGGAGAAAAAAATGTATCCTCAGTTACAATAAGAAACAATATATATAACAGATATTTTTAAACTTATTTCTAAATTGTTAACCATGTCCCTCATTTGTAATTTACAAGGAAATGGGGTTTTGTAAACGAAATTCTATGAAGGTCTGATCTTAAACATCAGAAGGTGGGTTTCTGCTATATTTAGCATGACCAGATTTTCTAGGTTTTAAAATCTTGGAGCAGAGGAAGAAGTTCCTACTATGAGATCACTGAATTCGGCAGATGATCCTCCATCCATTTGACATTTGGGAAGCAGCTACTATATGAAATGTGATACACACTGGGACATAAATTTCTTTTAGTGAATGGCATGATGTGACAGATACATTATTTGCATCTTTGAGTAGTAAGAGAGAATAATTATGGATATAAAATACATTCCTGCAATTCTAATGAAAACTATGAAATCATCTAATAGAAAATATACTTTATGATCCTTTTCTGGAACACATTAAATTCAACTAACATTAACTTACTCTAAGACATTGTTTCTTTAGTTTTAATTACTCATCATAAACTCATACTGTATAAACAACTCACCGATCCACAGGAGTTGATGTATTCTCTATAAAACTGATAACTTTTTCCCTGACATTAACGGATTTTGTCTTCAAAGCCACAGTCATTTTATTTACTAGTGATTTCATTCCTCTATCACTTGAGCCATTAGGAGATTCACCCTAAAAAAAGAACATAATGGATTAACTGCCTCTAAATGACTAAAAGACATACTACTGCTAATGGTTATCTACATGTTATAGACTGAATTGCAGTCCCACCAAAATCATATGTTGAAGTCCTAACTCCCAGTATATCTCAGAATGTGACTGTATTTGGAGACAGGGCCTCTACAGGCATAATTAAGGTTAAATGAGGTCTTCAGGTGGTCTCTAATCCAGTCTGACTGGTGTCTTATAAGAGAGAAAGACATGAGCACATGAAAACAGAGAAGCCATGTAAGGACACACAAGGCAAGGCATCTGCAAGCCAAGGAGAGAGGCCTCAGGATAAACTAAACCTGCCAATACTTTGATCTTGGACTTTTAGCCTCCAGAACAGTAAGAAAATAAATTTACATTGGTTAAGCCACCAGTTTGTAGTATGATATTTTGTTGCGGCAGCTGCAAACTAATTGATTAGGTGAAATCATTTAAGAATAGAAGGTAGATGCTAGGCGTGGTGGCTCATGCCTGTAATCCCAGCACTTTGGGAGGCCGAGGCAGGTGGATCACGAGGTCAGGAGTTCAAGACCAGACTGGCCAACATGGTGAAACCCCATCTCTACTAAAAATACAAAAATTAGCCGGGCGTGGTGATGGGTGCTTGTAATCCCAGCTACTCGGGAGGCTGTGGCAGAGAACTGCTTGAACCCGCGAGGTGGAGGTTGCAGTGTGCTGAGATTGTACCACTGCACTCCAGTCTGCGTGACAGAGCGAGACTCTGTCTCAAAAAAAAAAAAAAAAAAGGAAGGTAGAATAAAAAATTAGGATATACTTGCACATATATGTGCGTGGAGTCTGACATTATCTTTTTTATTATGTAAGAAACAGTTAAAACTACTGACCTTTCTTATCTCAGACTAGTCTACAAAAATAAGCAAAAGTATGATCAAACTACTATTTGCACATATGTGAGTGTGGAGTCTGAAATTACCTTATTTATTCAACAAGAAATAGTTAAAACTATTAACCTTTCTTATCTCAGACTAGTCTTCAAAAATAAGCAAAAGTATAATCAAACTACTATCCATGTAGCTACATTTTTAAATATCCCTTGTAAATGTTTGCTTTTTAAAGACATTGCCACTTAGGCCTTTATTTTCTGAAGAAAAGTTATCCTGATGTACCAAATGTAAGAGATGCGAGTATAATTCTTTTTTGTTTGTTTTTTGTTGTTGTTGTTTTGAGACAGAGTCTTGCTCTGTTGCCCAGGTTGGAGTGCAGTGGTGCAATCTTGGCTCACTGCAACCTCCGCCTCCTGGGTTCAAGCAATTCTCCCTGCCTCAGTCTCCTGAATAGCTGGGATTATAGGCACCTACCACCACACCTGGCTAATTTTTGAACTCCTGACCTCAGGTGATTCATCTGCCTCAGATTCCCATAATGCTGGGATTACAAGCATGAGCCACCGTGCATGGCTGTGAGTATTAATTCTTAAATTGTTTCATGGGATTGCTCACATATACCTTCCTAGAAGGCAACTTCGTGATGGGTGTCAAACATTTAAAAGTGATCCTATTTTCTGCCAATTAATTCCTCTTTAGAATTAATGAGAAGGAAGTGCCCAGAAATTTGGGTACTATTTGATGGAAAATTATACAGCCATTACAAACTCGTATTATTTTTAAATAGCATTTTAAAATGCTAGAAAATGCTCATATATTTAGTGAAAAAGCAGAAAATAAAATTCTAGGTATGCTATGATCACTACTTTTAAAATAAAGAAACACATTCACTAAAAAGGGTTTGATGAAAATACTTTAAAATATGAATGGCAAAATTATCTCTGGTACAGCTACAGGTGATTTTGTTTTCTTTATACTTTTCTTATTTACATATGATGCTAAAATGAACATCTGTTACTTTCAATTTTTTTTTTTTTTTTGAGATGGAGTCTCGTTCTGTCGCCCAGAGACTGGAGTGCAGTGGCGGGATGTGGGCTCATTGCAAGCTCCGCCTCCCGGGTTCACGCCATTCTCCTGCCTCAGCCTCCCGAGCAGCTGGGACTACAGGCGCCTGCCACCACGCCCGGCTATTTTTTTGTATTTTTAGTAGAGACGGGGTTTCACCGTGTTATCCAGGATGGTCTTGATCTCCTGACCTCGTGATCCGCCCGCCTCAGCCTCCCAAAGTACTGGGATTACAGGTGTGAGCCACCGCGCCCGGCCTACTTTCATTTTTAGAAGAAATGTCATTAACAACAAAAAAAATTATGTTTCTATTTCCATATCTAAATTCAGAGCCAAATTAAACTGTAAAAATTCTTTGGTACTCTGAAAAGAATGCTCTTTAAGATAATTTCTAAAATAGCCTCAATCAGTGTTTTTCAAATCTGAATATAAAAGCTTCAATAGAAAAACTATCCAGTGATGTGAATGGGAATATAAATTAGAATGTTTTTTGGAGAGCCATTTGATAATAATGCAGAAATCTAAGGACTTTGGTAACATTTTAATCAAGTTATTCCACTTCCAGGACAAAATAATCATGGCATATGCAAATTTATCACTACAAAAATTAAATAGTGTTTGTAACAGAAAAAAACTGGAAACAATGTAAATATTGAATAGAGACCTGAATAAATTATAATACACCCATAAAATGAAATATTATTTAGTTATTTAAAGTGAAAATAGCAAACATTTACTAAGTAAATGGTGATTTCACACAATGGCATCAAGTTAAAAATAAGAGTATCAAATTAAAAATAAGATTCTCAGACAAACCTTATCTGCTGATGTGAAAATAATCTGATTTTGATTTGCATGGCTGAAGATAAACCTCAACTAACACAGGTAGTGAGTTACAATTTCGTAATAACTACTATTAAATATCTGGTGACAGGTACTATACTTTCCGTTTACTTGCACTGTTAATTCTCAAGTTATCCTTAGAAAGAAGGTTATGTTGTTAACATTTATATTCCACAGGTGGAGAAACCACAGCTCCAAGATCTTGCTGGAGATCATGAAGAAAGTAAGTTGTAGATGAAATCTGAACCCAGGTATGTCAGACCTGTAAGCCCAAGCTACTAACTGTGACCTTGTACTGCAGTTTTCCTTCTATTTCTGTTTTAAAGAATAATCACTAGGTATGTGAGGACCATTATTTATGAAAATAATTTAATGACATCTAATTCAACTGACATGAAATATTGAAGTACTGGAAAAGCACAAAAGACCTATTACCCAAATATTTCCAAAGAACAGAAAAACAGATTTATCCACTGTAGCAAAACCGGGTAGTAATACACATCTCAATAACTAAAAATCAAATAAAATAGGATTGGCAACTTGTTCTTGTCTTCCTCTGCCTGGCCAATTCTCAAATGTGGATAGACTCAAGTCCAAATCATTTAAGTCTGTGATGGGGATGGGTACAGACATAGTGTGCACGAGATGATTATGAGCCCTAGTATTCTGGCAAAAACTAACTGGGAGATGCCTGGAATCAGCTTGCTTAAGAGTCCCAGCTATTTACAGGACCCAGATTTGTCCCCATTGATATTTAAGCTGGAGCATAAAACTGTCACTACATGATACCAAACTACAGCTGGACAGGGAGAAATTTGAATTCAGCAGCGAACTTCAAGAGCTCCCACCTAGTTTAACTGTGAAGGCTTGCTGTATCATTTCATTAATCTCACAATAAATAAAGGCTTGCTGTATCATCTCATTAATCTCACAATAATATGACTCTTCATTGCATGTGTTTGAAATGTTTTGACTCCATTCCTGTTATGGTGGGGGTTTAGTAGTTAATCACCTTTTCTGGGAACTTATCCAAATCCGGTAACATATTATCTACATATACTTACATCAACAGAGTTGATACTGCTCCTTGAGCCTGAGGTACTAGCAATCCAATGGCCATATCCATTTTCTGGTCCATCCACATTAATGTCTGCCAGGTGCTGCTGCAGTGCTTAAGATAAATTTTAAAAAAAAGAAAACAAAAACCTAAAATATCAACACTCTTTGGAAAAATTCATTACCAACGAAATACAATAAACATGTCACAGCTGAGAAAAAAGGACCGAAGGAAATAATCACAGGTATTTCTTTCCGCACGTCTGTAAAGGAGTAAAGGCCTCCAAGCTAGAGCAAACCTTCCTATTCTTCCTTCTAAAACCCTCTGTACACGGATAACTTTTCTTAACTGACGCCAATGTGATGATAACTATATAGGCTTTACGTTTTCTTCTTTGAAAGGAAATCTTTCAAGTATTAACAGATAATTTCTGCAACATTTTTATGACATAAAGGATAACAGAAAACCGATTGTGACTTTTGTTATACCATAAGGAGATATCAATCAATCTCTCCCATAATAAAGAAGCATTGTTAACCATTAACAGTTACGGAAAGAGAGATTATTCTTGGTAAAGAAATACTTCATGGTTTTAAAAAATTTTCTAAAATCTGGGTTATACTATAAAAGAACGCTTTTCAGACACTTTTGAGAATTACAAGCTTAATCATCAAGTTTTATATCGTTACCAGGATTCCTAATAAATAACACTGAGCCTAGGGCCAATACATGTTTAACACTACTTATTAAAATAACCCCTTTTGTACATCACTCTGGGTATGAACCTCAAAAGTCGTTAGTTATCAGGTCATGATATACAGAAGATAATCATAATCCTTGTTAATATCAACAAAGACCAGGAGGAAATACATCCTAATGTTCCCAAAATCCTAAGTTACAGCCTAACTCCCATGATTAAAGCCTAAGATTCCATTACCCTCAACATATACTGATTTGATTTTTGGAGCTTCAGTTGTACAACTGGTCAGCATGTGATTCTTATATATTGATTTGATTTGATCATTAATTTCCCCCAGCATTTACAGCTCAGTATTTTTGTAGTATCTCTTTTTCTAATGTAAGACAGGCTCTTTTAAAATCTTATTACTCTGCCTGCAAAGTAAAATTCTCAATACTTGCCTGCAGATATCCTGCCCATTATTTTACTCTCCTAGATTATTAAATATTAGTCTGCAGTTCTGAAAATATCAGTTTATTTTGTTCCACTTAGCTAACATTTTTTAAACAGAGAATACCTTCAAGTAGTTCAAAAATAAAATAACAAAACACCTAAAGAGTCCAAAGGGTATACTATAAAAAGTATTCCTTGAAGTCTTCCTTCCCTGTCCCATCATTTAATCCTTCTTCTCCATAGAGGCAATCATATGGGCAGTTTTTCATTCATCTTTACAAAAATATTTTTTGGAAACAAATCTATTAAAATAGTCTTACATCAAACAGTCACCAATTTCAATTGCCTATTACGTTTGTCTGTTATCTGTAAGTCCTCCTGGCCTTGCCTTTTCTGAAAATATTGAATGAATGAAGAGTCTACCCTTTAACTAATGTGACCACTCCAGATCAACTCTATTGATAATCAATACAATTTCTTCTGAAACATAGAGGAAAAAAACTAATAAATCGAAATCTTACCCATAAATCCTCCACTGGCAATACTCACATATTCTTTGTTTTTCTGTAATGGAAAAGAAAATTTAAATTCTTCCAAAACTGTGACTTAATTAAAACTTCAGCTAGTTCTAAAACACTGATAAATACAATACCAAGTTATATATTAAATTACCGGGCTTTCTCATTTCCTTGACATTTTGGACTTTGGCAGAGAAAGGTATATCTATTTACCTTATTATGCATTGTAAGTTCTGGTGTTTGGGTGGGAAGAAGGGAACAACTTCAAGGCTATTAACAAGTCTTGATTTTGCTTGTATTATTGTTTCAATAGTGCAATGGTCAAACCAAAATTAGTTAAACAGTATTTTAGGATGTAATCAGAGTGATTTTTAAAAGCTTTCAAAATATTTTGGGTCCTTTATTAAAAGATAATATAAAAAGAAACATTACAGCTAATTATGAAGAAATAAGGGAATGTTACCATTTTGCAAACTACTAAAAACATAATGGATCTAAGTAATATAAATAAAAAAAAAGAGAAACACAAAAAAGAAATCTAAATAGTATTTATCATCTAAAAGAGGCAGGCATCACCCCCTCAGAACCTCCTTCCCCTAAACAAAGAAGTCTGAACACATCTCTAAACTACTGGCTTACAGAAAATACCAGGGACAGAATATGATAGATGACACCATGTGAATGTAATCAGCAAAATCCAGAATGTGGGGAACTCTATAACACAAATTAACTGCTTTTCCCAACAAATACATGCAAGGAAAAAAATTTAAAAAGGAACCTATAAACTAAAAGAAACTTAAAAGACATCAACCAAATGTCAACATCTTGTTTTAGATCTTAGGAAAATCAGGGAAACTTGAACACTAGTTAAATTTTTTTAATAAAGTATGATAATGATGTGGTTATGTCTTTATAATGAGTTTATGGCATTCAGTTCTCCCTACTTTTCAATTTCCTTGAAACTTTCCATAATAAAAGTTGGGGAAAAAATTTATAAAACCACATAAAGAACTCGAATAATTAAAAAAAGTTCACAATATTCCAAACTCTTGCCCTATGACAGCCCTTACAATATACAGTATAGTTTATACTGAAGCGTTTTTATTTTATTTTGTTTTTGAGGATAGGGTCTCGCTCTGTCACCCAGGCTGGAGTACAGTGGCATGACTATGGCTCACTGCAGCCTCAATCTCCCAGCTCATGCGATTCTCCTGCCTCAGCCTCCCAAGTAGCTTGGACTACAGGTGAGCACATCCACACACAGTTAATATTTTTATTTTTTGTAGAGACAGGGTCTCATTATGTTGCCCAGGGTGGTCTTGAACTCCTGGGCTCAAGTGATCCTCCCATCTCAGTCTACCAAAGTATTGGGATTATAGGTGGGAGCCACTGTGCCTGGCCTGAAGCATTTTTAGAATAGACCAGTTAGATTTATGACCAGTTAGATTTATGAATGAAATGAGTTTGGTTCCTTATTTTTGTTATTCCGTATGCTTCTAAACTCTTTCCTTTAATAAAATTTAAAATTATCCTACAATTCCTCTCCCAAATATCCTGTTCCTTCTCTGATTTTGCTTTTCAAGGATTTCATCTTTAATTTTTTTCAAACCAGATTCCCAGTAAAATACAACATAAATAGAAATGAATCCAAATTGAGTGGCTTGTGTACCATGCCTACCATCTTGCTGATTCCATAGTTCAGGACCATACAAAGTAAGGACTTTAATACATAAACTGCCAAAGAATCCTAATAAGCAACTATTATAATAAAAAACAAGCCATCACTGAGTGACATTTTTAAAAAAGCAGAGAAACAGGTTGCATAAAATCACTAATTCAAATTAGTTGTGTTGAAGACAATATTTAAACACAAAAAGGAAAGATGGCTAGGTGTTGTGAATGAATATGCATATGTATTTATTCAGTTTCAAATGAAGATATTAAAATGAAACATATAGTTACTGTAAAAAGTACTAGGACATAAATACACATAAAGATCAATGTAACATAATAGGCCAGGCACAGTGGCTCACGCCTGTAATCCCAGCACTCTAGGAGGCCGAGGAGGGCGGATCACTTGAGGTCAGGAGATCACTATGTCAGCCTGGCCAACATAGTGAAACCCCATCTCTACTGCAAATACAAAAACTAGTCAAGCATGGTGGCGTGTGCCTGTAGCCCAGCTACTCAAGAGGCTAAGGCAGGAAAATTGTTTGAATCCGGGATGCAGAGGTTGCACTGAGTCAAGATGGCGCCACTGCACTCCAGCCTGGGTGACAGAGCAAGACTCCATTTCAAAAAAATAATAACAAATAGAAAAAAAATAAAAGATCAAATAACATAATAATCCAGAAATAGATCTTGATGCATAGAGGAACTCGGTATATTAATAAGGTGGTATTTCAAATTGTACAATTTGTAAGCTATCTGGAGAAATATTTTTTAATTCCTATCTTACTTCTTACACAAAATAAATGCCAGATGGTTTGAGTTAAATATAAAAAAAATCATATAAGCATATGAGAAAAATCTGGAGAAGACCTTAACAAGTCACAAAACCAAGAAAAGTACAGATAAATCTGACAAGCAAAAAGTTATCTACGTAAATTTGTTAAAGGTGATAACATTAACCAAACAAAACTGAAATAATTTATGTCAGCATACCTGTAAAAAGTGTGCCAGAACCATGTTCATATACATGTCTTCTTCCTCCCTGCCACTGCCCATAAAACAGAGGTGCTCCCCACCAGCTATGGAGCCAGACTCAATGGACTGCTTCTGTGCTTCCAGCAAGGATTTGACTGACTGTGCAAACTCAGATGGATTCTGGAGCATCTAGACAATTTTTTTAAAGTTAAAAACTTGACAAGCCTGTGTTTCACATATATTTGTAAATTTGAAATTTTTTTAAGGAAAAACCCCAATATTTAAAGAGCCACAATGAAAATGAAGGGGAAAAAAAGGCTCTTATAAATAAAATCCCTCGGATAAGAGAAATATTTATAAATGTATCTATAATACAATAGAACAAAAGTTGAACATTCACGCAAAGATTGATGCAAAGAAAATAATTCTCTACTAGAGAAAAACTGTTTGTTGTTCTTGTTTTTTCTTAAATAACAAGTAGCAACAGTATCCTTAGATATCAAGACAGAAAGAGTATAAAACTATAGATCAAAACAAGCTCTATTTTTTAGTTTCCCCTTAGATGGTAAACCATGTGTTTCTTAGAGGATTGTCAGAAATAACAGAAGGCATTTGTTTATCAGCACTATTCCAGGTAACAGAGACACAAGGATGAAATATTCATTTCTTACCCTCAAGGAAACAAGTACGACAATAACTACAAAGATGTTTAAAAACTGTTTTAATGGAGATACACAAAAAGTATGGTGAAAAATAGAAAAATGGACAGACCATATAGAAAAGCAATTTGTAAAAAAAGCAAATATAAACAGCACACTCACAAAAAATAATGTTCAACCTCATCGGTAATTACAACTATTTTTCACTCATCACTCTGGTAAGATAAGATTGATAATGTCCAATAATGCCAATGGCATTCTCATTAGAGTTCTGAAACGTAAGAAGGTTCCACCATTTTTTTTTTTTTTTTTTTTTTGAGACGGAATCTCCCTGTCACCCAGGCTGGAGTGCACTGGTGCGATCTCGGCTCACCGCAACCTCCGCCTCCCAAATAGCTGGGTTCCACCTTTTTAAAGGGCAATACAGTGGTCTCTAGTAAAATGTATATATCCACACACCTCATCAAAACAATTTTACTTTTAAGAATCTATTTTACAGAAATATTTGCATAAGTTCACAAAATGTATAAAAAGATGTTAAATGCAGCATTATTACAAGAAAACAAAAAATAACCCACATATACATCAATCAGGCAATAAATTATAGTATACCTACATGTACCATGGACCACTATGCATCATTAGAAAGAATGTACTTAAATCAAAAGATCTCTTAGAAACTGTTATGTGAAAAATCAAGTGGCAAAACAAAAAATATGTAAACAGATATTAAAAGTCTGGAAGATTACGTAAGATGATAATATTCTTTAAAATTTTTTAAAAATTCAAGCCGGGCATGGTGGCTCACGCCTGTAATCCCTGCACTTTGGGAGGCCAAGGTGGGCAGATCGGTGGGCAGATCACTTGAAGCTGGGAGTTTGAGACCAGCCTGGCCAACATGAACCCCCTCCTCTACTAAAAGTAAAAAAAATTAGCCAGGCATGGTGGCACACACCTGCAGTCCCAGTTACTCGGGAGGCTGAGGCTAGGGAATCGCCAGAACCTGGGAGGCTGAGGTTGCAGTGAGCCAAGATCATAACACTGTACTCCAGCCTGAGTGGCAGAGTAGAAACTCTGTCTCAAAAAAAAAAAAAAAAAAAAAAAAAAAATTCAAGTATTCATGAATCACTTGAGTAAATTTTTAAAATAGGAATGAGAGAGGAATCAAGGAAGAGAAAGGCACAGAGTTCACCTACAGAATATGGATGAGCTAAGATGGCCTTTCTCACAATATCTGTTAATTCTTCCTCAATATTACCTAGGCCCTTTCACACACCCTTTCAGTCTCAGCATCAAATTTTTCAGACAAATTGGGAAGGGGAAAGGTAGACTTAACATTTAGCTAAGAGGTTTCTCATCCCATTCCTGTGTTCCCCATCCCTGAGGCTTTAATGATCCCAGAATGGCTTAAATGATGTTAGCCTCAATTCTACCAACAGCTCTATACATCTCTGACAATTATTTACCATTCTTCAAATTAAATGACCTAGGATAGTAGTTTTAATAACTAAGTACTTATATGCCAGATACTACCCTTATTAAATATTAGTTTATTATATGCATAAATACTCATGATTAAAAATGGCTCATACTATAAAGCCTACAGAATTCTTACTCAATTACAGTAAGAGCTGATATCCAGAGAGTACTTAGTAGGTGCAGTGCACTATGCTAACTGCTATACTAGGTAGCTCAAACTAAGTTCAGAATTTACTGACATAAAAATGGTAAGCGGGGGGAGGGGGGAGGGATAGCATTGGGAGATATACCTAATGCTAGATGACGAGTTAGTGGGTGCAGCGCGCCAGCATGGCACATGTATACATATGTAACTAACCTGCACAATGTGCACATGTACCCTAAAACTTAAACTAAAAAAAAAAAAAAAAAAAAAAAAATGGTAAGCAATAGTAAGCCATAGTGAGCATTGTTTTCAACTACCCTTTATGATGCCAAAAGGGTATCTAGGCTGGGCGTGGTGGCTCACGCCTATAATCCCAACACTTTGGGAGGCTGAGGCAGGGGGATCACCTGAGGTCAGGAGTTCAAGACCAGCCTGGCCAACATGGTGAAAGCCCGTCTCTACTAAAAATACAAAAAATTAGCCAGGCCTGGTGGCGGGTGCCTGTAATCCCACCTACTAGGGAGGGTGAGGCAGGAAAATAGCTTGAACCCAGGAGGCAAAGGTTGCAGTGAGCCGAGATCGCACCATTGCACTCCTGCCTGGGCAACAAAAGCGAAACAAACAAACAAATAAACAACAACAAAAACACAAAAGGGTATTTGGGTGAAAAGGAAACCTGACAGCAACACTTTTCTCATAAGGGCAGAGACTCCCTCCTTAAGCAGAAAGAAAAAATTCCCCAATCTGGGACCTATATATTTATTTATGAACTGAAGGAAAAAAAGTTACTTTAAGAATAATTAATCAGCATTTATACTAACCAGGTCTGAATCTAAGTGGAAAGCAGTTGATAAATGCCCAGCATTATATTGTTCTGCAGGACGGCAATCCACCACAAAGAACCGGACTCCTTCCTAAAAGGGAAACAACATTTGACATACAGGAATTTCCCATGAGGTTCACATTGCACAACATAATATTCACAGTTAACCAAATAAAGGGAACAAGTTCATTAAAAAATGGATCTCACATGGAATTGGGAGGACCTAGTTAGCACAGAAAATAACCTGAAGGACCTAAATACTTTTATTTCTTCTAAACAGTTAAAACATTTTTCTTTTTTAGATGTTGTTCTTTACAGGAAAGTCTTAAAATACATAGAAGGGGAGTGTCTGTTTGAGCTATAAAACTAATTATAATTAATTATAAAACTAATTATAAAACGCTATATAGTTATAAACACAACTCTAGATATGCTATTCTTTTTTGCAAATAAATCTGCAAATTTATCAACCGCTCAATTCACGTAAGAACTAAACATCTATTTCGTGTAGGGGGATGAAGGGAGAATGTTCTGAAATACCAGTTTCAACTAAAGAAGTTCACATGGATCTCTTTAAACTGGATAACATGTTTTCATTTGTTTTTAAATATTAGTTTGAATAAGAAAAAAGTGAGATGCTTGTATTTTGAAAATTCTCAATAACCAGCGCAGATACAGTAAGAAATCCAACTAAGAAAGATCTACCATAAAAGGCTATTTTCCCACGTCCATTCCTTTCCTGCCCTCAACCTTGGAAATACACTACACCTTCCAAATACACACCATGGATAACTGCTGCACTACTAGTAATAAAGACCATATATTAAAAACATCATTGGTCAAACTGACTTATTAGATTTTCATGAAGAAAATTTCATTTTCACAATTCTCCTTTGCTATAAGTTGTATGGAACTAAACCATGTAATTCAATTAGCTGTAAACTACCAGAAACTGTTAAATGCTAAATTCACCCTTTTAAAAGTATTTTATACAATGCCACATTCAGTCGCTCTACTGAAATATGAAAAAAGATATGGCGATTTACAAAAACTGGTGTCAAGAATGTCAACAATAATTAATTGTAGACAATTAAAACACCACACAAGCTGACAAGTTTTAAAATGACCCTCTGAACATAACATTTAACACAATCACTCAAAAAGCCAAAAGAACCACCTTGTTGCAGTAAATTGATTTTGTGGGAATCAATGAACAGGGAGGAAGTTGGTTCCTTGTATTTAAAATGAACAGTCCCCTAACAAACTGGGTTTCCTTTACTTACCCCTTGTAGCTGATTCGCTTGAAGGATCTCTGACACGGAGATGGCCAGACAAAGAGCCTGACTCAGATCTGCATCATCATCCTTAATTCCCAACAAAGTACTACCAAAGAGATGGTGATTATCCTGTTTGAAGGGAAATTTTTAAACATTATGAAAAAAAAAAAAATCAAACTTTCTTCCTAAAAATATTCTTATTAAACCATAATAAAAGGTAAAATTATAATACTCTTGAGTTGTGATTTTTTAAAACTTAATACTACATAATCTCAAATTTTATAGGCTAAGAACTACAAAAATGTCACATAAAGTCCCTGTCAGTGTTCACACAAAATGAAAGACTAAGAAAAAAAAAAACACATTCTAAATAGCTATTTTCTATACTACCACCTGTAGTTAATATTGAATTTTAAAAATGGTTACTTACAATTTTTCATATCTTAATAAAAACAAATATGTGGCAGAAATCTATTGCATAAATGAGTTAAAATACTGATCCACAGCCTGCTCTAATTCACAACTGCTAGTACAGATTCACTATGTCTGAAGAATAAAAGGTGCAGCTCTTGAATGAGAAAAAAAATGACTTCTTTTTCATTCAGTATTTTAAACTACTATCCTACCATCTATCTGACTTATACAGCATTGTTAGGAACTGAAGAGTTCTATATAAGAAAATTATTAAAATAGTTGAAATTGGTTCCTAGAAATGTCTTTTTAAATTAGTTATTTTTGAGGGAAAATGATCTTAAAAGGTTTCCTTTACCTGCTTTCTAAAACACAGTATACTAAACATAACTTAACTTTATCTTGACACTTCAGTGACACGATGAGTACCAACTAGAAATTATTATGGCAGAATGCTTTAAAAAAAAAAAAAAAGACAATAATGCTCTCATGGGCACCTGAAGTCACATACAAACCTGTCTGCTTTATAAACTTGTGCCTCTTCCACTATTAGCTTTTGCTTCTTAGAGTTTCATTTTTCAGGAGTTCACACCACTCATACTTCTAATCTGGTGTCCTTTATTAGGCATCTGTCTGGTCTAAGGATCTAAGTCTTTATGGGGCCTAAATGACCTTTCTTTATAAGACAGCTCAGCATTATCAAGACTGTACAAGCCTGAACTCCAGAGAAAAGTAGCAAAACTCTACCTCCTCCACTGGATTACTACTGTAATATAATTTTTTTTTTTTTTTTTTGAGACAGAGTCTTCACTCTGTTGCCCAGGCTGGAGTGCAGTGGCACAATCTCAGCTCACTGCAAACTCCACCTCCTGGGTTCACGCCATTCTCCTTCCTCAGCCTCCCGAGTAGCTGGGACTACAGGCGCCCACCACCACGCCCGGCTAATTTTTTGTATTTCTTAGTAAAGATAGGGTTTCACCGTGTTAGCCAGGATGGTCTCGATCTCCCAACCTCGTGATCCACCCACCTTGACCTCCCAAAGTGCTGGGATTACAGGCGTGAGCCACCACGCCCGGCCCTGTAATATAATTTTTAAAGTCAAGAAAGCACTAATTTAGAAAATATCTCAGTCAATTTTCTTATGATCAGAAATAACAATAATCAGAAGAGAGGTAAGATGCGTTCTACTATCTTTTTAACTTGTCTGTTCTTCCACTAGGGAGGGTATTTACAGAGATGAAAAAAAAAAATCACACAAAACTACAACACATAAAGAAACAGAAAAAATTGACAACCTATTTTAACTAAAGTGAATACAAAGTAATAAAACAATGTACAAAATATGAAATACAAAATAGTTGGTCATTTCTGGTCTTATACCTTCCTAAAAGAAGCTGGTGTTTTGCTGCAATAATACTGAGCCAGAGAGAAAAGGTCTTCTATATCTTCTATATTCAGACTGGATGGAGTATTTTCCAAGAACTCTGAAATATTATAGACATAATATTTAGTAGTTTGTGAAAAATGCAAATATTGTTTATGTATCAGAGCCGAAATATCTTCATCATAAATACTATGCAAATGGAGTCTCAACAGTGGTGCTTTTACAGTGACTTGTGGAAAAGTGGATTTCTCCAAATGAGCTGAAACTGTTAATGTAAATCTCTTGTCAGTGAAGGACAGTGCCAGGCAATCAAATCAAATTCATTAACCTTAATTAGAATTCTATGATTTATTTATTAAACATATATGAAGAAATGCCAAGGCCCCTGAACATAAAAAATGCCTAAGAAATAGTTACTGACTTAAAGAACTTTGTCTTGTGTGAAAAAATAAAAATAAATCACTATAATACAGTAAGATAAACATTATTATACAGATAGAACAAAGTGCCAGGGAATATAGAGAGGAAGTAACTATCTCTATGTGGGGGATATGGTGGGGAGAATCCAAAAGGAGAACCAAGGTTTCACAATTGAAATATCATATAAACTGAGTATTGAAAGGTAAATTAAGGATGGGTAGGGAGGAACAGAGGAGGGCAATCTATTCGAACAGTGAAACTAATGAAATAGTATATGGAAAGGAATGAAAGAGTGAACAAATATGAAGGAATGAATGAAGATGGCAAAATAAAGGAAAATAGTCTTTAAGGTCTGTACCTGGAGAGTGTTTATATAATCTGAGAGTTGAATGGAGCCTCAGAGCTCTTCTAGACTTATCTCCTAAATTTACGAATGAGGAAACTGAGTAACTTACACAGATAAAGAGACCTGAAATGTTTTCACTACATTAAATGATACTTACGGATAACTTCTTCTTTGCTGTCTGACTCTTGTGTTAAAATAACTTCTCTGTAAAAGGGAATCAAATCAATTTGAGTTAAATATTAACAGAGCACCCTGAGAAAACAGGAAAAAAAATCTAACCAACCAGATACTTACTTTGCATTAACAAGGATAATTAACATTAAGAAATAAATAAAAAATGGATCTGCTTGTTGTAGATATCCATCCCATATTGCCTGAGTGACTTCAATGGAACAGTAACATGCAAAAAGACTTCCAAGCTGTAATCAGGAAATGAAATGAGAGACATAAACCACTGGAGGTGACTTGTTCTCTTAAAAGTATTAAAGCAAATGAATAAGAAACATTACATCAAATTATCTGCACCTGATATTTAATGCATACCTTAATCTTAGTGTATGAAATCCAAAGGCAAAACATGTGAATTCAAGGGACAATGGAGCCACATATTAACTGTGTGACTTAGGACATGTCAACCTCTTTAAAGCTTCCATTTTTACTTCTGTAAAAAAGAGGAATAATGCTACCCATCTTCTACTACTATTGTGAAAAGAATACCTAAAGTAACTAGCACATATCTTTGCCATAGCATAACTAGCATAATTATAGTCTGAGCTCCATAAGAGTAACTAAAATAATTACAATATAATAACAGCACAGTATTTAAATTACAAGGTAATTGTGAGGATCAAACATGGTAATTTAAGAGCAGCTAATAAAACTTTAATCATAATATAAATATGAATTGCTCCCAAAGCTCACTTGTACATCACTTGAAAGAGATTAGGCCGGGCACAGTGGCTCACACCTGTAAACCCAACACTTTAGGAGGCCAAGGTGGGTGGATCACCTGAGGTCAGGAGTTTGAGACCAACCTGGCCAACATAGTGAAACCCCGTCTCTACTAAAAATACAAAAATTAGCCAGGCATGATGGATGGCACGTGTCTGTAGTCCCAGCTACTTGGGAGGCTGAGGCAGGAGAAACACTTGAACCTGGGAGGCAGAGGTTGCAGTGAGAAGAGATCTCACCACTGCACTCCAGCCTGGGTGACAGAGTGAGACTCTGTCTCAAAAAAAAAAAAAAAACAAAAAAAACAAAAAAAATTAAACAACATTCATATCCTTCAATAAATTTCAGGAGCTAAAAGTTGTTAATTTATAAGCAACTCTACAGCCCAACTGTGTTTTAAGTTGCATGAAGTAATATTTTTAGATCATTCAACTTTCATTAGATACAGAAATAATTCCATCTACAAGTTTAAATTTAAAACATTTTTAACAGCTAAAGAGAATTAACGGGAAAACATATATTTAGTGCACTCTTTGTGCAATACTAAGCTAATACTAAACTATTATCACATATCATTAAAAATATCTCTTACTTAAATTCTCACAACAGGTGTGCAATACTAAGCTAATACTAAACTATTATCACGTATCATTAAAAATATCTCTGATTTAAATTCTCAAAACAGGCCTGGAAAGTAAACACATTTCTCCCCATTTTACAGGTGAGAAAGTAGATTTCAATTACTCCCCATTTTTTTCAGGTGAGGAACTTGGATTACTTTACTTTCTCAAGCTCACAGAGCTAGTGAGTGGTGTTGCGAACAGAAAAAAGCCTGAGATTCCACAGCCCATGTAATTGCCATCACACTTGACCACAAGGCTTTTAAAATACATAATGCTACTAATGTTTTTTGTGGTTGCTTTAAAAATTACGATTACAAACACAGATTAGAAGAGGTACGTACAAACAGAATAGCAATACACAGTCATCTTTAAGCTCACTTAGCTCAACGAAAGTTACCACTGCATTGCTCACAGTGGTTTAGGAATTACTTTTTAATTGTTTCATCTCATGATACTTAAAAAACTCTATTTCATCAACATGATACTAGTAGCAAGAGTAAACTATCTGAGGCCAGGCACAGTGGCTCACGCCTGTAATCCCAGCACTTTGGGAGGCCGAGGCGGGTGGATCACGAGGTCAGGAGATCGAGACCATCCTGGCGAACATGGTGAAATCCTGTCTCTAATAAAAATACAAAAAATTAGCCGGGTGTGGTGGCGGGAGCCTGCAGTGCCAACTACTCGGGAGGCTGAGGCAGAAGAATGGCGTGAACCCAGGAGGCGGAGCTTGCAGTGAGCCAAGATCGTGCCACTGCACTCCAGTCTGGGTGAAAGAGTGAGACTCCGTCTCACAAAAAAATAAACAAACAAACAAACAAACAAACAATCTGGCATATCAGCTGAAGAGAAACCACTCAGTTTAAACCTCCAGCTATCAGCACGAATTCAGAGCTCTGGCATCAGAAATGGCATTTCCTAGGCAGAGAGACCTCTATTAATTATTAAAATGCTTAAGAAAAATAGTTTACTACTTTAACATAAATAGGTAGATTCAGTGGCAACATATGAATCTCAGAGAAGCTACAGTTTTGACAAGACTAGGCTTGGCTCGCACCTGTAATCCCAGCACTTTGGGAGGCCTGCGTGGGAGGATTGCTTGAGCCCAGGAGATCGAGATCAGCTCAGGCAATATGGAGACACCTTGTCTCTACAAAAAAATTAAAACATTAGCCAAGTGTGGTGGTGCATGCCTGTAGTCCCAGCTACTCAGGAGGCTGAGGTGGGAGAATCACTTGAGCCCGGGAGGTGGAGCTTGCAGTGAGCCAAGACTGTGCCACTGCACTGCAGCCTGAGAGACCAGAGCAAGACCTCGTCTCAAAAACAAAAACAAAAAACTGACAAGACTGTGGCCAAGAGGGAATTAAAGAACAGGTTACTGAGGTTTGAGATTTAATGAGCCCAGAAGTGAAACCAGTTAGAATTCTCCAATTACCCATTTCCTGATTGTTAACTCATGCTATCATCCTCTGAAGTAGGTACAGTACTATTATTTCCACTTTGCAGATGAGGAATTGAAGCTCAGAGGCTGTCTTAGATCACACAGTTAATAACGGGAAGAAATGGGATTCTTCCTGAAGAAAAGTTACGTAATACATAATAAAAGAATATGAACATATAGTCTCCTAGGACCCAATCATTGTTTTAGAAAGATCTCAAGTTAACCAGAAGAGCAGCAGTTAACCAGAAGTGTGGTCTGGGGACCTCGTAGAAGTCCCCAGGATTCTTTACAAAGGATCTGTAAGGTCAAAAATATTGTTACACAAATATGTAGAATTTACCTGCCTTTTTCATATATATTCCCTCGAAAATGAACAATAGAATTTTCCAACGCCTACATGATATGTGATATTATCACAGATTGAAATAAGGGCCAGGTGTGGTGGCTCAGGCCTGTAATCCCAGCACTTTGGGAGGCTGAAGTGAGCGGATCACCTGAGGTTAGGAGTTCGAGACCAGCCTGGCCATCGTGGTGAAACCCCGTCTTTACTAAAATTACAAAAATTAGCCGGGCATGGTGGCCGGCACCTGTAATCCAAGCTACTCGGGAGGCTGAGGCAGAAGAATCGCTTAACCTGGGAGGCGGAGGTTGCAGTGAGGCAAGATTGCGCCATGGCACTCCAGCCTAGGCGACAAGAGTGAAACTCCATCTCAAAAAGAAAAAAAAAAAGCAGATATGATAATCCATCTTTGATGTAGCCAAACATTAATGAGATTTGCAAAAATATAAAACAATGCCACTACTCTAATTTTCTTTTGGAAAATAGTTGTTTATTTTAAAATAGGCTATTTATATCAACATGTAATAAATTTATAATTACTTTTAAATAAATTAATAAACATTTAAAATTCCTTAATTTTTTTTTTTTTGAGACAGAGTCTCACTCTGTTGCCCAGGCTGGAGTGCAGTGGTGCAATCTTGGCTCACTGCAACCTCCGCCTCCCAGGTTCAAGTGATTTCTCCTGCCTCAGCCTCCCAAGTAGCTGGGATTACAGGTACACGCCACCACACCCGACTAATTTTTGTATTTTTAGTAGAGATGGGTTTTGCCATGTTGGCCAGGCTTGTATCAAACTTCTGACATCAAGTGATCCACCTTCCTTAGCCTCCCAAAGTGCTGGGATTGCAGGCATGAGCCACTGCGCCTAGTCTAGTTTTAACAACTTCTCAATATAATCCATATGGATCATCAACAAATTTTAAGAGTGACACCAAAAGGTTTAAGGACCACTGACCTAAAGTAAGACTTCCCATTGAAAATACAAATACAGAATGATAGAGCACTGCGTTATACTTTATATTCTTTTATATTAACCATTTGATAACCTTAAGTCATTTTCCTTGTGACTGTATACCAATTCTTATACACACCATCAACAATTTAAACAAAGTTCTCAATTGAACTGATATATGTATCATATATTACATGTACATATTCATATTTATTACATATATGTAAATATGAGTTGTAATATTTATTTGTAATTAGTTGTAAATAGTTACATTTACACATACATGTAAAACAATAAAAGTGAACTTCATATCAAATAAGCTGAACTAACACGAGTGAAGAGCAAAAAAAGTTATTTTGAAATGCCAATAATTTTACCCCTTTGGTTTAAACAGTAATGATCTATAATTAGGAATTTTCTTTCTCTTCCTTGAAAAAAAAAACCCACCTAACTAGAGCTTTATATAAATCTATTTTTCATTAAATGTTCCTACTTTCACTTTATTACCCAGTTGAGTGCATAGGAGTCTGGAGTAATTTTCTTTGTATCAAGATAAGAACAAAGCTCAGGCTCATGGTATTGGATGAGCAACCTGAAGAGATGAAATGGTCTCCCTTTCTGGGAACAATCCCTAGAAGACAAGAGAAGCAAAATTTTTTTGCATTAACAGATCAGAAATCATCACATCAGTAACCAATCTTCCTGCTATACCCTCCACAGCATTCACTGGAAGCCTACCTGACAGTAGCAGGCAGAGGTCTCTTGCTAACACCTTTTTCAATGTCCCTGACTTGACAAAAGTTGTAGAAACAGTAGGTCTAAAGCCACTCTAGGGACATTCTCACAGGTGAACCCAGGCAGCACTCCAGTGAGAGAACTACAGGGATCACTGAAAACAAATTTAGGTTATTTTGATAAGGCTGAGATCCCAAAAGGAGATCTGGGGAGTCCTTCCTTCTCTGCCAAAAAAGAGGAACTTCTAGAAACTAGGCTTCAGGTTAGCTCCACAGTTTATATACTCAATCAGGAATGTCCTTTAGCAAAGTACAAGTCTGAAATGGGCAGGTGAACATTTCAGAAATAATGGCCTTAAAAACTGTTGAAGCGGCCCAAGTACCAACTCCTCAGAGCAAATTCCAGAAGGTGCCAAAATACTCATCTTGTTCAATAACTGTCCTACTTCAAAGGGTTATTGTGAGAGCAAAATGGAAAAATTGAATCTGAATGTTGTTTTAAAGTAAAAGGCACTAAACATGTACATTAACATTTTTATCTAAAGGCTTTTTAAAAACAAATATTACCTTTTCCTGTCAGAGACTTCAAAAGTAGAAAGAAGGTACTCTACTTATTACCTGGGTGGTGAAATAAACTGTACACCAAACCCCCGTAACACACAATTTATTTATATAACAAACCTGCACACGTACCCCTAAACCTAGAATAAAAGTTAGAAATAATTACAAAGCACCTACAGATGCATTTTGGGCCATGGATTTCCTACAGTTTCTAGTCATCATCTCAGGAAGCATCTCAGCCTGCTCAGCTCTAAGAAGATTCCTCCACCACGGGTCACAGCAGCCACTCACAGGCTTAATCTGAAAAGTACTGTCCCTCTACCCAGGCACCCAAGCATCTGAGCCCAGAGATGACAAACCCTTGGAGCAGTTCCAGATGTGGTCCATGAACTAGACTCACTCCTCAGGAAGTATAGTTATTTCCTCTTTCCATGCTCAGTCCCTGATCTCAAATTCAGAAGCCTTATCTTCTAACTCCCACATACACAGCACTCTTAGAAAACCTTTCGAGCCCAGAGGATTTGTTAGATACTATTATGTTCACATTAGCTCATTTTCTTGTGTCCATGTTTGTGATAATTCAAACAGAATACTTCATGGAAAAAAACTCTTAAAAGATACCAGATATTTGGTAGTGGATCTTACTGGATATAGGGAGATAATTACATGTTTTTTGGGTTTTTTTTGTTGTTGTTGTTTTTTTAAGACAGGGTCTAGCTCTGTCACTCAGGTTGGAGTGCAATGGCGTGATCTCGGCTCACTGCAACCTCTTTGCATCCTGGGCTCAAACCACCCTCCCACCTCAGCCTCCCAAGCAGCTGGGACTACAGGTACATCCACCATGCCCAGGCGATTTTTGTATTTTTGGTAGAGACAGGGTTTCTTCATGTTGCCCAGGCTGGTCTCGAACTCCTGGGCTCAAGCGATCCTCCCTCCTTGGCCTCCCAAATTGCTGGGATTACAGGCATGAGCCACCATGCCGGGCCAGAGGTAGTTACTTTTTAACCCGTACAGTTAAAAACAAAAAGCAATACTGAAAACACAGTTACTTCCAGACAGTTTGGTTAAAGTATGGTGTTACTGTTAACAAGATGCTGACTAACTCAATCTTCAGTTAGACCAGTAGGCTTCACTAATTCCTCAATTCTATAAATTTACTCCATTCAGCTTTTGTACTGAGATACATTCTACTATTACAAGGGAAGGAAGCAAGAATGTATCTAATGAATCAGCAAAAACTTATAAACAGGTCAAAGCACAGGCCATCATAATAAAAGTCAACTATTTTTTGAGGAAATACTATGTGCCAGACAATGTAATAAGCATTTTACAAAGTTATTTCATTTTATCTTACATTTTATCAAACAATCCTATGAAATATATACCCAATTTACAGATGAGAAAACTGAGGCTCAACTGAAGTCAGGTAGCTCACTGAAGGTAAAATAGCTAAGAAGTGATGGAGCTAAGACTTGTATACAGAAACTGGACCTTAAGTCATTATGCCATACTGCCCCCCTTCCATATCTAACTCAATATTTCAACAAGTGGTATTTTTGTAGGGGTCCCATCTCTAAAAAAGCAAACTGTAAAGAAAATGAAGTAAAAAGCCTCATGTAAAAAAGTCAATGAAATGAATGACACAGTTTTTTTAAATTTTTAAATTTTTTTTTTTTTAGACAGGGTCTCACTGTTGCCCAGGCTGGAGTGTAGTGGCAGGATCATGGCTCACTTCAGCCTCGACCTCCCTGGGCTCAGGTGATCCTCCCCGCTTAGCCTCCTGAGTAGCTGGAACTACAGATGCATGCCCTCATGCCTGGCTAATTAAAAAAATTTTTTTTGTAGGATCAGGGTCTCACTATGTTGCCTCGGCTGGTCTCAGACTCCTGGGGTCAAGTGATCTGCCTGCCCTGGCCTCCCAAAGTGGCTGGGATTACAGGTGTCAGTCACTGCACCTGGCCTCACAGTTTTAACATGACAGCATTAATAAGGAGTGTTTTAAGCAGGGCAGAGTGGCATGTACGTGTAGTCCCAGCTACTCAGGAGGCTGAGGAGGGAGGATCACTTGAGACCAGGTTTTCAAGACCAGCCTAGACAACATAGTAAGATCTTGTTATCAAAAAAGAAAAAAAAATGTTTTACAATGTAATTCAAAGGGAAAAATAAAAATAATTTCTAAAATCTAAGATGTGAGGTCAATGTCAGGATTTGTATGACTCTCAATCTATCACTTTTTGATACTGCAGGTGGAAGGAAGTTTTATAGAAAAGGCCCCAGGTTGGCAATTGAGATGCCCAGACACAGAACTAGATTCATACTGGTATGACTACCTCCTCCTTAGTCTTAATACTTACCCTACTGTATAAATGCAAGGCAAAAGAATGCTAAGGCAGAACACACAGTGAGTAGAGGCATACACTATGGAAACAATTGCCTAGTTCATGATCTCATCTTCTGAAAAAGTGGGGCATCTCTGAGAGTCAGCCACTGCAACAGCAATTATTCATTTAACAACTGTATACTGCAACGTTGCTCTGAAGTACAAGGCACTGTGCTTGACGGGATTCTGCCATCTTATATGTGAAACTGTAATAAGACATGCTAGTGGTAAAACCCAGTCTCTACCAAAAATACAAAAATTAGCCTGGTGATAGTGGCATGTACCTTTAAACCCAGCTACTTGGGAGGCTGAAGCAGGAGAATCGCTTGAGCTTAAGAGATGGAGGTTGCAGTGAGCCGAGATCGTGCAACTCCACTCCAGTCTGGGTGACAGAGTGAGACCCTGTCTCAAAAAAAGAAGAGAAAAAGGCTGGGCGCGGTAGCTTGCACCTGTAATCTCAGCACTTTGGGAGGCCGAAGGGGGCGGATCACTTGAGGTCAGAAGTTTGAGACCAGTTTGGCCAATGGTAAAACTCCATCTCTACTAAAAATATAAAAATTAGCCGGGTGTGGTGGCACACGCCTGTGATTCCAGCTACTCGGGGGCTGAAGCAGGAGAATCGCTTGAACCTGGGAGGCGGAGGTTGCAGTGAGCCAAGATCACGCCATTGCACGCCAGCCTGGCAACAGAGCGAGACTCTGTCTAAATGAATAAATAAATAATTAAAAAGAAGAAGATATGTTAGGTTGGGAGTGGTGGCTCACGCCTGTAATCCCAACACTTAGGGAGGTCGAGTTGGGCGGATCCCTTGAGGTCAGAAGTTCAAGACCAGCCTGACCAATGGTGAAACCCCATCTCTACTAAAAACACAAAAATTAGCCAGGTATGGCACATGCCTGTGATTCCAGCTACTCAGGAGGCTGAGGTATGAGAATCACTTGAATCCAGGAGGCAGAGATTGCAGTGGGCTGAGACTGTGCCACTGCACTCCAGCTTGGATGACAAAGTGAAACTCTGTCTCAAAAAAAAAAAAAAAAAAAAAAAAAGATATGTTAAAATGGAGTTCCAGCAGCATTCTGTGGGGCTCGGGGTTCTTTCCAGGGCTATTAATGCTGGCCCTGGCTGGAGGGCTGTTCCATATGGAAGTCATGGAAGCAATAACTAGAGAAACCTGACAACACAGTATGTTACAAAGCATAATGCAAAAGTCTTTCCCCACTGTTCCTAACTACCATCACCACCATTCTCCAGAGGCAAAGCTGGGACATCTTGTCTCTTGCTATTGCTAGCTGTTAGAGCAAGAGGTGGCCATGAGAAGTGCTAAAATATAGGCAGTTGAGAGACCTAGTACAACAAAATGACTCCTAAATATGAATTCAAGTCTTGGCTCTGCCATGACCTTAGCCTTGTTTTCTGGTATCTTTAAGTCTGTTTTCCTTATATAAAGCAGTATGGCTTCAAGGTAGCACAGAGGTTCTCCATCCTGGTGCATATCAGAATCACCTGGAGAGATTTAAAAATATCTATACCTATGTTCTTTGCAGTCCACTTATATTTGAAACTTTGAAGGCTTACTGTGGAAAAAACAGGAGTGCAAAAGATTTATTGGAAAAAAAACAAAACTCTAGGGACCAGTATGTTTTAAAAGTACTTTGGGTAAAGAGTCATTTCTCCAAAGAAGAAATACAAATTGCCAATAAACACATAAAAAGATGCTCAACATCATTAGCCATTAGGGAAATGCAAGTCAACAACCATAATGAGGTATCATCACTTCACACTCACTAGGATGGGCTATAATCAAAAAGACAAATGTTGACGAGGATGTGAAGAAACTGGGATCTCCACTGACTGTTGGTGAGAACATATGATGCAGCTGCTACGGAAAAATCCGGCAATTCCAGAAAAGGTTAAACATAATTACCATATGGTCCAGCAATTCCCCTTGTAGGCACATATCCCAGAAATGAAAATACACATCTACACAAAAACTTGTATATGAACGTTCACAGCTTCATACTCATAATAGTAAAAAAGTGAAAACAATCCAAATATCCATCAACTGATGAATAGGTAAATAAAATGTGGTATATGCATACAATAAAAAATTTGGCAAAAAAAGAAATGAAATAAGATATATGATACAATATGAACCTAGAAAACATAATGCTAAACATTAAAGCCAGTCACAAAAACATATAAGGTATGATTCCTTATATACAGAATAATACCAATCATTCCCCCCATTTTGGGGGAAAATGGAGAGTTGACTACTAACGGGAAGGGGATTTCTTGTTGGGGTGATAAAATGTTCTAAAATTGGTTGTGGTTATGGCTGTACAACTCTGTGACTATAATTAAAACCAGTGAATTGTACACATTAAAATGGTGAATTTTATGGAATATAAATTATATCTCAATAAAGTCGTTATTTAAAAAAAGAAAAAGTGCTTCAGTTGATTCTAACAAGCAACCAGGGTAGAGAACCATACAAAACACTTATACCTCATACAGTGTGGTATCACATAGAAAGTAGTAAAAAATAAGAGTCAGTTAACTATCAAGGTCCAGATTAGCAGTTCTCCACCTTGGCTACATGCTGAAATTAATTAGTAAGCTCTAAACAAACTGATGCCTAGGTCCCATCACCAAGAGATTTTGATTTAATTACTCATGTATGCAAATAGTCATTAGGATTTTTAAGAGCTCCCCCAATAGTTCTAATGTGCATTCAAGGTTGTACAGCCAAGCCACCAGTCTAGACTATGTCTAAAGTTTCTTTTGGTACTAAAATTCTAACTATCTGATCTATTGCACTGGGAACTACAACAATTCTTTCTGGCCTCATGAGTGCTGCCCACCACCACGACCCCCACTACAACCCCCATCACAACCACCTGCACATCTGTCTGGTCTCAAATGCCACTTACCATGGGAAAGCCATCCCTGACCTCCAAGGTAAGTTAGGTTGCCCCCATTATACATCCCCATAGCACTCTATATTTCACCTTTCTAACATTCAGCACACTTCAATTTACTTGTTCAATGCCTATATTTCTAGGACTTCCTTCCAAGCTCAATAAGGTAACACCCCAGAAATTCTACTTTTCACCTGAACACTGTAATATTTTTATTTTATAGGCAAATAAATTAAAATAGGGATACCACCAAATAAACTGGAAGAATTATATATATGAACTCTAGAAATTTTTAATTTTTAAATTATTTTTTAAAAATAAATTTCTGTGCATTATACAACACATTATAAAAAACACATACATAGTAAAATGGTTACTATTGTGGAACAAAATAATGCACCTATCATCTCATATTCCCAATTTCCCCTCTGTGGCAAAAGCAGCTATAATCTACTTATTTAGCAAAAATCTTCAATATAATAGACTATTATTAACTAGAGTCCCCACATTGTATATTAGGTCTTTCGACTTGTTCATCACACCTATTTGCTATTTTGTATCCTTTTGACCTAAATCTCCCCACTTCCTCCCCAACTCCAACCCCAGTATAACCACTGTTTCAGAAGTATACATTTTTAACTAAAGAATCTTTTAAAAAATGTTTATAACCACAAAAATAAAATAACAATTATGGATCAAACAACCTTCAACATTATTTGAACCTTTTACTTTACCGCCAAAGTAAATCTAGCAACTTTAGCTCAAAGCAAACCAGGCCTGTATTCACTTTTAAAAACTACAATAACTGAATCATATTTTACCTGGGAATGTACTTATTCATTATGGCATAAAAGCAGTTGTATAAATCGCTGCGTGGCAGTTGAAGATGCACCAATGGTTTCAGTAGATATATCCAGCTAAGGGATGTGCTATATTTAATGTTACGTGATTTACAATAAAAGGTAATTACAGATTCAATATCCAAAAGTAATTCTGCTGCCTTCTCCTCTGGCACTGAAAGCTGGTCTAGAAAATAAATGTTAAAAATAAAGTTACTGAGGGCCTGTCAGGGGCTGTTATTGGACATAACACTTGTTTACAAATATATAATACTATGTTAGTGCATTTAGAGAAAGACGAAGTAAAACTACATGAAAGTATATTTTCCCTTATACTTATTTTAACAATCATTGGTTCACAGATCCAAAACCCAAGGAAAACACACAGTCAAAACGCTTTATAACAGCCTTTTTTTTTTTTTTTTTTTTGAGACGGAGTTTAGCTTGTCACCCAAGCTGGAGTGCAATGGCACGATCTTGGCTCACTGCAACCTCCACCTCCCGATTTCAAGCGATTCTTCTGCCTTAGCCTCCCGAGTAGCCGGGATTACAGGCAAGCACCACCATATCCAACTAAATTTTTGTACTTTTAGTAGAGACAGGGTTTCACCATGTTGGCCAGGCTGGTCTCGAACTCCTGACCTCAGGTGATCTGCCTGCCTCGGCCTCCCAAAGTGCTGGGATTATAGGCATGGGCCACTGTGCCTGGCCTTCTAACAGTCTTTTAACTTTAAGACAGTTGTTTAAAGAAAATTAAGAATAACAGTTTCACTTAAGCATGTTTTCTTACCTAGTCTGTTGAGAGAGAAGGGAAAGAAACAGAAGACTTCTATACATTCAGTATTTACTAAACATTAGCACTTAGTAATACCTGATCTATATATATGTCAAACATAAGAATGGCCAATCTGAATTAAAGGGATAGGTAAAGATAGGCATAGCCCATATTCCTGGGAAGCAAAAGGGTTTTCTAAACAGATTATCACCTACTCCATGATGGGCAGTTGTTGCTATAATTTTGGCAAGAAGAGGGAAAGGAATTCATTCTCCACTATCAAATTCTTTCTTTTGTCCACACCAGCAATAATGTTTCTGCTGTGCTTACCACACATAGGCCTATCAAGCTAATAATTTAACTAAAATATGATGGAAAGAGAAACAAAAATACAATGCACTAGAGATTAATTTAAAAGAAGTATAAACAAATCGATCCACATTGTGAAATGAAATAGATGTTGTGGGGTGACTGGAAACCTATTCAATCACAATTTATAATAGTTTCTCTACAGCAGTCCACAAACTATGATTTATAGATAAACTTTTGGAACAAAGATCCCCTTTGAGGGCTGCATACAATCATATAGATCTTTAATTATATAAAAATCAAATTTAAGACTACAACAAACCCATAAATGTACATGAAAAATCTAACATATAATGCAAAAGAAACAGTAAAAACTAGGTTATCTTTTTTGTTTCTTTGAGATAGAGTCTCACTCTGTGCCCAGGCTGGAATGCAGTGGTGTGATCTCAGGTCACTGCAACCTTTGCCTCCTGTGTTCAAGCAATTCTCCTGCCTCAGCCTCCCAAGTAGCTGGGACTACAGGTGCCCACCACCACACCTGGCTAATTTTTGTATTTTTTAGTACAGACAGGGTTTTGCCATGTTGGCCAGGCTGGTCTCGAACTCTTGACCTCAAGTGATCTGTCTGCCTTGGCCTCCCAAAGTGCTGGGATTCAGGCATGAGTCACTGCACCCAGTCAAAACTAGGCTCCCTTAAAATTAATAGACAATATTTCATAAGAATTTCCAAAGAAAAGTTCTAAAGCTATTTACAAGCCTTTTACAAATTCTGAAATTATAAGAAGATTATTCTGAAGAGTGATTCCTCAACCCAAAAATTATTTCCAAAATTTAACTCTGCTTGAAAGTGATTATTAAGCTTACCAATAAACTGCAGGCAATCTTTGTGAACAGTGTTCTGTTCTGGCAAGTCTAAAATACCATCCCATGATGCCAAACTATCACCTTTTCCTGCAACATTCAGAGCAATCTGGAAGAAAGATTTAAAAAGTGACTAGCTTCATATGTTATTCCTCATTCTTGGAAAATATGCTGTAATAATTAAAGGCCTGAATTTAAAAATAATAACAAAGATTACAATTAAGGTATCCATACTCCACCAAATGTTGAGTATTTAGTCATGTCACAACCAGCAGAATTATTTTAAATCCTCCTACATTAGATATTTCTTCATGTTGATTTAGTGAATACAATAAATTACCCAAAATATTTATATATTTAGATATGTAAATTTACACAATTTTTTAAATGTAAAAACAACAGAATGTACTAACAAAGAAAAAGTACATCTGTGCCATGTACATTTTAAAATTATACAGAAGAATACTTAATAAATTGAGCAAATGTTTTCACTGTTTTGTAAGGTTTTTTTTAAAATGTAAAATAAACTATTGATTTAAAGAATCTTAAGTGACATATCCAAATGCAACAGGTAGACCTAGTAGAATTCAAATTTAAACAAATCACCCATAAAAACACACGTATGAGACAACTGAAGAAATTATTTTATGATATTAAAGAATTACCAGTCTTTTTTATTTTTTGAGACTGAGTTTCGCTCTGTTGCTCAGGCTGGAGCATAGTGGCACGATCTCGGCTCAATGCAACCTCTCCGCCTCCCGGGTTCAAGTGATTCTCCTGCCTCAGCCTCCCAAGTAGCTGATACTACAAGGCACCCACCACCACGCCCAGCTAATTTTTGTATTTTTAGTAGAGATGGGGATTCACCATGTTGGCCAGGCTGGTCTCAAACTCCTAACCTCAGGTGATCCACCTGCCTCAACTTCCCAAAGTGCTGGGATTACAGGTGTGAGCCACTGTACCCAGCCAGGAATTACCATTCTTTTAAATGTTTCAGACTTTTAGTATGCTAGCAAGGATTTGCTTTAAAACAATCCAGTGAGTCAGGTGGGGAGGAAAGGATGAGGATACTAATCAAACAACATTGGCTAAATGTTGATACCAGTTAAAGCTGGGTTATGGGCACATGGGAGTTCATTATACAAGTTCTACACTTTTGCATGTGCTTAAACTTCTATAATAAAATGCTCAGAATGCTGCGTACAGTTTTAATTCCATTTCTGTTACATATGTGCATAGGGCAAAAAGGTAAAAAGGTAAGCACCAAGACCTTATCTGTTTTACCTACAGGTGGTAGGTAACAGATTTTTATTTTATCCTTTGTGGTTGTTATGCTGTATATATTTCCATAAATATATGTATTTCTTTTGTAATCATAACAATACCTTAATTCAAAATTTTAAAAAATAATAATACACATGAACTGTAGAACAGTTGAATAGAGGAAAACAAAGGGAAAATCTCCTATAACCCAACAGCCAGAGGCATACTTCCTTTTTTTTTTTAACATTGCTATGATCATTCTGTATCTGCAAATATACATCCTATTTTACTCACTGATTGTATCTTGTTTCAAGAAACAATTTTCATAAACACCATTCCTTTTTTTTTTTTTTTTTTTGAGATGGAGTCTCACTTTGTCACTCAGGCTGGAGTGCAGTGGCGCTATCTCGGCTCACTGTAGCCTCGCCTCCTGGGTTCAAGCAATTCTCTTGCCTCGGCCTCTTGGTAGAGATGGGGTTTCACCATGTTGGCCAGGCGGGTCTTGAACTCCTGACCTCAGGTGATCCGCCTGCCTCAGCCTCCCAAAGTGTTGGGATTATAGGCATGAGCCATTGTGCCTGGCCCCATAAACACCATTTCTAATGGCTACAAAAGCATATATTACATTCCAAAATCTAAGCCATTATTGTTAAATATACCAAACACTACAGAAACACACATTTTAATAAGCTGCTGTTTGATAAATCTAGATGTGGCATGCTCATAAGGTAATAAAGTTTTCTGCAACTAAGACAGCTGAAGCAACAAACTTTTAAAAATATTATTCTTCAGTGATTACATTTTATTCATTTTAGTTTCTAGTTACCTTCCAAACTTTGGCCCTCAGATCAGCAGGCAGCGGTCTTCCTTGAATTATATTTCTCAACGTTTCAAGATCACAACCTCCTGCTTCCAGAGCTTCTTCAAGATCTTTTTCCCTAAAAAATAAGTCCTATTTATTAAAATGAACTTTACCTCATACTTTTTCTTATTCAAGATTCATTTATAAGCATGGCCTATTAAAGGCTTGTCTAAGAAACAAAAGTTCTCAGCAACCAAAATGTAATGCCAAGGCATACACAGCATGTTTTCTTATGGGAAATCTCAGGCTTCATACAGTCAATTTACTCTCATTTTACCCTTAGTTTGGTTGTCTTTTCCTAGATTAGAGAAATTTAAACAGGAGATGGGGCAAGCTGGCTGATAGCACTGTGAAGTCATAGTAATAACAGTATTCCCGGTGGTGGTAATAACTTTACATAGCAACTATGTGTGGGGCACTATTTCAAACATTTTATGTGTTCTTTTTAATCCTTATAACAATCCTTATGAGGTAGGTTACATCACTGACCCCACGTACAGATGCAAAAATGGAGGCAAAGAAGGGTTATAGACATTTAGGGGACAACTGAAGAAATAACTTTATTGGTATTAAAAAGTTACTATTCTTTTAGGCGTTTACCAGTATTATGGTATAGGATCACATGTCATATTATGGTCACATGTCATATCAGCAGTAGAGCCAGGATTCAAATTTTAACAGTCTGGTTCCTGAATTCGTGTTCTTAACATTATGCTCAATTCAGCCAAGAATTCAAAACACTGCAGCCTGAGACTATTTAGTAAATGACTATATCAGTATCATGCCTACAGCAGTGCCTAGCCTACGATAAGTATTAAATAAATGTTAGAGGGAAAAAAGGATCTATTGGTATATTAAAGCAAAAGAATAATATTACATCATCAAGTAAATTACCAAGCAGTTTTGTTCAGTCTACGATGTTTAAGGAGAAAAGTATGAATTTAATTTCATTTGTATAAGGTAAAAATAATTAAAAGAATACTTTTACAAAAGTATACATTGTTTTCTAGACAGAAAATAACCAGTTAAATTATCAATTCTGGCTGGGCGCAGTGGCTCACGCCTGTAATCCCAGCACTTTGGGGAGGCCAAGGTGGGTGGATCACAAGGTCAGGAGTTCAAGACCAGCCTGGACAAGATGGTGAAACCCCATCTCTACTAAAAACACAAAAAATTAGCAGGCTGTGGTGGCAGGTGCCTGTAATCCCAGCTACTTGGCAGGCTAAGGCAGACAATGCTTGAACCCGGGAGGCGGAGGTTGCAGTGAGCCAAGATTATGCTACTGCACCCCAGCCTGGGTGACACAGCAAGACCCCGTCTCAAAAAAAAAAAAAATCAATCAATTCCTTAGGAATTTTCAAAAATTGAGGTTTCAGTCATTGTTTATGATTTCAGCATACATTAAAAATCTGTACAAATTTTTAAGAGCTTCATAACCTGGACAATCTGTAACATTCTTTGAAGCAGCCTAAAAGGCAGGTCATCTCACTAGGATCAGAAAATCAGGATTTCTGTCCCATTTTTGTGGTTCTGAAGAAAATAAATTATTCCCACTCTTCATTTTTTTCACTAAGACAATGAAAACCTCCCCATTGATAGGCACCTAAGAATATTAGTTTAAATATATAAATTTCATAAAGCGTTGCTCTCCTAAGAGAAAGGAATTAAATGAAAATGTAATCACTTAGGATCATACTCAACAGAAAAGTACTCATCGAATTTGAAAGACTCCTTGACAAAGCTACTACAAATTCATATGAACAGAAGATAACTAGTAACCACACAAGAAACATTTAGTTCTTTTGCTATATGGTCACCAAAGTGTTGGAAGGGAGAGGTAGAGAAAAAGATTTCAAGTCTACTGTTGAGAGACAGTTCAGGCCTATAGCTGATAAAAACTGGGGTTTATCTATTCTCTTCTGGCCAAAATGTACAAGGCAGGCTGTTAGTAACCATGAAACAAAGAAAATTTAATGGCATCTTTGGTGAATAAATACCATATATTTAAATGGTCAAATGTGTCAAATAATGAGGGACTAAAAACACTACTTACTGGGATGAAATTATTTTACTAGATGAAGAATTAGAATTGTTCACTTTTTAGTGCAAAATCCTTTTCTTTTTGAAGTAATTTTGCCAAATCCCTTACTATTCCAGAGAACAAAGCTTGTATTTTGTTGCAAAATGCCCAATCCTCAAAGTACTTTTTAAATCACAATAATGTACAAACACATCTCTGTTGATACAGCTGCTGTTGGAGTCTTTGATGCTGTCTCCAGGGAACCACAAATGTGCTCTCCAGCAGTACAACCATGAGCAAGGGTTCCTTTGAAGACCAGAAAATGCTACACCTTAAGTAGTAAAAGATACTTCTTACAAACCTAAATAATTAAAAGTAACATTATTTTCTGAACAAGGCATCCAAAGGTACAGTTAATAGACCTTCGACAATATAAATGTGCTTATAAAAGTAGTAAAGAGCTGAAAATTGTTAAGGTAAATCATTCATAGAAGGATCAATCAGAGATAAGAATTCTATAGCATTTAGCTTCCAAATAGAATTCCTCTTCCCCTAAACCAAGTTTCTACTTTTAAACAAGTAATACAATTCTAACATACAAAAGCAAAATCCATGTCTGGTGTGGTATGAGTGGGTGGGCTGTGTTTTGTTCAGTCTTCTTTGATTACCAGCAGCTTCTCACTGACCTTACAAATTAAAGATTACAGTTACACTGGACATCCAGACAAGGTTTTAAAACAGAAAAGTACAGGCTTTGTCCATTTATTCTAGAAAGTACAAAAAATAAGCAAAATTATCTCCTTTGCTCAGAAAGGTCAGGACAGACCAAATCCCATGGTTCTGAGGTGGGAAGGAAGGAGAAACTCACCTCCTCCTGACTCTGTGACTTTGAAACTATTAACACATGTTGGTATAATACTACAGGTTCCTGTCATGATCTATCAATAGCATTATTTTCAAAACCTAAATAAAACATAACAGAATTTCCCCTCACCTGATGTTGTGTGGTAAAATCACCTAATCTAAGCATTGTAGCCCAAGTTGCTTCAGAATTACAGCGAGGCAAACAATGTCACTGGATTTATACGGAAATAGTTTAATATTTATACTCAAGCTAGCAAATGAATTGGATTTTTCTTCTTTAGCCAAATGGTGAATAACATATGGAAGCATTTGCACAATGTATGGGAGAAGGAAGCATGAATTTTCAAGCACTACCAAATTTAATATGCATTTCCAAATGCTTCTATGATTAACAAATTCATTATTAGAAATTTTGTAATTTTCTGAATAAACCATATTGAATCATACTAAAATTACGATTTTTAAAAGCAACTGGATTACATATATTGTGTTCCTAAAATTAAAATTATAGGAAATAGGAATTATATATTATATTCCTATAATATATATTATAGGAAATCTCCCACTAGGAAAAAATGACTATATACTAACATTTTTCTAAATTCGGTTTTCCTCCCAACCATGTTCTAAAAATTTATTTTCCCCATCATTTCAAAATTTATGAAAACTGTTTAAATGTACACACACTCTCGCCAAACAGGGCATGAAAACAAGAAACGAGACTTAGTTCATCTCCTTTTTTTTTTTTTTTTTAACAAGTATCTTTCTGCACTTAAAGAAACCCCATACCCATTAGCAGTCACTTGCCATTCCTCCCCACTAGCACCTCCTACCCTGACCCCAGTCTCTGCCAACCGCTGATTTACTTTCTGTCTCTACATATTTACCTATTCTGGATATTTCATATAACTGGAATCATATAATGTGTGGCCTTTATGCCTGGTTTCATTTAGCATAACATTTCAACATCTATCCATAATGTAGCATGTATCAGTATATGCTTTTCATTGCCAAATAATAGTCCATTGTATATGAATATACCATATTTTACTTATCCATCCATTACATAATGGGCTTTTGAGTTGTTTCAACTTTTTGGTTATTATAATTATCTTAATTTTGAACATAAGTATCAATAGTTCAACTGGTTAAGTGTATGATACATCTATATTATTTGTTTATTAATTATTTATTCTTCAAGAGGTCTGAAAGAATTTAAAGATCAAGTCTATTAAAACCTCACTCAAAAACTAAACCCAAACCAGGCCAGGGGCAGTAGCTTATACCTGTAATCCCAGCACTTCTGGTTGGATGGCTTGAGCCCAGGAGTTCGAGACCAGCCTGGGCAACATGGAAAAAACCCATTTCCACAAAAAGTACAAAAATTAGCAAGTTGTAGTGGTATGCGGCTGTAGTCCCAGCTACTCAACAGGCTGAGGCAGGAGGATCAATTGAGCTCAGGAGGCAGAGGCTGCAGTAAGGCCAAGATCATACCACTGCACTCCAGCCTGGGCTACAGAACGAGACCCTGTCTCAAAAAACAGGCTACAGAACAAGACCTTGTCTCAAAAAGCAAACAACAACAAAAAAAATACAAAATAATAAAACCAAACCAAAGAACCCGTCACACTCATGAGGACGACTACTACTTTCAAAAAACATAGGTTGACAAAGATGTGAACCCTTGTGTACAGTTAGTGGAAATGCAAAATGATGCAGCCACTATGGAAAACGGTATGACAGTTCCATAAAGAATTAAAAATACATGTCTCATACAATTCAGCAATTCCATATCCTGAAATGTCTGAAAGAATTGAAGGCAGAGTCTAAAAGAGACTTTTGTATACACATGTTCACAGCAGCATTATCCACAGTAGCCCAAAGGTGAATGCAACCTGAGTGTCCATTCACTGAGGGATGAATGAATAAACAAAAAGGGGTGTGTGTGTACTGTATGTATAGATATATGTAATTAATAAACAAATATTATATATTTATCATATTATATGTGTATTAATTTATACATGTAATTAATAAGTTAATTACATATTATAGAATATATATTATATATAATATATAATGGACTATTATACAGCCTAAAAAGGGAGGAAATTCTGACACATGCTACAACATAGATGAAACTTGACAACATTACGGTAAGTGAAAATAAATCCGTCCCAAAAAGACAAATACTATACAATGCCACTTATGTGAGGTACCTAGAGTAGTTAAATTTAGAAAGCGGTTACCAGGGCAGAGGGAGGGGAGAATGAGGAGCTCTTTAACAGATACAAAGTTTCAGTTCTGCAAGATGAAAAGCATTCTAGAGATTATATGCACAACAATGTAAATGTACTCAATACTAATGTACACTGAAAAATGGTCAAGATGGTAAACTTTTTACATTATGTATATTTTACCACAATTTTAAAAATCAACTATTTAATGTATTATAAAAATTCATACATTTGAGCTTTAGTGTCAGACCTGGGTTTCAATTTTGGCCCTTCAACAGCCATGTGACCTTACAAAAGGAAAAAGCACCACAATGCTTATCTTATAGGGCCAGTTAATGCTTAAATAAGTTTCTGAACACAAAACATTCAGTGCAATGCTTGGCTACATAATTCCTTAATAAACAGAATCCATGAATACTATTTCTTTTGTTATTGTTACTGAACAACAGCTTACTTTCTTAAAATGACTTTTTAATCATAATCATTTTAAAGAATTTTGCCAATGCATTAAAAAAATTAAAAACCAACCACAATTCCATTACCATGAAATAATCACTTTTTGTGAATCACTTTTCAGTTTCTCATGTATTTATAGACATATATATAGACATATATTTACATATAGACATCTATATTTACAATAAACTCAATCGTACTGAAAATACAATTTTGAATAGTATTCCCTGGGTTTTATTATGGGGTTTTCATAGTTTTTAGGCTTCCATCTTGAGTTGATTTTTGTATACAGTGTAAAGAAGGGATCCAGTTTCAATTTTCTGCATATGGCTATCCAGTTATCCCAGCACCATTTACTAGATAGGGAATCCTTTCCCCATTGCTTATGTCAGGTTTATTGAAGATCAGACAGTTGTAGGTGTGCAGTCTTATTTCTGGGTCCTCTGTTCTGTTCCACTGGTCTATGTGTCTGTTCTTGTACCAGTATCCTGCTGTTTTGGTTACTTTAGCCCTGTAGTGTAGTTTGAAGTCAGGTAGCATGATGCCTCCAGTTTTGTTCTTTTTGCTTAGGATTGCCTAGGCTATTCGGGCTCTTTTTTGGTTCCATACAAATTTTAAAATAGTTTTCTCTAGTTTTGTGAAGAATGTCAATGGTAGTGTAACGAGAATAGCACTGAATCTACAAATTGCTTTTGTGGGGAAAAGAGAGATCAGATTGTTACTGTGTCTGTGTACAAAGAAGTAGACATAGGAGACTCCATTTTGTTCTGTACTAAGAAAAATTCTTCTGCCTTGAGATGCTGTTAATCTATAACCTTACCCCCAAGACATGTGCTGTGTCAACTCAGGGTTAAATGGATTAAGGGCTGTGCAAGATGTGCTTTGTTAAACAGATGCTTGAAGGCAGCATGCTTCAAGCAGTCATCACCGCTCCCTAATCTCAAGTACCCAGGGACACAAACACTGCGGAAGGCCGCAGGGACCTCTGCCTAGGAAAGCCAGGTATTGTCCAAGGTTTCTCCCCATGTGATAGTCTGAAATATGGCCTCGTGGGAAGGGAAAGACCTGACCGTCCCCTAGCCCGACACCCGTAAAGGGTCTGTGCTGAGGAGGATTAGTACAAGAGGAAGGCATGCATCTTTGCAGTTGAGACAAGAGGAAGGCATCTGTCTCCTGCCCATCCCTGGGCAATGGAATGTCTCGGTATAAAACCGATTGTATGTTCCATCTACTGAGATAGGGGAAAACCGCCTTAGGGCTGGAGGTGGGACATGTGGGCAACAATACTGCTCTGTAAGGCATTGAGATGTTTATGTGTATGCATATCTAAAGCACAGCACTTAATTCTTCACCTTGTCTATGATGCAGAGACCTTTGTTCACGTGTTTATCTGCTGACCTTCTCTCCACTATTATCCTATGACCCTGCCACATCCCCCTCTCTGAGAAACACCCAAAAATGATCAATAAATACTAAGGGAACTCAGAGGCTGGCGGGATCCTCCATATGCTGAACGCTGGTTCCCTGGGTCCCCTTATTTTTTTCTCTATACTTTGTCTCTGTGTCTTTTTCTTTTCCAAGTCTCTCGTTCCACCTAACGAGAAACACCCACAGGTGTGGAGGGGCAACCCACCCCCTTAGCTTTGGGCAGTATGGCCATTTTAACAATATTGATTCTTCCTATCCATGAGGATGGAATGTTTTTCCATTTGTTTGTGTCATCTCTGGAGGCCATTATCCCTAGCAAACTAAAGGAGGAACAGAAAACGAAATACTGCATGTTCTCAAACATATTACTTCTCTAGGGTATTAAGTAACTGCTACTTAAGAAAGGATACTTTACAGAATCATTAAGTAGGAAACAATGTGGCACATGTACTACTTTAATCTGTTTCATTTTAGTTCTCCAATACTGAATATTGGAAGTATAAACAGGCGAAACAAGTTCAACTTAGAGCTGACAACAAACTGTATTTTAAAGGTTTACAGTATGATAAACTTGGAAGTAACTTAAAAGATATAAAAACATGTGGCTCAATTTTTGAGTGGAGAAAATAATTAATTTGAGGGAGTAAGTATCCTCCCCACACTCCCTGTGGATGGAGACAAAGGTAAGGGATGGAAGGGTGGCATGGATTCGTTAGAAAAGTCTTCATGTGGCTTCACTTTATGTTCTCTGTCTTGATTCCACGGCCCAAAACTTAAAGCACATTCTTGACAACACCCTTGACTTCTTCACTCCTTGCTCTTTCTGTCACATTCAGAAAGCTGCAAATTCCCAACATTAGGTTAATCTAACCAGTCTGCCTTCTCTGTTCCTATACTCTACTCAATGTGGGCTTCTTGAGAAAATAAGACAACTCTATGATGCTATCATATAACAATAGTGCCTGAAAATCTCCTATTCACCACTTACTTCAGACTCCTTACCCAGCCACTTTACCTCAGATGACTTTACTTCTGACTCCAGAGAGAATATATAGGCCAGCAGGCTTCTCTTCCCTTTGATCTCAGCCCCCTCCAAAAACAAACAAACATAAGCAACTTATTATTCCAGTCATTTTCTTCTTTCCTGTATCCACAGGAGACTTACGTATCTCTTCTCTAGCCTAAGACTG
Organism: Gorilla gorilla gorilla; assembly: GCF_029281585.2. Taxonomy (NCBI): domain Eukaryota; kingdom Metazoa; phylum Chordata; class Mammalia; order Primates; family Hominidae; genus Gorilla; species Gorilla gorilla. The sequence goes on along the minus strand of NC_086017.1, from coordinate 111,100,692 downwards.
GTAACTTCACCTGGCTCTTATCTCCACCCACTCCCCACAATCTTTCAGAAGCCATGTGCCATCCATTATCCCCTCTCTCCTATCTTCCACTTCTTTCTCTACTGGCTCTTTCTTCTGAGAAAACATGCTCAAAAATTGCCATTAGAAACAGCAATATCCACCACAGAAACGTCTCCACGTTCTCCCTTTCCATCCAGCTACCAAACTTTTGGTTGTTCCTTTCACAAAGAATTCTTGACAATATATGTAACAACTTTTCCCTCATCTTAAATCTATCTCTTCCCTCTCTTGCCAACCCACTTCCATTTCTCATCCCTCTTTGAACCTCACCACTCCATAGGGACCACTCTCTGTATCATCTCCACCCCCTTTCTTAACCAAATCTAAAACACTAAAGATATTAATAGAATGTTTTCTGGGTTGGAAAAAAAAAGTTTTAAATTCATGAAGCCTCTCAGTCTATCAACTAAGCTAAGTCAGCTTCACTAATCTTCAAAATTCTTAAAATTGAATCCTTTTCTGTAATTATAAAAATAATGAAGACTAGCAGTTTTTAAAGGACCAAGTAGGGTCTATAATGTATGTAATCACTCTACACTTAAATGCAGAGTATAGAGAAATTACAAAGAAAATCCTATTACCACATTAAAAAAAATTAATATTGTGTCTTAAAGTGGCCAAAGTCTAAGATTTATTATTGTTTTCTTAAAATAAAAATACAAAAGCTACACTACTGGGAAATCAATAAAAGCCCAAAGCCTGACATGATGTTAAGAAATAACATCTTAAATATGTTATTTCTATTGCATATGATATTATTCAAACCTGTGAGTCTGCTAACAGTATTAAACAGAGCCAAGAGAAAACAAATGAACTCAGAAACCTTCACTGAAAGTACTTCTAGCATTCAAAAATATAACCTGTGATTATCTCCTTTCCTTTAAAATTTTCACATTTACTTACTTAAAGGGTCCTATATATAAATATAACCTACTCCCCATCAAAAAGTCATCTCTCTCCTTCCCTTTACAGTTCAACTTCCTTGAAAACAGTAGTCTCCACTCACCTAAACTTACTCTCTCATTCACCCAAAACCTCTATCACTCTACTAAAGGTGCTCTCAGAAGTCATTAGTCATCTTTCTCAGCTCTCGTCCCCTTTACATACACTGCAAAGTTTGACTGTCTTCTTAAAACACTCTCATTTAGATTTTCCTCTGCTTTCCTAACCCATATACTGAATTATTTCCTTCCCTGACATAAGTATTCTTTTATTCAAACCTTCAACACATATGTATTGAGCACCTACTACAGGCTATTCACTGTGTGAGGCACAGGGGATGCAGTACAGAAAAAAAAAGTCAATGCTCTTATGTAGCTTACATGCCAGACGGCTATTCCAAGGTTCTAGTCCAAGTCCTATCATCTAAATCCTGTTGAACAGAGGTGGGAGTGGCTCTGAAGTGCAATTTATTCATATTTGTTTAGAATGTAAACCACTGTGAGCTCAGATTAAACCATGACAGCCCAGCTTGTCCATGTACATATCCTAATCAGGTATAAGCCTCTGACCAATTACTTAAAACTCTAAAGTGAATAGCTAATTAGTCATAAGCACAAGCAAATTGTGGAACAGTGAGTAAGCAGTGGCAAGCTGCATGTATTGAATTGTGGTTTCATGGCTTAATTTGTGCCACATTTCTGGGGGTTTCTTAATGCCCAGGGAATGAGACATCAGCACCAAAGCTTTGTCTGAACTTATTTTGCTACTATTGTTAGGACGCTGGTTACAAAGTACTACCATAACAAAACTCCTTAATTAGTTCTTGAATATTCTGTATGACATTTGGTAGAAATGAAAAGAGAAAACTTTGCTACAGATTCACTTGTACAGTAGATATGCATGGAGCTCAAGGACTACAGTATGTCTTGTGCAACTTATTTTTAAATACCAACCTCAAACCATCAAAACTTTCCAAGTATTTCAATAGTATGATAGCACATTCAGAAAAGACCTTGACAACTTAAAGTCTTGTGAGAGAACAATTTGATACAATTTGATAATTGTGAAGTTATCTAGATTTGTGTCAGAATCAGACATGCTTGTTACAAGCATTTTAACAAGTTACAAATTTATATGCCAAGGGGAAAAACACCCATTCACCAGCTTTAAACAATTTGTAAAATTTTGCATTAGGACCAGATCCACAAAAACAGCTTTGGGAGATTCCTTTATGAATAATGTAATCTCTAGAATTTGTGTTTTAATCAGGATCTTGAGCCAAGTAAAGAAGGTGCTAAATCTAGTCCTCTTGGCTTCACAAGGCAAATTTAATAGCTACAGTATTTCATCACTGTATGCAATAGGCAAAAGAGCTAGAGATCACAGAAATGTTATTCTATAAGCTACTAAAATTAACTACAAATGGAACAGGTGTTTTAAATCTTAGATTTATTTTTGATCCACAATCCATGAAGATCAAATTACACCAACGGTACCAATGGTGCCCTTTTCTCTGCTAAGAAAAAAACTCAGTTGTTGCCTAAGTAAAAAATAAAAAGATACACAAAAAACGTTTCTCATAACTATATGTGTAATGTTGCAATGCATTTGCTATAAGATTTTGACTACAAAATTGGAAATTTCTCTAATGAGCAGTCAACTTCAGCGAGCACTCTAACTCCTTTCTTCTTTCATGCTTTCTTAAAATAAAAATCCTCAACACTGTTCCCTTCTATACATGAGGTGACTTTTCAGTATTTTTAAGGCACAAAGAAATGCATCCTTGTTTTTTCACCCCACTAATGCAGTTTATTTGGAAACTAAAAATAGAGTGTAACTTTTGCCTAAGATAGAGAATGGCCTGAAAACAGCAAAGAGAGAGAGATATTACCTATGTCAATTACAAATTTCCACTTTATCCAAAGTGTAATGATAAAAGAAACATTACCAACATTCCTTGTCTTGAAACTATCATTTCAGAAACATAGTTGTTATAAAGAAACAACTATAGCAAATGAAGTGACAACACGTTGCAACATTTGGACAATTCTCAAGGGTACTATGCCAATGGGGATCATAGTTTGGCAAAGAAATACATATTGGGTTTTTTTTTTTAAGCTGGATTCCAACCATCAAGGCACTTTTTTTTGATAAGAGGATTTCATTGAATTTCATGCTGATGGTTAATCTAAATGGAATTCACAAAATAAAGGATTTCTAGTATTCAAATTGCACACATATATGAGATGAATAAATCTTTTGCATCACAAAGTGATGCACAGAGGCTTCAAAACAAAGGTTAGAAACTGTTTAAAGGAAAAATAACCCATGGACATCATTATTATTATTATTAGAGACAGAGTCTCACTCTCTCACCAGGCTTGGTGTGCACAGCTCACTGCAGCCTCGATTCACCCCGTTAAAGCAATCCTTCTGCCTCAACCTCCCAAGTAGCTGGGACTACAGGTTTGTGCCACCAAGTCTGGCTAATTTTTTTTATTTTTAGTAAAGACGAGGCCTCACTATGTTGCCCAGAATGGTCTCGAACTCCTAAACTCAAGCAATCCTCCCACCTTGGCCTCCCCAAGTGATGGGATTATAGGCATGAGCCATCATGCCCAATGCATAACTTTGCTTTCTCATAGAGCTGTTTTAAGATCCAGATGAGATGTTATTAATATATATAAGCATTATATATAAAGAGTAACGCTCTATGCAAATGTACAGTATTTTCTTATATAGGTGGAGCATCCCAAATCCAAGAATCCCAACTCCGAAATGCTCCAAAATCTGAAACTCTTGAGCACCAACATGATACTAACAGGAATGCTCATTGGAGCATTATGGATTTCAGATTTTTGATTAGGGATGCTCAACCGGTTAAGTATAATGCAAGTATTCCAAAGAGATATTCAACCTGTATATCTCCTTGCTGAAATTATTAAATACCACCATAACAACTAGTTTAATGTAACAACTACTTTAAAATAAAAAAGAAGCAAACACTACAAGATTCCCACCCAACTATCAAATGCTATGTCAGCTAAAGGATAAGAAAAAACTCCTTTAAGTATCAAGAAAAAAGATGAAGACTTGCAACAAATGACTTGATTAGTCATCATTTTCTTAACTCAGGTTAAAAAGTTAGGCAGACCCTTGAAACAAACAGACATTAAATTTCAGAAAATAGGTTTAAGTGGCTCTTAAGTTCTTTATTTCTACAAGAAAGAATTTGATTTTATGAGCTTAATGGAAGGTACTTACCTGCTTTCCATCTGTAATTCTCAATATTTAACTCATTTCAAGCCCTGCCCCTTTTCAAACTGTTTAATCCTATTCTTTTCTGTTAGAGCCTGTAATTTCCAAAACACCAGCATTTAGATATCTTCAGAAGCTATTTTCACACAGTATTCCTAGAGATAAAATGATGGAAAAAATCAAAGTATCCCAGGAAGGCACCACAATGCACATTCCTGATTGTAAAACTGTTTCAAATTTTTTATCTAAAACCTTACACAGCAGCTTGAATATAACCACTATTCAGTGAATGTTTGCTGAACTGAGAATGTTTTTGCTAAACTCTATTTTGCTTTTTGACACATGAGAGAAGGCACTGTCTTTATACCAAAAAGAATCCACATTTCAGCACTGTGCATCAGAAATGCTTTGTCAAGCATATTTTCTCAATTCTCTCCAGAAGACTCCTACTGAAAAGTTGGCTGCATATTGCAGTATATTTAACTGGGTGCTCTGAATTGCTCACTATACTTACAGAGGGAATGCACTTGTCGCCTCTCTGCAGTGATTACACAGAGATAAAAATGAATTAATTGAAATACATTTATTTAGCATGCAAAAACCAATTACTAACTCAAATTATGGATATTAAAACATCCACAGGAAACAAAATCCTAGAAGTGAATTATTACCTAAGAATTACCTTTAGGCTGGGTGCAGTGGCTCATGCCTGTAGTCCCAACACTGTGGTAGGGTGAGGAGAGTGGATCACCTGAGGTCAGGGGTTTGAGACCGGCCTGGCCAACATGGTAAAACCCCATCTCTACTAAAAATACAAAAATTAGCCGGGTATGGTGGCACATGCCTGTAATCTTAGCTCCTTGAGAGACTGAGGCAGGAGAATCCCTTGGACCCAGGAGGCGGAGGATGCAGTGAACCGAGATCGCACACTGCACTCCAGCCTGGGTGACAGAATGAGACTCCGTCTCAAAAAAAAAAAAAAAAAAAAAAAAAATTACCTTTAAAAACTATAAAATCTAAATTATAATTAAAGACTTTAATGTAAACAGTATAAAATAAGTCTTTTTCATTTCTTATCTTTGCCTGCCCTCTAATTAGTTTACAAAACCAAATAACTGTCACATCATAACCCCAATTCAAAAAATGAAGTTCATTTTCTCATTTCTTCTAAAAGTAGTATCCAGCCTTCCCAGTTCCACAAGTAGACAATGTTCTTCTTAAACAAAGAGTTCCTTTTTCTTTCATATTTAACATATTTCTTTATTGATTATATCATATCTGAAATTTCAATCACTTAGTTCTTAAAAGACATTTTAAGTTTTTTCTCATATTTTAATGCTTATTAAATGGGGAACACTGATAGTACTATTTACGGAGTGCAGAAAACTTTAAAAAATATTATTCTCAAACAATTCCTACTCACATCTCAGATTAACAACAATAGAAGATTCTTTGTGGAATTAATATTTTTACAATTTTAAGAAAAGTTTAGCAATAACTTAAGAAAGGTTTAGCAATAAAAAACACTAATTAAAAGTTGAATATTAAGTAACATTTTTTAATTAAACAAACTCCCAATTTCAACAGTTATATAATTGAAGTCAATACCAAAATAATTTTTTAATTATGACTATAGATCTTTAGACATTATTTCGGGAAGAAAGTATCGGAAAATGAGAACATATGTTCAAATCCAGTGCTAGTTTCTTCAATACCAAGATGGGTAATTACCAATCTTTTCACTGTAACAATTTAACATGTTTAATTTTACAAATCCAGATTCTCATAACTTATATTAATTTTTTTAAATTAAATTCAAATCACTTAAAACTAACTATAAGCATTTTTACAAGAATTTCACCACACCCTTTGAGCTTACATGGCTGAATCCCAGAGAGCTTGAAAGCTGAGGCATTTTCTGATTACTTTGGCTTTCCATAAAGAATAAGCATTATACCAACAGACAATTCCACAGCTCACAAAAACACTGGAGTCAGGAAATTTATATGAAATGACAGCTCAGTATGCTATTGCACATAATTATAGGAAAGTCTTCATTCATGCGTACATTCATTCAATAAACATTTACTGAGCCACCTGCCTTTTATCAGCCACTGCCCTTGAGAAGTTCATTATCTGAAGAACAATGGTAAGTCATGTAATTACACATATTTTAGTATAACATGTAAGGTGATACAATGTGACATATACAAATTCCTCTGACCTACTCATTCTGATATATATATATATATATATAACCTAGAACCCTGCTAACTAAAGTGTGGTCCATAAACCACCAGAATTGGCAACCCCCAGCAGCTAGTCAGAAACAGAGACTCTCAAGTTCCACCTCAAAATATACTGAATCACAATCACAGTTACCTGGAGAGCATTTTAACAAGCTCCCCAGATAATTCCAATGTACGTTTAAATTTTGAGAAGCAGTGAACTAGAACATAACTGAAAATCAGCAAAAACAATGTCATAGAGTCCACATACTTTTAAGATCTTCAAGGTCCATCCTGAGCCTTTTTAAGAATGTATATACAATTTCAACAAGTTCAATGGCTTAGTTTCACAGACTAGGAACAAATTGAGATACCACTGACAACAAAAAAAGAAAATAGGAAAAACTTATAAAAAGCAATCTCAAAAAGGGATAGCTGTGTCACTTAACATAGCAACAATTTGTCTAGATAGGCCCTAAAAGTCTCACCATATTACAATAACACAAAAGTAATCGATGTTCTCAAACATGCCTCCTGTATCTAGACCATAAATTCCCTGAGGACAGAGACCTAGTTCTATCCTTAAATTACACTTACATTTGTAAACTGAATGACTCAAGTCATTAAGATGAGTTTGAGCTAGGCAGTAAGATATATGATACATTTTAGAAAAAATTCCATCTGACAGAGTTAAAATAAAAACATTTACTCCAAAAAGAAAGAGAGAGAAAGAAAGAGAAGGAGGGAGGGGGAGGGGAGAGAAAGACAGAGTAGAACACCCGGATGGATGGGGCACACCTGTAGTCCCCAGCTACTCAGGAGTATGAGGCCAGCCTGGGCGACATGGCGAGACCTCGTTTCTTCAACAAAACAAAACAAAACAAGAGTAAAGCATCCGCATTCTATAACCCATTCACCAAGCACTCTAAGAACAGAGCCTTTACTGAACCTCTGGCTCCCAATCCCAAAGTCTTCCTGACTCTATTCAAATCCTCTTCTGGGGGGCTGATGAGAGTGCCAGGATAAAAAGGAGAAAGATTAGAAGAGGATGGAGGGAAAACAGAAATCACCGACTATGTTAGGGTTCCTCCATTCATGAAAATGAAACCAGCAAAAATACAAAGACACACCAAAGATACATCAATCCTACAAGAGAAAAATGCTGTCTCTAGTAAACATTCACTCCATGTCCTCTGCCCATGTGAACCAGAGATTCTCACAATCCCTCTAACCTAAGAACTCCCCAGAGGCACCTTAACTGTGGAAACATTTCCCCTCATGGCACTCTATGAGCTGGTTACCGCCAGTTTATGACACAATTCACCGTTCCAAAACAGCAAACTTCAGGCTATAACCAGCTAGGTCACTTTCTGAAAAGTGTTGTAATGTCTGTCACTGATTCTTAAAAGGTGCATTTAATTAGTTAAAAACTTTTTTACTATTTTTCCAGATCTATTTTTCTTTTTTCTCTTGCCATTCTTGCAGGATACCAGAAGCAAAAAGACGTATTTTTCTGCAACTTCTCTCCAACCAGGTAGTTCTCATTCTTACTCTCAAAACAGATTAGTTGTCTTGTCTATGCCCTTGCTTATGCTGTTACTGTCAGGCCTCTGAGCCCAAGCCAAGCCATCGCATCCCCTGTGACTTGCACGTATACACCCAGATGGCCTGAAGTAACTGAAGAATCACAAAAGAAGTGAATATGCCCTGCCCCGCCTTAACTGATGACATTCTACCAGAAAAGAAGTGTAAATGGCCGGTCCTTGCCTTAACTGATGACATTCCACCACAAAAGAAGTGAAAATGGCCGGTCCTTGCCTTAAGTGATGACATTACCTTGTGAAAGTCCTTCTCCTGGCTCATCCTGGCTCAAAAAGCTCCCCCACTGAGCACCTTGGGACACCCACTCTGCCCGCCAGAGAACAACTCCCCTTCGACTGTAATTTTCCTTTATCTACCCAAATCCTATAAAACGGCCCCGCCCTTATCTCCCTTCGCTGACTCTTTTCGGACTCAGCCCGCCTGCACCCAGGTGATTAAAAGCTTTATTGCTCACACAAAGCCTGTTTGGTGGTCTCTTCACACGGACGCGCATGAAAGTTACTCCATTCAGAGGCCTTTCCCATCTCTTAATCTGATTCTGCACTAATATGTTAGCTCCAAGCCATGTGTGGATATTTAGTATCTGAAATGTGGCTAGACCAAATTGAAATATAAGGTAGCTGTAAAATGCACATTGGATTTTGAAGACTTGTACAATTATCTAATTTTTTAAACAATGATTACATGTTGAAATATGTTAAATAGATTATTAAAACTGATTTCACCTGTTTCTTTTTAGTTTTTTTTTTTTTTTTTTTTTTTTTTTTTGAGACCGAGCCTCACACTGCCGCCGGGCTGGAGAGTAGTGGCTCGATCTCGGCTCACTGCAACCTCTGCCTCCCGGGTTCAAGCGATTCTCCTGCCTCAGCCTCCCAAGTAGCTGGGATTACAGGCACGCGCCACCACGCCCGGCTAATTTTTGTATTTTTAGTAGAGACGGGGTTTCACCATGTTGGTCAGGCTGGTCTGGAACTCCTGACTTCAAGTGATCCGCCCGCCTCGGCCTCCCAAAGTGCTGGGATTACAGGCGTGAGCCACCGCGCCCAGCCTTCTTTTCAGTTTTTAATGCTGCTACTATAGAATTTTAAATTACAATATGTGGCTTCTATTAGACAGCCCTGGGGTTTAAATCCTACTCATTCTTCAAAGCCTAGTTGAAACACTGCTGCTTTCATGAAGCTTTCCCCCAGTGACTCCAACTGCCCCAGCCCCCACCGCCAACCTCTCGTAACCCTTTGAATCACACTCACAAAGAATGAGATTAATTTTACCTTGTTACACTTTCCCAACTCCAACATAAGCAAGTTGAAGAAAAAAAACTATATCTAGATCACCATGAAGTTTTCCTCTGACACCTTGGAGAGCCCAGCGCTACGGTAATGTTTGATGTCTGCTAATGGAGAGCTGAATTTCTTAATTACTAATTATCTATCCCTTTCAACGATTTCCATTTTTTTCCTCTGGGATTAAAGTCGATGTCTATCAATGTCCTGTATTATTTTTAAAGTGCCCATGAGCTGTACACATACAATATAACGAACAAGCAAATCCAAAACTAATACATGTGGTCAATACACTTAGATCAACTGTAAAACTTAGACAAGCCTCTAAAGGTCCCTTTTTAAAAAAAGATGTTGTACAACCTAACAGTGTATCGTGAGATCAACTATTTCAAAAGTAGAAGCCTTTCCCAAAGATTAACACTGGGTGAGCAGTTTACCAAAAAATTATTGGCGGTCTTCCCCCACAATCCCGAGTATAAATCAGGTAAGCATGCAAAAGCTTGGGTGCAGTAAGAGCAAAGTCCCACACTGCATCCAAAGCTCAGAAATCGAGCTGAGATATGTGGTAGTAGGGGAAAAGATGACTTGCGTGAAGGAGACGAACAATGAAAACTGTTGGAATACAAAACGAGATAACAGCCAGAATAAAAAAAAGTATACCAACTACGTGGGAGGGATTCTCCTCGGGTCAACCTCTGAACCCTCAGGCGAAGGTCGCAGTGGTCATTTCAAAACGTCTTTTCTTCACATTGTATTTTAGTGCCTCAGATCTGCATCCAACAAACTTCCTTCTTCAGCCTACTCCAACTCCCACAGCCAGGACTCCGGCCAAACCCAGCCCTGAAGCCACCCACTCCAGCACACTTTGGAGACTGACAGACGGCACAGGAGGACCGTTCTGAGGCCCAGCACCTGGATGACACCCCTCTCCTTGGGAGTCCCGACCCAGTCCCTTGGGCAGAACCAGGCAGGCAGGGGACACCCAGCTGGCAGAGGGGTAGGGCAGGGCACCGGACTTCGCCTAGGACCGGCCTCTCCGTTCCATGCCGACGCCAGACGGCTCCTCGGGGACCGGCAAGATGGTGAGAAGGAAGAATAAAGAGGCATTGGAAATTAGCCCCGGCTTTCACTCACCAGCCGTCGCCGCTCGACGTTGGCAGCGGCAGCCTATCTTCTCCTTCCGCCATTGCTGTTGACGTCCACGTCACTTTGCCGAAAAGTGGATCCGGCGCTGAGACCAACTCGGAAACTCAATGTCGTAAAAGGTCTTCGGAAGTCCAGCACTGAGCTTCCCCAGAGGGGAAGAAAGAGGGAGGTGGCAAGGGACTGGAGGAACGCAACGTCACGGCGTCCCGAGGCCGAAAGGCAGCGTCTTGAGGGAGGAGACTTGGTGGAGGCAGCTGCCCCTCCGAAGACTACATGTCCCAAGATGCCACGGTGCCGCGGGCGGGGCGGGGCGCGGTGGACGCCGTCCCAGTTGGAGGCCTTGTGTGACAAACAGCGTGTCTTTTTAGCGTCCACTTAGCGTCTTCATTCCAGCTTGGCGTCGAAATTAACAAAGTTAGAATTTACAGTCCTAACTATTGGAGAAAGCAGGGGAAATGGGGATTGACATAGGGAAGGCGGACGTAGGAGAAGAGCCACAGTTCAGTAATTTCCTGCTGTAGCAATTTAAAGAAAGAGTGGGACGTAAGGAAAGGGGCAGACCACCCCTATTTGTGAGGCCCCGTCAAAAGTGTAAATGAAGGCCCACATACTTTTTGACTGAATATTTAAAAGTTGTAAATCAAGCTATATACTAAAGGAGATACGTTCTAGCCTCCTAACTTAAATATATCTTCCTAACAGTCTGGAAGATCAAGTCCGAATTTAGAATTCTAGGACTGGAATTCCAGGCAAGCAGAGCTGCCAAAATCCTTCTCTATGCGTTCCACTTCCCCTTTACACTGCATGGGCGGACACTTGGCCACCACCGGGGCCTTGGGGTGAGCACACGCTCAGGAGGAAGGACCTAAAGAAACGCTTTTGCAAGCCCTGAAAACAACAGTGATGAAGTAGAACTGCATGTAACAATATGGATACATCTGAAAAATACGCTGTTAAATGAGCAAAACAGATTGCAGACGGATAGGTAAAGTATGGTATCATTTATAGTTGGTGTTTAAAAGACAATATATTTAAAATAGATCCATATGAGGTTAAAATGCAGGAGAATTATATATAGAAAACTCGGAATGGCAGTTACATTCAGGGAAAGGGAGGAGTTTCCATGAATTTTTTAATATTTTATTTATTAAGGGCCCCAAGGTGGCCACATAGGTGGCCAGTGTTCTTTATAGAGTCTATACTTAGGTATCTAAAATGTTTCATAGTTTCAAAAACTACTTGTTTTAAATAGATACAAAACAGTACAGCTATCTCATTTACAACCAAAAACATGTTCACTCTCTTCCCTAAAGGGAAATAATACAGATCTGCATGGTACTGCACCCACTTCCAAGGCCCGGATCTCAGTAATGTTCAGTTCTCTGTTAGGGAACATTTCTTCTAACATAGAATGAGACTTTAGATGCCCTCTATCAAAAAGAATAAAAGACGTGAATCTAGGTCACATTACCGTTCTAATATTCAGGACCTCCCCTGGGTCACTTCAATTGTTGCCAGTAGATTTTCAGAAACTTTTCAGAAAATGGTTTTAAAACCTATTCAGTCATTGACATGAGAAGCAGTTGCTCACTGGTTAAGAAGATTCTAGTCCTCAATTATGATTCATTTTGAGTATAATTAAATCAGCAACTGCTTTATAGTCTCTGGTAAAATATTTTCCCATTAAAAATATGTCACTTGACATTTTTAAACAGTTCTTTATTCTGTCAAAATAAAGTGGAAAGTTCTGACTTCTGTGTTCTTTAATGGAGCCAGAGCCAGCTTCATGGGCATGTAGTCTATGCAATAGCATGAGACCACATGCTTAGAAGAACTCTGTGCTTGATTTCATGCTCTGGTGTTGCCATCTTGAAATTCTTAATAATTTGGGAACAAGGAGCCACTGGTTTTAATTTTGCACTAGGCCTCACAAATTAGGGAGCCAGTTCTAGATAGGGTCAATATCTTAGTGATGTATAACCCATCGGGGACAAGATTTCAACCAAAATTGTTTAGCGATAGTGTCTTCTGGAGGATTTTTTTTTTTTTTTTGAGACAGAATCTCACTCTCACCCAGGCTGGAGTACAGTGGCATGATCTCAGTTCACTGCAACCTCTGCTTCCTAAGTTCAAGCGATTCTCCCGTCTCAGCCTCCCAAGTAGCCAGGACCACAGGCGTGTGCCACCACGCCCAGCTGATTTTTGTATTTTTAGTGGAGACGGGGTTTTGCCATGTTGGCCAAACCATTTTTCTTTATTATTATTTTATTTTTATTTTTCTGAGACAGGGCCTCACTCCTTCAAGTAGAATTTGTTAAATTCTAATAATGGACCTCTGCTTAAAACAAAACAAAAATGCTTTTCAAGAACTAGAGAAGATTTCATTATGAAATCTTGGAGTGTGTCCCCTGCTTGCGTTTGTGCATCTAATTGTAGTTCCCACATCCAAATGGGAAGGTGTATTATCTCATATTATCCTTGGATAAAATCAAAGTGTATTTCTTATAACAAGAAAATTAAAATGTCTTGGTTTTAAATGAAATTATAGAGAACATAAAAAGATTTTTCATCTATTATTTGGTGTTCTGAGCCATATAATTATGTAATTTATACTGTATTACATGTACTTAATTTGTACCATGCCTATGACACATAGTAGAATCTCCATAAATATTTGTAAAATGAACTAGGGAATTTTTTGTAGTACTTTTGTAATGGATTAAGCTATTCACCTATATAGAAATGGCTGGTTGGGTTCAGGGACAGGTAAGAATTATGAACTCATCTGCATAGTCATAGTTGTTATGTGAGTAGAATTTAATTCAGTTTTCATTGTAATATTATTTTAGCATTTGTTAAAAAGAGATGGAAAAATAACATAGCTCTTGATCATGTATTCCATATTCGTGCAGCCTTTTCTTGACTTTTGTGCATTCTTAGGTAAAGACAAAGACCTAGTAAGATGTTTTAATCTACTGCTGCACAACAAATTACCCCAAAACTCAATGTCTTAAAGCAATAAACACTTAACTCACAATTTCTGTGCATCAGGAATCTAGAAGCAGCTTAGCTAGATGTTCTGGCTTAGGGTCTCTTGAGGTCAGAGGCAAGATGTTGGCCAGGGTTGCAGTCATGCAGTCATCTAAAGGCTTCAGTGGGGCTGGAGGATCCAGTTCCATGGTGGCTCACTCACATGCCTGATGAGTTGGTGTTGACTGTTAGCAGGAGGCCTCAGATACTCCCCAAATGAGCCTCTCCATGGGCTGCTTGAACATCCTCTTGACATAGTGGCTGGCTTCCCGCAGAGTAAGAGTTCAACAGAGACCAAGATTGAAGCTACAACATTTTTTTTATTACCTACCCTCAGAAGTCGTAATTTCTGCAATGTCTTATTGGTAAGCCTTATTCAATGTGGGAAGGAACCACAACAAAGGCTTGAATACCCAAAGACAAGAATCACTGGGGGCCATCTCAGAGGCTGGCTGCCACATGAAATAATATTAAATCCTACACATTCTTCATTGTTCAGTGAAACTTGCCCCTGAGATTCCTGCTCATATCATCTCAGCCCTTCTTACATTCTGTCGCCTCTGACCTAGTTTAGGACCATTAACAGGCACTCTCATCTGGGCACTACAGCATCTTATATTCTTTAACTCTGAGAATGACAACTATTTTTAAGTTCCCCTGTAGCCTCCAGTGCACCAAATGCAGGGCTGAACATATAGATAGTGCTTAAGAGTTCTTGTTAAATAACAAAATATTGATTTTTGTTTCTGCAGCTATTGTGTGAGAGTTTCAGAATTCTAAACTTTCCCAAGAATTTCCCTTTTTATCTTACAAGGACAAATGGTTTCACACTTATCAAAATTACTTCAGTTGTTTGCCATTTTAAAATCCCATCAGGACCTGCATTCCCAGGCTCTTTAAACTACTGAAGCTTAACATTTGATTGAATGATGAACAAAACCAAGTTAATTCCTATTCACAGATGACAAGTGAACAGTTGGCAGCAATTTCAACATCTGCTTTTAATTCATTTTAAAATGTTGAGCAAACTGATAAGAAAAAAAAAGCTGGAAACTCTGTTTCTGCATTATCCTTCTAGTAGTCGTCTTCTCTAATTGAAGTTGACTCTATAGGTTTTATAGATGGACCCAAAATAAACATTTGGATAGGGATTGACCCATTCTTAGGTTTGAGATGTTTGTGCTTTAATGTGGGAGTCTGTTTAACCCTTTGCTCATTCCAATTTTGTTCCCAAATGTTCCAGGCAAAAGGCTTTTATTGGGGTTGAGTAACTCCTGGTTGGAAATAGGGATAGTAAACAATATGTTAGCTGGAACTAGCCTTAGTTTTTAAAACTGAACTTCCTGCTTTTTCATGAACTAACAGCTCTAAGGACACGCACACACATACAGACACAATCTGAAAATAGTATCCTTCAGACAATGGCAGTGCTATTCTTGATGTATAATTTATCTCCATTTGCCTTATACACTTGTATTCACTCTTCCTTTTTGGTATATATATGTGTTGCCAAATAAAATAATTAGCAAGGAATCATCTAAGGTAATTGGATGGAATTATATGATATACTCTTTTGACAATGTGTGTTAAAAATATAGGTATATATTACAATTTATCTGGATATGTTATTTACAAGCTGATTTCTCTAATACCCAAGCTAAATTGTACAGCTTGTCATTGTCATTTTCACATCTCAAATTTACGTAAGGAAAATACAAAAGTAAACAAAAAGAATTCTTAGGATATCATGAACATAAAAATACAGATACAAAAGCATCCGAAAGTTTGGATAAATAATTTATTCTCTATAATTTTGCTCACACTTTTTTTCTGGACAATAGTAAATTCTCTGTTGTTAATTCTCACTTATAATCTGGTAACTCCTGTATCTCCATTTCCAACCCATTATTACTATAACAATAATGTTGCCATAAAAAACATTATTATTTTAAAAAGTATTAATATTTTCAAAGCATTTATTATTTTAAAAATTATTAATATTTTCAAAGCATTCTGTGATAATCTGTCAGCAGAGAGAAAGCCCATTTGTCTTCAGCCTATTTGGTATGTACATGGTATGGTGGTACATGGTATGTATGTATATGAAAGCAAATGGACAAGGCCCTCCTGGACATTCCAGTCCCTTTCCACACCATGTTCTTCTTTCCCTTATACTGGTCTCCTCTGTGCTCTTTGAATAAGCCATACTCTTTCCCAACATGTGGCCTTTGCTGCCTCTTCTGTCTTGAAAGATCACCCAGCCCTGCACACCTTTGGGCCCCAACATATGTACACATAGCATCTAGTTACCTCCTACTCTTACTTCAGTGCTCAGCTCAGTTGTCTCTTCCTCAGAGAATGACAGCACAGCCTTTTGGAATATAGCCGGTCCCTTTATCATATGTGTCTGTAGATACATAATATGTGAGTTGAATGGAGGAATCAAGAAGTTAAAAATGGGAAAGGAGAAGGAAAGCAGAGAGTAATGTAGACTTGAATAGTGTTCAGGTTTTAAAACATTTCTTCTTGATCTATATGGACATGTCTACCTGCTTCTCCTACTTTTAAGTTTACTTGTGGTTCTTTGTAAATGTTTCTTATGTGAGGCTATAAGGAATCCTAAAATCATGAATAGATTGTGAACTCCTTCATTCTCATCATACCACCTCACATTGGACAAGTTTCAGCAATCATTTATTGAGCACTTGAGTACAGACCAAGTTCTGTTCCAGGATTTAGAGGGAATGGTCTTATCTACCTTCCACTTTTCCTACATTTATCTCTTCTTTCTCTTTCTCAGCACAAGCTCAGCCCAGCACTATGTTTTTTCAATCCTCTTAGCATCAGAATAATCCAAGGAGCTTAAAAACATACACACATAAAACAATGTGGGAACGTCACCCCCAGGAATTCTGATTCTGCTGGTCTAGGGTCAGACACAAGCACAGGTGAGTTTTAAAAGTTTCTTAGGCAGTGCTAATGTGCAGGCAGCATTGAGGACCACTGGCCTAGACTAATCTTGAAATAGAAACTCGAACTGGAGAACTGCAGAACATCTGACTTCTGGAAATCAAAACTTGAGTGGTTCCAATGATACTTTTATTACAACTGATCTCTAAGATGGTGTCAGACCTGCAGAAGGTGCTAAAAAGGCTATAACTGATGCATTGCCCCTGAATTAAGGTTGATGACTTTGGACCTTGGTTGTAGGAAATAATGTGATTACTTGTACACCTGTTTCAGGGGCAGTCACTCACGGTGGAGGAAAGCAGACTAAATGCCTATGGGCACCTTTACCAACTTTTAGGTTCTGTTCTCTGACACTCATGTGTCTCAAAGACTTGAAACAAATACTATTTTATGAGTTTAATGCCTGGGTAACCTGAGGCCCTGAAAGGTTTAGGCTTTATTTTCTGGCACAGTCCAGTAGGCAGGACTCCCGACTCCCAAACTCCAGAGATTATCTCCAGTTGAGGGAACCATGAAGCAAGACGCCTGATTCCTAGCCTTAGCTCAGCCACTAGCCAGGTAGATGTGTGGCCCTGTTTAAGTTATGTCTGATATCGGGGCCTCAGTTTCCTCAGATGAGGTAAATTGAGCTAGATGGTCTGTCCGGGCCCCCTTCAGCTTTAACAAGTGTCACTAGGTGGCACTCACGTAACTCCAGTGGGGAGCCATTGGAGCAAGTTGGCTGCCAAGCTCCTTCTGTCCCTTAAACGACCCTGGGATCTGTCAGGGGCAGCTTAGAAAATAATGCAATTTTAGGAAGACTGTTTAGGAGTCTTTTTACCAAGAATAGCTTTTGAATCTGCGGACACCTGTTGTATTTTACCAGCTGCTTTCAAGTATTATGTACTTCTGGTTTTATATTCCTATCCTTTTACCATCTCAAATTTTAAAATATTGTATAGAAAACTATTTCTGTGACTTAGCTACATTTGTAACATTGTCCAGACATACTGGTTTGTGTGACATAAACACATGAGGTATTCTTTTAGCAAGTACTGAAGTCTACCAGCCGTATGCCACTGCATCAGTAACTTTTAGGAGGAGAAAGATTCACTATCCCAATACTGGACTTCAAGCAAATGGGATTCTGCCCTGGGATGTGTCCCCACTGGATAGAGTCAGTCAGATATGGTTCTTGTTTAAAGACTTGCTCCCCAAACCTGGTTTGTCCTGGTGTCTGACATTGCTAGCGAAGTTTATTCTCACTCAGATTCATTTCAGAAATTCAGTTCTACTCAATGTGGCTTCCGAATTCAACTCACAGGTAGGGGAATTGGGAGCCTCCATGATCCAATACTCAAGGATGGCCCTGTCTTCCGTTGTCAAAAGTCATCCAATTCACCTGTCAGGTGCTTTTCCTTCAAACAAGGGCCACAGGAGTTGGTCCTAAGGATTTATTAACAAAAATAAACATGGAAGAACTAAATTTGGGGCCTAATCCTGTAAGATCCAAGAAGAGATTTAAGAAGTTTCATATTGCCAATTCATTTTGGGAGTAAGAGGTGGACTTTTAATAAAGACTGCCTTCATTACCTGTCAATATAGGAGCCTTTGAGTTGCATACATTTCCCGGGTTGAATTATAATTACAACTTTCAGACCTAGGGGCATGGTGTGGTGTTAAGGTTAGGATAAGGAATGAATATACATACATATACGTATACACAGATAAAAGAATAGAAAGATCCAAAGCCAAAATACAGCAGGGACATTTTAAGTGATGTTCATTGTCTTCTTTATTCTTTCCATATTTTTCAGGTTTATTTAAAGATTATGAATTTGGCCGGGCGCAGTGGCTCATGCCTGTAATCCCAGCACTTTGGGAGGCTGAGGCGGGTGGATCACCTGAGGTCAGGAGTTCGAGACCAGCCTGGCCAACATGGCGAAACCCCGTCTCCACTAAAAATACAAAAATGAGCTGGGTGTGGTGGCATGCGCCTGTAATCCTGGCTACTTGGGAGGCTGAGGCAGGAGAATCACTTGAACCCAGGAGGCGGAGGTTGCAGTGAGCCAAGATTGTGCAATTGCACTCCAGCCTGAGTGACAAGAGCAAAACTGTGTCTTAAAAAAAAAAAGACTAGGGATTTGTTTTGTGAATTATTATTTCAAAAGAAAAAAGAAGAAAGAAAGAAAATGAAAATAAGTGATCAGCAGGTCTCAACAAAGAAACAGTTATTTGTAAATTACCTTGTTTATGGTAAAATAGCCATTGTGATTTCAAAAAGGAGTTGTAGTTTTTCCCTTGGATTTGGAAAGTACTTAATTCTGGTCTGATCCACCAGTGGCAAAGGAACACCTGAAAGACTCTTATTAACTTTATTAAAATTGTCCTAAACATACACAAAAGGATACACAAACATACACAAACCATATACTCTCTTAAAATGAGAGCAAGATACAAATAATTTTTTTTTTTTTTTTTGAGACGGAGTGTTGTTCTGTCGCCCAGGCTGGAGTGATCTCAGCTCACTGCAACCTCTGCCTCCTGGGTTCAAGCAATTCTCCTGCTTCAACCTCCTGAGTAGCTGGAGGTTACAAGCACCCACCATTATGCTCGGCTAATTTTTTGTGTTTTTGTAGAGACGGGGTTTCACCATGTTGATCAGGCTGGTCTTGAAATCCTGACCTCAGGTGATCCGCCTGCCTTGGCCTCCCAAAGTACTGGGATTACAGGCATGAGCCACCATGCCCAGCCAATACAAATAATTTTTATCATTTATAATCCTTCTCTTGATTGCTTTTCTCTACTACAGTGTTTTCACTTTTCAATCTCATGTCAGTTCTACAAAGCTTGGCAGATACCCAACTGTGGCTTCTTTTAGCACTTGTTGCTGTCACTCATTATTCCTTTTAACATCCCCCAGGTAAATAACTCTCTGGGCTCAGAAAACATTTGGAGGAAGGTTCTAATCCAGCTTTGACACAAACTAGGTGTGTAAGCACAGTGAGGTTACTGAAGTGTTCTGGATTTCTGATTTTCCATTGGTAAAGTGAAGCATGGGTGCTCTTACTATCTGTATCACCTGGATTATTATAAGGATAAAATGAGATAATCGATATGGTTTGGCTCTGTGTCCTCACACAAATCTCATGTGCAATTTTAATCCCCACGTGTCAGGGGAGGGACCTGGTGGGAAGTGACAGGATCATGGGGGTGGATTTCCCTCATGCTATTCTCATGACAGTGAGTGAGTTCTCATGAGATCTGATGGTTTAAAAGTGTAGCACTTCCCCCTTTGCTCTCTTTCTCTCTCCTTCTGCCATGTAAGATGTGCCTTGCTTCCCTTTCACCTTCCACCATGATTGTAAGTTTCCTGAGGCTTCCCCAGCCATGTGGAACTGTGAGTCCAACCTCTCTCCTTTATAAATTACTCAGTCTCGGTGTGAAAATGTACTAACACAGAAAACTGGTACCAGCAGAATAGGGGCACTGCTATAAAGATACCTAAAAATGTGGAAGTGACTTTGAAACTGGGTAATGGGCAGAGGTTGGAACAGTTTAGAGGGTTCAGAAGATAGGAAGATGATGGAAAGTTTGGAACTTCCTAGAGACTTGTTGAATGGTTTTGACCAAAATGCTGATGGTGATATCAACAATGAAGTCCAGGCTGAGGTGGTCACCCATGGAGATGAGGAACTTATTGGGAACCAGAGCAAAAGTCACTCTTGCTATGCTTTAGCAAAGAAACTGGCAGCATTTTGCCCCTTCCCTAGAGTTCTGTGGAACTTTGAACTTGAGAGAGATGATTTAGGGTATCTGAAGGAAGAAACTTCAAAGCAGCAAAGCATTCAAGAGGTGACCTGGCTTTTTTTTTTTTTTTTTTTTTGAGACAGAGTCTCACCCTTTTGCCCAGGCTGGAGTGCAATGGTGCGATCTCAGCAACCTCCACCTCCCGGGTTCAAGTGGTTCTCCTGCATCAGCCTTCTGAGTAGCCGGGATTACAGACACACACTACCACGCCAGGCTAATTTTTTGTATCTTTAGTAGAGACAGGGTTTCACCATGTTGGTCAGGCTGGTCTTGAACTCCTGACCTCGTGATCTTCCTGCCTGGGCCTTCCAAAGTACTGGGATTACAGGTGTGAGCCACCATGCCCGGCCCAACCTGTCTTTTTATAAAAATGTACACTCATATGCGTTCACAAAAAAGATGACCTGAAATTGGAACTGTATCCTGCATAGCCATGGAGGCAGAGCTGCCCAAGGCCTGGGGAGCCCACTTCTTGCATTAGCATGTCCTGGATATGAGACTTGGAGTCAGAGGAGATTATTTTAGAGCTTTAAGATTTAATGATTTCCTTGCTGGGTTTTGGACTTGGATGGGGCCTCTATGCCCTTTGTTTTGGCCAATTTCTTCCATTTGGAATGGGAGAATTTACCCAATGCCTGTAGCCCAATTGTATCTTGGAAGTAACTAACTTGTTTTTTTTATTTTACAGGCTCATAGGCAGAAGGGAACTTGCCTTGTCTTAGATGAGACTTTGGTGTTGGATTTTTGAGTTAATGCTGGAGTGAGTTAAGACTTTGGGGGAATGTTGGGAAGGCATGATTGTGTTTTGAAATGTGAGAAGGACATGAGATTTGGGAGGGGCTTGGGTGGAATGGCATGATTTGGCTTTGCCCCCACCCAAATCTCATGTGGAATTTTTTTTTTTTTTTTTTTTTTTTTTTGAGATGGAGTCTCACTTTGTCTCCCAGGCTGGAGTGCAGTGGCGCGATCTTGGCTCACTGCAAGCTCTGCCTCCCAGGTTCACACCATTCTCCTGCCTCAGCCTCCTGAGTAGCTGGGACTATAGGCGCATGCCACCACGCCCGGCTAATTTTTTGTATTTTTAGTAGAGACAGGGTTTCACCGTGTTAGCCAGGATGGTCTCCATCTGCTGACCTCGTGATCCACCCACCTCAGCCTCCCAAAGTGCTCGTGTGGAATTTTAATCCCCATGTGTCAGGGGAGGGACCTGGTGAGAGGTGATTGGACCATGGGGGCAGATTTCCCCCATGCTGTTCTCATGATAATGAGTGAGTTCTCACAAGATCTGATGGTTTACAAGTGTAGCACTTCCCCCTGTGCTCTCTCTCTCTCTCCTGCTGCCTTGTGAAGAAGGTGTCTTGCTTCCCCTTCACCTTCCACCATAATTGTAAGTTTCCTGAGGCCTCCGCAGCCATGCCTCCGATACAGCCTGTGGAACTGTGAGTCAGTTAAACCTTTCTCCTTCATAAATTGCCCAGTTTCAAATAGTTCTTTATAGCAATGTGAAAACAGACTAATACAATAATGTATATGACAGAACTAAAATTCTACAGGTGGTTCTTTGGGAAGCAGATGGTGAGATGGAGTTAGGAGTATCAGAAGTGTTTGGGGGAATTTACACCTGTAAAAGAAAAGAGAAATAGGCAGAACTGAGAAGGGGAGTTGTCAGAGTACAATGCTTTCTCTGCTAGTCCAGTAGGGAGCATCTCTGCAGAGGTGGACAGTTTCAGGAGTCCACATTGGATGGGAATGGCTAGCTCCTTGTACCCACTGCCTTGTTCAGTTATTGACTGAGGACCACCCAACTAAGAGTACAACCTCAGCTCCCATGCAGAGCAGGTTTTTAAGGAGCTAACAGCTGGAATCTGTCAGTTAACTACACTTCTTAAAGCTGGGTAGCGAATCTTTTCTTGAAAAGGGGAGCCTGAGTGGCACATCTCATGTTTTCCACAGCCAGCCACTAATATGACTCTGCTTAGGGCCACTTAAGACATTTATAATTTATATCGCCAGATCATGAGTTCCCTTTTTCTGATTACAAACTTCTGCCCTTTGTTATTGTTCGTTTTCCCTCTGAGCACTGAAAATGCTCATCCCTCCATCTGTGACCTCATCCATCAGTCCCCCTTTCTCTTGATAGCTTGTCACCTTCTTCTGATTTCTCTTGCCTTTCTGTCAAGGTTCAGTAGTTTGGACTCCAGGGTCTAGCAATTTAATCTTTCCCTCGCTTACTCCTCTTAATCTTTTGAAAGTTTATCATGCGTGTCAGAATAATTTCTAAATCTGGGTTATCCCATAGCCTGCCTTCTTTCCTCTGAAATTTGCATGAGTGAGCTCTACTGGAGAAATTTATGTAAATCTTCTGAAGGGTAAACTACACTTCCATAACAGCCAGTTTCATCAAGTCTTTTACTATTGCAATCTTTTTTATCCTGTTCTTATTGTCTTATTGTTCAATCCCCAGCACAGTGGCATTAACTTATTTAGCACTGAAAAAAATTGTAATTGAATTTTTTAACAAAGAAATGTGTTGCATGTATATTGCAGGCTAGATACAGTGTCAAGTTCCTTATATATGTCATCTCACTAATCCTTTTTTTATTTTTATTTTTTTGAGACGGAGTCTTACTCTGTAGCCCAATTTGGAGTGCAGTGGCATGATCTTGGCTCACTGCAACCTCCGCCTCCCAGGCTCAAGCTATTCTTGTGCCTCAGCCTCCTGAGTAGCTGGGACTACAGGTGCACACCACCACCCCCAGCTAATTTTTTGTATTTTAGTAGAGACGGGATTGCACCATGTTGCCCAGGGTGGTCTGGAACTCCTGAGCTCCAGCAGTCCACCTGCCTCGGTCTCCCAAAGTGCTGGGATTACAGGCATGAGCCACTGCACCTGGCCTTATCTTACTTAATCCTTAATCTTCACGGCACTCTCATTTTGTGGGTTTTAATAGTCCTATTTTATAGATGTATCTGTTGCTTGACTATGTCTACCACTAAATATAACTTCCTTAGGGGAAAATATTATGTCTGATTAATTTCTATAGCTCTCCACTTCTCAGACAATGCCTGACACATAGATGATGTGTCAGATGATGAGATAAAAATTAAATGAGGGATTAAATAAGTGACAGAACGAACAGTGAAGGGGCAATATCAAAACTGAGGCCCAGGTCTCTTCAATTTTAAAGTTTGTACACTTTGTGCCACGCATTGTGGCTCTGTCTGAATTAAGTGTTGTCAACTACCCAAGGGCTTATAACAATTTAGTGATCAAAGCTGAGTGAGAAGAAAATGATCTTCTATGCCATACTTCAATAAAAATAGGGACAGAAACTATAGTTGTCAATTGCTTTACTTCTAAAGAATGTATCTAATATCATAGGAAAGACAATTAGATAGTTCAGTAATTTTCTGTTTTCTCTTCAAACATTGGGTTGTCATTGTTTAATTATTCTCTTACCTTGGTTTGAGGTCACTGGCAACTTAACGAATAGTACTGTGGGCCAGGTGCAGTGGGTTACACCTGTAATCCCAACACTTTGGGAGGTCAAGGGAGGTGGTAGATTGCTTGAGCCCAGGAGTTCACGAGCAGCCTGGGCAATATGGGGAAACCCTGTCTCTACAAAAAAATTAGCCAGGCATGGTGGTGCATGCCTGTAGTCCCAGTTAGTCTGTAGTCCCAGTTACATGGAAGGCTGAGGTGGGACTATTGCTTGAGCCCACAAGGTCTAGGCTGCAGTAAGCTGTGATCACACCACTGCAGTGTAGCCTGGGTGACAGAGCAGGATGCTGTCTTGAAAAAAGGAAAAAAATAATAAAGTAAGTAAATAGTACTGTGTTTGGGTATCACTCAGGAGCCCTGTGAATTCTATATGGCTTCTATTTCTTACCACAGTAACAAAATTAGCTAATATTTGCATATGCTAAAACTGGTGATAAAATGATAAAGCATGAGTTAAATAAAATGCCATTGAACAGAAAATTATAGTTAAGTGCTTAATTGATCTTCCTTTCTGCTAGAATTTGGCTTTTAGTCAACTGAAACCTTTTGTTAATAGTGTAATGATGTGGCAAACATCAGAAAGAAGACAGCTCACAGTTCCCAGCAGTAGGTGTATGTTTAAAACATATGTTGAAAATTGAAAAACAATAGATTTGAGATTCCAGAATTTCCATTCCCACTATTACTTATGATGGAACTCAATGACCATGAATGCATTTTAGAAATAAATGAGGCCTTCATTCATGAAGCATTTTATGAACCTTTCCATGTAAATGCCAACTATTTTTAAATCTTGTGATTGATTACATGATGAAATGTATTCATAAGCAAGCTGGACCACTCCATAATAGTTCTAATGGTTTCTCTATTTATGTACCTTTCAAAAATAGCCACAATATAGTGAAGGAGAACTAAACAAACATGTCTTTTTAAAATATATGGGTAGTAATCACATGGAAGCATATATTAAAAGTTTCTGCTCAAGCAATGAAACCAAAACAGTCTGTAAAACAAGGGAATTGAACTAAATGATCTCTAAAGTTGTTCACTAATGGGGGGAAGAAACTATGGCTGTAACTCTAAGAACATTTAGCCAATGTTAAAACCTAAGTACAATTTACATGCCCTGTTATTCATGCCTTACATGATCAATTCTTGTTTATGGAACTCAAATCTGGAGGGAAGTTAGCAAGTCTATGTAAATTTATTCATTTGTTTTTATTAACTCATCTTTCCATCTCCATATTTAATAAAGTGTTCATAATATACCAAGAGATCCTGGTTAAAGGAAGAGGCATTTTCAGAAATTTTTTTTCTTTATTTCTTTTTGTAAAGGTAGTGACAGAATTTCAAAACCTAGCTTTATATTCCATGGTTATAATTTTGTGCCATATTTATATGAAAAAAAAGAACTGACTCTTGCAGTACCTCTCTTGATTGTAATAATATCTTACATTCATATCATGCTCTACAGTTTAACAAATTATCTTTTTCAGTGTTTTAACTTCCTATCATGTTCACTGCATTGGCTCTTCAAAACCTTCTCTTCACTCTTTAAGTAACTAGTCTCCTTGTTCCCTCATTCATCACCTTTGATCCCCTCAGTGGCCCCGAGCTGAGTGCTTGGCAGGCATTGTCATTCAGAGATGAGCAAGCTGAAGCTCAGAAAAATGAAGTTCGCTGGTGGGTGATGATGACTCAGATTACAATTTAGATTGTGTCTGTGTAGTTAATTTGCAAAAAAGTTTCTGAATGAAAAGAAATCATTTGGACAACCAAAAAATGCTGACATCATTTTAGGAAAGTTGATAATTGATAGACCCACATCAAGACTATTGGCCTGGCCAGGTGGGGTGGTTCACACCTGTAATCCTAGCAATTTGGGAGGCCAAGGCAGGAGGATTGCTTGAAACAACATAGTAAGACCCCATCTTTACAAAAAATTTAAAAAGGTTAGCCAGGCAGGGTGGCATATGCCTATACTCCTAGCTACTCGGTATACTAAACTGGGAGGATAGCTTGAGCCCAGGAGTTTGATATCACAGGGATCTATGAACATGCCACTGCACTTCAGCCTGGGCAACAGTCTGAGAGCCTTTCTCAAAAAAATTTATTTTGAAGACCATTGCCCCACCCACAAGCATCCATAATGACTTTTAAACAGAACTTAATATCTCTGGACATGTAGTCTTCTTGCTAGAGACAGATCACTCATATGGATTTGGATTTAGACCCTGCTGACTCCCTGTGTGGCAGGTGTGGGTAAATATAGTGCCTGGCGTATAGTAGGTGCTGAACAAATATTTGTTGAATTAATAAATGGACTTCAGAATTTTCATAAGGTCTCATTTTTTAAAAGCTACTTCTTTGGCACAATCCTCTTGAAAAACAATAAGTGTAACATCTAGCAAGAACCACAAGAATGTGTGATACTCCTGGATCCAGAAATTCTACTCCAAAGAATTTTTCATAAGGAAATACAGTTGTTCCTTGGTATCCGTGGGAGATTGGTTCCAGGACCTCCAGTGGATACCCAAATCTGCAGATGCTCAAGTCCCTTATATAAAATGGTGTCATATTTGCATGTAACCTACACACATCCTCTCATATACTTCAGATCATCTCTAGGTGACTTACAATGCCTAATACAATGTAAATGCTATTTAGTTTCTATACTATATTGTTTTATTTGCATTATTTTTTGTTGTATTGTTGTCGTTTTGAGACAGAGTCTCACTCTGTTGCCCAGGCTGGAGTGCAGTGACACAATCTCAGCTCACTGCAACCTCTGCCTCCTGGGTTCAAGCAATTCTTGAGTCTCAGCCTCTCAAGGAGCTGGGATTACAGGCGTGCACCACCACATCAGGCTAATTTTTGTAATTTTAGTGGAGACGGGGTTTCACAATGTTGGCTAGGCTGGTCTCAAACTCCTGGCCTTAAGTGATCCACCCTCCTTGGCCTCCCAAAGTGCTGGGATTACAGGCGTGAGCCACCACACCCAGCTGTATTGTTGAAAAAATTTTTGATCCATGGTTGGTTGAATCTGTTGATGTGGAATCCACAGATACAGAGGGCAAACTGTAATCCCATAAGAGTAAGAGGAATAGCCTTAAAGATGTTCCCAGTGTTATCAGTCACAGCCAAAATACTGAAACAATCTCAAAGTCCAGGATTTAGAATCTGTGAAAGGTACTGTTGCTCAGCTGTTTCTTCCCTATCACTTCCTTTGCCCTTCCTAAATGTATAGGTAGGCACATGACCTAGGGTGATCAATCAGTTTGTCCCATCTCCATAGCTCACAGTGGTTGGTTTAAAGACAAGTCAATCAAAGTCCTTTCCTATGACTTTTCCTTTGGAGTTGGTTAGGAAGACCTCTTCTTTCCTCTAGGGTCTAGAACTGGAAAAATGTAACCCTAACATTCTCAGCCACATGCAGAAAGCCTAGCTGCAGTCAGACCAAGTAAGGCCTACACACAAGAAGAGACAAGAGATGAAGAGTGACAGAGACTCAGCTGACACATTCCTGAAAACGTCATCTGAGCCTTGGATCCAGTCACATCTAACGTCTCTTCCACCTATGCCCACCCCAGTTATATGAGTCAATAAGCCTCTGTTTTTCTTAAGCCAGTTTGAGTTCTGTCGCTTACAATTAAGAGTCCTGATTACTATATCCACAGAAAGGAATGGTATGTAGCCTTTGAAATAGCAGTTTTATGAAAACATGGAAAATGTTTATAACAAAATGTTAAATGGAAGTAAAACAAGACCAAATTATAGATGTGTATGTATAAGTATACAAGGAAAAAGGTGGATGCGTTAATAGTGACTACTCTTTTTTTTTTTTCTTTTTTGAGATGGAGTCTCACTCTGTCGCCTAAGCTGGAGTGCAGTGGTGCGATATCGGCTCACTGCAACCTCCACTTCCCAGGTTCAAGATATTCTTCTGCCTCAGCCTCCCGAGTAGCTGGGATTACAGGCATGTACCACCAGGACCGGCTACTTTTTGCATTTTTAGTAGAGACGAGGTTTCACCATGTTGGCCAGGCTAGTTTCGAACTCCTGACCTCAAATGATCCACCCACCTTGGCCTCCCAAAGTACTGGGATTACAGGCATGAGCCACTGCACCTAGCCAACAGTGATTACTCTTGAATGGATGTGAAAGGTATAGCACTTTTCCTTTTCCTTTTATACTTCTATTAAAAATATTTCAGCATGTATAATATTGCTATTTTCATTTAAAAATAAATAAAATGTCACCCAAAAAGTACCTATTTTAGGATTACCATGATATGAACATACTAATTCACCTGGAATATAATATCAAAATAGTTACTGTGTTACAGTGAGATTACAGTTTGTATTAGGGTTCTCTAGAGGGACAGAACTAATAGGACTAATATACATATGAGAGTTTATTAAGTAGTATTAACTCACATGATCGCAAGGTCCCACAATAGGTCATCTGAAAGCTGAGGAGCAAGGAAGCCAGTCTGAGTCCCAAAGCTGAAGAATTTGGAGTCCAATGTTCAAGGGCAGGAAGCATCCAGCAGGGGAGAAAGATGTAGGCTGTGAAGCTAAGCTAGTCTAGCCTTTTCACGGTTTTCCTCCCCCTTTATATTTGCTGGCAGCTGATTAGATGGTGCTCACCCGGATTGAAGGTAGGTCTGCCTTCCCCAGCCCACTGACTCAAATGTTAATTTCCATTGGCAGCACCCTCACAGACACACCCAGGATCAATACTTTGTGTTCTTCAATCCAATCAAGTTGCCACTCAGTATTAACCATCACAAGTCCACCCCTTGTCAACTTGAACCTATACACATCTCCTGAGATCATACATAATCTTCAAATAAAGACAATAATAAGGTCATAATTACACCTAACATAATACAACTATCCTTTGTACAACTGGAAATGCACCAATCCCCAACCCAAATACTATTACATAAAGTTAGCAATAATTAAATGCTGACATGAAGTCTATAAATCTTATGTCACAAAAAGGAAAAGGAAATTAAATGAAGATACTTTCTTAGTACAAGTGTATACATGCACAAACAGGTTTTTAACAAAAGAAGGAGGAAATACTCATGACAGTTACAGTCCTTGATTCTGCAGCTGATCACGTGGTTGCAGCTGGTATTGATGAATTTCTTCTACTACACACTCTGTATTCCCTTTGCCTTCAGCAAGCACCTCAACAGGCCTTAGTCTTTTTTTCCTGATGGAGTGACCAAAACCTTCATTCCTAAAGGGTCTGGGTCATTTGTAGTCCTGCCTGGATTGGGCTGTTGTACTTTCCCATTGACCTTAATCACAGGGCATGGTAATACTAAGAGACACCCTAATGGTCTCCTGTATTCCATGCATACTCTTCCTTACCTCCATTGTGGAGTAGTAGACTGATTTCATCTTCATAGTCCAGGTAAATCACCCCAGCTAACACTGTAACTCCCTTCTTAGCCTGTTGACTTAATGGTAGGAGGAGCCCAAAGTTAATGGAAGTTATTCCATTAACTTCCAGTTTAATGGAATCGTTGTGTCTCCTGGTGGCAGTGTTCCTCCCTCTGGAACTAAGACCTCTAGGCCAGCAGAATGTAATGTCTCAGGAACAGGAAGCAAAAGTTTTGCTAGTGGATCACTAGGGATGATGGTGAATGGTGCCACTTCCACTTCCACCCCTTGATTCCTGGACCCGTGAAGCCTGGCTATGGGAGAAATAGTACCATATATTGGATGCTGATTCAGAGCACACATGGCCTTCTGGAGAACTTTGCCCCAGCCCTGCAAGTATTGTCACCTAGTTGGCATTGTAATTGTGACTTCAAAAAGCCATTCCACCGTTCTATCAATCCAGCTGCTTCTGGATGATGGGGAACATGGTAAGAGTAGTGAATTTCATGAGCATCAGCCCACTACTGCACTTCTTTAGCCATAAAGTGATTGCCTTGGTCAGAGACAATGCTGTGTGGAGTACCATGATGGTGCATAAGGCATTCCCTGAGTCCATGGATGGTAGTCTTGGCAGAAGCATTGCGTGCAGGATAGGCAAACCCAAATCCAGAGTAAGTGTCTATTCCAGTGAGGACAAACCTCTACCATTTCCATGATGTAAGAGGTCCAATAAAATCAACCTGTCATCAGGTAGCTGGCTGATCACCCTGAGGATTGGTGCCATATCGAGGGCTCAGTGTTGGTCTCTGCTGCTGGCAAACTGGGCGCTCAGCAGTGGCTGTAGCCAGGTCATCCTTGGTGAGTGGAAGTCCATGTTGCTGAGCCCATGCATAACCTCCATCCCTGCCACCATGGCCACTTTGTTTATGGGCCTATTGGGCGAAGAAAGGGGTGGCTGAGGATAGAGACTGAGTGGTGTCCACAGAACAGGTCATCCTATCCACTTGATTATTAAAATCCTCCTCTGCTGAGGTCATCCATTGTTGAGCACTCACATGGGATACAAATATCTTCACAGTTTTTGACCACTCAGGGAGGTCCATCCACATATCTCTTCCCCAAATTTCTTTGTAACCAATTTTCCAATCATGCTTCTTCCAAGTCCCTGACCATCCAGCCAAACCATGGGCTACAGCCCATGAGTCAGTATATAATCGCACATCTGGCTATTTCTCCTTCCATGCAAAGTGTACAACCAGGTGTACTGCTAGAAGTTCTGCCCACTGGGAAGATTTCCCTTCACTGCTATCCTTCAGGGATTTCCTAGAAAGGGGCTATAGTGCTGCAGCTGTCCACTTTCGAGTTGTGCGTGCATATCGTGCAGAACCATCTGCGAACCAGGCCCTGGTCTTCTCTTCCTCTGTCAACTGATCTTAGGGAACTCCCCATGAGGCCATCGGTGCAGGCAGGGTGGCAGAAGTGGAGACCATGGGCATTGGAGCCACTTCGTCATGTAACTTACTTGTGCCTATGGGACCTGCTCGAGCCCGATCATGTATATACCACTTCCATTTGATGATGGAATGCTGCTGTGCATGACCCACTTTATGGCTAGATGGGTCAGAAAGCACCCAGTTCATGATAGCCGTTCAGGTCACATGGTGACTTGATGACCCATAGTCAAATGTTCAGTTTCCACCAAAGCCCAGTAACAGATCCAGAGCTGTCTCTCTAAAGGAGAGTAGCTATCTGCAGAAGATAACAGGGTCTTGCTCCAAAATCCTAGAGGCCTCTGCTATGATTCACCTATGGGAGCCTGCCAGGGGCTCCAAACAGCATCCCTATCTGCCACTGACATTTCAAGCAACATTGGATCTGCTGGGTCATATGGCCCAAGTGGCAGAGCCGCTTACACAGCAGCCTGACCTGTTGCAGAGCCTTCTCCTGTTCTGGACCCCACTCAAAACTGGCAGCCTTTCAGGTCACTCGATAAATGTGACACACCCAAATGAGGAATGTGTTGCCTCCAAAATCCAAATAGGCCCACTAGGCATTGTGCCTCTTTCATGGTTGTATGAGGGGCCAAATGCAACAACTCATCCTTCACCTTAGAAGGAATATCTCAACAGGCCCCACACCACTGGACTCCTAGAAATTTTACTGAGGTAGAAGGTCCTTAAATTTTAGTCAGATTTATTTCCCAACCTCTGGCATGCACATGTCTCGCCAGTAAGTCCAGCATGTTTGCTACTTCTTGCTCACCAGGTCTAATCAGCATAATGTCATCAGTGTAATGGACCAGTGTGATAGCTTGTGGAAGTGAAAAGTGATCAAGGTCTCTCTGAATTAGATTATGACACAAAGCTGGAGAGTTGATATACCCCTGAGGTAGGACAGTGAAGGTAAATTGCAGGCCTTGCCAGCTGAAGGCAAATTGCTTCTGGTGGTTGTTGTGGACAAGAATGGAGAAAAAGCCATTTGCCAATTCAATGGCTTCATACCAGGTACCAGGAGATGTGTTAATTTGCTCAAGCAATGAAACTACGTCTGGTACAGCAGCTGCATTTGGAATCACCACTTGGTTAAGCTTATGATAATCCACTGTCATTCTCCAAGATCCATCTGTCTTCTGCACAAGCCAAATAGGACAGTTGAACGGAGATGTGGTGGGAATCACCACCCTTATATCTTTCAAGCCCTTGATGGTGGCACTAATCTCCACAATCCCTCCAGGGATATGACATTGTTTTTAATTTACTATTTTTTGAGGTAGAGGCAGCTCTCATGGCTTCCATTTGGCCTTTCTCACCATAATAGCTCTCACTCTACCAGTCAGGGAGCCAATGTGGGCGTCCTGCCAGCTACTAATTATGTATATCCCAATTATGCATTCTGGCACTGGGGAAGTGACCACAGGAGGAGTCCAGGGACCCTCTGGACCCACCATAAGTTGAACCTGAGCTAAAACTCCATCAGTGACCTGACCTCCATAAGCCTCTACTTTAACTGGAGAGCCACAATGATGTTTGGGTCCCCCGGAATCAACGTCACCTCAGCCAATGTCCAGTAGTCCCCAAAGTGTCTGATCATTTCCCTTTCCCCAATACATAGTTACCCTGGAAAAAGCCCAGAGGTCTCCTTGGGGAATGATGGGAGAAAGATTAACAGCATAAATAGTAGTGTAGTAGGGTCCTTCCTCAAGGGGACCCAGCCTCCCATTTATTCGAGAAGTTCTGGGTTTGTAAACTGGCTCAAGTCTGGAAATTGATTGAGGGGCCATGATTTGTTGTTTTCATAATTCAAGTTAGTCTTTTGTCCATTCAACCTAGAAGTTTCCTGCTTATATAAATTAAGCAGGAGTGCAGTAGGCTTCCTATCAATTTCACTTCTAGGAACACTGTAATTAGCCAATGCAGAGCTGTACATGAGTCAGACTATTCTGATTGCTGCTTTGCTTCTGCTGTTCATTACAGTAGCTATGCCCACCTTGCCTTTGACAGTTGAGTGCCACCAATTGGCCCCTGCCATCTCAGCATCCAATTATTCCCACTGTATTTAAATTTCGTAGGTGAGTGACTGTGGTTCCCACTGTTAGATCTGACATACGGAGAAGAGCAATTACAGGGCTCTTCAAAAATGCAGGTGCTGCCCTCACAAATCTGTTTTGCAAAGCACTAGAGAAGGGTATATCTTCTGGAACCTCCCAGCTGGGATGAGTAGTTCTAAAGTAACGAATCCACTCCACCATCCCAATCTCCCTAAGCCTTTGGGTTCTTTCCTGTATATTAAACCAAGGGAGATCAGGCATTTCCAGCTCACTCACAGTGAGCCACCTTTTCATCCATATTTCAGCTCACCAAGCAAATATATATATATATATATATTTTTTTTTTTTTTTGAGACAGAGTTCCACTCTTGTTGCCCAGGCCAGAGTGCAATGGTGCAATCTCAGCTCACCACAATCCTCTGCCTCCTGGTTTCAAGTGATTCTCCTGCCTCAGCCTCCTGAGTAGCTGGGATCACAGGCATGTGCCATCACACCAGGCTAATTTTTTTTTTTTTTTTTTTTTTTTTTTTTTTTAGTAGAGATGGGGTTTCTCCATGTTGGTCAGACTGGTCTTGAACTCCCGACCTTAGGTGATCTGCCTGCCTCGGCCTCCCAAAGTGCTGGGATTGCAGGCTTGCGCCACTGTGCCTGGCCGCAAATAAACTTATTAGAACTTTTTTTAACTCCCCGAGCTGCAGCATTCAATGCAGATATATACAATAGGATATAAAAGGGAGTTTATTAAGTAGTAGTAACTCTCATGATCACAAGGTCCCACCATAGGCCGTCTGCAAGCTGAGGAGGAAGGAAGCCAGTCCAAATCCCAAATCTAAAGAACTTGGAGTCCAGTGTTCAAAGGCAGGAAGCATCCAGCAGGAGAGAAAGATGTAGGCTGTGAGGCTAAGCCAGTCTGGCCTTTTCATGGTTTTCTGACTGCTTTTTATTTGTTGGCAGCGGATTAGATGGTGCTGACCCAGATTAAGGGTAGGTCTGCCTTCCCCAGCCCACTGACTCAAATGTTAATCTCCGTTAGTAACACCCTCACAGACACACCCAGGATCAATACTTTGCATCCTTCAATCCAGTCAAGTTGACACTCAGTATTAACCATCACACAGTTGTTTAAATGTTTTAGAAATTTTTTTCTTTTTTCTTTTTTTTTTTTTTTTGAGACAGAGTCTTACTCTGCCACCCAGGCTGGATTGCAGTGGTGCGATCATAGCTTACTGTAGGCTACAACTCCCAGGCCCAAGGGATCCTCCTTCCTTAGCCTCCCTAGTAGGTGGGACTACTGATGTGTGCCACCATGCCTGGCTAATTTTTTATTTTTTAATTTTATTTTTTCAGCTTTTTCTTTACAGGGGATAAGACCCTGAATCAGGGCAATCTTAGAAGATTTGAGGCTCAGAATCTGCTTCTGAAGCCAGGAGTTAGAATCCCTGAGTTCATCATTTTCTTTCATCACGAAAGTCTCACTATGTTGACCAGGCTGGTCTGGGACTCCTGATCTCAATCAATCCTTCCTCCTTGGCTTCCCAAGTGCTGGGATTACAGGCATGAGTTACTGCATCTGGCCCCAAACATCTTGAGATGATTTTGCTTATTACTGGCTTTTCAGTAACTAAAGAGATATTTTAAAGAATAGAATGTTCAGGGCACGGTGGCTCACACCTGTAATCCCAGCACTTTAAGAGGTCAAGGCAGGAGGATCTCTTGAAGCCAGAAGTTGAAGACCAGCCTGGCAACAAAGCAAGACCCTGTCTCTACAATAAATAAATAAATAAATAAATACATTAAAATAAATAAATTAAAAATAAAAATGAGCCAGGCATTATAGCACATAACTAAAGTCCAAGCTACTTGGGAGGCTGAGGTGGGAGGCTTATCTGAGCCCAGGAGGTGATGTGTATGAGATGTTAGTGTAATTAGTAATTTATTATTCTAAAGCACTGCTTGCTGCAAAGGGGAAGAAACGTACAATTAATACAAAGCGCAACATTTCTTGATCTCAAGTGGATAAAGATCTGTTTTAGAGCTGGGCAACAATGTGAAAAATAAGTACTCTGAAAAAGTCATTTGTCTTTACCTCATTGTTTTCTTGTATAAAATGGAGATATCATAATAGCTTTCTTGACAACCTCCTAGGGTTTGTGTAGCAACTGAGACTAAAACAAGATATCTTTGGCCTATACTTTAGAGAAAAGTATATACATCAGAAGTGACCAGCTTGATGAATTTTCAAAAATTGAACATGCCCATGTAATGAATGCACAGGACAAGAAAGAGAATGTTACCATACCCCAGACATCTCCCTCATACCCCTTCAAATCACTAATCCCCTGCCAAAAGCATATTCTCTATCCCAGTCTCTGATACTATAGATTTTGCTGGTGTTTGAACTTTATATAATGGATGCACACAGTATGTACTCTTTTATGCCTGACTTCTTTTGCTCAACATTATGTTTGTGAGATTAATCCGTATTGTTCTGTGCAGTTATAGATTGTTCCTTTTCCTTGCTGTACAGTATTCAATTTTATGACAATACAATAATTGATTTTTCAGCTTCTCTGTTGATAGGCATTTGAATAGTTTCCTCTTCTGGCTTTATGAATCGGAAAATAAATATATGCCTTTTTATTGGATATATACCTATAAGTGGGATTGCATAATCATGGCTTGTACATATATTTGGCTTTAGTAGATATCACCAAACAATTATTCAAAATAGTTGGTCCAGTTAATACACCCACAAGTAATGTATGAGATATCTGGTTGCTATGTACTTTGTCAACACTTGGTATTTTCTCTGTTGAGATTTAATATACATAAAATAATTTGGTAAACCATAAATCTTCAAATGCACAGTATTTTCCAATTTTATTTTACTAATGTATTTGTCTTTTTCAAAGTAACTTAAGATGACTAGAAGGTAACACTGTGAATCTCACTTCACTACTTGCAGCTTTCCTTCAGATTGCTGTTACCCTCTGGGGTGGCCTTAATTAAACTATGCCTTTGTTAGTCTAAGTAAAAGTAAGCCTAATAAACAGGTCAAATTAAAATTTTCTAATGTTACTTAAATGTTTTGCAGAAATATTAATTATGCCCTTTAGTTCTGTAGACAACAGAAACAAAATTCTAATTCATAGAATCTGGAGAAGCTATAACACAGGCCAGGAAAATTTAGCAAGCAGCACGTATACTCATTTGAAATGCAAATCTCATTTCCTATGCTTGTAGTTACCTAAACACTTAGAACAGAATTCATCTGATTTCTTTTTATGTCTACTGCCTAACTTCTCTACACCTGACTTTATGGAATCTTTTAAGTAGTTCTACCCTAGATGGTTTGTTTGTTTGTTTGTTTGTTTTGGTGGGGAGGGGTGCAAATAAGATAAATGTTGGATAGAAGACAGGAAGGGAAAACTCTATACTAAAAATGGCTATGGTTGTTAGCGGACCAAGCACAGTTCTGGATCTGTTCTGCTATCAGACAAAAATGATGAAATGCTGGGAACTCTAATGACCAGTTGTCATCTTCCTCCTCACTCTCTGCAGCTGCTGACCCTAATCTTCCTTACTGCCTCAGTCTCCCCTTCAACTTGCTTTAAGTTGATGGGATTTTGCTCTGTTGCTCTCATTTATAGAACCCCACTTCCATCAGAGAGTGTGACTCTGAGGTCCTGTTTTAATTAATTAATTAATTAACAAAACATATTCACAAAATACCTTTTATGTGCCCAAGAAAGAGAACTCAGAGGTAAATAAGAGCCAGTCTGCCTTTAAATAGTTCACAGGCTAGTGAAAGAGACAGTACATATCTGGCTATAAGTACTAAAATAGCAATAATAAAGCATTGTATAAACATAAAAGGACTTCGTTATACAAGTGGATATAGCACAATGAGGAGAAAAATATTTCATTCTCCCTCCCTCTGCAGTTTCATTTTATTTTGTTACTTCAGTCTCAGGTTACAATTATAGTTATTTAAGTGGAAAGAAAACCATAATCTGCAAAAGATATGAATGTATTATCTATGATGGAAAATGCTTGTCTTTTATATTCTTGTTTCTTTGCTTTGGGTGTTTGTTTTAGTTTTCAGAAAAAAAAATTTTTGGCCTGTTTTCACAGTTCTTTCTGAAAATCACTGATGATTCCTATACTCAAAGCTCATGAGCTATCTTCTACTTGGGTTCACTTCTTTTCTGTTTGTTTGTTTGAGACAGGGTGTCACTGTGTCACCCAGACTGCAATGCAGTGGTGTGATCGACCATAGCTCACCGCGGCTTTGGACTCCTGGGCTCAAGCAATCCTCCCACCTCAGGCTCCCAAAGTGCTGGGATTATAAGGGTGAGCCACCACACCTGGCCTTGGTCGTTTCTGATACATTATTTCCATCAGGCTCAACTTTTGCCTTTTCAGGGTGTCTCCTTCAGTTTTTTCCCCTTGTTTCCTTTTTATCTTCCCTCTCTTTTTTTTTTTTTTTTTTGGCATTCCTTACTTTTTTGGTTTTGTTTATTTTGTTTTGCTTCTGCAGAGCAGCCATCCTAAGAATCAGTTGAAATATTTCTTGTCACTTTTTCTCTGTCTTCAATCTAGATGACTTCTAACACCTTGCACTTATTTTCTGAAAGACTTTCTTTCATGTCTTTATTTTCCAACTTAGTCAATGTTGTTTGATCCTCTGTATTGCTTAATTGCTGTTTCAAATGAACCTAGCTGTCACATGGTGTGGAGAGTGAATAGCTCACCTCTAGTTCTTGTCCTTCTCCACTCAGGCTCAGAAGCTTCTCCAAGCCAGTTGTTCAACAGCCTGTGGTGTGTCCATCCTACCCTTTCCGTCTTCAGCCCTTCTATTCATAGTCTTATTACATATATTTGAGAAGAATTTAACGGACATTTTCTCTTTATTCCTCCATATGTGCAAAAATAAAAGACTAACAGTTGAGCAGATTGGTAGAGTGTATACTAATGGGTGCATAGGAATCACTGGGGCATTCTAAAGGCAGATTTCCAGGCCTTGTTCTTAGAGACTTTGATTTGGTAGCTTTGGCCCAGGGCCTAAGAATCTGCATTTAACAAGCAACTCAGTTGCTTCTGATAGACGTAGTTCTAGGACCTAATTTTGAGAAACTTCATTGTGCTGTAAACCCTTTAATGTATTCCCATTTGATAGCCATACAGGTAATGTACAGCTTTGAAAGGAGGCAAATCTGTCCCTGGCCCCTTTCTTCATGCAGACAGGCATTACCAGCAGCTTTTTTTTCTTTTTAAATTAATATACTTTATTTTTTAGAGAAGTTTTAGATTTATAGAAAAATTGAATGGAAAATCCAGGGGGTTCCTAGACTGCTTAAAGAGTCCCCTATGCTGTACCTATTCATCTTTCTTCCCTCCCCCAAAGCCCTGGCAATCACTAATCTTTTTACTGTCTCCATAGTTTTGTCTTTTCCAGAATGTCACATAGTTGGAGTTATACAGGATGCAGCCTATTCAGATTGGCTTCTTTCATTTAGCAATATGCATTTAAGCTTATTTTGTGTCTTTTCATGGCTTGATAGGGTGTTTCTTTTTATTACTGAATTGGAAAAAATGGAATGAATAATATTCCTTTGTATGAATG
Source organism: Gorilla gorilla gorilla (assembly GCF_029281585.2). Lineage (NCBI taxonomy): Eukaryota > Metazoa > Chordata > Mammalia > Primates > Hominidae > Gorilla > Gorilla gorilla. The sequence goes on along the minus strand of NC_086017.1, from coordinate 111,062,313 downwards.
TGCCACAGTTTATCAGTTCACCTATTGAAGGACATCTTGGTGTTTCCAAGTTTTGGCAATTATAACTAAAGCAGCTATACACATTCATGTGTAGGTTTTTGTGTGGACATAAGTTTTCAACTCATTTAGGCAACCAAGGAGCACAATTGCTGGGTAGTATGGTAAGATTAGCTTTGTAGGAAACTGCCAAACTGTCTTCCAAAGGGGTTGTAACATTTTGCATTCTGACCAACAATGAATGAGAGTTCCTGTTGCTCTGCATGCTCTCCAGCATCTGGTCGCATAGTGTTTTTGTTTAGCCATTCTAAGAGTTATGTAGTCACATCTCATTGTTATTTTTATTTAAAATTCCCTAATGACATATGATGTTGAGCATCCTTTTTTTTCTTTTTTTTTTTTTTTGAGATGGCATTTCACCATGTTGCCCAGGCTGGTCTCAAACTCCTGAGCTAAAATAATCCTCCCGCTTCAGCCACATGAGCCACTATGTCTGGACAGCAGTTTTAAATTTTAATGAAGTCCAACTATCAATTTTTTTTCATGGATCATGATCTGATGTTGTGTCTAAAAACTTATCACCACTAAACCCAAGATCACTTAGATTTTTTCCTCTGTTATGTGAGTTTTATAGTTTTCCATTTTACATTTAGGTCTACGATCCATTTTGAGTTACTTTTTGTGAAGCTGTTCTTTTCAAAGGGAAATACTGAATGACTCTAGCATTGCCGGCACCCTCTTCTCCTCCAACTTTTCCCTCCTACTTTTTTTAATAGAAAATTTAAAACACATACAAAAATGGGGGGGAAAACAGTGTAATGAACCTCCAGGTAACAATAGTCCACCTTCAAAAAGTCCCAACATTTTACCAATTTTATTTCATCAATTACCCTATCAGCATTTCTTTATTTCTTTGTTTTTGCTAGAATTTTTATTTATTTATTTTTTTGAGACGGAGTCTTGCTCTGTTGCCCAGGCTGAAGTGCAGTGGCCCAATCTCGGCCCACTGCAACCTCTGCTTCCTGGGTTTAAGTGATTCTCCTGCCTCAGCCTCTCAATCAGCTGGGATTACAGGTGCCTGCCGCCACGTCTGGCTAATTTTTGTACTTTTAGCAGAGATGGGGTTTCACTATGTTGGTCAGGCTGGTCTCAAACTCCTGACCTCAAGTAATCCACCCTCCTCAGCCTCCCAAAGTGGTGGGATAACAGGCATGAGCCACGGTGCCCGGCCTGCTGGAATTTTGTAAAGCAAATTCTAAACATCATCACTTCACCCATATATATTTCAGTACAAGCACACCTTGGAAATAGTACAAATTTGGTTCCAGATCACTGCAATAAAGCAAATATTACAATAAAATGAGTCACACACCTTTTTTGGTTTCCCATTGCATATAAAAGTTATTTTTGTGCTATACTGTAATCTATTAAGTATGCAATAGCACAATGTCTAAAAAATGTATATACCTTAACCAAAAAATACTTGATTGCAAAAAAATGCTAACAATCATCTCAACCTTCAGCAAGTCATACTCTTTTTGCTGGTGGAGGGTCTTGCCTCCATGTCGGTGGCTGAAGACTGATCAGGGTGGTGGTTGCTGAAGGTTGGGGTTGCTGTCATATTTTTTTTTTTTTTGAGACAGAGTCCCACTGTGTTGCCTAGTCTCGAGTGCAGTGGCATGATCTCTGCTCACTGCAACCTCTGCCTCCCAGGTTCAAGCGATTCTTCTGCCTCAGCCTCCCGAGTAGCTGGGACTACAGGCACGTGCCACCACGCCCGACTAGTTTTTGTATTTTTACTAGAGACGGGGTTTCACCATATTGGCCAGGCTGGTCTTGAACTCCTGACCTCGTGATCTGCCCGCCTTGACCTCCCAAAGGCTGGGATTACAGGCGTGAGCCACCGTGCCCAGCAGCTGTCACAATTTTTGAAAAGAAGATGACAAAGAAGTTTGCTGCATCAATGAACTCTTCCTTTCATGAAAGATTTCCCTGAAACATGTGATGCTGTTTGACACCATTTTACTCACAGTATAACTTCTTTCAAAATTAGAGTCAATCCTCTCAAATCCTGCTATTATTTTATCAACTAAGTGTAGGTAATATTTTAGCTCCTCTGTTGTCATTTCAACAATGTTAATAGCACCTTCACCAGGAGTAGATTCCATCTCAAGAAACACTGTCTTTGTTCATCTATAGGAAGCAATTCATCATCCATTCAAGTTTTATCATGAGACTGCAGCAATTCAGTTCCATCTTCAGATTCCACTTCTAATTATAGTTCTCTTGCTATTTCTACCACACCTTCAGTTACTTCCTCCACTGAAGTCATCTGCGAAAGCTGGAATCAACTTCTTCCAAATTCCCGTTAAGGTTGATATTTTAATCTTCTCGCATGAATCATACATGTTCTTAATGGCATCTAGAATGGTGAATTCTTTCCAGAAGGCTTTCGATTTACTTTACCCATATCCATCAGAGGAATCGCTATCTATGGTAGCTATAGCCTTACAAAATGTATTTCTTTCTTTCTTTTTTTTTTTTTTTTTGAGACAGGGTCTAACTCCCATCACTTAGGCTGGAATGCAGTGGCACCGTCATTGCTCACTGCAGCCTCGACCTCTGGGGTTCAGGTGATCCTCCCACCTCAGCCTCTGAATAGCTGGGACTACAGGTGCATGCAACCACACCAAGCTAGTTTTTGTATTTTTAGTAGAGAGAGGGGTTCACCACGTTGCCCAGGCTGGTCTTGAACTCCTGAGCTCAAACAATCTGCTCATATCAACATCCCAAAGTGCTAGGATTACAGGCATGAGCTACTGTGCTTGGTCACAAAATATATTTCCTAAATAATAAGACTTGAGAGCCAAAATTACTCCTTGATCCATGAACTGCAGAATGGAGTTTGTGTTAGCAGGCGTGAAAACAACATTAATCTCTGTACATGTCCATCAGAGCTCTTGGGTGGTCAGCAGCATTGGTCAATGAGCAATAACATTTTGAAAGTGATTTGTTTTTCTGAGTAGGTCTCAACAGTGGGCTTTAAAGATTCAGTAAACCATGCTGTAAACAGAGGTGCTGTCATGCAGGCCTTTCGTTTCATCTATACAGCACAAGCAGAATAGATTTGGGATAATTCTTAAAGGCACTAAGATTTTCAGAATAATAAGTGAATATTGGCTTCAACTTAAGCAGGTGGATCACCTGAGGTCAGGAGTTCAAGACCAGCCTGGCCAATATGGCAAAACCCCATCTCTACTAAAAATACAAAAATTAGTTGGGTGTGGTGGCAGGCACCTATAATCCCAGCTACTCAGGAGGCTGAGGGAGGAGAATCACTTGAACCTAGGAGGCAGAGGTTGCAGTGAGCCAAGATCATGCCACTGCACTCCAGCCTGGGCAAACGAGTGAGACTCCATCTCAAAAAAAAAAAAAGTCATCAGCTGCATTAGCCCTTAAGAAGAGAACCAGCTAGTCCTTTGACACTTTGAAACTAGGTATTGATTTCTCCTCTCTACCTATGAAAGTCCTAGACAGTGTCTTCTTTCAATAGAAGGCTGTTTTATCTATGCTGAAAATTTGTTGTTTAGTGTAGCCACTCATCTATTATCTCAGCTAGATCTTCTGGATAACTTGCTGCAGCTTCTACATCAGCACTTCCTGCTTCAACTTGCACTTTTATGTTCTGGAGATGGCCCCTTCCTCTTTCTTTCTTCCTTTCTTCCTTTCTTCTTTCCTTTCCTTCCTTTCCTCTCTTTCCTCTCTTTCTCTCTTCCTCTCTTCCTCCCTCCCTCCCTCCCTCCATTCCTTCCTTCCTTCCTTCGTTTCCTCTCTCTCTTTCTTTCTTTCCTTCTTTTTTTGACAAGTGTCGGGCTCTGTCACCCAGGCTGGAGTGCAGTGGCACAATCTTGGCTCACTGCAACCTCCACCTCCCGGGCTCAAGCCATCCTCCCACCTCAGCCTCTTGAGTGATTGGAACTACAGGCATGTGCCAGTACATCCAGCTAATTTTTTATTTTTTTGTAAAGAAGTCTTGCCATGTTTCCCAGACTGGTCTCAAACTCCTGAGCTTAAGCAATCTGCCTGCCTTAGCCTCCCAAAGTGCTGGGATTACAGGCATGAGCCACCATGCCTGGTGGCTTCTTTCCTTAAACCTCATGAACCAATCTCTGCTAGCTTCCAGCTTTTCTTCTGCAGCTTCCTCACCTCTCTCAGCCTTCACAGAATTGAAGAGAGTTGGGACCTTGCACTGGATTAGGTTTTGGCTTAAGGGAATGTTGTGGCTGGTTTGATCTTCTATTGAGACCACTAAAACTTTCTCCCTATCAGCAGTAAGACTGTTACATTTTCTTATCATTCATGTGTTCACCAGAGTAGCACTTTTAATTTCCTTCAATAACTTTTCCTTTGCATTCACAACTTGGCTAACTGGCACAAGAGGCCTAGCTTTCAGTGTATCTCTGCTTTCAATATGCCTTCCTCACTAAGCTTAATCATTTCTAGCTTTTGATTTAAAGTGAGAATCATATAACTCTCCCTTTTACTTGAACACTTAGAAGCCACTGTAGAGTTATTAATTGGCCTAACTTCATTGTTGTTATGTCTCAGGGAATAGGGAGGCCTGAGAAGAGGGAGAGAGATGGGGGAATGGCCAACTGGTGGAGCAGATGGAACATACACAACATTTATTCATTAAGTTAACTGTCACATGGGCATGGTTTGCATTGCCCCAAAGCAACTACAATAGTCACATCAAAAATCACTGATTACAGATCATCATAACAGATACAATAATAATGAAAAAGCTTGAAATATTGTGAGAATTACCAAAAGGTGACACAGAGACGTGAAGTGAGCACATGCTGTTGGAAAAATGACACTGATAGACTTGCTCCATGCAGAGTTGCCACAAAACTTCAATTTATAAAAAGCACAATATCTGCTAATGTCAATAAAGTGGAATGCATTGAAACTAGTTATCCCTGTATTTATTGCTAATTAAAAAATATAAAAATACAACTATAACCACAATATGATTATCATACCAAATTAACAATAATTGCTAATAGCATCTAACTCCTAGTCTATTTAAATATCTCTCTTGGTCTGATGTCTCATAATCCTTTCTAAACACACAATACTATTGGCTTCAGGCTGCCCCCAGTAGACATCTTTTCCCTTACATTCTCTTTATTCCTATACTTCATCAGGACTGAGGGACCAGGATTTTTCAAACAATATACCAGCTTCTCTAGAGGCTTTGACTTGGGCTTCTGACAGAGAAATCTTTATTAAATCCTTGAGAGTGATATTATTCAAGAGACATACAAGGGAGATGAGTGATGAGAAGAGGAGGTACTATTAGGAAAGTGGCCCCAGGACATCAGATTTATCACAGAATCCTTTCCATGAGTCAGTTAATCTTTTCCATTTTAGTTTCAGGGAGGATATTTAACCCCATGGAATTAGGAGTTCTTTCCTACTTTTGCCAAACTGCTAAAGCCAATGAATATTCAAGTGAAACCTTATCCAAATTTGGGGCTCTGCTGACCACTGAGGACCCTTTGTCTGAGTTATTGCTCCTGAAATCTTCACACAGCTGTCTCTGGAGAGAGAAATATAGGGGCCAAGTTTCTTGGATGAGCTGCAGTCAGTTTTCCAAGGATATGGTTGATCCCAGAAAATACACAGCTAATTTATAAGACACTAGGAAGAAGGCAGCTGCCTTGAGGATAGCATATTGAGGATTCCAGAGGTCAAAAACTGACCTTAGTCAATATGGGAAACTCTCACTAGTATGAGCCAAAGAAGCCTGCATGAAGCTATAGGCCATCTAAAAATCCCTGACGATGCAAAAGAGGTCAAAAATGAACATCTTGAAATACAGACTGTTTCTGTATTGGCTGAGAGACTGATGGTATCTCATCTGGCCAGAAGGAAGTCAGGGAGTCAGGAACTCCTTCCTTCTAGTGGTCCTGATCCTAGGATTTAACCATTATTTGCAGTTTAACAAATATATATATATTCTTCTTATGGAATAAGAAGATTGTTTCCACGGTCTTTGAGTCCATAGAAGCCAATAAACCACGTTAAACACAGCCTCAGATTATCTGTCTTCCTTCTTCTTAATGCCTCTGCAAGATCATGCATTATCTCATAGGATTGGTATGTGACAGATTCTATTTTGAGTCTTCCGATGATTCCTTCATTTAGTCTTTCTGAGAACCAGAGTTCAGAAGAATCTGTGCAACTGGGAGTTGCCCCCAGTTCACTAGATCTTGCAGTCCTAATTTCAAAGAGGTCAGTGTCTTTTAAAGGGCCATGTGGAGGCTCCCATGTATTTAGGAGAATGAATTCCTTGTGCTAAGAAGTTATCTACAGAGCATCCTTGACAGAGTTCTGTTCGGTGATGTAGTGACATAAGATGTCTCTGACTGAAGAACTTTTTGAGTGCTTAAATAATGGGACTATTTTAGCGAACCCAATAAACCCAAGTTAATAAAACTCTCCATTGATAGGGAGACGATTCATTCCCAATGAAACTAGCAAGACTTTTTAGAAGATGCTGCAGCTTTCAGCTGCCGCAATCATCATGCCATCTTCTTTACTGATACTTGGCTTGTTCACATGGTTAGCTCACATGTAATTACCCACTCAAAAAGGGCTTTTCATATCTGCCATTCCAAACTCCAGGCATGGCACATTGATCTTGAGTGTCTGTGGGGGGTTAAAGTAGTAAATGGTTAAGCTCTACACTTAAAAATGGTTAAAGTGGTAAGTACATACATTTACCACTTTAACCGTTTTTTTTTCTTTTTAAAGAGTCATAAACAGCATTTATTACCTTGGTATATCATACTGGTCTTGTTGCCGTTCCTTCGCATTTAAGTGGCTTTCCATCTTTCCTCCCTCCTCCCACAGTCTGGCTACACAGTGCATCCCTGAACTGTTAGCCCACAGCAGCAATATGCTTATTCCATCCACATCCCTAACATCATGCGTTCACAAAGTCAAAGTTCTGGTCCACAAACCCTTCCCTATAGGACGTTCAATGTTTGCGAAAGAATTTGTAGTAAACCAGGCCTCCCAGGATGGCAAGCTCCAGTAAGATGATGATGGAAAGCAGCAGCTTGTTGGTTGTCACTTTTCTGGACATTGAACGGAGAATCTTTCGACTGTTGCTCAAGTTTTCACTTGTGTTTACCAGTCTACTCTTGGTGCGTTCTAACTGGTCTCGTTGTTCTCCCAGCTCTTCTATGATTTCTGAGCCAATCTGGTCAGTCTCCGTGGCAGTCTGATGAGAACGTTCAATACTTTGGGTGGCCTGTTTCAGGCTTTCAGTGCCTTGCGGAAGCGTTGCCCTTTGAGACTGTAAGCCGATTCATATGCTCAGTCTCTACAGCATATATGCCATATTTCATGTCTCCTAGGCCTCCAGGTGTGGCTGTCAAACGTGTGCTTCTCACCTCCCGATGGAGTTTGGCAAGGTCCTTTTGGTAGTTTCGAAGCTTAGACATCATGGGGTTACAGAAAGACAGGGGTGCATAACGTAGCTCCTCCTCCATCTCTGCCAAAGTTTCATTTGCTTCCTGTTGCTTTTCATCAAAATCCCTGATTAACTTCTTCTCTTCGGTCCCCGCCGCCCCCAGCAGCCGCTCGGGCACCCCTTGTAGGTCTTCATGGAGGCCGCGGAAGATCTCGTACAGCTTCTCGAAATGCTCTAAGGAGGCGGTGAAGGTGGCCATGGCACAGGCCGCGCTCTAGCAGTGGCCACCGAGATCCGGGGCGCTGGGCCCTCTCCTAGCCCGGGGGTCAGCCGCCAAGCCCCGTGACCATCATGGCGACCGCCGTGCCACCGCAGCCCAGGACCGCTTTAACCATTTTTAAGCGTAGAGTTCAGTGGCATTAAGTATATTCACATGGTTGTACAACCATCACCATCGTCCACCTTCAAACTCTTTTCGGCTTGCAAAACTGAAACTTTACATCCATTAAACAACTCCTCATTCTCCCCTTCCTCTGCCCCTGGTAATCATCTCTGTTCCACTTTCTTTCGCCATGAATTTTAGGGTACCTCATATAAATGGCATTGTATAGCATTTCTTTTTATGTGACTGGCTTATTTCACTTAGCATAATTTTTTTTTTTTTTTTCGAGACAGAGTCTCGCTCTGTTGCCCAGGCTGGAGTGCAGTGGCGTCGTATCTGCTGACTGCAAGCTCCGCCTCCCGGGTTCACGCCCTTCTCTTGCCTCAGCCTCACAAGTAGCTGGGACTACAGGCGCCCGCCACCGCGCCCGGCTAATTTTTTGTATTTTTTTTTTTTTAGTAGAGACGGGGTTTCACCGTGTTAGCCAGGATGGTCTCGATCTCCTGACCTCGTGATCCACCCACCTCGGCCTCCCAAAGTGCTGGGATTATAGGCGTGAGCCACCGCGCCCGGCCAGCATAATGTTTTTAAGGTTCATCCATGTTGTTGTAGCATGTGTCAGAATTTCCTTCCTTTTTAAGGCTGAATTATAGACCTTTGTATGTATATGCCCCATTTTGTTGATCCAGTCATCTCTCAGTGGATACTTGGGTTGTGTCTACCTTGTAGCTATTGTAAATAATGCTGCTGTGAACATGAGCAGGTATATACCTAGGGGTGAAATTGTTGAATAATATGGTAGTTCCATTTTCAAGTTTTGGAGGAACTGCTATACTGTTCTCCCTAGTGGCTGCACCATTTTACATTCCTACCAGCAATGCACAAGGGCTGCAATTACTCCACATCTTTGCCAAAAGTTGTTATTATTATTTTTTTAAATAACAGTCATCCTAATTGGTGTGAAATTGTATCTAATTGTGGTTTTGATTTGCATTTCTCTAATCATTAGATGTTGACCATCTTTTCATGTGTTTATTGGCCATTTGTACGTCTTTGGAGATTTTTTTCAAGTCCTTTTGCTCATTTTCAACTGGGTGTTTTGGTTTTTGTTGTTGAGTTGTAGGAATTTTAAAAAATATATTCTGGATATTAATCTTTTATCAGATACATGATTTGTGCATATTTTCTCCCATTCTGTGAGTTGCGTTTTTATTCAGTTGATAGTGCCTTTTTTCTCCTTCACCATTGGTCATATTTCAGAGGCAGAGGATTTATTTGAGTAGAAGTAGTCATGAAATAGACATGAACTTTACCATTAATAGGCAGCTGGATTTTTTTTAATTGTTGCTATTTTGCTATTTTATTTTCAAGGTCTCTTTCAGTCATGCAAGAGTCAGTTGAAGTATTATTGCTATAGTGACTGCTTTTATGATGAAGAATTACCGATTTACCTTGGAAAAAGCCTATGAAAATCTGTAAAATATCTGGCCAGAGGCTGAGTTGTTTTAGTAATAATTCTTCTTTTGTGATGTGATTTTATTTAAAGAAAACTGAACTTCATATTTGTTTGTCATTATAGGATTAAATGTGGGCTTGACTAGCAACTGAAATTGTATGAGGTAATGGGATATGAAATGGATATCTCTAGTGCAATTTATAAGCAATATGGTTTACAAAAGGTCATGGAAAAGTATCCAGGTAAGTAATAATTGCTGGTATGTATTGAGCCCTTTCTAGATGTCATTTACTCTGACACTAAGTGCTGTGGGTGCATTTCTCACCTTTCTAGCAATTCTGTGAGACAGATATCATAGCTCCCCTTCATCCGTTGTTTTCAATTTCCATGGTTCCTGTTACCTGAGGTCAGCTGTGGTCTGAAAATATTAATAAAAAATTCCAGAAATAATTCATAAGTTTTAAATGCAGGCCATTTTAAGTAGCGTGATGAAATCTTGGGCCATCCTGCTCCATCCCGCTGGGGATGTGAACAATCCCTTTGTCCAGCATCTCCGCGCTGACCATGCTACCCGCCCATTAGTGACAGTGACTTGGAGCCCTCTAGGTTATCAGATTGACTGTCGCAGTATCAACAGTGCTTGTGTTCAAGTAACCCTTATTTTACTTAATAATCACCTCAAAGTCCAAGAGTAGTGAGGCTGGCAATTTGGATATGGCAAAGGGAAGCCGTAAAGTATTTGCTTTAAATGAAAAGCTGAACGTTCTCAACTAAATAAGGAAACAAACAAACAAAAAAATAGTATGCTGAGGTTGCTAAGATCCACAGTAAGAATTTTATCCATTTTTGTCATGAAAAAAGAAAGAAATATGTGCTAGTTTTGCTGTTGCACCTCAGACTGCAAAAGTTATGGCCACAGTATGTGATAAGTGCTTACCTAAGATGGAAAAGGCATTAAATTTGTGGGTGGAAGACATGAACTGAAACGTGTTCCAAATGACAGCAATTGGGTCTGGTACTGTCTGTGGTCTCAGGCATCCAGTGGGGGTTTTGGAACATGTGCCATGCAGATAAGGAGGACTATTGTACTGTGCTGTTACCTTTTAAAACTGTGGTTTAATGAGAAATAACTTCTTCAAGGTCACATAGTTTGTATAATTCTTTTATTTTCCTTTCTTTTCTTTTCCCTTTTCTTTTCTCTTTTCCTCTTTTCTTCTTTCTTTCTTTTTTTTTTTTTTTTTTGAGACCTCCACCTCCTGGATTTAAGCAATTCCCCTGCCTCAGCCTCCTGAGTAGCTGGGATTACTGGTGTGTGCCATCACTTCCAGCTAACTTTTTGTATTTTTAGTAGAGATGGGATTTCGCTATGTTGCCCAGGCTGGTCTTGAACTCTTGGCCTCAAGTGATCCGCCCGCCTTGGCCTCCCAAAGTGCTGGGATTACAGGTGTAAGCTACCACATCTGGCTGGGAATATTTTTCAAACTTTAAATTGCCGAGGTTTAGCACTTGCCTCAATTTGACATTAACTGAATTTTGTCTGAAAATGCAGAGAGTTGATTTTGACAAATGGATACATTTGAATTATGTCGTATAGAATTGCAGAATTTACCTCAAGAACTCTTTGCTGTTGACCCAATCACCATTTCACAAGTATTGAAGGACGAGGGTCTCTACAAGTGCAGGAAGTACATATAAAATATTTTGTATCCTCTGGATATTTTATCTTGTCTCAGTAGATGAAAAGTACTTAAAATTACAGTTTCTTTTATTTCTCTGGGAAGAACTTGTTTGACTGAATAATATAAAAATTTTGAATTCAAATCTGCTTTCAAGAAGAATGTAAATTCTTAAAAGCAAAAATCAGATTGTAGGGATTATTGAAAATTTAAGTAGCATAATCAATGTAATATTATTTTGTCCTCTAAGAAATACTGCACATTTTATCTATTCATTGTTTTGGAAATCATTAATGGTTTTGTTTGTTTGAGAGTTGCAGGTGATCATTATTTTGAAATTCTAGCATTTTGGGTTATAATGCAGGAAGCGCTTTTATAGCTGTTGCCCACAAGAAAATGACACCATCTTTCAGGCTAACCACAGGGAGTCAGGCTCAGTGTATATCTTGTTTCACTGAACCTGTACAGTGGATGGAATCTACTTTTGTTGGAAGTGATGATAGAATCTTTTGATGCACAGGATTTTTAAATTATAATGATATCCAGTTTGTCTATTTTTTCTTTTGTTGCTTCTGCCTTTAGTGTTATATCCAAGAAATCATTGCCAAATCCAATGTAGTGAAGCTTTTACCAGAGTTTTCTAAGAGTTTCATCCTTTCACATCTGACATTTAGGTACATTGTGAGATAATTTTTGTATTTGGTATAAGGTAAGGATCCAACTTCTTTTTCTTTTTCTTTTTCTTTTTTTTTTTTTGCATCTGGAGATCCAGTTTTCACGATGTCATTTGTTGAAAGTATGTTCTTTCACCACTGAATGGTTTTGACCCTTGTCACAAATTATTTGATCATATATTCCACAGTTTATTTATGGGTTCTCTATTCTAGTCAATTGGTCTATATGACTGTCTTTATGCCAGTACCACACTGTTTTAATTACTATAGCTTTGTAGTAAGTTTTGAAATCAGGAATGTGAGATTTCCAATTTTGTTCTTCTTTTTTTAGATTATTTTTGTTATGTGGGATAGATAACGAATTTTGGGATAGATTTTTCCATTTCTACATAAATTTTTTAAAAAGCCATTGAGATGCTAATAGGCATTGCATTGAATCTGTAGATTGCTTTGGGTAGTATTAACATCTTAAAAATATTAAGCCTTTCAATCCATAACATGGAATTTCTTTCCATTTATTGGTGTCTTCTTTAATTTCTTTCGGCAACATTTTATAGTTTTCAATGTAAAAATCTTTCCCCTTTTTGATCAACTTTATTCCAAATTAGTATTTATATATATTTATGTGTGTATATTAGATATGTATCTATATTATATATATGTGTGTGTGAGTATATATATTTTTTTTTGTTGGGGGGAGGGGTTAGGATCTCACTCTATTGCCCAGGCTGGAGTGCAGTGGCAGAATCATGGCTCACTGTGGATTCAACCTCCTGGGCTCAAGTGATCCTCCCACCTCAGCCTCCTGAGTGAGTAGGTGGGACCACAGGAGTGTACCACCATCACCATGCTCAGCTAATTTTTTTTTTTTTTTTTAGACAGAGTCTCACTCTGTTGCCCAGGCTGGAGTGCAGTGGCATGATCTCAGCTCACTGCAACCTCCACCTCCCAGGCTCAAGCAATTCTTGTTCCTCAGCCCCCCATGTACCTGGGACTACAGGCATGCACCACCAAGCCTGGCTAATTTTTGTATTTTTAGTAGAGATGGGGTTTCACCATGTTGGCCAGGCTGGTCTCAAACTCCTGACCTCAAGGGATCCACTCACCTCAGCCTCCCAAAGTGCTGAGATTACAAGTGTAAGCCACTGCACTTAGCCCCCAAGCTAATTTTTAAAAATTTTTGTAGACACAGGGTCTCTCTATGTTGCCCAAGCTGGTCTTGAACTCCCAGGCTTCAACTCCCAAAGGGCTGGAATTATAGGTGTGAGCCACCACACCTGGGACCCCAATTGTTTTTTATGCTATTGTAAGTTGAACTGTTGTCTGAATATTCTTTCTGGATTGTTTATCCTTAGTGTAGAGAAACACAACTGATTTCTGTGTATTGATTTTGTATTTTGAAACTTTGCTGAATTTATTAGTTTAAACGGTTTTTTTCAGTGAGCTCTTTAGGCTTTTCTACATATAAGATCTTGTCACCTGTGAACGGAGATCGTTTTACCCCTTTTCCAATTCAGATGTTTTTATTTCTTTTTCTTGCCTAATTGCTCTGGCTAGGACTTCTAGTACTATGTTGATTAGAAGTGGTGAAAGTGGATATCCTTTTCTTGTGCCTGATCTTAGAGGAAACACTTTCAGTCTTTCACTGTTGAGTATGATGTTAGCTGTGGGTTTTTAATATATGGTCTTTATTGTGTGGAGATAGTTTTCCTCTTTTTCTAATTTGTTGTGTTGTTGTTGTTTTTAATCATGAAAGAGGTTCAATTTTGTCAAATGCTTTTTCTGCATCAGTTGAGATGATCACAAACCTGAGCTTTTATAACTAGGAAATGGCTTTAATTCCCAGCCCAAAAAGTAATTGGAAGAGGCCCCAGCAATTTAAAAGTTATAGTTTTGTTTCATGAAACCCTATTCTCTTCCATGCCTCTTGGTGAATCCAAACACTTGTCAATTGCAGCAATCAAACCTAGATATTTTCCTTCCCTGACCTGTCTACTGTATTCTTAAGCCTAGCAGTAACTAACTATAGTATTCCCTTCTTTCTTGCTAACAATTGAAGGAAAAAAATAAATCAATTTGGACTAATTAACAAATGGCTAGGAGTCAGGTTTTATGGAATGAATTTACTTTTATTTTAAAAAATCTTACAGTAAAATTGACTTCTTTTTGGTATACAGTTCAAGGAATAAACATGCGTAGATTCACGTAACTGCTGCCGCAATCAGGATACGGAACAGTTGTATCACTCCCAAAAAACTCCTGCATGTCATCTCTCTTTATTGTCACATCCTCCTCCTTCCTTGAACCTCTGGCAACCACTAATCTTCTTCTTTCGTCTTTTTGAAAATGTCATATAGTGTGTAATATGTTATGTCTGTGACTAAAAGCTTAAATGTGACTGATGATTTTGCTAAGAACCATTTTGAGCAACATCCTTCTTGTTCTGCAGAATTGTCCCAAACTCTGAACCTGATATCATCATCATCATGGTAGGAGGTCATAATCAAAGGTTCATAGGTTAGATTGGCCTCACAATACTAGTGTCTAAACTTCTATCTTTCTCTAACTTCTCGATGGAGAAGGGTGTTGGCCAAATTCTAAGGCCAGTGGTTGATGATTGGGATTAAGCTTTTAGCACCTATGCCACAAGAAATAATAGGAAATGAGGTTACCATCTGTGGTACATAGTCATTTCATGACCGTCATATGTTATCTATACATGAAGGACAGTGAGGAGGAAATGTAGTAAGCTAAAAACTAAAGGACTGTACAGATATTATTTCAGAGAGATTATAAAGCAACTATCTTTTGCTTCTACTGTAGTGGTCAATGAATTAATTTTCTTGGTTCATTGGATGAAACAAATTTAGTAAAGTGGAAATAGTCATATTATGTCTATTAGAATGCTTTTGACTGCAAGCAGGTAGAATATCTGGCTAAAAGTGACTGAAATAATGAGCTTTATTATCTCACACAAAAAAGACATCCAGAAGTAGGTGGTTCTAGGGCTGAATCAGTGGTCTCAATAATGTCATGAAGAATGAATGAAGCTTTTTTCATCCTCCATTCCACTGTCCTCACATGAAACCTTTTGGTCTCTTACTTGCAAGATGGCTGCTGCAGCTCCAAGTACTGGGTCCTCAGACAATTGCATTGCTATGTAGGAAGCCGGGAGCAGCTCAGGTGACAAGAGAGCTCTTCTCATGTGTGCTTGTTTTTTTTTTTTTTTCTCGTCTTGAAGGAAAACTGTTTTCCAAATCCCCCCAACAGACTTAGTGTTATGTCCCATAGTCAGAACTGGGTCCCTTGGTCATTTGTTAACATGAAGGCAAAGTGAGTCTCTAGCATTTAACTGTTATCATGTGACATGGGCTGGGACAGGAGGGATGGAAGGTGAGGAAAGTGACTCCTGGAGAGGCAACAGATTTGCCTCACTCCGTTGTGAGGATTAAATGCAGTAATGTGGGTAAAGCACCTCTAATTGGGCTGGCACATAAGGGGCTCAATCCTCATTAATTCTTTTTATTTCATGTCTCCTTTCTCCCCTTCAATTTTCTTTCCTCATTTTTCACCTTTAGGAGAAATACAGAAATTCAAAAGTTTTGCTGACCTTCCCTAGATAAAGGCCCTGCTTGTCTCTCCCACCCTCCTCCTACTTCTTGGAGTTCTGCAGCTCGAGTTTCCACAAACCAATTGGAATCTCCTGGACCTCTCAAAAGTCCCTCACCTTAGACTGAGGAATACATTGTTATGGCTGGTCCATAGATGTCAATTACAGACATAAAACTGAGAAATCCTTATAAAGAAAAAAGAAGAAAACCCATCAGAGTATGTTGTCATTACGATGTTAGCCTCCACTAGAAAATCATCTATTTCAGTGGAGTGAAGCTCTTTTCATACAAAAAAGGAGCAAAAGGCACCCCCATCTGTGCCTGTCTGTACTGACTGCTGGCTCTGAGCACCATAAGATGTTTCTTGCCATTAGAGCAATGATTTCAATTTTTCCATTCCAACTGTGGTGAAAATGAATAAGAAAACTGAGTCCTGCCTCTGGAAGCAGGATACAGGTTCCACACTAATCAAAAAAGGAAGATTCATTATTAGACAATATTTCACTCCCCAGACTTTGAAAGTTCCTACATTTGTCAGAGTAGCTCTGAATCACTTCACAGCCACCACAGGATTAGAATGGGGGTATTGTACAAGCCTGACCCTTTGCAGTTAAGTTTTTTTCCCCTTCTAAATGAGCTGCTCTTGCTACTCTCTGAGTCACTGCAATCCAAATCTCATAATTTCATCTCCTTCTCTTCTAATCATTTTACCAGATAGCCATTTAAAGGGGGGGCAGGCATGCAGATTTTATTAAAGGGGCCATAGCACTCCCTAAAATGCATTTAACTAAGAAGTGCCAATGAAATATCGACACTGTCACCAGGTAAAGGAGAATGAAGTTTTTAGGAACCAGCTTAGTAGTGATAAATACTTCAAAGGGCCACATTTCTATTTGCCAAACCAAAGCAGATTTAGCAATGGAATCATGACACAGTCCTAATGAGGGTGACCCTGGGCTGAGTGCCTGAGTGACTCCCGGGCTCTAAGAAACCCCCTTCTCAGACATGGGCTTCCCTTTCTCTCACTCAGTGGAAAGGCCAGCAGAAATCTGCTGTGCAGTCCTATCACTTACGAACATCCAGAGACAACAATGTTGACAACCACAGGCTGTGGCACTGTGCAATTCTGTTGGACACATTGCAAAGGAAAACCACCAGCAGCTGCCCGAAGCTGGTTTTCTCTTATTAAAATTTGGTTAATAAAGCCTGTACCATGAAGGAAACCAGATGAAAAACCAGCCTTCATCAAGGAGGGCTTATTGCAGGCTGGGAAAGATATTGTTTTGTCCAAGTCAGTAGGTTTCTATCAACTTGAACACCTCTGCATGGACTTAAGTGCTCTGGGATAATACAGAGGGAGTTGGAAGCCTGCTGCTGCCTTGTGAGAGCATTCCCTTTTCTGTCTTTGGGAGCAGGAGCAGACTGACATACAGGAAACTGAGAGAAACCTGCGTAAGGAGGGTATGGAATCATGCGCAACTGTGTGGGCTGAGTGCAAGTGGATTAAAAAGGACACAAAGGTTGGTGTGAGATGATGAGTGCCTTCCAAACAGGGGCCCAGGTGGCTCATTTTGGTATCCTCAATATTGTGAGCTTGTCGCACAAGGTAGGGATTTAATAAGTAAATTTCAAGTAAAGGTCAAGTCTACACTTTCACCTGTAATTTCAACCTGCCCCATTTTATACCTTACTGCATTTGCCCTTGCACTTAAAATATACACCAAAATAAAAGCACCTCAAAACCCCATTGAGTTTCTAACCAGTTACACGCTGACACACACACACTTACACATTCAGAATCTCTCACTGATTCTCGTTGTTCTCTCTCAATCTCACACTCACTTTATATCTTCTCCATCTCCAGCATCGTTGCCAGGAGTTGGAGAAAGAGTAGAATAGCACTTACTTTTTTGATTTTTCCAAATTTTCACCAACCAGTTCACAAAAGCACAAGGATGAAGAATTAGAAAAGTGGAGGAAGGACCTGGTGCAGTGGCTCACACCTGTAATTCTAACACTTGGGGAAGTTGAGGCAGAAGGATCACTTGAGCCCAGGAGTTCGAGACCAGCCTAAGCAACATAGAGACACCCCATCTCTACTAAAAAAAAAAAAAAAATTTCGCTGGGTATGGTGGTGGATGCCTGTAGTCCCAGCTACTCAGGAGGCTGAGGTGGGAGGATTGTTTGAGCCTGGGAGGTCAAAGCTGCAGTGAGCTATGATCGCACCACTGCACTCCAACCTGGGTGACACAGTGAGACTCTGTCTCAAAAAAAAAAATGTGGAGGAAGGAGACGAGCAAGATGATGGGAGAGGGGAAGAGAAGAGAAAGAATAGGCGAGAAAGAAAACCAGAGAAGTTAAGCTTCCCATTGTGGTAGGGAGTGAATTGTGAATGACAATGCTTTTCCTCTATCAAGGTTAAGGAGGATGGCTCCCAGATTGTACAGCAGAGTGAGAGTCCTGCAAAGATAAACTGCTTTGGATGCACTGACTTGTAGAGAAGGAGAAAAAAGGAGTGGAACAATCTCCATTCTGTCATAAATTCTGGCCATGCATTTTTCTTGAAGAGTTTAGCTTCTCATGGATATGACATGTTTTTGTATAGGTCCTATTCATTAAGCTGACTCTAGCATAAAGTTAAATGACAAATGCTTTGTTGGGAAAATGTTGGACCACTTCATGGATGCAGCTGCCTTCTTGGCAGCTGTGATGGTTAATGGTTAATTTTATATGCCAACTTGGCTGGGCCATGGGGCGTCCCGATACTTGGTCAAACATTATTCTGGTTGTTTCTGTGAGGGTATTTTTGGATAAGATTTGCACTTAAATCAGTGGACTTCGGGTACAGTAGATGGCCCTCCATAATGTGGGTGGGCCTCATCCAATCCGCTGAAAGCCTAAATAGAACAAAAGGCTGACCTCAGAGCAAGAGGGAACTCCCCAGCATACTGCCTGTAGACTTCATCTACATCGGCAATTCCTGCTTGTCCAGGAGACTGCCTTGGATTTGAACTGCACCTCTTTCCTGAGAGGCCTCTCCCGTCAGATTTTGGACTTGCCAGCCTCCACAATATCTTAAAATCTATCTATCTATCTATCTATCTATCTATCTATCTATCTAACCATCTATCATCTTTCTATCTATCCTGTCCATACACCTGTACACACTTTAGTGATTCTGCTTCTCTGTAGAACTCTGACTAATCCAGCATCCCCTAAGCTGACAAGCAAGGCTGAAATGTAACAAATGTGCTCCTGCCTTTCCTAACCAGCGCCGTAACTGAGGAGTGTGGACTAAGAGGCCATGAGCCCAGGATCGTAAGTCAGTGGGCCTAGGTTATGTGTGAGCCTTGTCCCTTCCTAGTGCTCTGCTCTGGATAGATTACCTAAGCTCCAGAAACAATTACTCAGATGACTAAAGCATTGCCAACCTCTGACGTGTTCATTTTCTATTGCCATTGTAACAAATTATCATACACAGTATGCTTGAAACAAGGTAAATTTATTCTCTTACATTTCTGCAGATCAGATCAAAGTGTCAGCAGGGCGTCTGAAGGCTTCGGGGAAGAATCTGTTTCTTGCTTTTTTCGGCTTCTGGAGGCCACTTACATTCTTTGGATCATGGCCACTTCCTCGCATCACTCCAACCTCCTGCTTCTGTTGTTGCATCTCCTACTACTCCTTTTATCACCTGCCTCCCTCTTATAAGGTGATTGCAGTGGGCCCACCCAAATCACCCAGGATCATCTCCTTCTATCAGTGTCCTTAATCATATCTGCAGAGTCTCTCTGGACACTTAATACATTTACACATTCCGGGAATTAGGACGTGGACATCATTGGTGGTGGGCAGGGGGTATTATTCTACCCACCACACCTGGTCGGAGGTAATTGGTTACAAATGGAAGGTGAGATAGGGGAAGGATTCTAAGATTTCAGAGTTGGTACTTAAAATTATTTTATTTTTTAGAAAAGTACTCAATTATGTGACAAACATAGAAAGTTGCAACAAAGAAATGCTTTCTTGGCTCCTAAATAAATGAACATGTGTTGGCACTATATTTTTATTTAACAATGACAATTCTGCTCCTAGAATAATCAGAGTAAAGCTTCCCCCACCTCTAAAAAATTAACATAAAAATGTCTTAAAAAATATAATATTGTGGCCAGCTAGGTATACAAATCTGTGGGGCTTCATGTCCTGACAGATTCACTAAGCATTCCATCCAGTCTCCTGTGAGGGACCTTTGGCAGGAATTAAAGCCTTTCAAGAGAGACCCTGAGAACCTTCCTCAAAACATTAATTCAAGTATCATAAATCTACAACATCATTTGTATTCTAGAACATGTCATCCCAATATAAGTTCTAGCATTGTTGTGCCTTCAACATGCTGAGTACAGTTTTTGAGAATCAGTCACTTTCAATGCTTCCCTCTTGGCCAAATGGATAACTTTAGGGAAGTTTCTAGCCTTTCTTTCTGGTGCATGGCTGTATTTTGAGTGCTCAGGATATTGCCATAACCTTTGGTCTGTTCTTAGCAGAAAAAACTCTAACTCTAACTCTAACTCTATAGAAAAGGGAGAACATTAAAAAAAATCAATTTTCAAAAATCATCCTGATGCTGAATTTAGTTCAACAATTGTTGGGGTGGTTATAATAATTTCAGGCCAGGTACAGTGGCTCACACCTGTAATTCCAGCACTTTGGAAGGCGGGTGGATCACTTGAGGTGAGTTTGAGACCAGCCTGGCCAACATGGTGAAACCCCAACTCTACTAAAATTATAAAGGCTGGGCGCGGTGGTTCAAGCCTGTAATCCCAGCACTTTGGGAGGGTGAGGCGGGTGGATTACCTGAGGTCAGGTGTTCGAGACCAGCCTGGCCAACATGGTGAAACCCCATCTTTACTAAAAAGACAAAAATTAGCCGGGCATGGTTGCATGCGCCTGTAATCCCAGTTACTCGGGAGGCTGAGGCAGGAGAACTGCTTGAACCTGGGAGGCAGAGGTTACAGTGAGCTGAGATTGCGCCACTGCACTCCAGCCTGGGTGACAGAGTAAGACTCCATCTCAAACAAACAAACAAATAAATAAATAAATAAAATAGCAAAAATTAGCAGGGTATGGGGGCACATGCCTATAATCCCAGCTAATTGAGAGGTTGAGGCAGGAGGATCACTTGAGCCAGGAGGATTGCTTGAGCCCAGGAGGCAGAAGTTGCAGTGAGCCAAGATTGTGCCACTGCACTCCAGCCTGGGTGACAGGGTTAGACTCCATCTCAAAAAAAAAAAAAAAAAAAAAGCAAATTTCAAATAGCCAGTGAAGACTCATGGTTTGAGCCTGATCCGATGGTTAGGACTCACCTAATCGTGGGTACCCCAGGTTGCTTGCTCTTTTCTGGTGATGGCACTCTCTTACAGAGTTCATCTGCCTTCAGGCTCAAGGACTTCAAATAAATACTGGAAAACTGGTCTAGAGCTCAAGAGTGATTTATTCTCCCCATACCAAGGACATTTTACTACATATAATTATGCCTCCCCTCTTCTTCCTTCTTCTTTTTAACTCTAAAATTCTCTTCATTGTCTATTTGAAATTGATTTTAGTTCAGTCAACCTAGTTCCCCTTGTTGAAACATCCCAGTCATCTCCAGCCCTTCAGAGATCTTTGGTTCTGTTACTTCACTGTCCAGTTTTGTTTCCTCCTTTTCTTTTTAAAGCTTGACTTTATTGATGGAAGAAGGACATTTTCTTGTTTTTCAGCATGATGTGAATTGCCATCATGGCAAAGGAGGCCAACCATGTCATAGCTCCTGTCACTGTGTAGGCAAGACCTAAGAAAAGGCTATTACCCCCACACCATGTCAGGGTGGAGAGAACAACTGATTTTTCTCCGTGGAACCTGGTTACTGGGAAGTCTAAGAAGACCTGTTAAGAATCTGTCTCAACACTTCACACTTCTAGTATTGCATATACTGAATATATTAGGTTGACACATATAAAATTGCTCTTTTTTATAGGTAAAAAAATGGTTAAATATCTAATCCCATATGGTGCAACTTAATCTTTACCAAGCACTACTCTGTATCTTGCTGGAATGAAAATAAAAACAAGCCTTCCCTCTACATAGTTGTAAGCTACGAAAGAGATTCTGACACAGATCTGAATGACTTATAGACAACTGATAATGAACAAATATATTTAATTTCCTTTGGCAAACCCAAGGAAATTACAATAATACAAACCTAAATTTTTATATATGAATTAGGAGACCCAGGGCAGGCTATAGTCCTTTAGTAGGCTAAGGTTTGAATTCCTACCTCAGGGAAAATTCTTTAAGGGGAGTGAAGAACAAGCAAACAAAAAGATCACAAAACATTTTTGGTAGTCGAACTAAAGGTGGTACATTCATTTGGGTTTTGGAAAGGCCAGTATCCCCATGCTGGGGAGAAAGTGTTTGAAGTGGGTTTGCTATCGTTAGCATTTTAATGATGTCATTTTGATTATACATGTGGCCTGAGGTTTTTAAACATCTGGTGCCTTTTGTAAACCAAACTAATAAACAAAGAAAGGCTTCTCATAGCAACGGCACAGGACGGAGGCATTTCCCAGCAAAGCTATTAAAGGGCCTCAAATCACTTGGCAACGTGCTATTTAAAGGCACAAAGAAAATTAGTATGAAACTAGTTCTCTCTCTTCTTTTCCATCAGAATTCCTCATTGTCACCAGGTCCTTGGGTGCCACCTCAACCCATCTGCCTGTTTTCTCCCTCCCTCAGTTCTATATGAGAGGGTCTTCTCCTCATACACAGAACATCTTTTTTCCCCTTAGAAATGGTAGGCACTTTCTTAGTCTGGTTGGATTATACTCACACCAGAGCTGTACCCAGGTAGTGCAGGTATAGGCCTGAAGCTTAGGATTGAAGTTCTATGTACACAAAAAATTTTGATTTGAGAGGGATTAGCATTAAGACATGACTGTGAATGAAGTCACCCAGGGAAAGCATGTCCAGAGAGGAGAAACAGATGTCTCTGTTATTGGGAACATGCCTCCCTTCCTCATCCTGCCAACCCCAAGGTCATTGTAACACATCGTGGGATAGTAGTGCATGAAGTTTTTTCCTGCTCCTCGAATGCACCCATAACTGCTTTAATGGTAAGGCAGTCCCAAAATTGACAGAATCAGAAGGCCCACCTTGAGAGACCAGTTTTAAGCAACTTTCAACCTCTGCTTCAATTTTTTTGAGGGAGAGAGGAGTTTGCTGTAATTCTTATTCAAGGGGTTTACTCTTTGATCTGTACCTATAATGCTCCATGAGAGGCAATTTGTGGCTTTCATTTTCATTTTCATTTTCATTTTCATAGAACTAGACACCCTGCTAAAGGGACTAACTGAAGTCATACCTCCTCCTGGTCAGTAAACAAAAGGAGACAAAAAGCTGAGAGGCAGAGATCATGTCTCATCAGTGGGGGCCTTTCTGACTGAGAAATGCTCCCACTTCCCTGTCAGAATGGAGATGTCCACATACCTGTTCTAGGATGGAAAAGAAGAAAAGTTGGAGCAGGGAACTGGAGCACATGCCGTCATTCCCTTCTCCTCAAGAATTTCTTATTCAGCCTCCCTGAAAGGTAAAGAAACTAAGGAGGTGGACAATTTTGTGTTAAAATTGGCCCATTGGGGGTCCCATTGAACAACTAGCCAGGAGCCTTGGGAGGATGAACACGGCGGTGCTAACTGGGCTGCAATTTCAAAGTCATGTAAAAGGCCTGGAATGATTCTGCCTCCAGAGAATGCTACCTCAGGGAGAATCAGGAGGAGACTTGAAAATTAAATCTAAAGACCAGAGTTAGTGTAAATTGCATTTAAATATATAATTTCTTAAAGGTAGTGTTTGGTGCCATGCTAAAGTTAAAGCCTGTTTGTTTTCAAATCAAGAACTACATTTGTATTTTTACATTAAGTGAAAAAATTCAGACTCTTATATTTAAGCATGTGTCAGCCTGGGCAACAAGGGAGACCCCATCTCTGAAAAAAAAAAAAAGAGAGAGAGAATTAGCTGGGCATGTGAGTGCCTGTAGTCCAAGCTACTTGAGAGACTGAGGTGGGAAGATCACCTGAATCCAGGAGGTCAGGACTGCAATGAGATGTGACTGCGCCACTGTACTCCAGCCTGGGCAACAGAGCAAGACCCTGTCTCAAAAGTAAATATGTAAATGAAAGTAAAAATAAGCATATGTCTCCTAAGTTGGACCATATATTCCTAATCATTAGGGCACTAACTCCCACATGCTGGCTTTGTGCCTAAGGGAGGGGGGAACACGGCATCTTCAGTGCAGAGCCTGTTGCACACCTCACGTGGATTTGGATGAACTGGACCTGTCCCTTGAGTCCACAGCTCCTGTGGTCTATGATACTTTTCCCTAGAATAAAAGGTTCTATAGTCTCAGTTTTAGTAATTTTTAGTCTGTATTTACTTATCAAACTCCTCTCTATTTTCATAGTCTTCCATCTCCTCCCATCCTATCTGGCATGCTTCTCCTCACAGTTTTTTTAACAGATCTCTAGGCCCAGTGTTATTTAATCTTTCTTTCTTTCTTTTTTTTTTTTTGAGACGGAGTCTCACTCTGTTGCCTAGGCTGGAGTGCAGTGGCGCGATCTCGGCTCACTGCAACCTCCGCCTCCCGGGTTCAAGTGATTCTCCTGCCTCACCCTCCTGAGTAGCTGGGATTACAGGTATGCGCCACCATGCCTGGCTAATTTTTTTTTTGTATTTTCAGTAGAGATGTGGTTTCACCATGTTGGTCAGGCTGGTCTCGAACTCCTGACCTCATGATCCGCCTGCCTCAGCCTCCCAGACAGAGAGTCGAGACTGAGAGAAATCTATACAAAAACAAAACAACAACAACAACAACAACAACAACAACAACAAAAACCCTTGCTAAACTAACCTTTATCTTCCTAGTTACATTTCTACAATTGCCATTCTTTGTTCAACCTAGTATATGAGAACTTAGACTTAGTCACTTCTTTTTTTAGTCTCCATTTTTCTTGTAAGGGCTCACATGTACATTTAAAGGCATAAAATTCATATGCTTTTCTGTTATTAATCTGTCAGTCCCAGCTGGAGCCTCTGGGAGGGAATAGGAGAATTTTATCCTCCTTTACACTTTTTTTTTTTTTTTGTATACAGATTTGATTGGAAAATAGAAAAGTATAGAATGAAATAGCTCAACAACTAGCAGCCAGGTTTTCTTTCATCTTCAGAAAGAAAAGTGGTATAAAAGGATACTATAGGTTATGTTGAAACTATAATTACCAGCAGGCAAGCCTTCTATAAAATGGTGTGTTCGATTGAGTCGACCATACAGTTTTTTGAAAGTGGGAAAGGCAGCTGCCCGCATCCACACAATGAAGTCATCATTGAGGAAGCCATTGTTTCTTGGATCCTTTTTATCCAAGTCATAGATAGGCTTGGGCCAGTTTGGGGGCTTTGTGGTTCTTGTGGGAAGAAAATAAGGGACATGATAGAGAAAAAAATCATCTATCCTCTTCAGTTTTCTTTAGAATGTAGAGAATGAAAGAACTTCTGCATTCTTGAGGAAATAGAAATAGAAATTATACTTTTTAAAAAAGTGTGTATGTGTGTGTTAGCTACCTGAGTGTGCAACCATGAAAAATAATGGCTTTAAAGATTCTAAGTAAATGATCATGATATTTTCATTAAGTTAATAAAGAGCAGAATATTGGCTGGGTGTGGTGGCTCACGCCTGTAGTCCCAACACTTTGAGAGGCCCAGGTGGGTGGATCACTTGAGGTCAGGAGTTCAAGACCAGCCTGGCCAACATGGTGAAACCTGTTTCTACTAAAAATACAAAAATTAGCTAGGCATGGTGGTGCACTCCTATAATCCCAGCTATTTGGGAGGGTGAGGCAGGACAATTGCTTGAACTTGGGAGGTGAAGGTAGCAGTGAGTCGAGATCACACCATTGCATTCCAGCCTGGGCGATAGAGTGGGTAAGACTCTATCTCAAAAAAGAAAAAAAAAAAAAGAGCAGACTATCAAATTATATGCATACTGTGTCTTCAACTACATTCAATGCATATAAAGCATTAAAAAAATAGAACAATGATCATGGTGGTTGCATTTAGTGATAAACACAGGAAATATCTTTTTAAAACTTTTATTGGGAAATATCTTTATTTTATTTAATTTTACTAGTAATCTAAGGAGTGCAAATTAAACCAAGATACCATTTTCATCTAAAAATTGGTTAATATTTTACAAAAAAAAGTGACAACCATTGACGAGGCGGTAGAAATGAGAACTCTTGTACTGAGCAGATAGGTGCGTTAACTTCTTCGGCGATCTAGGAACATGCATTGAATGCTTTCATATTTTGCATACATTTTGGCCCAGAAATTCTATCTCTAGGGATGTATTCTAAGGAAATAATCATGGCATGAAGATTGGGTTACATAGATGTTCACTGCACCACTGCATCTAAGAGCTAAAGCTGGAAGGAGAGAGGAGAAATTGGTAAGTGGGAGGAGGTGGAAAGCAAAGGCACTGTGAGCCTGTTCTCAAGCCAGGAAGCCTGGTAGGTTTGGGAGCTGCAGAAATGTTGGAAGCAGAGGGTAGAGGGTGGTTCCAGGAGATGAGCCCGTTGGATTTACCGTCATTCTCACACTTCCCACTTTATAACAGGAGGCATGTTTGTCTCTCCCACTCTATAGGAGACTCTTGAAAACAGTGTCATCCTCATCTGTGTTTTCATTAGCATTGAGTCTAGTGCCTGGCCCATAATGGTATTAAATAAATGCTTGATAAAGGGATGAAAGATTCCAATTAAATCTGATAACAAAAACCGTACAGAATTGTAAAGAGCTAGTCAGAAAGAGTAAATTGCTTAATGAAATTTTTACTTCCATAAAGCCAGTTCTACTATTTGTAGGATGCTAGAATGATATATAGAGAGTCACTCTTTCTCAACTCTGACTACTGACTAAACTATGTTCTCCTGAAAGAAACCCAGACCTGTTTTCTAAGCATGGGCTGTGGTGCTTGTAAAAGTATACGTGGAATGTGGTTGGTTTAATCTGCTGACATATGTTTGTACACTTATATTCCCTTGGGAAATAATCCTCTGCTGGAGCATCTTCTGCAAATATTGTAAAGCCCACTTATTTTGGCTCTTCCCAAGACCTCAATCGCTGATGCTAGAAGAATTTTGATCAAAATTGAAATTGCCTTTGGTGCCTGCACTGTGGTCTTCAGCTTCTCTCTACTTTGGCCTGAGCTCATGACTGAAGGCAGTGTGTCCTATGAGCCATTGACATCAGAATCACCCAGGGTGCTTGTTAAAAATGCAGGTTCAAGCATGTCCTCCCCTACCAACTCCTACTTCTACCCCATCCCATGTCTTCGGAGAGTATGAAAAGTATGGTCTAAGAGACATCAACTTCATTTTCTAAGTTCATTTGGGTCATTTGCATTAATCCATTTATTTATCTATAAGCATTTCTTTTTTTTAATAAAAATTATTTTTTTCTTGGGAGCATAGATTCAAGATGCCCTGAATCTATGTTCCTAAACATATCTTATACAAAACTGCAAAAGACCCAATCTCTTTCTTCAAGGATTTATAGGCTGTGGGCTTGACAGGTATATAAACAGATAATTAGAGTATAATGTAACTCTTACAGTAGAGGTAAGAACAAAGTGCAGCAGGAGATCAGAAGAAGCTAAGGGCCCTTTGTGTATAGGTCTATGGTTATGTGGTAAGAAAATGCTACAGAATGTTGCCAAGTCCCTTTTGAAAACAGTAATTCAATTATAGATACAGTGACCATATATATCAGTTTGCCTAGTGCAGTTCCAGTTTGTGTCTGTTGTTCATTATCTCATCTGATTTAGCTCGTATCCCACACAAGGTACATATAATTTCATCCTTCCAGCATCCAGCCATGATCTTAGCTAGTAGTGTATGAGATGTCCATGTGCAGTGAATGGAATGCTTACTTTTACATATGATTATATATGAAAGTCAACCAGAGACCCTTCCAGTCAAAACATAATAAAACATATCCTTGTAACCCATGCAAGCTGTTAAGCATTCCAGCCAGTTAGGCAATAGTTTCTTTCTGTGTTAGCCTGTGAGATGTGCGAAGCTGCCAGGCTGCAAATCAATGGGGTCAGTGAGAAACGTGGAAAATTATGGGTTAGGTTATGGGTACATGATGCATGTGTGGGAACTAGATGCTGAGCAGTCCTGCTGGGAGTAGTTCGAACTCTCTTGCAACAGTGGTTTTGTTACTTTACTTTATTTTATATTTATTTATTTTGAGATGGAGTTTCGCTCTTTTACCCACGCTGAAGTGAAGTTGGCTCACTCCAACCTCCGCTCTCCAGGTTCAAGCGATTCTCCTGCCTCAGCCTCCTGAGTAGTTGGGATTATAGGTGCCTGCCACCAAGCCTGGCTAATTTTTGTATTTTTAGTAGAGATGGGGTTTCACCATGCTGGCCAGGCTGGTCTCGAACTCCTGACCTCAGGTGATCCACCCGCCTTGGCCTCCCAAAGTGCTAGGATTACAGGCATGAGCCACTGCACCTGTCCTTGTTACTTATGTGGTATGACTATATAACTATTGTATTGTTTGGTATCAGTTTCCTATTTGCTAATAATTCATTTTAGCTGTGAAGAGCTAAAAAATGGAAAATGTATATTTCATGTAAAGTTCAGTACAGTTTTTTAAGATGATTGAATGTTATACTCGCAATGTTTGTTGATATTTACCCCCCACCATGGGTACCATAGTGGTCTCAAATGACCATGTGAAAATCAAAAGATATACATCTGCTGAAGAACATTGTTATCTACTTCAAAAGTTTATGCTTATTTTTTAAAGATTATGTCCAAAGACAGGCCGGGCACGGTGGCTCACGCCTATAATCCCAGCACTTTGGGAGGCTGAGGCGGATGGATCACAAGGTCAGGAGATCGAGACCATCCTGGCTAACATGGTGAAACCCCGTCTCTACTAAAAAATACAAAAAATTAGCCAGGTGCGGTGGCGGGTGCCTGTAGTCCCAGCTACTCGGGAGGCTGAGGCAGGAGAATGGCGTGAACCCGGGAGGCGGAGCTTGCAGTGAGCTGAGATCCCGCCACTGCACTCCAGCCTGGGTGAAAGAGCGAGACTCTGTCTCAAAAAAAAAAAAAAAAAGATTATGTCCAAAGACAACAATCTACAGAAGGTCCACTTATATATCATTGTGTGAGCATGACTTTTCATTTAGATCAAATGAATATCCTTCTAGTTTCACTTGTTTATTACCTTTTGTTTTGTTTTGTTTTGTTTGTTTGTTTAGAGCCAGGTTGTCGCCATGTTGCCCAGGCTGGACTGGAACTCCTGGGCTCAAACGACCCTCCTCCTCAGCCTCCCTCTCGAGAGCTGAGATTACAGGTGTGCACAGCTGTGCCTAGCTACAGGTTGTTGTTGTTTTCTTTTTTTGTAATCAAAGAGCAGCTTTTAATGTGTTGGCTTAGTGCAAAAATAATTTGTAAATAGTTAAGTGAGTTCAATTTTATATGAACGTATTCAGATACTTCAAATAGAAAAATCGAATAGGTTAATTATAATAATGATTTGATTTTTGTCGGTTTGATTCTTCATGAAATCAAACCTTTTAGACGTTCAATCTTTGATGATGAAAACTCTGACATTATTATAAACATTACTGTAAGTTCAGTTACAAAATTCAACAATCGGCCAGGTGCAGTGGCTCATGCCTGTAATCCCGGCATTTTGGGAGGCCAAGGAGGGTGGCCACTTGAGCCCAAGAGTTTGATACCAGGCTGGGCAATATGGTGAAACCCGATCTCTATAAAAAAAAAAAACACAAAAAAGTTAGCTGGCGTGGTGGCACACACCTGTAGTCCCAACTACTCAGGAGGCTGAGGTGGGAGGATAGCTTGAGCCAGGGAGGTGGAGGTTGCAGTGAGCCGAGATTGTGCCACTGCACTTTAGCCTGGGCAACAGACAGAGACTGTGTCTCAAAAAAAAAAAAAAACCCAAAAACCAAAAACCCACTAAACAAAATTCAACAATCAGGTTTAAATTGTTTGGTTCTGTAGTGATAACTGCAAATTTGGTGGAGCACAACATCAGAGTAAACATAATGCTCTTAATAAATTGAGAAATTGACAGAGAAGAAATGTACTTAGAATTAGTCGTGGTACATACATAATTCACAATTGTATCCAAATAAGCTACAATATTTTGTTAATCAAATGAAGAGCTGTAGTTGTGCAAATTCAAGTATTATTGCATATTAACAGTTAGAAAAACTGAATTTTCTTTTTTTTTTTTTTTAAATGGAGTCTCACTCTCACCCAGGCTGCAGTGCAGTGGCGCGATCTCGGCTCACTGCAACCTCTGCTTGTCGGGTTCAAGCGATTCTCCTGCCTCAGCCTCCCGAGTAACTGGGATTACAGGCGCTCGCCACCACGCCCGGCTAATTTTTGTATTTTTGGTAGAGACGGGGTTTCACCATATTGGCCAGGCTGGTCTCAAACTCCTGACCTTGTGATCTGCCCCCCCACCGGCCTCCCAAAGTGCTGGGATTACAGGCGCAAGCCACCGCGTCCGGCCAAAAAACTGAATTTTCCATTGCAAAATTTTTATGACGACACATGTTAAATTAAACAAATACTTCAATGTGGTAGTATGTGTGGTCTCTCTTTGTTGGGCATCATCAACCAGACAGAATTTTAGAAGGGTTTGAGCCTGTAAATAACTTTTTTCTATATCAAACCATCTGTCCTACCACAACCCTGAAATTTTTCTGTAAATAAGCCCTCTAACTTTGGTTGCATTTTGTTCAAAATAGTTGAAAATCTTTAAACAAAGTATCTGAAATATGGAATACCAAAAACTCTAGTTTTAGAAGATTTAGAGAATTGTAATTATTGAAAACCATGCTTGCAAACAAGAAGACATTGAAATGTACCCATATAGGAGCAAGGGAATAATTGAATATACTACATAATGGGAGTTCAAAATATGTATAAGATTTAATTTTAAAATTCTCTAATTATGCTTTGGAATATCTCGACATATGTGAAGACCCTTTTGATAGTGCTCTTATTTATTTATTGTTTTTATAGAAACAGGATCTTACAATGTTTCCCAGGCCAGTATCAAACTTCTGGTTTCAAGCAATCCTCCTGCCTTTGCCTCCCAAAGCGTTGGGGTTACAGACACGAGCCACTGCACTTGGCTGTACTTCCAATTGGACAACATTTTCTGTGCCAGAATGATATTATATTGAGAAGGTGTAGGATTTTATCTAAATTTCATGGTGTGCTCCAAAGAACCAAAATGAGAAAAAAACTTACATGAAGTCAAAAAGACAGTGTTTATGTCAATATTTGGGTTAAAATAGTAACATATTTCAATAAAAAAAATTACAATTGAGAATATCCTCCATTTAGTAAAATTGGCCGTAAGCATAATAGATACCTCAGCACTATAGAATATTTTCCAGTAAAGGAAGTTAGGGTCAAAGGAAAAGAATCAGCTAAAGATGTAAACAATTTCCAATTGATTAACCATAAAATGAGACTTTAAAAAAGATTACAGGCCAGGCATGGTGGCTCATGACTGTCATCCCAGCACTTTGAGAGGCTGAGGCAGGAGGATTGCTTATTTATTTATTTATTACATTCAAATCCTTGTCTCAGGAGCATTATTTGAGGCCAGGAGTTCAAGACTAGCCTTGGCAACATAGTGAGACCCTGTCTCTACAAAAAATTTAAAAATTAGCCAGGTGGGGGCTGGGCGCAGTGGCTCACACCTGTAATCCTAGCACTTTGGGAGGTGGAGGTGGGTGGATCACCTGAGGTCAGGCTTGCAAGACCAGCCTGACCAATATGGTGAAATCTTGTCTCTACTAAAAATACAAAAATTAGCTGGGTGTGGTGGTATGCGCCTGTACTCCCAGCTACTTAGGAGGCTGAGACAGGAGAATTGCTTGAACCCGGGAGGTGGAGGTTGCAGTCAGCTGAGATCCTGCCACTGCACTCCAGCCTGGGCAACAGAGCAAGACTCTGTCTGGAAAAAAAAAAAAAAATTAGCTGGGTGTGGTGGCATTCTCCTGCAGTCCCTGCTACTTGGGGTGGCTGGTAAGTGGGAGGATAGCTTGAGCTTAGGAGGTCAACGCTGCAGTGAGCTGTCATTGAGCCACTGCACTTCAGCCTGAGCAACAAAGTGAGACCCTGTCTCAAAAAAAAAAAAAAAAAGGTTACAATTTTGTGAAAAAATTAACAAGGCCTTGGTAAAAAACATAAATAAATTCATTAGAAAAATACACAGGTACGTAATTAAGACAGATATGGCCAAGAAACTCATTAAAGCATGTGAGTATATATGAAGAATAATTATTCTGATTGTTATCTCTTTTTTAGATTTACTTTTATTTTTTAAATTTTTTAAAATTCACCTTTTTCTGTGTAAGAGCTGGTAACTAAAAATAAAAATAAAAAGATTTACATGTTATTTATTTGTTTTTGATATATTTGTACATATTTATGAGGTGCATGTGAAATTTTGTTACATGCATAGAATGTGTAATGATCATGGTGCATTTTTGTTTTTTTGATATGCCACTGGATTTGATTTGCTAGTATTTTGTTGAGGATTTTTGCATCTATGTTCATCAGGGATATTGGCCGATAGTTTCCATTTTTTTTGTTGTGTCCTTGTCTGGTTTTGGTATCAGGGTAATAATGCTAGTCTTGCAGAATTAGAGAGTTAGAGAAAGTTCCCTCATCTTCGATTTTTTGGAATAGTTTGAGGAGGATTGGTATTAGTTATTCTTTATACATTTGGTAGGATATTGCAGTAAATCCATCCAATCCTGGCCTTTTCTTTGTTGGAAGATTTTTTTATTACTGACTCAATCTTGCTACTCATTATTTGTCTGCTCAGGTTTTCTGTTTCTTCCTAATTCAAACTTAGTTCAAACTTGAACAAGTCTGAATCTTTATTGAAACTTAGTTCAAACAAGGTTGTATGTTTCCAGGAATTCATTTCCTCTAGGTTTTCCAGTTTGTTAGCATAAAAGTTTGTTAGCTGTTCATAATAGTCTCAGATGATCTTTTGTTTTTTTGTGGTATCAGTTGTAATGTCTCCTTTTTCATTTTGCTTATTTGAAGCATCTCTCTTCTTTTCTTGGTTAGTCCAGCTAGCGGTTTATCAATTGTGTTTATCTCTTCCACACAACAAATCTCAATAAACTTTAAAAAACTGAAATCATACCAAGTAGCTTCCTGGACCACAGTGGAATAAAACTAGAAATCAGTTCCAAGAGGAACTCTTGAAACTGTACAAATACATGGAAATTAACATACTCCTGAACAAATTTCTTTTTGATTGGGATCTGTTGCTGGAGAATTATTGTGTTTCCTTGGAGGTATCCTATTTCCTTGCTTTTTCATGGTTTCTACATCCTTCCGTTGATATCTGTGCATCTGGTATTACAGTCACATCTTCCGATTTTTAAATTTTGCTTTTATGGGGGAGGACATTTTTTTAAAGATGTATCTATGGTGTTGGTTGGGTAGGGCACTTTGGCTTTGATTCTGGGTGCATGCAGTAGGATAGTTTTGAAACCTCCTTTGCAAAATTATAACAGTAAGAGAAATCTGACATGGCTGACTCTATCTTGCTTCTAGCCCCACAGGTTGGCTGCCCCAGCTCATTCCTGGGTGTAGGCCAAGCTAACTTTGGGAGAAGTTTATAGTTTGAGTGATAATAGTCCTTTCTCAAAATTAAACTGTTCTTACAAAACTAATGAAAGGCTGCCACGTTAGGAGGATGAGAGGGGCTTGAATTCTAAATAATTACCAGCCATTATTTGGAAGTCATAAGGTTTGCAACTTCCCCAGTTACTTGCAGATAACATCACTATTGTAGAACCTGAGATTGGACTTTTGAGATGTCTTTTCAGGTTTTTGCATTTCTGACAACTGGATGGCCGCAGCTGGACCTGCCAAACAGTCCTGTGGCCCTCATTCGGGAACTGACTCAGCACAAGAGGACAGCTTTGATTCTCTATGATTTTATCTCTGACCCAACCAATCAGCATGTTCCCTATCCTCCCTACCAGGAGGTGGGCCTCCTGCCCACCTAACTATCTAACTCCTAACCTGCGAGCCTTCATGGAGATTGATTTGAGTAATAACTCCATTTCCCGTGTGGTGTGGCTGGCCTCAGATCAACTAAAATCTTGCTTTACTGCAATGACATGGTCTCAGTGAGTCAATTTTGTTTACGGAAGGGCAGGAAGAACTCTTTGGGCAGTTACAGTGTTTGATTTCTTTGGCTTTAAACAGCATCTATGGTGTCAGTGATTTCTTCTGTGGCTCAGAGTGTGGTTGTTAGTGGAGGCTGTGGTGAAGTTTTGCTGGGGACTAGGGCACCAGGTAGGTCAGTTTTTGGGCCCCAGTGATGGCAGCAGTGAACTGAGCACGGGGGTCCTTGGACCCCAGGATGTACACTGTGACTAGTATTAGGAAGCCCAGGCAGGCTGCTTCTTGGGCCTCCAGATGGCTTTCTCGGGTGCCAGGAATGGCAGTGGTGGGTCAGGTGGACTGATGGGTTCTTGAGTGTCTGGGCAGTGGATGTGGTGTGGACAATGGCAGTAGCAGTGGTGGGACAATGCTCTGGGACCCCAGTGGTCCTCGCTGGTGTTGGTGGTAGCTACCATGGGTTGGGCAAGCCAGTTGCCATACGTGCAGGTGGCATGTGTGGGTGGGTGCCAGCTGTGGTGGTAGCAACAGGTTGAGTGGGCCTAACCTCAGATACTGGGAGGAGTGCTCATGTTCCACTGGTGGTGGGCTGGGCTGTGTGGTTCCCAGGCCCCTGGACTATGTGCTCAGGTATTGCAGGGGTTGGAGCCAGGCTGGGCAGTGCCCTCAGGCTCCCCAGTGGTGCATGCAGATGCTGACTGCGGTAGGCCAGGGTGGAGTGACCCCAAGGCCATAGGCAGAATGCTCATGTTGGGCTGTAGCCTTCCTAGTGATGAAGGCAGAGTTGTTGTTTTTTTTTTCTTTTTTTTTTTTTTTGAGATGAAGTCTCACTCTGCCCAAGCTGGAGTACAGTGGCGTGATCTCAGCTCACTACAACCTCCACCTCCCAGGTTCAAACGATTCTCCTGCCTCAGCCTCCTGGGTAGCTGGGACTACATGCATGCGCCACCATGCCCGGCTACTTTTTGTATTTTTAGTAGAGATGGGGTTTCACTGTGTTGGCCAGGCTGGTCTTGAACTCCTGACCTTGTGATACACCCACCTCAGCCTCCGAAAGTGCTGGGATTACAGGCATGAGCCACTGCACCTGGCCTGTTTTTCATTGTCCTCCAGGCATTTGAAAACACATGGCTGCCCCTCTGCTGGGGCACATTGCTACCTGTGGCTCCTGTTACCGCCCAGGCAGCAGGCTCAGGCAGCTGCCCAGGATGCAGTCTGGTATGGGCTGGGCTCTCAAAATGGTGCTGTGCTGCACCTGCTTAGGACTTTGGAGTTTGTGGGACCCAGCATGAATTTCTCTTTCTGGGGTAATGCCTTCACGCGGTTTCCAGGGAGCTCTCTGTGTTTGTTAGTCTCATGGCCCATGAGAGTCAAGGGGCTCTCCCATGGCTAGGGTTGTAGGAGTCAGCAGTGGGAATATGAACTGCTGGAGATCTCTCACTTACAATCTTTTCCCTCGCTAGGGGGCCTCCCCAGACTTTCAGCTGATCCCAGCCAAACAGGCCGCCTTTCTTCCCCTCCTTCCCTGCTTTTGGTGCATCTGTTAGAGTAGGTAGTTAGGCAGGCAAGAGCAGGGCAGGAGAGGCACCCAACCCAGGAATGTCAGGTGACCATCAGGTGATAGTCAGGTGGTTGTTAAACTGTCTCTGTAAAATAATAATTGGTTGCAGCTGGCGCCAGGTTACTGCAGTCTCCCAGTAGAAAACACCTGAAGCTGGTGATCATCAGCTTCCCAATAAAATCTCAGGAGTTGGGTGAGCAGGCTCAAGCATGGGCACTAAGAGGCAAAATGGAGGCATTTAACTGATATATGACTTTCCTTAGTAACACCTGACTGGTAAGGAAAAAAATGCCTCAAATGAGCATGTGCACAACTTTAGTAAACACACGGTGCGTGTGCCCCGCCTCCCCCCTTCCCGCCCAAGTGCTGGCAGGCCATCGTGCGTGCAGACAGCCCACCCCAAGTGAAAATCAAGGGAGGAGAGATGCAAATTCCAGAACCACACCAATGTATAAAACCCCAAGTCAAAGGCTGAATAGGGCACTTGGATTTCTCAAGTCGCCCGCTTGGCCCTTTTCCAAATGTACTTTACTTCCTTTCATTCCTCCACTAAAACTTTTTAATAAACTTTCACTCCTGCTCTAACTTGCCTCCTCGGTCTCTCCCTCTGTCTTATGCCCCTTGACTAAATTCTTTCCTCTAAGGAGGCAACAATCAAGTTGCTGCAGACCCGTATGGATTCGTCACTGGTAACACCTCCCATCACTTCTCTGTTGAATTCTAGTATTCTCTCGTAAATTCCAAGAGTGATTACCTACTCACTCTCTGTAGCTCCTGTCTGTGGAAGAGGCAAGTACCAGATACATCTAGTCAGCCATCTTGAAGCCCCTCCAGGACTCAGTTTATGTTATCTTTTAATGTTTAGATAATAACTGGAGTAGTTTTGTAAGTTGGTTTAATGTACATGCCATTTTAATTTTTGATATATATATATTTTTTTTTTTGACAGAGTCTCACTCTGTTACCCAGGCTGGAATGCAGTGGCACAATCTTGGCTTACTGCAACCTCCACCTCTCAGGTTCAAGCAATTCTCCAGCCTCATCCTCCCAAGTAGCTGGGACTACAGGCACGCACCACCACACTCAGCTAATTTTTTGTATTTTTAGTAGAGACAGAGTTTCACAATCTTGGCCAGGCTAGTCTCAAACTCCTGACCTCAAGTGATCTGCCTGTCTTGGCCTCCCAAGAAAATAGTTTTTAATTGGATTATTTTATAAGCCCATCAATATGATGTCAGTTTATTGATTGATAAATAAAAATTTTAAGTAAGTATATTCAAGTGCTCCCTTTCACTCTCTAAAGGGTACCAGTTTGGACAACAAATTACATGTTCATCCTTATTATAACTGAAGCAATAGGTGTCTTAAACCATTGTCTATTCCCTAATGAAAACTGGAAGAAACCAGGGCATCAAGCATTTCATGTTTTTGATAGGTATGGATTGGAGATGTTTATGGTAGGGAGAGTTAGAACAAAAAGGAGTCAACAAGGAGATAAAGAAGGAGGATTCATAAACATTTCCCCACATGTCAGAAACAAAGTTTTTATAAAGAGATAAGTGGCCGGGCACAGTGGCTCAAGCCTGTAATCCCAGCACTTTGCGAGGCTGAGGTGGGCGGATCACGAGATCAGGAGATCGAGACCATCCTGGCTAACATGGTGAAACCCCATCTCTACTAAAAATACAAAAAATTAGCCGGGTGTGGTGGCGGGCACCTGTAGTCCCAGCTACTCGGGAGGCTGAGGCAGGAGAATGGCGTGAACCCGGGAGATGGAGCTTGCATTGAGCCAAGATCGCACCACTGCACTCCAGCCTGGGTGACAGAGCGAGACTCCGTCTCAAAAAAAAAAAAAAAAAAGAGATACGTATATTGAGCTACTGTATGGATCTTACCTCTAAATTCATCAGCAAGATTCTTGGAACTTGGATTCTGAAATTTGACATACTTATCTGTCCACCATGTAAGTCTACTCTTTAACATTGGCACTTTATTTGTACAGATGAATTAATGTTGTGTGAAAGAATTATGGTGTCTGTAAGGAAATTAAAAATTGTGTTAGAGATGCAGTCTAGCAATTTCGCCACCCTTTGAAATGCAGAACCAGACACAGCTGACAAATAAATCAGGGATTTTGCAGACTCTCGACACACCTACATGCCATGGATGCTGGAATCACAAGACCATTCTTTTTCCTGTCAAAATTGAGCCAATTATTGAAAAATACCCTTAAGCTCCATTTAACTCATGTTCCTTGACTATTCCTTCAGATTTTTGGCAAGAGAGAAATTATTTGCAAATGACATACTGTAAGTCAGTGCTCTGCATTAGTCCAGATGATGCTTACAGAATTAAAATGGAACAAAACAAAAAACTGCCACTTAGCTTCAGAGGTGAATTTCTGGACATTTAGGTTGTTACACACTCGTGAAAGGGTACACCATGGAGATAGGAAAAGTCACCTACCATTGAACATGCTGTTGGCAATAGCACCACAAGGAACGATGGGGGTCTTATTGTCAGACATTTTAAATGGGGCACAATCTTCAACAGCCTGGATGCAAGAGGATATAGCAATGAAAAATGCTTTTGGTAAACTCTCTTAGAATGTTAAGAGTGAGAACATTGGCAATATAAATTACCCCCCAATGACTTATTGGCAGTGACTAAGATTACAGACTGCTACCTGGTTTTCCTAGGCCTCTGGTTTACTTAGACTGGGACATTTTTGTGTTTTGGAGATATGTATGTGTGTGGGTGTGTGTCTCTGTGTTTTTTCCTCATTAATAACACATAGCATACCAAAAATGTCTGCAAAAAGGAACTTTACCTTACTGTCTGTGCTATATAATGCGCTAAACCTATAATGAAGTACATTTTTAAATCCTCTTTTTATTGACATGTAGCTTATTTTATTTTAGTGGTTTAAAATAGTAACAACTTATTTTTCACTTGTATCACTATCTAATGGGGTGGTGGAGGTAGGGAGGCTTTGTTCCACACTCTTACTCAGGGCCTCGGCAATATTGAAGTATTACATTCAGAAAAGTACAAAAATCATGAGTCTACAACTAGATGACTTATCACAGGGAATCCATCCACACAACTACCAAATACATTTTTAAAAGAGTGGTTGCTAAAAATCACTTCAGTATAATAATGTCACTATGGAAAAAATTTTATTCTAGCTTTTCTTGCTAGCACGCTATCATCTACCAAGAGTAACAATGTATAATCATAGGTTTGAAAAGGTATTCGATTAAAGCAAAAGGCTTTTACTCAATCGAATAGAGCCTAATTTCCTTAAAGTAGGCTGGATTGAAGGCCCCAGTGACAGGAAGGACAATGGTAGTTAGGCTCAGCCAGGCTGAGCCTAACTACTCAAGGTTGCTATCAAAATGGTGCGTGAAAGGATAACCGTTCAGTTGGACAAGATTCACATCACTGCTCTAAAGAGGGAAAGTGCTACTTTTTAATAACGGTTATCCTGACTACCCAGCCCCTTCAATTTACACAAGAAGGAAATCAGCATTTCTGTTTTGTAACATTTTAGTTTATTTTCCATCTCCTCTTTTAGACTGAAAAATCCAGTTGGTTTAAAAAAAGAAAAAGAGTATTATACCAGATTAAATCAAGCCTTACTTTTACATCTTTGCCCACCAGTTGTCTATTACTTCTGGATCGAATATATAGATACAGGTTCTGATAGAAGCCATACAATTTGTAGTACATATAAACATTACCCTGTGTGGGAGAAAAGCAAGAAGAGGAGAGTAAGAAAAATTAACTGGAATATTAATAAACATGGACAGGAAATTTTAAAATAAAAGCACAGAAAAAATTGATAGGAACTCAAAGCCTATGTATGGGAAATAGAAACCCAATAAGTCATTTAAAAAAAATCAATTTTGGGGCTGGGCACAGTGGCTCACGCCTATAATCCCAGTGCTTTGGGAGGCCAAGGCAGGAGCATCACTTGAGGCCAGGAGTTTGAGGCCAGCCTGGGCAATGTAGCAAAACCCTGTCTCTACAAAAAAAGAAAAAAAGAAAAATTAGGCTGGTGTGGCATGCACCTGTAGTTCCAGTTACTCCAGAGGCTGAGGAGAGGATCCTTTGAGCCCAGAAGTTCAAAGTTAGAGTGAGCTCTGATCATGTCATTGCACTCTAGCCTGGGTGACAGAGTGAGACCCTGTCTCAAAAAAAAAAAAAAAAAAAAAAAAAAAATTTGCACTGGGAAATCCTGGTCTGTACAGAATTGTTGGAATAACTAAATAACTATTTTTGCATGTTTTTAAAGAGCTGCTGCATTCTTGCCATGAAAAATTTTTATAATCAAGCATATTTTCAATACATA
The DNA here is from genome assembly GCF_029281585.2 of Gorilla gorilla gorilla. NCBI lineage: Eukaryota > Metazoa > Chordata > Mammalia > Primates > Hominidae > Gorilla > Gorilla gorilla. The sequence goes on along the minus strand of NC_086017.1, from coordinate 111,022,814 downwards.
AAATTTGGTTTTATAAATGTTGTCATTTCCCAGAAATATGAGGAAAAATGCTTTGCCTAGAGGTTGTGTTGACACCAAAAATAACGTGATTTTACAGCAAATCCGTGAAAAAGAATGTGAAATTCAAGCCATTGAGCATATTTAGGTGCATGTGTATGCTGAGCATGTGAAAAGCATGAGACTGGAAGCTCCTTGCAGTCCCAGTCTAGGGATTTTTTTTTTGGTAATTTATTTATTTTTCTTTCTTTTTTTTTTTTTTTTGAGACGGAGTCTCGCTCTGTTGCCCAGGCTGGAGTGCAGTGGCGCGATCTCGGCTCACTGCAAGCTCCACCTCCCAGGTTCACGCCATTCTCCTGCCTCAGCCTCCCGAATAGCTGGGACTACAGGCGCCTGCCACCACACCCGGCTAATTTTTTGTATTTTTAGTAGAGACGGGGTTTCACAGTCTTAGCCAGGATGGTCCCAATCTCCTGACCTCGTGATCCACCTGCCTCAGCCTCCCAAAGTGCTGGGATTATAGGCGTGAGCCACCAAGCCCGGCCTAGAATTTTTGGTTTTTTAATCTCTAGGATCTAATGCAGTACTTGGCACATAATACTTGCTTAAGAAATGGTGAACTATTTGTTATAGAGAAAAAGATGGAATAATTCACTGATCCAAAAGAAAGAAGGTGATTTTCACCCTAGCCATGAGGAGCCTTGCTGTCATGAGAGATATGTCTTTCATGTATGCTGCCATGTAAGTAAGGCTGCCCGGCCACAACCTAGCACCGTGGTTCCACCTTTATGGTAATATATTAAGGCCCTGGAAATTCTCCAGGCAGACTTGATACAGATTTTATTAATAGCACATATGGAAATATCCATATGGATGTAACTAACATATTCATAGATTCTACTAACAGCACATATAGAAATGTCCAATGTAGCTGTTTAAAGTTAATACACGCCATACCTCCAAAATAATGAAGACCTGCATTCAAAAATATAAAAGCCTAACTTTTATTAAGTGCTTCTCATGTGTTAGGTGCTATATTCAGTGCTAGAAGTACAAAAGCATTCCTTTACAAGTCCCTGAGTCCATTGATTCTTTTACTCTGTGTAAAAACAGCATTTTGGAAAGGCTTTGACCTTTTTCCTAAGGACCTTAAAGAGCATCTTCTTTAAGATGAGCATGGAAAATGGGAGGTGGTATCCATGGTAAACAGGGAAGGAAAGTCATGGTAAATGTGGCCAGCCTTAGAATGCAAGAAAGGCTGAAGACGAAGAATGCAAGAAAGGCTGCATGACGAAGAAGCAGGCAGCATCATAGTCAACAGGGAGTGTTGGCATGAAGGCAAGCAAGCCAGGCTTAGTGTGAAGGACCCATTACGTTTCCTCATCCAAAGCAGGAACCTCTATTGTTGACCCATGACTACAGAAAATATGAAATCCACAGAATGGAAGCTAAAAAGATAATTCTACTTAATCAGAGTTATATGTTCACATATATGACAAAATAAACAGACAAAGAACACTCAGCACACTAGGGACTGGGGTGTTTCAAGAGTCTCTTTTCAGTGATTCTTTGTGCAAGATTTAGCTGAACAAGGCCTCCAAGATCATCTTGATGATCCCTGGAGGCACAATTCACTTTATGGTATTTCTTCTCTTTAAATTCAGTGGCACTTTGTGCAGGATTTCTTCGCTTATTTTAAGACAGAGCCTTGCGTGGATTCATTGCTGTGGTTCCCATGTGTCATGCATGGTAGCTGCCGAGCTGAAGGCCCTGTGATTGCTCTAAGTAGTTTAGTTGGGTTTTTATGAGAAGGCTCTGCCTGAAGGGAATGGATAGCAGCTGGTAACATTTCATTTGCTGTTTTAGTTTTGAAGGACGCCGATCGATGGGAATTGAAGCACTTTTGGTTTTTGTTTGTTTTTTTTTTCCAAAAACTTTAGTATTCTGAGCCCTCAAGACGAAAGGAGAGAGGAAAGAAGAAAGGAAGGAAGGAGGGCAGCAAGAGAGGGTGAAGAGAGTGAGGGAGGAAGAGCCAAGACTACAATGCATTCTTAAAGTTTCAGCAAGGCTGACAGGAAGTCCCCAAGGACATCCATCAGAAGAGTCCCCACTCCCAGGAAAGAACCTACCTTGATGTCCCTACTGTGCTCAGCCACTGGCTGAGGTGGCTGTGAAATCATGATATTGGTGCAAACACATGGTGATTTCAGAGCACAGCAGCTGGGGATATCCCTCAATTACACTCCCTGCAGTAGATCTGAGAGGAGCCTTTTCATGGCCTCCACAGTCTTACTTGTTAGTCGAGACTTAATCAAACGAAAAATTTGATTTCCTTCAACTCCTCAAGTGTACTTTAAGGTCCTGTTCTGTTTCTGGACTCTACACTTTTCCCCCCTGCAGCATCCTCCACACTGAACCGGTCCCCCATCCTTCCCCTTCATAAATGACTCTACATGGGCTAAATCTAGGTACAGGGAGGCCTTCTCTTGAGCCACCCACTGAGCATTCTATCTCAAGGCCCTGCTCCCACCTCAAATTCAGCTGGTTCTAAACCAGACTCATCATCTCCTGAAAAATATTCCTCACTTCTCTCCTTCCCTCCTTCCTTCCTTCTCTCCTCCCCTCTGCTTTCTAAGGGTCAGAGCTCTCCCAACCTCCTCCTGCTCCTTCCCCATTTCCCCTCAGAGGCTTCACCCAGTAAATCTCTCCGATGTCTCACCCTGTCTGGGCATCTGCTTCTCAGAGGACTTGACTAACATGAGACTTAAATCAGCCCATGAGTGGGGACTTCTCTCAATATTTCTTTGGCATTTCTCACAGTGCTGGACAGCCAGACTGTCTCCTTGGGAATTACATAATTGCACATGTGGAATGACTTGGGGAGACCCAAGGAAGGTTTCCCCAAGTGTGTGACCCCCGACACCAACCTACTATGTGACCGTAGCCAACTTACTTCACCTCTTAGCCCATTAATTTTCTCACTATAAAATGAGTGGTTAAATTCAATGTAAATTCACACAAAGTCCCTGTGCTGATATTTAGAGTAAAACCTGTTTGGTAGATAAGATTTATGTTACAAAGTTGGATAGGTAAAGAATCTTGCAACTTAGAAACAAAGGAGGAGAATAATACTCAAAAAGGAGAGAGGGGATATGAACTCAACAATCTTTCGGATTCACCACCACCATCCTGCTTTGTGTTTCATATTTTCAGTTTTGGAAAGCATTTCATGGAAAGTGTGAACTTACTGCTAAGTGTTACATAGGAATAGATCAGTGTAAAGTCAACTGAGTTTCTTGAATTTCACCTACCATCATTTTTCCTGAAAGGTAAAAGGGAATAGAGCAGGTGCATTTCTTGTCAAAGTTAGAGGCATTTTCTCGCAGTTTTGCACAATTTGCACATATTCTTGTGTAATTAATCTGTCAGGCAAGAAAAAAATGATTAATTAAAAAGTTACATTGGTACATATCTTAAAATTCAAATCTGGAGTCCACCCAAGTCTCCGCCTGTCTGGGTCAGGGGCATGGAGTCTAGGACACGAATGGGGCAGCCCACTGTGCAGGGCCAGTATTTCTGGGGATGTTCAGGAGGCGTGGGCCTTCCCACAGTCTTTCATCTGGGGACTTGGCAGCATTTTGCCACTGGCCCAGAGTTTGGTGTTTCTGTTGCCTATTTATATAACCTGTTGTGATGAAGCTTTACCCTCGATCATAAAGAGGTGTCAGTTGCTAGGAAGGTATTAGTCAATGACTCATGAGAACTAGGCTTACAGCCTGAGTCTAATCAACTTTATGGGGAAGTCACTTCACTGTTTTTCCATTCTATTGTATGGAAAATATTTATACTAGTGAATTATTCTACATGGCATCCAGAGGAAGTTATTAAAAATGAACAAACAGAAAAAGAAGTGTTTCCAAAATGTAAGATTATTGATGTATGTTGAATTATTCCGGTTCTAAAATGCTGTTGCATTCTGTTTTTTAAAAGTAAAATTCTGTGAAAAATGGTTTAATGGACTCCTTAAAAAAAAGAAAAAAAAAAGGGTAGTATGTCCCAAATTGGTGGCTCCTGTGAGCTCTGGCTGAGGCACTGCGTTCTGTGAAGATGCAGCTAGAAGAGTAAGGAGGAGAGGCTCAGGCGGGTGGGCACAGGGCTGCACTGCTGCCTTATCTGCAAGAATGTTCATCTCAGGGGCCCTGGGGCTGTCCTGGATGCTGCAGTGGGCTGCTTCTGGCTTGCCCTCACTGTGTTGAGGAGTGATTAGATGATTATGAGAGTGCGGAGAAGCAGGGAACAAGAGAGTGGCTTTCCCCTGGGTAAGGTGCTAGTAGAAGTTAGGATTCTTTTGGAGAGAAGACTAACAAGGAAGACAGAAGGAATTTGCATTCTTGTAAAGCTACTAACGGTTTTGAAGCCCAAAGGTGAAGTGTGAACACTAAATTGAAGACTAGTGAAAATGCAACACTTCATTGTACTTAGATGCTTATATGTAGCTAAATCATTCTTTAAATACACAGCAAGGCTTGAACTATTATTTTGAAAATATTTATGCCATTTCTGTTTGTAGACTACATTTCAATTTATAAAAAGCATTAAAGAACAGGGCTGTATCCCAATGGAGAGACAGCATACTGAATGGTGACTGAGGAAACTGGGGTTCTAGTTCAGCCAATCTCTGACCTTGAGTTAAGTGGTTAACCTCTAGGGTCCACATTTTGCCCATCAGCATCATTTCATGCAGCAATTAATTGATCTGTGAGGTCATTGTAGTATACATGCTACTTCATGAATTCCTCTTGTGAGTTCTATCAATGTAGTACTCAAGAAAATATTTCATGATCAAATAATTTTTGAGTAGTTGATATCTATGGTGCTTTCTTGCCTAAAAAATATCCCTTATCTATTGTCTATGCAATGACAGTATCCTCAGTTTGCTACTTGAGTGGACTTGTACATGAGTAGCTATGAGATGGAGCAAAGATCACAGTCTGCTCGTCATAGAATTTTGGAGAGGCAGAAATTATTCTTGTTTAAAGTGAACTGCAGAGAGAGCACAACCTTGTGTCCCAGGGCTGAGTGAGAAGAGGAAAGGCTAACTCAGAAGTCTTTTCTATGATGTTTGTGCCTGATCACATTGGCCTGGAGTGTGCACTCTATATTATCACCCAATGATACACTGGTTAATGAAACACTGGTTTTTGAGTATAAAAGTGAAGTGTCAGAAGCAATCCTATCTGAAGCAACTAAAGAAACAATGTTAGTTGGAAAATGCCCATAGATTTCATGAGATAAAAGCATTCTGTTTGTGGAGCGGCCATGGCCAATAGTTGGTAATGGAATGAGGTCACCTTCTCATGCATGGGTACCTCTTAGTGAAGGCTGCACTCCACAGTGGGGGGGTGGGGGGCAGGGTTGCAAGGGAGGAAGTAAGAATGACATGGAAAGAAGAACCAGAATGAAAGGGATTGGTGAGGAAGAAAGTAGAAAAGTAAATTGCATGAACTCTGTGGAAATGGACATCAACATTGTGAGCCCATTCCTTTGCTATCCCCTTCAGCAAGGCAAGATTCATCTCCTCCTGCCATTTTGCCTGTGCCACATGGTGGAGCCTGGTGGAAGTTTACACATAACACTGGAGGTCTTGCTGTCATTTAATTCCTAGGGAGATAAGCGGTGGGAGCTGGAAGTGGGGAGGAAAAAATGTTAAGTAGAGAGGCAACAGAGCAGTGTGCTTTGGGAGGAAGAGTAGAGCCTGAAAAGACATTTTCCTCTTTGGGTTCCGCACTATCTGACCTAGTCCATTCTTTCAATAAGTGTGTGCCTATCACATACTGGGCAATGTGCAAGGAAGGGGGTGGTGATGCAGCTGGCTAAGCTCTCTGTTCTTACCACAGAGTATTTTACCTATTCTGTTCTCAGCTCATTGAGGGCACGAATCCACTCTTCCTCATCTTACTCATCTGCATAGTCAACAGAACCCGTAGGCACCTTCAGACACTCATAAATTTTATTTTATTTTGAGATGGAGTCTCGCTGTGTCACCCAGGCTGGAGTGCAGTGGCACAATCTTTGTTCACTGCAACCTCTGCCTCCCAGGTTCAAGTGATTCTCTTGCCTCAGCCTCCTGAGTAGCTGGAATTACAGGCATGTGCCACCATGCCCGGCTAATTTTTGTATTTTTAGTAGAGACAGGGTTTCACCACAGCTGGTCTCAAACTCCTGATCTCAGGTGATCCGCCTGCCTTAGCCTCCCAAAGTGCTGGAATTACAGGCATGAGCCACCGCACCCAGGCGACACTCATAAATTTTAAACCAATGTTGGTAGACTTGGCCTTAATCTTAATTTTGCCAGTAGCCATGTCGGGAGAGGGAATAGATCAGCTTTCCATGGTTACTTCTTTCAGAGTGGAGCTCATGCGGTCTGGGATGTCCAGAAATCTGCCTGGAGTTGATATGGATGAAACATATACTTAATAATTAGACTGAATATGGGCATGGCCAATCAAGCCTTAGACTAGCTCTTGTCTTCCCTCTCTAGACCAGCTTCGGGGATTCTCATCCTCCAACAGCTTATTAAGTTGGCAAAAGGCTTGTGCCTGAGAGGTCTGCCCTTAGCATCAGCTTTTCTCACTCTGAGTAGAACTTAGCTTTGCTAAATATCCTTAAGATGCCGGAAAGACTTGGGCTCTTGTCTTTCCTGGATCTCAGAGGGAGTTCATTTGCAAAGGGAAAGACACAATGCTTGAATGTGGGGCAATATTGAAGATCTGTATCTTGGACACTTTACTCTTTTTATCAATATGACTCATGGGTCTCTGGCAGTCATGTGGCCTTGACTCTCCTTCTTCCCCTATTGGTCACTTGCTCTCTTCCCTGCCAGCATAAAAAAAAAAAAAAAAAAAAAAAAAAGCTTCAGCCAGGCATGGTGGCTCACGCCTGTAATCCCAGCACTTTGGGAGGCCAAGGTGGGCAGATCATGAGGTCAGGAGTTCAAGACCAGCCTGGCAAACATGATGAAACCCCATCTCTATTAAAAATACAAAAAAAATAGCCGGGTGTAGTGGCAGGCGTCTGTAATCCCAGCTACTAGGGAGGCTGAGGCAGTAGAATTGCTTGAACCCAGGAGGCGGTGGTTGCAGTGAGCCAAGGTCACGCCACTGCACTGCAGCCTGGGTGACAGAGCAAGACTCCATCTCAGAAAAAAAAAAAAAAAAAAGCTTCTAACTTTGTCAATCCCTTGTACACAAATATGTCTGAGCTCACTGGCTTGAGAGTAACTGCCCTCAAGAGGGAGCAGAGATGAACAAAGCCACTCTACACAGGCTCTGTCACCATCTGTGCTTGCCAGCAGAAACAGGGATGTTCCCGTCTTATCCATACCCTCTTGAGGGCCTGTGTTCTCAAACTAACCATTCTCATGTATGGTGCCAAAGCTGAAAATTCTCAGAAACTGCATTCAAATTGTAAGATGGGACAAACCTCTATTTCCTGAGTGCTCCTTGCAGACAATATAAGGATGATGCCCATACAAAGGCAGAATATTCCTGTTGCGAAAAAGACAAAGAGGACTCTCCTGGCCGTGAAATATAGCCGGTGGATGGGTAACTCCTGCTGCTTCAGGGCAGAGTTGTCTAGTAATCTGGACTGGCAGTGCTGTGGTCTCTCCTCCATTTTGGTCCTGCAGGTGACTCAGATACTTTTGGGACATTTAGAACATTTTTACTCATAGTAATACCACATAATGGTAATGTGAAATGAATTATGTGAACCCTTCCTTTGAAGTTGCAAAGTCTTTCTGCTTCCCGGATCCTTAACCAGAGCTGGTATTTAGCAGGAGCTCAGCTGTCTCCAACCAGCCATTACTGAGTATAACTGACTTAGGATCAAAAAGGTTCTTGTGTTAAATGTCATGCCTAGGATGGATAGTCCCCAGCAAGGTCTGCAGAAACTAACATCTGGTGACACTAGGAAGCAATCACGATGGGCTATTTCTGGGATTTGGTGAGTAATTCAAGGCAAGCCCTTCCTGAGAGGGGGAAATGGATTTATCTTTAGGAACTTGCCTAAATCCTTGGAGATTAATACAAAAAAATAAAAGTTAGGGCTGTCAGCTTTTCTCCAAATGTGGCTGTCACTTAACATGAATATAAACTAAATTGGAAAAATACTCTCAGATCATAGCTAACTTTGCTATTTGTGATAATGAGGAAGAGAGCAGCAAACAGGGAATTGTAGAACACAGATGTCTCATCTCAGCAGCTTCCAATTTCTTTTTCATCCATAAAAAAGGCTCTAGTAGAAAATGTAGATTAAAAACATCTCTTCCTAAGCTCTCTTAAGTGCATGCTTTGGAGTACCCCAAATGAGACAAGAGAAAGGAAGAGGAAGATAATCAATGAGATGTTCAATATTGAAGTACAGTATTAGGTCTGGTTTTGGGTTTTTTCCCTTGTTAGAAATCCACTAACATTATTTTCCTTAGGCCATTAATAATTAATAATTACTTCTTTTAAAACTGGCATTTAGGATTTAGAATTAGAATTTTTAAAATTAGGGAGCATGTGAATTTCTAATCTTCCCTTTTAATTTACATTAGTCAGAGAAGCCAATCCTGGACTATTTTTGTATCAAAGAAAGTAATGACTTTGGCAAATGTACCTAGTTTGAAAGAATACAAAATTGATGCAAATGCTTACACTAGGAAGTTTCCAATTCAGAGTTAAAGCTTTCCATTTACAAACTGTATAAAAAGCAAAATACCAATGGGAAATTTTCAGCATGACATTTGAATCTAATTTGGAGGTGGCAACTAGTACGGTTGTTGGTATCAGACAGCCTTGTGTGAGGAGATGGCAGTGAACACTTCTAGTTAACATTTACCATTTGTTTTACTAAATAAAACATGGTCAAGAGCTTGGGTTTAAAAGGCAGTAAAAGGCTAAGAGATTAGATTATAAGAACAGGGTTGACCTACACAACATTGGGGTATGTTTGTGATTCAAATGCTTATTCCAACATTGGATTGGATGGCATTATATTACATAGATAATGCCTAGCAAGAGGGTAATTACAGCAAAAAACCAATGAGAATAGTATTTCTTAGACTATTTATAAAACAACAAAACCAACTAACTCAAATCCCAGACTAAAAGGAGCTTCACAGATAGTGTATTACTCAGGGTTCACCAGAGAAAGAGAACCAATAGGAGATTATATGACCATATATATATATATATTATAAGGAATTGGCTCACATGATTATGGGGCTGAAAAGCCCAAAATCTGCAAAGCTGATGTCCCAATTCAAGTCTGAAGGCCAACAGGCTGCCACAGAATCAGGAAGAGCCAATGTTTCAGTTAGAAGGCAGTCAGGCAGAATTCTCTTGGGGGGTTGGGGAGAGTCAGTCTTTTGTTCTATTCAGGCCTTCAACTGACAGGACAAGGCCCTCTCACATTATGAAGGGCAATCCTCTTTGCTCAGGTCTACCCATTTAAATGTTAATCTCATGCAAATATACCATCACAGAACACCCAGAATAATGTTTAACCAACTATCTGGGTATCCTACGGCCTAGCCAAGTTGCCACATTAAAATTAGCCATCACAGGTAGTAAGTACAAATATTTCTGGGACAATATTCTTGAGAGACAGCTAGATATACATTCTCCAGGTACTTTTATATTCATCTATTCCTCTCTTCTAAATAAATCTACTTTCAATGTGCAAATATACCTCATATGCATTGCCTTTCAATATTTCCAGAACAGGGTTCTTTTTCTCAGCACTACTGACATCTTGGGCTAGATATTTCTTTGTTGTGAAGGCTGTCCTGTAAGATTGTAAAATGTTTAGTTGCATCCCCGGCCTCTATTACCCATGTTTGAGAATCACTGTTCTAGACTGATACCAATACAATTTGTTAACAGCTGTTGTATTGTGGTATCACTAGAAATTTCAAAGTCTAGGTGCAGTGGCTCATGCCTGTAATCCCAGCACTTTGGGAGACTGAGGTGGGAGGATCACTTGAGCCCAGGAGTTTGAGGCTGCAGTGAGCTATGATGGCACCACTGCACTTCAGCCTGGGAGACAGAGCAATATCCCATCTTTTAAAAAAAAAAAGGAAAAAAAGAAAAATTTTAAAGTGATTTCTAACTTGTCTTCATTTTTCCTTAACCACTGTAGATAACCTTCTCAGGCATTAGCAGACATTTGTATATTTGGGGTTGCCTTATATTTCGTTGTCTTTCCTATTAACTGCTGGGATGAAAATATATATGCTAAATATAAAAATATATATTAAATATACATTATATGAATATACACATGTAATATTCATGATAGTCTCATATTTTGGCAAATTAATAGCAGCTTGGCAGATTGGTCTGAATTCTGACAGCACAGACCACAATGTCTTAATTTGCAAGTCTCTCCTCTGATACAATCATACTTGATGGCTTTTTTCCACATTAATCTAAGACATGTCACTTGACAGGAAGTTAAATGCCTCTATTGAGAAGGTATGTGGTCCATTTTCTTTCTTACCATTGGCCAAGAATATCTCACCTCTTAGGGTTAAAGGGATGAAAATGATAGGGTTAAGTTTAGCGATAGCTTAATGTTCATTCTGTGGTGGTTTTTTTTCTTTTAACTTACTGGGCTCTAGTGGGAATCCTGGAGAATGGAACCTACTCCTCTTTCCTCTGAGCTCCTGTGTGTGGCTTTCAGGCCACAGAGGTGCAAGGTGCATGAACAACAAGGTGCTGGTGTGCAGGCTTGTGTGATTTCCTGGATTTTGACTTGCTAGCCTGTTAGGCTCATTTACAATTTCACAAAATTGGAATGTAGAATTTTATATATCAGTAATGGCATCTGTTTGCTTTCCTATCTCGTTTGCTGTATATGCTTGAGTCTCCAGATAAGTTGGGTGTCTTGAAGTGGATATGGGAGACCTGGGTCTGACTTCTGGTTCTGCTACTTAAACTAGTGTATGTCCCTTCTCAGATTTAGTTTCATTGTCTATACAATGTGACTTATAACACTTCTTCTTTTGGGACTATTTCAGTGATTAAACATGACAGCTTATATATAAATGAAAGTTGTAAACACAGTGCTTGGCACAGAGTGGGTAACCAATCAACATTATTTAAATGAGTAAGAAAAGTAAGTGAATTTGAGCAACAAAATAAAAAACAATACTATTACCTTATAACTCATAGAATAAGTATCAATGAGTCCATACTGATGTAAATAAATAATTGAACAAACAAGTAAATGGGGGAAAGGAGATAATTGTTTCTTAAAGAAGAATTCTGTAATAAATGTAACACATGTTGAAGGAATGAGAAAAATAGAAAAACCATTACAGTAATGGCTGTCGCAGGCAAGAACTACCAATATTTGCTAGAATTAGCAGGCAAAAGTTTGAGGAAAAACAGATATTTGTATAGCCTCAAAGTACTGCCCCTAAAATAGATATTAATTGCAAAGGGAAAATAATTTTATAGAAAAAACTGGCAGATACCACCTTAGCCAGGTGATCAAGGTTGACATCACTGGTAATAAGACATATTAACATTATGTACCCCTGATATAATAAATCCAGAAGGACATACTCACTTCTGTGGTATTCTGGTCAAAAAATGCATAACTTTAATCAAATCATGAGAACATTACAGACAAATCCAAATTGAAGGACATTCTACAAAATACACGATGGATACTCTTCAAAAGTGTGAAGGTCATGAAAGATAGGGAAATACTGAGGAACTGTCACTGGTCTGAAGAAACCAAAAAGATACAACAACTAATTAAGTGCAATGTGGGATCCTGCAGTGAATCCTGGAATAGAACAAGGACATTAGTGGAAAAACTGGAGAAATCCAAATAAACTCTGTAGTTTAGTTAATTATACAGTACCAGTGATGACTTCTTAGTTTTGATAACTCTATTATGGTTATACAAGAAGTTAACACGGGGAAAGCTCAGGGAAGGGGATATGGGAATTCTCTTATTTTTTAAACTTTTCTATTAAGCCTGAAGTTTCAAAATAGAAAGTTTTTTAAAAAAAGTTAATGAGTAAGACAGCTGTAATTATATTGTTGTCTTTTTATATGTTTACAAAGGGCCAAATTCACTTGATGCTCTTTCTACCACTACCCTGCTGATGTGGTTTGGCTGTGTCCCCACCCAAATTTCATGTCGAATTGTAATTCCCAATGTTGGGGGAGGGATCTGGTGGGAGGTGATTAGATCATGGGGGCAGATTTCCCCCTTGCTGTTCTCATGATAGTGAGTTCTCAAGAGATCTGGTTGTTTAAAAGTGTATAGCACTCCCCCCTTCACTCTCTTGCTCTCGTTGCCACAAGAAGATGTGGTTGCATCCCTTTCATCTTCTGCCATGATTGTAAATTTCCTGAGGCCTCCCCAGCCATCCTCCTGTACAGCCTGTGGAACTGGAAGTCAATTAAACCTCTTTTCATTATAAACTACCCAGTCTCAGGTAGTTCTTCATAGCAGTGTAAAAATGGAAGAATACAAAAAATTGGTACCAGAGAAGTGGGACATTTCTATAAAGATACCTAAAAAATGTGGAAGCAACTTTGAAACTGGGTAACGGGCAGAAGTTGCAACGGTTTGGAAGGATCAGAAGAAGACAGGAATATGAGGGATGTTTGGAACCTCCTAGAGACTTGTCGAACGGTTTTGACCAAAATGCTGATAGTGATATGGACAATGAAGTCCAGGCTGAGGTGGTCTCAAATGGAGATGAGGAACTTATCAGGAACTGGAGCAAAGGTCACTCTTGCTATGCTTTAGCAGAGACTGGTGGCATTGTGCCCCTGCTTTAGGGATCTGTGTAACTTTGAACTTGGGAGAGATGACTTAGGGTATCCGGCAGAAATTTCTAAGCAGCAAAGTGTTCAAGAGGTGGCCTGGCTGCTTCTAAAAGCCTATGCTCATTTGCATAAGCAGAGATAACTTATATTTAAAAGCAAAGCAGAGCATAAAAGCTTGAAAATTTGCAGCCTGACCATGTGGTAGAAAAGAAAAGCCATTTTCTGGGGAGAAATTCAAGCTCACTACAGAAGTTTGCACAAGAGGAGCCAAATGTTAATAGCCAAAACAATGGAGAAAATGCCTCCAGGGCACTTCAGAGACCTTCGTGGCAGCCCTCCCCAGCCCCACCAAACAGGCCCAGAGGCCTAGGAGGAAAAAATGGTTTCGTGGGCTAGGCCCTGGGCCCAGCTGCTCTGTGCAGCCTTAGGACATGGCAGCCTAATTCCCAGCTGCCCCAGCTCCAGCTGTGACTAAAAGGGGCCAAGGTACAGCCGAACCATTGCTTCAGAGGGTGTAAGCCCCAAGCCTTGGCAGCTTCCACGTGCTGTTGGGCTTATGGGTGTGCAGAAGGCAAGAGTTGAGGTTTGGGAGCCTCTGCCTCAATTTCAGAGGATGTATGGAAACGCCTGGATGTCCAGGCAGAAGTCTGCTACAGGGGTGAAGCCCTCATGGAGAGCCTCTACTAGGGCAGTGCAGAGGGGAAATGTGGGGTTGGAGACCCTACAGAGTCCCCACTGGGGCACTGCCTAGTGGAGCTGTGAGAAGAGGGCCATCATCCTCCAGACCCCAGAATGGTAGATCCACTGACAGCTTACACTGTGTACCTGGATATGCTGTAGGCACTCAACACCAGCCTGTGAAAGCAACCATGGGGACTGTACCCTGCCGAGCCACAGGGGCAGAGCTGCCTAAGGCCTTGGGAGCCCACTCCTTGCATCAGAGTGGCCTGGACGTGAGACATGGAGTCAAAGATTATTTTGGAGCTTTAAGATTCAAAGAGTGCCCTGCTGGGTTTCAAACTTGCATGAGGCCTTTAGCTCCTTTGTTTGGGCCAGTTTCTCCCACTTGGAATGGGAGCATTTACCCAATGCCTGTACCTCCATTGTATCTTGGAAGTAACTAACTTGTTTTTTATTTTACAGGCTCATAGGTGGAAGGAACATGCCTTGTCTCAGATCAGACTTTGGAGTTGGACTTTTCAGTTAATGCTGGAATGAGTTAAGATTTTGGGGGACTGTTGAGAAGGCATGATTGTGTTTTGAAATGTGAGAAGAACATGAAATTTGGAAGAGGCCGGGGTGGAATTGACATGGTTTGGCTCTGTGTCTCCACCCAAATCTTATGTTGAATTATAATTCCCAGTGTTGGGGGAGGGACCTGGTGGAAGGTGACTAGATCATAGGGGCAGATTTCCCCCTTGCTGTTCTGCTGTTCTCATGATAGGGAGTGAGTTCTCACAAGATCTAGTCATTTAAAAGTGTGTAGCATTTCTCCCTTCACTCTCTTGCTCTCTTGTCGCCATGTGAAGATGTGCTTGCTTCCCCTTCACCTTCTGCCAAGTTTCCTGAGGCCTCTCAGCCATGCCTCCTGTACAGCCTGTGAAACTGTGAGTCAATTAAACCTCTTTTCTTTATAATCTACCCAGTCTCGGGTAGTTCTTTATAGCAATGTGAGAATGGATTAATATACCTGCCACCCTTTTTGCTGGGACCATGCCTCAGAGTTTACAAATCTGCTCCCCATGTACTATCTCCTGGAATCCTCAACAATGCTGTGAGACATTCCCACTTTGAGTTGATAAGATGGGGCTCAGAGAGGCAAGACCTTAGGCTTGCCTAAGGTCACCCAGCTGCTCTTTCCTTTCTCCTGCACAGTTACATCAGAAGCCAGTTGGTGACAGAAAAACACGGTCCGCTCAACAAGGATCATACACAAGCTGGTGATACTTTATTATATAAGAGAGTTGTCAAAAGGACAGTTTCATTTCTGTTTCAGAATCCCCACATTCCAGTGATCCATCTGTTGACACAATTAACATAAACTATTTGCTGATATTTACTGAGTGCTTGCAATGTATCAGAGTCATTAAATAAGATGCAACTTCTACTGTGAAAACTGGAATCTTCATTAGGACACAGACTTAGAAAAGGCCCAGTTTCAAGGATTCTGACTTGCACAGACTGAGCACTCCCATTTCCAGAAGTTCGAATACCTCCTTTCTTATCTAAATGAGAGAAAAGGGGAGAAAAAAAAGATTAAGATCAAGCCAAAATGGTCTTGGTGAATAAATTCAACCATCAGGACTCCCTGATATTTACCCAGCTGTTATGGCCAGAATCAGAGAGGGCAAAAGTCCTAACACACATTTGATTCAGAGTTGAAATTTTTAAAATTATTATTATTATTATTTTGAGACAGAGTCCCATTCTGTTGCCCATGCTGGAGTGCAGTGGCGTGATCTCGGCTAACTGCTATCTCTGCTTCCCAGGTTCAAGTGATTCTCATGCTTCAGCCTTCTGAGTAGCTAGGATTAGAGGTGTGTGCCATGATACCTAGCTAATTTTTGTATTTTTAGTAGAGACAGGGTTTTGCCATGTTGGCCAGTCTGGTCTTGAACTCTTGGCCTCAAGTGATCCGCCTGCCTTGGCCTCCCAAAGTGCTGGCATTACTGGTGTGAGTCACTGTGCCTGGCCTATTATTATTATTGTTTTGTAGAGACAGGGTCTTGCTTTGTTGCCCAGGCTGGTCTCGAACTCCTGGCTTCAAGTAATCCTCCCACCTTGGCCTCCCAAAGCACTAGGATTACAGGTGTGCACTGCCATGCCTGGCAGAATTAAAATATTTATATAAATGAAGGAGGAGTTACTATATAAAACATTAGTTTCATTAAAGTGCCCTTTTGTTTGCAGCCATTCAAAATAAAATGCTATACAAAGGTGTTTCAAGGACTCCACAGTGTGCTTTCTGTAAACAAGATTATATACAATAGTTCAGTATAGGATTTTATTGCCTTAGGATAACTGCTGAGAATGACAGCAACAGAATAAAAATAACTATAGGCGACAAGATGTTTTTGGACATTTCTCATTATTAGAATTAGAAACTTAGTAGATTAGTCAGATTTAATATTATAACTGAAATAATCAACTATGGCCTCATGCCTGATATCAAATTTGTTAAACCAGTTTTAAGAAACCAGTCAAGTCAGGGGACAAAATGCACGACTGTGTATGTGTGTGTGCATGTGCGTGTGTGTAACTGAGCAAATTGTTTTTTAACCTGAACTGATGTCTGAAATAACTCACTGATCAATTATAATCAGGTTTGGTCAATCTGGAGATATAGCTTTATGTGATAAATTAATTCATTCAGCATGTTTGGAAGAGTATTTCCAAGCCTCTTTGATAGTTACTGCCATGATTTGTTCTTGGTTAGTGACTGGTAAACATTTTTTTTCCTAACAGCTACTGTGAAGCATCAGGCTAGATTGAAAAATTAGCCCCATGATAGCGTGGTAGGTGGCAAAGTAATTTTTTCACATTATGATGATAATGGATTGTTTTTAAAAATATATAATGAGCTAATACTGTGCCCATAAAGGCATTCAGTCATTCAATTCTGATCAACTGAGACATCAAAAAATTTCCCCACCCCATGAACCAAAATATCTTTCTAAATTAAGTAAGTGCGTTCTTGGGAATCCATGTGGAGATGCTGGCAGAGGCAAGTTTGTACCCCTGCTCCCCTAACCCGAGCCAAAAGTGCACATATAAGAATGAAAGATAAAGACGAGTGTGTCTACAAAGAAAGGCACAGGAAAAGTGCAGGTCCTTCAGATCTTCTTGTTTCTCAAAATGGTCTCTAGTGAGGAGAGGCCATTGGTCATTTAAGGAGCAACAGAGCTGATTCCCATGAAACACATGGAAAGGATACAATTATGTGTAAGGGGACGAGGTGGCCTCTATAATTATAGTTAGCTCAGAGTTAAAAAAGATAGAAATCATTTCAAAATCTAAAATGTGCTGGCTCCTCATGTCAAAGACTTTATTACTGTGTTTGAACTAAGTTCAAATAGAGAAAAAATGATTAAAGGCAACTGCTGGTTACGTGGTACCTCGGGAATGTCCATCATTCTCCTCAACTTCTGATCTCTCCAGTTCCAGTCAAAAACCAGAAATTTTAAGGGGTTCAAATTAAGGCCACCTGAAAGAGACAGGGAGAGAGTTGCTGTAGTAAAGACCTCATGACATAAGCTTATTAAAATGATTTTTTATTCTCCGGGTTAGTTTTTGTCTCATATGTTGTCCTCTCCCCCAGTAACTAATCTCCGCACATTAAGTGCTGCCCTTCCCTGATGGAAAACAAATGCAGCACTCTGAGACTTGCTCTTCTTATCATCTCATCACTCCTCCTGAGGAAAGCAGAGAAGCTGCTCTTGCTAAGCTCCTCAAATGCTCACACGCTGGCCAGGCATCCATTTCATGAAGCCCCAGAGGCTATAGTCTCATTCCTGACAGGGATTTGCTAAGTTAAATCCCGCAGTTTGGGGTAGTTGCCTTTCAAAGGAGTTGAGTCCATGGAGTCTGCATGGCTCTCAGGAGGTGAGTGGGGAGAAAGATGAGGACAGGGTTGGGTGGTTCATTTTAGGCAGAAAAGGAAGTTGAGATGAATAGGCTCTATTCAGCTATCCTTCGATGAGGTTGGTAAATCACTTAATGACTCCATTCTCTGCTTTCCTGTCTGTCTAGAAGACAATTATGGACTGTGAGGGCTGAAGGGGACCTCAGGGATTGTGTAGTCCTCAGATGTCTCACAGTTGGGCATAGAGTCAGTTCTTGCCTCTGCTCCAAGCTGTTCCACGTCTCTTGTGTTAACAGTACCTGCAGCCTTCCTCTCCTGTGGCACTTCCCCTCAGCTTTTCCCTGTAGTATTTAAATACTTTCCTCTTTGCCCCTAATACTTGTTCATGCTTTTTATAATTCAAATGCCTGTTATTAAAAACTCTCTGCAAAATTAAAATAAAAATAGTGAACTGGAAAAGACAATGAGTTGATCATCAGTCTTCCCTTAATATAACTGCTCTCAGGAAAGCAAATAGGTACAGCCTCTCTGGAATGAAACTGAGGATAATATTATAACAGCTTCAAAATGCTTTTATTTGATCTCGAATTCCTGACCTCAAGTGATCTGCCCATCTCAGCATCCCAAAGTGCCGGGATTATAGGCGTGAGCCACGGTGCCCAGCCAAAATGCTTTTATTTGATAAAATAAATTTCCTTCTATGACATATCCCAGTGAAGCATCAGAAACATAAACATAGCTACTTGCAAAAATGATCACTGCCACATTATTTATAATAGCAACAATTTAGAAACAACCCAAAGTCTACCATAATAGAATTGCAAAAAAATAAATTTACAATAGAATACTGTAAATAGTGTAGCTATATAAATGAAAAATTAAACATGCTTCATGACAAGGAAGGTAAGTCCTCATGAGATATAGCAAGTGAAAAAGGTAGGTTATAAAGTTATGAGATGCAGTATAATCAATCTCTGTTGTATAAAAATAAACATACAAATGTATAGAAAAAAGACTGAAAGGAAATACATTCATTATTAACAAGAAATTGCTTCTAAAGTGACTTGTTTTCTTCTCTGTACATTTTTGCATTTTCAAAGGCTCCTATAGTCAGAAAATCCCCTTCATTACTAAATTAAAACAACACAATTGCCTGTAATTGTATACATCCCAATGTCATGGGATATCTTTCGATGTCTGAAAACTATCCTTATATATCAAACATATAAACATCTTATTAAGTCATAAACAGCTACATATATGCTATTGGTGTCACTCTGTTAGATTTTTCACTTTTAGGGTGCTGGGACTATTCTCTTTAAACACTTTGTATGTAGGCAAATACCTGTGGTTAATGAATATGAAACCATTCATCCAATTAGAATCAGATGTAAAAATTATTTTCATTAATATTTAAAAAAAATCGCCCTTTAAATGATTTTTCCATATGAAATAAGCCTTCATATTGAGGTCTCAGGGGCTGGGGAAGTCTGGTGACACACAAAAAAATCTGGATTCCAGGAGGGGCTGGTGGTGAATCTTTATTCACCCCCTAAAAGCTGTTAGGGAGGCAGAAACCAACCTGAGAGTCCATCCTTAGCTTCTGATACCCAGCCAATTACTCCCAAATCTGTGTCTCATAGAAGTCCTTGGTGCCTCTCATCTGTTCCTTAACTTTCAAATGCCATAGGATGTCCACAAGACAAAAATCCAAACTCCTCAGCTTACTGTTCAAGGACTTTCCTCAAATTTCTTTCCAGTTACATCACCTGCTACTAGAGCCCACGAAATTTCCAAGCAAGAAAGTTGGGCTCTTTAATAAATAACTAATATTTGCTAAGTGTTTAGGGTGTGACACTTAGTGTGCTGAGCTCTTTATTGGCGTTTTGTTTTTATAACAAACCTCTAAGTAGCTACTATTACTATCCCTGTTGTTCGCACAAAGAAACAGGCTGAGAAGGGTTAAGTAACTTGCCAAGGTCACAGAGCTGGTAAGTTGCTAGACCTGGGATTTGAATCTGGAGGTCTGAGTCCATCACAGGGGCTCTTAACTGCAACACTGTTTTACCTCCTCATCAATTCCTTGTGATATACCATGTGCATGTGCCTGCTTTCTGAGAATCTCACTGGGCTGTTCTCCCATTCATGAATGCTTCCTCTGACCCTCCTGGCCTATTTCAATCCTCCCCACACTTCAAAGATCAGTTAAAGACCCTGCCCTGCAGATTCAGGCCAGCATAACTATCTCTTTCTCATTTCAACTCTTGCAGGACTTAGAAGTGCTCATTTGGCTCTTGGCATTTACTGCCTCATGCTATCGATCTCAGTCTATGTACACTTAGTTCTTCAGCTGGATCAGGAGCTCCTTAAGGGGAAAAGGCTCTAGAACCAGGAAAGCCTGGACTGACAGACCTTGGAGAGGGTGACTTAACCCTCTGAGCTTCAGTTCTCTCTCATAAAAAATAAAAACGCTAGCCTGTAAGGATGCTGTGAGTGCTAAATGAGGTAACATATGTAAGGGTGTCAAGCGTAGCGCTGCATACAAGTAGGAACTCGAAAATGTTGTTTCCCTTCCTTGTGAGGGGCAGCCAGATTTGTTAGTTGTTGGTATTTGTACAAAACTCTGCATATAGTGGGTTCAACTAACCCTGGATGATTTTCATCTGGAGAGAAACAACAGTAGTTTTAGCTTTTGTTGCTCCCTGGCAAATGACCATCTCTATAATGAGTTACTACACTGATGAACACATTACTTTTAGATATATAAAATAATCTGAGAGTAGCTCCAGACAGTTATTTAAAAAAAAAGCTCTATTATATAATACGTAAGTAATTTGGAAATAAGTATTGAAAAGAAATCATTCAATCTGCCTGGTAGGTAGAAGAGGTAATAAGATAATTGGCAGGTTAGCAGGTTCTTAGGCTACTGGCTTTGAGAAAGTCGGCAAACTATAAAAACCCACCAGTGGATTTTGTCTAGAATACTTTCTGTAAAGCACTAAAAGAGAAACACATTTGGGAAGAACTATTATGGAATGCCTGCATTACATTCATGGAAACTACGTTTTTTGTTTTAGTATGTTTTATATACCAGCCCTCAAAATGGGAGTCTCCCCAAGACTCAGTGGAGTGACAGGGAACTGCTCAACTCAAGCAGTGGCTGCACACTGGTGGAATGAAGGCTATGTGGATCCACTAACCTGCTTATAGCAGCTGGAATTTGACTCTGTTTAGGTGGGCACATGTACTTCAGTTTGCCACAGTCCTTATCATTCCCTATTGTGCTGTACTTGCTGGTTGGTTTCAGAGATTAAAGGCCGAGTTTCCAATTCCTGAATTAACACAGAGGTCTGGTTTGTGTATATCCTGAATTTAGTTTCTGAGACTCACATGTAGGTAAGGCAAACTCCCAGCCCTGGGCAAGAGTATCACTGCCCTCTTGCCATACCTTGTTTAACAAGTTCTTTAATTCTCCCCGGAGTTCCTACACCCAGGTGCACCACACGCTTCTCCAGCAACTTTACCTGCACCTGGACCTGTTCCAAGATGAAAGAGAAGAAAGAAAAGGAAGTCATTAAGAAAGTGCAATCTTACACCAATTTAGAACATTTTATCTCAAAGTTAAGAAAGTGAAATACAAATGGAGCTACCCTTGTGTAGGGTCGACTTCCAGGGCAGAGATGAGCATATCCCTAGAAAACTGGTAATCTTCAAGGAATCAAAGGGTCAAGCCTCAGGTTCTATACAGGGACGGAGCATGGCAGTAGCGACTGCCGTACTGGGGAGGTAGGTATGCAGAAGCATAGAATTTAAAAAACCAGAAAAGTTGTTAAATGTTACATAAGGAAGGAACTCAATAAAATATGTGCTAAGGAGATTAGGAGAAGAGGTTGAAAGGAAAAAGCTGAGGTCTGGGAGAGGCCTTTAGGGATCACACAGGCCCCTGCTTACCTTTATGTGCTTTGCAAATAATTTTATAACTTTGCCGTCTCCTCTGAATGCTGTCATCGACCTAATGAAAAGAAGCAGGTGAATGCTTAAGAAAACCAACTCATTCTAGGCCACGATGACTACTTAAGTATTATGTCTTGCTTTATTCAAAGGATGTGTGCATATGTGTGTATATATGTGCATACGTACATACAAATTCTGAGATTTGCAGGTTAGCCAACCTTTGCAATGAGAGTGGGGTGGCCTTTTATTCAGGCACACATCTGGGTTGGCTTCACACTGCCATACACAAGGTCAACCTTACTTAGGCTTCCTTGATTACTGAAACACATGACCTGCCTTTCATTTGTAATACAGAATTCCTGTATTTCAGGTCCCTGGCAGAAAATTCATCTTCCAACTATGCAGCGCAGTTCTCATACAAAATTTGGTTGCAGAAGATATCTTGGAGCGGTGATGTCAGCCCGTTCTCTGTGGAGCCAAGGGCATCTACAAAGGTCTGCCTGTGGTGGCCATGAGGGAAGCCAGGAGATGAGCCTGAAAGGGGGAAGAGGGAGGGCTTCTATCCTTCTATCACAGCTGTCCTTTCTTATCTACTTTGTAGACTAAGTTCCTCTATAAAATTTTATAGGTGGAAATGAAGCTTCAGCCAAAAAGCAGGAAAAGAAGGAAGGAAGGAAGGGAAAGAGGAAGCAAAGAAGGAAGGAAAAAAAGTAAGAAGAAACCACTGACACAAAGGACTGGCTGAATTAAAGCTATGAGGGCAGGGGGTTATTGTAAATGAGGTGATCTGGGAAGCAGGGGTGAAGACTGAGGGGCACTTGGGAGTGATGCCCCCAGTAAAGGGGTCAACTAGTGCTCAGCTTTCCAGTTATGATGATGTGAGACTATGGGCCTAAGACCCTCTGATTTTTAGAGAAGCCAGAAATCTAGATTTTTATATGTGCAATCTGATTTTAAATATGGGCAAGTCACTCACAAATTTTTTAGGTGACAAAGACTTGTAGGGTAAACTTAGCCTTTGAGTTGTCACTTTACAGTCTCTGGCTTACACCAGCAGGACAGGCAGTCCATTTAGTTTCTAGGTAGTCAAGAAGCTAGATCTATCTACAACAATCCAGACCACCACCAGCTCTGAGGGCCGAGACGGCGCTGGTGCACCTGCCGTGCCTGCCTTTCTACCTCTACTTTGGCATCAGGTCCTCAGCTGGCACCAACAGCTGCTCTATAAACAGCCACATAACATTATCTGTCCAGGGTTTTTGTTGTACAGATGATACTGAGAATGCTGCTGTCACTATGTCACAGAGGGGAAAACTATTTCTCAGGGAACTTTTTTTTTTTTCTTCTTAAACCCACAGCATGTCATCAATCTGGCAACTGATAATGTTTCCCAACAGATCCTGGCTGTTGGAAAGTGCAGGCCCCCAGTTGGGGCCACCTTTGCAACTGCACAGGGATTTATCGATGTGATTTTCAGCACCATTTCTAGCTCGCTTCACCTAATTTTCTGTTCTTTATTTTTTCCTTGCTTCTATTTTCACAACCTGTTTCTCATTTGTTGAATGTATTTCTATATATCATCTATATTTGAGGACAGACCTAACATGGGTTTACTACTTTCCTTCATATATCGTTATTATATTTTGAGAAATATTGACCAGTAAAAACATATGAGTTTGCAGAATAGTGAATCATGCTATACAAGTTCTGTTGCCTCAAGTTTTTACTTACACATAAGCTTTCTCCGTGGCAAGGTTAACCAGGAAGACAATTTAAAATAAGTCATGGCTCTCAATAGAACAGATGTTCTTATAAAAGTTAGAATTATTAAATATTAGTCTTTATGAATAGGGCTTGTTGTGCCTACTCAGAAATCACCTTTTGTAAATCACCTAACCTTGAAATGGATCATAGTATTACTGGGGACACAAAAAAATACTGCGAATTGGTAAATGAAGTGTGACAACACAGTACTTTTATGCCCTCAGTAAGGAATTTATGTATAACAAAAGCTCAAATCAATTTGATAGCTTTATTTTAAGAGTCCACCTCCAGGCCACACTCTTTGCCCTTAGCATCTGAATGTGAAATGAGGTAGTTTTTAAAGCACTGAAAAGTCAACATGAATTCCCATGATTTCAGGACCGGCAAGTACAGCTGCCCGGAAGCAGTTGGAATCTTCCAAGATAATTATGTTTAGAGCAGAAAAAATGGAAAGAAACACAAGTGTTTCACTGGGAGATTATATGCTACAATATAATGTGTGTGCATAATGTGATACAATTTAATGTGTGTCTCCACTTCAGTGGAGAAAGGAGGGTTTGAAGGACTATTACAGTTTAACAACTACTTTTCTAAATTCATGATTAGATTAGTTCATTTAGAAAAAACAGATGTAAATAACTATTGAATATCTAGATTTGCACCTTAGTCTATTTGACCAAGTTCCTCTTTCTTCATGACTTGGATTTTCCTTTGTTTTGTCTCCTGTCAAAGCCTGGCCCAGAGCCAGGCTCTCAGAGAGAGCTGGTCCTAGCAAATCCCATCTGACTCTCACGGCTCTTCTCTGAAAGCTGAATGTTACTACTGACAAGTGGAAGCCTTTTTGTTTATTCTACAAAAACAACAGTAAATGAAAACATATGTGCAAGCCCTTAGTAAAGCACTGACAAATTATCTTTAAAACATAATCTTTACCTTTAAGTTTCTGTTCCATTTGGAATTTATCTTGTTATAAGTGAGATATGAATCCAACTTTATTTTTCCAGATGGCTACTCAGTTGTTCCAACACCATTTATTAAACAATCCATCTTTCCCTACTGATTTCTGATTTGTCACCTTAGGCATATGCTACATTTTCATATGCATTTGGGTCTGATCCTGAACTTTCAATTCTGTTCCACTCATCTGATCTGTCATGCATGTGCCAGTTCCATACTGTTAATTATTTTGAGACTTCAGAGTGTGTGTGTGTGTGTGTATATATATGTATATATATATGTGTGTGTATATATATATATGTGTATATATATGTGTGTGTATATATATATGTGTGTGTATATATATATATATAATTTGTAATCTCTAGGAATATAATCCTCTCATTAGTATTCTTTTTCAGAATTTCTTTGCCTATTTTTAGTTGTATATTATCCCATAAGAATTCAGAACTAGTTTATCCAGTTAAAAAAAAAAACACAATTCTATTGGAGTTTTACTAGGAATGTGTGAAATCTGAAGGCTACCCTAAGTAAAACAGACATCCTTACAATATTGAGTTTTCCTGTTCAAGAATATGGTATACATTTTTGATTGTTCAAGTTTTCTGCATCCCTTAGATGATGTTGTCTGTACATAAGTTTTGGTAAGTATATTCCGTGGTATTCTATCTTTTCTTTTTATAATGGAGATGGGGTCTTATTATGTTGCCCAGGCTGGTCTCAAACTCCAGGGATCAGGAGTTCTCCCACCTCAGCCTCCCAAAGTGATAGCATTATAGGCACGAGCTGCTGTGCCCGGCTTCTGTCTTTTCTTGTTACTATTTTAAGTCAGATCTTTTCTTCTAACTGGTTGTTTGGGGTATGATCTGGCTTTTACCCTTGCTCTCTATAATGTGTGCTCTCCACACAGCAGCCAAAGTGAACCTTTAAAATGATGATTCAGATCAAGTAACTCCTCAAAATCCTATAATGGCATCCTATCTTGGGGTCTTTTGTGCTTACTCTCCCCTCTACCTGGAATGCTTTTCTTCCAGATAGCTGCTGGGCTTTCTTCTTCACTTTGTTCAAGTCTCTGATCAAATTGTCATCTCCTTAGAGAAGCTTTCTGTGACCACCCTTTTAAAAGTAGTCCTGATCTACTTATATCCCTTTGCCATGCTTTATTTTTTCCTTACATAACTTATCAATGTACCTGACGTTATAATGTATCTTCATTTGTTTATTATCTGTCTCCCCCACTGAAATATAAATTCCATGAGGGCAGGGACTCTGTTTTGTTTATTGCTACATCTCCAGCACATAGAACATAATAGCTTGGCATATATCAGTTATTCAGAAAACATTTATGATATGGAATAGGTGAACCTTCCAACCTAATGAGCTCCAGGGCTCGGATGGCCGAGCTGCAGATGATCAGCATCAGGACCGATTTCTTCTCACTGTGGTTCTTCCTAAGTTTTACCCACTTAGGACAAACTGGAAAAAAGACCAGGAAACAATTATTTGAAATATGGCAAAACAGGGCACACCTCCCAAGTTGAGCATTTCTTCTTTGTTGAGTATTTAAACAAAACAAAATATACTAAGCATGGTTCATTATAATTACAATTGTAATTCAATTTTCTGGTTATTGTAAATATTAGATTAAAATAAAGTATCATTAATTTGTAACACAAAACAAACATACCAAGTCCCTAAATGTGACTAATTTTAAAATTAAGTAAAAAAATTTGGAATATTACATTTTTGATATTTTAATCTAGGTTTGATACTTGAAGACAATGTTGATTAAATAGGAAACAAATTCTGATTCAATCATGTTAAATTTTAAAGGGACATTCAACATAAGATATAAAATGGAACAAACATTTAAAAACAGCAAACATTTACTAAATACTGACATGGTGCTAAGCACTTTACATACATTTTCTTTTTAGTTCTCATAATCTAGTGAGTTTGATTCTATTATTACCTAGATTTACATTTTCTGAATTTGAAGCTGAGAAAGGTTTATGAACTCAAGTTGAGTGTCATCAGAATTGCTTGTAGTTTGAAAGAAGAATGGAAACTCCCTATATCTAAACTATTTCATTGCTGGCCATGAATAAATGACCAGTTGATATGAATAATTTAATTATTGCTGGCTACATATAATACATATTGAAGGGCCAGACACAGTAGCTCATGCCTGTAATCTCAGCACTTTGGGAGGCTGAGTGGGGAGGATCTCTTGAGCCCAGGAGTTTGAGACCAGCCTGGGCAACATAGAAAGAGCCTGTCTCCACCAAAAATAATTAAAAAAAAAAATTAGCTGCTTGTGGTGGCACACAACTATAGTCCCAGCTGCTTGGGAGGCTGAGACAGGAGGATCGCTAGAGCCCAGGAGGTTGAGGCTCCACTGAGCTGTGACCAGACCCACTGCACTCCAGCCTGGGAGATGGAGTGAGACCCTGTCCCTCTCCAGCCTCCCAAAAAATAAATTTTGAAAAGATAAAATTAGATTGACTTCACAATAGCCATGGTCTGAGTTGTAAACATGCAAACAGAATTTCAGAATCTCACAGATGGAACACATATTACATAGTCCATCTTCCTAATTTTTCAGATAAGAAATTAAGTCCAGGGGAGTACTCAGTGACTCGTCTCAGGTCAAACAGCAAATTGGTGGGGGACCTGGGACTAGAACACCATTCTCTGGATTCCTAGAGCAATAATGGCCTAATGTGTTATAAAACAAAAACGAGACCAAAACCTAAATTCCCAAAACCAGAGCAAAATAAGAATGAGTTTAAATAGATTAAAATCAGAGTTTACTTACTTTCTTTTAGGTATGAGGAAAGACTGTGAGTCAAATCATTGGCCTTGAGGAAACAGGAGTCTAGAAATATAATAAACATGCTTTGTAGATAATTTTGTAAACACACACACAATCAAAATAGATTATATGTGAGTTATGAGTGATGTATAAGGTTGTAAAATATTAGTGAATTGGGGGCCCATTTTATATCTTAAAGTGTTGCCTATATTTAAAATAACAGCAGCAGCAACAAGTAAACTTTTAACCTGTCACGGAGCTGCCCATAATTTCTTAGAGCAGTGAAATAGGAGCTTCTTACATCACTCAGCAGATTTATGCAGCAACTTTATTTTCCAAATCCATAAAATAGGGACTACACAAATGCAAAATGAAGTGGCTAACAAATCTATGTAAACATGTTGAAACTCACTAGTTATCAGAGAAGTGCAAGTTAATATAATGAGCATACTTTACACACTCATTAGAATGGCAACTATTAGCAAGATGTATAATACCAAGTGTTGTTGAGAATGCAAGTTGATGGAAACTCTTGTGAACTGTAAGTGGAAATATAAACTGGTATAGATATTCTGGAAAGTAATAATATTAATATGTATATACCCTATAATTCTATCATTTCAATTCAAGGTAAATAATAGAAAGAAATTCTTGCATGGTCTATTAAGGTACACACACAAGGATATTCATCCTGACATTATTTGTGATAGCAGGGTGCTTGAAGCAAACTAGGTGTCCATATCTGGGAAAATGGATGAGTATATGTGGTAGATGGAAACGCTGGAATATTATGTTGCATTTAGAAGCAATGAACTAGATATGCATAAAACTACTTAGTCATACCTGGAAAAAGTGTCAAGTGAAGAAAGAAACAGAATGAAAGCATTAGCACAAAGCCATTTTAGATACATTTTAATATGTATATACATACACAGGATGACATATTTTATAAGAATATATATATATTTTTAAAAATTCCTATCATATGAAAATAGAGTTTGGATTAGGGAAGAATGAGAATAATGTCTCAAAATACAACACAACATAACAATACAATAAAAAACAATATAACACATTAAAATAAAACAGGGGCTGGACTGATCAAAATGAAATTTATGTTGTGACCCAGCACATATAACTCATTAAGTGAGTAATTCAAAGCTGTTTTCTCCTATATTGTTGTGGAGCCTTTGGTGGTCTTTATAATGTCCCAAGCCTGGATACGATCAGACTCACCTGGAGAACTGAAGATACAGATTTCTGGGATGAAGTCTCTTTTGCATAGTGAATTAGAATCTCTTGGGGGTGGGCCTGGGAATCTGATTTTTAAGAAGTTCCTGGGCGATTCGGTTGCAACTAGCCTATAGGCAATTAGGAATCACTAATCCAAATCACACTGCAGCTCTCAGGAGACAGCAGAGAAGTTAATTAGCTCTGGGTGACTCCAGCCTTGAAATCCTAATTAAGTGCCCATGTGTATGACATTAACAATGTACAGTGCACAATATTAATTGAAAAGACATGTTCCTGCCCTACAGACACAAACAACCTCAAATCAAAACCAAGTCAGAGGCTCGACAAACTAAATAGGAACAGTATGTTATTATTTATATCTACCTTATATGTGTATATATAAGGGGATTTATGTCCCTCCTTGAGCCTATTCCAAATAACCCACTGTATCTCCTTCCCCATATCTAGCTTAGATCTCCTCTCTGTCCTTGGTCTCATCAGTGTAGTGACCAGGGCCTGTTCTCTCAAACCTTCCTCTGATGTCTCAGTTTATTGTGTCTTAAATGGCCTAATTTTTTTAACTAAAAATAAAAACCTGTCCTTTTTGGTTATAATGTTATTTCAAACATATTTTCCTTCCTCCCCAAACCATGACCACACATTCTTGCCTAACTATATTACTGAACTCTAATAAAACAATAATACCAAACAAATTCACTATGGAACTCAAATGACTCCTTAAAAGTTTCTTCTGAGCTTTGACTCTCTCTAACTCCAGAGAGGAGCAAGGTTTACGATGTTCCATGAGGTTACAGAACAGCAGTGGTCCCATTGCTCACAAATCCTTCCTAAGTTCAAGTTGCTCTAACAAAAAACTAGAATGGAAAACTGACCATTGAGTCACAGTAAAAATTAAACTTCAGTTAAAGCTTCAAAAGTGGTTTTGTTAGAATAGTTCCTGTGATAGTGCAGTCAGGACATAGTTTTCACAGCAGAGGCCGTGGTGTGCTGAGAAGAGTGGATTATAACTGCTATTGGAACTGTCTGGGCTTAGTAAGTCTAAAAGTCCAGATCCTGCTCATGTGCAAATGCACTCCTTCAATTCCCTAAAGGGTAATCTCCTTGGAAAACAGACAGGGCACTCATGTCTCCAAACCCAATGTGTGTTTTTGAAAAAGGATATCACAAAAGAATTATAAAAATTCAGGGAACAGATTGTTTTTCAGCTTCTCAAGCTTCTAGAAAGCATAAAGTTGTAATGGAAAACGGAAATCAAGCCACCCTCTACTTTTTCCAAAAGCAATATTAGATATGCCTAGTAGTCTATAAATAGCTCATCTGAAGCAGTTGTACCCAAACTTTTATGGTTTGATTTTATGACAACATCTATTTCCTCCCATCCCTGCCTAAAAGAGTTAAAGGATGCATTATAATTTTGAAATTAATTAAAATTAGTTGTTTAAGCTGGGTGTGGTGGCACGTGGCTATATTCCCAGCTACTCGGGAGGCTGAGATGAGAGGATCCACTTAAGCCCAGGAGTTCGAGGCTGCAGTGAACTACGATGGTGCCACTGCACTCCAGCCTGGGCGACACAAGACACTGTCTCTAAAATAAATAAATAAATATTTTTTAAAAATTAGCTGTTTAAATTTTGTAATATCTTTTAGCTTAATTATAAATACACTAAGGCAGAGGATCTAAAATTCTAGTAGGCTTAAGAATCCCTTGAGTCAAAGTGTCAGCCTCGCAAAACATGCAGAATTTTGTTCCTACCTTTTGACAGTTTGCTTGAAAGAGTCTGGCCTGCAACCTAAAATACTATTCTAAAAACCATGACTAGAAATCCATAATAAGAGCAACAACAAAACTAAATTGCTTATTAAGGCTAAAGTTCTTGTCTATAATAGTTGAGTAAATCAGTGTTTCACATCCATACTTTTAAATGTGTACTTTAACTTCTATCCTCATGATGAATTCCTACTCATTGAATAGTCTGTTAAAAAAATGCACACCCAACAATTAGCCTTTTGAATAAAAAAATACAATCACAAATCTTAATATTAGATTTGACAAATACTGTTTAGCATCCAGTAAGGATATAATCTATCAGTTAAAACTATTTGATATAATCTATCAGTTAAAACTATTAGATTGAGGAAAAGAAGTATTATGTTTCTTTTTTTTCTTTGAGATGGAGTCTCGCTCTGTCCCCCAGGCTGGAGTGCAATGGCGTCATCTTGGCTCACTGTAACCTCGGCCTCCCAGATTCAAGTGATTCTTCTGCCTCAGCCTCCCAAGTAGGTGGGATTACAGGCGTGTGCTACCAAACCCAGCTAATTTTTGTATTTTTTAGTAGAGACGGGGTTTCACTATGTTGGCCAGGCTGGTCTTGAACTCTTGACCTCAAGTGATCCACCCGTCTCAGCCTCCCAGAGTGCTGGGATTATAGGCGTGAGCCACTGTGCCTGGCCTGAAAGTACGTCTCTTTAAACAATTATTATTATTCTTATTTTTAATAGCGATGAGGTCTCACTATATTGCCCAGGCTGGTTTCAAACACCTGGGCTCAAGCGATCCTCTAGCCTCAGTCTCCCAAAGTGCTGGGATTATAGGCATGAGCCACCATGCCCGCTGGAAAATGTGTTAATTGACTGCCTGAGACACTTAACCATAACAGATACTTATGTTTTGCTCCTTGTCATTAGGAAAATTGAAGCTTGGCTATACCTGGCAGGTTCAGTTCTTCTAATTCAATCACCGAGCGTCTGCTGCTATAATAGTCCTTCATCAGCTTCTGTAGGTCTTCAGGTAACCCTGGTTTTGGTTCTGATTTTGCAAGAACATCAGTAATTTTCTTCTAAGATATGATAAAGAAGAAAAATGGGACGACATATTTTAAAATGGCATTTGGTTGGAATAGGTTAGTTCCTCTGGCATTTAAACGGCACATAGCTTTTGGTGTTAGCCAAGTGTGAATGTGGGTTTTAATAAATACATTTGAGAAAATTCACTAAATACTTCTTGGACATAACTATTGCTTTGAAAAATGAAAAAATGATCTAGAAGGCTCCCTGTAACTCTTGGTCTATGACTTCCAAGAGAACTACATTTTTGCAGGTGTCTCCATACTGGGGTATTATTTTCTGTTAAAAGTAAAGAAATCTCATTGCTATGGAGAGCTCTCTTTTAGCCCTAGATGATTTATATTCCTGTAGGATTAGAATTTTGAGAATTTCTTGCCCAATCTGGTTTTTGAGGTGCTGAGTCTTAGTTTGGATTTCTGTCATTAGTGTAAAACCCGCAGTAGGAATCTGAGCATAGGGGCAACACCCTCGATTCTCAGGTCTTGGATAACTGATGGTATTAAAGTGGCCCTATGCAAAGTAGAAAAAATATTACAGGAAATACTTTCCAACATCAATTTTGATTTGGACTCATTTGTGTAGCACGTATTGAATGCTGCAGTGTAGTAGAAACCCACAATCATTCATTTATTTCCATCATAAGCTTCCCTTCTCACTTCCTTCTAATGTTCCACCAAAGATCCAGAAGGAGCATTCCCCACCCCTGACCCCAGCTTTTCCCCCTCCTTCTACAATATCCTCATTTCTAGACACTTGCCAAGAATGGTCAAGCCTCTGTCAAAGGAATTAACTTTTAAAAATATGTCATCAGTGGGCACATTTTAGTGTGACCTCAGTCAAGACTAAACTATCTAGCTAGAGTTTTGACCTTGAGCCACCAAGAACTTAACACTCCAGAAGGCCATTAGTGTACAAATTATCAAAGAGAAGTTAAAGTCACTTATTTAAGGACTTGCCAAACCTCAGCCAATTTGGCATCTCCCATTTTCCTATTTGGCCATTTGTAAGAAAAGAAAACATATGCACACACACTCTCAGTTTTCTAAAAGCTTGCTGTTAAGTAATAGGTTTGAGTCCATCTTCTTTCCTCTAATCCCAATCGTATTTCCTCGGCTGACTTCAGCAGCAGACCCCTCTTGGCAGGGAGAGAATTACACTGCTGTTTTCACAACTGTGGGAGAAGGTCATAGCTAACCATACTTTCTCCAAGGCTGAGCCATAAAAAAGTTTGTATATGAGAAAGAGTCTTTCCTATGCTCACCAGCAAATATCAAAATGCAAGGTGGGGGAGCTTTTTTGACCTAATTTATGGTTCCAAATTAGTCAGAAGTGCCTCATACTACCTTCATCTGCTTATTATTTTCTTTTTATTCATACTTTAAGGTATAAGGTCTTAAAATCTGGAATGAATAGAAAAAGGAGGTTGGTATATTTCTTTTCATGGACAGAGCCAGAAGGGCCGGGGGAGGATAGCTCTGGACTCCTTCTAGAATTAGAAATCTATGTCTGACATCTGACCACACTGAAAACATAGGGTGGGTAACAAAGATATTTGGCACTCCACAAGACTGAAATAGGAGTCAGAAGAATTTATTCTTAGCTCCAACAGAAACACTTATTAGTAGTGACCATAGGAAAGTCACCAAACCTCAAAGAATCTTACAATGTCTGCATCTCTTAGGTGCGGATTACAATAGTTGCCTCAAGAAAGTATGATATATAAAAATGTGATGGAAACCATGTGGGGCCATACAAATTTAAGAAATTATTAATATTACCTTTCTTCTTTTCCTGGTCTTGGTGGTATTCTCTTTTCTTTCCTTTGGTTGTATCAAAAAACATTCTTTAGGCTATTAAGAAATACAAATGAGAACATTTTAATCTTTTCATGATAAAGTGTCAATTAGTGGCATGAACCCCAAAGTACTTTCTGCCATGCATGTATTCTTCAGAGTATCTTGGTAATATTCTACAGAAAGAGAGATGCTGGAAGATCTACCGTAGGTTACTATGCAGCGGTTGGGCTGAGAGAATTTGAGAAAGTCAGAAAGCGCAGATGACTTAAGACTGGAGAATCTTTGAGCAAGATCAAATTGTGAGTGAGTGTATATGTGTGCTTGGTGTGGAAGTGCACTGTATTGGAGATTGAAGACAGTGGCCGAGTTTGTATAATACAGCAGAAATCCATGTGATTAAAATTAAGATGTGGTAAGACAGTCTTTGACTAGAGTGACTAGGGTTTTCCATGAACTAGCTGTGTGTGAGCCTACATTTCCAAGTCACTGGTTTATTGTTTTGTATTATACATTCCTTTCCTCTTTTCAATAAGCATAGAAAATCCAAAGTAAGATATATTAACTTATGTTTTTATAAACCAGCTGCATCAAATGCCTTTGCTATAATGACTACAAAATGAATGTCTTTGCTACTAGTCTGATAACTGTCTCAGCACCACAGTATCTAGAGTAATCTGTTTTGCCTGTTGCCTTGACCCCTGTGTACCCCAGTTTAGTACTATTTTTACCCTGAGGGCTCTTTTCTAATGTAGAAAAACAGGAAATTTGGACTAAGACCTTGATTTATAAAATAGAATGCCCCAGATTCCATATTTATTAATCATAAGCAAGAGTATAAAATGTTTCCTGTGCTGGACCTTTTATGCAACATTGTCAAACAAGTTGCCAAGTAAGATATAAAATGTAAGTGAAAACTTATTCTGAGTTTTCCTTGATTAACTTTCCATTCCAACCAGAGAATACCCAGTTTAAACTGATAAGCTACTAACTAAAGCAATCTTGTCTCCACTGGCTCTGTTAAAATGATTACAGATGAATCTTTCTATGAAAGCTTGCAGACAGCCTGCAGATTGAGAATGTCTATGGCCTGAAGTCAGAGAGAAAGATATAATACTGCAAAATTTCTTCAAGACATGGGGCCAAAGACCTGCAGTTTCAAGATTCTCTTTTAGTTATTACAGAAATAGATTTAAAAAGTTCAGGATTAAAGCAACATGGGAAATCTTGAAATTTTAGTTTCCTCTAAGATAAAACAAAAAACCTGCAAAGAGCAATTGCATCATAGCTAAAGAAAAGAGAGATATGGCTTCTTTTATTTAGAAAGTTAAACTGTCTTGTGGATATAGATACATGCCAATTTGATGCTGGTACATGCCAATTAGAGACTGTGCCAAGGCCACTAATATGTCACAGAAGCTGCCAGTTGGCCATAAGAGTCCAATTACAAACCAGGCCAGCGTTCAGCTCATGTTCCTAAGGCAAAGGCCGGGATATGATTAGCAGATCCCTTAAACTATACTGCATTATCTCTACCAGTATCAAGGTTTTTGGGAAGCGTATTTAGAAACCTGTTACAATCTATTTAGTGTATGGAGGTGTTCTCGAGGAATATGTTCAGTGTACTGGTTGCATTTGTGCTAGGTTTACAAAGCCAATTAATTAAAACATGACATAAATTAAATCTAGAAATGAGCTCAATTGTAAGAATATGGACTCTTTAATTCTGGGAGAAAAAAAAACGTAATTCTGAATCATGCACAGGAAAAAGAAACATGCTTGATGAACTGCTTTAGCCATGATATTGCTTCAGTTAAATGATAGGTTCAAATTCTTACATCATCCTAAAGGAAATGCAAAATAATTTTTGGTTTTGGAGACTAGTTACTTTAGCTGGCTGTGGTAGGGTGCCAATGAAGAGGCCAATTTTATGGGGTCAATTTCCATAGAGGTGAGATGACTTTATGGAGAAATCCAAATCCACAGTATTGAAAATTCTTACATTTAGTTAACTGCTTTATGAATGCTGCTGTTTACCCTCAGGGAGACTAGGTAGGAAGATGTGAAAGAATCCGGCCAAGCCACTAAGCATTTCTGGAAACCAATTCCAACACTGTGTGACTTTGACAGTTGATAAGTAATGTCATTTCTTTATATGAAATGTAGCAATTTTAAATATGTAGTCTGAAGAATCACACTCCCCTAAAAAAATGTTGCTTTTAAGGGAAGCAACTAGAGCATATTTTCAATTCCTTAAAGTATCAAAAATTACTTTAAGAATGATTCTCCTGGTTACACATGGCAAATGGACCTCAAAATACCAGTAAACTGAAAATAAAGGGCATTGAAAAGGACCTATTGAGCAGGATCTATATAAAACCCAAAAAACCAGGAGAGAGAACAACAGCAATGGAGAGATTTCAACAACTTTTTGGAAAATGGAAAGTGGCTGGAGCTGGATGGAAGTGACTTGGCACAGAGAGAAAGCTAGCAGCTGGGTTTCAGAAGGTTCACAATAAGTGAGTCTTTGACCCGCTCGACTCTGAGAAGGTCCAGTACTTTGGAGGCACAAAGTACTACAGAGAGTAAAGGGTTAAAAAAGAAGAGATTGGCTGAAAGTTTATATTTAGAATGATTAGCTACTCCTGTCCCCCACTAGGTGATATCTCCTACCCTGGTAGCCAAGCAACTATCCCATTACTACTTCCTTTCACCTTGCCTGTCCTGCCAGCCGACTGGAGATCTATTCTCTGAAGATATCAAGGGGATCAAGGCTGGGCCAGGGGAGAAAGGGCAGAGGCTGAGGCTTGCCTCCATTTCCTGTCCCTATTCCATGCTTACATATTGCAGGCAGGAGACTACTGAATTCCTCTTTGGAAAAATGGAATGGCCTAAAAGAAATACCATCAGAGAGTGACGTTTGGGAGTTCCATAGTAAAAAATCCAGCTTGTTATCCTATCACCCTACCATGAATACACTAATTGACAAACCCAACTCATCACTGTTTCAGTGTATCTCTCTTCAATAAGAATGGATAGCTAAGGTTCCTCAGACATCTAAGGAAAGTCTCCAACACAAGAACAAATAAATAACAAAAAGAAAAATGAACCTAGAGAAAAGTTGGATGGTACCTCAAAATAATGACAATTCATATCCTCAGAGAGATAAGGGAAGATTTTGCAACCATGAAACAAGAACAAGATGCTGTAAAAATGGGAAAAACCGTTAAGCATTAAAACAAATAAGAAAGGTGGGATAAAAATAAATGAGGAAGGCTTGAAGATAAAGTAGAGGCAATCTCCCAGAAAGAGATGAAAAATGAAAAGAAAAAAGTGGTGAGAAAATCAGAGAATCAACCCAAGAGATTCAATTTTTCAATAAATGATATTATAGAAAAAGAGATCACATAAAACAGTAGGGGGCTTGGCATGGTGTCTCATGTCTGTAACCCTAGTGCTTTGTGGGGCCAAGGTGGGAGGACTGCTTGAGGCCAGGAGTTTGGGACCAGCCCTGGTTACATAGTGAGACCCTGTCTCAACAACAACAACAACAACAAAAAACAGCCAGGCGTGGTGGCTCACACCTGTAATCCCAGCACTTTGGGAGGCCGAGGCAGGCGGATCACGAGGTCAGGAGATCGAGACCATCCTGGCTAACATGGTGAAACCCCATCTCTACTAAAAATACAAAAAATTAGCCAGGTGTGGTGGCGGGTGCCTGTAGTCCCAGCTACTTGGGAGGCTGAGGCAGGAGAATGGAGTGAACCCGGGAAGCGGAGCTTGCAGTGAGCTGAGATCGTGCCACTGCACGCCAGCCTGGGCGACAGAGTGAGACTCCGTCTCAAAAACAAAAACAAACAAACAAAAAGGCTGGGCGTGGTGGCTCACGCCTGTAGTCCCAGCACTTTGGGAGGCCGAGGAGGGCGGATTACGAGGTCAGGAGTTCAAGACCAGCCTGACCAACATGGTGAAACCCCGTCTGTACTAAAAAGACAAAAATTAGCTGGGCGTGGTGGCTCACGCCTGTAATCCCAGCTACTTACGGGGCTGAGGCAGGAAAATCTCTTGAACCTGGGAGGCACAGGTTGCAGTGAGCCAAGATTGCGTCACTGAACTCCAGCCTGGGTGACAGAGCCGAGCTCTGCCTCAAAAAAAAAAAAAAAAAAAAGAAAGAAAAAAATTAGCTAGTGTGGTGGCGCATACCTGTACTCCTAGCTACTTGGGAGGCTGAGGCAGGAGGACCTCTTGAGCCCAGGAGTTCAACGTTGCAGTGAGCTATGATTGTACCACTGCACTCCAGCATGAGTGACAAAGTGAGACCCTTGTCTCTAAAAAGGAGTCATCAAAGAAATAAAACATGACAAAATAAAATTAAAAAAAAGAAATATATATGACAAACTTTTGTGTTGCCTGATGGAAACTTTCTAGAACATAAAACTCCAGATTGAAAGCCCATTAGGTATAGGGTACTATGAATATGAAAAATACCCATACCAAGGAGCATCACTGCGAAATTTCAGAAAATCATGGGCAAAGAAGATTCTAAAATTTTCCCCTTCAAAATAATAACGTACAAAATACAAAGGATCAGAAAAAAGAATAGTGCCAAGATTTCTAAAAAGCAATAATGGATGCTAGAACTTAATGGAATGATGCTTTCAAAATTATGAATAAAGTTTATTTGCAAATTAAACTTTTATACCCAGCCAAAGTATTAATCAAGTGTAAGAGTAGAATAAAGACATATTCAAATATGAAGTCTCAAAAAATTTACTTCCTACCTGCAGATACTGAAGGCTGTATTTCAGAATATAAAGGGTGAAACCAAACAAAAGGAAGCTATGGGATTTAGCCAAAAAGGAGTCCAGCCCAGGAGGGTGCTGAAGGGGCATCCTAGGATGACAGTTAAGAGGTCTCAATTGTTCAGTGGGCCTGGAGAATAACCAGTTTGGAGTGAAATAGAAATATGGAGTTTTGCAGCAAAACAAAACAAAACAAAACAACTAATCTATTTGAGCATATGGAAAATATTATTCATGGGCATGTGGAAGAGATGTTGGAACATATGGAAACAATTAACAATAGGAACAGAGTAAGCCAGGCAAATAAAGAAATGAAGCAACTGTTAATGCCATGAAAATAAAGAGCTGTATAAGAAAGGAGGGATGGTTATAGCTTCTTTCTCTCAGTGTTGAACAATATTTCCATCATCATAATGACGTAATAGTGACAACTGTTTTGACCAAAATGTGGTATCTTGTTGGCAGGGGAGGCAGCAGTTGGTGAGGAAATAGGAAGTATAATAGATAGGAGAACCATGTCCTCATATGCTATGTCAGGA
Source organism: Gorilla gorilla gorilla (assembly GCF_029281585.2). NCBI lineage: Eukaryota > Metazoa > Chordata > Mammalia > Primates > Hominidae > Gorilla > Gorilla gorilla. The sequence goes on along the minus strand of NC_086017.1, from coordinate 110,984,674 downwards.
TGTCAGTAGATTACGTCAGAAATCGATAAGTCAAGAAATACCCGTGTAAACTGTAAGGCAGAAAGTAAGGAAAAAAGCTAGAGAAGCTGAAGTTTTCTCTTAGTAAATAAGTAATACTGTTTGATTTTTAAATTTTTTAAATTTTTAATTTTTGAGACAGAGTCTTACTCATTCTGTTGCCTAGGCTGGAGTGCAGTGTCATGATCTCAGCTCACTGCAACCTCCGCCTCCCGGGTTCAAGTGATTCTCTTGCCTCAACCTCCTGAGTAGCTGGGATTACAGGCGTGTGCCTCCATGCCTAGCTACTTCTTGTATTTTTTGTAGAGTCGGGGTTTCACCACATTGGCCAGGCTTGTCTTGAATTCCTGACCTCAAGTGATCTGCCCGCCTCAGCCTCCCAAAGTGCTGGGATTTACAGGCCATGAGCCACCACGCCCAGCTGATATTTTTAAAAAATATATGTATGATTATTAGGTTGGTAAAAATAAAAAAATTTAAATTGCCATTTTACAACAAAACAAGCATGTTCATTATAAAGATAAAAACAACTTAGAAGTGGCTTTTAGTTTCTTTTGGACATGGTCAAAGTTATTCAATACACACTCACCAAAATGACAAACATTAAAAGGCCAATAACTCCAAATGTTGACAAGGATATACAGCAACCAAAACTCTCACACCCTGATAGTGGGGGTGCAAAATGATACATTATATAGGAAAAAGATCTGACAGTTTTTTTTTTAATGAAATTGAAGATGACTCAGCAATTGTCATGTATTTACTAAACAAAAATAAAAATACATGTTCTGCCCTGATGTGAACACTATACAAACATCACTATGTACCCCATAAATATGTAGAATTATTATGTGTCAATTAAAAATGTAAAAAAAATAAAAAAGCTTAAAAACCATTCCCCAAGAAACTTGTATGTGAATATTCATGGTGGATTTATTCACAATAGTGCCAAACAAGAAATAGCCCCAGGCTGGGGTGGCTCACACCTGTAATCCCAGCACTTTGGGAGGCCCAGGTGGGCAGATCACTTGAGGTCAGGAGTTCAAGGTCAGCCTTGCCAACAAGGTGAAACCCCGTCTCTACAAAAATACAAATATTGGCCAGGCATGATGGCAGATGCCTGTAATCCCAGCTACTCAGGTGGCTGAGGTGGGAGAATCGCTCGAATTCAGGAGGCAGAGGTTGCAGTGAGCTGAGATCGCGTCATTGCACTCCAGCCTGGGCGACAGAGCAAGACTCCATCTTAAAAAAAAAAGAAAAAAAAAGAAAAAAAAAGAAATAGCCTCAGGTGTCCATCAATAGAGGAATGGATAAACAAAATGGTACATTTGTATAACTGAATACTACTCAGTGTTCTAAACTGAATTGTATTGCCTTGAAAGTCATATGTTAAAACCCTAACCCCCAATGCCACTATATTTGGAGATAGGGCCTTTAAAGAGGCAACTAAGGTTAAATGAGGTGTCATAAGGGTGGAGCCTCAATTCAATGTGACTGGTGTCTTTATAAGAAGAAGAGACACCAGGGATATGCACAGACAGAGAAAAGACCACGTGAAGACATAGTGAGAAGGCCATCTGCAAGTGAAGGGGAGAGGCCTCAGGAGAAACCACACCTGTAGACATCTTGATCGCAGACTTCTAGCTTTCAGAACTGTTGTTTCAGCCACCCAGTCTATGGCATTTTGTTATGGCAGCCCTAGCAGACTTAATGTGCTCAGCGATAAAAAGGAGTGAAATACTATACACTGACATGGAGGAATCTAAATAATACTCTGTCGAATGAAAGAAGCCTTAAACAAAATAGCATGTAACTGTATGATTCCATTTATATGCCATTTTAGAACAGGCAAAATTAATTTTTTAGAAAAAATATCGGAACAGTCGTTGCCTCTGAGGCAAGGAATTTAGCATGGTGATTGACCCAGGTGGCATGAAAGGATTCTGGGGATGATGATCCTGTTTTTTCAATCCAGATTGGGCTTTGAATTACATAGTTGTATTTATTTGTCAAAATTCACTGAATGGTATATTTGACATTTGTACATTTATTGTATATTAACTTTACCTCAAAAGAAAATATACATACTTTAAGACAAATATTAAACATTAGTCAGTGATATGCATGCTGAAGTATCTGGAGTGAGTGTACTGATTTTGCAAACTACTCTGAAATGTGTCAAAAGTAAAGTGATTGATGAAGAATGTGCTTGAACAACACTATGAAATTTTGGACTTTGAAGACATGGAAGGTGAGGGCTTGAAGAAAGAAAAATCTTATTGGAAACTAAAGGAAAGGGGCTCTTTTTATGCAGTGGTAGAAAGTTTAGCAATACAGTTTTCTGAAATTATATGGAAAATGTGTCTATTGGCAAGGGTAATCTAGCTAAGGAGATCTTCAAATAGTGTTGAAGGTGACACCTGATTTCTTCTTGGGTCTTACAGTAAAATGAAAAAGGAAGGAGTTAAATTGAGAGAAGGAATATTAAAGATGAAATCAAGGGTGTGACTTAAAACCATTCGTTAAGACCTCGGAAGAAACAAAGATGGTGCCTCAGAATACTATTCAGTCATATAGGAGCGCTTTAAAGAAATTAAGGGTGTGCTCACAGATTTTCTTAAACAAGATGCCTCTAGGAAGCTTAAGGAATATTGCCTCATATTCTCTCAGCAAGGGCCCAAGGTAGAGAAGAGATTAGGGGTGTGACTTCTGCCTAATGGAGTGAACCCCCAGAAGCATCACAGGTGACACCCACAGTTTTTAAAGGAGGTATATATGCAGAAATACCACTAGTTTGGGCTGAGAGAGTCAGAGAACAATGAGAACAGAGGCCTTTGGACACGGAGAATTCTGTCAAGAAGCAGGCTGCATTAGCTGCTCAGTTGCAAACCCATTCTGCTTTTAATAGAAAAAAAAAAGAAGAAGAAGGATAATTGGAGGACAAAACAAAGCCCCAAGGGCAGAGCCAAGAACCATGGAGAATTACTCTTAGGCCTCAAGACTTAATAAATAAACTCCTGATATTTGCTTGGATGGCCTTCAGAATGCTGTGTACCAATGACTCCATGTGCCTCCTATTTGCCTTCTTTTGAATAGAAATGTCAATAAAGGTTATACTACACTTGTCCCACCACTGTGTGTTGAGCATGTGGGAGAGGTAACTTGTCTCTTTAGTTTCATAGGTTAAGAAGAAGAAATGTACTCAAAGAGCTGTACTTAAGGAATTAAAACTGAGGAGCCCCAACTGCACCTGGACCTGATTTAGATGACAAGATTTTGGATATTCAGCTCACACTGCAATGGGATGAGACTTCGCAGTCCTTGGAGGGGTGAGTATATTCTGCACATTGAAGGGATATAAGTCATTGGGGGGCCAGAGGAAGAGTGTGGTAGCCAGATTCCAGGATAGCTCCTCATGATCTCGATCTCCCGGTACTCATATTCCTTTGTAATCTCTTCCCCATGAATGTGGACTGGACTTACTAACTTGCTTAATATGGCAGAAGTGACGAGGTGTCAACTCTGAGAATAAACTATAAAAAGATTGTGGTTTCTGTCTTGGCTGCTTTTGCTGGTTCCCTCTTGGATCACTCGGCCTGGGGAAAGGCAACTGCAACGCTGTGAGGCAACCCTGTGGAGAGGCTCAAGTAGTGAGAGATTGAGACGTGCCAGCATCCACACAAGTGAGCTGCAAGGTAAACTCTCCCCAGCTGAGCCTCCAACCCCAGCCCACAACTTGGCTGGTACCTGACAAGAGAAGCAGAGCCAGAGGCACTGAGTTAAGCCATGTCTATGAGATAACAGAAACTGAGATAATAAATGTTTTTGTTTTATTTTAAGCTGCTAACTTTTGGGTAATTTGTCAATGAAACAATAGATTAATACAAAGAACAGAACTGAGAAACCATAATGAAAAGGAAAAAGGTGAATCAGAGAATGAATAGGACACAGTCCTGTTTTCTTTCAACAATAGATAAGCATAATCTTGGAGATGAAGAGTGGAAGAAATATGAAATGACCAATGCTCAAATAAAGCAGTAGCAAGAAAATACAATAGTAGAGAAAGGAGAGTAAGAAGGGAAAGGGAGAAACACTCCTGCTGAAGATTCCTTTATGATTAAAGGAGATAAACAAAGGCCAGCAGAAGAAAAAAGAAGTCCACTGTGGTCTCTGAGCAGGAGAAGATGGGTCATGGAACCACTGAAATGTTACTGACATCATGGAAGCATCAAGGAAAAGTCAAAAAATCCTTCATAAGGGTTTATATTCTGGGAACCATAATTACAAAGTCACTAGGGCTGGCTCTGAAATGACTGATGCTGAAGAGGGAAGAGGGTGATGCAATCTCTAGGAGTAGGGAATTCATCATTTATTTTGGAAGTGATTACTGGGGGAAAAAGATTACTGTTGGCAAATCTTTATACTCACATTATTAAGCAGGCCAAGGATGATTATTTAGATGTGAAATGGTTGCTAGAGATGAGGTAGTTGCATGGATTTAAAAACTTTAAAGTTATAAATCTGCTGCTTAAAATACTGAACAAACTAGAGGCATGTATTCAGTGACACAAATGTGAGGCCCAGCTATGGCAAAGGAGGGAACATCATCTACCTTGACAGATGCTCTTGCCTGGTGATATTAAAGCCTAAATGTATATTACAGCTGACAGCATCATGCCAAGTAGTTCCTGTACAAGCATAAATAAAAACTGAAGGAATAGTACATTCTTAAGCAAGGTTGAAACAAATCTAAAATTTCAATATAGCATAACATTTTTTAAAAATTGATCCAGAAAAAATGCAGTTATATTTAGAAAACATACATCTGGTCATATCTGCCAAATAAGAGCCCCAAACTGTGTTAGGTACTATAGTGGACACAAAAGAAACCCTGGCCCCAAGGGACTTACGAACCAGCTGGAGACTCAAGTTCTATGCGTGTAAACAATTAGAGAAGGACTCCTGAAAGGACAGACAGTATGCCTGACAAGTAAGTCATCCTTGGGGTGGTGGGATGAGTTCCAGAGGGAGAAGAGCAGTGGGAGAGAGGACAAAGGAGGCCACAGGGGAGCTGGAGGGACTGTGTGGGCAGGCAGGGATGGAGAGGACAGACCCCAGCCCTGAATGTCAAGGTGGAGGAGCCTTTCAAGGAGGGAATTGTGTTGGGAAATCAGGGATGTGGTTGGAGGAGGGATAGGGCATCACAAGGCCCCAAGAGACCTCTGCAGGCAGCTGTGTCAGGGAGGGGACAGCTCACAAGCTGGGACAAAGGGCTGAGATGGGAAGAGTCATGAGAAAACTGGGATACTGGTATGGTCATTCATTCCTTCATTTCACAAATAATGAGTGCCAATTAAGGGCAAGGTTCCATGTCAGGCGCTGTGGAGACGCACAGATAAAATCTGTCCTTGAGGTGAGTCTCCTGGGGATAAGCAGGGACCAAGATGGGCAACACTCATATGAGGCAGAGGAGCACATGCAGATTCTCATGTCAATTCAGAGAAAAATGATATTTCTCTGGCCAGGGAAATTAGGATAGGGTTGGAGAAAGGGGTTAGGACTTGGACTCTTCAAAGCAATTTGGTGGTAAAAGAAATTAAAGCAAGAGAAAAGTGATTAAAAGGGGGCAGTAACAGCTTAAGGTTTTGTAATTATTTTTTTGCTTGGCAGAAAATAGCAATGGCATGTGACCAACACAACACATGAGAACACGGTTAATCCAATTTTCCTGAGCTGAAAGAGAGAGGACAGGTAAAAAGGAAAGTGAAAGCAACAGTATCCTTGGAGTCTGGCTCACAGCCAAGCAGATGGGCCATGACCCCCAGAACCCATCTCTCTGAGCCTCTGGTTCTTTGTAAAGTGGGTACCACCTACCTCCTAGGGATGCTGTGAGGATTAGGTTACAGTGTGCCTTATACAGTAACAGTATTAACTACTCAATAAAAGGTCTTTATTGTTTTACCAATGAGTCCAGAAAGAGCAAGGAACAAACAAGAAGAAAATCAAGGGGAAAGCAAGAAAAAAACGAAAGCCAATGGAGTATGAAGAAGACTACGTGCAAGTAAGTCCTGTAGGTAGACATTGATTAGAGGCAAAAGTCAGAGAGGGCATGACTATGGTATGATTAGTGGGATAAGCTAGGGAAAAATTAAACCCCACCTTGAGGAAATAAATTGAAGAGCTACGGATGTGTTACCCTGTAGGTTTCCAGAAGAATGATTGAAACTAAAACTAGTATAGGGCCTTTGAGCAAAATATTTAATGGTTGGAGAAAAAAAACCAAGATGATTATATATTAAACATGTATACCTTTCTGCATGTCCCTTCCCAGGAAGAAAAAATAATGGACAAAATAAAAAAGATTATAATATAATTATTAACTATATAATAATTAACACTTCAGTGATTACTCTCTGATAACCACTGTTTGAAGTGCTTATCAAGTACAGTCTGATTTAATCATCATTACAACTCTGTGAGGAAGAAATAATTGTTATCATTTACCAAGAAGGTGACTGAGTCACAGGGAAATTTAACTTGTCCACTTGGGTGGGCAAGTTAAGCAACACTACACTAAATTGCTTCTCACAGTTATCCTGAGCTGGGTCACAAACTTTGGGTAGAATAACACTCTGGCGTAATGAGTTTAAAGCACCTACAATAAGAATAAGACCCCAAATTGTTGCAATGAAAAATATAGTAACTTTGGATTGGTAATAGACAGTCGTTTAAAAAATCACACGTAAGCCAGGCACTGTGGCTCATGCCTGTAATCCAAGCACTTTCGGAGGCCAAGGGAAAGAGGATCACTTGAGCCCAGAAGTTCGAGACCAGCCTGGGTAACATAGTGAGACTCATCTCTACAAAAAGATAAAGAAATTAGCCGGTGTGGTGGTGCACATCGATAGTCCCAGCTGCTCAGGAGACTGAGGTGGGAGGATCACTTGAGTTTGGGAGGTTGAGCCTGCAGTAAGCCATGATTGTGCCACTGTCCTCTAGCCTGGGCAACAGAGCAAGACCCTATCTCAAAAACAAACAAACAAAACCCCAAATCACATAGATTTATTAGGTTGGTGCAAAAGTAATTTTTTAAAATTAAAAGTAATGGCAAAAACCACAATTACTTTTGCATCAAACTAAATACCAATCAGGTTTGATGGAAACCCAATGAGAAAAAGCTACAAATGGATGTGAGTGGCATTTCTAAAGTCAGTAGGAAGATTAAAAAGGCAATAAAAGGTCACAAGTTTAGGAAAAAAGATTATCCAAATGGCCAATTCTGGTAATGCAAAGACCACAAATCCCCTGTTAAGAATGCATATGACAGACCATAATGCTGGGCAGAAATAAGGTCCCAGGAGCCTGCTGGCAGCATGGCCTGGTGCTGTAATCATGCACTCGAATGTGTGATAACCTTCTCTATCTTTATACTATTTATCTCCTTTTAGGAGTTGTACCCAAAAGCATAAGGCTGGATTTTTGGCAAAAATGTGATGTAAGAATCTAAGATATTATTGTGAAATGCATTTATATAGTTAAAAAACATTAGGAACCAGGAGCAGTGGCTCACACCTGTAATCCCAGCACTTTGGGAGGCCAAGGCGGGTAGATTGCTTGAGCTCAGGAGTTTGAGACCAGCCTGGGCAACACAGAGAAACCTTATCTCTACAAAACATAAAAAAATTAGCTGGGTGTGGTGGTGCATGCCTGTGGTATCCCAGCTACTTGGGAGGCTGAGGTAAGAGGATTGCTTGAGCCCAGAAGGTCAAGGTTGCAGTGAGCCATGATTGTGCCACTGTACTACAGCCTGGGTGATAAAGCAAGATCCTGTCTCAAAAAAAAAAAAAAAAAAAAAGAAAAAGAATTAGGGCAAAAAACAGAACTTGCTGGTTTACAATGAAGGAAGCATGGCCCATGGCCTTTTCAAAGGGAAAGAAAGTAAAAGGCTCTCTTAAATCCCACCAACAACCGATATTAGGACGTGGGGAGTTCAGTAGAGAGGAGGAAAGGGCTGATTTCAGAATTTAACAGTGGTGGCTCTCCCACAGTGACCCCTCACCTGTTTGGTTTTCTCTGAAGGTACAGGAACTGGAACTGTCTCCTGCTGCATCACTTCTGTGTCTCCTCCTCCTTCACCATCTGATGCTTCTAGAAAATATAAAGTTTGAAAATCAGAAAAGTCTCTCTCTCTCATTGCTAGTGCAAGCTTGGTACCATCTTTCTAGAAGGTTCTATCTCTTCACTTTTTAATTCTACCTCAAAGAAGCTGCACTTAAGGAAATGGTCCAAAGTAAAACAGATATTTAAGTACTAAGATGGCAATCTCATTTATAAAACCGAAAAACTAAAGATAACTTAGATGTGTCACCTTAGGAGGGAATGTTTTGTCATAGAACACTCATACAAGAGGACGTTTTACAGCCTTTAAAAAATGGTATTTATTAAGAGTTTACAATGACAAAAGGCTGTCTTATGATGATAATAATAAGTGGTCAGGGCTAGAATTGAGTGGTTACTACATGTTTAACACTATGCTTCACAGACATTATTTAATTTAATTCTTACAATATAACTACTGATTTTACAGATATGAAATCCCTCTATTCTTAGATAAAAAGACTGCTGTTTAGAGAGGTAAAGTCATTTGCCCAAGGTCACACACCTGGGAACTAAAGTCTATTTGAGTCTGAAGTTATCCCCAGCAAGTGATGCCTGCACCCAGAACCAGCCAGGCTTTGACATTAGATGCTGGCCCCAGGGGGAAATGTTAAGAAATTGTGACAAAGGGATTACAGGTCATGAGAAATTCTTATTTTGAATTTTTTAACCTTTCCACAAGAGAAAAAATAAATTCTTACCCCAAGAATCAGGAAAAATAAAAGTTTTAACAGTTTTCCTATTTATAAAGCTCTTCTGAAGAAACACGGTGACCAGAAGGTTCTTATTTCCCATAATATCGCACTGCCTTTCAGATTTTAGTGCTTGCTTCCTTTAAACAAATTTTTGATCTATGAAAGACTTTACTCATTCCCTTGAGTTTCTCTGTATATCTCAAAGTGAGCCTCAAATGTGAATTTGTGAACATGTTCTGTCAGAGTTCATATTTAGGTCCGACTTAACCATTTTGTTAGGCTCGTGCTTTTAAATGTTTGCATACTGTGATGGTCAATCTTATGTGTCAACTTGACTAGGCCATGGGGTGCCCCGATATTTGGTCATACATTCTGGGTGTTGCTGTGAGGGTATTTTTAGAGAGATTAACACTTAAATGGATAGACTGAATAGAACAGATTAATTTCCATAATGTGAGTGGGCCTCATCCAATTGGTTGAAATAAAAGCACTGACCTATCCTTGAGTAAGGGAGAATTATTCCTGCCTTTCAACTTGAACTGAAACACCAGCTCTTCCTGGGTCGCAAGCCTATCATGTTTAGACTAAAACTGCATCATCTTCTCTAGTTCTAAGGCCCTTGGACTAGGACTAGAACTAAACTATCAGCTCTCCTGGATCTCCAGTTTGTCAACTTGCCATGAAGATCTTAGGGCTGGGCTGGCTAGCCTCCATAATCATGTGAGCCAATTCCTTAGAATAAATCTCGTTCCTTATATAATCCTGTTGGTTCTGTTTCTCTGGAGAACCCTGACTAATATGTATACTTTTTTTTTTTTGAGACGGAATCTCTCTCTGTCGCCCAGGCTGGAGTGCAATGGTGTGATCTCAGCTCACTGCAACCTCCGCCTCCCGGATTCAAGCGATTCTCCTGCCTCAGCCTCCCGAGTAGCTGGGATCACAGGCACCCCCCACCATGCCTGGCGCCTGGCTAATTTTTGTATTTTTAGTAGAGACAGGGAATCGCCATGTTAGCCAGGCTTGTTTTGAACTCCTGACCTCAGGTGATCCGCCTGCCTCGGCCTCTCAAAGTGCTGGGATTACAGGCATGAGCCACCATACCCAGCCTAATATGTATACTTTTAAGTGTGTAGCATGAGAAAAAAAGCCTACCCAACAGGGTAGTGAAAAATAGCAGGCAGATTAACAGGCCCTTCAAAAATAAACAATTAAATTGTCATTAAAAGTATTTATAGGATCTCTGCTTCTAGGAAGATAGCTGTAGTAGTTACACTGTTCCCTACCCCTCTGGCGAAGTACAATGAAAAATCCTAGACATTACATATTTAAAAAAATAGAAAGACTCTGAAAGGTGGAGAGAAGACAGCAGACCAGCTAGAGATTTTAGGGACCAAGAATAATTCAATAGCAAACTCCCTGGGTTATCTTTTTGCCTCATTATCCCAGACTAGGAGCTGAAGAAGGCAGCTACCTGGAAATGCCAATGGAAGCCAACCAAAAAAGCCCCAACAAAAGTCTGCTCTCTCTACCAAAATGACCACGAAAGAGGAAGCCTAGCAAGACTAAAACCTTTCAGACAATAACCACTTGACTGTAGCCAAACACCACAGAAAAAACTATGACCTCATCCTCACCACCAAAGACAGAATGGGGAGCCTAGACTTCCACCCTTGACAGGGTGTAATGAGGCACCCCATGATGGACCCCTCAAGGCTCCATCTCCTACCAGGGTGATGTTGGAGACAAACTGGGAGCTGGGATTTTTATCCCCAGAGGGTGGTAATGAGCCCTCATCCATCCCCCACTGCCACCACCACCACCACCACTGCAGTATCAATGGTGACCACATGAGGAGCCTGGACTTCCATCCCCTCCTGGCTGTAATGAAGTATATCTTTCCTATCCCACTGGGATGGTGTCAGAGGAGGCCTAGTGGAGAGTTAAGACTTTCTATATCACCCAGCAGTAATGAGGCCAAATCCACACTAATAGTTTCAGCAACCATTAAAAAGGCTACATAGAGAGATGTACTCAAAAACACTGAGATAAATCAAAGTGGGCTTCTACAATATGTTCAAGTAACCCATAGGAAGATAGGGGACCAACCCCTACTCCTCCCCCACACAGAGATGGAAAAATTAGTGATCAAACAAAAGAAAAAAACGTATACACAGATTTAAACCCCCAACATATCAATGAATATATTAAATGTAAATAGCCCAAACATACCAATTTAAAGACAGAGATTGACAGAATGAATTTTAAAATATGACCGAACTATATGCTGTTATAAGAAACTTACTTCAAATATAGGTCAGTGGAAAGCAAGAGTGGCAATATTAATTTCAGGGAAAGTGGACTTCAGAGCAAAGAAAATTACCAGAGATGAGAGAGACATTATATAATGATAAAGGGTAATCTGTCAAGAAGACATAGCAATCCTAAATGTGTATGCACCAAACAGCAGGCTCTCCATGCTTTGTAGAAGTACAAAGCATGTGAAGTAAAAACTAGTAGAAATAAAATGAGAAATAGATAAATCCATAATTGACTTGTAAACTTTAACAGTCCTCTCTTAAAAATTGAGAGAATGACTAGATAGAAAATCAGCAAAGATCTAGAACTGAGTGGCACCATCAAGCAATAGGATATAATCAACATTTGTAGAAGAATCCAATCAACAACGGCAGAATACACACTCTTTCCAAGTGTCACAGAGGGTATACCAAGACAGACTATATTCTAGGCCATAAAACATTAACAAATTTAAAAAGAATTGAAATTGATAAACAGCATGTAAAAAAACTTTCAGCAACATTATGGCTAATAACGAAAGGCCAAAGCTTTGCTCCTGACTGGGAACAAGGCAAGGATGTCTGCTCTTACCAGTCTTATTTGACACAGTGCTAGAACTTTTAACCAGTGCAATATGACAAGAAAAGGAAATAAAAGGCATATACATTAGAAAGGAAGATAGCAAACTGCCTCCATTTGCAGATAATATGATTGTGTACATAAAAAATCCCAAGAAATCTAAAGGCTACCCCAAGTTCTGTGAAAATTCTTATATTGGCTTCTATCAATGGGGGCTCCTTTCTCTTAATATTCTCCAACCCATCTTCATCTGGGATCCTTAAGGGAAACTATGTTTCTCCTTCTTCCTCTTGTCTCTGTACTTCTTTCTACACTGTTGGTAGCCTGTACCTTGTAAATTGGCACATAATTTTACCTTGTCTTACAATGTGTACTGGTGTTGCATAAATGTTAGGTTTTCTCTCCATCTGAACTGTAAACTCTCTGAGGGTACATATGAGTGCCCAAAGTACTTGACCCAGTGTTGACTAAAAGTAAAAAAGACTCCCCATACCTATTGCTTTATTTACATTTTTATTATAAAGTAACATATATTCTCTATGTAAAGCATATAATCCCTTATACAAATTTCCTCATATCCTCATATCATAAAAATCCTTTGAGGTAAAAAGAATGACCTACAAATAAATGTCAGGATCAGCCCCACAAATGTTTAAAAACCAATGAATGAGCTTAAAAAATAGAAACTCTGTATTCCTCCATTCCTCAGAATCTGCTAGCTGAAGAACACAGTCTATATTTAAGCAATCTAGTTGAAAATAAATACACTAGTCCCTTGGTATCTGTGGGGGATTGGTTCCAGGACCTGTTTCATCTACCAAAATCCACAGATGCTCAAGTTCCTGATATAAAATGATGTAATATTTGCATACAACCTATGTACATTCTCTTGTATACTTTAAATTATCTCTAGATTACTTATAATACCTGATACAATATAAATACTATGTATAGAGTTGTTACACTGTATTGTTTATGGAATAATGACAAGAGAAAAAAGTCTGTACATAGTAAAGACACATTTTTTTTCAAATATTTTTGATCTGTGGTTGGTGAAATCTACATATGTGGAGCCCATGGATATGGAGGGCTGACTGTAACATATTTTTAAAGATGTGTGGCACTTATGCAACGAAAACTATGAGAAAGATTTAAAATACCTTGCTTATAAAATGCTCTAAATCTGTTACTTCTTGTTCCAAAAAGTTATTTTATCTGACACCTTTTAACATATAAAATGAGATCATCTTATATCACTGTAAATTGGATAATTTAGTTGTTTCCTTAGCCTGTGATGTTTTTTGACTCCAAAAGAAGAAACTGCTTTTCTGAAGTAAGGATGCTAGTTCTGTGATTTCCATTAAGAGAATATTGAAAGAAAAGTATGGGGACCCAATCTAGCCAGGTTGGCTCCAGTACTCAGGTTCCTCCAGGATTGCTGGGATTCGAGGAGGCTAAGCTGGGCCTGTGCCACTCAGTCCCAGTGGTTGATTCAGCCAGTTAAGTGGAGTCACTAAGACTGCACTGCCTCTTCCCCAACTCCTTGAAGAGTCTACTTAAAAAAAAAGACACTGCCAGATGGGATTGGTTAAGTTATTCCAAAAGAGGAGTCATCAAGTACACTGTCCTTTTTCAACCCCTGGCAAATATAAGGCTGCACATCTTCTCTTTACCTCAATCCCTACCTTCATCTTCTTTTTGATAAGTATCTGAAGTTCAGTTTCCCATCATTTTCCTTAGGTTTTCAGGTATTTGCTTGCATAAACTCTTGAAGACACTGGGAGGGGCCCTGGCAATGGGATCATACAGTCAATTGTTCTTTAAAATGTGCAAAAGAGTACGTTAAGACCGCCGTCTTCACCACAATATGTTAAGACCATTGTCTGTTTCCACTCAGAATTCTCCTGCCACGTATCTCCCAGGGAGTAGTGCTGGATGGCTGGGAGCATTTTTGGGGATCCATTTAGAGGAAGCTAGTTGCACATACATTTAGTTTGAATTTAATGGGATTTTTATGTGGTTTGCAATCACTTTTGTCTATGATCAAATGATTGCTAGCTGTTCTAGTGCTGGCATCCTGCACTAGACACCCTGTGCTAACTCACCAGACATTCTGACACAAAGTGGGCAAGGCTAGAGGGTGTAGATCATGACACAGATGTGCCTAGAGCATCAGTCCCTAGAACCATGTGGGAAGTGGAGGAGGAACCAGGTTTGGAATGTAGGAAACCTCAAACTAGTCAGTGGAAGATTCTTCCAATCATAAAAAATATAAAACTGTAAGTAGAGAATTAGGTTCTCATTTATGCCTATTTGAAATGGAACGTCTCTCCTGTAGGATACATATAGTAGATGGTGCACTGTATATGACTGAAAAGAAACTATATTTTTTCTTTATTTGATGAGGATGAGTAAAATACCAATTTTCAGAATTGCTGTGGTTGGGGCAGTACTGTTATTTTTTTCTTATTTAAAATAACTTCTTTCATATCCAATTAAAAAATTTTTTTTCTTTTATATTTAATTTTATATTAGGAATTTTGCATTCTGTTTCTAAGAGAGGGCCCATGAAATTGTATAAGCTCAGGCCTCAGAAAAACCTACATCTTCCCTAGCGAACAACCTTGCTCCTCTGTCTTTATTAGTTCTCACAGTTAAGAACAACAGGCTAGGGGTTGTAGCTCACGCCTATAATCCCAGTGCTTAGGGAGGCTGAGGCAGGAGAATCCCTTGAAGCCACAAGTTCAAGACCAGCTTGGGCAACAAAGTGAGACCCCATTTCTAAAAAAGAAAGAAAAAGAACAGAAAACATAACATGGATGAATTTCAACAGCATGATGCCAAGCAAAAGAAGCCAGGCCCAAGAAGCTATATAATGCATGATTTTATTTATTTTAACATTCTAGAAAGGGCAAAACTATAGAGGCAGAAAAAGGATCAGTAGTGACCAGAGACTGGAAGTGGGGGACTTCTGGGGGGTGATTTAAAAATAAAAGCATCAAAGAGACCTCTTACCAAAATAATAGAGGAATAGAAGGAAATTTCATTAAGCTGTAAGCAGCTTCTTTTGAAGCAAGGATAGTGAGGAAGATTATGGATTGTGGGATTAAAATAATCTGGGGTTCAAATCTCTGCTTCAGCAATTATTAGTTGTGTGATGTTGGGCAAGTGTTACAAATTAATGGAAGTTAGCTTCAATCATTATTTTTTAAAGTGAGGTTTATTGAGGAATAATTTACATATACTAAAAATAACTTTTACTGAAGAGTTCTATGGATTTTGATTAATGCATACAGTTGTGTAACTGCACCCAGTGGGATCAGCATACTTTTAAGGTAAAGGACATAGGGTAAGTAGGTGTTGGGTTTGCAGAGTAATATGAACATTATTGATAACTACTCAACTCTGCTGTTCTAATTTATACACTGCCCTAGGCAGTGTATAAACAAATGGAAATGGCAGTGTTCTGATGAACTTTATTTATAGAAACTTGTCCTGGCTGGATTTTTTTTTTTTTTTTGAGATGGAGTTTTGCTCTCATCGCCCAGGCTGGAGTGCAATGGCGCAATCTCAGCTAACTGCAACCTCCGCCTCCTGGGTTCAAGCGATTCTCCTGCCTCAGCCTCCTGGGTAGCTGGGATTACAGGTGCCCACCACCATGCCCAGCTAATTTTTGTGTGTGTGTGTATATATATATACACACACACATATATACACACACATATATATACACATATATACACACACATATATATACACATATATATACATATATACACACACACACACAGACACACACACACACACACACACACACACACTTTTTTTTTTAGTAGAGACAGGGTTTCACCATGTTGACCAGGCTGGTCTCAAACTCCTGACCTCAGGTTATCCACTCATCTCGGCCTCCCAAGGTGCTGGGATTATAGGTGTGAGCCACCATGCCTGGCCTCCTGGCTGGATTTTTAATCAATTAAAAAAAGTTTCAAGGGTTTTTTTTTTAAGAGTTTAAACTTTTCATTTTATTTTGTTTTACTTTATGTGCCAGGATCCATGTGCAGAACGTGCAGGTTTGTTACATAGGTATACATGTGCCATGGTGGTTTGCTGCACCTATTGACCCATCCTCTAAGTTCCCTCCCTTCACCCCTCACCCAACAACAGGCCCTGGTGTGTGATGGTCCCCTCCCTGTGTCCATGTGTTCTCATTGTTCAACTCCCACTTATGAGTGAGAACATGTGATGTTTAGTTTTCTGTTCCTGGGTTAGTTTGCTGAGGATGATGGCTTCCAGCTTCATCCATGTCCCTGCAATGGACATGATCTCATTCATTTTGTGGTTGCGTAGTATTCCATGGTATATATGTACCACATTTTCTTCATCCAGTCTATCATCAATGGGCATTTGGGTTGGATCCATGACTTTGCTATTGTAAATAGTGCTGCAATAAACATACGCATGCATGTGTCTTCAGAGTAGAATGATTTATATTCCTTTGGGTAGATATCCAGTGATGGGATTGCTGGGTCAAATGGTATTTCTGGTTCTAGATCCTTGAGGAATTGCCATACTGTCTCCAAGAATGGCTGAACTATCAATTTACACTCCCACCAACAGTGTAAAAGTGTTTTTATTTCTCCACAGCCTTGCCAGCATCTATTGTTTCTTGACTTTTTAATAATTGCCATTCTGACTCGCATGAGATGGTATCTCATTGTGGTTTTGATTTGCATTTCTCTAATGATCAGTGATGTTGAGCTTTTTTTCATATGTCTGTTGGTCACATAAATGTCTTCTTTTGAGAAGGGTCTGTTCATATCCTTTGCCTACTTTTTGATGGGGTTGTTTTTTTCTTGTAAATTTGTTTAAGTTCCTTGTAAATTCTGGATATTAGACCTTTGTCAGATAGGTAGATTGCAAAATTTTTCTCCCAATCTATAGGTTGCCTGTTCACTCTGATGATAGTTTCTTTTGCTCTGCAGAAGCTCTTTAGTTTAATTAGATCTAATTTGTCAATTTTGGCTTTTGTTGTAGTTGCTTTTGGTGATTTAGTCATGAAGTCTTTGCCCATGCCTATGTCCTGAATGGTACTGCCTAAGTTTTCTTCTAGGGTGTTTATGGTTTTGGGTTTTACTTTTAAGACATTAATCTATCTTGAGTTAATTTTTGTATAAGTTGTAAGGAAGGGGCCCAGTTTCAGTTTGCTGCCTATGGCTAGCCAGTTTTCCCAGCACCATTTATTGAATAGGAGATCATTTCCCCATTGCTTGTTTTTGTCAGGTTTGTTGAAGATCAGATGGTTGTAGATGTGTGGTGTTGTTTCTGAGGTCACTGTTCTGTTCCATTGGACTATATGTCTGTTTTTGTACCAGTACCATGCTGTTTTGGTTACTGTAGCCTGTTTCTGAGTATATAGTTTCTAATTGTTAGGTACAGATGTCTACGTATGATCATAAACTTGTGTTTTAAAAAATGTTACATGCTGGCTGGGCGTGGTGGCTCAGCCTGTAATCCCAGCACTTTGGAAGGCCGAGACAGGCAAACCACGAGGTCACGAGATCGAGACCATCCTGGCTAACATGGTAAAACCCCGTCTCTACTAAAAATACAAAAACAAAATTAGCCGGGCATGGTGGCGGGCGCCTATAGTCCCAGCTACTTGGGAGACTGAGGCAGGAGAATGGCGTGAACCCAGGAGGCAGAGCTTGCAGTGAGCCGAGATCACGCCACTGCACTCCAGCCTGGGCGACAAAGCAAGACTCTGTCTCAAAAAAAAAAAAAAAAGTTACATGCTTATGAATTTTAATCTCTTTTATCTATCAATTATTGGGGTGTATGTATATTAACATCTTCCCCTCTCATTTTGAGCTTGTCAATGTTTTACAGTAATTCTACCAATTTTTATTTACATATTTCATAGCTGTCTTAGGTGCACGCAAGTTTAGAATTGTTATGACTTCCTGTAGAATTGTTCCTTTTATCATCATGTTGTGGCTCTATTTTTAAAAATCCATTTTATTTAGTTCAGTATCATTTTGTGGGGGAAGTTCTATATTTCTAGAGGTCATCAGCTGTTCTCTGGGAAGGCTACATTATACACACTGAAAAGTAATGCTGGATACACAGCTGTACTTCAACAGTCTACAGTGTTTTGCTAAAATTACTCAATCCCTAGGAGCCAGAATGTTTTATTTGGCCAGGGCTGGGAACTACTCTTCAAGAACCATGTTCCCAGCTCATTAAGAGACTCCCACCAGCATCACTGAGAAAGAACACAATTCCCATATCCAAAGAACAGGACCCTGAGACTGAACTCTGTGAAGGCCGTAAGGCCATGCCAGCAACACAGATCACAGGGAAGGGAAGGGGAGGAAAAGGCAGTGAGCAGCCTAGCCAAGGAGGAAGAGGCTCTCAATTCTGAATCCACCTATACTCACAGAGGTTGTGTAGTGAAGGAAGGTCAATCTTTTATTGCTTCTGCACATTTTTCAAAATAATTACTACAGATAAGCTGTGACTAGAAAAGAAGGGTTTATAGTCAATTAGGCCACATGATCAAATAATCATATGGCCTGTAAGTGTATCTCTCATTTACTCTAATTATTCAGAATGCCTGTTCTTACTTTATCCTTGTCTCCTTTCCTTTTCCATCAAAATCTCACCCCTACCCTCTAAACCTCAGCTCAGGTTTTCCCTCCTCTGTGAAGATCTTCTGAAGGCAGAAACAAGAAACAAGACTGTCTTAGGGGATAATGTAGCAAGCAGTTACAACTTTCACTAGGAAAGGAAAATGGGGCAGGGCCTGTATGAAAATGAGGAATTCATTGAAGGAGAGTCCAGGAGGAGCAAGACAGGCTTGTCATGCCCACTGCAGGGCATCTGGTTGCTTTGAGGGGGCTGCTTGGAGGAGCTCAGGCAAGTTCGGCCCTCAGCCTCCTGGCTTCTTCAAGTCCTGCAGTCCTGGGGTCCAGGTGCCAGGACACAGGACCACTCAAAGCTGTGGGCGTGTGGTGCTTCATCGGGCTTTCTATTGGCGCCAGTCCAGTTTTATTTGTTTTTTTTTTTCTAGTTATCATCTCTTCCTTTTTGCTTTTTTGCTGTCTAACATACGGCAAAAAACTGGGCATGATCTATCTTCTCCATCTCTCAAGCTCCTTAAGATCTCTTCTTCCCTCCAAAAGATTTAACAAAACAAATGCTTCTGGATATAAGTCCTTGTGATTTGATTCTCTCTATCAGAAGTTTTCTTGTCACTCTGAACTGGAAAGGAGAGTGGGTGATCCTTTTTCTCCTTTCATTTTGCCATTTTTAGTGGCAACAGCTATAGCCTGATGTACATTCCAATAATGCTCCTATTTTCCTAGTTGAGACAACAGATCTAGAGTTTGCTTACAAAATTTTTAAAGTTTTCTGTTCCCACAGAAAACTTTAAAGCTAGAACTTTTGGACTAGGATGGTAAAACACTGAGCTGGAGTCATTTCATGGGTCCTGATAATTTGACAGAAGGCAAAGTACTAAGAACAAAAAGATCATTTGAAAAACACAACTAAAGAAAAATGCCTCAACTTTTTATGGGATGCTTAAATGCTACAAAATTTCTGTCACTAGCTGCAAGTCAGCAAACTTAATGGTTATTTTCTAAAAATCTGACTGCTCCAGTTTAGTAATGTTGTATTCATTTATTTTTAAATATGCACACAGGAAGTGAGGTGCAGTGGTACATGCATCTGTAGTCCCAGCAACTTGGGAGGCTGAGGCAGGAGGATCACTTGAGCTGAGGAGTTTGAAGATACAGTGAGCTATGATGATGCCACTGCACTCCAGGCCTGGGTGACAGAGCAAGACCCTGTCTCTTAAACACACACACACACACACACACACGAAGGCTCCTCAGGAATCATTACTCCACATCAGGGGTTTAGGTGACATGACCTCAACTTCAGGCAATGTTAAAGCTCCCAATCCTTCTTCCTTTCTAGTTTGTTTTAAATGTTTGAACATTTATATATTTTGGGGCAGTTTTGAAGCTATGAGCAATTTCAATTCAATCTTTTCTACCCAACTTTTACAGTTAAATGAACAGAGCCATGGATGTTGGTGGTGGCATTTTGGGCCTGAATACTTGTACATTTGGAAGCATTGCTATATAAATTCTTCATTCTTGGAATAGAAACCAATTCTAATGATAACAGCTCTTACATAATCCTTACTTTGTACAAGGCACAGTTCTAAATGCTCTTTGTAAATAACTCATTTAATTCCCATATCAATCTCATGAGACAGGTACTGTTGTTATAATCTGTTTTACAGAGGTAGAAATGGAGGCACCTGCTCAACGTTAATAAGAAAGAGAGCCAGGATTTAGACCTACATAATATTGATTCAAAGTCTGCTCTTAACTACTATGCAATATTGCCTCTCAAATTTGGAAGGCAAAACAAGCAGCTTGCTGGTGGCACTGGTCTTTAAGCAGGTTATTAGAATCCATTGGGCTTTATGGGTAGAGCCCAATTTCATATAATAATGTATGTTATATTTAACTAACATTCATCTACATGTGGCTGGCAGCCTCCCTCCTCCAAAAAAACCTAAACCTAATTGAGTTCAAATATCTGTCAGTAACTCTCTACCACTCCTTCCACCCCATCCTATCTTTTAGCTAGGAAGAAAATATATCCTGGTTTGCCTTGGCTAGTCCTGATTGTTTTCCCTATATCCCATCTGGTTTATTAATATTATCTGTCTTATTGCAGAGATTCTTTAATATATTAATATGGATTACTACTGTCCAAGTAAGGAAATGGAGATGAGGCCATCCTCGAACTTATTTGATCCCCAAACCCCTCACTGTGGAACACCTGTTAACAGCTCCCAGAACAGCGACAGAAGAAAGCCTAAATTTTAGCTTTAATTTTTGTGATCCTGAGCAAACCACTTTATGCCACAGTTTTCTTAATTGTGGATTGATGAAGTCATACTGCTGTGATTTATGATTCTCTTCTGGTTTGGGCCAACTTCTGTTAAGAATGCTATATACCCTGGATGCGTCAAAATTTCCAGAGTGAGGTGGAATGCTGAAGTACAGAGGAATAGGGTAACATTAAAAAAAAATAGGTTAATGTGGCCCACATGTGGGCATGTGAGTTACATAATTTCCCCGAACAGAAATTTCATAAGAAAAAAGCCTATGAGGCTACATCTAGACCTACTATCCACTCACCCTTGTTATGGAGTGTAACCCCAAGGAAGAGAAGTGTTACAATGGAAAAAACACAGTACTTCTGTTAAGAGTACCCTTTGGCATTCACAGAGACTTCAACTACCTATTATACTATTAATACATAATGTATCCCCTTAATGTAAATCATTCAAGGTAGGTATAATGCTCACCTACCCTGCTTCAGAATGCTTAATTTTCTCACCCAGCTTCTCAATGGAAAAAGCCTTTTCTTACAGAGTTTTTGGGTATAGCTTAGGACAAGGTCCTTCATTGCTTCATCCTTAAAGTTTCCTATTGATAAACTGGGCTTAAGGAATTAGCCTATCAACTGACTACCAACTATACGAAAAGTATTCACATAATGATTTGTGTCTGGATTGATCTTCGAGAACCACAACCCTAAAGTCTTACATGATGGGGGTGAGATAATGCTGAGATGTAAGTCTAATGGAGTAAATAAACAAGATAGAGTAAAATAAGATTTGGTTTATCAATACTATACTACAAATTTGATAGCATCATAATTTTTAAAAACCTTTTTTTACCCTTTTCCTTCATATAAAAATAGTACATATTCATTGTGGAGATTTTAGAAAATGCAGAAAAGTAAAAAAAAAAAAAAATTTGGTTCCACTATAAAAAGACAGTCCTACTGTAAAAGATATCCAGCATTCTAATTTTGGTATTTACTTTTGTTCTGTCTCTGTGTGTATATGAATAAGACTATGTATATATCCACATAGCTTTACATGTCTGGAATTATGTATCATATACAAATGTTTTATCCTTTAATATTATATTATGAGTATTTCCCCATGTCATTAGTCTCGAAAAACATTTTTAGTGGCTTTATAGTAAACCATGGTTTGTCTACAATATATTTCTTTGTTCTTCTATCATTACTTAGATTATTTCAAAAATTTGGTTTTGCAAATATAGTATAATAAACATCATTATATGTAACATTTATATATTTCTGTTTAGAATAGATTTCTAGAAGAAAAATTGCATTGTAAAAAGGTATACATGTTTTTAAAAGGTCTTAACTTCTAAACTCTTTTCCACAAGCTTTTGGGTCAATTTATAAGTCATCAACACTGTATAACACTGTGTATGTTTTTATCACACCCCAGTAAACACTGAATATTACCTTTCTAATATTGTAAATAGGTAAAAATAATACAGCATTTTACTAATTTGTGATCATTTGATGAGACTAAATATTTTACTTTTTCTTTTCTTTTCTTTTTTTTTTTTTTGAGATGGAGTCTTGCTCTGTCGCCCAGGCTGGAGTGCAGTGGCGGGATCTCGGCTCACTGCAAGCTCCACCTCCTGGGTTCACGCCATTTGCCTGCCTCAGCCTCCTGAGTAGCTGGGACTATAGGCGCCCGCCACCATGCTCGGCTAATTTTTTGTATTTTTAGTAGAGACGGGGTTTCACCATGTTAGCCAGGATGGTCTTGATCTCCTGACTTTGTGATCTGCTGGCCTCGGCCTCCCAAAGTGCTGGGATTACAGGCGTGAGCCACCGCACCTGGCCTTTATTTTCTTATATGCATAGAATGTTCTTAACTGTTCATTTGTCAAGGAAAGTTTTAATGTTTTGCTTATCAACTTTTATGGCTCTATTAATTTTAAGGTTAATCTTAACAAATTATTTATTTATTCATTTTTAGAGATAGGCTTTCATTCTGTTGCCCAGGCTGCAGTGCCGTGGTGCCATCATAGCTCACTACAGCCTTGAACTGCTGGGCTCAAGTTATCCTCCTGCCTCAGCCTCTTGAGTTGCTGGAACTACAGCTACATGCCACTATGTCTGGCTAATTTTTTAAACTTTTTTAGAGATGGGGTCTTTCTTTGTTGCTCAGGCTGGTCTTGAGCTCCTGGCCTTAAGCAATCTGCCTTGGCCTCCCAAAGCACTGCGATTACAGGCGTGAGTCACCATACCCAGCCAAGATTAATTTTTAATGCTGCCTAATCTTTTAATTTTTATGACTTTTGATTTACAGATGTTTTAAATTATGAGATCAAATATATCATTTTTCATTGCAGTTATGCTTAGAAAAATTATCTCTATTTCAAAGTACATAATCTAGTGTTTAAAATAATTTAATCTTTAAAAAAAGCATGTAACTTAAATCCATATGGAATAGATTTTGTTGAGTATAATGTGAGGCTCTAACTCTGTTACCTTTACAAATATTTAATCAATTGTCCCAATGTCTTGCCAAATGATTCTTCCTTTCCTCACTTTCTTGTCATGACACTTTTATTTAATCAAAACACAAATTATACATATGCTATGGTATAATTCCATTGATCTGCCTATGAGTTTTCTATTGCTACCACACCTTAAGTTATTTAAAAAACACATTGAGCTTTCTTCTTTTTTATTTTCCTAAATGGCTATCACATTGGGGTGCAGGGAGTAGCAAGGAAGCGAGAACCAGATTTAGGTCAAAATCTCCAAGAGAACTGGGAAAGGCCTGAGGCTGGATGGGGGTCAGTAGAGATGTAGGGAGGGAGGTCAGGCTAAGTCAGGTACCAAGCTGTGTCCTTCCACAATGCCCTGGTTCACATCACACCTCTGCCACTCAATAGCTGGCTTTGGGCAAGTTAGTTCCTCTTTGTGTGCTTTGGTTTCCTAAAATATAAAGTGAAGTTGTTGAAATGAGATAGGGAGAAACACTAAGATGAGTGTATTGCCCGTGGTAGACATCATTTATCACTCATTTGAAGCTATCTTCCACCGCCATCATGCCACTGTAAATTACTATAGCACGGGGATTAAAATTACAAGCTCCCTAGAATCGGGATGCCTAGACTGGAACCTTACCTCTGTCATTTACAAGCTGTGTGAGCTTGGAAAAGTTACTTGCTCTTTTTGTGCCTTAGTTTCCTCATCTATAAAACAGGGATATTAACAGTACCTACTTCATAGGGTTGTTACATGGAGTCCTGATATAATGAATGTAAGTTACTTAACACACAGTCTGGCACACAAGTGAATTCTCACAAAATGGTCATCATAACCATTACCTCACTTGATTACCCTGGGGCATTTGGTACTGATGTTAACTCTCAACTTTTTGACACTCTCTCCTCCTTTGTCTTCTGGAACACTGTGATTTGGTTCCCAACCCATCACTTCATGCACTTTCTTCTTTCACCTACCCCTTAAAATGCTGTCATCCTCCAGGATGTCCTCCACTATCCTATTCTTTGGTGACCAACCATACACTTTCTTGATGCTCCTTCTAAGCTAGAAGATGGCAATTTTTTAAGTTCAAGGACCAGATAAATACTTTAAGCTTGTGGGCCATATGATCTCTATCACAACTACACATTGTACAATATGTAAGCCATTGAGAATATGTAAGAGAGTATGCATAGCTATATTACAACAAAAGAAGCCATACAAAAACAGGTGGCCAGCCCACATGCCATAGTCTGCTAGTTCCTACTCTAGGTGGTTGTTTCGGCTCAGGTATTAGAAAACTCTTCACATTGCGTCTGTCCTACCTACTGGGCTGTGGGCCCCCTTAGGGCAATGTGTCCTTTCATCCTTGTATGTTCCGGAGGCAGCATAGGATCCAGCAGATATATACAATCAACTTCTGCTAAAACACTCAATGAGATGGCCACATAATATGAGTCTTTACAGATAAAAAGTTTGTTGTGCTACAGGGAAGAAATGAGCCCTTCAGTAGCTACCAAAACAAACTTTTAGAGAAGACCTCATGGCCTACGTAGTGCACTGAAACATCCAGTAGAATTAATTTTTCTTTCCCAAATGTGAAAGGGAAATTCAGGTCCAGGAAATTCACAATTTCAAGGACCAAGTAATATTGCAGACATCAAAATAGAGCTGTTCAGGGTTATCTATAAAACAGGACACACTTTATAGGAATGGAACAGCTGTTTCCCCATTTCTGTTTTAAAAGGGGAAATAGGCTATAGGGCTCAGGGGTATATGCCAAGCATATGGAGAAAATTTATTTGCTTAAAGAAAATGTGACATAGAGTTGGCAAAGGGCTCAGTTTGTAGGAGATAATATCCTGGTGGGTGAAATTTAGAGGATAAAAAGAATATATACAGAGTCATTTCAGCATTGTGATTAATGAAAAAGGAAACAGTAATAAACACTGAAAGGAAGAAAAGAAAAGTAAAGTTGAAGCTGAAAAGAACTGAATATGCTCTAGGGAAGACACTATAAGAACCAAGTGTCACTTATAGTAATAATGACTTTAGTAAAACAAATTTTAGATAAAGATGGCACTGGTTTAGGAAAAAATAAGAAAACCAAAACCTCAGTCAAAAGTAACAGTGTGAGTATTGAGTTTCTCTGAATACAGTGTAAAGGATCTTTATAGAGCTGGGGATAGCTGAAAAATATATTAAAGACTCTGGGGGAGAATTTTAGGCTTCTGGAACATAGTTAGAAACAGGTAATAGACAAAAAAGCATGTTTAAATTTTTCCTTTTTAATTTTCAAGCCCAAACTTAATCAGCAGTAATATTTTTAGTATAAACATTTGCTGAACTCCTTTTATGGAGAGATTACTGTTTTGTGTGACTTAACATATCCTCTCAAGTAGCAATTACCAGAGAGCACTCTTTAAAATTTCTTAAAATCATAAAATCATTATTGCTGTGAAAAAAGGACCTAAATTTTTCTTTAAAAGAGCAAAGGTAATGTTGGTTTCCTTCAACCTTCTTCTTCCCCTTCCCTACTAAGAATTATGAAAGGACTCATTGTGTGGCCACATGGACATTCATTCATTCATCCCTCAAAAATCTAATGGGCACCTACTATGTACTAGGCACTGTGCTAAGCCCCGAGGAGGAAAGATGAAGAAGATGTGGTTCTTACTCTGAGAAGCTGACAATATAGCAGGAAAGACAGACATGTGTATAAGCAATTAAAATGCAATGTGATACTACAGTGATGGAGAACAGGTGCGAGGTACGGGCTAGGGGTGGTAGGGAGTAATATACAGGGAAGCACCAGGGAGTTATCTCATGATACTGTCTGTATACTGACTGTGGTGGCACCCACACAAATCTGTACAGTATTAAAATTCATAGACCTGTATGCCAAAAGAAAAAAAGGCCAATTTTACTCTATGATACTTAAAACTTAAAATAAAAAAATTCTGATAGATGCCATCAACAAGAGAGAACGGATAAACGATGGCATAGTCATACAGTAGACGCTACTGAGTAATAAAAGGAATAGATTGCTGACAAATGCAACAACGTGGATTAATCTCAAAAGCATTACTGAGTGAAAGGAGCAGATATGATGAAGTACATCCTGTATGATTTCATTTATAGGAACTTCTAGAGTAGGCAACATTAACATATGCCGATAGAAGTCAGATCAGCTGTTGCTTCTGTGTATATGGGTGTGGGGAGTGGGGTGGGTTTGATTGGGAAGGGATCTTAAGGAACTTTTAGGTGTGATGAAAATGTTCTAGGTCTTGGTAAAAACTGATTGAACAGTACACTTAAGATGTGAGTACCTCAATAAATGTAAATTATAACTCAATTAAAAATATGCATTTAGCTATTGGCTTGTCTTTCACAGCATAAAATTTCTAATGGTGTTTAAAGTTGCAAAAACCATTAACAATCTCTCTACCATATGTTATGTTTATTTTTAAGATCAATTGGATTTTTTTGGTGTCTTAATGAAGTAAATATAATATCTAATAATAAATCTTGTGACAAAGATAATTAATAATTAAAATGTGCAGAGAAGGGCAGAACTCTACATTCTGCTGGGGTGAGGATTTGTTGCTGTATTTTAGGAAAGGCAAGAAAGAGGCAAGTCTCAAGAGGATGTTGAAGGGTAGAAGTTCAGTGCACAGACCAGGAAAAGAACGTTCCAGAACAACATGTGCAAAGTCACAGATGTGAGAAAGGCTGGCATTGTGCTAAGCACTTTGCCTGGACAGTTTAATCCTCATTATTATCTCCATGTTTCATAGCCCAGGCTTGACAAGGCATGAGGCCTGGTCCAGGTTCCTTGGCTGTCATATAGGCAGAGCAAGCATTCTCACACAGATAGTGCAGAAACTCACTCTTGTCCTCCTTCGTGTGCTGTCTCCTGTCATGCTGGGGTGTCTGGCTTTAATCATGGCACTGATGGGACCTAAGAGAGGCTTTTACCTAACCAGAATCTACTTTAAGAAGATAACTAGACTGACAATAATGGATCATTTGGGCTGTACTTACCAGCCTTTCTTCCTGCTTCCCTTCACCTGAAAGCACAACTACTTCTAACAAGATCACTAGTAACAGCGGCTGAACAGTGATCACCAAGGTCTGTCTCCATGCCCTCCATTCCACAGACTCCTTTGTCAAGAGGTTCTAATTGTGGGATTATGTAAGCAGTGAGATGATGGTCCCATAAGTTTCTAAGTGAGAGATGGGATGCTCTTGGGGTCCCCAAATCCCAGTGGGAACTATATATGGGGTGGAAGGTCCCTGACTGGGGAATTTTGTGCAGATGTCCTCACCAAATCTCCTAGATGATACTGAGACACTGAGGTAAACAGGATTTCCTGGCTAGCTGTTTTGCAGCTAGATAATTAGATTTCCTAGCCCTGGAACAGCTAAGGTACAGAACTCTGTCGGGCTTGGAGGTTTTAGAGCCATCCTGGGAAAGACGACATTGTCTCTATGTGCTGTAAGGATTCTGGTTCTTGGCTGGACCCATGGAAAGCTCTCAGAAGAGCCTGGGCCCTGCTCTCGAGGGAAGTGCCTTCTACTGGACAGAGATGAATGAGGATTAGGCCAAGGGTTTGGCAATGGAGAATTGCCTCAGTTGAAAATGGCTTTAAAATAATCACAACAAAGCTACATAGAGCTCTATAATTTATAAGGGTAGAATTTATAAACTGTGTTCATGTTCATTATTTAAAAATGATTTTGAGTCCCACAAATATGCTGGACGTCAGCAATTTACAGATTTGAAACTTAGGAAGGTTAAGTGACTGAGACGTGCACAGCTGCCTGCCTGTCTGCTTTCTTTCCTTAGTTCTCTCTCTGCCCAACTTTCTTTTTTTTTTTTGAGACGGAGTCTCACTCTGTCGCCCAGGCTAGAGTGCAGTGGCGCGATCTTGGCTCACTGCAAGCTCCGCCTCCCGGGTTCACACCATTCTCCTGCCTCAGCCTCCTGAGTAGCTGGGACTACAGGCGCCCGCCACCACGCCTGGCTAATTTTTTGTATTTTTAGTAGAGACGGAGTTTCACCGTGTTAGCCAGGATGGTCTCGATCTCTTGACCTCGTGATCCACCGGCCTCGGCCTCCCAAAGCGCTGGGATTACAGGCATGAGCCACCGCATCCAGCCCCAACTTTCTTCTTTTGTGTTTTCAATATCTAGCTCTTAGTTAACTATAGATCATCTTATTCTAGAAAAAAATTTAAGGCAGCTTACAAGGTTACAAAAAAAAGAAGACTGTATAAATTAAAAGTGGGAGTGAATATGAAAGAAAAATAAGAATTGGACCTGAAATTAATCCAAGACTTATGATAAAGATATAATGGCCTACACATTTGCTACTGATGGGGCACAAATTTGATTCTACGTTTGTAGGAACCCATGTGAAAAAGGAAACCTGGTCACTATTCATAGTATGCATAAGCTAAAATGACAATGACAAAACAATCAATTACTCAAGAGAAGTACAACTATTTTAGGTTCCTAATAATTACAACTTGGCATAATGCACAGTAGCTTCCTTTGATTATTAAACAAAACTAGGCCTTCAAAGATGATTTTGGTTTTCAACTGTCTTTTCAGTATACAAGATAACTCACCATGTGAATTTTAAAAAAACATGAAAAGCATACCACCTCTCTGAACTCATGTAGCAAATTCCATTACGAAAGTCCAAGCAGGTGAGACCCCAGTGAGCCCACTAGCTGTAGGAACAGTTCTAGGACTCAGGGATACGGGTAGAGTGACAATTTCCACATGTACTACAGGGGAAGAGACAAAGCCACTCACTGTGGCATAGGAATACATAGATCATCATACAGACGTTATATCTTATTTTGTAAATTTTTTTTAACTTGGTGGCAAATATTAACATGACCCTTTATACCACAAGTTCCTTATAATGGCTGTTTTTAATATAGAAAAGCATTATTCCAGAGCACCATTTTCTCTGTTGTACATCTTGCTGCATTCATGCCCTAGGGCTACAGTTTATTTACACTGGCTAGTTTCTACCTTCCTCACTCAACCCTCCAGTTTCCCTTACTTTTATGCCAAGAAAAGGACACAGAGTTTTTCCTTTTTGTAATTTACATATGTAGAAAATATGTCCAAGTCAGGGTGCCCCTTTCATCCACAGGAAGAGTCTGGGGCCACCTGACTCATCAACAGGACAAATCCAGAAATAGAAAATGCAATCTAGCTAAAAGAGAGAGACAAGTGGAAACTTTTAAGCCAGCACACAGCTAAGGTGTTATGTCATATGAAATTAATTCTCTAAGGTCAGCGATTAGAGTTAGGTTACAGCCCAATCATAATTCTGCCTGCTAATTACTTGACCCGTTACAACATTTATTTCACTGAGAGATGCTCAGCTATAACGCTATAACTTCCAAGGGTGGGCTTGGGATAGATGGAAGGAAGCAGACAGCCAGAGAAACAGCAACTCCTTCCTTTTGCAAACAGATGTGTCTCCCAGGCCCCTAACTAAAATTATTACTTCCTGCTTTTCTAAGTGAGGGATCAGATGTGTCCCGCTCTTCCCTTTCCAGCAAAACGAAGCACCTGAGATCACAGAGCTCTTCAGTGAAGTGCAAAAGATGACTGAAGAAATTGAGTTATGTTCCGTCATGAGAAGCACTAGAGTAACATGATAACAAAACCACCCTCCCTATGGGAAAGAGGAGGAAGCCAGGGAATAAATGGTGTGGCTAGAATGGTGCATTTATATATTTCTTTCACTTCCGAAGACTGACCTCTCCCAATAAAGAGATTTGGAGCGGCACTAAGAAGAAATGGCAATTGCCAAATGGAGATACTGGAATAATGTAAGTACTGTGAACAGGGGCAGCTCTAAAATACAGAGAATAAACAGCCCTTACTCAAAGGGAAGCGTCAAGCAGTGCCTGAGGGATTGTGCAGGAATGGCTGGTGGGGATGAGGTACAGACTGAAAACAGGGGGATCTGAGAGTTAGTACCTGACATGTGAACGCATATACATCTCATCAATTTATAAACCATTGACATCAATAATAAAGAGCAGCAGCAGCAGCTGCTGCTGCTACTAGACAGCATATAGTGCCAGGTCCTGTCCCCAGAGCCTTGTGTTTACTACCTCGCTGAGGAGTGCTGTCCCCTGCTTTCTCACACGGGTCCAGGTGGCCTTTTGCCATTTGGGGATGTATTTCCTCCTCTAGGATGTCCTTGATGTTCAAGCAAGGCTATTGGTGCTGGGTGGTGAGGACTGTGAGGACAGGGAGGGAACCAGGACCTACCCTGTGACTGGTTTGCTGCAGGCTCCTAATCACATGAGGCTGCTGAGAAGGTCAGGGTCACCAGCTGTGACCTGGGGGCCAATGGAAAGGCCTGTACTCCTCAGCCTCTTGCTTTCTCTCATCATTCTCATTTCTGCCCCTAAGTCTACTCACTGTGAAAGAAAAGAAGGGAAACACTGATGCCTGTAGCTGAAGTGTGCAGTTGAATGGTCAGAAACTAGACTTCTCACATGTAATTGAATCATCATAGTGCTGGTGACAGCGTTCCTATTCCAACTTCCAATTTTCAAGTTATTGTTGGGGTTGAAATACCTCTCACCTCAGAATTTTTATTTTGGAAAATCTCCAAAGCACACTTTTAGCCACAATTGAGTAACTGAAACAGGAAAAAAAAAATAAGAATGTTTTCAGCCACATTAAACTCTAACCAGATGCTCTTAAAAAACTTTTTGTATGTATACAGCACCTTTTATTCTAGCGGAGAGTCATGTTTTTCAGCTCTGAACTGTATCTGTCATAGACTGAAAATAGTAATACTTTAAGAGCCATGGTAACCACCTGACAAATATATCCTCTCCACATAGGAGGTAAAGAGGACACCAGTGCTATCTCTAATTCTCCCTCTCTACACAGACCACTGGAAATCCAAGTGAAGTTAATGTAATGAATATTTATTGAATACCTTATTTGTACCAGGAACAAAGGTGAAGAACACTGGGAAGTTGGCATGAATTTAACCAACCTGCAAAGTGAAAATGATAGCAGATCTAGGACATTGTACAAAGCGTTAGGGCCGGGACCTACCTTACTGGACCACCTGAAAGACAGCATTTCTGACACCTTTTCTTCTGTTAATCATCAGGCAGAGAGAAAGGCTTTTGGCTTTTAGAGGAAGAGCCGTGTGAAGGAAAATTAATGATAGGCTGCCTACAGTCCATGAATTCCCAGGTCATTTTCCTTGGGTCTACCCAGCACACGGCCTGGGAGTACCCTGTTCAGGCAGTATTTGGACCCCCAGCAACCACTTCGACCCTTCCATTCTCCATACAAGAGCCAAAAAGATCTTTCCAAAAGGTAAATAGGATCATGTAAACTTCCAGGTTAAAACATCGCAGCAGTCTGCTTTTATACTTAAAATAACACTCATACTCCCTAGCACCACCCCCAGCGCTCCCCTAACTGGGACCCTAATTCCTCCTTCAATCCCACTGCCTCCTCTTTGCCTCACAATACCCCAGCCATGCTGACCTCCTGGAGTGCCTAGAACATGCAAACTCCTTTCTTGCCCCGGAGCCTTCACACCTGTTGTTCTCAGACCTGAACGCTTCCTCCTCTAGCTCCTTCACATCACTCCCATCTCAGGTTAAATGGCGCCTCTTCAGAGAGAGGTCTCCTCTGACATCTGAGGTTCGCTCACTCCCCCAGTTCTCTGTCATGATTTTCTCTTCCTTTCTATTACAGCACTATCACAAGATGTACTTATCATCTGATTCGTTACCTTGTTTTTATTTGATCCTTCCCATAGACTTTACATTCCAAGATAGGAGGGACCAATACCATCTGCTTTTAAAATATAATCTCCCCAGTATTCAAGATATGCCTGGACATAGTGGACATGTAATAAATAATTGTTGAATAGATGAATGAAATGAATATAATTGCAAATAATAAATTTTTTGTAGAGAAGGCCATCTTTATATTTTATGTTTTTACTACCATAAATACTATTGTACTACCATAAATCTGGATTACTATTAGAGGTTTTTCATGTATTCACTTTAACCAGGACCACCCTGATTGGACTTAAGAAGCTGAGAGAATGGAGAGCTGATGTATGGCTGCAATTAGAAAGTTTCAAAACGACTGCTTTAAAACACCAGGTTTGGCACACAATGCATTTTGAGTAAGGGGGAGAGGGGTTAGTCCTTCTAATTTAAAGCTATTTGCGGTTGAGAGCAGAGTTCCTATTATGTATGTGGCATGGTGTTCCTTAACTGAAGAAAAATGACAAAGAACCTTAACATGAAGCACCAGAACACTAAGAATGAATAGCACAATGTATTCCTGGGGAGCTACTGTGAAGCTGGCCTAAGGAGGAATACCCTTGTCACTTTGTCATGTGGCTCCGGCCTAGGCTGCCAAATCATGGAGTTGTTGGAAACTAAGAAGTACCCTGGGTGCCAGTCTTGTTTTTCCAACCATGCCCAGTGACTAAAATGGAAGATCTTGAGTCTTCACACTGTGTCCTGTCTGGTTCTTCAGCCAGCAAAACCAAATTTTGTAGGTTACCAGGAGCCCACCCACACCAGAAAGGGAGGTCTAGAATTGTCTTACTGCCTAGGGATGCTCTCTGGAAGCCCTGCAGTGGGTTCTGGGTACTTGTACACAGCATGAACAGCAGTCTTTCTCCAATCACCTACTGATTTGCTCAGGGTATAGGCCCAAACTTTTCCCTTGGTTTCCTCCATGCATTTAATTTCTCTGTTAGGACTATAGCTCTGCTCAGCACCTAGTTTATTTGCATGGGGTTCTGCTTCCTTGCATAATTCTTATCTTTCCATATCTCTTGCTACTCGTTCCTTATCTGCTGCTTGAGATCAGGCCCCAACCCAAGGAGCACACCTGGAATTGTGCCGCAGCCTTCTGCCGAGATTCTCCTTGCAGTGTTGAAATACCTCACTTGTAACATACGCTACTGGTTCTGCTGCTGGGAGCAGCCTCACCTATTTCTAGCCCCTCCGTGAGGCCAGCCTCTGAGGTCCCAGCATCCTTCATCAAAAAACATGTATTGAGGTGACACCAGGGGCCCCCTCAGAGCACCAGGATAAATTTGCTTGAGATGGGAGTGTAAATTAGTTCAACCATTGTGGAAGACAGTGTGGCAATTCCTCAAGGATCTAGAACTAGAAATACCATTTGACCCAGTAATCCCATTACCGGGCATATACCCAAAGGATTATAAATCATTCTATGATAAAGACATATGCACATGTATGTTTATTGTGGCACTATTCACAATAGCAAAGACTTGGAACCAACCGAAATGTCCATCAATGATAGACTGGATTAAGAAAATGTGGCAAATATATACCATGGAACACTATGCAGCCATAAAAAAGGATGAGTTCATGTCCTTTGCAGGGACATGAATGAAGCTGGAAACCATCATTCTCAGCTAACTATCACAAGATCAGAAAACCAACACCTCATGTTCTTACTCATAAGTGGGAGCTGAACAATGAAAACACACGGACACAGGGAGGGGAACATCACACATCGGGCCTGTAGGGGGGTGGGAGGCTAGGGGACGGATAATATTAGGAGAAATACCTAATGTAGGTGATGGGTTGATGGGTGCAGCAAACCACCATGACACGTGTATACCTATGTAACAAAACAGAACGTTCTGCACACGTAGCCCAGAACTTAAAGAATTAAAAAAAAGAATTTGCTTGAATTCAGGGGTCACTCTGGGGAAGCTGTGACATAAGTGGTTTATCTAAGGCTTTATGTCAAATACAGGGCATGCAGTGGTATCAAAGTTAAAGCTAAGCCACACAATTTTCATGAGTACAAAGCTGGATGCCATAGCCCTGTCCTTGAGGCACGGGGCAGCTGCAAGGGCTGAAGCCATCCTGCGCTTTCCTGCCAGGGTGCCTGGGTTGACTCGGTGTCCTCTGCCTAGAATGCCCTCCTTCTTACTCTTTTCCTGCCAGAAACCTACTGCTCCTTG
This sequence comes from Gorilla gorilla gorilla, assembly GCF_029281585.2. Taxonomy (NCBI): domain Eukaryota; kingdom Metazoa; phylum Chordata; class Mammalia; order Primates; family Hominidae; genus Gorilla; species Gorilla gorilla. The sequence goes on along the minus strand of NC_086017.1, from coordinate 110,950,471 downwards.
CCCAAGGTGTCCAGTTAAAATAGTTGCATCCCCACCCCCACCCCGTGAAGCCTCCCTGACCTCCACCTCAGGAAGACTCAGACAACAGGCTACTCAGCCCTACATCAGAACACCTAGCCTATTAAAATGAGAATCTCATACTGCCTCTCCTGTTAGACTATGAGTTCCTGAGCGACAGAGACAGGACAACATTTTGTCTTTAAAGGACCAAGACCTAGCACAGTGCTAGGTGCCACGCCTAGCATGGTTGGTATAATACCTCTTTATAAGATGTGCAATTAATACAGAAAACAGGATTAGAATGAAATAACATTTTTAGACAGAAGGAAGGCTGAGAGGGGAGAAAGACTTCTAACTCGTGTATTTTCCTGTGCAAAAGGAACCTTTTAGCCAAGGAGAAGACACTGGTCCAATTTGAGATGTTGCTAGAATTATCCCTTCCCTCTCTTTTACTCTACGTTTCAGAGAACCAGTGCCTATTTGGAAAAGTAATATGGGCACACAAGGAAGAAAGCAATGCAGTGACATATATCAACAAGGCTACTGAACGATGATAGCTATGCCAGAGAAAAGCATTACATAATGACATCAAAATAGGACACTTGAGGAATGTCTTAGAGCTAAAATGGCTGTCACCTGGTATTTTGGCATTATTGAAGAACATGAAGAGATAGTCCCTGGAAACTGGAGAGTACAGCTTATTTGCAACAACAATTTTCAGAGGTCAAGAACATGTTTTCCTCATTTTTTAAAAAAGTTAAGCTCTTAATTTTCACTTGAGAAAATTATGATGCTCTAAAATGTCTAATACCTAAACACTGCCTATAGGTAGGCATCAAAGGCAGACAGAGGCTGCCCTCGTTATACCAGTTCCTAAATAAACCTGTAAACTTGGAGATATTTGTCTATTTTGTAGATTATCCAGAACTTTCAATTTTACATATAAATAATCCCACTCTTAAGGAACATTAAGAACAGGATAATACATGAAATTCTAACTGTCAATTTTGCTGTTAGTCAAATGTCTGTTAGGACAAAAGTTTACAACCCTGGAATTGAAAAATGACTAATTGGTTTAATATGTGTAATTTTCTTATTTTTTTTACCTTCTAGCTCAGTGAGATGCTGTTCTGAAGTTGCTTTCCTCTGGGGCGCTACTCTCATCCTTTGTTCATTTGGTTAAAGAGGTCAGATGCTTCATCCATTCAAAGATACATCAATTCTATGATGTGTTGTGTATTGACTATGTGCCAGAGGCTGCAACTGCAAAGGTGGAAGGTGCACTCTGCACCCCAAGAACTTCCCATTAGTGGGGGAGAGACAAGTATGCTTGGCAATTGCAATAACATAGGATTGAGGGTAAAGTGTGGTTAAACTCTGGGTGCCTTGGGAGCACTATGAGAGTTACGTGATCCATCTGGGATACAGAGGGGACAGTGGGAAGGATGGGATTTGGGATGTGAATCAAGAAAAAGTAGGCATGCCTGGGGGAAACTGATGTCCTGTGATCTAGCTCTGCTACAAGAATTCATTTTTCCTTTATAATTCATAGAAACAAAATAAATAGACAAATTAATTTATACCTCATATTTTCTAGAATTAGCAATATATATCTGTCAACACCTTGCAGACATGTGCAGTAATAATTGTAAAATCTAGCAAAAAGCACAGTATTAGGCTTTCCTGAATCATTTTAAAGTCATTAATTCACAGACTCACATAATGTTAGTACTAAAATAGAACTAAGACATCTTTTTCAGTGCAAAACCTTCACAGAGGAGGAAACCGAAGCTCAGAGAGTCAACAAAAAACAAAACAAAAACAACAACAACACGACCACCAAAAGATTAGGAATGTTTTTCTTGATATTTCCCCTCTTTACTTGGTTGCTTAGTCACCTGTCAGTGGGTGGGACTAAGACATCTTTAGAGAATGTGTTCTGTTTATGGACTCACAATTCTTTCAGTTATCTGTAGGACGATATCTAAGAGTCAGCCCAATAAATTCCCTCCTTTCCTCCCCATACAGATACCCATTTTTGGTAGATGCTGTGACAGAAAGGCCACAGGAAAGGGGAAGAGTTTCTGTCCTAGGGGTCAACTTTTGAAAGTTAACTGATGGACTAATATCAATTCCATGGACCCAAGGAAGCTTAAACTGAGATGGAATTTTAAGATAATTATATTGTAGGATCTACGTAGGCTGAGACAATTATGTTAGTGCTTGAACAGAGGCCGCATGGATACTCTGCAACTGGAAAATGAACTATTAAAACAACAAATGGCTAGTGTTTCATAAAGTTAATTTCAAAAGTCTATGTCACTAATACAACTGTAAGTGAAAAGCTGTCCTGTAACTCTTTCAAAGCTGACTGATCAGGAGGTGAAAAGTCTAATGTAGGATCATTTAATATCTCAAAATCTCTTAAATAACTAATTTTCTGTATTAATAATACAATACTATAGCAATGCTATCTAATAGAGATATAATATAAGCCGTGTATGTTATGTTAAATTTTCTAGAAATAGTAAAACCAATTTTTAAAAATAATAGTAAATACACAGAACATATTACCATTTTAACCCTTTTCATGTGTGCAACTCAGTGAAATAAAGTACAACTACACTGGTATGCAACCATCACTACTATCTATTTCCAGAATTTTCCCATCATCCCCAGATGAAATTCTATACCCATTAAACAATTCTCCCCATCATTCCTTCCCACCAGCTGTTGATAACCCTATTCTACTTTCTATTTCTATGAATTTGACAATTCTGGGTACCTTATATAAGTGGAATCATAACAGTATCTGTCCTTTTGTGCCTAATTTATTTCACTTAGCATGCCTTCATGGTTCATCCATATTGTAGGATGTATCAGAATTTCAATCTTCTTTAAGCCTGAGTAATACTCCATTGTATGTATATATATGTGTGTGTGTGTGTGTGTGTATATATATATATATATATATATATATACTGCAGTTTATCTATCCATTGATGGACATTTGGGTTGTTTCCACCTTTTGGCTATTGTGACAGTAAAAAAAAAAAGTGTATCTGTTTTACCCAATTTATCCAAAGTATTATCTTTCAACCTGTAATCAATATACACATTATTACTGAGATATTTTACATTAGTTGTTTTCTAATGTCTTTGAGATCTGCTGTGTATTTCATAATTACAGCATATCTCCATTTGAATTAGCCACACTTTATGCTCTTAATAACCATACGTGGTTAGTAGTTAATGTACTGGATAGCACAGTTCTATAGGAGAGTTTGCATTCAAGATTTTATAAATCATGATTCCTTCTGGATGCCACCATGATGAATAATTCCATCTTATTTTTTTCTCATATAGCCCTAGTGTTTAGAGTTAGGCCTCGGAAGTCAGACTAAACTAAATGCAGATCCCAGTCTCTTACTAATTATCTCAGTGATGATGGAAAGATTACTTAATCTTTCAAAACCTCAGGTCCGTTTTTTGTAAAGTTGGAAAAAAAGACTATTTCTCCCATAGGGTTTCTGTCTGAATTAAAATCAAATAACATAAATAAAGTGCTCAATGTACTTAATGTAGTGTTGCCAAAGTGTGACATAATAAATAGCAACTATAATAAAAATAATCCACTAGATTATAGGTTCACAAGGGCAAGGGCTACGTCTATCTTTCACAGTGTGCCTGACACATGGCAATTATTTATTTATGTGAATAAATAATTGAACTCTTCCCTCAGTCTTTATAAACTTTTGTTTCCATGACATCTTCACACCTTCACAGAGATTGCATGATGATTTCTAATACCTACCTTGCCGTGAAGATACAGATACTTTATGGTATAGAAAGAACATGAAACTTTTATTCTCATCATTTCCTTCCTTTTTATTTAAAAAATTTTGACTACTTCCTTTCCTTTTCCTTGAGAAATCAGGGATGATGGGGCCAAAAAGACTAAGGGCCAAAGGGGCCCTTACCCACAGGGGCAATGAGCAAATACATAAGTATTCTGAGGATAACAGAAACCACCTCATCCTCACTGTTGGGGAAGGGAGTTACAAATATGGAAAGGGTTAAAAGCCAGATTATCTCTATGGTGTTAGATTGGAAATGCAGCTATCAGTGTGATCTCATAGTCTTTAATATAAATAGACAGAGCAACAGATATAGGCGCACGTGTGTGTTTGTGTTTCCTAGCCTATTACCTGAAAGGGCCTGGAAGCAATGAGCTCACGCAATCCCCAGATCTTGGTTTCTAAATACCATTTTCCATAATGGATGGAGGTCTTCTTGAAGATATGGCTAATTCCAGAGTTGGGCACAGAAAGTACAAGATGCTTATGGAACATTTTCTTGTGCCAGAAGGTAAGAAAGTACTCAGAAAAACATGAGGGCCACATCTGAGATCATTTGAGCATTAAAATAAATAATGATATTAGTGAGTTATAACTCATTCAATAAAACAGCAATTTATGAGCTCATGTTGATATAAATAAACACAAAAATAAGTGAGGAGAAGGGAATGCTCTTCTTCACTCTAAGAAAGTTTATTTAAGAGCAATATGTTTACCTAGTCTCCAAGTATCTCCCTACAAAATATTTATTAACTGCAAAAGGAAAAACTATAATTTTACAGTGAGTAAATCTAACAGATACCACCTTAAGCAAGTGGGTTTGGTTACAAGACTAACTCCATTTATGTGACTCCTGATATGATTAAGAAGAATACAGCATTGTTTCTGTAGTATTCCTGCCACAAAAATACACAATTTCAATCTCACAATGAGGAAACATCACACAAATGTAAACTGAGGAACATTCTACAAAATGTACTCTTCAAAAATGTGAAGGTCACATATAAAAAAGGAAGATTACAGAACTGTTCAAGATTGAAGGAACGTAGAGACAAGGCAACTAAATGCAACACATAATCGTGGACTAAAAAACCATTTTTTTTCTATAAAGGATATTATTGAGACATTTGGTGAAAAGTTGAATGGGATCTATGGATTAGAAAGTAAAGTTGATTTACTGAATTTAATTGTTATACTGTGGTTATGTAGAAGAGTATACTTACATTTTTAAGATAATCACACTAAAGTATATAAATTAATTCAGAAAAAAATATACACACACCAAAATAAACTCACGGGTGGAAAGGAGGATGAGAGAGAGAGAGATAGATAGAGAGAGAGAGAGAGAGAGAGACAGAGAGAGAGAGAGAGAGAGAGAGAAAGAGAGGGAGAATACAACCAGTGGTAAAATGTTAAACATTGGAGAACCTTAGTGAAGAGCATATGGAAATTCTTTATTATTCCTGTATTTTTTCTATAAGTCTGAAATTATTTTGATGTTAAAAATTAAAAATAAACAGCATGGGCTTTGGAGTAACTCAGATTCAATTTTGAATCTTCAGTCTTGTTATCTATCATCTGTGAGATCCTAGGAAGTTATTAAATTATTCTGATCTTTGGTTTTCTCATTAGATCACCAGGAGTAGGACTAATTTAAAGGGCTGCTGTGAGGATTAAATTAGATAATGCATGACTTGAGCACTGGGCAGGTGGTAGGCATCTCTGGTAAGTGATCTGATACATAATGGATGCTGAAATATATATTTGTTGAATAAATGAACAAACTCCTCCCTTCTATCCAACCCCTCAATCTGAACAAGTGATGCTACTTAAAGAAAATTAGATGCTTCAAATTTTAGCAATCCAAAGTATGAAGGTTTTCTTAACACTTGAATAATATAAAACAAAATGTCAAATAATAATAATAAATAATAAACACACCACCATGCATTCCGATGTTGCTCTAGAGTTTCCTCAGCACTTTGCCCTCGTGTCTCCTGTGACACTAAATGGAACAGGCAGGCATTCAAGTTTGAGTCCAACACAGCGTTAATAATAGCGAATGTTTACAGTGCCTTGGGTTACGGGTGTCAAAGAAGGGGTCATGCCCTTGTTACTTAAATCACAAACAAGGCTTACATCAGTTGATGGCTGCAAGGTACAAAATGAGGTGCAATTTAATGTCCATCTGGGCATCTGTTCCTAAGGTGCTAGTACTGCTGTCTGTGGTTCACAATATATCTAGGGTAGTAACACAGCAAAGAAAGGGACCCAGGTTGTGCTTGGGAAGTTTCTACTCTCAGCCAAGATGTGCACATGAATTTAAAATTACCTAAGAGGGTGTTTCAGAGTTGCTGGCCAAAAAGTGGTGTCTTCTAATCTGGAGAGCAGCTGCTGGGCACAGGCATGCAAACACACATACACAGACACACACACACACACAGACGTGCTCACGGAGCCTGTGCCTGCCTCTACTTGTCTGCTCTGGGCAGATGGTTCCTGGCTTTTGGGTCACCTCATCCTGCAGCCCAGTCCAGTTAGAGCCTTTCTTCCACAGAGACTGGCAAGCTGTGGGGTAAGGGTTTTGGTAAGGCTGCCTGTCTTCAGAGCATGAAGGACATTGCCCGGAGAGGGAAGAGGGCAATATTTAGTGTTTGGGCCTACTTGTTGTTGGGCTCCCCACTGCCTCTCCTTTGCAGAGCTATCACTGGCCCCTGGTTGCAAACTCTCGGTGGCTTTCAAGCCTACAAAACAAAAACTGAGAGGGTGTCCAAAAAGAGAAGAAGAAAACATTGTTGTTGGTCCTGGATTCCACTGTTGGATTTTGGTGGGGATGAGAAGAAGGAATTACCAGGCGTGATCAACAAAGGTACCTGCACGGTAAGCTAAGTGTCCCCATCCTTGCTGAGAAGAGGCTTTGGGATGTTTCTGTGTTATTCACCAGCTAGGAGCGGCCAACACCACTCTCCAAAAGTAGGATCTTGTGAATATTATGCAAGGGAACGTAGTATGATTAAGAGCTTATGACAGATGATGACTTTTAGGCTAAAATGACTACGAGTTGCTTGCAAAATAGAGGAACTATCCTGACAGTAGGTAAGTTTTACTAAAGTGATACACATGAAAGAAAACCAAAATGAAACTTTAAATTGTTATCCTGTTAAGAGTAAGATGAATAGTCAAAAATTAAAGAAAAAGTATGTTTGGATAAATGGCTTTCCTTAATAGCTTGATTTTGTAAGCTGATGTGAATGATCAATATACAGTGTCAAAATCATCACAATGTATTGAAAATGGAGAATTATACTGAATAGGTTAAATTGCAGAGGAGGAATTCTCTTTTCATGGAAAGATTAATGGAAGAAACTAACATCTTCAAATGGCAACTATATTGTATCTTTTTTCTTTCGTTTGTTTACCTTCTGTTGATGTTAAGATTTAATGAATGAGAGCCAGAGAACAGAAGCAGGTTTCTGAGATAACGTTTTTGGCAGGTCTTGGGAGATACCTATCAAGAACTTGTTCTGTAACACCCCACAGAAGATGACTGGATATCCATGGGCACATCACATCTGGATATAAATGGGAAATGATGCTAGGCTGTTGCCAAATGATATCACAGAAAATTCTACTCACTGTACTCCTCAATGGGAGGATTATTCAATGTTTAGGGTGGCTGCACAGTTTTGTATATAGGCGCTCCACTGAAGAGAGATATGTGTTCAGTTAAAATGGTTGTGACATATTCAGTTATTCTTTTTTCTTTCCATACCAATTAATGATTACATATCTTTCTTTATTCATTATCTGTTCACATCTCAGGAAGGAATAGAAGAGGTGCAACACATACACTGTTTAACTATACTACCATATTCCACGTGTGTATTAGATATGCATAAAGGAGAACATGGTGTAGTTAATACTAGAGAGAATGCATTGCAATTACAGCAATGTTCCTTTAGCTACAGTTAAACATGTTTTTCCTGTGATGACATTTTCTGATTTATCAATCTGCTATCTCCCAAAGCCAAATATTCCAAGTAAACATTTCTCTACATTTATCAGTTGACACTATTACGAAACTCTCATTATGCTTAATTAAAAATCAGCATAAATACTGTAAGAGCTGTTTGTTAATAAAAATTTCTAAAGGCAGCAATAATATTCATGGGCTCTTTCCACCTGGGTAATTAAGGTCTACTACTCTGATGAGAATTTTCTCAGTAATTTCCCAAAGCAATGTGGGGTTTGGATTCTTATAGTAACCAATACAAAGATACTCTGTAAAAGTTCTGCAGCAAAGAAAAGCATTCATTATTTAAAAAGTGAGTGACAATTTATTTTTAGAGTTTACCTTCTATTAAAGTTCATGTGTAATTGTCTTTTTTGCTTAAGCTTTATTTAAGCAATAAATTAGCAATAAATTTAAGTAATAAATTTAGTCAAGACTTGGTCTTAGGTAGTGGCGCTGGCACTGGAGATGAAGATATTTTATTGTGCCATTGAAATGATGGTGCCTTTAATAGAGTGCTATTGTAGGAGACTGCCATTGCAACTTGCCGAGAGTCAGGCAGGTCCAAGGATGCAAAAAACCTAAATGTAATGGGCTCTATCTTCTTTTCTTCTGATTACACTCCATATTATTCTATGTTCTAACCTAAAGCAAAATTTTCATTACCAGTGTAATACCCGCTTCACCTTTCTAATATGTTACATTAAAAAACATTTAAAGAAAAAGTGCTAGTAGCTTTTATTTTCCTTAGAGTAGAACTAGTGCCTACCAGCAATACACAGTAAATTTGTTTAGTTATATTAGGGGAACACTTTTATAGTAATAGCTTAGTTTGTTTGCTCATTTGTTCATTCATTCATCAACTATTTTAGAATGCCTACTCTGTGCCAGGCCCCGTGCTGGTTACTGGGATTACAACAGTGAATGAGGCAAACATGGTCTCCAGATGCCCTGAGTGTAGGAATCTGCACAGAGAGTCTGATTACTAGTGATTTGAATCTGTGTATTGTGCATGTTGTTCAACATAGATATGGAGACAATTTTAGATACCATCTCAGCATCAAATAATTGAATTAGAAAACACATTTTAGTGCAAATACTTGAGCCTTCTTTGAGGGATGTTGACATTTTGGTGCAAGCTATAGATGTTAGACAAAAACCTTACATACTAATACCATCTGGTTCTTCAGAATTGGGTCAGACAGGAAGTCTAAGACAGAAGAAAATTTGTATTATAGCCTCTTAGAAGTCTAGGGTTCAAATCTGACAGTAGTTCAAGATTTTCTGTTTAATCTGACGGTCAATCACTGGAGCCTACACTGAAAGAGCAGCCCTACTGTGCTTCTCATCTTGGTTGAGGAGACTTTTCATAATGGCATTAACAATGTTATTTATACCTACAAGGTGTTTTATATTGTGTATAAAACTTGCATATCAATTACTCACTTGACCCTATGTAGTAGGAAAGGCAGGTATTACCATTCTCTGTTCAGCAGATAGATAAACTAAGTTTTAGATATTTAAGGGACTAGCCCAGCTAATGTTTTCTCTAACGCACAGCCTCATGGAGTAATCTCTTAAATAAAGGTCTAGAAAAATTCTGCATTTTCAACATGAGTACTCATAGCCCTGACCTATTGTTTGAAAGTGGTATTAGCAAACAGGAAACCATGCAGATAGAGGAAAGTTTCACGCCTCCCCCTACCACCCTCTTTCTGCCTCCATTGCCCTTATAGGTCCTTACCCTAGAGTTCTTCCTTCTGGCCCTTGAAAATTCAGTTTAGTTGCTAAAAGAGATATAAGCTACTGCCTTTTTCTTCTTCTTTTTGGGTGGAATGATGAAGTAGAATATGGCGAACTGGGCTGTAAAGCTCTGAATTGACTCCTATTATTGTAATGAAATAAAAAATTATTCTGAGTGATAAGATTTTAAAAAGTTTGTGACTGTTTAGGACAGGAACAGTATAGTATATTAGTATATCCACCTACATGCAAAATGCAAATGGAATTTTACACTGCCGGTTAGTACCATCAGCCTAGCAATATAAAACATTGTCACATCAGATCAGACAATTTTCTACTCAGTCCAGATTCTGCTTCTGGTGCAAGCATAAGTAGGCTGTTGTGAAGAAGCAGTTTATCATGGGTAAGAGGAAAAATTCACAAGAAAAAATACTCTATATGGAAAAATGGTAAGCACAGGTAATGGAGAGCTATACAGAGCTGAGCAGAGCAGTGAATGGAGAAGGTTTTTCTGATGGATTTTGAGAGTTAAGCCACATAGCTAGTATTGTCTATTATTAGCTATGACCAAGCAAATACACGACTTTATTTCTTTTTTTACATTCTTCCTGGAATTTCCTGTACATGTATTTAAAGTTTGTTGTAATTCCTTGGAGGCTTTTAGCTACTTTTTTCTCTATTTGTGGCTTGAAATGGATGACATGTATCTTCATGATGGATCCAGGGACAATCACTTGACTAGGAAACTGGAATGCAGGGGAGGATAGCAAATGGGATAAAGCTGCTTCTGTGCTTCTCCTTAGAGTTGCTGCTCCTGACCCTGAAACAAAAAAATACAGAGGCAGCTGCTTCTGAGCCATGATATTAAACTGACAGGTTGTGACTAGGGACACCAGCTCCTTGTTTCAGCTGCCCCTAACATCTCTAAATGAAGCTATTTTAAGAACCTTCGCATTTGATCAGGGAGCATGTGGGGTTAACCTTAAGTTTTCCACTCCAGTTTTAGATTCTAAGCAGGTGCGGTTAGTAGTTCAAATTTTTAAAACTTATTATTGCATTTCCTTCCAATCAATGTAAAAAATTATATTCCCAAAGCTACCAGGGGTGTATTAGTGACTTGATTTATCTTCGGGCTGGTTCTATTTCAGATGACATCTCCTAATCTTTCTTCTTCAAACAAGAAAAAAAATGGTTGCCAACAGTTTGAAGGGTGGGTATGGGTACAGAAGTTACTAAGGATTCTTTGGTTGGGGGGTGGTGCTGGAGGGGGTTGGTCATAAAAGAAACATTTGCAGATGCAGATTGCAGTGCCTATCTCTTCCCTCAATGATTCCTGAGTTTGATGCTTTTTAATCTACTTTAGCAGGTAACTTATATATCATTAACCTTAGAATGTTAGGTAACAATATTTACAGTGGCTTCATTTATAATTGCCAAAACCTGGAAACAACCCCTTCAATTGGTGAATGAATAATCAAACTATAGTATATCAATACTATGAATTACTCAGCAATACCAATGAAACACACAACAATATGGATGAACCTCAATTGCATTATGCCAACTGAAAGAACCCAGACTCAAAAAGCTGCATCCTGAATGAGTTCATTTATACAACACTGTGGGAAAAAACTCCCAAAAACTATAGGGACAGAAAACACATCAGTGGTTGCCAACAGCTGACGCTGAGGGGAGGAACTGACTACAAAAGGGTGAGCAGGAACATCTCGGGTGATGGAACTGCTTTATGTCTTCACTATAATGGTGGTTACATGATTGCATGAGCTTGTCAAAATTTGCAGAATTGTACATTATATAAGAGGTAATTTTACTATATGTAAAGCATACCTTATTGTGTGGCTCTATATTGAGAGAATCCCACTTCAAACTTCAACCAGCATATTCTGCTTTGGTATTGTATGGAATTCTTGCAGATTTTCATTGAAAAAATTTTTTTTAGGATATTAAAACACACAAAAGAAAAAGAACCCTTAAAAAATGATTAATAGAGTCCAACCACCTTGATTTACAGCGGAAGAATTGAGGCCTGAGAAAGTTAGTGGCAGAGAAATATGCTTTTTTTTTTTTTTTTAAGAGACAGTTAAAAACGATCATCCTGTAGAACCCAGAAAACTCAACTCTGTTCTTGTATAATACCGACTGTCAAACTGCATTGAAATAGCCATGGACCAAAAACTACGCAATAAACTCTAAGTAACTGCCTTCCAAATGCCATGTTGCGAAACTGGCCAGAAGCTGCTGGCTTCTGACAGATACACAGTTACAAGGGAATATGATCTGATTTTAGTATTCAGATAGACATAGCAAGCCTACTGTTTGTCAAAAACAACAGCCACCACAACCACACGCTGTGCTGAGCATGAGGTGTATCACAAAAGAAGACCCAAGCCATGTTTGGAAGGGGCATACATTTGTTCATTTGCTTACTTAGTTATCTAACAAACAAATGAGTGCCAGACACTGTCTTGGGTCCTGTAATCCAATGTTGATCTCAGAATTGTAACACAGTAGCATCTAGATACAGGGCAATGCCCAACCACTAGAATACAGTGAGGACTGTTTGAATTGAATACATGAATATCAAACAAAATCAGAGTCAAAACCAGAATGTACCACAATGCATTTAATGTCTAAGGGCACAGATTTTCCCAGATGGCATCACTGGCTTCTAATTCCATTTCAGTGTGTTCCTCAACAAGTTACCCTGTAAAGCCTCATGTTTCCTCAGCCATAAAATGCAGATAAGAATTGTACCTGCCTTGGTAAGTAATAAGCACAGTTAGTGACACATAAGTGCTCAATAATGAGAGGCTGTTATTATCATTATCATTAATATAGAAAACTCCCACTATGGTGCTATACATTGGGTCTATAAAAAATAATCAGTCTTGACAACGTGGTCAGTTCCTTCTGAAAGGCTGATAAATGCTACAAGACCTAGTTAGATTGCACACAGACACAAAACTTTGGATTCCCTGGACCGAATTAAGAAGCCATGGGCTAGAAATGTCATCTAGAAATAAAAGGAACTGGCATTTGAATCATGTATTTTCTTTGGGCCCCTAAGTTAAGAACCAGTGCTCTAGAGTACACATCCATGGACAGGTATGAATTTAAAATGCCTCATTTCATGGTTTTGGCATTAAGAAAAATCCCAGAAAATTGATTATTAAATGTAAACCAGAAATTTTCTTGACCGATGTTAGAAAGGTAGAAACATCCTTTTCCCTTCCCTGAGATTCTCTGGCCCTAAGCAAGTAACTTTTTTTTTTTTTTTTTTTAATTCTCTTGCTCTCTTCTACCATAAAATATAAATCATGTAATGAAGATTCCATAATCAAAAAAGTGTTAGTTTATGGCCTCACAGTCCAGAGGATTCTGAGGAGACAATGAAATTTCTAAACGTGCAAAATTATTCCATAATGGGAAATGACTCTTCCTGTCTAGCAGTAATTATTTATGTAATACTACCTTGGGAGAATGTTAACAGTAGAGCGTTAAATTACTCCTTTTAAAACAAGGAATTTCCAACAGGGTTTTATTTGTTGTTTCCTAATTTAAAAAGACAGCATTTATACTCACAAGACTGCAAGTTTTACTAGCCTATCGTTTAGTGGTTAGGTTAGTTTCAGAAAGACTGTACTGAAGCATTAAATACCTGCCAAATGTGCGGAAGGAAAGCTCCAATTCAAATCATGACACACCCGTGGATTCACCACTCTCAAAGTAAACAAAGTGTTCAGAAATTCTACCAACAAAGTGTCAGAAGAGGCTATAATGCTTACTGAAGGGAGAAAAACTTTAGTTTACTTAAAACCCACATGCACTTCGTCATTTTCCCAGACGGCATCATAAAACTGCAATCATGACCTAAATAACCTAGTTTTTTCAGCATAGAATTCTATTATTATATTCCCATCTACATCTGGACAGTTCATCTTTAAAAGGCAATTTCAGTTGAAAAGAGAACTCAAAAGGTCCAGCTAGGTCTAGTGGAATTAATCTGTATATAAAACAAGGATTTTTTTTTAACTGTATGGAAGAATATAAAGATTTTCACCTGTACCTGCAGCACTAAGCATTTTGAACTGGTAGCTACAAATTTATATCTCTTGGCTGTGTAACAAAACCCATAAGTATTTATTCTTTGAGAGTTAGATCAGATACACATTGGTGGCAAAATGCCAGTCACCACTGTAATGGGGCTCCCTTCATCTACTGACCAGAAAATATTTTTCTCAGAGTTTCCCTTAGCATACTTCTGTTATCTTATTAACTTTCTGCATATTTTTACAAAGCAGCAATATAACCTCTGGCATCTTAAATTTTCCAGACATATGAAAACATACTACAGGGATCAGGGCATTAGGAGTAGTACAACCACCAGTTAGACACAATTTGAGTGAATCAGATGGGGTATAACTCATCTAAAGCATTCAAAAGGAAGCTTACATTTACAGCAGGAAGGTGAGCAACATGCTTTAGGCCAGGTGAGCATGCATATGCTTCTGGATCCTACAGCCCTTACCAGGGAAACACAGTTAGAGAAAATGATACCCACACATGAAGGCAGATCTTTTTCAACTAAGAAATCATTCTCCAGCTCTCAACCTTTCTTTGGGTAAAGAGTCAAAGTGGGGTTTCTTGGTGCAGTTTTCAGATGGGTGGCTCCAGATCATCTGCCACCATTACCCTCATTCTTGCCCCTGAGGCCATAACATATCTTGCATAATCCTGAGATTAATAAATCTGGCTAGATGGGAGGGTCCTTGGAACAGATCCAGATTAGGTTACATGTAGAATCAGTCATGCCTAGGCTGGCCTGGAAGAGGACTGAGCTTTCAGTCTGACATTACCATCTGCAAGTGTAAATCTCTGGAGAGTATTCCACAGCTGGAAGCTTGCACCTCTGCTCATAATGGTATCCTGGCTGTACTGACTTGTTGCTGCATCCTTTTGATAAGTCAACCTCTTCTGATTTACTATGTGGTATCTGTATCTGATTGTTCCATCAATCCTAGTCTACCATTAACAGTAATATCATATTTTCTCCATATGCTATACACAGCACATATGGATATTTTATTTAATTGAAACCCCTAGGAGGTATAATCTGTCTGTCTTGACTTCTAGACTCCCAGGCACAACTTTCTGTCCACACCATCTGATGGTGAGAAGCTACGTGAATTGAATGACTTCAAGATGATGTTTGTAAGTTTGAAGTGAGAAAAGAAAGCTCATTGATTAAAAAAAAGTTTTTGTTTGATAAACAGAGAACTTACAACTCCTTTCAAAAAACTACTTGCCTCCCAGGAGGTTAAAAGCCTGAGTATGAGGTATGCTATTTGGAGAAGGAAGAGTGACAACAGTAATAAGCATGGGCTTCTAAAAAGGAAACTGATCTTCTGAAATGTCTCCTGGGATTGCATCAGCTCGACCTAGCAGTTGTTTTTCATTTCTACTTTCCAGACTACCTTTGTGTAAGAATTAATGACCTTCCCTCAGCCTATTAACTCAGACTGTCATTAATCTCTAGGAAATACCTTGTCAATTCTGCTTAAAGGGTATATGAGAAGTGCTATGTTTTTGGTTAATCTTATAGCCCTTTAACCACCCTGTTCAATGATTACTGAACCTTCCTGGAAGTCCCTTTTGCCCCAGAATTAGTTAACATTTTAATAGCAGTCTTACTTGTAAGCTATGAAATTGTGAGATACGACTTGTAGTTGATTCAAAAGAAATGCCTTCCAGGGAGCTAAACTGAGTTGTGAGAAATATGTGTCTAAAAAGATATTACTGGTCCAAATTCCTATTGCTCATGTCTTTCCTGAGTACTTACAAACTAAATATTGCCACTCCCAAATCAGTATTAATGGTCAGCTTCAATTATATGTTATTTCAACTTTAAGCTCTGGTAGGAGAATACATTATCTACTAAATCAGCCTTGTCAACAGGCCAGAAAAATCTTTATATGCATAAATGTTTGTATGCTGTTAGAGGAAAGTATATGAGACTTAAACAATGCTTACTTGTGAACACCCTTTCCAAGACTAGGCTAAGAGAACAATAGCTACACCTAAGTATAGTAAAAGAAACAATCTGTAAATGAAGATTCTTATATACATAAATCATGTCATGAGCAGAAAGTTAAATAAAAGCAGATACTTTTACAGAAAGATTAGAGTTAATGCATAGGTGAGGTTTTGGCTGTTACAGACAGAAGAAACTATAGAGGTAGAAAAACATGGAAGTGAAGAAACAAGGATGGCAATAGCTAGATATTGAGCTAGCTAAGCTGTAAATGGTGATTCTCAGCCAGTTTTGGGGGTAAGGGAAAATAACAGGGGTGACTCTTTTCATCCCTGTTTTTTCTGAGTTTCTCTTGATGAAAGTTTTTCGTGATGAAAGCTAAAAAGCTGAGAACATCAGTGCAAATCACCAAAGCAATTGGGTCAAATTCACTGCTACAGGAAAAGGCCCTCAAGCTTAACTTTTAGATTCCTGGGCATGCAAAGCAGGCCTTGGTCAGCCGGATCTGTACTGGGTTCTTCTCTGCCTTGGTCACTGTCCTCTGGGTCTTGGGAACACAGGCCTATGTTCCAAGCCATTGTTCTTTAAACAAAGTTGTGAACTGCTAACAGTTTTATTTAAAAGTTTATAAAACGGTAACCACATTGCTACATCTTTCTGGAGTATCTCAAACAAAGTGTGGTTCACATTTCTTGTGTAAAAAAAAGTGTAGCTCAGAGTTACTGAATAAACAAAGACAACTGATGTAGTTAACGGGCTTTGTGTGACCACAGCTATGTCATCTTGGTCTTGATTCCAGCTTCAGGCAGAGGTCAGGGTGAGCCATCCAGCAAAGGGGCCTCCTACCAGTCAGTCCATCTAGATGCTTTGCCTGAGCAAGCTTCTTTGCAGTCCCTACCCTGTAACTTGGCATGACTGGCAATGGGGGTGGGGGTGAGAGAGGGCCACTCTCATTGTAACCTGTGCTCTCCAATCCAAACACACACAGAGAGCAGTTGGCTTCATTTCAGAGAAATGAAAAGTCACCTCTCCTCAGTGGATGGCTAGAAGCCCCAATTTGGTGACATGGCCTCTGGGCCTTTAAGCAAATAAGGTAAGAGGACGCTTCTACTAACTGAAAACCTCTGAGTTAATGCGCCTGATTAAACAAGCTGTCAGGAACCTTGGCAGACCCGTGCTCATGATTCTTATTAATAAGGTTGATATTTACATAAATATCAGCTGTTCATTGATAATGCTGCCAACACACAGGGCATAGACTCTTTTCTTTAGGATAACACAGACAGATTTATCTTAATGCAACAATTTGTTATTTGAACAAACATGTTTATTGCAAGGCCAGTGAAGTGAAACCCAAAGGTTTTCTTGTTTGAATTTCCCAGGGGGCAGTTTGTAATAGCTGCTGGAAGGGACCATTCAAGCTGCTGGAAGGGACCATTCCATGGCTTCTAATACAGTGCAATGCTGGCAACCAATATTCTCTCCTCCATCTCAACTTTGGCTCTTAACTGCCCACACCTCCTTTTTGCTCAACATGAAGAATGGTTGTTGTTACCTGCCCAATCCGTGCTTCCAACTTGCCTAGAAAAAACCTGATTCAAGTTTTGAGGAACAAACTCCTAAAGACTCTAGATCTTCAGTTACACAAAGGAGCTCACACCTAGAGTAGATTTTGCAAATATTAAAACAGTTATCCCATCACTGGTTTGCTTTCATGCCAGTACTTGTGTGGCAGCCCCCAGTGGGGCCATAATAACCTTCAGAATGGAGCAGCTTTGCCCAACCTCCTGCTGTGCTCAAGACTTCGGGTTCTGCATGTGTTTCTGGCTGACTCTTGCTGTCCCATAGCTCTTGCTACCACTGTGAGCTGCTGCCTTCTCCATGGTCTGAGTGGGCTTCTTTCAAAAAGCTGCTTGGTCTGCTTATGTGGGGAGACTTCAAATCACCAGTTTCCTATTAAAGACTCCTGGCCTACAATCACAGGGTGAACAGGAATATACAAAAGTCAGGGAAGGTATTTCACAAAGACTAGATCTGTGTACCCACAGTCGGTCTGCTTCATTTTTACAGCACTTAGTCTCCCAAGCCTCAACCTCACACTTTTTTCCTCCACTGGCACCTGTAGTGCCATGAGCAGAGGGCATTACATTGCTTTTTCCTTTCAACTGCTCTTGCCAATCTGCTATGCTCTGGCAGAACTTAGTGGTAGATGGAAAGGCTATTTTTGATGACAGGGCTTAGCAACATTCCCTAAACAGAAAACCTCTCTCCTATACACTTATAGCACTGCAAAATACTTTTAATATAATTTAGTCACTGATCTCAGAAAAGGAGAAAGTTGGCTTTGCAAATTATTGTCTTTTGTAGCCAAGTAAATGAACAAACCCAGAGGAAGCACAGTGTCCCTGGGGTCATGAATTTAGTCAAACATGGAGTAACTACTGAATGCAAAGCATGGCGGAGGACACAGAATGCAGCTTGGCATTGTCCTTGCCTTCAAAGAATTAATAGTTTAGTAATGGAAGTAGGAAAAACACAAAAAATATAAAACAATATGGAATATAAAAAGTGTTACAAGAGAGGTACAGATAAAATACTGGAGTAATTTGAAGAAAAGAGAGATCTCACACCTGTGGAGAAGCAGAAATCATGCTGATGAGGATCCAATTTCTTCTGTGCACATCTTAGGCTACTTTCACTTCTCTTTCCTTATTATCCCATTTCCAAGGATATTTAGTTATCCTCTTAACACCCGAGAAATGCAAATCAAAACCACAATGAGATACCATCTCACACCAGTTAGAATGGCAATCATTCAAAAGTCAGGAAACAACAGGTGCTGGAGAGGATGTGGAGAAATAGGAACACTTTTACACTGTTGGTGGGACTGTAAACTAGTTCAACCATTGTGGAAGTCGGTGTGGCGATTCCTCAGGGATCTAGAACTAGAAATACCATTTGACCCAGCAATCCCATTACTGGGTATATACCCAAAGGATTATAAATCATGCTGCTATAAAGACACATGCACACGTATGTTTATTGTGGCACTATTCACAATAGCAAAGACTTGGAACCAAGCCAAATGTCCAACAATGATCGACTGGATTAAGAAAATGTGGCACATATACACCATGGAATACTATGCAGCCATAAAAAATGATGAGTTCATGTCCTTTGTAGGGACATGGATGAAGCTGGAAACCATCATTCTCAGCAAACTATCGCAAGGACAAAAAACCAAACTGCATGTTCTCACTCGTAGGTGGGAATTGAACAATGAGAACACATGGACACAGGAAGGGGAACATCACACACCAGGGCCTGTTGTGGGGTGAGGGGAGCGGGGAGGGATAGCATTAGGAGATATACCTAATGTTAAATGATGAGTTAATGGGTGCAGTGCACCAACATGGCACATGTATACATATGTAACTAACCTGCACGTTGTGCACATGTACCCTAAAACTTAAAGTATAATTAAAACAACAAAAACAAACAAAAAACATCCCAACCCCTCCTGTGTTGGACTGGATCAGAGAGTGCATGTGTTACTTTGAAGGGTATATTTATTTCCACCACAATCAAGAATTCCAATGGAAGTACTTCACCGAAAGCAAGGTTGTGAGAGTCTCTTCACTTGCTGCCTCTCTGCATTTTTCTTTGCTTCTTCTAACCCGATCTACTTTACCTGAGGCCACTGTTACCTGCCTGCAAAGCTGGACTGTTCCTCCCGCCAAATATCAAAGCTTCTTCCCACAAAAGTCTCTGGTCCTGGTCTGTGTCCTCAGTCAACGAAGTCAATGCACTCCCTCTCCTCATAGGCAGTGGGGAGCTGTCATTTTAGCTGTAGTATTAACTGTCCCTCAGTAAAGGAAAGTAGGACATTACCTGTGCCTGGGATTCTTTCTCAGTCTTAGTATAATGCTGTCTCAGAAAGTAACTGGTTACTACCACTCAGGAGAGGCTAATACATGTGTTTACTTTTCACCATAGTCTAATGAGAATTCCAGTATGTACCACCCAGCTCCAGAGGCCCCCAAGTACAAAAGTGGTCAAGGTACTCCAAAATCTGAAGGCTGCTATCCTACATGCATGCAAGTGAGATGCCACTGTCATCACACACTTTCTTCTCTGTTCTCCATATACCTGGGCTAAAAAACTGACCACTAACACACAAGGAAGCTAAATCTTGGTCAACCACTCCACCAGGAATGGAAGAATCAGGAAAAACTGATCTTCCTCATGAACTGCCTGAAAGAATTCTCTTCAAAAGACACCAGGACACCTTCTCCACAGCACTTCACCAGAATATGCAGCAAGGCGATACTAACCTTGCGAGGTCTCACACTCCACCAGATATCTCAGTGATGCTATTTCTCATCATCTTGGTATTCTCAGCTACCAACAAAAATGTAAGCCTCAAGGGTCAATAGTCCTCTCATTTACTGTATTTTCATTCCTGTTTAATTTTGCATTCTTCCCTCTGATTCTTCCCTTCCTCTCTGACTTGCCTCCAAATCCTTCCCATGGTGTGCTCTGAATCTCTCTGAAGACATGTAGAACCATGCAAAAGCACAGCTTTGCGGCCAGGCAGAACTGGATTTAATGATTCAAATGTGGACTTGCTGTGTAACCTTAAATGCATATGGCCTCACTGTGCCTTATGACCTAATCTGTAAAATCCAGATGATAGTAATTACTTTGCAGGGTCTGGTAATATTATAATGTATAAGACAGCCAAGTATAGTACATGGTACATTCTAGGTGTTCAACAAATGACAAATATTGCTATTTTGGGGACTACTACATTTTACCCTTTTCACAGACTCCTCATTCTAAGTCCTGTTCTCTCTCTTGTCCAACCCTTTCCCCAGGATGTACAACCCTTGAATATCTCAAGAGAAGGCTACTGGTGCCCCCAGAGCCCACACACCAAAATCTGAGTGGCAGCATTGTCCCAGCCCACCATGCCACTTCCAGGCCATTCCTTTCCATTCTCTTATCAAAATACCTCTGCTCTCACGGCTCATGCCACACTTGCCCACTCCTCAGTTCTGCCTCTCCTCATCATTGCACTTTCTTTAATAAGGACTTTGACAACTGTGTCAAACTTTTTTCTCTCCTAATTCCCTCCCAGTTGTGGTTAGTCTCAACTTGAGCATGGATGATCTTTATAACACTGTGGCTTCAGAATTCTTCAACTCCAAAACCCTCTGCCCACTCTCAGCAACTCAGTTCCATAACCACACCTGGAATGTTCTACCGCTGCATACTTATGATACTTTACCATACTTAAGTGGTTCAAATGTCTGGCTCTCCTTGGTGGCCTGTTAGGTTCCCACTGCTACAGAACATATCTTATGAGAGGTTTTAACCTTATCCCTAGGACGGTGTCTGGCACACAGTGGGTATTTAATAAATATTTATGGAATGAATAACGTGGTATATTTATATAGTTTTCTAGAGATAATCTTGTTTGCTCATCACCTTAGGAAGACAGAAACATTATTGTAATTCCCCTGTGTAAACAGTGAAATGAGGCTCAGAAAAGTTAAATGACTTAGTTAAGGATACATAATTAGACCGATACAAATACTTTTATATCACCTAGAGGCTGGCAGGGGCTTTTCCTACCATCCTAGCTACAAGATCAGCTCTCTTCTTCCTCTACCTTCCTTACCCTTGTATACTTGTTTCTTATAAAATCTTATCAGAAAATTTGGAAAGTGATAGCTTACTCGTTTAATGCACATATGAATAATTCTGATAGGATTATGCATCTCTGTGCTTTAAAGGGTGTACTGAAATGAGACTCTTGGTATCTTTTTAAAGGAACTATGTAATGTTATATTTGATTGCTCCTAGTGTGCGTACTAAGATGATAAATATTCAGTCTATTACCTATATTAAGTCAATTTCAAAACTAAAAAATGCAGAAATCCAGTATTGTATTCTCTGATTAATTCAATCCTGCACTTAAGCTTCCTGAAAAAGCCTGCAGAATGACAGTTCAAAGCTTCTCTGGGTTACAAATGAAAAATGATCATTGGCAGAAATTTGAAAACTCCCTTTTAATATATAAAGAAGAGTTCTGCAATCAGGAAAGCAAAAACCTGCTTCCTGAACCACTCTACTCCACATCCCATGCATGGCTGAATCCAACACCATCTTAACTGGCATTATTTATAATCCCAAATTGAGAAGTATCTAGTTCCAGGCAATGAATCAAAAGTCTTTCTTATCAGCTGGAATCTTTAAAAATGTTTTCCTAGTTTAAGGAAGCCATTTGAGATCCCTAAAATATTTTCCTAGTTTAAGAAAGGCATTTTTAAAAACAGATCCTTGCTAATGGTTTGTTTTCATGGTGAGTTTCCACCTCTGTATACGGCAATGACATTCAACATTCTTCAGAAGGCACTGCTATGCTTCACACTGAGGCATGTAAAGTTTTCAGGGCTGTAGGTACTTATACTCCAGTAGGGAAGAAATATATGCACAAAAATAACTTCCTTGCATGTACTGGTATTGATTAGCAGCAAGAGCCGAAGTTCAATTATGAATAATACAAGTAAAACTTATAGAGTCAGTCAATTGTAGCTAACAATTCTTGAGTGCTTGCTATCTGCCTGGTACC
Organism: Gorilla gorilla gorilla; assembly: GCF_029281585.2. Lineage (NCBI taxonomy): Eukaryota > Metazoa > Chordata > Mammalia > Primates > Hominidae > Gorilla > Gorilla gorilla. The sequence continues at coordinate 110,928,170 of NC_086017.1, read as the reverse complement.
ATGCTGAATACTTTAATACACTAACTTATTTAATTTCAAGAATCCTGTGAGGTAGCCATTCTAGTCATCATGTTACAGATGAGAAAGTTTAGCCTGAGAGAAGTTCAGTAACTGGCCTAAGGTCAAAGAACAGTTTAAATGGTGGAAATGGCATTCAAATACAGGGTTTTTCACACTAAAACACAGTGCTTGTTTCTTTACTACCTCCTTCTACTGAAGCTTATCATCACCAATACAGGTACCGTGTAGTTTGTTTTTTTACCTGTCATAAAATGTGAATCTGCTAACTGGTGAGGGAATCACAGGGAGGCTTTCAGCTGGCTGTGCTGCAAGCAGTACAGACTCCGGTGGGTTGGCAATAACAAATTACAGCACAGCCAAGAGTCAAAGTAGTCCCTGACCTATGATCTTGTTGCTATTCTTGTTTTACTAGATTTTTCAAATAGCAATGTGGCACGGACCATTACTATGCCTAGCTAAACATTAAAAATCACTATTACCTTGTCAGATATGCCACTGTTGATGAAATTTTTAAAAAACCAACAAAATAAACGATAAGAGTTTCTACTGAGTAAAAATATAACACAAAGCTATTCAGAAAAAGTGCAACAAAGCCACTGCAACTTAGAAGGTAGCAAGTATCCAGCTGAGTATTTTGTTGAAATGGAGGCCTAATCCTGGGCTAGGAAAAATTTAATAACCAAGTAGTCTTTGTGATATTTGCCGAATAACGAAGAATATTCAAATCCAGAACTAATTATTAGAGTCTATTAATGGTGCTGAAAATAACCTAATAGTTTAGAAAATATTCATGATGTACATGTTCACAAATACATGGCTTTAAAAACAGAGTGCAATCTCACTTTTAGATGTAAATCCAACAAAAAACATGTATATATATAGACTTGTATACTGAAAACTACAAAATGCTCATGAAAGACATCAAATATCTAAAAATAGAGAGATATACTGTGTTCATGGATTAGAATACCGGGTTGTCCCTCCATATCCACAGAAGATTGGTTCCAGGACTCCCTTCAGATACCAAAATCTGAGGATGTTCAAGTCAGTGATATAAAATAGCACAGTATTTGCATATAATCCATGCAGATCCTCCTGTAGCCTTTAAAAAATGTCTAGATTACTTACAATATCTAATACAACAGTGGTTCCCAACCTTTTAGGCACCAGGGACTGGTTTTGTGGAAGACAATTTTTCCACGGATGGGATGGTTGGTGGTTTGGGGATGAAACTATTCATCTCAGGGCAACTGGAATTAGAGTCTTTCTCATAAGGAGCATGTAACCTAGATCCCTCGCATGTGCAGTTCTGTAGTTCACAATAGGGTTCGCGCTCCTTTGAGAATCTAATGCTGCTGATCTGACAGGAAGTGGAGTAATGACAGTAATGCTGGCTTGCCTGCTGCTCACCTCCTGCTTTGTGGCCTGGTTCCTAACAGGCCACAGAGTGGTATGATCTGTGGCCCAGGGTGTAATGCAATATAAATGCTATGTAAATAGTTGTTATACTGTATTGGCTTTCATTTAAAATTTTTTTATTTTTAATTTTTGTGGGTACATAGTAGGTGTACATATTTATGGGGTATATGAGATATTTTGATACAGGAAAGCAATGTATAATAATCACATCATGGGAAATAAGGTATCCATTCCCTCACACATTTATCCTTTGTGTTACAAACAATCCAATTATACTCTTTCAGTTATTTTAAAATGTACAATTAAATTAATTTGACTGTAGTCACTCTGTTGTGTTATCAAATACTTGGTGTTATTCATTCTTTCTATTTTTTTTCATACTCCTTAACTACCCCCATCTCCTCCCCACCCCCTACTACTCTTCCCAGACTCTGGTAACCATCCTTCTACTCTCCATCAACATGTGTTCAATTATTTTGATTTCTACATCCTACAAATAAGTAAGAACATGTGATGTTTGTCTTTTTGTGTGTGGCTTATTTCACTTAACATAATGACCTCCAGTTCCATCCATGTTGTTGTAAATGACAGGATCTCATTATCTTTTATGGCTGAATAGTATCTATTGTGTTTAAGTACCACATTTTCTTTATCCATTCATCTGTTGATGGACACTTAGGTTGCTTCCAAATCTTGGCTATTGTGAACAGTGCTGCAATGAACACGGGAATGTAGATCTCTCTTTGCTATACTGATTTCATTTCTTTGGGGTATGTACCTAGTAGTGGGATTGCTGGATCATATGGTAGCTCTAGTTTTAGTTTTCTGAGGAACCTCCAAACTGTTGTCCACAGTGGTTGTACCAATTTTCATTCCCACCAACAGTGTATGAGAGTTCCCTTTTCTCCACACCCTTTCCAGCCTGTCTTTTGGATAAAAGTCATTTTAACTGGGGTAAGATAATATCTCATTACAGTTTTGATGTGCAGTTTTCTGATGACCAGTGATTTTGAGCACCTTTTCATATGCCTGTTTGTCATCTGTATGTCTTCGTTTGAGAAATGTCTATTCAAATCTTATGCCTATTTTTAAAATTGGATTATTCATTTTTTTCTTATGTAGTTGTTTGAGCTCCTTATATACTGCGGTTATTAATCTCTTGTCAGATGGGTAGTTTGCAAATATTTTCTCCCATTCTGTGGGTTTCTCTTCACTTTGTTGATTGTTTCCTTTGCTGGGCAGAAGCTTTTTAAGTTGATGTGATCCCATTTGTCCATTTTTGCTTTGGTTGCCTGTGCTGGTGGGGTATTGTTCAATAAATTTTTACCCAGACCAATGTCTTGAAAAGTTTCTCCAATGTTTTCCTGTTTCAGTTTCATAGTCTGAAGTCTTATATATTTAAGTCTTTAATTCATTTTGGTTTAATTTTTGTATTAGGCAAGAGATAGGGGTCAAGTTTCATTCTTCTGCACATAAATGTCCAGTTTTCCTAGCACCATTTATTGGAGAGACTGTCCTTTCTCCAATGCATGTTCTCGGTATGACTGTCAAAAATAAGTTCACTGTAGTATATTGTTTTTAAATATGTATTATTTTAAATTGTTTTTTAAATAGTTTTTTAAAAAATATTCTTGATATGTAGTTGGTTGAATTCACGGATACAGAACCCAAGGGTATGAAGGGCCAACTGTGTTTAACATAGCAAATACGTCGATTTATCCCTAATTGATATATAGTGTTAATGGAATTCTAACTAAAATCTCCGCAAGATTTTTGTAGATATAGGCAAGATGATTCTAAAATTTATATGGAAAGGGAAAGGTAAATAGAATAACTAAAACAGTGTTGAAAAAGAAGAGAAAGTGGGAGGAATCAGTGTACCTATTTCAAGACTTTTTTAACTATAGTAATCAAGACTGTATGTACTGGTAAAGGGATAGTCACATAGATCAATGAAAAAGAACAGAGAATCTGTGAACAGACCATGCAAATATGCCTGCCTGGTTTTTCACAACAGCGCAAAAGCAACTCAGCCAACAAAAGACAGCTTTTGGCCGGGCGCAGTGGCTCACGTCTGTAATCCCAGCACTTTGGGAGGCCGAGGCGGGTGGATCACGAAGTCAGGAGATCAAGACCATCCTGGCTAATATGATAAAACCCCATCTCTACTAAAAAAAAACACACACAAAATTGCCAGGTGTGGTGGCGGGTGCCTGTAGTCCCAGCTACTCGGGAGGCTGAGGCAGGAGAATGGCGTGAACCCAGGAGGCAGAGCTTGCCGTGAGCCGAGATCGTGCCACTGCACTCCAGCTCGGGTGACAGAGCGAGACTGTCTCAAAAAAAAAAAAAAAAAAAAAAGCCAGCTTTTTCAAGAAATGGTGCTGGAGAAATTGGACATCCATAGGAAAAAAATGAATCTGAACTCAAGTCTACCACCTTAAACAAAAATGAATTCAAAATGGATCATGAAGCTAAATGTAAAACGTAAAATTCTCTTAGAAAATAAGAGAAAATCTTTGGGATCTCTGTCTAGACAAAGAGTTTTTATACTTAACACCAAAAGTATAATCCATAAAAAAATTGATAAGTTACACTGTATCAAAACAAAAGACTTTTGCCACATGAAAGATCCTGTTAAGGGAATGAAAATAATATCTTGATATTGGGAGAAAATATACCAAACTACATATGTGAGAAAGGACAACCATTTAAAAAATATAAGGAACTCTTAAAACTTAACAATAAAGAACAATCCAATCAATTCAATTAGAAAATGGGCAAAAGACATGAGCCAGCATTTCATTCAAATGGATATATAGATGACAAGTGACGAAAAGATGTCCCACATCATTAACTGCTAGGAAAATGCAAATGAAAATCAAAATGAAATATCACTACACATCTATCAGAATTGCTAAAATTAAAAAAATAGTGATGACACCAAATGTTGGCAAGGATGCAGGGAAATTAGATCACTCATACATTGCTGGTAGGAATGTAAGTTGGTACAGTCACTCTATAAAACTACCATATGAACCCAGCAACTGCACTCCTGGGCATTCATCCCAGGGAAATGAAAACTTATGTTCACACAACAACCTGTACACAAATCTTTATGGTGGTTTTATTTGTAATAGCCAAAAAATGGAAAAAACTCAGATGTCCTAGATAACTCTTCAGAAAATTGTGCTACGTGATAAGTGAAAAAAATGTCAATCCTAAAAGGTTACATGTTGTATGATTCTATTTATATACTGTTTTTGAAGTGACAAAATTATATAAATTGAGAAGTAGTGATTGCCAGGGTTTCAGGAGAGAGTAGGGGATGGGAGGAAAATGGTTGTGGCTATAAAAGGTGAACATGAGGGATCCTTGTGGTGACAGAAATGTTTTCTAAGCTGTATCAATGTAAATATACTGGTTATGACATTCCACTACAGTTCTGTAAGATGTTACCATTGGAGGAAACTGGTTGAAGAGTATGTGGAATCACTCTGCATTATTCCTTACAAATGCATGTGAAATCACAATTATCTCAAAGTAAAAAGTTTACTTAAGAAATTAAAAGTATATATTTTTTGTAAAAAAGTATATATTTTTTGTAAGAAAAATAATGTAAGTATATATTTTTTGTAAGAAAAAATATGTATCAAAATCTTTATCCCCAGGTGGTAGTATATCAGTGACTTTCATTTTCTCCTTCTGGATTATCTGACTTTTTCTAAAATGAACATACATTGTTTTGGTAACTAAAAAGTTACAGAAGACATCAGCTATAAAAACACAGAACTAATATCTAATGACATAAGCTGCTCAACTCAGCATATCTGGTAATATGTTAGGCCAGGGGTTCCTGTTTTGATTTTGAGATTTCTAAGTGTCTGATGACCAGTGCATAGAGTATGTTTAAAATGAGCTAACCTTTTCTTTTAAAATTTTACACTTCCATTTTTTCCATTCTGTATTCTATTTCTGCAGTTATCTAGTAACCTCTACTCCTTCAAGGTATTTATGAAACCCCACAAATTCTCAATTTGTGGAACCTTTAGCATCAGGCTGGATCCATAGGTAGTGAGAGTTATGTGTATCCAGGAGAATGTCATATTTATAGATAGCTAAACTGAATAGAATTTGACCAGAAAGTCCCCGCTGTTAACTCCTGGAATGAGTTTGTCTTGTGAGAAGAATGGAACCATGATCCCAATACAGAGGTAATAGATACTTCTGATCCTTAGTCACTTAATTCTAAAGGATGCTGAATGCAGGGAGATAAGACATGAGGACAAGGTAGGACCTCAGAGCAAGTATGAATATTTTTTTCTCTAAAGGGAGAACCTAAAATAATAATAGCAATAATGTATGTTTGCTCAGTGCATACTAGATACCAGGCGTTATTCTAGGAGCTTAACATGCATTGACTCATTTAACCGTCATAACTACTGGCCTTCCAACTGGGGCATGTGTACTGGGCATGCAAATACAAGATATACACATGCAAGGGTATTTTAAGGAAATTTGTCTTTAGACCTTAACTTCCATTTGTACTTTATTTTTTAGCTGCCTGAGAATCCAATTACGTTCATATTGACTTTTCCATGTTAAAAAAAAGCCAAACTTCTCACTCAAAACAAATCTTATTACAGTTCATTATCTTGTATACCATTGTCTTTGGGGTAAACAGACTCCTGGAATCCAAAATATCCTATGACGGGAAATACTACTGGTTTCAGGGATACATGCTTTCATCAGGACATCTTTAGCCAGCATGTCAACTATTTCCAATCACAATCAATTCTTATTTAATACTGTTATAGAATATTTACTCTTTTCTACCTCCTATTTAACAAAAATAAACTTTGAAAGCCATGATAAAAAGTTTTAGATCCAACTTAAAAATGTGTTAGGAAGTATGCATTTTTTCTAAGTTCTTTACAGAGTACATTTTTAAGGACCACTGCTCATAATAGCCCTATGAAATAGATATTAATATCCGCAACCCCATTTTACATATGTGGCACTAATAAGGTCCAGAGAGATCAAGCAACTTGCCCTAGGACACATAGCTGGTAAAGATCAGCGTTAAGATTCTAACCTGAGAAATCTGACCCTAGAACCTGAGTTCTTAACCACCATGCTATATACTGCCTTTACAGTTTCAATTAATATTTACTCAGGCCCAACGTGGAATCGGAACAATGTACCTGTGAATCACGAGAGGAGACACTGAGCAAATAATCCTGTCTTAAGGAAAATATTGGAAATATGTCTAGAAAAAGGATTTTACTTCTGACTAATGATACTGGTAGAAAATGGTTAGTTTTCCATTATTTTTATTCTTGTCAGAGATGGCAGAAACAGGAATTTGGGATACTCAAGTGGCTGCAGATAAAAAGATTATGTGGGAAATTGAGAAGCTAGTATACTTTTGTAATATAAGTCAGGCACGTAAGTTAGAACATGGCTACATTTCTGGTGACAGAATAACTTATGATGCTTATGGCTGGGAACAGGGTAGAAGGCTTGTGCTGCAAAGCATTTATCAGCATGCATCTTGAAAACTGGCTGCTCTTGTTACCTAATTTCTTACACTTCTTCTTCCCTTACAAAACATGAATCTTTCCAATCAAATTCCACAAAGTTCATTTATTAAAACATTTTGTTTTGGAAGAAGAAGGTGAACATGGACACACATACATACATGCACACCCCTTAAAGGTAGGGTTTCTTTTTTCTTTTTTTTTTTTGAGACGGAGTCTCGCTCTGTCGCCCAGTCTGGAGTGCAGTGGCGCAATCTCGGCTCACTGCAAGCTCCGCCTCCCAGGTTCACGCCATTCTCCTGCCTCAGCCTCCCGAGTAGCTGGGACTACATACAGGTGCCCGCCACTATGCCCAGCTAAGTTTTTGTATTTTTAGTAGAGACGGGGTTTCACCGTGTTAGCCAGGATGGTCTCGATCTCCTGATCTCGTGATCCGCCCACTTCGGCCTCCCAAAGTTCTGGGATTACAGGCGTGAGCCACTGTGCCCCGGCCTAAGGTAGGGTTTCAAGAATGACATTTTCCAAATGACCTTGGGTTAAAATTACTTGTAATCCCAAGCTACTTTGAAATGTTTAACCTCTGCACTCATTTCAAGTTTTCTTAAAATATACTTTAGACTACATGGGATGGAATGAAGCAGGCAAGCTCTAGGGAGGATAGGAGATACTATATTCCTGAGGCCAGTCAGCCTGTCAGCACTGGCATACCTGCAGAGAGCTCCTAGGACAGTGGTGATCAGACAAGTTGTGCAGTTCTGATGGAGAGGTTTTCCTGAGCATTTGGGTGTCCTAATTAAATACAGCCTTATTTCATGATAGGAGTGACTCAGGGTCAAAGGCAATGGGAAATGCTACAGAGAACACGACTGCAACCCCAGGAAGGCTTTGGAAAGGCAGAGGCTAATGTTGCAGAGAAAGAGCCCAGGCAGGGGATTGCAGAACAGTTTCATAACCTACCACTGGGAGGCCCTGGGCAAGTCATGCATCTCTGTCGCCTGGTTTTGCTCTCAAAGACTACGACTCAGAAAATCAGAGGTGGAATTGCTTTCTCTAAATTTCTTAGAAAATGTTATAAGGTAGAGGAATAATCTCTTCCCTGAAAAATCACGGCCAGCATGATTGAATCCCATGCTTGCATTCTCAGCTGCACTTTTCCAAAAGGTGTTTTCAATTATTTTCAGTGAGCTAATGTTCCCTTGACTATCTTAAAGACTCAGAAGATCGGGACAGTTAAATTTGAATCTTGAAGAAAACAATAGCAAACAGCTGCACAATAGACCCATGTGGACAAAGATGCCTGGGGCCTTACTAGAAGGGGCATTCATAGAGTGCTTCATAGTTTAGGGAGGGACTGCCCTTGGAACAAGCCCTCCATTGAAGGAGCTCAGAAGGATCAGCTGCAGACAGTGAAGCAATGAGCTTTGAGATAAATGTCAGTGAAGTTTTCTGTGGCTCCACGCACTGCTATCAGGAGAAAAGCTAGCTGGCTTTGCAGTGGGCGGGGGGGGGGGGGGGGGGCGGCGGCGGGGAGTAGGGAAGATGAGTGTACTATTTCCTCCCTCCAATTTTGTTCAGTACTAGAGGAGGTCTTAGAGATCATCTGAGTCAATTCCTACAGTTCACAGCCTAGGAAACGGAAGACAAGACTTGCTCCAGGTCACTGAACTAGTAGGTGGCAAAAATGGAGACTAGAATCCAGTTGTTCCTAATATGACATTCTACTTAAAAAGCCTGACTAAATCGTCCTCAATTAGCCACAGGTGTCTTCTTTTCCAGATTATTAATGAGCAATGAATTCTTACTTCATACAAATGCCTATGAAATTTGTATTTATATTATACTACCTTTTCACTCAAAGGTAAGACATCAGTAAAGTGATTCAGTTATCAAATATCATATAAAGAACCATAATGGGAAATGCTTAGTTCTAGTCTGTTAAATTGTTCAGTTTTAGAAATGTTTCTGCTTCCTATCCTTTTTGCTTGACATGAGGCTTTGACTTATAGGTGGATGCAGAAAAATCTTCATATCTTCATCTCCATCTACTCTTTAGGGCTTTAAATTCAGTTAATCCATTACTTGCATAAAGTTAGTAAAAACAAAGAAAATATTTAATTTCGAAGAGTATTAGCTAGCATTGTTAAGTGGGAAAGATCAGGAAAACCAAGTAAATCTCTCTGGATGGTTTTGCTTGTGGATATGCATGCAGTAATATTAGAAAATGCAACTGAACTCTAATTAATAAAATACTTCCTGTAGGGCAAATACAGCCGGAAAAATTGGAAAGCAGATCAATAAGATTACTACATATCTTTAAGCCACTGAAAACAAGAGCTAGACGTTGGAATGTATTAGCAAAGTAGCTATGTCTAGACACTTCATGTTAACTATATTATATAACTTTTACTCTTGGATACTTTACTGGTAGGGAAATGGATAAAATGATCCTCACTGATGCCTTCTAATACTGGTGCCTTACAGAGCAGAGGTGGGAAATGTCCTTATTTCATCAAAGGATACTTTCTCTCTGGAGAGTGTAAACCACGATTGATTCAAGTACATGCAAACAGTGACTTACTTAGTGCTTCTAAAAAATTTCTGAGTCAGAAGGACAAAAAATAAACATAACAAAAAATAAACATTTAAATCACAAAAAGGAAAAAAAAGCTCACTAAATAAATACTACCCAGAGAAAGAAACTGGTTTCATATTGTAGTGAATTAAAAGATACAAAAAAGTGGGGCAGATAATGAAGAGAGAGGAAAATATGAAGAAAAAGAAATTACAACGCACAAGGACGAGAAGATATGTCAGCATTGGCAAGAAAAATGGGAGACTCAAGGGAGTGATGAGGAGAAAAAGAAGAGAGAGAAAACTGCAGAGAAGGAGAGAAAGGAAAGAGCAAGAACTTGATGTCTCTGTAAGACTGAGGAAACTGGTGTGCTTTGACACTTTTGAAAATGTAATCGTTTTCTCAGCAATTTATTATGAATTATTAATGTGCAGAATATTCATTTTCTACAAATATAAAGATTTTGAAATGATTTAGGTTTTAAAAGTTAATTTCAATCAGAAAATGAATAATTTAGTTATCCATATATTAGCTATGTCTTCATATATTTCCTCTGACAATAATAACTTACTCATTTGCATTATTTGTAGTTTTGGGGGATCTATGTATCTGTATTCCATAATGTCTGAGCGTTACACTGAAAACCTATATTAACTTCTGAAATGAAACTATTTTTTTCTGTATCAATTTAAGCTTTTGGTTTAGGTAAGGGATGTCCAAGGGACACATATAATGATAACTTCTCTGTTTCATTGCCTTTTCCATCCCAGCAAGCTCCCAAATTTCACTTTAAAAACCTACAAAAGTAGTTTAAAAAAATTATAGTTAGAGCCAGGTGCAGTGGCTCATGCCTGTAATCCCAGCACTTTGGGAGGCTGAGGCGGGCAGATCACTTCAGGTCAGGAGTTCCTGACCAGCCTGGCCAACATGGTAAAACCCCATCTCTACTACAAATACAAAAATTAGCCAGGCATGGTGGTGGGCACCTGTAATCCCAGCTACTTGAGAGGCTGAGGCAGGAGAATAGCTTGAACCCTGGAGGTGGAGGTTGCAGTGAGTCGAGATCTTGCCACTGCACTCCAGCCTGGGTGACAGAGCGAGACTCAAAAAAAAAAAAAAAAAAATAGTTGAAACAATAGGAGAAAATCTTTGTGAGTTTGTGTTAGGAAAATATTCCTTAGGTACAATACCAGAAGCACAGTCCACAAGAGAACACTGATCAATTGGTCTTCTTTAAAAACTTTTCCTTTGTGAAAGACATTATTAATATAATGAAATGGCAAACCAAAGACTGGGGAAAAAAACTTGCAAGTTATATATCTGAAAAAGAATTGTATTCAGAATATATAAATAAATCTCAAAACTCAATAATAAGAAAACAATTAAACAAAAAAAGCAAAAGGTTTGAAAAGATGCCTCACTAAAGACTATACTTGGATGAAAAATAAGTCTATGAAAAGATGCTCAACACCATTAGTCATTGTGGAAATACAAATTAAAACCACAAGGAGATACCACTATTAGAATGACCAAAAAAACAAAAGAAAACAAAACCCAGTCAACCAAAACCAAAACCAAACTAACCCACTGACAATACCAATTGCTGGTGAGGTTGCTGAGCAACTGGAATTTCTCATACACTGTTGGTGGGAATACAAAATAGTACAATCACTTTGGAAAACAGTTTGGCAGTTCTTTATAAGATGCTAAACATTCATTTACAACAAAACCCAGTAATTCCACTCCTAGAGAAACACTCACAAGAAAGCTACATTCACTTAAAACCTGTATGTGAACATTAATAGCGGCTTCATTCATAATTGCCCCAAACAGAAAATAACCCAAATGTCCTTCAACTCGTAATTGGATTAGCAAACTATGGTACAGCTGTATGACAGCACATTAAACAGCAGCAAAAAGGAACAAACTGTTGGTACACATGACAATTTGGATATTATCTCAAATACATTCTGCTAAGTAAAAGAAACCAGATTCAAAATACTGTGATTCCATTTATATGACATTCAGGAAAAGGTAAAATTAGAGGAACAGAAAAAAAATCAGTAGTTACTAGGGGTTGAGAATAGAGAGAGGGACTGATTAAAAAGGGAGCCTGAAGGATTTCTGGGGGTGATGGAAGTGCTTTGCATTTTGATTATGGTGGTGATCACACTACTGTATGCATTTGTCTGAATCACAGACCTGTCCTAGACACAAAAGTGAATTTTACCATATGTAAATTTTAAAAAGTGAAAAAATGGGTTAGCCATTGCTCCCAACTCTCCAATGATTTTTATCAAAAATTTAAAGAGGCTCTACACTAAATTGCTGCAATGATTCATAGGAAGGCACATATTTTGGGCGTTAGCCTGGTGGGTAATAAATACCAGTTTAATTTTTCTTAAAAAGGTATTTGATTTGGGTAAACAGGCTTAGGGCTAAAACAAATTGTAAAAAAAGTATTTGAGTATCAACTAGGAGTTAGGTACTGTTATAAGTGAGAAAGCACAGACAAGAGTAGAACCTGGATTTTTTCCCCCCTTTATGGTATTAGAACTAGAGGCGGTCAGCTGATTCCAAGACATTTCTCAGTAGTAATACATGGAATGATATAATCAATGATATTGATGTCCAAACAAGTACAACTAACTTCGTGGCTTTTCTGTCCCTTTCTTCTGTGGTACTGAATGACTTCTAGTTGTTTTCTAATCAGCTCAATAGGTTAACTATTTGAGACTGAATAAAATAAAGCAGCCCATGGCAGGTCAAAGACTCTCTACCACTGCCAGAAAGGAAATGCAACTGTTCTATGCTCTTTATGCAGGTTCACTGCAGAAAGATACATGTTTATTTCATTAAAAGCTATTTTATTACCTGGAGGAAACCAAACATCAAGTTTAGCTCTCTAACACGAATCATATTTTATTCAAATGCAGATGTACTTTTCAACTACAGCAGCCATTTGATTAACTTGTCCAATGACTAAACTCATGACCCTCTATATTAAAAGTGGTGACCTTTATGCTGAAGAATCTAACCCAGAGCTAAGTTATCCATTAAAATGCAACTTGGGAGTATATTACTCTTCATGAAAATGTAACCACCTCTTTTCCTGCTAGTCGAGGTCTCCAGAGAAACACAGAGTAAATAAAAGACATATGTAACTTCTTTTATTTGGCCACTTAGGAGGGGGTCATCATCCACGTGCATAGCTCTGATTCCCAGATGACAGACAAAAATGACAGAACACTGCAGTGGCTGAAGAGTACTTCAGAAACATTTCAGTTGGAGGAAAGGCACTTCATTCCCTCATGAGAGACAGAAAGCCTGTAAGCTTGAGGATGTTATTTGCCTGCATCTTAGAGCTATGCTGAGATGAAGGATGAAAGAGGAACACAGAGGGGTCTTGGTTGATATGAGAGGAAGAAATGGGGATATTTTTGCTTCCGAGATAAAAAAGCAAAGGAACTTTGGATTGATGTATGGTTTTGAGAAATTACAAGTACTTGGAGAAAGCATAGTCCCAAATGGGCAACATTTGTATAAAAAGACCCTGCTATTATAGTAAAAGTCAGTCATTTTTCCCTATATGAGGAAGCAGAAAGAAATGAATTCTTTAAGGAGAAGGGAAGATATAAAACATCCGTCCTCTTAGTGTGAAACATTTTAACTAGTTTATAATCACACTATCTACAATAATAAGCTGTTCTAAAATATTAATGTTCTCTTCTGGCAAACTTCAGGTTGGTTGTACGGTATAATCACCTTAGATACTTTTAAAACAATTCCATATCCAGGGATTCTAATTCAACTGATCAGGACTGTTTCTCTTGTGATTCTATTGAGCAGCCTGGGCTGGAAACCACCACTTTAGGGGATACGGCTTAGTTTAGGAGATTCAGCAGAGATCGGTACCATACATACATATTTAAAAGTGGGCCACAATTCAACAAATGACAGAAAAATCTGAAGCTAAAGACATGGACAGAGAATGAGTTTCTGCATTATAAGATAATTCTTGGATTCATTACATTACCTTTACATAGTGGCTACTTCATTTATAATTCTCTAACTTGATGCAAGGCTGGGACTGATTGGGGATAGGTATTTTAGCAACCAAATTCCACCTATGCAAGTGAAAAAGAAGCTACAGCTCTGAGATGATAATATGAACCAAGTGAAAGCTATGATTTGATTTATAAATATTCAGTTTTGGGAACACAAATAAGTGGAAAAAGTGAGGTTGATCTGTAATATCCATATCCTCATGTTTATACATAAGTGACAATTTCTCTAACTTATGGCTTTACGGTCAAATCCCTTGCACAGACATAGTAAAACCACATCAGTTCCTCTTTATAAAGCTCTGTTTAAGAGACACGGCTATCATAAGGTTCTTACTTCCCATAACACTGTATTGTTTTCCCATTTTTAGTGGCTGTTCCTTTTAAACAAATCTTTGGAGCATTGAAAGGCTTTATTCATTTTCTTTGAGTTTTTCTATATATCTGAAATCTGAAAATAAGCCCAAAATGTGAACTTGCAAGCAGCCTTGATCAAAATTCATATTTAGGTCCAAATTAACTAGTTTGATGGACCTAAGCTTATAAATATTTGCATATTTTTACGTGGGTAGCATGAAAAACCCCTCTACTCAATGGGCTAGTGAAAAATAGCAGGTAGGAGACTAAAAGGGACTTTTAAAATGAGCCACTCCAAAGGCTGCTATTAAAGTTATTTAAACATGTACATGAAATAACAATACGGAGCTTTTGCTTAACTGGGGCACAAATGCATAATCTAGAAGTCTAGACATGCAGCAAATGACATGGGTCTCATGGCCTGAGGCTTTATTTTAAAAATTGAGCTCCTTTCTGCTGGCATGGGGGTAGCAGAAATTTTAATACAAGCATTATTATTATTTTATGAAAGGAAGAAATAACACAAATTAACTATAACGGAGAAATATTCTTTGTAATTCAGCTGTCAACTTCAGCATACATAAATTTTATTTTGATAGTTATGCTCACAACCTTAGCACTTCTGACCAAAATCTACTATAGAACTTCCAATGGCAAGAATCACGCCAGGCACGGTGGCTCATGCCTTAATACTAGCACTTTGGGAGGCCAAGGTGGGAGGACTGCTTGAGCCCAGAAGTTTGAAACCAGCCTGGGCAACATAGGGAGACCCCCTTCTCTAAACAAACAAACAAACAAACAAAGAAATGGTGATGTTAAAAATTTTTTTTATGAAGTTGAAAACACAATTTAGTTAAGACTGATTATTCTAACACTTTAAAAAATATGACACTAAATGTAGGCCTCATATTTCAAACAAGATAAAGAAGCATGCACTAAGCAACTAATATTTGTTTCTTGGCAAAAATCATTTGCTTTTCATGGCATCAGAGACAAGACGGGAAAATGTCACAATGATTATGGTCTGAAACAATGGTTCTGAAATCTCGCTGTGCATTAGAATCAGATGGAGAGCTTGCTAAAATACAGATCACTGGGCTCCACCCCAAGGGTTTCTGATTCGGTAGGCCTGGGGTTGGGTCTAGGAAGTTTCATTTCTTGCAAGTTCCCAGGTAATGCTGATGCTGCTGTTCCACACAACATACTTTAAGGGCTACTTATCTAAAATAATCCTTTGGCAATTAACTAGTTGGTCAAGATAAAAACAAATAATTACAGGCGCAAGCAAGCCCAAGATAAAGTAAAACTATTTAGTTAATTCTTATGTTGAATATTCTGGAGAATCTTATGTTGAATATCCTGAAGCATTAAGTAAAAAAACACTCACTTTGACCCTGTCAGGTACTGACTGCCAATATGTCTGACCCTAAACAATAAAATCCATACATGATTTTATTTAGAGCTGGAAATTGCTGGAAAATAATTGTAATTTCATAAATATAGCCAGTAGAATATACACATCCCAAAGTACTAGACTAAACTTGAACTTTTCTAAACATTAAATAAAACCACAAGGGCAAGAGTTCTCAATTTGTTCTTTTTTCAAAACCACAGTCAAGCTAATTCTACAGATTGTGGAATGTACGATAGGCCATTCTCACAAAATAAACCCAAGGGGTGAATTATATCTCTTCAAACTAGGTGGTGTCTTAAGTCAACAAAGGTAAGTCTATGACTACCATGCTGAAAAACAGATTTTGTGACATGTATGGACCTCACAGAAACAGAAACATGTAACAATAAATTTAAGTAAGGGTATAAAAAATGGGTGTGTTTGTGTGGCATCTATAAAGGCTTCCTAAATAAAATTTGTTGGAGCTTGACTATAACCAAAAAATAGTTACCCTGTGGGACCCTGTTTCCCAGAGCTGCATTCTTCTGACCAGAAATATGAATGCCATGCTGCTGTTTAGGGTCTTCAAAGCTGGCTCATTCCTCACTCAGATATTATGGGCTGTCTTCTCCAAGAGATTCCTGGAAACGAATAATTTCTCACTGATAGAAGAAAATAGAAACCATTAACTAACTACCAGTCTTAAAGCTGTAAGTTATGATAACAGTGAGTTTTCTTATCTGTGATGACAAAAAATTTTGACCTCCCTCCCCAGCAGTACAGGAGTTCCTTTTAAGTTTTTGCTATACTGTATTTGTAAATTCTTGCCTATGAATTATATGAGTAATAAGTAGTATTTACTTTTTACATGTGCAGCTTAGGTCAGTATGTTAAATAGATTCTATTCTATGAATTCTATGCAGCACACTTCATGATATATGACTCTTTAGCAATAATGTTCTTGGTTTGTTATAAACAACATAATGGGAAAATAAAGAGTTGTTTGTATTTTGCAATTTCATTTTAAAGACTGAACTGAACTAAAAATGTCTAGGAACATGCCAATATTTTCAGAGGCTCACGTAGCACTTTTTGGAAGATGGGGAGAGAATATCATAAGATACTGGAACAGTTTTTCCTCAGATAGCCTAAAGTCTAAATATGCCATACCTCCTACTCTAAAACAGCAATTGAAGGCAATGTTATCTTGGGAAGACATCTGACAGTGTCTGGAGACATTTTTAATTGTCACAACTCGGAGGGTGCTACTGGCATGGTAGAGGCCAAGGATGCTGCTAAACATCCTACAATGCACAGGACAGCCCTCTGCAACAAAGACCCAGAACAGAAGGAGAAACCTGGCTCTAAAACAACTAAGAAAAGACATTGATAATAAAAATAATAAAAAGATGTGATGTATCATTGTAACATTTACTATTTACCTGTATTGATGGATATATTTTAAAAAATCCCTTCTTAGAGAACTTTTTATGACTGTTACTCTCATAAAATCACACTATACTGGCATGCAGACTTCAAGGAGGCAACAATTAGGGTGCAGAGGCCAAACTGCACGATGTTATTCCCAATCAAAGAATCTTCATGAGTCGTTAATCCCTGAGCTATCCACAGAGAGATCTTTCTACATAAGTATACATGGAAGATAAGGGTTGTCAAGTATAATCAGATTCCTCTAAGAGACTAGCATTGACAGACAAGATTAAAATTTGCTTAAGAGTATGACGGTGGGCTTTCAAAGAATCCTGCTGGGTTTCCAAAAGCATAAACTGACCATCAGTGTATCTGCTGGATAATAATAAACCATGGTATATAATTTGTTTTATATGAAAGGTGATTTGTTCTCCATTTTTATTGCTGACAAAAAAAGATAAAAGATGATTTATCTCTTGAAAATGTGAAGATTAGAGGGACTCTTGGGTGGCTTCGGTGAAGTTCCATCTTGAGAGAGGATTATGAACCATGGAGGTGGTCTGAAGTTCTGCAATTCTTTTCAAAAATAAAGGCTCATCAAATAAGGGGGCTAGAAATATCAGCAAGACTAATGGATATAACATTGGCTGTTGAGAGTGTCTAAAATAACACCTTCATTACACAAGATGCTCAACAGATAGTTCTTGAATAAATAATGACATAAATACATGACTCCTTTTTATCTTCTGCAAACACAGACCTAAAACCAATTAATACTCTCAACTCATCCTTTAGGACAGAACCATGGGCTGGTTTCAAAGGGATTGCTTTGGTAACCATGGCAGGAAAAGTGTACACATCCATCCTAAAATAGGACTATGCAAGAAAAGGCAGTCCTTGCCTTATTTGGTTAATAACTGACTGGTGAAACATTCCATATCTATTCTCACAAGCCTTCCAGTTCCAATGCAAATAAAGAATTAGCTGATATGACCAAGAAATGGCATCGATTCTAATCATCTGACGAACCCACATTAAGTCTTTCTGCCATCCCCACTGCCTCTTGCTATCGGGAGAACAGAACAAGGCATCACTCCTTCATACCTAACCAGTTTCAGCCTTTCTGAGACTGGCAGGAGAAAATCTAAGCTGGATTTCTCAAAATGTGGTCCACAGATCACCTATATCTGCATTGCCCCAGGTACTAAATTCAGATCCTGGGTCCCATCTCTTACTATAAAATTGAAATTGTCTAGGGTACTCCCCAAAATCTACATTTTAACATGTTCCCTGGGTGATTGTTATGCTCACTAAAGTCTGAGAAACCCTCTGTAAAGGGATAGTTTGTTCAGGGAGAGTCAGAACCCTAGAGTTATTAAAATTTTTTTTTCCCCCCTCTTAGCTAGGTTATGAGAGCTTTAAGAAAAATGATGGCCGGGTGCAGTGGTTCATGCTTGTAATCCCAACACTCTGGGAGGCCAAGGCAGGTGGATGGTTGAGCTCAGGAGTTTGAGACCAGCCTGGGCAATATGGCGAGATCCCCGTCTCTATTAAAAAAATAGAAATTTTTAATTTTTTATTAATTAAAGAAAAGAAAAATAGCTTATTTCAGCAGAGGGATGGAGTAAAAGTTAAAAGAGGCTGCAGAAGACCCAGTGTTGACACCGTTAATTTTGTGAAGCATTTAATTTCTCATATGGTGAATTCTGAGTTGCTTGATCTAGCCACTCCAAGCCACTCTGTTTCTCAATATGCCACGAAAACCTTTGTTAGAGATTACATTACCCATATATGCATTATTTAAACTTTAATAAAAAGAAAAAATCCCAACATCTATATTTATTTTATGTTAGTTCTTTTTTAAATAATAGAGATATCAAATCTTGATTTTTTTTTTAGGTTATCATGAGAGTAATGAGGCATAGAAATTGTAAAACGGTAGTAACTCCCCAAATCTGGGATTTGCTGTGGGATTAATTTTTGTTCTAAAGTGTGAATACAGGTATCTAATGTTTGGGGCATTCATATAATCTCACATAAAATAATGGAACCTCACAATGAATTGAAAATCAGAAGGATTTGAAAGAGGGTTCTGATTCCACACCCTTACAAAGATTTTTAGTAATCAAAAGTGACACTGACTGTATCTATTCAAAAATAAAAAATCTACTTTTTTGCTGACATGATAAAATAACTCTTTTGATTTTTCATGAACTACGAAGTAAACTCTACCACAAAATAATAACATAAACATCACTTCAATGCAACCAAGGACATAAAGAAGTTCAAATGCAATATTCGTACTATCAGTCAACAAATACTTACTAAGCAACTATATGGAAATTAAAGATGGTTACAAATTCTTTGCCATCCATCCTGTCAAGAAGTGAAGGCTATTTCCTCTACCTTGAATCTAGGCTGGCTTTTTGAATACTTTGACCAACAGAAAGCATCGATAATAACTCTTTACCCCTTTGGGGTGTAAACAAGCCTCAAAATGGCCTGGCGACTCTCACCTTTGCATTCTCGTAAGCCAGTCACCATGCTGTAAAGACTGTAAAAGACTGCTAACGCTGAGAGGTCTGGGGAGAGAGGCCCTGGATTATGAGGGGTCATTTTGTACATTTCAGCCTCAGCTGAATGCTATTGCAGAGGTCTTGCCCACCTCATTTGGAAAAGAGAGCCATCTAGTTGAACCTAGTCCAAGCTTGTCCAATGTGGGCCACATGTGGCCCAGGACAGCTTTGAATGTGGCCCTACACAAATTAGTAAACTTTCTTAAAATATTATGAGATTTTTTGCAATCTTTTTTTCCGTTTTTTTTGCTGTGGAGTCCCACTCTGTCGCTCAGGCTGGAGTGCAGTGGTGTGATCTCGGCTCACTGCAGCCTCCACCTCCCAGGTTCAAGGGATTTTCCGGCCTTAGCCTCCCGAGTAGCTTGGATTACAGGCACCCGCCATGATGCTCGGCTAATTTTTGTATTTTTAGTAGAGATGGGGTTTCGCCATGTTGGCTAGGCTGGTCTTGAACTCCTGACTTCAAGTGATCTGCCTGCCTCGGCCTCCCAAAGTGCTGGGATTACAGGCGCGAGCCACTATGCCGGGCCAATTTTTTTTTTTCTTTACCTCATCAGTTATCGCTAGTGTTGGTGTATTTTACGTGTGGCCCAAGACAATTCTTGCAATGTGGCCCAGGGAAGCCAAAGATTGGACACCCTTGACCTAGTCAATAAAAAATAAATTATTGCTGTTTTAAACGACTACATTTTGGAGTGGTTTGCTATGTAGCAATAGAGAATTAAGACAACCATTATGTTTTATATTACATATGTGTTATGTCATTGTTCTATATGTAAGAACTGTAACAGAAAAAAATTAGGCAAAGTTCTACATTTCCTCTGGATTTATCAATTATTGGCTAAAATGCAAGGGTGCATTTCTAGAGGGTGTTTTATTTCAATAACTACTGTTACTTTCCCTCCTATATACTTCAACACTTTGAAAAGTTAATTTACTTTTCTTTAGTTGTTCTGAGGAATGGGACCAAATATATTAGCACCAATATGATGTTTGTATACTAAAATACTGACATGAAATTGTTATCAAACCAGCATATATTATCTTTTTTTTTTAAAAAGCAAGCCCAATTCTAACTTATAAATAGGATAACTCAATATTGTTAGTACAATTAATAATGTTTTAGCTGGCTGTTAAACTACTGACATTCCATTTTAGAGTCTGAGTAAGTGAAACTGGGTGTCCTAAATTTCTATTTTAATAATTCCTTATTATTCTTATTTTTTTTGAGACAGGGTCTTATTCTGTCACCCAGGTTGGAGTGTAGTGATGCGAACACAGCTTACTATAGCCTCTACCTCCTGGGCTCAAGTGATCCTCCTGTCTCAGCCTCCCAGTAGCGGGACCACAGACATGCACAGCCATGCTTGGCTAATTTTTTTATTTCTTGTAGAGACAGGGTCTTGCCATGTTGCCCAGGCTGGTCTTGAACTACTAGGCTCAATTCATTGTCCCACCTCACTGTGATTATAGGTGTGAGCCACTGGGCAAAGCCAATTCCTTATTATTTTTACTGAATTTATCTCATTCTGTACTGTTTTACTTTCTATGTTAATTCTTGTGGGGATGAAGGCTATCTTGTAATTCCTCTACCTGGAATGTTACTCTTCTCCCCTCTCCATTTCCTTAAATCCTCCTTATCTTAAATACACACTGCCTTGCATTAACTTTTTGTGCTATAAAATCCAGCCATGGCTTAATAGCTAACCACCTTTTTTATGTTTAACTACTCTTATTTTTAAACTGGTTGCTGTCCTGAAACACTCTCAGTGAAGTACAAACATACTTGCTTCTCAGATTGTAAGAGAAAGAAATGACTTTGGCTGTTGCCTGAGTCTACTTCTTAAGAACACCATGCATCACTGATTGGGAGCTCACAGGATAACGGCAGATAGAGAGTTTCTGCATGATGGTGTGTTCCCATTTGCTTGGAACCTACGAGCAACATGTGAAAGTATGCAGTTCCTAAGTTCTTTGCATGTCAAGTACAAGCTATCCAAGCATCCACTCTTCTTTCAAAGGACGCTAAATGCAAAACACAGCTGTCTGTGACCTTGGGAGACCTAACCGGAATCTGCAAACAAGCTTATGTAAGCGTACCCTGGCCAGCCTTGTTCCGAAAGCCCTCTCTAATTAAATGAGAGTTTTGATTTCTTATGTGGAACAGTAAAGGGTCTTCTGGGAAGAGACATCTCTTGCAGGAACTGTAATTTGAAAAGTAATTTTTGTCTCTATTGCATCCTTAACTACACAGGACATAATAGTGGGCAAGAAATGATAGCAGAGCTGTAAATACTGAGTAAGTCTGACTAATTCCCAGGCTGCATAAAAGATCTTATTAAACAACTTTATTAATGACCTGGAAATCTGAGAAGACGTTACATTAATAAGTTCCACACATGGCACTAAAGGTGGAGATGGTAGAAGAAACAGAGGTGAAGTCAAACAATATTCATGGATCCCTGGAGATCAGAAAAATGAACAGTACACAGTGAGTTCTGTCTGGCAAAATACAATTAAGTACAAGTATCCAGGAAAAAATAACTCAGAAGACTGACATTCAGTGGGGATGAAACCTCGAAAGCATGTCAAAAGCAACCAGATAGATATTGTAACCCACAGATTAGATAGGATTTTGCAATATAACAGAAATAGCAAAGCATAAAGTAGATGTGAAGCTGTCCATCAGAGGGGCTCAGCACATGCTGACAATGATAAAAGAAAAAGAAGGGTGTTGGGCGGGCGGTGAGTAAAAACAGCTCAGTTATGAAGTCCAAAAGTGTAAGCACCTGGACTTTGGCTTTAAACATTCTTTCAGAAAGATGAAAAGCATCTGAGAGGCCTTTAGAGAGGGAAAAATATATTTACAGAGATAAGCATATGATGAGAGATTAAAGGAATGAAACAGACAAGCCTCCACTGAGCAGTGACAAAAAGAGGTACTTAACTCTGATCAAAATTATTGTTTACATTTTTAAGGGTTTTCCGGGCAAGATAACTAACAAATATATTTCTTAATTATACATATGGCAGATGAAACAGCGAATTTCCAGGAAGCATCAGCCCTGCCCAAAGCCATGTAGTTGAAAGAAGACTCAGAATCACAGAATTTTAGGCAGGAAATGATCTTAGAAATTATATAGTTTTGTGTCTTCAAAGTGAGGTCTGAGGGCCTATTGCCTGGAGAGCTTATCAGAAATGAAGATTTCTAGGCTCCAACTCAGCTCTCCCGAATCGAATCCTAATACCCAAGAAGGATTAGCTCAAGAAGCTTGCAGAGTTTAAGATAAGTTTATAGATAAGGAAAGTCAAGCTCAGAGATAAATTGCCCCAGGTCAGTCATCAATAGGTCCTGGTTTCAGGTCCAACGATGTTACTATCACTGTGGGATGAAATTCTCCCCAAATCTATAAATTGCCTTTATAATTAGTTATTACCATGTTATGTAATTTTTCCGAGAATTTATATTATAGATGTTGCTTCATTTAATTCTTGTGTAATAAGGAAAAGAAGATAAAAGAAAAGAGAGTCTGCCATCAGTGGGTCTAGGAGACAGTTAAGAAAAAAAAAGAAAAAGAAAAGAGAGGACAAAGATTGGGATACGAAGTAAAAAGCAAAAACCTGAAGCTTCGAATAAAGCTTTGAAGGTAAGAGAACTTATAAAAATGTAAGAGATGTTTAAAGAACAAATTATGGTCCTCCTAACCTCTAAGCTTCCTAAAATAAAAGTGGAATCTCTGCTCGTTATCATAAGCCCTTCTCTCCTGTAGGGTAAAGGACATGAGGATGAGAACCAGACTGTGGGTTGTCTCTGTATCCATTTCTGTGGCAGCAACTAGCATGCTCTAGATTGTTCTCTTCTGTCATTAGAAGTCCATTATTTGAAAGGTAATCATATTGCATTAATATATCTTCTTTTAGCAAAAGCTGACCAGGAAGTGTTTCAGGTTGATCATTTCTGGTTTTGACGATCTCTATCTAATGTAATCCTTGTAGGGAGAATCTGGGTTTGACCCCAGGATAAACCAAAACAAAGGGAACTAACATAGACCAATAAAATATATCCTAAAAAAATAAGCAATTAAAATAGCTTTATACAAACAAAGGTTTATAAAAAATCATTATTATAAAAGAAAATCAGACCGGGCATGTTGGCTCATGCCTGTAATCCCAGCACTTTGGGAGGATAAGGCTGGTGGATCACTTGAAGTCAGGAGTTCGAGACCAGCCTGGCCAACACGGCGAAACCCTGTCTCTATTAAAAAGACAAAAATTAGCCAGGAGTGGTGGTGCACATCTGGAATCCAAGCTACTCTGGAAGCTGAGGTAAGAGAATCGCTTGAACCCAGTAGGCAGAGGTTGCAGTGAGCCAAGATCGTGCCATTGTACTCTAGCCTGGACAACAGAGCGAGACTTCGTCTCAAAAAAAAAAAAAAAAAAAAAAAAAAAAAATCAAATGTTGCACATGCATAGAAAATAAGATTAAAAAAAACATTGGAAACCAAACTTCAACAGAAAGATGTATTTCTCAAGCATAGTTTTTACTAGTTTTTAAAATAAATAAGAAAGCTTATTTTATTATAATTTTGCCAAACATACTGGCTATAGAATAAATTTGCAAAATGATTTCTGGAACATGATAAGAGATCCACAGAGAAAAATGTAGCAGAAAGATGGGTATTCAAGTTACATTTTAGAGTAGAAAAGGCCTCTGGAAAACAGATTTCAAAGAACAAGTTAATACAAGGGAAGAAAGCCTCTGATTTTTAATAAAGCCACAACACTGACATCTTGTCTGTTCCCAGAGTGTAGGGATTCAGCAACGGAAACCTTTGCCTTACATTTTGGAGCTGGCCTGGGAAAGCAGCGAAGAGCTCTCCACAGTCTGTGCCTGGAGGCCCAGGGGGGCTGTCAGATTTAGAGCTCTGGGACTCCACTGCAGGATAAACAGCTTGGGATTCTTCTATAATGACAACAGCATATCAGCTCTTTTTGAGGTTACAGCATACATAAACAGGATCTGCCTCATATTTTCCAGTTGTGGAGGAGGGAAGGGAAAAAAAAGGCCCCCACAAACCTTTTCCCGCAGTTAACAGTAGAAGACGACTTGCTTTTACTTGCATGCAAGACTGAAAAAAGGGAAGGAGAACCATGGCGTGCAAAATGGCCACACTGAAAGGAAACAGGAAAACCATTACTTCCTCTGTGAAAACTTCAGTGGGCAATCAAAGGGAAGAAAGGTAATGAATGTTGAACTCTGGTGTTTTAAAAGGAAAGGGACATAAGCTTAAAAAGAGTGAGTGGAAAGATTCTTAATAAAGCCCTCCTGGAGACAAGACCCACAGAGGAATCAAACAGGAGATCTTGCCCGGTACGCGCCCTACTCTGCATTTGAATGTAGAGTGAACACCTGCTGTCATGTTAGAAGACAGACCAGTGGGTTATTTCCTAGGCTTCCTCAAGGTTTATTACTGGCATGAAAAACTTCCTGGCCTTCTTTGAGGAGCTCTAACAAAATGTGCTAAATGAAGATATTTACTCATAGAATTCCCTCTCTTGCATCCTGGACCCAAGTTCCTTATTTCTTTTTGGATTCAAGAAAACCTCAAGATTTCTGTTTTCTTGACCTAAGCCTACAATTCCCTGCAATCTCCTCTACCCTAATCTTTTCGAGGAAGCTGCAGACAACATTTACTCCATTTGTATTTAACTGTATACTTTCATGACAGGACAGCTTGCTTCATTTTGCTGTCCTGGGCCAGCAAACTTTTTTTGTGAAGGACTTGATAGTAAATATTTCAGCCTCTGTAGGCTATGCAATCTCTATCACAAGAACTCAACTTTTCTGTTGTAGGATGAAAATAGTCAGATAATATATAAATAAATGAGTATGGTGGAGTTCCAATAAAACTTTATTTATAAAAACAGGTGGCAGACCAGATTTGGCCCACAGGCTATAATTTGTGACTCCTGGTACTAGTTCTCCCCTGTTCTATAATATAACAGCATTCTTAAAAAGTGGTGGGCAGATGAAAGAAACATGATGGTTTCCATTTTATTATGAACATACACATAAACTAATTATGCTTTGCCTCTGATATTAATCAAGATATATATTAAGGAAGTGGATGTAAAAAAAAACTTTAAAAAGTGCTCTTCAAACATATGCTATCATCATTATTCTCCCTACCCTGTGACAAAAGCAGCCTCAGTGTTCACTCTTCTGGCGAGGTTTTCAGTGACAAGTTAGAGGAAGTGGGTAGGTAGTTTATGGGGGAAGGAGAGGATTATTTCTTGTATTGAAGTGACTCATGAGTCCCTAGAATTTGAGAACCTCTGTTCTTTAGCAAGCTGTCCCAATTAAATAACTATACATTATCAAGTGAGGTCAGGTGATAAGTCCTCATCACCTCTGTCCAGTACATAATCTGTATTTCAGCTGTGTTCAAGCAATCCCATATTTCTGGAAGGCAATAAAGATTTCCTAATTGTTGCAAAGAAGACTGTACCAGCTGGGGATTGGAGGTGGGGTGCGATGGTCGGTTGACACTTAAAATGCTGGAATTGGATGCCAGAGAAGGTGTCACAACTTTACAAAGTAATGCAAGATATTGCACCACTGCAAATGCCTCAGTTGGTGAAATCAGTCATAAGAGAAAATCAGGCAACATTAAGGGCCATCTAGAAAGGGGGGAATCCAGGAAGTCAGCCAGAGACAACTCTGTTACTTGAGCTCCAAGCCTGAATCAAGGAGAGCTCTCAGAGCCATGTTCAAGTTTGAGCCCAGATTTGGAAATGCACAGAATGAACTAGGGCAAGAGGCCAATGAGAAAATTATCTCCTATCAATTTTACACACATTCTATTTCTGACTGAATAATCCTTGGGTTTGGGCTTGGGGAGATAGAGCTGAAAGATTTTGGCACATGAGATTTGCAGTGGCCAAGATCAGTAGACCTTTAGTTCACAGCTTATTGCCTAGTGTTTGGTCTTAAAATATGGTCCATGTAACGCTCAAGTGGGTGATGAGTCCATCTTTCTCTTCTGGAAGAATGACAGTTTTAAGTCCATCAAAGATGACAGTTTTATCCTAACGTGCTAATTACTTTGCCACGGAGACAACTGGTCCTCTGAACTGCTGCAGATGAGAGAGTTCCCTATATTTCAGTTTCAGTCGGCCGATCAAGACACCAAATTGTAAAAATGTAATTAGCTGATATGGCAAAGTCCCCCTGAAGACACCTGGTTGATGGGTCACTGGTTCACACCTGGGAAATAATGAAGTTGGGTGCCCAATAAGTGTAAGCCTTGAGAGCTGACAGGAAAAGGGACCAGGGCAGGAAGAAGACAATAAGAGGTGAAAAGTCAGGAGGTAGAGCCAGACAAGGATCATTTGGGGAGGAGCAGTCTTGGCCAGGAAAGAGCAATTATGGAGCAGAATAAAAGAAAGACCTAAGAATGGACCAAGGAAGATCTGTCCAGGATAAAGATGTGTCCAGAAGTTGACTTCCAACACTGGCCCGAGGACATAAAAAATGGGGCTTGGCTCTGACTGGAACCAGTAGGACAGAAGACCCACACCCTTGGGCTATTCTGTACTCTGCCCCCCACCCTTCTCCCATGTAAATTTTAGTGAATGCTTTGAAATCCAGGCAGGCTCAGGAAGAGGAAACAGTATCTACTTTGACTGTCTTTCTCAGGTGAAGGCCAGGCTACAGTTAAGACGGGGAGGCTGGCAGTCTCAGCAGGAACTGAGCATTACTGAGGCAGTTCTTCCCCATAGAACAGGAGGTCACAGTCCCTGTCCCTTACTGTCTTCTTGATGTTCAAGTTTCTCCATCTTACCCAGCTAGTTATGTAGCAAATTCAGCTCTCAGGAGATGAAGTGAGTAAGAGAAAATCAGGATAAAATCTAATTTCTTTTCTCCACTTCCCCAGCATAAATTGACAGTGATATGTCTGAAATAGGGGGTAATTATAAGAACTTAAAAAGAAAGTTTGGAAATGCTAATCCATCCAAAAAAAAAAAAAAAAAAGAGAGAGAGTAGCTTCTCTTAAAAACAAACAAATAAACAAACAAACCCAAACAAACCCCTTTCTTTTAAAAAAAGAACTTGGCTTATTTTTTTCTGTATAACTGAACAGCTTAAAAGCAAAACAAAAAAAGGGCATTACATAGTGAGAATTTAATAAGGAAAATCATACACAAAACCACAGGCCAGGCGCGGTGACTCATGCCTATAATCCTAGCACTTTGGGAGGTCAAGGCAGGCAGATCGCCTGAAGTCAGGAGTTCGTGACTATCCTGGCCAACATGGTGAGACCCGGTCTCTACTAAAAATACAAAATTAGCCAGGCATGGTGGCACATGCCTTTAATCCCAGCTACTTGGGAGGCTGAGGCAGGAGAACTGCTTGAACCCGGGAGGTGGAGGTTGCAGTGAGCTGAGATCGCGCCACTGCACTCCAGCGTGGGCCAAAAGAGTGAAACTCCGTCTCAAAAAAAAAAAGAACAACAACAACAACAAAAAACCACGATGATATGAAGTCTTTATTCATAGACAACTTTTGATGGGGATGGGCAGTATCTTATTACAACCCCATACATCCACTTAAACTGGCACAAGGTTTATCTGTAAGTTTTATACCTTAAAATGTATTTAAGTTGAAAACTAAACTGATGGGGAGAATAAATCAACATTACTTAATACTCAAGTCCTAAGTAAAACAGAGTACTCAAAATTGGCACTAGTATAAAATTTTCTTTAAAATTTCATTGGTTAGAAGAGATCAAACAATCATTTCAGATATCTCTATTAATTTTACTCTAATCACACTCTTTCAAGTATTATGGTGATCAATTTTCCCCACAAACTTGCAAGGGAGAAACAACTGACCTCCCCACAAAATCTAACTTCAATTAACTATCTAAGGATGATATTCAGTGTTTCTCACATTAAAGGAGTTCAGAATCATGCTCTGGCCGTAACAGGAATGAGCACAGAGCACTTCATGTTAGCTGTTTGGTATCACTGTCCAAATCTACGGCCTCTTTCTGCATACCTTATGACAGTGCCATGTGTACATCCTTAATCAAATACTGTTAATTTTTAATGCATGAGTTTTTTATTTGAGGATCAAACAAGTTAAGAATTATGTTTGAAATAAGAAGGAAAAAAAAGAGAAAAATATCTTAATGTACCATAGACTTGAATTACCCTATCAAACCAGATTTTTTTTTTTTTAAGTTTCCAACAAAATGAACTGGATAGTGTGAGTCCTCTATTTCTCATATCCAGGGTAGATATCAGCTCCCTCTCGTAGGGCAAATATTTCTGCTTATGCCCTCACAAATAGACTGGCCCTCCATTCTGCCACCTCCTCTTACCACAAATTCTGAAATTTCTGGCAGAAAAGAGATCTGTCAAAACAGGTTACTTGTATTTTTATTGGTTCCTCCAGACCATGACGACATTTCCTGATAGGCAATGCCAGGAAACTATTAATGTCTGTGAAAAGCAGTGAAAATTCTTATGAGTATAAACTGTCTGGTGCCCCAGGAGACTGAAGCCTGAAGGAACCACTAGTTTTTAGACTGTGACATTGATTCCATTGGCTGCCGTATCAGAAATCCAAAACACCACTATCAGAGGAGAAGAAAAAGTGTCTTTCCAAAAAGAAAGGTCTGGAACACACAACCAGCCATTTCCTTTCTCTTAACCACTTGCCTGCTTAGAACAGAGCAGGTGAGCATTATGTGGGCAGCTAATGGCTGGCTCAGTTAAGGCTGTTGCAAAAATTAGGTAATTTATTCAAGAAATTAATAGATCTTTTCCCAAGCAGGAGGGGTAATAATGCCTACAACAGGATGAAGAGAGTGTGGCTTTCCCTACAAATGATAGAAAGAATGCAACTAACATCCATGTGCAGAAATAGAATTGCACCTTTTTAAAGGACCTCAGTGATCCTGCTAATGCTGGAAGAGCATTGTGCTAATGCTCACTATGTGAGCACTTGATGCCACTGACCTTAAAGGAAGCAGGAGCTTTACAGAAGACATGAAACTAAATGGAACAAAACTAGTTTGAGGCACCAGACTTGTATGAGACTTTCAAGTATGTCAACTGATCTATTATGAAGTGCCCAAATCATGTGGGTATTTGGTAACGTTCTATCTGGGTTTGTGGAGCAGAACGGCAGCTCCCTGCACTGTCATGTCCCTCTATTTCACAGTGCCACCTGCTGGGCGAGGGTGAGAGCAAGCTGAACTTTCTTGGGAGTGGTACCTGTGAATTCACAAAATAACCTCTGAAATCACAAACAGAAGAAACATCTTTGAGACCAGCCTGGCCAACATGGTGAAACCCCATTTGTACTAAAAATACAAAAATTAGCTGGGCATGGTGGTGGGCGCCTGTATTCCCAGCTACTTGGGAGGCTGAGGCAGGAAAATCGCTTGAACCTGGGAGATAGAGGTTGCAGTAAGCCGAGATCGTGCAACTGCACTCCAGCCTGGGTAACAGAGCAAGACTCAGTCTCAAAAATACAAAAAACAAAAAAACTATTGTTTCAGAATTTTTCATGTTTTAGAAAAGTAAACTGATACATATACTGTGTATTATATGAAACTTGCAGTGGGTTCTTTGGCAGTACCCACTAATCCAACATTAATATTCCTATAGCAAGATGTATGAATATTTACATTAAATTGTTAAAGAATCTAGATAGACTTGTGTGTTAGTTCAGATGATGTTTTGTAGTTAAATGTGTTTACTGAGTCAAAAGATACTATATCTCTCTGACACACACACACACACACACACACACAGACGCTCTTTCATCATTCATGTTTGTCTCACTATGCATCCATCCAGGTTTATAATAACATGGCAAAATTGCTTTAAAGGCCATTTACACATCTACTAGCAGTGTGCAAGTGCACGTCCTAATTCACTGTATCTTTGTCAATACCAGGTATCACCATTAAAAAATTTGCCAATTTGACATGCAAACAATGGTATTTCTTTGATTAAATGTGCATTTCTCTGATTGCTTTGGAGTTTTACATATGCTCCATGTAATCTTTCACAATTTTAGGAAGTAGTTATTCCTAAATTCCCATCATTAGTGGTGGATCCAGGTTGGCTTGACTTTAAAGCTTATGCTGTGGAGGCACTTAAAAGAGGGTTCTTGGAGGTGCCTTGGGTCTTTGGGACACAGACTAACACAAGGACATGAATGACTTGCCTGGGTGGTAGGGTAGGGAAAGCTTTGATTGCATCTGTTTACTAATATTGTGCTTCTCTACTGTGCTTCCCTATTGTACTATACCCAGAGTCCTCCTGGGTGGCCATTAAAGCCTCTTTGAAATGTCAGCCCACTTCACTCAAGAATTGGATAGAGACCACAGAGACTATTTCAAAGTAGTGTGGTATATATTTAGCACCTACTCAGTGTGCAGTACACAGTTTTTAAACTAGTTAATCATTAATCAGTTTATTATCAAACCAGTATACTACTGAAAATTGAATCATCTAGATAATCTTGTGAATTCTAGTTGTTCTTCTTTCCCCCTAAGGGCTTATATTTACATTAAATAAACCTGTATCTGAATCAAATCTGCAAAATTCAGATGATTTGACAGCATTTTAGATGAAGTGAATTTTGTCAGATTTCACCTGAAAATCACTCACTATCCTCAATCATGTATACTAATGGAGGAATGGGAATAATCAGAGCCAGGGATTCAACAGACATTCCAAAAGCCTCCACCTTTCTTATATATACAACCTTCACCAGGGTGCTTAGTTACCTGCTTTCCAAGGTATGAGTCTCTAGACTTTCACCTGCACCATAGGTAGGCCAGAATAACTTGTATAAATGCCAAGAAAGGCAAGAAGAGAGAAAAGGTCATGGTAATTCAGTTTGAGTAGGGATACCTTACTTTGGTTCAACTGTGATGCTAAAATTTCCCTATTTAAAACAAACAAACAAACAAACAAACGAGATCAAAAACGTAGCCAGGGCTTCAGAGTTGCAAAACTCCTGTATTCTAGGTGACTGGTGCCCTGGGAACATGCATCTCAGTGGCCCTGTGACAGTTAACCTAATCACAGTCCACGCTTGCCCTTCTGAATACAAAGCACACTTGACTGAGGAATCTCACTCAATATGTGTATGGGACACACATTTTTATGTGTCTTCTAAAGAAGACAAATATTCTTTTGAAACAGAATATCCTGTGAGAAAACAAGTAATGACTGGCTATAAATATGGTATGGCCACGTAAAAATCTTTAAACTGTGACCCAGGATTTCAGGAGTTGGTCTGGTCCCTGGGTGGTTTAAGAAGCAAAGTCTTCCACATCATCCTTGCTTTAATCACCACTATCCATGACATCACCATTCAAACCATTTATTTAGTCTGTTTTCAAGATCACCACATGGCAAATGACTGCCTACATAAACAAAACAATTCAGTTCCATAAGAATTCTTTGCAAATGAGACCCCTGGAGAAATAAAAAAGTGTAACTGTCATCTGAAACATACTTTAATTGCTGTAAGAGGTTTTATAAATGAGTGATTGACTCTCATTAAAATAATAAAAAGAAAAGAATCCCACAGAGAGCTGCAGGAGGCATTTCTGAATCTAGCAAACATGGTAAAACAAAATCATTATACTGCTGTCAGCTCTTAGCTATCAGAAATTCCAGTTTGAATTCAGACACTGACAGGTGGGCAAGGGAAAATAGATGGTAATCTCTTAAAGAGTAAAGACCATCTCTCTAAGTTCTCTTATCCCTTATAGCAGTGGCTCTCTAACTTTAATGTGCGTTAGAATAATCTGGAAGGGTTTTAAAAGTACATATTGCTGGGTCGCATTCCCAGAGTTTCTGATTCAGAAGGTCCAGTGTGGGGCCTAATACTTTACATATCTGAAAAGTCCCCAGGTGATGCTGTTGATCCAGGAGCCACATTTTGAGCACCACTACCTTACAGCATAGAGCACAGTATTAGGTAAATGATACCTGGCCAATAAACATTTATTGATGGAATTGAATTAGTATTGAAATATAACGTTTTATTCTCCACCTTGAATCTGAATATGAACTGAGAGGCTGTTGGACTAATTAGATACAAGAATACAGGTGGTGATGACATAGCAAGGAAAACAAATCAAGTGTCATTTGCACCTCAGCTTTATAATGGTGACAACTATGGGGCACTATGGCAGTGGTAAAATGGTTAAAGTGAATACTTTTTTCATTAGGAAGAAAGAGTAAGATGAAAAGTGGAAGACCAAGAATGAAATCTTAGAAAAAATGGCTTATATGTGGTTGACAATAGTTTCTAGGATGAGGCAGCCACGGGTAGATGGAGGATACAGACAATATGTGGTTCAACAGAACTGGGATTGAATCTAGACTGCCGTAATGTTAGCAGGATGATTTTAGGCAAAGTTACTTAATTCCTCTGACTCTCCACTTCCTTACCTGTGAGTGGATAATAATGCCTATCATGAAGGTTAGATTGGCCTGAGAATTGCAATTTAGAGCAATGGTTCTCAAACTATAGCAGGAAAAAGCATTATCTGGATATTCTTGTTAAAACATAGGAGCTAATTAAAACACAGATTGCTGGATTGTACTCCCAGAGATTCAGATTCAGTAAGTCTGGGGTGGGGCCTGGGAACCCGCATTGTTACATCACACTAAGTAGACTGCCCAGTGTATATATTAATTATATATACATTCCATACTGTCTTATAATTCAGGCATTTGGGCTCACAGTTTACAATCTTATGAGACTGACCCTAAAGCAAGAACTGTATCTTGTTCCTCATCTCACACATAATGCCTAGCATAGTGTTTTGTTACACACACATGTGTATGTGTGTGTTTAACATTGTTAGTAGATATACATTGCATAGGCAGCAACAGGAATACATGTTTGTTAGTCCCCCTGCCCCACCACCCCACCCCCAGGCCCCTGGCCAAATCTCTGCCCTCTACCAATCTTTTTACTGTGTGGAACTCCAACTGCTGAATTCCTTAAAAAATTAGCTGTTCGTCAAATTGACTCTCATGTAGTAGACAGCAACACGGAACTTATTAGAATGTTCTTACAGATGAGTATGATTTGCCAACATGCCCTTAATGAATCTGAAGCTAAAGAAAATCAGCAAGTGGAAATAAAAAGTTCCATTAGGTCTGTAAGCATTTTCCAAGCCCTTTTGCCAGTCTCCCTTCCTCTGCTCCAGGGCCTTCTGTCCTCTAGAGAGCCAAAGGATCTTAAAGTTCTCTACATATAATAGTGGGTGGCATTTGTCAAAACATAAAGAATGAAAACCAGCTACATCACAAATTAAACCAAGAAGTCACAGCACACTTAATGCAGTAAGGTGCTGACAAACACAAACACTGTTGCACATTGAATGAGTGGCTTTAATGTTGAAAAAAAAAAAAAAGGGTGTTGGGGGGGGGTCAGGATTAGCTGGAAAAAGAGAGGCCGTGGGACCGGGGAGCTGGTGGCAAATTGGTCCTTTAGGATACACAGGAAATGGTCAGAAGTTTTGTCTATTAGTAAGTTAAACTGCAAAGCAGAAGCTCATGAAATGTTTACTTTGATACATCCTCCTCTTTCCCAATCCACCACACGTCCTAAATACATTCCCGGAAGACAACCCCACAATCCTAACAGGAAAGAGCCCTTGAAGGTTTACAGCAGACCTCAAATTCACTTTCAAAATCTCCATTCTTCTGGGTTCTCTGAAACCAGAAGCAACAAAACAAAGAACAAACAAAACAAGAACTCTTCCACCTGCTTCTAGAGGTCCGAGGTTTGAGAGGAGAACTAGAAGCAACTTTTCCAACCTTAAGTGTGAACATTCAGTACTGGCACCAATGGGTTTGGCTGACAGTATGTACTCCTGACAGTCTTGGGGTAAACATGTGGAGAGATTTTAACATTTGATTAGGTTTTTCTCTATACTTCAAGTAACAGAACAAATCACTTTATTTTTTTAATGGAATCCTCTTTACAGAGAGAAGACATTAGATGCTTTAAAAATTAGTTTTCCTCTGTACCCTGAAGTCCAGAGTTCTGATATGAAATTTTATTCAGGTTGACTTTTTTCTTGCAACCTTGCAAACTAGAAAAAAACCCAACACACACAATTCACTAACCAGTTAAAAAGTGGTATTTAATGAAAAGTCAAGTCCCCAGATTAAAATAATCCTTAAAATAACTTTTAAAAGACTATCAAACTCTGGACGAGAAAGTATTCAGATCTGCACATTAGTTGCTAATTATGCAGGGTGGGATGGAAGCTTAGGATCCTTTAAATTTGATTTATAAAGTTTTTCTTTTTTTAAAGTAAATTCACCTGGAGAAAATTAAGGGCATCATTCTGAGTTACAGTAAAAAGCTATTCAGATAATAATATTATAATAATAATTACACCAAGAAGAATACAATAATTCAGATATATAGTAATAAGTCATTCAGACCCTTTAATGGTTGGTTGAGATCATTATAATACTGAGTGTGGAACCAATTTTTAAATTTTCTGTTAAAATTTTATTTCTAAACTGAGGAGAAAGGAAAAATGAGAAGCAGTACCAGGGCTTATTTGGGAACAAGTGAGCCAGAGGTGAAGTTCTAGGGTAAGCAGATTTTAAATGGACAACAAGTAGTGGGTGAGGGTACTGATACCTCAGCAGTAAAAACAAAACAAAACAGGGTGCCAACTGATAAAATAATGACAAAGAGGCATACAATATAGTTCAAAGTTCTTCTGACTTTGGCCTCAATGAACTCCAAATGCCATCTTGAGGATGGCTGAGAACTCCTAGAAATTTTGCCTTTATGTGTCAAAAGGAAACATCTATTTCTATCCTCCTTTCGTGCTGAACAAAACGTCTGCTGGCTCAGAGAGATTAAGCAAGCTGCTCAAGGTTATAAGACTAGAACCAGGTCTCATGATGTCCACTTTGTAAAAGCAACAGAGAGCTGGGGGACTAGTTATCACAGTAATCCAGGCTGGAGGGGAGGAGGCTTGGGCCAGACAGGTGTAGGGCGAATGCTGAGGAACCAGGACAAAGCTTTTTCACAATGACATCTCAGCCAGGACAAAGAGTTTATTTCTTTAAGCCTAAGATATATGGCTTTTAAATTTCTTTTAAGGTTTTGAGATTTTTGAAATTAGTATGCAGCTTAGAATCAATGTTAAAAGACAGGCAGCAGAGGTGATGTAGCTCTAATTGCCCATGCATATGCCAACACACAAATCTCTTGGAAAAGACAGAAGCACTTCAGAGCTTGGAGAGGTTGGTGTGACTGACCCCTGTATGAGGGACTGGCTGCAAGGCATGCATAACACAGAGGACTAATGGAGAAGTAATGAAGTTAAGGCTTAAAGGGCTCAAAATCTTCTGTTAAAAGAAGACAGGATAGACCGGGCGCGGTGGCTCACGCCTGTAATCCCAGCACTTTGGGAGGCCGAGACGGGTGGATCACGAGGTCAGGAGATCGAGACCATTCTGGCTAACACGGTGAAACCTCGTCTCTACTAAAAATACAAAAAAATAGCCGGGCGTGGTGGCGAGCGCCTGTAGTCCCAGCTACTCAGGCGGCTGAGGCAGGAGAATGGCGTGAACCCGGGAGGCGGAGCTTGCAGTGAGCCAAGATCGCGCCACTGCACTCCAGCCTGGGGGACAGAGCAACACTCCGTCTCAAAAAAAAAAAAAAAAAAAAAAAGAAGACAGGATAACCACAAGTGGATATTTCCAGATCTCTAAGTATTACTGGGGAAGTAATATAGAGTAGTAAAGGCTTTCAATTTGGGAAGATGAAAAAGTCTATGGAGATGGGTAGTAGTCTTGGTTGCATAACAATGTGAATGTTCTTAATGCTATTAAACTGCACAGTTAGCAATAGTTAAAATGACAGACTTTGTATTATATATATTTTACCACAACAAATGAATAAATGAAAAAAGTGAAGTCTCTGGAATCAGTCTTCTTGGCTTCAAATCTTGCCTCTGATATTTCCTAGCTGTGAGTCCTTGGGTATTGCATTACCTTCTCTGTGCTTCAGTTTTCCCACCTCAGAATGGGAGGATAACGACATGCACCTCGGAGGTAGTGAGGGTTAAATGAATTAAATGAATTCATATGTGTAAAGCACTTAGCACCTAGAATGCAATAAAAGTCCAAGAAATGCTAGTGGTTGTTAATGGTGTTGTAATTATTAGTACTGCTCTTATTATGAGGTAAAGCAATTTTTTAAAAAAGTTCTAGCTTCTTTCTCTTCTTCTTTTCATTCTCTGCAGGAGGTATTAATAAGAAATAAAATAGTGAAAATGTGGGTAGGAGGAGGAAGAAAGTAAAACAAGGGCCTGGGAAAATTAACACCCTGGAATAACCAAGAATTGCCTACATCAGCCAAACATTTAAGTTTTAATCTCTAAGCAAAACTGTGCAGGGTCCTCAATCACCTGTGAAGATTTTCGAATGTCATGTGCTTGGCCCCAACTTGGACTCACCCCATCTGGCTGTCCAGAGATAAGGAGCCTCTCATTACACAAACATACTCAGTGTGTACAGAGGGATCACTTGTTTTTGGTATTTTAGGTTTATTTGGAAGAAGCATAGTTTTTAAAATCTAAAAATTGTACCCTTCCTTCCTTTTAAAAAAATTTTTTTAAAAAATTTTACCAGTGCCTTTCTGCCTTGATTAGAAGTAAAGGTCAACTTCTATGTGCACATCTACTGGCCACTTAAGAGAGAAAGCCCTGCTAATAAATCTTGGGGCAAAGCGTGTGGTTTCTTGTGTGTGGCTATTGCTATGCTGCAACTCATCACCTCGTGCGGTTAATGAGGATGTGGTTCTGCAACTTGCACTTCCATTTCAAAGCCATGCAGGCCATTGATAGATCTGTATGGCTCAAAGAGATGCCCTATTTGTTTTTTATTTTTATTTTTTCGAGACAAGATCTGGCTCTACTGCCCAGGATGGAGTGCAGTGGTGTGTTATCTTGGCTTAGTGCAACTTCCGCCTCCCACGCTCGTTATCCTCCCACCTCAGCTTCCAGAGTAGCTGGGACTACAGGCACACACCCTATGCCTGGCTAAATCTTGTATTTTTGTATTTTTTGTGGAGATGGGGTTTCACTATATTGCCCAGGCTGGTCTCAAATTTGTGAGCTCAAGGTATCTGCTTCAGCCTCCCAAAGTGCTGCGATTACAGGTGTGAGCCACTGCGCCGAGCCCCTATTTGTTTCTTAAGTGGTGGTTTTTACTCAGTGAGAGGTGGTAGCTAAGCGTTTTTATGTATTTTTTTTTTTCTTGGGTGAAGATGCTATTCTAATGTTCTCTGATTTCATTTTCTTATTTTCGTTTAGGGCATTGGCATACTTTAAAGCTACCTTGCTAGGCCAAGGAGCTGCCTTCTCTTAGAAGGGCATCAGGAAGATGGTTTTTGGATATGGTATAAAGGGATGGAAGAGGAGGTGGAGTGGGAAACTGTTAAAGTACTAAGGCAAGAGTCTCCTCATGGTTTCTCCTTGCATGGTACTTCACTCCTTTACCTCCCAGTAGATTTTATTTTCTAAAATAGTAGATCAAAAAAATCTTTAGGGGCTCCTCATGACATAGAAAGTAAATCTCAACCTCTTCAGTCTGGCACTGTAGCCCACCCACCATGTGACACACACCTCCAGTTTCCTCAAATCCCTTTACCATACCCGGCACAGCTGAGGGCACATGTACCTGGAGCCCATCTTCCCCACCCCCCATTTCCCCAGCCATCCTCCTCCAGCAGGAAAACTGCCTGTGCCACCCCTAGTCATATGGGTCACATTTTAAATTAATCATTTCATACATATGTGATTTACCTCACTAACGAGGCCAGAACTCCCCAAACTGGAGGCTCATAGGTTGAATCCAGTCCACATGCATGTTTTGTTTGGCCTACATGATGTTTTTGAAAAATACGAATTAGTTGCCAGAGTTTTTTAAAATCAGGAGATGATACATACACACAGAAATCTGGATTTCTGATTTCTCTTGACAAACTGACAATTCTAGGTCGGCACATATGGATGGTTCCAGTCAGCTGGAGTTGTGTAATGACTGACTTCTTCAGGCATGATGGGTCCTTTTCATTACAGTACAGTCCCAGTCACTACTCTGTCCTGCACTTGGCCCCCACCTTCTGGCTCACAAACCTTCCTGGCTCCTAACGCTGTTTGAATCTTCAACCTCTGAACTACACCCTCTACCCTTGGAGGATAGAAACTTTGTCTTCATCTCCTCACCTCCTCAGGGCCTAGCACACCGTTATTTAATAACAGGTGCTAAAAAAAAAAATGCTTCCTGAATGAAAGGAAGCAAGGCTAGAATGAAGAAGCAGGTGAAAGCAGTGATGATCACGGAGATGAGGCTAAAAGCAAGCCATGGACAAGGACACAGGTGTGAAGCATTTTTCATTGTCTCAAAAAAGATGTCACATGGAAGGCTCGTCCCATTATAGCCTCAAATGCCAGAGATTTATAAAGCCCTTTAAGGAAAAAGAAAATTAAGAGGCATTGTATTTTTTAAATGATAGCTTCCCAGAAACTGGACAGAAACAACCTAGAGTATCTAACGAAGCTCTTCAACTCCAAGTATATGTTTCTGTATCAACAGTGAAGTTAGTCAATCTGTTCTTTCTTTTAAGAAAAACCATGAAACTTTAAGCTTTACTTTGTAGTGCTGACTAGGTAAAAGAGAAATTACCCTAAAGGTAGCCTTTATTTCAAGTCTATCTACAAAATCTAAAAAGAAAAACACTGGAAGAGATGGATGTTACCAAGGCCCTTTTCCTGAACTTGCACCAAATGCCTTCTCCATGCTGTCCAAACTGCCCCTTTGCTCTCAAATGCAAGTTAAGTTAGAAGATCAGAAAGAAAAGGGTTCTAGAATACTAAACACATCACTCAACTACTAAACTTTATTTTAAACTTCACATATGAAACTGTGGCTCCAGAAGAGAAGTCATGGCTTAACTCAGTGTTCTAACAAAGGAGGTTATACAGCATCCTCCTTCTACTGAAAAGCCTCTGAGTGGGACAGTCAGGAAAAATGGGCCCTGTTGTCTGTTGATGCTTCTGGGTTTGAGGGTGTAAAATGAAGTCAGTTTGTGGTGAGGTGCTTGGGAATTTAGAGGAGAAAAAAAGCGGAGAGAAACTTTTCTCTTTGTCCACCAAGGGGATTTGTGTTTGAAATGAAAGTTGGAGGAGCAAAAGCTGAGCAAAGCTTTAGATTGGGGATGTGAGTATCTCAAGCTGCCGGGACAGAGAGGAGGTCATCAATGGGAAGCTTGTAGAAGCACCCAAGAACAGACTTGTGCCTCACTTGACTATGTGTCAACTTTTCTCTGCCTGCCTTCAGAGGTGATCTCATTTTACATTCCAAAGAATGACAATGGAAAATCATACCCGTTTATAAGCATCTGATTGTACAAAGTTTCATTCTGTAAGTAGGAGCTTATCACAGTTTCTAAAATCTCCAACTCTGTTCCGTGCCTTGAACATAGAACAGTATTCAGATGCCTCTTAATTTTCTGCCTGAGAGAGGCAGTAGGGTATAGAGAGTAATAGCATAGGCTCTAGAGTCAGACAGATAGGAGTCTCAGTCTTGGTTCTGCCAGTCAGTAAATGTGGAGCCCTAGGAAAGTTGGGTAACTTCCCCAGCCAGTTTCCTCAACTGCAAAAAGAAAATAAAAAATTGTGCATATTGCCTGGGATTACTTTGAGGCATGAGTGGGAGAATGGACACAAAACACTTAGCGTAGTACCTCACAGAGAGTCAGCCTCTAATAACTAGCTATTTTCATCAGACTCTCACGATGTCGAAAGATTTAGACAGTCAGTTAGTTGGGTAAAAGGTCATCAGGATCTTTGAGGAATACATAGAAGTTGGACCGGCATTGTATTCACAGTTGTTAATTCTAAACAAGGATGAGGGCAGTGACCCTGTTAAAAAAACCTAGGGTTTGAGTGATTTTTCCAGTAGCAGGGGTAGGTTATGCTGAGCCAGCCACGCTCACATCCATACCTTCTGTGACCAAATGCATGCATTTATGAAACACCCGGGCAAGCAGGGGGCTTTTCTGCATGAAACCAACTGTCCCATATGGAGCCTGATCCCAAAGCACTGGATTTCAACCAGCTGAACTAACTGGTAACAGATAACCAAGGGGACATTCCCTGTTTGCAGGAGGGGAGCAGACTTTTACAGAGACATATCACGAGAACTTTAATGAGACGCAGAACACAAAATGCATTTTAGTGTTACCCAAGAACATGTAATGTTTCAGAGTTTGGAGAAACCGCAGCAACTCTGTCCATTCCAATTTATAAGCAGATTCTATAGCTTGAAAGGTCTGGGCTTTTATTGGCCTTTTTCCTTCATGATGTAATGAGTATTTGAAACTGACATGCCTAAGGCCGGGCAAGAAGCTTGGCCTAGAGATCCTGTCATCTTTCCTTAAAGTAACATCTCACTGCTTTCCTGGTTTCCCGCAGAAAGATTAGACTCTTGGAGAATAGTCACAGAATATTAGAACGGGACGGGTCTTTAGTCACCTAGTCCACTGGAGGGGCAGAGAAGCCACGTGGCAGGCAAAGATTATACAACTAAATCCTGGCTCTGCCAGCACCAGAGCTTCTCTGACTGCACGTCCAGGACTTTCCATTAAAATCTCCTGCCCTGAGCCTGCCAATCATTAGTTCTCTTACAGAGCTACCCCAAAGTTGTGGGAAAAATCACTTGCCCAATTTTTTTTTTTTTTGAGACAGAGTCTCGCTCTGTTGCCCAGGCTGGAGTGCAGCGGTGCGATCTCGGCTCACTGCAAGCTCCGCCTCCCAGGTTCATGCCATTCTCCTGCCTCAGCCTCCCGAGTAGCTGGGACTACAGGCGCCTGCCATCACGCCCGGCTAATTTTTTGTATTTTTAGTAGAGACGGGGTTTCACTGTGTTAGCCAGGATGGTCTCGATCTCCTGACCTCGTGATCCGCCCGCCTCGGCCTCCCAAAGGGCTGGGATTACAGGCGTGAGCCTCGGCGCCCGGCCCCATTTTTTTTTTTTAATGGTCTGGAGCTGCTACCTGGTTGTGTGGCAGTCCAAAGCAATAAGACATTTATTGTTTCCAGCTGCCTAGAAACTCAACATTAGCTGTGTTAATTAGATTATGACAAACTTGTTAATCACAAGCAGATAAAGCCAGTAAGGGCTAGCAGCATTTCTGACCTGGAGGCAAAAATGTTAATGATATCTCTAGCTCAACAAGAGCAGATTATAAACTTTTGTTATCTTTGTATCACCAGGTAGTAAGCATTCAGTCACTGAAATTTATTTATTTTAATATGAAATCACTTTTGTTTAAAATAAGTATTTCTAGGCTGTAAGTTTCTAAAAAGCCTCCCATAAAAATTTAAAAAGTAGATGTAAGGTCTGGAAAATGTAACAATATTTATGGAAGGATGCATTGGAGACTTGTCAATTTATCAGCTGGAAATGTTGTGGGGAAATCCCAGAGCTGAGAGTCAGACTTGGTTCCTAGCCAGGGTCTTGCCACACCCTCAGCTGGTAATAATATTTGGTACCCCACCATTTTTGTAATGTAAAATGCACCTATGTAGCTTTCTTCTCTACTCCCTGCCTTCCCTTCCCTTCAGGCCCCAGCTTAAGACCTTGGTATACCATAGCTTGCACTTTTATGCTACTTTGAGCAAATATGAATCTTCTTTTACCTGTGTCTTATTTCCCCAACCAGATCAACTAGGCTATCCTTCTCTGAATGCCTAAGATTAAGCTTGGACTCTATACACAAGTGTTGTCTATAATACAATCTATCCTATCAGAAAAATGAGGGTACTATACAGATAATCTTTGGACTCCTTGAAGGTAGTTATGAAAAACTTCATATCTACCCTTCATATTGTGGAAGAGTAATTTAATATAAACAAGAAAGAATGTGTACAATATTAAAAAAATTCTGAAATTTAAGGCTAGATTTTTCTCTAGCCTATCTCTCTTTTCTAAATTACTGGGATAATCACAAAAATTACTCTCCTCTCAAGAATGTTTGACTACTAAAGAACAGGGAAAGGAAGAGATTAAAATATAAATGTGAAAATGCACATATCAAAATGCTGGCTGTGGTTTTTAATCTAGGTGGTATAGCAATGGGTAATTTATATTTTTATCTTTGCATCTTTGTATATTTTCCACATTCAATGAACACAGGCTACTCTTATAAACTCTAAAATAAAGGTAAAGACAGTCTTTAGTATTTACAAATACTTAACGAGAGACAAATCAGTTTTTTTCTAGCATTAGACAGTGACTGTCACAGTGTGATAACATGTCCTAGGAATTTCCGAGAAGAGCATATGGCCACATGGATCATACAGTCACCTTGATTTTCTATCGCCTGGATGGATTGAGTGTGCCAGTGATGTTGGGGATAACAGAACTAAGAGGTGTTCACTAATGCTAAAGATACTGAGGAAAGCAAGAGAGACATTGTTCAGGATCCTCAGTGCTTGAGATGATACTCCTGTACTGGAAATCCTATGCATACAAGAAGAAATTGATAAGAGTAGGACGAGGAGAACTGGGAGACCTGAATTGGGATAGGAGCTGCTGAGAATGTTCTGAAGGGCAGACCACGAGGACTTTGGTAAGAGTCTGAGGCAGGAGACTTCCAGAAAGACAACTGTGACCTGACAACAAAATACTATGGGCCAGGAGGTAAAGGGTAAAGCACGGAAGCAGAGATGATCAGCAAGAAGGCCCAAAAGAGGCTCTGCAAGCTGGGAAAGGGC
The DNA here is from genome assembly GCF_029281585.2 of Gorilla gorilla gorilla. Taxonomy (NCBI): domain Eukaryota; kingdom Metazoa; phylum Chordata; class Mammalia; order Primates; family Hominidae; genus Gorilla; species Gorilla gorilla. The sequence goes on along the minus strand of NC_086017.1, from coordinate 110,884,930 downwards.
ATTCAGAAGTTTCTGGAAGGGACTATGTTGTGATTAATGAAATCCAAGCTTAACAGAATAACATGAGACTAAATTTGAAATGACCTCATACTTCTGAACATTTCAGTTTTTGCATCTGAACTCAACCAGTGATGGTGAGAGAGAGGGGGCAAGGTTGCGGGATCCAGAGGCATTGTGATAGAAGTTGTGCATCTCATCCCAGGGCTTGAGGGTATTGGTGGGAACTGCTAAAAGACAGTGCAGCCCAGAGGGAAGGGAAATCAGTGATCTGCCCTCCTTTGATCCAGTTGTCCAGCATGGTTTCTTTGAGCCACATCTGCAAGATTATTCACGTTGTATTCCCAAGTCCTGGGCCAGGAGTGGACAGTTCAAATGCCAACAGGGGCAGGTAGGTAACAACATAACATAACATAACATAACATAACATAACATAACATAACATAACATAACATAACATAACATAATGAACGAAGCAGGTCAGACTGGCTCATGGTGCAGGCAAGAGTACATGCTCCGCCTGATGAGACAGCCACTCCCCAGCTCTGGCCAGCTACAAGAATGTAGGCCTAGGTTTTCCAGATCTGAGCTTTCAAGAAAAGCCAGATATCTCAATTTCTTTGTGAAATTTGCTATTACTAGCAACTAACTCATGTTCTTTCAAAAAACCATCAAGCAAGTCAAAGAGAACATATCAAGAGGGAAGGGGGAATGTGATGTCTGGGTTAGTTTGTGACCTTTGCTCTGAACCTCCTTCACAGTACAATGGCAACTTTGGTTAAGGAAGGGATTTAAACACTACATGCTATCTTGAAAGCACACAAATGTTTGACCCTTGGCCAGCTTTTACAATACTAGGGAAGCTCAAGTGGTAAAAGATTTGGAAATAATGTAGCTCTTCAAAGCCTTGGGGAGAATATTACATACTTTTAAGTAAGCCGAATGTCCAGATATACAAAGAACAAAGTATAGAATTTGGGAAGAAGTGTGGGCCAGAGTCAATGCTTGGAAACACTTGGATGCAATTTACTTTGATTCTAGTAGGAAGCTGCATATGAATAATGGAGAACAAAATCTGGCCCCAGGGGGCAGTTTTATAAAATAATACAGACTCAGCATGTGTTGTGGCAGTCACTAAAGAATTGATTAGTTAGGGTTTCTGTGGCTTTGGATAGATTTCCAGGTAAGAAAGATAATGCAGTGAAAACAAACAGAATGCTCAAGTGTAGACCCCTAAATGCTCAGAGAAATGAGAGAATGTAGTAAGATTCTTACTGGCTGTACCAGGTTGAATACCCATTCTCCCCACTCCCCCAAATTTATGCACTTAGCGAAACCTGTGAATGTGACTATATTTGGAAATAGGGTCTTTGCTGACGTAATCAAGTTAAGATGAGGTCAAACTGGATTAGGGTGGGCCCCAATCCAGTGACTGGTGTCCTCATGAGAAGACAGAAATTTGGATACAGACACAACGAGGGAAGACAACTATGTAAAGACAGCGGCAGATTTGGGAGTTATGCTGCCACAAGCCAAGGAATGCCAAGGACTGTTGGCAAGCACCAGAAGCTACAAAAAGCAAGAAAGTATTCTTCCCTACGGCCTTTGAAGGAAGCCCAGCCCTGCTGACACTTTGATTTCAAACTTCTAGCCTCTAGAACTGTGAGAGTATATATTCTTGTTATTATAAATCACCCAATTTGTGGTAATCTGTTATGGCAGTCCTAGGAAACTGTGTCTTTTCAAGACACTTCTGGGGCAGAAGGCTTGCTATGGTGAATTATACAATGACTTACAACTATGCCCCAAATTGGAGCAATATATAGGGTTTAAGAGATAAAGGCACAGGAAGCATACTGTCAACAAGGAGCACCCTTGTTTCAGGAGAGAATAGAAATAAGAAATAATGACTGGTAACCAAAGGGAGAGCAGGCGAACAACTCCACAGGTGATATACAGAGCATTTATCCCAGGGATGAACTAAATTTCATCTTATTTAGGGGAAATTATATATTACAGGTTTTAAAAATTCCTGTGAAAAAACAAATCCTAGAAAATAATAACAAGGCACTTAAGGATATTTACATATTTAAAAACAAGATCAAATATGAATTTATTTATAACTTTATCTTGTATCATATCCAGAAAGTTTACCTTATACAGTATATACTCAAACAACTGGTTTACATGAGGTTGGGGAAGGTACCTTCCACCTTGCCTTTGTAAAATTTTAGAATATACTTATTTTAAAATGTGGTTATAGAAAGAAACATTGCATTAACTTACCCATGGATTCTCAGTGTTAATACTTGCTCCTGAGCTATCTTCATGTCTCAGGCCCTCTTTCCTGTACTAGCCTTGAATTGCTAATGTATGCCCAAGAAAATGGAGGACAGACTTCATCAGTTTCACTTAGAGGTTCAGTTAATAAAGCCACAATAATAACACAAATGGTGCCATAAGACCCATCCTTCAACTGGGTGCACTCAGTTCTAGTAGGACATGCACACGGATACACCACTACCATCACCACCACTACTACCCCTCAGACCTTGGAACAAAAGATCCCCCTGGAATTTTGGTGCAGAGAAGTGAATCTCTCATAAATGTGCCATTCAATAAGAAGGTTATTGCTCTGCATTAGTTTTTTGTTCGTTTCTGGACTGTGCCATGTCTGCTCATGCAAAACTCCAATGGAGTGTATTAGTATAGCCCACATATGCCATAGTCAATTACGTGTCAAGAAAAGCTTGAACTCATTTGCCTATTATAAGTGTGCATCATGGGGTCCTAGTCAGTTCTGAAGGAACTGAACTCTCAGATCACAAATTATGCCCATTAGTAGCCTAAATAACATGTGACAAATAACACATAGGACATAATAATACAGATCATTTAAGGGTGAGTTGGTAAATTGCATGTGTTTCTTGCTTGAAATATTTTATATTTATCACGTTTATATTTATGTATAAATACATAAAACATTTTATATAATATACTTCATATTATAAACATATTTTAATAACACATATTAATAAATATATGACATATAAAATATATTACATTAAATTATATACTTATACTATAAAAATATATATAATAAAATGTTTGTTTTTAGAAATATAAGCCATTGGCACTATTCACAATAGCAAAGACTTGGAACCAAGCCAAATGTCCAACAATGATCAACTGGATTAAGAAATTGTGGCACATATACACCATGGAATACTATTCAGCCATAAAAAAGGATGAGTTCATGTCCTTTGTAGGGACATGGATGAAGCTGAAAACCATCATTCTCAGCAAACTATCGCAAGGACAAAAAACCAAACACTGCATGTTCTCACTCATAGGTGGGAATTGAACAATGAGAACACATGGACATAGGAAGGGGAACATCACACACCGGGGCCTGTTGTGGGGTGGGGGGAGGTGGGAGGGATAGCATTAGGAGATATACCTAATGTTAAATGACGAGTTAATGAGTGCAGCACACCAACATGGCACATGTATACATATGTAACTAACCTGCACATTGTGCACATGTACCCTAAAACTTAAAATATATATATAAAAAAAGAAATATAAGCCATTGGTTTATATTATTAAATTTTGAAATAAAATTATTTACTACTCTTTCAGTCTTCTGGATTAGTCTAATTGCACAGCATATATTGAGGTGGGTGTCCAAATGAGTTTTAAAAACCTGTAACAAAACAGAATGTCGGAAAAAATAAGAAGCTGGACTCACAGAGAAGAATTGTGATCCATTTAAATTTCTGACTTATGGAAAGGGTTTCACTGATCTTAACAACTGTCTTTATAATAAGTAAGTATTATTCAAATGATGGTTTAAAAATAAATTTATACTAATAAAATATCACTTTTATGTGATTTCTCTATTGAAGGTGGGCATAAGATTGTTTGCAAGAAGAAACTGCTACCTAAAACATGTGAAAATAGTTTGGTAGAGGGCATTATAGAGCTGACTTTTGGATCAAATTCTTGAAGACTTTTCCACAAGGAGCCACTTCCATGCTCCCAAAGAATGTGTCTCACAGAGTTATCTTCTAAAGTTAAAGCCGCTAATTTAACAAAACCTGGGGGAGGCTGGGTGCAGTGGTTCATGCCTGTAATCCCAGCACTTTGGGAGGTCAAGGTGGGTGGATCACCTGAGGTCAGGAGTTCGAGACCAGCCGGGCCAACATGGTGAAACCCCATCTGTACTAAAAATACAAAATTAGCCAGGCAAGGTGGCGCACACCTGTAATCCCAGCTACTTGGGAGGCTGAGGCAGGAGAATCGCTTGAACCTGGGAGGCGGAGATTGTAGTGAGCAGAGATTGTACCACTGCACTCCAGCCTGGGCAATAGAGCGAGACTCTGTCTCAAAACAAACAAATAAACAAATAAACAAACAAATTGTGGGAATTTACAGAGACGTCTCTAAAAAAACAGAAAATGACTATGATCTAATTTGGATCTTACCATAATCAGATAAGCATTCTATTTTAGCATTAAAACATTTTATAATCAATTTTAAGAGATTTAAAATTTTCATACTGAGCATTTCACATAAATCTAAAAAAGATATGGCTTTCTCTGATATTGCCCAAACTCCCTCTCTGTGTAAGTTCCTGACTCATTAGAGGGCACATTTAAAAATCACTCAGAGTTATAAGGGAGGTTAATACGGCACCACAGTGTCATATTTTTAAGAAGGATTCTTCTTTTTATTTATTGATCTATGAAACTGATCTACCAGAAATGCTGGTAAATAAACAAATTTTAAAAATTTGCCCCCGAACACTACCCCATGATGCCCTTAATAGATTCATTCCACAGGTGAGTCTGTGTGATTAAAAAAGCATGTTCCTTTTCACTTAGGCCACTAGGAAGCTTAGAGCTAAATAGTGATTAACTTCTAATAACCGTAAAGAACCACACAGTATATGGTCCTTTGAACAACTCAGAAGTTAGGGTCACTGACCCTCTGTGCAGTTGAAAACTGCATATAACTTTTGACTCCCCCCAGACTTAACTACTAGTAGCTTACTGTTGACCAGAAGCTTTATTGATAAAATAAAAAGTCAATTAACAAGTATTTTGTATGCTGTATATATATTATAAACAGTAGTCTTACAATAAAGTGAGCTAGAGAAAAGAAAATGTTAGAAGATAATCATAAGGAAGAGAAAGTACATTTACTATTCGTTAAGAAAATATATTTACTATTCATTATTCTTCAAGTAGGCTGAGCAGGAGGAGGAAGAAGGGTTGCTCTTGCTGTCTCAGGAATGGCAGAAGTTGACAGAGTTCAAAACCATGTTGTTCAAGGGTCAACTTATTTCTGTTTCTCACTATTATCTCTGGCTTTATATTCTAATCACTTTTATTCCCTCAGTGAATTATTTTAATTTTCTGTACTGCATATGTTTTGGAAGTGAGGTATAAATAGATCAATCAATAAAAAGAAGACTCCCTCTTAAAAATATGACACTCTAGTGCCATATTAACCTCCCTTATAATGCTGAGTGATTTTTTAAAAAGCTCTCCCCAAATTAATCCTTCATCGACTTTGGTAAGTTCAGTAAGACCCTAGGGTTTCATAACAAGTTAGAAGAGCAATAGTCTAACCTCTAATCTTTGTTGAGTATGCTCAAACCTCAAAAACAGATGATAAATGAAACAAGAGAACAGTTTATTTGTTACCATGATTTATTGCCACGTTTCTATAATGTAGAGAAGATATGTGTTCCCAAAGGTATAACTTCAAATAGTAAGGAGAGAAGGTAAAAGAAAAAACAAGGAAAGAGAACTGTTTGCAATTGTCAGACACAAATTTCTACAGTTTTTTTCCAGTTAAATTCAGACATCGACTTTATTTCTGGCATAAAAATTTTATGCCCTTTTTTTTGCTATACTCTTTTATTCATATAAGATGTAATCCATTAGGTTTGAAAATAGACAGTTGTGTGTGTGGTAACTTTAATTCCATGACACAAACAAAAGTGCTTTTCCATAACTGTCCAAGTCCATATTTAAGCAATCAGTCTAGGCCATCATATCAACCTTATATAATTCTGCACAACAGATTTTTTTTAAAGAGTAAAATACAATTTTAGAAGCAGAAAGAAAATGTCCTAGGAGAAAAACCTAGGGCTAGTTAGGAAAATCTGGAATCCCAGTCTTTGTCCATGTACAGGGGCTGAGAAACATAAAACCCACCTGGACTTGATTGCTTCCTTTAGTGAGATGTTAACAGAGTGGAAATGATTCCTGATTTGGCTTTTATTTTCCCTCTCTAAATGGCAGTCCAAAAAAGTGGTGCAAGAATCACCTGGCACCTCAATTACCATGCTCAGTTTCTCCCCTGACACTGTGTGGTGGGTTGTGTCACAATAACTTTGCACCCACAGATATGGCTTCAGGGTGGGATCTGACTGAGATGGAGTGAGCTCCGTGTCACAGCTTGCCTCGGTTAGCCACAGCTGCAGGGAAGAGCTGGGTCTACTCTTCCTCCTCTTTCCCCAACTCACCCCAAGCAAATGCTTCAAGCAGCTGCCATACTTGAGGGCTGGCAGTGCCGAAGGCTCTGAAGGTCTGGAAAGGGGAGAAATGAGGGGCCTCTGGGACTAAAGCATAACCAAATTAAGGGATAAACAAGTGAGTTAACTTTAAGTCTATTGCTAGTTTTCCTAGTAAAATAAAGACAGTGGAAGGATTTGGTCTGGACCTGTCTGTCCCCTTCCCTGAGGGCTGTTCAGCAGAGCTTGGGACCTGGTCATCTGTGGGGCAAACAGGGCCAGAATGCAGGAAGACAATGCAAGCACAAGTGGACTTGGATTGTGGCTGTTTGGCCCCTATATGCCAGCTTGCCTGGGACAGTCCCTTACTACTAATTGTGAACCCTTTCACTTTCACAAGCTATGGCCCAGTGTTTCTTAGGAGGGTATATTTACACTATAGGAGGGACAATTCGTTCTTTCATGAGTCTGCTCAACTCACCATAGAAAATTTGCCTACTAAGTGCCAGAAGCTACCTCCATACTATCATTTTTCACCCACCCTGTCATTTTGACAACCAAAAATGCCTTCCTTTTTTTTTTCAAATGCCTTCTGGGGAGAGCAGTGAGGCCCAGATGCACAGCCACTGAATGCTCTGTCAGTTAAAAGAGGAAGCAGAGGCTAAGAGAGGTGAAATGATTTGATTGAGGCTATAGCTAGACAGTGGCAGGGGCATTGTTTCTTGACTTCACATACAGTGAGGCTTCCAGAAGGACAAAACTCTACTGTCTCTTGACAGACACCTGCAGTTGAATCACTGTTTGCGGAGGCATAAACTGCAGGGAAAGAATTTACATGTGGTAATACCAGTGTTTTATTTGTGGCCACTTAATCATTCACAGTCAGTAGCTTTATGACCCTCGCTGGTTTCAGAGGTTATGAATAATAATGGTATTCTTTAAGGAGGACATGATACTTTAGTTTTTTTAAACACATAGAATTTGGAGTTAAGTCATAAAAGCTTTCCAGAAAGGAAGAGGAGAGTTGTCATTAATTTTTAAATGCATGAAGCTTAAAGAGGGATTTACAATAATAGCATCAATAAATATGCTTTGGAAGCACCTTTTCTTCAAGGAATTCAAAACCTTTTTTCTTCTAAAAATGTTTAAAGATATATTGTTCTCAAAAGAAGAAAATAACAACACTTACCTCCGATAGTTTTTACTAGTTTCACTTCCTTAAAAGCATTTAATCCTGAAAATAATCCTAGAAAGGTAGGCAGAGAAAGTATTATACCCATTTTACCAACAAGGAAATTTAGGTTGAAAAACTTCAATGGCTAAACATTTAGCAGTTTTGGACCCTCAAAACCTGAGGACAACAGCCTTTACATTTTATCTTGAAAACTCAAGTCGGGAGCACTGTTGATAGTCAATTATTATATTTACTTAAATAACAGCCTTTTTCTCCATGATTTAGGAGGAAATATTTTTTCCCTCTACCTAATTACTCGTGGTCATTTGTTCTGGCTACCAACAGTAGTCCTGAACCATGGAAAATAGGAAAACTGGGTTACTTGGCCACTCACCACTCACTGAGCACTTACTATCTATTAGGCCCTGGCTGAGGTATTGAAGATACAAAGGCTAATCAGACCTGGCCTTATCAGGTTTGAAGGGTTCAAAACCATCTTGAGAGCATTTTGAGTATTTTTCTCACTTCTGTCAGCGTTGACTTATTTCTATTACCTGGAGCTGAGATGGCCAAGTGGTTGGTTGTGATTTTGCCCAGGCCAGGTTATTCCCTGTAATGACAACAGGACCCCTCTTTTGCTAACCTCTCTCCTCACAAAAACATCAACAACAACCAATTGTAACAACAACTCCAAATCCTGGGGGGAGTTGGGGAATTCTAGATTTATAATCTCTGTATATACAACAAGCTCTAGAGATAAAACTATGGTATACCAGTTAGGCTACTACTAGTAAACTTAAAAAAAAAAAAAAGGTTGTTTACTTTCAGTGACAACTTTGAGAAATAGGTGAACAACCTGATACTTTTCACTACATTGCCAAATATAAAAATAATTCTGAAAATTCTGAATTTCCCTTTTTAAGACATGTCTGAGGCATAAGGAGGAGTGGACTATCTAGAATTACGAATTTTCACAACTCTAAAGAAGTTACTGGATCCAAACAGCTGGAATATCCTGGCCCTGATCAGTTTCAAGTATTCAGGATTAGATTCATAGGGTTATCAGTGCCCTGGGAAATTTGATGAGCCTGTTATTGAGAATACAGATAGCTGTGAAGCCTTGGGGGAAAACCAAGCAGTCATCACGTTACAATTCCTCACTATTCTCTTGCCTCTCCATACCCTTTCCTTAAAAAATAAACAAACAAAGCAAGCATGTGGCAAACATGTTTCCATTTTTCCACCAAGAATGCAGATGTGACAGCTTTTTCCCCTTCCCTTCTCTCATCCACCCCAGCTCCGCCTCCTCCCCCTTCCCCAGTGACCTCATCCCTGCGCAGAAAGGACACCAGCTGCAGGGAGGGTCAGCCTCCACCAAGTGGGATCATTATCATCATTAGGAATGCCAAGAAGCCCAGAAGGCCTTGCTGACATGTGCAATGTGTTACAGCTTTCTGTGGTTTCCCCACATTCACAGCAAAGCTGCCGTCTGGAAATGTAAAGGCTTTGCCTTCCTAAAAATAATGTTACCAGAAGAATATTTAGACAGATACTTCTCAACAAATCAATCAGTCACTGCAGCTGCAATAATGAGAACCCACCAAGATGAAGAACCTGGGGGCAGCCTCAGAAATCATTTGGGTCCAAATGTCCCATTTAAGATAAATGAAGTCCCCTGATTTTTCAGGGGGAGAATTATAGGAGGCGTTTGCAAGAGGAGGGATGCCTGGGAATTAAAAATTACAAAAAAAAAAAATTCTAACACAGCAGCACAATGAAAGCTAATGGTTTTATCTCGATTTTATACACATATTTTCACAGATTTATGTTCATTCCTTTATTCACTCTTTTCCACTCTCCTCTTTGTCAATTAGTGCTAACTCAGAGAATAAGGCTGTGAGATTTTCCTAGACATAGTAATAATGGCAATTACCATATATTGAGTGCTTACTATGAGCTAGATACTGTGCTATGTGCTGTACGCATCCCTTTCAACCTCTTTGCACAGCTAGATCATTACTTCCAAGTTATAGATGCAACAACTAAGGCTTCGAGAGGTCATATTCGCAGCTTTAAATATAATCTATAAACTGTTATCCAATTTATATTTCTAGCCTACATCTCTTGTGAGCTCCAGATCTGTTTTTACAATTACCTGCATACCATCTCCCCTTGGATATATCACAAGCATCTCAGATCAAACATGTTCCAAACTGAGCTTAGGATCTAGTCCTCTCTACGCCCAGGCTAGGCTCTCCTCTAAATGTTCTTAACTTCAGGAAACAGCACCTCATATCAGAAAAATGGAAGTCATCAGAGACACTACTATTCTGCAATGTCACCAAAGCAGAGAGCCACTAGTCCTGTCAGCTCTACCTCCTAAATCTGTTTTGGAGCCATTAACCACTCCATTGACTGCCACCATCATCTCTCACCTGAAAAATGGCACCAGCCTTTTTCACATTGGTTTCCTTCTGTCATCTACTGTGTGATGAGGTACAATAATCAGAGTGATTTAAATACAAATCAAGTTTTTACCTCATTAAAAAAATCTTTCAATGGTTACTCTTTGCTCTTAGAGAAGACCAAGATTCTTGCCAGTGCCTATAAGGCCCTGTATAACCTGGCTTCACTACCTCTGTATCTTTCTACTTCCCTCCCTTTCACTGGGCTCTAGTCTAGCTTGCCTTTTTTCAGTTCCTCTTTTGTCTCAAGTTCCTTCCTGACTTGGGGTCTTGGAGCAAGCTGTCCTTTAGCCTGTGATGCTCTTGTATACTCTGTTTGGCTAACTCCTACTCATTCTTTGAGCCTCAGCTTACCTATTGTTTCAAAAATAGTTTCCACTGCCCCCCTTGACAGATTACCCCTGTGTTACTTCTTTATACTATGATGTAAATACTTATTTAAATATTTATTTTTCACTGGTTTCCCTAACTAGAATATAAACTTCATTAGGGAAAAGACCATGTCAATCTTGTAAACAACTGCATCCCTTGTGCCCATCACAATGCCTGGCACATAGAAGACGCTCAATCAAAATTTGTTAAATGAATAAACGAGGCAAGTAACTGGCTCAAGTTCACAGGATTTGAACCCAAATCTCAATGTGTCTTGTTCTAAAGCACATTCCCTTTTAAAATCTTGCAAAGCAGGACAGAGTTCATCATAGAAATATGGTATATACACCCAGTGAATTACTAGCTAGCCTTCAAACAGAAGGAAATTCTGTCCTTCCAACAACATGGATGGAACTGGAGGACATCATGCTAAGTGAAATAAGCTAGGCACAGAAAGACAAGTATGTATGATCTCATTTATATGTAGAATCTAAAAAGCTGATCTCTATTGCACTGCATGATGACTACAGTTATTCAAAATAACATACTGCATATTTCAAAATTGCTAAAAGGATAGATTTTTAATGTTCTTGTCACAATAAAATAAGTTGGTGAGGTGATGGATATGTTAACTAGCTTGATTGATTCTTTCTATAATGTATACAGAGATTAAAATATCACATTGTATCCCCTAAATATACACAATTTTTTGTCATTTTGTAAAAAAAGTTTTAAAAAATAAATTCAACATATCATAATCACCTTCCAGGGATGTAAATTTCTCAAGTCTCCATGTCCTTACTGACTCAAATGGATGGCTAGTTAGATGGTTAAAAGGAATAAAGTCTGGGAGTATGGTAGGATGGGGTGGAGCTTGTCTCCCACAGCAAATGAGACATAATAAATACCTACTGGCCTGCAAAAGTAGTCAAAAATAGAGAAGTGAGAGTATGGATGAGGGAAAAGAGACCTTAGAGACTGCTGAGCTGCTATAAGCCTCAAGAAAATGAGATTGAAGAACGAAGGAAACAAATATTTAATATAGCTGAAAAGAACAGAGACAGAGAGACTTTGAAAAGACAAAATATAATCTTTCAAAGGGGAATAAAACTTACTGGACATGATTTTCTGCATATATTTTCTCTTTTCCTTACTTGTATGTACAGAGAGCAGATAAGGCACAACACAGTAAAGAATGAAATACTGGATATGCCTGAAGAAAGCCTCTCTGAGCTTTGAGGACTGGGGAGTACTTCTTGTCAATTTGAGACACAGGATACTTGTCTCCATCATTATAATTCAAAAAACATTCCCTGCTCAGGGGGTCTGTCACTGACCTTCACATTGAGGTAAAGAGAGATGAGCAAAGAAGGCTGTGACCAGCACAGGCTATGTTAGTCCCTTATCCCTCTTGTTCTGCGAATGCAGTCATTTTCTTCCACAACATGTAGGACTTTACATTTTTCCATGATGAATGTGGACTTGTTACATTTGCCCTAGTTGTCAAGGTCTGGGAACTTTGGCTCTATTCCTCTCCTTCAATCCATTTTTTTCTTGAACTGTCCCAGCTTCCCGTAAGAAGTACTCGATTGTTAGGAACTTTAAAACGTGTATTTCTCATGTTGTTGTTCCTTTGTGTGGAAGAAATGGTTATAGCAACTGGGTTATCAGCTATGTGGCAAAAGAAAAGAAAAAAAAACCTGTTCTCTATTCCTCCCTCATGTTCTCCATAAAAGGCAATAAAATTCTTCAGTAAATACAGTATCATCTGGCATGGTTGGAATTGTTCTAATTATGTACTCTGGTTAACAGTGTCTGAACCATACATGGATTACCAATTTCCAAAGAATTAAAATAAAATACACTTAGTAATAAAATAATACAAGAGCCTGATATGATTTGTCTCTGATTAGTCAAAAGGTGCACAAAGATCTTGTAGCAACGTGAATCACAGTTTAGAGAATTTTATTACATGATGGTGCTCACAGGCTAGCTGACGAAACATCAGATAACAGATTTCACTGTATCTGGTATTGGCTGGTCACAGAGCCAATGTTTTTTTGTTACTGGCTGGTCTTCTTATTAGAATACAAAAAAAAATCAAGTTTATATTGACATTTACAGCACTAAGCTCTGTGACTGGATCATTCTGTTTGTTTAAGAGGAATCTTACAAGCTTGTGGGCTTTAAAAAATTTCAGTGGCTATTGTTTTCATCTACTGCCACAATTTTTGCCCTTTGTAGATCCTTTAATATGTAATAATGACTATATTTAAAGGCCAAATTCCAGAATTTCTATTAATATGACAATGTTTTAGGGATGGATTACGATCCAGAGCTTATGGCAAAATAAAGAGAAAGGGGAGCAGAAGGGGGCATACATGATATAAAAAGGGACTCAGATCATATAGCTGAAGAAAGAGGAAGGAATGGCAATGGTCCCTGTTCTCACTGTTCCTGAGGTGCAGCCTGTGCCTTTCTATCCTAGTTTTCAGCTGTCATTATTTTTTTAAATCAAATTGTAGTTGGGGTCAGCATGTGATATACTTTCATGTTGAAAGAAGAAAAAGGTGAGATAAATCAAGGCACAACATGAGTTATCCTTTCTCCTGAATTTTACTGTTTAAAAGATCTCTGGTAGGTCTAAAACCACGCTACATAGACATAAAATACCTCCATTTCACTCATAGCCAGGATATCTGCACTTATCCCCCTTCCCCAAACCAAATACATACAAGTAATTCTATTTTCTTGGTAAGGCAATTGTTGATTAATGAATCATCTTTCCTGTAATTTTTATTTTTATTTTTTTTGTAGCCTTAGTTTGGCTAAGTTCCCTGGCATTCCTGTTGAAGTATGTAATGGAAAATTTGACCTCACATTCTTTGCTTTTTTGTAACATCACAAAACACTGACATAACAGGGCTACTAAAAAGTAGCTTGGAGATGAAGGGATGCACATAAAGAAAAAGCTCAGTGTGGAAAGGAACAAAGATGCAGTAAATCATGTGGAAGGTAAATATTTAGCTTCACAGACCTGAAGTTACATTCATCTTCAAGTGCTTACAGCTTAGGATGTCATAGAGTTTCCATCATAATTTTGCTTTTCTAAAGAGATTACAAACCAGCCATAAAAAGCCATTCTCAAAATTAACTTGGAACACAGGTAGGCCATTTTGTAGATCCCATAGCTTGTTTGAAAAATGGTGATTTAGGGTGGGGCAGGCAGAAGAAAGGTGTCAGGAAGTGATTTCTTGCATTTAGCTATATCTGAGCTGAAATAAAACTTTGGCAGTCACCCTTCTGTGATCACATCCAACTGTCTAAGGAAAATGTAACAGGTCATACAGAGTCAACTTTGGTTAACTGTAAAGCGTGGGATTTGGCAGCAAAGACATACTTCAGGACAGATTTTTCAGCAAAATTCATAGTGGAATACATGAACTCGTTATAAAAACCTTTTTCTTTTTAAAATGAGACTCTCTTCCCTAAGGCAAAGAAACCATTTTTTCAAATGCATAATCCAGGCTCAAGGGACATCTACCCAGCCACTGACAAAGTTTCTCCCTTTGCAGCCCTAATGATCCTACAACCTGAGAAAATGTCAACTTGGCTGTGATGGGAAAAGAGTCCCACATGGCTCCCAGCACCACCCTCTCAAAATGTCACAACCTCTTGGCATAGGACATCCTGTTCAGCCTGTAATAGTCATTCAAATGAAGTGTTTCATGATAACAACATTGGCTTATGTGTGTATTGTCAAAGAAGACCGTCCTAAAGGCTGTCAGAATGCATATATAAGGGCCTGTTCAGTCTATTAATCATCTAGATGTGCTGAAAAAAGGAAGAGGGAAAAAGCAGATGCAGAGAAGTCTGTACAAATCACTACTAGTTACTCAGGCTGGGGGGAAAATGTGCAGATGTTTCTTGATGCTACCTAAACTGTTTCTAAAACCACTGTCACATCTGTGTACTCATCTATGTTAAAATGGAATGCTATTATCTGGAACTATACAAATGATTCTCGGGGAGAGAACTTTAATATACTGTTTATGGCCTGGATAAATAGTATTTATTTGAATAATTAATACTTTTTTTAAAAGAGGGAGTTAGATGAGAATTATGCAAATGAAATATGCAAATAAGCCACAAGAGAGAACTCTTTGTTTAATCTTATGTTATAAGTGGTAAGAGATGGTTACTTGTTCCAGAGATTGTCTCAGGTTCGTACTTCTCACTGACTTTTGTGGGTGCAGGAAGAAAAAAAAATATTCAGACAGCTTGGATTGATTCATGTATCCAATTATAAAATGCAGGTAGATAGATCAAGAAAGTTGTTAACTATGAGGCCAGGCACGGTGGCTCATGCCTGTAATCCCAGCATTTTGGAAGGCCGAGGTGGGCGGATGATGAGGTCAAGAGATCGAGACCATCCTGGCTAACACAGTGAAACCCCGTCTCTACTAAAAATACAAAAAATTAGCCGGGCGTGGTGGCGGGCGTCTGTAGTCCCAGCTACTCGGGAGGCTGAGGCAGGAGAATGGTGTGAACCTGGGAGGCGGAGGTTGCGGTGAGCCAAGATCATGCCACTGCACTCCAGCCTGGGTGACAGAACAAGACTCCATCTCAAAAAAAAAAAAAAAAAAAAGAAAAAAAAAAAAGAAGAAAGTCGTTAACTGTGAAGAAAACCACTGGGGGGAAATAACCACATGCCATTTAATATCTAATTTAAAAGAAGCACTGAGATCTTGGATGAAAAATTACTTGGTGATATACTGAAATATCAACTCTAGGGACGATGCTTTTCTAGATTCTTCTGGATTCCTAAAAATTTCCTAGATCTTATTTGGTATCTGGCTTTTCCAAGGTACTCCTGGTATCCCGCATATTATAAGACTGAATCTTACACTATCTAATTTGAAATAAATTTTACTATTTTCCTTTCCATTAGGTATGAAACCAAGTTGGTATTTTGGTAGAACTCCACTGAAATCTTTATACTGTGAAATCTTTATACTACATACTGTGAAATATAATCATAGATTATATTTCATCTGCTCTTTGATATTCCTGTAGCAGGTGAGTCTTCGCTGTACTTCTTATGTACTTCATAGGCTGTACTATTGTGACCAAGAACACTTAGAAAAGGTTGCTCAGTTTTTTGAGGTCAAGTTAATAAGTAAAGCAGACTAACTGAATTAGATAAAATGCATAATGGTTTTCACCACTACAGTGAAAGGTCTGGGAATGTCTCTATGTTTGATGAACTATTATTAGATGATGATAATTTCAATACCAATACAACACTGGTGAAAGCATAATTTCCTATTCTTTTTATAAGCATTAAATTTAGGAGTTTTTCCAACATCTGTTATTGCTGAATTAATGCAAAATTATTGTCTCCCAACACAAAATTCTTATTTCCTTAGGCAAGCAATATTGTGTGTGCATTTTTCAAAGACGTTTTATACATATGCAGACAAACATGTACGTTCATTCTTTCTTCTTTTTATTACATGCAAAAGGTAGCATACAATATAGACAATATGTTCTGTACTGTGCTTTTTGGACTTAACAATACATCTGGGAGATCTTGCTGTATCAGTACATAAGGAGCAGCTGGGCACCGTGGCTTGGCACCTGTAATCTCAGCTACTTGGGAGGCTGAGGTGGGAGGATCGCTTGAGCCCAGCAGTTTGAGGCTACTATGTAGGACATGGACTGAGATCGTGTCCTTTAAAAAGAAAGAAACAAACAAAACCCATAAATAGCTTTCCAGTTTTTGTTATGAAAGCATAGTATTGGATAAATGAATAATCCTATTTACTTCCAGTCCCTACAAAAGTACATTTAGGTTATTTCCAATCTTTTGCAATTACAATGTTTGTTAATTTTGAAATTAAACCGAACAGTCGATAAGAAGATACAACTGACTGAGTAGTATTGCCTGTTTCCACTCCCTACTCGAATTCTCTGTAAGCAAAAAAAGGTGAAAAAAGAAATAATTTGGCTAATCAGCTTTTGGATAATTCAATATCTTATTTTTCTATCTGTTGCCAGTTAAGCAATTTTTTTTGGATGGGCTCAAAATAATAGACTCATTACTTCATTACTTTTCTTATTATTTCTGTAAGAGTTATATTTTAATGAGAAGAAAAGAGAGGCCGGGCGTGGTGGCTCACGCCTGTAATCACAGCACTTTGGGAGGCCAGGGCAGCTGGATCACCTGAAGTCAGGAGTTCAAGACCAGCCTGGCCAGTATGGTGAAACCCTGTCTCTACTAAAAATACAAAAATTAGCTGGACATGGTGGCAGGTGCCTGTAATCCCAGTTACTCGGGAGGCTGAGGCAAGGAGAATTGCTCGAACCCAGGAGGCAGAGGTTGCAGTGAGCTGAGATTGCGCCACTGCACTCCACCTGGGCGACAGAGCGAGATTTGAGACTCTGTTTCCCAAAAAAAAAAAAAAAAAAAAAAAAAAAAAAGAAAAGCGATTAAAAAGGAAAACCTAAGCGATTCAGAGCCAGTTAGTGTGGATGTAAAGCTACTCAGGTAATTGTGAGGAAGAAATTAGTAGAGCTTTAGTTTTTTAAAGGTCTTAATCTGTACTGGAGGTCAAGTTATCATCACTGTCATTTTCCTCAAAAACATTTAAACATTCACTTATACACAGCTTTATGCAATGAGCTTCCCAAAGCAAGCAAGATGCATAGAGAAACTTATCAGGACAGAGCTAAAACAAACGTAGGTGTGCCTCAATTTACAGAAGGGGATATGGGATGCTATTTCTATGTTATTTATAAATTTTATGATTTGAACATAAAGATTGCTAAAAGGATTTCTGTAGCAACTTTGTCGGGAGACAAAAATTTTGTATTCCTCAGTTTATCTTAGGGTATGATTTTCAGATTTCTATATGTTGTGCTGGCTTTATTTAAAGTGAAGATAACAATGTGCGTGTGTGTGTGTGTCTGTTTGCTTTGTTTTAATCTTTTGTTAAATTTTAAAATAACTTCAAAGTTGCAAGAATACTACAAAAAATCTTTTACCCTTCACCCATATTCACCAGTTATTAAAATTTTTACCACTTTTGCATTTTATTCTCTTTCTACATATACACACATTTGTTTTTCTAAACCATCAGAGTAAGTTGCAGACATCATGTCCCTTTGCCTCTAAATATTACAATGTATTTTCCTAAGAATAAAGAAATTCACTTACTCCACAATGATCAAAATCAGGAAATGTATATAAGCACAACATTATGTTTCATCCCCACATTTTATTCAAATTTTACCAATTGTCCCAATACTGTTCTGTTTGCATTTCCTCCCCCGATCCAGGATCCAAATGAAAGAACCCACACATTTAGTTTTTATGTCTCTTTGGTTTCTTTTAATCTGAAATGGCTCAGCTTTATTTATGTGTTTCAGGATACTAACATTTTTGAAGAGTATCTTTTAGTTTAGGTTTGTCTGATATTTCCTTAATATTAAATTAATTATGCATATTTGGGGCAGGAATACCATAGAAATAACGTATCTTTCTCACTGCGTAATATCAAGAAGCACAAGATGTCAATTTGTTCTACTATTGATGATGGTAACTTTGATCACTTGGTTAAAGTGTCACTACCAGGCTTCTCTACTCCAAAACTACTATTTCCCATGATTATTAATAAGTAATTTGTGGAAAATTCTTTGAGATATGTAAATATCCTGTTCCTCACTGAACTTTTAAAAAATTGTTTCAGCAGCCATTGATACTTCTTAACTATTTGCAACTATGATGGCTGCAAAATGGTGGTTTTCTAATCTATATTTCTTCTACATTTATTAGTAGGCATTCTACTGTAAAGAATAACTTTTCTTTCTTACACATGTAGTATCTACCTATTATCACCATGAACAAACTCATGAATTCTTATTTTATTCAATGGGTCACCTTCCATTTTATAATTATTTCGCTCTTCAGGTTGTTTCAGATTAGGCCAGTGGCAGTCCTTTCAAGCCAACTCTGGTGTCCTTTTGACATGTCCTCATCATTTTTTGAGACTTCCTAACATCGTGGCATGAAAAGATGTTCCAGGCTCATCTTTTTTTTCCTCCAACAGCCCTGCAGTCAGCTACTTCTCCAAGAAGGCTTTGTTCCTCTTAGTGGGAAATGAGATGTAGAAGCTTTATGTGTTGCATGTGTTCATTGCTACAAGGTGTCATTGATTCTAGACCTTTTTAGTTGACAGAGCTAGGAAATTTTTCATGCCTTAGAAGACCTTCCTAAAAGTGGATTTAGGAACTACTATACCATAATTCCTTTTATATTAAGTTTATACAATGTGTAGAGATGGTACAGGGGTTTTTAGTTTTGGGTTCTATGTTACAATGGACTTATAATTACACTGACTATTAGTAAACATTATTATCCCAGAAGAATCTGATGAGATCCCTGAGAATAAGGACTATGTCTCATTCATCTTTTTATCCTCAGAGCCCAACAAAGTTCAAATCACATAATAGACAATCCATAGAAATTACATGTATGTGATTTGCTTCCAAAGAATCCAATGTGGGGGAAAGGAATAAAGATGTAACAAAGTTGGCCATGAGTTGATGACTGCTATAGCTCGTGATGAGCACATGGGGATTCTTTCTTTTCCATTTCTCTCTACATTTGAATTTTTCTATTGTAATAAAATAAATTTAAAGGTAATGAAGAAATACCCCTATATCAGAATGATAAAAGTTTCTGCCTCTTCTATGGTTCAATTTCTTTAACAGTTTGGTGGGGTGAAAAAGGTCAAAGTGTTTGATTACCGGGAACCAGAGGGCATTAAAAAATTTAAGTAAATAATTCAGCTGTGTGCAGTGGCTCACGCCTGTAATCGCAGCACTTTGGGAGGCTGAGGCGGGTGGATCAGGAGTTCGAGACCAGCCTGGCCAACATGGTGAAACCCTGTCTCTACTAAAAATATCAAATTAGCTGGGCGTGGTGGCATGCACCTGTAGTCCCAGCTACTCCGGAGGCTGAGGCAGGAGAATTGCTTGAACCCAGGAGGCGGGGGTTGCAGTGAGCCAAGATTGTGCCATTGAACTCCAGCCTGGGTGACAGAGTGAGACTCTGTCTCAAATAATAATAATACTAATAATTTAAGGAGGAATATGCGCACAGCATGGACATTCATTTATGAATTTAATTGTTCAAAATACATTTGGTTCAAGGGACTTGAAAATGTAGATGGCTTTCATCATCAAATTGCTAATAATCCTAGAAAGCACAAACTTGAAACACATACAATTTGGATAACAATTTTGAATATACATTTATGATATCAGATCAACCCTAAAAAATAACATAAGATAAACAGGTCTTCAAGCTATCTGGAGAGAACCCCCTAGCATTTTGCTGACTACATGGAGATAGCAAAATGGCTTTTTTCTTGTCATCCCAAGTTGTTTTTTGAAACTTAAACAACTGATAGTCAAAACATTAAAATAGGAAAGTGGACTACTGCAGTGATTAAGATATTCTACTGAGAAAAAACACCACAAACAAATATATTTGTATGTATATACTGTTTACTGATCAGAGTGGATATTCTCCTAAGGCTGCATATTTCATAGAAAGTCTAGGTTTAAAGCATGCCCCTCCTTCCCATTAGGAAAACTGACACTAATATTCTTTATCAACATTATTTCAAGCAGGTGTACTTTGAACTCTGAGGGTTCCCCATCATAAATCTAAACTCACTGTCTTACCTAAATACTAGACATTTGCTATCAGATTAAAAGTGTCTGCTTAGTTTTACTGATAAGGAAGCATGTTTAAATGACCAAAAGCAGCCAATTCAGATGGGATTTGAGGCCCCAAATAATTTCCTCTATTATTTAGGCAACACAAAGAACCTTTTGGATTACTGGAACGAAGTGGCTACCTTTTAACCAATGTTGATTCAAAAAGTGCATTCCTTACTAAAGCCAGTGTGAAAATGCTAGTGAATTCTTTCCATTACATCTGGCCATAATCAGAATGCTAACATTCTGCAGCCTGCACATTGTAAATAAATACAGACCAAATAACTTCTTACTGCTGCCATGAGTGTACATTTTCTCCAGACAATAAGTGGTACATTAGCACATATTTGTCCCCTGGCTGCAGCTTTTTCCCCCATTCTGAGTTCCTGGATATACTTTTGAGACAGTCTAGAAAAACCAGTCTTGTGCTACACAGAGATCAGGAACTTTCCCCACAGTGGAATTTAGTGTCCATAATCACCAGCATCCAGTCTTGTCAATTTCAATGGATGATGATGCAAATTACTTCTTTTCTTAAGTGTATTAACGGGTCACTAATGTAAGCAAAATAACGCACGGCGGGTTGAATAATAGCACCATGTTTCTTCAATCAAATAACCATACTGTGTGTCTGGTTGTGGTTTCAAAGAAATCTGGATTAAATAATATGATTCATATATAAAAAGGCTGGCTAAGAACTGGATTTTGGTACTGCTCAGTTATACATAAAACAGTCACTTTTGTACTAGATGTTCACTTAGGAAAATAATATTGTTTCCTCTGAGACAGGTATACTGGATACTTGACCTCTAAATCCTAAAAACAATTCATGGAAAGAATAAAATTTAGAGGAGCAAGAACAGGGCTGAGTCACCACATATTCTCAATATATCAAGTTTTTTTTTTTTTAAATTCAATTCTGAATTGTCAAAGAGGCACTTTCTGAACTTTTTAAGCTTTTTAATTTCCTACTGACCATTTAAAAAGCTCCCGTCCTAATATCTGCTTTTCAGGCTACTTTCCAGGGTAAGAATTTAAGAGTGCAGTTGAGGGGCAGTATATGATTTGGTGCAGGCAAGTTAACACAGAGTCCAACTTTAAGAATCCTGGTCTTGAAGACAGTGTTTGCTTAAGTTTTACAATGTTACAAACATTAGTCAAGACCTTCAAGAAGATAACACAAAGCTCTAGGAGCTGTGATTTTCAAAGGGGATTTGGGAATGAGGGTTTGATGGAAGCCTTCCAGAGCTGCAGCTGCCGAGCTTGTGGGTTTTCCATTGGCTGCCACTCGATAGAGGTGAGGCAGGAGGAAGAATTCTTTGAGGGCAAGTTCAGACAGTGAATAGTTCAAGGATGCAGCCTGCCTGGAAATTGCAAGCAGTCAATGGACACATAAACCACAAATGTTACAAGGCACAATTAGTTCGATTTTTTCTAAGGTTTTAAGGGGCCAAAATAATTCCATTACCATACAGTAACCACAGAGTAAAATTAATATTTATAAAGTAATGCTATCCAGTAATATAGTTGAAGATAGTTTTCCTGAATTCTTTTTTTTTTTTGGTTACCATGTCTCATCAATGGTAACAGTAGAGTGGAAACCACACTAACTTTCATGTGAGGGGGATATGGATTGCAATTTGGCCCTGGTACTTGGTGTTTGTGTGACTGAACTTCAGCATCATTTTCAACAGGAGAATAATACCTACCTTGCAGGCTTGTTGCAGGGAATAAATGTAATAATGTATGTTTGGCAGCAAATAGTAGCAGCTCAAAAAATAGTTAATTATGTTATCATTGTCATCAGTGTCATAATTAATGGTCCTTTGTTACACACAACTGCATTACCATTTATGCAATTGTTATAAGTGAGTTACCTACAAAGCAACAAAAGTTGTATTCAACTGCCCATAAATTATTCATACTATTTTAAAAAATGTTTCTTTATGGTTTTACATTTACAGGTTCTTTTTATTTTAAAGTTCGTCAATATAGCCTATATGTCAAAAAATAGAGATTTTTATGTGTTCTTGTGATACAAAATGCATTTTCTGTGAGCTTTACAATGTTATGAATCAGTTTTTGCGAAAGGGGAATTCGGCTAGCTGTCTCCTCTCTGCCTCAGACAGACTTCACAATGATTCACAGATAACAGAAACCACCAGCTGCCATTCCGAATAAAATGTTCTGTTGGCTCTGCATACCTTATGGCAAGCTCTAAGTCACATGTCCTCTTCTTATTTCCACTTTTCTTCTCTAAAGCCAGCTATAACCTGCATTTCATAAATCTTAAGAGAGTAAATCAAAATAACCAATCTGGAATTTGACCTAGTACCAACTAAGATTACCTAAAACAGAATCAAGGGCCAAGGCATCCATCTGCTCTCTCTGAAAGAGGCATACATATCAATAATTTCCTCTACCACATTTAAATAATTGTCTTTCAAGTATCATATTTTTCTCCATGTTTTAACACCTACAATCTTCCTCATGTTTCATTATTTATTTCCATAGGGCAGGGGTTAGCAAACTATGGCTAATGGGCTAGATCTGGTCTGTAGCCTGTCTTTATATAATCTGAAAGCATAATTTTTACATTTTTAAACAGCTGAAAAAATTAAAAATTAGGATAATTTTTCATAATGCATGAAAAATACATAAA
This sequence comes from Gorilla gorilla gorilla, assembly GCF_029281585.2. NCBI lineage: Eukaryota > Metazoa > Chordata > Mammalia > Primates > Hominidae > Gorilla > Gorilla gorilla. The sequence continues at coordinate 110,861,945 of NC_086017.1, read as the reverse complement.
ATTCAAATTTAACTGTCCAAAATATAGTTTTATGGAAACACAGCCATGCTCATTAATTTATGTATTGTCTTTGGCTGATTTTGACCTAGTTTAGTAGTTACTACACAGACCATATGGCCAGCAAGGCCTAAAATATTTCCTATTTTTGCTTTTACAAAAAAGTCTGTTGACACTGCCCTAGTGGGGTGTTTGCCTTGGGAGAAAGTGAGGCAAATAAACGTAAAATACAAGATCCTCCCTCCCCGTCTTTCCCTTCTTGTCGTAGATCCTCAGCCTTAGAAGGAAAATTGGCTTAGCTTGACTTTTCATTGAGGGGAGAGAATGGGTTAGTTAAAAAAAAAAAGAACACAGGAGGAGCCAAGGGATGCGGGTCTCAGGTCTTGTTTGGGTGTTGGGTTTTTATGCTCAGTTTGGACAATTACTTTTCTAGTTCTGTAACGTGGCTTCTTCCTTGTTGCGCTCTCAATTTCCTTTATATTTGAAAAACGGAATCCTTCACTCACTTACTAGATCACCATGATGATAATGTGAACCCTATCACCAACTCCTTCCTCACCCCACTTCCCAAATCAATCCAGGATGAGTGGAAACGAGGGTAACAGGAACTTTGGAAACATTTCTATTGGACTGCTAGATGAAAGTTTAAAACCTACTGTTTTAAACCTATGGAGATAGGCCTCCATTGTGACCACATAATTAATACAATGAATAGCTCATCCTGCTTTCCACTGGAGAATGGGGTACTTTGGGCATATGAGACTGAATCACTTGTTTTCTGGAAATTCCCTATTATAAATATGACATTTAAGTATATAGTCTAAAAATGCTGATGTCTAGGAAAATATGTTCTAAATTATAGCAGAAAAAAATAGAATCTGAGAGCTAGACAAAGGAATAAAGGCAGAATGGGCAAAGATCATTTTACGTTAGGAAGAGAGTAACAGAGATGTTTATATTCACACAGATATTATCAGGTGGTAAATATATTTCTCATCAGACTTCATATCTCACAGATTTTATATTATAATGCAAATCTATATATTTTTCATTCTTAAGCCAAGAATATCTATATAGTTGCACAGTAAAGAAAATTTTACCACAGTGCACTTTAAAAACCACTTATACCTTATTAGGTTATAAATTGACCAAAGCTTTTGCCATACCACATCCTTGCTGCAGGGAGGGAAAACGGATTGATTTCACTGCACCAATCTCCCTTTTGCTAACTATATAGCTGATTTGTGTTTATATGGTAGAGGAAAAGCAGCAGTTATTGGATACTGGTTTAATGTAGAAGGTTAAATTAGTTGTGGGGACAATGATTACTCATGATTCCAAATGGTGAACCGAGCTTGGAGTCTTAGCCTGCTTTTTTAGTCACACTGCATTACTAAGCAACTTTGGAACAGGTGCTCTCAATGGGAAAACAGGTTCTGAGAAAAGACTAGAGTAGATGAGACATGCATGAATGAGAATGAGCAATAATGCCTTAAGTAGGGAGGACAAATCATTACCCTATTACAAATATGATGAAAATTATCAATACTCATTACAATTAGAGTTGGAAAAGCTCTTAGAGGACAATGAGTCCAAGTTTCTTTCATGGAAAACCAACATGCATGCCAGGGAGCCACTGTCTAGTTTTGGCCTGATCACTGACTTCTGGTGGCAGAGATCCCTTTCTCATCCAAGCCAGCTCTTTTCCTTTTGGTACAACTCCAATACTATACAGTCAAAATGCCCAAAAAGAGTAGAGAAAATAATATTAAACTAGAAAATAGGAGTTCCAAATTCCAATTTCAGTCCTATGGTTAACTCTAGTTGTGTGACTTTAGGCAAGTGTTTGGTGCTCGTTGGGCCTCCGTTTCCTTATCTGTAAAACAAGGGTTTTAAGGTCCTTTCCAGTTCTGATTTTCTCCATTTCTATACTTTCCATTCCATGCTAGAGAAATGTGAAGCAGTTGTGAGAAAGTTACAAACAGCTGTGAAGTTTTTCTTCTTAGAGTCCTCACTCATGTCACACCTGGGCTGTTTCTAAACGTTCCAAGATCTCTTGGTCTTCATCTCAGCTTTCCAGATGACATATAGTTTGATTTTATTTTGACTGCTGACATCTCCTAGAATGTTATCATGACTCAGAATCTGCCCTTTTGGTCACTATATAGCGTAGTGACAGGCTCAGCTACAAAAGCCCTCTTAGTAGCAGTTTGTCTAGCAGAATTTTGAAGTTGCTGGTTTTTATTTTAAAAAAGAAACCATCAGAAATGTTGTACTTTTCTCACACACTAAGTCTTATTCTATCTTCTATGGAATGTCAGTAAACTGCTCAGTATTTGCTTTTTTATTTTAGTGATTAGACTATTTAGGCTGGAATAAACCTTAAGCTCAAAGAAAAGCTATGTCTTTAATAAACTCCAATTAATGCACACTGGTATGGTCTATGTATATATAGGCTATATTTTTAGAAACAAAACCACTATTTAATGTGATAGTAACTTGGCAAAGGTTGCAAATGCAACAGTAAAATGAATGACTATTTAGCTTTTTATTTATGTAACTAAAGTGGATACAATTAAGAAGACTGTGCCTAGGGGACTTGACTTTATTGAACAATTATCATAACCAAAATCAATAGTGTTATGTGACTAAAACAAAGCTTTTCTGTACAAATAAGTAAATTTGTTTTTGTAATATATTTTAAAATTAATTTTAATATTTTATTTATACATGTGAAAATAAAAAATAATTCTTTTTAGACAAATAAATCTGAAAAATTTTTAAAGTTTTTATTTACTTATTTTTTAAAGACAAGGTCTTGCTATGTTGCCCAGGCTGGCTTGGAACTCCTGAGCTCAAGCAATACTTCTGCCTCAGCTCCCAGGGTAGCTTGGGACAATAGGCATGCACCACCATTCCAGGCTCAAAAAAAATTTTTTTAAAGAAAAATAATTGAATTGAGTTTAGGTGCTCAAGTAACTGCTCAAGTAACGGACTGACGAGCTTGTAAAACATCAACAAGATATATATGTATATGTTTATGTTTATATGTGTGTGTGTGTCTTTGTGTGTGTTACACACCTCAGTAAAAAGGTGTATTGAAACACATCACCATTGAATAGTTCACAGTAATGAGTTTGGAGTCTAGTACAGTTGGTGTGATAGCTTATCAGAGTCAACTCTTCTTAAGAAAACAAGAACTGACTCTTGGAAATGTGCTATTATCATTGACAAGGAACTAGAGATTATTTTCTAACTGGATAAATTATCATAAATACTTCCATCAATGGAAAAAATGCTATTCCATCATTGTCTCTTTTAGCCTTATATTTATAATTTAGATGTATTTATTAAGTGCCTACTAGGTAAATGCATATTATTTTTAAGAAATAATGAAAAATTTTATAATTAGTAATAAAATATATTACCTCAGTCTTTGCTAAGGCCTATTCTCCAACGTGAATTAAATCATATTCCATCTGTAAGAATGAATATTAAACTTACAAGGAACAACAGAAAAACCACCTTAGCAGAAAGGCCAAACAACCACCAGCTGTTGCCTGGAATATAGCAATAACCTCCTAAATGCTTATCTTGAATCCAGTACTGGAAGAAGAGTCAAAGTAGTAAAGGTTAAGGGCTAAGTAAGAGCAAAGGCTGAAAAATGACAGCCTGGGTTCGATAGGTTAGCTGTGTGACTTCAGGCAAATTACTTAACTTCAGTGTGTCTGAGTTTCCTCATCTACAAAACTGGTATAATGATATCATTTAACTCAATGGAATGATGTAAGAATTAACTAAAATAATCTGTATAAAGCAATTAGCATGCTGCCTGGCATTAGTGTTTAATAAATGTTAGTTGCATTTGCTTTGTCATTATTATTATTGGTCTCCTAAATTCCCAGAATAGCCAGAGTAAAATTTAATCAATATAAATCCAACCCCATCATTTCAGTACTTAGAAATTCTTTAACAGCTTCCCATTGGACGTAACAACAACATTCAAACTCCTTACCATGGTCTGCAAGATTTGGCCCTGTCTACTCTCCAACATCTTTTCTGACCACTTTCCCTCTCACTCCCAACTCTAGTTTCACTTGTTCTCTTCCTAAGCATCATGGGTATTTTCACACCTGTCTTTACACATGCTTTTCCCTCTGAGATAATCTTCCTCTCACTTATTGCTTGCCCAGTTCTAAACTCTGTGTTGCAGAAAGCAAGTCAAACTGTTCAAATGTGTGCTACCTTCAGAGATTTGAAAGTTCACTCAGGAGGCTGAAATAATTCACACAACATTTTCCATATTCTAAACAGCAATACCTTGGGAAAAACAATGTTGAGGCACAAAACAATAAGCATGTATCGAAGTTGAGCAGGGTGGAAGTAGGCGGGTACATGTGGGAATGGAAGGGAAGAACTCATCTGTGGTTTCCTGAGCAGGGCAGGCATCATGATGCATTCATAAAGTCTGTTCCCAAGCTACAAGGAGCTGCTGGAGAAGCGCTCATTCTTCTTTTTGACTCTAGGCCAAAAGAAGTACAGCCCAGGTTTGGCCTATTGAAGAGTTTTATTTGGCCCAAAGTTAAAAAAATTGTTTTTAAGATTCATTCATTCATCAAACATTTATTGAACACCTACCATGTGTGAGGCTTATTTCCAGATGTAAACAGCAGTGAACAAATACACAAAATCATATAAAGTTCCTATCCATGTGGAATCTACATTCTAGTGCAGAAAACAGGTAATAAAAAATTGATGGAGTATACTAGACCATATGTGATAAGGAGAAACAAAAAGCAGAGAAGGTGGAGAGGAAGGATGTGTGTATTCATGTGTGTAAGTTTAGACAGCGTGTCCAAGGCAGGTTTCACTGAGAAGATGACATTTAAGCAAAGGGATGCAGGGGATGAATGGGCCGTAGAGATACCTGGAAAAATAGGGAACAGCAAGGACAAACGTCACAAGGAGGAAATGAGCTGGCATATGTGAGGAACAGACAGGAGGCCAATGTAGCTGCAGAGATGAGGTCGGAGAGTCTCATGGGTTATTGGGAGGATCTTGGCTTTCATGCTGAGTAAGATGCGGAGACTTTGGAGGATTGTGGGCAGTGGGGCGATGTGATCTGACTTACAGTTCTGGCTGCAGGAGAGAAAGAATGGAAGCAGTGAGACCAGTTAGGAGGCTACTGCAACAATCTTGGAGAGAGACGGTGGTGGTTTGGACCACAGTAGTGCAACAGAAATCCGTAAGAAGTGATCAGATTCTGAATATATTTTGAGGATAGAGCCAACAGGATTTCCTGATGAATTAGATGTGGGTTTTGAAAGGAAGACAGAAGTGAAGGACAACTCCAAGTTTTCTGCTTTGAACAAGTGGAAGAAAAGAGTTGCCAACATTTAAAATCAGGAGATTTAATTTAATAATCCAGACTTCCAGCTCCTCTCAAAATACTGGAAGATCTGGTCAACTACATAACTGCATTTTTCACATGATAAAAAATGAACAGGAGCTGAGAAGCAGTTGCCCCATTGAGACAAGACACTGGCCCTTTGGTTCACTATCGACCTTGCTCCTTGTTTTATGTCTGGCCTTCTGAATAATAAATAGCTGTCCGTGCCTGTCTGTTTCCTGCAGACAGCTTGAGTTTAGGATCCCTGCCCAAAGTTCTACCATATACTCATGGCAGCAAAAATATAACATAAATTTGCCTACAATTTTGACTAAACGAAGGGCATTTTTGACAAAGTATTTTAAAACAAGCCATAAAAAGGATACCTGCTACAGCCTACTCTTCTAGATTTCTCCTCTATGGCAATTTGACAGCATCCTGATACAGAGGTCCAGCCTCGTCCAGCCTCGTGGTAAAAAGAAAAGCTTCTTGAAAAAAACTCCTCTTTCACATATTCTGATTTCATTAAGTCTAAATCCCAAGACTCAGGTCATAGTCTGTGTCCATATTGCCTGGGAGCGAGGTAAGGTACTTGACCATACCAGCTCTAATACCACATCTCACTACACCTGTGCCTTCCAAACAAGGGAGCTCCGAGGCCCAGGCTGGTACCAAAGCAAACTGGCTCTAAGCCTGTGTTATCACCACCAAGCCTGGTAACCGGCAAATTATTTATCTTCCCTGGGCTTACCAACAAAAAATGGAGGTGGACTACAGCAGAGCTTCTCAAACTCTAATGTATATATGAATCCCCTATTCTAGATGATTATTTAGCTTCACTTACATGAAAATCACTGGCTTAGAATAAAGTGCCTGGTAACAATGTCTCTGTGGACGACCTGGTATGTCTCTCCTCAGCAAAGAGAAATAACATGAACCCAAAGACTTGTTTCACTTTGTCTACCAGGAAACTCAGAGCTAAATGCACTGCTCAATATAACAGCAAAGCCATCTTACCTCAGGGATTCGAGTATAACATCTTTCCCCGTTCCTTCGTATTCATCCTAATGGTTTTGATTTTATTTATCTATTTTAACACTAGGCAACATCAAATCCTTTCTGAAAGTGGGTGGGGAAGGAAGACAACACTGGAAGGAAGGAAGAGAAGAAGGAAAGTGATTTAAAAAAAATCTTCCCAAGTTGGTATTAGGAAAGTTAGCAAATACGGTTTGTGAATGTGATCAAATAAATACAAACCTAATCATCTGGCTCAAACCCAAAAGCAGTTTTGTTTCAGAGGCCTGTGCCCTTTAGACCAACAAAAATAGCCACAAACAGTATGGGGCTGTGTAGTGGCAAGAAGGACGAGCCCTACTATAGGCATAGGAAAATTCTTCCACTCAGCCTTTCTCTCTTTTAGCTAAGTATGGTCATTGACAGAATTGGGAAATCTTATGGCCTCGATTAACTCCCTACAATAACAAAGAGTCTGTTTTATTATCAGGAAGAATTCAAAGAAAAATGCGTGTTAATTAGTAACACAAAAACTATGGGTAAAGTAAGCATCAAGACAGATATTTTGTGGTAATAAATCAAGCTCGATAAACTTGCATTTTTTACCTTCGGCAGCAGTCAGACAAGCACATTAAAAGCCCAGGATATCAGTCCTGCTCTGGTGCCCTGATAGCTTGAAAGTCAGGATAGCCTGCTTGGCTATGAATGTTTCTGACCTTGGGCAAGCCTTGTAACCACTCTGGACCCCCTCCATAAAATGAAGACAGTGTGGAGAGCACAGATTCAGAAGCCTCCGTAACTGAGCTCCACTTAACCAATTCTATCCCTGTGTTTCAACCAGGACTGAGCCTACACATGCTGAATAAGAGAGGCTAGAAGGTCACTCACTAGTATATCCCATGCATTTCTTCCAACTGTTTAGAGTTGTATTTGTTCTCAAACCTGCCTATGCCTGTTGGATTTGTTACTATAATTACATAATTTAATTAAATATGATGTAAACTGGTGAAATATAACCATGAAAGAAAAGAGTTGCTTCCTATGAAAGGTACATTGAATAGTCTAAGGAGACCTGATAAAGGCAGGTGACTTAAACTGACTCTCAGGGCAGATGTAAATCAGACAATTGTGGAAGACAGGAAAACAATTTGTAAAAATCTAGAAGGATTCCTTCTACAGTCTGCTCTACAGGGGCCAAAATTTAACAAAATTGAAATGAGAAATCATAGAAAATGCAATCACTAAGGTATAATTAACGTGAGAAAAATGTTAGGAAATTGTAATCGGCAGACCTATAATCAAAGAAAAGGCCTTGGCTCTACACCAAGGCTTATATTGCAATGGGAAAGGGAGTAAGAACCGTGGTGAAATATTACAGAGGCCCCATGGCTGTTATTTACAACCAGATGAAATAGGCGACCATGACACTGAAAGACCTTCCAGGAAGGAGCTGAAGACGGAGTGTGGAAGATGTAGTTAGAGCTGTGGGAGGAAGGAACACACTGACACTACTCTTGATAGTCTGGCATATCCTTGCCAGTCTGTCAGCTGAAGGGGGAGTGAACCCACTTCTACTGAGAATCATAGGTTGGTATCTACTAAGTTCCCAGGAAGTAAAGATTTCTTTAACTGCTAGCATTTTTCTTCTACTCCTCCCTCCCCAGTTTTTAAAATGTTTGATAAAATTATTTGATGAGTAATACTATATGTTGAGTTTACCTGGGCAATGAGCACTGTGAAGGAGAACATGGTATGCTTTGCTTTCCTGAGAGTAAGACATGCAGAGCAGGAGTAGTTCTAGGTAGAAATACTAGTTTTCAATGGTGAGACCAGGCCTGTAATTTTCTGCAGCATACCATGACATCATGGTTTATATGAGGCCAACTCCATAAATCAAGCCTTACCTAATTAGAGATTCTTCTGGAGATCTACATTATTAGAGCAAATAATTAAAACAGCCCAAGCAAAAATAAAAGCCAGATCTGTTTACAAAAATGTTCTCTCCCCCCAAGAAACTCTTTTAGTCTCATACCACTTACGGTTCTTTCACATTTAGTAAATTATAGACTCGGAGCATTTCTTTTTAGTCTGACTTCACTTTCAAGGAATTCTTCAATTAACTTTACGTTGCTTTATGCTGTTCATCCAACGAGAAAACAATCTGTGGTTTCTGACTCCTTTGTGTGCCAATGGCTGCCATCCATGTTTGACTTTCAGACACTCTGTCTCTTGAGAGCCAGGCTCTGTTTGCATAAAACCAGTCAGTTGTCATAGCATTTTGACAAGCACTATGGAAAAACAAAGAACAATACTTCGTGGTGGCTAAACTGGGAGAATTATCTCTGTAAGGGTTACTGCATTGGGGATACACACAACGTCCATCTACACCCAGCCACCTGGTCTGGGCCAGAAGGTAGCACATACTCCACTTTCAGCTGTGATCTTTCCATTCTCAGGCACCATCTCTTTACTATTGATTCATTTCTTTCTCCCTCCCCTCTTTTTCCTAAATGGTTAAAACACCTGAAACTCATGGAGAGGTGTGGCTACTCTAACAGCAGGCAAAAATGTCAGTGGAAATCTAAAAAGCAAGAGATTGCATGGCCTTTGCAATGGTTATGGTGCATCTAGTGTCAGATCTTCAGCCAAATGTAGTGTAATAAAAAAGCATGGCTCAGAGGTGAAACCTCAGTCCAAAACTTTGAATATTCTGACTCTAGTGTAGGACCTCAATTCTCTTTGCCTCTTGAGGCCCATGCACTGATGTTTTTAAAGAAGTACAAATAACAACTGGGCAGCGGAAAATAACCATGGGAACAAATGATGGAAACATATGATGACTGCTGAAGAAAAAGATCCTTAGGTTTTCTACCTATCCCAGCTGAGTCAGGCAGAATGGAATCTCCCTCTTTCTTTTCCCCTGTGCTTGGCCAGTTTCTGGGTATCCCTCATCTATGTCCATTCCATGAATGTACTTCTGAAGCCAAAAGAATAATAAACCAAGGGTGTCTGAAACTGTCTTTGAATACTCAGGTCCAATATAAGATATATGTGTGATTTTTCCAAAATCATGCTCAATGCTGTTTCTGTAATGGGATGCGCAATTGTTGAACTGCAGGCCTTTCCAAAGAAATGGAATGAATACTCTAGCAGAGTTGTGCCGTAACAAGCATGAAGGCAGAGACAGTGGAATTAGAATGAATGCACAGGCCAGGTGAAGCCCAAGGGCTGATATTGGACATGGCACTGGCTCAACTTAGGGTGGTGGTGGAGTGGAGGACCAATGGAAGGTCTGCTCCTTTTCTTCAGGACAGAACTGTGTTTGACGTTTGACTTCTCTCTCAATGCTACTGCAATTGCATCTGAAGCAAAAGACTTGCAGGATTCCCAAGAGACTCAACATTATTCTAATATCATTTATTTTCCAAGGGCTTCCTTCTATTTTTATTTAAAATTTTAAAAATCCCTATGTAAATTTTATAATGTGTGTTGGTTACAAGCTACTGCAAATGCTTTATGGAAAAAGGAAATGGGTATAACTATGTCTGTCTTGGTGCCCCCCTCATATCTCTCTCTCTCTCTCTCTCTCTCACACACACACACACACAATGGGATCTAGCATCCAAGCTATTCTAAGAACAGTTTCATAAAGTATCAGCTATTCTTCCTTTAACCAGCAAATCACTGTTCTATTGAATTATAATCTATTCTTTAATCATTTAGGGAATATCTAAAGCACCTAGAAGTTCCTAGAATGCAAGTTAAGGGTAGGCTGAGGAAGGGGAGGTTCCCTTTACAAAGCTTTCACTGGCATCTGAATTTAGATCTTTTGAGATTTTAAAAATATAAGCAACCAAGACACTTGATTTAAAATTAACTGATTTGTTCAAAGTAGTGCTCTATGGAGGGCCAGTGATCTTCTAAAATGGGGTCACAGTACAGACTTTGCTTCAAATTCAAGAGCTCACGATAGCTCCTTTCTTGACTCTGTTCTTTCTGGCACTCAGATTTTTGAAGTAAAACAAAACATTACAGGAATTTTCTCTACAAGAAGACTTCTGAAATTCCGGGAAGGGTTCCTCCTCTCCCAAAGTGTCTTGCTTAATGCTGTGCATCATAAGCTTATTTCTTGAAATAAAAATGCTGAGATGCTGAACTTGGAAGGCAGCAAGAAACCAAGGGGGGTAAAGTTGAGGGCACAAAAACCTGAGCCTCACTTTTTAACAACTCCAAAGAAGAATGAACTTACTATATATAAGGAGAGCTCTATAGGGTGTCACTAGAAATTCAGCTACTTCCAATGGTTTTGCTTGATGCCTGGAAAAGCAGTGACACTGGCACAAGTGTGTTCTATGTGAGAGCGGTAAGCTGGGGAATTTTGCGTCAGGATTTGAGGTCTTAGGCAATTGACCGGCCTTGAAAAGTACAGCACACTGGCACTAAGAAAATGCAAAATTAGGCTGGGCGCAGTGGCTCACGCCTGTAATCCTAGCACTTTGCGAGGCCGAGGTGGGCAGATCACGAGGTCAAGAGATCAGGACCATCTGGCCAACATGGTGAAACCCTGTCCCTACTAAAAATACAAAAATTAGCTGGGCATGATGGCGCATGCCTGTAGTCCCAGCTACTTGGGAGACTAAGGCAGAAGAATCACTTGAACCTGGGAGGCAGAGGTTGCAGTGAGCTGAGATCGTGCCACTGTACTCCAAGCCTGGCAACAGAGCAAGACTCTGTCTCAAAAAAAAAAAAAAAAGCTAATTATTCATTACTTTCTAAAAAAATAGTTCTTAGTAAGTTAATAGTAACATGTATACTCGCTTTGCAATTTTTAAATGAAATCACTAAAAATAAACACTTTTTAAGAACTTTAAGACTATTTTAAAAATGTAATCAATTATTATTCATTTTCAATCTGCTGCTATTCCTTTTAGCTTATGGCAAAAGATATAACCCAATTGCAGTCCTCAAAACAGAATGGCCAAAGCAATGCTAAGTCTCGCAAGCCCTACCTGAGGCCTTCAAAACGATTAGAGCCTAAATGAATCAGTTCTGTCTAGGCTGACAGCATGTATTTTCTTTTGGAAGTTCAGTGACTACAGAGGGAATATTTTGGCTTTCTAGTGCAAATATGTAAGATTTTGAACTTGGGGAACTTGCAACTTCTGGTTGTAAAGTTGTCTTCTACTAAGAAACCATGGCACCAAGTCCTAAATGCGAGAATACAGCTTTTAGAAAATCTGCAAATGATTTATTTGCAGAATAGTGAAGTAAATTGCAAAGAATTATGTGAAACAGAAAGAGGGTGTGGGAGCAATAAAATAAATGAAGATACAAGGCTTTTAAAAGGTTACATGGGGAAATGAAGACATTAAATGCCACTTAATTTTAGAAAATAAAATTACAAGGTATATGATATGCTAGCAAAGTTCTGGATTATAGTAAGGCTTTCCAGGGAACAAGAAAGCTTGTATGGCTACTACCCAGGGTAATTACTGAATCAGTGATATTACTCAGAAAATAAAATTGCACATAATACACAGAGCTTTCAAGCCAGTTTCCTTGTGCTACATTCCCCCCTGCCCTCAATCTCATTCTAGCCACTTCCTTTAAGTGAAAAAAAGAGTCACTGTAGCTTTCTGGAATTCTCTTCCATACATTCCAAGTACATTAAAAAAAATGAAAATAAGTCATGAAGTTGGATGACAATATGATGAAAAATTATCTTACTCCTTAATTTTGCTATAATAGTTTGAAAGATGATAGTTCTGTAGAATGTGAATTGCAGTCTTACACAAACATACATCAGCATACATTCATACTGTTTAAAAAGAGAAGAGTTTTAAATAGAAAAGGAATGGAAAGATAGTCAACAGCAATAGTCAAGATATCTAGAAATAATTTTAGAGGAAAAAAGTATCTACTACTGTCTTTAAATACATTAAAATACAACAATTTTACGTATTTACTTTTCTCTTTTAAAAAATTACTTTAAAAATCTTTTTAGAAATTAAATCACTAAAAATAAATTTTTAAAGAACTTTAAGATTATTTTTTAAATGTCATCAATTATTATTAATTTTCAATCCCTGCTATTCCTTTTGGTAAGGGTAAGGTTTGAGAGGTTACTCTCCTGTCAATTCATATTTTTATGTCTTTTACCCCTTGGCTGTTTCACCCAGGCTGGAGTGCAGTGGCATGATCATAGCTTACTGCAGCCTCAGTCTCCTGGGCTGAAGAGATCCTCCTGCCTCAGCCTCCTGAGTAGCTAAAACTAGACATGTGCCACCATACCAGGCTACTTTTTGCTTTGACACTGATTTTCTTTTGGATATAAGCCCAGAAATGGAATTGATGGATAATAAGGTAGACCTATTTTTATTTGCTGAGGAACCTCCATACTACTGTATCAATTTACATTCCCTTGAACAATGTACAAGGGTTCTCTCTTCCTCACACTTTGCCAACACTTATCTTTGATCTTTTTGATAACAGCCATTCTAACAGCTGTGAGTGATGTTTCACTGTGGTTTTGACTTATATTTCCTTGATGATTAGTGAAGTTCAACACCTTTTTATATACCTCTTGGCTATTTATCTTCTTCTGAGAGATGTCTATTCAGGGCCTTTGACAATTTTTTAATGAGCTTATTTGTTTTTTTGTTATTGAGTTGTAGGACAGTCTTATACATTAACCCCTTACCTGATACATGGTTTGCAAATATACTCTTCCATTTCATAGGCTGCCTTTTCACTCTGTTGATTTTTTTTTTTTTTTGCTATGCAGAGACTTTTAAGTTTGATGTAATTTCATTCATCTATTCTTGCTTTAGTTGCCTGTGCTTTGATATCATATCCAAAAAATCCCTACCCAGACTCATGTCAAGAAGCATTTTTTTTGTTTTCTACTAGCAATTTTATGATTTCAGCCTTAAGTTTTAGTCTTTAATTCATTTCAAGTTGATTTTCGTAGATGGTGTGAGATAAAGGTCAAATTTCATTCTTCTGCATGTGGCTATCCATTTCCATTTTTGACAACACAAATGAGCCTCATCTGACTTTGAAGGGCCCTCCCAACTCCAGTGCACCTACAAAATATGCTGAAGTTTTGTGGCCACAACACTGCAGTTTAATTTCTCACACTTTAATCCTGCTTGCTTCACCTTTGTTTCTTTTTTTCTGTTTGGAGATGGAGTTTTGCTCTTGTCGCCTAGGCTGGAGTGCAATGGCGCGATCTCAGCTCACTGTAACCTCTGCCTCCTGGGTTCAAGTAATTCTCCTGTCTCAGCCTCCTGAGTAGCTGGGATTACAGGGACATGCCACCACGCCCGGCTAATTTTTGTATTTTTAATAGAGACGAGATTTCACCATGTTGGCCAGATGGTCTCGATCTCTTGACCTGGTGATTTGCCCGCCTTGGCCTCCCAAAGTGCTGAGATTACAGGCGTGAGCCCCTGGACCTAGCCTTCACCTTTTATACATATTGGTCACTGTGCACAACTTAAAAATCCTCCTGAATACACTTCTCAGAGTTTCAAAGTCTTTGCCTGGGAAGCTCCAGGCAATTATGGAGGCTGAGAAGTTCCACAATCTGCAATTTGCAAGCTACAGATCCAGGAAAACTGGCGATGTAGTTATGGGCCTGAGAAATAGAAAGCTGATGGTAGAGATTCCAGTCTGGATCTGAAGACCTGAAAACCAGGAGCACTGAAGGCCGGAGAAGACCAGTGTTTCTTTTTTTTGTATTATTTTTAGAGACAGTGTCTCACTTTGTTGCCTTGGCTGGTTTTGAACTCCTGGGCTCAAGGGATCCTCCCCGCTGGGCCTCCCAAAGTGCTGGGACTACAGGTGCATGCCACCACATCTGGCTCACAACTTTACATGTCAGATAATCCAAGGACTCTCAAATTTCATTAACTGACTCTTCAACAAAGATCTCAGGATACATGTTGCTGACAGCACAAAGTACATATACAATAATTTCACTCTTTGGTTACTATGGTGCTTACTCTCATTTGGTAGGTGCCAGGTATATCTGAGTATATAAATAGGACAGATGGTTAAAGAGGATAAAGTGGTGCTGAAGAAATGTGATGAGCTAACTAACAAGTTACTAATAATGGGAGAGGTAAGTGTGGTAGAGGAGTGATTAGCATGGTCATCAGGAGGTGCTACAAATCTCATCTAACTTCACTGCTCCAATCTACACTGGAGCCCCAAAAACCTTTGCTGATGTAACATGTTAGTGCTTTCCGCTCTGTATAATGGACCAACTGGATGGGACTTTTCTCCGGCACTCGATTCATTTTCAGCTTAATTGATAATCAGATACAGACATATACTTGATCAGATATTTTATAAATTCTGATTTTTGATGACAAACATTTTCAGGAAATATCATTTTGACAAGGAAAAATATCAAAATGAGGCGCTATAGAAGTCTTTATGAAGAATTATACACACATGTGAGAAACTGGTGAACTTGAAAAACTAACAAAAACCCATTTAAAGATCTCCATTACTGTTCAACAAAATTAAAGCAAATCTTATGTAAATATAAAATGATTCATAAGGAAGCTGTGAACTATAATTAGATGGAAATATTCTGATTGATATTTTGGACACAACTAATTCTCACTTTGCCATTAGATAACATAGACTAAGATGTCATGAAATCTGCATCTGTTCCTAGAAGCACTATTAAGAAAAGAGATAAAGGAAATGTCTGCTTTATAAGTTTATAGCAACTTTGCACATATCTAAAATGTTACAATTCAGATTCAAGAAATAAGTGAAAGGATAAAAAGGATTCAAGAGCAGCCAGTTTATGAACTGCATGGACTTTACATGTGAAAGAGCTTCCTAGTGTACTCCTATTTTATATGCATATTCATATGGCAAAGTATTTTAGTTTCAAGGTCACAGAAGATTAGGAGCATTCACATCAGGGAGGAAGGTTCAGCAAGGCACCCTCACAGAAGTCTGCCAGTCTTCACAGCCAAGAAATCAGAAAAGTTATAAACAGCTGACCTAGCTGGGTGCAGTAGCTCACACCTGTAATCCCAACACTTTCCGAGGTGGGTGGATCACCTGAGGTCAGGAATTTGAGACCAGCCTGACCAACATGGAGATACCCTGCCTCTACTAAAGATACAAAATTAGCTGGGTGTGGTGCGCATGCCTGTAATCCCACCTCGGGAGGCTGAGGCAGGAGAATCACTTGAATCCAGGAGGCGGAGGTTGCAGTGAGCCGAGATCGCACCACTGCACTCCAGCCTGGGCAACAAGAGTGAAACTGCGTCTCAAAAAACAAACAAACAAACAAAAGCTGACCCAATAGCCCCAATGCTCAGCACTCAGAAACTGTCTAGGAGAGTGATAAAGAGACCTCTAAATCCACAAAACGGCCTGCAAGGATCATCACACTTGCTGAAATGAAGTGTTGTGAATAATAATCTTGGGTCATCTAAAAAAGATTAAATTATGGTCAGCACATGTTCTTTTAAGGTAAAGCAATGAAAATATTTTAGAAAATAAAAAAATTAAAAAGGCAATCTGTCTTTTTGTGAATTTGATTAGCATGGATCAGGTTTTTAAAAAAACAATTTTTGAGCAACAATTTTTGGGTTCTCCACATATATACATCACCTCATTATTCCCTACAATGATCATATGTGATAGAGATTATTTTACATTCAGTAGTCCCTCCTCTCATTTATCAGATATTCAATGAGTGCCTTCTGTGTACCAGGCTGTGTGCCAAGTCCCTAACTTCAAGGAACTTACAGCTTGATGAAAGCAAAAAAGATGAAGACACTGAAGCACAGAAAATGTAAGAGCAAGTTTCTCTTCTGTAATTTCAGTCACAGCTGTAGCTAACTTTTACTCAATAATCTTAGCATTCGGTTTCAAGGACCATCAGAATTCTAGAAGCAATGAACTTGAAACTAAGAATGTGTAAAAAATATTGTCCCACAAATAAATGGAAAGATATCATGTGTTCATGAATTAGAAAAATGAATACTGTTAAAATTTCCATAGCACCCATAGCAATTTGTAGATTCAATGCAATACCTATCAAAATTCTAATGAGATTTTTCACAGAAATAGAAAAAGCAATCCTAAAATTCGTATGAAACCACCTCAAATACTCCAATCTCGAGCAAAAAGAACAAAGCTTGAAGCATCATACTACCTGTTTAAAAATACACTATAAAGCTATAGTAATCAAAACAGCATGGTACTGTCATGAAAACAAACATATAATCCAAGGGAACATAACAGAGAGCCCAGAAATTAATCCACATCTTTAGGGTCAAATGATCTACAACAAAGGTGCCAAAAATGCAAAATAGGGAAAGGACAGCATCTTTAATAAATGGTGCAGGGAAAACTGGATATCTACATGAGGAAGAATGAAATTAGACCCTTATCTCGTACAATACACAAAATTCAACTCAAGATAGATTAAAGCCTTAAATGTAAAACCTGAAACTATAAAACTACTAGATGAAAAAACATGGGGAAAAAGCTTCTTGATATTGGTAGGGGAAATAATTTTTGGATATGATCCCCAAAACACAAGCAACAGGAGCAAAAAAAAAAAAAAAAAAAAAGAAAGAAAGAAAATAAAAGGAAAGAAAAAGACAAATGGTGTTGCATCAGATAAAAAGTTTTGACACAGCAAAAAAAAAAAAAAAAAAATCAATAGAATGAAGATGCAACCTATGGAATGAGAGAAAACATTTGTGAACCAATCATCTGATAAAGGGTTAATATCCAATATCCAAAACATATAGGGAACTCAAAGAACTCAATAGCAAGAAAATAAACAACCCAATTAAAAATGAACCTGAAAAGACATTTCTCAAAAGAAGACATCCAAATGGCCAACAGGTATAGGAAAAAATGTTTAACATCACTAGACATCAGGGAAACGAAATTTAAAACCACAATAAGATATCACCTCACATCTGTTAGAATGGTTATTATCAAACAGACAAAAGAAAAGTGTTGGTGAGGATGTGGAGAAAGGGAACTCTTATACACTGTTGGTGGGAATGTAAATTAGAATAGCTATTACAGAAAATAAGTCTGCAGGTTTCTAAAAAAATAAAAAATAGAACTACCATATAATGCAACAATCCCATTTTTGGGTATATAGCCAGAAGAAATGAAATAAGTACCTTGAAAAGATATCTACATTCTCATATTCATTGCAGCATTATTCATAACAGTCAAGATGTGGAATCAACTTAGGTGTCCATTGACAGATGAATGGATAAAGAAAATGTGATATATATATATATATAAAATATATATTTACATATACAATGTAATACTACTATTCAGGGTTTACAAAGAAAGAAATTCTGTCATTTTCAACAATGTGGATGAACCTGGAGGACATTATGTTAAATGAAATAAGCCAGGGACAGAGAGACAAATATTGTATGATCTCACTTACATGTGGAATCTTAAAAAATCAAACTCATAGCAGCAGAGAGTAGAGTGGCAGTTGCCAGGAGCAAGGGGCAGTGGGAAGGGGGCGGCACAGAGGAACATGGGGAGATGTTGTTCAAAGGGTACACAGTTTCAGTTAGACAGGAATTCTGTTGATCTATTGTGAAGCACGGTGACTATAGTTAACATATTGTACACTTGAAAATTGCTAAAATAGCAGATTTTAAATTTTCTCACCACAAAATATGTGAGATGATGAATATGTTGATTAGCTGGATTTAATCATTTCACAAGGTATACATACATCAGACATTGCACTGTACACAGTCAATGTACACAATTTTTATTTGCCAACTAAACCTTAATAAAACTAGGAAAAAATATTGTTTCACTGTTTAGAAGAAGCTTATTTTATAAAGAAAACGAAATGAATATGGTCATTCATTTTCTGTTATAAATATAATTTCAAACATTCTCTACATACTTTTTATCTAATAAAACTCACTGGCCAGCCGGGTGTGGTGGCTCATGCCTGTAATCCCAGCACTTTGGGAGGCCGAGGTGGATGGACCACCTGAGGTCAGGAGTTCAAAACCAGTCTGGCCAACATGGGGAAACCCGGTCTGTACTAAAAATACAAAAATTAGCTGGGCATGGTGGTATGTGACTGTAATCCCAGCTACTCAGGAGGCTGAGGCAGGAGAATCGCTTGAACCTGGGAAGTGGAGGATTCAGTGAGCTGAGATCGCACCACTGCACTCCAGCCTGGGTGACAGAGCAAGACTCCATCTCAAACAACAACAACAACAACAACAACAACAAAAACCTCACTGGCCTTGAAATGGGCTGCTGTCAGAATATGCAGTTGGGCACGGTAGCTCATGCCAACAATCCCAGCACTTTGGGAGGCCAAGGTGGGTGGATTGCTTGAGCCCAGGAGTTCAAGATCAGCCTGGACAACAAGACAAAACCCTGTCTCTCCAAACAAAACAAACAAACCAAAAAATTGGCTGGGTGTGGTGAAGATCAGCCCGGACAACATGACAAAACCCTGTCTCTCCAAATAAATAAATAAATACATACATACATAAAATAAAAAATTGGTTGGGTGTGGTGGCACAGCCTGTAATCCTAGCTACTTAGGAGGCTGAGATGGGAGGACTGCTTGAGCCTGGGAGGTGGAAGCTGCAGTGAGCTGGGATCATGCTACAGCACTCCAGCCTTGGCAACAGAGAGAAAACCTGCCCCACCCCCCCAAAAAAAAGAATATGTTCCTGGATCCAGAAATCAATCCATCACTAGTGATTTAATCTGGAAAACTTGATGTCAACTGATTTTATAATTGGGGCAACCATGTATGTCTGCCTTTTATGATGGTAGTTTAGCTGAACCGAGTCTATGAAATAATTAGGCCCACGGTGGGGGAATCTGAAATCCTCCTGAAGCACTAGAACCTCTCCCAGCCTTCCCAATGTTAGAGAAAATTCTTATTCCCAGAAGTTTCTACCCTTTACTAAGTGATATGTAGTCCTTACAAGGCTCTTGATTTCCTCCAAAGTTAGAAAATACTACACTAGAAAGCTGGAGTTTCCTCTGGATAATCAATTTTTTGAAAAATACAAATAATATTTTGTTTCGTTTTGGGCTTTTAATGATATGATGAGAAAACTAGAGATTCTCAGGAAAGAAAATGGGGAAACAGCACTGAAATTATTTTTATACATCTCATATTTGGCAGGCCTTCTAATTGGTTGACAAAGTAATAATTCTACCAATTTTCTTTCTAGTATAAAGATATAAAACAAGAAATAATTTTAGATATTTTATCCTTTTGGAATATAAAAGACAGATAAAGACATTATAAATCCCACTCAAGTTTAGAATTAACAAATATTTCATTTTGCATTTTTTAGGTTGCTTTTTGAATACTTTTGAGTTCAATGACGATATTCATCCCTTGCTTACCACATACCACCCCCCTCACAAAGGTTTTCAAAAGAAATCCAATTCAGGTGAATGATAATTGATATGGGAATTATCAGAATCGAAATATCAGAAAGCAGCCACACAATATCTTATATTGCCAAACAAGATAACTGTGACTGAAAGTGGAAGGTCTCTATTTTTAAAAGTTTTTAATATTATAATACTAAAACTTGAATTTTAACAGTCTGATATGAGTATCTATTTATTAAACCATTCAGCCACTCATCCTTCTATTCATTCATTCAACCAAAACACAGTGTTTTACAGAGCAGAGGTCATCCCTACCTGATGGGCTCTTGGACCTGTGAAGTGGAGCCTATGGGTAGAGATGGGACAGTCTTCTATTCAAGAAGGAACTTTGGTTTAATACATGAACTTTTTTGGCAGAACATCAATGACATCCTATCCACTGCTTCATCCAATATTCAAGAATTGTGAGTCTTCTCTCAATCAGCAACAATAAATGCTAATATTCCATGATCTCAACAGGCTTTATAGATATAAATTGTCAGGTATTTAGTTTATAAAATTAAAACTGGAGGGAAGGAAGAGAAAATGGAGTCCAACTCCATTTTGGAGGAAGATGGCATCTAACTAGTCCTCTGGGTGTTTTAAATTATATCTTTTTATTAAGTTAGTCTCTAAAAGAAAACATACAATGCAAGTACTACTGAAGAAACACGCTGGGCATGGCATGATGCTGGGAGGAGGTTTTTAGGTTTTGGTTGCTTGATACTCAATAGATCAACACGTGTCGAGTTCTACAGAAAGAGAAACATTTCCCTGAGGAAAAAAGAATTCCTAAGTTCATAACCTACCTCACTTTTACAGAAAGCGTATCAAATATAGACATCCTTCTTACCAATGAAAGATCCAGAACCATTAGGGAAAAGTAATTTGCTGTCATGAAACGACTCCTTTGTCTCTGTCGTGCTTAATATCAGAAGCTTCAATCTTCTATTATCACAGACCACAAGCCCTGGTACCATCCTTGCACCACAAAATCCTGGGTTTGTACTTCCTAAATTGTGTATTTTTCTATTTCTTCTATTAAATAACTGTTTTAAAAGGGGCAATTATTTGTAGACTTAAACTATGATGCAAAAGAAAAACTCTCAGCTGGGTGCGGTGGCTCACATCTGTAATCTCAGCACTTTGGGAGGCTGAAGCGGGCGGATCATGAGGTCAGGAGTTCGAGACCAGCCTGACCAACATGCTGAAACCCCCACCTCTACTAAAAATACAAAAAAAAATAAAAATAAAAATAAAAATATCCGGGCGTGGAGGCGCGCACCTGTAATCCCAGCTACTCAGGAGGCTGAGGCAGGAGAACTGCTTGAGCCCGGGAGGTAGAAGTTGCAGTGAGCAGAGATCGAGCCACTGCACTCCAGCCTGGGTGACAGAGGGACACTCCATCTCCAAAAAATAAAAAATAAAAAAAAATAAAAACTCTCAGATGATATAGAATGCTTTAGCCAACATGTATAGAAACATGTTGAGGAATGCCAGATTGTCACCAAATACAACTGGAAGTCACTGCTCTTAGTTGGATTCTCTGAAGTAAGCATGGTCCTTTCTAAATACCATTAAATATAATAACTTCTCTACTTCTTGGAGCTCTAAAAGGCAAAATTGAGGACAATAGCTATAAAGAGGCAGGTTTCTTTCAATAAGTGTTTTTTGACATGTAAATATACTCAGTTACATGCCTTTTTTCTTGTTTCCAAACCTCCCTGCTCCCCTACTCATTTTTTTTTTCCTTCCATACAGAACACAGTATACTACTAAGGACAGTGTTGTGGGAAAAAAAAACATACTAAGAAATCACAAAAATGACAGCTTACATCATTTGATAAAAATAGCAATACTTTACCAAATGGAAAATTCCATCAAATGAAATGTGGCTCCAATCAGATGACTTACCTAAAAATAAGAGAGACAGAAAGAAAAAAGTGAGAACTTGGTATGGTACTCAACCCTCAATATACTAGTCTGTAAAACATATGGTAGATATCTTAACAACTGATGGACAATCCAAAACAAACAGAAACTATACCAGATCAGGAAACACCAATTCCTTTAGAAACAGTAACTAATGTTAGAAAGGAAATGGTAAACATGGAGCAAAAGCAATGGTGAAAGAAAGTGGTATTTACTTTCAAACCACTTGGCTCTCATACATATTTTAAGGGGTCAGTTTTGAAAATGTGGACACGTATACTTATAAGGGCTACAGCTAAACCATGCATTGCACTCTCTTTCTCAAGACCTCTGGTTACTAAGAGAGAGACGATCAAAGCTGCAGACTTTCAAATATCTTTGCCTCCTATGACTCAAGAAAAAGGTGCCAGTGTATCATGTGCTACTGTAATTTCCTCTGTTGATTTTCTTTCCCCTTAACACTTAGATGTTTTGGCTGTTCGCTTTTTTATTTTCCAAAGTGAATACTGATGTTCATGAAAGGTGCCAGATTAACAACCTGGGGAAATTAAGAGCTTGGTCTATCAAGTGAAAAGGCTCAGTGTAGTGGAGGTGACGAAAGTTTCCCCTATACCGTGCTTGCCTATGTGCATTAGCTCTGACCCACAGTCACCCCAGCCCTCTAGTCTTCATGGTCCATTAATGTCTTTGACTGCTCAGGTTGCTAACAGGAGCAGACAGTCTTGTTTCTGCTTTTAATGCTATCATTATTATTACCACTACTGTGAACTCTAACTCCCTCAGTGAAATTATGGGGAAATTTATATTGGCTGCCATTTTGTTTCAGGACAACAGGAAAATAAATTGAACTGAAGATAGATCTTATATTCTTGGTAATACCATAGGTTAAAATCCAAGAATTTCTTCAAACAGGAGGCAAAGCTTTGAGTGATCAAATTGAAACAGGCCTCAGTAAGTTCAGTCACTTGCACTCAATTTGAATTCTCATTCGGGAATATTCTAATATTTAAAGGCCAAAGAAGCTTTATTTTTCCTTTTAAGTCTACTGCAAACCAGTCATTTTTATTATTTCTTAGCAACTATGGTAAAGGTTTGGGTGGATGTTGAGGCTAAAACTATCATTGCATATGAAATCTGAAAATCAATGTCAAACAGAAAAAAGTTTCTTTCCTATGTTTATAGGTGTTCCAAGTTTCTGAACTATGTAGGCACTTTATAATTATTAGTTAATCCCACCCATGCCCAGGAATAAAATCACTTTGCTGCATCTAGTCAGATGACCAACAACTGTTTATTGATGACATTATGCTATTTCTGCACGCAAAATACAAGGGCCAGAGCAAGACAATACTCCTCCTAGTCTAGAGTTTATAACAGTAAGAGAAGCAAGGCTAGCAAACATATGCAAAACATTAATGGTACAATGAAGTACAATGCTGAATGTTGCTGTGCAATAGACTTATAATTACTTAATAATTATTTGGAAAGATCATAGTATTAACCCCACCATTGTTCCCTGTCTTTGCTATTGTCCTTCTTTTTGTCAAAGACTATATTCTTTGCAGCTAGAGTAGATTTCCATCTTGACATCACCAGCACTTCCTCTAAATTCTAATCTCTAGAAGTCCTGGAGAATGAGAATTGCAGGATACCAATGACTACAGCAAACACATGGTAACACTTATATGAAGGGTACCCTGGCTGCAACTCATATGAAAATCTTGGAAAATTTTAGTTTGGGGAACTTTGGCTGCTTTTTTTCTTTGCCTTGCATAGCCTTTATCAAGCAAGTCCTTATGGTATTAAAACATTTGGCACTGGTTCAAGTCTATGCTATTGCTGGCAGGGAATCTAATTGGGAAGCAGGGGTGGAGTAGTTACCTTTATCAGGAATGACCTTAAAGTTATGGAAAGGCTCCTTCCTTCCCACTGCTTAGTAGCCTTACTGAAAGCTTTAAACCCAGATGTGAGAAAAGAGAATGTCTCCAACAGCAGCAGCAATTTATTGTAATTATGTTAGTAAAAACATTAGGAAGGTGGAAAATGTTATGTCAACTTGGAGGAGGGAAACACTTTGTGTATAGGTCCCAGGCAAGGTTGTGCTGGGGAAAACAACCATAACCTATAATTCCCAGGGAGCCCTCAGTTTCCAAATTTGCAAGAAAATTAGGAGTTAACTATTTTAAAAACTAGTAACTATATGCAATGCATTACCCAGTGGGTGAGAGACTATAAGAATCTGTTCACTAACAGACACCAATAGACACCTGTCTGTACTCCCTCAGTGGCTGGCAGTGGCCAATTCCCTGTTGCCACTAGATAACTAATATATTTTTTCTATCAGTACTATATCACAATTCGTAACAGTGGCAGTCAAAGCAACAAGGCCCATTTTGCCTACACGATACTGTGGCTTCCATCAGTGACACACTTTTTTGGTTTAAGGCAATTTAAAGGTTGACCTTGAAATGCAATTAGAGCAAAATCCGTACACTTTCTGGGCCAATTCTGGGCCTCTCTGTGCCTCAGTCACATAACTGAGAGTTGGTTTTGTCCCTGACTCTCTTCTTCATTACATAATGGATCTCTTACTGTTTCTGCTGACTAGACTTTTGCATCTTTCATGATTTGATTTCTCTCATTTCATCTTCTCATTTTTTTTTGTGGTGGGAGATATACAAGCAAGGATTTCCAAAATTTGATATTTCACACAAAATGCATTAGCGAGCCATGGCAAAAATCTGTTTTGTGGGCATACACATCATCAAAGCTCTCCTCTACATGGACTAGTTTTCTAGTCAAATAAAAATTTCAGGAAATAAGATATTTTCATCTCAAAAAATAAAAGCCAAAAAGAGTATGTCTGAGAGACTCAAACCATTTACTTTCATGGTCATGAAGAGAAAATAGAAAAAGTAATAAAAGCCTTAAGAGCAGAAAATGACAGGTGATTTCTCCTTTTCTTCCCATTTCAAACATTTACCAATAGGCTAATGAATGCAAAGGATGCAAGAAAAAGCGAGTCAGAAAACTGTAGGCCACAAGATGGTGTAAACCTCATGTGGAAAATACCAGCTAAGGCACTAAGAAAGCCAGTAAGTAATGAAAGATTTATAAAGATGAATATGCTCAAGTTTTGGACAAAGAGTACACAGAACAAGACCAAACAAAAACACTTTTTAAAACAAGTTATTTTTTATCCTTCTCAATGCACATTAGAGATAGTTCAATTTTAAAAGCTTGCAGTGGTTTAGTAATCAAATAGCTTAAGACAATGCACAGTTCTACCCATCAAGAATGCTTGTTTACTTTGGCTGACATGCCGCAATTATTAATTTACTTATCTGATTCAAAACAGAGTAAGCTCTTACTTTTAATTTCCTAACTTAACTAGCAAACTCTGGGAGTCACTATACTAAGGGCTGAGTGCAACCCAAGCTGGAATTTTTTTTTTTTTTTTTTGGAAAGAAAAGATGTAAGATAAATGAGCTGAATTCTCATCATTCCAAAGCTGAGTTTTAACAGTACTAAACAAAAAGGGTAAAACTACAACTTCTGGGATTTGAATGATAGCCTTCATGACTATATAGAAAAAATACTTTTTTTAAAAGGAAACTTTGGGGCAGAAAATTATAGATGATAACCTCATGAAAAGCATTGAAAGATAGGAACCAAATTTATCCATTTGTGGGTAATAGTTATGATAATTATGGGGAAGGAGGAAAAAAGGGTGTTGGCAAAGGTATTCAAAGGAAGTACCTAACTATTCCACTCATGAAGAAATCTGGAGATTATTTAGGGAAATGACTTGTACAAAGGAAACAATTCAAAGACAACAAAAACAAAATTTAAATAAGAGCCAAAGATCAGATGAAGGCTGGGGAAAACAGTTTGGGTTAGTTTCTGAGGTTATCTTAATGGGGTCAGCCTGTCTTACTGCCCCAGCCCCCAGAAACCACCAGTATACCTATCTGCATCCCACAGAGTTTTATAACTGCAACAAATTTTACCCAGAGGTCTACGGCTAAGGGCTTTCTGGTCTAATGCTTTAGGGCTTTCCAGAAACCTCTTTTCTATAAAACTTCTATTCCACTTCCTATCAAACTACCTTTCCCTTCTCTACCATTCTCCATTCTGGTTCTGGCATGTGTGGATTGAAAAAGCAATAGTGGAGGTGGGAATGAATGGGGACACAGCTGGTCTGTGGCAAAGAGATGGTGGGTAGCAAGCAGCTACATTTTGGAGGATTAGGATCTTGGAAGCCAAAGAAAGCTTCTTCCAAGTTCTCTCCTTTCAGTTCTTTCCTCTCTTGGGCAATAATAGAAATTCCACAAAACACACAAACTTTCTGAATTCACAACACTCTTCCTCATAACCAAGTGTGTTTATTATGACTGCTAACATTTTCTGTGTGCCTTGTATTTAGATTTTTCTAAGAGTTTCAAAGAGCCTTATAAATTTTCATTAAAACAAATATTTCTGGCTATATTTTATAAATACAATTTAACTTTAGAATCATTGGAATTCAATTTGTTAAAAGGTTATTCTTGTAAAATTTGGTTTATTACTCTACACTCACATTTCCTAAACCAGGGTTCTTAAAATCTAGACTTCATAAGAATTCTCACGGATGCTATAAATATGGATTCATATTTAGTAGGTCTTGGGTGGAACCCTGGAATCTACATTTTTAATAAGCACCCAAGGAGATTCCTATACAGTGGGGGTAGAGGGACCCCACTCTGAGATCCCATCCTAATCTGAACCCCCTAACCTCCCAGCTTCACCTTTTTCAAGACAGCCTGTTTGAGTGACAGTAGTCAAGCAGTCACACTGCATACTGAGCCAAAAACACAAAGTGAGCAATCTGAGAAAAAGAAAATTATCACCAACAACCTTTCATTTTTAACAATACAAGGTGCTATACAAATACAGGAAAGAAAGGGAGGCTTCCTGGTTGTAACTCCACTTCCTTGAGTAAGATAAGGTTTGGTATTATGAATGAATTAGCTGGCTTTCCTATTCATAAGAGTTGAATCTTTACTGGCTTTCTGGTTACGTCCTGCTGCATTCTGGCACCCCTTTTCCCAGCATGATGACAGCCTTGTAGAGCCAGCCTCGATTTCTCAAATTGCAAGCAAATTAGAACCTAACTACTTAGAAAACTAATGAAAGTGAAATCCAATATGTAATGGGTATGAGGCTATGAGAATCTGCTTGCCAACAGACACCAATAATTCTCCTGCCTCTAATCTCTCAGTGGCCAGATTTTCCCCACCTGTCCCATAGGGGGAAACTCAAACATCAAGAATCTCAGACTAGCTCAGAAGCCAGAATTCATTTTGATGACATTACGTGCTTCCACTTTTAAACCCACCAATCCTACCTTTTAGGTATTATCACTACCTAGTCCCAGTTCTCATTCCTCAACCCCCACCTATGGTGCTCTCTCTTCATGAAGCCGTCCTCTTTTGGTTTCATGACATCCTGTTGGCTACTCTGTTCTGATGATGATGATGTTTCTTAATTCCTTGTATCTTGGTTTTGACCTTATAATTGACTACAACTATTCTTTCAAACGTCACCTGCAACTAAATTTAATGGGATTTTCTTAATCCCTTTTCTCCACCACTCTGATGGGTGACCTCATTGGATTTTTCCTTCTGTTGGTTCTCCTCCCTTGGTTTCAGTGGTAACACAGTTCTCTTATGAACACAAGGAATATTTGATCTTCTCAGTATTAATCCTTCCAACCTGTCACAATACACAGAGAATAGAAGATATGTTCGGCTACCATTATACACAATGTTCTTGAGCCCAAGACAGTTTCAGTTCACTCTAAAGAAAAATCCCCTCCTTGATTATATGCAACCCACTATCATCCAACGGAAGCTGCATTTTACTTGGAGTTTAGGTTTCTTGGAGAATATGTAAGGGGGAAAAAACCCTCAATTTATGTCAAAATTACCTTGCAAATCCCCTAGGAAGGCATCATGCAGGAAGCCAATACTGTCTCTCAGTAGGCCGAATCAAGGTGGATTTTGCCTCCAGTTTTGGTAACCATCTGAGTAAGGCAAGATGCTTACCCTGAGAGAGGCAGGTGGGAACAGACATGTACAGAAAAATCAATATACACCGTCCATTTCAGGTTCATTCCCAGGCATAGACTCATTGAATACAACCTGAGAAGACTTGTTTGCACAATGTAAATTTTTATGCCTTCTCTCTTTATACTCATTTGCTGAGCAGGTGTAGTTGAACTCATGCAAAGTTAGTGTTTGTATGATACAACTTCAACATAGAACTTAATGGTTATTGCTCAATAAATATACATATGTCTATGCTCTTGACTTTTAGCATCTCAAGGGTAAACAAACAACAGAGGCAGACACTAGATCAAGTATGAAGATCATAGATCAAGTATGAAGATGACCTTAAGAAAACTGGAGAGTTTTCTTGCAAAAACTTCTCAAGTACACAAATCAAAGATACCTGTGATGCACTGGAAAAAACACTGTACTTAGTGTCAAGGGACTGAGATTCTAATTCCAATTCTGACACACATTAGCTAAGTCACCTGGGCCATCTACAAAATGGATACTTCACAGGGTTGTTTTGAGATTCAAAAGAAAAAATGCATGTGAACACATCTATCATAGTCACTTGCACATGGTAGGCACTTGCTACAGGTTTATTCTAGGTGAATTTGTTAAACTGAAGCTAAGAAGACAAAACAACCACGTAAGGGAAGAAAACCCTGACAGTGCTGGGCCTATGGCAGGTGCTATGTAAGTATTTACTGCTCTACACTGACACAGAAACCAAGCTGGTTTGACTGAGTCAATGTGTAACTTGCCAGTTCTCACATTCTTTTATTTTCTCCACATGGTCATTGGTACGAAGTCCACTTATGGCTTCATAAACATGGGCTTACAACAAAGTGCTTCTAATAATCAGATTTGGCAGGAAAAGGAGAGAAACACAGGGTGAGGTAAGTGTGAGGCTACAGTGCTGAATAATAGGGATGGCAGTACCTCAGTATGTGAGTCACACAGACATCAAGCAGTACACAGCTAGAGATAATTCGCAGGTAAATGCTGCACAATCCATTACGTCATCCCTCCTCTGCCCTTTCTTCATCAATCTTGTCGCCTGGACTCTGATGCAACCCAGCAAGAATGTCTGATTTGCAGACAGCAGAGAGAGCTTCAGAACATACACATACTCATCAGAGAAGGCAGTATGAACCCAAACTGAAGTTTCTGGTACTTCCTTTTGTTTAAATCATGCTTTAGAGGGGAAGTCACAGGGGTGGGATGTATAACTAGAGATCAAGCCACCTGGTCTAAGGCCTAAGGGACTAGGCTTCATCATTTTGGACAAGTCACTCCAGGTCCACGGGCCCCGTTTCCACATGTACAATTAGATGAGCTTCAAGGTCTTTTTTAGCTGTGTAATTTCATCATTAAAAATTCAGGTCAATCACACCCATATGATGGACAGACATGCATTTGGTTGTAAAAGCTAGGCATAAAATCAGCTTTACTTTTTATCAGCTATCTAGGTCACTCAAATTTTAGGCTACTTCCATCCTACTCTGAATTACTAGAAGAGTGTGTACCCGTGTACAAATCTTGTAAAAGCAAGTAAGCAGTGGCAGGCAGAAACTGGTGGTTCTAGAAAATGTGAATATTCACCCCTGAGATTATAGGTCTAAGCCACAGAAGCTTAAAAGCAAATGTGTATCAGGGGATATAATGTATTAAGACCTATCTTCTGTATGGAGAATGTTTTGAACAACAAGAAGTTTTGAAGGTACAAAAAATTCATAATAATTCATAACTTAAAAGAGATGCTCTAACCTAACTCTAAACCAAAATCATGATCAGTCTGTGCGTGATTTACCCAGCAGCTTTTAAGTACAACACCATCAGCTCCAAAGAAAGAAGAATTCATTAGAGACACAGGCCCGTACAGGAGGTGGTCAGTCCCAGTGAGCTTTGGGCATGTTTTCCACTTGCAGTGGCACCGCGCTTTTCCAGAGCTGCAAACAGTCAGACACGCATCACCGGCAGATTTGTGATGGAATCTCCAGAGAGGGGCATTTCCAACAAAGCTTCAGAATTGGGGGGGATATGGACAAGCCCACTGGAGATGAAAACCAAATGTCTCATTGTGCTTCCCTCATAGCCGACACCGTGTTGGGTCCCCGACCTTCTATGCTGAGCAGCTCGGGGGAGGGTAAGTTGCCCCACCACACCTGGTGCAGCATTCAACAAGACACCCATTCCTTTAATTATTCAGCCAAATGATTTATGAGGCTTGGCAGCAAAGACTTGGCAGACTGGTTTAAATTCAAAGGATCCAACCTACAGGTATTTTGAAAACCTTGGCCACATCTGCAGTGTGTACTGTTTCTTTTGGGAGGGGAAAGAAGAGAAAGGGAGAAGATGTGACCTGCCTGACAGGAAGACAAGACCCAACTAGATGGAACATGTCTCCCACTCCCTCCCCACCCTGTCATTTAACAATGTTCTGGCTGACTTTCTTCTTACGAAAAGCAATCAGATAGAGTTTTAAAGATGTAAAATCCCAGAACCACCAATACATTCTCATAAACTGGGCTCAGTTGGGTTGTTCTGATTGATTATTGATGGTATAATCTTTTTGATCAACTAGGGGAGTGGTCAGCCAACTTTTTCCCTAAAAAGCCAGATAGTAATATTTCAGATTTTGTGGGCTATGTGATCTCTGTCGCAGCTACTCACCTCTGACACTGCATCACAGAAACAGCGATAGATAATATGTAAATGAAGGAGTATAGCCATGTTCCAATAAAACTTTATTTACAAAAACAGATTAAGGGTCTGATTTGATCTGCTGGTCATAGTATGCTATTAAATAGGTGAACTGAGACAAAGTGAGAGGGTATGGCTAGTACTACTAAATTTATCACCACTTAACCCTATTTAAATCTAAGCCAATTTTGGGAGGACTGCTAACCTCTAAAATAACTGCATTAATCAGTAGGCACAATAATATTTTTGGGAAGAATGTGTGTGTGTGTGAAATATAGAACAATTCAAAGGGAATTGAACAGTTTTAAAAAATCTATCACCCAGTAACTAGGTTATCTTATGGAAAACATAGTTGGCATTAAATCAAGGAGCTACTCTTACAAGTGTCTTGCCGTAGGTCAACTACAGGCTTTGACTACACATTTATATACAACATAGTTACTGAGTAATATATTTGTTAAAGTGTTCAATTATTTGTAAACCAATCTGTATGTTATTTGTGTACACATTTCAATATGCTTCAAACAATAAACACCAAACTGTAAACAGTGGCTACTCCTGGGGAATAGGGGTTAGAATTTTTATTAATTTTTTTAAGAGACAGAGTCTTGCGCTATCGCCCAGGTTGGAGTGCAATAGCACAATCATAGCTCACTCTGGCCTTGAACTCCTGGGCCCAAGCAATCCTCCTGCCTTGGCCTCCCAAAGTGCTGGAATTACAGCCATAAGCTACTGCGCCTGGTCAGAATTTTCACTTTTAGGAGTATTGTCTGAATTTTCACTTCCCATCAAATTTTCACCCGTTTTTACCCTTTCTTCCAGCTCCTTCTCCCCTTCCTTGATTTGGCCTAGCAGCAGTCACACATATTACTAGATCTACAGCTGACGACATTCACACAACAGCAGCTGCCAATAAATATATGACATTCCTCATTTAGTAGGAGGGATGGATAACAAACAAGAAAACAAGTAAATACACAAGTTATTTTCAGGTTGTAGTAAATACTTTGAGGGACAAGGTGATAGAGGAGGCCCCTTTGGATGACTTTTTTTCCTACAAAAAGCAAGGTCACCGGACAATATTACTGAGGAGGTGATAATTAGATAGAGACCTGAAGGATCAGAAGAAGGCAGGAAGAAATTTTTGTGGAACAAATTCCAGGCTAATTGTAAAGTGTTCTGGTCTTGACTCTAGGCCAGTGTTTCCAGTCCTGATTATATATTAGAATCAACTTGGGTGCTTTCAAAAAATAGAGATGCCTGGGCCCCATTACAGGCAAATAATACTCTGGAGGTGGAGTCCGGTATTTCTTTTCTTTTTGTTTTTAAGCCAGGGCTGAGAATCACTGTTCTAGAGTCTAGAGATACCTTTATGTCAACACAAACAGAGGCCCATAGTCCAATATGGAGGGAATTGGACTATGTGTGAAACTGAACTATTAAATTTTAGCATGGCATGTTTTGTTTTGTTTTGTTTTGTTTTTTTTAAATTTAGCAGATTAACTGGATGCACTGTTTGGTGATGTGATGAAGCCCGGAGGAATCTCCCCTTGCCATTGAGCAAGAGACCATGAGAAACAACCCAGGGCTTTTAATTGGGACCTTTTGCCTGAACCTCTGGCAAATCATAAAGCAATGAACCATCAAGTGACAGACTTCTTTGATGTGTTTAGCAAAGCGCTGACTGAAAAGCCTATACCCCGAGATCCTCTCTAACAGATTCAAGACTAACAGATTCAAGACTCACTGAACCACAAGGAGAAGTTCCCAAGGCAAGGATTTAGCTTATACAGTGTAAGGATATATATGTTCCCATATTCATGCACCTCCCTTATCCAACTCTAAATAAAGTCTGTTGATAATCTACTAAACAATTTTAGGCAGTTGTTGCAATTTCCTCCCAACCACTCACCCACTCATCCATCCATCCAAAATACAACTACTATTGCACACCGACTCTATACTTATGACTCTGATGCAGGGAATATACACGCCTTCCATTCCAGTGGGAGAGAAACACAGTAATAATCACAAAAGAATGTGATATGTGCTATGAGACAGTGCCCCTCTTTTTCCTCCTTGCTACAGTGAGAGCTTATCACACTTTCTAAAATTTGCTTAAATATGTTTCCTCACCTAGAGATCATTAAAAAATAAAGGCTGCTTTACTCAGTATCTTCAACACTAAATACAATTCATGGCATAAAACTGGCATTCAACAACTGTAAATTGAATCAGTAACTGAGATATATATGACGGATATAGGTACATAGTACAAGTGCCTATGGGAGGCACAGAAGGCTTCACAGAGTAGCAACGTCAAAGCTAAGTATTAAAGAATAAACCAAAAATCTTGTGGTGGAGGTTTTCTCTGGGTGTGTGCTTGAATTTTATGCCAAAGATAGTGGAGAGCTACTGAAAGTTTCTAGTTGGGGGAAAAGATTAGGTTAGAGTTTAAGAACCATGGCAGGGCGCGGTAGCTCACGCCTGTAATCCCATTACTTTGGGAGGCTAAGGCGGGCGGATCACGAGGTCAGGAGATCGAGACCATCCTGGCTAATACGGTGAAACCCGGTCTCTACTAAAAATACAAAAACAAAAAATTGGCTGGGGCATGGTGGCATGTGCTTGTAGTCCCAGCTACTGGGGAGGCTGAGGCGGGAGAATCGTGTGAACCCGGGAGGCGGAGCTTGCAGTGAGTCGAGATCGCACCACTGCACTCCAGCATGGGCAACAGAGCGAGACACCATCTCAAAAAAAAAAAAGATTCATCTCACTGGAAGCACTGTGGAAAGTGAATGTGAGTGTGGGGAAAAGTAAGTAAGCTAGGGGCATGGAGACTAAGATACTGCAGCTGCTGGCAAAGATGGACTCAGAGTTCATATATTCTTCTTGGGCTTATTTCTCCTGTGCTCAGATCCCCTCCTTTACTGTCACTGTGAGAGAAATTATTCTGTCCTGTTCCATTATGTGTATTGTTAAGCTAACAAATACTTTGTGAAACAAGGTGGAGATATATACATACCAGTCAATTAAATACAGTGGAAGAGGGAGAGAGAAGTTTTAGCTTTCTGCAAGAATGACAGGAGGAGCCATTAGCCAAACCATAGACTAGTGCAGGAGAGGGCTGCTTAGGCAGAAGATAATGAGTTCAATTTAGGCATTCAAGAGGAGCTTGTTAGGAATCAGCTGGAAATAATGAATAGAGCTCAGAAAGTGTGAAACACAAGTTTAGGAACTGGAGATATATATGTCATTGATGAGGCTGGTGGTGTGCCATTAAACTAGCACTCAGAAAAAATGAATATATAACTAAGGCTCTGATCTACAGCTTTTGTTGATTTCCATGGTGTAAATACTCCCACCTTGGTCAGTTTCAAGCTACTGACACAAGGACCGTTGAAGAAATAGTTGAGAAGAGATATGCACAACTGGTTTTAGGACCTGGCTCCAACACACTGCTGACTGAAGCCAAGGATGAACAAAATTTTCCAGCAATGAAATGAAAAGTAAAGAGAACTGGGAATAAAACCCAGGGAAGTATGGACATTTAAGAGATGGAAAGAAGATGAGCCAGCAAAGGGAGCTTGAGAAAACAATGGTCATAAGAATAGAGGAAAAACAGAAACAAAAGGGGTCACAGAAGCCTACAAAGAAAGAATTTCAAGATGC
Organism: Gorilla gorilla gorilla; assembly: GCF_029281585.2. Lineage (NCBI taxonomy): Eukaryota > Metazoa > Chordata > Mammalia > Primates > Hominidae > Gorilla > Gorilla gorilla. Next base: position 110,827,688 of record NC_086017.1, on the reverse strand, counting down.
ATAAACTGGCCTCTGGTGTTAAATGCTGTTGAAAGGTGGAATGAGATAAATGAAAGTAGAAAAGTGTCCATGGAATGACTATGAGGATGTTGGAGGTAACCTTTGTGATGGCGATGGACTTCCATCCATTCACCCACCCACCCATCCATCCATCCATCCATCCATCCAACATACAACTACTATTGCACACCTACTGTATACTGACGACTATGATGCAGGGAATATACATGCCTCCCATTCCAGTGAGAGAGAAACACAGTAATAATCACAAAAGAATGTGGAGTGGTGGGAGGCCAAGCGTGGGTGAGGAATTAACGGGTGGTGGACAGGGAACAGATCCCACTGGAGGAATGAAAGGGAAGATACAGGGAAATGGCTAGAGGGGAAATTGAGTGGAGGCAGAGGGGTGTTGAGGGAGCTCCCCTCTCACCTATCCTTGTCAAAGTGGGAAGTCTGAGCATGTTTTTAGATTGAGGGGGAGATGATGAAGAGAAAAGGGTAGACTGAAGATACACAGCATAGAAGGCCTTCTTACAGATGTCTGTCCTAGAGGAAATCAGCAGTCATGGAATTAAGATGGATTACAAATGAAGTAAATTCACCCTAGGAAGGAGAAGGAACTCTTCTTTCTCTGGAAATGGGATACCAAGTTGTTATTAGAAAGACTAAGTTTTGAGTTTTGTCTTTCTTTAATTAGCTCCAAAATACCTGCATTTTTCTCCTGCAAAAGTGGTACAACCCACAAGTCCCACTTCCCTACTTCCCTTTACCAAATTGTGCTTGGTAAAAATCTAATCTCAAAAATTACATTCTTTGAGTACGTATATATAGTTTACCCCACTCAAAGAATGTGTTGGTATACAAACATTTAAACACATGCAAGATGGGTTGCTACACCAAACATTTAAACTCACTCTACTTAAAGATGTTTCCAATGGGCTACCCTGTAGTTAGAAAACATTCCAAGAAAGACATTTTCAGATCTAAATTAGGGATATCTAGGATAGATTTATCCTTTACAAATAGCTACTAATTTATAGAACTAAGTATTAGGTTGGTGCAAAAGTAATTGCAGTTTTTGCCATTAATAACTTTTCAGATGGTAACAGATCTTGCTGAGATTAAAAACTCTTTCAGTAGTACACTATGATTCTGAATTTCCACACCAGTTAACTGGTTTTAACTCACAAGTTAAACTAAACACTAGTTAACTTGTGTTTCCACAAGTTTTCCACACCAGTTAACTGGTTTTAGCTCTATGCTCTAGCAGGAACCTGAAATGACTCTTCTGAATAATTTTATTCAATTTGATCTTGATTCTTGATGTAGAAATCCTGAGCCTACATTTGTAAAGCAGATTATCTTCAAAATGCATTATACTTTAGTTTACATTTTATTAAGGTTTGTGTAATAAGAGAGTGGCTTATGTGTTAAATTGCCAGATATTTGGTATTTGAGGGAAATCAAAACTCTATTACCTCATGCTATTCTTATTTTATCTTTTCATAAATATGCTTTATTTTCATAGCTCTGTGTACAAAGTTTTAAACTACTAATAAATCTGCTCTACTATTCACTTCAGAGGAAGTGACAGTAAGGATCACTGAAATATTCTTTTTACTTTTTCTGGAAGCACTTTCGTTGGTTTCTCTGCTATCCTTCCCACCCTGCCCCTACCATCTATTGTGAATACTACTGCTGAGTCAGGCTCTGGCAAAATTGAAAAAGCTTCCTACGTATTCTAATGTGTAGCCAAGATTGAGAACCACTGGGGTATCAGAAAGAACAATGGACTTGGAAGACTTAGCCTCAAAATCTGGATTTGTCACTTAATGGTGACATGTGACTCATTTTCCCAATAATACACTTGTGAGGATTAAAAAGATAACATACAGCCATTTCCTCTAGGTTTTCTAGTTTGTGAGCATATAGTTGTTCATAATAGTCTCTGGTGATCTTTTATATTTCTTGGTATCAGTTGTAAAAAATGCCTCCTTTTATCATTTCTGATTTTTATTTGGACCTTCTTCTTGGTCAGTCTAGCAAGCAGTTTATCCATTTTGTTTATCCTTTCAAAGAACCAACTTTTCATTTTGTCCATCCTTTGTATGGTTTTTCTTGTTTCTACTCCATTTAGTTCCGCTCTGATCTTTGTTATTTCTTTTCTTCTGCTAACTTTGGGTTTAGTTTGTGATGTTAGGTTGTTAATTTCAGATATTTTATTGATGTATGCATTTAATACTATAAACTTTCCATTTAGCACTGCTTGTGCTGTATCCCATAGGTTAAGGCATGTTGTGTTTTCATTTTCATTTGTTTCGAAAAAATTTTAAATTTCCATTATAATTTCTTCATTGACCCAGTGATATGGTTTGGCTGTGTCCCCACCCAAATCTCATCTTGAATTGTACTCTCATAATTCCCATGTGTTGTGGGAGGGACCCGGTGGGAGATAATTTGAATCATGGGGCTGGTTTTCCCCATACTGTTCTCATGGTAGTGAGTAAGTCTCACGAGATCTGATGGTTTTATCAGGGGTTTCCGCTTTTGCATCTTCCTCATTTTCTCTTGCCACCCCCATGTAAGAAGTGCCTTTTGCCTCCCACTATGATTCTGAGGACTCCCCAGACATGTCGAACTGTAAGTCCAATTAAACCTCTTTTTCTTCCCAGTCTTGGGTATGTCTTTATCAGCAGCATGAAAACTGACTAATACAGTCAATTGGTACCGGTAGAGTGGGGCATTGCTGAAAAGATACCCGAAAATGTGGAAGTGGCTTTGGAACTGGGTAAAAGGCCTCTGCCTTTTACCCAGTTTGGAGTAGTTGGAACAGTTTGGAGGGCTCAGAAGAAGACAGGAAAATGTGGGAAAGTTGGAACTTCCTAGAGACTTGCTGAATGGCTTTGACCAAAGGCCTGGCAGTGATATGGACAATAAGGTCCAGGCTGAGGTGGTCTCAGATGGAAATGAGGAACTTGTTGGGAACTGGAGCAAAGGTGACTCTTGTTATGTTTTAGGAAACAGATTGGCAGCATTTTGCCCCTGCCCTAGAGATTTGTGAAACTTAGAACTTGAGAGAGATGATTTAGGGTATCTGGTGGAAGAAATTTCTAAGCAGCAAAGCATTCAAGAGGTGACCTGGGTGCTGTTATAGGCATTCAGTTTTATAAGCGAAGCAGAGCATAAAATTTTGGAAAATTTGCAGCCTGACAATGTGATAGAAAAGAAAAACCCATTTTCTGAGGAGGAATTCAAGCCAGCTGCAGAAATTTACATAAGTAACGAGGAACCGAATGTTAATCACCAAGACAATGGGGAAAATGTCTCCAGGGCATGTCAGAGGTCTTCACACAAGCCCCTCCAGTCATCAGCCCAGAGGCCTAGGAGAAAATGGTTTCCTGGGCTGGGCCCAGGATCCCCATGCTGTGTGCAGCCCAGGGACTTGGTGCCCTGCGTCCCAGCTGCTCTGGCCATGGCTGAAAGGGGCCAATGCAGACCTTGAGCCATGGCTTCAGAGGGTACAAGACCCAAGCCTTGGCAGCTTCCACGTGATGTTGAACCTGTGAGTGCACAGAAGTCAAGGATTGGGGTTTGAGAACCTCTGCCTAGATGTTAGAAGATGTATGGAAACGCCTGGATGCCCAGGCAGAAGTTTGCTGCAGGGGAAGGGCGCTCATAGAGAACCTCTGCTAGGGCAGTGTGGAAGGCAAATGTGCTCTGAAGCCCCCAGAGTCCCTACTTGGGCACTGCCTAGTGGAGCTGTGAGAAGAGGGCCACCATCCTCCAGACCCCAGAATGGAAGATCCACCAACAGCTTGCACCATGCTCCTGGAAAAGCAGCAGACACTCAAGGCCAGCCAATGAAAGCAGCTGGGAGGGAGGCTCTACCCTGCAAAGCCACAGGGGCAGAGCTGCCTAAGACCATGGGAACCCACCTCTTACATCAGTGTGACCTGGATGTGAGACCTGGGGATAAAGGAGATCATTTTGGAGCTTTAAAATTTGACTGCCCCACTGAATTTCAGACTTGCATGGGCCCCGTAGCCCCTTTGTTTTGGCCAATTTCTTCCATTTGGAACAGCTGTATTTACCCAATACCTGTACCTGCATTGTATCTAGGAAGTAACTAGCTTGCTTTTGATTTTACTGGCTCATAGGTGGAAGGGACTTGCCTTGTCTCAGATGAGACTTTGGACTGCGTGTTTTGGGTTAATGCTGAAATGAGTTAAGACTTTGGGTGCTGTTGGGAAGGCGTGATTGGTTTTGAAATGTGAGGACATGAGATTTGGAGGGGCCAGGGGTGGAATGATAGGGTTTGGCTGTGTCCCCATCCAAATCTCAACTTGAATTGTACTCCCATAATTCCCATGTGTTGTGGGAGGGACCCGGTAGGAGATAATTTGAATCATGAGGGCAGTTTCTCCCATACTGTTCTCATGGTAGTGAATAAGTCTCACGAGATCTGATGGTTTTATCAGGAGTTTCTGCTTTTGCATCTTCCTCATTTTCTCTTGCCACCCCCATGTAAGAAGTGCCTTTTGCCTCCCACCATGATTCTGCGGCCTCCCCAGCCACGTGGGAGTGCACTCTTTTTCTTTCCAGTCTCAGGTATGTCTTTATCAGCAGTGTGAAAATGGACTAATACACCCAGTGATTGTTCAGGAACAGGCTGTTTAATTTCCATGTATTTGTATAGGTTCCAAAGTTCCTCTTGTATTGATTTCTAGCCTTTTTCCATTGTGTTCTGAGAAGATATTTGATATGATTTTGATTTTTAAAAATTTGCTAAGACTTGTTTTGTGGCCTAACATGTGATCGACCTCAGAGAATTTTCTATTTGCTGATGAAAAGAATATATGTTCTGTAGTTACTGGTAAGAATGTTGTTGTAAATGTCTGTTAAGTCCATTTGGTTTAAAGTCCAATTTAAGTCCAATATTTCTTTGTTAATTTTCTGACTTGATGATCTGTCTAGTGCTGTGAGTGGGACAATAAAGTCCCCTACTATTATTGTATTGCTGTCTATCTCTTTCTTTAGGTCTAGTAATCTTTGTTTTCTGATCTGAATGCTGGAAACACAAAACCTACTGAGACTGAGCCAGGAAGAAATAGTACTCCTGAACAGACCAATAATGAGTAGCAAGATTGAATCAGTAATAAAAAATCTCCCAGAAACAACAACAAAAAGCACAAGATCAAATGGATTCACAGCTGAATTCTACCAAATACACAAAGAACAAAATCCAATACTCCTGAAACTGTCCAAAAAATCAAGACGGAAGGAATTCTCCCTAACTTATTCTATGAGGCCAGTATCACCCTGATGCCAAAATCAGACAAGGACACACACTGAAAACTATAAACCAATATCCCTGATTAACATAGACACAAAAATCATCAACAAAATACTAGTAAATAAAATCAACCAGTACATCAGAAAGATAATATATCATGATCAAGTAGGATTTATCCCAGGGATGCAAGGATGGTTCAACACATGTAAATCAATAAACATGATATGTCACATCAACAGAATTAAGGACAAAAACCATATTATCTCAATATACACAGAAAAAGCATTTGATAAAATTCAGGATCCTTTTATGATAAAAATCCTCAACAAACTAGGCATAGAAGGAACACACATTAACATAATAAAGACCATATATGACAAACCCACACCCAATATCATACTTAATGGGGAAAAGTTAAAAGCATTCCCTCTAAGAACTGGAACAAGACAAGGATGCCCACTTTTACCACCCCTATTCAACACAGTATCAAAGTCCTCATCAGAGCAGTCAGGTAAGAGAAAGAAATAAGAGGCATTCAAATTGGAAAAGAGGAAGACAAATTTTTCCTGTTAGCTGCTGATATGATCTTATATCTAGAAAACCCTGAAGACTCCACCAAAAAACTCTTAGATTTGACAAATGAACTAGTGAAGTTCCAAGCTCCAAAACTGAAAGAAGTTGTAGATGACATAAACAAATGAAAAAACATTCCATGCTCATAGATTGAAGAATCAATATTATTAAAATGTAATTTTAATAATATTCAATGTAATCTCTATCAGATCACCAATGTCATTTTTCACCAAAGTAGAAAAAACAATCCTAAAATTCATATGGAACCCAAAAAAAGCTCAAATAGCCAAAGAAATCCTAAGCAAAAAGAACAAAGCTGGAGGTATCACATTACCTTACTCAAATTATACAAGACTATAGTAACCAAAATAACATGGCACTGGTATAAAAATAGTTACACAGATCAATGGAACAGAAGAGAGAACCCAGAAATACGGCCGCATACCTACAACCAAGTGATCTTTGACAAGGTCAACAAAAATATACATTGGGAAATGACAACCTGTTCAATAAATGGTGCTGGGAAAATTGGATAGTCACATGCAAAAGAATGAAACTGGGTTCATACTTCTTACCATATACAAAAATTAACCCAAGATGGATTAAAGATCTAAATGTAAGATCTGAAACCATAAAAATCTTCGAACAAAACCTAAGAAAAACTCCTGTAGACATTGGCCTAGGCAAAGAATTTATGACCAAGTCCTCAAAAGCAAATGCAACCAAAAAAAACTAGACAAATTGGACTTAATTAAACTAAAAAGCTTGTGTACACCAAAAGAAATAATCAACAGAGCAAAAAGACCATCTATAGAATGGGAAAAAATATTTGCAACTATGCATCTGACAAAGGGCTAATAACCAGAATCTACAAGGAACTCAAACAACTCAACAAGAAAAAAAACCAAATAACCCCATTTAAAAGTAGGCAAAAAAAAAGGACATTTTTCAAAAGAAGACATACAAGCAGCCAACAAACATGAAAAAATTCTCAACATTACTAATTACCAGAGAACTGCAAATTAAAACCATAATAAGATACTCCCTTATATTAGTCAGAATGGCTATTATTAAAGAGTCAAAAAACAACAGATGTTGGCAAGGATGTAGAGAAAAGGAAACACTTATATACTGTTGATGGGAATGTAAATTAGTACAATCTTTATGCAAAACGTGTGGAGGTTTCTCAAATAGCTAAAAATAGAACTACCATTTGATTCAGCAATTTCACTACTGGGATATGTATCTAAAGGGAAAGAAATCATTATATCAAAAAGATAGCTGCACTTGTATTTTTATCACAGCACAATTCACAATAGCAAAGATACGGAATTAACCTAAGTGTCCATTAATGGAGGACTATATAAGGAAAGAGTGGTATATATATATATATATATATATATATATGTATATATATATATACACACACATATATATACGTATATATATACACATATATACGTATATATACACACATATATACGTGTATATATACACACATATATACGTGTATATATACACACATATATACGTGTATATATACACACATATATACGTGTATATATATACACATATATACACATACATATATGTGTGTATATATACGTATATATGTATATATATACGTATATATATACACACACATATATACGTATATGTGTATATATATACACACACACATATACACACACACACATATATATATATATATACACACACCATGGAATACTATTTACTGGCTTTAGAAAAAGAATAAAATCATGTCTTTTTGCAGCAACATAGATGGAACTGGAGGCCATTATCCTCAGTGAAATAACGCAGCAACAGTCAAATACAGCATGTTCTCACTTATAAGTGGGAGCTACACAATGGATACACATGGACATACAGAGTAGAATAACAGACACTGGAGAATACAAAAGGTGGGAGGGTGGCAGGGGGGTGAGGGTTGAAAAGTTACCTATTGGGTACAATGTCTGTGATTTGGGTGATGGGTACACTAAAAGCCCAGACTTGACCATGATGCAATATATGCATGTAAGAAATGTGCATTTGTACCTCCTAAATATATAAACATAAAAAAGATAGATTTAAAATCAATTAAATTAAAAAATTATAAAATCACTTCATATATTTTCAACAATAGGAATATACCTTGGAACAATTACTATTATTACTCCTAAAACCTCACCAGCGACATTCACTGAGTGTTTTAAAACCTTTGGAAGGGTGTGTGCCCCTGCAGGTAGGCCTCACACTTCACAAACAGGTAGATCGGCCATTTGAAATGGTCATACATTTCTAATGAGAACATTCTCTCCTTAAAGAAGAATAGGCTGCTTATTTGTAAATTAGTGGGAATTTTCTACTGCAAATCGAATGAGAATGGACATATTTCCTGTTATATTCCATTATGGGGGGAGATGAGAAGAATTCTTTTGGTCTCATATCAGGACTGACCCCCAGTGACATTTGTCCTTATGGGAACTCATGGACCAGATTATGGGCATCTTTGTCATTTGTGGATATTTCTGGAGCACCTGTATTTTTATTTAATTCCCAGAAGTCTCTGCCTTTTATTTCCAACCAAAGTTTAAGCTACTTGAGGGAAGGGGCAGACTTTATGCTTTTTTCATTTGCTCTCTGCATAGGTGGGAGTCAACAAATATTTATCTGTTGGAGAAAATATGAAGGGAAATTAAATGTTTGCTTCTTCCACCTTCTTTATGGAATTCCAGAAAGGTATTTTTTTTTTTATTACAAATATAGGTAAATTTTTTTTCTTATATTTCTTTTTTTCCTCCCGTGGGCACTTGATAGGAAATGGGTTTTCAACTCTGGCTGCATATCAGAATTATACCAGGAGGCTTTGGAATGATACTGATGCCAGGATATCATCTCTAAGATTCTGATTTAATTGGTTTTAAGTGAAGCACAAGAATTGGTATTATTTAAAGGCTCTCCAGTAATTCTAATTGTGGCCATGACTGAAACCCACCACTGGAACACATAATAGATATTCATTTAATACACATTTGTTAGTTTGACTTTAAGTTGAGAGGAGGTGTAATTAGGGCTGGGGGCTGAACATTTAGTGTTCACTTTGTTATGTCCTCAGCACTCAGCAAGTGCCTAAGGGCATAGGGCTCTCAATGTAAGCTGTGAATAGAGAGATTGAACGGATCAATATTAAGTTCTCTGATGACTGGGTGCCATGGTTCAGTTGGCAATCTGTGGCTTCTGGTTCAAGTCCTGATATAGAAACAGAATGTCTATCTCTTTCTGTCTATCTTTGCCTCTCTCTCCTTTCTTGACTACCCTCTCTACCACCCAATGAGAATTCTGTTAGGACTAGCCTTTCTGTTTTGTTCATTATTTTATTTCTAGAGCATAGGCAGTATCTGGCATACAATAGCTGCTGGGTAAATATAAGTTCAATATATTTCTCTTTCTCAAACAAACACACAGCGGCAAACAGAGAATTGCAAAAATAGTCATTTTATGGGATTTAAAGACTCATACTTCTTAATATTACAGTCAGAAATAAACCACTGGCATTGCTTTGGGTGGGTATAACTCTCTCTTGCACTCTTAAGCACGTACCAGGTGTCTTGGAACTAAGGAAAGAACTACTCCAGTTTTAAAATCCACTTGAAATCTTAACATTGACTACATACAGTAATGAGATTTTATGAAACTGATCTGAGTAAGTAAAAATTTATTTCCGTTTTCCTTTCTATCAAATCAATGTCTAACTTTTAATATTAACATGTTGATAACATATTAGCATACTAAATAGGATTACTTTACTTTGTTCCTTAGGTATTTTTCTGCAAAAAAAAAATATATATATATATATATAGAGAGAGAGAGAGGAAGATACTAAATTGAGTATTTTGAAAAAATTGCTTTGAATGTAATACTTCTACTCCCTGAACATATTTCAAAATAAAGTCAGAGTAGCTTGCAAGAGCAGTGAAATTGCAGGAACAGGAGGACTAAGATAACAATGTCACAGCTCCAATAAGGAAATGGAGTCAAGGGTTGGAGTCAACTGAGGAAAACATCCAGAGTGCTGTAGTGTTGGGTCTCCAGAAAATGTGGGGACAGAGTAATTGGGTTATTAGATACTAGAATGGGAAGTGATAGTCTTCTTGTCTGGGGGATTTTCCTGTTTCCTCACTCTTGCCTCACCCCCACCTCTACATTTAGTACCTAGAACCCTAGACATGCAGTCAAGAGCCCCTGAGAAAGCAGAGCAGAACTCAGACCAGAGCATATAAAGCAGGAATCAGAACAGAGGTTGGCTTTGTGAGCTTTGGAGTCATAAGCCTCACTAAACTTACATTTAATTTATCTCCAAGAAAATTATAATACCCATGTCATACAGTTGTTGCTAGGTCCAAACAAGATAACGTATATGAAAGCACCCTATGAACTGTGAGTGAATCACAAAACAAATGCTAAGTAAGTTTATGAGATGGAAGAATTTGTTGAGAAAAATAATTCCTTATTTTTCCTTTGAAGTCCATAAAAAATGTATCTGCTCTAAAGGTATAGACACAGTCACACTACACTTCTGATAATTCCGTACAGAAATTTGAAAACAGAAAGTTCCCAATTACTCCGAGTGCTGAAAGAAGCTTTAATAGAAACCAAGGCAGAAGCCAGGAGAATGAAGGCACCTGCCAGATTTGGAATAAAAATTACCAATGAAAGAACAGCCCAAGAACAATGGGCCAATGGTGGAAGTTTAAGTGTTATTATACTATGTTTCTGTAAAAGTTATAGAGGCAATCCAGACAATGCTTTTTTTATGTTTAAAGGAAACAAATAGAAAGGGTTAATTTCTTTTTTGTTTGCACCATCTAACTACCAGTCAGAATCAAACCAAGAAAATACAATTGGACTTTGGAAATGGTCTTTAAAACAAAGTTTTTCTTATAAGAGAAACCTACAGAATTGAAGATATATTTCAGACTTTCTTTTTTTCTTTTCTTTTCTTTTTTTTTTTTTTTTGAGATGGAGTCTCGCTCTGTTGCCCAGGCTGGAGTGCAGTGGCATGATCTCGGCTCACTGCAACCTCTGCCTCCCACATTCAAGTGATTCTCCTGTCTCAGCCTCTGAGTAGCTGGGACTACAGGCACATGCCACCATGCCTGGCTAATTTTTTTTTTTTTTTTTTTTTGTATTTTTAGTAGAGGTGGGGTTTTGTCATGTTAACCAGGATGGTCTCCATCCCCCAACCTCGTGATTTGCCTGCCTAGGCCTCCCAAAGTGCTGGGATTACAGGCGTGAGGCACTGCGCCCGGCCAAATTTCAGACTTTCTAAAAAGAATATATGGGTTGGATTAAAATAAAGATAAAAGATCCCACAATTCTTTTAGCTTTTGTTCACTTATAGAAAAAAAAGTTATTGAAACCGAAGAATATAAAAACAAGATTCTTAAGAAGTATGTATTGACAAGCAATGAAATTACAGCTTAACCTTACATTTTGGCGTACCAGCTTCTTTTTTACTTTCATTTGATTAGAGAAAAAAGAGCTATTCTTGAGAAACAGAATGATGGCCTGGAAAAACACTATCCTCAACATCTTTCAAGAATCCAACAGGATGAGAGACTGGCAGCTCTGTTCTAGAACTATGTGCATTATTGTTTGCCAGATCAAGTTAATGAAATGTTTACTGCTAGAATGTTATTTTTAAGTTAATAAAAACATTTCTTTTTGCTGACTTGCTCATTGGACATATGCATGCAATTTAAAATGGAATTTCAAAAAAGTTTCATTACATGCACCTGTGAAGAAGATAACTGAGGTCTTGGGACTGTGCTAAACTAATTCTGACTTTGGGTCATGTTAATAACAGAATTGTTAGTCTTATCAGACATGTGGCTTTCTATTTTAATAAGATTAAGGCCAGAGGGTTCAAACTCCCTTAGTTTAAATAATCTCTTGCACTTAAATATTCTTAAATATTTTTTCTTTCTTTCTTTTCTTTTTTTTTTTTTTTGAGACAGAATCTCGCTCTGTCACCCAGGCTGGAGTGCAGTGGCACAATCTTGGCTCACTGCAACCTCTGCCTCCCAGGTTCAAGAGAGTCTCCTGTCTCAGCCTCCCGAGTAGCTGAGATAACAGGTGTATGCCACCACACTCCGTTGATTTTTGTATTTTTAGTAGAGGCAAGGTTTCACCATCTTCCCCAAGCTGGTCTTGAACTCCTGACCTCAAATGATCCACCCACTTCAGCCTCCCAAAATGCTGGGATTACAGGAGTGAGCCACTGTGCCTGGCCTTTTTTTTTTTTCCCCCGTAAGAGACAGGGTCTTACTCTGTCCCCCAGGCTGGAGTGCATGGCATGGCCTTGGCTCACTGAAGCCTCAACCTCCTGGGCTTAAGTGATCCTCCTGCCTCAGCCTCCTGAGTAGGTGGAACTACAGGTGCATGCCACCACAGTTGGCTAATTTTTGTATTTTTTTGTAGTGATGGGGTGTCACTATGTTGCCCAGGCTGGTCTCGAACTCCTGGGCTCAAGCAGTCCTCCTACCTCAGCCTCCCAAAGGGCTGGGATTATAGGCATGAGCCACTGCACCTGGCCTAAATATTTCTTTGTATACTCTCCTAATATGTTCTTGTCCTCCTAACTAGATCAGGGTTTCTCCACCTTGGCACTATAGACATTTTGGTCTGAATAACTCTTTGCTGTGGAGGGTTGTCCTCTGCACTGCAGATATTTAGCAGAATCCCTGGCTTCTACTCACTAGATGCCATAATACTTCCTACCATCCCCTGGGGGTGGGGCACAAGAATCCCCCGCTTAGGGCCACTAGACTAGAGGAAGAACCATTCTCCTCCTTCTGCTTGAGTTCTTAGGCCCACACCCATCACCACTTCATTTAATCTTCATCAATTTCTTCAATTTCTTCTCTCCATGTGCAGTTGGTAATTCTCTTTGACAAACAAGTATCTTAATTCTCCCCATTAAAAAAATAAAAATATACCTACCAACCTCATATAAGCCCTGTAACTCCTGTTCTCGTCTATTTCTTTCGCTATCAACTTTCAGAAAAACTAACCGTCACTAGTATGTCTAAAACTGTGTTGTTAAAAATAATGTATGCCAGTGATATACTTTTTCTTTATTTAAAAAATATGCAAAACCCCCGAAGCACACATACTATTCTCTTTATTTTACAATGATATGTCTTTATGGCAATGGAGTGGAGGGCATATCTAATGCCACAAGCTTCATGAAAAAACACCTGTTCCTGGGACACATCCCATTCAATTTATAGATTGATGCATGAGCAACATCTACCAACCATTCTATTGATGTAAGCTATCTTTACATCTTATAATTTGAACATATTTGAGATATCTGGTTCTTATTAAAATAAAAACAATTTAGATTTTCTTTTTTCCTCTTATAACAATGAAAACACAAGTGAAATAAATTTTAATATCTTATAGACATTAATTTATCTGTGAATAAACTTCTTGCTGTTGACTTGGGTCCACGTGCGAACTGTATCTCATTAAGTCCTATTAGTATCAAAGTATTGTGGTACAAATGTGCTCTGTGGTCATACTGACTTTAACCTCCAATGTGTTTTATGAATATATCTAACAGAACTTTAAAAAGCTTTTCTCAGGCCCGGTGCAGTGGCTCACGCCTGTAATCCCAGTACTTTGGGAGGCCGAGGTGGGTGGATCACCTGAGGTCAGGAGTTCGAGACCAGCCTGACCAACATGGGGAAACCCCATCTCTAGTAAAAATACAAAAACCAGCTGGGCATGGTAGCAGGTGCCTGTAATCCCATTTACTCAGGAGGCTGAGGCAGGAGAATCGCTTGAACCCAGGAGATGGAGGTTGCAGTGAGCCGAGATCATGCCATTGCACTCCAGCCTGGGCAACAGAGCGAGACTCTATCTCAAAAAAAAAAAAAGCTTTTCTCATGATTATAAAAGAAATTCACAAGATTGAAGAGAAGTATCAGACTTTAATTTTAAAAGTATGAGTTGGCAAGCTCACCTTGTTTTTTAGAGACGGGGTCTTGCTGTCACCCAGGCTGAAGTATAGTGGTATGATCTTGGCTCAAGCTATCCTCCCACCTCAACCTCCCCAGTACCACAGGCGTGCACCACCATGCCCAGCTAATTTTTCTATTTGTTGTAGAGATGAGGTTTCGCCATGTTGTTCGGGCTGGTCTTGAACTCCTGGGCTCATGCAATCTGCCCACCTCAGCCTATCAAAGTGTTGGAATTACAGGCGTGAGCCACCACGATGGGCCCTAGATCACTTTCTTGAGACTAATTTTAGAGAACCAATTGCAGTTTTCTCAACCTTTCAAAACAACCTTTGACCCCCTAAGATGATTTTTTGTTCAATCTTCTCTTTAATCCAATTAACTTTTGAACTTTATTTCTAGTAGTCTGTGTTTTAAATTTAAAAAGGATAAGCAGAATATGCAACTTCTAACCATATATACCTGGTACCCTGCCCCTTATACCTTCCTCACAGCAACCCCTTTAAGTATTTATTTTTAACACAAGTTATCTCATTTCCACTAAATCCTTTCTTCTAAGAGCAATATCCTCAGTTTATTTAACCTGGGAATTCCAGTTGTCCAAGTTCCTTATTAACCTAATCCTGTGTTTGTTAATATCTATATACTGTGCTTTGGGGCTGATGTTTGGCAACAAAGAATGTACTCAATAAACATTAGCTGAATATGATCCTTGATTTTATCATATACTTATCTTACCTTCTCAACCAGGCAGAATTCTGAGTAAAACATAGATCTTTCTATTCTTACTACACATCTTCCTACATGCTAGGATTCCCTCCCCCACAGTAGCCAAAGTAATTGGCTAGAGAGGAGGCTTGGTAGATTTGGCAAAGGTGCTCATTCTTTCTAAAAAGCACTTGAAGGGGGAAATTTTGGGCAAAGATCTTCTAAGGGTAGATGCCTCTTGGCAGTGTGCAGAATGAGTTTCAGTGACCAGGGGCTAGAGGACCACTGACCACATCAGAAATTTATCAGAAAGTTAATGCAAATGATAGAATTTCACAAATCTTTAGAGTTCACAAAAAAGTTATCCAGGCTCATGAGCTAACGCAGACTAACTGGTGCCTCCTGTTTCTGCCCTGTCATTATCTATCAGTAATAAATGGTTTAATCCTAAAAATATATTATGTGGTTTTCATTCTTGGCTTTAGATTACATGTGGAGAAGACAAAATATAGCCTTTCATTTTGTTTGACAGGACACTCTACATAATAAATACATGAATGGCTACTAGTAAAATTATACTCAAAGAATGCAGTTTTGGCTCTCAAACAATCACATTCCAATTTCACTTTTTAAAAATTCTGCTTAAGCCAATTTGTGATGGACTTCCAGAACTATGGATCAATTATTTCATACCTGAGCACCTGATATTCTTTTACCTTTGTAGCTGAACACACACACACACACACACACACAAACACACACACACATACATACATATACATCCTTTTTCATGCTAATTAACATATCACAGAAGTTAGGAGATTAACCAGTAAAACAAAGCAACAAAAATCTGTTAGGTAACTGATTTATATCTTGTGGTATAGAACATTTTCCTCTCTTGGCCTTCCTCTAGGCTGTTTTGTGACCAAATCTGTGCTGTTACTTCTTCTGGCAAGTTATTCTACATTATAAGATTATTTCATCAGATGGTCCATTCTCCTTTGCTTTCATCCTCTGATTTTACTTTTCTTGCTAGCTACAGGTAGAGTTACATGGAATATTGGGGTCTGAACAGTTGGAAACAGAGATTCTAGGTAAATAATGTGGTACTTCCCATTTCTTTTTTTTTTTTGAGACTGAGTCTTGCTCAGTCACCCAGGCTGGAGTGCAGTGGCACCATCTCAGCTCATGGCAACCTCCGCCTCCCCGGTTCAAGCAATTATCTTGCCTCAACCTCCCAAGTAGCTGGGATTACAGGTACCTGCCACCACACCTGGCTAATTTTTTTTTTTTTTTGTGTGTGTATATATATATATATATATATATATTTTTTTTTTTTTTTAAGTAGAGACAGGGTTTCACCATGTTGGCCAGGCTGGTCTTGAACTCCTGACCTCAGGTGATCCGCCTGCCTTGGCCTCCCAAAGTGTTAGGATTACAGGCATGAGTCACTGTGCCCGGCTGGTACTTCCATTTCTTTATATCAGTGCTAGAGAGATTTCTTGGCTACTTCAATAATTCAAAGAAGTTAGAGAACAATATCCCTGAGAAATTTTTTTTCAAATGGCGCTTAAGGCAAGTGAGATAATAGCTGTAAAAAGACTTTGCACCATCTGAAAGAAAGGCATTTTTAATATTTCCATCATTGCATGTGTTATTCCTGATGGGTACAGAACAATGACTTCCCTCATATTCACACAGTGGGTACAAAAGCACAGCTAATATGTGGGCACCTCAAAGACATTCGCCCTACACATTTTCGTACAGCACTGTATGTATTACTTTGATGTAACAGACTAAAAAACATGTTTAACACAGCTGTCTTCAGCTGCAAGCCTACATTATATGAATTTATTTATTTTGTACTGCTGCATAAATTACCATTTCATAGGGTTGGGCTGTTCAACTGTCATCACAAATTTTATAAGCACATTTTTGAAAAATGAGGAAGGATCATTCTATGAAATACTATATATGGCATTAACAGAATCATGCAAATGAATGGTGGTCTGGTTACTTCCATGATTAAGCACTTCAGCGATTCAAAAATACTTTAAAAAAATTAGCTGAATGGGCCAGGCATAGTGGCTCATGCCTGTAATCCCAGCACTTTGGGACGCTGAGGCAGGCAGAATGCTTGAGCCCAGGGGTGAAAGACCAGCCTGGGCAACAGAGTGAGAGACTCTTATTCTATAAAAAAATAAAAAAATTAGCTGGGCGTGGTGGCATGTGCCTGTAGTCCCAGCCATTCAGGAGGCTGAGGTGGGAGGATCACTTGAGCCCAGGAGGCTGATGATGGGTTTGAGCCATGAATGCGCCACTACACGCTAGCCTGGTTGAAAGAGTGAGACCCTGTCTCAAAAAAAAAAAGTAAAAAATTACCTAATGCTGAATGAAAGTTTGCTCTTCATTCATAAATACACAGCCCCAGATTAAATTGGTGGATGCAAAATGTATAAGCATGACAGGCATAAAAAAAGATATGGTACAAAGAGATGAAGAAATGCATGCATATAGATAATACTATTAAAAAACATATACTAAAATACATATACCAAAATATATACCACTTATATTGTTTTAGTTTTTTTAAACTAATTATAACATTATACAAAAACAAGACTAACAACCGTCACAAAAGTATAAACTTCTATTTATGCATATTTATAAACAACTAAAAGAGCATATTATGTTTATCGAAAAATAAAATAGAAAAATGATTATGCTTGGCTTTTATTTGTTGTTTAATTTTTTGTAGAGGCAGGATCTCACTATGTTATCCAGGCTGGTCGTGAATTCCTGGCCTCAAGCGATCCTCCCGCCTTGCTGGGATTACAGGTGTGAGCCACCATGCCTGGCCATGGCTTGACTCTGCAATGTTGTCTCACGAACCTTCCCTAATATTTATGCATGTGCATGTGTGAATAAACACCTATACATATTTCTTCCTCTTTTGGGTAAAGATGAGAAAATAGCACGCAATTTGGAATCAGGCAGACCTGGTTTAAACACCAATTCCAACCAATTTTTTCTAATGGTGCTGAAGGCACAATGTTGGACAAGTTATTGAAACTGTCAATTTTCCACTTGCAAAACGGGGATTCATACATACATTAAATCTGCATTAAATACCATATTTAGTATATAGGTATATAGATATACACTGTGTAATGATCAAATCAGGATAATCACCTCAAACATTTATCATGTATCATTGTATCATTTATCATGTATCATTGTGAGTGCTAGGAATACTAATAAGAGTGGCCAGAGAAACAGGACATGCAAATAAGGAACTATAGCAAAGTGTTGGATGCTGTGACACACATGGATCCCACAGAAGCCAGATGGGCGGAGGGCCTGACTCTTCCTTCCTAAGTCATTTCAGGAAGGCTTCGCTTAAGATGTGACATTAGAGCTTAGTCCTGAGGATTAAGTAGGAGTTTGCCAGGAGGCCAGGGACAAGTTTAGCATTGGGGTAGTGGAAGCACCACAGTTAAAAGTTGGAAGGTATAAAATAACAAAAGTCAGGTGTCAAAGAACTATTGGCACCACACCCCAGCACAGGCTGTTTGTGAGGCTCAGTGGCACAATGCTCGGACAGAGTGTGAGTATGTAATCCCACACAAATGTGAGAGGTCCTTTGTTTCTAAAACCTTTGCCTCTTCCCTCACCCCTGTATTTCACTAGCAAGCCCAATTGTCTCTTCATTCTCATTCTACCAAAGCTCACATCTTCATTATGCCTCATTTGGTTAAATGGGTCCCAATTGTCCAGCAAACACGGTACGTAGCCAGTATTGAAGGGTTTCAAGTACCCGATTCAAACCTAGCATAATGTTAAAGGAAGCAGCACTGGCCTAGAAGGCTCCTTGTCCTGTTCTGCCTCTGAATAGCTAGAACATGTCACTCACTCTCTCTCTGGCTCATTTTAAACAAGTCACACCTGTAACTAATAATAATGCAGAAAGGATAACAGTGAGAACTTACCAACTGCTAGGCAGGGTGCAAGCTCTGCAAATACGCTGTCCCATTTGATTCTCAAAACAATCTTATAAAAATGATACTACCATAAGCCGTCAATTCCTTATTCACAATTCTGAAATCTAAAAACTGCTGAAAGCCACTCATTTTTAAATTTTTCTTGTTTATAATAAACTCATTTGGATAAAACCTGAACTGAATGTATAAAAAAGTGTGTATCATTTTTATTCCACTTATTGTAAACTACCATATGGTTTCTGTGGAAATAAAAATGTGCTGGTTATGAGGAACTGCCTCAGACCTTGATGGGGCAGTTATCTAACATATCTGATGTACTATACGATATTCCTTTCCCCAAACTGAAAAATTCTGAATTTCAAAACATCTGATGCAAGACTTCAGAGATTACGGGTGAGCAAACTGAGATACAGAGAGGTTAAGTAACTTGTCCAAAGTCACAGAGGTAAGATTAGTAGATCCAGGTCTCAAACCCAGGCCAATTTGGCACCAGCTCCTAGACTCTTAACCATTTAGCTAAACTTGCTCCGAGTGTCCAATAAACTACTCCAAATAGAGCTCTAAGGTACTACTGCATGTCTCACTATATAGTCCGTACTGTACTGCCTGAATTAGGCTTCTCATCATTTCTAAGGCACACCCTCTACTTTCCAGCTTCTAAGTAATCTTTGCTTAGAATTCTTTCCCCCCAGTGCTGCTTTAATAATTTCTGTCCATCTTTTAAAGCTCAACTTACATACCACCTCCTTCAAAATAATGTTCTTAATGTCCTTAACCACAAATTAGTTCTCCTACCTCACCCTTCACAGCACTTTGTCCCTCTCTAAGACAATACACAAAATTCAACTTCATATTATACCTATATGTGAACTCATCTTGTCTCCCAGCTAAATTGTGCCCTCTTTAAGGACTAGGAGGGACCCTGTCCCATTCCTCTTTATATCCTTACAATACTAGAGCAATGCCATGAATATTATCATTATTCCATAAATGTTGGTGTAAAAATAAAAAGCTAATGATATTTTAATTAATGATTTTTGTATTGACATATAGAGGTAATATTTAACACTCATGTAATAACAGGTCTCATTTTTTTCTTTAAAAAGCCATTTTCTAGTGGAATTTTCATAAAGGAGTTTTATCCTGTTTCTCATTAGAACAAGTCTTTAAAAAAAATCTGGGAAAGAAAAATAAACCATTTCTACCTATGAACAACCTGACTCCAATGCTGGTTCATCATCTTCAAAATTTAGTTCCCACATAGAAATTACTCCATTAGAAAAGTGAACATGATATAACATCTTTAGAATCATTCTACTATGATACGCTTGGTTAACATCTCTTAACTCTGAGCCGTATATACAGACAAGCTTTTTATCTTTTTAGTGTTGCCCAAAAGAAGGCCATAAAGAGAGAACATAATAAAATTTTCGGTAGAGTCTCATTCAAAAAAATATTGTGGTTTTTGAAAATTTATTTATTTAAAACTGATAGGTAATTGTATATATTTATGGGGTACAGTGTGATATTCTGATATAGGTATACAGTGTGTAATGATCAAATCAGGGTAATCACCTCAAACATTTATCATTTCTTTGTGTTGGGAAAGTTAGAAATCCTGTCTTCTAGCTATTTGAAAATATACAGTAAATTGTTAACTACACCCTCTAGTCGCCCTACAGTGCCACAGACACTAGAACTTATTCCTTTTATCTAGCCGTAATTTTGTATCTGTTAACCAACCTCTCCATATCCACCTCCCTTTCCTCCCAGCCTCCAGTAATCACTGTTCTACTCCCTACTTCTGCTTTTTTTTTTTTTAAACAAGAGTCTTGCTCAGTCGCCCAGGCTGGAGTGCAGTGGTATAATCTCAGCTCACTGCAGCCTCCGCCTCCTGGGTTCAAGTGACTCTCGTGCCTCACCCACCCAAGTAGCTAGGATTACAGTCCTGCCTGGTTAATTTTTCTATTTTTAGAAAAGGCGGGGTTTTGCCATGTTAGCCAGGCTGGTATTGATCTCCTGGCCTCATGTGATCCACCCACCTTGGACACCCAAAGTCCTGGGATTACAGGGGAGAGCCCTGGTGCCCAGCCTCTACTCCCTACTTCTATGAGATCGACTTTTTTAGCTTCCACATATGAATGAGAATATGTGGTGTGTTCATCCTTCTGATGAAATAAGCCTGGCTTATTTCACTTAACAATATGCCCTCCAGGCTCATCCATGTGGCCTCAAATGACAAGATTTCATTCTTTTTTTATGGCTGACTAGTATTCCATTGTGTAGATATACCATATTTTCTTTATCCATTCATCTATTGATGAACACTTAGGTTGATCAAAATATGGATTTTGGCTATTGTGAATAGTGCTGAAATAAGCCTGGCAGTGTAGATGTCTCTTTGGCATATTGATTTCTTTTCCCTTGGATACATATCCAGTAGTGGGATTGCTGGATTCATTTTTTTAAAACTTAAATGGGTTTTTGGAGATGGTTGGATTTGAAATTTTTTGCTTCCATGAGGGAATTCCTGAAGATGACATTTTATTTTTATATACTACTCTTAGTCTATAAATTCTAGATGCTTTACTATTAAAATTTTATTTATAATACTTTCCAGAGGTAGAGCTTTAAAAATGTTTTCTTTTGAAACGTTCATTGCTTGTTTTATGTAAAGAATGACTTTAGGTGGAATTATGAGGAACTTCAAAACAGAATATTAATCTTAAAGAGGACCATCTGGCATAATAATTTGCTCATGGAAATTTTGGCCTGTTTTTATTTTTCCTGCAATTTTTTCTTTTAGGTTAATGGTGTATATATGCATATTATGTGCTTTGAACTGGCTTCCTAGTAATGGTAACAGATTTCTCTTATTGGATCCATACTTGTAAATGACTGCCTAGGTTTAGGCCATCAGACAAAGTAAGTTAACTAGTTTATGAAGGAACTGACCCAGTAGTCCTGATCTCAGCAGTGTCATGCTCCATCCAAATGATTCCATTCTCTTATTTTTCTGATAAAATTTAGAATTTAAATAATCTTGGTTAAGATATTATACTGTTTGTACTATACACTTTAGGGCCTGTATACTAAAAAAATCAACTATTTTTTTTGTTGTTGAAATTTATTTCATGGAGACACTAAAATAATTTTATTCTTTTTGGAGGTAATTACTTGCTTATATTCCCAGGAAAACAAGTAATTTAGGTATATTGGCTATCTTCCTTGACATCTCTCATAGCTACTCTATCCAACTCTGACTCCACTTCTATTGCCCATAGGCCCCCAGCATACCTTTCTGAACCACAGAAATACTCTTACTTTGTTTCCCTGCTTCAGATCTCTCTGTTCTCCTAATTTGTCCTTCATTCAGCTACTAGATCAACCTTTCTAAGATGGAAAGCTGTTAATGTTATTTCCTGGTCTAAGTCTCTTTTCTGGCTTCCCCACTGCTCCTGGGATGAGGCATCAGCTCCACTGTGATATAGCCTTTCTTTGCAGGTGTGCTGCCTGCCTGTTCCTCCAGCCTTATGCCTCTTACAAGGGAACTGTGTACAGTACATGCCAGGTTGCTTCATCCCTCCATGACAATGTTCGTGCTGTTCTATCCAAAAGACAAGAAAAAGCAGCAAATCCTAACATAGAGACACTAGGTGCTATTAGTAGTTAAGAAGGATTCCCCTATATATCTAAGAACTTGCTAAACGGTGATCATAGGCTAGAATAAGAGGATAGAATTCCTGCAAGGTGCAGTCACACAGGGAGTTCAAACTCACTCACAGACTCTTCTCCTTGGACCTACATCAGGCGCTCATTAGAAAGACTGGGGGCAAGGTAGGAAGCCAGA
The DNA here is from genome assembly GCF_029281585.2 of Gorilla gorilla gorilla. Lineage (NCBI taxonomy): Eukaryota > Metazoa > Chordata > Mammalia > Primates > Hominidae > Gorilla > Gorilla gorilla. Next base: position 110,805,236 of record NC_086017.1, on the reverse strand, counting down.
GAAAATAACTGAACAGGAGGAAAGAACAGAAGAAATATTTGAAGAGATAATGGTCAAACATCTTCTAAAAAATAATCAAAGACATCAAACCACAGGTCCAAGAAACCTGAAGAACTCTGAGTAGGGTAAGTAACAACAATAAAATAAGATAATAAAATCCTATCATATTGAAACTACTGAAAACTAAAAATAAAGAATAAATCTTGAAGGTAAACAGTTTAAAAAAAAGATGCCTATGCAGAGGAACAAAGATAAAAATTATGGCAAACTTCTTGCTGCAAATCATGCAAGCCACGAGAAAATAAAGTGGTATCTTCAATGTGGTGAAAGAAAAACCACTGGACTAGATTGCCAGTTACTGAAGTAACATGCAGGTCCACCATGGGTCCTACTAGTAGTAGTTTGGCTGCAATTCTCTTGGGGGGTTACTGTTTCTAAGTTCATGACATCTATGAATTTCTTTTGGACACAGTTTAATAACTTACTTACAACACCCAATAAAAATAGACATCCCTATCCAATTTTATTCTTTATGTATGAATTCTATATAATTATTTGGTTATAAGCAGGAACGCGTAGCATATGGGCCACAGTATCTTTTTACTCTCCTCAAGTAGACTAATAGCAGCATACACTATATGGACTTACTATGTTCCACCTTCTAAGTGCTTTATATCTATTAAAAGAGACACTGGGCCAGGTGCGGTGGCTTATGAGTACTTTGGGAGGCTGAGGCAGGCGAACCACCTGAGGTCAAAAGTTCGAGACCAGCCTGGAAAACATGGCGAAACCTCATCTCTACTAAAAATACAAAAATTAGCTGGGCATAGTGGCACATGCCTGTAGTCCCAGCTACTTGGGAAGCTGAGGCAGGAGAATCGCTTGAACCCGGGAGGCGGAGGTTGCAGTGAGCCAAGATGGTGCCACTGCACTCCAGCCTGGACAACAGAGCGTGACTCTAACAACAACAACAAAAAGAGACATTTTATTACTGTTTGCTTGCTAGCCCAAAGAAAATATGCAATAATGGATGCTGTTGATTGTTCTAAACTTTCCTTCTACAACTCAACATATACACGACTTTTCAATTTGAGTAAGAATGTCACTATTAGAATGACCTTGATATGAGTATATACTCAGGACTTTGCTGAGATGTCCCTTTCCTAGACCAGTCTAAAACAGAATGCTCTCTTCCTCTGTGTTTCTCAGTTCTGTTGTTTACCCTAGTTTCTCTTTTTCATAGCACTTATTTCCACATGAAGTATCAATTTTTTTTTTTTTTTTTGAGACGGAGTCTCACTCTGTTGTGCAGGCTGGAGTGCAATGGTGTGACCTCGGCTCACTGCAACCTCTGCCTCCCGGGTTCAAGCAATTCTCCTGCCTCAGCCTCCCGAGTAGCTGGGATTACAGGCGCCCGCCACCATACTCAGCTAATTTTTGTATTTTTAGCAGAGACAGAGTTTCACCATGTTGGTCAAGCTGGTCTTGAACTCCTTGAATTCATTGCCTGTCTGTTGTCAGTCTCCTGCACTAGAACATTTGACCATTGGAACTGTGTCTCTCCTGGTCATTGCTATATCCACAGCACTTACAACAGTTCCTCGAACTAGAAGGAGTTTAGTATGTATTTGTTGAATGGATGCATGAATGAAGGATGAAGTAATATGTGAACAGATAGAAATTCCTTTCACCTGAGGAATCTGGTAGATTGGAGCGGGGAGGAACAGAAGCAGGTGGAAGTTGAATGCCTGCTAGGTGAAAGGTACTTCACTGGGCTTAATCTAGATAATCTAAGATGCTCAGTACAGTCCCTGGAACATTAGCAGTCACTCAGAGTTATTAACTGTAATTAATGACTGTTGCTCTTTTGTCATAAATGTGTCTTAATGAACTTGTGAAAATGGTATTATTTTCTAGCTTTGCACATTCAAAAAGATCAAATAACACGCCCAGGTTTACAGAGTTCGGACTGAATCCACCTAGTATGGCAAACACAAGAGCCCATGCCAAGGGGTAGGAAAGAGAATATGGAAATGTTCATCTCCTGAGGACTAAATTATTATCTTTATTTGAATATAAGTAAATGAATTTTAACTACATGTAATCAAACAACAGGTTTTTTCCACTCCAAACATGAGTTCTTTTTGTTGTTGTTGTTGTTTTTTTTTTTTTGGAGACGGAGTTTCGCTCTTGTTACTCAGGCTGGAGTGCAATGGCATGACCTTGGCTCACCACAACCTCTGCCTCCTGGGTTCAAGTGATTCTCCTGCCTCAGCCTCCCGAGTAGCTGGGATTACAGGCACACACCACCACCCGGCTAATTTTGTATTTTTAGTAGAGACGGGGTTTCTCCATGTTGGTCAGGCTGGTCTTGAACTCCTCCTCAGGTGATCCACCTGCCTCGGCCTCCCAAAGTGCTGTGATTACAGGCGTGAGCCACTGTGCCTGGCCCAAATAATGAGTTTTTATTCCTGCTTTCTAAGTTTTTTTACCTGATAGTGACAGTCAACGAGGTAAGAAATGGGCTTTACTAAATTTACAAAGAAAAATCCTGTTGTGATCCCTTCTAAAAACTGCAGGTCCAAACCATAATAAATCAACCCGTGCTTGAAAGCACGAACTGTATATACTGGCACCCTATTCAGCTAAGATAAAAATGACAAGTCCTTCAATGATAAATTGTCCTCTCCATGTTATCCAATGGAAATACTCATATTGTCCAATACCTACAAGCAATTAGAAGGATTTAGTTTAACTTTCAAATTAAAAGACCATTAAAAAGAAACATAGTTCCCCAGTCTGCCTCTGAAAAATATTCAGAAAACCTTCTTGTTCTTAAACTTGGAAGGAATTGGTACATAGTCTCAGATTTCCTTTTATCACACAGCAATTCAGCCAGCTATTTGGAACTGTGGGTTACAGGAAACAGTGGGATAAAATAGAAAACAATGCAAGATCTTTGAAAAGTTATTTATCAATTATATATTGTCTATCAAGAACACCTAAAACTTAGAGCAACCATCCCTCCACCCACTACCAACAACAAACACCAGGCCTAGGAATAGAGGTATTTAACATCTAACATGATACCTGCATCCCAATCTCTGCCTTCATTATAAAGCTACCCAAACTGGGGAAAAAAAGTGAGCTTAAATAGGTTTTTGAGTGCAGATCCATTTATTTTTCATCAAGTTTGAAGTGTGTTTATTATTCTTCTTACAGAAGTGGTTTTCCTCCTCAATCTATTTACTTACCTATAGGATATGAGTATAAATTCTATAAGATCTGAAGGGAGGATGTTGATAACTTTCATGAAATAAAGCAACATTAGTTTTCTACCAATAAAACCTGGCAATAAAGCTTAAACTTTCAAAATAAGGAAAAAAAAGACAGAGGAATTTTCATACGTATTTATAACTGCATATTTTAGATTTCTATTTTATATGAATATGTGGTTTGATATTTAGAAGAGGATTGAATTAATGATCATTAGACAAGAGTCACATAATTAAGGCATTAAAACATACCAGTTTTTGCAATTTTGCATACACACACAGAAAATCAGTGTTCTTATAACATGTATTCTCAAATGAGTATTTAAAATTTGTTAACATCCACTAATGAGATCACAAGAAGAGAAAAAAAAAATTTTATTCATTTTGTTTATGATGTTTCTATATAATGCTCCTAGTTTTTCAGAGAATTCACTGAGTTTTAAAGCAGATCATAAAATCTAAACCTTGGCTTTTATTATTCAGGTGGCCTCATTTTGCCCTTCATCTTTTATAATAATTGTCATTCCATCCATTATTCCTATAGTTCTGCACCTAATTTTGTGAACAGATAAACGGGGAGCTTTTAGTGGTTTCTGTCCCAAATTCTCTGGCCTATTTCTGCTCTCAGCTTTTATTGCCAAAGGCGTGAAGATCAAAAGATGCTCTTTGCTGATGTGTTTACTTCCTTGTAACAAACCCTCTCACAACAAAGGAGTTCATTATTTACATCTAACATGAAAGAAAAAGTTCCAAAGCCAAAGGCCTGCATCAGACAGATGCCAAGTGATGGAATTTTCTTGCCTCACACTTATGGAAGTTCACATCATTAACACCCAGTTAATCTAAATGTCTTCAAGAGCAAAAAACATATCTTAGGGTAGGGGTAAAGCTCTGGCTTTCCCATGCAGTTCCTTGGCTTTGCCCATACCTTCAATCTTTCCCAACAGGGTGGTGACATGGGCTCATTTCATAAGCACAGAAAGCTCTCGCGACAGCCCATGGAAACATGAACCGTTATTTACTCTGGAAAGAATGACTGGGAGCAGCTGTGCCCAGCAGCAGACAGCACTAGAGGCAGAAAATGAGGCCGTGTCACCAATCTGTTATTATTATAATAACTAATGGAGAAAAATAAAATGGATTACCAGCACTTACTCAAATGGGGACGGGGACGTTTCCGATGCTGCTGCAAGACAGAGGCTTCTCACGGTTTATGATATCATCAGACTTCTTAATGAATTTACAGTCTAGTAATCCTGCCATGGCATTAGTTTTCCACATGCAAATCCCTGGCATCTAAGTCAATTCAGCAAATGAACATAACTAGGGTACTCTATTGGGTCAAGTTTATTTCAACCTAAGGGAAAGAGATGACTAGCTTTCTTCCTATTCCCTTAACAAATTTATTAAGCCCATAAAAAGACTGTTTTGAATGACATCTTTCCCCACACTTTGCATATTAGTCTATATTTTTATATGCCTGCAATATCACTACCCTATATCTGTCAGAACCAGGTTCCTCTCAATAATATTCGTACTGATTCACTTAACTGCTTAGTCAAACTATATTATAGATACTTAACCATCTTATCCATTTGCTGACTATACTCCATGTCAGTGTGCTAATTTTATGACTAATCCATGTTTCCCAACAAGACTACACATATCTAGGTCAGCAACCAGGTTTACATAATCCTACCTGTACCAAATCCTACCAAAAGAGTATATAGGTGCTTTTTAGAATGATCTATATCCAGAGGCCCCAACGTGATTATTCATTCATTCATTCAAGCTAGGAACCGAATCTGTTCTCTTTTATGGGAATGGTGTTGCAGGGAGAGGACTCCTTTCAGAAGTTTGAGGTTCCGTGTGTATCCTAGACCCTACCATACAGACTCCTGTGAGTCCACAGTGTGAGGTCCTGATGAAAGCAGGTCTAAAGCCACAGTTCACTCAGGTCTCTGTCCCTATACTCTGGTACCAACTTAGATCAGGGAGTGGCTACAAGACAAAAGCTGATGGAGGAAGTGGGAATTTTGGAAGTGAGGCTTAGAGAGGTTAAGCAATACTAACATATTTTCATCTGCATCCCCTGTGAGACCTCATTCCTGAGTCCCATACCAGTATTTCTACCCAGATTCTACAGACATCTCATATTCAACATGTAGAAAAGAGGACTCCTCATCTCTCCTTTCAAATGGACTTCTTTTCTTGTGTGGTGATCTCACTTATGGGTTCCAGCATCCCATATTCTCTTTTTTTTTTTTTTTGAGATGGGCTCTGTCACCCAGGCTGGAGTGCAGTGGCACGATCTCGGCTCACTGCAAGCTCCGCGCCCCGGGTTCACGCCATTCTGCTGCCTCAGCCTCCCGAGTAGCTGGGACTACAGGCACCTGCCACCAGGCCCGGCTAATTATTTTTTGTATTTTTAGTAGAGACGGGGTTTCACCATGTTAGCCAGGATGGTCTCGATCTCCTGACCTAGTGATCTGCCCACCTTGGCCCCCCAAAGTGCTGGGATTACAGGCGTGAGCCACCACGCCCAGCCCCCATATTCTCTTAAGAGACACCAAAACCTGCCAATCCTTGCTGTTAAATATCTTGTGAATACAGCCCCTCCTCTTCAATCACACAGGTAGGAGCACTGCCAAGCCCTATTCCTTCACATGAATGACTGCAACAGCTTCCTAACCCATCTTCCCACCTCTAGTCTTTTTCCCTTTAATTGCATCCACACCAACATTTATCTATAATATCCTCACAACATTTTGCTTCTTAAAATCTTTCCGTGGCTGGCTGTAGCAGAGAGTATAATGTTTAAGGTCTTTAAAATGGTAAAAAGTCCTTTGAGGTCTATCGTAGCACTCTCTCTTAAGTACTCTACCTCTCTCCCAGCCCAGTTCATATCCCATATACAGAATGTCTTGTCATTTACTGAATGTTTTTCCTTGCTCTTTTTAAACTCTTGTGACCCTGTACATGCAAGGTCTAGAACTATTTTCCTACTTATCTACTAGTAAACTACAAGGAAAGCAGGGATATGCTAGGTTTCAGTTAGGCAAAATGTAGAGAAAGTGTTCTGCAATTAGGTAGAAGTAGTTTGGGAGTGAAAGCGAACACAGATAGGGTGGGGAAGCACAGAGTATGTGAGAATGAGACTTCAAAACTGACTAGTGAACCACATTCATTTCCTTTACAGCATTTATCTCAGTTATTACATGCTTAAGAGGAGTTCGGTCTCATCCACCTCACACACCAGAAGGCCTGAAGGGCAGTGAGGGTAAGGTGGGCATTCCCTATTCAGAGCGATTGCAGCCTCTAAAGCCAGACTGCCTGGGTCTGAAACTGAGCTCCAAAACTTATCAGATGACTTTGGGCAAATTACTTATTATTTCTATGCCTTCACTTTCTCAGCTGCAAAATGATAACCCATTTCAGAAGGTAGTTGTGAGAATGAATGATTTAATGCACGCAAAGTATGAGGTTGAACCATATGAAATTACTATTTTTATATGTCAAAATACTCAAATATCAACAAGTTTATATGGCTTAACCAAATTTTAAGCCAATGCCTAACTGATTATTCCTTTTTATAATGCTTCTAAACCATTACTCCCTAATGCCTCTGATGTTAACAGCCTCATTTGTTGAATTTCATATTATCCAATTATCTTTTCTCATTGATGTCCCACTGCTAATATCCTGGTCCCTCCACAACACTTATTCATGACTAGGGCACTTGGCAACAATCTTTAACATACCCTTTGTGACAATGAGTGACTTCAGTATCCATCTAGACAAGCCATCCAATAAACTATAAATTCCTCACCTTCTTCATCTCCATGGTCACAGATTTCCAAGGTCAAACCCTGCAACTAATTATCTAGTGGGGCTGCTTCCTATCCATTATGTGAAGATGACCACAATCTCTGATCCTTCCAGGCTCCCCGTGCCTTTGCCCTTACTACCTCTGCTCTCCAATCTCTGGAAAACCATAGTTCCTTGACCTCTTTCCTGGCCTCACTGCTTTACCCAGTTGGGATAGCACGGCTCATTACTTCAACCATTCTTTCACTAATACCTTTAGAATCAATTCAAACTTAGACTTCTGTATTTCTGTGACCAAGCTGTTGAGCTCAGCTGGAAAAAAAAGTCAGCTTTCAGATTGACGCAACTATATAAATCTGCAGTCCTCAATCTCAAATAGGCCATCAACGTGGCTCAACCTCCTACTCATTCTTGCTTAGCTTGCTCTTATTTCACTAAGCAATGTTACCAAACTGTCATATTGCTCAAGAGCCCAAACAAGGCTACATCCTTCTCTGCAGATGACATCATTTTCTACTTCAATAAGAGAATTATACATACATTATCCCAATATTGTTCCCCTCCCCTTCTTAGATATGCCTGGACCTGTCCTTGTGCACTTTCTTTCAATGAGAGGATGAGGTATTCTTACTCCAGGCCAAGATCCTGCCCTGTCCTTCACACATGGCCCCCCTTTTCAGCACTCCCAGGACCGAGCTCCATTAATTATCCCCTTTACTTCCTAAATCTTTAAATTCTCAGTGCCTATTTACTCTTTCCTCTAAGCCCAGAAACCCATTTAAATCTTTTATCAAATGAATTTTTTTTTCTTTTTGCTTCTTGAACCTGGGTTGCACCCCAGAAACCATACCCTTCCTTCTCTTCTAAGGCAAGTGACTTGAAAGAGAGGTCTGTGCTAACCCTTCTCAACTTTCTTACTCTACCCATTTACTTTAAAACAAGACACAATGTCAATTCTGCCCTGGCCACTGGACTGAAACTTCTCTGATGAGACACCAGTGAACTCCATAATGCCACACCTGAGGAAAATGTATCAATTCTCTCCTCTCATTTTTTCTTATTTCTCTGTTTTTTCCTTTCCAGTCTCCCTCATGGGTTCCTTGTCTTTTGTTTGCTTCTTAAATGTCTGTATTACTCAAGGCTTCACCCTTGGTAATTTGTTCATTCTATGTATTCTCCTTGTGCAATTTCATTTGCTCTTGATTTTAAACACCACTGATATGGGGTGACTTCCAAATCTGTATTTCCAGCCCAGATTACCTCCCATCACCTTCCATGTTTATTTACCTGGATAGCCTGCCTGCAAGGACTTAAACCCAACATATCATTCAGTCTTTTTTTTTTTTCCCAAAAACATATTTTTTCAGGACCTACTTCATACTACTATTCAACAGTAAACAAGACAGCAAAACAGGTCCTTTATCTTAATCCCTGTTTCTCACTCGTACCCCTAAGTACAATTTAGGCTACAATAAGACCAAACTGTCTGTAGTTTGCCATTTTTTTGTTCAAAGAAGGTTAAACACTGAGGGCGTATGAACATACTACTCTCCCAGCCAGGAATTCCCTTCCCATGTTCTTTTCAATTCTTAAGACTTTAGGAGAAGTCTCATCCTCCAAGGTACCTTTCCTAAATTGCCACGTAAGGCTAGGTGCCCTTGATCACTGCCTTTACTAGAATGTGCTAACACTATCTCTTTGTACATGTTTTCCCCAAGGATCCCTAAGGCAGAGATTGTATCTCTCTGTGAACAGCATACTGCTTGGTACATGAGTAATACATGTTTGAGATTGCCCAAGTAGATGTGCTGAAGTACTGTGATGCTTTTCTGACACTCCCACATACTGCTGCACTTATCTATTTGTAAATCCTACTCCTTCTCCTTGCTAATACCAGGTTAACTTTCCTGAGCATGTTGTGTCTCTTTCATTCTCCACATCACTCAAAATCATGTATATAAAAGGCACTCAAGGAGTATTGGTTGAATTGAGGTGAAATAAACAGATAAAACACTCCATATCTACATTTCTATTTCTGGGATCCATTAGTGTCATTCTGTAGCTCTGAGCTAAGATTTCTCAGGTGTCTTTCAGCTACTACCAAGGCCCAAAGAACGTTATCAAAAAATGTCCAGACTGTTCTTCAACCTCTGCATGTGTTGTGAGAGACCATTCCAATTGCATATGTGGGATTTCCCATCCAGGTGTATGGACTCACCATATTCCTCAATTCACAAAACAAGGAGGCAGGAGGGGACTCTTAGTGGAAGAAAAAATTCATTTGACCCACTGGATCACTATGTACCATATTTCTTCCTGCAATGCATTAAATTCAGGCTCTTATGGCCTAAGTTCATTTCCAAAAAGTGAACACTTCTATTTACTCCTCACGAGAAGCTTCGCTCTCAATGTATGTAAAGTGCTTTGAGCTCTCTGTGAAAGGAATGATGTAAACACAAGGCATTATTACCAACACTATCCTCTAGATAACTTCATGAGGTAAGTATTAATATCAGAGGGACTATTATTTTACAGGCAGAGAAATCAGCTGATTTGCTCAAAGTCAGAGGTGGGGCTAAGAGCCAAGAACACACTCCAAGAGTCCTTTGCTTATTATATCCATTGCCAGACCTAATCCAAGCTTTTCAGAAAGTTCTTCTTAGAGTGTGAAGAGAGTCTGAGAACTTTATCCTTTCTTTTTCAGACTGTTCTTGCCCCATATCCTTTCCCTCTCTTATCATTTCTTCTCAATAGGGATCCAAAAGAGAATGCAACGATCACCTAACAGCCATCCAATCCCCCACCTGTATAGCATGTGGGGCAGTACAAAGGTTCAGTCAGGCATACTCCGTCTATTTTCATCCAGACTTTACAATCCGGGCTGCTCAGAGTTCTGCCAGCTTGAGTTAGTTCAGTTCGAGTAAATCTCTATGTCGTTCAAGTATGGCATGCTCTGTTGAATTAATTTTCTTCAGTTACGTCTTGTATACGTGGCCCATATAACTTTACAGAGATCCTGCTCACCAAATGATTTTTCAAATCTGACACACTACATTTATTAGAATGATTCTATTCTCATCCACCTAGTTTTAAAATCTGCTAGAGTTTGAAGGTTGAAAATGCCATGTAAATGTGGCATCTTAAATCAAACTGTAGATACAGAGCGAAGGGTTCTGAGTAACAGTAATAATAGTTGTCCTACTTGTTGAATGTTTATAAAGTTAATTGTTAGTGATGAGTGAACTCAGTCTAAGTCTCCATACTATTTTGACAGGGCTCTGCACAAAAACAATCATTTCTGGGGAAGGAGAAATCTTCTAGACTGAATTATATCTAGTTCTAACCTCTAAAACTGTATATAGCCGAAAAAAAAATCTATCCATCAATTTTCTGGAAGGGTTCAGGCTTCAGACGGAGCAGTGGGTCTATGAAAGAAACAGAAAGGAAGGGCTACTGGTGGTGGAGGCTGCTTTGCCCCAGGAGATCTGCCTGGAGTTGACCATTTCAACTTCCAGCCATGACAAGCTCCCATGCCCAGCCTCTGCAGCCTGCTTAGGTCCCTTACCAAACTCCTCCCAAGTTAAGAAACAACTTATCTAAGGAATTACTCACCTACAAGTTGTGAACATTTTATTTACCTTTCCTAAGAGATATTGTGAGAGAGATATCCCTGTAAATATCACTTTCTGTGTTAAAACACTGTTGTGCTGTACCCCTATTAACCTCAGCAGGGAAGCACTAGGTTCAAGAGGCTGAAGAAAAGACCCAGAGGCAGCAAATGAGACATGGGGTTTACTAGGGGCTTACATATGGGGAAAGAGTGGAGAACTGGTGGCAGGCGGGACAGGAGAACCGCCTTATGTACAGAAATGGTCCAGTGGCGGCAGGCTGGACAACATGACTGCATGGCCAGTGGCTGCGGGCTGGGCAGGAAAACCGCAACTGCTTGCAAACAGCATGCAGTTTATAAAGCATTTTCATTTAACACCCTCCCTCGAATGACCTCCATCTGGTAACCTTCATTTAACCTAAAACTCAGGGCCTTAATCCCCAATAAGCCCATGTTCCACAGGATGAGCAGGGGGCTCAGATATTTATCATAGTAAGGAATGAATCTCCGAGTTGGCCATTCCTGGATTCCCTACCTTGGAACACACATTCAGGTGCACTGGCCATACAGGGTCATTCTAAGGGTATGCTTAAATTGCTGCTATCAGGTATGTTTACCCTACAAACAAACAAATGAAGAAAAGTATCTGGAAGAAATTCAGAGATAGCTACAAATTTAATATTTATCTCAATTCCAAAGGTCTGGAAAATCAGTCATGACCTTGAAGAACATGCTGGTACATCCACAGAGTACACTACGCCAGAAGCAGCACATGCCATAGCACCTGACTGGGCAACAGAGAGAAATGTGACAGCCTGCACCAGTAAGAACATAGGCCAACCTTTCATTCTTGATAAAAAATTATAAAACTCCCACATATACAAAGAACACAGGAAAGAAAGTCATAAACCACTTGGACTCAAAGGAAAAATACCTGACTCATATATTTGTTTCACAATTTAAGCACATATCCCTCATCTCACAGTGGGGACTAAGTGATATGTTTGGCTAGTAGGATTAACATTGCTTCAGAAAACATTTTCCTGGACCAATGTAATCTTTCAAGGTAATTACTAGAAAATAACACTTGTAAATTTCCTTTAAAACTTTATAAGGTATCATAATTTATTTACAGATACAGCAGTATCTAAGTATATCAGGTACTTCAAGAAATACAATGAAAAGGATCATGTTTCTTTTTGGTTTGAAGAACAATTTTTATACAGAGTCTTAAAGCCTGGGAAACTATTGTATCTGTGCACTATGGGACTGATGTTCAAGTGATCTAATATTAACTTAGGAAAGAGTTTTCCAACAGTTACAGGGAGCATAGTAGATGAGAGGTGTGTGAAGGTATGATCCCCCTTGGGTAGCCTGGAGGTTTCTGGGCATTAGTCTCCTAGGGGACCTCTTTCTTCGGCTGCCCTCCAAAGCCTCCTTTGTTTACCATACTGTTCTAGACAAATATTCCCAGCTTCTCCGTGAGCCATATTGAGAAACAGGTTGGGAAGCTCTAGCTTAGGAAACACATTTCCTTTTGGCCCTAGACACACAGAGAAGATCACTACAAGAACCTGATTCAATGTCAGAGTGATATGGTGCAAAGAACAGAGTGAGGAATGAGATTTGGGTTTTGGCACAGGCTTTCTCACTACCTAGCTCTGAGCCCTGAGCAGATCACTTACCTGTCAGGACCTTGACTGCCTCACTATAATGTAAGTGGTTTGGCCTTGATCCTGTTTAAGGACCCACCCTAAACATCACCTAGCCCAGTACAAGGCATATGGTACTCAAGAGACTTAGAAATCCCTAAGTCTCTTGAGTACCATATGCCTTGTACTGGGCTAGGGAGAAACTAGACACAGACACTGTCCCTATTCTCATGGAACCTGTAACCTAGCTAGAGGTAAGATCATTAATCAAGATAAATATTGATAAATAAAAATTAAATCTAACTGAAGCGTAATGGATTTGGAAGATAGAATTATCACCGCTTATAAAAACTCAATGTACTTCCTACTCAGCATATAAATCTATAGGGTAAATCTGCACCACAGAACGAGTCTATGCCCTCTGTTTTTATTTAATCACATAACAATCATTATGTTCAAATATTCAAACATGGGCTTGAAGATTATAAAGTCATGTGAAATCAGCTTCACCTTGGTTGTACCTGGGAGCTCCTGCCTGGCCTATTGAACATTTTCGTTATGACACATTTTAATTAAGTCATTAACAAATGGATGTGGCCGGGCGCGGTGGCTCACACCTTTAATCCCAGGACTTTGGGAGGCTGAGGCAGGCAGATCACAAGGTGAGGAGTTCAAGACCAGCTTGGCCAACATGGTGAAACCCCGTTTCTGCTAAAAATACAAAAATTAGCTGAGCATGGTGGCATGTGCCTGTAATCCCCAGCTACTCAGGAAGCTGAGACAGGAGAATTGCTCGAACCAGGACCCTGGAGGCGAGGCTGCAGTGAACCGAGATCACGCCACTGCACTCCAGCCTGGGCTACAGAGTGACACTCCGTCTAAAAAAAAGAAAAAAAAAATGGATGCATATTCAGGTAACACCATCAAGGCAAAGAGGAGTGCTAAAAGTCTTCTCTGACACAAAATGTAAATATCCTGCTCAATCAACATTCTTTCTTATCCTTGTAATACTTTCAAGCAGTTGCTCCCACTTCACTTCTTTTTGGACCCACAGAGACCCTCAGCCCCTTACTTCTGTGCTATATCCTTATATAACAGCCCACTCTTATTTTTACTTCTTTTCCTATATAGCACAGGCTCCACGGATCATCACTTCAAACTTTCTCTTATTTATCTTCATCCCTTCTGTTCCCAAGAAGCACTTACCTGCATATATCCACCACATGGGATCAGTCAACACTAGGGTAAAATCACCGCTAGTGGAAAACCACACACTATTCTGGGGCAACTATACCTTCATGGTTGCTAGCATTAAGTGGCTTGATCTGGAAAGGTTTCCCTAAGAGTAAGAGCATTTCAAACTTTCTCTGGTGCACTGTTATCCTAATTATTTTACCCTCTGTAGGCAGGCTAAACCCTCTTTGACAGTGGCAGAAGGCAGGGAGAGAAACTAAGGCTGCAAGCAACCTCAACGGCTGGTAAAACCCAGGCTAGCTCCTAAAATCCATCAAGAGAGCAATCTCTTCCATGCAGCAATGCCTGTGAGTAACATGTGAAATATGGATGAATACTTGCTTTATTTATCTCGGCCATGAACATTCCAGCGAGTATGTAGTTGTGACCATAAACAGCAGGCTAGAGCCATGTCTTAAGGCACCCTCAGAGTACTTCATCTATGACTTAAATCTTTCCCAATTTGTTCTTAGGGGCTGGAGCCAAATCCTAGCTCTCCCACTTAGCTTTCTAACTTTTGGTAAGTTATTTAAACTAACTGTATCTGAGGATAATACCTACCTCATAGAGTTAATGTGGATATTATATTTCTTACTGTAACAGGACCAGGCCTACAGTGCTATATGTGTTTGTTGCTGTTGTTGTTATCATTAATTATAATCCTGTGTATAAAAGCCACCAAAGTTTCTCACAGTCATAAGAATGTTAAAACAATATTATCTCTTCCTCTTCTTTCTCCAAACATATTGTTGCTGGAGAAATGGTCATGCTACTGAAAGAGCTATATCTGTCTAACCTTAATGACTGAATATATCCTTTCTCTAACAACAAAAGATAATATACAAAATATTCCAAAACCTAAATGACCTCATGCAGAACCTTTTATGTTGCCCATAGTAATTATGTTCCCAAGAGAACAATAAATATCCTTCCTGATGAGGACTGCCCATCATCTTCCACTCTCCCATCACATGCGACCTCATCTTCCCACTGTTAGCCCTGGTTTCTGCCCTAGCATTTCTGCATCTGTTTTCCCCACTCCTCACCTCCCACTTAGTGCCTCAACTACAATGAACCACCCTCACTTCCCTGAACTCACCACGCATCCCCTCACCTTCAGCCTTTCCAGCAAGCCAGTCCTTCCTGGAATACCTTCCTCTCCTCATTCATCTCGCTTCCTTGGGTAACTCATAGTACTCTTCAGGACTTTGCTTGTGTGGTGTGTCCTGCAGAAAAATTTCCTTGACACCCCTAACCCCCAATCACCAAGGCTAAATTTGGGGCCCCTATAATAGCCCTTGCCACTCTGCTATTAATAGATCAGAAGTTCCTGAAGGGCAGGAATCACAGCCTACTTGGTCCTCAGTGCTTCCCTAGTTTCTAGCTGTGTCTAATGTATACCCGGTTTGTGCTCTACAAATGTACAAACGAACTATGACATAAGAAAATAGGTTGGCAGACCTAAAGATGTTTGACATCTAGAAAGGGGGAAAGGCAAGATCGGTGTCATTATCTTTAAATATCTACAAATGTCTTGGAAGGAGAAGAATATTCTTTAAAAAATTTTTTTAGACTAAATCACTTATAAAAGAATATTCTAAGTAGCTTCAAAAAGAGGTACCAGGGCCAAAGGTATAGGTTCCCAGGAGCCTTTCCAGCTCCCCAAAATAATACGGCAAAGAATGTCCTAAAATGTAAAACATGGGATACTTTGACCAGTATTCGGCTGCACGTCACTGGATGGGTTCACACATGGGCTGGCAAAATGAACTATATAATGCCTGTTTCCTTGCAAAGTTAAGATTCTGATGAATTAAATTATACTTCTGGGCTCCTGGGTATGCATATATAGCATAAGAGTCATTGTAGATACATAAAGGGATGATCAAAGGTTACATTTTAAGGTATATATATAAGCTTGCCACCCCATGGAGTATTGGGGTTAAAAAAATACTCAGAGGATTTCAAACAAAACAAAACAAAATAATCCAACCCACAAACCCAGCATTCCAACACAGGGGGATAACACCCACAAGAGGCAAGTCCGGATCCCCTCGGGCATTCTCCACACCACCTCCCTCATCCTGGAAGAGGCAATTTAACTTTACAACTTTCAAGAAACTTCCCATTAGAAGTGGTTTCCAACTTTAGATTTATTGCATTTTCCAAGGTTACGTCATTTGGGCTGTGCATAATCCAGAGGGACTCAAGGGGCACACTGTAAACTGTGACAATAAATATTAACGAATATGTTCCTGATAAAACCTGCGATCTGCACACACGCATGCACACACCCACACAAAAAGGGACTTTTCACCTTATATGGTTACTTTTAAAAATAGACTCTTTTTACATTTCACTTTGTTGGTCTGCCAAACACACAGAGTACATTTACTTTAGAAACACCAATTAAAAATATTAACAACACAAAAATATATAACCAGAGCTTTAGAGCCAAGGGCACATAAATTAACAGTATTCAATTCAGACAGTAAGTAAACATAAAATGAATAACAGAAAATACTACTTCATCCAAAGGAAAGCAAGAACAATAGCCCTGAAAGTGAAAGTGTTCCTCCCCTCAATCCCAGTACCAGGACTCTGGACTCCCCTACTTCTCCCCTACCTTGAGATGTCAATCTAATGATTAGGAAGCAGGCAAAA
Source organism: Gorilla gorilla gorilla (assembly GCF_029281585.2). Taxonomy (NCBI): domain Eukaryota; kingdom Metazoa; phylum Chordata; class Mammalia; order Primates; family Hominidae; genus Gorilla; species Gorilla gorilla. The sequence continues at coordinate 110,788,974 of NC_086017.1, read as the reverse complement.
AGACTGTGGGAGGGAGGGATAGAAGAAGATGCTAAAGAATGATTTGGGCAAGACCTACAGGAGGTGAGGAGGGAGATTATTTCACTTCACGCTGTAATCTTTTATATTCCTAATCAGAATGTTGCTTCTACTAGTGTTCAAAATCTTTGATTTTTCCCCTGTGGGTAGGGACAAACACCTGGGCTGCCTAATTGAGGAGCAGCTGTGGTAAAGAGGGCTGGGCTGGGAGTTACAGTGTTTGATCTGACATCCAGGTTCTGCCACTTAACTTTCTGGAGCCCTCGTTTTCCTCATCTGTAAAATGGGGATCCTAAAACCTACCTCATAGTGTTGTTGAGAGGAATAACAAAAACTAGGTGTGTAAAGGTGGCTACTCTAACTAGAAAAACACACAGAAACTGCCGTTTCCAAGATGTCAAACATCTTGGAGAGAAAAGAACTACTTCTCTCTGGTACTTGGCAGGTTGTGAGCTACCACTAATTTTTCAATGTTAAACTTAACCCAGGTCGGGATGGAGCCAATCGTTATAACATTGAGAGGCATAATGCTATACACACTTTAGACAATTTATAAATGAAGGAGGGAGGCAGGAAAGGAGGAAAGGTGAAAGGAACAGCTAGGCCTAACTCCCATCTTTTTTTCTGCAAGTGACAGATGTTAGCCATCTGAATGCATTGAATGCATCTCCTTTGTACAATGGGAGTGGTCTGAGTTTTAGTCCTACTACACTGAGTGGGCTGGGGGGGCTCAGTCAAGAACCATGCTCATAATCTTACTGTTAGGTAATTCTAAAAAAATTACATTAGTACAATCCCTTCCTTTAATTGTTTTCTATACAATTATCCCATGTCCTTTGGGAGCTAATGTGATAATCCAGTGGAGACTCATTATTGCTCTATTTATTGGAGTCTGTTAGAAAATAAGTGTCTTTATTACAACTAATTTTGTTCCATCTCTAAAAGGCTATAGCATTTTGGTCTACAGATTACTAAATTCAATTTATCAGACTGCAAAAGAAATTATACACGTGGAAAACTAAGGCTCAGAAAATTGATACAACCCATGTAATGAATTAGAGCTACACACAAATTAAATGACTTAATTCCTCTTCTTTTTAATATTTATATAGAAAATAAAATATTTAAAGTTTGAGGAAAATGGCCAGACCCGGTGGCTCACGCCTGTAATCCCAGCACTTTGGGAGTCTGAGTCAGGCAGATCACAAGAGGACAGGAGTTCGAGACCAGCCTGGCCAGCATGGCGAAACCCCGCCTCTGCTAAAAATACAAAAATTAGCTGGGCACAGTGCTGCACATCTGTAATCCCAACTACTCAGGAGGCTGAGGCATGAGAATCACTTGTAACCTGGGAGTTGGAGGTTGCAGTGAGCCGAAGTTGTGCCACTATACTCTAACCTGGGCAAGAGAGTGAGACTCTGCCTCAAAAAATAAAATAAAGTTTGGGAAAAACGGAAACTAGTTGAACATTTACGCAATGAATTTTTTTTTAATTACCATCATATCCTGATGTGCTTTCAAATTCTGTTACATTTATAACCTATTTCAATAATTTATCGGGTTAAAAAAATGAAGGAACAAATAGTTACCAAGGCATGATAATTTGCTGTTTTTACACACAAGAATCCAGTGGTATAGAGCTCATTATTTCCATTTTAGAGATAAGAAAACTTGCTTAGAAACAACTAATAGCTTCCCACTGCCTAAGTGTAAAGCCAAAATTCTTTAAGATGCCAAACTAGTACAGCTATCTCCAGTTCATTTTGACATCTCCTCCGGTCCCTTCTCTGCCTCTTCCACTACGTCACCAGCCTCTCCAAAACCTCAAGCTCTAGCCCCATGATTCACACTGCTGTTCCCTGAAGGAGCCCTGCTGGCTCATGCCTCTATGCCTCACACTGCCTGCTCTGCCCCCAGCTCTCTTCTTCTCCTGCAAGAGTACCAAGATTCAAACCAAGCTTCACTGGAAGTGTATTCTGAAATGTTGTCTAATTCTACTAACCGTAGACCCATGTGACCATTTCCCCGTGGAATTCCTCCTACTCTTCTGTGGCACATACATGTTATAATTCTTGTTGGCTCTCAAATGTCTCCTTTCTTTGCATGGTCCTTGAAAGGTGGGCCTGAGTGCTATGTAAGCACTTTCCTGCTGGGCTCAGTCACACACTGCCCACTGTAGCAGCTTTTTCATGGCTGGCATTAACAGGCCCTAGTTCTCTCTCTTCATGGCTCTGCTCAAGCCGTGGCAGTGAAGAATAGACCCTGGGTGGCTGGTTATTTTCCCTTTCTGTTACTGTTCTCTTAAATTCAAACTAAACCTCCATGTTACCTTCAAATAATAATAATAATAATAATAATAATAATGATGATGCATGCAGGGCTTAATACCTAGGTGATGGGTTGATAGGTGCAGCAAACCACCACGGCACAGATTTACCTGTGTAACAAACCTGCACATGTATCCTGGAAATTAAAATTAAATTAATTTAAATTGAAAAAAAAAAAGAAGTGACATTTCTGAGCCCATTGAGCCTTTATATAAACATATGAATATCCAGCCCTAATAACTAAAAAGAGGCTATCTTGGAAAATGCTTTGTGATGTGCTGTTTCATATCACTGAATGAAACCTGTGTTTTCATTAAACAGGTTCCAAACACAGGTTTTGTTGAATCTAAAAAATGACATTTCAGCTGTTATTAGGCCTATATTAAGAACATACAAATATCCAGGCCTAAGAACTAAAAACAAGCTATGTGTGAATAAGCTTTGTGATGTGCTGCTTTATATCACTGAATGGAACCTGTGTTTTCATTAAACAAGTTCCAAACAAACACACACACCAAAAAAAAAAAAAAAAAAAAAAAAAAAGAAAGAAAGAAAAGAGAAAAGGAGAAGTGCCAAGTAACAACTGATTAGCTTAATTTCCAGTCTGATGGCTGAACTACTCTGCAGAGGTTCATAGGAGGCCCCAGAGGGTGAAAATTCCAACTGTTTACGGTATTAAAGAAGTGATTAAGAGCATTGTTTTGTTCCTTAAAAGATGTCTGATGATATTACCACACAGAAACCTAATGAGGATCTTTCATGTCTCTCTCTCTCTCTATATATATACACAGATATATGTGTAGATACATAATTTTGTGTTAGCATTTCAAAAATATCACAACTATTTGTGAAAAAAACAACATTCTGGCTTCAAGTCTTGGTTGGGTTGGCTTTCTTCAACTAAATACTTTCTGTTAGTGCTTAGAATATGTGGAAATCAGAATTCTTAAGAATAGCTGCTATGCATACAATGCATGTGGTTCATTCGCTGCTGTTACTACTTTCCATGCTTTATCACCAGCTTGGACCTTTCACTGCCAAATCAGATCACCCTGATGAATGTTTTGTCACTCCTCTACTTCATACAGTATTTTTTTTGCTGTATACCAAATAAAAAATAAATGTACAAACATAAACACAAGTATTTTTATTCTTACAGTATGTTAAGCAGGGTTAAGAGGAGGTAGATAATAGCACCAAGATTTCTAGCCTGGGCAGCTGGGAAAAATACAACATTATTAAATCCAGCTAGAGCCCTGGACAGAAATAGGTAGGAAGACCTCTTTAAGAAGAGGTTCCTGGATTTGGAAATTAGGAAGCCATTGGTGAGGGCAGAAGCTGGACTGTAAGTTGGGGGTGGGAAGTTAGGAGATGAGTACAATGAATCCAGGCAATGTGAAGATGGAAGAGAAATTGGCAGAGTGGGGAGCAGGGAAAGGGAGATTTTATTAGAAAGTGGGACCACTGGGCATGTTATAAAGTTGTGGAAAAAGAACCAATAGTGAGAAAGAAACTACAGCTACAGAAGGGAAGGGGGTATTTGATGGGCAAGATTTAAGAGGTGATGCTTATGATCCAAAGCTTACATGGAGGTGGCTGGGTGCGGGGGCTCACGCCTTTAATCCCAGCACTTTGGAAGGCCGAGGCAGGTGGATCATCTGAGGTCAGGAATTCAAGACCAGCCTGGCCAACGTGGTGAAACCCCATCTATAATCTCATCATTAGCTGAGTGTGGTAGTGGGTGCCTGTAATCCCAGCTACTAGGGAGGCTGAGACACAAGAATCACTTGAACCTAGGAGGCGTAGTATGCAGTGAGCCAAGATCATGCCAGGGCACTCCAGCCTAGGTGACAGAGCAAAAGTCCATCTCACAAAAACAAACAAAGCTTAGATGGAGGGGACAGAATCGGAAACCAAGAGCAATACTTCCAAAGACAGGAAAAGGAGAACATGTGTAAAGATGTGAAGAGGTGCTGGGGGCAGAGGAAGGAAAGCAACAAAGAAGAAAGGTGAGGAAGGTGAAGGTGTTTGTGAAGGGTGAGAGTGGTTAAGGAACAAGTGGAAGAAAGGGCATGAAAAGAGTGTTAAAGCTTTGGAATCATGGCTTAGCAATGAGACAGAGGCAATAAGGAATGAATAAATCTATTATTGACAGGACCCATTTGAAGCTGGAAACTTAAAAACGTGTCAGTCAGTCAACGAACACTTACTGAATAACTCTGAAGTGGCAGGCACCTTACAACCTAGCCAAGGACTCCAAGGTCAAGTCCGGGAGTTAGGCAAGTAAATACGTCATAACAATGTGGTAAGCGCTATGTAAGAAGTCTACATAGGTTATATGGGAGAACAGAGAAGATGCGTTTAATTCAAGGGTGGGATGGGATGTAGTTTCCTGGAGGGGGAATTTCTGAAGCCTATCTGTAATCTGTGAAAATGGAGAACAGGCCATTCGAAATTCCATCTTATTTCCTTCCAGCATACACTAATGTGGAAGGTACATGACCATACTCTATGTAAAATCAAGCAATTAAATACATTGGCACTGAAGGATCTTCATCATCAATGCTCCAGGATGTAATTTCATTATCATCGAAGAGTTTGATAGGCAAGACTAACGGAGCTCCAGGAAAATATGATTAATTTTTTTTCACAGTCTTTCACAAGTAAAAAAGTGTCTGGCTTTGGCTGTATATCTTGTTAGAGTTCTCAAGCATTGCTGGGAACTGTTCTGAGGAACTGGCTTCCTGATTCTACTTGGGCCACTAAATTCCGGTTTAATAATTACTTCTATTATCTCCCAGAGCCAAGCACAAAGCAAATATTTTCTTAAATGCCTTCGCTAAAAAAATCAATTATCTAGCCTTTGTTTTCATCTTTTAAAAATGTTGTAGGTATCTTTCCATGAGAAACAAATATTCCGTAGGTCTCTGTTTATACTCCTTGTCATTTACAACTCTGAAAATCAAAGTCTTTACTAAGTTTTGCTAATAGCTCTGTTCCATCCTCTGTGTGAGCATGCCACTTTATTACTACAGAGAAGACTTGAGTTCTGACGTGCAGTTTCTTAATAGAAAAAACAGCACCCCATTGCTAGAATGATACAGCCATAGAATTGAAAGGGGCCTTGAAACCACTTGTGTAATCACTTAGGTGATGAAGGACAAATTACCCAGCACTTGATCTAATTTTCTGTTTTAAGTGAAAGAAGATACCCTTTCATTTACCATTATATAATGGAATCTTTGTAAGAGGCAAAACAGATGAGAGGAGAATGGCAGGATTTTTCTATTCAAAGTGATTTTGCCTTTGCTAACATTTATTGTGGGCTTATTTTATGCCAGACATGGTGCTTAGCACTTCAATTATTTCATTTTACCCTAACAATAATCCTAACAGTCTGTTGTGACTTTTTTTTTTTTTTTTTTTTTTGAGACAGAGTCTTGCTCTGTGGCTCAGGCTGGAGTGCAGTGGTGTGATCTCGGCTCACTGCAATCTCCGCCTCCCGGGTTCAAGCGATTCTCCTGCCTCAGCCTCCCGAGTAGCTGGGATTACAGGTGGGCACCACCATGCTTGGCTAATTTTTGTATTTTTAGTAGAGATGGGGTTTCACCATGTTGGTCAGGCTGGTCTCGAACTCCTGACCTTAAGTAATCCACCTGCCTCCACCTCCCAAAGTGCTGGGATTACAGGTGTGAGCCACTGTGCCCAGCCCAGTTATTCTTATTTTATAATGAGGAAATTGAGGCTTAGAGAAACTGAGAGTCAAACAGAGGTTGAGTTCTTTTTCTGGTTTTGCCATTAACTGATGAGTGACTGTCATCAAGTTTCCTAATGTCCCTTGTTTGTGTTAAACTGGGAGCCATTATGATACCTATCTCACAGTGTGGCTGGATTATTATGTGAGATACTGGCCCAAAGTGAGTCTAGCATGAATATTATATTCCCTCTTGGCAGCAGGATGGGGTATCAGAGAGAACCTGGGCTGTGGAATTAGATGACCTGGGCTCAAAGCCCAGCTCTACTATTTCTTAGCTATGTGATGTTGGGCATGGACTTCAGCTTCCTGATCTTCAAGTTTGTCACCTGTGAAATATGAAGACCAATATTTGTACCTCACAGTTACTGAAGTGTTAAGTGAGATGAGCCCTCATACAGCTTGCTTAGCCTAAGGCTGCTACAAACTGAGATGCCACCGCCTTCTCCTCCTTGAGGGTCACATGTACAACAAGGTAACTCTCTTAAGGTTGCAACAAAAATAAGGAATGCAACTTCTAAGAAGACTGCAGGGGAGCTTTAAGAGACTTACAATGTGGGAAGAGAGGCACTGGTCAACCACAGAGCAGGTCAGTGTGGGAGGTATGCCTTGGTGCCTTCTGCCTCCAGCATGGGCAGACTATTTGTGGATCAAGGAAGACAGGATTCCCCATGAAAGGGCACAACTGAATAAGCTAGCTAATTGCCTATGTGGACTGTTTGGGCAGTTCTCTGTCAGTATAGACTGAGTTTCTAGGAAAGGCCATCACTGTGGTTTCATTATCTATGAAAAGCACATTCCAGTAGAAATGACAAGTAATCAGTGTTTCAAACATATTTATAGCATCTTCCTATTAGCAAGACAATAGGAACAGCCCTCACAAAGTCATCTTAGAGTCATCTTAGAAAAGACTGGTTGGATTTTATTGAATTCTTTAAAAATGCAAGGATTTAGGACCCCATTCAAAGGTAAAATGGTCCAATGTGGCATGAAATAGAGACAGATCAACTGCCACCTTCCTAGGACATAATAATTATAAAACTCCAGTCCAGACAAAGTGACATAAAGGCATCTGTACCTCAAACTGCACCCTCAGAACCTCTGCACTACTTCACTTCCTTAGAATTTCATTGGTTATCTGATCTCTCAGTCTAAGAAATTCTACTTCCTTAGAATTTCATTGGTTTGCCCTATGTCTAGAAGCAAAAACTAGACATAGGGTAGAAGGTAGAAGCAGGTCAGAGGAACAAAGAAACGATTAGTTATAGCTTAACCAATAATTTAACCAATATAAATAAATGATTGTTGACAACACAGAGGAAGTAGAAAATGAAATACAAAAAGATAATATTATTTAATACTTCATATGCTGTTTATATACATAGCATTGACCTTTAAGTATGCAGCTAAGTATGAATTACTTTAAAATATATTTTTATCAAGATGGCAATTTTTAAAAAAGTTCTGGCACTTGATAGAGAAAAGGAACAGTTATGAGAAAATCCACCTTCAGAGACCACTCAGTTCAGTGACAAAAACCAAATCAATGAGAGGCTATTCTGGGTTATTTCCAAAACTATCTACAATCCATTGCCCATTTTGGGGGTATACCTCTATAGCATTCTTTTTTTCATTATGCAGAAAAACAATCCAACATATAAAGATTGAAATTATCCTTAACTAATTCAAATAAAATCTTTAAGACAAGTTTTCTTGTGTTTCTTCTTAGGAATATTCATGAGAAATTTAATAATAACTGTTTCTGTTTTTTCCCTTCTTCACTCAAAACTAGTAAACTATAGATATTATTTAAAAATATAGGGTAGAAAGAGGAAATTCATGCTTCTTGAACAGTGCTCTCTTTCTCTCTGTGTGTATGTGTTTAAAAGCCGTGTATCTATGCCTATAAGAACCAAAGCACAGCGTTTTCTAGCACCAGAAGTTTAATAAACTGAGAATGTAAATGATCCATTCCTTGTGGCTTCTATTCCACAATGACTAAGCCAACCATGAATGAACTCCACACAGATCCTGAATTCTTTACACTGGTTCTCAGAGTTGGAATTTTTGGGGCTGGGGTAGGATCAGCCAGAAAATTATTCTGTTTCCTCAACTTGAACAGACATAATGACTGGCAGAAGAACAGCTGAGGAAAATGTTTGAATTGTATAGTGATAATTTGCTCATTATGAAAATACCTTAGATGTCTAGCTTAAGCCAAAATAATCCAATTGAAACTGCCCTAATTTGATTTAGGAGACAAATTCTGTGATCAGAGACTATATCAGATCTCAAATAGAAATTGACCCTTATTCCCCTTATTAAGTCAACAACAAAAAAAACACATCTATAGAAGACTGTGGTCTGTGCGACTCTTATAACCTCTGGTGATGCCTGTGCCAAATCTGTATATTCTCTTTAACAGTTTCAGAGTTGGCCCTAGGTCACATGTGCAGTTACATATGGTCCACTGGAATAAACAGTAATTTTTAAAATAAATTTCAACTAAGGGTGTGGGGGCAGGTATTCTTGCAGATTGACTTACTTATAGGTTCTCTCACTATTACTTCAGAACCTCATCTAAGGCAAGGGTCAGCAAAATATGGCTGTTTTGTAAATAAAGCTTTATTGGAACATAGCCACAGCCATTCACATGTATATCATTCCATAGCTGCTTTCTGGAAAGACAGAGTTTGAGTAGTTGTGGCAGAAACTGCAAAACCTAAGATATTTACTGTTTGGCTCCTTACTGAAAGAGTTTGCTGACCCATGATCTAAGGGTACCTATTGGGTCAATTAGTCACTGGATGTCATTAGGGAAGAGACATAAGGTGGCCAAGCCCAACATAGTGGGGACTGTGTATATGTGGTGGGGGAGGTGGTCAGGCAGCAATGGTGGTACAAAAACACTTGCTTCATCACTATTTCTCATCTTTCTTAGTCTACTATTTCACAGAGTTGTAAATACATGAGCTCTACTAGGTCAAGTCCATGCGATTTTTACCAGGGAGACTGGACTAAAACAAAATCTCATCATTTGATGACTTTCAAGACAACCTCATTCATTCAATCATTCATTCATTCGACAGAGTACATACTATGCGCAAGGTATCAGTGAGCAAACAGACCACGTCCTGTGCCCACAGGACTAAGGGTTCAGTGGGGGAGGTTGAAATTCTTTAGATAATAATATAGATGTAAGTAAAATAGCTACTGTAATTACTGGTAGAAGAAGGAGGTCTTAGTGCTACTAGAGTGTATAATGTGGTTATGAAGTCAGGGAGGACTTCTCCAGGAAGTATCAGCTGAGGGCTGAAGGCTAAGTGGGAGTTAGCTGGGTGAACAGCTGAGGGAAGAGGCCCAAGCAGTGAGCACAGCACAGGCAAAGGCCTATGAGTGAGAGAGAAAATAGTTAAGTGTAAGTGACTTAACTCAAGGCCAGCACGTTAGGTGCAGAAAGAGTGACAAAGGGAGGGGCATGAGGTGAAACTGTGGGCCAAACCAAGCAGGGCTTGGATCCCTCTTAACAAGTTTTGAGTTATTCCAAGGGCAGAGTCAAACCCAATAATCCCTGGGTGACAGCCTTCCCCTCCCTCCAGCTACTACTGTCTCCGTGATCAGTTTTTCTCTCTTTCTTTCTCTCTCTCTCTCTTTCTTTTTACTCTCCTTTTAATCCTGGGCCAAACACATAGCTCTGTTTTGAATATTTACCTAAGTCTCCAGCACCATATTCAATGAGCACAAAGCAAAAGGAAAACATAACAAAGAATTTAACACACAGCTTTTTCTGAATATATGAAACGTGTAAAGAGAATCATGTGGGCTGCCTCCATTCCTCTTTCTGTCTGGGGAGGCGAATATTGGAAATGGTGAGTGGGGATATTCATACAGCCATGGGCCGCTTCCTGCTGGGAATAGCACATTTTAAAACTTCAATTATACTATCCGATGAATGAAATTTTGTAGCTGAAAAGGAAGGAAAGTCACCAGGGGAGACTAGGGAAAACGGAAGATAATATAAAGAAGTGAAAAAATCTCAGGAATAGGACATGTGCGTCATGGCCCTGCCACTTATTAACTTTGTGGCTTTGGGCAACTTACTTAACTTTTCTAAGTTCTGATTTCCCTACCCATAGAAATGAGAATAATCAGGCATCCATCACAGAATTGTTAGGATTAAATGAGATGCTGTAAAAATTTCTAACATTTAGTAAGAGCTCTGGTATAACTATCATCCTTTTCCAGTAATATAGTCTATTTCCGATACATAGCATGGACACAGAGAAACCAGGGCAAGTGGCAAGAGAAAATATAGATAAGGAAGTAAATGAGAAAAAAGTCTTATCTACAGTTATAGCAGGTGGCTCCTTGTGCTTTATAAACTTTACCTACTTTTGTTCTCTAACCTAATGGTTCCAAGTGACTAAGTGACACCTTAAAATGACCTTATCCCCAATCCTCCTTAGCAGGTAGCCAAAAATATATATAAAGTCGAAGGCAGAAGCATACCTTTGATTATGAAAGTAAAGGTTATTCTGGGAAATAATTAATGATATCCAAGAATATGTATAAAGCAGCAACAGAACAACTCAGCCTGATACCTCCCTAACACACACACAGCTGATTAAGAATGTCCTTGGTAATAATTGTGATTGATTTTAAGGAAAATACGAACAAATCAAAGAATTATTTCTACATGTAAGTCTCATTCTGATTCTCAGAACTTAGAAGACCAAAAAGTAAAAATTCTACTTTAGATACATAATGGCTAAAAGAACCACTACGAATGTTTCATTGTGCAACTCTAATCATCTTCTAAGTGTTGTTGTACCTTTCTGATTAGGAAATTATAACATAAGCACCATGCACTTCTTTGTCTTTCTTAGGAAAATATTAAGTACTTTGAAATACAGCCATGTTAGTGCCCTGAGAAGGATTCCAAGGTTGCTATAGAATTGTTTGTTTTTCCTTCTTTCAACTGATAAAACGTACTGAGAGTAAAATTGCCTGTTGAAAGGTGGGACTATACGTGGAAGCACAGACAGTTATGCATTCCTGACTTCCTCAAGTAAAGAACTACTATACAACTGACTTTTTAGACAGAGCTGAAGAACAAAAATCCTAAGTATATTTAAATATTTAACCAAGAAGCCAGTTGCCAACTATGGAGGGTTTTATTTAAATTTAGCTTATTAAAAACAAACAAACTGAATCATACAAATATGTCAAAATGAAAATTGAGGAAACCAGCCTAAAGTTTTTTTGTAGGCCTAGCCTCAGCATTTTTAGAACCAGGAGGTTACAAGGCAAGTTTTTCTTTAGTTATAGTCTTAACAATAAATCACTCTGGCTACTTGCTCACAGATTTTTGGGAACTTTATCCTGCTTTCACATTTAGGAAATATTCCTCCCAACTTTTTTTGGAATTTACTCACCAAAATTTATGTCAGGTGGCATTCAACTAACAGCTGTGTGCTAGGAAATAAAATGGCTAAAGGATTCTGGATATATCTTGAAAGAATTGGCCACATTTTTAAGACCACACAGTTATGCAAAAAGACCCCTCATAGTATGGATGTGTGCTGGTTACAGTGTGCAGTTTACAATGAGGGTGTCCAGTCTCTAAGTCCTGCTGAGAGGGAGTGGGGCAAATCAATCTCCAGATCCTTCCAACCCTGATGATATCTTATGATTCTGAGGCTCTCTTCTTTCTTCTCTTTTTCTTTCCTTCCTTCCTTTTCCTCTTTTTTCCTTTCCTTCCCTTCCACTTCCCTTTCCCTTCCTCTCCCTTTCTCTCTCCTTTCTCCTCCTCCTCTTCTTCTTCTTCTTTCCCTTCCCTTCCCCTCTTTCTTTCTCCCTCCTCCTCCTCCTCCTTCCTCTCTCTCTCCCTTCCCCTCCCCTCTCTTTCTCTCTCCCTCCTTTCTTCTCCTTCGCCTTCTCCTTCTTCTCCCCCTCCCCCTCCCTTCCCCTCCGCCTTCTCAGGCTGAAGTGCAGTGATGATACAATCATGGCTCACTGTAGCCTCCAATTCTTGGACTTAGGTGATCCTGATCCTTCTGCCTCAGCCTCACGAGTAGATGGGACTACAGGTGTGCATCACCCTACCGAGCTAATTTTTTTTCTTTCTTATTTTTACTTAATTTTTAAAAAAATTTTTAATTTTTTATTTTTTTTGGAGAGACAGTCTCACTGTGTTGCTAAGGCTGATCTCAAACTCCGGGGCTCAAGTGATCGGGTGTGAGACAACATGCCTGGCCTGACACTCTCTTTTCTAAACAAACTTTGGTTCTTCTCTCCATGTCCTATACCATGCAATGTTTTAGTTTTTGGTATACTGTTTGGTAACCATGTTTCTAATGCACTACTGTTAACTACTTATTTTTTGGACATAAGACAGCATTAAAATGATGACATACTCACTCTATAAATCAGAAACAGAATGTTATAGCTTTAGAATAAAAAATATTTATTATCTTACCACCACCATTGTCTACACAGCTCTGCTTTTAATTTTGTTTGAAATATGCTCTCCAGGTCTGATTCTCATATTTTTTATTCAAGTCTATATGATGAGGTAATCTGTAAATATAATAACAGCTTCCTCCATGAAGGGAAAAAGTGTGCAAATAAATGTCCTACTGTTAAAGATGAATTATTTGGACAAATATTCTAAATTCTTATTTCATTTTCAAATTCTCAACTTTCAGGGCCTAGAAAGGTAGTATAGTGGTCTACCCCAGCAGTATACATGCCTTCTATTTTTCTTTTTACCTTATTAAAAGTATTCAAAACAATTTTATATTTTTATTTGGTAAGGGAAAAAGAATTTAGAGGGGAGGTAGAATAATGATTATGAGTTGTGATTAAATCCTGCAGCCACTGTAATCATGACTTTAAAACAACAAACAGATATTTTTCTCAGCCGAGGACAGTTCTCATGGACTCCTGCCAGTTTTGTGAAGTCCAGACAAAGTCAACGTTCCTTCTTAGCTCTGGGTCCCTTCTGGATCCATAGGGAAAAGGCTACTAAGGTGAAGGGGGTGGGGCAGGAAGGACTGGAGAGTGGTTAACTAAATATCCAATAATAGGAGAATGGTTACATAAATAATGGCACCTCCATACAATGAAATACTATGTAGCTATCAAATATCATGGTATGGAAGATTTATGACAATAGCTAATGTTCCCTAAACAATATGCATAGTATAACAGATACAAAGATAAGAAAGTCTATGGGAAACTATACAAAAGGTCAAGGGTATAAATCTCTGCGTGGTTGAATTAAAGGTAAATTTTAAAAATTCTTCCCCATTTTTCAGTGCTGAATATATTATTACTTTTTTTTTTTTTTTTTTTTGAGACAGAGTCTTGCTCTGTCACTCAGGCTGGAGTGCAGTGGCACAATCTCAGCACATTGCAACCTCTACCTCCCAGCTGCAAGTGATTCTCCCTGCCTCAGCCTCCCGAGTATCTGGGATTACAGGTGCCTGCCACCACGCCCCGCTAATTTTTGTATTTTTTTAGTAGAGACGGGGTTTTGCCATGTTGGCCAGGCTGGTCTTGAACTCCAGACCTCAGGTGATCCGCCCACCTCTGTTAGCACCTGTGCAACAAATGACTGTATCCTTGATGGAGACAGTGCCTATTGGCAATTTGGTACTTTGTAGTATAGAGCCAGCAAATCACTACTTTAAATACTGTAGCCAACATACTGGAAGAAGCAGTCCCTATTAAAGGCTAAAAATAAGAATACTCTGGATTCAGGCCTCCAGATGTAGCCACCACCACGTTAAACTACAACCATCTCTCAAATACCTGCAAGTAATTATGATGTGCATGGTAACTTGTACTGAAGAGAGTGGGTTAGATGCATAAAGTCTTAACACTAAAAAAAACGGCATCATTTACTTTTTTCAGATTAACAGTCTGTAAGACCAAATGCCTTCAGCCCATTCTTTAGCTGCAGCTACATCAACAGGGCAGTTCTGATACAGACATGAAATCATTTGTGTCAGAAAACACTACCAAAAGGTTCAATAATAAGAAAGCAGTCTTTTGTTTAGCAGCCACACAGAAAAGACCTTTGGATACTGCTTACACACCCTTTCTAGGATGAAAACTCCTTTTCCGTAACAAAAAATTTCCAAATTCTCCATTGATAGTTGTAGCTTTTTCTATTCATTGACTGAGTGAAGACATAGTTATAAAAGCCTATAACAAATTCAGAAAACTTTAAAGCAGCTTATAAGCTATCAATCACAATAGTATCCAGGGCTATTCTGAAGATGTAATAGACATACCCATTTTCTCACAGTGCTTTTGCTATATGGATTGCAGGGCCCCTTTTGTCAACTCTGAAAGCTCCCAGGAGTTCTGGACTTACAGGTTGAGAATGACTATCATAAAGCATATATTATCTGATGAACCAAGACCATAATTTCAAGAACTTTATCTTTTCATTGGTTATTACTAGAAATACATCTACCAACTGTCTGTATGCACACACTCACAAAAGAACTGCTAGGCAGAGTATATGAAAACAGCTATGAATGAGTTGCACGCTGTGGACACAAAAGCATGTGTGGCACTTCTAAGCCCAAGGGCTTCTCCCATTGGCTCTGTGACAAGAGGTTTAGCATAAGAGGTGGGAACGTGAGAGCCCTGACAGGGTTTCTCTTTTTAAAAAAATTGGGGTTAAAGTTGACTTCTCTTTCCTTATGAAGGCTTCCTGTGTCAACAGGCTGCCAGCCCCCAACCCCTAGCAAAAACAGTGGCTGCTCCTAAATGCCAAAATAATTGTCTGGGTTTTGCATGCTGAAATTGACTTGGCAGGCTCTCTACCTTGCAAGGAACACAAAGAGCTTAGTTTAGTCTGTGTGTAAATGCTTCATAATCATTGCTAAAACATCCAAAGCAACGTGCTTAAGGGAGAGTAATGATTCTTTGTTTCCCTCCTTAATTGTAAGCTTCTGACTTCCATTTATTTACTTACAGTTCCTAGCAGCAGCCACCCTCCTTAGTCAACATGCACTCTTGGCTGCCCTGGGTGCTTTCTAACAAAGGGCTATATGGAACCACACACAATGGGTGGAACCCACAAGCTCAATCTATCCCCATTACCACAGACCTCAGAGAGTCTGAGGTCCAGATCTACGCAACAAGGCTGGGAAGCAGTCTGGGTAAGCCAACCTCACCTCATGAGGGAGTATGGGGAAAGCACTCCTTCGTAGCGATGAGTGGGACTTTGGAAAGGGTGGAGATGGCCCTTCTTAGAGGAAGACATGAGAAGAAACCTTTTATCAGTCTGAAGAACCCCGGACTTTACCCGAACTCATAGGGTCTAGTCACAGCCACATGACCACCAAAAAGCATCAGGGAGAGCACAGCAGGGTGACTGCTTGTTCTGTGTATTTTCCTTGATGCTTTTTGATGATTCTTGATGATTTTTGACTTAAGCAGAGTCTAAAAGCTGTTATAAGCTCCTGCTTTATAACAACTCCCTCCCTACTGCCTAGAATGAGCCGAATAATCAACAGTAGTGAAGAAGCTTGAATTTAATTCACTCTGTGCCTTCATCGCAGATTTGACCAAACCTAGGCTTTTCCCCTTTCTCCCTGGTGATCTATGTTTTTTTCTCTTCTCACCACTTTGTGATGCAGGTCTTTGGTGAAAGATACTGGCTACTTCAATTTTATTGATATAGTCAGTGCTGCACCATAATTGCTGAGATGTCTCTCCCAACTTTACACAGATAATTCTTCCTAAAGAGAAGGAATTCAGGCATTAGAAAGTAGGCTTGCAAAGACTGGGTGGGCTCTGAAGCCAGTTTGAATTCCTGTTCTGCCACTTGCCAGTTCTGTAGCTTGGGGCAGATTAACTTAACCTCTTTAGGTTTCGGTTACTTTAACCCATAAAGTGCAGATGAATCAGAGTATCTACCTTACAGGGTTGTTTTCAGTGCCTAACGATTTAGTGTGCACAAAGTGCCTTAGCATTGTGCCTGCAGACAGTAAATTTTGTGTTGCTGTTGTGTTAGAGGATTAAAAAAGTCTTGCTTGGTGGAGAGACAGACTTGACAGCCTGGGTGAGTATCCCCCTCTGAATCAGCAGCCTTTGTCATCTTTTTTGGAACAGCTGTAGCCAGCTTGGACCAAGAAGTCATTTCATGTTACGTCCCTCCAAACTGGCAGGATCATAGTTCCCTATCACCTCTCTACTAAACAACAAGCACTGGTTCTTGGCCAAATCCCAATTTCTTCAGCTTGCCAATCTCCATCTCAGTTAGGCACAAAATAACACACACTCTTAAAATACTTGTTTAGCACTGACTAGAAGAACTCCCTCCCTTTGGTGAAGTAGGGCCTGAGTAATGTACTCTCCTCGTGATGCTAAAAATCCACTAGTTATTTTCTTATCTCATTTGATGTTCTAAGAGGGAAGGCATGTCTGCTGAACCAAGAGATAAAGTTGTATCATTATGACATCTCCATTAGGATAAGCTATGAGTTCCTATCATGTTCTAGGTACCAGGCACAGCATCTTGTATGTGTCATCTCTAATCCTCCCAATAACCCTATAAAACACTGAGCCCTGAAGAAATGAAGTAGTTTGACCCAATTTGGACAGCAGAAGTTGCAAGGGAAGTAAGATTATAACTCGGCCAGGCTGACTCCAGAGCCTATGCTCTTTCCCCTGCTGTCTACCATGCTGTTTATTACTGCTTTGCTTATATTTGGATTATAGAAAATAGACTGAAGCTCCAAGACACCAAAGATGTAATTTTTTTTTTTTCTTTTTTTTGAGACGGAGTCTCATTCTGTTGCCCAGGCTGGAGTGCAGTGGCGTGATCTCGGATCACTGCAACCTCCACCTCCCAGGTTCAAGCGATTCTCCTGCCTCAGCCTCCCGAGTAGCTGGGACTACAGCGCATGCCACCACGCCCGGCTAATTTTTGTAATTTTAGTAGAGATGGGGTTTCACCATATTGGTCAGGCTGGTCTCAAACTCCTGACCTCAGATGATCCACCCGCCTTGGCCTCTCAAAGTTTTGGGATTACAGTCATGAGCCACCATACCCGGCAAGATTTAACATTTAACCAAAGTAGATGGAATATGAAAAATAAAAGCCCGGAGTTATTAATCCAAATGTGTAATGTTATTGAAGGTTTTATCTTATGAAGCTTATTCTGAAAAAGTGTCAGGGCTGACACATTTTGGAAATGTCTTCAAACCTCCTTTGAAGGCCACACACAAAAGCCAGTCCCATTATTTTAATGTCATAATTGGTTCTTTTGACCAAAATAGGCATGAGCTGACCACTAGATTCACTAGATTTGTTTTTAAGGAACCTGTTCTTGTTATCAGAAATTAAGTTCGCCTTTAAAGAACCAGGCTTTGCCCCAGCTGAGGGATATTTCAAAGCAGATGACTCCAAAAGTGGAGGTCCAAAGTTGTTCTAAGCAGTGGTAATGTTGTTAAAATGAGGTCACAGCAGCTCTTTGCCCCTTGAAATAATTCTCTCTTGGCTCCTGGGACATAGTTTACTCTCCTGTTTCTCTGTCTATGCCTGATACCCAAGCTTGGTGCCTTCCTTCTTCTTTTCTCCCCTTTCCCCCATGGCACTCTCTTTTTTTCTTTTAAGAAAATCACCTCTTGTTTTTCGGTTTTTTTTTTTTGAGACAGAGTTGCACTCTGTCGCCGAGGCTGGAGTGCAGTGGCACTGTGTCGGCTCACTGCAACCTCTGTCTCCTGGGTCCAAGCAATTCTCCTGCCTCAGCCTCCAGAGTAGCTGGGATTACAGGCATCCACCACCACCATGCCCGGCTAGTTGTTATATTTTTAGTAGAGACGAGGTTTCACCATGTTGGCCAGGCTGGTCTTGAACTCCTGACCTCAGGTGATCCGCCCGCCTCAGTCTCCCAAAGGGCTGGGATTACAGGCGTGAGCCACCGCGACCAGCAAGGAAACCACTTCTTAAAATGTTTATGTATCCAATACTATGTGCCTAGTGCTTTCTTTCAAATCTTTTATTATGAACATTTCCAAATATACAAAATGTAGAAAGAAGAATAAAACCCATGTTCTCTTTACCCATCTTCAGAGATCCTCAATATTTTGCCATACTTATTTCACCTCTATCCCCTGCCATTATTTTTTTCTGGAGTATTTAAAAGTAAATCCCAGGAGAACATGTCATTTCACATTTAAATACCTCATTATCCATCTGGAAAAATAAAAAGCACATTCTTCACATAAACACAATGCCATTAACACATCTAATAAGATCAACAGTAACTTTTTTTTTTTTGAGATGGAGTCTCGGTCTCTCACCCAGACTGGAGTGCAGTGGCGCGATCTCGGCTCACTACAAGCTCCACCTCCCAGGTTCACGCCATTCTCCTGCCTCAGGACTACAGGCGCCCACCACCATGCCCCGCTAATTTTTTTGTATTTTTAGTAGAGATGGAGTTTCACCGTGTTAGCCAGGATGGTCTAGATCTCCTGAAAACAGTAAATTCTTAATATCACCTAATTTATAGTTCACATTCAAATTTCCTTAGTCTTCTTTTCCCACCTCATGGATAATCAAACCAGCTGCTATCAAGGCAACATGCTATTGCATTGTTGATAAATTTCAAGGTTTTATCATATTCATCCCCTTTTCTCTTCTGAAAAACACCTCACAAATATGAAAACAATGTAATAGATAAATCAATATATTTTTTCCAAATTTTTAAACTTATTACAAATTACAAATATTTTCCTACATTATTAAATACTCCTTGAAAACTTGACTTTTTCTGGCTGCTTCACTGGCCACAGAATATGTGCACTGATATTCTATGATCCATATAATTATTCCCTACTATTTGTTGGATACATGGCTGTTTCATCTCCCTTATTATAAACAGCCCTGTGATGCATACCCACAGTTGACCTTTCTGCCCTCACCTTTCACCATTGAACACCTCCTGTGCTTCAGCATAGGCACAATTTGATATTCCCCACATACTGTGTTTTTCATCCACCTTCTACCTATACATATGGCCTGGGAACCCTTTTTCATTCTCCAAGATACAGCTTATCTCTGAGATGGCTTTACTAAGGCCCTTTGGCAGAATTAGTCATTCTTTCTCAAATCCTTCCAAAACACTTTGTGCATTGAACATTATTTACAGTATTTCCTAGTATTTTGTATTTACTCGTGAACCTGTATTTCTACTATTAATATAATAAGCTGTGAGCTTTATAACACTTCAGTTTTTTCATCAGTAGATTGAAGAGAATAATATCAACTCCGTGTGTCTAAAAAAAAAAGACGTAAGGAATAGGAAGAATGAATCGTATTATTTGGCAAAAACAGAAGCTTTAGAAAAGTTAGTTTCCCTCTCTTCCCCTAAAAAGAGAAAGTGCAAATGTTTCAGACTAAACTTATATGCTTCAGAGGCAAGAAGTCATTAAACTTTCTGCCAGTTATAGGAAGATAAATGGAGTATACCTGAGATGCTGGGAAAGGGGAGCCAAATGGCTTAGAAGTCGGGGGTTGCCCAAGGCGCTTTAAGAGTTGCAACATCTTCTCTACAACAACCCATCTCTATTCTAGCCACAGTTCCTTAGATGAAAGAAAGGGAAGACCTCATGTTGGAATGTAAAGATGGAAACTCTTGACCTCCTCTGAATCACCTGTTTACCTCAAGGTCCTTATTAGGCTGGGTTGGCCTAGGCAAGAGGAGGCCAAAAGGCACTCAGGGTGATCTATTGTTACCTAAAAGGTGAGGAACATGGTTCACAAAAATAAAAATTTGTAGGAAACTTTGGGTTCTCTGAAAGGTGCATTTTTATCTTTTAGGATTCACGTCTTCCTAGAGCTGGAGGAAACAGGGGTTGGCCTATGAACAAGAAGTGATACAATGGAAAGAGCAACAGAGATGTAGGCAAGAGACCTGCCTTCTGGTGTTGGCTCAGGGCATGACCATAGGCACAACAGTTAACCTTGCTGGGATTTGGTTACAGTGTAAGGGGATTGGACAAAACTGGCTCCAAGGTCCAAACGGACAAAAATTCAAAGAAAATAGAAAGGTTAAGTGACTGGCTCATTATCACTGTATTTCTAAGAAAAACCAGAGCATGAAGTTGGAAGAAATATGGAAAGTGATGTAGTTTGAAAACTGTTAAAAGAATCATATGATTTTCAAGAGCTCTGATCTAGGGTTGGAAGTGTGGCATTTAAAAATGCATTTAAACCTAACTTGGACTACATAAAAATAATTTCCTTTTTCTGCTGTATTCCACAAAGATCTGGAAAACATTCTCAGCCCTGTTTCAACCTTAAATGAGAAAAGAATCTTTAAAGAGTCACTGATTTGTAATGGAAAACTTGGATAAATCACTATTTATACTTGAAGATTTTTATATTTCTTTTTGTCCTTTCTTCACAACACACAGCTAAGAAAAGCCATGATGTAAGTCTGCCCTACTGGACCTCATCAGCGGTTGTTTATTCTGTATCTACAGCCCAGCAGCTTCTCTGACTGCAGCACGTAGAAAACAAGAAACCAAAGAACACTTCCAAACTAAAAAGAGAGTAAATGTCAATTAATTTAGCATGAGCATAGAGAAAAAAAAGTCAGAATACCTAGCTTTTTATCTCTAGTCCACTGTTTGTAAACTAAAGTTATTGAAGATTCCTGAATCTTGCAGACGAGGAATCTGCAAACTGGGGAAATAATACCCTGTCTCCTGATGTATCAAGAAACACGCATGTGAAAGGTATCATTACAAGCATTCACCTGATAAGATAAACTGGAAGAAGTTTTCATTAAACACCTACTATCAAATTTTTGGATCCATACTTAAAATTCCAACTGGAACCACTATCAGAAAAGCTGCTAAGATCTTCCCTGAGTATATACCTTCACCGATTCACTGCTTTAGTTGTGTTTAATATCTGGGAAATTATACCCAGTTCCATGCATATCTTTAAGAAAGACCCTGGGCTGAAGGGGCACAATCAAAATGTGTTTGTGAGTTGTGGGTGGAGGAGACTGAAACTAGGTGGTGTAAGAAATGAATAAAGAAACTGAGTGTTTCATTTGGAATAAAGAAGAATAGAGTCCTTTCGGTTAAAGGACTACACTGTGGCAAGAAGAGTAGCTTGGCTTGCTTTAGTTCTGGAGGCAGAACCAGGATACACGAACTAAAGTTCCTGGGAGCTGGATTTCAGCTCACAACAACGAAGCACTTTTGGACACTCACAGGCATATAACAAGTGAGCAGGTGATGATGGAAAATACTGAGTGTCTGATACTATGGGTGATGGATGAGAGACTACTGCACCACCTTCTGAAGCTCTTATTTGATTTTCTCTCTGTGGCTTTGACTTTCTCTTAGGACTTAGAATCCTTGGGAATATGAACCTGAATCATACATCCCCACTTTCCAATCCCTTGTCTAAAGACTTGTCTATGCCCTACAAGGAAAAATATCACTAAGAAAATGTTTCAATGATTTTTACTGAAAATGGGAGAAAAAAGATAACGGAGGCCAATTACTAAATTAGGTTATCTTGTTTTCAATTGTCTTTTTTTAGCCATCAGATAGCTTTACTGCAGCTGGCTGAGTTTAGTGTCTTCAAATGTGGGTGAGTAGGGCAATAAAAGGAAACTTTTTTTTTTTTTGAAAGACCACATAAAATACCCAACAGGATTTTTTCCCCTAATCTGGCCATGTGAGCACAACCTGGCTGTTCTGCAACTGAGCGCTATTAACATCTATTTATAGCCACTATTTTCATAGATGAATCACATTTACCATAAGTCAGTTAATATTAAAGGGGCCAACCAGCTCTGCCGAGAACCCCATAATCTTAATACATCTCTTTCCATTCTTTCAGGGAACTAAATCTTAGCTTAAAGGTTCTGTGTAAAGATAGGGGGAAATGCAAGTGCAAATGTAAAGATAGCAGACAGTCTGCCCTCTAAACTCAGCAAAGTATGGGGTGTTAAATATATTCAAATTTAAAGCCTTGGATCACTCCCAGCTTTGTTCCTTGGCCATGAGTGTCGTACAGTTAGCACAGACTCACTCCGTGTTATGCAGTCTTCTTGCCATCAAAACAAACAATTTATGTCTAAAATTTCCCACTACACCAAGTTTAAATGACACTGCCTTAATAAAATGTTACATGCTTAAAAACAGAACTAATGATGGTTAATGGTGCTGTCAAATTAAAAAAAAATAGTGTAGTGCATACTCAGTTCATTTCATGCATGTGAGGGTGTCTGTGAGAGGGCTGGGGGTGAGGGATAGCAGATCAGGGTATTTATGATCGAAAGTTTACAAAATTCAGTGAAATTAAATGGAGATTTCCAGTAAGTTACGTGGATCTAACATTTCTTCCCCACCCAGCACGAGTGTGCACGCATGCGCGCGCGCGCACACACACACACACACACACACACACACTTCCTGAGCCTTTTGCAGGCACCAGTGCTGCCCTGAAATTGATATTAATTTACTTGTCTTTGCTATCTCTTATGAGAGTCTCCACCTTAATTCACCTTTACCAACTCCCTTCCTACAGGTTTTTTGTTTTTTTCATTTACTTCAGGCTAAAATTCTTTAAGATAAATAAGATAAATGAACTGAAGCACTTAAAACAGTGCCTGGCATGTGGTAAGAGGTCTATACACAGCTACTTCAGTAGATTCTCAGTACCCTTTTTCTAATTTCTAGCCAGTGGTTCGCAAATGAATCATCTTTACCATGAGGCAGCTCCTATTCAGAGCCAACCAGCTCTGCTGAGGACTGCATGATTCAATCACTCAATAAATCCCTGCTGAGGTCCAACTCTGTAGGACATGGGGATACACACATGAACAACAGGGGCCCTGTGCTAACCAAATATGAATAATAAACCCATTAGCAAGTACCATTATCTCCATTTTACATTTAAAGGCTCACTGACGCCCAAGGCCACAGAGCTAACATGTTGGAGCTGTGATTTAAGACCAGTTCTATTTGATTCCACAATCTCATACTCTTTCTATTAAGACATGTCTCCTGCCACTTCAATATGACAGCAGTGGTTGAGAAAAGCACATGAAAATTTAAAAATACATAGTTTTTGCACATAAACAATATATGAAAACAGAATATCTTTATTGAATAGACTCAAAGGCTAGGGGTGTTTGTGAATTTATGTTACTCACATTTTTGTATAATTTTGGATACTCAGAATTCAACAAATTGGAGATTGGTCCACATATGAAAATAAGCTAGGCTGGGCATGGTGGCTCATACCTGTAATCCCAGCATTTTGGGAGGCTGAGGCGGGTGGATCACCTGTGGTCAGGAGTGCGAGACCAGCCTGGCCAACATGGTGAAACTCCATCTCTACTAAAAATACAAAAAAATTAGCCGCATGATGGCAGGCGCCTGTAATCCCAGCTACTTGGGAGGCTGAGGCAGGAAAATTGCTTGAACTCTGGAGGCAGAGGTTGCAGTGACCCGAGATCACGCCACTGCACTCCAGCCTGGGTAACAAGAGCAAAACTCCGTCTCAAAAAAAGAAAAGAAAATAAAATAAAAGAAAGAAAAGAAAATAAGCTAGTTAAAACAAAATTGTGTAGCACAATACTTGACATAGTAGGGCTTCATTTCATAAATGTTTGTTGAATTAATTAATGTTAAACCAGGATTTTTCCTTTACTATGTATATCTTTTTATAAAAGCTAAGTAGATACAGCATAGTGATTTAGTAGGCTCTGGAG
This sequence comes from Gorilla gorilla gorilla, assembly GCF_029281585.2. Lineage (NCBI taxonomy): Eukaryota > Metazoa > Chordata > Mammalia > Primates > Hominidae > Gorilla > Gorilla gorilla. The sequence goes on along the minus strand of NC_086017.1, from coordinate 110,765,104 downwards.
CCAGACTGCCTAAATTAGGGCCTGACTCTGACTCTGCCACTTTTTAGCAGTGTGACCTTTGGCAAGTGATTTAAAAAGGCTTCAAGCGGGCCAGGCGCAGGTGGCTCATGCCTGTAATCCCAGCATTTTGGGAGGCCGAGGCAGGCAGATCACAAGGTCAAGATCAAGACCATCCTGGCCAACACTGTGAAATTCCACCTCTAGTAAAAATACAAAAATTAGCTGGGTGTGGTGGTGCGCACCTGTAGTCCCAGCTACTCGGGAGGCTGAGGCAGGAGAATTGCTTGAACCCAGGAGGTGGAGGTTGCAGTGAGCCGAGATCGTGCCACTGCACTCCAGCCTGGGCGACAGTGTGAGATGCTGTCACAAAAAAAAAAAAAAAAAAAGACTTCAAGCTTCAGTTCCTTCCTCTGCAAAATAAATGAGTTAATCAAAGGAAGGCATTTAGAATGGGCTTGTATATGATAAGTAATGAATACATGTTAGCTACCATTATTACTATTATTTTCTTTCTCTAAATTGGAGTAGTTTTGCTTGGCTACCTCGATACCATATTAAATGACCAAGACCAAAAATGATCTCTTTTTTGAGGCTTTTCACTTACTTGATACAAGCAAAAATATCCTCTAGTCACATCCACAATTCTAAAACAAAAATGAGTAGGAAAATGAAGACTAAAAAGTATGTCTAAGTAGCACCTAACTATGTAATTTTTAATATACAACATTAATAAAGAATGATTTTTAAAATTTAAATTTTATAATAAGTAATTGGCTGGGGGGCTGCTGGAGGAAGGTAATGAGTAGAACAGACTTCTATTTACATTTGGCCATTTCCTGCAAATAAATTAAGTAAATAATTACAAACTCTCTTCTAGTCCTCTTGCATGGACACATCCTTACCAAGATACACCATGATTTCAATTAACTTAAGCCCAAGTAAAACTGACTAAAGGAACTATATAGGAAAACAAAGCAGGATCTACTTCTCACTGCCAACTGCACTGTATTTGTATCCATAGATACAAGACAACAGAGAGTCCCAGAATTCTAAAGCGGGAAATCCCGGGACTTCAAAGATCATCTAGTCTCAGGTCCTAACCCTGCTATCACGGGATCCATCAGGGGGTGAGGAACAGGGTAGAGGTCAAAGGAAACAATCCTTGGTCCTTGTTCCAGCCTGAGTGATCTCATGGGACAACCTATCCCAATATTCTCATTTTATAAGCAACAACACAGACCCTGGCTCTGTGGGCAGAGCTGGGATCAGAGGCTGGGTTTCCTGATTCCCAGCCTACACTCCCGAAGGTCATCATTCTAGGGTTATGACAGTCACAGATAACAACACATTAGGCTGTGTTAAACTGACAACTAAGCAGGTTTTTTTCCCTTGTAAACTCACCAGGTACTAGGTCATCACTTCATGAAGAGTAAAGTATCATTATTTGGCATACACAAAAAGCAACTTTCCTTTTTTTTTTTTTTTTGGTACCCTGAAAATCCCAAACCACTGTTGCTATTACAAAATTTTTCTTTACCCTAGTACGCACCCCTGGGCCAAGCACAGATGCATTAAAAATTTGCCAAGAGAAACAATGAAGTCACTGATAATACAAAGCATGAGAGTATCATGAAATTCATGTCTTTGTTTTCTTCCTCTAGATACTTAATTATTTCTCATTACTGATCATTTTGTGGTTATTGGCAGAGGGGCAAGGAAACTCCACCACTGTAAACATGTAGAGACACATGCTCCTCAGTAGACCAGAAGTCTGCATATGATGGGTCTGTTCACAAATCCAATGTGAACACCACTTCATTAATCAGTGAGAATGTTGATGCTACTATCCCCAGCCTCCAAAGAGAATTGGTGGTCTCAGTAAAACTCTAATCTCTTTAGAAGAATAACAAACACAGTATAAAAATGTTTCAGGTCATTCCTTTTTTTACCACTTATGAATATCATCACTGGCAAATGATCTATGTTCTCCTATCAGATTTCATCTAACCCACTTTAAGAGTGAGGTGAGGAAGCTAGAATGTATACAGAGCTCCATTCAGTCTTCTGTTGCAGCTCAGGGCTGCCTTAAGCTAAAAGGGCACTACTTATGAACAATGTTTAGCAAATTACCCTGCTAAATAAAAGCTTACATTATCTTGGTATTCTGGAAGGGATATCCTAGATTAAGTTGATGAGGGCAGAGAAATTCTCATTGATTAGCAGCAGGATACAAGTTGATTCTTATCAGTAGACTATTGTTCCACACAGGACTATGTGGGCAAGAGGAAAACATAGGAATTCATCATGTAAAATGAAAAAAACAAAAACCAAACCCTATGTACTTCCAGGAAATGAAAAGAAGTAAAGAACCAAATATATTTCGCTCCTCTTTTAAACTAGACTTTTATTAGATTTTCACAGAAATCTGAATCTGTGGGTGTGGTGAACTTTTTCAAAGATGGCTGCAGTTAATTCCTTCCATTCCTTTGCAATGTGGCCTTGTATCTTCTTCCATGTAGAGGTGTAATCTATTTCCTCAATCTTGATTCTGGGCTGACATTGTGACATTCTGTCACAAATGAGATGTTGGGAGCTTCAACTCTCACGTTCTTGGAATGTTATCCTGAGACCACCATGTGGGGAAGCCTGGTCTAGCTTCTTGTAAGTTGAGAGTCCACATAACAGCTGAGATGAGATGACCCGGCTGAGGCTCTCCTAGTCCAACTAACCAACAGCCAAATACGTGAGAGCCCGTCTTAGACCATCCAGGCCCAGAATAGCTGTAAGAAAGCTGAAGCTGTGGAGTAACCCACAGAATTCTGAGCCATTGTTATTTAGCCTCCATCCAAGTTTTGGGGTTGTTTGTTAAACACTAACATGTACCTGAGACAGTTGGGCACAAAGTAAAAGGAGCAAGCCAGTCACCCTAATGCATGCCCATTATGTATGGAGCACCAGGTCAGATACGCCATGTGAGACATGAATGAAGAATAAAATTGTCTTAAAAATATAAGACAAAGGACACAGATGGCCCTATCATTAATGTGCCCAATCTCATCTCTTACACATCCCCAACCTCCCATTCCTACACAAAAATATCCCTTCTATGCCTTCGCTTTTCTCAAATAAATGAACCTTTCCCTGGCTACCTAGGGAAAAGCCAGTGACAACTACTGTCACACATCACTGTTCATCTATACTGTATTTGTAAACAGTCTCTTCAGTAAGGCTATAGGCATTTTTTGGACAAGGTATTTGTACCAGTGTATATATGCATTTGTCTTAGGCAATACAGCATAATGACATTATGGCATGATTTTTAAGAGTGTGGTTCCCTGAGTCAGGTTTCCTAGACTCAAATCCCAGTTTTGCCACTTATTAGCTGTGCAACCTTCAATAAGTTTCCCGTGCTTCCATTTGTTCACTGTAAAATGGAGATAATAATATTCCCTACCTCATAGTGTTGTTGTGAGACTTGAATGAGCTAATACATGGAAAATGCTGAGAAGAATGCTTAGCACACATAGTAAGTGCTCCCTCACTTCCAGATCAGGTCACTGGACCTGAAGAGGGTGAATGTCCTTTTTGTTTTGAGACAGAGTCTTACTCTGTCACCCAGGCTGGAGTGCAGGGCGCAATCTTGGCTCAATGCAACCTCGGCCTCCTGCATTGAAGCAATTCCTGGGCCTCAGCCTCCTGAGTAGCTGGGATTACAGGTGTGTGCCACCACACCTGGCTGATTTTTTGTATTTTTAGCAGAGATGGGGTTTCGCCATGTTGGCCAGGCTGGTCTTGAACTCCTGACCTCGGGTAATCCGCCTGCCTCGGCCTCCCAAAGTGTTGGGATTACAGGCGTGAGCCATTGTGTCTGGCAATGGGTCAATGTCTTAATCAAGTTCCACAGCTGATTTGTGACAGAATTCTTATCACCTAACACAAGGGAAAAAAATGTGCAAGAATGTTTGAAGTAGCGTTTTTTTGAATACTGAAAAAAAAATATTCAAAAACAGTAAAATGAACAAGTAAATGATGGACTATATAATGAAATATTCTTACAGCAATCAAAATACATAAACTACAGTAAAATGGAACAAGGAAGAATCTCAAAAATATAATCTAGGATGAAAAAGCAAGTTTTAGAAAGATACATTCAATATGCTATTTACATAAGGTTTGAAAATGTAATACTATACATTGTTCAGCAATATATATGTACATGTTTTTAAAACGTATGAAACATACAGGGGAATGATAAATACCAAATTCAAGATTACGTGGTTACTTCTGGAGTGGGAAGGGAGAATGGGTTTCAGAAGAGATACATACATTATAATACATCTATAATACAGTACTTAAAAACTGTTTTCTAATATATAGTAAATTATTAAAATTTTATAAATTTGTGTGGTAGCATATAGCAGTTTGTTATGGTTTCTATACTTTTCTGGACACTTGAGTTTTTCAGATTTTTAAAGAAATACTACAAACTAAAAGTAAGGTACTGGCGATGATGAAAGTTTCATGATTTGTAGGGACAAAGAGTAAAATTAATAATCTGCTTATATGCCATAGAGTCAATTATAAGTTCAACTGATATTTTCTCTCCTAGTTATAAACCTCAACAGTGGAAGAATTTTTCTTCCTATTATAAATTCATTTGGATGATTATATAATCAGATGTGGAGCTAATGTGTCCTTTAAACATTAATTTATTTTATATTGTTTCCAGAATGGCCAACTACATTAGGTAGTAGTATCTCCGCTTTGAAGATGAGGGTCCTAAATATAAGCCCTTGACTTACCCAAGGATAGATCTAGAATTTTAGAAGAATGTCAGGAATACAGGAATACAGCCAGGGACCAAGCCTTCATTCCTTTAATACTAGACTTGGCCTTCAAAACAAAATAATGCAGTAATTCTGTAGCAGTAACTCTGCCATTTCTGTCCTAATGCACTTTTAGAGGCTAACAAATTTTAAAAACAAAAGAAAAAACCCCATAAAAGCCCCCAACAATTTTAAAGGAAATACTATAAAGTAAATCTGAAGAAAGTCAGAAGAATTAGCAAAGTCACCATTTTACAATATGATAATTATGTTAAGTACGTCTTAACTTAAGCAAGCACTTAGGTCATGGTTGGAGGTCTGACCTGGGTTCCTGAGGTGGAATGCCTGGGGGATGAAGTTCAAACACAGCCTGTTTACCCATGGACATAAGTGGCCTTAATCAAGACCGAACACCTTTTTTTAAATGTTTGCTTTAAAAGCAGAAGTGCAAATAAGACTGTGATTTATGAATCTGCTAATATCCTTCTCTGCTGTAGACATCAAAAAGACTGAGTTTGGGGCTGTGGTAAATATAACAAGAATGTAGACTTGTTAAAGCAGTAATAGGTACTCTTATTAAAACTCCATTTCCATTAAGCTTTACAAATTTTCTTCCCTCCTTCCAGGCTTTAAAGAATGCGTTCCAGAGGCAGTGATACCGAGGGCTCAGCCCAAAAGAAATTTCCAAGACATACTAAAGGCCACAGTTTCCAAGGGCCTAAAAACATGAAGCACAGACAGCAAGACAAAGACTCCCCCAGTGAGTCGGATGTAATACTTCCGTGTCCCAAGGCAGAGAAGCCACACAGTGGTAATGGCCACCAAGCAGAAGACCTCTCAAGAGATGACCTGTTATTTCTCCTCAGCATTCTGGAGGGAGAACTGCAGGTCAGCTGGGTTGGAGTTATCCCCATCATGCTTCAAATAGAAGGCTGCTTGTGAATTTGGTGTTCCTGCTGCCACAGAAATAGATATCTGTGGTTCATACATGTGTGTACATGAAAGCAAAGCATAAGTATATATACAAAGAATTCTCCTCTGCCAACTGAAAGTGCAATTAATCCCATCTAAAGGGGCTGTCATGATGACATGTGATTGGCATACAGGTCGTGAAAGGTCACATCCTCTGCCCATGCTGCTCAGGAGCTTCAGTGCACATGCATGCATCAGTAGCAATAATGCCAGATGACTTCGGGATTGGTTTAAACAACAATAGGTGCTTTTGTACCCCAAGTGAACTGGCTCTAGACAAGCCCTGGCATTATTAACCTACATGAAAATCTAAAAACAGCTGGTACACATATAGGAGAATTTTATTTCCTACCCCCTGAAAATCCAAATGCTAGTACATTGATGGATATCATGATATCTGCTTGTCAAACATAATAAAAAAAGTAGTCCTCCAATGTTGTATAGTAATCACTTTTTAAAACATTAATTGTGTAATTAGACTACAAGAAGGATGAAGGGATATAGTTTTGATACCTTTTATAAAAGTGTGAAAATGAAATATGATTCATTTATATTTGAAAGAGAAGAAAAAGCACTGCCAACTGTCACAAAAATCACTTGCTGAGACTGCTGGTAGAGACAGCAGGCTTTCTGAAATACTTTTTGTTCCTACAGGCTCGAGATGAGGTCATAGGCATTTTAAAGGCTGAAAAAATGGACCTGGCTTTGCTGGAAGCTCAGTATGGGTTTGTCACTCCAAAAAAGGTGTTAGAGGCTCTCCAGAGAGATGCTTTTCAAGCGAAATCTACCCCTTGGCAGGAGGACATCTATGAGAAACCAATGAATGAGGTATGTACCACAACAGGGGTGTGTACCTGGGAGGCAGCCAAGCACTAGCCCTGCAGATGAGCATGATCTGTAACTCCTCTTTGATTCCTTACAGTTTTACTTCCTAACGCACTTAAAGCCTACACAAAATAGATAAATACGACAAGTTCAATAGGAAAGTTAAAAAGAATGAACCATAGACAGGATGCGTCCACTAGGTTTGTTGCTTGACATCAACCAAAATCTACCAAATGCCAGAGAATGCTCCCCACTCTCACGTGCATGTGCAAGCACATACACACACAAACACACATGCACACACATACATGTGCTTACACACACAGACACACACACACACTCTGGGAACTTGCAGGGTACCCAGGCTGTAATAAAAAACATAAAGTTCAACCATAGAGGTTAATTTTTGGAAAACACTGAGGTATTATGTCATAGAAATTTTGAACATGAATGGAAATAATCTAAAGAACTGTCCAAGAAATAGAGTTTTTAAAAACATATAGATGAGTGCATACCTTCTTTTTCCTTCAAAGTTTAATGACAGCAAAGACCTTTCCCTCACCAAGCGTACCTAGCAATTACAACGGCAAAGGTGGGCAGTCCCAACAGGGCCACCACTAGGGAGAAGGCAGTACTGCTTGCTCTTTTACTTGCTGACATTTCTGAAACCCTTTGGAATTCTTATTTTATTCTTTAATTTTCCTCTGAGACTTTCATGGAAAATTTCATAATTTTTCATTTTTATAGAAAAGAAACAACTAGGAACATGAGTTGAGGCTGGAGAGTGAAAGCAAGTTTCAGACAAATTTCCCTCAAATAAACTCTGGCAACCTACCTCAGGACTGACCTCTAATGTCCTTGCTATTCTCGTCTTTAGTATCTCATGAGAGAAGAGACTACTGTCTTGCCAAATAGTGAAGGAGTTTGGTCATATGTATCTGCTTCTCTAAGGGGTGAGGATGAGACCACCCAAAGTCTGTTGATTTGCACTTTAATCCAAATTTTAAACAAAAGGAACCAGAGCTGCATTCAAGTGAATACTGTTAAAACTGTATCCTGGCTCCCAACATATTAACTATGAAACAGTGTCAGGCACAAATTCCCCAACCCCTGTGAGCCCAAATGCAAATTAATGATCTCTTAACATAACCCTAACAAAACTCTACAAATGGCATAACCTCTCAACACTTCAGTGTGAAATGGAACAGGATGATTCCAAACTTATGTTGAAATCGGTGGGAAAAAATTTAATTACAAAATAATTCTATTGTGCACATGCAAAATTGGAAATACCCCCCTTCTACAAATGCTTGCAGTCTTAACTCTGTAAGGTGCCCCTGAAAGTTACCCATAATCTGGCCCTGCTTTACAAGTCCAACCTTTTTTGATTACTCCTCCAACAGATACCCCTATATACATACACCTCTCACATTCCCACCTCCATGATCTGTCAATTTTCCTCTCTTTCCTCTACTTCCCCCTTATGGATTTCTCTGTCCTCAGCTATCAGTTTATTCAATTCCTTGAAGCCAAAATAACTCCACGTACACAACCCAGTTGTCTATCCTTTTCCTCGGTCTAGGAAGTACTAGGTGAGAGGGGAATGCCCAGAAAATACACAGTGAAGGGGAATTCTGCCTAGGATTTTCCTACACGGGGCTGAAGAAAATAAAGGGAGGGCAGTGCTCTTGCTGAGACCAGCTGTGACTGTATCCTAATTACATGAGAATAAGCATCGTGCATGCTAAAGTTATTCTTCTTTTGCATTCCCCCATCTTGAAGTGTTAACAGCCCCTTCTCCCTTTTATTTTCTTCATAATGTTCTTTTTGAAAAATCTAAAAAATCTCAATCATGTCTAGGGTAAACTAGAGGTGATTTATCTAATTCTTAAGTCAAAATAACTTAGAAGAACAAACAGCTCTTGGTTACATGACACGACAGGAACACTGACTTAAGATGAAAAACTGGTGGAAGCCTGTGAGCTGGAATATGCTTGCGGCTGGGGCTAGGAGCAGAGGTGCGGTCAAGAGGGCGGGAAGAGGCAAGGACTCAGTCCACAAGAATTTTGACCTCCTATTCCTTTCCAGCCTAGGGTTCTATATCAGAACTTAATTTAAAAAAAAAATTAATAGCCTAAGGTATTCTTAGTTCTTCCAAAAAATATATTATAGAAAATATGGGCCGGGCGCAGTGGCTCATGCCTGTAATCCCAGCACTCTGGGAGGCCGAGGCAGGCAGATCACCTGAGGTCGGGAATTCGAGACCAGCCTGACCAACATGAAGAAAGCCCGTTTCTACTAAAAATACAAAATTAGCCGGGCGTGGTGGCACATGCCTGTAATCCCAGCTACTTGGGAGGCTGAGGCAGGTGAATCACTTGAACCCGGGAGGCGGAGATCGCGATGAGCCGAGATCACGCCATTGCACTCCAGCCTGAACAACAAGAGCGAAACTCCATCTCAAAAAAAAAAAAGAGAAAGAAAATATAACAACATTTTGGATTTACCAAGGCACTATAATAAAAGAGTCTCAGTATTATTAGCATAACCTAGGGCAAATCTTAAAATACTTACCTTAAGCAATGGTATAATTAAGCTTTTAAATTTAATTTTATTCATTTAGTTAGTTAATATGTGTTGAAAAGCTCATGTATAGGGAAAGTTTTGGTGAAAGAGGAAAAAAGATTTCCAGGTCTTGGCATTGAAAAAAGCAGTCTTGAAGCACCAAGGTGAATTATAAGAACTGCCTGAAGTCCAGTGTGGCTGAAAGTTGGGTAGGATTGGTGGGAAGATATGGAGTGAAGATGGGGCCAAGGTGGCAGGAGGTTCAGATGGTGAAGGGCCTTTTGGCCCCGAACAGGAGAGTGGAGTCCCAGTGGTGAAAAATCATGCTGTCAGTGATGAGGACAGACTGCAAGGAGGTAAGGCTACAGTAAGGGAGACCACTTAGGGGGTCATGGAATAAATGAAGGGCACGGATTCCTTCTAGCCTTCTTTCCATTCTCTTCAAACAACAACGAACATATAAAGGGAAAAAAACAATGGAAAGCAAGAGTGGATTAAACAAACCTTCTATTTTCTCTCTTTGGTTTGTATAAAGTTTAATATACATATCTTGACAATTACAACAAGCTCTCCAAGGAAATACTGTTTTTGGATTTAGAAAAGCCTCTTTTAGTAATTCATTTATGCTTTACTGAATACCTACTATAATTATTCATACATTAATTCTAATGTCAATCTTCTGACAAATTAAATTGAATGTATTTTCTAAGTCAACTAATAACTTCCCTAAAGTAAAGCTGATCCTATCACTATTTCACTCTCAAATTGCAAAAGGAGTTGATTTGAATTTTCCTTACAATGGACTCTAATGTTTGGGCAACTGAAGATAAAATTTTCAGAGGGCTGCAGTAGTTTGAGACACACTTCCATGACAATCAACACTAGAGCCTCCTCAGAAGATGCCTCTGCCAGCAGGCAATACAACATAGCAGTTTCAGCTTTCACAAAAGGACTGGCTACATTTATTAAAAATCATCAACAATTGTATGGCATAATGAAGTATTTTGTGAATTTAAGCATTTAGAAGTCAGGGAGAATTTACTGGGTTCTATATGCTGGGACACCTCAGTTGTACTCTTTTTCTGAAATGACTTGGTCATTTTGTGCCCAGATTTCTAGTCAAGTACATTTCTAGTCAAGTACATGCTTTTTAGGATACACAACTTAAATTGGCTTTAAATTCACAATGAGTCACACATTCTAAATCTTTTATGACAAAGGCAAACTGTAAAAATCAATCAACATTATCACTTACTGCATCTGTATCTAATCTAGAAAGTCGGGTGTTTTCAAAACCAAGTTCTTAATAGATATTAATTTATCACTAGCAAAAGATCCTGAGTTAGCTCTTGCCAACATGTTTTTCTGGTGGCAGCTTACCCCGTGCTGGGCAAAACGGAGCTCAAGGCCAGGAGCTGATAAACCAGCCCAGTGAGCTTGGCTGTCTAACTCCATTTGACTGTGATGCTTTTGGCCACTGGCATGTTCTTTACTGCCTGGTTCTTCCTTTATGAGGTCACCTCCACTTCCACCAAGTGCACTTGGGATATCTGCCAAGAGCTCCTCATGTCCTTGGTGTTCTCCCTCTTCCTAGGCTATGGAGTCCTGTCCTGCTGCTGTGGCTTAGCATCCACGTATAAGCCCCTAAGGGTACCAGCTGGACAGCTTCTCTGAATCCCTACTTTTGTTAATCAAAAATTTTTTTTAAACTACTGCTGGAAGTGTCCCACATGCTGCTCACAATAAAGGCAGATGTGTGACCAAAAAAAACAAAACAAAAAAAATCTCAGTTTCCTTGCTTGCTTGTTTTGTTTCCAATCTGTAAACTAGGCACCTCTTATAAGCAAGGCACTCTGTTAGATGCCAAGGATTAAAAATAAAATAAAAAAAGAAGGATGTAGGCCCAGCTTTCAGGGAGTTCACAGTCTAGCAGGGGAGACAAACACATGTATCAGGTACAGGTTGATCATTTTGTAAAAAAGATGTAAGTATGGTGCTGTGAAAATCTGAACGGACTTAGTACTTACATTTGGTGACATTCACACTATACACCAACACATAATAGATTATCTATTCATAGATCTATTTTAATGGAAATACCTTGATGTATAATAAAATGAAAATCATAGCATGTCCTGGTAGAGCGATCCAAGAGTCATATACTGGTAGAGAGAACTATAGGGTGGGCTGGGGCAGAAGAGATCAGCTAGGGCAGCTGCGAATCCAGCACTGTGCAAGGATTCTCTTACTTCCTGTCATTTCTTTAACGTAGCTTCTCAGGAGAGAGACATAAGAGTGTCAGAAAGAGGTTATGTGGAAACAGTTGATACCCACAGGGACACAGATTATTCTGTCAAGAAAAATTTGATGACAATAAAGAGACTACATTTGTATTGAAATGCACCCAAAAGTATCAATTAACAAGAGAATAAACACTAAACAAGGAGATAAAAAACCCACTGCTGGCCGGGCGCCGTGGCTCACGCCTGTAATCCCAGCACTTTGGGAGGCCGAAGCAGGCAGACCACTTGAGGTCAGGAGTTCAAGACCAGCCTGACCAACGTGGAGAAACCCCGTCTCTACTAAAAGTACAAAAAAAATTAGTTGGGCATGGTAGCGCATGCCTGTAATCCCAGCTACTTCGGAGGCTGAGGCAGAAGGATCGCTTAAACCCGGGAGGCGGAAGTTGCAGTGAGTCGAGATCGCGCCATTGCACTCCAGCCTGGGCAACAAGAGCGAAACTGTTTCAAAACAAACAAACAAAAAAACAAAAAAGCCCACTGCCGAATTAATCAAAACAGGGACATTTCTAAAAGAGTGAAAGACGACTGTGTATAAACAATTTGGTAACAGGCTATAAATGTTTTATTTCGTAGTTGGACAAAGTTGTGGAAAAACATAAAGAATCTTACAGACGAATCCTGGGACAGCTTTTAGTGGCAGAAAAATCCCATAGGCAAACCATATTGGAGTTGGAGGAAGAAAAGAGAAAACATAAAGAATACATGGAGAAGAGTGATGAATTCATATGCCTACTAGAACAGGAATGTGAAAGGTAAGGCTGCTTTGGGCAAACAATGTCCCATTCTGCAATCTATGAGCTGGCCACTGTACCAGGTGTCGGGGATACAAAGATAAATATGACACAGTCTCTGCTCTCAAAGATCTCATAGTCCAGGGTGAGGAAAAGGATATGTTTGAAGACATTATCAGTACAATGTATGGATAACCAGATGTGTGATAAGGACTGTGGAACCATAAATGTTAGGCCCCTAACTCTTGAAAGGAGTGCCTTGTGAAGGCTGCAAAGACCAGGCAACAGGGGTCTAGTCCCTAGGCAAACAAGAATGAAAACCATATTCATGGCAAGGGGTGAAATAAGTGTGTTAGTATAGAAGTGAGAAAAGAACCTGCATTTTGAGGGAACTCAAGCTTTTCACATGGCTACAGCATAGGGCATGATTGTAGGATGAGAAAAGGAAAGGCTTGCCTTGAGCAGCTGGACTTTATACTGTTGGCCTGAAGGAGCAAATGGAAAATTGTGAAAGGGAAAATAAGATGATCAGTTATGCTTTCCTAAAGAACGATTAAGGGAACATGGAGGAACAACTGGAGGAGCTTTAGAATGGGTGCAGGAAACTCACATAGGAGGCAAATATCCAGATAAGAAAGATGAGGGGATGTGTTCCAACAGCCATGAGGTTGGGAGGGGGGTGTGCGCATGAACTACTTATGATGTTTAGTCAATATGAATTAGTGACTGGTTAGACTGGAAAGAAGAGCAAGGAAAACAAGGAGTTACTGAGAAGCACTCCTGGCTATTCAGGAACATATGAAATACGGGAATGGGGCACAGTTTTCTGTGTTGTAGGATTTTGATCAGGCAGGATGGTTTCTACTTGGTGAGTAGGTAGGAGATGAGTCCTGGTTTAGACATGTTGAGTATGAGGTACCTTGGTATATTACAGTATCTGGTGTAAAGAATAATATGTATAAAGTCAACCCATGGTCGGAAATATAGGTCTGTAGAAGGATGGGCTGGTGATATGGATCTGCAGCAGGTGATAGCTGAAACTGTCGGTGTTGTGTGGTGAGAAGAGAGAATGTTGAAAGGGAACCCTAGAATACATCAAGGCTTGGCAGTTTTCCGGAAGAAAAAGGGGGTTGAAAATGGAAGCTAAAAAAAAAAAATGGTGGAAGCTTAGAAGAACCAGAAGACAAAGAAGGCAATGAAATGAAGCGAGCAAAGACTTTAAAAAGAGAGTGAACAGTCAAATAGCATCAAATAATGCAGAAAAGAATGAAACGTCCCAGGATTTGGCAATGAAGAAAATACTGAGGAACTTAATGAGCCATTTCAATAAAGTGGTAAGGGCAGAAGCCAAATTGCAATGCTTTAAAAAACAAAATAAGAAATAAGAATGTAGAAGCTTAAAATGTGAACTAGTATTTTGAGAAGCATGGCTGCAAAAAAGGAGAGTTTGGTTGGTAAATATTTTCTAACCATATGTAGGGTAGATTATTTTGTTCTACTTTGACCCTCTATTCTGAACCACTGTAGACAGTATAAGCATCCATATGAAATTGAAAGGACAATTAACCCTCTCTATTGATACTGAAAAGATGGAAAGTAACCAATCTCAAATGGCTTATTCAACTACTTCCAATTCATACTTCAGCTAGGTAACTTAAGTTAGTTACCTCAATATCTAGGCTAATAGCAAACTTTCATTTATTTTCCATATACTTTATGGTAGACATTTTTTCGGAGTGCCAGAGAATCCATGGCACTTACATTCACTCTATTTTTTCCAGGAGGTTTATTTTTCACTACACGGCAGAGAGGGGGCAGGGGAAAGGTCCTACTAACTTGCTCCTCATGAACTCTGAAATATCTACAGGGACAGATTAAAGGAGCACAAGAAATCTGGCACCAAAGAAACATTTGACTCAGACATTACAATATAAGATTTGTTATTCAATGAGACAATGTTATATTAAACATTATTTTGAACCCCTGTGGTTTGGCACTAGTGGCCTCATTTGGCCTCCATACTTATTTGGCACTAACTTGCTGAACACAGACACTTTCTTTCATCTTTCATTATTATGAACATTTACTGATCACGGTCAGAGTGTTGCCTGGCATAATACAAAGAGGTACAGACTGTCCCTGCCCAGGGGGCTTACCACATTAATGAAAAGGCAAGATGATACAGATTTATGGTGGGAATGTGAAGGGCTATTGGAGGAGAGTTCTGATATTCACTGTGTATCTCTACTATCTTCTGGAGGAAGGCTGGAGAGGGCTATCCTGAAGTTATACTGGAATGTTGGGAGGCAGATGGCAAAGATTATTTAAACCAAGAGAGCAAGGAGGAACAACACTGAGAAATGGGAACAAAAGATCAGTAGGGATAAAGGCCATGGGCTGGAGGAAAAGAAAAATTGTGGGAAAAATGTAAAGTGTATACCACTAAATCAATATATGAAGAATAGTATTTTGAAATATATAAAATGAATTTAAGAGAAAGAACTTGAGATTACTTTTAGCTTTATAGGATATAAAGTTTCCTTTATAGGATTCTTTACCTTGAAGAATAATTAAAGTGAACATGCCATTAACAAGAAGTAGGAAAAAGTGTCTATCACTCTGTTTAGCCATTCCAGAAGATATGAGAATATTCATCTATTTCTATATGCCAAGGAACAGCTTCCAGATGGAATTCTTTGAATGTGACAATATTAAACCTATTCTCAACTCCCTTGATGCATATGTGACTTCCCTTCTTTGCCTGAACATCACAATTCCAGTATCTTGGTAGTGTGGGCCCATTCACGTCCACCCTTCATGCTTTCCTGCCTTCTGCCGGGAGACTGCAGGCCTCATGAGGCATAACTGACTTCTATCTGCTTTAAGGCCATGTGCATCAAAGTAGTATTAAATGAATACCATCTAACGAAACAGGAAGTGGGGGAAACTAATGACTTCAGGTAAATAAACGCTCAGAGGAGGTGCTTACACACAAGAGTGTGAAATACCCGTAGTGTGCCTTGCTTTCAAGTGACATGGCAAAACACACCATGACTGAGTCCTTCCAACTTCACTGAGTGCTTTCTCTCAAGGACACAGCTGCCTCCCACAAAAGTGAGACTAACTTATCCTGAAGGGTCAAAGAACAATGTTTACTTCCTTCCTCAAACAAAGTGTTGTAAACCACTCCCAAACTAGCAACCCTCCCAGCAGCGAAACAAAGATATCATAACCCCAGTAAAAGGGAGGTTGGTTGAAAATAGATACAAAGGGCTATCTGGTTGAAACTCTGAAATAAACACGGTAAAGGTTTACTGCTCACATTCTCAGTGTTGGTTTGTATCTACCTGGAAATAAAACAAAAATTAAGAAATACGTGATTGAGGTAGTTAATGAGACCTCAGAGGATATAATAATGGATTTCAAATTAAGGCTCAATTTCTGTGTTTTCTTTGGAGAATTTGTTTTATGTGGAAAACCCTAAAGGAGACTGATGTCACACATTGAGCTCAGGCCAAAATGTTTGCCAAGTGATGTCGCTGTCGTAATCAGTAAGCAATTGGCTTTCCCACTGAGGGTGGGTGGGGGCAGGGATCAGCTCAGGAAAGCCTGTTCCCAGGCATGTTAATGCAAAGTTTCCTTAGCTGTAATCTGTGCAGTTTGGTCTGTCCATATGGTAATATTCTATCCATGTTTCATGACAACGTTCACTGACCAGCTCCAACATGTGGATACGTGTGTCACCAATGACCTGAATTATGTACTTGGCTGAATTACAGGTGGAGTCTATGTAAAAGGTTTTTTACACAAAAGCAACGCCAATAATTTTTGGCCTTTCTGTGTGGCTTCACAGGAAAGCCAAAACAAAAGTCACTTTTAGTCAATGTAATTTTGCAAAATTTTCCCATAAGTGAAATGCCAATTTTGTCTGTACTTTCAAAAAAGCTTGCATTTTTTTTTTCTTTTTCAGTTTCAATGGGGCAAAAGACTCTGAAGGAAAAAAAAAAGTTGCTTTTTTTTGAAACCATGCATTCTTTCTTAGAATTCTAAAACAAACTATGTATGCTATCCATATATGTTACTGCATTTCTGGTCTTGAAACAACAACTATAGCAGGAAACAAATATTGTTATGGCAGCTCTGTATAAAACTGTGGCTTCAACCATGGATTGTGTTAAAGCCTTAAATTACTTTTCATAAAATCTTGGCCTAGTAGGTTAGCACTGATAGTTCAGTTTTGTAAATCAGAAGTTCAAATGGTAGCTTCTCAAAAGCCACAAAGAAAGGAGTCAAGGTAGAATTAATCTCTTGTTCCTTTTCTGTCCAAATTTGACTAGATAGAACAGTGGTGCAGAGGCCTTAGGGCCCTTTGGAGGAAAGTCACCAGGTGTCCAGCTTCAAGTGTTGTTGCCTTGACCACACCCTGGGAAGTTCTTTGCTGTTAAGTTTCAATGAAGAACAAAGCACTTCCACCTCTCCCTTTGGCTGAAACAACTTTATAAACAAGTATTTTCACCATCAATCCTTTTCTATTATGACAGGCCTATTTTTCCAGACTGCATCAGACAAGGTGACTAAAACACTGCTTGAGCCATATTTGACCCTACTGTTAACTGAGTAAATCAGACCACTTTTAAAGGCTTCTCTCGAAAACATCAAATTTTCTTTCTAGAGGATATGGAAACCTCCTTGAAATACATACATGAATGAGTTAATTTATCTAATTTTTAGGTTAAACTCATTAGTTTGGAGCTAGTGCTACTTGCCATTCATTAACTGAAACAAAACAAAACAAAAACAATAATTGATTAAATATATATGTCTACTGCAAGCCAGGTCCCATACTAGATACTGGGCGAACAAGGTAGATGTGGTCCTCACCTACATACAATCCTGAATATTTGTTCATTGTGTAAAACAAAGACACCACTGCAGGCTTTAAGACCTGATACTGATTCTTCTAAGGCATTATGAGTTCATGATGGGTAGAAAAAAAGGCACCACTATGGTAAACTATTGTAATAACATTAATGCTCATGAAGACAGAACATTCAGGAGAAATCAATAAACACATTAAACTAAAGTATTTTACTAGATAATTCAATATCATGCCATTAAGATTTTCAGTTTCTTTGGTCTTAAATCTCAGCTTTTAAGGGTGTCCTACAAAGCAATACACAGTGGGTATAAAGCTTTAAAAAAATAAAGTCTACTTAAAAAAATATTTTGAAAGCCAGCAGTTTTAAATTTCATACACACTAAACTATTGTTGTAGAATACATTGTACTCAAATGCAATCATTTCCTTTCAGTTTTTCTGGCAAGGAGTTATTTGTATTACATATTCTCAAGACTATGTCTTACAAGTATTGAAATGGATGCCAGATCTCCATTTGACCTTTGTCATGGGCATCTAGTTCTTTGCCAGAACAAAATGGAGATCCACTGCAAACAAATATTTTGTTATTGTAATTCTATACAGAATTATGACATGATCAGCCTTGTGTTCATACATGCTGGACCTAACACAGGATCTGAAAAGGGATGCAGAGAGATTAATTACCTCATGTGGGTACTAAAAAACCATTTAGGACCGTACATCATGACTTAACTTTCAACAGATGTCACAAAACCATACTCTTAAAACTGCACAATTCAGCGGTTTCCATACAATGCCTTTTAATTTCAGAGGTCAAAATTCAGATAGAGTGACAATACTGCCTGATTGCTTTTCCTTCCCAGAAATTTAGTTTTCTGAACTAAATTTTACAAATAATTTTGAATGTGTATTTGAACACACACGATAGTGAGTTTATTGCTTACAAAAGAATACTATGAATGCTAAAAAGAAAACATTAACAAGCCTAGTGAGGGATGAACCAGGAGCTTAGAGATAGTGGGAGTCTGGTCTGCAGATCTGATCTGCACCTATGTATAACTTTTGGCAAATTCCATTCCTCAAATCTTTAGTTTTCTGGTATATAAAACAAGGGGCTGGGCGTGGTGGCTCACACCTGTAATCCTAGCACTTTGGGAAGCCAAGGTGGGGAGATAATGAGGTCAAGAGTTCGAGACCAGCCTGGCCAAAATGGTGAAACCCTGTCTCTACTAAAAATACAAAAATTAGCCGGGCGTGGTGCCACGCGCCTGCAATCCCAGCTACTCAGGAGGCTGAGGCAGAAGGATCACTTGAACCCAAGAGGTGGAGGTTGCAGTGAGCCGAGATCGCGCCACTGCACTCCAGCCTGGGCAACAGAGCGAGAATCTGTCTCAAAAAAAACAAAACAAAACAAAACAAAACAAAACACAAACAAACAAGGGCAGGGCATATGATTATGATTTCTGTGTCTCTTTCACACCTAAAAATTTGTGATTATGTGATTGTCATGAACAAGTACCTTTTACCTCAAGCCTAGGATTCTAACTCCACTACCAAAAGAGGTCAGTGAGAATGACAGTGACTACCACCAACTTTAAATCCAAATCTGTACGTCCATTCTTAAAGGACATCTAGATTTCGGTATACCCTACTGCTTCCACATATTTGAAACTTAACCTAGTATCACCTTTGCGCATCCAAGTCCACTCACAACTTTTTATTCCTGTTAATACAACCACCATGAATCAATCTACCAGATAACTATAAAAAATTACAGAAATCTCAGAAGCCAAGAATTTAAGCTAGAAAAGACCTAGCAATCTAGACCAATGCTTTGATTTTTTGAATTGAGAAAAGTGAGGCCTATCAAGTCCAAGATAAAAAAAAGTCACCAAATCTTCCAGCTAAATAGTTGCAGAGTCAGAGTAGAAGCCAGCTCTCCTGACAATATATTTGATGATATTCTAGAGAATATCCCTAGAATCATTCCTAGGTACTCAAACTATGTGCCTGGTGTTACGGGAGGTCCAAGATAAATTTTACACACAACTAAAATGCAAGTGAAAAGACAAGACACTCAAAATAATCTGTAGATAATTTAGGAAGAATGCAGGTGTTCATTCTGTGGCACAGACACCACTGCTGCAACACTGCGGAAGATCAGGCAAAAAGGAGATTAAAGACAGTAATTATCCAACAGCCAGCACAGCCCTAGGAGAATGCAGAACATACAGTAAGTACTCTATAAATACATCTACTAACTAGCTGGTGGTTACTAGTTTAACAGCCCTATAAAACAGGTAGCCAAAAACCGAATGTGGAAAGGCAACCTCAAACTTCTGTTCCATTTGGACTAAAAAATATAAAGAGGAATAAGAGCCACTAAACCATATCAAAATGGAAATTTTTGCCTCATAAGTGAAAATCAAGGTAGGATATTAGAATTAAACTGTATCCTGAATTTGCAACTCATAGGTAAACTTTCCTGGCAAGTGTATTAATTCTTCAGATGAGAAGATGAAGCCAAACAGCTTTGGCCGGCCGTGAAGATGATGGCTGGCACAAGTGATGAGTGAGTATCACTGCACAGAAAGGCCTTATGGAAGAGCATAGGGTATCAGAGTTAAAAGCATAGACTCGAGTTAGAACAGCAAACGTGGAGCATGGACCATGAAGCACGGTCCCATCCTCTCATCTGATCCTACTGGCTATTTGACCTTGGGCAAAGCATTTAATCTTGTTAAGTCTCCGATTCACCATCTGTTTAAAAAATGATAGAGATCTCATAGGTTCCTGTGATTACTAATTATATAATGCACAGCAAGTGCTAAGTAAGGTGTCTAGCACATAAAAAGCACTCAGTGACCATTAGCACTGTATTTGTCAGGGTCCTCCAGAGAAACAGAACGTGTGTGTGTGTGTGTGTGTGTGTATAAACTGTTATTATAAAGTGTTGGCTCACATGATCCTGAAGGCTGGGCAGTTGCATGAGCTGCTGTCTTCAAACCGGAGACCCAAGAAAGCCAGTCATGTAGCCGAAAGACCTGAAAGCTAGAAAATCAATGGTGTAGATTCTATTCCCAATCTAAAGCCCTAAGAATCAGGAGTGGCAAGGACAGAAGATTGATGGGCCAGTGCAATTAACCCAGGCAGTTAATTCAACCTGCCTTCAGCTTTCTGTTCCATTCTGGCTCTCAACAGATTGCAGGATGTCTACTCACACTGGGGAAGGCAGTCTACCAACTAAAATGCTAACCTCTTTGGAAACACTCTCACAGATACACCTCAAAATAATGTTTAACCAGCTATTCAGACATCCCATGGCCCAGTCAAGTTGACACATAAAATTAACCGTTACATGTATCTTTCTTCAAATTTGCCTTTCTTCAAAGTAGTTTACTTATGTACTCTGCATGATACCAATAGGTATTTTTTTGAGTTGCCAAGAAAGCATTTATGTAGACCCTATACTGGGTTCTAATAATGTGACAATTAATAAGAGCTTTCAAGTGGCATATTGTTTAGTACAGGGGAGACAGACACAACATAAATAAGTGCAATGCAAAGTTGCAGGCTAATGACAACAAAGGATACAGAGGAGGCACAAATAAGGGCTTATACTCAAGACATGGTTGTATCCTATTTCCTTTAGTGTAGGAGAATTGCTGAACGTCCTAATGATCTAACACTGTATAACACTGAGCTGGGCAAGACAGTGCTCTGTGAACTTTTTTTTTTTTTAAACCATTAAGACTCATTTCTTCTTTTTGGTAAATCACTCTACTTAGAGAAACAGAAATGTTAGTTTGGTGGTATTATGAAAAATGTAGCCTTCCAAATATGCGAAATCAAGACTGAACCAAAGTGAGGGTTTTTAAGTACATCCAAAGTCTCCAATGCTTCTCTGGCTTGCCACTGTCAAAAATCCTCACACTAATTGCATCTTCTTGTCTAAAGTTATTGTGAAAAATCAAATATTCCCACTCTAAGGTAAGCGGGCTTACTTTTGATATATTTTGTTACACAGCCCCTTCCACAGGACCAAGAATATGGGAGAGGTAAAATAAATATTTTTTTTGAATGAGTGAATGAAATGTAGGAAAAGTTGGCTACATTTTAATCTATTATTTTCCATTAATCTCTCATCATGAATTAGCTTCTGGATTCATTCCCTTCGGTTAGCATGGTCATGGGAGAATGGGATATAAGACAAGCCCATTTTGATGAGGAAAGCAGAATGAGCTTAAGAGCATTGGGACTATCCCCAAGAAGGCAGAATTAAGAGCATATGGTGCCCTTATCATGGAGATAGAAGAACGAAAATGATCCTAAAAGGGGATTTTAAGATTAAACACATCAGAGACATTAACTAAATAATCACTAAAAACAACTCACTCAATTCATACTTTGCAGTTTTTATATCCAGTATTTTTTCACTAACAAAAACATCATGACCATTTTCCCAAATCACCAACTACTCTACATCACAATGAAAGTAGATGAATACTACTGTATCACACAGGTGCATCACAACTTATTTAGCAAATTCTCTGTTGTGGGCATTTATATTCCTCCTTTGTCACTAGTATAAAGAACTCTATCCTGAATGGCCTCATATTCCAATGAATTTTTATGCCTTTCTGATTATTGTTTTAGAATTCTTATATGTGAAATTGGTAAGTCAAAAGTTATGAACCTATTTAAGTTATAAAACCTATAGCTAAACTGCCTTCTGTAAAAGATATTTATATCATTACTAACAATGAAGAAGAGAGCCAATTTCTTACTTTATAACTTTACCTGAGACTAGTCTTGAATCTGACTTCAATTTAAACATGATATGATGTTGTAAAGAGTACAAAGTGAATGTTAATGACATGAATCAGACTTTCCCACTGACTTGGGCTTTGTTTAGAGATGTGTTGCTTCTGGAAAAAAAAATCTAACATATCAAAAACACACTTAAAGATTATAACATTTTATTGAAAGAGTATTTTCACCTTGTCAATATAATTTCAGTATATTTCCTTTTCCCTATCAAATTCAGGTTCTCATGGCCTAGCATCACTGGTCTTCCAAAAATAAAAAAACTTCCATTGCTCATTCTCTGAAATGTCTGAGGCTTCCTGTTTCATATATCCTATATCAAGTCTTACAGTCCAAATCCAGGATCCTGGCTTACCTTTCTCACCACATGACATATTTGGCAACAGCTCACAACACTCAGTACTGGCCCTACATGGTCCTGAAAAGTCTGATTTGTTGAAAATAGTGGGATCTAAGGCCCACTTTGCCAAATTCCCTCTCTAATTTAAATTCAGTTAGTTTGGAGTGTTTGAGAATTCTATATCAGTTTCCTATTTAACTCAATCTCTACTTGCCAATCCTCACTTCTTTATATTTCCTCCCTACTTATCATACACATACACTCCATTTATTTCCATGAATTTCTCAATAACACTCTGAAATATCCGAGATGCCTGACAAACAGGTAACTTGTAGCTTCAGAAGATGTTTCAGAAGAAACGCATTAGCAAGATTCACGAGACTGAATATGTGTTTTCTATGTTTTTTCTTTTCTTAAAAATAAGTAATTTCCAACTCACAGCTTTTTCACACTATATCTTGCATATATGCTTCAGGGTCATGCACATAGCCCTGCTCTCACTTCCTACTCCTCAAAGATAATCCACCATGAATAGTTTCTTGTATTTATCTTTAAAAAGATTATTACAAGCATATATCAGCAATTCATGAAGATCATACAATAATTTTTCTATTCTTTTTTTAAGTGGTTGCATATTATTCAATTTTATAGATGCAATTCATTTAGCCAGGCCACCTTACGAGCTTTAGATTGTATCCTTTTTATTTCCTATTAAACATTCTTTGATTAATTGATTCTCAGTAACTTCAAATGCCTCTTACTTTCTACTTTCCTTTAGAAATAGGTTAATCACTGGTAACAGAGAGATACCACTTCATATCCACTACGATAACTTTAATCAAAAAGATAATAACAAGTATTGACAAGGATGTGAAACTGGAACCCTCATATGCTGCTGCATAGTAATGTAAAATGGTGCATTGGAAAATAGTCTGGCAGTTCCTCAAAAAGTTAAGTGTAGAATTATTGCCTTAGTCCGCTGGGGCTGTGATGACAAAATACCAGAGATTGGGTGGCTTGTAAACAACAGAAATTTATTTCTCACAGTTCTGGAAGGTGGAAGTCAGAGATGAGGGTGCTAGCAGTATTCTGGTAAGGGCCCTCTTCTGGGTTGTAGACCGCTGTCGTCTCCTTGTTTCCTCACGTGGTGGAAAGTGGGTGAGAAAGTTCTTATGAGGGTCACTAATTCCATTCATGAATGCCCCTCTAACCTCAAAACCTAATTATCTCCCAAAGGCTCCACTTCCTAATACCATCACATTGGGAGTTATGATTTCAACATAAGAGTTTGGGGGGACACAAATATTCACTCCATTGCAGTTACCATACAACTCAGCAATTCTACTCTTAGGTACACACCTAAGAAGATGAAAACACATGTCCACAAAAATCTGTACACAAATATTCACAGCAGCATTATTCATGATAGTCAAGAAGTGAAAACAACCCAAATGTCCATCAACTGAGGCATGGATAAACAAAACTGTGGTATATCCATGTAATGGAATACTACTTGTCAATTGAAAAGCCCAAGCTCTGTGGGCCAGGTGCGGTGGCTCATGCCTGTAATGCCAGCACTTTGGGAGGCTGAGGCAGGTGGACTGCTTGAGCCCAGGAGTTTGAGACCAGCCTGGGCAACATGGCAAAACTTCATCTCTACAAAAAATACAAAATTTAGCTGGGTGTGCTGGCATGCACCTGCAGTCCCAGCTACCTGGGCGGCTGAGGTAGGAGGATCACCTGAGTCCATGGAAGTCAAGGCTGCAGTAAGCCGAGATCACGCCATTATACTCCAGCCTGGGAAACAAAGCAAGACCCTGTCTCTAAAGAAAAACAGAAAAAAGAAGCAGCAGCCCTGTGCCCATTAAGCAGTGACACTACAGCCGCTGGAAACCGATCTCCTTTCTGTCTCTATGGTTTTGCCTATTCTGGGCATTTCACATAAATGGAATCATACAAGATGTAGCTATTTGTCCCTGTTTTCTTTCACTTAAAATAATGTTTTCAGGGTTCAGACATGTTGTAACACGTATCAGTATACTTCATTCCTTTTTATGGCTGAATAAAACCAAAAAGGTCAGTATGGATGTACAACTTGATTGATTTAAATGACCAACAAGATAGATATAAAACTATTGATGATAATGTAGATTTCTCATGAGATAAAGTTTCACTGTGTTCTTAACACTTTAAAAATTAAAACTTTTAATGTTATTAGGAAGCAAAGAATAAAGACTTGGAACTGAAAGCAAATGATTATTTGCTGGAAAAAAAAAGAGAGAACGAACATTTTGGTTATATGTGAAAAGAGAGAAAATGGGGGATATTTGTTATCCATTCTTTCATTTAACTTAACACTATGCTTGGAACTAGGAACTAGGAAAAAAAAATAATGAAGAAGACATGGATCCTGTCTTTGAGGCCCAGGTGGAAACATAAGTAGAATGAGGTTATTAATTGTGAGCTGTAACAGAGGCATGTACAAGAGTGCTCAAGGATCTGATTAGAAAGATGGATTAGCTCTGCACGGAGGGAATGTGAAGGTTTCCCAGCAGGCAGCAATTAGCTTCAAGGCTGAGTAGACTTAGCAGGCAGAGAAATGCACTCACAGGTACATTAAAAAGATAAATTTATGGAGTTAAGCCTCTGTTGAGGATGAGTATGTTAGAGCCAGGGCATACAGACCCTGTATGCCACAACCTTGGATTTCCCCTTTATCCTGAGACCATGAGGCATTTGTCATGCAGAAAAATCTCAACCCACCACTGGCAATTTGTTAGAGAACCTAGAGTGTATACAGGCCTTGTGTTAAGTGTGTCTAGAGTCAAATTTGGAAACAACTTAACAATAATAATACTTATTATTTTGTTATAATAACATATAATATATATTATATAATATATAATAACAAAAACAACAACCAGAAAACTATTACGAGCAAAACACCCAAGAGAAATGGATTTCACATTATCCATTATTGTACAACTTCCTGATAAAAACTTACTTTACAGCCAAATAGGATTGAAGAAATACATTTCCATTTGGCTGAAGCAAATGGAAGAATAAATCTCATTTCATCCTAAATCCCAGAAAGGGAGATGTGGGTGTGTAATGCGCTACCTAATCCCTTTGCCTAGCCTAAAATTGGCTAATTACAGCAACATGTGAATGAACAAACGGCAATGAGATATAACCAACTGGAAAAGAGAAAGAAACAGGAGCGTCTATTTATTTTAACTGTAACCTGAGCTCTGCCAAGAAGACAGTCCGGTCTCCATCTCTTCATCCTTGAAAAGGGTTGCTCAGCTAACCTTACTTAGAGAATATAACTGCCTTTGGCCATTGTTTGAGTTTGGGCCCAAGTTTCTTGGGCAACATTAAAAAAAATGACACTAGTTATGTGTTGATGTTTCCATCTATAAAATGGGCATAAATATTCTAGTTATCTACTTTCCTGCATGAGGGTTCTTCTGAGAAGAGTATGGGTAACTATTTGGGCAAAGAATTTGAGATCTATAGGCCAAAGGGAAAAATATAAACCCCATAAAATGTTTATTTACATATGGAGATAATAAAATTATAGCGTATTCCTTTTTGTCAGTCTAAGGGCTAAAACATAATACTCCCCAGGTTACCTACAAAAATTGTTTCCTTGGAAAGTGGTAAGGGGTACTGGATATAACAACATGCATCTGCCACTTCACCTAGCACCTAACAACTGTGAAGACATGTGTTTGTTTACTTTAAAAGCTCTCAGTGATAGGAAGATTTATTAAAGAAATGAAACATTTCACCTCTAAAAGCTCACAGAACCCTGTTTTTGTTACATTAGTCTTGCCAGGAGAATTCTGAATGTGTTTGCATTCTATCAGTCGACAGTGTGAGTCAGTGTGTCCCAAACCAGTTTTCTAACCAGAAAACTGAGAAGTTTGATGACACATTTAGGTAAACATACTCACTGGATGAAGTTATTTAAATTTTTATAGCCTTTTAATCCTCTCTAAGCCTTTGAAATCCATACAGGTTTTTAGACAAGATTTAAGTTCTTGTAAGTCAAAGAATAGAAATTACGTATAAACCAACTCTATTAAGAATTTCACAGGTTCTGGACATCTAAGAATACCTAATATTATACTTGAAAGTGCAATGAGGGTGAGCTGACCCCACACCGAAGCCCTTCACTGTTAACTAATCAGCCTTATTCTTAAACAAAATTTCAGCTCTGAATACACATTTTGCCCCGAGAACTGAAATTTCTCACTCATTTTGGTCAGATGACAACAGCTCTTGTTGACAATGATAAATGAACTCTGAATATGAAGGGTTCACTCAAGTGAAAGAACAGGAAAGGGGTTGTAGACTGACTCTCATCACCTACTCTCCATGCAATTTCAGAATTCAATAGGCAATTGAATGGAAATGGAATAAAAATGTGGCAAAATATACACTGAGGTCATCTAAATTAACTATAACTGATAGCAACTTTAAGTTATTATGAGTTAACTAAAATTAGCAGTGTGATGGACTTTTTTCATCTGTATGATGAAAAAGATGACACACTTGATACCCTATTATTAGCAGTATTATTATTTCTTTATGCAAAGATTTTTCAAGTAAATCTACTCATTCTCTTACTCTAGAGAGTTTCTGCTTCACCTAAAAGAAATCTTGCCCTTGCCATGAATGATTATGTCTGCAGGAAAATCTGACTTTTCATTATTCACAAATTTGTTAACAAGTAACTATTGTACAAGGGGTGGCTCTAACTCCTTTTGATACCATGACTCCACCCACACCCCAGACCCCCTCACCTGACCCAAGGCTTCCACATCATTCCTCCATGGATATATATGAAACATACACAAGCACATGGTACAGTGTATACATACAATCAAAATTCAATTTATTTTGCAGGTAGCACCACCAAACCCTAGCTCAGAGTACCTCTGCTCCATTTTCTGTTTGGTATTGGATCAGACAGAAAATTAATTTTATGAGAAGAGGCCAGAACTTGAAACAGGTGTCTCCCTGCATGTCTTTCACCCATAGCCTCAACTTGAAGCTCCTAAATTATGACACTTTAGCCATCTACTTGTTCAAGAAATGCTGCACTAGAACATTTGGTTCTTTCATTTTCCAGGTAAGCATTCCTTTGATGGCCTGTGCACACACACATGCACACACAAAGGTTCTCCAATAATTTTTTTAAGTATAGAGTTGTTAACTGGTAAATTATTCACAAAGAGTAAATGGGGTCAGAGTAATCTCACACAGAATTTTAACTAAATCCCTGAAGCTAATTAAGATTCCCATTAAAAGAAAGAACACACACACACACACACAGACACACACACACGATAGGAATTTTTTTTTGTAGATGGTAGATTCTATTTTGTATACTCTATACAAAAAATACAAAGTAAGGTCTCTTGTAAATAACTTGATAATTAGTGATAATAACAATTACATTTAATTAAATATTTACTGTCAAACACTGTGCTAAGCACAGTAGATTATCTCATTTAATCCTCCTAACAACCTTTTAAAGGAGGTAATATTATTGTCCACATAATATTCAGATAATCATCCTGAAGAAGCTCAAAGACAGTAACTTTCCCAAGATCACACTGCTAGTAACTGGAGAGGAGAATTAGGCCTCAAGGACTCTCATATCTGAGCTCTTAACACTTCTTTGCCAGTGGTTCCCAAACCTAAGTGATCATCTTTATTGCCTGGGGAGACACTTAAAAGTATAGATTCCTGGGCCCAACCCCAAACATACTGAATGAGAATCTCCAACAGTGGAACTTGCAGATAGGAACATAATGGCATTTCAAATATGGTTCAAATGTTCTTTTAAGATGCCAAGAGAACACGAGTGAAGCCAGTTGTCACATAGTTGTCTAAGTCAAATCATCTGCCTTGAATAGAAAATAGCATCTCTTTTTCCACATATACCTCTTCTCACTTTATAATAGAAAGGTCTTATTTGCTAAAAGGTCAAATTAGGTATTGGACATACTATGTCAGCAATTTGTACTGACATATCCAGCTGCATAGGCTATGTTATGGAAGATGAAAGTGATACAGCGCAGAAATTCTGCTGATTCAGAACTGCCAAGTTAGAACTTCACTGACAGAGAAGACACAAAAACAATTGGACAGTTTAAAAATCCTTGGCCATACTCATTGCATGACCAGATCAATATTTACAAATATTCAATACACAGTTTCAGTACCTGAAAAATTTACTTATCATCTAGTTCATTTATTCATTCATTTCAAAATGCTTACTGAGTTCCTTCCACGTGCCAGGCACTGGATCACACATATGGCCCTTGCCCTCAGGAGGAGAAAAGCATTCAGGTGGTGGAAAAAGAGGTGATCACTGATTAGGGGATCAGGAATGGCTTGATCTCCTAATGGATCAACATAGCATTAGCGTTGCACATTAAAAGATAGACATAGTTCAGACAAGGAGAAAAAGAGAAGGGAACACAAAAATCATTATAGGTGGACTTAATAGCATAAGGGAAGGGGATTAGGGCAAAAAGAGCAATCAAATTCAGGAAAAAGCAAGGAATATGGTTTGGTTTAAGTACACATAATGTGAAAAAACAGTGGAAGCTATGGGTGCAATGTTAGGTTCAGCAAACAAAGAGCTGCAGATGTCAAAATAAAGGGGTACGCCAGGTGTGTTGGCTCACGTCTGTAATCCCAGCACTTTGGGAGGCCGAGGCGGGTGGATCATGAGGTCAGGAGATCGAGACCATCCTGGCTAACACGGTGAAACCCCGTCTCTACTAAAAATACAAAAAATTAGTTGGGCGTGGTGGTGGGCACCTGTAGTCCCAGCTGTTGGGGAGGCTGAGGCAGGAGAATGGCATGAACCCGGGAGGCGGAGCTTGCAGTGAGCTGAGATTGCACCACTGCACTCCAGCCTGGGCGACAGAGTGAGACTCTGTCTCAAAAAAAAATAAAAAAGAAAAGTAAAAGGGTAATAGGTAGTTAAGATAACTATTCCACACCATTCCATCAGCACTATGATAATGTGACAAAGTATTAAGAGTACAAGAAGCTGAAGATCTGAGTTGAAGGGCTGCTTCCACTATATGCTAACCAACTCTGTGTATTTGTTGAAGTCTAAATAACAGTAAGAGTCCCCAAAATATGTTTATTTAGGTTTAAATATACTCTAATTATTCAAACAAGTTTTAAATTATCTAAACATTATTTAAATAACCTTAAATATTATTTAAATAAACTTAAAAGTCGTTCTGCTCCATGAGACCATTCAGAGTTGTCTTCATCCACATGATCAATACTGAAACTCTACCATATCTCTGTTATAGGGCATGGTAGGGAGTTAGGGCATGGGTGGGGAAAATGGCAAAATACATGAAAAGTGTCTTGCTTTCAAGTTAGGGATGACCATCTCTTCTACTTATAGTTCACTGATCCAATCCAAACTCACATAGCCACTTCTCAGTACTGGAAAAGCTAGAAATGTCTGGTTGAGCAGCCATATACCCAGGAAGAGGGGGACAATTAAAGTTTTGAGGAAAACTCAGTCTGCCACAATCTTAGTGCAAACCACTTAACCTTTCTGTGTTTCAGTTTTATCTTCATGACCTTGAAGAAGGTAAAAATTTCTTGAAAAGAACATTGAAAGTCACCAATCATAAAAGGTTAAAAAAGTAAGACGTTATTGAAGTAAATAAGTTATGTTAATCAAAATACAACAACAGGATGAAAAGGCAAGTTACAGATTGGGAGAAGATATTTGCTTATGTATAACCAACAAAAGACTCACATACAGAATATATGAACAACTCCTACAAACCAATAATTTAATAAAAAATAAGACTGACAACCCAATATGAAAGAAACAGACTTGAAGGGGCCTTAAAGAGAATATGCAAATAAGCATGTGAAAGGGAGTTTCAACATTATAAATCATCAGGGAAATACAAATTAAATTTACAACGAGGGAGTACTACAGCCCTACCAGAAAGGCTAATATTTATTTATTTATTTAGAGACAAGGTCTTGGCCCTGTCACCCAGGCTGGATGGAGTACAGTGGTGCGATCTCCACTCACTGCAACCTCTGCCTCCTGGGCTCAAGCGATCCTACCACCTCAGCCCCCGCAGGTAGCTGGGACCACAGGCATGCACCACCATGCCCAGCTAATGTTTGTATTTTTTGTAGAGACAGGGTTTCTCCATGTTTTCCAGGCTGGCCTTGAACTTCTAAGTTCAAGTGATCTGGCTGCCTCAGCCTCCCAAACTGCTGGGACTACAAGCATGAGCCACTGCGCCTGGCCAGAAAGGCTAAATAAAAAGGTATTACCAAATGTTAAAGAAGTGAAGCAACTAGAGTTTGCATACATTTCTGATGACAATGTAAATTCCATTTATATGAAGTTGCATTTCCATTAATATGAGAGTCCACATGCATGCAGTCCAAAACAGACAGAATTAATCTACAGTAATAGACATCAAATGGTGGCAACCTCTCAGTAAGAAAGCGGATATCAACTGGAATGTGCCACAAAGGAGGCTAGTGGCAGAGTTGGAAATATTCTATAACTTAATCTGGATAGAGACTATATAGTACACACATATGTAAAAGTGTATCAATCTGTACGCTTAATATTTGCGCACATTTAGTAAAAATAAATTATACCTCAATAAACGAGAAAAATGAAGAAATAATGATTATGCTATAAGATGTAAAATGGAGTATGTTACATGTTCTAAAGATACAAGACATACAAAGACTAGACCAGCAATTGCTGTGGGCCCTGATGACAAGAAGATTAGTCCTAGTAAGAGCAATTAGAAGACTGGTAGAGGACAAGAGAGTTTGGCTTTGGAATCCTGTGCTTGAGGAACTGGTGAGATATCTAGGAGTAAGTGCACACATGGGACTAGATGGAACTCAGGCCAGCAGTGGTTGAAGGTAAAAATTTGGGAGTTTCAGCACAGAAGGGAAGTTGAAACAGTGGTAGATGATAGTCCCAGTGGAGAAATACTGTGGAAAGCAAAGAGTTGGCCTGTCCTGGCAAATGCCTACATTCAAAGAGGGATAAGCTATCTAGGAAGGTAGACAAGAAGCAGTCTATGAAACAGAAAGAGAACTTGGAAAGACCAGTGGGAGTCACCAGGCAGTCAACTACATTAACTGGCATGGAGCAGTGGCAGAGGATGAAGTCAGAGTGAAGGCTTTTGGATCTGAGGATGCCACCAATGACCTCTGAGAGAACAATTTCTTCAGAATGGTAGACACTGAAACCAGACTTCAAGGACCCAAAGAGGGTGGTGAGGATGTAGACGTAAAGACTGTAATAATACTCCTTCAAGAGGTTTGCCAAGGACTGGAAGGAAAGAGAGAGGCTGGTCACTTGTAGAAACAGTGAAATTAGGGGGAAAAGCCAACTGAGATTGAAGATTCTAGAGCAAAAGAAGATGGATAGAACGAAGTCTCAAGTCTCGCAGAAGAGAAGTGGGTGTGGGAGGCAAGAAGGAGGTAGTTGCTACAGTGATAATGGGGTAAAATTAGCATGAATCTAAAATTGACTGGAAGGCAATAAGCAGCCATAAAGAAAAGTAAAAACAAACAAACAAAAAAACAAAAAAAAGAGAAAAGTACGGAAACCTCAAGGCTTACTATGTTTGAAATAAAAAGATGTCAAAATAACAAGAATTAATGTTTGGAAGGCTCTTTGACCTCATTTTAATGGAATATCCTATTCT
Organism: Gorilla gorilla gorilla; assembly: GCF_029281585.2. Taxonomy (NCBI): domain Eukaryota; kingdom Metazoa; phylum Chordata; class Mammalia; order Primates; family Hominidae; genus Gorilla; species Gorilla gorilla. Next base: position 110,733,079 of record NC_086017.1, on the reverse strand, counting down.
AAAGGAGCATAGTAAATATATTTTTAAAAAGCTCTATTTTAATTTGATAATTCAAAAATGCTAGGGCTGAAAACACTGCCTTCATAGAAACCAAATAAATTTTTACCAGGCAGATTCTACTACTGAAAATGGTTACAAATACTTGATTGGAAAGCAATGTTTTCTCTCCCTACTGAAAGACCTCTTCCAAGATTAGGAACAAAAATACTAGCAAATAAAATAAAATAAGCACATTCTAATGGTGAAACAATCTGGCCTATGGCCCTTATAGACCTTTGTTTATTGTAATGAAAGCCATACACTTATCATTAAGAGCAATAATAACAAAAACATTCATCACACTCACTATTGCCAGAAATGTAAAGTGCTTGTCTGAAAATTGGGCAGCTTAAACCAGGTAAGCAGATTTTAAGGTCCAATCAGATTCCGAAATAGGAGCGTTTGCTTAGAAAAACAAGATGCATATCTCAACAGTTACTCTTCCTGGCCAGAGATCTTGCTTAACTCAATTAGCTTGGGCTTGTTTCTATTACTTGAAGCCATATTTTTCTATTACCAAATGAAGAGTTTTTTATTTAGGACAAATGAGTACCATTAAATGAAGCAGCAGGGGACGACAGCTCTATTATTATTTCCGCCTCAGAAATAAGAAAAGAGCATTGTGTAGTTTTCTATATGAAGCATCTTAGTAAAAAAAGAAACACTTTTTTGGGGGCCACGTCACTGATCCAACCAGCCCAGGGTCCCAGTTTCTCATGGTAGCTACAAGGATGTTGTGTAGGGTCCTGTTAAGATGCAAGCTTAAAAAATGAATTACTCCTAACAGCCAATTTTTGGAATCATCCATAAATCTATCAAAATTCTTCTAAACCTACTTTTTTTTTGGTCCACCTAACCAATACGAAAAATTCTTTAAAACACGCATATGTGGCAGGGCGCGGTGGCTCACGCCTGTAATCCCAGCACTTTGGGAGGCCGAGGCAGGTGGATCACGAGGTCAGGGGTTCGAGACCAGCCTGACCAACATGGTGAAACCCCGTCTCTACTAAAAATACAAAAATTAGCTGGGTGTGGTGGCAGGCGCCTGTAATCCCAGCTACTCAGGAGGCTGAGGCAGGAGAATTGCTTGAACCTGGGAGGCGGAGGTTGCAGTGAGCTGAGATCACGCCACTGCACTCCAGCCTGGGTGACAGAGAGAGATTCCGTCTCAAAAAAAAAACATGCATATGTGAATACATATACACACATGTATGAATACACACAGATTTACGACGTGCCAGCTACTGTTTTAAGTGCTTCTCTCTTAAACTTTAATCCTCATAACAACCCTATGAGAGAGTTACTATTATAAGCAGCATTTTGCAGATGAAGAAACTGAGGCCTGAGATGATAAATAAGGTACCTAGGGACACAGAACTATAAATGGGCAGGAGAGGAATTAAACCCAGAAGTTTGACCATTTGTTTATATCCTTAATCATGAAACCTCAGATTCTAACAGTTCTAGGTTTAGGTGAACAAGAGTATTTGTCCTGCCACACTGCTTATGATTTTATAGATTTTAGTTGTTTTAAATAAATCACTTTCATAGATTTTTTTTCCTCTTTAATCTATCAATTTATCATCTAAATTTCAGACTATCTTCACATGGAAGTTACCCCATTACCATTCTGTCTGTGTAACCTCCAAATTCTGTTAAACCTTTTTCCATGACAGGCAACTAGAATAGTAGAAAGCATAACACGGATATGCCCGATTTTTAATAAAAAATAAGATCACACTATTGATTCAGTGTGAATCTCTTCCTGACAAGCATTTTGTTGACTTGTTAATCTTTTTGGTTGTCCAGTGTCTACTGGTAACAATGGACTATAATCCAAGGTTTCTTCCCTGGATCAAAACTATAGTTTTCAGATATAGTTTGAATTACTACCCTTCACACCATTTTCTCAGAATGAGCTGACAGCTAGATACCCTTATATATCAAGATAACTTCCTATTACCATGCCATAGAATCAGAAGGTATTTCATTTTCACTACCTTTTTTCATGTCCTCCCATGGAAATGCATCTGAGAAACTGCTTCTTGTAAAACATGAGCAAATGAGAATGAGTTGAATATCTGTTCAATTCAGTTCAATTCAACAGATATCTATTCAGCACTGACTCTTTCCCAGGTGCTGGGTGTAATAGAAACTGTTATGAGTAACCTCATACTTTTGGTTGTCAAGAGACCATGCCCCCAAATTCCTACTCAAAAAAATGTCACATGGTACTAAGAATGTCTCGAATACTAAGAGTCAGTTACACTAATTTTATTGTCTTCCACAAATGTCTAATATAACATCATGAATATTTCTATTACTTAGGAGGTCAGTGAAAGGAAGCCAATCATTTAAATATTTTGTCTCTAAAAAATAAAACATAGTTGGCTTAACACTGATTCTTGTAAGACCTCATATATTACTGGCAAATTATAGGAAATTAATGAAAAAAACACTCTGTGTTTTGTTTTGTTTATTGGCATCATTATCAGCAACACATATTTTGTGTACCTACTACACACAAAACTTTATGCTGAGCTCTACTAGGGACAAGGCAGGTGGTACCACTCACAAAAAAATCAAATGTATAAATCTTAAAAATGTGTGTGTATGTGTGTGTGTTGAGACTCTTCCTAACCTAACTGGAATCTGTGCTATTTATCAACAAGATAATGCAGAGAAAAATACCTTACCCATTACTTACATCCCGTCCAGAGTTAATAAAGGAAAAATCACTTGGCTGAGAGTAGAGTTACACAACTTGATTATGCAAAGAGACTGAACTTTGACTATTTAGCTTTAGAATACACACCGCTGATATTTAAGCAGTGTAAACTATGTAATATTATTGTCAGCACAAATCATAGGCCTTGATGTACAGTGAGCTTTCCCGACGAACATCTAGCTAATAGCCAAGCAAAAGTACATAATTTGAAACACTCAATCAGTTTCATTCTGAGGCATTTTGTTCAGTGTTTAATAGCTTCTCCAGGGACAGGAAAATTACAAAAGCGCATTGTTTTGACATGAGCTAAAATGAGTCATCGCTTGTCACTACATTTTTGAGGATTTGGCATTAATCTTCTGAGACAATAAACCATAAACATTAGAAATAAATATCAATTTTCCTAAACAGTTTAGTAAAGGGAGACTACTCTTCTCATTGGAGCAATTAAGTTGGCATCTCTAAAGGAAGGCACTATCCTATTTCAACATGTAGCCATTTTGTTTTTCTAAACAACACTTTCCTGAAGATTTGTAATGACCATCTAAGACCCAATCCTTAAAGCAATACTAAAGCTTACTTGATTTGTATTAAATAACAAGTTAAAAGAATGCTGTATACAGTTTAATACTTTGGTAAATTCCACACCAAATGTTATCCAGTATTTCCACCCAGTATTCCCCGCCTGCCTTCATAATTATCAATAAGAAGCAAAGCAAACTGGCTTGAGTTTCAACTCCTGGATTCTCCAGGGTCCAGATCCTACTACCATCATGCCCCTTCCCCTCAGGCATACTCTAGGGCCTAGGCCAATTTCATTTTCCTTTAGATCAGTGCTTCTAACACTTTGCTACATGTAAGAATCACCAGAGAAGCTTTTAAAAAACCTGATAACCGGGGCACATCAATTAGGTCAGAATCTCTGAGGCTGAAACAGCAACTGTGCTAAAAGCTCACACCAGGTAGTTCCAATGTGCAGCTCAGTTTGAGTATCAGCACTTAAGACTTGCGTGGAAAAGAAGAAAGAGGGAAGATTACACAATGATCAGCCCATTTGGTACTTTATGGAAGTTCTGATGAATATTAAGTGTGTGAAGAAACGGTTGGAACAAATAACTTTCATGAAATTACACCTTAGTTATAACATAGGGCTAAAGGTATGGCATCTGGGGCCCAAATTCCTTGGTTTGAAATCTTGTCTATGGCCATACCACCCTGAACGCGCTCTATCTCATCTGAAATCTGGTTATTTATGACCTCTTAGAGACTCAGTTTCTTCATCTATTCAATGGGGATAACCCTTATAGGGCTGCTGTAAAGATTAAATGAATTAATTTATATCAATATAAAGGGTTAAAAATAGTGTTTAACATACAAGAAGCACCAGGTATGTGTTAGTTGTTATTAATATCCTCATCATCACCATCTTTGTTTTTTGCACCTCATCAATGTAGATGAGTTGAATATTCTGTCTCAAACACAAGGAGGTTGAGTGGTTTTGACTTCCATCCTGTAGTCATAAATGTTACTAATGATATCACCATTATATATAATATTTTTAATTTTTAAATTGATTCATCCAATACATATTTACTGAATACCTACTATGTGTGAAACACTGTTCTAGATATGTATTACATACTAACTTTTCAAAACGCTTTCACATACATTTATATTTATTTCATCCTAAAGTCCTGACAAGTTGGTTCTGACCTCAGAATTATACGATTTCAAAGATCCAGTAGAACCAGAACACCGTATTTAGCACCTTAGGAATGTACTAGTAACAGCTAACTAGTTAAGCCCTACTCTAAGCACTTAAAGTTTGTAACTCATTTAAATATAATAACCCTATGAGGAAGGTACTCTCACCATTCCCATTTTACAGATGAGAAAATGGCACACAGAAGTTATGCAATTCAACATGCAAACTCAGGGAGTCTGGTTCATCACCCTGGGAGTTAATGTGCATTAAGAAAAGATGCCCTGAAGGTGGACCATAATGGAATCACAATCAAGGAGGTGGGAGTCCAAAGCATCTATCATAACAATTCAGGAACAGTGTACTTTATGTGAGATTCCTAGTACTTTGTCCTAGAAATAGTTTGCTGAAGAATGCAATAGGGGTTAGGAAACTGCTAGAAAAAAGCAACAACAGCAATCACAACAGCTATCATTTAGATCTCACAAAAAAACTAAATCCTTTATATACAATAACTTGTTTAGTTGTGTCATTAATATAATTCATGGAAAACTTTGTAAAAAGATTTAGGTAGAATAATTTCCAATATGATCTTAAAATATGAGATTTCCATTTTTAACTCTAGTGCATTAGTAATGCTCATTAAGGCTAAAGGAATGCATCATAATAAGAAATGACCAAAACACCCATTACCCATAAAGTGTAATAACTTGGTATTGGAAACCAAAAATCTGCTTTTGAAAATTATAACCAAATGTCCTGTTCAAAATAAAACTGAGCAGACTCTTTATATGATGCAAAATAAAGATCAACGAACATCAGAAACTACATTCTTTTAAAAGATATTTTTAGATAAAAAGAAATGAGTTCCCAGTTTAAGTCTCTAAATAAATGCACACATAAAACCTGCATCTAATATAATCAAAGCACATTCACCGTAGCTGTCTTTGAGGTCCTAATAAGGAGGAATAACCACATTTTTTTTCAGTATGTGTGTTCCAGCCTTCTCAGGTGATGAAACTAGCAACAGAAATTTGATTGGTATTAATAAGTATCTAATAAGAGAGTAGTTTGAAATAAAACTAAACTTCGATTAGAGCTTCAGAGTCAGTGTTCATGCAATATACCTCATTCAATTGTACCTTCTTCTGGTATTCATATGTAATAGTTCAAGCCTTATTAAAACAAAGCAAAAACAAAACTGCTAGGATGATGAGAAAAATGCACTTTTTTTTTTTTTTTTAGATGGAGTCTAGCTCTGCTGCCAAGGCTGGAGTGCAATGGCATGATCTTGGCTCACTGCAACCTCTGCCTCCTGGGTTCAAGTGATTCTCCTGCCTCAGCATTCCGAGTAGCTGGGATTACAGGCATCCGCCATCGTGCCCAGCTAATTTTTGTAGAGACAGAGTTTCACCATGTTGGCCAGGCTAGTCTTGAACCCCTGACCTCAGGTAATCTACCCACCTCGGCCTCCCAAAGTGCTGGGATAACAGGCATGAGCCAACGCGCTTGACTTGCACATATATTTTTAATGTGTGAGTGGGTGCATGTCATAATTCCAGATGGAAATTTGTCACCACAAAACATAATTTTTATTTAGCTGATCTTTCCAGGTTTCTATTTATAATGGAAGAGATTGGAAAAGATGAAGTTGGGCATAAAGAATCAAGACAAACACAGGCCCTGGTCATTGTGTAATTCCATATAGTATAATTTGTTTGCAATCTTTCATTCCATACACCTACAATACAGCTCTAAAAATAATGCTACCTACAATATAAAGATATACTTTTTTTCCAAATAACCTTCAAAAATGTCAAAATATGCAACAAAAATATTGTATCATATCTAAACCCTCAAATAAGCTACATTTAAACCAAGCCTGCCTGCTTTTGAAAGTTTCCTTGAGAGTCTAATAACTTAGATAAGCCTATTTAAAAATAAATACATTCTGACGACTAACTGGAGAAAAAAAAACCAATGTGAGAAAATTAAATGTAACATTGGTATGAGGAATCAGAATTGGAGGTAGGATATCTTTTCTTAATAGAGTTGGTTCTCAATTATTCATGGTGATGAGAAACAAGGAAAACTTCATTTAACCATGAACACTGGACATATTCGTGGTCATTTGTTTTGCCACATATATTTCAGCAGAAAGCTTTGACACACTATAGGGGATTCTCTGTAGTGGAGTTCTCTTACAGAATCCCTCTATGATCACCATCATCCATCCTGGACATCCCCATCTGGTCAAGGTAAAATATGAGATAGTGGTATGACAAAAAATATAATAAACTAACCAGCTCAGAACCTCATTGCTTCCCAAATCTCAAAAACACAATTTTGGTTTTCTAATTTCAGTATTCTGGATTTCTCCTCAAATACACGATACCCCAGCACTCCATCATAAGGCATCCCATTGTCTTGGCAATAATATTAAGCCTTAGAGAATATAGATTACTCAAGATCTAAAAAAATAACTAGTAAAGAAAATTCAAAATTTGGTGTCAGGCAAATGAACACAAATTAGTTGAGGTATATAATGGCAAACTTTCACTTGTTTTTCTTAGCTTTGTTTTGAGCTGTATTTACTGTCAAAGGTATAGAACAAGTAAGCCAACTTTTTTTTTTTTTTTTTTTTTTGAGACAAAGTCTAGCTCTTGTCCCCCGGCTGGAGTGCAATGGTGCAATCTCGGCTCCCTGCAACCTCCTCCCGCGGAGGCCTCCTGGGTTCGAGCGATTCTCCTGCCCCAGTCTCCCAAGTAGCTGGGATTACAGGTGTGCACCACAACACCCGGTTAATTTTTGTATTTTTAGTAGAGATTGGGTTTCACTATGTTGGCTAGGCTGGTCTCGAACTTCTGGCCTCAAGTGATCTGCCCGCCTCCGCCTCCCAAAATGCTGGGATTACAGGCGTGAGCCACCATGCTTGGCCAAAAGTTGATAATATTCTTAATCACAATCATTTCTATGCAAAGAAAGAAAAAAAAATTTGTTCTGAGAAACAAATCATTCTCTCTAGCACTTTTCTCCAATTGGCCATAATTAAATTTTGCGACTGAAAATACATTTTCTATTTATTAGCCATGTATGACAGGTGAGTGGAAATGGACTTCAGCACCCGTTGTATACGCTGATTTGTTATGAAAATTATTTTTTCAAAGAAAATCACTGTGCTTTCAATTTATTAGTAGGCAACATTGCTTATGAATATATTGTGGAACAAAAACCGTTAAACCCTAGTCCTCTGGAACCTTATAGAATCTCAAAACTCTAATGAACAAAGGTTCGGTTGCTATGGCAACAAATGAATCAACACTATCATTGTAGAATTATAATTTAAATGAAGAGCACTCCAGAAGATAGTAATTTGGTGCCTGTTCCTTTGTTCTTAGCCCATCAAAATAGTTGTTGTTAACTACTTCCTCTCTTTTTGTTCTTACTACTTTAATAAAGGGTCCTATTTCCTGACTATGTTCTCTTTTGGGAACCTTTCTCTCAAAGGACTCTGTATGAAGCTTCAGTAGCTTAAGGTGACTACCATTCATGAAAAAAACCAAAATCCCCAAAGCCTAGAAAATATATACACTTCACACACAGAAATGCTGTACTAATGGGGCATGCAGACTGTTTAAAATGAAACAGCCTCTCTCTAGAAAAGCATACCAATTATGTGGCTAACATTAGGGCAACAAATTTTCCCTTGCCTTCCTTTTGCATATGCCTGTCATTTTCCTCCTATAGTTTCCATTCACTGTTTCAAACATATGTTGCCACTTATTTGCCAGGAAAGGAATCTCTGACCTACTCCCTTTATGTATCATGAAATAGCAGACGGAATGGAGCCAGTGAGAGCACCATTAGCAGTTATTCACACTTCTGTTTTCCCTTAACTTCCTTTTTTTTTGTAAAAGTTTATTCCACATATGTGAAGAAGGATGTGTAATCACAAAGACATCCATGACTCATGCTTTATAATATGGAACCGTGGCAGTTCCCTGCAGAAGCAAATGGTTCCATCCTCCAGTGAGCCACATGTCTCCTCTACAAAAAGACTATCTTTACAGCTTAGAGCTTGACCAAACATAGATGATGGGTTCCTTTGTCCAGCCCTGACCAAACATCAACATTGTTTTCTTTTCTAGCAATCACTGCTAGAGTTTAGCCAACATTTAACCAGTCTTTTAAGGAGGCACCTGTTCTATGGGTGAAGGCTGCTAGGGTACTGTCCTGAGTCAACAGAAAACTTGATGGAGAGTAGTTAAAAGGAAGAGGTTTTCCATCAAAGATGAAGGAGATTAAGGAAGACAACATGTGGAAGTGTGGTATTACATGTACAGTGATAAGAAATGAATGTTTATTTCGATCTGCACTGATTATCCCCTTTTGGTATACGAAAACCAATCTATAGGTTAAAAAAAATTACTATGGGTTCATAGTTATGCTATTGTGAACTAAGTTCCCTAAACTATATCTAGCAAACACCACCAGGAACTTGGCCTCTTCTGCAAAAGGAGATCAGCCAAAAAATAAGCTCTTGCCCATGAGCGGAAGGAAATACAGTACCTTGAATAAGCCACAAATATTACCATTCATATGTTATGGGATACATAGTAAAAAAAAAAAAAAAAAAAATCCTGCTGACTGAAAGCTCACTAAATATATGAGACCAACTGCAAAGCTAGTTGGATTATGATTCATTCTTTAAAGAGGGATGTTTTCAGCTTTTCCAGCAGTGAACATGGGTGACTGCAAGTTGCCTAAAAGAACATGCTATCATGCTTGAACCTGAGACAGCTAAGAATAAAATATAGTTAAGTTTAACCATCCTGGCCACATAATATATATATATATAAGCATTCTCTGGGTTATGAACACCTGAGTTGTGAACATTCTCTCTATATAAAAAGCCAGCCTACACCCTGTCCGAAGGATGGCACCTGGAGGGCAAGAGTATTTCCAGAGCTACTTAATTTTCTTCAGGTTAGTTGGCCTGAGGCTGCCATGGATGTGACAGGGAGGTATTCACCTGGAATCGAAAGTGGGAACCTGGAACACATTTGTTAATTAAATATCATGTTTCGTGTAACACATAGGGTCCCAGCTAGTCCACAAAAAGCTAGCTGACCTAAATATAGCTTGAACTCTATACGTTTGCAAGAATATTGTTCTCTACTCCATACTGTAATAATAAGAGTACATATAAACCTTGTGAATTATGCTATTATTGTGCTACAAAATCACCATACTATCACAGTTACCTAAATGGAGTTTTCAGCTTTATTATGGGTTGAGTAAGCTTCCTTGTGCTAGTCTGGGAATCAACTCCCTGATTAATAATATCATTTTTATGAGGAAATATCTTCAAACAGTCTTTCTGCAAGATAGTAAACTTCCTACATTTAAAAAATTAAAGTATTCGCTTTCCTCCTTGCTGTAAGAAAGCAAATTGCCCTAAGATCTAAATTCAGAGTAAATTCAGCATTATCCTACATTTCTTCCATGAGCAAAAGAAATAGTAAGCAACACAGACTTTAGAAGTATCAAAAAACAAACCCAAAACAAAAAGGTGACAACTAAAAGTGGAAACAAGAAAATAGCACACCAGCACACAAAACTAATGGGGCCAGTGAATCCACCTCTGGCCAGACCTGGCACCAGACTAGCTCCTGTTAGGCATCCACAACAGATGAACAAATGGGGCAGATCTTCACCTGAACTCCTAAGTGCCACCTTCTCTTACACCTTTTCAGATACAGATCTTCTCCCTCAGCACTGAAAGAGTATTTTATTTATGTATCTTATGTAATCTACTTAGTTTTTAACTATCCTATCTCCTTTTCTATTAATACCTCTCCAACCAACTCCTAGTTGTAATTGTCTTAAAGCAGGAGATTTGTCTTACTTTCTGCAATATCACAAAAAAACTTTGAGTATCATAACAGAGAGGAAAGAAAATTTACTGAAGCCTATTATATGCTGGTTCTATGTTAACTGGCCTTCCTCCTCCAAAATGTATCTCACTTAACATAGCAGGTCCTTAATAAATGAATACTGAATATCTTGACACCCAGCTTCAAAAAGAAGAAAACTGTAGAGCAACTCACAGAAATATTTGTGGATTTGGCAAAGGGGGAGCCAGATTTTTTACCTTCAAAACGTCTTGGGTTGGGGTGGAGGGAAGTAAAACCTAAAGATATTTTTAAGTATCTCTGTATTTGATAAAGGGATGCTGGCAAACAAAAATCATTCTCAACCAGCATGAAACTATTTCTGCTCATCACAGAAAAATAAATTATCTGTAGAGTATAAATGATTTGAGATTAAAGCAATTGAAGATTACTTTAAAATAGCTAACTTTAAAGGAATTAGCTATCTGCTTTTGTCAAACAAATGATGTAATTCTTAGATACCTACATGATAGCAAAAAGATCCATAAAACCTCATACCTTAAAAAACCAAAATCTAGTCTTAGATTGAGAAGACTTCAAATTCTATAAAATGAAGAATAATATTTTTTACTGTTACTAAATGCCTATTAAAAAATGTCTAGATGCCGGCTGGGCGCGGTGGCTCAAGCCTGTAATCCCAGCACTTTGGGAGGCCGAGACAGGCAGATCACGAGGTCAGGAGATCGAGACCATTCTGGCTAACACAGTGAAACCCCGTCTCCACTAAAAATACAAAAAATTAGCCGGGCGTGGTGGCGGGCGCCTGTAGTCCCAGCTACTCAGGAGGCTGAGACAGGAGAATGGCGTGAACCCGGGAGGCGGAGGTTGCAGTGAGCCGAGATTGCGCCACTGCACTCCAGCCTGGGCGACAGAGTGAGACTCTATCTCAAAAAAAAAAAAAAAAAAAAAAAGTCTAGATGCCAATTTTGTTACTGGAAATAGAGATACCTGAAAGCAGAAAGGTGTCTTCTAAAAATCCCCAGATTTCTTCCCAGTAACACTTGAGAGAACAGACACATAGAGCATCATGCTTGCATCTTAGCAAGGCATTGCCACTCCTCCTCCAGTCACTGTCCTGATCACTTCTAATTCAGCTCTGTTTTGGGGGATCAGCACCAACAGGGGCCTCATCTTCTTTGTGAAGAAAAATACAGGCCAATAGTATGCTTAGAATTTATGTAAAAGATAACTTAGAATAATCCATTAAGCCCACATGATCCACATGAACTTGACCTATGTTTAGATCAAGGATAAAATCTGATTGATTTATAAGCTAGTTATGTCATTCTCTTTCCCTTTGGCAGTTCCAGATAATAAGGCATAAGGGCAAGCCTTTGAGGGTGGGTGAGACGGAGTAAGGAATTGGGGGAGAGTTATGGGAAAGGCTTACTGGCTCCTAAAGAGCCACCAGAAGAGATGGCACCTTCTCCACCTCTGGGTGTTGCAGGTTTGGATGAGATGCCTGGAACTACTGAGGTCATCTTGCTACCAGTGTGACAATGAAGCCATCAAAGGGAAGAGATCAAAGCCACAAGAACCAGGGAGTCAGAGGCAACATGCTATGTCTAGAACCTGCCGCAAGGCTGGATTTTTTGTTGTGTGGTGACATATTTCACTATTGTTTGAGCCAATGGGAGTTCAGGTTTTTGGATGATTACAGCTGGATACTTCCTAGCCAAAGTATAATTTTTTGGTTACTCACATTCTAGACCACTTGGAGAAGCCAGGGCACTATTTTCATGACAGTTCTCAGTGAAGGCCATTAGTTTAAAGTTGCCATATCCTGGGAATTCTTCAAAGATGTGAAGCCCTCACATTACATGGTTCTCCATACAAAATTGGAGACTTGCCTAGTGCACTATGAAAAACTTCTTAATTCAAGATGCAGTTCTCAAAGTGGCATCATTCACATGAGAACAGTTTCCCTTTGAAGCATCTGGCATGAGACTCCAGTGATATTCTATTTCTCACAGAGGTTCAGTAAAAGCATAGCAGAAGCTCTTAGACCATCCCTCTTTACATCAGGCTCTGACTAATGTGTTTGCCTGAATTAAGAAGTAACAACTGTGAAAAAATCAGAAAAATTATTATACTGTATTTAATATAAATTTAACTAATAAGTGTTAGTGAATCATAGCTATTCTAGATAGCCGACTGATTCTTCTATTAATATGTAGACCTAAGAAAGACTAGAACTTAAAAAGTGTAGTTTTGTTAATAATTGGACCTTATCTTGGACACAATGTTTATACAATTAGGCAACTGAAAAATCACTGGTGGCTTATTAGTAAGCTGAGCAATGAATGGAAATGCTGTGATGTAAATCTGTACTGGGTTAAGCTAAAACTCCATTTCTTAATTTGAAATATTTCCTTTTAGACATAGTTTTCAGGCTGATTTTCGGTATGAGATTATTATTGTTCTAATGTCCATTGCTGATGGTGAAATGGATTAGCTATCCTAATCTACTGTCTCACCAACAAAACAAAACAAAACAAAAAAAACCCAAAAAATCCAACACATATTAAAAAGCAAAATAAAATACATACAATATTTTAAAAAATACATCCATAAGATGGCAAGTAATATTAGGAATATTCAAGGCCAAAGACTGAATAAAAGTGAAAACCTAGAAAGGTAAAGCAAAGCACTAAAGCTGGTTTTTGCTTTGAGAATGTTTTGTTAAACTCTATAAACTTAAATTTTAGTTTTCATGACATCATAGGGCATGTAGACAGAGTACAAAGCCCAGGGTCCTCCCAGCCCCACATAAAGCTGAGATTTCAAAGAGCTAAACTGTCAGAATGCCCACATTACCCAGATGAAAGGGTAATTTAGAAACAAAATCAACCTCTAAAGGACTGCAAGGAAAACTGCTTTCCATGAACTATGGCATTGGGAGTTAGAGGGAAAATAAACTCCACTGAGAAGGTATACTAACAAGCTAGCTCACAGGAGAATTTGCAGATTCATACTAACTGGGTGGTCTGAAAAAAAACAAAAACAAAACAAAAGAAAAAAATCCCAAAGATCCTAGGTCAAAAATTTCAGTTTAAAAAGATTTTAGGCTGAAAATACCCCTTGGCATTTGGCACAAATGGAAATCCTCTCTAGAGGAAACTACCTTCAACTCAGGGCTCAAGGAATTCCTACATATAAAATTCTGAGATACGTGACTTCATATAAAAAAATCTGAAAGCATACAGAAAATAATATACAATTATTGAAAGCCAGTGACATTAAATGGCAGAATCAGAGCTGCAAAGACCTCAGATATTTAAATAATCAGACAGCATGTAAGACATACTTAATATGTCAGAAAAAAAAACAGCGGATTGATATTTCTAGTTTAAAAAGTAAAAGACTATAGAAAATGGCCAAACTAGAAAAACAAAGAGAAACTTTGGGAAATGAAATAGGTAACAACTGCAGATCAAGGAATGAGAATTAGTAAACTGGAAGAAAAATTCAAAGAAATTACACAGAATATAGTCTGGAAAGCCAAACAGATGGAATAACTGAAGAGTAGTTAAGGGATGTGAAGATAAAGAAAGTCTAACATGTGTCTAATCTAGGTTATAAGAGATTAAGGAGAGAAAAAACTGTTCAGAAGCCATATTTGAAATGTTAATATAAACTAAGAATTTTCTAGAACTGAAGAAAGACACTAATCTACAGACTCAGGAAGCTCAATGAAACCTGGTAAGGACAAAATAAAAGAAATCTGCATTTAAGTACATACAAATGAAATAGTATAATATCAAAGACAAAGGGAAGATCATAAAAACAGCCAGGGAAAAAATGAATGACAATTAGATAGATGATTTTTCAACAGTAAAATGGGAAACCAGAAGTTGGTGGAATAATATCTTCAATGTACTGACAGAAAACAAGTCTCAACCAAGCATTCTATACCCAGTAAAAATCCTCAAGAACGATGGTGAAATAAAGACAGATTCAAATAAATAGAGTGTGCAAAGAGCAGACTTCCACTAAAGGAACTTCAAAAGGATGCATTTAGATTGAAGGAAAGTGGTCCCAGAGAGAAGTCTGGAATAAAAGAAGAAATAAGAGGCAAAGAAAGTGTTAAATATATTGGTATATCTAAACCAATAATTGACTAATAGAACAATAATAGATTATAATGTCCTATGGAATTAAAGTTAGAACTAAAATGTATAATAACAATAATATAAAAACTGGGAGGGTATGCTCAGAATTAAAAGTGTTTTGAAGTCCTTAGATTTTTTTGGAGGAGGATTAGTATACTGAGTAGCTTTAGACTTTTGAGAATTTAACTTGTGAGATGGAATTTATAGGGTCATTAATCCCTAATAGAATAGGAATACAGTATGTATTACAAACTAGAGAGAGAGAGGAAATGGATAAAAATAAAATTCAGAAGAAGCCAAGAAATGAGATAAAAGCAACAAAAAGGTGGTACAAATGGAATTATCAAATAAGACAGCAAATAATTACTATAAACATAGACAAAATGATCCTGCTAAAAGATAAAAATTGTAAAACTGGATTAAAGCAATTTTAACAATTATAATTCCTAGCTATACGTTATTTATTTGAGACTCACCAGAACATAAGGGTATGGTAAAGCTGAAAGTAAAAGGTCAGAAAAGACATTAGTAACTACTAATTAAAAGAAAGATTATATAGCTACATTAATATCAAACAAAATGAACTTTAAAGTTAAAAACATCTATAAAGGGTTATTATATAATATGAAGAGATTCCATTTCCTAGGAACAGTTTGAATTTGTGTGCATCTAAAAATATGTAAAGCAAGAATTGCCAGAAACACAAGGACAAACTAATCCATCATCACAGTGGGAGAGTACAGCACATCCTTGTTAGTTATTAATAAACCAAGCAGATAAAAATCAGTAAGGTTACAGAAGATCTTAACAACACAATTAACAAGCTTTATTTATATACAGAAAACTGTTAAGTTTCACAAAACATAAATTATCTTCAAGCAGATAGAGAACCTGAACAAAAAGTAACCATGTAGTGAGGCCATGAAACAAACCTTAATGTCAAAGGATAGATAACATACTGATCAAATTCTCTGAATACAATGTAATCAATGACAAAAAAGATGCTCTTCCTCTACCTAAAAATATGTTTATAAAAATTAAGAAGTACAATTCTAAACAACTAAGTAAAGAGATGAAAGCCCAATAAGATCATGGAGAGAAAAGAGACAAGCTAAAGTTCTTAGCAGAGTTATTTTTTTGCAATGAAATTTATGAAACATCAAAATGAATCAACGAAGATGGTTATAGAATTTCTTTTGCTGGAAGAGAGAAAAATGAAGATAAAGTGTTCATATCTCTACAAAAAGCAGTCTAAGAAGATTCTTTTCTCTACTTTACCTTCCACAGCCAGTATATAAAATTGTTGATAGGTTAAGCAGTTAGGAGGGTGTACCTAAAACATAAAGAGCCTCTCTCTATTTTCAGTAATGGATCAAACAGGCATCTCTACAAAACCAACCAACGAACCAATTCATTAATATTCAGGGGTGCTTTTGTTTTGTTTTGTTTTGTTTTGTTTTGTTTGTTGTAGCCTGGGAGATCTTTACCCAGCCAGCAACTTTTCTCTGGGAAGAACCTTTGGTAAATCGTAATTACTTATCAAGTAAATGGCTCAAAGAACCATTCTCTAGCAGTCACTTTTTTTTGTTTTTTAAGCTATGGAGTCTCACTCTGTTGCCCAGGCTGAAGTGCAGTGGCATGATCATGGCTCACTGTAGCCTCAACCTTCCAGGTTCAAGTGATCCTCCCACCTCAGCCTCCCAAGTAGCAACAGGTGCACAACATAATGCCTGGCCCTCTGACAGCTATTCTAATATTTAATAAGTTCAAAATAAAGTCTCCTATTTAATTACAACTTCATAGACCCATTTTATTTTTATTCTCAGAGCAGACATTTAAAATTTTTCAATAGATGCTGCTCCACATCACCAATTGTCCGAAAATAGTACCTAAGAGAAGCATTAATATACAACAGGAGGCCAGGCACAGTGGCTCATGCCTGTAATCCCAGTACTTTGGGAGGCCAAGGTGGGTGGATTGCTTGAACCTTCCCAGGAGTTCAAGATGAGCCTGGGCAACATGGCAAAACCCCATCTTTATGGAAAAAAAAAATTAGCCAGGTGTGGTGGTGCACACCTGTAGTCCCAGCTACTTGGGAGGCTGAGGTGGGAGTAGGGAGTATGAATTGAGCCCAAGAGGTCGAGGCTGCAGTGACCCGTGATTGTGCCACTGCACTCCAGCCTGGGTGACAGAATGAGGCCCTATCTCAATATCTACATCATATCCATATCTATATTATATGTATATCTGGGTATTCCCAGTTCCATTTCATATGAATATATTGTACTTATATAAGAAATTGAAAAAGAATTTTCTAACAATGCCATGATTCATTTAAAACTGCTTTCAACATGTTATTCAACTGCTCAAAAGCTGCTGATGGCACCCAACTGTCTGTAACATGAAGTTAAAACCCAGACCCCACTACTTAAATTTTAAGACCTATTCGTAGCCTGGATCCATCTTATGTGACCTCTCAATCATGGCTGTGATATCCACCACATGCACAATTGCCTGCAGAGGCCCAGCTCTGCTCCATGAGAGCCAACCAATGACTATAGTAAATCCAGGGTTCCTTTGTTCCGCCATTCTCCTTCCTGGAATGCCTTACTCACCCTTCAAGGTCCAAATGAACTTTAACTTCTGATGAAGATCTACCAGATATTTCTAAGCCTGATACTTTTTTTTTTTTTGAGATGGAGTTTTGCTGTTGTTGCCCAGACTGGAGTGCAATGGCTTGATCTCGGCTAACCGCAACCTCCTCCTCCTGGGTTCAAGTGATTCTCCTGTTAGCCTCTAGAGTAGCTGGAATTACAGGCACGCCATCATGCCCGGCTAATTTTGTATTTTTAGTAGAGATGGGGTTTCTCCATGTTGGTCAGGCTGGTCTCAAACTCCCAATCTCAGGTGATCCACCCACCTCGGCCTCTCAAAGTGCTGGGATTACAGGCATGAGCCACCACACCCGGCCAGTACTTTTTTTTTTTTTTGAGATGGAGTCTCCCTCTGCTGCCCAGGCTGGAGTGCAGTTGCATGATCTCGGCTCACTGCAACCTCTGCCTCCCAGGTTCAAGCAATTCTCCTGCCTCAGCCTCCTGAGTAGCTGGGATTACAGGTGCCCACCACCATGCCTGGCTAATTTTTGTATTTTTGGTAGATACTGGTTTCTAGTAGGGACGGGTTTCACCATGTTGGCCAAGCTGGTCTCGAACTCCTAACCTCAAGTGATCTGCCCACCTCAGCTTCCCAAAGTGCTGGGATTACAGGCATGAGCCACCATGCTGGCCACCTAACTGATATTTTAAAAATATTCTTACTTCACCCAACTCAATATCTTAATTTAATGTTAATTTTTTTTTGGGCCTTTGTTCATTTGTTTGTTCTATCTACCCCCCTAAAATCTGGGCAGGAATGTGCTGTACACCAAACTTGTCCAAGCCATGGTCCATGGGTTGCAAGTGACCCAGGACAGCTTTGAATGTAGCCCAACACAAATTCATAAACTTTCTTAAAACATGAGATTTTTTTTTCCAATTTTTTTTTTTCTCATCAGGTATCATTAGTGTTAAGTGTATTTTATGTATGGTACAAGAGATTTCTTCTTCCAGTGTGGCCCAGGGAAGCCAAAAGATTGGACATCCCTGCTTTACACTCATTCCCCTCTCACCAGGAACTCAGCATAGTGATAAACACACAGAAGGTATTCAACAAATAGTTGCTGAATACCTCTTAAAAGAATACAGTAGGACTCTTCTATATAAGTCATCTCTCATGTCCATGTGCACGTGTGCACACATAGAGTGTTCTGTTTGAATATTCCACCTTCCTTGATATAGAAAGGAAAGTGTAATACCTCTTTTATCCACTCAATGCCTTTACAGTGAACAAACATTATCAACAAAGGTGGATTTTTAGTCAGAAATATCCTCATGCACAAAGGGTGCTACTAGTTGTTGGAGGCTACCATGACTCGCTGAAAAGATACTGCATACAGCCTTTGGGAAGTAGATTCCCCATTCTAGATTTACAGAGTTGAGCTGTATTGTTCTTCATTTCTTGTTGTTGTAGTAGTTGGTAAATGTACACAAAAGCCTTCAATTCTCTGTGTGTACATGTGTGTGTTCGTGTGTGTCTCTTTTGGGCAGAGAGGAGGGAAGAAGAAGGGAGAAAGATATCTGTTCCACAAAGTTTCAACACATAATAGCCACAAATAGATGACAGAGATATACAGACAAATATTGTTCTTAACTAAAAGTCAGTCAGCACCTTTCAGAGGTCAAGTGAGCCCTAAGCCACTTTTATATTTTGAGTCTACTGATGTATTTTTAAAAAGGAAATGAAGAAGTATCAAAGTAAGTTTATGAACTTGTACTAAATTTTAAATCCTTGAGTTTAACAAAGAAATTTTATTTTTTGCCAAAAAAGGGCACGACAATAAAATGTAATTGGGCTAGTCATAATTATAACTCTAAGGGGCATAGTCTAGTAATGGGACAAATTAGCAATAATAAGATAAGCTTGTGCGTCTATAAATCTTAGAATGCATCAGCATTTGGAGATAAATCTCAGAGTCAAAGTGGAAGTCACTGAGAGTCAACACCAGGTCCCCATGAAATAGCCCTACAAGCATCCAATACAAATAAGTAGGCTGAAAGAGTCTCTTTGGTATTACTAGGGCAATAGCCTCAATGGTAACTGAAGGCTGCTTCTGTGTGTTTCCAAACTCAGCTGGAACAGTTTCCATTAGAATTGATTATGTTCAAAAAGAAATCAGCACTATTTTAATTTATGTTTTGTCAAGAAGTGACTGAGCCTATAGTTGACTGCTGAAAGGAAACTCTGCTCCTGCAGTTTTTATCCCTCAAGTCCACAGGCTGTCCGAACAGTATCGTAGCACAATTTTCCCCACTTGCATGGTTAAATACCACCCCAAAGAAGAACTTTCCTTAGCAAATAATATTTGTGGTCAAGGAAGTAAAGAAACCTGATTAAATGAAGGAAAAAAATAGTTTCTGGACCCAGGCCTTATCAGTATTCAGCTGCTTCAAAAGTACAAGAACCAAAATCTATACCTGTAAACAGCATTCCATGGTATCCTGTATACACATTTGCCTCAATGGTTAAATTGTACAAAAATGAACTGAAAGCTAACAGTCAATAGGCAATAGCTGGGAGTAGTTCGCACATGATTGTTATCTCTTTCTTCTGCTGAATTCAAAGCACTTCCTTTCATTCATTTCCTCGTTCTTCAGGTTTGCAGAATGCTCACTTTGTGCAGGGTATTGTGCTGGTCCTCCTACAGAATCCCATAAAGTGGGAAGGAAGTTTGAGACATCAGAGACAGCAGGTAGGCAGAGTGACTGACAGACAGTAGGCTCTTAATAAATAACAGCAATTCCTTTCCCTTCCCTTTCCACTCCCTGGAACTTCTTTATAGAGGTTCCATATTTGAGTTATGAAACTTAAATCAATGTCATAATCTAACAAGATAACAGATTCAGAAATCAGCAATACATGAAAATAGTTTAAAACATGGTGTGGTAGGATTTTAAGTGATCTTTTCCATGTACTTTCTATTATTGTTGTTCTAACACTGATAGCACCATAAATAAAAAGGGACAGAAGACAAGGAGAAAGAAGGGGAAAAAGGACAGAGAGAGGATATTATATGAAGCAGAAACATTTTAGAATTCTTCAGTAAAAAAGCACTCCATTCTGGCTTGAGCTTTTCCCATATGCATATCCCTGAACAGGCTACTGCACAGCCTGGGTCTTAGTTCCATGAACTATAAGGGCTGCTAACTAGATAATCTCCAAGATCCATTCTCACTCTCCTAGCCCATAGTTCAAGTCCAATGAACTAAATGGCAGATGAGAGAAGTACAAAGTTCTGTAACTCTCTGTTAGTACTGTTTACCCCCTAAATCCAAATCTTACTACAAATCACTGAGTGTGATTTTCCCCAGAAGTTGCTGGAGTCAGTATGCAGTTCAAACTCTGGTGCCGTCATTCCCTAGCTCTGTGATCTTAGACAAATTACCTAACCTCTCTGTTCCTCAGTTATCTATCCCATAGGGTTATTATGTGGATTAAAGTTGTTACTATTTGTAAAGCATGTAGTGTCTGACATCAATTAAACATTAAATGTGTCACCTATTATTGTTTTTGTTATTATTATAACAATGAAGTCATACAAACAAAACCAGTATAGAAGTGATTATCCTAGATTATCACAGAAGCAGTACATGATGACAACATTTGGGTGTGCGGTTGTTCATTAGAAGACTGATGATCAGTAAGCTCTTTGACTCAACAGTGTGATATGGTTGTCTAAAATGGTAAGAAAATCTGTTTATACAACACCCCCCAGCCAACACACACATTCACATAGCCTGTAAAAGGGGAGGATTACTCTGATAATGCTGAAATAATCATGATGAAATAACCTGTTCATTCTAAGCACCAACCTTTTGGACACGGTGTGAAAAGACTAAAATGATATAATATAGGAATAACTGAAGACTCAAGACAAACTTTTCAAATATTTAAAAGACTTTTATGTCAAAGCAATGCATTTATTCAACATGGTGTCATGGAAAGATGAAGAACAATGAGTGGAAGTTAGAAGCAGCCAGTTCTCAGTTTGGAACGGAATGGACTTGCTGGGGAAGTAAAAAATCTCTGGAGCTGTTCGGCACTGATTAATGACAACTAGACTGTGCATGTACCAATTCTTGGATAAAACATTGAAGTTTTGAGAGAGAATTCAATCCAAGCATAGACACAAGACTTTTGACATATCTTCCAAACCTGCATTTTATGATGTAGACTGGATGCTTAGTGACATAAATTATAATAGAATTTCTCATGTACAGAACCCCCAATTGGCAAGCATGCAAGATAATGGTGTTACATGATAACATAGAAATTTATACTAAAAGTTCAGACATCTCCATTAGGGTTTTGACATGTGGCCAATCTTAGTGGCCTGAGATGATAAGCAGCACTCTATAAATCTCCAATTTAAAACAAATGCAACAAAAGAAAACATTTCTAATCCATAAAGTAGATAACTAGCTCATTAATGTTCCAAATTAGTTTTGCAAGTTAGTATAAGCTAGGTAAATTACTCTATTATTAATTGGGATTTCAGATACTAATCACACTGTTTGTGCCATTTTTTCATGTTTCCCAAAAGAAACATTCAGTCCCAGAAAACACAGTGACTGGGTCACCAATTTACTGTGTGACCTTGGGGCAAGTCCCTTAACCTCTCTGAGCTCCAGTTATCTCATCTATTTAAAAATGGGGAACAGAAAGTGGCAATAAGAAGATCAGATGTTTTCTAAGGCCTCTTATACCCTAAAATATGATTTTATGAAAGGATCATTCTTCTTAATAAAACTCTAAGCACACCTTTTACTCTTAATTTGTCCATTTTTCTCAGTGAATACATTTCCAGCCATTATATGAGGAAGTGGAAGATTTAGTCTTACCACCACTACTGACTGCTTATATGAGACAGTTTTATTTTGTCCTTCTAGAGTCTGGAAGAAGTTGCCAGACAAAAGGAAAGGATTTTACAATTAGAAGCCACCTTCATATCAAGCAATTGACTATGTAAATAATGGACAAAGCAGAATTTGGAACCGAAAGGGACATTTTAAAATGTAATTTTCATAAAAATAATCTTAGAAGAAACAGTTTTACTCTTATTTTTTTACTTCCTGGATGCTTTATTTTCTCAGGCTTTCTAGGACCATTTCAATGAGTCTTGAAGTTTATAATTAAAATTTATGCTCAGGAATTGCTCTATTTGAGTTCCAAAGATAAAAGAAAACATATAAATCCAATTTACCTAACTGTTCTACTCTTAGTTGGTCAACTATTCCAAAGACATCCTAAACTATTCCAATGACTTCAAACTAACAAAACTTGTTCAATTGTACTTTGAATCCACAGATCTTTCTCTGCAAATACTTACCCTGAAATCAAGCTCCACATCTACATGGGAAAATCTGTCAGTGGTTTCTTTAAAAATGTATTACTTAAAAAAGAAATGGGTCAGTCACGGTGGCTCACGCCTATAATCCCAGCACTTTGGAAGGCCGAGGCGGGCAGATCACCTGAAGTCAGGAGTTCGAGACCAGCCTGGCCAACATGGTGAAACCCTGTCTTTACTAAAAATACAAAAATTAGCCAGGCGTGGTAGCACACATGTATAATCCCAGCTACTAGGGAGGCTGAGGCAGAAGAACTGTTTGAACCCAGGAGTCAGAGGTTGCAGTGAGCCGAGCTTGCACTACTGCACTCCAATCTGGGCAACAGAGTGAGACTGTGTCTCAAAAAAAAAAAAAAAAGAGAGAGAGAGATGGGCTACAAATTATATGACAAGGTCCCTTTAAAAAATGGACTGAACAAAGCACTGAGAACAATCTGTACTGGCAAGGGACAGGGAAGATGACCTAATAGGTCTTTTCCGTCTCTAATTTCTGTGATTTGAGGGTTTTTTTTCACTTCTGCAGTAATACTTGTGAGTTCAACATTTTCTCAAAACTATTATTAGTTACCAAGGAAACACAAAATGTTTGTAGGAATAAATAAGCAAATGGACTGGACCTAAGTAACAGACTTTTCCTGCTTCCCATTTAATAATCTTATGGTGGCATCACATTACCAATTCTTCATTCTCTCTAAGTCATTCTACTCACCTACTAGTATGCTCACTAGAGTCCATAGCCAACTTATGGCATCCCCTGTAAACCAAGGGTAGGAAGTCTCTTACCAACAGATGATTCCTTATTAAATAGACTTCCTTGCTTTGTTTGATGAGGAACAAGACTGTGGCAATGTTAGGGGGCCAACTGGCAGTGGTTGGCTTTGTGACCACCAATGCTAGGGAGAATATGTAAACATGTGCTTTTAAATAGCCCAATGTCTACAGAAAAGCCACTAACATGATTCAGAAATATATAATAAAGGCAAAAAGAAACATAATACACATACACATATACATACACATACAGGGTCCATCCACACTATGAAAATGATGCTTTACAAATGCTTAGAAAAAGACTAAAAGAAACACAGTACATTGAATTGTTAATAGTTGGCAGTATTCATGTGGTAGGACTACATGTAAAATTTTTTACTTTTATGCATTTTCCAAATTATGAAGGGTGCCTATTAATTTTAAAATAAAAAAAATTTAAAATTAATTTTAAAACAAAAAATTTTAAATTAATTTTAAAACCACAAAATATCATCATTTTAATGTCTTAATAACAAAGGACTTCCCATTCCCTAGCATCACATGGACACTACTACTGTAATCAGTTCTCAAGGTACATATGTCACTGTTCTAGAGTCATAGTCAGCTGAAGTATGAGCAGAATAATTGGAAGCCTTCTGGAAACTCTGCGGACTATATATAGGCCTGGGACCAGAGATTCAGGCTACAGATAAAAGTAAAGAGGGTCCATATATATAGACCTGCAGTTCATATGTATATTCAGTTACTGCAGTTTATACGTATATTAAGGTCTGCTGGTTAAAGGCTCTTAAAGTACAGTTTAAGTGCGGAGATATGGTATATTTCATGTGGGTATCTACATGTACAGAGCCAGACAGGTGGCACCCAAAGAACGGAAAGAAGAGTGAAAGAAGAGTGAAGAAATGAGGTTGATTAGAAAAATGATTGTCTAGGGCATGGAGAGAAGGTGCTTTTACCACAGACATCCCCTTTGGCTCCACATTCACAGTTGCCTACAGGTCCCTTCAGCCTTCGTCCTAAGTTGTGTAGCAGCAGAGGAGAAGGGACAAGCACAGGATCGGATCCATGGCAAGGTTATCCAGTGCTGAGTGGCAAAGCTGCTTTGCAAGAAGGCTGTGGGTAAGGTGGTAGAAGGTAGCGTGGGGTGGAATAAACACCGAAAGCTCATATTCTGGCCAATCCAACTGTAGTCTGAAGCAATGCAGGACCATGGAGCTATACCTCTCCCTATGCAATCCTGGGTCTGTTCCCACTCTGTTCAGCTTCTTATACAGGACCAGGTCCATAAGACCAGGTCTTATACAGGTCTTGCTGTTTTTCTTTGTACATGACAGTGTTTCCATATATACTATCTCACAGAGGCAAAGAAGCAAACATGTCATATACAAAGTTAGCACTACCATCTCATAGCTCAAAGCAGAGCTCCTAGGGAGCAGAGCGTACCAACTGCTTAAATGACCAAAGGACCAGCAGCGAAAATTTTGGGTAGCTGCAAGAAACATCCTATTAATTACTGCTTCTTTGGCACTTACTATACTTGGATGACTGAAAGACATGACCAGTCAAAAGAAGAAACAAAGGCAGGGAGAGAAGACATGAAAGAAAGTAAGAGCAGTTACTTCAAAAAGAGGAACTGGCTTGATGTGATTAGCAGTATATTAATGGTATTTTTTAAAAGTTAAATAATGATGATGTAATTATGGTCAGTAGCAACTGACTTCACTAACAACACCTGTTAATGTGGTCATTGTCATGGCCTCCTGACAATTAGCTCGAACCAGGGAAACTGGTGATATTAAGCTGTCTTTGACATAATATAATATGGCTAAATCTAGTTGGTATCTCCTTGTTTCTTGCCTTGTTACCTACAAACCCCTTCTCCCGCATTAGAAAGCAATGAACTTGGTAGAAAAATTTCTTTGTATCATTTCTAAATAACAGTTTAAAGCTAGTGCTGATTTAGATCATAAACTCAGATTACTAATTGTAGAAAGGACCTTGGTGTCTAGGTATGCTTATTTGTAGGAAATTCCTGATTAAAAAATGAAAAGAAAGTCACACAAGTAATTGGACAGAACAAGGCTAGGAAGTAAAACTCTCTCATCCAATTTTGAGGCACAGTGATCATAACTCTACTATTTTCACAAATGAAACCAAGAGAATTTCACAAATGAAGGAAATTTCAGAAACCAAGAGAATAAAAATTGCATCTCAGAAAGAATTTTGGTTGAAAGAGGGAAGGAAATAAAAGTCTACTCATCTACTTATGTGGCCAATGGCGCACAATGCCAACAGCTGGTTGGAGTTTGCAATACACCACCCAGGGTACTCTTGTATCAGTTAAAGGTCCTGCTCCCTCAAAACCCTTGACTTTCATTTGAAGTGAAATGGTGATGATATTCTAATTTTACTAGAACAAGATACGTTGCTGCCACCTTCCAGAAAACTGTCAGTAAATCCACAAATCCACAAAAAAGAGGATGAGTCTTGGCTTTCCCAGTTCAAGATTCAGTCTAGAAAATAAAGAGAAACTTCTCAGTTAAATCTGAACACTCGTTTACCAAACATACCTCTGAGAGATTCTGAGCAAACTATTAAGGGAAGACAAGACTATTTATGTAGAAGAAGGCTATATATGTAAGACTATATATGTAGAAGGCTATATATGTAAACATTGCTTTAAATCCCTGTATCATTACTTTAGTAGCGGTGTGACCTTGGTCAAGCCACTTTAGCCTTCTAAATGTCTTTATCTGAAAAGAATGGATCATATCACATCAAAATGTGTTGTGAAGATTAAATGATGAAATGCTTGTAGAGCACTAAGTATGGTGGTAGGTATGATCTAAAAGCTCAACAAATGAGGGCTATTAATATTGGTTCCTGAAGACAGTGGTCACATAACTATGACCTCATTTGGAAAGCTGAGTCATAGCTGGGTCAAGAGACTGATGTTTCAGGAGTAACACATTAGTAATGTAACCAGGCAAGTAGTGTACCAGGCAAGGGCGTACAAGTAGTAGAAGCCCTAACCCTCTTTCCTCTATTCTTCAGAATATAGCTAAAGAAAAGGAGGAAATAATACTAACATATTTCATGGGAACCAGCAAGTCAAAAGAATGAAAATAAATGCAAAACTTGAGTATGGATATGTGAGAAAGAAACAAATGGTAGTGTTAAATGTTAGGAAACGTATTTGCCTATCAGAGGGAAAAAGATGCAAAACAAGCTACAGAACTGTTAGCTTTGGGGTAAAAGTATACTATCAGTTTGGGGCTGAGATTCAGGTGTTTATGCATCATACAACTTTCATAAAAGTCATTTAATCTCATTTGTAATAAAAAATGCAGCATAAAAATCTCAAAAAGGATATTTAATAAGTATGAGGTAAGCACAGGAGACTAAAAAGATTACAATGCAATTCACAAGTATAGGGCAGAAGAGTTAAAACCAACAAAACTAACAAACTCAACCTCCAAAATGTTAGTACACAATTGCAAATCAAATATTAAATTTTAAGTTCGGCTGAAGAGTATGTGTAATTCACATCTCTTAAAATAGTATACTGTATATGAAAAACAAGAGTGAGTTTACTTTAGGTTTCTCAGTAGGTACTTAGAGTGATCTATAATAATGATAAAGTGAACTCCCAATTTAGTGAAGAGGACATATATTTAATGTTGTGCCCTGCATCTTTATTCCACACAATTTCCACTAACAATTCTGCAAACATCCTTTCTCCACTCCACACTAAGAAAATGAAGCGAGCAGACTATTTTCGTCATTCTTGTTTGACAAAACATATGGAAACAATAATTCTACAGACATATGTACATCATAATAGGAAGCAATCCTATTTTAATGTAATTTTAAAAGAGGTTTTAAAAGGACTCAACCTACTAAAATTACTCATCTGAAGCTTGCAAATAAGAATGCCACGTCCCTAATTTATTTAGCAGATTCATATAGTTGGGCTAGAACTTTAGGTATGACTTCTCTTATAATTTAGAGGTGAATTCTCATTCACAAGAAGTAGGATTTGTACAAGTAAATCTACCCCATACTAGAGGATAATATTCTTAATTCAATCACATTTAGCTAATTTCTTTTTTCTTCACATGGTTATTTTTGGTTTTATTTTGTTTGCCGGTAGAAGAGAACAAACATTAAAACTGGCTCTAAAGTTCTAATGTTATACATTGTCTTGAAAGTACAGCACAAAACATTTAATTTCTTTAAAAATTTTTTCCCTGCCAAAAAATGATAGTTTTAACTGCTTTCGTTAAAACACAGGCATGCAGAAATGGGGAAAGAGGAAGTTCTTTCAGGAAAAACACTGAAAAAAATAAGATTTCATCTGGCCTTTCCATCATCACTTGAAGAATTGTTTGGTAGTTACATCATCAGGAAATAAAACACTATCCTCTGAGGACCCCTACTCATTACAAAGAGGAAAGAGAAGGTTTGAAGTCTAAATCACCCCCAGAGATGTCTCCACAAAACCCCAGACTTCTCCTTTCCCTCTCCCGCCTACCCCCAGCAACCAAAAATAAAAAGTATAATGAATTTACAAAAGTTTACATAAGAATAACAGGATGTGTACTGAAGTCCCTGAAGCAACAACAGCTTTAGAGACCCAGAGGGAAAAAAGTTACAAGCGTATCGACCCTGCCTCCCAATGACTTTGTTAGCCCGACAGGAGGGCGCCGGCGTCCCCAGCCCACCGGCCCACCACTCATTCCCTCCGCTGGGAGCCGGGAACCACGGTCGGTTCACACGGCCGGAACATCCGCGGGAGCTGGGGTGTGTGGCTACGCCGCCGCCGCGGCCGAGGGTCTCGCGGTCACCGGCGCCCCCGCCGACAGCGCCGCACACGCGGAGCGCCTTATAAGGCAGAACAGTGACGTAACGCCCATAGGCCGGGCGCGCTCAGCGCCCCGCTCGCATTGTTCGGGCGACTCCCGGAGCGCGCACAGCCGGCTCGCAGCGCGGCACTACAGCGGCCCCGGCCCGGCCCCCGCCCGGCCCCGGCGCAGGCAGCTCAGGTAAGCCCGGGAGAGCAACTCCGCTCCACCAAGGGGCACTGCTGTCAGACAGCCAGGTAGCAAGTCTGTGGGTGGCTGTTAAAGTTATCTCAGCATCACAAACTGCAGACAGGTTTCGCAAAGCGCATCCAATGAATTCTAGGTTCAAAACCGTTTCCAACTCACACAAAACTTGAAAGTAAAAGTTTTCTTTGGCGGAGAAAACAGATTAGAGATTTAATTTTAAATGTTGAGAGGTGGGAGCTGACTGTATTACCTACGCTTTCCAAGTGAGCTACACATTGAATCCTGCCCATACTGAGAAATCTTTGGGGAAAGGGTGGGGGAGACTATATTGTACTGCAGCAACCCTATCTCTCCTCCGGACTCAAACTCGCTTGTCTTACATGAGCAGAATGCGAAAATTTGTTAGTGCCAGGTTTTCCCCTCTTTTTGTAAATGTTAATATAAACGACTAGAAAAACACTGTTAGGAATACATCTTGGAATTAAGACGAATCTAACTTAAAAAGTAAAATCTTTTTAAGCTTCAAAAAATCGTACAAACGCTATTTTGTCGTAAAAGCATATGTCAATTTGCACAAGGAAGTAACTATCATAGTTTTGAGTTCTTTCTGCTTCAAGTCCAGGCATTGGAAAAATGACAAACCTCACTTACAGCTATCATTTCTAGAGTAATATTTTGGATAGTAGTATATTATGTAAAAAATGCCAATTTAAAAGGTAAAACTTATAGAGTAACTGTATTAATCAGTAACATTTTAAACCATAATTAGTTACATCTAAATCCTGAAGAGGCTATTGCTACCAATGAATCTTACAGTATGATAACTGAACACTTGGCAGAAAAATCTCCATAATATTTTACTTCATTTTTTCCAACTAAAAGTCAACGTAGGAATTAAAAATAAAAGGTTATGTCAACTTTAGAACACTGGAATAGGAGATGAAAAATTGATTCATCATTCAATCCTTATCTGGTCTAAACATATATTGTAAAATAAAACTTTAACAACTATGTGACAGAATTGTCCCTTTTAAAACAGTCTCTATGTTTTATAAGTATATACAATTCAAACTCAGAATTCATAGGCTGCCATTTATATTTACTCTGAGATTTTAAAATGCTGGCATTTTAGTTGGCACTAAAATGACCATATAAGATAACTGTTTGGAGGTACAGTAAAAGTTTAACAGAGGAGCAGAGCACTATAACCACTGAGGTGTACGTGTGTGTTACAAACTCATGTTTTTATATTTAATTGTCAGAAGACAATGTCAGATCCCAGATTTTATCATTGAAACACAGCATTTAAAAAATACTCAAAATGTGGGTTATATCTGTATATTTCTAATAATTTCTGTTGGAGGGTTTTTAAAAGTATATGACATTGGTGCCTATCATTTTTGCCTCATAGGAGTTTTTTTGTTTTTGCTAATTTTGTCTGGAGCAATGCAAGACTTTGGTTTTCATATTTTAAAAGAAAAATTATATGTTATTTGGCCTGAGGATAGGCTATATAAACTGCAGGTTAGTACTGAGAAGTAGGATTTTCCACAAACTATTATTTCAAACCTAGGGAAGCCCACCATAATGAGAAGAGTGGGGCCAACACCCATGTCACTGTGGAGAAGTACAGAATATGCAATGGAAGAGTTGTTTATCTGATATAAGCAGTAATTGGAAACTGAAAAATTCCTGCTCTGGAAAAAAGATATTCTGCTCTTCTGAATCTAATAGAGGAAGAGACAAACAGAAACCATCAATTATTGTTTCAGGTATACCCAGAGTACCATCTGTACCATAAACTACAACTCAACTGTTGAAAATCATAACTTCCATCAAAACTCTAATAGCTGTGTTTCCCAGTGTCTGCCTTTTATTTTTTTAAAGCAGGCAAGCATCGATTTTTTAAAATTTAAAAATAACACTCTTTAATATTCCACACTTTTTCCCATTTATTAACTTTAAAGCATGGTTCAAAGAACAATCACATATTAAGACCTCTTTTAAAACTGAAAGCTAAGTATGACTTATCATGGATACCCTATCTCACACTGGGCTCTTTGGATGAGCAATTTCTTAGTCCTTGGGACAATCTGTATGATGGAAAAATGTTTTTGATAGAATGAATGTGAATTTCTACACTTCCAAATAAAGCACATAATAATTTTATGCTTAGTAAGTTCATTTGCACTTTTGTGGTGATTAACCTTAACTGTTAAGCCCTGGTATTTTTGTGCTATTTTCCTAATGCTGTGATGGAGACTATAGTAACAGCCAGTATGAAAACACAAATCAAGCCTTGACTTAATTTTCCAGTTCTCTTGCAGTTCCCATTAATTTGCCTTCTCAAAAGGCTGTAAATTTTGTTTAAGGGTTCTCTGCTGTAATTTCCCCTCCAAAAAAGTGCCTTTGGTAATAAATGGATTTTGAGATTTAAGAAAAAAAACTGAAAATGTAGGAGGAAGAATAAGATTCCAATAATTCTTCTTAGGTCACGTTCTGTCCATGTCTAGTGCTTCAGAGCAAAGTGAACATTTTACAAGGTGAATAGAAAAAAAACATACAGCCCCTCCTATCTAAAGGAAAAAGGAAGAGGGGCAAGAAGAGAACTGTTTATAAAAGACTGGATATTGTGGATGTAAAGCAATATTGGTCTCAACCTGCTTCAGGAACTGAAATGGCCCCATCTGTTGTTCACAGAGCCTGTCATCTTTGAAAAATCTAATACACCCTACCTTATCTGTTGGACATATTAATTTTAAATGATTTTAAGGTCCATTTAATTTGTATTTGACCATGAATTCAGCTTCAATTTAAACTGATTGTTTAGTTTTTGTAAATTATATTTAAATAAGGATTTAAAGATGAAGAGACACTGCATATGCAGCCAGCATCACAAACCTTCAAAGCAATATTTCTGTGGTTGCTGCTGTCATCACCACAGCATTTTCTAGCCACCAACCCAGTCATTTATGCTTAAAGTGTGCTGCAATGACTTTTAGAACCTCCTATGGCTGGTCATTTTCTACTTAATATGAGGTAGGACATTCATGTTTTGAATCATTTTGTTAGGTACACTAATTCCTAGCAGATTATCACCAACACTTATCAGCCTTTGCACATCCCTCCTTTTTAAAAAAAAAAAAAGAGTTGAGATTCTCCTTGACCTTCATCTGCACTAACATCGTCTCTGCCTGGGAAAGCTGGGCAAACAAAGATGGGAAGCCTCACCAAGGAAAGTCCCTGGTTTCTTTTTCAGATATGAGAAACACTCCCTCTTCATGCTTGTTCTCTGAGATGCTTTAGCAGATTAAGATAGGACAGGAGCAGTTTTAATTCTGAGCCCAAGAACAAGAACACATTAGCAGTGTTCTTTTTCCAGTCTGACTGTCCTCACATTTCTATGCTCTACTGGCTCCAAAATATGATTAATTGTTAAGTATAGAATTTTTTTTTAAACAAGCTTGGGGAATGATGTGTTTGTAGGGGGCAGGCAGGGGAGCAGTAGGGAGGTAAGTAGAGGAGTAGATAGGTAAGTGTATGATTGGGACAGACAGGATGCAGACATACCTCAACTCCTTGTGTCTGTTTATGATAACTACTTATTCTAGCCTAAAGCAGTTATTATCAGCAAAAGAAAGCATACATTACATCAGAACAGCAAACATTCAACTATGAATTTGAGAAGTACCTTGATAAGGTACTTGACTATATGGAAAATGGGATACCCCAGGCCCCACAGTCACACACACACACACACACACACACACACACACACACACACACACACACACAGAGTTCTGGCACAGAATATCCACAGAATTTTACAGCTGGAAGGGGCAATGGAGGTCATCTGATCCAAATGCCTCACTTTACAGAAGAAACTGATGTCCACAGTGTGACTTGCCCCAGAGACACAGCTATGCAGAGGTAGGGCCAGGGCCCCCTGCATTCTTGGGCTACAGCTCACCAGTAGTTTTTCCTTAATTAGTGCTAGGAAGAGAGGAGAACAGAAGCCCCAGAAAAAGCCTCAGTACTGTAGGTGTTAATTTAGATATAAAATCCATTAAAAAAGGAAAGTAGAAAGGTTCAAAGTTCTTAAGTATAAGCACTAAAAAAGCAAAGGATAAGGAAGCATTGTGAAAATCAATACAATTTAACCAGGCTACAACAACAGAAGGGAGGTGATAAAGGGAGGAAAGAGAAAATAAAAAATAAGTGTATTTAAAGGTCCTCCGGCTGGCAAATCCCACTCTCTACTTGGAAGGTGAGAGGTGCCCTGGAAAGACTGTGTACTCTGTGGTCAAAGACATATGGGTCTGAACCACTAACTTAACAAATGACCTTCTATTAGTATCTTCCAGCTAAGCATTTTGCACTCCTCAGACGTCCACAGCTAGCAGGATCCCTTTCAAAATTCAAAGTGACTCAATGCCTTCAAAACAACCTCCCCCAAAACTGCAGAGGAAGTCACCTATGAAGGCTACAAGCTCCTGGTGGTACTTACCCTGCTTTATTTTCCTTCAAACTGTGCACTGTGATGTGACATTAAATTACTCATTAATGATTTATTTGCTTATTATCTGTCTCTTGGACTATAAACTCCTTCAGGGTCAGTTTTACAACCAGCTTTACCTCCAGTGCCTAGGAAAGTACCGAGGTACAATTAGTAGGTGTGTTGCTGGGACAAAAAAGGTGTTGGATAAATATATGAACAAATTACAACCTAGAAGCTGCTTATTTGATACAAAAAAAAAAAAGTGTTTCTGCAAACAGTGGGCTGTGGAGGGCCCCTTCTTCTAGATTTTGTTTAGGAGCTGAAAACAAATCTCAGCCACTACTTAAAGCAACCACATGGAAGTGACTTACAGAAACCAGTTAGGCTCAGGTTAAGTCAAGGCAGTGAACTTAACTAGAAACCAAGTTAGGCTCAGGTTAAGTCAAGGCAGTGAAATCTGCTTTGTACGGCAGTGTATGTTATATAGGCAGACTAAGTCAGATGCTTTTCTGCCCATCTTCATCTACCTCAGTTTAATTCCCTCCCCAATAAAATCAGACTTTGTATACCTGGTGAAGGAGTACCAGGTGAGTCACCCAGGGGCATGGAATGGCCTTCAAGCAAAATATGGAAGAACACAGTGCAGTGGTTAATGAAGGGTGGACTCCTCTGAATTTCTCTAATCTCTGTGCCTCAGGTGAAGGCCTGGAAGATGCACTTACGGGGCACAAATGGCTTATCTTTGCCATGCAGCAGACTGCCTTTTCCCAAGCATGTACTTCATTCCAAAGTTTCTGTGGGTAACCCAGTGTATCTCCCAGATTTTACAGAAGAGTGATTTTTCTTTAATTTCAAAGTTACTCCAATGTCAACCTGTGAAGCTAGCCTAGGGCTTATAATTCTCCTCAGCAGTAGCAAACATTTACTGAGCTAAGCACAAGGCATGAAAACAGGCCCAGCAACTAAGTTCACCACACACCATACCATGTCACTAACCCAGCTATAGCTACTAGCATGGACTGGTACCACATTAATGACAAGGACTAAGATCACTAGCAGCTCTTGGACAACAACTTCAATTGTGGTCCCATCCCTGCTCTATTTTAATGGACTGGTAATGCAATGAAGATAGGAGAGATCAGCTACACATAAAAACTAAGTAAAGATAAACAATGTGGGAGAATGCTTATAAAAACTTCAACAGAATATAGTCAATGGCCAACCTTGCTGAATAGTGACACTGAATTGACAGGGATAAATGTTAGTGTCTCAACGGTGAGACTAAAAGAGTAAGAATAATGGGTGGATAAATCAGAGTTCTACTCTTCTTAGCTCTGCCATCCATTTACTGGGTGAGCCTCCTGTTCCCTTGGTTTCTACAAATTACAAAAAGGGAACAATGTCATCCACCCCAAGTATTTCTCAGTACTCAATAAAGATTGAATAATGAGCAATAATCCTCATGGGAACTCTGATCAAGTAGAGAAGAGACAATATAAAAATAAAAGCTACTGATTATATCACTACAGAGACAAATTAGCTAAAGAAAATGAGGGTAATTTGAGGGAAAGAGTCCACATGTAAATGGAGAAAAGATGAACATAGCTGTAGCACTTGGGCCTGTGAGAGCTCCAAATCACTGTATCTAAAGCAGCCTCAAGGCTGAGGTCAGTCCTCTAAGATGGGCTGCCCTGACAGAAGCAAATCTGCCAGATTTATTGTGTCTCATGGCCCACCAGTCCTGGAACAAAAGTTTAAAGGTGAAATATGTTTTTCTCTTTCTTTTTAAAATGCTTTTTTATGTGAATCAAAACAAAAACAAATCTCTGAGCAGAGATCATAAGTGGAATGTAAAACATCACATTTGGGCTCGCAAGACTTAAGTGTCTGCCTAATTTGAAGAAAAGGAAGGAGTTGCCTGGTCTAGGAGTCTAGAGAGAACATGAGAAAGTTGCTGGTTTCTTGCTGAAGACAAACACCCATTCAGTGAGATACTGTGGAAGTCCCTTAGTCTTAACTTGTTAGTCTGTTAATTGGGAATGGCAGAAGAAGTGAATTACTCTGTGGAATTTTGTGAAAATGAATCCACTGCTGCTAAAAGGAAGATTATCTACTTTTCAAACACTCATATTATTAAAATAAATACATTATGTTTGAAGTCGCATATTATTCTTGAGGCTTTCAAATAAAAGTGAGAGTAACTTTGTCAAGTGATTTGGGGCTCCACTAATCTCCCCCCAAACTCTGCCCCATAAAATTCTTTTTACGGTTCAATAAAATTCATTAGGCTGAACACAGATGCAAAGAATCACAGGCAAAGTTAAGATTCTCTGGCCAATTTCCCCCATCTGGACTTTAATTAAATTTGTCTCCAAGTGAATTCTTCTCTTCACTAAATGGTTCTCCTTCCAGAAGTGACAAGAACAAGAGGAACAAAACTCTACTTGTCCTTCTTCCATTCTAATAACAAGTAATTCTGAGAACTTTAGGTACCACTCAGCCTAAGGGATGGTTATACTCCCCTAGGAAGTGGTTCTTTTTACCTCTCAATCATTTGGTCAAGTATGTACAGAGTTCAACCCATATGAGGGATACAGAGGTATCATTCCTTTAAGGAGCTTACAGTTGGCTTAATGGCAAAAGTAATATACTAAAACAAATTAGAAAGCAGTACAAAATAATGTAGAATATTTAGGTAATAAAGCTGTAAGGGCTGTGGGGACTTAGAAAAGGAAAATCAGCCAGGGTTAGACAAGTTAAGAAACATTCATGGAAAAGATGGGAACTGAAATGTAAATGGAGATGACTGAATGCAGCATTCCAAAAAAGATGGCAGACTTATTCTTCAGAAGTCTACTATGAAAGGAGAACCTGAGGTTAAAAGACAAATAAGGCTTGTGCCAAGATCAGAACACCCAAACTGTAAGTTTAAAAACCCATTATTTGGCCTTCAGAACAACCTGGACTTACGCAGAAAGGAAGGCAGCTTAAGGTAACATCACTTCTTAACCTGAAGCTTAAACGTGATGAAGCAGTTGGCACAGTGCCAAACCTATAGCAGATACTGTTACTCTTCTGGTTATGCTAGTCTATCCACAGGGATGATGTTCCTTCATCATCTGGTGCTGCTGGGCTGACATATAGGGGGCTGTCTCAGGCCAAAGAGGAGGTCCTTTGTAGGATGCAGTCATGAAGAATTCCTGTTATCAGACACCCAGCTGTGAAGTGGAGTAAAGGATTAAGCTTGTTGAAGATCTGTCTCTAGCGTGCCTAACCTTAGCCACTCTGTAAGGAGAGGTTACCCTTTACCTTGATTTCCCTGCTACAAGGCAGTCCCTCCTGTGAGAAACCCACAAGAACTTTCCTAAAAATGTCTTACTCATCTGAAGTAAGAAACAACTTCCTGAGCAGGTAAAGGACCGAAGAGAGCTGGTGACTGCAAAAGGCTTAAAAGCTAGTTTGGAATCTCCCTGTTTTACCATGCACCCACAAAAAACAAATCTGTAAGACAAATCTTTACAACCTGGGCTAAATGGCTTATATCAGATCCTAGCCACAAACAATAAAGAGTCTCTTTTGAAATTAACAGTCTAAATACTTTTTGCCTAGGTGTTAATTTTTCAGTTTAATTGTACTTTGAATTTAGTATAACATTTTAAGTACTTATTTGCTTTTACAGCATACTTACAACTTGTGAACTACAACAGACTCAAATAAATCTGAATCCCATGGAATTCCAATTACGGTTTTCCATTCTTTTGAACCAGTGAGACTTGATGAGCCATAAAATCTCTTGACATGTGAATTTGTATACAGTGTTATATAGGAAAGAAGGGAGGAAAGGACTCTAAAGGTTGTTGGGAATATTTATTTTGTGGAACTGAGATTTGAGATTGCCAAAGGCTTTGTAGACCTTAGAGACAAAATTGCACTGCTCTTCCCATGTTGCAGCTAAGGTGACAAGCAGATGAGGTAAGGTCAGATAGTTAAGTCACTAGCAGATTTTGGTCCAACATTTCCTGTCCATCAGATATGTGGCTTTTCAATTGTTTAATACCTGGGGTTCTGCTTTCTTTGTTTTTAGCTGTGAATTAGTAAACTTTAAAAAGCGATGAATAGTGAAGCCAGAGCTTTTTTCAAAAACCTTTTTTTCAGCTACTAAAACGTGAGATAGTTTGCCTTCTCTTAAAATTCAAATCACAAGGTAAGATATGGTCAGGGCAAAAATGGATGGTATTCAAATAGCACATACACGAGGTATACTATAGCCATTTCTTTAACTGCCACGAACAGAACATTTCTCACACAGATAAACTAAATGGGTGAAACTCCTGCTCAGGGACAGTATAAGCAGCAGACCCAGGGCCAAGAGAAGTGGGGTACAGTCATTGCTCTCACCTCTAGCAGATATGCTGTTGACCACTGTCATATTTTGATGGAATTACTCCTTGCTATGCAAGCTTAATATCCTCTAGAACATGTTCATCTTAAAAGAACCCAACTTACAGGAAAGGAAGTATGATCAGACTGTTTATGCATTTTCTGTCTTCTCAG
This sequence comes from Gorilla gorilla gorilla, assembly GCF_029281585.2. Classification (NCBI taxonomy): domain Eukaryota; kingdom Metazoa; phylum Chordata; class Mammalia; order Primates; family Hominidae; genus Gorilla; species Gorilla gorilla. The sequence continues at coordinate 110,695,668 of NC_086017.1, read as the reverse complement.
TATTCAGAAGTTGCTGAAAAGGAAAACATAACCCAAATGCTCTGGACTTACAGTCAAGGGAAAATTAAACAAGGCTCAGATAACCAAAATAATTTTAATTTGTACAAAGCATGCAAGAGGACAAGCAAAACACAGACCACAAGAAAAATGGTCATTCATGTTCCAGCAGATTACAGAATAAAACTTTTCCACCTGTCTGTAATTAGAGATGGCATATGGCCCAAACTCTCACTTTCCAAAAATCATGGAAGAGATATAAACCAATCATCCTCAGGAACTAGGAAGAGTGGGTAAAGGTAGAAGTAGGATGCTCACTGTGGCTCATGATTTAATTGTTTACTCAGCAGGAAGCCAAGCCACACATTAACCCTCATCCTCTAACTGCCTGAACCTCTAAGTACTCTTAAATGTATTAAATTTCCCTATTTTCCTTGCTCCTTGTTTACTGATTTATGACAGCTAAAATGGAGGAGCCAAAAAAGTCCTCTAAGGATCAAAATGTTTCACGTTTTATACTCTTCAGGCTGCTATCTATCCTGTTTCTATGGCAAACTGTGACTTCAGTAGTCACAGTAAAACACAGGCATCTGTTGTTGTGGTTTCTAAATTTCTGAAGTTTGAATTTCCCACTAACAAGTTAGGAAACGTTTGATTTCCCAAGCATACCACTTTAGCCACTGCCTCTGTGTAGGCAGCCAGACTACAAGGAGGTGAAAACCAGTGAACTTATCCATTCTGGTACGTGACTGGCCCCTGCTTTGGCTTTTTATTAAATGTGGTGAACTGAACAACAATTAAGGTAAGAAAGCCACATAAAAAAGGAAAGCCTTAAAAAAAAAAAAACACAGGCTTAAAAAAAGTTTTAACTTTTTGCTCAGAATAAGTTCTGGAAAAGGATACATGCTTTTTACAAAGGAGAGAATAAAGGAGAGAATAAAGGAAAGAAAAGCAGCCCAACGAAGAGTAAGGGTTAAGAGAAGGAATCATATTAAATCCTCCAAAATGCCCATGTGCAATATCTGAGTGAAAATAACCTGTGACCTGGGAAGAGAAAAAAGGGACTAATGGAGGTTAAAAACAAAATTTAACAGCTACATTGGAATGATTTTCTAAAGACCATTCCTGGATTCTTTAATCGGCTAAAATACAAAAGGATCATTGAAATATAAATGGATTGTGAGCAATAAAAAAAAAATAAATATTCTTAATAAGATAAAATACATACACACATATTTCTAAGGAGATATATATATATATAGTATTATGCCCTTGAAGTCTGTCAGAGAAATGGCTGCCTGTTAAAAATATTTTCCAAGAACTTTAGGTTCCTTGAAATGTTCTATGGAAATGGTATTTATGACAAACCCACCACCTCTGGGGAACATGAGATGTTATTACTGGCAAAGTCACAATTTTTTAAACCATCCAAAAATAATTATGAATTTATGCCAAATGACGAAACTTGCTATATTATTATAATGACTAAGAGAATATTTGCTAATGTCTCAAGATCAAGGCTCAAAGTAGCCATGAACCTATAGGAAATACTGTGACACAATACTGAATTGCTAGTGGTGGTGATTTGGGATCTTTGACAGGCAGAATATTACAGCACACAAATTCACTGGAGAGGATGGCTCATGAGATATAATATATGAGATAGGAAGTGTGGATGTATGTAATGGGGTGAGAAACAGGATTTGGAGTAAAAACTACACTGGCATCCTGGCTCTGCCAATTACTCACCAGGACCTGTGGCAAATTAACTTTTTTGAGCCTCAGTTCTTATTTGTAAAATAAGAAGACGGTAATACCTGCCTCCTATGACTGTTTGCAGGACTAACACGGTACACGGCATATAAAAATTGTTCAACTAGCTGTTATTCCTAGACTATAGAGAGGAGGGCCTACTATATGTCTATTGCTTAGTTGTACCCACGCTTTCAAATATGGTACCTATTTCAAAAATAGAAGAGGTATTTGTTCAAATATTTATTGAATACCAATTAAGTACCAGGTACTATTCCCTACCAGAAATATAGTATTAAATAAAATAGACCAATGATTGACTAATCATTGAATTAGATGCGTGTGTGCGCACATACACACACACCATTACCTGCATGAAGTTTACATTCTAGTAGGAGAGACAGTAATCAATAAATACATAAAATATAGTATGCCAGATGGTACTAATGAGGTGAGGGGGAATCCAGTGGTTCCTGGGGAGACAGCGAGCACAAAAGCACACCATGCCGTGTTCTGTTTGAGGAATAGCAAAGAAGCTGGTGAGTGGGCAGAGGAGCAGAGTGAGCAAAGAGGAGAACAGTAGAAGGGGTCAGGGAGCCAAGTGGGTGGAGCAGAAAGCATGGGAATGAACAAATGAACACCAAAAACATGGTATGGGATAAGAGGAAACTCTTCTGAGGTCAACATTTTTTGTCTGGGGTTTCCGGCATGTAGCCTGATTGTTAGGTAGAAAGAACACAGACTTCGCAGCCAGTGAATTTTTATTCTGGTCTGTTACCTGTACTGTTTGGAAAATTATTTAACCTCTCTAAATTTTAGTTTTTTGGTTTCTCCTCCATCTGCAAAATGAGAATAATAATACTTAGCTCATACAGTTGCTATAAGTATTAAGTGAGATCTAGTGGCACAGAGTAGACCTTCAATATGCTTGTTTCCTTCTCTTTATAAGCCAAGTCTCACACTCTAGTACCAGTTCCAGGGCCACCATAATGATGGCCTTGCATAGTATTTAATCTGCCTGGGCCTCAGTTTTTCAACTTAAGAAAATAAATGCATGTGCTATACACAGACATTATAAAGATAGATATACAACACTCAAGCTGTTGTTATAAGTCAAATAATCTTACTGTTACAATCTATCTTAATAATTTCAAAACGGCAAAAGTATATGTCTTCCATACCTCCTACATATTAATTCCATTAAAAATAGATCCTACAAAGTTTAATTTCTTTAGCATGAAGTTGTAAAGATGTATTTAGCAACCATGTTTATTTTTATTCCCTTTTCCTGCTCCTGCTTAAGAACACTGATCCAATGGAAAGATCTCCAAGAAATGTTTGGCTGCAAAAAACAAGATGCTGAGGAACAGTGTTTGTAAGCTACTTTTGTGTAAAAAGGGGAGAGCATAAGAATCTTTATTTATGTTTGCTTATGTACTCATAAAGAAACTCTACAAGTACATAAGAGAAACTAATATCAGTGGTTACAGTTGGGGAGATGAACGATGTGGTAAGAAGAAGACTGTTCCTAGTATACCTTTTAATACACACATTTTGAAATATGTGTCAAATATTTAGGAATACTAATTTAATCTAAAAATCCATAATTGAAATTTAAAGAGTTAAAAGTACACAAAATAGACTGAAAAATTAATTATCCAACAATATGAAAACCCCAAATGACCTATTTCTCAGACAACTAGGGTATCTTTCAATCTGCTGCCTTTGTATTTTCTTCTGAAGAGCTCAAAAAAATTATAAAATATCCTTAATAGTCTTCTTGACATTTTTGACTATGGAAACCAAGCCCAGGAATAGTATATACAGTGTACTAACCCAGTCAACCCACCCAGACTTTGAGTCCCCAAGTACAGGAGTCCCCAACCCCAGGGCCGAAGACCAGTACCAGTTTGAGGCCTATTACTGCGTCACATAGCAGGAGGTGAGCAGCGGGATGAGGCAGCATTACTGCCTGAACTCTGCCTCCTGTTAGATCAGCAGCAGCATTAGGTTCTCATAGGAGTGTGAACCCTATTGTGAACTGCACAGGTGAGGGATCTAGGTTGCATGCTCCTTATGAGAATCTAATGCCTGATGATCCGAGTGGGACAGTTTCATCCCAAAACCATCCACCACCACCACCCTCTCCCATGTCCATGGAAAAACTGTCTTTGACAAAACTGGTCCCTGGTGCCAAAAAGGTTGGGGACCGCTGCCTAAGTAGACCAAGTCTATGAGTATCTAAACCCAGCAGACAAAGTACACATTCACATCCAAAAAATGAAGAGCAGGAGTAAGATGAGCAGAGCATCAGTGAGGCTTTGGGAAGGTCAACTATTAGCATCCATTTTGATGTGCTGGCATTTCATCGGATATTGGACATTCACAGCATCATTCTCTTCCAGGAAGGCAGAAGAGCTATGGAGTAGATCTGTGAGCAAAAGAGAAATGGAAGACAGTGGCTGATCCCAAATACATTTGAGTAGCAGACAATTAAGAAGAGTTATACAGGCCAGAGACAACGAACACAAAGAATCTAACAGTCTACCCAAAAATTATGCCCTAAAATAGTGACTTCTCAACCAGACTCAATTTCTCTGCAATGTCTGGAGACATTCAGTAGTTGTCTGGAGATATTCAGTAGTTGTCACAACTGAGCTGGAGGTACTGTGTTACTCCTGGCATTTAGTAGGTAGAGATCAGGGATGCTGCTAAACACCCTACAGTGTACAGGACAGCCCCTACAACAAAGAATTAACCAAAATGTCAACCATGCTAAGGCTGAGAAACTCTGACCTAAAATGACAATCATTATGACTAACCATGTGCATAGCTGAAAAGATCCATGAAAAGCCTTAAAATAGATCGCAATAAACATTATGTAGTCATATCTTTCATTCCAATGTGATTTGTGCTATTCTTCCCCCAGCTGACCCCTACTTTAGGCCAGCTCATTGTGACTGATGTTGTCTCACTGTGTTGTCTCACTGTCCTACTTTTTTTTCCAATGTGGCAAGCAAGTAGCACTTATTTTTATTTGATTTGATTTTTTAAATGAAAATTAAAACTATATTTAGGGCCTATAACATGATGTTTTTATATATCTAGATATTGTGGAATGGCTAAATCAAGCTAATTAGCATATTTGTTACCTTACATACTTATCATTTTTTTGTGGTGAGAACATCTAAAACCTACTCTTTTAGTACTCACCATCCTACTTCTAATAAGAACGGACATGTATTGTGCCAGGCAGTATGATAAGGACTTTTTGTATGGATTGTTTTTTATTAATCTTCAGAACAACCCTATTGTGAGGGAGGCTCTAATATTATCCCCATTCTACAGATGAAGAAAATGAGACTTGTAGGGAGGTTAAATTGCTTGCTCCAGTCACACTAGACAGAAGTTGGAAAGCCAGGATTCAGCTGCAAAAACTGAACTCCAGAGTCTGAATTTCTCGCTCTGCACTGCCCTGCCCTGCCTCTCATAGTTTTCCACTGTCTCGTTCCTATTGGTGCTTCGGTACTGGAGAGTGTACATGCTGTCAGTCATTCCACCTGCCCTCTGCCACCTGCACTGTTTACTGCAATCTCTTGCTGGGGGTAATAGGGAACAGGCAGTAGGGAAGACATTATCCCTGTCTTAAAGAAGGCTACCTTGGGCAAACAGACAAGATACAGAAGAACGCAGATCACAGAGAGTACAAAATCAACTGCAGAGAGTGGGAGGAAGGAATGGAGACAATGATAAACAATGAAAGCATTAGGAACCTGAGGACAAGCCCAGGAGGAGCACCATCACAATTCTAGGTGTAAAGGCAGCTCTGTATGCCATGAACCAGGAGGCACTTTCAGGAATACACACACATCTGTGATAATACAAGGCATCACATGCTGAGTGGCTTTTTGGATACTTCTCCCTAGAGGGACAGGGCAGCCAGGGGAAGGCATCATGGCTGTGGAAGGCCCAGGTAGGCTTTGGAGGATTAAGGGGACATCTACCTGAAACTGTTAGTCTGACAAAGACCTAAAGTCTTAATCTGTTGGAAGACAGGTAATTTTTTTTGGGAGGGTGGGGGTGTATTAACAATCAAAATGGAAAGTATGGAAAAGAGGAAACTTTGATTTAAGGGATCTTTTCTAAATAATCAAGAACCCCAATTCAGAGTGGTGGTGGGAGCAGGGGGTGGGGGAGGAAAACAAAAAGAAAAGTGAGAAAAATGAGTAGACTCTCTAGCACAGCAGTGTATTCACAGTAATTAACTTTTTAAAAGCTCCTTCTTGACAGATGTCATCTGAGTAAACGGCATAAAGAAAACTTCATTTGAGTAGGTATTTTTAATAAGAAAAATTAAAAGAGTGATAGGAGAGGCACAATATTCATGGTATTAAATGAACATCCATTGTCCAAAGGTTCTTACTAGAAAGCTCCCTAACAATACAGTACTGCAGAAGTCAAAACACATTATTTAGGCAGTAATTATCCTGGTACAAATTTACATGTGCTGTACCTGTTGTCACTCCCCTGTCAGTTCCAGTTTCTTCTTCCAGGTCTAGCCTGAGCATCTTTTCAAGTCTCCACCTGGCCCTTTCATAGCGGCATGGACAGTGTCTTTTCTAGCCCAGAATCATGGGCACCTCCTTTGTTCTCAAGATGAAAATATTCTCCTTGTAGCTGCCTAACTACCCAAGTTCTGTGCCTGTGGACCCTCAGACTGGCCTTTTACTGGTTCTGGAACCTCACCTTTCAGAGACCCTTTTTCTCAGTTACTTTGCTCCTTTTTCTGCTCTTAAAAGAGTGAGATTTGCCTCAATTCCAGTCCTTGTGCTCAATTTGAGGATTTCAGTACCTCTTTTTAGAATCCTGATTCTCTGCTAAAAGCTACCAAGCTCCTTATAATTAATGGGTCATTTGACTATTTGCATCTTATTTCACTTCTCCTGACCTCTGGGGGGCCTAGTAAGATTAATCATTCAGGTGATGAAGAGTAATGACTAACAGTATACCATTTTTACCATATATTCCTCTGACACCAAGCTAAAGCCTCCTTCTTAACTTCCTGCCCTAATTCTTATTTCACAATGAAGGAAAATAGTATTAACCCAAATTGCTGGGTCTGGACCCATTTATGGTTTCTCTAAAGGATCTGAATGATGATGACAGGATCTTCAGTAACAAGGACATAAAGCAGACACAGATGTACACTCATATTCAACTAGCAGATGCCAAAAAAAGTGTTACTGTTCTACTGATCTTGCTGACCAAGTCAAATGAATTGTACATTACATTATGGCTATGGTATGCTGTAGCTGTAATTTTTAGAAAACCTTTGACTTGTGAAATACAAGGAAGCAGCATACACAGAATAAAAAAGACCGGTCACAGCTATTTTTATGAGTGCTCTTAAAATTTAGACTAAACAGTGAAAAGTCCCATAGAAAAAGCAGGGAGGAAAGCAAGGAAACATAAATTATAGGCCTGATTACCAAAATTTATCTCAAATAAAGAAGCTTTCCAATAAATTCCATGTAATTACTCTGCAAACTGCTAGAAATCCATGGTTATTTAACCATGAACACAGCTACTATCAACGCAACACAGTTAAAATTATGTATTAGACAAGAATTGCTAAAAGATAAAATGGGATATAATCATAACCAGGCTATTAAAGTCTAGCTGTGAGAGCAGATATAAAAATAAATAAAGGAGTGTGATGTATGCAGTTTTCTGCTTAGTAATCAACATATTAAATCAGGAAGAAAAAGTAATGTATTAAACTAGCTCTGGAATAATGAGAACAAATAAAGGAATTTAAGCCCATCAAAATGAAGTTACATACTTAGGACTAGGGTGACTGTTACACTGTTTCAAACATCTTAAGACCAAACAAGCTTTGGTATCATCATACTATTTGGTTGTTACTGGGAGAATACTGTAAGTTATGATCAGATTGATCTGTGCAAGAATACAGGCAGGTTTTGGGGAAAAAAGAACTGACAAATAGCAAGTACAGTGCCTTGCACATAGTAGCTGTCACTGTATTTGTCTCATCAAGGTCTGAAATGAATTAAATGTCAGCTGAACTGCATAGCACTATGGATGGACCCATTTATAAAAACCAGGCAACTTAGTGGTTTCCATACTCTTATTTCAAATTGGAGTTTCAAACAAAACACAATGTCTTATGAAAACAGTTTTGTCATTTAGGACTTTTCTATGGACTGGGAGAGAACATTTGAAGGCAGAGAATCTCCCATCTGTGTTTGACGGTTAGCAAGTGACTGGCTTTATTAATGATGGAAACATCAAAGTAGTGACTAAGCCAGTGAATTGGGGGACTTCATCAGGATGAAGCAAAAGGCTGACAGAAGAAGCACAAGGTGACAGCCCAAACCAGACGCTTTTCCAGAGAAAGACAAATTTGCCACTGATGTTTCAACTGTCTATCCTCTGGAGTAATGGTTCTTAAAGTGTGGCCCCCTTTGAGAGTGAAAAAGATATCTTCATAATAACACAACCTTTTTCTCTCTCATTCTCTCAGAAGTGTATATGGAGTTTTCCAGCGGCTTCATGACGTGTGATGATTTCTCTGACAGCTAATGGAATGTGTGAAACAGATCTGAGGATACAGCTGTCTTCAATTAAGCCAGACATTAGTTGCAGAAATGTAAAACAATGCAACTCTTCTCACTAAATAGTTTTGTAAAAGTATTTTTTCATAAAAATGTTATTTAGCAGATGATGGATTTATTATTATTTATTATTTTTAACAAATGATCTTTTTTTTTAATTTTATTTTTGAGACAGAGTCTTGCTCTGTCGCCCAGGCTGGAGTGCAGTGGTGTGATCTCAGCTCATTGCAACCTCTGCCTCACGGGTTCAAGCAATTCTCCTGCCTCAGCCTCCCGAGTAGCTGGGACCACAGGCACGTGCCACCATGCCCAGCTAATTTTTTGTATTTTTAGTGGAGACAGGGTTTCACCATGTTAGCCAGGATGGTCTCGATCTCCTCACCTCGTGATCCGCCTGCCTCAGCCTCCCAAAGTGCTGGGATTATAGGTGTAAGCCACTGCACCTGGCACTAATGAGTATTTTTAAAATCTTAGTTTGAATTTCTAATACAGTAAAGAGATAGATACAGCCCATACACTCAAAAGCTCTTTAGGGTCCTCAAAATTTTTTGAGTGTAAAGGGGTCATGAGACCTAAAAGGTTACGAACTACTGCTCTGGAGCCTTTACTGAATTGTGCTGGAACTATCTCCTTTTTCTTTCCTAATTAGCCTATAAACACTTTGAGAATAGGATCCTCTATCCCCTGTTCATCTCAGGATAGCCTTAGTACTAATGATTGTCTTTGTTGTTTGTATATTAAATGAATAAAAGTCTTGCCATATTCATAACATCAGAAACATTAAATTCAAGATTTACATAGTGAACATAGTGAAAAATCGGTTTCCTTAAAGTGACAGATGAGAAGCTGAGCTGACTCTGAAGTTATTCTCTATTTACAGGCTGATTTCTGAAACTAATAGAAACAATACAGTACCATTAATGGCTTGTGGAATTCGTTTTATTTCTTGATGATCACCCTAAGTTTATTTCTATGGACCAAGCATCTGAAAAACTGCAAAACAATCTGTGAAAACAGAAACATAATTGATATTTTAGGGTGGTCAGATTATATATATTTCCTTTCCACTGTCACTGCTGTTGATACAATGTTGCTTATGTAATAAACAAATATATTTGTCCAGTAGATCTCTGGACTCTGAGGAAAACATAAAATAGTCACTCCTTTGTTAGCAGAGTTGATAAAGCCAAAGGAGACTGATGGGCTAGGATGTGGACGTTTACCACCTAACCCTATTCTCCTTAAACAAGCAAGCACATACAGTTCTAATGCAGGGATCTGAAGAAAGGAGAGAAGGACCTGTTCCAACAGTGTTGATTCTTTCTAGAGGTTCTGTAGCTATGAAATAGAGAAAATAATGTTCTTGGAGAACACTGATGGGAAACCCACTCATACCTCATTTTCTTAAATGCCTAAAAACATGTACATGGTAAATATTAGAGCATCCTGTTAAAAAGTGAATAAAACTACTTAGGACAGTGCTACAGGATTTTTCACAAAAGGGAGTATTTGTTCATTCTTTCATTTATTCAAAAAAAATTCATGTGGTTCCCTCTACATATAAGTGCTTTGTGGTAGACACTGTAGGACACACAAATGAATCAGACAGTGATACTCATCCTGTTCTCAAGAAGTCTGTATTTTAGTAGGGTTGACTGTAATGTACAAAAAATAAGATAAAATCAAAAGCGGTAAGAATTATAAGTTATTATGGGTATGACTGGTATTATAGCATTTAGATATACCATGTGTTTCATATGTGTATTATATGATGCATTATTACTAATACTCAGTGTCTCACAGAGGAGATAAAATATAGGCACACATCTGTGCTGACATATGTGTCTGCAAATAAAAACTGAAAAAACCCTCTGAGTGTATCATTTGTAATGAAGAACCAGAATTATGGTTAGTACCAAAGAATACTGAAGATGACAGATGTGATGTTTTTGAAAAAACAAGGAACTGGTATTGCACATAATAATAGTGATAAACCACAGTAAGTTATAACAATTCTGAGCCATAATAGAAACTCTAACGGAAAGCTGTAATAAGATACTGCTTTAAGCCAGTTTGGATTTAATTACCTCACTTTTGTGTCCATAAAACCAGCTTCCACAACCCATTTTTATTGGAGCGGATTCACTGAATGTTCCTATAATGCTGTGGTGTCAGTACTAGAACATGAATATGAGTACTCCAAGACAGTAGTCTTTAAACTGGGGTACATGTACCCCTGAGGGTACATAAAGACTTTCTATGGGTACAGGCATGGAGAGATTTAAGGGATCAACGTCTACGTCCACTATTCATACCTATACTCTTTGTGTTCTATGACTTCTCCTTTTCCAACACTTTCAAAACAAACTTCTTAGCAAACTCTTATCAAGTGCATCTTCCTGGGTTGGAAACCCCTCTGGGGCATCAGACAAAGGTACAACTGTAGAAAGCCTTAATCCTGAAAGTCCTATGAGGACAGAGCAGAGCAGAGCAAAGCAGCAAGAGCAGCAGCAGCAACAGGTTCAGAACCAAACAATGGATGGAGCAGTGCCTTGTTTCTTCAGCTGAGGACAATGCAGGGCAAGTCCTCATGCCTTATCTTTTAGAAATGAGATGGGTACCAGAGGGATATGTATTTACAGATTTCGTTAGGTTGAAAAATGAAGTCAGACTTTTCCTGAATGACTGGTTTGGCTGTCCGATTTGTTAATGAGGACTTTTACATTAGATGGCAAATGTTAAAATATATCCTTTTACAACTATTTAAACATTGAATGAAAGAATCTAGATGCCAGTTAAAAATGTGAAAAGGAGTACTTAGTTTTTCAACATTCTTTTGGCAGATATAAGAACAAACATTTAAAAACCCCTGCTCTGAGAGATACACACTTTTTAAAAAGAATACAAACGCAATGTTAGGTAAGATTTTTTAAGTTGATAGTTCTCCATTCAGAGTGTTCTTGATAAAAATCCTTGTGTGTGGACCAGCCCTATGCAATGGTTTGTGTTCTTTGCAATATTATGTGGGGAAATCGCACAGGCTTTGCTCCTTCTTGACCTTTCTGAGCCTCAATTTTCACAGCTATAAAATGGAGATAATCCTAAACCCTGTAAATTTATCATGAGAATTAGAACCGACAGATGTACAGACTCAGCTCACTGCTTGGCAACACATCACTGGCACTAAGTAAAGAATGGCAGCTATTATATATATATTTTAGTCTTTGTGCTGTGTGAGAAAAACCACAAATTGGAACTAAAATCATTTAACGCTCTTTTTGCATGAAAATGTAGCTACTGACCCACCAACTATGGTATGCATTTTGAGTCATTTTGTTCCCCAGAAATGTGGACAGATTTTAGTTAATTTAGCCATATTCTCTCACCTGGTATCTTCTTTGAAAAAAATGGGTGGTCATGTAGGTCAGGAATACAGGCTGTGGTACTGCAGACTGGGTATAAATCAATAATGAACAACAATTGGCAGAGTTAATATTCAAACAGTATCCCATTTCCAGGAAACATCTGACATGTAAATGGTAAAGCCTTGTTACCCACAGTCAGTCTAAGGGCCAGCAGACTTGACATCATCTGGGAGTTTGTTATAAGGCAAATTGTGAGGCCCACCCCAGACCTACTGAATTGGAGTCTGCAGTTTAACAAGATTCCTATGTGATTCAAATGCACTTTACACTGTGAGAAGCACTGGTAAAGAATAGGCCACTAGCAGGGAAGATAAAATCACCAGGTGTACATATAATTCAGGTGGGAGCTCTCAGTTGCACCTGTTTAATTAAAGCTGAGTAAAGGAAAATGATGGAGTCTAACTTCTACTGACAGACTGACATACACACATGCCACAAACATACACATGCATAGATCAGTAGTTCTCAATTGGAGGTGACTGCCCCCCAGGAGACATTTGGCAATGTCTGGAAACATTTTTAATTCACAACAAAGGGATGCTGCTAAACATCTTGTAGTGCACAAAATGATCTCCACAATGAACAAATTATCTGGCCCCAAATATCAACAGTGCTGAAGATGGAGAAACCCTGGCATAGATTATCCCTATATAAAGGCACATAAACTGGAACTATTAATGGAAAAAGGAGTCATAATTTGACTACACAGCTCTTAGGGAATGAATTTTAGATCTGCAGAGTTCTGCACCTCAAGGTCTATGGTACTTTGAAGATCATAAAAACCTGGTTAAAAGCAATCAAAATCATTGATCTGCTTTGGCTAGCAAACCGAGAGTTCATGATAACTTGCATTAGCATATAATGCAAGTATCAATGCTAAATCCTATACATATGCAAAGAAAAATAATGGAGACAGAAAATTAAGTTACTGTGTTATCTAAAATCCATTCCTACTCAAAGTAGGAAGCAGGCTTAGGAGGCTCAACTCCACACCCTCCTCACCCTATACCTTCTTCAAGACCAAAAACTAGCCTCAAACTTCAACCTTCAAATGCTCCTGGATACAAGGCAAGAAATAATGATTTAGGGTGGACCATTCATCACTATCAGAAGTGCTAATTCCTTCAAATTCAGTAGCATAACCAGCTCTCTTTCCCTCTCTGACACACATGTACAACCACACAATGTGTAACAGCACTACACGCAAGCAACTGGCTCTGAAAAGATTCCATCAGGGCCTCCTGCTCTCAGTTCTCACTGGTTCCTTGTCCTGAGCTCCCAAGTTGATGGCTATGAGTATAGTTTTTTCTGCATATAAATTCTTGTTTACCTTCCCGACAGGCTTTACTAGACTAGACAGCTGACTGTCCTATGGTGCGCTCATGAGAGTGGCCCAAGAAAATAGCAGGTTATTGGAAAACAAGTAGTAAGGAAACGCTTAGAGAAAATGCATTCAAATAATCAGATAGAACTTGGGGAACAGATGGGGATGCCAACTAATTTACAAAAACCATGAAAAAGATGCTTATGTTTGCATCATGCTGAAAAATACGCAACATGCCCCAGGCTGAAAAATATGCATCATGCCTACTCCAAAAACACTGAACAAAATGGAAGCAACTGAATTTTTTTCTAAACCTTTTTTGCAGGTTACTGCACTGCACTCACTAATCACCATTCCCTTTTAATACTCTTTTAATTATACTGCAAAACAATCTTGCCTCCCTTATATCCTAAGAAAACACACCCCCTTCTCATAAAAATGACATAGCACATGCTATAATTTAATAAGTTGAAAATAAATATTTAAAAGCTTTTGTGAAACTGTTCTCTAATAAAACTGTAAGAACTGTGGTGTAGAGAGGGGAAAAATATTTCACTGTAATTATGCTCAAGGCATTGTCAAAACCATTAAATTGAATGAATTCTAATGCTAAGGCAGGAGAAAGAAGCACTTTGCCAAAGTTTTTTTTAACTATTTCACCACCAAAGCAGTTTACCCATGGACTCTGCCACTGGGTTGAGAAGTCCCATGACCATTCGAGAAGAAGCTGCTATGCTTATCTTTTCAGGCTCTCATGTGTCTCAAATAGGGATGAGGCATGGCCAGAAACTGTGGGCAAGGCTTTTGCCAAGACCTTGGATGAGATCATCATCAACGACACCCCAGCATCCTGCCTAGCATCTTCTGAATTTTACAAGCCACAGCCCTTGGGCCAGCCTCCTGTTAAGTTCTCAAAACAGAAAAAACTAAAAGTGGACTCCCACAAAAAAGATGCAGAATTCTTATACAATTATTTTCAACATGTTCCTCCTATGTAATGTAGTTACAGAAAATTACAGAAAAGAGCAGATTAGAATCTCAAAAAGAAGGACTCAATTTCCAAGACGATGACCCTAAATTAGTTTCCTTTTAAAATGTTCTCTCAGCCGGCACGGTGGCTCACACCTGTTATCTCAGCACTTTGGGAGGCTGAGGCAGGTGGATCACAAAGTCAGGAGATCGAGACCATCCTGGCCAACATGGTGAAAGCCTGTCTCTACTAAAAATACAAAAATTAGCTGGGCGTGGTGGTGCGTGCCTATAAGCCCAGCTACTTGGGAGGCTGAGACAGGAGAATTGCTTGAACCAGGGAGTCAGAGGTTGCAGTGAGTCGAGATCGCCCCACTGCACTCCAGCCTGGCAACAGAGTGAGACTCCATTTCAAAAAATAAAATAAAATAAATAAAAAGTTCTCTCAAATCCTTACACAACTTTCAAAAAGTAAGTTCTGTGATAAGGATGATAGACATGCATTTGATAATTAACTCATTCCTAATAGAAAAGATACATTAAAGTTTTATGAATTCTCTATACCTATCAGAATGTAAGTAGTCATAACTTCATCCATGACAAGTCCTTTGGTTCAATTCCTTAGGGATTCCATTCTATTTTAGCTTCTGTATAACAGTACTGCAAAGCTGTAATTACATCCTCTATAATCAGCCCATTCGCAGTATAATTGAGAGTGCCACAAATTTAAAACTGTGACCTCACTACTTAGATGGAAGAGATAGTTTATACTACATGTAAAATACCCTCCTGTTATGCTGACAAATTTAAAACATAAAAGAAGAAAATAGCATGTCATAGTAGTCATCATTTAAGAGTGAATTATTATGTTCCTGATAACAGAGTTTCTCTTCTGTCATGTCTAGCATCAGACTCTCATCAATAAGCACTTTCCTACCAAACCGCATGCTCTTCTCAAATGTTATGAAAACACCAAACCCATACAGATGTCTCTCAATTCTCCTCATTTAATTGCTATCCACTATGAGGATAAGATATATGTGAAGTGGTTCCTAGAATAATGTTGTGCTAGTGCAAACCAAGTTTTAATTGGCACAGAGGTCTATCAGTGAAGTGCATAACTTCTAAGCAATGTGACTAAATTTTTTCTTAAGAATCAAGGACTTGAACATCAAACATTAATGCACCACATACTTTGGTTCAAGCAAGCCATTTGATAAATATAATAACCATATTAATAAAGACAGCAGCAACAACTAATACCAAATGCTTACCATGTGCCAGGACAATGAGAATCTTAGATGAATTACCGCATTTAATTTTCATAAAAAGCCCCTGAAGTAAATAAAATTATTGCCCCCATTTTTCATATGAGGAAATTGAGGCTCAGAGATGTTAAATAACTGCCCAGATAAATTAGTTGGTAAGAGTAGGGTCGGCCTTGAAGCCAGGTCTAACTGCATCATCTCAAGCTTGTGGCTATTTTCACAGCCTTCAGGCCAGACTGCCTACTAATTACATGTTACCCAAGCAATTTAAACTAAATATTCTTGCCCTTACTCTTTTACTAAGGCTCCTGGTGAAATGCAGCTGTTACTGATCAATGGTAGTCAAATAAAAAAGCAAGATAACTTTATCAAGATTTTCCTCTGTCATCAAATTCAGGAACTCTTTTGCATATTGTATATGAACTGACACACCTCATATAATTACATAATTTCTAAATTACGTATATATTTAAGTACATTCGATGAGTTACTAAAGCATCAATCACAAAATAAAATGCACTTTACGTTTTTCAGATTAAAGAAGCTAATTGATCAAGAAATCAAGTCTCAGGAGGAGAAGGAGCAAGAAAAGGAGAAAAGGGTCACCACCCTGAAAGAGGAGCTGACCAAGCTGAAGTCTTTTGCTTTGATGGTGGTGGATGAACAGCAAAGGCTGACGGCACAGCTCACCCTTCAAAGACAGAAAATCCAAGAGCTGACCACAAATGCAAAGGAAACACATACCAAACTAGCCCTTGCTGAAGCCAGAGTTCAGGAGGAAGAGCAGAAGGCAACCAGACTAGAGAAGGAACTGCAAACGCAGACCACAAAGTTTCACCAGGACCAAGACACAATTATGGCGAAGCTCACCAATGAGGACAGTCAAAATCGCCAGCTTCAACAAAAGCTGGCAGCACTCAGCCGGCAGATTGATGAGTTAGAAGAAACAAACAGGTCTTTACGAAAAGCAGAAGAGGAGCTGCAAGATATAAAAGAAAAAATCAGTAAGGGAGAATATGGAAATGCTGGTATCATGGCTGAAGTGGAAGAGCTCAGGAAACGTGTGCTAGATATGGAAGGGAAAGATGAAGAGCTCATAAAAATGGAGGAGCAGTGCAGAGATCTCAATAAGAGGCTTGAAAGGGAGACGTTACAGAGTAAAGACTTTAAACTAGAGGTTGAAAAACTCAGTAAAAGAATTATGGCTCTGGAAAAGTTAGAAGACGCTTTCAACAAAAGCAAACAAGAATGCTACTCTCTGAAATGCAATTTAGAAAAAGAAAGGATGACCACAAAGCAGTTGTCTCAAGAACTGGAGAGTTTAAAAGTAAGGATCAAAGAGCTAGAAGCCATTGAAAGTCGGCTAGAAAAGACAGAATTCACTCTAAAAGAGGATTTAACTAAACTGAAAACATTAACTGTGATGTTTGTAGATGAACGGAAAACAATGAGTGAAAAATTAAAGGAAACTGAAGATAAATTACAAGCTGCTTCTTCTCAGCTTCAAGTGGAGCAAAATAAAGTAACAACAGTTACTGAGAAGTTAATTGAGGAAACTAAAAGGGCGCTCAAGTCCAAAACCGATGTAGAAGAAAAGATGTACAGCGTAACCAAGGAGAGAGATGATTTAAAAAACAAATTGAAAGCAGAAGAAGAGAAAGGAAATGATCTCCTGTCAAGAGTTAATATGTTGAAAAATAGGCTTCAATCATTGGAAGCAATTGAGAAAGATTTCCTAAAAAACAAATTAAATCAAGACTCTGGGAAATCCACAACAGCATTACACCAAGAAAACAATAAGATTAAGGAGCTCTCTCAAGAAGTGGAAAGACTGAAACTGAAGCTAAAGGACATGAAAGCCATTGAGGATGACCTCATGAAGACAGAAGATGAATATGAGACTCTAGAACGAAGGTATGCTAATGAACGAGACAAAGCTCAATTTTTATCTAAAGAGCTGGAACATGTTAGAATGGAACTTGCTAAGTACAAGTTAGCAGAAAAGACAGAGACCAGCCATGAACAACGGCTTTTCAAAAGGCTTCAAGAAGAAGAAGCTAAGTCAGGGCACCTCTCAAGAGAAGTGGATGCATTAAAAGAGAAAATTCATGAATACATGGCAACTGAAGACCTAATATGTCACCTCCAGGGAGATCACTCAGTCCTGCAAAAAAAACTAAATCAACAAGAAAACAGGAACAGAGATTTAGGAAGAGAGATTGAAAACCTCACTAAGGAGTTAGAGAGGTACCGGCATTTCAGTAAGAGCCTCAGGCCTAGTCTCAATGGAAGAAGAATTTCCGATCCTCAAGTATTTTCTAAAGAAGTTCAGACAGAAGCAGTAGACAATGAACCACCTGATTACAAGAGCCTCATTCCTCTGGAACGTGCCGTCATCAATGGTCAGTTATATGAGGAGAGTGAGGATCAAGACGAGGACCCTAATGATGAGGGATCTGTGCTGTCCTTCAAATGCAGCCAGTCTACTCCGTGTCCTGTTAACAGAAAGCTATGGATTCCTTGGATGAAATCCAAGGAGGGCCATCTTCAGAATGGAAAAATACAAACTAAACCCAATGCCAACTTTGTGCAACCTGGAGATCTAGTCCTAAGCCACACACCTGGGCAGCCACTTCATATAAAGGTTACTCCAGACCATGTACAAAACACAGCCACTCTTGAAATCACAAGTCCAACCACAGAGAGTCCTCACTCTTACACGAGTACTGCAGTGATACCGAACTGTGGCACGCCAAAGCAAAGGATAACCATCCTCCAAAATGCCTCCATAACACCAGTAAAGTCCAAAACCTCTACCGAAGACCTCATGAATTTAGAACAAGGCATGTCCCCGATTACCATGGCAACCTTTGCCAGAGCACAGACCCCAGAGTCTTGTGGTTCTCTAACTCCAGAAAGGACAATGTCCCCTATTCAGGTTTTGGCTGTGACTGGTTCAGCTAGCTCTCCTGAGCAGGGACGCTCCCCAGAACCAATAGAAATCAGTGCCAAGCATGCGATATTCAGAGTCTCCCCAGACCGGCAGTCATCATGGCAGTTTCAGCGTTCAAACAGTAATAGCTCAAGTGTGATAACTACTGAGGATAATAAAATCCACATTCACTTAGGAAGTCCTTACATGCAAGCTGTAGCCAGCCCTGTGAGACCTACCAGCCCTTCAGCACCACTGCAGGATAACCGAACTCAAGGCTTAATTAACGGGGCACTAAACAAAACAACCAATAAAGTCACCAGCAGTATTACTATCACACCAACAGCCACACCTCTTCCTCGACAATCACAAATTACAGTAAGTAATATATATAACTGACCACGCTCACCCTCATCCAGTCCATACTGATATTTTTGCAAGGAACTCAATCCTTTTTTAATCATCCCTCCATATCCCCCAAGACTGACTGAACTCGTACTTTGGGAAGGTTTGTGCATGAACTATACAAGAGTATCTGAAACTAACTGTTGCCTGCATAGTCATATCGAGTGTGCACTTACTGTATATCTTTTCATTTACATACTTGTATGGAAAATATTTAGTCTGCACTTGTATAAATACATCTTTATGTATTTCATTTTCCATAACTCGCTTTAATTTGACTGCAACTTGTCTTGGTGAAATACTTTAACATTATAAAACAGTAAATAATTTGTTATTTTTACCATTGCTTGCTGAATTTTCTTTTGGTCATTCTGTGTTATATTTCTGCATGTACAATAGAATTTTGTCTTTTGCTTATAGTCTCTGTTAATTCTTCCTTAAAAACAAACAGGACCTATGTCCCATTTATGGTCAACTTCTAATCACATATTAGAGGAGAGAAAAGTGGTTCAAATAAATAAAAATTACATCTCTTTGATTTCAAAGTGAACTATAAGATCTTTCAGACGCAAACATAACTTCATGCTTGGGATATATTTCAGTATCTCTAGAGCCCAGCACAGTGCTTAGACTACATTAGGAACTTAAATGTTTATAATAATGAAATAAAATACTACCGAATAATTTTGGTTTTCATGAGCACGTAGAAGCAGATGATAAAATTAAAAAGCTCTGACATGTGATAGGAAGCCAGAGAAAGTACATTTGGAAATACAGTTACATTGACAAATCAAGAGTTGACTGTATTTCTACCAGAGATCAAACCTCCCACAGAACATGTATGTCTACAACCAAATCTGGAACCAGCCACTGTGACATAAACTCTTGAACACTCTACTTCAAAGCAAAAAAAAAAAAAAAAGAAAAAAAGAGAAAATGTCATTCTTGTTTCTTTTTCCTATGGGGTTCCCAAAACAGTTTGAATTACTTAATGTAGGTGCTACCTACCCTGCTCATAAGGGGCCTGCATTCAAAAGCTTACAGTTTTTTTTTGTTTTAACCTCTTACAGTTTTTTTAAAACAAGCAAATAAAAGCCAAAGATAGTTATGAACATAAGCTATAGAAAAGGCATATTTAAAAAATACAGTATGTTAGTTGAAAGAAGTAATATAGTGTGAATTTCTTCTGTGATTATTATGCCATTTACAATATAGATGAGAATAACTCAGCCGAATCCTCCTAGAAATTCTGATATCTGCCTCATGGGAGTCCCTGGGGATAATCCATACTTCTGAGCAGACAACAACAGCTTTCAGGGAACATTTTAAATTACAAGTATGGTCCCCAAGTCACATTCCAAAAAGACGATTTCAGACAAAATAGCTTATTGCCATTTCTCTTTTTCTAACCTCATAATTGTTAATTTAGTGTGGTTAATTTTATTGCCAGTTATTGATTTTAAATACAGTTCATTTAGACATCCAGGCAAACTGTGAAAATCTTTAAGAATAAAAGGAAGCTTTCACAATTATCCTCCTTTCCCCTGCAAAATCAATTTCATGATAGTAAAGCGAGGATTTGTTGACAGAAACACTTCCATGGTGACGAACTGCAACACCAACGCTATGGGCTTGCATCATCATTAAATAAATTTGGATGAAAGCTGAGGCTGCTGATGAGTGAGAAAGTTTCTGTTTAAACACATTTATCTTAGGAATCAACAGTGACCCAACTGTATTACAAAATACAGGATGGTCTAAATGTTTATTAAAACTGTTTTTAAGTCACCTTGGGCCAGAACTCTAGAAGGAATGGCAAACTTAATTTTAGCTCTTTCAAAATAGACAATGATAATGCTGCTGCTTCATGAGATCTTTTTCTAGTTACTGAGAGTGGGTACATGTAATATTTTGGAAGGCATCGATCAACTGATCATAAAATTATGAACAATGGAAATCAGAATTTAAGAACAAAGTCTTCCCAACTGTCACATAATGGCATAAACAAAACACATGCTTGTGTGGCACTGGGGGGAAACAGATAAAGAGGCAGAGATAACCAGCCAAGGGATTCCCATCACCCCAGGTTCCTCTTGGCTGTCCCAAGTGCTGGTGGGGGACGGGGGGAGGGAAGAAATCCATTCTTGGCACACTTGTAACTAATAGAGTTTGGGAGCCAAATTTGGGCTATTCATCAGCCCACCCATTTTGAAAGGATTCAGTTTCTTATGTGAGCTACAGAAATTCTCTATAATAAAGTTAACACCATAAGTCTTGTGTTCTATTATGATAATGCACAAATTCTCATTTAATCATTTGTTCCAGATTTTAACTATATAGAGGCTTCCTAAGTAGTTAATCTAACATAACTGGAAATTTACCAAACCTTCAAGGAATACCTCTTTTAGAAGTACCTCTACTGGGAGGATTCCTTCAGTATAATAATTTGTATCAGCATCAAAATAAATTTTAGGAGACAGATTAATAACATGTAGATTATTACAAGTGTTACTAATTAAAGTTCATAAAGGCAGCATAATTTCTGCAAAACATCTTTTTTTCTATAGAATTACACCTAAAATGACACAATGTAGATTTCTGGCCTTTAATTTTGAAAAGATTTCTTATATTTTTTTGTGCGCGTGTGAGAGAGGAGAGAGAGAAAGAGATTGGAAGATTACAGAACTTCCTTTTTCATTGACATATAATCATAGAACTCCCCCAAAAACCAGGAAGGAAAGAGGAAGTGACACTGGAAAATCTTCAGAAATCTTCATATGAAATATGTGGGGGTGGAGGGTTGTATTCTTTGGTCCATGAGGGCTCACAGAAGATAGACTGTTTTTTCGTCTCTCTGAAAAACTCATACCATTCTTTCATTGGTCTAAGTCCTTGCTTCAGAACGAAGTTTCATTTTACTCACATTCCCACTATCTCTTTAACTCTTTAAAAGGTAGAATCCTATCACAGATTCGAATGATTTTATCATGTTTTTTCTATTTAAAAGCAACGGCAAAACTTTCCCCAGGAGGATGCCACTGCTCTCTAGGGGCACTGACAAAAATAAAATTGTCATCCTTACTAGAAGGACATTGTGCATTACTACACTTGAATCTGTACACACAAGAAAGAATCTTGATACTTGTTCAATCAAGATCATGATAAAATTACATACACTCTTTGTAAGGTCTCCACAACTATATTTTACAATGCTAAGACATTAGGCTTGGGGTCTTCATGACACCAGTTTTATTAGTCCATTTTTATACTGCTATAAAGAATACCTGAGACTGGGTAATTTATCAAGAAGAAAGGTTTTATTGACTCACCATTCCTCATGGCTGGGGGAGGCCTCAGGAAACTTACAATCATGGCAGGAGGCAAAGAAAAGCCAAGGCACATCTCACCTGGCAGCAACAGAGCGAGAGAGTGCACAGGGGAAACTGCCACTTTTAAACCATCAGGTCTCATGAGAACTCCCTCAGTATCACAAGAACAGCAGGGGAAACCGCCCCATGATCCAAACGGGGATTTCAGTTAGGAGATCTGGGTGAGGACACAGAGCTAAACCACATAACCCATAAAGGATAAAATTAGGGGAGCTGTGAGATGGTCATAGAAGGGATATTTTATCAAAAATTTTAGAGATTTGTAGTCTAAGGATTCTATGGTCTTTACTGGTTGAAGTAAAACTCCCAATTAAAGCGTTTTAGTAGCTTCTTTGATTCTGAATATTTACAAAGTGAGTCTCCTTTGAAATATGTTAGACAAAGGCAGGGAAAGACCTTTAAATTAACCAACACTCTAGCTTTTTCCTATACCCTGGTTTCTGTTATTGTTAAGATTTTTTTCCTCCAAATAATCATTTTGCTTTGTAATCCCAAGAGAAAAGATAGTCAGGCAAAAATGCATGCCCCAAAACTCTTATAGATCAGCGTATCTCAGAGTAAAATCCAAGATACCTGTGTGAGAATCCCCTGATATTAAGTTCCACTCAGAGCTATCCAATCAGAACCTCTGGGGGCGTAGGGCCCAGAAAGCTGCATTTTAACAAACTCTTCTGCTGGTTAATTGTGCCCTAAAACGGTACTTCAAATTTTGATCTTTTTCTGGGCTAGCAATATGCTGTAAGATACTCTCTCCCAATGCTGGGTAGTGGCAGTGAGGCACAGCTCCCAGTCAGCCACACAATCATGAGGGTAAACAACCGATACTGTACAGCAGCAGTTCCCAATTTGGCACAAGGGACTGTTTTCATGGAAGACAATTTTTCCATGGGCGGGGGGTTGGGGGGATGGTTTCGGGATGAAACTGTCCACTCAGATCATTAGTCATTAGCTAGAGTCTCATAAGGAGTGCTCAGCCTAGATCCCTCACATGTGCAGTTCACGATAGGGTTTGTGCTCCTATGAGAATCTAATGCCACTGCTGATCTGACAGGAGGCAGAGCTCAGGCAGTAATGCTCGCTTGCCTGCCACTCACCTTCTGCGTGCTGCTCAGCTCCTAACAAGCCATGGACTGCTACCAGTCCGTGGCCCAGGGTTTAGGGGCCCCGGCTCTACAGTGTGCTGTGTTGCTACACGATTTTGCCCAATTGTAGATTTATGTAAGTGTTCTCTGAGCATGTTTAAGGTGGGCTAGGCAAAGCCATGATATTCAGTAGGTTAGGTGTATTAAACATATTTTCAACTTTTAATATTTTCAACTCACAGTGGGTTTATGTGGTTCTAACCCCATCATAAGTCAAAAAGCATCTGTATTGACAAGCACTGGCAAATGTATTCTGACCATAGTCCCTCTCTTTAAATTACATGTGTAGTAGGAAATGTGGCTATTCTACCCTCTAGTGGCTGGCATGACAAACAGAAGGTTTATTCTCCAAGTTTTCTTTTTATTTAAAAGGAAAGCTCAATAAAAACTTCCATTTTATTGGGTGGGAAGATTCCCGGTTTTATAACTGTAGCAAAGCATAGATGCCTAAATCTTTGGCTGAACTAAAGCAGGCTGTCTGACACCTACAAGGTCTGTTTCTCTCTCAATCCCAGGCCCTCAACTTAAATCTGTAGCATTTCTTGGGAAGCGTCCAGAACACACATTAAATAAGGCAGTTAGATGAACCAAAACAAAGGACTCCATTCAACTTATGGCACAGTGAAGCAAATACAAGAACGAGCAAGGAAGACAAGTAGTTTACTAAGGTTCTCAAACCTTAAACCCCATTTAAATTCATTTTACTTAAACTTCAAGCCCTTTCCTTTCCAGCAGATGGACCCTTTCCATTCCTCAAGGTACATCAAGAAGGGTAAAGCTTTTGGGCAGTCAATATATCAGAGCAGCCATCCCCCAAAGGCAACGCTGTAGGGTAAGGAATCTTGAGGGAGTCTAGCGAGTTAACTGGCCAACACCTCTAAGTACTTCATAATTTGATAATGAATTAACACCATTTACATGGGAGCACTTACAAATCTGTCAACATTCCATCAGGTACCAGGTTTTACAGTTAGAATGCCACCATAAAAATATATTCAGGAATAACCTTTGGCATTGCAGTCAGCCATCCCAGGGATAATCACTTTTATTTGTGGCATCATTTAAAATTTCATTGTCAAAATTGTTGATCAAGAGAAATAAAACTTATTATTTGAGGCAATATTTTGAAAAACTGAAACTAGTTTTCTTATTTTAGTGAGTTCTTCTTCCTCCTCATAGCCAAATGGTCCTGGTATGATATTTGAGGGGTTATCTGAGAACATCTTTTTTTTTTTTTTTTTTTTTTTTGGCCTCTGTTTTAATTTATTTATTTCAATAGGTTTTTGGGGAACAAGTGGTGTTTGGTTACATGAATAAGTTCTTTAGTGCTGATTTCTGAGATTCTGGTGCAACCATCACTCGAGCAGTGTACACTGCACCCAATGTGTAGTCTTTTATCCCTTACACCCCTCCCACTCTTTCCCGAGTCCCCAGAGTGCACTGTATCATTCTTACGCCTCTGTGTCCTCATAGCTTAGCTCCTGCTTATGAGTGAGAACATACAATGTTTGGTTTTCCATTCCTGAGTTACTTCACTTAGAACAATAGTCTCCAATTCCATCCAGGTTGCTACGAATGTCATTATTTCATTCCTTTTCATGGCCGAGTAGTATTCCATGGTGTATATATACCACATTTTCTTTATCCGCTCATTGACTGATGGACGTTTGAGCTGGTTCCATATTTTTGCAATTGCGAATTGTGCTGCCATAAACACACTTATATGCAAGTATCTTTTTCATATAATGACTTCTTTTCCTCTGGGTAGATACCCAGGAGTGGGACTGCTGGATCAAATGATAGATCTACTTTTAGTTCTTTAAGGAATCTCCACACTGTTTTCCATGCTCGTACTAGTTTACATTCTCACTAACAGTGTAAAAGTGTTCCCCTTTCACCACATCCACACCAACATCTACTATTTTTTAATTTTTTTGATTATGGCCATTCTTGCAGGAGTAAGGTGGTATTGCACTGTGGTTTTGATTTGCGTTTCCCTGATAATTAGTGATGTTGAGCATTTTTTTATATGTGTGTTTGCCATTTGTATATCTTCTTTTGAGAATTGTCTATTCATGTCCTTAGCGCATTTTTATGATGGGATTGCGCCTCTGTTTTGTTCAGCTCTTTAAAGGCTAGCCATATTTAGACAACTACAATATACAAATATAAACCCTACAGACCTACAAAGCCTACCTTGTCCTCAGCCATTCCTGAGGCTTTTGGATAGGTGGAGGTGAGGTTACTAATGAATATTCATGCCTGTGGTGGTTACAAGCTAATACAGAGGGAGTTGAGACTTCCGAGAGAGGACCTTTTAGAAAGGTCTAAACAATAGAGGGAGTTATCTGCTGTTCCGGCAAAAGGCAAAGGTGGTTGGTTATCTACATTATTTTTCTGCCACAGGCATAGTAGAAATGGAAAGCTCCAGTTTATCTGAAAACTCTAGTTTATAATTTGATATATTTGAAAGAAACAAAGGTACAATGTATTAACACAAATATAATTGTTCAAATGTACATATACTCTGGGCCAATCTGTCAATCAAGTGAGTGGAAACGATCCTTATGCAACCAAACTTGTGTCTCAGTGACATGCACAGTGTCTTAGTATGCAATATGTTTTCTTCAAAGCATCACAAGTACACAATCGATCAATCCACTGATCATGACACATTAGACTGTGTACCTCTTACTTGCCACTGGGGCAGATACTATGGAGATGAAAGATTCACTGCCCTTGAAGAGCTTATTAACCTGGGCAAAGAAATGAAACAAGAGTATCAGACAACATTTAATCAAGTGGGAAACTGTCAATCTCTACCAATAAACTGGAGATTAAGGAAGACCACAGTAGATTAACAAAGCCTCAGTTAAATGAAAAGACTGGGGGAAGGAGCACTGGAGGCAGGCAAATAGATCAGGTTCTAGTTTATGCCTTTTCTAGTCAGCTGTGAGGCCCTGGACAAGTCATTTAACCTTTGTGAAATAAGCGAATTGAACTTGGTGATCTTTAAGATCACATCTGGTTCTAACTTCCAATGACTTCTGAATTTGAAGTCTTGCCACCCTCCTTAAATCATTTAAAATTCCTTTTGGGAAATAAAGTTGGAGCATAAATAAGCCAACAACCTGCATGAGTTTCTTTCCTCCAGAAATTAAACTTCTTCCTCATTTTTTCACTTACAGATGTCAAAACTACTAGATGTTTCCTTCTCTAAGATTCTATGAATTGGCTGGGCATGGTAGCTCATGCCTGTAATCCCAGCACTTTGGGAGGCCAAAGCGGGAAGATCATGAGGTCAGGAGTTCAAGACCAGCCTGGCCAACATGGTGAAATCCCATCTCTACTAAAAATATAAAAATTAGCCGGGCATGGTGGTGGGCACCTGTAATCCCAGCTACTTGGGAGGCTGAGGCAGGAGAATCGCTTCAACCCGGGAGGCAGAGGTTGCAGTGATCTGAGATCACGCCACTCCACTCCAGCCTGGGTGACAGAGCAAGGCTGTCTCAAAAAAAAAAAAAAGATTCTACGAATTAATTTCTTTTACCCCTAATCCTATCAGCTTTTTCTCCCCATTATTCTTTCAACTTTAGGACTATTAATGGTTTTGGCCTGGTAACTCTTTGTTGTGGGGAAGAAAGAGGTGTTCATGCACTGTATAATGTTTAGGAGCATCCCTGGCTTCTACTTACACACCATGTAGCATCCCCCAACTGTGACAATAATATCTCCAGACATGGCTAAATATTCCCTGAAGGGCAAAATCGCCCTCTGGTTAAAAATCACCACATTAAAGAGATGGACCAAGTGACTCTATAAGCCAGTTCCACTCTTATATAACACTGTGGGAAAAATCTGACAACTCATATGAAAACTCTTATGTCTGGTGTCTAGAGATGAGAACCTTGAATCTGACTAAACATAAGCCTCAAAGCAACTTTAAAAACCTATACTGAAGAGTTTTGTTGCATAATTGTTTCCACTTACTTGACAGACTGGCTAAGAGCATGTTCATACTTCAACATTTATATTTGTATTATTACAGTATTTTGTACTTCTGTCTCTTTCAAAGATACCTGAATTCTAAACTAGAATTTTCAGGTCAACTAGAGCTTCCCATTTTTCATGTGCCCTTGGGAGAAATAAGAGTCTAGAAACCAACCACCTTGGCTTTAAATGCAGTCGGGGGAGAAGGGAATTGGTTTTCAGCAGAAATCCCAAGAATTGAAGAGATAACTCTCTACTGTTTAGACCTTTCTAAAAGGTCCTCTCTGAGAAGCTGCAATTCCCTGTGTATTATTAGCTTATAACCACCACAGGCATTAATGTCTTCTATTAGGATACAGGCTTCCTTCATTCCTCAACCAATCACCTACAAGAATGAACCAACAAATATTTATGAAGCACGCAATATTGCTCATTATTGTGCCAGGCAGCTATGCAGATGTTAAAGTTTGGAATAAAAGGTGGGAGTTAAGGGGTAGCTTAAAAGGTAACTAAGAGCTCAACACAGAGAAGGAACTATATAGACAGTAAGTACTACAGGATTTTAGAGGAAGAGCAGGTTACTTTCAGGTGGGATTTGGGGATCAGGCTTCAGAAACAGATGAGAATTGAGCAGGGGATAGAGGATGGGGAGGACTAGGATATAGAGAAAAAAGAAAGGTGCTCCAAAGAGGTGCCCACAAGGTAAAGGTGTGGGGGCAGGCAGGAGGGCAGATAATCAACATTCAAGGAACAGTGAACAGTGCAATGTGGATGAAGTTGAGATGGTTGGGGCAGGGTAAGGCTTAAAGGGCAAAGACCTGTTGATTGTGAAGAACCATGAATACAGCACTAGGGAGTCTCTGTGTCTTCACAGAAGGTTTCTGCATAGTGAGGTAACATAAAAGAGAGGGCAAAAAACAAATCCATTATACAATATTATTTTATTTTACAACAACCCTAGAAAGTGGGTATTATGACAACTTTAGGGATAAGTAGATTAAAACTCTGACACATAAGGAAAGCTGTTCCAGGTCATTCTGTTAGTATGTCACAAAACCGAGGAGTGAAAACAGGTCTGATTCTGTTGCCCCATTCTCTTTCCGTGGCAACACACTGAGTTGCAAGGGGTTTTAAATTCATTATAAGTTGAATTTGATCCTTTCCACAATCTGTGGTGACAGACAGATTGTCTAATGTTACCTCCTTGTGCTCCACCTCACAAATCTGCCACTTCAGCCAGAACACTCAGAATGTCCCTAAACATATGCAGGGCTTTCTCCTCCCCACTTCTCTACATGGACACAATTTTCATCTCTTGTCAAGTGAAGTAAGACCCACACTGAAGGGTCTGTATCAATGCTCGCCTCTTCTGAAACCTCCCATGATCACCATAGCCAAGAGTGATTTGCCTCTCCTTCCAACTCCACCTGCTTCCCTGAAGCCACTGTTAGGGTGACAAGAGATAATGAACGTGAGAAGCCAAGCCCCACACAAATGGGCAGGCACGGGGAAGACTGACCTGGGATAGGAGATGTGAGAAAGCAAGTCCAAAGAGAAGCTCATGTTCTCATTAGGAGACTGTTCTCAGAACACAAAAGGTGCAGTCAGTGTCCACTTTATCCTAAGGCAAGATTCTATAAGCAAAGGGCACAAATGCCAAGCATGAAGAATGAGCTTGGACAGGCAATCAATATGTGCAGAGCAGGAGGTACCTGATTAGCCTCAGAGATGATGGGATAGAAAAGCATCAGAAGTGAGTGAAAATGATTCACGGAAGGAACATCACAACCATGCACATCTGAGCTTATAAGCAGGTGGCTGCCTTGACAGTTATGATAATGACCCAAGACTTTCAGAAAAGGCAATCAAGGGATCAAGGTCCAGCCACTATAAAGACAAGCACCACCAACTTAGGCCACACTTGGTGTGATTCTGCCTTTGCAGAAACAGAAAATTTTCCCAGATGGTACACTCTAAATCTGG
Organism: Gorilla gorilla gorilla; assembly: GCF_029281585.2. Taxonomy (NCBI): domain Eukaryota; kingdom Metazoa; phylum Chordata; class Mammalia; order Primates; family Hominidae; genus Gorilla; species Gorilla gorilla. The sequence continues at coordinate 110,666,457 of NC_086017.1, read as the reverse complement.
ATTTCTATTTCTCAAGGAACACTAACTTAATAAGACTGGCACTCCCAAAATCATTTTTTAGAAATAATCACTATGTATCTTCCCAGGTCAGAAGGAGAAGTGTTGGGGTTCAACCCTGTCAGTCTCCAAATTCAGGAGTACAAAACTGTAAACCAAGGAAGCATCCCAAGTAAAAACTGCCACTGCAAAGGAAAGTTGTCAAGTTGGCTCCTATGTCTCCCCTCACAATACAATAATCTGCATCAATACAGACACTCTTCAAACAACTCAAAGTAATTCCTCAAAAATGCATTATTATCCTTTACAATTAGTGGTTTGGCTGTTTTTTTTTTTTTTCTCTCTTCTCTTTAAATAGAAAAAGCTATTCTTCTTCTATTCTTATGCCTTTTCATGGTGTTCTTGCCTGAATTCACTGTGCCTGAGATCAGTCACTTTTGAAGCCTCAGAAAACCACTGTTTTATATAAACGGGAGCTAACTAAAAACTGCAAGAGGTCCTCAAAAGTTCCATAACACAAGAGGCAGATAGTTATTCCTTTAGGGCAACAGGGAGGGAATCAGTGAGTAGGGATCATGCTGAGAAGAACAGCTCTCATAGTAATTTATATAAGCAGCCCATTTATTTCATATGAAATTTTCTGATTATAAGAGTATGTATTAATTACAGAAACTGAAAAATATAAATGCTTCTGAGGCTGCTGATTATAGCTTCTAAGGACAATGAGAAGACTAGGGAGAACAATGGACGATTATTACTATTTTTTTAGGCCAAACCTATCAAATATGGTCCTATTCCAGGTTTTTCTCAGACTGCCAATAAGGAAGGAAATACGCTTTAGGGAGGCTATCCTGTCCTTACTGCATGGCTCTGTGCCACGAAGTGGCAAACCCTTCTGCGAGTACAAGTTTATGTAATCTGTCTGCTTGGTTCAGACACAATGGCTGAGGGGCCAGCCAGGTTACTGGAAGAGAGGTGCAGGATTTCCTTTCCCCTAGCAAGCCAATCACTCCCTGGATAGTGGTTCAATCACTATGTACTGTTCAAGTAATGGGAATAAATGCCTCCTTAGGTGGCTGTTCTCAGAACTAGTTACATTCTTATCATTAAGATAGAGTGGCCTTGTGCAGAGGATGTGGGCACATGGTAGGGTCCCACAAAATTCATCTCAGGCTCTGGGAAAGGGATGTAGAAGTACCTATGGTGGGAGAAGAAAAGAGCGGCAGTTGAGTGGGAATTACATTTTTCTCTCTGGCTGTCTCAGGCACTTGAATAGTATCAACAATTTCTCTACCACGATCTTCAAAGCAACATCTCCAAAATTTCAACTCTACCAAACAGTTCCACATGGAAGGCCCAACTATACACTTCAAACTTAGCATGTGCCCATAACCCAATATACTATCTTTCTTGAACTGCTCTTTGTCTCGCCTCTATTGATGGTCCATCACCTTCCCCACTGCTCAGGTTCAACATCTGGGAACTATTCTCCACTTCTCTGCTCATCCTCCACTCTGTCATATTATTTCTTTCTCTGTCCTCCCCACTTATTTGTACGACTACTCCCCAAGCCCAGACTTTAGGACAGATGGTACTGTAAGATAGTTAATCTACTACACTTAAATCCTCACCTCTATAATCCAGCCTTAAATACCATTCTGATCACAGCAATTCTCCAGCCTCCCAGAAAACAGCACTTAAAATTGCTTAGCGCCCAAAGTCCAAACCTTCTACCATGGCCTTCATCTTTCATTTCATCTCCCTTTGAAACTCTGGACATACCCTCACATCTTCACCAGGACACCATACTAACTATCCTCCCACATACTACTGGGCCTTCTTACCTTTGATCATGCTGTTTGTAGGGCTGAAATACTCTTCTTCCTTTGTTCCTCATACTAAAATCCTACTCATCCCTCATGTGTCACTTCCTCTGGAAAACCTTCCTTACTTTTTAGTTTTCCACTGAGTTTCCAAAACTGCTGTCTGTAATTCTATTATTGCATGTCATTCTGCCTCATAATTATTTGTTACCCCTCCTATGCTATCATCTCAAAAGCAAGAATCAGCTATCATTTATTTTTGAACTCCTTATATCAATGTTTCTTAAAATGCAGTCATTGACCACCTTCATCAGAATCACATATGACTTTGCAGAGTTTCACATTCCCAGACCTATTAATTCCCACTGCAGGGATTCTGCATCCTAACAGGCTCTCTGGGCATATAAAATTTAAGAACCATGGTCCTATACTACCCAGGACTTAAATAGTGCTCATAGTAGGTGCTCAACAAAAGCTCATATGGCTAATAAAGGCACCTGGTAGCCATAGCTGGCCTGCATTTGTCCTTTCCACAGAATCACAGAATGTCAAAGCCAAAGGACTTTACAGGTGATCTAAAAGAACTACTGCATTTTTCAAACAAAAGACATGAAAACAGGAAAGAACAGATAACGTCTCTGGGTGAACTCTAAAAAAGAAAGATTCACAAGGACCAGACAAAGTAGCATAAGGAGGATAACGGACATGTGAGTGGGCCTTTTCTGGGTCAAAGGTGGTTAGAAGTATAGCCCAGGAATCAGTGCTGCTTATTCAGCTGCCTTAACTCCTACCCTTAGCAACATATTGCCTATAAATAATTGGAGAGAGAGGAAAGTTGAGAGATAAAGCAGGAAAACAAGAAAGGTAAAACAATCAAAGAAGTTAGGATTATGACCAAGAAATAGGCATCTTAAGAAGTGATATAAGGAAAAAGACAAAGATGATGCTGATGATGATCACAACAGGAACACCTAACACCCGAAACTTTAGATGGGCCAGGGACTTTACTACACAATACCTCTACTCCCCAAAGAAAACTTACAAGTAGGTATTTCAATCCCCAGATGAAGATTACAAAAGAGGAAACTGAGGTTTACGTGGGTAAAGTGTTTGCTCAAAGAGACACAGCTAGTTAGTGCCAAAACTAGAATGAAGACCCAAGACTGGCTCCACGGCTTGTGCTCTAGATACTACCCAAAGGCTGTTATAAGATGTAAGCCTGAGAATGACTAAAACAATTAAGTGGGTGCAAATGAAGAAATGAGAAAGAAATAGGAGAGGGGAGGGAGGAAACGGTACAAAAAAAGAAAAGCTGAGTAAAAGGAAAAAAGTTCACAGATGGATAAAAAGAGAACAAATGAGGAAGACAAGTATTTAAGGTTAGTATATTTTATTTTAACAAAGTATTGCTACATCTGATGCTTGGTCTGACACAAAGTGGGGGCAACTGGGTTTGGAGCGATTTTGAAAACTTTATTTCAATGTTTATTCTTGGATTGCCCCCACTGCTGACTGTATAATTTCCACAGAAAGAGAGATTGAGAGGTGACTAGATACAACCACAAACCATGATACATTACAGAAGAAAGGCACCTATTTACTCTAACCTTTGCATCAGATACTGGACAACTCTTTAATATAAGCCATAGAAGTAGAACACTATTCAAAACCAAATGATCTCTCATAGGAGGTTAATGAGAATGAGCTAATAAAATCAAACGGCTTTCCTTTGAAAGACCCTTTCCTGTATAAAGTGTAAAACTTGTAGTGATAAAGTTTCACTGTTTAATAGGGGAGCTCTGAGAAAAATCAAGAGAAAAAAGCCAAAGCATCATTATGAAATTTTGGGCTAGCTGCCAGATTCATTATCTCTTATTTCCATTCCACCACTCCCCATAAATTAGCAGTGATTTGTCAAACAATATAAAAGACAAAAGAAAAGAAGGCAATAATATTTCAAATATATTTTTCTTCAGTTTAGCATTTCCTTCTTTTCATCACCATATCCATCATCATTGCTTATATACTTTCCCATTAAACACTGAGATAAAAACAAAACTACAAAAACACTGTCAATTCTGATAACACATGGCCTTGGCCAAGCATTCCACAGCTGAGTCCCCAAGGGAGTGAGCAGCCCTGAATCCAACCACCGTCCCACACCACCTCAATTACCACATATCAAAATGACCAGAGGTCTCTGGGAGTCTTCAACTTCTCAACCTCTAGAGCTAAGGTGTGATGCAGTCCCTGGAGTCAGGACCGCTCCTGAGAAAACACTGCTTTCTTATACAACACGTTGTCAATACAGATCAAAAAGTTCAAAGCACTTATAAAATTAATTTCCTTTAGAGAAAAGGAAGCATCCTGACTCCAGCTGTCTGAGATCTGATAGTTTCTCCATAAATGCTGATTTTGTTCTGGTATATTTGTGCTCCATGATAAAGTGGAAGAACAAAAGAGTCATGTAAAAATTGGGCTATAGAACTGAGACTTTGAATACAACTGAAAACACTTCACCTTTCCATACTTCTTTTGCTCATTATGACTCAATGCTTTCTAATAACTCAGTATAACCAGGGAGTCTTCTAGATTGCTAGGTTTGAGAATCTATGGATAAAACAAACCAATACTTTTAGAATTTAATATATTCCACAAATTTACTCCTCTTCTTTCTACTGCTCCCTAGGTGGAACCACTTCTTCTGCCTCATTGAACTCAACATCCTTCAGACTTTTAAGGCATTCCAAATCCCAGTCTTCATGTTGAACTGGGTTAAGCATTTATGAAAAAATCGTTTTCTTCTATGAATGAGCTTTCCAACTTGCTTAATCTCCTCCAAGACATCTGCTCTCTGATGAAACCCAGGAGCCTCCAACTCTGAGTAGAACATTCACTGTGTGGTCTTAAAAGAGCCATATGCATGTATTTCTCTTGCAATATGCATTCCAAATTTGGACAAAACTTTCTTGGAGCTATTTGACATAACGCTCTATAAAAATGATCCAAGAGATGACACATTTTAATGCTCCATACCTCATTTACTGAAACATGTCCAAGGATAAAAGTCATACAAGGAAAAAAAAAAACAAAACTTTTTTTTTTTTTTTTTTTTTGAGACGGAGTCTTGCTCTGTGGCCCAGGCTGGAGTGCGATGCCGTGATCTCGGCTCACTGCAACCTCCGCCTCGTGGGTTCAAGCGATTCTCCTGCCTCAGCCTCCCAAGTAGCTGGGATTACAGGAGTGCGCCACGACGCCCGGCTGTTTTGTATTTTCAGTAGAGACAGGGTTTCACCGTGTTGGCCAGGCTGGTCTCGAACTCCTGACCTCAAGTGATCCGCCCGCCTCAGCCTCGCAAAGTGCTGGGATTACAGGTATGAGCCACTGCGCTAGGCCCTTTTTTTTTTTTAAAGATTTGGGAATGGCTGGGCGCAGTGGCTCACACCTGTAATCCCAGCACTTTGGGAGGCCGAGGCGGGCGGATCATGAGGTCAGGAGATCGAGATCATCCTGGCTAACACAGTGAAACCCCGTCTCTACTAAAAATACAAAAAAATTAGCCGGGCGTGGTGGCGGGCGCCTGTGGTCCCAGCTACTGGGGAGGCTGAGGCAGGAGAATGGCCGGAGCCCGGGAGGCGGAGCTTGCAGTGAGCCGATATCGCGCCACTGCACTCCATCCAGCCTGGGTGATACAGCGAGACTCCGTCTCAAAAAAAAAAAAAAAAAAAAAAGATTTGGGAATGACAATTGGGGTTGTTCTGATAAAATAACAAGCCTTTGCTGCCATCTAGAGGTAAAAACTACGTAATGAAAATGGAGTTACCTAGAAAACAAAAGCTTGCACATCAATGGTGTAGAAACAAGTAGGAGCCCAGTAACTTTCAGGCAGCTGGGCCTGAAAGTTATCAGTGACCACCATTCCAAGCCACATTTTCTTCACCAACACGTATCAGTGTTGCTCAAAAGAAACGAGCTCCACCAATACTGTGTGTCATACCAATCTGTCTCGGCCTTTCACAGTATTGAACTATGCATACCCAGGTAGGCCAGAGTTCCAGGTGAAGAAAAAATAAAGCTTACATCTAAAGGAAGTTCAATATGGCAGCACTTTTCCAAGTGTGGTAGGCCAACCACCTGAGTCGAAGAAATCACTCTGAGAGTTTATTAAAAATGTGAATTGCTGGACATATCCACAAACCAGTGAATTACAATGTATAGGAGTAAGATTCAGAAATCTACAATTTAAAGACAATCCCAACATAGATTTTTGAACACTAAATTGGAGACCCAATCTAAATCTTGATAAAGTTACAGGACATCACAGAAATCCATCTTGGGAAGGCTATTATTAATGCTATAGTCACAATATTAGCAGACTTGATTAGTCTGTCACTGACTTCAACTGCAGCTTCTACTGCTCATGGCTTGGATAATATGGTTGTTCACAGAAATGTCCTGATCTCCAAGTTGTTTCCTTCCTTTTTCGTCTTTTAAAACAATTTAGTGTTGCTTTTTCTCATGGCATACTTACTATAAAATATGTGGAGAACACAGAAAATGTAAGAAAAATAAAAAGTACCTCTAAGTCCACTAATCAGGGTTAACAACCAATACCATGGGTGCATTTTCTTTTAGTATTTTTCTCTTCACATGTAAATAATTAAAGCATGTACACAGTTTTAAATTCTACTTTTAACATTTCTAAGTAAATGTTTTCCTGAAGCTTTGGCCTCATTAACAAAGCATGTTGTCATAATTATACTATAATTCATTTAACACATCCTATTCATTTAACTGTCCATTTTTCATCATTATAAACAATGCTAAAATCAAATATCCTTGACTGCCTCTCTACATCCTAGAAAAGATTCATAAGGCTCTTGATACATACTACCAAGCTGTTCCGCTAATCATCATTGGAGCTGCCCATCTCACCAAACTCATACTGTGAAAACTTTTAAAAGTCTAAAGGCCCAATTCAAATGCCATATTCTTCATGAAGCACTCTTAAAGACAATCTCATTCGAAATTAACCTTTCTCTGGCAATCTCATGGCTCTTTGAGATTAATTTGGGACACTACTCTTGTTTATGTCCTACTACACTGTGATTGCCAAATATCTATTCATCTCTGTATCTACCACTATCTCTATCAAGAACTGTGCACACAGCACACATTCAACACACACCAGATTACTTTACTGACATTCTTTTCTTCAACCTGACGATCTTTGATCTGATACATCCCCAGAAACTGGTGCTTTCAAAGCCAAATCCTCCAAACTGACTCCATGTCCTAAACATTTTCTACTTCTCCACCAACTGTACCATTAATTACCTTTTGTTCTCTTGTTTAATTCAAGATCAAGGAGGTATGCAAGCGGAGAATCCCAGCACGGATCCCTAAACCGAAATCTACAGGCATCACCAAGATTTCCACTAAAGCCTCCACAGTGCCTATGGATAAGCCTATTTACCAAAATGGCTGTGGGAAGCTACACATCGTGAGAACTGTCACCTCCAACACCTTCCTCCACGTGGGAGGGAGAAGGTAACTCATACCAATGCACTGCCTGGATACATTCATCTACAGAAATATGTGGAAAGCTAAAATTACCACTATGAAAGGCCAAAGGACCACCTCTCCAGGAAATGGTGAAGCAGCTTGGTGGACCTGATGAAGATCATCCCCCAAAAAGCAGCACGTCTACAATTATTATACTTCTATATGTGTATATGCACATACAAACACTCGCAGGCCTAGACCCACACCCAAATCTACCCATTTCCTCATCCGACATATAATCTAACCCAAAGATGAACTATCTAGAATCAGCCTGGGATAGGACTGAATTCACTAGAACAGTTCAAGAGTTTTCTGGTGAAAACAGAAGTAATTCTTCATTCTACAGAACTTTGCTGATTAATCATATTTTGCTAAGAAAAGGTGATAGCAAAAATTCCTAATCTGAGTCAAGAAAATCAGATTATTTCCATCAAGATGACAGGACAATTAAAATCACACTTTAAGGTCTAAAACTATGATTTCTTTATGACCAGGAGGAAAAAAGCAAAGTGATAATTCTTAAAGGAGGAAAAGCATAACAAAAGTGAATAACAGCCAAATATATCCTTTGTGCAGAATACCTGACAATCACTGGTGTAGTAAGCATACCTGACCACTGGCACTTAGTCTCAGTAACATTGAGATATTTTAGGGAGATATGAATCAATATTCCAGGTGCTCGAAAAAATACAGAATTTATCATCTCACAGGACATTGTTTATTCATATCTCTTCTCTGAATAAACACTATCGAAAATCAGTTGATTCAACAAAAGCTTGGGGTTAGGAGAGTCAAATTCCAATCCTAGATTTTCATTCATATGACAACGAGCTTTGTATTCATCAATCTAAGCCTTGAGTTTCCACATGTAAAACAGGAAAGTGAAATAATTCCTCAGGTCCCTTCCAGTTCTGATAACCTATGAATATGCCCAACTATTAATACCAAATGTTGAATTCAAACAGTCATCTATAAGGGTAGACACAGTCCCCTGGCAGAAAGCTAAAGCAATTCTTTACATCACACTGAAAACTCTCTCATTGAATTGAGAGAAAGGTGTGCCTGTAATTCAGTGTGGACAGAGTAATACAGGACATTTTAAGACAAGGCATGTTTGACACAAAAGGCAGTTCAAAAAACATTTCAAAAAGCTTCAATAGAGGGGGGAAAAAATCAATGGAATGACACTAAACATTTTTTGTGATCCTTCACTAAAAACTGGAAGCATGACCCTGGAAGAAATCCTCATGGTTAAGGACTGCTTTAGCCAGCTGCCCTGGGTTGGAGCCAGCAGAGCAAGAGTAAAGGAACTCCCATTCCCCATACTTATCTAACTAAGTCCACCTCATTGCACTAATGCCACTGTACAAACACCCCCAGGCCCCTGCAATTTCAAGGAGGAGAAGGAGCTAGAGGCCTGGGCAGCATTGAAAGGGATGATGGGCAGCACTGAGAGGGATGATGGGCAGCATTGACAGGGATGATGGGCAGCATTGACAGGGATGATGGGCAGCATTGACAGGGATGATGGGCAGCATTGACAGGGATGATGGGCAGCATTGACAGGGATGATGGGCAGCAGTCCCAGCAGGCAAGTGGCAGAGGGCAGTAGGGGGAGGTCAAGTGAATTAAAAGCCTGAAATGGAAAAGTCTAAGTGAAAGGAAAGCAGGAAGAGAATAGTAGAAGGGGATGGACTACAAAAGAAGGTGAAGACTGGGCATGGTGGCTCACGCCAGTAACCCCAGCACTTTGGGAGGCTGAGGTGAGAGGATTTCTTGAGGCCAGGAGCTCAAGACCAGTCTGGGCAACTTGGCAGACCTTGTCTCTCCGAAAAGAAAAAAAAAAAAAAAAAAAGCCAGGTGTGGTGGTGCACACCTGTAGTCCTAGCTAATTAGGAGGAAGAGGCAAGAGGATTGTTTGAGCCCAGAAGTCTGAGGCTGCAGTGAGCATGATCACACCACTGCACTCCAGACTGACTGACAGAGCAAGACCTTGTTTGTGGAAAAAACAAAAAAAAAAAAGGGTGCAGTGATGAAGCTCTAACATCAAAAAAAAAAAAAAAAAAAAAAACACACGTATGTAGAGAGTGCTTAGTATTGTGCCTCACATAGAGCAGGTATTTGATAAATCTAGAGTGAATAGAGAATGAGTAAATGAAGAAGAGAAGGCCATTCAGTCAAGACATTTTCTCACTTGAGAAAACATGCTAAGAGATAGCAATGGTATGACAGGGTTAGGAAAAGTAGTTATGCCCAGGTGACATTCAACATTGGTAATTATGCTAATAGAAAAAAAACCCACTGGAATCCCTCAGTGAAAACCAAACAGGTTGAAAAGAAGCATAAAACAGGAAAAACAACATGCACTAACAATAGTCCCAGAAAAACAAAATACCTTGGGAAAAATTTTACTCTGAAATGAAGCACAAAATATGTTGTATGTTGAAGCTTTCAAAATTGTTTTCTCCCACGTCAGGAGACTTCCTAAAGTACATTTTTATCCAAGCTAGCATAAGTTTAAGAGGAAGCACAAAAAGAGGGACAAGATAGTATACAAAGTACTAAAAAATTTAGGTAGAAGCCAGGCACAGTGGCTCACGCCTGTAATCCCAGCACTTTGGGAGTCCGAGGCGGGTGGATCACCTGAGGTCGGGAGTTCGAGACCAGCTTCACCAACGTGGAGAAACCCCGTCTCTACTAAAAATGCAAAATTAGCCGGGCATGGTGGCGCATGCCTGTAATCCCAGCTACTCCGGAGGCTGAGGCAGAAGAATCTGCTTGAACCTGGGAGGCAGAGGTTGCAGTGAGCCGAGATTGCGCCATTGCACTTCAGCCTGGGCAGTAAGAGCAAAACTCCGTCTCAAATTAAAAAAAAAAAAAATTTGCGTAGAAAAATGTTGACACTTCTATGGGAACCAGCAGAAACTCATCTTTAAATGGTAATGCAGTTCTAATCCCATTAAGACAAAAGTCTTCAAAGTAAAGTTACATTGGCCGGGTGCGGTGACTCACACCTATAATCCTAGCACTTTGGGAGGCCAAGGCGGGCAGATCACATGAGGCCAGGAGTTTGGGGCCAGTCTGGTCAACATGGCGAAATTCCATCTCTATTAAAAACACAAAAATTAGCTGGGCTTGGTGGTGCATGGCTGTAATCCCAGCTACTCAGGAGGCTGAGGCACGAGAATCACTTGAGTCTGGGAGGCAGAGGGTGCAGCAGGCCAAGATCATGCCACTGCACTATAGCCTTGGTGACAGAGTGAGACTCTGTCTCAAAATAATAACAATAAATAAAGTTATATTTTAACAAAAGGATTAACAACCAAAAACCATGCTTGTTTCAAGCAATATGTATTAATAATATAATAAAAATGCAAATACAACTATAAAGTGAGAATACTATTTGGAGTTCAAAACAGTAATGTCTGACCTATATGTAACACAACTGAAATATAAAGAATCTTTCCTCCTGGGCATGTTGTTTCCGCAGAAGTGTGGCCTCTGAAGAACAATGAAAATAAAAGAAGCTGACCTAATAATTCTAGAGTGATTTCACCTGATGAACTGTTTTAAAGTAAGCAGATAAAAATCCAAGTGAGTGAAAACAAATCCAATTTGTAACAAAAATGTTAAAAACCTGATACTTTTAAGCTGAAGTCTTTTCCTGGTCCTTCATTTATTTACCTTCAAGGTTTCTGAACTAATCTTGAGATATTTTAGAATCAAATATCTGATTTTAACAGATATGTGACTGGTCTAATACATAGCTGATAACTACTAAGTAACGGAGTAACTAAGGTAAAACACAATTCTCTCTGGATTTGTTTCAAATTTCTTCTCCTGAAGACACGTGACATACAATTCACGATGTGACTTTGAGTTTGGGGCAGCGTTTGCAAACTGCGGTTCACAGGCCAAATTCAACCCATGGTGAAAGTTGAAAATCAAAATAAGACTACTTTGTGACGTGAAAATTACATAAAATTCAAATATTGTTGTCCATAAATAAAATTTTATTGGAACACAGCCATACTCATTCGTTTACACATTTATTTTCTATGACTGCTTTTACACTGCAACAGCAGTTATGACGGTGATGACTGGACCCGCAAAACCTAAAATATTTATTATCTGGATTTATATGAAAAAAGTTTGCTGACCTCTGGTCTAGTGTGAACTAGAACAAGGAACTCAGAAATAGGAATTTAAGAGCTTGATCAACTACTTTTTATAAGCAAATATTAGCCATTTAAAAATCAATTAAGAATTCTATGAAAGCTGACAAAAATGGGGAAACTATATTTCAAGCTGTGATATATTTAGTAAAATGTATAATTCTATGAATGCATCTGAAGTGTTCCACTAAATAACATCAGATTAACAACAGATAAAAGACTTGTGCTGGGCCGGGCTCTGTGGCTCACACCTGTAAATCCTAGCACTTTGGGAGGCGGAGGCAGGCGGATCATGAGGACAGGAGATCGAGACCATCCTGCCTAACGTGGTGAAACCCCCCTCTACTAAAAATACAAAAAATTAGCCAGGCATGGTGGCATGCACCTGTAGTCCCAGCTACTTAGGAGGCTGAGGCAGGAGAATCGCTTCAACTCAGGAGGCGGAGGTTGCAGTGTGCCAAGATTGCGCCACTGCACTCCAGCCTGGGGGACAAGAGCAAAACTCTGTCTCAAAAAAAAAAAGAAAAAAGAAAAAAAGATTTGTGCCACAAAATGATATATTAATATTGAATCTGAGGGAGGAAATGGAAGTTATGTATAGGCCTTCCACATTTATGAGTCGTATTTTTCAAGAGATTCATGGACATTTAGCAAAATTATAGCAGGAACTACCTGACATGCAATTTAGGGAAATATGCATAAATTTCCACCTTTAAATGTTCGTAATTGTTGTCAAGAACCACTCATTTAATCATCTGAAAGAATTGTGGAAATTATATGCAGTAAATTAAACCAGACCATGAAGGTTATCTAAGTGTCCATCTGTTACGGCCTTCAAGTGTAGAGCAATGACTAATAACATAGTCATTTTTCTCCCTCCTCTTTCTTCTTTCCTTCCTCTTGCTTTTTAAATTCATCCTGCCCCTGTGTTTTGCCCCTGAATATCTGTCAATACTATTTGCATTTTGACTGAACCACATCAATGTGTAAATCCTGTAATGTAAGCTGATTATGTTTTTTCCCTCTAATTCTGGTACAGTGTCTAAAACAAGGCTAAGCATGAGAGCTTGACAAATGATTATGAAAACAACATGCCCAGAAGTCGATCCTCTGTTGTGTGTTATTAACATCTCCTACAAATATTCCAAGTCTGAATTTTATATGTAGAGACAATGCCTTACAACATCTACAATGCAAGACTGTCTACATGTAAAACTAATACTGTAAAGGTTTAACTGTGGTGTGAAAAAAGAAAAAACACAAAACAAAAAAACCTGGGTACTTGGGTTTAAAGAAAAGATCCAAGGTGCTCCCCTACTCCATTTCCAGAAGGAATTCACCATGGATAAAGCAATATAATTTGAAGAATATACCACAAAATGATATTACAACAAAAATATTTACAAAGCTCATTTCAGCAATCCCAAAAAGAATAAGCACATTGATTCTAGGTGACAAAAGCTGTCACCAGTAAAAATTACAGGCTTACTTACAAAGAGTCTCTTGTCCTCTTTCCAAACGTAATTTATAAAATTAAATCCAAATATGGTTACAATAAAATGTTAGTAAGACACAGTTTTACAAGGACTACTAATGTAATTTTGAAAAGAGAAAAGCGGCATTTGCCAAACCTGTCAAAAGCCTGGACAGGAGTTTGACAAATCTGCTAGCAGATCAAGGTTCTTTTGATAAAGATCTCCTAGGTTGAGGTCTTCAAGGTGTGACTACGAAATATTAATAATTAATTGGTTAACTAACAAATACTTAATGAGTGCCTTCTCTGTACCCAGATACTACTCTAGGCCCTGAAACTAAAGCAAACAAGACAAACAAAATACCTGCTCACATGGAGCTCTTACGGTCTAGTGCTGGGAAAAAGTAATTAATTTAACAAGGAAAAATAATAGTTGGTGCTAAGTGCTCTGCTGAGAATTATAATAACATAATAATTTAATAGATATTGTGATAATGTAATAGAGCACCTAGATAGTTACTCTAGACTGCCTGATCAGGAAGTGCCGCTCTGAGTAGGTGACGTTTGAACTGAGTACTTAATGTTAAGACAGAGCCAGCTGGCCGGGCCTAGTGGCTCATGCCTGTAATCCCAGCGTTTTGGGAGGCTGAGGTGGGCGGATCAAGAGCTCAGGAGTTCGAGATCAGCCTGGCCAACACGGTGAAATCCCGTCTCTGCTAAATATACAAAAATTAGCTGGGTGTGGTGGCAGGCGCCTGTAATCCCAGCTACTCAGAAGGCTGAGGCAGGAGAATCATTTGAACTCAGGAGGTGGAGGATGCAGTGAGCTGAGATCGCACCACTGCACTCTAGCCTGGGCGACAGGGCGAGACTCCAGCTCAAAAAAAAAAAAAAAAAAAAAGAAAGCCAGCCAATCAGAAGGACAGGGCAGAAAGGAAAAGAAACAGCTAACACAAACGGCTAAGTAAGACAGAATGAGTGTGGCCTACTGAGGAACAGAATGAAGGCTGGTGTGGGTGGGGCAGCATAAACTATAGGGGAGTAAATAGTAGAAGACCTCGTAGCCACCAGCCATGGTAAGTAATCTGAATTTCATTCTATGTGCCAGGGAAAAAGCTATTGGAAGATTTAAGCAGGAAAGTGGCCTGTCTTCTTTTCAAAAGACCTCTAGCTGGTGAGTGAGGGACAACGTGGAAACTCTGAGCCCTGTTAGAAGCTTATGGCAGTAAGGATGAAAATGTACACTCCAATGGAGGAAGAGCGAAGAAAAATGCAAAGAAAGAATCAGGATATGTTTTCGAGGTAGTGACAACAGGACTTGATGGATGAGATATGGGGTGAAAAAAATAAATAAATCAGAATACTGCTAGGCCTTTGTGAAATTGGGTAGTTGGTGGTTTAATTTATGGAGACAGGAAAGTCTGGAGAAAAAGCAGGTTTGGAGAATAATTCAGTAGCTGGGTCTTGTTTACATTTGACATCCCTATTAAATAACTAAGTAAAGATTTAAAGAAGGCAGCCACATATGTTAAGCTTTGAGCTCCAGGATCAGGTTTGAGTTACTGGCAGAAATGGTTCTCAAAGCCCAAATGGAAAAGCTGCTTATTTCTAGCTCCAAGTAACCAGTGTTCTTTAAAAGAGTAAACTTTGGAAAACTAATAGACACAATTTCATAATGATATATAAACAAAAGACTTTCTAAATTATGAGTCTCTTTAAGCCGATAACGGATTATTCCTTTAGAGATGAGATTCTTACCACTGATAATGAGAATGCAAAATATAAGCACGCAGGCTCTGGTTTCAGACTGTCTGCATATGAATCACGGCTCCCCTATTTACCAATTAAATAGATAGTATTGGGTGAATTAAATTAAATAGTATTAAGTAAATCACTTAATTTCTCAGTGTCTCAACTTCCTCATCAGTAAAATAAAGATAACAACAGTAACTACCGCTGGTGTACTTGGGAAGATTAAATTAACTAGAACATGTAAAGCAATCAAAACAGCATCTGGCAGGTAGTAAGTGCTCAACAAATGCAAGCTGGTATTATTACTATTATTATTATTATCATTATTATTTTGAGATGGAGTTTTGTTCTTATTGCCCAGGCTGGAGTGCAGTGGCACGATCTCGGCTCACTGCAACCCCCGCCTCCTGGGTTCAAGCAATTCTCCTGTCTCAGTCTCCTGAGTAGCTGGGATTACAGGTGCATGCCACCACGCCCAGCTAATTTTTTGTAGTTTTAGTAGAGACAGGGTTTCATCACATTGGCCAGGCTGGTCTCAAACTCCTGACCTCAGGTGATCCACCTGCCTCAGCCTCCCAAAGTGTAGGGATTACAGGCGTGAGCCACTGCGCCTGGCCGCAAGCTGGTATTATTACCTGCAGTCTCCTGGCACTGTACATAGAAGTGTCTTAACACTTCAGTTTTCTAGTTAGGTGCTTGGGAAGAGATGTCATCAAAGATTCAGAATGAGTTGGGGAAGCATATGAAAGACCCTCCTTAAAAGACATGGAGGCTCAATGTTACAGACTGCTAAGAACATGCTCTTTAAAAATAACCTATCTGTATGCCAGTTATTCCTAAATCTGTATCTCAGCCTGGATCTGGCCCTGGGGCTCCAGACTCACATACTTAGCTGCCTACTGGGTACTCGACTTGGTAATTTAATAGGTATATCATTGAAATAAAAACGGAAAGCAATCAGTATTCTCTTCATCTTCAGTGAGTAAATGATCAAGTAACATTTTCTTTTTTCTTTTTTTTGAGACAGAGTCTCAGTCTGTAGCACAGGCTGGAGTGCAGTGGTGCGATCTTGGCTCGCTGCAAGCTCCACCTCCTGGGTTCAAGCAATACTCCTGCCTCAGCCTCCTGAGTAGCTGGGACTACAAGTGCCTGCTACCACACCTGGCTAATTTTTGTCTTTTTAGTAGAGACAGGTTTTCTCCATGTTGGCCAGGCTGGTCTCAAACTCCTGGACTCAGGTGATCTGCCCACCTTGGCCTCCCAAAGTGCTGGGATTACAGGCCCTCAAGTGACATTTTCAACTGCAGAATCTCTTGGCTCTCTTCCTTAAGTCACGAAATCCATGCTGTGATTGACATTCTCTCAGTTTTCAGCTTCACACTGAGAAAGTACCCAGACCGGTCAACTACATTAAAATCTCAGGCACTGTATTTGCTCATTTCAGCATTAATATTTTCACATCATTATTCTACTGAATGTATTACTTACTATAAGTCACTTCAAACAGTTGCTGAAGGTTTACAGGGAATAAGGAAATAAATCAAATATTAGATGCCATTAGATGATTCCTGGGGTCTTATGCCTAAGGCATCCTGGGCTGCACACTCAGCACTGCGACTCCCAGCTGTCTTATGTTGGGCCATGACTCCAATTGCCACCAATGGAGTGACTAGACATCCCTTAAGGACCAGGAGAGTCCCTGCAAAATTCTAATTGCATAGCCTTCCACTCACAAAAGTGTCTAGATTGGATGAGAAATTATATGTCTGCCTACATACTCTGTAGCAGGTAACACGCATACACACATATATTTATTCTGCCAACATCCACCAAACACCAATTAAGTGCCAGGTCCCATGTTGAGCTCCAGTGCAATGTAGAACTCTAGCACAAAAATGACAGGTTTTTTTTTTTTTTTTTTTTTTTTTTTGAGACGGAGTCTCGCTCTGTCGCCCAGGCTGGAGTGCAGTGGTGCAATCTCGGCTCACTGCAAGCTCCGCCTCCCGGGTTCACGCCATTCTCCTGCCTCAGCCTCCCGAGTAGCTGGGACTACAGGCGCCCGCCACTGCGCCCGGCTAATTTTTTTTTGTATTTTTAGTAGAGATGGGGTTTCACCGTGGTCTCGATCTCCTGACCTCGTGATCCGCCCACCTAGGCCTCCCAAAGTGCTGGGATTACAGGCGTGAGCCACCGCGCCCGGCCAAAAATGACAGGTTTTAAAGAGCCATGAAAACTTTGTTACATACCACATCTAAGAAGACATGATAACAGCCAAAAAATAGTACAGTTCCTTAGACAGACAACAAACAGATAGGCACATTAGATAGATGTTATAAACCATGTACAACCAACATGTATTTGTAAGTGACTGAAATCTTCCACTGCCTTGCTACCATGGATGTCAAGTGGGAACAGATTATAGCAAAAGATGTTTATTTTTATAGGCAGGTAGCATAATCCACAACAGGAATAAAAGCACCAATACAACTATCTTTCCTTTCTCTGATTTAACGTATTATTTCTCCTTCAACTTTCAAAACAAAACATAATTCACATATTTTAGGCTGAAACAACAATTGAATACACTTGACATCCCTATCAAATAACTTAAGTAAAGACTTCAAGAAGGCAGCCAGGTAAGTAAGCCTTGTGCTCTAGGATCAAGGCTAGATCCCATCAACAAAAGAAGAATCAGGAAATCTGAAGTGGTTCAGCTGTGATTTATTTTGAATTAGAAACTCTGTACAGATTACAATTAGGCAAATTGCCAGTGAATAATCAAGGATATTTCAAATAAAGGCATATACTTACTTTGCTTAAGAGCAGCGAACAAAGCAAAGGCCTCTGATAAATTTAATGCCAGCAATTTTCAAAGCTTAGTCTTGGCCGGGTGCGGTGATTCACACCTGTAATCCCAGCACTTTGGGAGGCCAAGGCGAGCAGATCACTTCAGGTCAGGAGCTCAAGACCAGCCTGGCCAACATGGTGAAACCCCATCTCTACTAAAAATACAAAAATTAGCTGGGGGTGGTGGCAGGCTCCTGTAATCCCAACTACTCGGGAGGCTGAGGCAGGAGAATTGCTTGAACCCAGGAGGTGGAGGTTGCAGTGAACTGAGATCGCACCACTGTACTCCAGACTGGGGGACAAGAGTGAGACTTTGTCTCAAAAAAAAAAAAAGGGTTAGTCTTATGGCTAGAAGGAATGTAAGAAGTAGAGCAATCTTAGGCACTCCAACACACTGTATTCATGAGAATTCTGGCAACTTAGATGAAGGAGGCTGTAGCGATTTAAAGTTTTACTAGATTCAGTGTTTAAAACGGTTGGAGGCCAGGCGCGGTGGCTCACGCCTGTAATCCCAGCACTTAGGGAGGCCAAGGTGGGCAGATCACGAGGTCAAGAGATCAACACCAGCCTGGCCAACATGGTGAAACCCCGTCTCTACTAAAAATACAAAAATTAGCTGGGTGTGGTGGCGGGCACCTGTAATCCCAGTTACTTGGGAGGCTGAGGCAGGAGAATCGCTTGAACCCAGGAGGCAGAGGTTGCAGTGAGCCTAGATCGTGCCACTGCACTCCAGCCTGGGCGACAGAGGGAGACGCCGTGTCAAAAAAAAAAAAAAAGAAAAAAAAAAACTGTTGGTTGGTAAAACCCTAAAAAAGATGATCTTTAAGGGCTCTTTACAGATTATAATACAAAGGCCCAGAGAAGTCACAAAGTAGTAGCGGGAAAAGCGTGACTTTCAAAATCAATCACACTTGACTAAACTCTTCCCAGACCTCTTCTTCAATGTGTGTTCCTAAGAACACGACTTAACTTTTTTCTGTTTCTTCACCTATACAAATGAAGAGAATACTTACCTTTTAGGGATGTTATGAAAGTTAAATCAATTCATATTTATGAAGACATTTGTCACATAATAGATACTCAATACATGTTGACTGCCTTTCTTCCAACGGATGAATAACTTGAAAGTCACACAGCTAGTGAGGACTAGAACCAAGAATTGGGATCCCCTTCACCACTCAAACAGAATTCAACTATTTCTTAAATGGCCTCTGTTCATCTTCAATCATATCATAAAATAGAGCTTTTTAACACCTGAGTTGGGAGGGGTAGTTATTAAAGTAAATGTGGAACACCACAGGGCTGCAAAAGAGTCAGGAAGTTTAATCAAGGAATGTTGTATTGGCTACCTTTCTAAAAATGACATCTGCTTAGTTTGTATCTGAAGGCTTGACCTTCCGGAAACAATGCAACAAATGAAGTTGGTTATTTTTAATGGATATTTCACAACTAGTATTTCAAGATTGTTTGCAGCAAATAGGTATCAAGTGTCTAACATGTGCAGGGCCCTGTGGATGACAGAAGTATGAATCTGACTTTGGCCCTGTCTTCTCTTGTAGAGAAAAGAGGCAGACCTTGAGGAGTGATAAAAACCAGCCAACCAATAATTGCATGGTAGGTGTGATGGAACTTAAAAAGTTCAAGGCTAGCCTGACATGGGGGGCTTCTTAATGCTACTCTACGTGGGGATGAAATGCCCACTGCATCAGGAGTTGGTAAACATAGCAGAGCATAGTAGAAACTATTCAAATTGTGTTAACTGAATTCTAGTATTGCTTCTGAAAGGAGCTAGCTTTGTGAACTTGTCAAGTTACTTGACATCTTTAGGTTATGTTTCTCATCTGTAAAATAAGTGAGTTCAAAGGATGATCTCTATTTAAGCCTCCTTCCAGTTCTACTATTCCAAATTCCATGATAATGATGATGACCACAAGAAATACAGTAACTTATATTTACCACACATTATATGTCAAGCACTATGCTAAAGTGCATTACTGTACTAACTTCACTTAATCTTCACAACTTTATGAAATGGACATTATTGTTATCATTATTTTACAGATGAGGAAAAGGAGGCTAAACAGTATCAGAATACTGGAGTCGTGATTTGAATGGAGGGAGTCTGAAGCAGCAACCCCTGCTTCTGACCTCAGTCTGAATTGAAAGCAGTTCATGGGTCACCCTTAACCATCATACAAAGTTGCCTCTCTTCACAAAAACTGTCTTATCCATTCTCAAGAAATAAGGAAAAGAGAAAGCTTGTGGAAAGGATCTTTCCTGGCTGGCAGACAGATCTGAGTTAATGTCACAGCTGTCTGTTTCACGTGTTAAAGAATCTCTTGCACCATTTTCCCCGAGATGCTTGCGCGCTCCCAAGGCGGTGCACACCCCTGCTGGGCAAACACCGCGATCGCCAGAAGCGACCAGGGCTGAGGCGCACGGAAGGGCTCCGGGAGAGGCCCCGTAGGAGCGCGGGCACAGAGTGGGTACCTGGGCTGCTGCCTGCTCCAGTCGGCTGGTTCTCCCACCACTCGTCTCCGAGATCGTCTGCCATTTCAGCTCAGGACTCGACGTGGGCAGAACATCACGGGTAGGCGGCCAGCTGCGGAGAATCACGCTGTCTCAAAGCCAGGAGGCCGGCGTAGCTACACGCGGAGCTCCCGCTAGACACTGTCGCCTCCGCCCCGCGGCGATGACGTCACACCTCTGCCCCGCCTCTCCGGCAGCCGCTCCCAGACTCGTCGCAGTTTCCACACAGGCGCCGACAGGCAGAAGCAGTTTGGAAACGCAAAATAAATCCCCCCAAAGCTTAAAGACAAAAAGGAACATAAGACGAAAGGGATTGTCATCGTTTTTGATAATGCATTTTAAAAAATTTTGTTTACGTGTTACGTTTCCCGATAAGATTGTGTCGAAAGTGTGAGACACCATGTGAAGACGATTTTTCTCCGCTCAGTTTCAAAGAACTTGCGCCGCGGGAGAAGACCCAAACATGTGCGTGTGTTTTCGCTTGTGCGTCAGTGTTTCAGAGTTTATGTGTTTGTACAGTTTGCTCTTAGAAAACATGCGCAAGGATCCATGACCATGAATGTCGGGCCTTTGTGGTAAATGTAGTTCTGCTATTTATGCAATATGAGTAAAGAAAATGTAATTGGTCTGGAAAGGCTCGCCCACAGAAAGACGCAAGTGGCTCGAAGACCCGAAAGTTGTTTTCCCCATACTCCCTCGGTTGTGTGTCCCACCCCGTATTTGGGAAACGAAGTAATAAGGGAGTCCATTGCTTCGTAACTATAGGTAAGAGACCCACAGTGCCTCTTGTCCCAGTCCCAACGTGATTTGGCAGGGAGGGACTAGGAAAACCCGCTGGGCGCCAAGTGCTGGGGCTAGCTGTGAAGTAATTGTGGACGGTATTTTTCAGGACGTCAGACACAGAGGTAAAAATTATACAAAATGTAGTAAAAGCACGCAACGTGCCTGGTACTATGCATGGAATAGTAAGATGAGTCCATTCAGATGTTAGCCTACAGTAGTGGAAATTCAATTTGTAAGAATAAAGGGCTAGACTTCTAATAGGATACATCCTTGGAAATGACAAGACAGGGAAACTTAATCTGATGAGGCTAGGATTAGCCATATGTGGAAAATTACCCCGTGTGCACCCAACTCATAGATGTTTTTTAAATGCATTACTGCCTAGACTTTGTCCGCACACTCTAAATGCCCCAAAAGGGAAGATATTATGTATAAATATGGCAAATGTAAAATAATCTATAAAGATCAAAAGTAATATGGCTTTTGTGAAGAAATGTAGTTGACGAGATTTTCGTGATTAATAGATTTTTGAAAAAGATAAGAAATGCCAGTGTGGAAGAGGAGGTGCTATGGCTAATAAACATGAAAAGATGTTCAGTCTGATTATTAATCTGGGAAATACAAAAAAACACCACAGCGAGACAGTTTTTCAGGCAATAAATCACAAAATTAAGAAGTATGGGCCGGGCGCGGTGGCTCAAGCCTGTAATCCCAACGCTTTGGGAGGCCGAGGTGGGTGAATCACCTGAGGTCAAGAATTCCAGACCAGCCTGGCCAAAATGGCGAAACCCATCTGTACTAAAAATACAAAAATTAGCCGGGCATGGTGGCAGGCGCCTGTAATTCCAGCTACTTGAGAGGCTGAGGTAGGCGAATCGCTTAAACCCGGGAAGTGGAGGTTGCGGTGAGCCGAGATGGTGCCATTACACTCCAGCCTGGTTGACAAAAGCGAAACTCGGTCTCAAAAAAAAAAAAAAGAAGTCTGGCAATACTAAATTATGGAGTGTCTATGCATTAATGGGAATTGATACCTGTTTTGTACCATGAACTATGAATGGTCTTACGTTATATTCCACCTCGCCTCAGCCTCCCGAGTAGCTGGGACTACAGGCACATGCCACCATTCTTGGTTATTTTGTTGTTGTTTTTGTTTTTTGTAGATATGGCGTCTCATTTTGCTGCCCAGGCTGGTCTTTAACACCTGGCTTCAAGCAGTCCTCCCACTCCAGCCTGCCAAAGTGTTGGTATTAGAGGCCTAAGCCACTGTGTCCAGCCATTTTTTACATTTTTAAAGCATTGTAAGAAACAGAACAAAACAACAACAAAACAACAAAAACGTAAAGAAAAATATGCAGCAGAGACTGTAGCCCTCATATATTTACTATTTATTACTATTCCCTCATATATTTGCTCTAACTTTACAGAAAAAAGTTTACTGACCCCAGGTTATATTGAATAGCCAACCTAAGTTGTAGCATCCATTTCTGTTCTGTTTGTTCTGTTATTAGTGAATTGGTTATTAGTGAATAGGCATCCTGGTTTATAAATCAGTGTATTGTAAAACCGTACTCTCCGGTATCTGATCATATCATCTAACACAGGGAAGCTCAGGCTGAAATAACTATTAGGTCTTTTTCTGCTCCCTCTTACTGTTCAGTATCTGAATGAGTATTATTAGAGTTTAAAGGAGGAAGCATTCATTTCCCAATGGGGTGAACTGGGAGGTAGCACTTGACAATGGATGTCTGTCGGCAAAAATGGATAGGGTAAATGATAGTTCCTTGGCAGAAAGATTGCAATGTTGCTTTGAATAAGTTATTAAACTTTGCTGGGCCTTTCTTTGTGAGTCTGTAAAATAAAGGGGAGCAATTTCATGATTCCTGTGGTCTCTTCCAACTCCATGCCTTAATCTTGAGTATCAGACCAAGAATTCTGGATTTTTGTCGTTCTTATTAGAGGCAAAGGACATGATGGAAGTATTGTTTTAAGAAAGCTAAATTGGTATTACTGTGCAGGATGAATAATGGATTTGAGCAGAGCTTCCCACCTGGCATGGGTGGGCTGAAGACTGACCCCCGCAGTCTTTGGAGGAAGCAGTGACCTTGGGGCAGTTGCCTCAGGTTGAGGGTATCATCATCTTTTCACTCTAGTGTTGTACAAATATTACCATTTTCTGTGGATGCCATGATGTGAAAGGTTGGCAAAAACTGAATTAGTAAGAGAGCGATAAAGTTCGAAGGCTGTTTCGTGAATGCTCACCACACAATGAAAAGGTCTTAATCAGTGCAGAGGTTCTTAGTCAATAAGCCCAGCCTATAAGTGTACTTCAGGAACCATCATAATGCATTCAAACTTTTGCATCATGTAGACAATAATGGTAGTAACAATATCAACAATAGCATGTTGTATGTACCTCTCTATGCCTCTTATATCTTAATTCATTTAATCATAACTCCATGAGATACTGTGCTGGGACTAGGGTGAGGCAAGCAGAGACCTAGGACACCAGATTTAAGGAGGCAGTCACTCTCAGGCTGACACTGACACCGACCTGAGAATGCTTGTCTTACTTGAGTCCTGACGCTGGTCCCTTTACTGAAGGCCACAGCTCTAGTTCAGCAACTCTCCTCAATTCTTTCTTCTGAGTCTAGTAACTTGCCTTTGTCTCTTCAGACTTAGGAGTGGTAACTGCTCCCCACCATTACTAGTCCTGGGGTTCTACACCACGTTTCATTTCCCTAACCTGACCTCATGTTCAGAAATACTCCCCTTACTAAATTATTTTCAGTTTTCCAGCTTAAATGGGTCATCTTTTGCATGGTAGGACCCCAACTGATAAAATCAACTGCCTACTTAGGGTTCCCCTCAAAGCAGAGCCTGTGACAAAGGCTTGGGTGCAAATAGTTTATTTGGGAGGTGATACCAGGATGCAGGAATAAAGGCAGAGAGAATGAGACAAAGAAGGAGGATTGATATTAAACTGGTTTTGATGTAGACAATAACTGGCTCTTTATCCTCTTGAAGACCCTCTGAAAAAAATAGGATATACCCCAGAATTAGCCTCACAAAGTGATACAGGAGTTAAGAAGAAATTACTTAGACAGATAGTAAGGGTATGGGAGTCCTCAGTAAGGCTTTTCTTTTTAATGAAAAGCAGCCCCAAATAATTTTCTAACAGGGAGCAGCCTGCAAGCTGGGAGCTTACACGAATGAATGCTGGCAGGAACTAAGGACTAGACATGTTCAAATGGCGCCTCTGTTTTCCCTTCTCTGCCAGCCATGTGTACTGCAAGGAGCAGGCAAGATGGCACTGATCAACTGGAAAGCCCATTTGCATAATAAGATTAGGGTGGAGTGACCAGCCTTCCCCGTGTGCTATGAAAACATCATACCTGGTCGAACCAATCTGTGAGCCCTATGTAAATCAGACACCGCCTCCTCAAACTGGACTAGAAAATTCGGCACTTTCCTCCACCAGCCAGTCTTTTCTGCTTGGAGACCCCTTTTTCTACATAAAGAAGAGACCTCTTTCTCTTCTCTTCTGCCTGTTAAACGTACGCTCCTAAACTCCTCGTGTGTGCCCAGGTCCTAAATTTTTCTGGTGCACAACGATGAACCCCAGGGTATACACCCCAGACAACATAGCATCTTCAAAAGGACAGAAGGCTAGGACACTTATCCACTGACTGTCATCTACCATTGAGTAAGGGTTGTTGCCAGGGTTATGAACTGGCAGATATTCCCAGGCTGTGCTGCTGTTGGAGAAAGCCCTGAGGCAGAAGAGTAGAGCAGTATACCTCAGCTCACTTGAGGTGTGGGATAATGACAGTGTGCCCAGAACTTTCCTCCGTGGCTGAGCCAATTTCAAAATGAGCTAAGGGGCATAAAAAGCATCTGCTCCAGGTTTATACTGTTTTTCTTTCCATTTTATAGATGGTGAAACTAAGGCACAGAAAATTAAGTAACTTGCTGAGTTACTAGTAAGTGATTTCCCATCTGCCCCATGACCTTCATACACTCCCAATGTGGTCTGTGTCCCCAAAATGACCCACAGTCACTGCACTAGGGTAACAATAGTATAGAAAAAAAGGAAGAACCAAAATGAGGAGCATTACCATCAATTTGTGCTAATATTTTGGAAATAGGATGGTGAGGAAAACAGAAGTCAAAAAAATCTAAACTAAAAAAAAAAAAATCTTAGACGGGACTAGTAAAACGAGGAGGGAACAGTTTAGGGGGTAAAATGATGAGGTAGGCCTTAGACAAGGACAAAACAGACCATAAACAATAAGGATAAAGTAGACAAAAGACAACTAAATGAATAAATAAATTCAGATAAAAATGATAAATTCAGCTAAAAGATAGAAGTGCTATAAAGGAACTACATAGCAATTGTGACCTAGGTGGGAGGGTTAGTGGAGGACCGTGGCAAGAGATGATGATGGAGAAGTAGATGGGGGCCATACCTGAAAGAGCTTCTCAGCAATCATAAGGATTTCAAGCAGGAAACCATTGGGGAATTTTTAGGCTGTGAGATCTGCTTATGTTTTTTAAGCTGGATGATGTCTAGTGATAGTACAAACAGAAAGACTAGGTTGGAGGCTCTTGTAGTCATCAAAGCTAGATAGCAGTGTCTTGGAATTTGATAGTAGAAATGGAAATGAAGAGAAGTGGAACTAGATGAGATTACTTAGGGAGACAGTGTAGAGAGCAGAAAAGAGTTCCTGGGCCTCCACTGTTTAGATGTCAGGTGTAGGAGGAGAGGCCAAAGAGCCCAGGAGAAAATAGCCAGAGGGAGGAGGAGAGCGACACAAATATGATCCCTTCGAATCAAGAAAGAAGAGTAGTCCCGAGACAAGGGTGCACTGCTGAGAGTCAAGGAAAAGGGGATAATTGCAAGAGTCAGGTTCTTGCAAAGGGGAAGCAGATGGAGATTCAGAGCCACATGGAGGAGATGCCATCTGATAGGAGCAGGGTCACTTCATTTTAAGAAGATTCCTGAGATGGCAGGACGATGAAGCCATTCCTATCTTGTGACTTTTATTTTCTCAGTGAACTTTGAAACCCAATAATTTAGGACAATGGTTCTCAATTCTGGTTGCTTGGTGGAATTTCCTGGAAAGATTTGTATGTATATGTAAAGATTTGGATTCTATTAAAATCCTCCTGGTTTTTTTCATACCGTCCTCTTCTCTCATTATGACTTTGAAGCAATACTGTTGATAACCTGCTCCATTTTCCTTTGACCCATGTCTGAGCTGCTCTGCAGCTGTGATTGACCATTTCCATCATGCTGATAGCTTCCTTCTCTGAGCACCTCACAAACATGTTGTTTTTGTTGTCTCATTGTCTTAGGATCTGCTTTCACTTCTCTAAACTTCCTCTTCACCAAGAACTAGGGTTAAATCTCAACATAGACAGAGTGGAAAGTATAGTACCTACTACAGGAGAAAAGTACTTATTAATGAGAAAAGCTATAGGTTTTCTCTATGTCAGCAAGAACCAACAATTTTGTGAGGTAACTTGAAGCTTAGACACAATGGTGATCTATGGTAAATGAGATGGAGACGTCAGAACTGCCTTGGCGGATTATGAAGGAAAGAGTCAGAAGGCTCAGAGCCCTGGACTTTGTTTTAGAATGTATTTGTTTTTTAAGACCAAAGAACCTGTCAGCTCACTGTGTTCCCTGGGAGGGCCAGAGGACAATCTTTTCACTAATGCAATGAGATTGCAGTAGTGATTGAGTACCAACTTGGCTGAGAGTCTTAATGGCGACTGTCCTGTGCAGGCTAGGAATGACAGCAGGAGATGCTCTAGTATCAATAGGTACCATAGAATCCTAGAATAGCAAAGGCATTTGGCAGTGCAGAATCATCAGAAGGAAAATGGATGTAATTACAGTCAGAGGTCCTTGATATTCAGGGTATCTGTGGTGTTCCATAGACTATGATATTCCTAGGGGCAAGATAGATAGAAAGCTAATGAAAGTGTTGATTGAATTATATAACAGCAATAACAATGAACTTGAGGTGGTGAACAGAAGGTACATGTCAACCGCCAAAATGGAATAGTATGATCTCTGGACCGGTTTCCAGATGTGAGCCAGTTTGGAAACCCAGAGCTCATCAATTAAAGAGAATCTGGATCCCCCTGAGGAAGACCCCCTGCAACACCACAAATATATATAGTATTTACCCATACTTTTTCCACAGGAACCTGTGGCCATTTTTTCAGAGGAACCATACTGGAGAAATTAGGAATTCCTAGTTCTTTCAAGGGCTGTCAGATACAGGGTGAACTACATCGATATCAGGGAGTCTAAGGTGCACCATAAACCCCTGTTAGAATGGG
Source organism: Gorilla gorilla gorilla (assembly GCF_029281585.2). Lineage (NCBI taxonomy): Eukaryota > Metazoa > Chordata > Mammalia > Primates > Hominidae > Gorilla > Gorilla gorilla. Next base: position 110,639,161 of record NC_086017.1, on the reverse strand, counting down.
GCATGCAGTGGCTGGGTGATAGGATACTTTTTCTAATCTGTTTCACACTGGCTGTCATGGGTCCATAAACTTATGGTCATTCCCCAGTTGCTGTGTCCATAATTATGATAGCAGCTAATAGAACCATTACACTGGTCCTTTGACCAATGAAGTATGAATCATTATGGTAGGAAGGGCCTAGTGGAAGTCCCTGAAACTTTATCCCTCTCCCTTACTCCTTGGCAAAGATAATAAATCATAGGCCATACCTCAGTCCAGTGGAATTGCAGAGATTAATGCCAACTTGAAAGACTAATGGTAACTAAGGAGTTCAGTTAACCAGTATGATCCCTTCGAAGCCAGGTGGACCATGGCAAATAATAGTAGACTACTGTAAACTGAATCAAATGGTATCCCTAATCAGAGAAGCTGTAACAGATAACGTATTTTTGGTTGAATCAATTAACATAGCCGCTAGCACTTCATATGTGATTTTGATCTGGCAGGTATGTTCAGTTCAATCTCTGTGAGGAAGGAAGATCAAAAGCAATTTGCATTCACTTGGGCAGATTGAGTTCAGATTAACTCAAGGCTGTGGATAGTTTGCTGTGAACATTCTCAGGGCTGGTTAACTCTCCTGTTCTCCATCATCATATAGTTCAAAAAGACTCTGTTTTTTTTTTCTCAAAACAAAACATTGATCCATTGTATTGATGACATAGTGTTAATTGGATCTAGAGAGCAGGTAATGGCAAGTATTCTGGATGCCCTAGTAAAATACATGCATGCCAAAGAGTGAGAGAGAAATTACAAATGTTCAGGGAACTGCAATGTTGGTTATATTTTTAGGAGTTTGGTGATCTGAGGCATGCCTGGGAATCCCCTTCAATGTAAAGGAAAATTTTTTGTATCTCTCATCTTCCACTAAGAGAAACAGTATTTTGTGCAGATAGCCTATGCCACATTTGGAAATAGTGTTCTAACTCATTTATCAGGTGACTCAAAAGGCTGCCATTTTTGAATAGGGTCAAGAGAAGGGAGGGCTCAGCAGCAAGTCTTGGCTACGACACAAGCTGCCCTGCCACTCAGATCCAAAGGTGCTGAGTGATAGATAATGATGCTGGATGGAATCTCTGTCAGATCCTAAAGAGAGAATCACGATGCCTGCTCCAAGGATTTTCTAGTACAGCTTTGCCTTCTACAGCCAAACCATTTGAAAAGCAGCTGTGGGCAAAATGTTGAGTCCTAGCAGAAACAGGCACTTGACTATGGAATATCAAATGACTATATGACCAGAACTGCCCTTCAGGAATTGGCTATTGTAAGGTTGGGAGCTCACAGTAACAATCCACTGAACAACAGAAATGGTATACATGCGAGCACATCTAAGCAAGTCCAAAAGTCACAAGATACATGAACAGATGGCTCAGAGCTCCTTGCCTTTTGTGTTTCTCAGCTCACACCTATGTCCTCTGGGTTATTCTCTATGACCAGCTGATAATGTTGGAAAATGCTCAAAGCTGGTTAAGCTTGGTATGTTGGTAGAACTGAAAATGGATTGCTACTACACTGCGGTTCCACTCAGGGAGGATCCTTAAAGGACAGAGGTGAACAGAATCCTGGTTGGCAGAGCTTCAGTACATGCATTCATCTCCTTTGAATGGAGAAAATAGTCTGAGGTCAGTGTAAATGTAGGGCCTTGAGCAACAGTGAATGGTATGGTTGATTGGGTGAAAGGTCTCTAAGATAGAATATGTGAAGTTCAATAATAAAGAGACCTGAGGAAGAGGCATGTGGAGGGACCTAAAGGAGTGAGCACAAAGTGTGTGTATCTTTGCGGCACATGTGTGTGTCCACCAGAGTATCCACTACAAGTGAAGCATTGACCAACCAGGTGGACAATGCGGTAGATTGTATTTTTCAAAGATGGCCACCAGTATCCCCCATCTCACATACTCTTCTTGTAATCTGACCTTGGCAGTTCTCCCATTGAGTGGTGGGATCTGTGTTCCCTTTCCTTGAACCTTGGCAGAACTTTATCATGTCAACCAAGAGAACATGGTAGAAATGATATTCGGTAACTTCTGAGGCTAGATCCCTAAAATTCTGTGCATTTCCACCTTGCTCCCTTGGGATGCTCACTTGGAACCCAGGCATCACTCTGAGAAAGCTCAAAGTAGCCCACACAGAGAAACCCTGTGGAAAGAACACGTGTAGCTGTTCTGGCCCACAGCTCAGCTAAGGTCCCTGCTGACAGCATCCACAGCCAGACCTATAAATAAAGATACCCCCAGGTGATTCCAGTCACCAGCTGTTGATTGATCCCAAGCTGTGGTCCAAGACATCATGGAGCAGAGGCTAGCCATTCCCACTATGACCTTTCTGAATGTCTGACATAAGAGAATTCCTGTAAGAAGAAAATGACTGAAACCTGCTTCTTGAACTGCTGTTTCTATCATGGCCACGAGAGGGAGACCTTGTTCCTTAGGGACCTGCAAGCTGCCAAAACCGTATTCCTTTGTTGGTCCCTGCCTAGATTGGCAGTGGATTTTCCTTCCTTCTCCTGACAGGGCCTGCTGAGGTCAGGTGGCTGAATTAAAGCTTCCTTTTTCTAATCTTATGTCTTCAGTATGTATGGACTCTGTAAAGATCCTCTCATTTAGGGGAAGAAAAACCTGATTGTTAACTTTGCTTTTGTAATGAGAGAATTAGCATGCAGATTGCATATTTGGGCCTGAGGAAAAGGAAATCCAGTCATTTGGGTTTGTACTTTGAAGTTAATGGGTGAAGGCAGAGCATCTGCGTCCAGCAGTCAGGTCTTAAGGTCTCTAGAAGGTAACATCCACTGAAGTAGAGGAGGCACAGAAAGTGGCAGTTTCCATAATGGTCTGCAGAAGTGTTCCTGGGAGAGCTGGGATTTGTGGTTTTTGGACCACCAAAATGTTGCTGCTTAGGCCCCTGATGCATTATTGGTGAGAAGTGCAGTGAACTTGGAGGTAAGGGAGGCTGCTAGAAGTCATTTCCAATTGCCTCCTATGGTTTATTCCTATTGATAAATAGTTTACCCTTTAGTTTTACTTTTTAACATCATTTTTTGAAATTGTAAAATATACATAATATAAAATTCATTATCTTAACCATTTTTAAGTATATTAAGTACAGTTTAGTTCAGTGGCATTATGTACATTCACATTGTTGTGCAACCATCACCACCATTCATCCTCAGAACTCTTTTTATCTTGCAAAACTGAAACTCTGTGCCCATTATACAAAAACCCCCCTCACTTGAGCCACTGGCAACCACCGTTCTGCTTGCTACCTCTATGAATTTGACTACTCTAGGTACTGCATGTAAGTGCAGTCATACAATATTTGTTCTTTTGTGACTGGCATAGTGTCCTCAAGGTTCATCCATGTTATAGCATGTGTCAAAATTTTCTTCCTTTTTAAGGCTGAATAATAGTCCATTGCATTATAGGCCACATTTTGTTTATTCATTCATCCATTAGTGGCCTCTTGGGTTAATTCCACCTTTTAGATATTGTGAATAATGCTGCTATGAACATGAATATACACATGTATGTTTGAGTTCATGCTTTCAATTCTTTTGGGTATATACCAGAAGTGGAAATGCTTGATCATATGGTAACTCTATTTTTAATTTTTTGAGAAACCACCATACTGTTTTTCATAGTGGTCCAGTTTTACATTCCCCCCAAGCAGTGCACAAGGGTTCCAGTTTCTCCACATCCTTGCCAATACTTGTTATTATCTGGTTTTTGTTTGTTTTGATAGTAGTCTTCCTAATAAGTATGAGGTAGGTCCCTTTCCTTTTCAAAACCTGCTGCCTTTATATATTCTAAGGGATGGGAATGTCACCATGACATCTGTCATAGTCTTTTTGTAGCTGACTATATCTGTTGTCTCTGGTAAGCACAATAATCAAGAAACAGCAGAGAGCCCTGTCATCTCCTGAACCCTCACTGGCAGTTGTTTGCTTCTTAGATAGCTAAGAACTTTTGTCTCCTTCCTTGAGGAGGCGATCTGGCATAATACCTGAGAGCATGGGCTGTGAAGCCAGATATCTGCATTAAAATCATGGCATTGTCATTTATTAGATCTTGGACAAGTTACTATGTCTTTGCTTCTTGTCTTGTCTTTTCTCTCTCTTTCTTTCTGTCTTTCTCTCTTCCTTTCTTTCTTTCTTTTTTTTTCCCCCAGGGTCTCACTCTGTTGCCTAGGCTGGAGTGCAGGCACAATCATAGCTCACTGAAGGTTTGAACTCCTAGGCTCAAGGGATCCTTCCTCCCCGGCCTCCCAAGTAGCTGGTACTACAGGTGCACACCACCACACTGGCTAATTTTTAAATATTTTTTGTAGAGACAGGGTCTTACTATGTTACGCAGGCTGGTCTCGAACTCTGGGGCTCAAGTCATCCTCGTGCCTTGGCCTCCCAAAATGCTGGGATTACCAGTGTGAGCCACCATGCCCAGTGCCTCCATTTCTTTAGCTGTAAAATGGAGCTAATAATAGAGTTATTATGAGGAGTAACTAAGTCAATACATAAAAACATTTAAAGCAGTTTGTGGCACATGGTTGGCACTCACTAAATGGTAGCAGTTGTTACCCCTCTGGAAGCTCCCTGAGGCCTCCCCAGAATCTGATGCCCCAGTGCTTTCTGTACAGCCTGCAGAACTGTGAGTCAATTAAATCTCTTTACTTTGTAGATTACCCAGTCTCAGGTATTTCTTGATAGCAGTGCAAGAACAGACTAATTCAGAACATTGGTACTGAAGAGTAGGGCATTGCTATAAAGATACCTGAAAATGTGAAATCAGCTTTGGAACTGGGTAACAGGCAGAGGTTTGAACAATTTGGTGGGCTCAGAAGAAGACAGGAAGATGAGGGAAAATTTGGAAATTCTGGGAGACTTGTTAAACTGTTATGACCAAAATGCTGTTAATGATATGGACAATGAGGTCCAGGGTAATGAGATCTCAGATGAAAGTGAGGAACTTATTGGGAACTGGAGCAAAGGTTACTTTTGTTATGTGTTAGCAAAGAACCTGGTGGCATTGTACCCATGCCCTAGGAATCTATGGAACTTTGAACTTGAGAGTGATAATTTGGGGTATCTGGCAGAAGAAATTTCTAAGCAGCAATGTGTTGAAGATGTGGCCTGGCTGCTTCTAACAACCTATGCTAATAATGTATGAGCAAAGAAAGGACATAAAACTAGAACTTACGTTTAAAGGGGAAGCAAAACATAAACGTTTGAAAAATTTGCAACCTAGTCATGTGGTAGAAAAGAAAAGCCCATTTTCCGGGGAGCAGTTTAGACTGGCTGCAGAAATTTGTATAGCTAAAAGGAAGGCACATGCTGATAGCCATGACAATGGGGGAAATGCCTCCAAGGCATTTCAGAGATCTTTGTGGCAGCCCCTGCCATCACAGGCCTGGAGGCCTGGGAGGACAGAATGGTTTTGTGGGCCTCACTTAGAGCCCGACTACCCTGTGCAGGCTTGGGACACTGCTCCCTGCATCCCAGCCATTCTAGCTCCAGCTGTGGCTCAAAGGGGCCCAGGTACAGCTTGGGCCACTGCTTCAGAAGGTGCAAACCATAAGCCTTGGTGGTTTCCACATGCTGTTAAGCCTGTGGGTATGCAGAGTGCAAGAGTTGAGGCTTGGGAACCTCCACCTGGATTTCAGAGGATGTATGGAAAAGCCTGGATGTCCAGACAGTAGCCTGCTGAAGGGGCAGAGCCCTCATGGAGAACCCCTACCAGGGCATTGCAGAGGGGAAACGTGGGACTATAGCTCCCATACAGAGTTTCCACTGGAGTGTTGCCTAGTGAAGCTGTGAGAAGAGGGCCACCTTCCTCAAGACTCTGGAATGGTAGATACACTAACAGCTTGCACCTGTTGCCTGGAAGAGCCACAAGCACTCAACATCAGCCTTTGAGAGCAGCTCTGGGAGCTGAACCCTGCAAAGCTGTAGGGGTGGAACTGCCCAAGATCTTGGGAGCCCATCCGTTGAATCAGTGTGCCCTGGATGTGAGACATGGAGTCAAAGGAGATTGTTTTGGATCTTTAAGATTTCAGGACTGCCCTACTGAGTTTCAGACTTGCATGGGGCCTCTAGCCCATTTGTTTTGGCCAATTTCTCCCTTTTGGAATGGGAGTATTTACCCAATGCCTATACCTCCATTGTATCTTGGAAGTAACTAACTTGTTTTTTATTTTATAGGCTCATAGATGGAAGGGGCTAGCTTTGTCTCAGATGAGACTTTGGACTTTAGACTTTCGAGTTAACGTTGGAATGAATTAAGACTTTGGGGGGCTGTTGGGAAGGCATGATTGGATTTTGCAGTGTGAGAAGGACATGAGATTTGGGGAGGGGCCAAGAGTGGAATGATAGGATTCGGATCTGTGTCCCCACCCAAATCTTATGTCAAAATGTAGCACTAATGTGGGAGGTGGGGCGTGGGAGGTGATTGGATCATGGAGGCAGTTTTTCATAAATGATTTAGCACTGTCCCCATGCAGTGGTTCTCATGATAGTGAGTGAGTTCTCATGAGATCTGGTTGTTTTAAAGTGTGTAGCACCTCCCCCCTTTCTCTCTTCCTCCTGCTCCAGCCATGAGAAGATGCCTGCTCTGACTTTGCCTTCCACCGTGAATAAAAGCTTCCTGAGGCCTCCTCAGAAGCAGATGCTGCCATGCTTCCTGTACAGCCTGTGGAACTGTGAGCCAATTAAACTTTTCTTTATAAATTATCCAGTCTCTAGCCAGGTGTGGTGGTGTGTGCCTGTAGTCCCAGCTACTTGGGAGGCTGAGGCAGGAGGATTGCTTGAGCCCAGGAGTTCGAGGCTACAGTGAGTTATAATTGCACCACTGTACTTCAGCCAGGGCAACAGAGCGAGACCCTGTCTCAAAAATAAATAAATAAATAATAAATTACCCAATCACAGGTATTTCTTTGTAGCAGTGAGAGAATGGACTAATACACCCTCCATACCACACCCTACTACTTCACCTCCCTTTCCAACTACTGTAGAAGATATTCACTGTTATCATTTACTATCTTATAAGTGCAAAAACTAAAGTTTAAAGAGGTTAAGTAATTGGCTCAAGGTATCACAGCTGGTAAACAGAGGCACTGAGATTTGTTCTCTTTTGGTTTGACCCTAGAACCCTCTCCTAACATTTTTTTTTATTTTGACTCTTGTTTGGCAGAATAAATAGCAAGGACACCATCATCTTTGCTGAGGAAAGATGACTATTATTAGTAGTAGGCAAGTGGAGAGTCATCAGTGTTCCATCAGCTTTTCCCCTGTGTCTCTCGTCCCACGAATGAAGAGCAGATGTGAAAATTGCTGCCAGCCACTCACTTGTCAGATGAGAACTGACTTGGCTGTGCTCATTACAAAATTAATTTTTAGGCTCATTACAAAATTAATAAGGCATGTGAAATATAGATGTCCTCAAGATTTATAAACTTTAATTTAGAAGTGTCTTTGATTCTAATACAAATCTATTTTTACTTACAGTAAGATAGCAAAGAAAAAAGTCTCTGGAAAGATTCTGGATATGTCTAAGGAAAATTTGATTAGATGGGCCAGTGTTTCAGTAACACACACAAGAAGCTTCTGAATAACTTGTAAAAGTGAGATGATGTGCCCCACTTTGATTTAAATTCCATTACATGTATCCTCAGGAATTAGCAAAAAAATTTTTTTCGTAATAAAACTCATTAGATGATTATGACTTATAAAGAATAACTTGTTTGAGAATAAAATTTGTCTGGACACAAGTATTGGTTCTGTAAAATGAAAGGAAATATCTAAACTTCTGTGCAACTCTCCGTTAAAGATAATCCTAAGGCTACTTCAGATATATTTTTGTTATTCAGGATATGGAATGAGCATGAACATTTGCATTTTAATGGTCACAAGAACCATTAAGGAGAGAAGCTCCCAAAATATAATAAGACATGACTGGTTTCAACTCTACGTTGGCTCTGTATGTTTGGAATTCCTTGTAATTCCATATGTATTTGGATGATGTTTACCTTTGCTATATCTTTGATGAAATAATGTGTTAAACTAACTTCCTGCAGTAAATAAAGGAGGAAATTGTAAAGCAATTTATTTTGTTCTGCAAATGTTGTTACTAATTACTGGTCAGTCTTTTTTCTCCCTCTTATTACAAGAGGCCATGAGGCCTCTCCCCATGCTCACAGTTCTACCCTTCATCTTCCTGCCAAAAACACATCTTTGTAGCACAGGCATCTTCTACTCTTATGCACTGAATTGTGTCCCCCCAAAATGCATATGTTGAAGTCCTAATCTGCAGGACCTCAGGACCTCAGAATGTGACATATATGGAAATAGGGCCTTTAAGCAATTAAGTTAAGATGAGGTCACAAAGGTAAACCCTAATCCAATATGACTGGTGTCTTTATAAAAAGCAGAGATTAGGACACAGATAGAGGGAAGATCATGTGAAGACACAGATAAATCATGGCCATCTATGAGCCAAGGAGAGAGGCCTCAGAAGAAACCAACCCTGCTGACACCTTGATCTTGAACTTCTAGCCCCAGGACTGTGATAAAGTATGTTATTTAAGGCTACCCAGTCTGTGACACTTTGTTAATGGTAGCCCTAGCAAACTAAAAAACCCACCATCAGGTCAGATTCAACAAGTCTATAAACAAACTGGTGTCTTCCCCTGTATCCTGCCTGGCATGGGTTATACTAATGGCCTACCCATTTCTGTTGATGGCACCATCCCTGTTTTCCAAGTTTGTCAATGGGAGGAAACTGCCATTTGGGGCCAAGTTTCCTTCTTTTGGGGCCAAGCTTCCTTCTGTCTTATAAGGCCATCTAGTATTGTCCCCAAGTCCAATTCAGTCTTTCAGCTAGCTTTTCAGTTTTTCCATTCTTCATCATCCCAGTTCTGAGGCCCTGAAACAGCTTCATTGTCATGCAGCCCTTAAACCTTGACACCTGAACCTACCTGCTTCTACCTCCTCACTTGCAAGGTCTATTTAGCGTCCTTCACCATCACCCAACATTTCATTTCTGCATAAAAGATGGTCTGGTCTTTTAATTGGTTTTACTACGTGTAACCTGCCTTCTTCAGTGTCAGCTTCATAGCATTGTTGAAATAATTTTTCCAAAATACCTATTTTTATGCCATTTTCCCACTTAAGGACCTATAGTATCTTATTGCATATTAAAAATAGAAATGTCTCTTCCTTGTATGTAAAGCACTGTGTCACTTGACCTTCCTTTAGTTACTAAATTAATTTCCTTTACTAGTCCTTGGGTAGATGCTCTGATCTAGTCAGACCATTTCCCTGAGCTCAACTTGCTTTCCTCCTGCCACTCAAGACACATACACGTACACGCCTAGTTTGTCTCCTCTTGATTAGAGGAGGAGAAGCTGTTTCTCTTGGGATACTTTCATGATCCCTCCATCCAAATTCTACATTTCTTTAAAAGTCAGCTCTCCAAAAAACAATCTGAAATTTTTATCCCATAGTTAGCTTTTACATAATCTTGAATACCTGAGCTAGAAGAGAGTTTCCTGCCATTCGGTCTAACCTCCCATCCAGTTTAGGACTCCCTGCCCCCACCCCTTACCCCACAGCATTCTTCAGAGATTCATTCTTTCCTCATCCTGGTATTAGACTACTACTCTATGATGGGCTGTGGATGAAAAAATGAAAGAACTAGCCTGCTCACAAGAAGCTTATACTATAATAGGAAAGACAGGGTTCAGTTACAAAGCAGACAAAGTGAAGGGACAGAGGAAAGTATGAGGCAGGTTGGTGATGTGGGGGAGAAAATGACCCTGAAGGGTGAGGAGTTTACCCAGCAGACTGGTCAGAGAAGGTATTCCCTGGAAGAGGGCAGCATGGAACTGTCTTTCTCTTTCTGAATTTCTTTAGCACGTATGAGTCCTGTCAACATCACACCACCCTGCTCTGTGCAGGTTCTGCTCTTGGAAATCAATTTTCTGTTTAACAAACATCTTGATCCTCCAACCAGAAGATACTTTTTTTTTTCTTTCCTTTTTTTTTTTTTTTTACAGAGTCTTGCTCTGTCGCCAGGCTGGAGTGCAGTGGATCCATCTTGGCTCACTGCAACCTCTGCCTCCTGGGTTCAAGCGATTCTCCTGCCTCAGCCTCCTGAGTAACTGGGACTACAGGCACGCACCACCACACCCAGCTAATTTTTGTATTTTTAGTAGAGATGGGGTTTCACCAGGTTGGCCAGGATGGTCTTGATCTCTTGACCTCGTGATCTGCCCGCCTCAGCCTCCCAAAATTCTGGGATTATAGGTGTGAGCCACCACGCCTGGCCCAGAAGATAATTTTTTAAGGAGAAGAGATGTTTTCTCTCCTTTTGTATGCCTCACATTGCTTAGTAGTATCAGGCACCAAGTAGGGGCTACCTTATTTGTGTTCTGTTTTAATATAAAGGGGTACTATACACCCATTGTAAGATGTGTTTTGATTTCCTTTATTTAGTAACAGTAATGATAGATTTGCCCTGCTGTTCAGCATTCCAAATTCTAACCATTTATTCTTCCTTGCCTCCATTTCCTCTGTCTGTTCTTCCATTCACTTTTGTGACAACACTCTATGCCTGTAAGATGACTGTGAGGGAAGTGTATTTGGCTGTGAAATAAAACCAAACTAACTGGGCTGTATGGGAATGGAAGTTGTAGTCTTGTGTTTCCAGCCTGATGGTTTAAACAAGTAAGTTAACCAGCCATAGACTGGTGGTACATCTTGCTTATTGAATGATTTGAATAATCCCTTTATAATATTTTAGACATGGTAATTATGATCATTCTGGGATTGGTAAGTCATCACAAAATAATTCTTTCTTCTCAGGGTCTTACTGAGACCCTCAGGCTCTTCAAACAGGTCTGCTTCTTCCCTTTACCTCCACTCACCACTATCTCCCCTCAAAATATTTGGCTTTTTTGTGGCAGAGTGAAATAGAATGGAGTATTTGAAGATTGGTCTCTTGTGGGAAAAGAGAAGTCTGTGGCCATTTTTTCTTTTTTGATGGAAGTGGCAAATGCAGCAGCTAATTATTCCCTAATATTGATTCTCTCTTCTCCCATACTACTAGAACCCCTGATTTTTAGCTGGGCATATGGTTACATAGACTATTCAATTTCCCACACTTCCTTACAGCTTCTTGTGGTCACGTGACTAAATTTGGAGCCACGGGATATGGGAGACAGTGATCCAAGCAGCTGCTAGGTTGAGTCCTTTAAGACAAAAAGCATGCCCTGTCCTTCCTGCTTTGTTCATCCTCCCCGGGGATAGAATGTGACTGATGGTTAGTATCCTGGACCATGGAGATGAGGGCAACACCCTTGACGTAGAAGAGCAATAAGATGGAAGGAGCCTGGGGCTGTGATTGGAATTACCATGTGAGTCCTAGACTGCTTATCCTAGGAGCTCTTATGTCAAAGAGGAATAAATTGTCCTGTGTAAGCTATGCTTATTTTAGGTCTCTATTTCAGCAGCTAATTCATGAGAGTAGGAATTTAAAAATACTTGTGAGGTTCAGTGGCAACTGAATGATATGAACAAGATGAGAAACATACTTTTAAAGATATTTAATGATGTTTTTCAAATCAGTACAAAAATTTAAATACAAAAATGATTTGCTATTGACAAGTCTCAAATCTGTCATGGGAACTCAAACAAGTTACCAGTCTGTTCACCGTTCATTGTATTCTATAAAATATTTGATAACAGTCACCCACTACAGACATTCTTTTCCCCTGTGGGATGTCATACTGCATTAAAACTCTGTATTTACATAACAATAATATGAGTTTGGTCCATTTCACATGGAAGAATTCTGGTTAATTTTGAACTAAATAGGGATTATAGCACAATCCCTAGACTTTAGAACACGTGGTTGTTTCATCCGCTTTTACACTAATATATTAACATTGTGCAGCACTCAAAAGGGAAATACAGGCACATAGATAATTATTTAAAACTCTTTTTTAAATTAAATGGAGTATCATTTAGGTCTGAGATTAGCACCATTGTAGAATGCACAGTATTTGGCATAGATGTTGCTCCTCTTCTATCTAAAAGTTAGAAACCTATGTCTGATAATACACATACACATGTGCACGCATACACGCACGCGCGCACACACACACACACACACACACACACACACACACACACACACATATATATAGAGGCAATTGAGTAACAACCAATAAATAAGTTGGAAGATATTTTGAAAAGTGAAATTTGGTTTTAACTAAAAAGATAATTTCTCTGTTTCTTGGTGGGAATTAAAAGCCCATACATGTACAGATAAATACAATTTTACAAATCACCTGATCTGACTTGCTTTTAAACCATTTCAGTGTGGCTGTTTAGCAGAAGGAGCCCAATGGATCCATGTTGCCCACCATAGTCATCAGCCCAAAACCAGTATCCTCAAGAACAACCCAAAGTATATTTGGCCACATAGATGCTGTCTGCTTTGAAAACAAAGGTTGTGGAGGACATCATTTTGTTGGGAAAAGATTGTTGTATAATTAGTAGTGACAAGAACCCCTGTGGTAATGGACTAATTTCTCTTCTTAAAAATTGAGAAGAAATGGTGCTTGTATACTATATAGGGAAATGAGATATTGGCCAAGAGAAGAATTTTTGTGATGGTAATAATGATTCAGATTTGACAAAGACACATTTCCATGTGTTTTCATACTGTATTTATTTGTGTATTTTTCCATCTATATCTATCCCCTTAACTCACGGTTTTATTTTTGACAAAAATATACAAGATTCCACCACCATAACCCCACATTATTGCTCCAAGTGATAGAGTCAGCAGCAAGCTAATAGCAGGCTCGAAATGGGTCTTTGGTGTTTGGAGACCAGATTAGAATGCCCAAAGCAGTTAGTATGTGCCCAAGCAAAAACCTGGAAAAATATTTATTTCTCCTTTTCAGACTTGTATTGGCCTTTGATTTGTGCCGAGTACAGGATGACATTAAAAACACAGGCTCTTGTTGCCCTTTGACATTCTACATAGCCGTTCCACAGTCTGCTTCTAAGGAAACAGTTCTTTTCCTATACTTTTACTACCTACACCCAGAAGCAGCACATCTGTTTTTAAATTCGAAATTTCAGAATTATTTTTTTCAAATATTAATTTTTCTATGTAATTCTGAAACTCCCCCCTCACCAATTATGGGTTGGATTTTGAAAGTTGACTTTGGCCGGGCGTGGTGGCTCATGCCTGTAATCCCAGCACTTTGGAAGGCTGAGGCAGGTGCATCACTTGAGGCCAGGAGTTTGAGACCAGCCTGGACAACATGGCGAAAACCCATCTTTACTAAATATACAAAAATTAGCCAGGCATGGTGGCGCAAGACTGTAGTCCCAGTACTCGGGAGGCTGAGACAGGACAATTGCTTGAACCTAGGAGGTAGAGGTTGCAGTAAGCCAAGATTGTGCTACTGCACTCCAGCCTGGGTGACAGAGTAAGACTCCATCTCAAAAAAAAAAAAAATTGACTTTGGAACCTCAGATTACACATCAGTTTGCATACATGCTAAACAGAGAAATGTCCTCAAAATTCAGTTACTAAAAATTACTGATATCTCCATGATTAGAACCACACTGTGGTTGCGTGTGTAGTCAAAGGAGGAGAATTTTTAATGCTATATAAGCATAACTGATAACTGCTATTACAAATAAATATTCCACAAATTTGGAAAGTTATTAGAGGAAGAGTTTTTTTTCCTTGTAATTTCCAGGTGTTTATATTAGTTGGGCCATAGTGAAAATTACATGGAGGAAAGAAAATAGGAAAATAAGTCACAGAAAAAGAAAATCAAACCAAATAGAAACTCTGGGGAACAAGTGAGTTAATTACTGCTCATGTCTCCCATCCGGTTCTCTAGCTCCTTGAGGGTTACTGTCTAATGCTTCATAAAAGTGCCTTACCCAGTGCTTGGTACAGAGAAGGCACTGAATAAATTCACAAAGGCCGATTGGTTCACCCATTCTTTTAGAGACAACAGACACGCAATTCTGACGAGGACTCCTGTTACTAAAAGACACAGCCTCTGATACAAGAGAGATATCCCTTTGACTAAAGCATTACCAGGGTCCCCAGGGCCCCCTCCCACTGGGGCGGTAACACTACTGGTCTCCCCACCATATATTCCATGTCAAAGTATCTACACAAATACAGAGGAAATTAAGCAAGTAAATACGGTATGTAATTGTTATCATTTGTATTTCTTTAAGGCATATTTATATTTTAAAGTAAACAATATGAGTGAGTGCCTTTCATTAGCTATGATCTTTCATACTGATATATTTTGACTGATCTGAATAAGCAGGTTATTGTGGAAGCATATAACATAAAACAGCTAATATGATTCCAGTGGGTACAACCAAGTGTCAGTACTTGATACATAAATCTATCCCATCATTCGCAATTACAGGCTGCTGTGTGGAGTATTAAACATGCATCTTAGTTTTTATTTGTACACGATGGTCCAAATTTTCACTTACATATAACTTTCCAACTGTATAAATGTTTTGAAGCAATTATGTTTTTCATTTCGATTTTTTGGTGTGTCATTTTCTTCTATAAAATCTCTTTCTTTTCTTTGTTTTTTGTTTTTTGTTTTTACATGGGATACAATAAATATCCTGAAAAGGAGGAGTGGACATACTGCCCGGCATACAGTCCTGCAGCCTGTTCTGAGGGCATCTGGAGGAACACCCGGTCTCCGGGCCTGAGCAGCAGCACTGCACTCCCAGATGCCTGGTCCAGGAAGCCCTTTTTATACTCGTCATACGTGTACATCACGGGCTCGTTGTTCTTGAATAGAGCAACCCACACGTTGCCCCCCTTGCAGTGAACGTGGTATGCAAAGTAGTAGACACCAGGGACCTCACAGGTGAAGATGCCCGTCTGCGGGTTGTAGTTCTGTCTGCCATTATACAGCAGTTTGTCAAACTTCACTGGGGCCCCCACCGGTGGGAAAGGTGCGGTTAGCTCGGCGGTAAATGCAGGCATCTCATAGGCTGGCCCTCCGTTCTTGCCTTTCTTAGCCCCGTAGGCATGGGGGGGTTTCACGCCATCAATTCCCAGCCCCATATCTGGCAGATACTCTCCCTGGGGTGGTGGTGTAGGGGGCATCACAGCTGGGGGTCCAGGAGGTCCTGGAGGGCCTGGGGGTCCTGGAAGGCCAGGCTGGCCTTGAGGACCAAGGGCACCAGGCTTCCCTGGGGGGCCATGAAGTCCTGCCACTCCGGGTTTCCCTATACCAGGGAACCCAGGGGGCCCTGGGAGGCCCGGCTCCCCTTTGGGGCCTGGAATCCCAGGTGGTCCAATGGGGCCACTAGGGCCCCCAATCCCTGGGATACCTGGGGGGCCCTGTAAACCCTGATCCCCTGGGATTCCTGGCTCTCCCTTAGGTCCGAGAAGCCCTGGAACACCAGGGAGTCCTGGTACACCTTTTTGCCCAGCTTCCCCCTTGGGCCCTATGGGACCTGGCAAACCCCTCATGCCAGGAGGCCCTACTTCACCAAGGAAACCTGGCTTTCCTGGGAAGCCTTGAAGCCCTGGCTCACCCTTGGGACCTGGTGGCCCCTGTGGCCCTACAATCCCACCTTCTCCTTTGGGTCCAGGAAAACCAATAGCACCTGGAGGGCCCATAGGACCTGGGATTCCAGGCAGGCCTGGCTCTCCTGGAGGACCCCCTATTCCTGGGGCACCTATTGGTCCTTTCTCCCCTCTTGGTCCAAGAGCCCCAGGAACACCTCCCATGCCCCGGTCACCTTTGGGTCCTGGGAAGCCTGGTTTCCCAATCCCTGGAAGGCCTGGGGGTCCTGGTAGCCCTGGCAGTCCTTGCTCCCCTTTGCCACCTGGAAATCCTGGCTGGCCTGGGATCCCATCCTGGCCTGGCTTTCCAATTCCGGGTATCCCAGGAGGTCCTTGAACCCCTGGTACCCCAATAGGGCCTTGTGGCCCAGGTTCTCCTGGAGCCCCTGGCTTTCCCAGGGGGCCCTGGGGCCCAGGGAAGCCTGTCACTCCTGGTTTGCCCACTCCTGGCAGT
Source organism: Gorilla gorilla gorilla (assembly GCF_029281585.2). NCBI lineage: Eukaryota > Metazoa > Chordata > Mammalia > Primates > Hominidae > Gorilla > Gorilla gorilla. The sequence goes on along the minus strand of NC_086017.1, from coordinate 110,623,039 downwards.
CCAACAGGGCCGGGAGGGCCGTGCATCCCTGGAGGCCCCTTTACACCTGGTGCACCTGGCATCCCGAAGCCCTTGTCTCCTTTAGGACCCCGAAGGCCTTGAGGTCCTGGTAGTCCTTTGGGTCCTCGATCACCCTTTGGTCCTGGTTGCCCTGGTAACCCTGGCCCACCTGGCTTCCCAATGCCAGGAAGTCCATGAGGCCCTGGAGGTCCTTGTGGTCCTGGGATCCCCATAGGCCCAATTTCCCCTTTCTGTCCAATTTCTCCTTTTGCCCCAGGCATGCCCATGGCTCCTGGCTTCCCTGGCATTCCAGGCATACCTGGCTTTCCAACTCCTGGATATCCCTGTGGCCCTGGTTTTCCTTTAATTCCAGGTATCCCATGACCTGGCAAACCAGGGGGCCCAGGTGGTCCTCTTGGGCCAGGCTCTCCACGGGGACCTTGTTCCCCTCGTAAACTGGCTAATGGTATTTCTACTGGGAAGAGAAGAGAGAGAAGGGGTATGGGGGGAGAGAGAGAGATTGATTAGTAGCTTGTCTCTCACATCAATGAAGTACTGACAACCATTATTTAGTTCTGACACATTTGCCTAATACTTATCAAGAGAAAAGACTAGGAATAATATGCTCATCTTCTAGACCTTAAAAATCAGGCCTGGCATGGTGGCTCGTGCCTGTAATCCTACAACTTTGGGAGGCCCAGGCAGGCGCATCACCTGAAGTCAGGAGTTCGAGACCAGCTTGGCCAACACAGTGAAACCGCGTCTCTGCTAAAAATACAAAAATTAGCCGGGTGTGGTGGCATGTGCCTGTAGTCCCAGCTACTTGGGAGGCTGAGGCAGGAGAATCACTTGAACCCGGGAGGCAGAGGTTGCAGTGAGCTGAGATCACACCACTGCACTCCAGCCTGGGTGAAAGAGCAAAACTCCATCTCCAAAAAGAAAAAAATAAATAAATAAGAAAGAAAAATCAAGCTGACAATTTTTTTTAATGTATTTGAGGTATTTTTTGATAACTGATATGTGAAGCTGCTTGTATCAGCATTGGTTAAGTAAAGAAGCTAAAAAGTAATGAAGAAGAAACATTTTTCCAAGTATAAAACTTGGAGATATTATGGTGTGTTTATTATAGTGAATTTGGAAGATTCAAAGATGTATAAAGAAAAATCAAATTTGCCTATAAGCCCACTACTCAGAGATAACCACTTAACATGTATATATATTTTCATCTCATTTGTTCTATGTGTGTGTGTGTGTGTGTGTGTGTGTATTTTAAACAATATTGGAGTTGTTATCCAAATTATAGTTGTATTTTATTTATGGGGTACAGAGTGATACTATGATTCATGAATACAATGTGGAATAATTAAATCAAGCTAAATATATCTATCACTTCAAATACTTATTTTTATCTTGTGAGAAATTTGAAATTTACTCTTTCAGTGATTTTGAAGTGTGTAATACATTATTATTAACTATACTCGCTGTTCTATGCAATAGATATCCAAAAAACAACTTATTTCTCCTGCCTAACTGAGGCTTTAAGCCTTTCATCATCATCTCTCCATTCTCTCCCTCCTACCACACCCCAAGGCCTCTGGTAACCACCATTCTCCTCTGGGTTTCTATGAGTTCGATTGTTTTAGATTCCACATTTAAGAGAGAATATGCAGGATTTTTCTTCCTGTGCCTGGCAAAGTTTTTAAATATAATAATTTATGGCCAAGATATTTCCTCTTATGCTTAAATACAGTATGATGTGAAATATAAAAGGAAAGAATAGAGTTATTTTTTGTGTGGTTCAATAACATCTTTCCACATCTGTCCTTTAGAATTAGTAGATTTGCTTAATTTCTTGAATGTGCTGTGGGATTTCCTAAGCCTCAAATATTAGTTCATTAATTTAACAAATAATTTCTCATATGCAAATCTGGCTTTTAAGTAGGAGAGATGAATAAGATATTTTAGAATGATAAACAGTATGGATGAAGTCGAGAGCTTGACTTAGGAACAAGAAGCTCTGCTTATCTTTCTGGTCTTGGCGTGAGATTGTGACTGGGTCCCTTAAGCCGTCAGCATCTCTGCTTGCCTATCTGTACAGCAAGAATAAGAATAATACAGCCACACTACAAGATTAGAGAATAGATGTGAAAGGTGTCACCGTTTCTCAAATTGTTATTGAAATACACAGTACGTGCTGTTATAATGAACATGCTGTGCCTTTCAGATGAACACAACTCTGGATCTCCCATGCTGCTGGGACGAATGGATAACATGGAGAAATGAAATGTATGGTCCCAATATCTTCTTGGCATAATACTTATGTCACTAGTAGCACCTTAATCCTGACCATTGTACTTTTCACTGAGCTACTGTCAGAGAATAAAATACAAACAGAGAACTCATTTTAAGATATGAGTACCCATCAGAGTAAGTACAAGAAGTGCCAAAGGCAAGGCAAGCCATTCAATAAAGGAAGGAAAAGAAATGTCTGAGATAATCTTCTAAGTATAATACTAGCTCCTAAAGAGAAGAAAGTCAGGAATACTTTCTTTACATGAATAGATATGATTATAGTACTATTCAGGCATGCTATTTCTAACCAGCGAATTGTGTAGTTACTGTATTGAGGAGTTATTTGGGGAAGAGTAGGAGAGATGAATCAGGAATCCCTGGTGTCTAGCACAGTGTCTGGAACACACTCTGTTCTTACTGAGGATTTGTTGAATGAGCAGTTGTAGCAACTCCAATTTCCTGTGGTGCTTTAGCATTTACTCAGCACTTTACTTACCATGTATGTCACTGATTCTCTCAACAATCTTATTTTACAAATGAAGAAAAATAGGCTCCGAAAGGTCAAATGACTAGGTCTCTCTCATTTCTGGCATCCAGGTATCTAGGCCTCTAAGTTCCAAATCCAGTAGTTCTCCAGAGGTGGAGCTTCCTGCCATTGTAGGGACTAGTGGGACTGGCTCCACTTCCTCAAACGTAATTGCTGCTCTGATGCAGCAAGTACTAGGTTTCTGAGAACTCCAGACAAACCAAATGAATTTATCGTCAAGTGTCTGTCACACTGAGGGGCATTTTGTTGGTGCTAAATAAATACGCCAAGAAAGCAACAGGAGAGATTTTCAGGTGTCATCCCTAGATGCAGTCTATACTCTTAGTTTCCTTCTGTTGATCTGTTGATTGACATATGTAATTAGAGTAGTATTAAGAACACTTGCACCTATCTAATACTTAGTTCGCAAAATGCTTTCCTGTGACTTTTCTTTTAACACAGCAGGTCCTTACAACATTGTTCTCTTAGTTCAGAAGACTGACTTGTCGCCTTTCTTTTTTTTCACTGCTTTAGCTCCCAGCATCTGGCCCAGAGCCTGACACAAATAGATGCTCACTATAGATAGTTGCTGAATGTTTGAATAAATAAACAATAAGGGGATAGACTATTTGTGATTTAATATATTTTATATCATCTGATGCTAGTTCAAATAATAAAGCAAAACATAAATGGTAGTCTTATCTGTGTCTTTAAGGCTTGAACTTTTCAAGAATATGGTTAGAACACAGTAGGCATTTTAAAAATGCCAGTAACAAATTCTAAAACTAAAGCTTCTAAAATTTATCTTCCCCCTCTGATCCTATAATTTAGAGATTTGGAAAGCTGTTGTTTTATAACAGCCTGGGAGTATGATGTTACCTTTGCCTTTCTTGGGTACTGCTTCCTTGCCCATTCTTGGCGCCGGTTGAATTTCCTTCATATATTGGGGTAGGTGTGGATACTCTTTGCCATACTGCAAGTGGGGCATCTCCTTGCCCATGGCAAGGCCATCTTTGGCCAAAGGCATGTGAGGTACTTGCTGACCCAGGGGCTGGTATTGTGGAATTTGTGGTGGCATCTGAGGAGGAATTTGAGGTGGCAGCGGCTTGATCCCATAGTAGGCACCAGCCTGAATGAGCCTGATGGAACTCAGGGAAATGGTAAGCAGCACTCCCAGCAGCTGCAGAGGGCCAGGCAGCACGGCCATCACCTGTGGGAGGAACCAATGCACCAACTTGGTGAAACTCTGCAAGGCCAAGTGACTTGAGTTTATTTAGAGATAGAATGGGGAAAAAAAAGGGAAACAGTCTTTAACATCAGAACTTCATGATAGAAGGCAAATGAAAAGGAAAATGCTACCTTTCTATAGAAAACAAACAAACAAAAAATAGAGAATAGTGGAATCTGTGAAATAAAGGCAATTGGTAGGAACATAGACTATGGGAGAGACTACTGGTTGTCCCCCATATCGATTCTGCCTTTCTTGCCCTGTTTTCCCGTCTTCACCTGGGAATAGAGCAGCCCAGAATGAAGACATTTCAGCCAGGCAGGGCCATTTCAGCCATTCTTGCCAATTGTGTATAGTTGTCATGGGTGTACCTTCCAGGAAGAATCCTAAAAAGGAGTGGATATGTCTTCCCCTTCCTCCTTCCTTCTGGCTGGATTGCTGATATGTTACTGGAAACAGACCGCACATCTTGGACCATGAGGCGAATGCAGTGCACAGAGAATGATAAAACGAGCTAGAATAAACCTCAGTCCTGGTTGAATACAAGATGCCATACCAATCCTTAAATCTGGACTTTGTTTACCCAAGAGAGAAGTGAAGTTCTATCTTCTTTAAGCCACTGTTAGTTTGGGCAGTCTACATTTGCATGAAACCTAATCCTAACAGAATATATTCTGATAAAAGGAGGCAAAACTGGTGACAAGTTAGGCTTTGTTAATAAGTGCCAAAATTATATTCTAAATGGAAACAGTTAATAATTTATAGGCTTTATGCTACAGTAGAGATTTTTCATCTGCCAGATGAGGGCTGCTTTGATGTAGTCACAAATAAATGTAAATGTAAAGAGCAAACAGGAGCAAAGACTGCAGAAGTCTTCTGAGTTGAAGAGAAAATGCTTCTTCATGTGACAGTATGAAATATTTTAAAAATCACTATCATAATTATGCACCTTTATTTCTTGTATTAAAATACTATGAATTCATTAGTTTAGAAATTGGTTAATTGGACCATTAAAGTCTATCTTTGTCCTTTTGTGAAAGAAAGGAGTTTACGAAGCAAGAGTTGTATGAATAAGAGGGAGATGTTTAACTATTAATAAGAATACGCTGCTTCTAAGCCCATTAATAGCACTCTTTACAAATTGGCAGTAAACAGAATTAATATAAATGGGGCTTATCTGTTTATAAAAACCAGCTTGAAAAGACCTCTGTTTGGAAACGCCCTAGGCTTAAAACCAGACAGCCCAGAGAAGTGCATTGTTGGCAAATGCACACTAGAGGGCAAGTGTGATACACACTTAGGTCTGTTCAGTATTCTGCCTGCCCATTCCCTGCCCTCTGTAGTCCTAACGCTGGGCATACACCAACTCCATGCTCACAATTTATAAAGGGACTTAATGAAAATTTGAATCTTAAGGGACATGTCATCATAATGCTGGAGAGAGAGAGAGAGAGAAGTGGCAAATTTCTCACAATTTTTAATATAAGTATCTTCTGGAAAACTTTGAAAAAACTTCTGTCTATAAATAATTCAATTTCCATCCTCTTGAGAGTTGTTTTCTTTGCTTTTGCCTTACTTAATTCTGGATCATAGTTTTCTACTTCTTAGAAAATATGCGTTGATTTTGCAATATCCTATTCAAGGGAAATGCCAAGAGTGTATACAGGCTACAAAAGGATTGGTTAATAAAACACCTAATAAAATATTTAAAATGAATCCCTATCACAAAATTCAAGCTTTACAATTTTTCTAAATACACTAACTAATCATTTTTCCCCTGAAAAAATGAAGAAACAGTTGCTAGGCCCATTTTGGATTACTAAGATGAATATAATATGGCTGGTGGGCCTTACCATCAAGGAGTTTGTACTCTTAGTAGGGGTGACAGATGTGTAAACTGTTATTGAGTAGCAAAGGATATCTAGCAAAAAGTAAATTTTCCTCCTACTTCTGTTCTCCAGTATCTAAAATCCCTTATGTTTGAAGCAACAATTTTTCCTCATATTTTTCAGATAGTCTGTGGATATGCACATCATATACATCCCTTTCAAACATAAATTGCAGTATACTATACACACTTCTATTTTTTCCTTTTTTCACTCAAAGATCAGTACTTATTTCTTGTCTAGTTGTGTGTATCTAAACAAATTTCTTTAAGTTCTTCATTTATTAGAATAAGACTTGGATGTTCCCTTAAGTCTTTTCTAGCTCTAACATTCAATGTCTGTAAGACAGTTACTAGAGATCTGAAAGTGTTAATCCATACCAGAAATGTGTGGTAATATCTGGTAATGTATAAGCTGGTACTTAATTCTACTTTTGGGGATGAATGAATTTAATTATGGAACCCCAGACTTGTGGTGAAGTCTTTAATAATAAGCTAGCATGTTTGGCCCTTCAGCCTTCCATCAATTCAGTGGATGTGTTGGATTATACTTCATAATCTTTAAACCAGGACAATCTAATGAAATACTGGAAAACTGGAAGGAGATGAAATGCCTGGAAGAATACCAGTTGAATTATTTCCTCTCATAGACTCAGCCTTTCTGTCCTGTAAACCAGCTCTTTAGGTCTGCCTTCTGCCATTTCTCTGGCTCTTTATCTAAATAAACTTTGTTCAGTTTTAACATGAATATTTATATAAGGGCCCTGGTTAGAATTTACTGCTTTACTTATTCCTACTAATTTTTCTCCTGTCCCTGAGGATATTTTTGGTGGTCAAAGTGGTATGGTGGTTCTCCCAAATCACTCAAAAGAACATCAAATTTGGGTAACTTTATACAAACACCTGGCAAGAAAGAAGGAGCCTTGGAATTTTTGCTGGGAAGAAATTGTGATAGTGGGTTTTCATGCCTCTCTTTCTGAGAATGTGGAACACAATAATATTGTGAGTTCTCCTTAATATTTTCTTTGATTTCTATTTGACAGCTGGTGTGTGTGTGTGGGGGTGTGTGTGTGTGTGTGTGTGGGGTGTGTGTGTGTGTATTTGTGTTCTTGAACATAAGCATATCTAATGTGTGTGAACATTGAATCTTTGCCAGCCAGGCTGGCTTAGTGATGGGTGTCATGTCATATGACAAAAGCACTGTCAAAGAAGTCAAAAGACTTGTATTTAAGTTTTGGCTCTGCCATTCTTCATGCCTGTGACCTTGGACAAGTCCTTTATCTTCACTAAGCCTCAGTTTTCTTACCTGTAAAATAGCAATTATAATCTCTGCCCATCCCTCAGAGCTGTTCAGGGGTACAAATGATAATATGAATTCTTCATAAGCCAAAAAGGACTATTCAGATTTAAGTTATTATTAATGGAGTGTGACCAGAAAGACAAATCAAAACCAACTAAAATGTCAAAGATTTTCAAAGAAGGATACTAGCAAAGTAAATGTGAGGTTAACTGCAATAATGATAACCTAACATGAATAAAACAGTAATGGCCATTAAAATGCACTTGTTAAAAATGATTTAGAAAAAGAACAGCTGAACCAAGGCAGTCATTCATTCATGTGTCAAGAATAACCAATCCTAGATATTTTGAACAGCCCTAAATGGCTTCCTATATTTGAGCAGGGCTGCAGAGAATTTCAGATTCCTCATATGACCTGTAATGTATATAACAGAATAATGTGATACATATATTAACAGAATAATGTGATAGATATTTTAAATGCCCGTCAGCATTCTATTTGTACATTTATCCTCATTGGCTTACTATACAGAAGAATGTTTAAATATTTAATCTGTTGGTCCTTGCCTTGAATCCAACTTTCCCCTTCACATAGGCTAACACAGCATGTCTTTGTGTATGTATGTGTGTCTCTGTTGTGTGTGGTGTGTATAAGCCTCTCTAATCAGCTCCTGGGCTGGTCCTCTGTGCCTCCTACTTGTACAAGATTTGTAGTCTCTCAAGACCCTCAGATTTGCCACCCTAAAGCAAGGGAAAGTCAGGCAGAATCCTCTTCCAGTGTTCACCAGAATTGCCTTCCTGGTTTTTCCATGCCTCTCAAAGAAAATTCTCTCTTGACTGCATTTCTCAGGGCAATTCATTCATTAGGTATACCTATTGAACACCTACAAATTGTTAGGAAATGTTCTGAGTATTGGAGATACAGTGGTGAATTAGAGAGTGGAGGTATTATCTTATTGAACTCACAGTCTAGTGTGGAGAGACAGGTGATAAATGTTAAAAATAAATTTTATAATTTGAGATTTGAGTGCTGTGAAAAAGCAATGCAGGTGTCTTAGTCATTAGGGCTGCTATAGCAAAATACCATAGGTTGAGTGGTTTATAAAGAACAGCAATTTCTCAGTGTTCATGAGGCTGGGAAGTTCAAGATCAAGGTGCCAGCAGATTGGGTGTCTAGTGAAGACCCACTTTCTGGTTCATAGATGACACCATTTTGCTGTATCCTTACATGATAAAAGGGGCAAGGGAGCTCTCTGGAGTCTCTTTTATAAGAGCACTAATTCTGTTCATGAGGACTTTGCACTCATGATCTAATCATCTCCCATAGGCCCCACCTCCTAATATCACCACTTTCGGAGGGGGGGGGTGTCATATTTTAACATATGAATTTGGGGACATAAACATTCAATGTATAGCAGCAGGGTAAAGGGTTCAATAATGACAGAGTGGAAGAGCTCCAATGTTTTGGAAAGAACGGTAGGGAACGACATCTGAGGAAGTAAATTTTGGATAGAGATGTGAAGGTTGAGAGATTTATCTCTCTTAAGACAATGTATGGGGAAAAAAGGAAAGAGTCCTGTTTACTACAATGTTAGTTGAAGGTACCTTTCACTAATATAGACTCATTTCAAAAGTATATTCTTCATCCATGCCTGACCTCATTTTGAATTCTTTATTTACGATATTCTTTTTTCCTGGAAGATAATTATTTTCCTTTTATTTCTCTGTAGATTTCAGTCCTACCATATAGTTTTCTCTGGTTGTCATAACAAAGTATCTCAGACTGGGTGGCTCAATAGAAATTAATTTTCTCACAGTTCTAGAGACATTGAAGTTCAAGATCAAGATATTGGCAGAGTTGGATTCTGCAGGAGCCTCTCACCTTGGCTTGTAGATGGCAGTCACCTCCCTGTGTCTTCACACAGTCTTTCCTCCATGTGTCTGTGTCCTAATTACCTCTTCTTATTTACCAGCCACACTGGTCACCCTAGTGACCTCATTTTAACTTAATTTCCTCTTTAAAGGCCCTATTTTCAAATATGCTTAAATTCTGAGGTACTTGAGGTTCAACATATGCATTCTGGGGGATGCAACTCAGCCCATAACACCTTCTTTCCTCCAGACCAACTCTATTCCTGCCTCCTCTGTGAAGCCTTCCCCACCTTCTCCATCACTGTTATTCTCCTAAAGTTTAATACAAAGTCAAATGTAATTGTAACCAAGTTTATGTTTTTTTCTTGTTGTTTTTTGTCCATTAGACTAAACATGATTGTAAGCTTTCTGAGGACAAGAATAATTTGACTTCTCAATATTTACTGATGGATCCTCATCATCAAAAGTCTTAGTGTGTTTATAGGGGCTTTCAAAAATACCTAATTCAGCTTCACTCCCCATTGAAAATTCTACCTACAGAGGTTGTTGATAGAAAGCCCTCATATTTTTGACTTGGATATTAATAATGATGGGAACATTTAAAAAGCAGCTCAGTATTTTGTACAATTTTGTTGCTTTTTAAATTATCTAAGCAACTTTTAGAGAGACTTACCTTTCTTGATTCACATATGGAGGTGCACATGCAGCTTACTATTAGTGGTGGAGGAAGGGAGGGCATGTTGAGAAAATGAATCCCAAAACTTGGTCATAACATAAAAGATGGGCACATGACCTTTTATTGTTGTGCTAAGATCATTTTAAATAAGCCCACGTTAGGGTCATCTGATCAAGGATATGTACCTTTGTTGCAAAATTGATTAGTATTAAGAGATATTAACGACTCTAACTATATTGATCTATGACCCTCAGGTAAGTAACTAAGCATTATCTCAACATTGTTTTTTATTTACTGGAAAAAAGTCCCAGGTACTATGTAGTCATGAGGTGCATAATGATGCTTCAGTCAGCAAAGGACCATATTTATACTAGTGGTCCCATGAGAATATAATGGAGCTGAAAAATTCCTGTCGCCTAGTGAGATCTTAGCCATCATAATGACTGTGGTGCAATGCATTATCTTTTCTATGTTTAGATATATTTAGATACACAAATACTTACCATTGTGTTACAGTTGCCTACAGCATTCAGTACAGTAACATGCTGTATAAGTTTGTAGCTTAGGATTAATAGGCTATGCCATGTAGCCTAGGTGTGTAGCAAGTGGTACCATCTAGGTTTGTGTAAGTACACTCCATGATGTTTGTACAATGACAAAATCGGTTAATGGTGCATCTCTCAGAACATATTCCTGTTGTTAAATGACACATAACTATACTTCAAATACTTTATATCATTAATCCCATATCCATTTCTTAGGTCTTTTTTGACATTACAGTTTCTAATTGATAATATCCCTATCCTATATTTATATGATTGATTATTTTACTGAAATTCAAGACTATACAGTTATTCCTGTTACATTCCTAGTCAGAAATTGAAAATTATTATTTAATTACATGTAGGAGCTGCCATCCAATATATTAGCTAACAAAGTTCCAGCTTTGTTTTACAAGGTACAGATCCGTCTAACTGTACAGTCAGTTTCTCCATCTTGTCTTCCAAATATCAAGGCCCTCCTTTTGCATGAAATAAGGAATTCTTCTGTTACATAAGACAAGCTCTTAGACAGGCTTTCTTACTCTTTGGTTTTCTGACTAGGAATACAAGCTTAAAGTATTCATTAAGTCACAAAGCCACTGGCAAGGTAAATATGCTGAGATGGAGCCTGATATAGTTTGGCTGTGTGGCCCCACCCAAATCTCATCTCAAATTGTAATCCCCATATGTCAAGGGAGGGACCTAGAGAGAGGTGATTGGATCATGGGAGTGGATTACCCTGTGCTATTCTCATGATAGTGAGTTCTCATGAGATCTGATGGTTTAAAAGTGTTTGGCAGATCCCCCCCCAACCCCGCACCTTGTGCGCGCATGCTCTCTCTCTCCTGCTACCTTGTGAAGAAAGTTCTTGCTTCTCCTTCTCCTTCCATCATGATTATAAGTTTCTTGAGGCCTCCCCAGCCATGTGGAACTGTAGGTCAATTAAACCTCCTTTCTTTATAAATTACCCAGTCTCAGGTAGTTCTTTATAGCAGTGTGAAAATGGACTAATAGCCCAAATAAATAAGCCTGTCAGATTCTGGTCAATCAATCACATGGAGGCAGTGGGCAAGACCATCCAATGAACATTTACTGGTTTTGGTCAATCTGCTCATTTACATCTACTGGGATGGCTATAAATGTAAAACAGCCTAAATTATATGCTTCACTAACAAATTCTGAATTCTGTAATTAAGAGCAGCCAATCATCCCCATGTACTAGCTATAGGCAGATAATGACCTCATGGGACCAACAAAACTTGAGAAGTCAATTAGGTTGTGCCCCCAGCTCTAGAAATGAACCACACACATAATGCCTCTGAAATGAGTGGCCAACCACCACATTCCAAAGGTTCTCCAGAGGAGATTTTACAACATTCCCTAGTAACCAATTGTAGGATTTCACATTAGATTTCCTAATATCTAATCCGAATCTCTTCTGCCGAACTGTAAGCTCATTGCCTTTTTTCCACTCTCAAAGGAGTTGGGAAACATCTGGAGAATATTTTTCTTAAAATAATAGCTCACGTATTTGAAGTTTGCAATTAATTTTTTTTTGTTTCTCTAACTGGAATAGTGTCAGCTGCTAAACAGTTTATAAAACACTTGGGAAAACCCCTAAAAAAGAAATTCTAAAGTAGAATATATATTTTTTCTTCCCTTAATGTGAAAGCATCATTGCTTTCAGAGCAGAAAATACCTAAGTTTTAGTTCGGACCCAAGTAAGTCACCTATCCTGACTAGGCATTAGTTCCCTCATTTGCAGAATGAGAATATTAGCTATATGACTTTGAGGTCCCTTCTACTTCTAAAGTTTTTTGTAATTGTGAATGTGAAGAACATATCCACACTTACAAATAAATAATGTCAGGGGCCGGGTGCAGTGGCTCACACTGGTAATCCTAGCACTTTGAGAGGCTGAGGCGGGCGGATCACCTGAGGTCAGGTGTTTGAGACCAGCCAGGCCAACGGCAAAACCCTGTCTCTACTGAAAATACAAAAATTAGCCAGGCATGGTGGCACATGCCTGTAATCCCAGCTACTCGGGAGGCTGAGGCAGGAGAATTGCTTGAACCCAGGAGGTGGAGGTTGCAGTGAGCTGAGATGATGCCACAGCACTCCATCCTGGGCAACAGAGCGAGACTCCATCTCAAACATAAATAAATAAATAATAATAATAATTTTAGGAACTTAGGTACTCAAGCCTTTGTATGTCAGAAAGTTAGATCAATCTCATACTTGCAGTTACTTTTCAATATTGCACTCTCCCTTCTTACAGTTGGCAATGGAATAACGATGGTGAGTTTGTACACCCCCTACCCCCCTTAAATATTCCTCTGGTCAAATAAGCTATACTTGTCCAGAAACCAAAGGAATAAATAAGAAACGTGGTTTAGGGACAATAATGATAATAATACATGGCTTTTTTTTCTTACCACATTCAAAGGTTGAATACAAATGTGAAGCTTACTGAGAAACCTTTAAAAAGTGGCTATAAAAGATAAAAACTTCATACAATGTGTGTGCTCAAAAATTCCTGCAGTCATTCAGCAAATATTGATGTAGGCTTCCAGTCATAAGAATGACAAGTACAAAGTATGCACATTGGAAAGGGGAAATGGGTGGTTAATGAGTGTGACATAGTCAAGTTTTAGGAGCAACAACAATTTTGTAAGAAAAATGGAAGATCTAAAATCCAGAGGCAGCTCTACAGTAAAGTAGGGCATTGGTAGGGCTCTGCCATTCCGTGGACCTGGCGGTACACAGCAAGGTGAGTTCCTTCTTAGTATGGCTCTAGAAGGACTGCGGAACACTGTTACTTACATGAACAGCTTTCTGTTCATACGCTAGTACATGCACTAGTACAGTTTGTGTAACCAACACAATGTAAAATAAGTGTTTTAAGGCCTTTTGCAAGGGAGAGATGTGTGGGGAAATTTCATCTAATGTAATCCATTAAAGTGGACATCGTAAAAATGTTTATTTAGAGCACACAACTATAATGTGTTACATAAAATATAAATTTTATAGTACATTTCTTGGGGATCCAATTGTTGAAGTTTTGTTTAGCTAAGGTTATTTTGAATCATATAACCCTGAATGACTTGATATTAAAAGTTAAGCCAAAGTTAAGTTTCTATCTTACATGGGGAGAATATTAAATCATATCAATAGCACTTGGAAAATAAAAATAATTAATCAATGTTTTCTAAAATTGGTTCCTCCTACCCCCTCACCCACCACCACACACAAAGACACCATTCAGTCAGAATGGCAATCCTACTAAAGTTGCAATATTTAGTCCTGACAATTTCTGAATTATAAAAGAACTAAAACATCTTGACAATTTCTTGGTCAGTGAAAATGTGGATTTGTTCTTTCCTTGGTGCATGGTTCAGGAGTAGCAGAAATCATTCCACAGGACTGTTCCCAACAATGAATTTAAACTGAAAAACATTTAGTTCTAAACCTGGGGCTAAGCCTAAAATACTCAATTGTGATAAATCGTCAGCCACAGAGAGGGCAGTCTCTAAACTCCACCGCTTTTCAACCACAGCCCCATCTAGATAATTAGCCTGCGTGGTAACATCCTGCCCTTTGAACAAAGGCAAAGCTCGGAGAGCAACCAAACCACAGCTATCTTGGTATTGGAAGTTCCATTTATTTAAGGGGTGGAATTTATTTTGAGGGATAGAGAGATGGATGTGGTGTCTGGGAGGAAAAATCATAAGGTTTTCACAGTTAATCCACTGAATATTTTTCAAAGAAAAATGGAAGTGGAGAAAGGAAAGGGCAGAGTATTATGTAACAGATGCCAGGTCTTCAGGATATATCAGTTAAGGAGGCTGAGAGTGTAAAGGACTTTTTATGAGCAAAACTCATTACAAGGCACCAGAACTTACAAGAACATGTGGAATTTCGTTGATAAACATGGATCACAAATGTTATTTCTTAGGACTTAGAGTGTGAGTAGGGCACTGAGCTGGAGACGGGACACTCAGAGTCTTCTCTGTAAACTTCTCTATCGTGATATCCTTGTAAACCTTTCAGGGCCTCCTTTACTAAACTGTAAAATGAAGGGAGTGAATTAAATGGGGTTTGGGGGTTGTAGAAGCCCAGTGCCTAGAGGAAGTAGCGAGGGGCATGAATGAGTCCAGCTGGCTGACTAGAGTTTGTGATGAAGTTAGCAAGAGCAGAAAGTATGAGCTAAACTGCCTGAATTAAATCCTGATTCCATCACTTATTAGCTGTGTAATCTTAAGCAAGTTACTTAACCTGTCTGTGCCTTGGTTTCTTTTTGATAAATTGCTGCTGATGATAACATTATCTGTCTTATGAGGTTGTTGAGAAGATTAAGGGAATTAATACAATAAAGTGCTTACAACAGTGTCTAATATAGTAAGCACTTTATAAGTGTTAGCTATTATTTAAATTAAAAAAAGAAAACAGGGGTGGTGGTGGAGGAGGAGCAGTGGTAATAATAGATGGGATCTTGAGCACACGTTCCATGACACTTTGCTTCACTGCAGTCTCATCTTGAAGAATTTGTAAGGTAATGGTTTTTGTTTTCACACTGCTCCAGACCTGTTTCGAAAACTAGGTTGACCAATTGTCCCCTGGCTCAATGTTCTTGAGATCAATGATAACTTTTACTCATTTTCAGGATGCTTGTAAGATTCTATTTATATCTATGTTAAAGGTCTTAGGCTTAGCTTGACCTGAATGACAGGATCATGGAGGCGTTTTTCTAAATCCCCAGTCTGAGTATGCAATTTAAGACTTCTCATTGCAAAGAAAAATCTCTGAAGTTCTCTTTGTCTGAAGAAAGGCAAGGTAAAGACAGTTTCTAATAAGTGAGTAACAAATATTATATCTGCTTGCCCACTTCAGTGCAGCGCGTCTCCTACCTGTTAGCCACATGGAAACACTAGTTCAAAGGCTGGATCTCGTCCTGCTCCCTTTCCCCCAGAAAACTGGCCACTCTGAGGAGCCTTCTTTGTATTGACTGCAAAGGGCTTTGGCTTTGAAATTCAGAGAACTGAAGACATTTCCGCCAGGTGATAGCAGCAGGTTGCCCTTGTGGGAGTGACTACAGAATTTAGGCTATCTTTTACTGCTGAAGGAAGTAAAATCCACAAGTAATACATATATAAACCTTTAGGTCAGCAAAATCATCAGCTTACAATCACTTTTTTTAGCTTTATCTTTCCATGCTGTTTTGGGGGACTTGAATAATAATATTGCTACAACAAACATTTATTTATTGTTTACCATATTTAAACAGTTATGTCTAAAAGATTCATTCCTTACCCATAGACCTCTACATAATTTTGTGTATGAAAAAACACAGAGTTTGTGTATGAAAAAACACAGACTTAATTCAGTATATACTTCTTTTTATACATAGTGAAAAGTAGTATCCTCACATCTAAAATGCCAAGTAAATCTCAAACAATATTTAGCCATAGGCATTTGTTGAAATACAAAAGGTTAATTTCCCCCCAAGTGAAGCAAATCTGTAATGCATTTTATTTTGAAAAACTAATTCTTGGTGATAAATTCTAGAAGCTGGTTTGGGGAGGGACATGCCATGTAACAGCTCACTCAAGTGTCTGGGGGAATAGAATCAAACCTTTATCTTTGGGAATTCTCTTTGCACTTAGTTCATAACTGTGCAGAAAGTAGTCTTGACAAATGCTTGTCAAATGGCACCATTTTCATCCTGCCTACCCCTTTTCTAA
The DNA here is from genome assembly GCF_029281585.2 of Gorilla gorilla gorilla. Lineage (NCBI taxonomy): Eukaryota > Metazoa > Chordata > Mammalia > Primates > Hominidae > Gorilla > Gorilla gorilla. The sequence goes on along the minus strand of NC_086017.1, from coordinate 110,606,978 downwards.
ATGTTGAAATACCATCTTGGTAGTATGATGACTGAGAGAGTACCCGAACACTGGATCAATGTTACTCTTCCCCATGCCTACTGTTTTCATTCTTACTCTCCTGATTTTGTGTGCTGAGGTCTCCTGCCAGCTTACAAGAATGGAAAATCCTATATAATAGCCATTCTTCCTTAGAAATTAATAAAGAGTGCCTTTTTTTTTATTTTAAAAGCCCTGTAAAGAATGATGAAGGGTTGACCGATGGTAAAATATTCTTGAGATCAGTGATAACTTTTACTCATTTTCAGGATACTTGTAAGATACTCTTTATACCTATGATAAATTTCTTAGGCTTAGCTTGAGCTGAATGACAAGATCATAGAGGCATTTTTCTAAATCTCCAGTCTGAATATGCAATTTAAGACTTCTCATTGCAAGGAAAAAGCTCTGAAGTTCTCTCTGTCTCTACAAAAGTAACCTCTAAGACCCATTTTCTTGTTCGTAAAACCAAGATTGTTGGACTAAGTGACCCCAATGTTACTTTTAGGTCTAAAAACTCACTGTCATTGGCCCTACCCATCTTAGTTATTTTTGTTGTTGTTGTTGTCGTCTTTAATCATGCCAGGGACTGGACAGAGTCAGGCAGTAGGCTATTGGAGTCGAGTATTAACATGAAATGGGATGGGTGTTGAGAAAAAGGAGGGGAGATGAGCATTTTATTATTTTATTATTTCATATTCATGTGAACTCTTCAACAGCACTTTGCAAAGTTCCACAGTTCTTTTCTCTGTGATAGTCTGTTTTGTGGGCCACATCCTTGCCATGAATTTCTGTCTCTTGCTGTGGAAACCAGCCAAGGATACATTATTGACCACCTGCTCACTTTCTTACACAAGATGTCTCCCCAGACTTATTTTCTTTGCTTTCCTCTCCTGCTGGTTTATAGCTTTCCCTTACGTAGCAATAAAACTCTTTGAGAGTTCTCTTCAGGATGAATTAATGCCACTTAAGTATATTTCCGTTAGCTGCCCTTTGATGGTTCTGTTTAAAAATAAAGGGAGAATTGGGGCAGCTTGGTTCTTATTGAAATTTTCCTTCGTTTTGCTTTAAAGTTACCACTCCTCAGAAACAGTTATACTCCAAGAGAGCTTTGTTAACACTAGAAAAACGTCTGGGAAATATTGTCAGAAGACAAACTTACCATCTTTCAGTAATTTTTTTTCCCATTGGAAAGATATTTACACTATAAAGAGACCCAGCTCAGTCTGTGTGAGCTTTGCTTGTATTCCTTTAAATACCAGAAAGTGTGTCTGAATTCCAGAGGAGCAGAATGCAATCTTGTTCTCCACCCTAATAGCAAACAGATTAAGGATTGGTTGTCATGATTCCAGTTCAACTTTGTGCAGTCTGCAATTTATTTTACTTTCCCCATCTTTTATATTTTATTCATCCATCTGAATCTCACAGTTCTAACTCTGAGAGCTGGGAAATGTGGTGTCTGTCCTGAGCTCGCCACCAGCCTCTGTGACTCAGCTTCTGTAGGTTTCTGGCTTCTCTGCTGTAAAACAGTAATAGAATCTGGGTATGGAGGAAAAGATTCCCCCAAGACAGGCACTACTTTCTAGTGGAGTATTTTTCTCAAAGGCGTTCAAACCAGAGCAACTCCATTTTGAATAGGGGCTGAGTGAAATAAGGCTGAGACCTACTGGGCTGCATTCCCAGGAGGTTAAGGCATTCTTAGTCACAGGATGAGATAGGAAACCGGCACAAGATACAGGTCACAAAGATGTTGCTGATAAAACAGGTTGTGGTGAAGAAGCTGGCCAAAATCCACCAAAACCAAGATGGTGATGAAAGTGCCCTCTGGCCCTCTTCTCTGCTCGTTACATGCTAGTTAAAATGCATTAGCATGATAAAGGACACTCCCACGAGCACCATGAGTTTACAAATGCCATGGCAATTTCAGAAAGTTACACTATATGGTCTAAAAAGGGGAGGAACCCTCAGTTCTGGGAATTGCCTACCCCTTTCCCAGAAAACTCATGAATCCACCCCTTGTTTAGCATATAATCAAGAAACAATTATAAGTATTCTTAGCTAAGCAGCCCAAGCTGCTGCGCTGCCTATGGAGTAGCCATTCTTTTATTCCTTTACTTTCTTAATAAACTTGCTTTCACTTTATGGGTTTTCCTCAAATTCTTTCTTGTGTGAGATCCAAGAAACCTCTATTGGGGTCTGGATTGGGACCCCTTTCCGGTAACATTTTCATTTATTCCTAATTTTTTTTGCTTACAAAGTGAAACTAACCAAGGGACATTCAGTGAAGTTTGGGGCAGTGTTGATGACCCATTCCCCTGAGCTCATGACCACACACCACTTTAGATTTCTTGTTTATCCCATTCAACAAACATTTTTGAACTACCATGCTAGGAGCTGTAGAGGATTCAGGCACAACTTAAAGGTCACTTCTGCCTCAATGTCAATCCAAGGCAAAGACAGACATGAAAAAAAAGAAATACAAAGAAACCAGTCCTGCTTCCTTTCCTTATCAGACTTTCCGTTTTTTCCCCTTTTCTCTTTTACCTGTGGTTTCCCTGATTCTTTGCCCTTTCCCAGGTTTCTGAGTCCCATCTGGTGCTTACAATCTCATCAGATCACTTTGAACTTGAAACACAGTAAAGACTAATGTCCTTCAGAGGCCACGGTGGGACACTGAATCAAAATCATCTTCTTCCTCACTGGTTCAGGGGCCAACTTCTTGTAAGCAAGAAGGAAATGCCAATGTGATATAAGTAGGGTGGCATTAAAACTCAAAATACCTCCTCCACAGGTCTGCTGTGTGCCTGAAATTTCTATTAAAGTTCCAGAATTGTAAGCAAACAAAATAAGGAATAAATGAAAATAGTCCACTAGATGGTGGTGCCTCTTTTGGAGGGATCTTTTCCTCAATACCCAGATTTTATGACTATCTTGCAGCAGAAAAGCCAGAAGCCTACAGAAGCTAAGTGACTTACCCACAGTCCAAAGATTTGTATGACAGATGATTGATCTATAATGGAGAACAGGACCCAAGGAACTGGGACTCAGGAAATTTAGGAGTATTGGTCCTGGGACAGTCTGGGAGGTATAGGTGGATTGCCCTGGCTGGGAATAGGTAGAGAGTAACATGGAGGTACAAGGTAACAGGAACCCTAGAGAAGCCTAGCCTCATCACAAAGCCTCTCTCACAGTTTCTGGGAAGAGAGGCTGGCCATCATGGCACAATTAATTTGTGTCTATCACATCACCACTTAGAGACAAGAGTTAATGTATTCAAGAGGAATCTCCAGCAGCCTGGCCTCCCAGGAAAGGAATTGACCTCCACCAAAGCTCCACGGAAACTGGCTACAGTTTACGCATAAGACGAAAAATCCTGGTCATTGGCAAGGCTTGGACCCCAGCCCTCTTTTCCCACATCTTGCCAAAAGAGGGTCTCGTGCTTCCCAAACATGCACATGGATGGGGCAAATCCTGCCACTAGCCCACCATGTTAAATAGCTAAGTTATAAGACTTGAACCTCATATGCCAGATGGGAGAGCACCAGACAGCCTGGTGCTTTCTTTAGCCATGATTGATGAGTGGCCAGGAGAGACTGGAGCCCAGGTTCTGCTGTGTCATATTGGTATTTTATCCCTGATCACATCAGGGGAAGGGCTGATGCTTCTCTAATCATGTAGTTTAAATGCTTTATAATCCAAGGGGCAGGAGACCTCTTGTGGTGTCTGACTTTCAGGCCTGCTGGATCGTTGTGTATGACCCTAGCCAGGAATGTGCCAACATAACAAGGGATCCTCACACCTACCACTGTTTCTTCCTCTATACATTTTCCCTAATAAACATTGCTTGGCCATTTACTTTGGTTTGCTCAACAACCTCCAGATCATTCTAGTGTTCAACTTGAAGATTGGAGGTCTAAGACTAGAGGAATGCAGAGAAATGCTTTCACCTATTAATTAATTCATTGATCACCTTTTTTAGTACTTAGCAAGTGCTGAGACACAACAAGTGCTGGAGACTCACTAATGAGTGGAGAATGAGGCTCCTGTCCTGGAATGACTCACAGTCTAGAGGCGTTGCCTAGCTGAGGAGTTCACTGCTCAGACTCCTTCCCTCTGTCAGTTTCAATCTCTGTGAAATGAGTAACAGGGAAACATTAAACTCTTGTTCACATGTGTTGGGCTGGATATGAACAGCCCAACACACATGTTGGGCTTGGGTAACAGTTGCCAACATTTTTACAATCTCGTGCTGGCTTCTCTCCATCTCCCAGCATGTGATTAGGTTTCTTCTGCTCTCCAATCCTTGATGTGTATCCATAAAAAACAAACTTATTTTAATATCAGTCTGAACAAGACTTGCAAAAGAATGCAAATGGAAGACATTGCGTAGCAAACATAAATAGCTTTTGAATGATCTCTATGAGTACCTGGCCTTATACAGGTGCACACTGAAAAAAATGATGAGTTATTCATAAGAACTCTGAGGCAGGCTAAGAATTACTAAATATACATATTTTTTGGCATATAATGATATTCTGGATTTTTTTAGAGGAACCATACTAGATTCTTACTGCTGGGTTCTACTTGTTCTGGCTTCTAACACAATCAAATAGCACCATAACTTGTGAAGAAAATTCTTTTTTAAAAAATATATGTCTATCGGGTTGGGCGTGGTGGCTCATGCCTGTAATCCCAGCACTTTGGGAGGCCAAGGCAGGTGGATTGCCTGAGGTCGGGAGTTTGAGACCAGCCTGGCCAACATGGCAAACCCCCATCTCTACTAAAAATACAAAAATTAGCTGGGCGTGGTGGTGGGCGCCTGTAATCCCAGCTACTCAGGAGGCTGAGGCAGGAGAATCACTTGAACTCGGTAGGCGGAGGTTGCAGTGGGCCAAGATTGCATCACTACATTCCCGCCTGGGTGACACAGTGAAACTCTGTCTCAAAAAAAAAAAAAAAAATATATATATATATATATATATATAATCATCTACTTACCCATCTATTCATTTTCTAACCTATCATTTCTCTCCACTGCATAGTTATCAATGCAGGCATAGTGGTACAGAAACACAGGGTAAGCTACATAGGGTAAGCTATGCATGATCCTGAGTTCTGATTGGATATAGAAATAAACATTTCCAGCATTCGTTAAAGTACCTTTTGGATTAAACACATAAAATGTAATTATATATTATAATTTACCTAAAGCTTTTCCTTTAAAGACCTCAAGTTAATACAAAGTTACTTTTAAAATAAAGATCCCTACAATAAAGATTCTACATGAATAGAAATAATAGCAGCTGAGGCTTCATTTTATCTTGTCCTACTCATGAAACATATAGGTGTAGATCACAATCAGAGGAGAAACTTCGTACTAAAATGCAGTGATAATAGGTTAGAGGAGGGTTTGGCTCACTCTTGGCTGCCATTCCCCTTAAAAACCCAGAAGAGCCTGCTCACTATGACGTGGAAGCCAGGCATTAAACTGGAACTGCCATGGCCTACTTGAAGTCTTGTTATTATTAACAATTCAAACAACACATATTTTGTGAGGGCTTAGACTGTTTTCAAACACTATTATGCTCTACTAATAATGACTATATTCAGTCACATCACAAACTTTGATTGAAGGTTTACCAAGTTCTGACACTGCGCTAGATGCTTTACATAAGTTATCCCATTTAATACAATCCCAGTAACCCTGGGAGGCAGTTGCTATTATTAAAATCATTTTGAAGACAAGGAAATGAGGGCCCAAAGAGGTTAAACCACTTGCCTGAGGTCATCACACAGCTAATAGGTAGCATAGTAGGATTTGAATCTGCTGGTCTATCTCCAAAGGCCTCATTCTTTAGGACTACTCTGGATTCAAGACACTGGAAGACTACATGGCATCAATGCCTCATTGTTATGTATGGGTTATTTGTTCCCGTTAGTACAGACATCTTCAGGCTGGCAACATCCTCTCCAGGAGGCCAAGAAACACACTCCCTATGAGTTCTGGCCATTGTTCGGTGAGCCCTCGATCCTTTGGCATCCCCATCACGCTGCTTGGGGTTACTCCTTGAGATCCTCCACATAAACCTGCTCCCCATTTTTAATAAGATCTAATTTTATTTCATTCTGCCATGTATCACTTAATTTCTAAAAACTGACTTTATTTTTTAGAGCAGTTTTAGGTTTACAGGAATATATGGGAGAGTACAAAGTTCCCATATATTCGTCCTACTGCCACACTGGCACAACCTCCCCCATTATGAACATCCTGCTCCGCAATGTTGCATTTATTGCAAATGATGAACCTACACTGAAACCTCATTATCACCCAAAGTCCATTTTACATTAGCGTTCACTCTTGGTGTTGTACATTCTATGAGTTTTGACAAATGCATAATGACATGTATTGTACTGGGTAGTTTCACCGCTCCAAGAATCCTTTGTGCTCTGCCTGTTCTTTCTTCTCTACCCACCCTCCCCAACCGCTGAAAACTCCCCATCTTTTTACTGTCTCCATAGTTTTGCCTTTTCCAGAATTATACAGTATGTAGCTTTTTCAGATTAGCTTCTTTATTTAGTAATATGCACTTAAGATTCCTACATGTCTTTTCATGGCTTGATAACTCCTTTGATTTTAGCACTCAATAATATTCCATTGTCTGGATGTACTATTATTTATTTATGGGTGTGATCTTAAAGCCACAGTTTGGGCTTCCTAGAATTCTCCTCTGACTTAAGAAAAAATGCATGTGGGCTTTGCTAGGTAGTAACTGGATACTTCAACAGATCAACATTGGAAGGTATTCATGACTGACAATGGTATCACTGGATTACTCCTTCAGAATAAAACAGTTGTCTTTTACTAGAGTTCTGGTCACCCAAGGAGGAATTTGTGATGGGGAAGCCAGGAGTCTGAGGCTCACTCAGAGGACCTTTGAGGGGAGGTGGCTTCTTAATGTCCCCATATGGCACCATATGGACACCTCATCCTACAGAGGGGGTGAGCTAAGATCCCTTGAAAACCTAGCCATGCCTAGTATTTCACTTTTGGTCCATTAGCATCTTCACAGTTAGCATTATAGGATTTTCATGAAAGCAAAACACAGAAGAGATGCTGGCTTATTCTCAGCTGCACAGAATTAACATCACAAAACTAGCTTGATGAGCTAGAAAGGCTCCCGCTCAACCATGACTGTTTTGCAGAAAGCACATTAGGCTTGAGGGGCATTAATTTCAAGTGGAGTTTACGTTGCCTGGCATCTTCTTGGCCAGAATTTATTAAAAGACACCTTTTTCCTCACACCTAATAAATGATGGTCATTATAGACCTCCAGGTCACTGAAATATCCTCAAATGACTTCTCAGTCATTACATTTAACCTAGTGATGCTAAAATTAAACTTCTAGTTAGAATTAGTATATTTTAATTTGCAATTGTTCAAAAATGGTCATCAGTCTTTTCATGAATGTATTTAACTTTGTTAGAGTGTGATTATATGAATATTCTCTCTTATTTAACAAATGTAAATTAGGTGATAGCATTCTTTTAAAAACCCTCCAATACCTTCCAATTATTCTTTGAATAACATCCAGACTCCCTTCGGTGACTTACAGATCCCTATCTTGTCTGATTCTTTCCTGTCCCTAATTCCATTTCCACCTGTTGAATAAGCATCGGCCACACTGACCTTCTCTCTGTTCTTTGGATTCACCAAGTTGGTTCTGCCAGGGCCTTTGTGCAAGCTGTTTTTCTGCCCTAAAGGTCTTCTTCCAGCTCTGCACATGAATGGCCCCTTTTCATGTCATGTAGGTCTTGGTGAAATGCTGTCCCCTCAGACAAGACTTTCTTGACCACTCTGGCGAAGGCAGTGCGCAAACCCAGTCACTCTCTATCACATGGCCTCATTCATAGCATTCTCAATAGCTGAAATTATCCTGCTTATTTAATTTATTCATTGCCTATCTCCTCTGCCATGTTTTTAAACTCTACAAGAGAAGGGACCTGGCCTATCTTATCACCGCGCTGTTTCCCCAGTGGCTGGCTAATAGTAGGTGCTCCAAAAAGTGTGGAAAAAAATGATTGAATGGATGACACCATGGATGTTAATCACTGTCCTTTGAGTATGATTCTGTGTCTTGTGAGTATATATGTATATGCATATATGTGTGTACCTCTTGGTAGAACACCTCTTTTCCGTTCTCTCTTTTATTGTCACCTGTGCTATCAGGAAACCCAATTCACTGGCTGTCATTTATTTCTGCACTCTTAAGTGCTTAGCACAACGTTTGACACATGGTAGTTGATGAATACATGTTTTTGAGTGAATAAATAAATTTGTAGGCAATGTGGATGAATATCTTTAAAAAGCAGGCTAGGCCATTTTGGCGTTGATATCGTGAAGGACACACTACCCTACAATATGATACCTTGGCATACTGAGTATTTTAAGGTGAAGGTAATTGAGAAAACCTCAGAAGCAAGAAGGTCACGCTTTGACCTTCTCCTGCCTTTCTCTCCTGAAATGAGCCTGAAAAGAATTCTCTGACCTACCTCTCCTGAAAGTAGGTCATACAACCCTCATTCCAAACATGTCCTGCCCTATACCCAGGGGCCATGAAGAATCTGAACAAACAGGCCTTGCTAAGTTCCCATTTACCCCCAGTTAATTAACACTAGAACATACCCTTTTGTTCTCTAATCATACTTCTGCACAACTGTTCATAAAAAAGTTTGTCCTGGGTCTTTGGGTCTTCATTTCTGAAGGCTCCCATGTCACATATAACTTATATTAAATAAATTTGTCTGTAGAAGCTTGAATCAAAACAAGAAATTGTATGATTTTCTCTTGTCAATCTGTCTTTTGTAATTTTTTTTTTTTTTTTGATGGATTCTAACTCTGTCGCCCAGGCTGGAGTGCAATGGCGCCATTTCAGCTCACTGCAACCTCCATCTCCCGGTTTCAAGCAATTCTCCTGCCTCAGCCTCTTGAGTAGCTGGGACTGCAAGTGCATACCACCACACCCAGCTAATTTTTGTATTTTTAATAGAGACACGGTTTCACCATGTTGGCCAGGCTGGTCTCAATCTCCTGACCTCGTGATCCACCCGCCTTGGCCTCCCAAAGTGCTGGGATTACAGGCGTGAGCCATTGTGCCTGGCCCAATCTGTCTTTTGTTACAGGGGTCCCAGTGAAACTTACAATGGGTAAAGAAAAGATAATACTTTGTCTCCTTTATAGCATATAGAAACATGATGCTAATATTGGGAATGCCAATCTCTAGTGAAGCTTTAATGACAGGACACTGTCTCACCAGCCCTCTGAAGTCCCTGCTTTTTGGAAAAGTTTCCTTTTCCAAGAAGCACATGAATAGTTGGCAGGCTACCAAGGAGGCAGATAGCAGAATGTCTGCGCTTATCAACAACTAGAAACCTTGTCAATCCAATATCCCTGGTAAAATGATGGCAGTCTATGTCAGGGGTTAGCCCCATGGCTCTTGTCCTTCGGGAAATGGTTGGAGGATAGGATAAGGACTGACATTTATTAGATGCCCTTCATATGCCAGGCAGTGTGTTTGGTGCCAGACATACATCATCTTATTTAATTGTGACAACACTACTATGAAGAGTTGTCAACTTAAAAATAAGATGAGGAACCAGAGATTCAGAATATTGAGTTACTTGCACAATTTTACATACCTGATATTGACAGAGCTAGGATTTCAGCTTCTTTCTGACTCCATATGCTGTGCTCTTTATACCACAGGCACCACAAAAGCAACCAAATAACAACAAAATCCTTTCCTGTATGATTCATTTGAGTTAACAAAACCCTCTTCTGAAATGCAAGTACTCTCTGATAGAGTTATCCTACGAAGTCACTCACACACATGAATAACCTAGAATTCACATGTGTGTGAATAACTTTGATAAGATTAACTTTACCTATTCTCTAATGGAGACCATCGTCCCAGTGAGAAGGTACCAATTGGAATGAAGGACTGGGCAGATGGAGAGTTTCTGAGAGTATAGCCTCTCAGGGAGGAAGACCTCCGGTAGAGTTAGAGACTGGGGACACTAGGAAGGGTGAGGATGGTGTCCAAGGACTGCACCAACCTGGCTCTGTACTAACATTTTCTATCAGGTACTCAGAAAGCTGTTTACTGAGAATTCTGACTGGTAAGATGGTAAGTGTATGACAGCCAGCATAGCAGGAAAGTTATGTGTATGAGATCTAAAGGAGACCCTTAAGCTTCAGTGCTGTCTCTGCCCCTCATGGTCTATGTGACCTTGGTCAAATCACTTACCCCATGCTCTTCATCTGTAAAATGGTGATATCTAGAAATACATATTACATTTGGGTGCTGTTAAGGGTAAATGAGATTTCTCCATATACAGTACTCTGAAAAGTATCTGGTAGCTAGTGATTCATAAATGAGAGCTCTTAGTGTGCAATAGCCCATACCATCTGACAGTCCTATTTGCTATCAGCAGATTACAAACTGTGAGTCCCATGTGATACTTCTAGTACATGTAAAATCAGACCAGGTGATTTGGAGCTTGACTGTAGGAACAACTGTGCAAAAAAGAAAATGTCTTTCCGTATTCCTTAACTTTCAAGAGTTTGAGTTTATGGGAGCCCCTTATCCAGGAATGTAGGACCTTTCTGAGAAAAAGAATGTTTACTTTGCCCTTACAATTCTGCCAATAATTTGCCTTACTGTCGCCAATTTTGATTTTATTTTCAATTTGAAATGGGATTAGTTATGTACTGATCTCAATCAAGTGTTACTTTTATGCAGACAAGCTTCCATTGTATTTTACTGTTCATGACAATCTCCTTATATCACCTTCAACAGGAGACTGGGCAATATTCTTGTTCCAGGCCCAGGAAATTGATATAATTCTTCTAGTATTAGTTTCTCATGCTAACTCATTCTGAAAAATATGACTTTATTATCATTAGTATTATCTTTACTTCTCACTCCTTTATTTTGGGGCATTTGCTTTGTCTTTTATAATATCTTACACCTCTATACCTTGCTGCATGTTAAGACTCAGAGGTTCAGTGGCAGGGTGCCTTATATGTTGATCCACTTTTTGGTAATCAACTGAAAGGGTGATGATGGGCTACAATATAGTTGGGTTGCGGCAAAACATCCATCCTAATGAAATGTGACTTTATGAAAGAAATGCTCCTAATCCTCTCAAGGACTGAGCCAGGTCATCACGGGTGAATGAAAGGTATTTGAGGTTTCTTTCTTTTTCCAAAAAAACATGTTGGGTCCACCAGCTGTTACCAAGAATATTAATAAAAATCTTGTCAGCTTAGAGTTATTGCTGTTCCTGAAGAAAAGATAAATATATGTAGTTTTAAATCTGGACATATGAGGTTTTAAAAATATTGTTGTAGAGTTCTCCTGGCTACATTTCCTTAGCTCTTTTCCAAGCCTTGGGCTGGAGAAACTTAAAAATGTCTCTGGGCCAAAGTTAAATATTAAATGAAAACCTTGTGTCTGAGGAGCTCTAAGATTAATAAATGGTGGCAAAATAGGTAAGATCCCAAATCATCAGAGAAAGCAAGCTCTAAAATGAATGAAGTTGTATTGTAAAAAGTGTCACCTTCTGAGCCGTAGGATCAAACTCATAGGGAAAAGATGAACCACAGAGTATTTCAGGCTTGGAGGAGGCACCATGTCTTTGAAGGTGTCAGAGTACTACACTTATTATTGTTAAGGTAGAATGCAACAACATATCTGAAGGAACCAAAAAGAGTTAATGCTTTATACAAATTTGTGATGCAATATCGTGAGAGTCCCCCTCCCCTAGAGGACATCATTTTTTTTTTCAAGACAGAGTTTCGCTCTTGTTGCTGAGGCTGGAGTGCAATGGCACAATATTGGCTCACTGCAACCTCTGCCTCACGAGTTCAAGTGATTCTCCTGCCTCAGACTCCCGAGTAGCTGGGATTGCAGGTGCCTGCCACCACACTTGGCTAATTTTGTATTTTTAGTAGAGATGGGGTTTCTCCATGTTGGTCAGGCTGGTCTCGGACTCCTGACCTCAGGTGATCCACTGGCCTTGGCCTCCCAAAGTGCTGGGATTACAGGCGTGAGCCACTGCATCTGGCCAGGACATCAACTTTAACTGTCAGTGGTACTGGCTTCTGAGAGTCAAGTCCAATTATTATGGTGAATATTAATTTTAATAGCTTCACATTTTTCCTTGAGGTTGATTATATTCTTTCTCAAAGAAAACACTAGGGGAAAATGAAATATTGTTAAAGGATTATATTAATGAGGAAAGAATATAAAAGTTTACTTTTCCTTCTCCAGATAATTGTAGTGATAATTTGCTTCCCAGCCTTAAGTGCATGGATTGAGTGAGCTGTTAAGTCTCAGTTCTTCTTTCCCAAGTATGCCTCAGTGATTGGGGATCATGTGCTGTCAGGTGGCCTGCAAGGTGGAAAGAGCCTATGGGCTGCAGAGTCCTAGCCACCTGGATTTGGATCCTGGCTTTGTCACTGATCAGCTGTGTAACCTTAGGGAATACACAGCCATATCTTAGCATGAAAAATGGGAATAATAATCCCTATGGGGATCGTATTTGGTAACAAATGGTGATGCCTGACAATTAGCAGAAACTCAATAAAGGGTAGCTTGACTAATATACAGTATATAGCCTTTGTATTCTTGCCATTACTGTGGTTCCAGGATCCAATAGGATATTAATATTCTTTTTACCAACCAGCTCTGGTACCTTCGGCATATCTATGAACAAAATTGTCCTTAAAAGAAGTAATATCTCCTGGGTTTGTTGAGCTAACATTTGATATATAAATACTATATATTAGCCTAAGAAAGAAAATACCTGTGGTCACAGCCACTTTATGTTGCATTGAATGGTATTTAGTACACTTTTCTGAAATTGGAATGTAATTTTAGTAATTTTGATAAGGCATCAGAAGATAAATCTGTTGGGTTAGAGAAGAGAATGGTATTAAAAACATCTAGTAACCACGAAATGTTAACATTCTTAGGTTGGGTGCCAAGAACATAGATTTGACCAAAAGGAGTTAAAGGAGCAATTGAGCATTACTCTGGTTACAGGGATCCCTGACTTATGTGAATGATATTGAGAAAATACCACATCCTAATGACGTAAACTAGAACTAGATGTAGAATAAGAAGTGTTCCAAGCTTTACCTTGAAGAAGGCCTGGGGACGAATTTGGGAGGGTTTGTACAGCAAATGTTAACATCACAAAAGAAGGAATTTGGCCTCCAAAAAGGATTAGACTGGTGCATATGCTTTGAAACATCTTGGATACAGCAGTCCTGCTATAATTCCCTCTGGCTTCATTGTAGAGTGTAAACAAAACACGACATGATTGTGGATTCTCATTGTATTCCCTGTTCTACTAGATACCCTTTGCTGAATGGATGGGATGTTGGCTGGGGATTGTGAAGTTCATTCTCTTGCTGTTGGTTGGTGTGAGTTTGAGCAGTTTACCAGACTGGAGCTAAGATTGAAGTCTCTGCTTCCTGTTATTCTGAGAAGGGTGAAGCTTCCTTTAAGACAGAGCGGAATAGTGAATCAGCTGATAATGTTGATAGCCAAGACCGTGGCTCTGTGAGCCATTTCATAATGTAACTTGTTACATTGCCTACACTTGGTGGCCAATGCAGCATGTATTATATTCTGTTATTCCTTGTTGTATCATCTTTGTTATTTTTTTCTGTTAACTATTATTATTAATAACTGTTCTCTTAATAACCATAAAGAGAAAGTATGGTTAACAACTTCATCAATCCCTTAAAAAATGCAACTATTTTATGTGTTGAATGGTACCATATTTATACTTGAATTACGGGATGGTTTGACATGACAGCTAACATTTATGGAGAACTTACTATTGGCCAGACACTGTTCAAAGCACTTTACATTGATTAATTGATTTAAGCACCTATATTGGTTAACTTATTTAATTCTTAGAAAAATCTGCCTGACTGCAGAGGTTGCAGTGAACCAAGATCTCGCCACTGCACTCCGGCCTGGGCGACAGAGGGAGACTCCATCTCAAAAAAAAAGAAAAAGAAAAGAAAGAAAAATCTGCCTGACTGAAAGCTACTACCATAATTATTCTTACTTATCTATGTGGCATTCGAGGCACAGAGGTTTTAAATAGCATGTCAAAAATCCTACAGTCAGTAAGTAGCAAGACTGGAATTTGAGCTCAGGGAATCTACCTCCAGGTTCTAAGCACTTAACTACTAACAACATATTACTTGTTTGAATGGGAACTTTGAATATTGAATAGATCGTGGTGTACACGCACACACATATATGTACAGGGGCACATAAATACTTTTCATATTCATGTAACTCATAATTGAATTTGAAATTTTATACTAATGTTGTTCTGCTCTTTATATTCATTGAGCTGCCAGATTAAAACTCAGAGTTATTGAAGAATACAGCAGGACTTTATTAAGAAATCTCTGGATACCTCTTACATGCAAAGAACTCTACTGTAAATTGGAAACAAAAATAAGGCACAATCTCTAATGTTTTGTGAACCTTAAGACAAGAAAATAAGAAAATTCTCATGCACAAAGCTTCTATATAAAAAGTTCAGTTAGGTGTTAAGAGAATTTGGGGGTGATATGGTTTTCCAGGCCTCTGGTGGGTGATAGTCACTGGGCCTGAGGAGGAGGAGGCTGTTCTTACCGCAGAGAAAGCAAGAAATCCTGGGTCAGCCAACGAAACAGTTCTTCTAGGTCAAGCCTCCAACTACTGGAGTCAAATGCATGGTTACTTGGGGAAGCCTGGCGGAGTAGATGGTGACCAATTGGCTGAGCTGGCTAGTCCTTGAGTGGTAGATCACCCCAGGTGAAAGCAAGAAATCTCAAGTCAGCCAAAGAGACAGTTTTTCTAGATGAGGCCTCCAACTACTGGGGTCAAATGCACGGTTACTTGGGGAATCACGGTAGAGTAGATGGTGACCAATTGGCTGAGCTGGCTAGTCCTTGGGTGGTAGACCACCTCAGGAAGCAGAACATGGTACTGGGTGCATGGATTGTAGAGCCACACTGCCTGGATTAAAATCCCAGCTCTGAACACTATTACCTACGTGACTTTAGGGAAAGTTTGGTTTTTTTTCCAAAAATGTTTTTGTGCCTCATTTTCCTTTTCCAGAAAATGAGGATAATAATAATAATACCGACCTCATAGGACTTTAATGCAGATTAAATAAGTATATGCATATAAAGTGTTTAGAATGATGTCCGGCATGAAGTAAGTGCGATGTAGGTATTAACTGTTATTATTATTGTTATAATTACTGGTAGAGGCAGGAGTGGATTCAGAGGTTTAGACAGGCAGGAGGTGCACAGCCTATCTTACTTAGAACAAATGTAAACCCAAGGAACCCATCCTTCCCTCTCATCTCCCAGAGTACATTTCTCTGACTTCTGCTTATTTTGTCTTCTAAAGAAATTTATGACAATGAAATATGAGCTTGTATTCTCTCCTCTTAATTAAAGTTATTTCTATGTTAGATAATAATTCATTGTTATGATGTCTCCTTTGGAATATATAACAGGCTCTGTTTCTTCATTGGCTTTGGACCATTGGAAACT
This sequence comes from Gorilla gorilla gorilla, assembly GCF_029281585.2. Taxonomy (NCBI): domain Eukaryota; kingdom Metazoa; phylum Chordata; class Mammalia; order Primates; family Hominidae; genus Gorilla; species Gorilla gorilla. Next base: position 110,591,323 of record NC_086017.1, on the reverse strand, counting down.
GGGGCAGGAAATCAGATGACTGCACTTGCAATTCAAAGAGCAAGTTGCATAATCCTCAGTGATATCAAGGTGCAGATATCTTGCCTTACATGAAGCTAGGGATCTTGAATTTCTAGTTCCAAATCTCTTTTGAAATACCTTTCTCTGCCACCTAGAAGGTATGAATGAAAAGCGTGCAGTTAAAGAGGTTGATTCCCACTTATTCATTACAACAAAGGGGACATTAACTCCAAGTACTACCCAGGTTGGGCCAAGAGGAGCCTTTGGTCTGACTGTCCTCCAGCCATGTCTCCCCCAGCTGCCATGGGGTGAGAAGCCAAAGGATTGTGCCATGCAGAGCCCACACTCCTCGACCATGCTGTGGATGCACAGGATCCTGGAATTCTCTGTGCAGATGATCTTAAACCCTTTCCAGTGTCTGCACAGGCTTTTGTTCAGGGTCCTGCCTCTTGACATACACTGTATCATGGGTGCAAACCTAGGACCAACGTGGGGCTAGGGAACAGCTGTTTGCTGGAGGCTGTGGATAGAGTTTTGCTGTGTGAATGGGGTGTTCACATGCACGGCTGTGAAATCTGTTGTGGTCCATGGCAGAATTGAGGGTGGGAACAAAAGAACTCAGCAGCAGGCTGGTCTCCCTGCATCTTCGCATTCAGAACTCCAAAGAGTCTGAAAATTTGAACTTTACCTCCCAGCTTGATATGAAGACATATTGACAAGGCAGAAGGATAGAACATAATTTTTTTTAGCAGTTTGTTAACTGATAACTTTTAAGTATTTAAGTATGGTATCTAGACCTTTATTTGTACTTTTGCCCAAAGCATGACAAATGTTAGGAGTGGGCCTGATTAACATAGATACACATTAAAAAGCCCACGCTAAAATGTGTGTGATTTTCTTTGCTGGTATCAAAGTGCTCAAGAAACAGAGCAGCCAGTTCAAATACAAGAGCAGAGGAGAGCCAACAAAATACCAGCGATGACTATCTATTACCATTTTTATTATTTCCTTATCTCAAAAATGATATTTCTGAGAAGGGAAAATATGATCATATTAATAAAAACCAATAACGGGACAGTTTCACTAGCAGAAAAAGCAGAAGAAAGCAGAGAGAAAAATCCCTCGAGGTCAGTTGTACCAAACATGGTATGTATCGCCTCTCTGTCAGCCAAAGCTGTGGTATCTAAAATTTATTGCTGGAATAGCTGGAATTCTTAATAAAAATTCCACGAAACCTGGGGGCTTCTGAGCAGCATATGTGAAATTAAGAGAAAAGAAGTATTTCATCTTCTGTAAAAGTCACAAGTACAAAGAACAAGGTGTTAACAAGATAACAACTAGATATGAGAGGGTATCTGTTTTCTTCTTTTCATGTTCCACGTGTTTTCTCTAGATATCTAAAGCCAGAGATATCTAGATATCTAAAGTCAGAGAGTATTGGAGAGAGGGGAGGACTCCATTTTTGTCCTCTTATTGTTCCTGGGGAAACTTGTGCACACAGGCTGCTCCTGCTTGGCGAGGTAGCATTCCTGACATGCACACAACTGCCTGACTAATCCTAACCTAGTAGTTACAGCTTCAACACCGGCTGCGAATTTATTCCTGTATCATGTGCAAGGAGGTGCAAACTAGCAATAGCAAGTAGAGAAGAAACTTGGTCTTAGAAATCTGATTCTTTCCATTTCAATTTCAACTCCGAGAATCAGCTGGGGACTCCTTTGAGGAGTCAATCTCAGTCTCTTCATTTACAATCATTGTGTCCTCTGCCAAGTTACAGAATCACCATAAACCTCAGTTTCTTTAGGTGTACCATGAAAATAATAACTAGCATTTGAGGTTTGCAAAAATTGCCAAGACAGTGCCAGGTCCACAATAGATGCTAAGTGTTTTGGAGCTCCTTCAAAATCAGTGTAGTATTTTAAAAGAAATTGGTATATATTTATATCAGACATATAGTGTTTCCTTTTTTATTTCAATAAGAAAAATTCTACCCCTCAAGTTTATTCAATCATTGTTTCTATATACATGTCATGTGGGTATAGTTCTGGAGAGTAAGTCTATTGGGAGAGCAAATGTGAAACTAGAAGACGTTCTTTGACTATTTTCTACCTCTCTTCCAAGGAACTCCTGAGTTAAAAATTCATCTGGCTCCTATTTTCTGCAGAATTTTGCTTATTTGAAATGTTCAAGAAATCAGTTGATCTGACTTCAAACAGACGAGGCTTTGCTGGCTATGTAAAAGCCCTGTTTGTGTTACTCCCAAGTCTGGACTTTACAAGCAGCCAATTCCCTTCATACCTTAGCAGAGGACTTCTTTTTGGCTGCCTACCCTCTGTGCTGAGCCAAATGTCAGGCTGGGAATGGAGGCAATAAATCTCTGTGAGTCTTCATAGTTAGAATTTCTCCTGTTGCTTCTGATAAGGAAATGACAGAGTCTCTCAGGTCTACACATGAACGTCAGAGAAATTTGTAATCCAAATCATGTTTAGCTCAGAAAATGGTAAGCAAAATGTGATAAACCTGGCTTTGAGTTAACTCAGATGGTTTTGAGGGTTTGGGTTGCGAACGTAGAATTTATGTTCATTCTCGACTAGATTGTCCTTGGACATTTTTAGAATAAAAAAATTCCTATCTATCTTTTAAAATATTCTGACTAAATATTTAATATTTCTCTATGGGAGAGGGGGCAGCAAAATTCTTTCTAGCTGAAGTTCTTTGCAAAGAAAGGATCTTTTCTTTGCCTAGTAGAGCCACCTCACTGTTTGTACTCCTCCCTCTGCCTCTTTTTCTCCATTTATTTTGGTACTTCCAAGTTTCATGCTAAGCCTCAATGACTGACTGAAATGAATGTGATTGGAGACCAGGAATTCCTCAAAGATGGAAAGATTTTTCTATGATGTATTCACGTGCTCTGAGATGACTAATGAAGCCAACCCAGGTCTGGCCAACTCCCTCATGAGCACAGTGAAAAGACATTCTCAAAATAAAACAAGGAAAACTTTTTTTTTTTGAGTCTCTAGTTGATTTTGAGTGTTTTCTATCCAACAACATCACTGACAATATTCACTGTCTGACATTTTAGTAGAAGTGGTAAAAATTGCTTCATATAGCAGCATTTCCTAAGCCTTACTCTCATTTGCCTGAGACTCAAAAACATATATAAAGAAGAGGAAGAGAGTGATGTGACTGTCCATGGTAGAAATACTACATGGGTTTAGTTAGCCAAGTGGCCCCTTTCAAAAGAACCATGATCATACGGTAGGAGAAACCCATTTAAAATGTTCTCTGCCAAGCCTACAGCCAGTCAGCTCCTGAGGATGATTTTGTTGGCACAAAGCAATACAATCAATGAGTTTGGCACCATCATCATTTGAAGTGAATTGTTCTATCTATTCTTTTTACGGTTGAAACAACTGGCTTGGGTTTTATTGATTTAACTAGCTCTTTTGGTGTCATGTAGATGCAGCTTTTCAAACTAATAAAGCAGAGTCATTGTGTGTCTAAAAAAAACATTGGTTAATCTGAAAATCTTGTACATTTGATCTTGGCGTGTGTTTTTTACTTGTGTTTGAACATGGATGTGTCTGACGTCCTAAGAGTTCATTTCAAGCAAACTATTGAATCATAGAATGAAAAATCTACCCAGATATTTTAGCTCTTATGTAGTTTTCCCTTTTTCTCATGTTTATGCTATGACTTGGGACAGGGTAGTTTAGGAAATCATTTCGAGGATATTTCTAGGATAGAAGTCTTTCTGTCGCTTTTTAGCCTTATAAATTTTAGCAGTTCTGAGAGAACTGAGAAATTACATAGCAAATACAACTCCTTTGCTTTTCATTTGTTATGCATTTGCTAAATGCGTTAATTTAACAAATATTTTCTTACTGTCTACTGTGATTCAGGCACTGTACTTCTAGACAGTGACAAATAAGATTGGTGAGATTCCTGTTCTCGTGGAGCTTGTATTTTAGTGAAGGGAGCAAGACAATAAACCAAACAAAATAATTTTAGATAGAGGTAACTGCTTAAAAAAAAAAAAAAGGAACAGGCTCTTGTGATGGGTTGGGAGTAGGATCGATGCAACTTTAGATGGGCTGTCAAGAAGGGTTTTCCTGAGGAGGTGGCAGCTGAAAGAAGCCAGCCATATGACTCTCTGGACAGTGTACAGGCAGAGTGTTCAGCAAGTGTCAAGGCCAATAATAGTCCTTTATTGTAAGGACTAAATGAGCTAGTATGTGTAGAGTGCTTAGAACAGTGCCTGGCATCTATAAATGCTAATTGTTTTGAATTCACTAAATATTCATTGAGTGTCTACCAGGTTCCAGTCTCAGTGGTAGGTGCAGGGAATTAAGGTTTATAAAGAGAAAGACCTGACTTCAAGGTACTCAAGTCAGACTTCAGTGAAGTATTTCTCAATGTATGGTTTACAGACGACTTGTATCTTACTCACTTGCCTTCCTGGTTCCCAGTCTTCTCTACATGGAACGTGATTAGAAAGGCTTGGGGAGTGGACCAGACATCTGCATTTTCTACAAGCATGCTCTAGTTGATTTTTATGTCCTATAAAGATTGAGAATCACAGTCCTAATGAACAGGTTGTGATTAAACTGTGGTTCTTTTCAATACAATATCTGTTACAGCATCCAGTATAACCAATTGCCCGCACTGCAAAGAACACCTCATAATATTCAAGAGGAGCTCTGCTCAGTTTATACAGCCATAAATGTAATGGAATTGTGTTTCACAATTAACATCCTGGAATCCTCAGGGCTAACTTTTTCATTGATCTTGAGCTGGCTGGGGGAAGTTGGATTAACCTGCTTTTGGCTATGGTTTGAAGAGTTTCCCTCTCAAGTGTCATTTAAAACCTGACAAAGAAAAAAAAGGTTTTTACCTTTTAGTAAGAATGTGCTAACTAATGTTTGCCAAAAGTTCTTGAATCCTGGAAGACATTCTACTTGTAAGCAGATTAGCCTAACTGAAATTCCTCCTTTGGGCTCCTGCTCATACCTATTTTTAAAGTGTGATGTCACCAAAAGGCGAGATGAGAAAGATTTATTTTATCTCTCTGTAATGTTCTACTATTAGCTTGATGCAAAAGTAAGTTTTTGCCATTGAAAGTAGTGGCAAAAACCATGATTACTTTGGTACCAACCTAAAAGAATGTATTCCATTCTATTTATTTTCTCACTTTAGAATAACTTATACAAATTTTAAAAGGTTTTAGATTCAAAGATCTCAAGGAACACTTGATACAAGGATAGATTCATGCTGATCAGGCTGAGTGACAGTAGCCTCTAAAATCCAGTCTAGATTCTATGCTGTAAAAATGTGAGGCTTCTGTTTGCTCATTAAATACTTTCTGGAAAGGGCCTTAGTTTGGGAACAGATGTATCCCATTCAATTCCTTCTTCATTTCTCATTTTTATCTCTTTACTAGTTTTCATCCATAAGTACTCAATAGCTACGGCAGATAAAATGATGGTGATGGAAAAAAGGCCCGCCCTGAGCATGAGGTCAGAACTGATAAAGGTAAATGAACTGATATAAGTTTAAGTCAGGCTAGAATCTTAGACATGGATCTTAGAAGATTAGACAGAATTAATAAGGCAGTCAAAAGAAGTCATCTTTTGGGGCTACCAGCCTGACAATTATGTAGTTATTTGTTTAACTTTTCAGGTCGGCAGTGCTCCCCAGCAAAGAGTATGAAGAATGGGTGAGAAATGTAGACCCCATAAAATCTGTAGGAACCTAAGATAAAAATCTGTTAATGCTTAGTCAGTGTCATGAATGGTCAACAAGAGGTTAACTGTGACACCAGAGAAAGAGTGTATTAGACAAGAGTTGCACCCCGAGGAAGAAAAGTTTCTCCCAACATTTTTATTAGGTTTCACCTGACAAAATGAATTTTGATATAAAAACAAGTAGAAAGAAAAGATTCCTGTCTAATTTATTTTTCCCCTTTAAATTCAGCAATTTATTCAAGCTTTTCTTTATTCATTTCTTTATTCAACAAAGATTTGCTGAATGCCAACCATTTGCCAGGCGCAGTTCTAATTGCTGGGGATACAGCAAGAAGACAGAAAAGTCCCTATCTTTCTAGAGTTTATATGCCATTAGAATTTCATTTCTTCTTCATCTACAAAAATGACCATAGCTAATTCAGATCCATCAGAGAAGCTAAAATATTTAAAAGGAGCATTGTCTGTAAAAAGTAGGGACTGAAAAAGAAACCACATTTCCTTGGAATTTAGTGATCCTTCAGTTTTCTCTGCATATGGATCTTTACACTACTGTTTACATAGTTTTGGCTCTATGCTGGATTTACTGCTGATTTTGGCTAAGACGTTTGTATCCCCAAAGTGAGTGTTTTCTTGATCATGCATAGGTGATGTGATGGTACTGTCCCCAAATCTTTGAGTCCAAGTTCAGCACAGCATAGCTGCCTGGAAATTGAAGACCCTGGTTCCCATAAAAGAATCACTGGCTCAGAGACCAACCACATTTCTTCCCATTTCTACTGTAACATTTATTTCTCGAGAGCATAAATCTCAGGCCGATATTTAACATTCTTTTTAACTGAACTGTGGACGTTTACCTTGTACTTCTTGAAAGAGTTAGGAGCTAAGCTTCTATTATTCATATTTATAAACATGTCCTAAACAGGAGGCATGATTTTATAATTCATGAGTCTTTGAAACTATTTTTACAAAGGAACACTTAGAAATATTACATCATATCAGGACCATGGTCTGGTTCAGAATTCTAAGAGTGGAATACTCCATGTGGCAGAATATAATTATTGCTATACATGGCTTATCCTAAAACAGGTGGTGACATTTTCTAAAGATTCTTGGACTAAAAGTCTTTTTCACTTTCAAAAATGAATTCTCAAATCGAGTTCACTGGTACAATTAGAGGATTATAAGATTCAGAAAATGATTCTACCCCAAGCTCCCCTATTTTGATAAATGGTATTCGTACTTATCTAGTTGCTCAGGCTCAAAGTGCAGGAGACATTCTCGATATCTCTTCTTCTCACACATCCAATCCATCTGCAAGTTTTATGATCTCTTTAATGAAAATGTATCCTGAGTCACTGGGCACCGATCATGTTTTGCCTGGACCACTGCCTTACCTCCCTGTCTCCATTCATGTGCGGAGTCCAATCTCCCCAGAGAAACCAGAGTAATGATTTAAAGAAGTAGACCAGATCCTGTCACTCTGTTCAAAATCCACCTGTGGCTCCCTACCTCAGTTCATGTAAACTCTGAACTCCCCTCCACAGCCTGCAAGACCTAAGTGATCTGGCTCCGCTCTCTTCTTTGACACCATCTGCTCTTTAGTTACCAGGCTCTGGCCAGTGGTCTTCTTGCCACCTTGCAACAAGCCAAACTGGTTCTCAGCCTTGGGACTTCCCATTTGCCTGAATTGTCTTCCAGATCGTTGTGTTCCATGGCCTTGCCTTCTTCAGATCTCAGATCACATGTCACCTCCTCAGAGTGGCTTGTGTTGACCATTCAATTTTAAACAGCATCCCTCATCCTATCATTCTCTATCCCTTTCCCTTATTTGATTTTTCTTCATGATCAACATGGTATTAAATATTTATTTATATTCACATTTATCAACTCTTCTCCAACTAGACAGAATGTAAGCTTTAAGGGTAGAATGGCATTTTTGCCCTCATTCACTGCTAAACTCCCCAACCTAAAACAGTGCCAGCCACATAGTAGATTCTCAACACATGTTGGTTGAGTGAATTAATGGAGTGTTTACTATCCTTTAAGTCTAATTAATCATTTACTTCTACTATATTTGTATAAAGAACTTTTAAAAAACTCAACTATCAGAGGGAGTCATCTTATTTCAGGATTTGATTGTTAAACTATAATTGTGGGGCCAAGCATAGGCCTAATAACTAGGATATATGAACCCTCACTTATTTTTTCAAGTTGTTTAAAGTTTCTTTGCTTCAATTTCCTTTGTTTTTCTTTACAATTCTGTGTGTCAATATCTTTATTTCTCAAATGGTGTTGATAATAAGCTTATCTAGCCTAATTTTAGGGTTGCTTTGGTGACTAAATATGTGCAAATACTTGAAATGACATCAAGAAATCTACTAAAATGAGGTACTGATAGTTTACCCTACTATATTTTAATTGTTACCCATTATTCCTCTGACTCTGTCTATGTTTATTTTTCCTTCATTACCATGAATTTGATGCCAGCAAGTCTTAGCATGTTACACATATACAGGTGCAAAGAAACCTAGTACTGTAGTACTTTGGTTTGATAACTCTGGTTTGGTCTATTGAGATAAATTATTTGGTAACTGAGATGTTTTAGATAAGGAGCTAAAAGGATTATCAGGGACCTGGTTTTTAAATCCAAGAAGATCTCTGGTAAGAGAAGGTTGGAGTGAGAGGGGGTTGAACCTCAATCCACTGGCAAATATGTGATCTTTCTGTAGGAGTTCTTTGGTGAGGACCCTTGGGAGGCAGAGAACAGGCAGGGATGCAGAGCTCAGGTGCACAGGCCAAGTACAGTATTCAGAAAAATAAAGGAAATGTGTATCTTTCTTATTGAGCTCTTTAATTCTCCCACAAACACCATGAGTGTTATTGTTTACTGCTAGCACTTATGGACGATAGACCAGGAGATCAAATCTCTTGTCCTGGCTTCTTTCACACATGAGAGACAATTTGAAAAAAAAAACAGTATAGTTATTATCCATGATCTCCCTCTTTGCTTTTGTGATCGCATTCAGTGGATAACTTGAGCAGCTACTCTAAAATTTAGTCTGACTTTACAGAACCCCCAAACCACATTTTTGGGAATTACATAACTATGTAAACTATGGTTTTATTTTTTCTATTTCATAGATGAAAAAGTGGATCTAAGTGACTAGTCTAAGATTGTATAGCAGGTGGAAAAATGATTCCAAATCTTAATCCAAGTTGGTGCTCATTTTGTTGCATTTGGCTTTCTGTAGGTAGAAACATTTCTTTAATTATTGGATATAAGCTGATTTCATTTGGAAGGATCAGAAAAAAATTATTCAGTGTATACTTAATAAAATTTTGCAGACCCATATCTGTAACTGACAACAGTTTACAAGTACTAATTGTTTCAGCAACTATGTTTTAAATTGATATGAGAGAGACTGGTTAGTGTAGTTATCTTCCCAGTAGCTGTCTAGGTTCAGTCCAAGCTCTACCATTTTACTGACTGGGCAACCTCAAGCAAGTCTTTTCATTGCTTTGTACATTTGTAGTTTTATTTCTTGTCTCCAAAATGGGAAAATTTGTATTATCTCATTGGTTTGCTGTGAATAATTGAACATATATAAAGCATAGAACCATGCCTAGCACATAGTAAGTACTATATATGTATTTATTTTCATAGTACTGAGATACAAATGTAGATAAGACCGGAGCACATTAGACTTTATCCTTAAGGGATCTCATTTTGAACATAGTTTTGTGTTAAAAAAAAAAAGCAGTTTCTAAATGAAAAAGCAGCATTTCATTCTGTAGTCTCTTGATGCAGTAATTCAAAGTCATCACTAGATGGCAATTGTGATCCATGCGACTTCAGCTGCAGCGGTACTAACTGATGGGTCCAACCCTGGCGTCAGTGTTTTCTATACCCTATAGCATTGAGAAGTCAGGCAGTTTCTTTCCCACAAAGTGAGCCTTTAACAAAACTCCAGTCAGCAAAGCTTTCATTCTGTGGTCACCCTTGGGACTCACCCATAGGCACCTAGTCCTTCTGATGGCAGCCTCACAGAAGTGTGGGTTTACTTGCCTGCATCTTATCATATCAGGAGTGCCTTTCACCAGATAACAACAGGACAGTGTCAGGATCCTGTGTCAAGAAGATCAGTTAGTGGTTCTTAAAGTGTGGTCCCCCTGCCAGCAGCCTCACCATCATCTGGAAATTTGTTAAAAATGCAAGTTCTTGGGCCCCATCAGATCTGCTGACCAGTATTTTAATAAGCCTTCCAGATGATTCTGATGTCTGCTAAAGTTTGAGAACCATTGAGATAAACCAGTGCATAGCATCATATATAAAGGTTGGTGCTGGAAGGGTCCTCAGATAACATTTTGCCCAGTCCTCCCATTTTGCTGAGAAGGAAAACTGAGGTCCAGAGAAGTTAAATGATTTACTACAAGTCATAGCAGTAGGCATGTGGCAGAGCCGGGCTCCAGGGCTGGTGAGTTGCATGTCCCAGCTTTCCTCATATACCCATCTCCCCTTCTCCCCCTCTAAATTGAGGCCACTAGGTGCACATTCTAGCCTGATACCTACTCATGAAATTAAAAAGTCATTTATTTATGCAGGAGTTTGTTCATTTCAATAGACATTTCTATGATGGTACAAAATTGAGTGTGATGAATTCACTGTAGTCCAGAGTGTGTGCATATGTGTACATGCATGTGTGTGTGGGGGGGCATGTGGGGGGCGTGAGGGAGAATCAAGTAAAAGTCATCATCTCAATTGATAGGAGAGGGATATATGCAGAGAACCATGGGAAATAGGTGAGTGCAATCAGGGATTAGGTAACGCAGGTAAGAGGAAAAAACTTTGGAGCTGACCTTGGGTGATAAGTAGGAGTTCAGCAGATATAGAAGTCAGGATAGGGCATTTGGGGAGAGGGATCAGAATATACAAGCACATGGAGCCATAAAATAGTGTAGGGGAATCACAAGAGTTTTGCTTGAAGAGAAGGGAGTAGTGGAAGGGTGATCATGTTATAAATAATAATAATATTACTACCACTACTGCTAATAGCTGGGACTTATTAAATGTTAACTATGACCAAACCCTGTACTAACCATTTTATATCTATTATTGATTTAATTCTTAAATGATTTTGCAAGAGTCTACTCTTACTTCTACTTTACAGATGACAATGAACATGTCCACACTGTGCTAGTTTCCTTAAAACCAAGTGTTACTATTTTCCATTTCTTAGACCAACATTAAACTTAGAAAAAAGCTTTCATGTTTACTTCTTCCAGGATGTCCATAATGCAAAGTAAGTATCTATTTGCAGGGGATGAGGAGTATATTCTTAATATATATAATTTTATTATAAGCATATTTTCATAAATGCATTAAATCAGGAGGATTTTGGCAATAATTTGGATTTTTTAACTCAAAGAATGAATGTCCCATTATTCTTCAGCATATCAGCAACTTTAGAAGTAGCCAATTTTTCGTGATAATAGAAGAATTGTGTCTTAAAAGTGGCTAAGAACGCTCATTTCAATTGCTTGACTCACTAAAGAAAGGAAGCTGAGTAATGAATGAATAACCTGGTCTGAAATCACTGGTCTGTTTTATTTTTAGTTTTAACTTTATAAGTGTTCATTGTGAATGTGCTTTCCACAGTCACTGTTAGCGTCTTTCCTTCACTGCGTAGGACTGCCCACAACCAAACTAAAAATTCGAGTTATAATTAAAGTTCTAGTAGGATTCAAAATACCTAATTTTTCGTCGGTAAGATTCAAGATGTTTCTGGATTCTTTAAGATATTTTTGAGTGATTTTACTTTTTCCTGAGAAGATAAATTTTCTTTTCTTTTTTTCGGTCTCGCTCTGTTGCCCAAGCTGGAGTGCAGTGGTGCGATCTCAGCTCACTGCAACCTCCACCTGCCGGGTTTAAGCAATTCTCCCTGCGTCAGCCTCCCAAGTAGCTGGGATTACAGGCACCCACCACCACACCTGGCTAATTTTTGTATTTGTAGTAGAGGCAGGGTTTCGCCATGTTGGCCAGGCTGGTCTCGAACTCCTGACCTCAGGTGATATGCCCGCTTTGGCCTCCTATATTGCTGGGATTACAGGTGTGAGCCATCATGCTTAACCCTGAGAAAATAAATTTTCTGTTCCTACTTTCTCATCTGCAAAATATTGGCATTGGAGGAGATAATCTAGAAGGCCCCTTCCAGCTCTAATGGTCTGTGGATTTATGATTTAATGATTAAATGGCACAAATAACTCATTTCTGAATTTTCTTTGTAGTAAAATTTTAGTATTCATGAAAGAAATTATAAGACCAAATCTCTCTCCATAAATTTTTAAATGGCATCTCTAAAATAGCTCTATATTTCACTTTTTAGGATCACTGAGACTCTATCCAGCTCAAAGATGTCTTTACGTATTTCCACCTGACATTTTACACACTTAGGAGCCAATAATAAGGCCAGTTTTAAGTAGATGCCATTAGAAATGATTGATGGCCAGTTTATATTTTAAGGTGAAAGAGGTACACTTTAATGATGCTCTACTTTTCTGATTGCCACAATAATAACTTTCAGCTTTACCAGCCCGTATTACAACTTTGATCTTTACACTCATGTTCATAGCTGCAGGTGAAATGCTTTCTCAAGAAAATCTTGAAAATTCAATCCAATTTTTAACCTTTCTTGTCTAGAGAAGTTGAATAGCCTACAGGTTGCTTTATCTTGAATCAAAGAAAGGGCAATAACACCTGGAAGGAAGAACCTATTACATTTATTATTATTTTTTAAAAATTTTGTGATTGAGAGCAAAATTTGCATTTTACTCCCCCTGGACAATTTTGTCTTTATCACCTATCGATTTTGGAGTCAATTACAATATTTTTTCTGTTTACCAATTATAAAAGCAATATATGTTTTTTTGAAAAATTTGCAAAAGAGTATACATGAGGGCACAAAACTGTCTAAAATTCTGCCACCCAGAGTTGGCTATTAATATTTTCTTTTTATTTAATTCTAGGTAAACACGAACATTAGGAAACTGGGGCCAGGTGTAGTGGCTCACGCCTGTAATCCCAGCACTTTGGGAGGCTGAGGTGGGCGGATTCCTGGAGATCAGGAGTTCAAGACCAGCCTGGCCAACATGGCGAAACCCTGTCTCTACTAAAAATACAAAAATTAGCCAGGTGTGGTGGTGTGCACCTGTAGTCCCAGCTACTCAGGAGGCTGAGGCAGGAGAATTGCTTGAACCCAGGAGGTGGAGGTTGCAGTAAGCCAAGATCATGCCACTGCACTCCAGCCTTGGCAACAGAGCAAGACTCTGTCTCAAAAAAAAAAAAAAAAAAAAGAAGAAAAAAAGAAAAAGAAATTGGCAACAAGTTATACATTCTATTTTGAAATATTCTTTAAACAATTAATATATAGTTAACTCATGCATAATTTTAAATCTCTACCTTCAAAGATAACTTGTTATCACTATTATTGTATAAAAGTTTATAAAACTCTTTAGTTTTCATTATTTTGTGATTTTCTTAGAGCCATTTTGATTTAGGTTCCTTTTGTTTGTTTGCTTTCATCTCTCCTTGTTCTAGAAAATATTTATGGTAATTTCAGCACCTCTTCTTCCAAGTGAGTATAATGGAGGAAAGCAAACCTCTGAAATTCAAACTACGTAGTTTATTTTTTAATTTTTTTTTACATAAGACCTTTGCTTTATGAACAATAGGTAAATTTTAACAAACAGGAATAGCACTATAAAGATTTCTATTGGAACATAAAGAAACCCTTTAGAACATGAATAGTGACTCCCCTTCTATTTAGTCATAAGTATGCATTTTTCAAAAGCATGTTCATACACCTATCAATCAGTGTTCTCTTTGAGGGTAGAGCTCTGGTATTACTGCTCAATATTCCCTCAGTGTCTAGAACTGTTCCTGATCCATTGCATTTTCTAGGTAGATGCTTGTGGAGCTTAAATGAATAAAATAAAATCAATTCCAAATATTCTTATACTGTCATGATAGGTTGAGTTATGATTTTAAATTGCTTTGAAATAAGAAGCAGTAGTGGTTAAGACCTTTGGTTCTGTTCCCTCTTGCTGATTTTCAAAGCCCTGTAAAGATGAAGTGAGAGAACCTTGGTGTAACTCTTAGCATGGTACTTGAGCCCACATAATAACTGCCAAATAGATGCTAGATTTTAGTTATCTGTGCTATTTTTTACTATACATATTTTTTCTTCTAAATAAGAACTCATTTTTCCTGAGGACTTTCAGTTAGATTGTTCCATAACAGAAATAAGCTATTTATTTAGGGATTGTATGTAAAATATCTTAATGACTTTGTAGGTAGAATAAAACATACTGTACAACAAAGTTATATATAATTATTATTTTACGTAGTATATATCAGCCTAACAGTTTAATGTCTCATTCATTCATAATGTTTAATGGGAACATATTTGAAAATAAAGAGTGCTATAGAGCCATACTAATTTGTAGTTCTTGCCATAGCACTTTTACTTCTAAGTCTCTCAAGTATTCAACAGTATAAAATGGACCCTTTTAATGAATGAGCAATTTGGGGCATCAAGTAATGAAGCCAGATTTTTTCCTGCATGTGGAAGATGTGTGAGAATGCCCAAATCATTGCTGCTAATCTACCTTGCCCTCTGTTTGACAGCATCTTAGGGAATTTGTATCAGCTACATCAAGCCAGGTACATAAACAAGTCCAGTACTGTGAAATTAGTATGTGGGCTCTGAACAGTGGAATCCTCTGGTCAGTGCTGTCGCATAGGGACAATGTGAGTCAAATATCAACTTTATGTTTTTTATTATCATATTAATAAGTAAAAAGAAACAGGTGAAATTAATTTTATTAAACCATATTTGGTAATATTTATTAATATATTTATATTTATTACTTTTATTTAACTCAAAATATTAAAAATATCATCTCAACATGCAAACAATATATAAAGTATTGATGAGACATTTTACATTCTGTTTTTCATTCCAAGTCTTAGAAATTTGGTGTATATTTCACACTCACAGCACATCTCAATTGGGACTAGCCACATTTCATATGCTCAGTACTAGAATGTGGTTAGTGGCTATCATATTGAACAGTGCAGCTATAGTCATTCCTGCTTTGCCACCATTGGAGGTGCCAGAGGGTGGCAATGTGGTGTAGAGGAAAGACAAAGACCAGCCGGGAATCTTAGACTATGACTGTTCCTGACTTGAAAAAGTGATTTAGTTTCACTGGGTCTCAAATTCCTCCTCTTTATAATGGGGATCGTTAATAACTGCCATACTCTTTTCAGGAAGCTGCGGGGAAGATTAAATAAGATATTGTATGTGAAAGTGCTCTGTTAGATCATAAAACACCATACACATGTAAAGCATTATTAGCTCTTTTGTTGTAGATTTACTCTCATGACTTGCCCAAGGCCACATTCCAAGTTGGTAGGAGAATGAAGGATAGAATCTGGGGCTTCTGACTTCCAGCCATCTGCTTCAGCTAAAGGCTATTCATACCAAGCTAGTTTTAAAATTTCTTTTTATTTTTAAAAGTCTTTTTATTTTAAAAAATCGAGGAAGGAAGACAGTGGCAGTAACAAGTAAATTCCATATTGAACAGTAAGGGTCTTCTTAGCCACAGTCATAATGTTCTGCAGTAAAATTATATGTACAGAATATTTATATACTTATATACTCAGAATTACAGTCATCAAAAATTGGAGTTTATTGCTGTCATATAATATAAAATCCCATGTTCTTCAAAGTTTCAAACAACTTTTAAAATGAACTGTGGTTTCCCCACTCTATTTATTTCCAAAGTGTAGTACAACCACAAGAAAGCCCTTCCGTAGTGGGCTTGATTAATAAAACAGATACGGATCAATTCAACAGGTTTTCCGTGGATATTTTTGGTTACAGATGTAGCTCATTAATTCCCATGCGTGGGACACCACCTCTCTAGTGTAAATCCAAGAGACACATTAATAGCTGAACAAAAAATGGGAATAATTCAGTTCAACCCATATTATTTAGTGCATACTATGTGTAAGGCACATTAGGTATCTTAATGAGCAAAAAGCTTGTTTTTATGATCATTGTTACTTAGAGGTATATGTTATTTAACTTGAGGAAAATATATAATCTGTCTACCAAAATGTCTATGTTCTATCATTCAGGAATCTATATTTTTGGAAGGTAAAAGGATCAGAAAGAAAACTCTAGATTATGAAAAATAATTTACAAAGTTACATTCTGTGCTTTTGGAGGGCATGCAAAAGATTAGTTATCATGATCTATTTCCATTTTCTTAATTGTATGCCTATCATGGTGTTCATATTTAAGCTTTTTTGGTCATTATCTACATTTGTTTCAAATACATTTCTTCATACAACTTAATAAACTACATAAAACATTAAGAGTTTTATATTATGTCAAGTTAAACCAAGTCCATTTTCACTAAGAAAAAGGTGTACATTCAAAAAATTCTTTATTCTTTTTTCAATCAAAATTCATTTAAAAATACTTTCAGCTGGTTATTTTCACTGACAAACTTATCATTTGTAAGCTTCAGGCCTGCCTGAATTGATGACCATGTTGAATAAATGTGATTTTTATTTTTACTTGCTGAATCATTGCTGTTGACCATTGAATGAAATTGTTTATTGAATGGCCTTTAAGTTTTATTGCTTTTGCACCCTAGTTTAAAAACAAAGAGCTTAATTTCTTAAAAGTTCAATAAAACGTATTTTTGATATTTCCACCAGAACTTTACAAGCAATTTCTCTCCTCTGCCCTTTAATAACCACCTTCTGCATTTTTATGATTTAATTTGACATTATTATTATACTTTTTTTTTACTGGGAGAGCTCATCAATGCCCTTGGCAGTAAGATTTTGTTACAAGAAATCCAGAAGCCGAGCCTATCATTGGTTGCAACAATTACAAAGTTTCTCTGGGTCGAGTTCAGAGGCTTACTCTGACATTATGGCTGTTACCCACATCATGCCTCTTTCCTCAGTTTTTCTAATATCCACGAGTCCTATAATCTGCTGCTTCGATGAGCATGTATTTTTTTTATTCCCTGGGTTTGCATTATAAATATTTCATTTGGAGAACATCTGGCTTTGATGGAATCCAGCCAAAATAATTAGTGGTACCTATATTAAAAATGTAATGCCTTAGTAAAATCATTAATGTATTTGCATTTCTCCAGGAACTCTAAATGGATGCATTCTAGACAGGATGCAGTCAATGAGGGATTAATGATAGGGCTAAATGCTGTGCTTTTCCTTTTGTTCAGGTGTCCACCCCGCCCCAAAAAGAACAAGAAAAATCTGGGGAATCTTAGCAATTCATTCTTTTAATTATGAAATAAAATTAAATAGACTATAAAAACCATTGTACTATTATATATTAGGAAATATTGAGTCGTGTGTCCAAAAGTCACACTTAAGACCAGGCAATAGTAATAAGCATAGGATGGCTGTGGATACTATGAGATAATGTCTACTTGTCAGAAATGGATGGTATGTTGTGGGTTTTTTTTTTTCCATCAAAGTTTGAAAGTTGATGTACTTTATGTTTTTATTGCTTCTGCTGAGAGATCAATTAAGGAATAAAAGGGATTCTGGCATGCTGTTATTATTTTTCGCTGTGAGTATATTCAATACCACATACAAAGAAAACCATTTCCGTCATATCATGCTCTGTTTCATTCATCCTAGATTGTTTTTAGGAAAATTTAGTACATATCACTTCAGTCGTCTGAAAGGAATCATTTCTTCATTACAGCTCATAACTTAAAACTATAAAATATCAGCCAGAAAAAAAGTTGGCCCAATTAAGAGAAATATGATAATGGTAGAAAAACATATATAGACATGACTGAGAGATGATAAGATTATTTTAATTTTCCCATTTGCACTGGAATTATTTATGTTACAAATCTCCAGATCTTTTATTACTTAAAACCCTCTGCTGAATCACGAAAAGAAGCTTAAGTTCGCAATTTTCCTCTGCAAAATCTAACTCCTAGCATCTGGTGAACATTTGGATACCTAGTCAAGTTCTATGGAAATGATTATTTTAAGACTCTATTCAACATGCCTAGACTTAAAAATCAGCTAGGATCACACTCTGCACATGTATTTTACTACAGGGGATTTGAAAACCTAATATTAGTAGCAATGGTCTCAAGGCTTTTGCAACGATGGAGATAGGGATGGGAGACAGGACATGCAGGCAGGCGAGACACTGAGCATCTGCCAAGCGCCCTTGTGCTCCTGGACAGCGATCTGTGGCTTTACCTGTGGACCACCCAGACCACTGCCCTGCCCTCTGTTACTCCTCACACTTACATTTATACTTGACAGGACTGCTGAGTCAAAGACCAATGTCCTTGCTGGTGCCTTCCTGTGACACCTCTGGGGCTGGTTTCTGTCTCTTCAGCAGATGCTGCTCTGCCTTCACAACAGCTTCTAAAGTAGAAAAAAGAGGATACTTTTACTCAAGGCAATTAAAAGTGCATTATCAAAGTGTATTATTCTGGATCATAGGAGAACTTGCATAATAGGAATGTATAAATACATAAAATGCTATTAGTTTATTTTTCTGCTATACTATGTATAGTTTTTGTTCAAATAAACAACAAATTGTATATCTTTATTGCTTTTCATGGTTATATTATATGGTAAGTTCTCACCAGTTCAATTTCCATTAATACAGATTGGAGATAATTGGAAAGACTTCGGGCATTTGCCATAGATAATGCAAATTTATGAAGAAATATTAATAATACCTCAGGGAAAAGAGTTAATTTTACTTAAGAACGGTGAACTTTTTAAACAATACATTTCCTGTCAATTTACATATAGCAGTATTTGAGTTATAAATTATTCTTGGTTATTTATCAAATCACTTGTGATGCGGCTTTAATATGGTGACACTTTTATGTTTTCATTTGAGTTTTTGGCACAATTTAACTAGTTGAGTAAACTTTGTAAGTTCTCTATACCCTAGACTTTTTACAAAGCATATGGGACTTGTCTCCAATTAAAATGTATTTCAGAAATTTAACTCTGTTTTGGGTAATAGATACTCTCTATTTTATTTTCGTGTGTTTCACAGGAACTTGTTTAAGAAATATCGGCCGGGCACGGTGGCTCACGCCTGTAATCCCAGCACTTTGGGAGGCCGAGGCAGGTGGATCACGAGGTCAGGAGATGGAGACCATCCTGGCTAACACGGTGAAACCCCGTCTCTACTAAAAAAATACAAAAAATTAGCCAGGCGTGGTGGCGGGCGCCTGTAGTCCCAGCTGCTTGGGAGGCTGAGGCAGGAGAATGGCGTGAACCTGGCAGGCGGAGCTTGCGGTGAGCTGAGATCGCACCACTGCACTCCAGCCTGGGAGACAGAGTGAGACTCCATCTCAAAAAAAAAAAAATCTACATTTGCTGTTCAAAAAATATTTTAAGAGGAACAACTTCAGTCATTTAGATAAATATATCAGTCTGAAAGCCAGTATTTGTTATAAGTGCAGAACTGGGTATCAAATTTGGTAAGTTTGAAATGTGATTTAAGTGGTATATTCTAGAGTAGTACTATCCAATAAAACTTTCTGTAATTATGAAAATTTTCCATCTTTACACTATTCAGTATGGTAGCTACTAGTCAAGTGTGCTACTGAGCACTTGAAATATGGCTAGTGTGATGGAGGAACTTAATTTTTAGTTTTGCTTAATTTTAATTAATTTGAGTTAATTAATTTACCTGTGGATAGTGGCTCTAATATTAGAGAGTGTAGTTCTAGATTTTCTCTGTATTTGGTACTCCACACAAAATGAAGAAGTACTTGAATGTCTTCTATCTGCGAAATGACTGTAAAAAAGCATAGTGTTCCTAAAGTACAAGGCCCAGGCTCTGACATGTGGCTTTCCCTACAGAGGCTGCACAATGTGTGTGCAGGCCTGAAGGGTGGATGCAGCAGCATCCTGCACTTTGGCTCAACTTGTGGATATTTAGACATAAACTTTGGTTTAGCCATAGGTGATTTGAGAACCTTTGCCTCTGGAAAGCCATGGGATTTCAAATTATCTTTAGTGATAAAGTTTAGTGATAGTAAATGGACTCAAGAGCTTGACTTTCCAGTCCACTCTCATGTAGTATGACATCTTGCAGAAGACTGGCAGGAAATACAGACAGATATGAAAGGAGATATACAACAAACATAGTTGCCTCCATGAAAAAAACTCTCCAGATTCAGACTGGATATCAGGAAAAGGCCTATAAGTAATTTTTGTGCCTCTCTTATATCATTCTTCAATAAATATTTATTGAGCACCTACTATGTGCAAAGTATAATGCTTAGTGTTGGGGATACAATGTTGAAGAAATGAATTAGATTCCGATCTTCCCTCATGGTGCTGAACTGCATTAGACAATAAGATTTTTTTCAATTTTTCTTCTTCTTCTAAAAATTCATTTTTTAAATTTCTGGTTATGGTGAAAATAAAACAAGGGGAAGATACATAGCATAATACAAATGCTGAAGATCACTGTTATGTACATGTCATGTATCTTATTCAGTTTAACTATCTTTGAACAACTTTCCCAGACCCACACCTTGGTAGCTGATGAAACTGCTTTTTGAAATGCAATAGTGGAAGCAGAGAAAAAACAGTGAAGATGCCTAAATTGCCATTTTTCAACCCTGAGACTAAGGATCATTTAACATTGAGTGCTTACCACATATTTTAAAAAGAGGTTCTTTTCTCTCTATGATCCAGAAGAATGTCCTTTAAAATAATTTCTAATTAAAAGACATTTTTGTTGCTGTTAATGTGATGACACTTTTTTACTTTGTTATTCATAATACTGTGAGAAAGAGTGCTACAATTACTGTTTATGAAATGAATCAAATTATTTAATATTCAAGCACCATTGCAGGAACTAAAGGGAACCATTAGCTACACAGGCAATGTGTAACTCATTGTATTTCAGTTAATTTTTGAAGAATGAGCCAGAAATTTGGCACAGTACTAAGCAAGAATTATTTAGTTAGATTTGTTTTTTCTTCTCCACACAGCAGCTGCATAATTAAATGTATGGTCTGACCTGCATTTATAAAGTGAATTTTCAAATATGTCACTGATGGAAATCTAAGGATGAAAAGAATTAAGAATTAAATTAAATTAATGCAACTACAATACTTAGTAGTTAAAGTATCTGAAGATCAAAAAGTAATTGTTCTAAATATATTAATTGGTAATGTCCTTGATGTTGTAGACAGACACTTAAAAATAATTTTTAAAAATGAATTATGAAGCAATGAAAGAAACCAAAAGATAGATAAGCATATATAAATACTTAAAAACCAGTTGCAGGTGAAAATATCATGAACAAAATTAAAAGGTGAAGGGGAGTTTGCTTTATTCCTTAAAAAATGTTATACCTTATGGAGGTTTTAAAACATGGCCAGATTCTTTGTTTCTCCTCTGTGTTCTCTCCCATTGAATCTGGGAGAGCTTATGAACTGACCAATTGAGCACAGTGGAGCAGGCATTATGTAACTTCTGCAGCAGGATCACAAAATGCTATGAGGCTGACCTTTTTTGCTGGAACATTGTTTTTTGGAGCCCTGAGTCTCCAAGTGTGAAGTCTGACTACCTAGAGACCACCACGCAGGAGAAGCCATTTGTAGGCACTCCTGTTGACAATGCCAGCAAATCTCAGCCTTCCTTTTATCACTGCCAGGGTACTAAACATGTGAGTAAAACCATGTTGGGCCCTTCAATCAACCAGTTGCCAGATGAGGAAGTCATGAAAGCAGAAAAAGCTTCTAGACCTACCTCAATTCCTGACTACTAAAATTGTAATATAAAATGTTTGTTGTTTTATGCTGCTAAACTCTGATGTGGTTTATTATGCAGCAAAGATAGCTGGAGCATACCCTCTTGTATTTATGATATTTTTACAACAGAAAGTTGGAAAACTGAATGTGGAATACACTCTGGGAAAAGTTGTTTGCAAGAATTAAAAAACAGTCTTAGTATCCTTCCAATATAAAGAGCTCTTACAAATCACCAAGAAAAAAATACTAACACCATATAGGAAAATAGCCAATTAAATTTACAAAAGAAGGTATTAAAAAGCTAATAAACATATTAGAAAGCCTTCAATCTCATTAGTAATGAAAGGAAATGCAAATTAGTCTATGAAATTAAAATTTCAGTTATCAAATCAGCCAAGATGAAAATATATTTAATGTTGGTTGGGTTAAGTGAGAGTATAAATGGCACAGACTTACTGGAAAATAAATTGACATTATATACCCAGAGTTTTAAAAATATTTATATTATTTGATGCTTCTAGGAATTCAGATAAGGAAGTAATCAGAAATAAGGTAAATAACATAGAAAATGTTTACTACAGTTCTATTTATAGGAGTAAAAGTATGGAAACAAGCTAAAAATCAATACAGTTAAATTATGTATTTTATATTATAGAATATTGTTTTATTATTTAGAATGGAATTTTCAATATTTTTCCTTTGTTGATTCTGATCTGGGCACACCATAGCAGAACAGAAAAATCTTGGTATGGGCACATAGACTGAGCTTTGAATCCTAGATTTGCCATTTACTTTTCCTGGTGATATGGTTTGGCTGTGTCCTCACCCAAATCTCATCTTGAATTGTAGTTTCCATAATCCCCACATGTTGTGGGAGGGACCCAGTGGGAGGTAAGTGAATCATGGGGGCGGTTACCCTCATGCTGTTCTTGTGACAGTGAGTGAGTTCTCACAGGATCTGATGGTTTTGTAAGGGGCTTCTCCCTGTTTCACTTATACTTCTCCCTGCTGCCATCATGTGAAGAAAGACATGTTTGCTTCCTGTTCCGCCATGATGGTAAGTTTTATGAGGCCTCCCCAGCCATGCTGAACTGTGAGTCAATTAAACCTCTTGCCTTTATATATTACCCAGCCTTGGGTACGTCTTATTAGCAGCATGGGAACAGACTAATACAGTAAGTTGGTACTGGTACTGGGGTGCTGCTATGAAAATACCCGAAAATGTGGAAGCGACTTTGGAACTGGGAAACAGGCAGAGGTGGGAACAGTTTGGAGGGCTCAGAAGAAGACAGGAAAATGTGGGAAAGCTTGGAACTTCCTAGAGACTTGTTGAATGGCTTTGACCAAAATGCTGATAGTAATATGGATAATGAAGTCCAGGCTGAGGTGGTCTTAGATGGAGATCAGGAACTTGTTGGAAACTGGAATAAAGGTCACTCTTGCTATGTTTCAGCAAAGAGACTGGCACATTTTGCCCCTGCCCTAGAGATTTGTGGAACTTTGAACTTGAGAGAGATGATTTAGGGTATCTGGTGGAAGAAATTTCTAAGTGGCAAAGTGTTCAAGAGGAAGCAGAGGATAAAAGTTTGGAAAATTTTCAGCTTGATGATGCGATAGAAAAGAAAAAACAAATTTTCTGGGGAGAAATTCAAGCCTGCTGCAGAAATTTGCATAAGTAATGAGGAGCCGGATGTTAATACCAAGACAATGGGGAAAATATCTCCAGAGTATGTCAGAGACTTTCATGGCAGCCTCTCCCATCACAGGCCCAGAGGCCTGGGAAGAAAAAATGGTTTTGTGGGCTGGCTGTTTGCACCCTAGGGACTTGGTGCCCTGTGTTCCAGCCTCTCCAGCTATGGCTGAAAGGGGCCAAGGTATAGCTTGGGCCGTGGCTTCAGAGGGTGCAAACCCCAAGCTTTGGCAGCTTCCATGTGATGTTGAGCCTGTGGGTACACAGCAGTCAAGAATTGTGGTTTGAGAACTTCTGCCTAGATTTTGAAGGATGTATGGAAATGCCTGGATATACAGGCGGAAGCCTGCTGCAGGGGTGAGGCCCTCATGGAGAATGTCTGCTGGGGCAGTGCAGAAGGAAAATGCGGGGTTGACCCCCCCACACATAGTCCCCACTAGGGCACTGCCTGGTGGAGCTGTGAGAAGAGGGCCATTGTCCTCCAGACCCTGGAATGGTAGATCCACCAACAGCTTGCATTGTGCACCTGGAAAAGCCACAGATACTCAATGCCAGCCATGAAAGAAGCTGGGAGAGAGGCTGTACCCTGCAAAGCCACAGGAGTAGAGTTGCTCAAGGCTGTGGGAGCTGACATTTTGCATCGGCATGACCCGGATGTGAGACATTGAGACAAAGGAGATCATTCTGGAGCTTTAATATTTGGCTACCCTGCTGTATTTTTGACTTGCATGCGGCCTGTAGTCCTTTCGTTTTGGCCAATTTCTGCCACTTGGAATGGGTGTATTTTCCCAATACCTGTACCCCCATTGTATCTTGAAAGTAACTAACTTGCTTTTGATTTTATAGGCTCATAGGTGGGAGGGACTTGCCTTGTCTCAGAAGAGACTTTGGACTTGGACTTTTGAGTTACTGCTGGAATGAGTTAAGACTTTGGGAGACTGTTGGGAAGGCATGATTGTGTTTTGAAATGTGAGGACATGAGATTTGGGAGGGGCCAGGGGCAGAATGATATGGCTTGGCTGTGTCCCCACCCAAATCTCATCTTGAATTATAGTTCCCGTAATCCCCATGTGTCATGGGAGGGACCTAGGGGAAGGTAATTTAATCATGAGGGTGGTTACCCTCAAGCTGTTCTCAGGATAGTGAGTGAGTGCTCATGAGATCTGATGGTTTTATAAGGGGCTTTTCCCCCTTTTGCTTGGTACTTCTCCTTGCTGCTGCCATGTGAAGAAGGATGTGTTTGCTTCCCGTTTCACCATGATTGTAGTAAGTTTCCTTAGGCCTCCCCAGCCATGCTGAACTGTGAATCAATTAAATCTCTTTCCTTTATAAATTACCAAGTCTTGGGTATGTCTTTATTAGCAGCATGAGAAGGGACTAATACACCTCGATATTTGGAAACTTGATTTACCACTTTGACTTGGATTCTTCATATAAGGAAAATGAGCTGAGTACCTATTTCACTGAATATGGTGATGATTAAAAGAATTTATGTATTTATAAATAACAATGC
This sequence comes from Gorilla gorilla gorilla, assembly GCF_029281585.2. Classification (NCBI taxonomy): domain Eukaryota; kingdom Metazoa; phylum Chordata; class Mammalia; order Primates; family Hominidae; genus Gorilla; species Gorilla gorilla. The sequence goes on along the minus strand of NC_086017.1, from coordinate 110,566,503 downwards.
ATTAATCGTTTTATTTATTTATTAGTTTTTGCCTTAAAACAACAAAAATATATTCTCTCCAAGTCTGAAGTCTGGAGTCTGGAAGTCTGAAATCAAGATATTGGCAGGGCCATGCCCCCTCTAAGGGTTCTAGAAGAGAATTCTTCTGCCCCTTCCAGCTCTGGTGTTTGTTAACAAGCCTTGCTGTCTCTCAGCTTGTAGAGGCATCACTCCCATTTTGTTATGTGGCCTTAATAGTTTTATACTTATATTTGTGTGTTTATAAATAATAAGCATAATAATTGTTCATGAGCATTGTCTCTTCTTATAACCCAAGGACACCATCTGATCTCCATATCTGAATTCACACCACTTTCCAAATTTACGGAAAGTTCTTTCACTCTGGCTCCTTTCATACCTCCATTTCTACCATAGTCCAGTTTCTATACCATAGTCAGATCTTGAGAACAAAAATCAAAACCAATGAGTCAGTTTTCTTGCTTACATCCGTTCAGTGGTTGCAATTACCTTAAACACACCTCTACTCTTGCTCTACTCTGCACACAGCAGATGAGGTGCACTTTGAAAAATGTAGATCAGATCATGGCATTCTCCTGCTTCTGTACCCCAGTCCCCATACCCAATAGCTCCCCATGGCACTGAGAATGAATCTAAACTTATTTCCTGGCTGCTATGCCCCACATTATTCCCACTCTGGCTTCTTTCCAACCTTGACCTTTCCCTTCTTATCCTCCACCCTGGCCACACTGGCCTTCAACTTATGAAAAACAGAGAGCTGATCCTTACTTATAGGGCTTTGCCATTCCTCTGTCTATAACGCTCTTCCTCCAGAACACTGCATGGCTGTCTGGACGCTTCACCATTTCAATCTCCTCTTGAATATTACTTCCTCAAAAAGGTTTTTCTTGAACATCCAATCTAAAGTTAAGCACTCATTTTTATATATCTTTAATTCTCTTTAATTCTGTAGTAGCAGTGATAGCTTCCTTACTTAATTATACATTTTGTTTATTTTCAGTCTGCCTCAACACCTATCGTTCTTCTCTCCCCAACTACTCCAAAGCAGGAAACTTGCTTTGTGTACTGTAACATCTTTTGCAACCAGAACCAGGCCTGGCACATGGTAGGCATTCCATAAATATTTACTGGACTCCTTACAAATAAATATTCTTTGTGCTTTTGAAACACAGAACTTAGCACTACAAAAGAAACGTCATGACATGATTTTTAAAAAAGAACAGAAATTGTAAACTATATGGTCATTTTAAAAGACTTTAATGGTTCTGATTAGAGTTAAGTACATAGCTTCAATTTTGAAAAAAGAAAAGCCCACAAACGAAAATTACAAAAGCATAAAATTATTACATGAGTTCACTGAGAGCTCTTTTGTCAAATCAATATTTTAAAAACTGTACCACCACTCAACAGGCTCCTTGCTTTGAAATGAATAACGTTCACTTCTCACCAATATTTTTATTGCTGCCAAATATGTGATTTATTTACTGAGTAAGGAACAAGTCTTAATAAAAAGACTTCTCTTTCACGCTGAAAGTGTTGAAAAAAGTGTTTCATTTTTGGAGGCTAGTTTAATACAAGCCTCCAGAATGAGACGTCTTAATGACTCCATTGAGTGCATGGGAGTTCAAGCTGTTTCTCTATCATTCACTCTGGGGTGCAGGAAACTTAGTGGCTGGGCGTCAGTGGCCAGGTATGATAACAAGACTCAAAATCTAAATTGTCATTTACAGATATGTCATAACATTTCAAAAAATATATAGTATTCTCTCAGATGATCAGGCAGAAGTTTTGATATGCATTTCAACATAGCCTATCGTCACCAGTTTTGAATTTCCTTCACAAAGCAGGCTTACCACATTCTTATGGTTCCTGAAGGAAGAGGAACCACATATTTGTTAAACATGTCCTTTGAACCAGTCTCCTTCCTAATTGTGTTATCTGCACAGTCTCATTTAATCCTTGTGACTGTGCAGTAAATGAAAAAAGGCAATGGAAATAAAGATTCTATTCTTTCATGCAATGTTGAAGGAGAAGATTGGTGAAGAGGAATCAGGAAAAGAAAGGAACTGCCTATTCTTATCCCATTGACATCATCCCAGAGTTTGGTTTCAAGTTTTTTAAGGGATACTGCATTTTATTTTACTGATTCATGGCAGTTATCTGGAGCATGACAAATGTTCATTGATCAACAATGCTATTAAATTGGGCACAAGGTTTCCATAGGAACTGCACATTTGTGTTGTATTAAAGTGCCAGGATTTAGAAAAGGACAATTGGGTGAGGCATCTTGAGGTTCCTTTAAGCTATTCTTACCTTCTCATAGAGTAGTATATCTGATTTGGTTTCATGCTTCTTATCATGCTTGGAGAGCTAGAGGAAGGGGTGGGGATAGATAATTTCCCTTTCTTTACCCATCTGAAGGAACTCTTTAAGCCTTTGGCTGATTTTTACAAAAACTAAAGGCTGTATAGTCTCATAAAACTCTAGGATTGTGACATCCATTTCTAAAGAAATAGGATCAATTCTGAACTAACAGCTAATCATGATAAATTAGAAGAGAGGAAAAAATTCCCTAAGGTTGTACTAAGGCACCATCGAGGGTCTAGATTGGTAGATGACTGGCTTTCTTTTGAGTACATTATGGTTAGAGAGACCTTAATTTTCCTTTTTTTTTAAAAAAAAAAAATAAAACCCATGCAATGGTCTCATGACCATATTTAATGGTTTCAAAGTTCAAAGAAGCCAAACCTAAATAATCTGGTAAAGGAAAACACTGAAAAGATCTAAATAACTGAAGTATGTATGAAATCTTTGAATTCTATTAGTTTGGAATAAAGAAGGTAGGTGTGAGAAATTAACACTTCAATATGTAAGTAAATTTGAGAAATAGCAACATTAGCTTAGAGAGCTGGAGAACAGAAGCTTCCATAGTTGGAAGCTAAAGTTAGGCCCTCATACTATAATTTAAGTGGCAATGTTTGACAGAAGATACCTATAAGATTTTCATTCTAGTGCATCCTTCTGATACTTTTGCAATAGATGGAAATATATCAAATGTTTCCCAGAATTCCTCATTCTTGTTGAGGAAATATGGAAGGTGAAATACTAGCTTTTTTTCAAATGAAACAACTGGATGAATCTTCAGTCAGGATAACATATTGAGAATATAATGGTGATGCAGGACATGGTCAGAGGTCTTCTAAATAACAGAGGTCAGGAAAAGACAGGCTTTTCCTAATGGTAAATATTAAAGAAGAACATGGCAGAAAGTCTTCTTTTACTTATCCAGATATTTGAGAGTATAGAGCAAATCTTAAATTGAACCAAAAAGAGTGAAGTAAGTGAATTCCTTTGCTTGGGCTAATAATATTATGACATACTTGTATTCAATTATCTTGACATTTACAAGATGATCCATTCATATATTTAACCATACAATTAATTAATTGAATAACTGATTAATTAAATACTATAGGTCAGCTAAGATGGCCAGTGAAGCCATTTGTATTGGGCAAGTTTAAAAAAGAAATTCATTGGGTGACTACAATTTGACTTAGTTTTTCCTGAGGTTAAAAGTTGTATTATTCCTGTTTAAGATTAATTGTTGATATGTATTCAGTAAGAGCTAAATCATTAAAATGATGCTCTGTAAAATCATTTTATGTACCTTTAAAATAAATGTGAAAAACTTCAAGTGTATTTTGGTAGTCACTTGCCCTGCAGAACAGCCATAATCTAGACCATGGTAGGAGGAAGCAGGAAGGAGAAAAATATGTGCTGTGTGTGTTTGGGATATGATCCAGGTTCTGAAATGCTCTAGAATCTTGGTAGAATGAGCAGGTAGATCCTGAGACTTTGCTGAAGTTGCTTATCAGCTTAAGGAGATTTTGGGCTGAGACAATGGGCTTTTCTAGATATACAATCATGTCATCTGCAAACAGGGACAATTTGACTTCCTCTTTTCCTAATTGAATACCCTTTAATTCCTTCTCCTGCCTAATTGCCCTGGCCAGAACTTCCAACACTACGTTGAATAGGAGTGGTGAGAGAGGGTATCCCTGTCTTGTGCCAGTTTTCAAAAGGAATGCTTCCAGTTTTTGCTCATTCAGTATGATATTGGCTGTGGGTTTGTCATAGATAGCTCTTATTATTTTGAGATACTTCCCATCAATACCTAATTTATTGAGAGTTTTTAGCATGAAGGGTTGTTGAATTTTGTCAAAGACTTTTTCTGCATCTATTGAGATAATCATGTGGTTTTTGTCTTTGGTTCTGTTTATATGCTGGATTACATTTACTGATTTGCATATGTTGAACCAGCCTTGCATCCCAGGGATGAAGCCCATTTGATCATGGTGGATAAGCTTTTTGATGTGCTGCTGGATTCGGTTTGCCAGTATTTTATTGAGGATTTTTGCATCAGTGTTCATCAAGGATATTGATCTAAAATTCTCTTTTTTTGTTGTGTCTCTGCCTGGCTTTGGTATCAGGATGATGCTGGCCTCAGAAATAATGCCGCATATCTACAACCATCTGATCTCTGACAAACCTGACAAAAAACAAGCAATGGGGAAAGGATTCCCTATTTAATAAATGGTGCTGGGAAAACTGGCTAGCCATATGTAGAAAGCTGAAACTGGATCCCTTCCTTACACCTTATACAAAAATTAATTCAAGAATCACCACTCCTATTCAACATAGTGTTGGAAGTTCTGGCCAGGGCAATTAGGCAGGAGAAGGAAATAAAGGGTATTCAGTTAGGAAAAGAGGAAGTCAAATTGTCCCTGTTTGCAGATGACATGATTGTATATCTAGAAAAGCCCATCATCTCAGCCCAAAATCTCCTTAAGCTGATAGGCAACTTCAGCAAAGTCTCAGGATACAAAATCAATGTACAAAAATCACAAGGATTCTTATACACCAATAACAGACAAACAGAGAGCCAAATCATGAGTGAACTCCCATTCACAATTGCTACAGAGAATAAAATACCTAGGAATTCAACTGACAAGGGACGTGAAGGACCTCTTCAAGGAGAACTACAAACCACTGCTCAATGAAATAAAAGAGGATACAAAGAAATGGAAGAACATTCCATGCTCATGGGTAGGAAGAATCAATATCATGAAAATGGCCATACTGCCCAAGGTAATTTATATATTCAATGCCATCCCTATCAAGCTACCAATGACTTTCTTTACAGAATTGGAAAAAACTACTTTAAAGTTCATATGGAACCAAAAAAGAGCCTGCATCACCAAGTCAATCCTAAGCCAAAAGAACAAAGCTGGAGGCATCACGCTACCTGACTTCAAACTATACTGCAAGGCTACAGTAACCAAAACAGCATGGTACTGGTACCAAAACAGAGATATAGATCAATGGAACAAAACAGAGCCCTCAGAAATAACGCCGCATATCTACAACTATCTGATCTTTGACAAACCTGACAAAAACAAGCAATGGGGAAAGGATTCCCTATTTAATAAATGGTGCTGGGAAAACTGGCTAGCCATATGTAGAAAGCTGAAACTGGATCCCTTCCTTACACCTTATACAAAAATTAATTCAAGATGGATTAAAGACTTAAACGTTAGACCTAAAACCATAAAAACCCTAGAAGAAAACCTAGGCATTACCATTCAGGACATAGGCATGGGCAAGGACTTCACGTCTAAAACACCAAAAGCAATGGCAACAAAAGCCAAAATTGACAAATGGGATCTAATTAAACTAAAGAGCTTCTGCACAGCAAAAGAAACTACCATGAGAGTGAACAGGCAACCTACAAAATGGGAGGAAATTTTCGCAACCTACTTATCTGACAAAGGGCTAATATCCAGAATCTACAATGAACTCAAACAAATTTACAAGGAAAAAACAAACAACCCCATCGAAAAGTGGGCGAAGGACATGAACAGACACTTCTCAAAAGAAGACATTTATGCAGCCAAAAAACACATGAAAAAATGCTCACCATCACTGGCCATCAGAGAAATGCAAATCAAAACCACAATGAGATAACATCTGACACCAGTTAGAATGGCAATCATTAAAAAGTCAGGAAACAACAGGTGCTGGAGAGGATGTGGAGAAATAGGAACACTTTTACACTGTTGGTGAGACTGTAAACTAGTTCAACCATTGTGGAAGTCAGTGTGGCGATTCCTCAGGGATCTAGAACTAGAAATACCATTTGACCCAGCCATCCCATTACTGGGTATATACCCAAAGGACTATAAATCATGCTGCTATAAAGACATATGCACACATATGTTTATTGTGGCACTATTCACAATAGCAAAGACTTGGAACCAACCCAAATGTCCAACAATGATAGAGTGGATTAAGAAAATGTGGCACATACACACCATGGAATACTATGCAGCCATAAAAAATGATGAGTTCATGTCTTTTTAGGGACATGGATGAGACTGGAAATCATCATTCTCAGTAAACTATCGCAAGAACAAAAAACCAAACACCGCATATTCTCACTCATAGGTGGGAATTGAACAATGAGAACACATGGACACAGGAAGGGGAACATCACACTCTGGGGACTGTTGTGGGGTGGGGGGAGGGGGGAGGGATAGCTTTGGAAGATATACCTAATGCTAAATGATAAGTTAATGGGTGCAGCATACCAGCATGGCACATGTATACATATGTAACTAACCTGCACACTGTGCACATGTACGCTAAAGCTTAAAGTATAAAAAAAAAAAAGACTTACATGTTAGACCTAAAACCATAGAAACCCTAGAAGAAAACCTAGGCAATACCATTCAGGACATAGGCATGGGCAAGGACTTCATGTCTAAAACACCAAAAGCAATGGCAACAAAAGCCAAAATTGACAAATGGGATCTAATTAAACTAAAGAGCTTCTGCACAGCAAAAGAAACTACCATCAGAGTGAACAGGTAACCTACAAAATGGGAGAAAATTTTCGTAACCTACTCATGTGACAAAGGGCTAATATCCAGAATCTACAATGAACTCAAACAAATTTACAAGAAAAAAACAACCCCATCAAAAAGTGGGCACAGGATATGAACAGATACTTCTCAAAAGAAGACATTTATGCAGTCAAAAAACACATGAAAAAATGCTCATCATCACTGGCCATCAGAGAAATGCAAATCAAAACCACAATGAGATACCATCTCACACCAGGTAGAATGGCAATCATTAAAAAGTCAGGAAACAACAGGTGCTGGAGAGGATGTGGAGAAATAGGAACACTTTTACACTGTTGGTGGGACTGTAAACTAGTTCAACCATTGTGGAAGTCAGTGTGGCGATTCCTTAAGGATCTAGAAATAGAAATACCATTTGACCCAGCCATCCCATTACTGGGTATATACCCAAAGGATTATAAATCATGCTGCTATAAAGACACATGCACACGTATGTTTATTGCAGCACTATTCACAATAGCAAAGACTTGGAACCAACCCAAATGTCCAACAACGATAGACGGATTAAGAAAATATGGCACATATGCACCATGGAATACTATGCAGCCATAAAAAATGAAGAGTTCATGTCCTTTGTAGGGACATGGATGAAACTGGAAAGCATCATTCTCAGCAAACTATCAAAAGGAAAGAAACCAAACACCGCATGTTCTCACTTATAGGTGGGAATTGAACAATGCACACGTACATGGACACAGGAAGGGGAACATCACAGTCTCGGGACTGTTGTGGGGTGGGGGGAGGTGGGAGGGATAGCATTAGGAGATACACCTAATGCTAAATGATGAGTTAATGGGTGCAGCACACCAGCATGGCACACGTATACATATGTAACAAACCTGCACATTGTGCACATGTACCCTAAAACTTTAAGTATAATAATAATAAAATTTAAAAAAAAAGGATCAGCAGGTAGAATGAACTCTGTGCCAAAACACTTTATGATGTGCTGCTTCTTTCAGGAAATGTAACATTTTACAGTGAGAAAAGTTTTCAAACAGACGTTTGAAAGAAGCTAAGAGAAGAACTTTCTTATGGCAGTGGGTGAGCTCAGCAATGTCCTGCTGTCCAGGGAGATTTCGGTGAGAATCCAACTCTTGGATGATTCCTCTTCTTCCCATAACAATCAAAATACATTGCCCTGAATCCAAGGTAAAATTTGATTTCCAGAGAGAGCACTCCCCCCAGAATTGCTCTAAATTAAGCCTCTTTCAGTAATAGTAACAGCTGTTGTTTATTGAGGATGTCTTACATGCCAGGCTCTGTGTCAAGTATACTTTAACTATATTATACATCATTTAATCCTTACCACAATCCAAAATAAAGCAATCTTATTATATTTAAGATCACGTAATAAAATCTTAAATTGACTATTACACACACATAGACACATACACCTCCAAATATATTATATGAAGCCAGAGTCTATGTTTTGTTCCGTTTTCTTTCCCCAATACACAGTGAGTGGCTCGTAATTGGTGCCTAGAAAATATTTGTTGAATTAAATGAAATGTCATTTCCTGTGCTTTCTGTGAGAAACAGGTTTTCATCAATCATTTTGTTCTCTGTAAACCTAACTTTGAAGACCCTAGATATGAAAAAGCATTGGAATTTTTTAACCTAACTAAGAAATGTGGATTGACTTATCTCTGTCTTCTTGGGTCAGTGAGGAAGACTGATGTAAAGGAAGGTTGGAAGGGGTTGTGTGGGAATTGGTGGGAAAGAAGAAATATTAATCTTTGTAAAAATGAGTTCTGTTCCCTCTAGACTATAAACACAAAGAAATAAGAAAAACAAATTACTGTGAACTTGATAGTCTTCCAGGGTGTGTCTGAGATTTAACATCCTGGTATGGCAATGGGCAATGGCAGACACTGCTCTGAGCTGAGAACTCCAGCAAGACTGGATTTATACACAAGAGAAGGACGGGTCATGGTGGAAGGAAAGCATGCAAATAAATACAATTTTGATTTCTGTGCATTTTAGGCTAGACTTAGATTTTCTAGCTGCTGATTGGGCCCTTGTCCGCACTGCTCACTGCCCTGATGACTCCTGACAGACAGTTATCACCTTGGTATGTGACATATAGGAGGACCAACTAATGACACAGATTCTGCAAACTGAGTCCTCTCTCTCCAACTTTAGCTAATCCATGGGATTATTTTTTGAGCATCCAGTCATGTCAGAAACCATTATTGTCAACGACAGTCACATGGTGTCCACCTGCATGTACACACAGTGTCGTGCAAAGCAAGTTAAACAGACTCCATCCTTCACCTTCAGGAGCTTGCAATAAAAACCAGACAATAGTTGTGGCAAACACAATGGGGTAAACAGACACACAGCTGTATAAGCAGAGAAATACAGCAAATTAGTGAATTTTGGTATGAACTGTTAGTGCATGTGCTGTTTGTGGGTTGGAAATGAGAAGAAATTCTGCAAGATGAAGAGAATTTGTGTGGACTCTGTGAAGGTAAGGAAGAAGAGGGCTGATGGTGGTGGGATAATCATCCTGCTCCTTTCAATTAGGAGAGAAAGTTTTCCTTTGGAGTTAAGGGAGAGGGTATTTCCTTCAGAGGAATTTACTCAGAGGGTACATGTATTGCTACTTAGGTTTAGGTTTTTCTAAGAGATTTGGTTGTAACCAACTGACAGAAGGAAAATAAAAATTGTAGTAAGCAGGGCATAGCCTGCCAGGGAAATTTCATAAGGCTTCTTTCCATTGGAAACTAGGCTAAAAAGAAAATAAAACAAGAATGTATTACAATTGAACATTTCACTTATAACCAACTACCATATGCCAATTAACTTTCCAAGGAAATGATTACTTTGGTGAGTTTTGTTTTTGTTTTTGTTTTAAGGGGCAATATTGCTTGCCACTGTCTAGCATTTACAGTCTTTGACATCCTGAGCATTGTCAGGAACTAATCTGGACTTGCAGAGAATTCAGCTGAAAGCAACTTCCAGGCAGGTCTCTACCTCAACCACCCTGAGCTGATAGGTATCTCTCTTCTTTTAAGTACATTCAGATAGAGAATTTGAAAACCTCTCCAGGAATCTTTTCCAGGGTTTATAAAATCTTCACTGCCAATAAGACCTTTCCATCTAACTTAAATTCCTTTGGTTCTAATTTAAATTCATTTCCTCTCTTTTGCTTGTTAGAGAGCAGAATACTACTCACCAATAGGCATTTCTCAAAATTCATCTGCTAAACACACATCTTAGGCTTCCTTCCTGAATGTATATGACTTCATTTCAGAAGTCATCTATTTACACACACACACACACACACACACACACACAACTTTGGTCTCTGGTTTTTTTCTCAAGATAAGATAACCCACTACAGATCCCTTAAAATTGTGTTTCCATAAGTAATTTCATGAGGTTTATTCTACACATATTAACAGGTAAATGTGTTCTATTTCTCTAGTTCCAATCAACATTATTTATTAAATCATAATAGTTTATAAGAATGTTGGAATTTATAGTTTATGCTTCCTTGGAATGGGTGGACGATAGTCTCAAGATAGTGATGGTCACTTCCTAGCTCTGAACACTTCAGGCAAGAACATTACCTCTAGATATCATGATGAGAGGAATGCCTTGTTTTGCAACTATAAAATGAAGAGATGGACAAAAAATGTTAGGTTTTATTCACCTTTAATACGCAACAATTCTGTGAATATGTTCTAAGTATTCCTTTGGCCAAAAAGAGCAGCTATTTTCTTTTAATTTTACCCACAATGGTCAATGTGTGTCACATTATCACTGATTTCTCAAGCGAGAACTTCTAAATTAATTTTTAATTGTTTTACTGAGGCATAACTTACATATTTTAATATAAGCCTTGTCAGGTACCTACTCCTGCTTATATGACAGATTAATGTCAAAGGGTGTAAGTTTACAGCTTGGTGGGGTTTTGCACATGCTAAATCACTTTGCAGTTTATTATTGCCTAAATGTCTTTGCAAGGCCATTGATATCATATATAAGAGTTTTTATTAAAGAGATTTTATGCCACTGGAAAGGAGTCTGTAATTCTCAATCTCTTTTATTCACATGGATGTGTTTCCTGTCTTTCATGTCCTGGAATCTTTTAAAGCACATGTAACAAAATGAGCCTTTTGAGAATATGATGACACAGAGAATTCCCTTTAGCAGGTAATTCCTTTATTTCAAAAACTTAAGTACTAGGGAATAAAAAAATTATATGATCAAAAGAATCCTCAAAAGTAGGGCATTGAAAAAAGTCCATAGCATTGAAAAAAGTCCATAGCAGCAATATGTTGATCTTTTTCTCCTGTTATTATCTATTGAGTATCAATTTTCACTTCATTTCCTTTTAAACTTTTGCTGAACTTTGAATTAAGCAGAAAAGGGCACATCACAGTTAGCCACATCACCACCCGCATAAAAAAAAAAAAACCCAGTGCTGCAATCTTCTCAGGGGTTTTATAATAAAGGCGGATAGACTCTTCCGTCCTTTTGTCTTTCCACATATCAGCCTGACTTTCCTCTGCCCTTTCACTTGCAGACATACCTTTCTTTAAAGTCATTTTCTGCTTGACTTGAAAATGTACTTCATCAAACCTAATGGCTAATTAAACAAAAGAAGTCTGAATTTAATTATACTCCAGATATCAAAATAGGATGAATAATTGTTATAAAATTTAAGCCATTCTTCTTCTATTACAGCTGTATCAGCATTTTATTTTCTGCCTCAACAAATCTGCCCGGGTTTCCAGCCATTTCCTTTGGCCTCCTGTAGGCATCCCCAGGGTCCCTGTCTCCTCTCTCTCTCAGCCCTGACCATCTAGGCTTTCCTCTCCTCTCCTCTCCTCTCCTCTCCTCTCCTCTCCTCTCCTCTCCTCTCCTCTCCTCTCCTCTCCTCTCTCCTGTCCTTTCCTTTCCTTTCCTTTCCTTTCCTTTCCTTTCCTTTCCTTTCCTTTCCTTTCCTTTCCTTTCCTTTCCTTCCTTTCCCCTTTCCTTTTTCTTTTTTCCTTTTTCCTTTCCTTTCCTTTTTTTTTTTTTTTGTCTAAATTGTGGCTTCTGTGCCACTGAGTGCAAAACACGTGTTCTGCTCTCTGGCTGGCTGATGGGTCTGCTGAGCCATCTGCTGACATTTTAAACGTCTTTTCATGTTTTTGACCCATATTACATTACACAACTCACATTAATTGTTCCCTGAGTAACATTTGCACTTTTTGACCACTGGGAGTGCCTGCCTGGCAGTCACCCAACTTGGCGCTGGAGTTGGCAGTGAGCAAAGGGGATGGCATGTTTGCTCTTTTGTGCTTCACTATCTGTAGTGGTACTCCCCAAATTCTGAGTGGCTTGGAGAATGCTCTCCATCAGCCCTTTCATCTTTTCCTCACCTTCTTTCCTTTGGTTCACCTGTCTTCTTTGGCCCATTCTCCGTTTCTACTCGCCACACTGAAATCAACAAAGCACTGAGGGAAAAGTGAGGGTAAGGGGATCACTATGAAGGTCTTTCCTCCCATTCACTTTAGTTCTCAGAAACTCCTCATCATCCTTCTAAAATCTTGCTTTAAATTAATTCTTCCCCACTTTTGATTCCAAAACCAAAGATTGTCTTTTCTTAATCTCTAATCCAGTACTTGGTTCTGGTTTTTGAATACATGACAGTTCTTTCATTTTCTCAATGCACTGACCACTAAGAAGCTCATTTTACTATGATGAGCCAATTCACACAGAGCTCAGAGCAATAGAAAAGATTGTTTTAATTAAGGTTCACTTAGGTGTTTATGTCAGCTTGCATAATATGTTTATATGAAAGGCTGCCTTTTGGTGAATGTAATTCCCCTGAAATATCCTATTGAGGATCTATAACTATTATTTTTATAATGTTATCGCCTTGAATTCTGAGAAAGAAAAATTCAGATAGGCAGAATTCTAACCATATAGGAAGTTACCCATGGTAATATATTGTTATTTAATATACATTAAATATTGATACAATAACATATTAAATGAAAGGTCTATAGGAATCTGGAACTTTTTTGTTCCATATCTATCTTACCACCTACCTCCTTCCCTGAAAATTTTCCATCTGTCATTCAATATTAGAAAATAATATAAAGTGTTCTGAGGCTGGGTCAGCCAATGCTCAAAAAGTTAACTCTCCTTCTTTGCTCTAACCTTAGCAGAGAGAGATCTACTAGTTCAGTCATAATATGGTATTGGGAAGGTAGCCAAGTGAGAAATTTTGAGAAATTTTATGACACAATTAACAGATCTAATTGGATCTACTTTTGATAAGAACTGCCTACCCACAGAGTATGGGTTCATAAGGTTCAGGATAGTTTTGGTCTTAGAGACCACTGCCACAAAGATGGGTCTGTGTCTCAAAACCATAAATGACTATAATTCTAGTAATGTGGACTAAAAAATTTACCAATATGCAAATGAATACCAAAGTTGATCTAGCTCAAGGCAAGTGTTGGAATTCTGGGAGTCCACTGAAATGGAAGAAATGACCGGAGTGATCATTCCGAAGCCCATGTCACTCGCTCACTTAAATAATTTACATTGCCTCACTGCTGTTAGAATCTGAGTCCGGGTCCCCAGTACTGTACTCATAGTCCTACTGACATCTACATCTTCTTTTCTCCTCTCTTCACCTCTCACTTCATCTATACAGAACTACATTCATTTAAATGAAGTCACCATACTTTCTTACCTTCTGGATTTGCCATACGTTGTTACCTCTGATTTGCCTGGCTAACACTTACTCATGCTTCACATTTCAGCCTGGATGTCATTTCCTCCAGAAAGTCTTACCTGTTCCCTTGAGTTTGGATTAAGTGTTCCTCATATCTGCTTCCAAAAGCCCTGTACTACCTTAGCAGAGAAATCACTCTGGACAGGAATTGCCTGTTGATTTATCACACCAGACCTGAAAATTAGGACTCTGTCTTGCTCACTGTTATATTCTGAGTGCCTGTTACATTTTAAGGCTGTTGTGAGGAGTAAATGAAATTTCTTATTCATTCAACAGTTATTTTCTGAGTGCCTACTATGGGCTAGGAACTCCTTTTGGTTGAAATATATTAGTGAACACACACAAATTGTAAAAAATATTTGTATCTGCTAAAAATATGCATATATAAGTTGCCCAACACAGAGCCTGAACTATGGAGAGTCTGTTTAAGTCTTTAATGATAATAATAATAGTAATGATCAAAAGCTAATATTACTGAATGTCTACTATGTGCTAGATACTTATTTAAATATTTTTTCACATATTTCTCAGTTTAATCCTTACAACAAATCTCTGAGCTAGTGCTATTAATATCTCTACTTAGTAGACAAGGAAAGTGAGACACAGGAATGGTAAGTAACTTGCCCACACAGAGTTATAGAATCAGAATGCAAACCCAGAGTGTTTAACATTTGAACCTGAACTCTTAACGTTTTTATTATTTTTGTTTAATATTTAATATTCTATTATTATCATCTTCATGATTGTTACTGTCATGAGGCACTCAATAAATTCATGCTAAATAAGATGAAGCTGGAATATGAAATCTTTTCCTAAGATGTTCCCAATGCCACTTCCTTGTATAATGATGCTGTGGCATTCTGGTACACGTAAGTATGCAACTGAATTTTATTTTTTTTAAACTAATTTTTGCTCATAACATTCCATGTCATTTATCTTTCATCACATGGATTCAGTAAAGTTTTTCTTACCCCAGAAAAAAGGTTAACTTCTAAGGACAGGACTTAGTGCCAGAAATCAATGCTGCAGAAGTAGAAATCTCATTTAGAAACAACTATCAGTCACTTGGGCAGTTTCGAGTGGATTTCCTCTACATTTCAAAGAAAGGATTGTAGGATGGGATTAGAAGTAGCCTATCTTCTGTCCTTCCCTGCCCTCTCTAATTAGTTCTAATTAGTTCAAAACCTCAATCAAACTTGCCAGTTTTCAATTTTTGTATTAGCATTGAGGATTCCCAGAACTTAACTAAGAATGGTTGGAGAAACAAGAAAATGTTTGTTCTCCTCTCTGACCCCCCTGCCTAATCAACTATTACTTGAATACCTACCCTGAGCTCATTCATCACAATGTTCTGCTCCACAACAATTTGGTAAGCCTAAGCCATGGTACTTGTCTTCAAGGGGCCATCATCTAATTGGGAAGATAAGATGTGCACAAGAAATAATAGGGATAACATCATACACAGTGGACTACTGTGTTCTCAATTGTGTGGACTAGTCTTGGGGACTACAGGTGCTCAGAAGAAAGGGAATTTGATTAAGGCCAGAAAAGTGAGGGAAGATATTATGGAGGAGATGGGAAACTGGGTCTTGCAGAGTGAATGGGAATTGGATAAACAGAGGGAGATTATTGTGCATTTGGGGAAAAATTTGGCAATGGAATGGATGTTTGTGAGATTGCAAAGACCTTTGTCTGTTTAGAAGAGAAAAAACATTTTAGAGACTGATGAACAATATGTGTCCCTGTAAAGGGTAACCTTGAATAACAAGAAGAACAATAATAAAATATTTAGAGCTGGATGAGCCCTCAGAGAGTATCTGAATTGAGCAATTCCACGACAACAAAAAATGTAGCTCCAACTTTATCTACAGCCCTAGTTTGGGCAAGTCAAAGTCTCTGAAAGACCATCATTAGTTAAAAAAATAAGAGCCATCACTAGAGTAAGAGAGGTTTTAAGTTATATACCTAATTGGGATTTGGGCTCAGTCTGATGTTAGCTCTTTATTAAGTTGCATGACCTTGTAAAAGCTACTTAATTTGGTGAGGGCTCAGTTTTCACATCTAGAAATAAGTTTCAACCATTTTATTTCTAGTGGCACTCAAAGCAGTTAAGATTTGTGATTTAATGATTTATTTTGCATTTTTGGACCTATATAATCTTTTATCATGTAACTAGATTTTCAGACTAAACTCAACTAACAGCCTAGATTCTCTTAGATTATTCTAAATGGTGTATTGGATGTGTCGTGTCTTTGAGGGGCCATGAACACTCCAAACATCAGATCAAAGATTTTAAGGCTAAAATACGCCCTGCCAAGCATAGGCTGAAATGGAAAATGGTGCTTTGTTAGTTACTTTACATAAATTTGTGGTGTTGCTGATGATATAATGAGTAATATTTGTTATTTACTAAATGCCTATTTTGTGCCAATAATTTTACATAAAATATATGTCATATAATAACCCCTCATATAAATATTATCTTCTATATATAGCACAAAACAGAGATATTACGACTTTCTTAAATTCACTTAACTTATCAGTGGCAAGACTGAGATTTGGTTCCAGGACTGCCCATATACAAACTTATGCACTTTTTGATAGGAAGCATTGTCTCCCTGCTCAGTGAAGAATTCAGAGGTATAACATTGCTAACATTTAACACAGGCCTTGATTCCATATGAAGCTGGGAAAATTCAAAGTAAATGCTGAAGAATTAGACCCCTTGGAAATAATTAGGATTTTGAGTTCCCTATTATGTTTAGGCCAGAGAGTCAAATGCCATGGCTGGAATTTAAACGGGACTGAACAATCTTATGACTAATAATAGCATTTGTAGTCATGAGGATTGAGACAAAAAAGGAGCAAACAGCAAGCTTTAGGGTCAAATATTCAGCACCAAAGGGTTAGAAAAATACTTTTTTCCTCAGTTCAAGTGTCATGCAAAGAAGTGCTGAGGGTTAGCTGTAATTGTGGCTTGTGTCACTAATAGGGCTTTTGAGGAGGGGGATCATGAGTCATCCGATATAACAGGAAGGACACCTACTACGTTTTCTGTCTGGGTTTTGATTTTGTTTGGAATTGTTGACAGACTATGCTGATTGAAATTCTTATTATTTAATAAGCTTCCTTTTTGTAGCACATTTTAGAACATGCATATAAAAATTTCACTGTCAATATTATTAAATGAATCTATGTATTATCTTCAAGGAGTCAATGAATTTGCATTTTGGTGCTAATCATTCTGATGGAATGCTTGTCTTACAAGTATTTTTTTCCAGTGCAACTGCCTCGGTGTTTAAGATGGTGGTCTGATGGGTGAGCTTTCATAGGCTGTAAGAATTCAGATAAAAAAGTGCTACCCCACCAATGTGAGAATTAGATTGCTCAAGAGAGTCTTTTGCGTTATGTTCATGCATCAACCAGTTTTAGTAAATAATTCTACTAAAATAACTATTACTCTGTACTCTCCTGGTTAATTCTGGCCCTGTAATTACCCACTTGTGTATGATGGAGTATGGCAAACTGAGATGTGGTGCACCAAGTTTGAATTTGGACTCAAATGTGTATCACATAGCAATCAGTTTGCTGATTGCAAATTCTTCTACCTTTGGATGAAAAGGGTTATACTACTGTAAAATATAATTATTTTAATAAAGGTAATCTGAGAAATAATAGCCCAGAGTGAAGGCGTAAGACCTTTTAATTCTCTGTCACAGACCCCATGAAATAGGGAAATCCAATAGAGTGTTCAGAGTCATCTCCAGGAGTCCACTAGTCTTTGCAGAAACACTTCAAGCCTTTACCCCAACCCCACTTCAGTATTCCCACTTGCGAGTGATGCAATAAAATCATTCATTTCGAGGGGAGGACTGCAAAATAAAAAGCCATGTCTTTGCTTGTTCTCTCATGTTTTTATATTCTAGAAAAAAAATTATTCTTTCTTTGCTGACAGCTTATGTAGCTCTGGCTCCAACAAATTTTTGCTTGTTCTGAGATAAACGCAGAAAAATGCATTGGGAGGTTGGGAACTGTCATTACAGGTACAAGTTCTGATACATAAAGAGCCTCCTGCTTCTCAGGACAACATGGATAAAATGGAGAACAGTTAACTCATTCTACCTCTCTGGATTAGGGTTATTCATGGAGAGCCAGTCTCAGGAAAGGGCACTACAACCTACCCAAGGGCAAAAACCCAGTACTTCAAATCATTCTTCATTCTCCTTTTTCCCTTGTTTCTCACATCTGAATGGTCTGTAAGACCTGTCAGCTCTATCTTTAAAACAAATCCCTAATATATTCACCTCTTACTGTCTCCACTAATAGTCCAAGCCACCATCATTTCTCATTTGTTTACTCCAACAGTCTCTTAAATGTTCTTCCTGTGACCACTCTTGTATCCTGCATCCCTCCTGACCTCTCACTCTCCACCCAGCAGCCATATAGATTCATTACAATTATACATCAGATCATGTCACCTCTCTTCCCCCAAATCTTTCAATGACATTTTGGTGGTTTTAGAATGACTCACAAAGTTCCCTTAGGCTAGACTTCCTATGTGAATCTCCAACTCCATCGTAACCTGACTATACTGTGCTTGTTTTCCTACAACCACAAAGACCTTGCTATTCCCAAAACATACCAAGCTTATTGCTCCCTAAGGACTTCGCATTTACAGTGCCTTTGGTTTAGAATATTATTCTTTCAATTTTTTAAATTATTCCTAAATAAAATAGCTAAAGTGTTATTTCCTCAGAGGGGCTTTCCGTATGTAAAGTGGTTCCTTCTCCCTCTATGGCACACCTCTGTTTATTCTTTATGGCACTCGTCATCTGAAAAATTTTATTTATTTGTTTTCTTATTCAATATCTGTCTTTCCACTAGAGTGTGAGCACTTTTAGATAAGGAATTTTGCCTGCCGTGTTCTTTACTTTATTCCCAGAGCCTAAGATCATGGCTTAAATATTTGTTGAATGAATGAAGAATGGATGGATAAATGAATGATGGATAAATGGATGGAAACAGGTCCCTGGGACTATTGTCAATGAACATAAAGGGAGCTGCTCACAGGTGGCCAGTAGGATGCAGAGTATATTTAAGTTGTAATAGCCCCAGAACAAAGGTCAGTTTCTCAGATAGATTCCATTTCATCATTCTTCTGTTAACATTGTGGAAGCACTAGCTACCTAAATCAAGAGCTCCATGAGTCACTTGTTTCCTTGAGAATCTGGGAACTTTATGGGATAGAATTCAGAAATTGCTTCCTTCCAGCCAGCCTGTCCAAATGCTTATGCTTTTCTTTCATAGTGGAGGGCACCCTTGGGGAAAATAGAATGTAATCCCTGGTCATGACGTTGAGGTAGGTCAGGTTTTAGGAAGTCCAGTACAGCACTAAGTTGAAAACAGATGGTCTGAATACAAAAAAGATAGAGCTACTTGCATTACAGCCACAATTGTGTGGTGGTGGTCTCTGGCCCACTAATCATTAATACATGTGTTTTTAGACACGTCCAGGGAGAGCTATGTCAGGGGCTCTCATTTAAAACATGGAAGTCTGAATTTGTCATCCAAGTGCATCTATGGTTAAACTCCTGGGTTGGTTGTGTTTTTCATTTGCCTTGATTTTTAAGTGTTAACCTGGAGATACATCCATAATGTCTTTTTCTCCTCCCCTCTCATCAGAGCCACAGGCTCCTGGCATTCTATTTTTATGTAGGAAACCGGATTAAGTAAAACAGCTTCTTCTATAAGATAAATCCTCCTGTGGCCAGCCTGGGGCAAGTTGGCTCCTTTTGTGCAACTACATACTCAATAGAACACTGTTAAAATTTCTTTTAATTGTATTTTTTTTTCACAAATCCATTCCCAGAACTTATAATACTCTTAAACGGTAAGCCAAGCAATTACAGTGGCAACTTTATTGAAACAATACCACTGCTCCTTGAGAGAAGGATTAAACAGGGCTCACGACAGCCGTCTGGCAAGGTGCTTAGCTCACCAGAGGTTGCCCAATGCCCAGGATCAACGGTTGAAAGAATGCTTTAGAGGGAAGGCACTGAACGTCTTACTGATGCAGGTTTCAAGTAACCTTGCTGTAAGAGTTTGTAGCTTTATTCCATAGAAGCTCGTGGATTCTGTTTTAGGAGGTGCTAAACCAATTGCCATTTAACAAGTGTGAGCTTTACTGGTTTCTCTTTTTCTTAATCTGTTGCTTGAGGGAGCATCTGGCATCTAGCAAGTTCTTGGGGTAGCAAAAATAAGACTATGTCCTGTTCTAATTCCATCTTAAAATTTAAAGAGACTGCACGTGGGGCATGAGAAGACTAAGTGGTGGAAGGTTGAAGGGGTTGTTCTTGGTTAAGTTCAATGTACTTCATGACATTAACTCTGGCTTTATCTTTACTACTTGTGTGAACTTGGGCAAGTTACTTGAATTTCTCTGTTCCTCAGCCTCCTTATCTGTAAACTGGGGACAATAAGAAGAAGTAACTCTCAGGACTGTAATCAGGATTAACTGAGATAATGTTTGTAAAGCACACAGCAGAGGCCTGACACAAATCAAGGACTACATGAATATTAGCTACTATTATCAGAATGTTTGTTACTCTTTTCCACCTTGCTCACATTGCACAAACTGTTCTCAACTTTGTGAAAACCTTCCTTTCTCTACATTTGAGTCTATACAAGACTTGAGATGACTTTCTGGCTCAAATGTAGAGAAAAAGAGATATGTAGAGAAAGAAAGGCATCTCAAGTCTGTTATAGACTTCAGTTGCATTTATAGCTCAATTTTCCCAGTTTGCCTGAAACTGAGGGGTTTCCAGGGATGCAAGACGTTCAGCAATAAAACAAGGAGAGACCTGGGCAAGCCAGGGTGATAAGTCACTCCACTTTTGGAAAGCTTCCATGTCTGTCTAATTCCCAGTTCTGGGATTTCTTCCTTAGACTAAGTAATCCTTCAAAAAACAGCCACTTCTGAGGCTTTTTCAAATTCACCTTGTTTCTGGAAAATCTTTAGCTGTTTCCTTTTATGCCATCATCTCTGCAGATATGGGGCAGAAAAGGAAATGTTGTGTTTCATACGCCAAGAGAAAGTCATATTTGTTAGGCATCCTCAGCTGCCTTTGGTTTTCAATTCAGGGCCTATAAATCATGAGCCCGGATGTCCGACAGGCTGGGAGGTGGACTATGGAAAAGAATCACAATAAACTGAAATGACTTTTTGCCATTGGCTTGGCCAACATGCCTTGCCAAGCGGTTTTCCCCTCAATTTTAAACAAATCAGTTTTATAAAGGGAAATGTACTCCATATGTTGCTGATGCCTTTATCCTCAATTCACAAAAATGCCATCTTCTTAGAGAGGTAGAGTTTCCAGGAATTGTTTCGATCTTTTTCCTCAAAGAAAGTACCACTTGAACAGTCACAAATAACTAAGTTTCTTTTCATGGTTGTTGGTGAGGATAATAACACCTGATTTTTGTTTCTGCCACAAATGGCCCCAAATGCATTCTCTTCTAACCTTTTAAAACCTTTCATTTCAAAGTATGACTTTATTGCTTTCCAAAGACTACAGGTTTTCTGTTTTGCTCACTTCCAAGTTTACCTGAATTTAATAGAGGTCAACAAAACCCTGAAAGGCTCAAGTATTTTTATTAGTGGAAAGAAAGTCACAAACCAAGAGTATTACTTCTATTTACTGATAGCATCAAAATGCTTCTTTTCCCCCACCAGCCTTGGTTTGGTAGACATAAATCATCATTAGGAAGATAGAGAGGTAGAAAATATTATCCCTATGTTGCTGACTATTTTTTGTAAAATCATTCTGTTAAAAAGAATAAAACTACTTAGTTTGACCTTATAATTCTCTGTATCCCATATACTCTCTCTCTACTCTCAAAGTAAAATTCACCTTTTTCCTATGATTGCATCAATTTGCTGCTAAGCCGTGATGTGATTCTGTTTGTCAATGGTCTGAGGACCAGATAGGCCTGAAATCCTTTGCCATTTATTAGTCGGGGCCATACTCCCACATCCCCCAGGTATTAGGTCACCTCCATTTGTTTGTCTGGTGAGAACTGGCTTCGTTTTCCAAGGCTGGAGGCCAGATTGGTTCAACACCAGAAATAGGAACCTGGAACTGACATTGGTTTTGCAGATGTGCAAAAGAATCCCAGGAGTTTTGAAAAAGGAAAGGCGAGAATGGGTTTTGAGAAGAGAAAAGAAAGGGTTTTCAGAAGGCTGAAAACAAAACAATTAATCATATGGTGACTATTACATTTGTTTCTATTAGTGACTTACTTTCCCTGTGTTTTCAGACTCTAGTTCAATTCCCTTTTTATGTAACTACTGAATAACGATCACATTTTGGGGGGCTTTCTCTTGTTTGTTGTTTCTTCAAGTCTGAGGCTTTCAAATTGTCTTCTTACTTCTAAACCAGAAAAGGAAGTGATTTCATATGTGAGGTAATGAGGTGAAAAAGCAGGACTGACCACTGTGAAGATTTGCAATTGAAAAAATAATTTAGAAAATAGTCTTGGAATTGTCACAATAAATTGCCTATAGTGATAGTTTTTTCAAGACCCTCTCCTCCACCATTTATAGTTTGAGAACATATTTGCCTTTTGGTACCCATTAAGAGTTCCAAAATGGTGGATTTCATCACCTTTGGGTAAGGCCCTGGAGTGGAGCCAGAAATTCCATCAAGAAAATAAAGTATATATTTTTTCTACCTCACATTTACCTGCTTCTTCAAGATACTATGATTTTAAGCAGAAGTTTCCAGATTCTTAATAGTGCAGGGAGCATTGACCTGGGACTCATATAATCTGATTTTGGATGTTAACTTTACCACTTAGCCATTTGTGTGAATGTGGGCTAGTGATTTAATGTCTCTAACCCTGTCTCATCTATAAAATAGGAATAATGATAATAATATTAATAACACACATGCCTGGTCCACATGTTAGCACACCTGTGCCTGGCACAAACATTATTATTCACAGCCAACAGACTGGCTGCTCCTCCTGACAGTAGCTGACCAAGTGGATTAAACTCATGGAAAGTTTGTGAAAAACCTCTTTCTTTATGCTCGAATTTCCACAGCTTCGGTTCATTAAATGTTATTTGGAATTTTGCTTATAGGCCACTGGCAACTTAGCTTAGTTTAACAATGTCCCTTTTATTTGGACATAACTGACATTCCTTAAAATATACATAACTTTATTATTTTTCTGTATTAAATCCTCCTATTGGTGCTTGGAGGGGATGGAGATAGTGGAGTGGGCTTATTTTCTATGCCCTGTGATTTTTTCTGTGTCACAACCTGTTCCTCCCCATGATGCCATTTCCTTTGTGGGTGGGGCAAAGAGAATATTTGGTGAGTAGCACAGGCAAAAGTCTGGGAAATATCCCAGTTCCATGGATGACAGTGTTGCTGCTCTGCTTTGGGATTTCCAGGTCATCTTTTTCTAGTTTAACATATAACTCAGAATTTTGTTTCAGCGATACAGCCTTTTTTAGTGTTAAATGTGTGTGCACATGCACACATACATGCATGCATACTCTTGATGAAATGCAGAGTTAAATGGCATTTGAATGAGTGTATGGTTTAAAAAATTTATACTGGCTATTTAAATAGCAAGTATAATTCTGAGATGCCCCTGTCCCCTCCAACAAAATAAATAGCCTGATAGCTAGGTTCTCCTCACACATGAGAAGAAGGGAGTTGGCTCTTAAAAGGAATTTCCTTATGCGTCACTATCTCTCTTTAGCTGTATCTTGATAGGAAAATTCTTTGCATCTTAAGCTTTGTTCTTAAAAACATTTCAAAAAACGTTACACCAAAACACTCATCTTCTGGGAAGAAATTAATTTTAATCACTGATAGTGCCTCTGTTGCTATTCACAACATTGATGTGATCACACAGGTCAAACCAAATAGATATGGGATCAGATTCAATATGGAGAGGCATGTGACATTCTGTGGGTACTAGTTTTTGGTTAAATTCCTCATAGAAACATCTTTTGATTGCTTTATTGCCTTCTTTAAAAAGTGGAGTGAGATTAGTTCCTGAAACACAGGATTTCTTTTAAAAAATAGCTCTGCAAAATTTATTTGCTGTAATTTGGGTCAATAAATATTTATTGAGCACCAACTGTAAGCCAGAGACTGCCAAGCTTTGAAAACCCAACTATGTCCCTGTACTGAGAGAGTTTATGTTCTGATGTAGAAGATAGACATTAAAAAGGTCATTACCAGTATGATGCAGGGTTAGGCAGGGACTATGGAAGGGTGGAGTGTGAGACTGAACTCAGTATAGAGCAGACGTTCTCCAACTTTCATGTGTATATGAATTTCATGGGAGTTTGTTAAAATTCAGGTCCCTAGGCCGTGGGTAATTCTGATGTGGGTGGTCCACAGGCCGCATTTGGGGAACACTGATATAGTGGGTCAGGGAAAGCTGCCTTGAGAGTGAAAAAGGTCGAAAGGATGAGAAGTAGTTGTGTTTCTAACTGGTGGTTGGAGGACGAGATGTCTAGGCAGACAGAAAGAGCAAAAAGGGCCAAGGTGGCCAGAAGGGTAGACTACATTCCTTGGTTGGGGCGGGGGTGGGGGTGTTAAGCTTGCTTGTCCAGGGGCAGAGCCTTGGTGTTGTTGCTTCCAGGGGTTAATCTAAGGAAGGTAACATTTAGGGTTGCATTCTCAGGTGAGCATTTGGAAAGCAAGGCCTAGATTTCCAGGAAATACTTCCTAATACCAAAAAGGAAAGAAAAAAAATAGAAAGAAAGAAAAGTATGCACCCCGGGTCTAATTTCACCCTCAGACTGTTCCCACTACTGGAAATGAAGTGGTTGGAAAATGCCTTTATAAGCAAAATTTGGTGTTATAATTAGAAAATTATCTCTCCCTAGAACATTTTGTGAAATTCTGCCGTGAGGTGTCAACAGGTCCTTGTGGGGCCCTATCCAGCAGAGATCAACTAACATGTAAAATACAACAGGGTTCCAAGAAAGCCACTGTAAAATCTCAAGTATGTGAAGGAGTTTGGTGTGCTTGCCAGTATGGTTTTTCCGAAAAAGAAAAATTCTTCAGAGATCAAAGAAGGGCGGACGAAGTGGGCTCCAGCCTCGGGTGGAAGGTTTTATCATCAGAATAGTTCAAGCTGGTGATTTTCTGGCAAGGCAAGCCAATGGGCCAAGTTAGAGAAGTGAGTGTCTTAGCTTTTGATGTGGAGCAAAGAGGAATGGAGACCCAACAATGAAGGAGAAATGAGGAATTAGGGACAGGCACTCCCCCTGAGTTATGTCTCTGACCACAGTCTGTCTTGAGGCATCTGGCATCTTCTTCAGTTTCCAGTTCTAGGACAGAATTCAGTGCATGCACCCTTGGATGCCTGCTCACCACATAAGCAGTGACGTCTTTGAGAAGTGGTTGAGGATGATGTAGGGGTAGCACCATAAACACTCTGTGATTTTCCCTTAATTTTTTTCAAATGGAGGGGAAATCATGCTGAACCAAAGAAAGAAGAAATCAGACACAGTAGTCTCTGGAATGTGTGTTGTTGAAGGGTGAAGAATGAGGCAAAGAAGGTGCTGGATGGAGTTCACAGCTAAGAGGGGAGCTCTGGAGTAAGACTTTTAGGTCCAAATCCTAACTGTCCCACTTAGTGGCTGTGTGATTTTGAAGCGGTCACCTAACCTCTCCCTGCCTCTGCAAAAAATAAATAATAATAAAAAAAAACACTATCTGTCTCATGGGGTTGTTGGTGGGATTACTTGAATGAAACGTAAGGCTCTTAGAGCAGTATCTGCACATAGTGCTCAATTAAGGTTAACTATTATTTTATTAAACATATATACATGGACAGAGACTAGCAGGTTTTTAATCTTATTACTTTTCTTACTTGTTTTATTTATTTTATGTGTTTGTTACTAGATGGCACTTTCTGCAGTTTTGTCTCTGGAAGTGCCCCAAGTTCGGCGGGGCGTGGGCCCAATCATGTAGATCCTCTGTCTTCCCTAAACTCTTACCTAGCAAATAGGGACCAAAATCAAGAGGACGCAAGGGACAGCCCAGTGACCTTTTCCTAAACACACCTGCCACGCTTGTCAGGGAGAGTTGAACACCTGCACTCCTTCGGGAGTGGTGGCTAGTTACAGGCAGAAGCAAGGAGGACAATAGTTAGCTAACTGAGGGTTTGAAGCTCCTTGGTTTTACCACTAACATGAAGCAGACAGCTCTTTAGTTGGATGTGAGTTCAAACCAACACCTGGTGCCCTCTGAGGGCTTGAGAGCCTGGTTATTCCGCTCAGAAAGTGCTGTACTGCATCTTTTCTCAGACCAGTGAAGCTCTACCCTCTTAGTGTGTCAGCAATGGTGGTGAGAAGTGGGTTAATTTACTGTGTGTCTTTTGATAATTGAACATGTTTCCCTTATCACAGGGCCTGCTAGAGAGACCGGGGCCTTACCTGTGGCCTCCATCTCACAACAGCATGTCTTCATACATATTCAGGGTATCCTCTTCACCATACTGCATTTCACTTTTCTGTCCTTAGTTCCAATTTAACTCATCTTCTTTACTTATTTTTCATCTATTTTATCTTACTATGTTATTTGTATCATTGTAAGTTGATCCAGATCCTTTCAGAACAAGGAGAGCTAAACATTTGAAAACATGTATATAAAACAATCCAAGGCACTGATCATCAAACTAGATTGGTGTAGCTCCTTTACTTACATTTAGCTCTCTTCCCGGGTGCTCTATGAGAATGTCCCTTTTGCAGTGATTTCAAGAAAACCCAATATTATTCATGAACAGTAAAGTTTATAAACCTTTCTTAAGTAGTTACTAAAATCTACCATTGCAGAGCCGTAAAGGACAGAGCTGAGTTAATTATTTAGAAATGATATGAAAACATGCACATCAAGATGACTGAATTGATGTCATTTATGTTTTATGGTGAAGGCAGCCGACAAACTCTGGACTTAACCAGTCCTAACCAGCCAAGGAGTCAGAACTGTTTATTATGATCAAAGATAAAGGGCATTTGGTAACAACACAAGGCTGTCAGTCTGAAAACATGTTTAAAGTTTTGGAATTCTAGTGCTGGAACTCTTTTTAGGGTTTGGCAATGTTTCTCTATTTTTTCTTAGGAGAATGACTGCCTCAGATATGGTTAGCACCTTCTGTTTCAGAAAATGACTGAACATCCAGTTCTCCTGAGCTGGGTTCTAGGTAAGGAATAAATAATAGAAAAAACCACTCTGGGAACAAATCTGGTTTTCATTGAGAAAATTTCCTCTGCTTTTAAAAATAAGATTATGTTAGGAAAATAGAAGACCTGAACCAGAGATTAACATCCTTTCCTACTGTCAAAAGTTCACACTGTCACTATTTTTCCAGTACTGAGGAGGGCAGGCACAAACACAAACCTGTGTGGTCTTTTTTGTGGGGGTGTATAGTGGAGTAGGGTGAGGTTGTACAGAAGGTGAGATGATGTTGCCCTCTCCTTTTCCAAAGTGTGTATACAGGCTACATATTTTTCTTGACCTAACAGTAATTTATTTACCTGTCACTCAGTTCACTGTAGTTATAATTAAGGACCATATGACTTGGATCTTTTTCTAAAAATACCTAAGATATTTATGAAAGTGTAGAATAGAAAGATACAAAAATGTAATGTATGCTAAGAAAAAAATTGACATTTAAAAATAGGTATTATTACTTATTTATCATCATATTTGTTCTATGCTGGGAAAATGTTAAACTTGGATGAATTAAATTAATAAAATAATTAGTTATCTTTTATTGTGTTCATTATGGCTCCCCCAAAAAATATCATACCTGGGGGCAGGAGTTTATTCATCCCCAAAACAGGAGCAAAGTCTCCCTGCTTCTTATAAATCAGTGAACTTTTGAGATCTTCTCATTTTAGGAACATGAATCATTGTCTTTTTGTGCTGACTGTTATATAAATTGATCTGTCATGTATTAGACTTTTATCAACCAGTATTATGATAGATACCTCTCTTGGAACCTTTAGAAAAATTGTACCATGAGGCTTTCTTAGCATGCAAATAATTCAAGTACAAAGAAAGGGAGAGAAATAAATAAAATCAAGGGGTCTGCTGTCCCTTCTTCTGGATTCCAGTGCTCTCTTTACATTAAGGTGAAGGCAGCATGTAAATTCTAATAGAGAAAGAATACAAATAACCTTTCTATTTGCCACTGGGACGAGTTCCCAATGGCATAAATCAGTAGTTAGAAGCTCAGAACATAGATTGCCTATAGAAACGGTGGAAGTTGGACATTAGGCTGGCCCTCAGAGGCCTACTTAATTCATAACAGAGGCTCCATAAATTTGTTAAATGAATAAATTAACTTCTACATGATTCACTAACCTGGACGTACGTCAGAACTACTTGGGGATTCGAATGGGAAACTGGGTTTTTGAATTAAATAACTCTACCATTACTTTGTTTTGTGGGGGCTGGAAGGAGAATAACATAGGCCAGAAGAAAAAAAGGTGTAGAGAAAGTTGTCATCTATTTCTGAGGTACGGAGTCACACCTGTCAAATTTGAAAGGTACATTTCTTGCTGGTCTCCTCTTCTGCCTTGCAATATATTCTTTCCCAAAATTCTGGACATCTAGTCCCTTCCTGCTGCCCTACGCTGCCTGCTGGGAACTTCCCCTAGGACTGCCACCCTGTTCATGGGATCCATGTTCAAAATTGCCTGGCTCAGCCTCTCCTCTGTCAAATCAATTAAAACTCCTGCTTTATCAGTGGCTCTCCAAGTGGGTGAAAGAAAGAAAAGCCCGCAGCACTCCCAGAGGTGCACTTTGTAAGACTTACAAAGTATGCACTTTATAAGACTCAGATTGGTACTTTGGAAGTGTAATAATGCAAAGTAACCCAGATTGTTCAGAGTCTGCAGGGCTTGGAGAATGGACCAAATCTGACAGCAGGATGGAGTGAGGACTCAGCCGGCCAGTGCTGGCAGGAAGCTGACCCCAAGACTGCTCCAAAGAGCAGGGGCTGCTGCTCTGTGTAATTCGACCCTGATATTAACTACTATCTTTGCATATTTTTTCTTTTCAGTATAAAAGATATAAGCCTTCACACCAACATGGCACATGTATACATATGTAACAAACCTGCATGTTGTGCACATGTACCCTAAAACTTAAAGTATAATAAAAAAAAACAGAGAAAAAAAAGATATAAGCCTTGTCCTTCTGACAAGGTTGCAAAATCTTTAAGTGTAGGAAAATCCTACGTGTAGTACCACTTTTGCTTTCCCTTTAAAGTGTTAAGGCACTAAATAGATTCTCTTTGAGCTGAATTTGGTTCTTGGTTATCTGTTGGGATTCATTCTATTCATTCAATTTTTAGACAATCTTTAAAAAAAGTGAACAAGAAAAAAATCATTCTTAAAGTATTATTTTTAGTACATAATTATTTATGTATCTGTAGTTACATTTTACCTAATTATATATGTAAACATTTTACATAATTGTGTAAAAAGTACAGCTTTTTATTAACATTACACATCTAATTTTAAGGGTTCTAAAATTCTGGCACATCATGAAAGAAGCTAATTTAGTTATGCTTCTTTTTGTTTTAAGATAGTGTTCAAAGCATTTAATGACAACTTTCTCTTAGAACTTTTGGCAACAAGGCATTGAATTAAAAAAAACCATAGATGAGAAGTGAGTAAAAAATATATCCACTGTGGAGAATTTCTTTATAAGTTTTAAATAGTTAGAGAAACACAGGTTGTCTAGGAGTGAAGGTTGAAAATATTGAATGGGTAATATCAACAGAGAGATCACTGAAAGCAAACTTTGGCTCTTTCCACATGCCTCTTAACTTTGTGCTGGGCAGGCCTGGCAAAGAAATGTGCAAGGCCCTCTTCTAGTATTGCAGTTGACAGTTCTGGTAACCGAAACAAAGTCAATATGAAATTCTACTAATAACTCCGATATTGCTGCCTTGTAATAGACTTTCTCCTTTTTAACAATGTGACACAGTCAAGTATTTCTGACTTATTTTCTACAAAGTGCAACATGATCTGTGAAATAATGACAATAGAATGAGGAAAAATGATGTTTCTTCTCCCTATTAGGACAACCCCTAGTGATCTCATTCCAATGATATTTGCATCAATTTTCCTTGCCTCTGCATTTAACATCTTTCTTCAGGAGGGGTAGAGTGTAGAGGTTAATAGCATGACCTCCAGAGCCGGCTGCCAGGGCTGTTCTCCTGGCTCTGCAATTTACCATCTGTGTGACTTCTCCGTTTCAGTTTTGTCATCTGTAAAATGGGAAACAGCGCAAATCTCATAGCTTGTGAGACGTAAATCAGTTAATACAGCACCTGCATATGTTTCCTTGGAGTCTAATCTAAACAGAGCAGCCAGACTGATTCTCTTAAAATATGACTCAGATCACATCACTTTTCTGCTCAACACCCTCACTAGTTCCTTATCTTCATTAGTGTGAAAACCAAGGTCTTGCTGATGCATTATGAGGTCCTGCATATTGAGGATTCCTCTTTGACTTCAGCTTCTGCCATTCTTCCCCCTTGCTTACTAAGCCCCATCCTCACCAGCTTCCTTGCTTCAAACACACCAAACATGCCCCCCATTCAAAATATTTGCATGGGCTTTTCTCTTGTCTTGAAATCCTTATAGCTCACTCCCTCATTTCCTTTAGGTCTTACCCTGAAGCCTTCCTTGACCATGTCTATAAAAAAGCAACTCCACCTAACAACACGTTTTCTTCAGCTTCGTATATTTTTCTCCACAGCACTTTACACCATCAGACACATTCTGCATTATACTTGCTTGCTTGCTAACTCTGACTGCTTACTAGAATGTGAGCTTCATGAAGGCTCAGCAACTGAAACAATGCCTCACCCATAGGAGGTACCGAGTAAGCATGTGTTGGATAAATGAATGAATTGATAAACGAATGAATAAAAGTACTTAGAATAGTACCTGATACACCTGACATTAGCTGTCATTGTCATCATGATCATCATCACTCACAGGAATTGAAATCTCCCCTGTATTGCCCCTGGAATATTAGTCGTCAAAAATGTGTTGATTTAATTGGATATGATAACTTATCTTTATTTATGTTCTCTTTGGACACTAGTCAGTCCTTAGCTACAGTTACTAGAGGCAACTAGACTCTAAGTGAATTTTGCTACTTGTATTTTATTGCATGACAATAATGGTTAAGACCTGGCTTAAGCAAAAGTGTGATGCAAGTTAAGTTCGGCATACTTCATCTCTCTTTTCTGCACTTTTCTTCTTTTTGTGGGCTTTCTGATACTCAGACCAAGGCTCTATTTCTCCCATTATGGGGAGAAGTGTCTTATAGACAAACTCAGAGTTGTTTGTTAATGACTTTAAGTATCATTTCTCAGGAATGTTTAAATTTCATGACAGGGCACTAGAGAGGGTAATGCTCAGCCCAAAGTTCAGAATATCTAAGAGTGGATGCTGTTGATGCGTGGTAGGGCTGGGAGACAGTTAGCAGAAGTCTCTCTATTGCCTTTTAAATAACATTATGAAGGAGACAACTTCTTAGGTTCATGCATAGTTAGTGGCTTATATTACCTCATTCTTCATCATAGGCTCCTTCTGAACAACAAAAATATGAGAGGGTAGAGGAGAGTAATGGGTCCCAATAATATCAAAGTGCTTTCTAATTAAGTTTTTCATTCTTTCATGTAAAACTTGACATAGTTTTCCATATTATAACTATGTGAAAAGAGCATGGGATTGTGAATCAGAAGTCCTGGCCCTGTCTCCAATTAAGAAATATTAATATTTCCCTGAAAAGGCCTTAGTGAGGCATGCATGGAGGATGATCTTCCAGATCTAAAATTAATGATTTCTAGAGTTATATAACTCCAGAAGTTGGAAGTTGATAGCTGAGAGATTCAGAAACAGACTGGAAAAGGACTCCACAATTCAAGAAAATAATTAAACTACTTTCAAGAGGACAAAATTAGGAGGATAACACCTCTCACTCAATGAAACCTCTGCTTACTCTAATTTCCATTTTTGTATTACAGACTCTGGGGTTCTAAGAAGTGGAGGAGAATGCAGATCCCTGCGGGCATGTGTTGTGTCTCATTGATAACAAAATACTCCACTGCCAAAGGACATGCCTCTCTTTCTCTAGTAAGGAAAATTCTCACCCATTATGTGTAGGGGTAAAGCTTTCTAAGGGAAAGTTTGTACTGTGACCACCCATATTTTGTTTGGCTCTAGTTAGCACCATTATTTTTCTCCTTTCATGTTTTAAATGGGATGAAATTTGCAAGCAGAAAGGAAAACACAAACCCAAGATCTTTTACTACATATGTGTTTTGTGAAAAGTAAATTGAAACCAAATGAATTCAAGACTGATCTTTTTCTTAACAGACTAAACTAAAAATGAGTGTGTTTCCCAGTTGCCTCAGCCGGGGCCTTGCTATGATTTTAGATGCTCTCTCGGTGAGCTGTGAGTGACCTCTGGTCCTTATCAGAGGAAAAGAAATTCATGCTATTGTCTGGATATTCCTCTTGTTTTGCTTTTCATGTTGTAAACAACTCCTTCTGACCTTAGGAGCCTGACGCAAAATCATGAAGCTACGGGGGTAAGAGTGAGAAAGCCTATACGTGGGAAGCTACTAGAACTTACCAAGTGTAAGTCAGACAGCCCACGTGTAGAGACGGAACTTCCAGAAAATTACCAGAATGTGGTCCAAATGTCCAGCATACACATGGCCAGGGTGTGTATGTATGCAAACACATGCATGCACACAACACAACTTAAAGGATGACTCAGCCATGTTTTGGTAGTGACAGCATGTCTAAGTCTGGGCCTTTCAGATTTCATAATCAGCTGATTTAAGAAATTTCAAAAACAGTCATCTTTTCTCTTGAGGTTTTGGTAAAGGTGGTAAAAATGGAAAAAAGGCAGCCAAATGGGTTTGGCAGAATTAGGAGTTTTCTTTCTGATTCTCACTTTTGATGGTTTGGAGGTTAAGCCCACTGAGACAAGTAAGTAACAAAGATGATACATGAAGACTTCTCTCCTCTCACAGTAGAAGGTGGTGAGAAACTTGCTGCTCATCTAAAAGGTGACTTCACGTACCAAGTGGGGCCAGAAGAGCGTGAGGGTGCATGTCTATGCGGTGGGAGGACGAGCCTGTGACTCCCAGTGGAGTGTTTGTCTGTCTGTCTTGTCCCTTTTCTGTAAGCACCAGCTGTGGAACCTGGAGCACACCATTTCACGCGAGTTCTTTTTTTTTTCTTCTAAAAAAATAAAAAAAGCAACAGGATACACGTGCAGAACGTGCAGGTTTGTTACATAGGTATACGTGCATTTCACGCTATTTCATGCTCTGCATTTATAAAAATGAGGGAGTTTCCAGGAGGATCTCTGAGCTTCCCTGTGCCCTCGTACCTTGTTGTTAGCATCTTGGTTCTCAGAGCAGCAGTTTCTATATCACTTGGGAGTTAGAAATGCAGAGTCTCCGGTCTCAGTCCAGACCGACTGCATTGGAGTCTGCCTTTTCGTGACATCCCTAGATGACTCATACGCACATTAGCACTGGGGAGGCACTGCTCTCTAATCTTGTTTTTTATTCATCTAATTATTTCATCAACAGTCAGGAATTTCAGCACACATTATGAGCAGGACTCTGTATTAATTATCACTAGACTGTTTGATCTGTACTTAAAATGTTAAAAAAGATGGTATGTTTGTGTAAGAGTGTGTGTGTGTGAGTGTGTATGTGTATGTGAGGTGGGGCGGGGGAGAGAGAAAGAGGATGTTGATATTTATTCAGAATGGAGAATTTACTTGATTCTTAAAATTTTGTGATTAAAAAGTTTTAGCTCGGTTTTTTCCCTAGAATGGAAAATTAACTATATTTTTGGTTAGAATGGAGAAAGCCCTGTGCTCAGAGTG
This sequence comes from Gorilla gorilla gorilla, assembly GCF_029281585.2. NCBI lineage: Eukaryota > Metazoa > Chordata > Mammalia > Primates > Hominidae > Gorilla > Gorilla gorilla. The sequence goes on along the minus strand of NC_086017.1, from coordinate 110,532,781 downwards.
CAAATGTATTTGAGAGAGTAAAATAAAGCCTAAGAAAGAAATGTCTCTAAAAGGTTTTTGAGTTGAAGCTCTTAGATAATTTCTCATAGTATTATCTGGTGTTAATTATATCCATGTAAAATAACCTTTGATCACCTGTCTGTCCAAAGTGCAGTGCTAGGTTCTGCAGAGGACAGAAACATCATAAAATTCTATGATGTGAGAGCAGGAAGAGGAAGGTGGACAGATTTAGTCCCTCTAAGCTCCTCACTGTACAGATGAGAAGACTAAGGCAGAGACAGGCTGTGATTTACAAGTCCAGTGTTTGCCTTTAGATAACCTAAAGTAAATGTTAATGAGGGCTGGTTCAAATGTTGATGGTGTGAGTGGAGGAGAGTATACAGATGAGAGAGAAATGGCTGGAGTAGAGTCTCTAGAACTTGGACAATTCTTGGCTGTTGGGTAGTAGCAAAGTAGGGAAGTGGCTGTAGAGTTTGGATACATGTGATGGAGAGAATGGTATTTTAATGAACATATGTGGTGGGTGTGGTGAGAGAAAGTTTTAGTTTTGCATTTATCACGTGGAGAAACCCAGGAGCTAGCCTATAACTATTCTACCAGTGGCACTTGTTTCTGCTTTTCACATCCTCCTTCATTTTGGTGGTCCTTCTCTACTTCTTCAAATTTGACTTATCTTCCCCGCTTCTATGGAGCATTCCTTGACTATTAAACTTCACTGTACTCCTCCTCTAATGCTTGGAGCTCACGTTATCGGCATCACTTTTGAGTACCTAATGATATACAGCTGCAGGTGATCTATTTTATTCAACGTTAACACTGACATTCGTCATTCAACAGTCTCAGTCTCTCCTATGGAGCATACATTCTAATAGGAAAGACATGTCATAAATAAGAAATATACATACAGTACATACACAGAGCAATTTCAGATGGTGACAAGTGCTATAGAGAAAATCAAATACAGTGATGTGATGGAGCCTGGGGGCTACTATTGTATTAATTTTTTAATGGAGTGGTTTAGCTTCTAATTGTGTATATTTTCTCTCTCCAACTAGAACATAAGGAAATTGAGGGCAGAGATCCAGCTTTCTGTTACTTTGGCATCCTTCATAATTTCCTTTCGAAGCAGTGAATGACTTGAACACTTACTCTAGATCCTTCTCTGACATCAATTCTGCTATTTCTCTTACACAAATATTTGTATTCTGAGCTGGCCAGGTAGCACTAGTGCTATCAGTAAGAAGAAAAATACACTTGTGGAAGACAGTGTGGCGATTCCTCAAGGATCTAGAACTAGAAATACCATTTGATCCAGCCATCCCATTACTGGGTATATACACAAAGGATTATAAATCATGCTGCTATAAAGACACATGCACACGTATGTTTATTGTGGCACCATTCACTACAGCAAAGACTTGGAACCAACCCAAATGTCCATCAATGATAGACCGGATTAAGAAAATGTGGCACATATACACCATGGAATACTATGCAGCCATAAAAAATGATGAGTTCCTGTCCTTTGCAGGGACATGGATGAAGCTGGAAACCATCATTCTCAGCAAACTATCACAAGGACAGAAAACCAAACACCGCATGTTCTCACTCATAGGTGGGAATCGAACAATGACAACACATAGACACAGGGCAGGGAACATCACACACTGGGGCCTATCAGTGGGTGAGGGGCTGGGGGAGGGATAGCATTAGGAAAAATACCTGATGTAAATGACGAGTTGATGGGTGCAGCACACCAACATGGCGCATGTATACCTATGTAACAAACCTGCACACTGTGCAGACATACCCCAGAACTTAAAGTATTATTAAAAAAAGAAGAAAAATATAATTTGGTATGAACTGGGTTATAAATTAAGAAGTGAAGAAGAAATGCTCGAATGTGTATCCACAATTTTTTCCAAAGAAATTGGTCTTCCAAGATGTAAGCCGGTGCACTGAATCTTGAGTATCTCATGTCTTTTAACTATCTTTGGTCAGTGAGAATTTGTAGTCCTCATTGTTAGAATTGTGTATTTTTCAAGCTAGAGTCACTCCTAGGTGCTGAAAGAGTCTCAAATCACCTTTCTAGTGCCAGAGCATTTTCAGTTAACTCCCTAAAACATGCTTTTATCTCAGCTTCCCCCATTTCTTTAGGCAATTCCAGCATTTTAAACAATTTGGTTGTTTTCCTTTTAACTTCCTAAGCTGACTAATTTAATTCTGAGTCATAAACTTATAAAGTTTATTAGCAGATCTAATCATCCCAAAGCTTTCTTTGTAGCAGCTACCCCTTTAATATCTCCTGTAGTTAACAGGAAACATTTGATAGCTCAAATATACACTCAAGTTCTTTGTGTTATTTTAAATTTTGTGTATATTTCAGGTGGGGATTATAGCAAATGGACTAAATTACAACAAGTTATTTTTGTTAAATGTGAAAACTCAAGAAAAAAGTGGGTTTAAGAGGTTGGTGGTGAAAGTATGACAAAGTAGAGCTGAATCGGTTATACCTAAATCTGTTTCATGAATTACAAACTAATGCCTCTATTTCTGAAACTTCGGTTACCACCTTAAACTCTGGTAGTCAGAATCTGGTGTGGGCATGCCTGGTCTTCGTTTCTGTTATGATGGTGCATTAATCGCGTAACCCCGGGGACTGATGAATGGCTGCCCAGTCTCTCTTTGCTGGAGCCCTGGTAGATGACATCTCCCACCAGTGGCTGGCCATATGCAAACAGGCCTCCAACATCTTTGGTGCTGTGCTGTCTGCCTGTCCCCTCAGAGGGATGTTCCCTCCAATCTGCTCTTCCATCTTTGGTTTCCCTCTTTGGCCCTGTTTCAAGCTCTCTTTCTGCCTTAGCCGCTGTTGGTTGCTCTAGGTGAAAATATCCCAACTGTCAGACTTGTCCTCTTCGGTCCAGGCTTCTCCTGGTAGGGACCCCTAGCAGATCCTTCCCACCCTTGAGGATAGGACCTGGAGAAGCTCTAAATCCTGTTAATCTTGAGAATATTTGAAATAAGTTATTCTTAAATATCCAGGAATGGAAAGTGCTACAGAAGTTGAAACTTTTGATATCTTCACTCTTTCTGTTTAGTCTATCAGATGTTAGGATAAAGAATATTTAGAATTCTAGAGTTTTTAATGAAAAAACGATTTACCTTTATACTCACCTAGCTGATACTCCTTACTTTGTTTTTTTAGTTGTTTTTGAGGTGGAGCCTCACTCTGTCGCCCAGGCCGGAGTGCAGTGGTGCAATCTTGGCTCATTGCAACCTCTGCCTCCCAGCTTCAAGCAATTCTCCTGCCTCAGCCTCCTGTGTAGCTGGGATTACAGGCACCTGCCACCACGCCTGGCTAAGTTTTGTGTTTGTAGTAGAGACAGAGTTTCACTATTTTGGCCAGGCTGGTCTCAAACTCCTGACCTCAAGTGATCTGCCCACCTCAGCCTCCCAGCTTGCTGGGATTCCAGGTGTGAGCCACCGCTCCCAGCCTGTTTTTTAATTCTTTAACAAATTTTCAGTGATTCTTATGTGCCAGGCTTGGGGGCAAGTATTCTAGATATAACGATGAACAAAACCTTTGGTTCCTGCTCTACAGAGCCTATATTTTGTGCAATACATGTTAAAAAGAAGGAAAACGACAAATAAATGAATGATTAAAAATTGTGGCAATGCTATGATAAAAACAAAAGTAGGAGGGAGAGAGGACTGGGAAAGCAGGAAAAGAGAAGGAGGGAAAGAGGGAGAGAGAGAGAGAGTAAGAGAAAGAGGGAGGGAAGGAGAAGAAAGAACATCCAATCCAGCTGGTCTTCTGATTTTTAATTATTTTTATTTTTTATGGAGAAACCTGACCACTAACTGTAAATCTCACCCATGATGGTGAAAAAATTCTTCAGTTTTCTCTTGGAATTTTTTGATACAAAAAACAAGAGACCATGACAATTCAATTATCTTAAGACTTAAACACTGGTTTATTACCAAAAATGGCTTTTAAATTGTTTAAAAATCATTTATGCTTTTATCTTAAATTTACCATTTTCTTCTAACCTCTTAAGATTAACATGTTTTGTGGGGACTACTATGACTAATATAAAATACCTTTTGAGTAATTTTTATTTTGATTACATGTTTAAATGACAATATTTGAGAAATATTGGCTAAATACATTATTGAAATTAATTTAACCTGTTTCATTTTACTTTTTAAATATGACTGCTAGATAATTTATAATTATATATGTGGCTCTCATATTTCCATTAAGTAGTACTCCTATAGGATCTTGGTAGGAAAATTTATTTATTATTTGGTTGGATTGTGGTTTAAGCTGAGTACTCTTAACTATTACTAAACAAAAGAAAATATTTGCTCACAGAGGATGTTAATTATATTCCCTAACATCTGTCTTTTATAAGAGTTTACTGCAGCTTTTACTCCTGCCAGTAGTAAAAAATTTCTTGAGAACCAGGAAGGTATGCATTTTGCTCAGTTCTTAGCTTCCTTTCATGCTAGACATTTTTATTATTTGGCTAAACTTTGTAAATCACCTAATCTTGTCACACTGAAGAATTCTGATCTATCAATAAAGCCCTGCAATCTTATATAAGATGAAGAGGTTAAGAACAAAGAATCCTTCAAAGGTACAAAGATTTGCAGGTAGCAAAGAATTGAAGAATGAGGAAGATAATTGATAATTTAGATTTATCAGGCATAAAACAAACACTGAAATTAACTTTTGATTTGACACATTTAGTTTGACAATTCTCTGATGTGATGATCATGTTAAATGCTATGAGGGAGGAGAAAAAGATCATTTTCAAAGCGTGCACATGGCACCATGCAGTTCTTTTTTTCTTTTCTTTTTTTTTTGAGATGGAGTCTCACTTTGTTGCCCAGACTGGAGTGGAGTGGTGCGATCTCGGCTCTCTGCAACCTCTGCCTCCCAGGTTCAAGTGATTCTCTTGCTTCAGCCTCCTGAGTAACTGGGGCTACAGGCACCATGACCAGCTGATTTTTATATTTTTAGTAGAGATGGGGTTTCATCATGTTGGCCAGGCTGGTCTCGAACTCCTGACCTCAAATGATCTGCCTGCCTCAGTCTCCCAAAGTGCTGGGATTACAGGTGTGAGCCACTGCACCCAGCCACTTTTTCTTTGTTGTAAGTACAATTATCTGTCGCATGATAGTGATGTGTTTTGAGAAATGCGTCATTAGGCAGTTTTGTCACTGTGTGAACATCATAGAGTGTACTTACACAAGCCTAGATCATAGAGCCTACTACACACCTAGGCTATAGGTATAGCCTGTTGCTCCTAGGCTACAAACTTGTACAGCAAGTTTCTGTGCTGAATACTGTTGGCAATTGTAACACAGTACTAACTATTTGTGTATCTAAACATAGAAAAGTTACAGTAAGAATATGGTATAAAAGTTTAAAAATAGTATACCTGTGTAGGGCACTTTACATGAATGGAGCCTGCAGGACTTGAAGTTGCTCTGGGTGAGTCAGTGAGTGAGTGGTAAGTGAATGTGAACACCCAGGACATTACTGCACATTATTGTAGACTTTATAAACATTGTATACTTTGGCTTCATTAAATTTATAAACATTATTTTTCTTCAATAATAAATTAACCTTAGCTTATTGTAACATTTCTTCCTTTTAATTTTTTAACATTTTGAATCTTTTAAAATAACAGCTTAAAACAAACATTGTACAGCACTACAAAAATGTTTCTTTCTTTGTATCCTTATACTATAAGCGTTTTTCTATTTTTAAATTCTTTTATCTTTTTACTTTTTAGACTTTTGTTAAAAACACAAACACACACATTGGCCTAGGCCTACACAGGGTCAAGATCATCAATATCACTGTTTTCCACACCCACATCTTCACATCTTGTCCCACTGGAAGAACTTCAGGGACAGTAATACACATGGAACTGTCATATCCTATGCCTTCTTTTGGAAAACCTGCCTGAGGCTGTTTTACAGTTAACTTTTTTTTATATATTTAGAAGGAGTACACTCTAAAATAATGATAAAAATATGGTATAGTAAATACATAAGCAATAGCATAGTCATTTACCATCATCAAATTTTATGAACTGTACATAATTACATGTGCTATACTTTTGTTTTTATTTATTTTTTTAAGACGGAGTCTCGCTCTGTCGCCCAGGCTGGAGTGCATGGCACAATCCTGGCTCACTGCAACCTCCACCTCCCAGGTTCAAACAATTCTCCTGCCTCAGCCTCTCCAGTAGCTGGGATTACAAACACGCGCCTCTCAAGTAGCTGGGATTACAAACACACGCCACCACGCCTGGCTAATTTTTATATTTTGAGTAGAGACAAGGTTTCACCATGTTGGTCAGGTTTGTCTTGAACTCCTGACCTCAAATGATCCGCCTGCCTTGGCCTCCCAAAGTGTTGGGATTACAGGCGTGAGCCACGCGTCCGGCCATGTGCAATACTTTTATACCGCTGGCAGTGCAGTAGGTTTGTTTATACCAGCCTTGCCACAAACTCCTGAGTAATATGTTGTGTTATGATGTTACAATGGCTACAACTTCACTAAGCTAAAGACTTCAGCTCTATGGTGATCTTACGGAACTACTGTAATATATGCGGTCTGTGGTTGACCAAAACATCTTTATATAGCTCATGACTGTATAGTACCTAGGACTTTTTCCCAGGCAAAACCTAGAATAGTCTTGAGGCAAATTGAAGAACACATTTGACTTGCTAAGGCCAAATGCAGTGTGATCAATTGTTCATTCAAATGGTTTTGTTACTCTTCCTGATTTTGATAGTACTAACTTGCCTTTTTCTTGGTCAGTCAGTGACAAGAATGAAAAAAGGAGTGGGAACAAAATGGAAAAGAAAAGATTGCCCCAAGGCAAAAGAGACTTGTTACCAGGGAATATACAAATGTCCATTAAACTCAATATTAGTTTAGATATGGCCATAATATTATTTTCTCAGCCTACTATCCATTTTTCTGTGGTTGTTTGAGATATACTTGGTTTTTTGAGCTACAGAAGGTTTCAGTTGTTTTAGACAAGGTAAATGCAGGTTGCTGAGGAGCTATTGATTAAAACTGGGCTTGTGAGCATCCTGTACCATGGATGCATGTAGTTTCTGCCAGTTTTCATAACTGAATTACACTTGGTGGTGGTGGTGGTTGTGGTTGGTGTGTGTGAGTAGGGGTTGGTGGTGACAGAGGAAAGAGGAGAGTAAACATCTGGCCCAAGTATTGAGGCTTTGCTACCACCTGGAAGAGGAATGAGGTACCCTGTAACTCAACTCTTCTCTAAGTATCTCCAGGAATAACGTAATTTCATTAAAAAGTAGTCATTTTTAGGCTTAAAAAAGGGCTTTTCTGCAAGAAGAAAGCATTGGTATTCATTTGTTGTAACATTAACACTTGGCAATTTGATCCTATCCCTTTGGTACCATTCTCTTGAAACGTTATAATAAAGCACACTGGAAAACTAATAATAAAATCTGGGTTCTGTTCCTAATTAGCTGTTTGGTTTCAGGAAATCAACTTTACCTCTCTGGGCCTCAGTTACCTTACCTGTTGAAAGAGAGGGCTTGGATTACTAGAGGCTTTTTTTTTTTTTTTTAAAAAAAGCTCACTGCTAATTCTTCCCTTAGAATGAAGCCCCATGAGGGTGGCTGGGTGGCAGTGAGGTAGGTAGAGAGTGGTCTGAGGGGCCAGGAACAGAGCTAGCAAACCTGTGTACTGGCCCACGTGGGGGTCTTATAAAAAGGCAGATTCTGGGGTGAGGCCTGAGTTTCTACATTTCTTCCAAGAAGATCCCAGGTGATGCTGATGCTGCTGGTCCATGGACCACACTTTGAGTAGCAAGATGCTAGATGACTTCTTCCCCAACTTTCTCATTCCATAGGTGAAACTGGGTCCTAGAAAAGCAAAGTGATTTACCCAAGCTCACACAACAGTTGGGTAGTACACCCTATATAAGAATTCATGGTATCATGACTATCAGTTTGATGACAATATCACTTGCTATATCTCTCATATGGCTTCTGCTGCTAAAAGCCATTTGAGGATGACATTTTGTGGTTCACCTGTCTTAGAAGGTGTTCTGGGCTCAGTATTTTGGCCACATTATCTCATTCACTTTCACAATTTCACCTCAAACCATAGGCAACACAGTCATCCCTTGGTATACCCAGGGGATTGGTTCTAGAAATTCGTGCATGCTCAAGCCCGCCATCAGCCCTGCAGAACTTGCATACAGGAAAAGTCAGCCTTTTGGTATCCTGTGAACACTGAATTTTCAAGCTGTGCTTGGTTGAAAAAAATTCATGTGTAAGCAGACCCTTGCAATTCAAATCCACATTGTTCAGGGGTCAACTGTGGTTGTTAGGAAAATTAAATTTGTTACATTAACTAATTTCATGGCTTTAATCTCCATTTAGAATTCCCCTTGCAGGTTTGTGCATTGTGCACAGAGAGGAAGTAAGAGTCCTCCAGGGAAAATATCCTGTTTGCTGATTCCATGAATTTTAACAGCTGTCCATTTATGCTCCTCAGGTGATATCAGCTACAACAAAGATTGTTTTTAGATTACTAGGGCCCACATTCTGTGGAACATTATGAGTTAAGATAAAATGAAAGTTAATTACTTCTCAAAGCAAAGAGGTAGCCAATACAAACCATGCTACCACCAGTAAAATAGCTGCCACATTGTCTTTCATGTTCATCATCCATATCCAATAATATTTTTTGAGTCCCTGGGGGTGCAAGGCAGTGATTAACAAAGTTAATCAAGAAAAGACAGCCTGTACCTCTAGGGACTTTAAAAACTAACGTAGAATGCATTTTAAAATATCCATTACCCTAGAATTTGTTCCCACCTTCATCTGAGGAAAATAAAATTTTTTCTAATCTAGATAGATCAGGATTTCCCAAAACACATTCCTTAGGACATTAGTCTCATGAAATGCTCTTAGAGAAAAAAATGTTTTTTATCACATAAATTTAGGACTGACTGATAAATATATATTTTCCTTTAAGTTTCACAAAGCACAGAAGAATATTAAAGTATCAGAAGTTTTATAATAAATGTCATTTTAACTTTGTTTAATAACATTTCCTAATCCTATTTGACCACAGATCTTACCCCATTCTCCACCCACTCTTCCTCATGTAATGCCTATTAAGATCCTGTAGAACTAACAAACGGTGGCATACACTTTGCGAAATGCTAATTTTTCAGTTTGCTTTGTCTATAGTTATCGGGCTGATGTCTTATGTGGAATGTGTCAGTACAAATTGTTTGGAAATGCTGTTTTTTAAGGGCATGCATTTTAACTGTCATATTTTAAAGAAAAATAAAAAGGAAGATTTTTAGGTAAAGTGTGTAAACAGTAGCCCGAGTTTGTCTTTCTGGGTGTGACCGCTTTCAGCATTTCTCCATGAGCAGTTTGGTTCACTGTCCTTTGCTGTTCTCTCGTCTGTGAGGAAGTTGAATAGATGGGAAGACATTTTTAGAGTTCAAAGTTAAAAATTCAGGCTTTGCTGTTGTTGGTTGCATCCAGGTCTGTGTTTTTCAAAGTATCATATGGCACATGGATGAATGTTAAATAATTTATAGCCATATATTTAATTTAATGTGTTTTAGAAGAATTACATATTGCTAAAGTAGTATTTATGTTTAGAAAAGTAAGTCAATTTAAAGATAAATTCCAAATAAATAATGGCAAAAATTATGAAAAGAAGTGTACAAATGACTAAAGCTTGGGAATTAATGCCTAGGGGATTAACCAAGAAATGGGTTCCAGGGCCTGGTCTGTATCTTTTTAGAGATGCTATCACCTCTGTGCCTGAGAACAATCACAGTGTAATGGAAATAATGCTGGGTTAAGATTGAGGAGATTATGGTCTGTGGAAACAAAGACAGTATGACTTGATTCCTGCCACTAAGGGCTCACAGCTTTTGGAGATGTTGCATACTAAGTTTCTACTCTTAGTCTGATATCCAAATAATTAAATGCCTCATGTGTAACCCTGCACTCGAACAGGCCATGTAGATGAGTTAGTGTCAGTGAATAAAACTCAACTCTGACTTCCTTGGACAAATAAAATTAGTAGTAAATTTAGCCAAAAATGCTGAGATAAATGACTTACACTTGCCCTTTTAAATTAGTCATTAATTAATATCGCTGGATCTTTTGCTTTCTAAGAGTTATTGCCTTAAAGGGGCCATTACAATAATTTGGCTGCTTTCTGTGTAGAATAGTGGTTCTCTACTGAGGGTGATTTTTGTCCATCTATGGGACATTTGGCTATGTGTGGAGACACTTTTGATTGTCACAGCTGGGGAGGGGAGAATGTCTATGGGCATCTAGTAAAAGTCCAGGGATGTTTCTAAAACTCTCACAATGCACAGGTCAGCCTCCTACAGCAAAGAAATATCTGGTCCAAATTTCAATAGTGCTGAGGGTGAGAAATCCTGAGTTGGCCTGACTTAGGCAGGAAGAATTGAACATGATGATTACGAAGCTCAATCACACGGGCTCATTGGGCATATTTGAACAAAATTTTTAATGCTGCCAATGCATTATTTTCCTTCAGAGATGAAGTAATAATAATACAGTAAACTAGCCGTGGTATGCTGAATAATGAACCTCCCAAAATGTTCATGTCTCAATCCCCAGAATCTATGAATGTATTGTTTTCCATGGCAAAGGGGACTTTGCAGGTGTATTAAGTTAAGGATCTTGAGATCCTGAGATGGGGTGACTATCCTGGATTGCTTGGGTGGGCCCAATCTGATCACCAGGGTTCTTATAGAGGGAGGGTAAAAGTCAGAAAGGAAGATGTGATGCCGAAAGCAGAGGTTGGAACGATGCGCTCTGAAGTTGGAAGAAGAGTCCACAAGATAAAAAATGCAGGCAGCTTCAGAAGCTGGAAAGACAAGGAAACATTTGCCCCAGGAGCCATCGGAAGGAATGCAGCCTTATTGACACCTTGGTTTTAGCTCTGTAAAACTTTTGTGGATTTCTGATCTCCAGAATGGTAAGATACTAAATTTGTGTTGTTCGATGACACTAAATTTGTGGTGGTTTGTTACAACAGTAAGCAAGAAATACATTATCATTTGGCATAATTTGAGAGTAGATATGTGTTTCCACATATAACATAAATAGATTTCATATTTTCATTGTATTAAAACACAAAACACAGCTAAATCTATAGCTATTTGGAACATTTTATTCCCTTAAAGGTTTGGGAGGCATTTTGGGATTTTGCATGAATATTGATGATCATACGGGTGAAGTGCTGGTGGATGTAACAGCTGGTCGATAGAATCCTAAATAAGCCAACTCTCTTGTGCTGCTTTCTTTTACAGGCACTTTATGGGGATAATAATCCATCAAGTATGTTGGAAGATGCAGAGTACAAGGAACTATTGTGACAGTAGCTGAACACCTATTTGCAAAATTCCCAAAATGATAAACATTTATTATGCTCTTGCTTAAATGGTTTCATTAATTTTTACAACTATGTTAAGTTGGTTGTTATTATAATGTTATTAGTATAATACATTTCTCACCAAATCCTCACTGAAATGCTGCTTTTCAGTTTGAACCCTGAATAAAGATGGTGTCAGTTTTCCCTGGTCTGTATCAGCTATGTGTGCAAGCAGTTGGATGATATTAAGAGCACAGCAGAGTCTTATACTGCCAGCACCTAGTGCTCTGGTGTGCACATCCGCAGCCTCCTGCCCAGGCATAGCTCCCCACTCTCAACCTCATCACATGGAGTGCAATTCTCTCATCTACTCTCCATTTGTGACATGTGAAAGTTTTACCCACACACACACATGAACAGATAAGGATAAGTAACATTTGCATGATGCCTAACAGCACACAAAGTGCTTTTTGCCTCCATTATCTTACAATCCTTAGCACAAACACTATTATTATCAATATTTTGCAGATTAGGAAATATGGGCTAAAAGAGTTTCAGTGACTTGTCTAATGTCAAAAAGGCAATAAGTAGTTGAGGAAAGACTTGAATTTTAATTCTTTGACCTGGAAACCATTGGTTGGTCTGCCGCTAGGTGGCTCCACATTGCCTTTGGATTTTCAGAGATGGAGAGTTACAGGCCGGATGCCGTGGCTCATGCCTGTAATCCCAGCACTTTGGGAGACTAAGGCAGGAGGATCGCTTGAGTGCAGGAGTTCAAGACCAGCCTGGGCAACATAGCGAAACTCCCTACTCTATAAAAAACAAAAAAATTGGCCGGGTGCGATGGCTCATGCCTGTAATCCCAGCACTTTGGGAGGGAGGCAGGGGTTGCAGTGAGCCAAGATCGTGTCATTGCTCTGCAGCCTGGGCAGCAAGAGTGAGACTCTGTCTCAAAAACAAACAAACAGAACCCCCCCAAAAACAAACAAACAAAAATTAGCCAGGCATGGTGGCATGTGCCTGTAGTCCCACCTACTTGGGAGGCTGAGATGGGAGGATCACCTAAGGCTAGGGAGGCTGAGGCCACAGTGAGCTGTGATCACACCACTGGGCGACAGAGTGAGGCCCTGTCTTAAAAAAGAAAAAAAGTAATAAGAGATGAGCAGTTATAGAGCTCAGCCAAAGTCATTGTAATGATCACACTGAGCACTTATAGCTGGAGTGCCCACTGTGTGGTCCAGTCCACTTGCTCTTAATGTTCTCTTGCTCTGAAGACTGTATTCCTTTGCCTCTGGGCCTTGAGAGACCTCCTACTGAATCTTCACTGTTCTTCTTAGGATAGGATAAGGAAGGCATTTCTTTGACTTCTGGTTTTCATAAGACCCTCTCCCCAGGGTCTTTCCTCCTTTGTGAATTCAATCTTTCTCTAAATTTACTCTCTCTGAAATCTATTAAATAAAGCAACTTGGAGTGAAATAAGTGATTAGCTACTTTATTGTTCTCTTTTCTTCGTTTTCATACATTGTTAACAAGGTTTACACTAAATTGAATGAAATGTATCATTAGTATTACATAGTGTATTGTAGTAAATTATATTAAAAGATGTCTGCAGGTCTTTGGTAAAAAATGTAACTAATGGTAAAAAATGGTTCTATTATTATTTTGAGGATGCGACGTGCTGTTTAAATTTACTATGCATTGTCTGGGAAATTTTAGGACTTATTTAGGGCTGTGTGATTAGTTCTGATTAAGTGAGTTGATGCTTGGTTACAATTGATTACAATGATTTTGGTTTTGTGTGGATTTTTCAAAACTAGCTACCTCTAGGAGATTTTGTCCTACTACTTGATGAGGGAGATAATATTAAGATTTATTAGAGCCAAAAGTATTTTATGTAATATTGAAAACAACAAAGATAAAAATAAAACCTCTTATATGGTTAAAAATGTTGCCAACTCCCTTGCTATGTGCCTCACATGGGTAAAGTAGTCTGACTATTATATTCATATTTATTTAATCACAGAGAACTGCCATGGTAAATAAACTAGCACTCTTATTAAGAACTTACTCTATTTATTACCATATTATAGACTTAAATAAATAAAATCGACATGATTTGGCCATAGGCTTTTAGTATCCAGAGGAAAGTTCTGTATGTATGGATTGAAAACAAAATCATTTACACTATGTGGAAAGGTATCAGAGGAAGAATTCTAAATGGAAAACCAACATAGGAGAATTAATAAAAAGACTCTACAATTCCATAACATGAGACAGAGAGAAAAGGTAGAAAAAATACCTATTGCGAAAGGGAATAGTACAGACTGTGCAGGGACGGGTGAGTCTCACTTCTTAACTTCACGTTGACAGGTTTATATTTGGCAAATTTCTAAGATCATGCAGAAACTAAAAAAGACATAAGATTAGCAAGGATAGAAATAATATATTAACTTTACTATCCAGTATAATGTGACTAAAATAATATTATTTCATGATTCTACATAGAAAATTAAAAGTAGAAGCCTGAAATATATGGCATTTGGAAGATATTAAGATTTGGGGCATACCAAAAGCATGTAAATTCTTATTCCTTCTCATTGCTTTTGATGATGGTAAGACAGTGTTAAGAGGTATTCCTTTCCATTAGCTTCCAGTGCTGCATTTTGCATCATCTGCATTTGTTTTCTTAGAGTCTGAGCTTTCATTTTAGTTGGTTGATGTCATTTTTTCTGAGTTTTTATTATATTAAGAATAAATTTATTCCTCAGAATGAGGCACTAAAATGGTATATTAACATTTTTAAAGATGGTAAAATCTGCAAACTACTCAGAAAGATTTACTTTATGAATAGCATAGTTCAGTTTTAAGTATCACTGGAGGAAGTGGGTAGAAAAGCACTGCCTTTCATTCTTCCCTCCCAGCTGCAATTACGCCAGCAAATAGGATGATAATTCAGTCATGCTAATCCAGTCCAAAAATATTTCCATTTCTTTTAAGAGTGAGACCTTGAGATCCACTTGAATTCTTGTACCGCCTCTTCTTCCCAGTGCCTTTTTAAATTTTGGCAACTTTTTGCAATTAGGTAATGGAAGCACAATTCCCGTTCAGAAAATTACTCTACAAGGAGCCAAATTCAGACATTATAAAGTAAACATACAACTCTACCTTAAGAAATGATTCCATCATTAAAATAAATACTGACAATTCACAAATAGCAATGGGAAATGGGTTATTGAGATCTGACTACTGTCCATTTCAGCAGGAAAAAGATGTACAACTGGGTTGAATTGAATGATAAACTCTTACTAAAGATTAACAATTGCTCATTCAATATGCCTTATGTATACTGTTCTATCTTTTTACAGCTTTCAGGATCAAATGCCAATAAATGATGCCAGTACCCCAACCCTCCTGCTTTAGGAAGGCAAGCAGAGAGATACATTTGAGTCTGAATCCTGACTCTAACCTGGTAGCTAGACAGATAGCCTTGGGAAATTTGTCCAATTTTACACATTTAAAATAGAAATAATGATCCTTGCCTTACAAGATTGTTTTTAGGGATATAGAGAATATATATAAAATGTCCAGTACAGTACTAGGCACCCAAGAGGAGCTCATTACACAGTGATTAAATTTGAGAAGAGAGCCCTTCTTGTAAATTCATGCTCTAAATTTGATTCGGTGGCATGGTGGCCTTCCATCACCTGCTACATGATAGGCCTAAACAAGTGCAGAACATCATGGGATTTCAGACCCGAGAGCACTGAGCACTGAAGTAGTGTCCAAGAATCAGAACCTGGACCTGTTTGACCGCTCTGAACAGTGTACATAGTCAATTCACTAAAACAGAACAAAACAAACAAACTAAAACTTCATTTCAGTTTTTGGCCCCTAAACCTAATTTCATGAAATGTTGATTTTTTTTTTTAGCTTATTGTTTTGGTCTTATAGAGACAAAGTCCAGTCACAGCACTTCTGTTGGGCTGAAAGCATGCACTTAGGTAAAAACAGAATGTTTGCAATATGACAATATTGGGTTAAGTATTTGGGCTTTTCTTTCAATGTGAGCTTGTTTGTGGCACAGTCAGGGTAACTGGAAAGAATCATTTGATTGAGAGGATTCCTGAGGGTTCATTTAGAATTACTGAGTCACTGAAGCTCAGGCTGGAAGAAATCTTGTGGTCCTATCCACCTGCTTCCCAGAAGGACAACCCACTCCTTTGAAAAAAAAAAAAACCCTAAAATTTATCCTGTCTCTCAAGAGCTGCCAAAAAGAGAGTTCTGAAGTTTTAAACAATCATGAGGGATGCTTACACATTGTGCCTAATTATAGGTCTTTCCACATCTAAATGAAACAAAAACTTATTTCCATTTTCAATGAAAAGTCTTATTTTCAATGAAATACGTCTTAGTTTGTGAAATAAGTTCCAGTTTATATATTATCTCCTGTGATTTTATTTTCCTTCTTTTCCAGCTGAGAACTTTCATTTATTTATTTTTTATTCAATCATTCCTTAACAGATATTTTATTGGTAGCTATTATGTGCCAAGCCCTGGCTGGGTAAAATTTTGGTAAATATGGAAAGGAGCAAAGGACAGACTTTGACTTGTAGAATATAGAGTCTTATGGGGGAGAAAGGCATGTAAAAATAATTAAAATATGATAAGTACTATAATAAAGCTATGAAAAAATTCTATGAGAATTCTACAACTCCAAACCACTTAAGGCACTTCTTTTTAAAAAATTTCACATTCATGTTATTTAATTCTGAACATACAAAGGAGAAAGCAAACAATGACCCTACTGGTGATTTTTCTCTCTGGACTTTCAAAAAGTTCATACAGAAGATAATGATTCTCTATTCTGTTTTTCTACACTTCGTGGCATATTTCACACTTAATGTCAGCGAGTTCTTTCCTCTGCAACCTAAATCCCTTATTCAGAAGGTAAAGTGGGGAGGGAGCTCGTGCTCACTGAGTGCTAAACACAACAATGCTGTGTGGTTGTTATTATTTTTCTGATTTTTCAGATTTTATTTACCATTGAATTTCTGATGTGAGAGTGTACATGCTCAACAGATACTGTTCAATAGGTAAGAGAGGAAATTGAGCATTTGAGAGCTTAACAGAGATGCCTGAGGTCACAAAGCTGATGAGAGCTTATATGTTCTATGATCTTTCTACAACTCTAAACCACTTAAGGCACTTCTTTTTTTTTTAATTTCACATTCCTTTTACTTAATTCTGAACATAAAAGTCAGACCAGAAGTACCCCAACCTTATAAAGATTTAAAATATTTATAATACAGAATCATGACGTAACATGTTACATGTCCTTGTTAGTGAGCAGGTGATTATAATACTGTGACAAAAGCATGCTTAAGACACTTCTAATTATTATCATTATTATTATTATTATTGAGACAGGGTCTTGCTCTGTCATCCAGGCTGGAGTGCAATGGCACAATCTTGGCTCACTGCAGCCTTGACCACCCAGGGCTCAAGCCATTCTGCCACCTCAGACTCCCGAGTAGCTGGGATTACAGGCGTGTACCGCCAGGCCCAGCTAATTCTTTTTGTTTTTTAGTAGAGACAAGGTTTCACCATGTTGCCCAAGCTGGTCTTGAACTCCTGCCCTCACGTCATCCTCCCGCCTTGGCCTCCGAAAGTGCTGGGATTACAGGCATGACACACCGAACCCGGCCGGCACTTCTAATTATTTCACAGTTGGTAGAGATGGAGAACTTCGGATTTGTATAAAAGGCCTTCCTACATTTGAAAGTTAAATTCAATAGTTTCCCTTTCTTATTCCAAAGAAAACTGCAGCTAATTATGTGAGACTCATTCCATCTCAGAGGGGCAGCAGAGCCTCATGGTGAAGAGAGCTGGCTCTGGAGTCCAACACCCTGGTTGCATATCACACTCTGCTGCTTGCTAGCCATGTGATGACTCTTAGTCTTCTCATCTCCAAAATGAGAATAGTGGTAACACTTTTTTTACAGGGCTGTTGTGAATGAAAGATGATAACCAATGTAATATACTTAGCACAAGCCTCAGTATAGAAGCCCTTCATACACATGAGCTAATATTAGCCTCATATCTGTCTTAGTCTTAAAGTGGTGAAAATCTCCCTTAGTGACTTGTTTCGGGTACCCAACCAGAAAATAATTTGGGTCTAACCCAAAGCACCACCTGCTGTTGTAATTGAAAGCAGTCTTCTTGTGTTTTAGTCTTTGAGGAAATAGAGAGCAGCTGGTCTTTCATATTCTTGATGACTTTTATTAAGCCACACTTCATAGTTTTTGTTTCTAGACTAAATACACTCCCCACTCAAACTCTTTCTACCTCCTTTAAACTTTCTTCATAAATCTTTTTTTTAATTCCTCCCTCCAATCTTTCGGTCTCCTTTGGACCCTATGGAACAAGGCCACTGGTGTGAAAATTTTACGGATGGAAAATACAAGAGATTTTTCTCAGCAAATAAGTAGGGTCTGCTTTTGAGAAGTGTCTGTTCATATCCTTCGCCCACTTTTTGATGGGGTTGTTTGATTTTTTTTCTTGTAAATTTGTTTAAGTTCTTTGCAGATTCTGGATATTAGCCCTTTGTCAGATGGATAGATTGTAAAAATTTTCTCCCATTCTGTAGGTTGCCTGTTCACTCTCATGGTAGTTTATTTTGCTGTGCAGAAGCTCTTTAGTTTAATTAGATCCCATTTGTCAATTTTGGCTTTTGTTGCCATTGCTTTTGGTGTTTTAGTCATGAAGTCCTTGCCCATGCCTATGTCCTGAATAGTATTGCCTAGGTTTTCTTCTAGGGTTTTTAGGGTTTTAGGTCTAACATTTAAGTCTTCAATCCATCTTGAATTAATTTTTGTATAAGATGTAAGGAATGGATCCAGTTTCAGCTTTCTACATATGGCTAGCCAGTTTTTCTAGCACCATTTATTAAATAGGGAATCCTTTCTCCATTTCTTGTTTCTGTAAGGTTTGTCAAAGATCAGATGGTTGTAGATGTGTGGTATTACTTCTGAGGGCTCTGTTCTGTTCCATTGGTCTATATATCTGTTTTGGTACGAGTACCATGCTGTTTTGGTTACTGGAGCCTTATAGTATACAGAAATGCAAATCAAAACCACAATGAGATACCATCTCACACCAGTTAGAATGGCAATCATTAAAAAGTCAGGAAACAACAGGTGCTGGAGAGGATGTGGAGAAATAGGAACACTTTTACACTGTTGGTGGGACTGTAAACTAGTTCAACCATTGTGGAAGACAGTGTGGCGATTCCTTAAGGATCTAGAACTAGAAATACCATTTGACCCAGCCATCCCATTACTGGGTGTATATACCCAAAGGATTATAAATCATGCTGCTATAAAGACACATGCACATGTATGTTTATTGTGGCACTATTCACAATAGCAAAGACTTGGAACCAACCCAAATGCCCATCAATGGTAGACTGGATTAAGAAAATGTGGCACATATACACCATGGAATACTGTGCAGCCATAAAAAAGAATGAGTTCATGTCCTTTGTAGGGACATAGATGAAGCTGGAAACCATCATTCTGAGCAAACTATCGCAAAGACAGAAAACCAAACACCGCCTGTTCTCACTCATAGGTGGGAATTGAACAATGAGAACACTTGGACACAGGAAGGGGAACGTCACACACCGGGGCCTGTCGTGGGGTTGGGGGAGGGGGGAGGGATAGCATTAGGAGATATACCTAATGTAAATGATGAGTTAATGGGTGCAGCACACCAACATGGCACATGTATACATATGTAACAGACCTGCACATTGTGCACATGTACCCTAGAACTTAAAGTATAATAAAAAAAAGAAAATAAGTAGGGTCCATAATTGCTGACCTAGAATTACTGGAAAACCTCAACCGAGATGGTTGAAGTAACAGTTGCTAATGAAGTAACTCAGGAATGGAAGTTTTTGTGGATATTAAAAATACACCCCAATCTATATTTATGTATCTTTCAGCTACAGTAATTAATCTTGTTAATGTGTTTTTCTCATCTCCCAAATAGAAATTCTGACTTGGTCACTGCCATGCCAGAAACAGATTGAACCTTTTCTACAAATATAAACCAATTTGCAAAAAGACTAGAATAGTTCTGAAAATGCCTGTGGAGATAATTTATCTCATCTCTCTCATTTGACAGATGAGGCAAGCAAACTTAGAGAGGTTAAATGACTTGCTCAAGATCATACACCAAGTTAGTGAAAGAGTAAAGTATTTTGACTTCCATTGCAAGACTCTTTATTTGGTATTAACAACTGTCTCTCCTGTTGATGATTTCAATAGGCCACTATTGATGAATGAAATGCAATTGTCTAACAATGACTGGAAACTCTATTATAGAGGGACAGAGGGAGACTTTCCACAACTTATTAGATAGATATACTTTTTCTATTTTCTGGGGATTATAGAGAGCAAACAGTAATGAGATCCTATAAAGAGAACATAGGTGTGAAGGGTTTTGCTTCCTTGTTCTCTGTTCTTTTCTTTGCTATTATACAAACATCACTTCTCATGTGTCCAGCTTCCATCTGGATTGAACACAAAAAGAGAAGTCAGTAGTAATATTATTTCATATTCTTAAACTGGTCTTCCTAGGCTTTGACAATTACCTAATGAGTATTTTCAAGCACATCTTGGACTTGGAAGATTGCAACCTTGGCTCAGAAAGAAACAATCTTATTCTTCAGGCTATTTTTCTCAAGCTCTGAAAGCTTTAGTGAAATAATGCACATATGGTGCTCATCTCAGATGACTGCTAGAAGTTGCCGAGTTCTTTATCCATAACAGATAGCTATGTGGATAGAGTGAGTATGTGTGTCAATATTTATATGGATAATCATCTGTGCTTTTCATCCCTCAATATATAGGACAATTTAATTTCTAGTGAGAGAAAGAAAAATCTAAACATTTTTTTAAGTGTAAGATAATAAAATGAATCCTAAGGAGTTGGTTTTTGAATGAATTGTCTTATATTCCCAATGTGAAAAATACTATCTAATACATTTTTGCTATTTTACTACTATCTTTCCCATTGACTTCACCTCAACAACATTAGTAACTATTTTTGTAACTACTAGTAACTATTAGTAACACCTCAACAACAATAGTAACTATTTTTGTGGAGAATAGACCATTCTGTCATGGATTTTTTTTTTTATAGCACACATAAGGGAGTCTTGAGAGGCAGCATAGTGCAGAAAATGACAACAACAAACAACAGCAACAACAACAAACAACCCAGAAAAATGGAGATCTACGCTACTATATGGGAGAACTTCTAGACGCCCAATATGCTCACATTTCTTGGTCTCAAACCTTCTCTTTGGCTGAGCACAATGCTGGCAACATATCTTTCTAGTGCATTCATCTCCCCTTCCATATTCACCATTGTCTTTCCTTCTAAAAGTCTTCTCTGGGCCAAGGAGGAAAATATCCCAGGCACTTTTATTACATGCTGTATTGTGTCCAAGTCAGCATGGCCAAGCAGTGGTTGAGAAACAAACCAGCAGTTGTTTGAGAACTATCACTGGCCAATGACTCAGCCCCCAACATTTCAGACAAGTTGTTTTGGGAATTGTATGGCCTCAAGCAGGGAAAAGGCAGACTTGCTCACCCGCATGTTAAAGGGTCAAAAGCAAGGAAGATGGTAATTTGTTCCCCTGTTTAAATGTGTTCCACCCACTCACAGCCACAAGTGGGAGTGAAGGATGGGCTTTTGACCAAAGGGTGGAGCCATACTGGTCCCCCTCATTTCCTTGTAGGGATGTTGGGGAGACCAGTGAGATCATGTCTATAAAGTGGATTGACTGGAATGTGCTCATGTTGTCCAATGTGAATTATGCTAGTAAGATTTTCTTTAATTTTTCTTTTCTTTTTTCACAGTCACAAACCATTGGCAACCTGTGTAGATTTTCCCATGTCCTTACATTCAAGTCTCTCTGCCAGCACCCTCTGGGTAATTCACTTTTGGTTTTGTGTAAATGGCCAAGTCCTAGCTCTTTGTCTTGTGAAGCCTTCCCATAGACAGCTGAAGCTGTTCTGAGCAAGGAACTGTATGGAAACGTCTGGAGGAGTAAAAAGAGGATTTCAAGTTGGCCCTGAAGTCTAGCAAATTCATCATAAATTCACACATTATTTGAGTACTTTCCACCTTGCCTGATGTAGTATTCAGAAATTCTCTATTAGTTCAAAATTGCTTCCCTAAACACTTTGTATACTTTCATGTGACATACTATAAGATGTTCTGCATTAAGAAGCTATCTGATTTCATGTAAGAGTATGCCTTTAAGAAACTTTGGACTATTGTGTATTAATTTATCCTTATTTTGTACTCTCCCTGTAAATAAAATCAATTTAAAACCAAGCTTCTGTGGAAAGTTTCCTGAAGGCCATTCCTGTTATCTGGTGTTAGGTAATGACTGGTGAATTTTCAAATAGCTGTGATATTTTGCATTTGAGAAATCTAGAAGCTAACAGATGAGAGCAAGAATAAGAAAGATTTGGACACTGGATTATTAAAAATGAGTTATATTTACATATTGATTTTGGTTGTATTTTCAAGCACCTGTCACATCAAATTGTAACTCTTAAAACAGTCATTTCTTGATGTTCATTCTTTAAATTCCTTTGCTTACACCTGCTAAAATTGATGTGCTTATATATATATATAATTGATGTGTTTATATATAATTATATATATACGTTACATATATATAATTTCTTTATCCCTCTCTCTCTCTTTTTCTTTTTGTACAGACAGGGTTTTGCCATGTTGGCCAGGCTGGTCTCAAACTCTTGGGCTTAAGTGATCCACCTGCCTTGGCCTCCCAAAGTGGTGGCATTACAGGTGTAAGCCACTGCACCCAGCATAAAATTGATGTTTTAATTGCTACTGTAAATGGTATCTTTCAAAAAGTTTCATTTTTCTATTTGTTTATTCCTTATATAGAGAAGTTAATGGATTTTTGAATATTGATATTATATCCAATGCGCTAGATAAATGCAGTTATTAATTCTAACAATAAATAATGAAAATTATAGTTTTCCTTTCCAATTCCAATTCCTTATGCCTTTTATTTCTCTTTCTTACCTTAATACACATAATAGGACCTCTAGCGTAATTTGAATAACAGTGGTGATAGTGGGCATTCTTGTCTTCTTCCAAAAGTTATAATTAACTATAATGTTTGTGCAGAAATTTTGTATTCACTTTGTCATGTCAAGGAAGTCTTCTTGGTTTGCTAGGCACTTTTTGTCATGAATGTGTATTAAATGTTATCAAACCCCTTTTCTGAATCTATTGAATTTATTTTGTGATTTTCTTTTTTATTAATGTGGTAAATTACATTGATTGATTTTTGAATCCTAAACCATTCTTCTAGTCCTGGAAAAAAGCCTACTTGATCATTTTGCAACCATGTATCTGCTATTTTCCTTTCTTGTAATGTTCTTGCCAGGTTTTGGGATCAAGATTATGCTGTGCTAATAAATAAGAAGAAAATACCTATTATCACTTTTTATTATTCTTTGGGAATGTTGTGTGAAATTGGTGTTATTTCATCTTTAAATTCACTGGCAAAGCTACCTGAATGTGGAGTTTTCTTTGTAAGAAGGTTTACAAAAATGATTTAGTTTTTTAAAAGTAATATAGGACTATTCGTATTTTCCATTCCTTTCTGTGTAGTTTGGTAATAATTTCACATAAATTGTCATATTTACTGGTATAAAGTGTTTTATAATGTAGTTTAATGATCTTTTTAATGTCAGATGATAGTTTACAATGCTATTAATATTATTCCTGTATGCAATGGTAACACCAAATATGATTATTCATTCTTTTAAGTTCGCCAAGACATTTCACATAGATTATCACATTTATTTATGTCATTGAAGAGATGAAATAATGCTGACATGAATCACACACTCTTTTTTATCTCTATGACTTCAAATGCTTACACTAATGTGTGAGTATTTATTCAGCCTTAGAGGGGGTCAAAATTCTACTTACATTTGTGTTTAAAGGCTTATGGGTTGGGTGAACTGAGGCACACCGCAAATATCTAATTAATATTTGAAATATTACCTTTCATCTTTTGTTCTTGAGATGACTTCAAGGGTGAGTTGGTGAACGTGTGAACTCCCTGGATGAAGAGGATGATGTACAGTGGAGACAGTAAGGAAAGTTACAAACTAAAAAATACCTGGTGTCAGACATTTTAACTTCAAGTAGTGTAGCTGAGTAATTCTGTCACAAAATTGAGTATCTTTGGCTTCATTAGCAATCTGCTGGATGATTTTGGCAAGTAACCAAATTAACTTATAGTGCACTTTTCCAGTAGATGAAGTAGAGTCAATATGGTTTTCCCATTATTGCATCACTGGCGCTCATAACAAATAACAAAATATTGTATAAAGTGCTTTATGCCTCAGAAAACATCCAGAAAGAAGGTCCTAACTTATAAAATTGTTAGAGGCACTCCTAATCTTCTATAATAATTTTTCTTATGACCAAAAATAAGGAAGGAAAGATAGCCATTGAAAGAGATCTCTGAGGGAGCTTCAAAATATCAGTTTACTATGGCTCTAGCTTTCTGTGTCATACCCACCAAGACAGTCATGCCAGCCCAACTGTGAAGCTTCACATGGAGCTATGTGAGAAACTGATGCTAGAAGCACACAGTTTCTCAGATTATGGATGAAATGAGAAAATCAGAAATAACCAAACCAGAGGGCTTATCTCTAGTTATTCCTAGACTGCCTTAGTTAGACATAGTGAATTTCAAGTTGGAAGGAACTGCAGAGGTCATTGAATCTCATCCCCTATTATTCCCTGAAAGAAAACTGAGCACCCAAAGATTAGATGACACATGTAGTGGAGAAACTAATGCTATGGGTGTGTCTTGCTTTAAAGAAAACTAGATTTCAAAATTCTAAATGTAAAAAATAGATAAAAAGGATCACTATTACTTTATCATTATTCAATAAATAAATCTCTGTAGCATTCATTAAGTAGCAAATTCCCAATACACTTAAGAAATGATCCAACTTCAAACATTTGATTTTCATGCAGACTTTCAGCAACACAGTTGTTGAGGAAAGCAATTCTTTCTGTGCTGGCCATTGTGAGCTCAATTACATTCCTGGGTGTTTGCCAGGGACAATTTCTAGCATTTTTTCCAGGTGGTGAGGTATGTGAGTGTTGTTGCTTTTACCGAACAAAATGTAGAGCCTGAGCTGCATAGCCAGAATAGAGAATCAAGTCATGATCTGGGGCTGGAAGACTTTTCATGTGTGAGGCAGTGGCAGGATATTGCTTTCCTTCTTGTCAGCCACACCTTCAAGGCTTTTTTTTTTTTTTTAAAGGAGACAATACACTTTATCTCAAAGGTATATTAAAAATGGAACAGAAGTTGGGTGGAGTAGCAATACTACAGTCCAAACCTTTACCTCCTAGTTGACAGGGTGGAGTAAGCAAGGCATTCCTTGCCAGGCATGTTTATCTTGGCCCATAGGACCAGCAGGGAGGTATGAAGGCACACTCTGGCCACAAAGCTGAAAGGTTCTTATGTTACCTCAACTCCCTCCATTCCCAAGAGATTTCCTATAAATAGTCTCAATGAAAGTATTGATTGAAAAAAGGAAGGGTTATTTGGATTCATAATTTTCAAAGCACCCATTCATGAAAAAGCAAGAGACCATAAAAGTTGATAGCATAGGATTGTTTCTCTCCACATGCCTTGAAAATTTCCCAAAATTCATGAAATCATTGGGCTAGGTTATGGAGATGTCTGTGCAAAAAGACCTCATGAAAATTTGCAATATAATAATATGTAACATGTATGGGGAACTATTCTAAATGTGTTATGTGTAATAACTGATTTAGCCCTTTTTATAAACTTATATGGTAGGCACTATTAATAACATCATCATCCTTATTGTTCAGATACGGAAACTGAGGTACACAGAAGTTAAAAATCTTCCCCACGTCACACAATCAGTAGTAATTGGCTGAATTCAAACCCAGGCAGTCTGACTCCAGAACTGGGAATTGAATCTTAATACCTATGCTCTGCTACCTCTATTAAAATGGCACATAAAATGATATTCTAAAAGAAATCCTCCAAAACTAATAATTGTCTTACAATCAGAGTGAAAGAAAGGCAGGAAAATAAAATAATAAAAAACAAGAAAAAGAATTTCCTCCCCAAAATATTGTTCTTCAAAATTTACTTTTATGTAAATGTAAAGACTAATACTGTTTAATGCAGTGAATAAGAAAATCATATTATTCATACCAAAGGCAAGAAACTGTTTTAATATATAAAGAGGTACAGAATGATTTAGACAAACTCATGGGTGATAGTCCCATAATGGATTTTGAAAGGAAGCACAATGTCCCTAATATCCAAGTCTGAAAAGTCTTTTGAGTCTTTTTAGCTAGAAAATTTAAGGACTTTTACTCTTGATCAAGGAGGGCAACCAAGCCCCTCTTCTTCACATTTTGGCATCAAAGTAAGTGATACTGAGCTATGTGTTGCGCATTCAGTAATCACATGTAGTGATTTTGATAAAATTATGACCTTGTGTCAGTTTTACTTACAAAGCATTTCTTAATTGTTAAAAAAAATCCACAAAAATGAGAGTCTACATGTCTAAATCGTAGGTCAAAAGTTCTTTGTACACTTGAGGTATATATCTGGAAATAGTCTGTCCAATTCATGAAGGGAGCTAGAAAATCTGGTTCAGAGACAGTCCTGGGATATAGCATGGGGATATGGAATGGAAGCAGATGATCTTCCCTGGGCCATGGGTGGAGAGACTCTTGCAGAAATTGAAAGTCTAAATCTGAGCTACTCATGGGATCTTAATCATAATCCAAACAGTGCACGAACACAAGTCTAAGGTAAAAACTGTCTGGAACTGGTGAAATGTATAGAGCTCCACAAAAGAAAATGGAGAACTACTCCAAAAGGAATTTCCACAGCTCATGGAATAATCAGCATATAGGTGTGAGACAACTCTCTGAAGATGAGCTCATAGACCAAAATTATAAAGTAATAGCAGAGACTCCCTGCTTAAGGAAGTTAGTTAATGCAACAAATGGAAGAATTCTATTAGATAAATTAAATTACTGGTAATATAATTATCTTTAAAAGACTTAAAAATAAGTGTAAGAATGATCAATGATAACGGAATGAATAAAGTTTATGAGAAAACAAGGGCACACTAAAAAAAAGCATTTTTAAAATAAAAGAACCAAATATAAATTCTAGAAATAAAATATATTTATTAAAAAGAAAATGTTTTATAAAATTTTTAAAAAACCTCAAGAGATGAATTAAAGGACTAGATAAGCTGACTACATAAAGAAAGCACTCAGAATGTAATCCAATGAGATAAAAAGATGGAAAATACAGGAGAAGTTAGAAAAACATGGAAGGTAGCTATGAGTAGTTCCAATTGACATGGAAGTACCAAAATATGAATCAAAGTAATAGTTATTTTTTTCCAAAAAAGAAGAAACGATGTTGCCTACATATAAGAAATTTGGAAATTGAAACAGAGAATAGGTGTTCTACCTCTCTTTTCGATAGCTTTTCTGAAAACAAGGACGTTAATTAATTCTTACTGCTCTGAGCTGTGGAAACTTCCTATGGATGAGTTTTGTGTTTGCCTCTGTGGAGCCCTTCAGGTTTCACCAGTTCTAGATTGCTTGTGTCTGTTCTCTGTTAAAAGCTGTCAGGCTCTAAAGTGGTTAACTCAGCATAATTCAATAGTGTGTTCTATAGAAGACAATAAAATTGAATGAAGTTTCCAAACACCTGCTTTATTCTCTTGTAGCAGGTTGGGTATATTCTACATAATTGAATACTTGCTTTTCTCAAAATTTGATGTCTATATCTTGGCTAGTTTGAGTTATTCTATAATGAACATGGGGGTGCAGATATCTTGACATACTGATCTCCTTCTCTTTGGATATATACACCCAGTGGTAGATTACTGGGTCATATGGTAGGTCTATTTTTAATTATGTGAAGAACCTTCTTACTGTTTCCCATAATGGTTGTACCAATTTACATTCCCACCAACAATGTACAATGGTTCCATTTTCTCCACATCCTTCGTAACACTTGTTACATGGAGTATAAAAAAGTCAAACTCATAGAAACAGAGTAAAATAGTGGTTACTATGGGGTAGGTGGTGGGGGACTGGGAAGATGTTGGTGAAAAGACACACCATTTCAAGTACAAGGGATCTATTGTACATCATAATGACTACAGTTAACATATTGTATACTTGAAGATTACTGAGAATAGATTTTAAGTGTTCTCCACAAAAAATATGAGGTAATGCATATGTTAAGTAGCTTGATTTGGTTATTCCACAATATATGTTAATATCAAAACATCATGTTGGAAACCACAAATATATGTAACTTTTTGTCAGTTAAAAAAACTGGTGTACATATCAAGAGCTTTAAGTTTTCTACCTTAGAACATCCTCTCATCAAAGACATTAAAAAACGTTTTTGAGCCTTACCACATCTGAAGAATTATCTTCTCTACAATCCTCTCAAACAGTGTTTTGAAATCACATAATCTTACTTGTTACTTGTATTTTTCATATTTGTTTTAATAATTTTATTCCTATTCCTTTGAGATCATCCTCCTTCCCATTAGTTCATGCTCCATATTCTTTTAAAAATTTTTTTCCTTGAGGATTTTGATTCAGTTGTAGATTTATAGAGAATTTGCAGAAAGGAGTTATACTTTTAAATAACCCCCCCAACACGCACATCTCTAACACACACACACATTACTCAAATTCACACACACAAACACACACACACACACACACACACACACCCCCCAGATGAGCCTGAATGTGCTACAACTGGGGAAGGAAAGAAGGCAAATAATCCACCATCTCAAGAGGCAGTGAATGGGAGTACCTTAAACCGGCCATAGATATATATGTGGACTCTAAAAAAGTTGAACTCATGCAAGTAGAGACTAGAATAATAGTTAGCAGGGGCTGAGGGTATGGGGAGAGAGGAAATGAGGGCTTATTGATGAAAAGGGCACAGACAGGAGGAAGAGGTTTTGAGATTAGCTGTACAGCAGGGTGACTATTTTCAATAACAATGTGTTGTATAGTTAAAAATAACTAAGAGAGCGAAGTTCAAATATCTCACCACAAAAAGTGACAACTAAATGAAGTGATGGGTATGTTAATTATTTTGGTTTAATCATTCCACACTGTATACATATATCAAAAAATCACATTGTACCACATAAATGTTTATAATTATGATTTATCAATCAAAACTAATATTAATAATAAGAAAAAGGGTATCTTTACAGGCTCTAAGACTCACCAGCTTTCTCTCCAAAAAACTGGTTCCAAGTATGTTTACTCATCAACCTAGCAAAGGATGACTAAATTTGACTATTATTAGGTCTGACTTCACATGAATGGAAGAATCGTGAATGTGTAGTTCTATTCAATGTATTTCATGCAAACATACTTGAGATTAAAAAAGAGATATGGCTGTTACTACTAAATTCATTTTTGGCTCAAAAAACTTCCCATAATGGTTCTTACTTAAAAATGTTTTTCTTTTTAGTGATTACTGCTAGTGTCAGTTTGATGTTACCTTGTCTTTACCTCATTGCAAAATAAACTCTTTAGCTAAATACAAGAATATGTATATATTTCACACCAAGGCAAAAATGCTGAGTCAGATATGAATCTACAAAAATATAAACCATCTCTTCTTTGGGTCCTGGAGGTGATGTATTGCCTGTTTTTGAGTCAGAAATTATACAGAATTTTGTAGTTCAAGAAGGCTCTAGAAAACATTTTTTCCGCTGGAATGAAGTGAGAGAACTAGTTGTAAAAATTTCATCATTACTCTATGTATCTATAAAGCAGTTTCTCCTCCCAAGCCCACCCCTCAAAGAGCACGGATCACACCATGGCAATTAGATATTAGAAATGAAATATAAACTTTGTTTCTGTTCCATCAGGTTCTGGTTGTGACATAGCTTCCCTCTGTCGATCCCTTTAGCACTTGTAATTTTGTCTCTCCTATGTTTCTTAAAGAGATAGAGGTTGACTTATATGGTTATTATGTAGGATATGGAAGTGGAATTCCATTTCTAGTACTACAAAGGCAGTTCATTCTTTCATTCATTTATTTATTCATCATTTATTGAATATATATCATTTGCTAGACCTATTATCTCTGAGCCTTAGTTTCTCCCTTTATAGTCTTAAACTCTAAAATTTGCTGATTCTAAGCAAACATAATTCTTCTCAATTATCTCAGTTAATGGATATTATGCCATTCCAATTTAACTACAGACATTAACAGTGCTTGCTTTTTAATGACTCAATGCATTTACAGACCCTGCTCCTGTCTGGAGTGACCTTCCTTTTTCCATTGATCTAATGAGTTTTCATTCTTTAAAATTCAACTCAAATGACAACCTCCTTAGTTTGGTTTACAGTGTATCTCCTGTGATTCTACTGCCCCTGTGCTTTTCTCTGTCACAGCATTGATCATGTTTTACTGTAAAATTATGCGGCAGATAAATTCTAACATATCCCCCAATTATCCCTTTGTCCCTCTCTCTCTCTCTCTGTCTATATATATATATATATATATATATATATATATATATAATTTTTTTAAGACAAAGTCTTAAAAAGCCATATGGGCCTGAAGGTGAATCTTTCTCCAGTTGAACTTTCAGATGATACCTCAGCTTCAGTAACACCTTGGATTGCAGCCTTGTGAGGGACCCTGAAGCAGAGGATCCAGTTAAGCTATGCCCAATTCCTGACCTACTAAAGCTGCGATATAATAAATGTGTATTGTTTTAGGCTGTTAAGTTTGTAAGTAATGTGTTATGCAGTAATGTACTTGCCAATTTGTTTATTTTACTATTCCTTAGATTCTAACTTCTTTAGACCTGACAGCCTGTGGTATTCATCATTGTATCAACAGAAGCTGATACTGTGCCTGGCATATTACTATACAGCTACTTATTAAATGTTTTCTGAATAGTATGGTAGTAAAGTAAGTTCACTGGATTTGCAGAAAGGAAATCATCTGCCACCAACTTTATAAACTTCTTTTCATTCAAATTCTGAGCGTCAGGTTTTTTTTATGTGAAAAATTAGAGTTAGACTTAATTAGAGCTCAGCTCTAGTAGTTTCCATATCTCAGTTTTTCTCCTTAAAAGTAAAATATTAAAGATACATGTGAAATGGCATTATGTTTTAGAAGATGACTTGATCTTTGATATGTTTCTATATTCTTTTTAAGTCTGGTATATTTTTAAGTCTGATGTGTAGTTATGGCAAGAATAGTGTATTTTTGACTTGTAAAAATGACGACTTTACTTAAAAGAAATCCCCAAGGGGGATTAAATAATGAAAACACAAAAGTTGGAATAAACTTATGAAAAATTGAAATCATTTTTTAAAAGGGCATTTGATGACATGTAGCATGACATTTAACAGCTTTCCTAATTAAATGGACCGAAAACCTGATAACACAATTTTAGTCAGGAATTTCTTTTTCCACACTGACAGGAAACATTTGTTTTGTTTTAGCCAGACAGTTTTTAAAAATGCTATTTATAATAGCATTGCCAAAGTTTAAAAAAAGGGAGGTCTACAAATTCTCACTTCTATTTTTTTAAATTTGCTGTGTTATCTTTTCAAATATTTCTTCCCTTTTACTGAATGCTTAGCTGATAGGAAAATCATTATTAACTCAAATACTGATGGACATTTTTCACATTCTGGTCCAGCTCATATGGAGAAAATAGTTCTTATTAAGCATATTAGATAATTTTTTTTTATGAAATTAGTGTATCTATCGGTTGGAGCTAATTTCTTATGCATTATTTCTACAAGGAGATAAAAACCTAGGCAGAGATGATACTGAATATTTGTTATTTAAAAGAGGAGTAGATGAGGAAGTGCACTTGTTTTTCTTTTATGTAAGACTTGAGCTACCCATCTGCCCATTTATGGACATTTTATTTCTTCTATTTTTAATCTGTGAAGACAGACAACCACTAAAACACTAATTACAAGAAAGAATTAACATTCCTTGTTCTTTCTCAAAACTATACTTCTGTATCTTCCCTTAAGCGCATCCTGTCTTATTAGTTCCTGTCTTAAGAAAGGAACAGGAGAAAGTGATCAAATTCACTCTAAAGTACTGACAATACGTTAGAATAGAAGAGAGCCACATTAGACAGAGAAAAATTCTTCCTCCTAATAGTAAGCGACAGATGATCTTCTAAGGAAAGCTGTACAACCTGTGTCTGAGGGAATCTCTAACATACACAACAACAACAACAAAAACCCACTTGTTTAAGTAGAGTATTTTTGAGTCCTAAGGTCAAAGAAGATAAATCTTCCTGATATTTCTTTTATCTCCATCACTCACAACACAAAAATGCTGCAAAAATTAAGGTATACTATTTTTTATTATGTATGGAACCAGCAACAAAAAATGCTTAATGATGCCTCTTACAAGAAAATAAAATAGTTCCATGGCTCAAAACAAGGAACCCAAAGGAATAGTTTAGGAAGCTCAGAGCTCATTTGATAGGAAATTGTAGGAGTTAAGAACTAGGGTTTGGAACTAAATAAATGAGGGTTTGGATTTAGGTTTTGTCATTGACTAGCCAAAACCACATGCCGTGCAAGTTATTTAACCTTCCTGAATCTGTTTCTTCATGTACAAAATGCAGATTATGATTCTTTTCATATACATATAATGAATACAAAATAAAATAATAACATATAATAAATGCTCTCCACAGAACATGCTGCAGAATAAATAATAAATGGACAATAAATTATCCTGGTCCTGCATTGATAGAAAAGGAAAATAAAGACTAGAGGTTAAGGCTTGCCAAATGTCATGTATTTAGTTTGAGAACTTGTGGTAGAGCAAAGGGAATTTCTTCCATAAACTTGAAAGTTCATTACACAAATATTTTTCTACTTAGTTCCTATAGCATTTCTTTGAGAAAAGTAGATATTACCCCTTAATACTGAGGGAACAAAGGAAGGACAGAGAGGGAAGTGGGTTGTATAAGCATACGAGACAAATTTCAACAGAAAGTGGAAACAAACAAAATTAGATTAATCCACTCTCCCCCACCTTAACTTTCCACACTAGTCTAAATTTTTGTTCCCTGGATGTATATTACAGATACAGGTGTCTAATGTGTTTGAGGAGGATCCCAAAAAATTGGTGAAACTGTGAATGTGAAAGCAAAACCATATCAACTGTCCCACTTTATCTGAGTGTGGAAGAAAGACAACCCAGTGACAAGACCCACGATATGAATCAAATCTCAAGAAGGAGGATTATGTAACAAATGTTCTGCTTCGGTATTCTGATGGCATTCGATGCCAGGAGCTAATGAGACATTTTGAAGCTCAAGGAGCTCAAGGACCTTGCAGCAAGCAGAGATGAAAGACTGTCTCATTATCAAACAGTTTCATTTTTAATTTCCTTCTAAGTATGGATTTAATTTTTAAAATATTGTCCCTGTTATTTCCTCACATGGGAGATTTTTTGATGATTAGAGCACCTGGGAAGCCATGCAGCCAAGAACCTTGTGAAGGTTCAGAGTGGGGTTTAGATATTCGTGCAGTGGTCTGAAGTCTCCAAGATTTCATCAGGATTCCAGACATCACACCTACAGGTTTCTTCCAGAAGATTTCAGTTGGAAGCCTGGAATTTCTGATCAACATCTCAGGCACCTACTGCTCTATCAAGAATTAATTCAGGCTGGGCGTGGTGGCTCACACCTGTAATCCCAGCACTTTGGGAGTCCGAGGCGGGCAGATCACTTGAGGTTAGAAGTTCAAGACCAGCCTGGCCAACATGGCGAAACCCCATCTCTACTAAGAAAAAAAAAAAAATTAGCTAAGTGTGGCGGCGGGCACCTGTAATCCCAGCTACCTGGGAAGCTGAGGCAGGAGAATTGCTTGAACCCGGGAGGCGGAGGTTGCAGTGAGCCGAGATTGTGCCATTGCCCTCCAGCCCGGGCAAAAAGAGTGAAACTCTGTCTCAAAAAAAAAAAAAAGAAAAAAAAAAAGAATTAATTCAACAAGTATTTATTGTCTCCCCACTGCTTCCAAAACAAGGCACTATGCTAGCCCCTGAGAGAGGTGTGAATATAAAAGGCAATATTTTATGTGGCATAAGTAACTGGATGCTGATGGGACTTTTCCTGTTGCACTGAAATTGGTGTGTATGGTCCCAGTTGAAAACATAAAGGTGATCAAGTCTAAAAAGATTCATCAATTGCTCCTTATACCCAAAGGTAGATGTACTAAGAGACCCCAGAAGAACCAGCCCTATGGCAAAGATACCTAACACTTTCCCTCTCCTCCGTGTTATCTGAGAAAGGACATAAAGATGGGGGAAATTTGGAGACTAAAACCATCTGCCTGTAGAGAAGTCAGCGATCATGGTGAGAAGCTTTTCTGTGAGAGGGAGGAGATGGTGAGTACTTTCTATTTCTCAAAGCCAAGTGAGAGGCTGGGAGTAGAGAGGCAGGCAGCTCCAAGAAGCTCTCTTGTGAGAGTTGAGAATACATGCAAGAAGGAGAGAGCCTGGCACCTGCTCCTTGGACTTCTAGTCTGAGAAATGGCAACACGGAAGGGGATGAGGGAGCATGGAGAAGCTCACATCCCACTTTTGGATGTGATGAGGATGTGTGAGTTTCTTGGGAGTCAAGTGGACTTTAGAGATGGTAGCTGGACTGAAATTCCCAGGAGAGAGCAAGAAGCTGCAGGTAGGACCTGGCATCTGAAGGACGTTGGAAGCTAAGTTTCTGCTTCAAGGAAAAATGCAGTGGAGAGGCGCACTCCTCCCCTTCATTCCCTCCAGCATTCTCCAAAGAACTCCCACTTATGTCCTGGAGAGAAGCAGCACTGGGGCTGCATGGCCATGCATAAATATTTGACAGCCAGTTGATACTACGCAATTAAGATGCTTCAGTCGATGGAAAGCAGGTTGAAGATAGCAGGTTGAATACAATTTTTAAAAAGCTAGTCCCTTTCTTCTCTCTCCTCCCATCCCCAAACACTTGAGGACCTAGGTCTCCACACAGGGAAGTGGGAAGAGGGATGTCAGAGTCGGGACATGCCCAGCATCTGCAACAGGGCACTGAGCTGGGAGGAGGAGTAAAAGAGCAGGGTACAAATATAGCTGTTGGTGGGAGAGAAGAAAGATTTGCATTGAATTTGAGGTTGAAGTTTTAAATGGGATTGAGCCTTTAGTTGCTGAAAGTGACCACGAAGTTATAGAATCTACCTAAGATGTCACTAAAGGACAGCAAAAGATGGCTTAGTAGAGCCAGTCTGAAAGCTGTGATTGG
Organism: Gorilla gorilla gorilla; assembly: GCF_029281585.2. Taxonomy (NCBI): domain Eukaryota; kingdom Metazoa; phylum Chordata; class Mammalia; order Primates; family Hominidae; genus Gorilla; species Gorilla gorilla. The sequence continues at coordinate 110,497,858 of NC_086017.1, read as the reverse complement.
AGAAAAATATCTTGTTACATTAATTCATTCAACAAATAGTAGTTGAGGCCCTAAGTTGTGCCTGGCATTGCTCCAGGCCTTGGGGAAACAGAAAGCAGGGAATAAAAACAAAGTCCCTGCTCTTGAGAGCTTCCATTCAAGTGAGGGAAGACCAACAATGAACAACAAACAATTGTATAGTAGCACAGTGGATTCTGTTTAACCATATCCTTTCTATGATGGGAGAATGTACTTAGAAATTCCACTTTGGTCCCATGGATAGACTCAGTGCTAACGTTGCTGTTATGCACACTGAGTATTTGGTAACTAGGGTTAGGCCTTTTGTGTTGGAACTCCTTCCCAACCCCCAAATCAATGAATTGTGAGGGAGTGTCCATTGTGTGCAGGAAACTGTGGTAGGGGAGTTTATTAGTGGTAGGGCAGGACATAATTTGATAGAACTCATAGATTTAATCAAAGATGGTATGCATTAAAAAATAACCTACATTAATCATTTTTCTTAGATGTGTGGAGAAATTTTACAAAAATTTAAGATTAAAAATATTCTCCCCAAAAAACAAAACCTGGCTTCAATAAGGGATGCAGATCTCTCTCTCTCCATGGGAAAAATTTTTACCATCTTCACTACTTTCTTTCACAGTTTGTTTCCTGTAGTGTAGATTTCTCACAATTTCAGAAATCAATTAAATAGGGAAAATGACAGTAAGTATTGTTGGAAAATATGATTTAAAGGTCAAAGAGTTAGACATCAGCTTGCATTGGAATTTGGTAAATTTATAGAGCTTACCGCAGCGAAAAGACAAAACAAAACACTGCCACTACCGCTTGGATTAGAATTCCTTTAAAAAAAATATCCCCAAACAACTGATATTTGCTTGAATTTTGCAGCCCAACATTAGCAAAACATAGAGCAGGAAACGACAATTTTGAGAGGCCCTAGAGCAAACAGCAAATGGAGTGAGCCCTGTTCTGGCACTGGGTTAGTAAAAGTGAGGCGTGAGCTGAGCTTGGTGGCCTGCACCTGTAGTTTCAGCTGCTCGGGAGGCTGAGGTGAGAGGACTGCTTTAGCCTAGGAGTTCGAGGCTGCAGTGAGCTCTGATCGCACCACTGCATTTTAGCCTGGGCAACAACAGAGTGAGACCTCACCTCTCAAAAAACAATAAAACAAAATTTAAAAATATTATTTTTTTAAAGTAAGGAGTGGGCTATAATAGATGTTGACTCTGTTGAGGAATACTTAGTCATTCTCTATAAGCATTCCTCATTATTCTCAGGACTTGTGATCAAATATCCGAAATCCTTTTACACCTGCATTTGTCAGAGTGGAGTCATCTACCGGGAGTGAAAACATGATACCTTTGAGGAAGTCGAAAGAATGCATCCGGATCAGAGATACCATTGTTTTTCTTCCTTAAGCAGCCCCTACTCCAATATGATTGGGGTCCTTATAAAAAGGGGAAATTTGGGGACAGAGACAAATATGCACACAGGGAGAACTCCATGTGAAGATGAAGACAGAGATTGGGGGTGATGCATTATCTACAAGCCACAGAGCACTAAAGATTGCCAGCAAACCATCAGAAGCTAGTGGAGGCATGGAACAGATATTTTCTCTCAGCCCTCCACAGAAACTAACCCTTCTGGCCTATTGGTCTTGAACTTCTGGCCTCCAGAACTGTTGCAAGTCACCCAGTTTGTTGCATTTTGTCGTGCTAGCCTTAGTCACGTGCTAGCTAGTATTAGTACTTATAATGATAGTCATTATAAGTACATTGTTATGAAAATTGCTTTTCAAGTCAAAAGATAGATCAAATATGTCCTTCCAAGTTAATACATGCATATATACAGCATCTTTTCAGTGACTGCATGGGATTCTACACAATGGCTATTTCTCATTTGAAATACTTGCATGTTTTCTCTATCTTTTCACTATTACTGTAATTAATAACATTATTGTATTTTTTTTTTTTTGATACAAAGTCTCACCCTGTCGCCCAGGCTGGAGTGCAGTGGCGTGATGTCGGCTCAGGGCAACCTCCGTCTCCTGGGTTCAAGCGATTCTCCTGCCTCAGCCTCCCCAGTAGCTGGGATTATAGGCACTCAGCACCACGCCTGGCTAATTTTTAAAATATTTTTTGTAGCGATGGGGTTTCACCATGTTGGCCAGGCTGGTCTCACACTCCTGACCTCAAGTGATCCGCCCACCTCGGCCTCCCAGAGTGCTGGGATTATAGGCACGTGCCACCGTGCTCGGACCATATTAACCATTTTTAAGTGTACAGTTCAATGGTGATAAATATATTAATATAGCTGTGCAACCAAGCTCCAGAACTCTTCATCTTCCAAAATTAAAACTCTATGCCCATTTAAAAATAACTCCCCATTTCCTCCTTCCCTCATCCCCTGGCACATCATTCTACTTTCTCTATCCATAAATTTGACTACTCTAGGTATCTCAAATAAATGGAATCATACAGTATTTGTCATTTTGTGACTGGCCTATTTCACTTTGCATAATGTCCTCAAACTGTTGTAGCACGTGTTAGAATTTTCTTCCTTTTTTCGGTTGAATAATATTTAATACAATATATATGCCACATTTTGTTTATCCATTCATCCATCAGTGAATATTTGGGTTGCTTCTACCTTTTGGCTGCTGTGAATAATCCTGCCATGAACATGGATTGTAAAAATATCTCTTGGAGACCTCGCTTTCAGTTCTTTGGAGCATATAACCAGAAACGAAATTGCTGGATAATATGCTAATTCTATTTTTATTTTTTTAAGGAGCTGCCATAATGTCTTTCGTAGCAGCTGTACCATTTTATATTCTCATCAACAGTGCACAAGGTTTCAATTTCTCCATATCCTCACTAACAATTGTCATTTTCTGGTTTTTGTTTTTTGTTTTGATACTAATCATCCTAGCTGGTGTGAGGTAGACATCTCATGGCAGTTTTGATTTACATTTTCCCTAACGATTAGTGATGTTGAACATATTTTCATGTGCTTGTTGACCATTTGTATATCTTCTTTGGAGAAATATCTATTTAAGTCTTTTGTTCGTTTTGAATTGTGTTTCTTTTTGTTGTTGTTGTTGAGTTGTAGGAGTTTTTAAAAAATATTCTGGATATTAACTCTTTATCAAATATATGTTTTGTAAGAATTTTCTCCAATTCTATCATCTGTCTTGTTACTCTGTGGATTGTATCCTTTGATGAACACCATTATTTTTATATCCTAAGACATACATATTCATCTTTGCACATTTATCTTACATGTGAGAAGGATAGCTTCTTAGGGTGGAATTACTAATTCACCCTCTAACAGCCATACCAATTTAGCCTCTTACCAACAGTATATGATCATTACCCCATTTCCATTCCCTTTCCAGCACTGCATGAGGTGTATTTTAAAAATTGACATAGACATTGAAAATGATGTTTTTATACATGCCACTCTGTTTTTCAAACAGTAAAAGCCTGTTACATTATGGTTAGCTATTAAACAAATTTGGGCCAGATCGTGTTCCCTGGAGTTTAACATGTACATAAAGTAAAAACCTATAATTTAGAAATTGGTTCTGCCCCCAGCCCTAGGGTAAAAAGCTCTTACTTTATTTCTGTTATAAGCTTTCTAATTAGTTCTTATATCTCAGGTGATTTACTTTAATGATTAATGAATGGTGCCATTTTATAAATGTGTAAATAAGTCCACCCCAACTCATAGCTAGAGAAATTATAGGAGAAGCCCATATGCCAGAACAATTCAGTGTAAGCCAAGGATTCAGTCTCAGCCCAGAATCCTTCTACCTATTGCCAGCCCCCTTGCACCACCACAGACTTCCGGTTTTAGGGGCTGGAAAGGCTAGGCTGACTGCAAGGATGTAACAACGATGATGGGAGATGATGTCCCACTGATCTGGTGGGAGTTATGTCACTGCAATTGAGAAAAGGACCTGTGTCAGGAGGATATTTCTTTTATGGCTATATTTAAAAAATAATAGTTATAGGAAGATAATCATGATTTCAGGTCTTGGGACCAGAAGTAGAAAAAGGCATGCTTTCACCCTTCAATCATACCACCTGTATAAAGGCATATGAGGTCCCTACACTGACTTTGGAGAGCTTATGCAAAGCCACAGTGCCCTTAGGAATTTCCTCTTCTTTCCCCGCTGGAACTTTCTGTACAGAGCACTTGTGACGCACCACACTCACTTGTCCTGCGTGATTCCGGGTTGGAATGTAAATGTCTTCCTGTTCCTAAGGTTCTCTACTGCAGTTTATTAAAAACCAGAGAAGCTGGGCTTGGTGCTTCCACACAGTTTTTCTAGTTTATTGGCTCTATTTGCTTGTAAAAATATGTTTTCAATTACACCTAAAAGGTTTGATTCAAACTACTCTGGGAAAAGCAATATGTATTGTTTTTCCTGCCCACATCACATATATTCTGGTTCATCGGGAATTTAAGGTGCAGTACACTGACTTCAAATGGCCAGCAATAGAACAGAGTCTCGGGAGGAAGGTAAAGGATAACTGTAAGCTATAAATAATAGCAGAGAAACAGAAATCGAGTGTTTATTCTGGACTCATTTTGAGCATGGCAGATTATGGACATGATCATAAAGGACAGAAATATATATCAAACCCAGGAGAAAAAATGAGACTGCTTGGAACATGAGATCAAAACAAGGAATACTAATTTCAGGTAAACCTCTTTTTTTTGCCATAGAACTTTCTAGATGCTTTTGTGAGCCAGCCATATCTACTTATTTTTCTTTGTCAATAATACAAAATTAGGGCTTTAAAACCACAGTCTCAGTGGGGCTAAACGGGACATTATTTTTTCCTCAGAGGAGTATTCCCTTAGAATGATGTGATAGTTATTATTATTAGCAATTTATCCAGGTCCTGGACAAGGGAATATTGTTTTATTCATTGCTGATTAAATATTCATCTGCCCAGAGAGAATGCACAGATGGATTATACTGGCCCATGCCCCAAACAGGGAAGGGGAGGCAGCCGTGAGAAGTTAAATGGGAGTTGTGACTAATGTGCCGTGAAAGCACTGGCTCCTCCACATACACATGACCCTTGTTGAAACTTCTAAGGTCCAACCACGAGCCAGCTAGGCGTTAGCTCATCATAGATGAATCAGGGTGAACGTGGCCTTATCCATGAGTCACATACTACATGTGGAGCAACTGGGGGCTCACAGTGCTGAGCTAACCACCATCAGGGAAAGGCATCTGCTTTCTGGTCTTGTTCTTCCTAGTGAACTAGCTATTGTTTTTGTCTCCAGTTCCAGCCTGAAGACCTTAGGATGCGTAAGAATCACCTAGAATGCTGGCTTGAAATGCAGATTTCTGGGCTCAACCCATGAGACTCTGATTCAGTAGAGCTAGTGGGGATGTGGAATCATGACGAAGGTAGTCCTTAGACTACACTTTAAAACACTCTGGGAAACTTTGCCCACAATGAGAATGAGAGGGACTGATTGAGTGATGTGATTATCAAGTTTGCTTACCATTATTGCTAAGGGCCTATCTTAGATTTGTTCTTCCCGCCTTGCACTGTTGGTTGCTAAAGACGTCCTGTTTTCTGACTTCTTTGATTAGACTTTTGGCCACTCACTTTTCCTAGACCCTTGGTTGACCTTTGTATCTGCCAGTTTGTCTCTGATATCTGCTTCTCTGAATATCATTTGTTATCCTTCCTTCATTCTTTCATTAACAGCACTGAGTACCTGCACTTGGTTTCAGGCTCTGTGCTGGGGACAGACTGCTTGGTAAGGCAGACTCAAATCAGGCTGTAACTTGGTTTACAGGCTAGCCATGGAGACAGTTAGTTAAACAGAAACAGTGAGAGTATTAGATGCCATAGAAGGATGCTGGCAATGTGAGAGCACAGGGCAGGGCCACTTTATCTAGGCCAGAAGGTCAAAGGAGACTTCTGGGAATGCTTGGGGAGTTAAGAGGTGATGAGAAGGCAGGGTGTTCTGGGCGGAGAGAACAAAACATTGTAAATAAAAGCCCTAAAAATTAAGAGGTCTGACAATTTCAAAGAGAGCTGTAACTGTAGTGTAGGGTGGGGCTGGTGACAGCAGATGGTATAGCAAGGAATGGAGCTGAGAAGATGGGCAGGCCCAGATGATGAAGGCCTGAGATGGTGTCAGGACTCCAGTGGAAGGCTATGAAATGTCTTTGAAAGGTGTTTTTTTTTTGTTTTGTTTTGAGATGGAGTCTTGCTCTGGGGTGCAGTGGTGCAATCTCGGCTCACTGCAGCCTCCGCCTCCTGGGTTCAAGTGATTCTCCTGCCTCAGCCTCCTGAATAACTGGGATTACAAGAGCACGCCATCACACCCGGCTAATTTTTGTATTTTTAGTAGAGACATGGTTTCACCATGTTGGTCAGGCTGGTCTCAAACTCCTGACCTTGTGATCCGCCTGCCTTGGCCTCCCAAAGTGCTGGGATTACAGGTGTGAGCCACCGTGCCCGGCCCTCTGAAAGGTTTTAAACAGGGGTGAGTCACAATCTGGTGTGTACCGAGAAAGAACACCTGTGTGGCAGATGGTGCAAACAATTAAGAGTGAAGTCTCCAGAGGGTAGGAGGCATGGGATGAGGGGCACTTAGAGAAGAGGTGAGGGAAAATGAATGAAGATAAATAGCTCCTCTACTGTATCAGGAGGGAAGGCATAAGAGACAGGATGTCCTGAAGCTAAGATGCGTTAAGTTGAGGGTGTTTCATCCTCGCAGGGAGAAAAGAGTGAAGACACTTTTGAAACATTCCTGAGAGCATTTTAGGTAATGAGATTTTAGTACTGAAATAAATTATTCAACTGGGTGATATGTAGGCTATACCAGCTACTCAGTCTTATCAGCTAAAATATGCCACTAGCCATTTAGAAATGTAACAATACTATTATTATTTTTCAGACTGTGAGTGTCTTTAAAAATTAGAATCAAAACCAAGAAACAACTGTAAAATAATTAAGAAGTCAGGTGCATGCTAGGTCTAATAAATGAGTTAACACCCATGAAAGCCCTTAGTACACTAGAGTCACATGACTATGTTAGATTGTGACAACATCTAAGAAAACAAAAGGCATGACATCTGATCAAGCTTGGGATGTGATCATCAATTTTACTGTAGGAAATGCCTAAGTGAATATTCTCAGTACATCTTTGGCTTTCTGAAGCATATAGATCTTTTCCTCCCATAAAAGGATGAAGTCAGTTTTTTAGGTACAAAGCTATACCATTTTCCTATTTGTCCTAAAAGCAAGTTCAAGCTGAGAAACCATCTTAAGGTTTGAATGAGGAAGTTCTGATAAAAGAAAGTACAGAAAAACCAACTCGAAATTCCACTGAAAGGCAATGTTCAGCCATTTCTTTGTCAAGAAAGTTCTGACAACACAAAAGGGCTTCAATGGGGATGGCATGCCCAAGTGGACTTTTCTCACAAATGCATAACACTGGACAGATTTGGAATGTGCTGTTCTTTCTGCTAAAGACATTTTTCCACTCTTGGCCTTCCAAAACCCAGAGTTCAAAGCTTAACTACTAGTTTTTTATGCAGGAGCAAATTGACCACAACACTATTAGAAAAAGACGTGAGTCAGTGTGTTTGGCTCTTTGTTTCTTTATTGTGTTCTTCGGAAAAGAAAGATTGTAAGGAAAGAAAAGCAGGGAAAGACTGACTGCCTTTGCATCTTTTCCTTGAGGGGTGTTTGCTTAAAAAATAATAACCCTAAACTGAGCTATTATTGAGATTTATATTAAGCATTTTCAAGTTTTGAAATAGGAACAAAGTCCAACAGACCCCTGTGAGGCAAGCTTTTTTTTTTTTCTCCTTATACAAACAGATAAATTGAGTTACTGACCAGTGAAGTAACTTCCCTGGTCTTGGTTGCATTCAATGAAAAGAAAGCACAAACTTAAGGTTTGGGATTTTAGATAACCACTTTGATCATGTCAAGCTGACAACCAAAAGGTTAATAATGTGTTCTACTGTGTGTTAGGGAGATGAGGTTTTCTAGCTTAATAGAATAGAATTCTAGCGGAATTCTATTTCATATAATTTATATGCATTTATGCATGTGTGTTTGCATAGACACAAACATATTAGAATAACCTCAACTTTCCACAATCTTTAGGAAATGAGATGGTTTGGATAATTAAAATTTTCCCAATAGCTGATATTTTATACCTTTAAGGATCAAAATATACTTCTTTTGATATATACTTAAAATACATAATGTTTTTCATTTTTAAAAGATGCTACCAAATATGTCAATAAATTTATAATTAGCTGTGATTCAGTGATTCTTTTAAAGATGTCCTTAAATCGTACAACTATTTGTGTCCACAGTGAATGCCATTTTGCTTTCTAAATTCTTGTGTTTGTATAGCTTCTTTTTTTCTTACTTTCTTGTTAGGCCTCCATACTTTTCTTTCTTCCTTCTGTCAGTGCACTTACTTGTTGCAGCTCCTCTCCTTTTTCTAGGTCGGTGCTTCAAGTTGGCTATGTTCTGAGAACTCAGAGAACCACGTGTGTTAACATTATTCATGAAGTAAAGGTAAATAGGCTCAAAGTGAAGACTCCACATGACTGCTTACGAATATAAACCTTAATGACCATTGTCTTTTATTCTCTGAGCACTTTTGATTTACTTTTTGTCCTCAATTGTGTACTATGAAGTTGAAATTGTCAAAAGTTAGAATTTTAGATAAATGAAATATCACTTTAAATATATTTTACTTCTAAAACTCAACTTGCAATAATTTAGTTTTTCTCCAGCGATTCGGATACTATTTACCCAATGAGCGTTTACTGAATGCTGAGTGCCTCTGTCTGCTGCAGGGCCTCAGGACCTCACAATATTTCAGGGTCATCCCTGGGACCACCAGTTTTCATTGTGTAGTACCTTGATGGCAACAAATTTAAGATCTTGTAACCATTTTAGTTGAAAGACTACCATGTAAAGACAGTTTCCTGTTTTGTATATTTTAAATCTATGTGTGTTGAATGTCTCAAAAGACACCTATTAGGTAGCTGACTTGCTAGCTTTTTGGCACCTAGTGGGTGGGATGGGTCTTGAATTAGTTATCCTTGACAGTCCTTGAGTGAGAGCCTTCTGCAGGGTAGAGATGGGTATGATGTGAGAGGACACTTGCCCCAGGGAGGGCTCAGAGAAATGCAGAAAAAGTGGCCTCTCTTCCATAGTAAAAGGAAGAAAGGGGTTTTCACATTCCCCGTGCATTTGTTCTCTAAGTGGCTTTTTACTGGTTTCTGTGCCTTTCAACTGCAACCTATGGGTGCAGTAGAAACCATCCTTGATGGCATCTAGCACAGGGCTTGGCACATGGTGGGTCTCAATAACTATTGAATGAATGAATAAATGAGGTTGGCATGGAAGTCCTAACCAAACAAAACTGAGATAATAGAACTTGAGAAGATAAGTCTTAAAAAAAACCTCTTATGGTCCTTCTTCCTTTGTTTTTATGAACTAAAATATCTTCCACTATAGCTTGTAATTTCCTTTATTCTCACATTGTGCTTTTTTTTTTTGAGACAGGGTCTTACTCTGTTGTCCAGGCTGGAGTGTAGTGGCACAATTACAGCTCACTGCAGCCTCCACCTCCCGGGCTAAAGTGATCCTCCCACCTCAGCCTCTTGAGTGGCTGGGACTACAGGCATGCACCACCACACCTGGCTAGTTTTTGTACATTTTGTAGAGATGGGGTTTCACCATGTTGCCCAGGCTGGTCTCAAACTCCTAGGCTCAAGTGATCTACCTGTCTTCATCTCCCAAAGTGCTGGGATTACAGGTGTGAGCCAATGTTCCCAGCCACATTGGGCTTCTTAGAGCCATTTTCTTAAGATAACCTGGACTGATTCTTGGTAATTAAGACACACAGGTAAAAAAGTCACGACATTTCTGACAGGAAAATGGAAATCATGTAAGGTAGAATTGTGATAGTTAATATTGAGTGTCAACTCGATTGGATTGAAGGATGCCAAGTATTGTTCCTGGGTGTGTCTGTGAGGGTGTTGCCAAAGGAGATTAACATTTGAGTCACTGGACTGGGAAAGGCAGACCCACCCTCAGTCTGGGTGGGTACCATCTAATCAACTGCCAGCACGGCTAGAATAAAGCAGGCAGAAGAAGGTGGAAAGAGCAGACTTGCTGAGTCTGCCGGTCTTCATTTTTCTCCTGTGTTGGATGCTTTCTGCCCTCAAACATTGGACTTCAAGTACTTCAGCTTTTGGAGTCTTGGACTTACACCAGTGGTTTGCCAGGGGTCTCAGGCCCTCGGCCACAGACTGAAGGCTGCACTGTCCGCCTCCCTACTTTTGAGGTTTTGGGACTTGGACTGGCTTCCTTGCTCCCCAGCTTGCAGACGGCCTATTGGGGGACTTCACCTTGTGATCATGTGAGCCAGTAATCCTTAATAAACTCCCTTTCACAAATACATCTATCCTATTAGCTCTGTCCCTCTAGAGAACCCTGACTAATACAAGGACTCTGGTATACTGACATTAAATACTGTAGGGAATATGCACAGGGCTTAAGGAGATTTATTGGTGCATCAAAATACAGGGGCCAGGATGCATCTAGGATGCTGGCAGCCTCAAGGAGAGTGTTGTAGAGCACAGCAGCAGAAAACTCCAGAAACTCACGGGATGAAGTAAGATCTTAGATGAGACATTCAGAATAGCCACATTTTTCCTGGTGATGCCACAGCTGCCCACCACACACACACAGACACATACACAACCCACACGTGGACTCTATATATACTGTGCATTGACATGGTGAAGGGAGAGAGATGCCCGTGAACTGGACAGGCATTGTGCAACCAGGAAAATTTCCTTTTTGGGGAACTGGTGGGGAGATTGAACTGTTGCCATTTGGTGCAAACAAATAACAATTAAACAAAAAACAACCCCCCACCCAAACCAAACCAAAACCAAAAAAAAGACCAAAAATGTCAATCAGCCCATAAATAGTTTACACTGCCACCATGACCAATGCACAGCAGGACTCTGGCATAGTAAAGAGTTCATTAAATGAGCTACAAGGCACAGAGATTCTTAGTGCCCTTATTTGCAACATGTAGACAGCGACACTTGAAGCTGCTGCTCACCTAAATGACCGCTGTGCTGGCACTTAATTAAACATTCAATAATTGGTTTTCATTAGTATTAAATAAACTTTTATTGAGCACCTTCTGACTAGCAGACACTTTCTTACATGTTATCTTATTTAACTTTCACATCAATCCTGAGAGGTAAGTTTATTTTAGAGCAGAGGAAGCAAAGACTTGGCAAGACTTAGTGTCTTGCCCAGGATGGCTGCGTTGTTCAGTGGTAAAAGTGGGACTTCATCTCAGGGCTTCTTATGCTAACTTCAGTGCTTTTTATTCAGGTCATGGTAGTAGCTTTCCATAGATAATTTAAGGTATTTTATTTTGTCTGCATAAATTACACACATTTGGGCATTAAATAAAAAGGGGGATTTAAAACTATCATTTAAAAATTTACAGACAGGTTTAAAATGGGTGTCCTTTAAAATCATAAACTATACAGAAGATAACCCACAAAACTATTCCTGCTGACTAGCCCATCAAGACATGTTAGCTGCCATATTATTGAGGAGAGTTTGGGTTCTCTTCTTGAAAAGCACATTCTCAATCACTTTTCCCTAAGCAAACCTTGCAGGTCAGTCCGCTTTCTTTTGCTGCACTTTCTTTTTTCTGCTACCAGGATGCTCCAAATTATTTCTGGATGTGATTTTGTTAAGATTCAGCCTGGATTAGTAGAAAGAAGAGGACTTCAGGGATGGGATGATCCAGGTTTATATTCCAGCCCCAACACTCACGATATTAATTATATAAAGAAATTGACTTAATCTCTCTAAGCCTCTACTGCCTTATGTGTAAATTGTAGATAAAACCCCTCCCTGCCAAATTCAAATGAAGGAATGTACATAAAATAAATGTAGCAAACTGTAAGTTTCTCCACAAAGGTTATTATCATCATTATTTATAGATTATTTTCATGTTTCAAAGTTCCCAAATTAAGATCCTTGCAACACTCTTTTGCTGATGTGGCGACAATGAATTCTATTTCATAAATATGAGAAGCAAAACATCTCCAGTGTACTTTCTCTGTGGAAAAGGAGTCATGGATTCTTCCTTTAGCCACTGGCTCATGTCTGCAGATGAGAATTTTATTTATATGTATTCAAATGTGATTTAAACACATGGTGATTCTTTTATGGCTAGATATAAAAAATTTACAAGTTAAATGTTATTGCTATCTTTACCATTGACTCTAGAGCTTTCTTATGATTCAATTTGTAAACATTTTACAAGGCAGAGGAAAATACACACCCATAATTATTTCTTGATGTTGTCTGGCTCATGACAGCAGGATAAAGTCTTTTATTATTTTAGAAAGAGTTTTCATTGAAGGTTTTTCCAGTCATTCCAAGTAAACTTAGCTGCGAATGGAAAAGATACAGCTGATTGCCCTGGCTTCTGGAGTGGCTCTCCTGCCCTTGTCCTGCTCTGTGCTGAGTCAGAAGGAAAGCACGTAGGGTGGCCGACCTCTGACATCATTAAACATCTCTGTAAACTATTGCTGTTAGAGATTCACTCTGGCTTATTTTCTGAAGGCTTATTAATAGGTTAGAATCTAATCTGCAGACAGAATGTTTGATCACTTTGCTCATGGCTTTGCCAGGTACAGGATTTTATTGCATGGTTGGCCTGTTGGCATGATGATTCCTGAAGGGCTGTTGGTAAGCCAGCAAGTGCCAGGGGCACATCATTGTCAAATTCCAAGACATGCTACCTCCCCTGACCTGCTGGCGGAGAGCTTAGCCTTCTTCACAGTGTTTCAGGTTGTCCACTGCAGAACACAGAAATAGAGACAAAAATGCTCTGGGAAAATCTATGATAAAGAACTACTTTTCTTTAAAAGGTGGTGAGGTTTCAGGAGGAAAGAAAAGCAAAAATCTGTGAGCTGAATTTGTTTCCGATACCCAGGGATAGTCTGTCTCTGTAGAAATGGTCATATTGAAGACTGAAGCAATTGTATGTCTCAGCAGGTATTTAAACCATGCTTTTTCCCCAAGGGGAAAAGAAATGAGATGGTAATGAATAATGGAACTTTTTCATTCCTCATCCCATTTTGTTTATATAGTGATAAAGAATCCAGGCAGTGATAGGGTGTCATTCTGAGGGATTTTAAGCCACTAAAATAAAGGAAAAAAAGGAGGCAAACACCATTTGTACAATATTATTAAAATTACAGATATAGGGAAGAAGACTTCTTTAAAATAACATAACAGTTGGCAAAAGACCCTGTAGTCAGGCAATGCATTGAACATGACATTTAATGAACACTACTGCAGTCATAGCATTCACTGGGGATAGAAAAAAGCATATCTTATTCAATTTTTTCAGTAGTTTATATGCTCACCAAGGGACCTAAACCATAGCACATAAAAAGTTAAATAGTTTCTTGTTCAATACAGTATCCATTAGGCACATATGGTTATTTAATTTTAAATTTAAAGAGATTAAAATAAAATGTAAAAAATCCAGTACCTCATTTGTGTTAGCCACATTTAAAGTGCTTAGTAGTCCTAGCACTTTGGGAGGCCAAGGTGGGGAGAGCACCTTAGCTCAGGAGTTCGAGACTATCTTAGGCAACAGGGTGAAACCCTGTCTCTATTAAAATACAAAAATTAGCTGGGCGTGGTGGCGTGCACCTGTAGTCCCAGCTACTCGGGAGGCTGAGGCAGGAGAATAACTTGAACCCGGGAGGTGAAGGTTACAGTGAGCCAAGATCATGCCACTGCACTCCAGCTTGGGCTACAGAGTGAGACTCTGTCTCAAAAAAAAATTAAAAATAAAAATAAAGTGCTTAGTAGCCATACGTAGCTAGTGGCTATCATATTGGAGAGCTCAGCTGTAGAAGGCAGAATGATTCCATCATTGCAGAAAGTTCTATTAGACAGTCCTGACTTATTCAATACAGTGTATAGGTGACATATTACTGACATGAGTAACTGCTTGTTAGTTGAGAATAGGGAAGGATCAGTGCTTGTTATAATATTGATGAAGGCTTTAACAGGATTTTGAAATTATGGTTATTCTGACAGGTTGAAAGGAGAATGGGGGACATTTTCTGTAGAGAAAGGAAAAAGGAATGTTTGGGGGAGTAGTAGCCCATCAGATTTAATTCCTGTTTATAGACTTGAGGGAGATGAAGATGAAAAGAAGCTTTGGGGTGAGATAGGTTGTGAGACTCGACAAGCTAAAGTGTTTGTTCTACATTTCATAATGCCATTAAATCCTTTTGAGCAGGGTACTAACAATCCTGGGACAATGGTCACATGGGAAATAATTTTTCTTTGTGTAACCTGGTATATGGAGCACCAATATTAATATTAGAATACCATTAGGCATTCATCTTATGCCCCATGTTTAGCTGCAGAGTTGAGTCAAAGCCTAGTAACACTGTGTATGTGTGTGTGTGTGTGTGTGTGTGTGTGACAGAGAGAGAAAGAGTGAGCAAGAGAGAGCATATATTTATGCTATGGGATGGGGAAGAAAGGGAGATGTGGAATGTGGAAGTTCAGTTCTTGGTTCTCTCAGAAAACCACAAGGAAGACTGGGGTAGTGTTGGTCATTTCATGAAGTCCTAAAGAAATCAGGATATTCTAAATTCTATTCAGAACTTTTATTCTTTCTAAGATGTTCATTTTCATCAAGGAATATTTCAGAATGGAAAGGAGTTTCTACCATATCTAGATATACCCCAATCACATCAAGGCTTCAAGAACGAACTTAGGCCAAATTGTCCCTTTTTAGAACAATTTATGGGGACAGAGAGTAGCACAATTAAAATCTTCTTTATTCACCGTCAACTTATTTTATTCCCCCACCCCTATTTTTTTTCTTTTCTTTTCACATTTATTAAGCCCTTATTATGTGCCAAGCATTGAGGTTGTAGAGGTAAATAAGACACAAATCTTTCTGTAGGGAGCTCACGGTCTTTATGGAGATGGACACACAAATTAAAGCCATGCCATTATAGAATGGAGACAACTGTGGCAGGGCTTGTACAGAGAGTTCTAGGGAGTCTGAAGGAGATCCACGAGGCAGCTTGGGTCAGGCTGGTTTCAGGCATGTTCTCACAGAGGGGAAGATACTTACTTAATCTGAATCTTGGAAGAGGAGTATAAATTAATCTAGTAGATTAAGTGAGAAATACTACAAGCAGAGAGGGAAGATCAAGAACAAAAGCCAAAAAGCATAGCAGAATGTGAGCATGGGGAAAAAGCTAGGCTTTGTTTCCTTTTTTGTCTTTGGCACAGGATAAAGGAAGGGCTTGAGGTATATTTATTTCTATATATACTCTCACTGCAGGCTAAGCAGCAGGTGTAGACAACATACACATTTTCCTAGGTGACTCTCATGGCTTGGGGGAAACATTTAAGTCATCTTTACTGTCATCATCTGGCTATGGTTTATGGTAAAAGTCGTGCCAAAGAGAATAATCTGGGGAGCTAGATACAAGTTCATTTAATGTGCCGAAGTGCCTTTGCTCTAGTGTTTCTCACAGAATCATGGAAATTTCTATTGCCTTAAGAATGACATGCTGGACTGTCACTCTTTTTACCGGATTGGTGCCAAGCAACTTGTCTTCACTTGGGGAGAGTTTATGGACTAACTTTTAGCCCTTAAAAATTACCCTAGGGAGAAATGATGTTTTTTGTTTTGTTTTGTTTTTTGTTTGTTTGTTTTTTCTTTTCTAATTACACAGTCCTTACTTTTTTGGCTCTGAAATGACAGCATGCTTTTAGATTAAAAAAAACAAAAAAGAAAAAGAAATTAAAATCACTGTATTAAACAAGAAACAGCCAGTAAGCAGTGTCTAGGAACAGAGCCACTAGAATTCTCTCACTTTCTTTATGAGTCAGAGGCGCTGTCATAGGAAGTTTATTTTTATTTTTTTCCTTGATGATAGGACAAGACATCATGAGAAGCAGCACAGGCGGGCAGGAAAACCATGGACTTTGGACTGTGACCTGGTTAGAAGAACCTGCTCTGCCTCTTCCTAGCTGTGTGGCCCTAGGCAATTTGCTTGACGAGTGGAGGCTTAGTTTTTCTCATCGTTAAATTGGGAATAATAATACCCTTCTTGTAGGGTTGACATGGGGAATATAGATAACGGGACTAGCACAATATCTGGTCCTGTTAGATAACAAATAGCTTTTATTATTATAACCATTAATGATGTGTTTGAATTTCTCCCTTCTCCTTTAGATGACTATGAGCTACTTATTTTCTTAAAGGAGAGGGTGCTCAACTGTGCCACTTATGGGATAGTGACCTCCAGGCACTAACTTTGTGAAGTGGAAAGATAATTCCCAGAGTAATGTCCTAAGAGAAATAGTAAATTGTATGGAGTGGGAGGTCTGAGTGTCGTAGATAAACTAAGTAATTCCTCATTCAGTAAATTACACCAGAATATCAGTGTGTTCCTCCTACAGAAATTAGCTCCCTATTGATGGTGAGAAAGCAAATGCTCAAAGAAAATATTTGGCCAACGATCTTGGTTAGTTAATGATAGTAAAGATAAAGCAGGGAATTAACAGCTCAGAGACTGATGAGCTAGTTCAAAGAATTATCTAGGCTCCTTGTTTATTGAACTTATTGCTCATTGTTGGCCGCTTCTCTCTATACAGTATCCAGAGAGTGGGATGGAAAGGAAGAGACAACTTCAATTTGTCCAGTGTTCTAAAGATTTTTTGGGTAGAAGTGGAGGTTGAAGATATGAGAGAGAGAGAGAGACTTGAATAATATTTCTGGCATTCTTGCTATTATTGTAATAAAGAATTGAGCCATAGAACACAGGCAAGTTATCTGCTTCTTTTGTTCCTTTTCCCCCTGGGTTTTAGAAATCTCTCTACATATCTTATAGTGACATTCAGTATGTATTACTTAACAACTAGCAAGACTGAAAATACCATGTTCTGACTGATCTTGAAATAATGCTGCAGGAAGTGATACTTAAACTACTCTTAAGCTGTTCCGTAGAATATCAGTCCCAGGAGATGCGCTCAGGCAGGGTAGATCTGTCATCAAATGTTTAAGGAACACTCGATTGTAACATCTTTGAAGGATGAAAATATATATAGCATATAAAAATTTCTGTGAAGTCATACAGTGAATAAAAATGTTTAATATTGTTTCATTGAGTGTTTCTAAAACTTATTTGACCACAGAACTTTTTTCTGTATAAACATTGATGAATCCCAGGTAGCAGTGTTTTGAAATGCACTTTGGAAAATGTTGAAGCAAGGGATGCAGAGATTTTATACAAAAGTCATTATTAAACAGTTATCTTTCTCCAGTTAAAATAGAGTTTTTAGATCAGAAACCCTGTATTGTATGTGAGAAATTCCCCTTTGGCTGGTCTCAAAATACAGATTGGTAAGAATATAAGCCTTTTAAGACTCTTTAAGCCATTTTCTAATTATTATTTGTTTTTTTACTTTCCACTTACCCTTGATCTTGTTTGGCCTTTTGAGATATGTGGGATTGACCTCTGTATTCTGAGAAACAAAAATGCTCTTGCTATATCTTGGAAGGTTATGCGGCTACTTGACATTTTATCCCATTTTGACTGATTTTGTATAAATACTTTGAGCCCTTCCTAGTTATTGTAAGTATAATCCATTTACCGTACTAAATTAGTAACCATAAAATGCATGCTTAATTAGTATCTTTCTGAAAAATACTTGACAGGACCTCACATGTCTCTAAGTGGTAAAGAAGGTAGTTATTTAAAAATTGTTCTGCTTAAGATAAATAAATTAAGGCACAGAGATGATCAGTGACACGCCCCTTGCCCCAGAGAGAGTCAAGGTGTTTTTGAAATTAAAACACTGAAGATTTTCTGGTGATTCACAAGTCACATGCACACCAACTCCATAGCTTCATCTCTATGGACACAAAAAATGATCTTAGAGGATTGCTGTTTTGCTGTGAATTTCAGAATTTTTACTAAGCAAGCAGCTCTCCTCTGGTGTGCCAAGGATTTTTTTTATGGTCCTAATTGATCTCTATCCCCCAAAGGGTTCTGAATTATGCAAGTGTCTCAAGTCCTAACAAGCCATCCCCACACAGCTGTGCAATGGAAATGTTCAACAGAAAGGTATTCACTTCAGTCTAGGCAAGACCCTGGCTTCTCCCTGGAGATACCCAGATTTCGGGGAGCAGGTTCTGGACCCTCTGGGCTGGAGAAGCCTATTTGGCCCATTTCTGTCTTTTTTCTCCCAGCTCCCTTCCCCTTACTCCACTGACAGGGAGGGTCTAGTCACCACAGGCTTCCTCAGTCTTTGTGCTTGTCTCTCACTGACCCCCAGCTGCCAGGCTTTGTTTATTACTGAATTGAGCATTTAGATTCAGTCTTGGCTGGTGGTAGCCTTGGAAAGAACATTTTCTAAGATTGTTTTAGTTTTCTTTCAAATAAACTTCCACAAGCCCGGACATTTCAGGCATTGCTAATGCCAGAAATGTGGGTGATTTATTCTTAGAGGCTTAAATCAGGATTTTTTTTTAAAAAAGAAAACTAACAATGTGATCTACTACAATGGCATACATTTTAGCCATTGGTTGTAAGGGACACTTTGCTCTGCCTTCGATCTGAAAAACTTAAATCTAAAGGCCCCTTCTGGGACCAGATCAGTTTCTATTGAGACACCCAGCCCCTGGCTCCCTCTACTGGTGAACAACCTCCCTCTCCATTTGGGCAGCAGGGGATTGTAATTAACTGGGGGCTGGAAAAGGGACTAGACATGTCCTTAAACTAGAACTGTGGATCCAATAGCATATTTTTGCCACAGATCCCCTTTCTTTCCTCATTCTTCCAACCTCAACAATCTTGGCTACCTAACTCACAAATTCTTAGCTCCCCCTAGTGCCTCCCTTCATGTACTTTTTGGCTTTAATCTTATGTCTGCCATTTAACAAGAAGCCGCTTGTTTGGATTGATAGCATTGGTGAACACCATGACTCCTGGACTTTAAGACTGGGCAATCGCTACGTAGATCTTTAAAGAAATACAATAATGTACAATCATCACTGAATTTATGAATGAAGTTTAGGCTTATCGTCAGAGTGTAGACAGCATGCTAGTTGGAAGAAGATCCTAAATGGGATGATGGCTTGAAAATGTGTCCCACCTGCCCCATCACAGTGCTCTTCAGTCAGCTGTTAATATTTGAAATCCTCCTACTGAACTGAAGGCAGCTGCAACTTAACCCCTCTGCTGCCATGAACTAGCCATAATTGCCTTAGAACACAAAGCCTCAATTATGCAGGCCATTGGCCCAGACTTCTAAAAAGCAGCTGTTTTATCTAGCTAACAGAGGGGACTAGAGAAGCTCCCCAATAGGCTAGATACATGTTATTTCCTAGAGAAGTTGACAGCTGACACCCACACCCAGGCCTATTTAGTTAGAGTTGGAAAAGTAGCACATGAAGTGATTGTCTTCAGTCTCAGCACATCAAATGATCCAATGCCTAAATATCCTGTGATGTAAACACATCAATTGGAAGCTTAAGAGGGACAGTCTTCAAGAAAGACTTACTTAAAAGAATGTTTTCACAATGATGCTTAGCCATAGGCTGTGTTAAATTTAACATATAATAGATCAATTTTAGAAACACACTTACTATTTCGGAGATATGGAAATAATTGTCAGGCATGCTTCAGAGGAAAGTGAAGAAGCATCTGGGCTAACATCTGTCTGCTTATTCAGGGTAAATTGTTTACAGAAACAATACAAGAATATTCTTTCCTGCCTTCGTCACTTTCTATGATGGAGTGACTTTATGTGTTACCAATAATTGTGTTGTTATTTTAGCAGAGAACATTTCAATGACTTGACATCCATGGAGTTATTATCCTGGGTCAGAGTCAAGTCTAAAAGGAGGTGAAATGAGGTTCCTTTCCCACTTGAGGTCCAGTCAAATGATAAGAAGAGTTTTAATAGATACGGTACTTATAAAGCTTTCACACCTGTGTCATCCAGGCTTCAATTAGTGTTGTATTTAAAGAACCCTGACTCAAACAGAAAGTCATCTCTCAAGCATTTGAGAGGGTCTGGTTTTGGAAAATCCTATTAAAACCTCTTGTAGCATTTCAAAACTCTTGGAGATTCTCCCTCCTCTGTTTCAGAGGAATAAACTCTCTTAGCTTCACTGTCTTGTCTCTATACTCTTGGTCCCTTGATCACCTCTCCCCTCTGTTACAACAAATCTCATACCTACACATTCTGACTGATGTGTCCCTTAATGTTTTTCCTGATTATCCATTATGGGTATTTTGCTCTTTCTCTCATTAGAGGCCGAGGAAGGTACGAAATGGTTAAATTGGCAACACTTTGTCTGTTAGGTGGAAGAGGAGAGTTACGCTGTAAATCTCACATTCTAATTCATTTGTTCTCTCAAATGAATATTGGAACTAGATCTTAAGCCTCCTGTAAAAAATAATACAGTTTCTAGAACTCAGGTAAATATGGGAAGAACTAGTGAGAATATTGCAGACAGGAAAATGGCTTAGCCATTGCTAAGGCTAAAATGAACTCTCCTAGATTTCCCAAAGCAAGGGAGAATCTTAAACTCAATACATTTGAGACCTGAGTCACTGTATGTCTGTATAGACTGTTTTCTACGAAGTAAAATTTACTTTGTAAATCCCTTACTTTGTAGAAAGTAGTTTTATAGAATATATTTTCTACAAGTAAGAAAGGAGTTTAGGAAAATGGATATTTTATACTTAGCTTTCTTCCCCATTCATTCACCCACTCAACACAGATTTACTGAGCAGCTACTATGTACCATATCCTGGGCTGGTTAAAAACATACCATCCCTGTGATGGTGATGACCATTGACTTCATTCTTCACAAGAATTTATGTCAACGTGTCCTAGACATTTGGTAGTAGAGGTATAGCTGTAGTCCAAACCTCTACCAAGCTATGGTTTCTGAGAGCCGTGTATGTTAAGTGCCTACGGAATGCTCAGCATAGTCAAAGACACCTTAGATTCACATTATACGAGGAGCCACACTGCAGTTATTCAAGATTAAGCACTGGCTGGAGAAACTGGCTGTATGAACTCCAGCCTTGGGTGTGCTGTACTCATCTGGGTGGCCTTGGGAAAGACATTAATCTTTCTCATCTTTTGCACCTGTAAAATTAACTTTTAGTTACAATTAGCTCCAAGGTCTTTTCCAGCATTTATCTTTTATGATTCTCTAAAGTTTTTTTAATTTCCAAGAAGTTATAATAAGTACTGGATAAGTAAAATGGCTTTGAAACCTCATCTCAGATATTCTGTTGGAGGCAAGTAGCAATTTTAAATTACTTTCTCCTAGGTATGTGAATTAAAGTTTAGAAAAATGTGAAACTTTTACATTTGATAGGGTGAAAATTTATATCCTATTTAAGAGAAGTATGAGGAAATTTTTGGTAATGAGAGAAGCCACAAGTATGAGTGGTTCTTTAGAAACTTGTTCTATGAGAATTAAAAAGAGATTTTTTCCAGGGAAAGAACAAAGGAGATGTCACAGAGGGACTATGACTGCATCTGCACATCTTGAAAGGTTTGCTGAAGGAGAGAAGGGTCAGTTTTTATTGTCCAGGAGGGACAATGGAAGTGAGCCCCAAATAAATAGAGGACACCGAAGGTGAATTGTCAGGTGTGTGTTCATATTTTACATAGTCAGCTAAAGTTGTTGCTTTTGCTCTTATCCTACACTGAGAAGTTAGAATTCATTATTTTTATTTTTATTGATTACTCTGTGATCAGTTTTGGTGAACACTTTTCGTTTCATTCACTTCAGTTTGATCTGATGCAATTTCAATGGCTTCATGAATTTGAGTACACAGGGCTTCAGGCTTGTAGACATTCTAACCTTGTGTGACTCCCTTTAACCCCATTCCTGCAAATCTGCTTGAGGAAAAACTATGAAGAACCTTCTTCCTCAAACAACAAATGGAGTTACTAAAGTGATAGAGGGATCTCTCATTAGCAGCCTTTCTCTGTTTGTGTTGAAATGTGGTTAATGCTCATACTTCTCACTCCTTATCTCTCTAGAAAGGGGAAGTTTAATAGAGCTATAATTTAGTACTGTGGGGTGTAACCTGCTGTTAATATCTGCCAGGTCACTGGAAGATCTTCTTCATTATACTCTTAGCATTTTGTGACAACTTTTGAACAGGTTCTTTAAATAAACGTGTATTCCTAGATGCTTTAGGGATTGAGAGATCCTTTTCACACAATGCTAAAAAGAAAGATTCTCTAAATTCCAAAGGGCATTCATTCTCCCCTTAATTCTTCTCTCCTCTTCTTTTGGTTTTCTTTTCACTCAATAGTTAGACCAGTGCACCTTTCACAAGAATACACTCAAGTTTCAAGATCTGTACCTTCTTTAACTTATGTACATGTATGTTTATAGGGGTCTGGTTGAAGAGAAGGAGGTCAAGGCAGAAACACCTAGCTCCCAGAGGGTTACTTGGAGGACCAGAGGTTTTAGGAAATATGGTGTGTCTCAATCTGTCTGCAAGTTTCCATACCAAAGTGAGTAACCATGGATAAGGAGTAAATTGCTGTTTCTAACTTTTAACTTACAAATAAGCACTCAACATTACACTTTTCAGGAGACTTAGGGTTGGTTTTGTTGACGTGACCCATCCGTTAGTTAAAAACATGTTTTAAGGAGTTTTTTATTTTAACTCATAGTATAGCTTTTAGAATTATGACTAGCAAATTACTGTGGGTTTTTAAATATGGGGCAAACCTGAAATCATTTTCATCATTAGAACCAAGCTGTTCTTTTCTGCTAAAGAAGGGGGGCTAAGGAGAAGGGCATAGTAGAGATGGATCTTATACTCTCATTGATTAAAAAACAACAAACAAATAAAAAGACAAGAGTAGACATGGATTTTTGCTCTTCCCCATCCCCTCACGTTCACATAAATGAGGGTTGGGAGAAGTTGCGTTTCGTAACAGAGCTCCTAATCTTGCTTTTCTCCTAGGGCACTTCTGTGATTCCACCAACTTCTCTTTCAAGTCCCTTTTCACCCCAATCCTCTTCTCCTTGATTTTTATTTCATAAATAGGAATAAAGTGGCATATGTTTTCTGATCATGAAAAGGATATCATTTTATAATTTTGACAATAGTAGAACATCTAAAATGCACATTTCTGTAGGATCAGCAAGCCCTCAAAATCAGTAGAGCTCCCTAATTGTGTCTCTAGTGAAAGGGGCAGTTTCTCATCTTATCTTTTCTGAGAAACATTAAGAAATCCTCCCAAGCCTGCCACAATGGCATTGGTTGG
The DNA here is from genome assembly GCF_029281585.2 of Gorilla gorilla gorilla. NCBI lineage: Eukaryota > Metazoa > Chordata > Mammalia > Primates > Hominidae > Gorilla > Gorilla gorilla. The sequence goes on along the minus strand of NC_086017.1, from coordinate 110,474,423 downwards.
GTATAGTCATGGACTTGATCAAGACGCAGCTATATAATGGCAAAAAGAGGAGACTCACGTGAAGTATCCACATCCCATGCAGAAAGGGGGATTTGGGGGTGACTACATGAAACTTCGACACTGATTTTTCTAAAAGCTTAAGAAGAGCAGTGTCATCTTGCTTGGTATGTACCCTATGGAGAAAGGATAGCTTTGCTCCTGGGAAAGTTAGATCATGAGCAATCTAAGATGATCTCACTCAGTTATTTAGGGGCTTGAACTTGATGGGACATAGGGAAGGCAGTTACTGTTTAACGGTCCATAGCTGGCCCGGTGGATTAATTGCCAGAGAAAGCAGAAGTAAACCCTTGGAGAATACTTTTATTCCCAAACTTAGGAATAACTGGAAGCTCATTTAAACTGGGAGCATTTCCCCCTCCACCCCAAGAAAAGATAACTTCCCTCAAGGGGATCTGGTGAATGAAGCAGCGTATTTTCTTCCTTGTGATAATGGGTGTGAGTCAGGCACTACCATAAAAGAAGAATTAACTTGAATGTGCCACATACTTGATCTGGCCTTGTCCCATACCAGTACTCTTGTCATGGTTGATTACCTATGTGCATCAGATATAAAGCAAGCAGTCTGCATTGTGGCATGAGATAAAAGGTATGTTAATATGCTCAGGTCACATGCTATCTTGGCCAATAGTAATTTTATATAATTTGCTTAAAGGAAACTGCACTTCTTGCAATATTTTTTTCCAATGAAGAAAAATTTAACGTGACTGAAACTTTAGATATAACTCTTGCATTTGAGTAATAGCATTGAATCCTCTCCATCTCAAGCAGAACTTTTAAATATTTTTATTACTTTTGATATGCAAAAGCTAAGGAGAAATGGTTTGGAAGACCTAAGTTAAATTTCTAATGAGTCTTGTTTCTTTAATAGGGGAGAATTTTATACAGCTTCAGTGAGTTTTTTCTTTCCACATGAGATAATATAAACAAACAAAAAAATAAAAAAGTGGAACATTTCTCTTCTTACTTTAAGAACCTTAAGGGCTAAAAGAGTGGTTTGGTTTCCTGACTGGTACTTTTGGTTTGCCTTCTCTAAGTGGTCTTGAGCAATTCCCCAGAGGAAACATTTGAAGAGGGTTTTTCTCCCACTTGAGAGAGTTTCATCCCACACACCCCAAGAATTTGATGGCAAACTTCATGGACCAAATGTCTGGTTTTACAGAAGTGGCTGTGGAGTATGTTTTTCCTTTCACAGGTGCACATTTATTCTACCTTAGGAATAAGAAGAGATCATTTTCTTTTAAAGAGGGTAGCTTAAACACTGAATATCTCTGATAATTGGATGCCAATCAGGTAGGTTGTAATTTACTAAATGAGGGGGAAAAAAGGTGGAAAGAAGGATTAAAACTTCCAAAGCCTTTCTCGCTGATCTTTCTTTACAACCATCTGGTGTGCACAGAAGTATTGTATAATCTGGCCTGTATTATTCTCTTACTGTGAAACATATTGAAACGCTTTGTGTTTAGGTGTGTGTACAGAAATTCATGAAGTTCTTTTATACACTTTCTTAGTTCCATCGTAATTCTCATTTTAGGATGTCGTGAAAAGATAGCCTGGTGAGAGAGCACATTCTACCCTGGCTTGTGAATTTGGATTTGTTCCTTCCTATCTACCAGCCACCTGATTACTTACTGTCCCCGTGCAAAGGGCACCCGTTCACATCATTTTTTTTCCAAGCGCTAAAACCTGGAAAGATATTTTTTTAAAGGACTCACAGAAGCTGTCTTGGGGGTTTGGAAAACATCACAAAATTGTTAGCAGACCTTTTGACTGTGCTATTTTTAGGAAGTTAACTGTGTTCTTTTAAAGTACATTTTTGACAATGGGACAACGTTTTCCTTGCCCCCACTGATGTGTGAAATATGTACAGTGAAAAACGTCAGTACAACACCCCAAACAGACACATTTTAGCCTAAGCAACAGTCAGCAACAGGAGAAAAAGTGATTTAAAAAGAGAAAGGTTTCGCAATATTTATGCTGCTGTTTCTTCCCTGAAGGAGCTTTTATTTTACCATTCAAACAGAAGTTTGTTTTCAAACCAGTTGCTAGTTAAAGGAGCAGCGGATCGCGCATCCCTAAGAATCAGCTCTAACCAAATAGCAAACGCGTTGGCCAGAGGGTGACTTATTCCCCCATAGCAACCCCTGGTAGGTGAGCTGCCTGCAGAAGTGCTATCTTACCTTGAGCACGTAAGATCAGGGAGAGAGGCTCGCTGGCTCCCACGGAGAGGATCGGGGAAGGGCTGTGATCCGCTGCTGGTAACATGCACTTGGCTTTTATGGGCAGGTGGGAGGAGCTGCTCCTCATAGTAGGTGGGCAGGGAAGGAGCGGCGGGCGGGCAGCCTCTGGAGGAGCTGGACACTCTTCTCTGGGGAGGGGCGGGCACAGACTGGAGCCCGCAAGGCGGAGGAGAGACGACGGGGCGGGGGGAGGGGGGGCGCGGTCACGAAGGAGGAAGGAGTGGAAAAGGGAGAGAGAGGGAGAAGGGAAAAAAGAGAGGGAACGAGAAATAGTAAAAGGGATCTAGACCACAAATGGGGAAAGGTGGGGGAGAAAATGAATAGCAGAGACAGAGAGAGAGAGAGTGTCTGGGAGGAAAGGGGAATCGGAGTATTTTCCGTTTTTGCATGACATTTTTTGGCAGGGGCAGTTGTGGGTGATTGTGACTTTTGAAGGTGTTTTCTGTGAATTTGGGAATTTGAAAAGCTACATAGCGGTCCGGGAGAACTGAAGGGTTTCTAAGCGAGGCAAGGGAGGGGAAGCTGGGCGTCCGGGCAGCAGAGCCAAAGTGCAGGGTGGACCCGGACCTGGAGCTGGAGGCACTGACATGGCCTGGAGCCAGGCAGCCCCCAGCCCTCAGCCCCGTCCCACCGCCCGCAGGTGAAAACCGCCCCATGCCTCTCCCTCCAGGCAAGGCTTATTTGACAAGAAAGTTCCCGCGCTGCCTGTCCTCTGAGCATCCAGAGGCCCCTTTTGAGACTTCGGCAGCATTAAAGTAAATCCAGCAACGGGGAGGATTCGCGTGGACTTGCTTGTGGAGAGAGGAACCTCAGAACCAGCCTGGGTCTTCCAGCATCTGCTTATGTAACGTAGGATTTCAGAGCTCTCTGCCCTCTGGTTATTTTCGGTATTTAAAACACTCTCATTCCTAACAATCGGAAAACGTCTTGGTGCCACAGTTCTTTCTCAGTGTGTCTTAAACATTAAGAGAGGATTCAACCAACAAGTGGCTAAAGGATCAGTCTGAAATTACTAAGAAACGCATTCAGAGAAAGAAAAACAAGCTCCTTTCGCTGCTGAGTGGTGACTCACTTCCTAGCCCAAGCCTGATTTTTACCACCAAAGGAATTAAAGCATTTTAAAAGAGAACCTGAAGCTTGGGGTGGGAGATACAGTACCGGGAGGGGGAAAAGGCGGGAATGGGAGGCGGGGGAGGGATGGGTAGGCTGGAAATAATAAAGGAACGAACTTGTACTGAATATGTATATATGTACTTGACTCAGTGTTCACCGCAACCTTATGAGGTAGGTATGATTCATATTGTGCAGATTTATTTATTTTTTTAATTTAAAGAAAGGCATCTCTAAGGGTTTAAATAACTAGCTCAAGCTAGCGAGAGGGGGAGCCACAGCTAGCGAGCTTGCAAACCTTAGGCACTCTTCAGTACACCAGGCTGCCGTATAGAACACCTAGGTTCGTCTCAGGTTAGATCCCGATGTCATTGGCTGGTAGCAGGCTCCAAGAGAAGGAAACCTGATGGTGAAGAGCAGAATTACTCAAACTTAGCACTACTGAAACTTTCGGGAGAATATTTCTCTGTTGTAGGGACCTCTCCTGTGCATTGTAGAATGTTAAGCAGTATCCGTGGCCTCTACCCACCAGATGCCAGTAGCAGTACCCACTCCGCACTCCCTACCCAGCTGTGAAAATAAAAAATGTCTCTAGATTTAGCCAAATGTCGCTGAGGGACAAAATCCCCTCCTCTTCTTAAGAACTATTCGTCTAAAAAAGGTCTACAACTATAAAAAAGCATTCTAAAAGAATCTATTAAGAAAATACCCAATAGTGCCATTTGGATAATAATAATACCTACGTCCATATGTGCCGAGTTTACACTGCACTTAGGTTTTTACATACGTATTTCCATCTGTTAACTTCAAGAGCTCAAAGCCTCAATTGCTTCCTTTGTAACTAAGCTCGTTCTCAATTGGTTACGTCTGGGAGTCAACGAAATAAACTCCCATGTGCCTGGGATATGAGGCAAGAACAATCATATATGAAATAAAAAATTTAAATTTTTTATCGTAAACACAAATTTGACACTAGAGTTTTCAAATTTACTCACGATGTTTTGCATTATTGATTATTCGCCTTTTTATAATTTTTTATCTCTATGTTCCCTATTCAAATTATATTCAATAATTTTTTGGCTGCACAAAGTTATAACTAGTGGCTTACTAGCTAGTAAAAAATAAGTGCTCAATAAATATGTATAGTCTCGCTAATTGAATAAACAGCAATATTGAGGACTGACAATAGAGAATGGTCAGCATTTGTTAGTTTAATGAATGCTTAGAAAGCTAAAACTTTCACATCAACTTTCTGCCCGTTTGCTATTTGGTTTTACTCTCTTCTTACCCTCCATAACTCAGTTTTCCTCTTCCCAAATAGTATGTCTTTTGAGGATGTGGCCAAATCTATTGAGTGAAGTCTATCAAACTAATAACACTTGTTACTAGACCTAGAAATAGGACTGCATTATCTATTCTTGGACATAACGCTGAAATCAGATGTGATTTTACAAGCACAATACCACTTTTGGAACTTTTTAATTTAGCAAAGAATGTGTTCTGGGGAAACAAAATGGGACTTTTAGAGGAGAATCTGGGTGACAAAGTATGTTAGTAAATACCCTTATCAGATTACAACAAATCATCTTTTCTATCGTAAGTTAATTCTTCTCAAACATTCCAGTTCCATCACATATGTGTGGAAAAAAAAAAAAACCAGAAAGGCAAGAAAAGCACATTTGAAGAAAAGACAATTGATGGCTGTAGGCTGAATTTCTCTTCTTATTTTTAATTCTTTCTTCCTTTCAAAGCTGAATATCCAGCCAACATAACAAAAGCACTGCTTTCATTTTGTTTGGATGGCACTAATAATTAGTTCATTTCTCCCATTCACACTTGCCTGAATCTGATTCAGTAGCAGATCTGGACAACAAGTCAGGAATCCAGGAATGTCGTCTCTTTGCTGACTCTTAGTGTGCCCTTCCTAGAATCTCTCTGAAGGTGACTGAGGTTTGAAATGACCTAGTTTGGTCTTCTGTGGAAGGAAAGGAATCCAATGACAACATACTAGATGCTCTGAAGTTTCCATTGTGTGGCTATAACAGCTACAGATCATTACCTTACTTTTGAGAGCTTTGCAAATGTAACCCTTTTTTGGAGTTTATTTAGAATTAATCAGTTAACAAATATTTATTAAGAATGGATATCAGACAATGTGAGGTATTCAAAGCAGAGGAAAATATGACATCTTTTCTCACAGAGGAAGAAAAGCATGAAATCCTGATAGTTGAATTTTAGTAAAGAGACTTCAGGGAGGAGGTGGCATTTGAGCTGAGCCATGGAAAGTAGCATTTGAATAGACGAGTGATGGACAGTAGTACATTCCAGGCAAGGGAGGGTATGTGTGCAACCAGGGAAATCACAGGAATATTCAGAAGGTGGTGAATTGGCCAGCATGACTGAATAGAAAGGTCCATGTGGTAGAACAATGAGGCTGAGAAATGGAGAGGAGGGATGAGGAGGGATGAGGTCACCTCAGTAGTCTGAACTATAAACTATATTCTGTAGGCAATGAAGAATCAATGAAGACTTTTGAGCAATAGAATGGCATGGTGAAAGTGGCATATTTTCAAGATTTCATTTTTCTTTGAATATAGGGTCTTTATTGTGGCTTTGCAGATAAATGCTTGCCTGTGCATCTCAGACTGTTAGCATACTTAGAAATAGAGAAAACAGAGTGTCTGCATCCTGCAGACTTGGAGGCCTGAGCAAGGTGGCAGAAACAGTAGTGGTTCTAGCCCAGTTTTCCCTGGAGTGTCCTGTATGGTTGTAGGAAGGGGGTAGGAAGGCAGGACCCTCTCACGGTGTGGCCAGGATGACATATGGGATTCACATAAAGAGTGATGTCTTCTCTGTGTGTCCGAGGAGCCCAGTGTCTTTCTCACCTGCTGTAGCTTTACATTATCCCTAAATAATATACCTGATCCATGAGATCCTTGAGTTTTCAAGGATTTCTGGATTGGAAAACAATGTGATCTGGCTTTAAAAACTGCACATTCACATCTATGTTCTCAAATAGTTAATTTTTAACTATTTGTTTGTGCTGCCCATGCCAGATTTCAAGCTCTGATTCTTCCTTTCACTCCTTAGAACTTTAAAATGCAAATGAATGTGGCTTTGGCCTAAGCGAAAGTCACAGACAGGTGTGCTCACTTGAAGTAAATCTGACAATTTGAAATACGGTGTACAGAAATTTGCTCTCCATCTATCAAATGACTCATCAGTCAGTCAGTCTTACCCCGTGCTAAGCATGACCAAATATGATCGTAGTCCGTAAGGCACTTAAAATTGCCAACTCTCCTAGGGCATTTAAAATGGGGTTTTATTTACAAAAATGGAAAACGCTTTATAGCACAGAAGAAAGGCACACCTCTTAGGCATTCCAAAGGACCGTTGGATTTTGTGAGTCACTGTTTTCCTGTTGGCCCATAGGGTACAGCTGACTGATGCAGGTGACCCCACAGATGACTGCCTCACAGCTCCTGCTGGCTTTGTAAAGAGCAGTGCATGGAGAGTCAGGAAATCTGGAGTTTAGTCCCAGCTCTGCCACTAACTACCCAGGTGAAAACTTGGGGCAGGTGTTTTATCCTTTTTGGACTCAGTGTTTGCATTTGTAAATGTGTCTGCATTTGTAAAATAAGAAGGCTTAACCAGACCCTCTCTAAAGTTCTTTCCACCTTCCAGATGCCTGCTGTGTGCCAGTTGGTGGGCACTCCACTCACTCAACATCCCCATGAAGTCAACTCAACATACAATGATACACATGCTCAATTTAGGTATGTGTATTAGGGTTCTCCAGAGGAACAGAACCAGTAGGAGATACACACTCACACACACACACACCACACACACACACACATACCAGTAGGATATATATGAGTTTATCAGGGATAATTGAATCACATGATTACAAGGTGAAGTCCCCTGCAAGCTGGGGAAAGAGAGAAGTGGGTAATGGCTCAGTCAAAGTCTGAAAGCCTCAAAACCAGGGAAGCTGACAGTGCAGCCCTCACTCAGTCTGAGGCCGAAGGCCCGAGAGCCCCTAGGGGGATGCTGGTGCAAGTCCCAGAGTCCAAAGGCTGAAGAACCTGGAGTTTGATGTCCAAGGACAGAAGGAGAAGCTGAGTTTCCAGCACCACACAGGAAGAGAGAAAGAGAAATCTGACTTAGAAAGCAAGCTACTTATCCCCATTCTTCCACTTGCTTTGTTCTAGCTGCCCTGGTAGCTGATTGGATGGTGCCCATCTGCACTGAGGGTGGGTCTTCCTCTCCTAGTCCACTGATTCAAATGTCCATCTCCTCTGGCAACACCCTCACAGACCCACCCAGAAACAATGCTTCATCAGCCATCTAGGCATCCCTCAATCCAGCAAGTTGATGCCTAATATTAACCATCACAGCATGGAAGAGCTCCTAATTCATTACTCCAGTGTTTGCTACAAGGAGAGTACCCCTTAATATTAAACCTTATTTGTATCCTAGGTACAGAATCCCAAAAGTTGGGGCTTACCATTGTTCCTTAAGTAGATCTTGACTGCAACCATTGCCTCTCTAAGTTTCAGGGCTTGGTAAGCATCTCCCAGGCCCAGCCATTAGCCTTTTAACTCTTTTTTTTCTGAAGCAAGTAGTATTGTCCTTTTGATGGATGGAAATGTAACCACACCACACAAATCTCTGGTTTCTGAAAATTTTCCCTATTGTGCCAGATTTACTTGATGTCTGAACACATTAGCTTGATTTCCTAAGAAACTCTCTACTCTTACTGTAAACAGTTCCTTCTCGCCAATGCTGTACCCCTTTATTTAATTAGGAAAAATTTGATCACCCTTTTTGCTATAGACTAAATTATTGTAGCTCTTTCTAGTTTTCCAAACTATTAGACTTTTATTACGGTCTCTGAACCCTTTTTCCAGCTTTCACTCTCCCTATTACCAATGTCAACTAAAGCCACTTCAACCTTTTTTAATTCCTTAAGAAATTTAATTGTTGAGATTCTCTCATGGGGGCAGAGCAATGGAGGGAGAGCAATGTAGCCCAAGTATTTTTTTTCCCACTCAAGGAGAGAAAACTAAAAAGCCTTCCAGGGCAGTAGAAATAAAATTCACTCCCGCTATGTGCTATCTTGGACCCTAGCTACCATATGACAATTGTCTTGATCCTAGACTTCCCTGATGAATAATTATCTCTGCTTTATCTTCTATCTTCTGCTCCTTCTACTCATGGTTTAGTCTCTTATGTTCTTATTATTTACCTCATGTTCGATTTTAGTAAATCCAGTATTTTCTGCTCAGAGTTATCATATCTTATACAGCCTGAGATTTTTCATGATATGAAAACTCTGATTTGAAAGGCAAAAATGAAGGTCTGAGATGAGAGATCTAACAGGTGTGCTGGCCTGGGACTGGCATGTCCTATTCCCAGATCACTTCCCATGTTGCCTCCAGAGTCATCACCGTAAACCTGGCAAAAATTATGTGATACCCTTGTTCAAACATTGTTGATGGCATCACACCATTCACAAAAAACCCTAAATTTGTGTTTGGCATTCAAAGCCCCTTTCCAAGGTTCAGGCCCAGTCTTTATTTCCGGTCTGATTTACATAATTTATGCTTCAGTCAGGGGAAACAATCTGCTTTTCAAAATGTTTGTTAACTTCTCAGCTCCTGCATGGTCGCTAATGGAGCTCCTGCTGCTGGGTCCACCTACGGACACATGCTCAAATCCTTTATTACTTCCATGCCACCTTCAGGAAATGCTTTCTGGTTAGTTTTCTGAACTGCCCAGGAAAATTGGTACTTCTCTTATGCAATTTTTTATAGTCTACCTTGTCTTATACATATGCTAACCTCTTTTCTTTGCAATTTTACTGCTCTTTCCTTGAGAGCCTAACCCTTTTTCCTGACACTAAGCCTAGCATAGAGTAAGGTGGTCAATATGAATCTGTGGATTGCAGAGATTAAAAAATAATTAAATACTCTCTTATCTTTCCCCATTCCCAGCCCCCTTTACCCCATTTGGCTCAAAACAAAACAAAACAAAAACAAACATTTAGAGTTTCCTGGTACATTTCTTGCAGGGTCATAGAAATGAGTTCTGAAGATCAATATGACTGGCTTCCCATTTTTGAGGATTTTAAACAGTCTGGTAGGGGAGAGAGGAAGATAAATAGATAATTTCCCTTCACTGAGGTAGATTCTATGGGCAAGATAAGTATGGGGCTGTATAGGAGATCTAATGGAGTCTGCTCATTGGAGGGATCTTTGAGGTGGTTACTGAGAATGCCAGGTGTAAGACAGAGAATATCTTTAAGTAACACACAGAAAAGAAAAGCTTGGTTCATCTCTGTGCTTTTTGGGGATGAAAAGACAATTATATGCTTTATATATTTTGGTTGAATATCAGGAGGGTCTGGCTGCATGTTGGCCAGGAAACTAACTCTTCCTGCCAGGTGAGTCAGTCGAGGTGGGAGGGTTATTTGAACAGATGTGTTTCAACATTGCTTTGAAATATAAAGGGTCAGAATATACTCTTTTGTAAATACCACTGCACACTAAGAGTTTTGCCTGACTGACTGAGCAAAAGTTGCACCTAATGCTGAATGCACTTGAGAACTGGAGCACTTATTTTTGGACCCTCTATGATGGCTTGACACCGTCATGGTGCCTAGTTCCCATTTATTTCCCTTAAAGACAAATAATCTTCTAAGATATCCTTAGCGAGTCTCTGTGACATTGAGGGGGAAAATTTAGAGCCCCATATACCTTGGCTTCTATATTATTTATGAATTTATTCCCTAAATGTGGACATATAATGGTTGGCCCTTGTCATTTCTGCTTAGAACCACCATATGGTTTTGTGAGCACATTCAGCGTGCCAATACCAGATCTCTTCATTTCTGGCAGCTGGTTTGTTTTCCTAGAAGGAAAGTCAAACTCTTGGTTTCATTTTATGTATAAGGAAATAGGTAAGTCTCTCTGCCAGAACATCACAGCTATTGCACATGACTAAATGAACTTTAGATCACTAGGTAAGGGAGTGGGAAGAGAAATGACCTGTTAAGAAATGAGACTTAAATTCTTGTGCAAAAAAAGTTGTCAGATCCCATGAAGCTCTGTAAGTTGTAGCTCATAGTTTTGGCCTTCTTGGATTTTACAGAAGGAATTTGTGTCATTCTGTCTTGGTTTCATTTTATTTTTCTTAGTCCCATTTCTTCTGTTTTCTAATTTCCTTATTCTCTTACATTTTCAATTTATCCTTTCTGCATGTTGCATTCTTTCTGGAACACTTCATTTATATGTCTTTATTAGACTTTCTGTGCTGTATTTATTATCATAGGGTATAGAGTTTTTTTTTTTTTTTTTTTTAGGCAGGTTCTCACTGTGTCACCCAGGCTATAGTGCAGTGGTGAAATCTCATCTCACTGTGACCTCCACCTCCTAGGCTCAGGCAATCCTCACATCTCAGCCTCCCAAGTTGCTGGGACCACAGGCATGTGCCACCACACCCAGCTATTTTTTTTTTTTTTGTATTTTTAGTAGAGATGGGGTTTCACTATGTTGCCCAGGCTGATCTCGAACTCTTGGGATCAAGCAATCCTCCCAACTCGGCCTCCCAAAGTGTTGGGATTGCAGGCATGTGCCACCAAGCCTGACTTATCATAGAGTTTTAGGAGGGTATTGGGATCTCATCTGGCCACATGGCAAAGGAAGGACACCTGTTCAGGATCAGATGGGCATCTTCATTCCCCACTCTCTCTGTAGCTGGGCCAGGAGGGTTTCTCACAGCTGGTGACATTTATCAAGATAACTTATGTTTATATCTGAACAAATGCCTATTAACTATTATTTTAATTTTTGTTATCTTGTGCTTCCTTCTACCTTCTAGAACATATATTTCTCAAATAGAGGGGTCCAAAAGACTGTGGGCTCCTTGAAAGCAGGAAATGCTGTGTTATGCAAAGCCCTAGTATAGGGCTAACCTGTTCATAAACATGTATTGATTTATTTTCATTTTGAGACGAGGGCTATATACGTCTTTAAAATCCATGAATATATTTTCCTTTGATTTTTTCTCTTTGTGACAAAAGTACTATAGGCACATGTAAATGATAGGCATTTGGGATATTGTTTTTAGGTCCCAAACTTGGGTTTTAATTTTTGAAGATGATGCCAGTATCAGTGGTTTTCTCATAAATTAAGAATCCCACCTTGCATGCTGCTAGTATAGGCAAGAATTTGGGGTTTCATGAAGGGAAGGAGTTGGCCTATTATGATAAGCATTTGATTCAGTTGAACATTTCATTCTATGTTCCTTCTAAATAATAATGATTCTCTGTGGAACTCTAATGCCTTGGAATATTAACAGATATTATGTAGCAAAAAATATTTCTAATCCATTTATGTCTTAGAAATTCTGCATTATTAAAATTAAGCATAGCTCTTTATTGTAAGGCTATTCTAATCCTTGAATGGCTAATGTCCTTTTCAAATTTCAAAAGTTAAATGTCAGGGTTTTCTGAGGTTATTTGACTCCAAAACCAACCCCACACTCTGCCTGCCATCCGAGGGGCTTCTCACGGAACTAATGCTCTGTGGGCCTTAAATGAGGGAGACTGTAAAAAAAATGGCTACACTGGGAGGCCAAGGAGGGTGGATCACGAGGTCAGAAGATCGAGACCATCCTGGCTAACATGGTGAAACCCCGTCTACTAAAAATACAAAAAATTAGCTGGGAGTGGTGGTGGGCGCCTGTAGTCCCAGCTACTCAGGAGGCTGAGGCAGGAGAATCGCTTGAACCTGGGAGGCAGGGGTTGCAGTGAGCCGAGATCGTGCCATTGCACTCCAGCCTGGTGACAAAGTGAGACTCTGTCTCAAAAAAAAAAAAAAAAAGAAAAAGAAAAAAAAAAAGGCTACACTTCCACCACTGGTGCTACCACCAATACCAACATCACCACTCTCTCTTCAAAGGCCTTGAGGCTTTTCAAAGAAATTCCATATGTATCATCTCATTCCATTTTCATTGGCTATGATTAGTATAGGGCAAGTAGTATTTTAAAACTTGGTAGATGAGAAATGAGACACACTATATCAATAGTCGTGACTTAGTATGTCAAAAAATTTAATGAGTTTCAGTGATCTGTGTAAAGAGAACACAGATCCATGACTGAGTAATTCTTATATAGAGTTTTTCTCTGTTTTTTATTTTGTAAACATTTTTCTCCGTTAAAGCACTCTGTCCAGAGGAAGTGTTTTTAATGTGTGTAGTGATTTCTGCATGATTTCAGATACTGTCCCATATGGACAGAAATATGCTTCAGACTCAGCATTAACATGCCAAATGCATTTATTTGCCTGCGTAAAACAGATTAATTCAATGTTAGATCATAATGGAATTAGGAGAAAAAGAGTCCTTATTGAAAACCAGCCAAAACATCTCATTTATAGCAGAGAATTTGGTACAGATTTATTAGAAATTCTGCATATAGGCAACTCATTTTGAATGGTTTGAAAACTTTCCTCCGCCCCCACTTTTTATATGGGAAAGGAGTGAGTGGTACCAAACAGATTCATTTCCTGATGTCCTTGAAAGACACAGATTTATACAAAGTCATTAGGTGCAGAAATAAAAATAACCGAAGTAAAAAAAAGTAAATAAGATATATAGAAATCTTCAACTGTAATCACTGACCTTTAAGCAATTGCAGGCTGAGAGGCTTCAAGGGTGTTGTAGCATCTGCCCTGACACCAGGAAGAGACAGGACAGTGTGGTGGGATGCTGAAGTGCCGCTCTAAGACAGAGGCTCTGACATTGTACAGATATCCTCTTTCCCCCTGCTGGAGGATCAGTGTCAATTTGGCTGAGATGTTTACCTAATGATTAATGCCAGCTAGTGGGCCAAGGGGTCATCTCGGAGCACTGAACTATTCAAGATTCAGGAGACATAGCTGGAGAAACCAGACTGAGACTTGATCTGTTAGGAAGAGCTGAGAGTCAAATATCAGTGTCTTCTCCATTACATCTTCAGTGCCTACCATGGTGCTTGGAACACAAAATAGTGTTCAATAAATATGTGTGGAAAATATGAGTGATGAACACAATGACAGAGGTACTAAGTCTGATGGGGACAGGCAGGATGGAAATTGGGGTGTAGTGTTGAGTCAGCGAGAGCATCAAGGGTGAAGAGATAAAACCTCATGGTGCCAGGTTCTGGATTAAAAATGACATAGTGGTTGGAAACAGGAAAAGGAGAAAACCAAGAATGTGTAGAGTATATGACTCAAGCTGTCCTTATTAAAGGAGAAGCAGATTGGTAGTAAACTTCACATATACACCCTCATGGTTGTATGTCATACGTATTGTATACTGGCAAATTCTTGTTAACCTTTTAATAGTATAGAACCAGTTCTTCTTGACTAGTCTTTATAAAAATCTGAATTATGCAAAACTTTTAAGGAGTTGGCAAAGAAGTAGGAAGACGCAATGGGGATTTCAAATCTGGTTTCATCTCCCATCTGGAGAAACTAGGTAAGCCCCACACTCATACACAAATACACAGTAAACAGGATGTATTGGGTAGCAAAGAGGGTCAGCACATGTTGTAAGTTTAACTAGAGACAATCTACATTAGCAGGATAATCAACGTGGAGATGTGGAAGAACCCAAATTTCAAGTGACAGTCTGAATGGATTTTTTCTGGTTCTTGTTTATCATTGTTTGTCAAGTCCCTAGAGTAAGCTTCAACAAGCAAGAGGTTTAAGACTTGTGTCGTTCTTATTAACTTTCACATTGCATTAGTAGTGGTTAAAGCTCTGGTTTCTATTTATGCCATGGTTCTGTTTTTAGCAAATTTGACTTGTGGCAGTTTGCCCATTATTGACATGTTGGTTTAAAGCAAATTGGCAATAGAGAATGAGTGGCTTGACTTTCAAGAGATGAGAATGTAAATGTAAATGTCTGAGTTATCATGGGACGGATCATGCACACACTTCACTTGTCACCATCTCATTAAGTCAATTTCAAAAAAAAAAAAAAAAAAAGAATTGCCAGACTTCTTAGCGTGCACATCTATTGTCCATATATGGGAATCATTAGACTATGTAAATGTTGCCTTTTTGTACTCGTCTGTTCTTCATGTTCACTGGGTGGAGTTATTCAGTAATATAAATATAAGTCACAGACAAAAGTCCTAGACAAAGAGTTCTTTGGGCTGGGGAATAACATATGATTTAAAAAAATGTGTTTGTTGCTTCCATATGAGTTTTTTGTTTATGTTCTGGATTATAGCCATTGCCACCATTGTGCAAAAGCCAGAAAGAAATTTAATCGGGTGTTGCTCATAGGAGTTGAGATTTATTATAGTTTTCAGTTTTCACTACATCTTACTGAGTCAATGAATCCAAAGGCAGCATACCTCCACTGCAGAGGTCTAAGGCAGGCACTTTCAAAACGATTGTTTCATAATTCTTTAAAATTATTTCAGTCTCTTTGTTAAGTTTGTCTGACAGAATTCCGAATTCCTTCTCTGTGTTATCTTGAATTTCTTTGAGTTTCCTCAAAACAGCTATTTTGAATTCTCTGTTTGAAAGGTCACATTATCTCTGTTTCTCCAGGAGTGATCCCTGGTGCCTTACTTAGTTCATTTGATGAAGTCGTGTTTCCCTGGATGGCCCTGATACTTGTAGATGGTTCATCTGTCTCTGGGCATTGAAGACTTGGGTGTTTATTGTAGTCTTGTCAGTCTGGATTTGTTTGTACCTGTCCTTCTTGGGAAGGCTTTCCAGATATTCAAAGGAACTTGGATGTTGTGATCTAAGCTGTATCTGCTTTAGTGGCCACCCCATGTTCAGTGACACTGGTTCTTTCAGACTCATAAACGTACTTACCCTGATGGTCTTGGGCATGATCCGGGAGGATTCTCTTAATCACCAGGAAGAATCTTTTGTTCTCTTCTCCTACTTTCTCCCAAACAAACAGAGTCTGTCTGTTCTGAGCCACCTAGTGCTGGGGGGTGGAGTGACACAAGTATCCCTGTGGCCACCACCACTATGACTGCCTTGGGTCAAACCATAAGCCAGCACAGTGCTGGGCTTGCCTAAGGCCTGCTGTAACCACTTCCTTGCTACTGCCTATGTTTTCTCAAGGCTCTGGGGCTCTACAATCAGCAAGTGGCAAAGCCAGCCGTGCCTTTGTCCTTCACTTCAGGGTGGTGAGGTCCTCCAGGCCCCAGGTAAGTCCAGAGGTGCTGTCTGGGAGCCAGGGACTCCCAGAAGTCTACCTAGCGTTCTATTGTACTGCAGCTGAGTTGACATCGAACCACAAAATACAGTCCTTCCCACTCTTCCCTCCCCTTTCTAAAGGCAGAGGAGCCTCACCCTGTGGCCACTGCCACCACAGGCCCACAGGGAGTACTGCCAGACTACTGCTGATGTTTCCTTGAGGCCCAAGGGCTCTTCAGTCAGCTTGTGGTGAATGCTGCTTGCCCTGGGACTCACCCTTCAGGGCAGTGGGCTCCTCTCTGGCCCAGAGAAGGTCCAGAAATACTGTCCAAAAGCCAAGTCCTGGAATCAGGGACCCCAAGAAACTTCTTGACACCTTACCCCACTGTGGCTGAGCTGGTACCTAAGATGCAAGACAAAGTCCCCTTTACTTTTCCCTCTGCTTCTCTTAAGTGGAAGGAGCCTCACCCTACAGCCACCATAGCTGACAATGTGCTGAGTCTTACCTGAAACTAGCAAGTCTCAGAGTCTTACCTGAAACTAGCAAGTCTCAGAGTCTTACCCAAAGTCGTGACATAGTACCTGAGTTTCACTTCTGATTATTCAGAGCCAAAGAGCACTTCAGTTGGCAGGTGATGAATCCTGCCAGGATTGGGTCCTTCCCTTCAAGGCAGCAGGTTCCCTTCTGGCCTGGGATGTGTCTAGAAATGTTGTCTGGAGCTAGGGCCTCATGAATCTGATTGGTGCCCTATCCTGCTGTGGCTGAGCTAGTAACCAAGAGGCAAGACAAAGTCCTCCCCACTCTTCCCTCTCCTTTCCTCAAGAGGAAGGAAGGGGCCTCTTTTGGAGTCATGAGCTGTACAGCCTGGGGTTGGGGAGGGATGATGCCAGCACTTCCTTAGCCAGCCTGGCTGGTGTCTCAGTGGGTCATGTCCTCCCTGGCCCCCCCACAACCCACCAGCCAGGTCCACTGACTCTGGGCCCAGTTCAGCACTAGGTTTTGCCTAGGACTTGCAGTCCTTGTGGCCTAGACTGCCTTTCAAGTTTAGGACTCCAGGGCACTGTAGCCCATGGTGGCAAAGCTTGCAGGAACTCAAGTTCCAACCACTGGGATCTGGATTCCTTTCTAGCTAGGGCTGGTTTAAATGCTCCTCCTGTGGGCAGTTGCCCGCTGAATTTGGTCTGGTTTTGTGTTCTGCTATAATGAGGTGGCACTGAGTTCAATGCCTCACAGTTCCTGTGATCTCCCTCTCTGTGCCAAACCACCACTTCAGGTGCGGGAACAGAGGGGTGGGTGTCAGCAATTTAAGACTGATTTTCCTACCTCTTCAGTGCCTTTTACAGCAATATGAAGTTAAAACCAGGCACCGTGAGTGCTCACCTTATCTTTGGTTCTTATGAAGGTGCTTTTTTTTTTTGGTGTAGATAGTTGTTAAATTGGTGTCCTGGGTGGGGATGGGAGCAATTTGTAGTGCCTTCTATTCCACTGTCTTGCTCCATCCCAAGTCCCCTGTTTCATAATTAAAACATGGTCTTATCCATTCAGATTTATTCACAGATAAAAATGCATTTAAAAATGATCTTACTCTCCTAATTAAAAGTTCCCTCAATCCTTTTTTATGTCTAGTTTCCCTATGTCTAGTTTTTGGTTTCCTGCAAAACATCTGGCCGATGATCCTTTTCTAAATGTATAATTCATACAATTATTTTACATTTCTCTAGCTTATATCTATTTGCCAGTGTATTCCCTTCATCTATGTAAAATAAATTAAATTCTGAAAAAAGTGACACTTTCAGAACTCAGTTAAGAAATTCCATCCTTCACTCTTCCACGTTTTTTTTAGTATCTAGCCTCGTACCTCTCCTAGCTGCTTCATTGACTGTTAAATTTTCTAAAAATCCTTTCCCCTTTTCTGCCTTCTGTATCCAAACTGTTGTTCAGTCCTGTTTATTTGATTGACATCTCACTCATCAGTTCATTCATTCAGCTTGCACTTATTGAGGCAAAGGAATAGTCAGTCTCAGGGCACCATGGGCACTGCTGTCTATAATATTCCATTCCCCATTACTGGCAGAGTTCAGGCCAGTGAATCACTTCTCATTTAGACCACTGAACTTGCCCTTTACGGGCCTTAAGACAAGAGCCATTGTACACAGGTCTGACCCACAATAGTTCAGAATACATTAGAACTGAGCATTCCCCTGCCCAGTACCATACTTTTGTTTCTTGATATTTTGACTGTGTTCCTCATTCTTAGTACTTGGCTATGATGGCAGGCAGAATAATGGCCTCCTAAGGGTGGCCACATCCTAACCCTTAGATCCCTTGATACATATGTTACCTTTGCAGATGAGATTGAGTTATGAGTCTTCAAGTGGGAGTTTATTTGGGATTCTCCAGATGGACACAATCTCATCACCATTATCCCTTCAAAATATTTCCACTCCACCCCGTTCCTAGCTGTAGTCAAAGAAGTTGTCAAAAATGAAGAAGGTCAGAGAGATTCTGCCTTGCTGACTTTAAAGATGGAGAAAGGGTTCCATGAGCCAAGTAATGCAGGTGGCCTCAAGAAACTAGAAGAGGCAAGGAAATGGATTACTCCCTAAAGTCTTGAGAAAGAAATACAGCCTTGTTGATGCCTTCATTTTAGCCAGTGAGATGCATGTCAGACTGCTAATTTACAGCCCTGTAAGATAATGTTTATGTTGTTTTAAGCCACCAAGCTTGTAATAATTTGATATAGCAGCAAGAGAAAACTAACACAACTTTCCTCCTAGCCATGGGCTTTAAGCAGCTTCCTGATTGGGTATGGCATTTCCTGCCTAGTGGCCTCTCTATTTTGACCTCATTATCTACTTTCAACCCTGTCGCTTGGATCTCAAAATGAAGACATCATCCATGCCTCAGTATCTGATATTAACTGAGAATTTTTTTGTTTTTTGTTTCTTTCCTGACACATTTCTTTGGGCTTACCAACCTAATTGTTTTTTTCCATCTGTAGTACCTTCCTCCTGCAATATATCTTCTAGACTAGTCTGGATTTCAAGGGTTTGTATTATCTGACCTCCAGTTCTCTTTCTGATTTTATCTCCTCTAGCTCCTCATGGCCTAGCATGTTCTAGTTAAATTGTACTGCTCACCATTTTCACATGCAACTTGTCCTTTGGAGATTTGGATGTCAGGGAAGGCTAGGTTTTGCTGTAGAAACAGAAGCAACAATATATCCATGTGGGTCAACTGAGGACTCATGTACCTGATGAAGCAGCTACCATCTCAGCAGTTGCTGGTCACTATGCAGTGGAAAAGAGAGAAGTGCATGAAGTCAGCAATTATACTTGGCCCGGAAGAAACATCTGTCCCTTTGGTTCTCAACCCACTGTTCAAAGCAAGTCATATGGCCCCACCCAAGAGGACTATGGAGTATAAGTCTATCATTATGTGGAAGATAGCATTGCCATCAGTCTATAACCCGCTGTAAGAAGCATTGGGGAATAGCTTCACATCTACCAAGTCTGTCCACAGGTTTACTCTCCTGTAAAGAGGCTTCCTGGAGTGTACCTGGTTATGAAATGGTTAATGTTACTGTGTCTTCATCTTACGTGTCCTATGTATAATGAGCATTTGAAGGGAGATAACATGTTTGTTCATTCAATCACCACAATCACGCATTGAAGTCCTACTGAATGCAAAGTAGCTTTGAGTGCTTTGGAGACTGTAATGATGAACCTGAATGCTGCAGGGTTACAGTGTCCACTAGGTGTAGGCAAGGGCTTTGGGAAAATGCTCTCCTCAACTTTGGTGGTCATGAAGGAGGTGGTCAGGAAGGCAGGTGGGATGAATACAAAAGCATGTTGGGCTTATCAGTTTTGTCAAGCACTTGCATAGGCATTTGAAGATGTTTGTCTAGTTTACTTCACAACTTCTGAAGGAACTTGCAATGAACCAAGTTTCATGGAATTTCCTTCTAAGGAATATTGTTATTGCAATAAAATAAACTCAGTTTATTGGTTATTGCAATAAACCAAGTTTTATGGAAAAATCTCTAAGGAAGTATTGTGCAAGAGTGGAAAGAACACATGCTTTGGAATTAGGCATCTGAACTAGATTCCCAGATCTGTCTTAGATTACTGTGCGATTTGGGAAAATTACTTAACCTTTCTGACATTTGGTCTCGTTATCTGTAAAATGAGTAACAGATTCCTCAAAAGATTAATGAGAAGATACAGAAAATGCATTTATTCAGAGTGTAGACTAGGCTCTAAATAAACACTGGTTTCCTTCAATCTTCCTCATGGGACATATTAGGTACTAATATTTCATTTCACTTCATACCAAGTTCTACATAGCACTGTTTAAAAATTGTTCTTTAAAGACATTTATTTTGTATAAGTTTGACTGTTTTATGTAGATTTCTTTCTTTTATGGTACTTTTTATTGAGATGTAACTCACCACAAAATTCATGCTTTTGAAGAGCACATTAAATGATTTTAGTATATTTGCAAAGTTGTACCAATTTTATAAAATTTCATATCCATTAGCAGCCACTCCCTTTCCCCTGGTTCCTGGCAACCATTAAACTACTTTCTATCTCTATGAATTTTCCTGTTCTGAATATTTCACATAAATTGAATTATATAATATGTGGCCTTTTGTGACTGAATTCTTTCACTTACCATGATCTTTACAAGGCTCACTCTTGTTGTTACATGTATTTCATACATTTTTATTGCTGAATAATATTTTATTGCATGAATATATGGACACTTCAGCTGTTTTCACTGTTTGGCTATTATGAATAATTCTACTTTGAATGTTCATGTACAGTTTTTATGTGGCCATATGTTTTCATTTCTCTTGGATATATCCTAGGAATGAAATATGGTATCTCTATGTTAACTATCTGAGGAATTGCCATTGTTTCCCAAAGTGGCTGTGCTATTTACATTCCTACCAGCAGTGGATGAGGGTTCCATTTCTCCAAATCCTTGTCAACATGGGTTACTGCCCATATTCCTGATTATAGCCTTATTGTCTGTCTTTCTGATTATATCTCTCCTAGTGGGTATGAAATTGTATCTCATTGTTGCTTTGATTTGCACTTCCTTGATGACTAATGGTGTTGAACATCTTTTCTTGTGTATCTTAGCCTTTTACATGTTTTCTTGTCTTTGGAGAAATGTCTATTCAAATCAGTTTTCTTTCTTTTTGCATGATTTCCTCTTGTTTTAAAATTTTACTTCTTTAACTTTTATTTTAAGTTCAGGGGTACAAGTGCAGGTTTGTTACATAGGTAAACTTGTGTCATGGGGTTTGTTGTACAGATTATTTCATTACCTAGGTATTAAGCCTAGTACCCATTAGTTATTTTTCCTGATCCTCTTCCTCCTCCCACTCTCCACCCTATGAAAGGCCCCAGTGTATGTTGTTTCCCTCTATGTGCCCATGTGTTCTCATCATTTGGCTATCTTTTATAAGTGAGAACATGCAATATTTGATTTTCTGTTCCTGTGTTAGTTTGCTAAGGATAATGGCCTCCAGCTCCATCCATGTCCCTGCAAAGGACATGATCTTGTTCTTTTTATGGCTGTGTAATATTTCATGGTGTATATGTACTATATTTTCTTTATCTAGTCTATCATTGATGGGCATTTAGGTTGATTCCATGTCTTTGCTATTGTGAACAGTGCTACAATGAACAAACACGTGCATTTGTCTTTATAATAGATGGATCTATATTCCTTTGAGTATATACCTAGTAATGGGACTGCTGGGTCAAATGGTATTTCTTTCTTTAGGTCTTTTTTTTCAGGACGGGGTCTCACTCTGTTGTCCAGGCTGGGGTATAGTGATGTGATCATGGCTTGAACTCCTGGGCTGAAGTGAACCTCATGTCTTAGCCTCTTGAGTAGCTGGGATTACAGACACCATGCTTGGCTAATATTTTTTTTCTTTTTTTTTGTAGAGACAAGTTCTCACTATGTTGCACAGGCTGATCTTGAATTCCTGGCATCAAGTAATCCTGCCACCCCAGCCTCCCAAAGTGTTGGGATTACACATATGAGCCACCATGCCTGGTCTGCTTCTTTGTTTATACTGCTAGGCTTTCTTATTACTTCAAGGGAACACACATTCGAAGTCCAAGTGAGGTACCAGCTCCTTAATTGCAAGCTATTCAAGGAAAGAACACTAAACTGTGAGCCTGAGATCTGGGGCCTAGCCCTGGCCCTGTCACATCAGACTGTGCCTGTGAGACCTTGAACAAGTAGCTACAAACCTTAGCCTCCTCATCCAGTTTATCTAGTTCAGTTAAGATGATCCTAAGTCCACAAAATGTAGTATTGAGCATCAGTTATTAATCAAATGTGGTGCAAGTTCCTGGGAAATGAATAAGGCTTGGTTGCCCTGCCTGATGCCCCTTGATATCTAGAAATATTTAAATAGATATTACAACATAAGAAGATGCAGTTGCAAGGAAGAGAATCAAATCATGTGCCAGCTCCAATAAGGGAGCAGCTTGCTGTCCCCAAAGCCATTTGAAGAGGCTTCAGGGAAGAAAGTCTCTGAAACGTCTTTCACATGAAAATTTCCTGAATCTATGACATCCTGCCTCTTCGGTGTGCACATTTTGTTGTATTAAATGAAGACATTATATAGCTTATGAAGATATGAAGCCCTACAGTTAATTATGCTTATTGAGATCATGTTTATTGAGATTACTGGAAAAACTCTGTCAAATAGAGTGCTCCCTAGTTTTTGAATCTAAGGGGCAGGGGCAACTTTGCTTTGTCTTTGCATCTCAGTCCCTAGTATATGTTGAATGAATGAATGCTTTTAGACAGAAGGGGAAATTACAGAGTACATTTGAAAGGCCTCAGCTATAATTTTTTCTATCATACTTGAGCTCCAGTAAGAATATCTACTTTGAGAATACTTTAATCCTTAACAGGAAAAATTCAGTTTCCTTATGGAGAGTTTTGTAATGCTCTTGGTTAGGAGGCAGTTATTGTTCCCTTTTTACTTTGTTCCAAAGTTCTTTACACAGTCAACCAAATTGAGTACATATCTGTTCTTTTTCCTCCAATATTAAATTAAAAGATTTGGAGAACTCTATAGATGGAGAGGATACTAGGGGATCATTTAAAATTTCAATCCTTTATTTTTTGAGACAGGAGTCTATGTTGCTCAGGCTGGACTTAAACTCCTGGAATCAAGCGATCCTCCATCCTCAGCCTCTCAAGTAACTGGGACTACAGGTGCACACCAGCATACTTTGCAACCCTTTACTTTATGGAAGAGGAACTTTGCATCAGTTATGTCAAATGATGTTGTTTAGTCCAAGTCCAGGATTCAGGCAGGCAGCCGCCCTCTTTGTAGGTTTCCTTCCTCTTCTACATTCTGTTTGGTCCCTTAAAAAAATAAGATTAAGTAGTCTGAACAGAAAGGAATCCACAACATCTTTTAAATTGTAGGCATTAAGTTGAAGTAGGCAATAAAGTATTTTGAGCTCTGATGAACTTTTTGATAGACTTTCAAAAAAGTCTTCCTAAGACTGACTGTGTTAGTCAGCCCAGGCTGTCATCACAAAATACCATAGACTGGGTGGTTCAAACAACAGAAATTTATTTTCTCATGGTCTGGAGGTTGGAAATCCAAGATTGGGGTGCCAGTATGGTTGAGTTCTGGTGAGAGCCCTCTTCCTGGCTTGCAGGTGGCCAAATTCTCGCTGTGTCCTCACGTGCTGGTTGGGCAGACGATGACGGTAAATACACTAATAGATTGATTCTTCAGTTTAACAGTTTCCTCCCTCCTTCCCATCCTTCCTGCCTGACTCATAGGGAATATTGGGGTGAGGTATTTATAATGTAATACTTTGGAAGAATTTATCTTTATTTGCCTGATAAATATTATGTATGTGTATGTAATAACTAGAATACATAATACATATGACTATTCCTTAGCCAAATTTAAATATTGTTTCCAACCACCCCTCAGAGCTTCTATTTGAACTGCAAACATGGAAAAGACTGTAACATTTACTAGTGGAGTAACTGGGAATTTGATCTGTTATTATTCAAAGTGCTCAAGCAGAATCTGGCTTGTGTAAATATCTGTTGGGGATAGGATAGAGGAGATTCTAGCACTGAGTGGGAATTGAAATAGATAACACTGGAGATTACTTCCAATTTTAAGATTTTATGACAGTCATCAGGATATTACATGGGCTTGAGATTTGCCTCCTCTTTTCTACTGAACACCCTTGACAGAGGCAATATCAAGCAATGAAATGCTCCTAAATGCAAGTGGCTGAAGGGTGCAAGGACCAAAGCCAGATTTCTGGAATCCACCATCAAAATTGAGAGCTGGCTGCATTATTAGCATGGTGGATGTGTTATAATGATTTTGGAGTATTAATACACTAATGTTGAAAAGGGAAGATATTACTGTTACCCAAAGAGCATATGGTTAATACAGTGAGAATAACAGAGAAACAGCTACTCATGAAAGAGTGCTTTATATTAATAGGTATTCCTAGCAACATTCATTATATTTATTTAATATTTTGATGTAAAGAAAAATGCAAGGAGCATTAATTACCATCTTGGAAACAAATACCATAGATTACTTTACCCAGTGATGCGTGTCTGTTATTTCACAAATCTGTGAAGTCCTTGGGAAGGCAAGTCATGTTGTAGAAATATTTCTGCTGCCAGCATCCGGCACAATGATTAGCACATACGAGCCATGCAGTAGTTGTTGACTGAATGAATTAATGACTATATCTGAGTGATATGGGTTACTTATTTCCTATACTTATTTAAAAAATTTCCTTTTATGTTTGTTTATTTTAAAGAGTGTTGGTGGGAGTATAAATCAGTTCAGCCATTGTAGAAGACAGCATGGCAATTCTTCGAAGACCTAAAGACAGAACTACCATTCGACCCAGCAAATCCAATTACTGGGTATATACCCAAAGGAATATACATCATTCTATTATAAAGACATATGCACATGTTTGTTCATTGCAGCACTATTCACAGTAGCAAAGACATGCAATCAACCTAAATGCCCATCAATGATAGACTGGATAGAGAAAATGTGGTACAACTACACCATGGAATACTATGCAGCCATAAAAAAGAACAAGATCATGTCCTTTGCAGGGACATGGGTGGAGCTGGAGGCCATTACCCTTAGCAAACTACCATAGGAACAGAAAACTAAATACCACATGTTCTCACTTATAAATGGGAGCTAAAGGATGAGAACGCATGGACACATAAAGAGGAACAACATACACTGGGGCCTTTCAGAAGGTAGAGGGTGGGAGGAGGGAGAGGATCAGGAAAAATAACTAATGGGTACTAGGCTTAATACCTGGAAAATGAAATAATCTGTACAACAAACCCCTATGATTCAAGTTTACCTATGTAGGAAACCTGCACTTGTATCCCTGAACTTAAAATAAAAGTTAAAAAATTAAAAATAAAATAACTTTGGTTTTGGTGAAAAAAAAAACTGTGCTGTGAGTTATAATAGACTGTAATAACCTACATGTGTTTAAAGCATATAATTTGATAAGTTTAGAAAACATTCTCGCAATCAAGATAGTGAACATAGACATTACCCCCAAAAGTTTCTCCATTCTTCCTTCTAATTACCTTTCCTGCCCATACCATATATCTTTTCCCTAAGAAACCACCATCTTTTTGTCACTATCAATGAGTTTTCATTTTCTTGAATTTTATATAAAAGCTATCATACAGTATATACTCTTTTTTGTATTGCTTCTTTCAACTGGTGCAATTATTTTGAGATTCATCTATGCTGTGTTGTTGCATGTATCAGTAGTTCATTCCTTATTTTTTAAAGCTCATTAGTTGTTATTGAAGAGTAGTACTACATTGTATGGACATACCGTAATTGTTTATTCATTCACTTATTGATGATTTGCATTTTTTTCTAGCTTTTGGCTAGGATGAATAAAGCTGTCAAGAATACTCGTGTACAAGTCTCTATATGGACATATGCTTTAATTTTTCTTGGATAAATATATAGGAATAGAATGGCAAGATCATATTGTTTGAAGTTTAAATATGGTATGTTTTAAAATTTTTAAGAAACTGCTGAACTTTTTTGAAAAGTGATTGTACCATTTAAAATTTTCACTTGCAGTTTATGGGGATTCTAGTTCCTCAACTTCCTTACCAACATTTGGTATGGACAATCTTTAAATTTTAGCCATTCTAATGGGTATGTAGTGCTATCTCATTGTGGTTTTAATTTTCACTTCTGAAATGACTAATTCTGTGATGAACATTTTTTCATGTGTTTATTTGCCATGTATATATCTTCTTTGGTAAAGTAACCATTCAAATCTTTTGCATATATACATTATATATATAGTATGTAATGTATTTATGTATTTTAAAATAATAATATATTTTAAATATATATGATATTATATATATTATATTTAAATTGAATTGCCTGTTTACTTATTACTGAGTTTTTATGTTTAAAAACATAAATCATACTTTTTTTCTTTTGAGACAGGGTTTCACCCTATCTCCCAGGCTGGAGTGTAGTGGCATGATCATGGCTCACTGCAGCCTCGACCTCCCAGGCTCAGGTGATTCTCTCACCTCAGTGTCCTGAAGAGCTGGGACTATAGGCATGTGCCATCATGCCCAGCTAATTTCTTTTGTTTTTTTTTGTAGAGATAGGGTTTCTCCATGTTGCGTAGGCTGCTCTCGGACTTCTGGGCTCAAGTGATCCACCTGCCTGGGCCTTCCAAAATGTAGGGGTTACACGCATGAGCCACCGCACCCAGCCCTTAAAAAGTATATTATTGATTCAAGTCATTTATCAGATATTCTTCTTACATTCTTCTGTGCACTTTGATTCGTAAAGTTAGAAATACAGTCCTAAGCACTTTATGTTCTACATACTTTATGTAACTACAAATATATAAAACAGTACTTAGTTAATGCTACTTCAAACCAAGCTTATAAAAATAAGACAAATGACCATTGTGCTATTGTAAGCATAGGAAGCAATAATGGGGTCAAAGCAAGGTTTCCAGCTTCTCATTTGTATTACTTTTGTTTTTTCGACTTGCTAAACACTTGCCTCACATGTTCCTTCTTAGCATGCCAAAAATTATCTGTCTTACCTATATAGAGAAGATAGAAATGTGAAACACATTTTTGTTATTGCACAATATATTATTTCCTTAATTTAATATTTAAATTTTTAATCAAGGTAATGCATACCTACTGGTAGATAATTAATATTTATAGACAAGGCTTATAAAAAGTCAGTAATTCTCTGATACATCCCTCACTATGCTCAGATACCATCACTATCAACTCTGTTAGCTGCCTTTTCTGGAATTGCCTCCATTTTTCTAAATGATAGTCCTTTGTATGTGTGTGTGTGTGTGGGGTGGGGAGGGGTGGGGGAGATTGTCCATTTTACTTTATTTAATTTTTAATTTTTATTGTTATTTCAATAGTTTTTGGGGTACAGGTGGTCTTCTAGTTACATGGATAATTTCTTTAGTGGTGATTTCTGAGATTTTAGTGCACCCATCACCTAAGCAGTGTGTACTGCACCCAATATGTAGTTTTTTATCCCTCACCCCTTCCCAGCCTTCCCCCCGAGTCCCTGGGTTATCCATTTTAGACTTCATCTATTGACTTGCTTTTAGGATAGAGGAAAATTTGGATCTTCTAAATGCCTTTCTTTATATATCCTCTCAATTTTAGTTAAATCAATAGACAGGAGTCATAATAATAACAGTGCAAATAGTCCCACGTATAGCTACAATGTATTATGATTCCATTCTTTTCTTGTATATCTATTTTGCCTGGAGTTAATTATTTATTTCAATTTTATGTGGCACAATTTTCTTTGTACCTATTCTTACTATTTCCCATTTGCTCTATCAGATGGGTCATATACCCATGGTATTTTTGTCTCACATGATCAAGTGTTTTGGTTAACATATTAATTATTTTTTTCCCTTGAGATCTTTCTTGTTGAAGTCCTTATTCTTCTGCTCCATTGCAAACACACTGCTCTTTGAGCCTTCTGCATAGCTGTTACCGTGGGCTTAACATTCATACTTGTTTTCCTGTGTTAAATGTCCCATAGCCTGGATCTTGTCTTTTCCTCTTTGGCTGGAACACATACTTTAGCGGCTTCCCAATAAAGAACGCAAAGAAAACAGCATTTACTTTTCCCTCATCTTTGATTGACAGTTTAGCCAGATATGGAATTTTAGGTTGAAAATAATCTTCCATCAGAACTTGAAAGGAATTTCCCATCATATTTTATCATCTAATGGTGCTCTTAAGAATTCTAATACAATTCTAATTCTCTTGAATGCAACTTTTCCCTTTCTGGAAACTTCTGCACTCCGTATCCTGGTTGCTTATGGATATTTGTGATGATGTGTGTGCAACAGGTCTTTTCATTGTGTGAGCATTTAGTAGATTCTCTTAGTCTGTGGAGGCATGTCTTGATGGGGAAATTTTCTTGAATAATTTAACTGATGATTTTCTTTCCCCCATTTCTTCTGTTTCTAGAACTCCTGTCAAATGTTGGAATATTCTAAACTTATTATTCTCTCTCTCCTATTTTTCAATTTTTAAAATCTTTTAATTCTATTTTTGAGAGATAGCTTTGATTTATCTTTTAATCACTCTACTGAATTTTTTATTTTATTACATTTCTATTTTCTAAAAGTTCTTCATTACTTTTGGATGTTTCTTTATCCAAGCACCCTCTATAGAAGTACATCTTTCTATTTTGTAATGCTGTTTCTTACTAGTCTTTTTGAAAATTTAAACTTATTGATGATTTTTTGTTTCTGTTGCCTGTATTACCTGTATTCTGTAGAATTCTTAGCCTTTTTGGGTTCTGAAGCATGAATCAGCTTAATTTTAAATTCTGGTTGATCTTCCTGTAGCAGATGCTGTTGGTGTCCTGCCAGATTCTTTTTACTAGGCTGCTGCACACATTCCTCTGCTTCAGGGGATGGTGCTTGCTAATAGCTTACATCTGCAGGCTTCTTTGGAAGCTGCTGTCCTGATAGAGCATTGGAATGATATCTTGGTGGTATAATTGAGGGATCCACTGACACCTGCCAATCTTGGGCACTGCTCGTCAGGATACTGTATTTGCTCAAAACCAATGACCTTTGTATGTTTTATTGTCCCCAGTAGGTAGACTATATGGATCTAGAAACTAAGGAATATCTCAATAAACTCGGAATTGAAGGTATATACTTCAAAATAACAAGAGCCCATGACAAACCCACAGCCACCCTCATACTCAATGGGCAAAAGCTGGAAGCATTCCCCTTGAAAACTGGCACAAGAAAAGGATGCCCTCTCTCACCACTCCTATTCAACATAGTATTGGAAGTCCTGGTCAGAGCAATCAGGCAAGAGAAAGAAATAAAAGACATACAAATAGGAAGAGAGGAAGTCAATTATCCCTGTTGGCAGATGACATGATTCTATATCTGGAAAACCCCAGAGTCACTGACCAAAATCTCCTTGATCTGGTAAACAACTTGAGCAAAGTTTCAGGATACAAAATCAATGTACAAAATCACTAGCATTCCTATACACCAACAACAGCCAAGTGGAGAACCAAATCAAGAAGGCAATTCCATTCACAATTGCCACACAAAAAAATACTTAGAAATACAGTTAACCAGGGAGGTGAAAGGTCTCTACAACAAGAATTACAGTGCTTCTCAAAGAAATCAGATGACACAAACAAACAGATAAACATTCCATGATCATAGATAGGAAGAATCAATATTGTTAAAATGACCATACTGCCCAAAGCAATGTACAGGTTCAGTGCTATTCCTATCAAATTCCCAATAACATTCTTCACAGAATTAGATACAACTATTTTAAAATTCATATGGAACCAAAAAAGAGCCAGAATAGCCAAGGCAATGTTAAGCAAAAAGAGCAAAGCTGGAGGCATCACTTATCCAACTTCAAACTATGTTATAGGGCTGCAGTAACCAAAACAGCATGGTACTGGTACAAAAATAGACACATAGACCAATTAAACAGGATAGACGAGTCAGAAATAATGCCATATACCTACAACCATCTGATCTTCGACAAAGCTGGCAAAAACAAGCAATGGAGAAAGGACTCCTCATTCAATAAATGGTGTTTAGATAACTGGTTAGCCATATACAGAAGAATGAAACTGGACCCCTACCTTATACCATATACAAAGGTCAACTCAAGATGGATTAAAGACTTAAATGTAAAACCTCAAACTATAAAAACTCTGGAAGATAACCTAGGAAATTCTATCTTGACTTAGGACTTGGCAAAGATTTTAGGATGAAGACGTCGAAAACAATTGCAGCAAACACAAAAATTGAGAGATAGGCTCTAATTAAACTAAAGAGCTTCTGCACATCAAAATAAACCATTAACAAAGTAGAGAGAAAACCTACAGAATGGGAGAACATATTTGTAAACTATGCATCTGACAAAAGTCTGATATCCAGCCTCTATAAAGAACTTAAACAAATTTACAAGCTAAAAACAACTCCATTAAGAAATGGGCAAAGGACATGAACACACACTTTTCAAAAGAAGACATACATGCATCTAACAAGCATATGAAAAAAGTCCGATATCACTGATCACTAGAGAAATGCAAATCAAAACCACAATGAGATGCCAGCTCACACTATTCACAGTGGCCATTAGAAAAAGGCCAAAGAATAACAGATGCTGGCAAGTTTGGGGAGAAGAGGAAACACTTATACATTGCTGGTGGGGGTTCAGCCTCTATGGAAAGCAGTGTGGCAATTCCTCAAAGAATTTAAAACAGGATTACCATTTGACCCAGTAATCCCATTATTGGATACACGCTCAAAGGAAAATAAATTGTTCTACCATAAAGACACATGCAGCCATATATTCATTGCAGTACTGTTCACAATAGAAAAGATGTAGAATTGCTTACAGTGAGCCGAGATTGCGCCACTGCACTCCAGCCTGGGCGACAGAGCAAGACTCCGTCTCAAAAAAGAGAAAGAAAAGATGTAGAATCAACCTAAATGCCCATCAGTGGTAGACTGGATCAAGTGGCACGTATACACCATGGAATACTATGCAGCCATAAAAATGAATGAGATAATATCCTTTGCAGCAACATGGATAGAACTGCAGGCCATCATCCTAAGCAAACTAACACAGGAACAGAAAACCAAATACAGCATATTTTCACTTATAAGTGGGAACTAAATAATGAGAACTCAGGGATATTAGGGGGTGAACAACAGACACTGGGGCCTACTTGAGGGTGGAGAGTGGGAGGAGAGAGATGATCAAAAAAATACCTATCAGGTACTATGTTCATTACTAGGGATGATGAAATTATCTGTACATCAAACCACTGTGACATGCAGCTTACCTATATAACAACCCTGCACACATACCCCTGAACCTAAATAAAAGGTAATAATAAAAAGAGAAATAAATGGATATAAGTAAGCATGATCCGATTCACATTACCATGAAGCTCTAGGCTCTGTGAGTCTAGAGATCCTGGTTCCCACAAGGGAAATTCTTTCACCTGGGATCACAGAAAGCGTTCAACCTAATTTAAAACTACATCCCTGGTGGCCTAGTGGCTAAGAGAAACCAAATAAAAACAAAACTATAGCTGACACCTGGCATTGTGGCCTACCAGCAGGCAAAGAAAGGAATTGTCTATTGGGAAGGCTAATTTTGACCCTTTTCACCACTGAAGTGGTAAAATTATTGCCATATGAAAAGGCAGTGAGGAATACGTTTGGCACTCAGATGATCCACTGGGCCAGTGGGACATCTCTTGATAAAGTCACACCCAATCTCAATTGTAAACTGGCAAATGAAACAATAAAGGCTTGCTAACAAGGGGCTTTGACTACTCAAGGATGAAGGCCTGTGTCTTCCCAATAGCTAAGTCACCTAGATTAGCAGAAGTGTTATCAGAAGGGGAGGAAATCTAGAAAGGATGGAAGAAGAGGAAGATGTTGTATATTAGTTAAGGTCTTGAAACCTATTTCAGCAGGGAGGCAGAAGCTCATCCCCAGTAACTCTCCTCCTGTAAATTTTACTGGAAATTGCAACCAACCAGAACCCTGAAGAAGCAGTGACCAGATGGAGTACATTTAAAGTGAGAAGCAAGTGGACTAAGCTGTGTAAGTGATGGCTAGAGAAGATACTGTTGGTACCTTGCCCAGATTCCCTTTACTAAGGGAGTACACCCAGCCTCCAGCTGTTGGAGATGCTGGCTGCTCTAGTGGCTCACACCTGTACACTTCTTTGAAAGATTGTCCTTGGCAAAGGGGAGCTTGTTGGTTCAGAGACACATGGGAGATTACACTTCTCTCCCTCTGCCTGGGGCAGACGTGTAACTGACTGATGCAGGGGTGTAATAGCCCAGCATTCTTTTGTCTGGAAGGGATAACCTTTTGGTACTATTTATCCTCCAGCACTCTTTGTGGGATCGGGCTGAAGCTAGACTTCTCTGAAATCACATTTTTGCCTAGCCTTTTCTTATGCTCTAGCCAACATCCTTCATTTTCCTATGAGTTTCTCCTGAGGGTATTTCATCAATACGTCATTTACGCAGGAATCTCCATTTCAGGCTCTGCTTCTAAGGAACCTGACCTAAGACCTTTCTAGGCACTTGAGATTGTATTCCTCCATAAGCTTAGTTACCACCACTCCATTAGTTTTCCAAAAATTTGCTGAAATTTCTCATACTCTGATGTTGTCTTTCTCAAATTTTTTTTTTTGTTTTTTAGAACTGATATCTTTTTTTTCCTCTACTGACATTGTAGCACATTTTTTTGGAGAGAATAGTTACGTGCATATGGTCAATCTCATAAGGAAGTTTAAGTTGTCTGTATATAAGAATTTAGGTTTATTCTGTATTTTCTACTAAATATACCATTTCCACTAAAGATAAGAAGGACTCCATTAAAAATTTTTTTTGATAAGAAGACGATGAAACAGTATTAAACAAGACTGTCAGAAATTCCAAGAATAGCATGTTGGGGTGAGGTCATCCATTTTGCTTTTGGTTTAGTGTTTTCAAAAACACATTTCATTTAATAGAGTGACATGTATGAAATGTCTACTTTGATCAGATTTACTAATCTCTAAAACACCAAATTCCAATACCTTTGTTAATGGGATAAAACTAGAGTTATAATTACAAACCTCGCTAAATTTTCACCAACTTTGTTTAATTTGTTATTGTTTTCTTAAAATGTTTAATTGCCATGGTCATATTTCTTGGCTTGCAACCAGTGTGTATGTGTATAAATATCTTTAATGATTATGTGATATATGTCAAAATGACTTGATGATGACCAGCCAAAAACCTACTTTGATTCTTAAAGAATGTTGTCTCCATTATTTGTAGGCCCATCCCTACTGCATTCTGTTGTATCTATTTGTGTATGTCTTATTTCCCCTACAGAGTTGAAGGCAAGAGCTATGGCTTATTCATCTTTCTATCTCCACAGTGTCTATTACTATTCGGATACATTGTAGATACTTTACTGGGTATTGGTTTAAAACAAAACAACACAAAACAAAAAACAAAATACTCAGCAAATATTTCTGTTTTGAGAAATTTCTTATAATCACCAATGACTTGCAAATTGGTTGTGGTATCTCTATCTTTAATCTCTTGCAGGCAAATAAATGTTTTCCCTTGGGTCTCCATACACATTCTTGTTGCAAATAAGACTGGATCAAGGATTGTGGCACAGCTGGTTTGAGAACCAGTTACCAACTCATAGCTCAATTGAAGTCATTCTTGGTGCAGCTGGCTGGCTCACAGTCATTCAGTTTCACTTTGCAGAGGTGCACACTATTTATGTTCTTCCTCTCACATCTGCAGAACTGCTTTTAGAGTCAATGAGAATTACAGGGTTTTAGCACACTGGAGAGGTTGTATAGGATTTTATTTTGTGCTTTTTTTTCTTTTATTGCCAGAGGACAGGATTCATATTTGGGTGATACACAAATAGTGTTATAGAATCCACATAATCAAATAACTTCACAGTTGGGAAGGACTTTAAAACTCACTTAGCTGAATGCTCACCAGCTCTATTTTAAGCCTAAGAAAGGTGATACTTAAAGACTTGAAGTTACTTGACTAGGTATAACTACTGTTGAATATAGGATTAGTGATGTTATCTCAGTGCAGGTGTATTTTAGGAAACTGATGCTCCATTGTTAGACATACTAAAGATCGTAATGGATTTCTATTGTATTCAATATCTTAAAATCTCAGTTTATTGGAATATTAGAAGTTAGTATTGTTCAGTTAATTTTTGCTGTAATGTTAAGGGACAAAGCTTTTAGTATTGAAAATCATTCTAACATACATCAATGTATGCTCCTACTTTGGTATCCATGAGGCTATGGGGGGCATTTTAATCCTTAATCAGTGAATAATAGACTATCCTTGGTTTAGAATTGCTTGTGTGAGATTTGAATACATAGAATCCTGATCCCAGGACATACAGGAATACCTTTAGAGCAAATTCCTTATGTAAGTTTGTTTTAATGACTTAATTTGTCTGACAGAAAGTTGAAAAAGTTTAAAAAGTTTGGATTATTTGAAAGCTAGAGCTAAGTAGGTTCTGCTAATTTAAGAGGTGTTCTAAAAAAAAACCCGTTCTTTATTTAATTATTTATTTTAGAGATGGGGTCTCACTCTGTTGCCTAGGCTGGAATATAGTGGTGTGCTGATAATTCGCTATGTTGCCCAGGCAGATCTCAAACTCCTGGCCTCAGCCTCCCAAGAATCCAAGATTAAGATGCAAACCACCATGCCCAGTCACATCAATCAGAATGGCTATTACTAAAAAGTCAAAAAATAACAGATGCTGTATCCTGATACCAAAGCCTGGCAGAGACACAACCAAAAAAGAGAATTTTAGACCAATATCCCTGATGAACATCGATGCAAAAATCCTCAATAAAATACTGGCAAACCGAATCCAGCAACACATCAAAAAGCTTATCCACCATGATTAAGTGGGCTTCATCCCTGGAATGCAAGACTGATTCAACATATGCAAATCAATAAATGTAATCCAGCATATAAACAGAACCAACGACAAAAACCACATGATTATCTCAATAGATGCAGAAAAGGCCTTTGACAAAATTTAACAGCCCTTCATGCTAAAAACTCTCAATAAATTAGGTACTGATGGGGCATATCTCAAAATAATAAGAGCTATTTATGACAAACCCACAGCCAATATCATACTGAATGGGCAAAAACTGGAAGCATTCCCTTCGAAAACTGGCACAAGACAGGGATGCCCTCTCTCACCACTCCTATTCAACATAGTGTTGGAAGTTCTGTCCAGGGCTATCAGGCAGGAGAAGGAAATAAAGGGTATTCAATTAGGAAAAGAGGAAGTCAAATTGTCCCTGTTTGCAGATGACATGATTGTATATCTAGAAAAGCCCATCATCTCAGCCCAAAATCTCCTTAAGCTGATAAGCAACTTCAGCAAAGTCTCAGGATACAAAATCAATGTGCAAAAATCACAAGCATTCTTATACACCAATAGCAGACAGAGAGCCAAATCAAGAGTGAACTCCCATTCACAATTACTTCAAAGAGAATAAAATACCTAGGAATCTAACTTACAGGGGATGTGAAGGACCTCTTCAAGGAGAACTACAAACCACTGCTCAACGAAATAAAAGAGGATACAAACAACTGGAAGAATATTCCATGCTCATGGGTAGGAGGAATCAATATTGTGAAAATGGCCATACTGCCTAAGGTAATTTATAGATTCAATGCCATCCCCATCAAGCTACCAATGACTTTCTTCATAGAATTGGAAAAAACTACTTTAAAGTTCATATGGAACCAAAAAAGAGCCTCATTGCCAAGTCAATCCTAAGCCAAAAGAACAAAGCTGGAGGCATCACGCTACCTGACTTCAAACTATACTACAAGGCTACAGTAACCAAAACAGCATGGTACTGGTACCAAAACAGAGTTACAGACCAATGGAACAGAATAGAGCTCTCAGAAATAATGCCACACATCTAACAACTATCTCATCTTTGACAAATCTGACAACAACAAATGGGGAAAGGATTCCCTATTTAATAAATGGTGCTGGGAAAACTGGCTAGCCATAGGCAGAAAGCTGAAACTGGATCCCTTCCTTACACTTTATACAAAAATTAATTCAAGATGTATTAAAGACCTAAATGTTAGACCTAAAACCATAAAAACCCTAGAAGAAAACCTAGGCAATACCATTCAGGACATAGGCTTGGGCAAGGACTTCATGTCTAAAACACCAAAAGCAACAGCAACAAAAGCCAAAATTGACAAATGGGATCTAATTAAACTAAAAGAGCTTCTGCACAGCAAAAGAAACTACCATCAGAGTGAACAGGCAACCTAAAGAATGGGAGAAAATTTTTGCAATCCACTCATCTGACAAAGCGCTAATATCCAGAATCTACAAGGAACTCAAACAAATTTACAAGAAAAGAACAAACAACCCCATCAACAAGTGGGAGAATGATTTGAACAGATACTTCTTGAAAGAAGACATTTATGCAGCCAACAGACACATGAAAAAATGCTCATCATCACTGGCCATCAGAGAAATGCAAATCAAAACCACAATGAGATACCATCTCACGCCAGTTAGAATGGCAATCATTAAAAAGTCAGGAAACAACAGGTGCTGGAGAGGATGTGGAGAAATAGGGATACTTTTACACTGTTGGTGGGACTGTAAACTAGTTCAACCCTTGTGGAAGTCCGTGTGGCCATTCCTCAGGGATCTAGAACTAGAAATACCATTTGACCCAGCCATCCCATTACTGGGTATATACCCAAAGGATTATAAATCATGCTGCTATAAAGACACATGCACATGTATGTTTATTGCGGCACTATTCACAATAGCAAAGGCTTGGAACCAACCCAAATGCCCAACAGTGATAGACTGGATTAAGAAAATGTGGCACATATACACCATGGAATACCATGCAGCCATAAAAAATGATGAGTTCATGTCCTTTGTAGGGATATGGATGAAGCTGGAAACCATCATTCTCAGCAAACTATCGCAAGGACAAAAAAACCAAACACCGCATGTTCTGACTCATAGGTGGGAATTGAACAGTGAGAACACATGGACACAGGAAGGGGAACATCACACACTGCGGCCTGTTGTGGGGTGGGGGGAGCGGGGAGGGATAGCATTAGGAGACATACCTAATGTAAATGAAGAGTTAATGGGTGAAGCACACCAACATGGGACATGTATACATATGTAACAAAGCTGCACTTTGTGCACATGTACCCTAAAACTTAAAGTATACAAAAAAAAAAATAACAGATGCTGGTGTGGTTGCAGAGCAAAGGGAATGTTTATACACTGCTTGTGGGAGTGTAAATTTGTTCAGGTATATTGGAAAGCAGTTGGCGATTTCTGAAAGAACTCAAAACAGAATTATCATTCCACATAGCAATCCCATTATTGGGTATATGCCCCCCAAATATAAATCATAGGGTACTACCATAAAGACACACGTATATTTATTGCAGAACTATTCACAATAGCAAAGACAGGGAATCCACCTAAATGCCCATCAATGGTAGACTGGATAAAGAAAATATGCTACATATGTACTGTAGAATATTATATAGCCATAACAATGAATGAGATTGTCCTTTGCAGCAACAAGGATGGAGCTGGAGGCCATTATCCTAAGTGAACTAACACAGGAACAGAAAAACCAAATACCACATGTTCTCATTTACAAGTGTGAGCTCATCTTTGAGTACACACGGACACAAAGTGGGGAATAACAGACACCGGGACCTACTTGAGGGTGGAGGGCGGGAGATCAGTGAGGACCAAAACACTGTCTGTCAGCTGCTATACTTATTACCTGGGTGATGGAATAATCTATACGCCACCCCGCTGTGACACAAAATTTACCTATATTACAAACCTATACATGCATCACTGAACCTAGAAAAAAAGTTAAAAAACAAAAGAGTTACCACATTTCAATTCTTACATATAGTTCTTCTCACAGGCTTCCTGACATATGCAGTTCTGTATTCACTGAGGCCACTGCTAACTTGTGTGTTACTTCGTAACCCTTGCAGAATTGTTGATAGTGATTTTCTATGACCCGTGAGGTCAGTGAGAATTTGAATAACAAAAAATGGAAAGAACTCATTACCTTTCTCTTTAGAGCTTGGTTTTGTGGAAAATCTTAGGAAGATGAGGCATTAATAAACATTTTCAAACAGGGTAGATTTTTCTGACTAGAGGGGACCATATAAGTGTACAGGGAAATGTTTTTGGGTTGTGACGTGCTGGCATTTGTCATTTCAACTAATTGAAAGACTTATGAACCTGTGAAAGTCCAGGAGTTGTGGTAAGAACTGTTTTCTTATTCCAGTCCCACCACGATATTATAGAATGACTTGAAAAAATTATTTCTCTGGATCTCAATTTCATTGTTGGGAGACAAGAAAATTTTAGACTAAAGCTTTAGGGTATTTTTCAGCTCTGTTCATGTTTATTTTTTGTTTCTCACACACAGTTTTGGCCCATAATGGGTACTCATTCAAAAAATACTGACTGATCCTGGCCTTCACAAAACCATGTGGTTCTAAGAAAGAGAAGTGGTCCCACGGGTTGGGCAAACAAGCAGAGGAGGATATGGATGAATAAACCTACAAATTGAGCGTCTTGCTGAAGTGTATCATAAAGAAGATCTGCCTGGCTCCAGACATTTGATAGCATGCCTAATTACTTTTGACAAGTAGAACTGCTGGTGATAAAAGTTATGTCAACATCTGAGTGAGGCGTAGAATAGCAGTACCTAACTTCTTAGGGAAGGCTTATAACTGAGACACAAGAAAAATAAGGCCAATAAGAAGGGTATCCAAGTAAATTAGAATAAAGTCCAACCTACAGAATGTTCTCAGCTGAGGTGTAAAAGATTCAATTGTAATTGGCAGAGAAAGTATTTTCTTTCCACATGAGAAGAGCCAGCGAGAACAATGGAAACGACCCAGCAAATAAATGAGACATTCCAAAAAGATGGAGAGACTGATGTGGCTATGTAGCTCACACTGACTCCTTCCTACTACGTTTTATATTATCTTACCTCTTCTTTTCTCAAAAACAGTTTCCTCTTTTTCTCTCCCTTATGTCTTCCTGTCACTTCTTGAAAGACTTGTTATTTAGATTATGGCTTCTGTATACCAATGAAAACTTGTACTTGAACCATTAAGTTGAAAGATTCTTACTCAAAGGCCCCTGAGAGATTCTGACAACAGAACTGCTTCTAGGGACTTGAGAAATGACCAGTCTCTTTGATTTCCCAGGGGAAGCCACCACAACAAAGTCCTCAAGGTCAAAGCTCAGTTTTACACTGAACAAGAAATTGCAAATTTTGACTTTTTGGTGGGTTCACAGGGAGGTCACCAGGACTAGTTCCTACACACATTGCCAGTAACAACAGACTTGTCAACAATGAAAAAAAATCCTTGGAATATTGTTGCAAAGTCTCTGTAGATGGATTTAAAAATTTGATGAAGACTGGGCATGGTGGCTCATGCCTATAATCCTGGCACTTTGGGTGGCCCAGGCAGGCTGATTGCCTGAGCTCAGGAGTTCGAGACCAGCCTGGGCAACATGGTGAAACCCTGTCTCTACTAAAATACAAAAAATTAGCTGGGCATAGTGGCATGCGCCTGTAGTCCCAGCTACTCAGGAGGCTGAGGCAGGAGAATCACCTGAACCCAGAAGGCGGAGGTTGCAGTGAGCTGAGATCACGCCACTGCACTCCAGCCTGGGCGACAGAACAAGACTCTGTCTCCAAAAACAAACAAACAAACAAACAAACAAACAAACAAACAAACACTTGATGAAATGATTGATCAACTGGATGTAAAATATGATTAAGTGGATCAAAGAGTAAAGAGTGACTTAGAGTGCAACTGTAAACACATAAACTTAGGTATAGTAAGGCAAAATTTCTCATTTCTGTGACTTTTGCAAGGTTAAACTTATAGTCTTGTTGTCTTTTTCCAAGTCAAGGCACATTGACTCAGGCTTCTCCCTGTGTCCCCTCTCCCCACAAAAGTGATTTGATGTTCTTCTGCTCTTTTGAATCTCTATTCACTCTATTAACTCTTCTCTGATATTTCAGGCAATAATCTCAACGAACCTTGGAAATCGGGTCTAAGCTTGCATAGGCAGACTGTCTGCAAAGCTAATAATGTTGCTGAAAATCCAGGTCATCGTTGTTAAACATGGGGTTCTTTCTTGACCTGGCAAAGCATCACAGCTATGTCTGTGTTTGGAGAACCCGGGTTGTCTGAAAAGAAGCATTATTCATTTACAGCATTTTCTGCACTCTTCACTTGAAGTATCCTTTTTGGAAAGATTGTACCAGGGGTCTCTAGACCCTTTCCAATGATAACTCCTAGATAGAAGAGTGAAAGTTTTGTCCATAAGAAACTTGACATTTTACTCAAGAAAAAATACTTTTCTTCTAAAAATTGGGGGGCACATCTGAAACAAAATAGACTTAATTCAAAGACAATTATAATTGTTTTATAGCAGTGACAAGAATGTACTAAGACAAAACTCAGTTGAAAGGTCTATCTTGGATTGGAAAGTGAACTGTCCAAGAAAAAGGACTTGGGCTCTTGAAAAGCCTGATTGCCGCAGAAAACCCTTCATACTGCTCAGTCACTTTAATGTAAGTTTTGGGGAGAAAGAATTTTTGCTTTTGATTGTAGTTTTCAGGCTTGTTGCTTTAATATATCATTGTTTTTAATGTAAACATTTCTAAAATGTTTAAATCCTATTTGAGTCCCTGGAGCTGTAAGCTCCTTTTGCATTGATTAGGGACTGACTATAGACTGAGTCCTTGGTTTTGTTTTTCCTCTAGGTAGAGTTGTAATAAATTTTTCCCCATAGTTTGGACTTTCGAAGTTGGCCCACTGAGCTCAGTGGCTATTCTACCCTTGCTTTCTCAGGAAGGACAGCAGATAGCACTGCTGTGGAATGCTGCTGAGAACTGCAGGACAGCCCGCTGAGAAAGCCCTTCCGAGAGTCAGTTTGGCAAGAGCCACAAGAAAAGAGGGTGAGGGTTAATGACTCCCTTCGTGCAGCTTGCTGGCAGCGGTACTTTACCTCAAATGGAAATTTCAGAAGTTTTGGTACTGCTCACAAGAGCATTCCTGGAGTTGAGTAGTAGAAAGCAAGGCCAAACATAATGTAGTGACTCTGCTGAACACTGCTCTGTCTCCAGGAACTCATCATCATCATCAAACGGCATTTATTAAAAGCCCACACGCATATGGTGCAGAACAAACCACATTAAACAAGCACAGTTGGGCTGCTCGTCCTCTGGAGGGCCACAATTTAAAACACTAAAAAATCAACTCTGCTTCTGTTAGGCTTTGTTCTTACAACCCAAGAACATTGAGAAAGATCAGTTACACGTTGAAAAACATTAATACAAATAACAATTATTGTTACGCTAAAAATAATATTAAATTAATATAGATAAAAGTTATTTAGTACTTTCTCGGTGCCAGTACTATGCTATTTGCTCATATTATTGCAAAACTCCATGAAGTAGGTGGCATTGATATATGTATTTTATGAAACAGGCAACTGAAACTTAGAGAAGTTAATCATTTGCTTATGAAAACAAAGCTACCAGGTAGCAGAGCCAGGACTTGAACCTGGGTTTATTGAAATCCCAAGATCATATGGGCCATATTACCAGATCTCATTAGAGTTGACAATTGGCCTTGGGTTGCTGAGTAGAATAGTTATATTCACAATATAATAATTTCTAACTTTCATAGCACAGTAATTTATCTATGACTTCAATAAAGTTCATTAGCTCTTTATTTGAAATGGTGCTGATTCATTCATTAATGGGATTAAAAATTTTCTTTGTCATGGCAAACCAGTGGGTCTCAAGGGTCTTGACTAGAATACTTTACACACTAAATTGAATGAGGAAGATTAATCTAGATAACTTGTCAGAATCACCTAGACCACAGAATTTTGAAATTCATGCTTCCTATAATAATCTATGCTGATTAATAATCTTCATATTGGAGGTAAGAGGATTCAACTAATTTCAACCTCTTCTCCTTACTATATTTTTTTCTAGTTAAAGCAGAGAGCTGACTGAAAAGTAGTTAGTGGAATTGCACAAAATGAAATCTATTTTGGGAACCATGCCCTCTCTTCTTTACCACTCTTCCTTGCCTATGAGGCTGAGCATAATGAGTGGCAGCATGGAAGTTAGGCAGATAAAAATTTGTATAAACAAATTTTATAGATGGCACAGCAACTCAAAGGTGGAGAAAAATCCGGGAGTGGAGAAGATGTGTAACTTACAGAACACATCTTATGCTATAAAGAAAGCTTATTTCTTGGCCAAAGAGTTTGGTCCCTCCCTATTTTTATTTACTATTGGCTATATACTATTAATTTCTCTATATTATAAAATAATTATTATCCTACCTGTTTATATATTGATGTTTATGAACATCTTCCCCAACTTTAATATTCAAACTACATTTTTGCTTAAGCGTATTGATTTACCTGTTTAAAACATCATTTGTTCTCTTACCTGAACATTATGCTGACTTTTACAGACACATCTTCGAACTATTAAGCTAAGTAATATCCAAACTATTTTTTATTGTTGTGGAAGCATGTGGTGGATGCTGTGGTATGCCTTCTGCATTGCCCCTTCAGATCTGAAGCGTGCATTTCCACACCTGCGAGAAGTATTGGATGTAGACATTTCACGGCTGAGTACCACTTTGGAGATTGCTCTAGAATAAAGGGAGCTGCTTTGCTCAAGGTTATACCCTCTTACTGGAGTTAGCTCACATCAAAGAACTGGTCTATGCAGATGTACAAAGACCTGGCCTTTTTGTCTCAATTCTGGAAAACTTGGAAGAGCCATTCTAGCTCCTGGGCTCTTGAAGGACTGGCTAAGACCTGTTAGAATTGTACACTGACGTTCAACTTCCCCCTCTGTCCTATTCTTATTTCTCATTCCTTTATAAGTATTGTTGCATCTTAGAATCTGTTTCCTAGGGAACCCAATTTAAACACCAGTTAGAATGTCTGAGGAAGCAGAATCTAAAATGCAGCTTTGAAGCTGGATCCCTTGCTGGCTGCAGGGAAATGAGAACCCTGCCACTGGTATTAGGTGGGGAACTGATAGCCCCTAGCATGCTATAGCAGTGCAGTTGTTAGAACTTCTACAAG
The DNA here is from genome assembly GCF_029281585.2 of Gorilla gorilla gorilla. Taxonomy (NCBI): domain Eukaryota; kingdom Metazoa; phylum Chordata; class Mammalia; order Primates; family Hominidae; genus Gorilla; species Gorilla gorilla. Next base: position 110,431,402 of record NC_086017.1, on the reverse strand, counting down.
TTCTGAGCTGGAATAGGACACGAGTGGAAGGTAATGCACTGGCAGGAGCAATATCTCGGGCATTTGAGCGGTTCTAGGGAAGTAGCAATTACCAGGCCAAGGGAATCAGATTGCTTTTCCTAGATACTAGCAATGCACTGGAGAAGAAAGACAAGGAAAGCCTAAGGGTGATTAATCCCCACTTTAAGGCAAAATATGAAAGCCAGGGGGCTTTCTTGGCAGCATACAAAATGAATTTTATCTTCTATAAACAGAAGAAAAAGTCGAAGATCAATTCCAGGACTTAATTATGGGAGCAGTGGAACTGCAGAGAAGGCTGTCATTTCAACCTCAGCAAGTCTACTATACCAAGATCAGGGCCTAGGTAGGAAGCAGAAGGACTCTTGAGATTTGAAATGGGGACATCTAGGTTAATTTCCTCAAAAACCTTGTACCTGCCTGTTTCTTTGAATCCTCTGGGCCCACATAAGTAGCCCACTCCCCAATAAATCCTGTTTGAAGATGACACACAGGCTTTGAAAGACAACACATGCTCTTTTCAGGAACTCTCCTTACCTGCACTTCTGGGCACCAGCTAAAAAAACTAGAGTTAATTTACAATATAACCCAGCCAGAGATGTGCTGGGCTATATTATTTCAAATATCAAATTAGAAGAGGTTTACAAAAGGTAATAAAATCTGGTTAAGGCCAGATTTGTAGAGCTATAAGTTGGTGTAACATTTTTGAAAGGTATTTTGTAAAATATATTAGCCTTAAACATACTCCTATATTGATCCAGAAATTCTCCTTCTTAGAAACTATTCTGAAGAAATTATATATATAATATTACACACACACATATAATATACATAGACAAAAATGCCAATTGGAAGGGATTTTTGTGACAGAATCCATTTGAAAACAACCAAATTTTCTATAATAGAAAAATGTCCAGGTAAATTATGGCACATAGTAGAATGTATTATGCAGGTATATAGTGTTAATATGAAGCACCTTAAGGATAATTATGACATGAAAATAGTCAAGATAAAGCTAAATATCATATGATGTCAAAACACAAAGACAGAGACTTTGACAAAATATTAAAAATGGTTTTCTCCCCCTGGAAAAGTAATAAATACATTATTTTCATTTTATCTTTTTAAATGTATATTTCAATACTTTCCAAGAGAGAATTTTTAAATTTTCCAATGTGGCAAATTTTTATTTTAGAAAGTAGACCTTGTGGTCTAATCTTTTACTTCTGATGCTGAGCTACAGAGGCAGAGGTGAAGGGTGGATAAGTAGGGGATGGTTCCTTTTCCTGCTTGTCCCCAGAAACGCCTGGTCCTTTAAATGAATCATTTGGTTACTTTGACTAGTAGGAAGCAGAGTCAGTGTCCATTATTAGAACTCTCACCCAGTCTCACAATTGTCTCAAACTTTGTAAAAAATGAGGTTCATTTGGGAGGCTGAGGCAGGCGGATCATCTGAGGTGAGGAGTTCGAGACCAACCTTGCCAACATGGTGAAACCCTCTCTCTGCTAAAAATACAAAAATTAGCTGTGTGTGGTGTCACATGCCTGTAGTTCCAGCTACTAGGGAGGCTGAGGCAGGAGAATAGCTTGAACCTAGGGGGCAGAGGTTGATGTGAGCCTCAATTGCACCACTGCACTCCATCCTGGATGACAGAGTGAGACTCCATCTCAGAAAAAGAAAAAAAAAAATTAGGTTCAGGGTGTGGGACTGAATTGTCTTCTCTGAGGTTGTGAAAATAGAAAATATCTTAAAATTATTAAAGCTGTTTGGGATGCAATCTGTTAGCATCTTAAAAAAATCCATTAGTCCCTATCCTGGAAATCTAACTCATAGGAATGAAAGCATTGGCATATAATGACACATATATAGTCAATACTGCTGTAACACTTGACTTTTAAAATTTGAATTTGCTAGAGTGAAGCTGATATATTAGGGAACACATTGAACATAGTGTGGATTTTGCTTTTGCTTCTGCATTATTTTTTCTGTAAGAAATACTAGAGGATGGCAGGAAACTGCATCCGGCTGAACCAAGCTGCCTGGCAAAACACAAAACAGACACCACTAATATCTCCAGTTACCTCAGTTCACTGCGTTATGAGCTGTACCTATCCACATCTAGTATTCCAATGTTCCATCTGATTTCAGATAACCATCCATCTACCGCTTCACAATAACTCACATATTGCAACCCTATTTCTGCCCAGTTCTTCATGCAAATTTCAGGTTTTCTTCAAGGTTAAGTGCCATATTTATTATAGTATTTATGTATTTCTTAATGTGTATTTAACACATGTATTATCATTTTAAACCATTTTTTAGGTTCCTATCTTTTTTATATGTTGCTGTTTTGGGAGACTTTTTGAATGTTGAGTCCCCAACCCATTTTTCTCCAGAAGCTCTGTGGTTTTTATTGCACAATTTTGCATTGCATAGTGATTTTCAGGATGCATATATTATCTTATAGCAGAATTGAGTATATAAGATTATTTACTGCAGCTGAGTATATAAGACTATTTATTCTGTTTGTAATGGCTGAAAACAAGAAACAAAGTAAATGTCTTACATAGGTTATGATTGAATAAAATGGGTTTATTCAGGCCATGGAATAGTGCAGTCTTTAAAAAGAGTGCATTAATGCTATAAAAGCACCTTAGAAAGATTTTCATAATGTAGTGTAGCTATATATATATTTTAGTACCTACTATATGTCAGACATGATGTTATGCTCTTTGGTATGTAATTTACCTAAAATTATGTTTGGGCATACAAATGTAAATGAGTGCAATGGGAGTTTTAAAAAATTTTTAAACATTATTATTATTATTATTTTATTGTACTTTAAGTCCTAGGGTACATGTGCACAAGGTGCAGATTTGATACGTAGGTATACATGTGCCATGTTGGTTTGCTGTACCCATCAACTCGTCATTTACATTAGGTATTTCTCCTAATGCTATATCTCCCGCAGCGCCCCACCCCCTGACAGGCCCCAGTGTGTGATGTTCCCTGCCCTGTGTCCAAGTGATCTCATTGTTCAATTCACACCTACGAGTGAGAACATGTGGTGTTTGGTTTTCTGTCCTTGTGATAGTTTGCTGAGAATGATGGTTTACAGCTTCATCCATGTACCTGCAAAGGACATGAACTCATCATTTTTTATGGCTGCATAGTATTCCATGGTGTATATGTGCCACATTTTCTTTATCCAGTCTATCATTGATAGACATTTGGGTTGGTTCCAAGTCTTTGCTATTGTGAATAGTGCTGCAATAAACATACGTCTGTATGTGTCTTTATAGTTGCATGATTTATAATCCTTTGGGTATATACCCAGTAATGGGATCACTGGGTCAAATGGTATTTCTAGTTCTAGATCCTTGAGGGATCGCCACACTGTCTTCCACAATGGTTGAACTAATGCATTCCTACCAACAGTGTAAAAGAGTTCCTATTTCTCCACATCCTCTCCAGCATCTGTTGTTTCCTAATTTTTTAATGATTGCTATTCTAACTGGTGTGAGATTGTATCTCATTGTGGTTTTGATTTGCATTTCTCTGATGACCAGTAATGATGAGCATTTTTTCATGTGTCTGTTGGTTGCACAGATGTCTTCTTTAGAGAAGTGTCTGTTCATATCCTTTGCCCAATTTTTGATAGGGTTGTTTTTTTCTTGTAAATTTGTTTGAGTTCTTTGTAGATTCTGGATATTAGCCCTTTGTCAGATGAGTGGATTGCAAAAATTTTCTCCCATTCTGTAGGTTGCCTGTTCACTCTGATGGTAGTTTCTTTTGCGGTGCAGAAGCTCTTTAGTTTAATTAGATCCCATTTTTCATTTTGGCTTTGTTGCCATTGCTTTTGGTGTTTTAGTCATGAAGTCCTTGCCCATGCCTATGTCCTGAATGGTATTGCCTAGGTTTTCTTCTAGGGTTTTTATGGTTTTAGGTCTAACATTTAAGTCTTCAATCCATCTTGAATTAATTTTTGTATAAGGTGTAAGGAAGGGATCCAGTTTTAGCTTTCTACATAAGGCTAGCCAGTTTTCCCAGCACCATTTATTAAATAGGGAATCCTTTCCCCACTTCTTGTTTTTGTCAGGTTTGTCAAAGATCAGATGGTTGTAGATGTGTGGTTTTATTTCTGAGGCCTATGTTCTGTTCCATTGGTCTATATCTCTGTTTTGGTACCAGTACCATGCTGTTTTGGTTACTGTAGTCTTGAGAGTTTGAAGTCAGGTAGCATGATGCTTCTAGATTTGTTCTTTTTGCTTAGGATTGTCTTGGCAGTGTGGGCTCTTTTTGGTTCTATATGAACTTTAAAGTAGGTTTTTTCCAGTTCTGTAAAGAAAGTCATTGGTAGCTTGATGGAGAAGCCATTGAATCTATAAATTACCTTGGGCAGTGTGGCCATTTTCATGATATTGATTCTTCCTTTCCATGAGCATGGAATGTTCTTCCATTTATTTGTGTCCTCTTTTATTTCGTTGAGGAATGGTTTGTAGTTCTCCTTGAAGAGGTCCTTCACATCACTTGTAAGTTGGATTCCTAGGTATTTTATTCTCTGTAGCAATTGTGAATGGGAGTTCACTCTTGATTTGGCTATTTGTCTGTTATTGGTGTATAGGAATGCTTGTGATTTTTGCACATTGATTTTGTATCCTGAGACTTTGCTGAAGTTGCTTATCAGCTTAAGGAGATTTTGGGCTGAGACGATGGGGCTTTCTAAATATACAATCATGTCATCTGCAAACAGGAACAATTTGACTTCCTCTTTTCCTAATTGAATACCCTTTATTTCTTTCTCTTGCCTGATTGCCCTGGCCAGAACTTCCAACACTATGTTGAATAGCAGTGGTGAGAGAGGGCATCCTCATCTTGTGCCGGTTTTCAAAGGGAATGCTTCCAGTTTTTGCCCATTCAGTATGATATTGGCTGTGGGTTTGTCATAAATAGCTCCTATTATTTTGAGATACGTTCTGTCAATACCTAGTTTTTTGAGAGTTTTTAGCATGCAGGGCTGTTGAATTTTTTCGAACACCTTTTCTGCATCTATCGAGATAATCATGTGGTTTTTGTCATTGATTCTGTTTATGTGATGGATTATGTTTGTTGATTTGTGTATGTTGAACCAGCCTTGCATCCCAGGGATGAAGCTGACTTGATCATGCTGGATAAGTTTTTGATGGGCTGCTGGATTCAGTTTGCCAGTATTTTATTGAGGATTATCATATTGAGTTCATCAGGGATAATGGTCTAAAATTCTCTTGTTTCATTGTGTCTCTGCCAGGTTTTGGTATCAGGATGATGTTGACCTCATAAAATGAGTTAGGGAGGATTCCTTCTTTTTGTATTGATTGGAACAGTTTTAGAAGGAATGGTACCAGCTCCACTTTGTATCTCTGGTAGAATTCGGCTGTGAATCCATCTGGTCCTGGACTTTTTTTGGTTGGTAGGCTATTAATTATTGCCTCAATTTCAGAGCCTGTTTTTGGTGTATTCAGGGATTCAACTTCTTCCTGGTTTAGTCTTGGGAGAGTGTATGTGTCCAGGAATTTATCCATTTCTTCTAGATTTTCTAGTTTATTTGCATAGAGGTGTTTATAGTATTCTCTGATGGTAGTTTGTATTTCTGTGGGATCAGTGGTGATATCTCCTTTATCATTTTTTATGGCATCTATTTTGATTCTTCTCTGTTTTCTTCTTTATTGGTCTTGCTAGCAGTCTACCAATTTTGTTAATCCTTTAAAAAAAAGCAACTCCTGGATTCATTGATTTTTTGCAGGGCTTTTGTGTCTCTATCTCTTTCAGTTCTGCTCTGATCTTAGTTATTTCTTGCCTTCTGCTACCTTTCGAATTTCTTTGCTCTTGCTTGCCTAGTTCTTTTAAGTGTGATGTTAGGGTGTCAATTGCAGATCTTTCCTGCTTTTCCTTGTGGGCATTTAGTGTTCCCTCTACACACTGCTTTAAATGTGTCCCAGAGATTCTGGTATGTTGTGTCTTTGTTCTCACTGGTTTCAAAGAATGCTTTTATTTCTGCCTTCATTTTCTTATGTACCCAGTAGTCATTCAGGAAGAAGTTGTTGAGTTTCCATGTAGTTGTGCAGTTTTGAGTGAGTTTCTCAATCCTGAGTTCTAATGTGATTGCACTGTGTTCTGAGAGACAGTTTGATGTGATTTCTGTTCTTTTACATTTGCTAAGGAGTGCTTTACTTACAATTATGTGGCCAATTTTAGAATAAGTGTGATGTGGTGCTGAGAAGAATGTATATTCTATTGATTCCTGGTAGAGAGTTCTGTAGATGTCTATCAGGTCTGCTTGGTGCAGAGCTGAGTTCAAGTCCTGTATATCCTTGTTAACCGTCTGTCTCGTTGATCTGTCTAATATTGACAGTAGGGTGTTAAAGTCTCCCATTATTATTGTGTGGGAGTCTAAGTCTCCTTGTAGGTCTATAAGGACTTGCTTTATGAATCTGGGTCCTCCTGTATTGGGTGCATATTTATTTAGGGTCGTTAGCTCTTCTTGTTGAATTGATCCCTTTAGCATTATGTAATGGCCTTCTTTGTCTCTTTCAATCTTTGTTGGTTTAAAGTCTGCTTTATCAGAGACTAGGATTGCAATCCCTGCTTTTTTGCTTTCCATTTGCTTGGTAGATCTTCCTCCATCCCTTTATTTTGAGTCTATGTGAATCTTTGCATGTGAGATGGGTCTTCTGAATACAGCACACTGATGGGTCTTGACTCTTTATCCAATTTGCCAGTCTGTGTCCTTTAATTGGGGCATTTACCCCATTTGCATTTAAGTTTAATATTGTTGTGTGTGTATTTGATCCTGTCATTATGATGTTAGCTGGTTATTTTGCCCATTAGTTGATGCAGTTTCTTCATAGCATCGATGGTCTTTACAATTTGGCATGTTTTTGCAGTGGCTGGTATTGGTTGTTTCTTTCCATGTTTAGTGCTTCCTTCAGGAGCTCTTGTAAGGCAGGCCTGGTGGTTACAGAATCTCTCAGTATTTGCTTGTCTGTAAAGGATTTTATTTCTCCTTCACTTATGAAGCTTAGTTTGGCTGGATATGAAATTCTGGGTTGAAAATTATTTTCTTTAAGAATGTTGAATATTGGCCCTCATTCTCTTACGGCTTGCAGGGTTTCTGCTGAGAGATCTGCTGTTAGTCTGATGGACTTCCCTTTGTGGGTAACCCGACCTTTCTCTCTGGCTGCCCTTAACATTTTTTCCTTCATTTCAACCTTGGTGAATGTGACAATTATGTGTCTTGGGGTTGCTCTTCTCGAGGAGTATCTTTGTGGTGTTCTCTCTATTTCCTGAATTTGAATGTTGGCCTGCCTTGCTAGGTTGGGGAAGTTCTCCTGGATAATATCCTGAAGAGTGTTTTCCAACTTGGTTCCATTCTCCGCATCACTTTCAGGTACACCAATCAGACGTAGATTTGGTCTTTTCACATAGTCCCATATTTCTTGGAGGCTTTGTTCATTTCTTTTTACTCTTTTTTGTCTAACCTTGTCTTCTCCCTTTATTTCATTCATTTGATCTTCAATCACTGATACCCTTTCTTCCACTTAATTCAATCGTCTATTGAAGCTTGTGCATGCATCATGAAGTTCTAGTGCCACGATTTTCAGCTCCATCAGGTCATTTAAGGTCTACTCTACACTGTTTATTCTAGTTAGCCATTCATTTAACCTTTTTTCAAGGTTTTTAGCTCCCTTGCAGTGGGTTTGAACATGCTCTTTTAGCTTGGATAAGTTTTTTATTACCAATCTTCTGAAGCCTACTTCCATCAACTTGTCAAAGTCATTTTCCATCCAGCTTTGTTCTGTTGCTGGCGAGGAGCTGCCATCCTCTGGAGGAGAAGAGGCGCTTTGATTTTCAGAATTTTCAGCTTTTCTGCTCTGGTTTCTCCCCATCTTTGTGGTTTTATCTAACTTTGGTCTTTGATGTTGGTGACCTACAGATGGGGTTTTGGTGTGGATGTCCTTTTTGTTGATGTTGATGCTATTCCTTTCTGTTTGTTAATTTTCCTTCTAACAGTCAGGTCCTTCAGCTGCAGGTCTGTTGGAGTTTGCTGGAGGTCCACTCCAGACCCTGTTTGCCTGGGTATCACCAGTGGAGGCTGTGGAATAGCAAATATTGCAGAACAGAAAATACTGCTGCCTGATCCTTCTTCTGGAAGCTTTGTCCTAGAGTGGCACCCACCTATATGAGGTATCTGTTGGCCCCTACTTGGAGGTGTCTCCCAGTTTGGCTACACAGGGGTCAGGGACCCACTTAAGGAGGCAGTCTGTCTGTTCTCAGAGCTCAAACACCATGTTGGGAGAACCACTGCTCTCTTCAGAGCTGTCAGACAGGGACGCTTAAGTCTGCAGAAGTTGTCTGCCACCTTTTGTTCAGCCAAGCCCTGACCACAGAGGTGGAGTCTAGAGGCAGTAGGCCTTGCTGAGCTGCTGTGGGCTCCACCCAGTTCAAGATTCCTGGCTGCTTTGTTTACCTACTCAAGCCTCAGCAATGGAGGATGCCCCTCGCCCAGCCAGGCTGCCACCTTGCAGTTTGATTTCAGACTGCTGCACCAGCAGTGAGCAAGGCTCCATGGGCATGGGACCTGTTGAGCCAGGCATGGGAGAATCTCCTTGTCTGCCTGTTGCTAAGACCTTGGGAAAAGTGCAGTATTTGGGTGGGAGTGTCCCGTTTTTCCAGGTACAGTCTGTCACAGCTTCCCTTGGCTAGAAAGGGAAATCCCCCGACCCCTTGTGTTTCCTGGGTGAGGCAACGCCCCACGTACTATGGGAATTTTTAAGAATAAACAGGTAAACAAACATAAACGTAGATAATTGGTGCTTCCCAATTTGTTGCAGGATCCAGATTCATAAATAATTCACTGTAATACAAGTCAAACAGTGACCCCAAAAGGCTGATGGGGTTTTCCAACAGACAAATGTTACATGTTAGTGATATAGCTGAGGGAGAAACACCATCCTGACTTAAACTCTAAGCATTTTAGACATGATGAGTCAGGTAAAATATATATGTATCTATATGTACTAATGGAGTTTTTAAGATGCTGACAGATTGCATCCCAAACATATATATATAATATATATATATATATGTTTTTATATGTGCTATTTTATGTTTACCTTTTAACTTTCCTGAACTATGGGCTCTTATGAGCAGATTTATTTGGTATAAAGGAACAGTTATCAAATGGAGTCTCTTGTTTAGGTGAAGGATCCATGGATAGCGTGTTCTAGCATGTCAGCTTATGCTTATGGATTTTATGCACTCCCTCTGCAAGAAGAAAGCATAGCCAATAGGTATTATTTATACTACATTCACTATAACCACTCAGATCTCTTTTTTTTTTGAGACAGAGTCTCTCTCTTTGCCCAGGCTGGGGTGCAGTGGCGTGATCTTGGCTCACTGCAACCTCTGCCTCCTGGGTTCAAGAGATTCTCCTGCCTCAGCCTCCCGAGTAGCTGGGGTTACAGGCGTGCACCACCATGCCCAGCTAAGTTTTGTATTTTTAGTAGAGACGGGGTTTCACCATGTTGCTCAGGCTGGTCTCGAACTCCTGACCTCAGGTGATCCACCCACCTCGGCCTCCCAAATTGCTGAGATTATAGGCATGAGCCATCATGCCTGGCCCAACCCCTCAGAAATTTGATGACTTTTTTTCCCCTTGAAATATCACAATGATTTCAACAGTGAACATTCATTACATGCAGCCAGGAATACAAATCTTTGTTCTCTTCAAACACCAAAAAGAGGCAGCTACTCGTATTTACTCTATGCTCATGATAGTTCTTAAAAATACACACATCACACACACCTTTGACAAACATATTTTAAGGTATAGGAAAATATAAAAGAAGGTATAAAAATTATAATTATAAAGAACTTGCTGTGTACATGTGGCTTCTGATATTTAAGGAGCAAGTTACAGGATGTCAAATCTGATTTCTTTTTTTTTCTTTTAGAGTTAATGAGAAAGGACAGGAATATGCCTTTAAGTAGAAGAGCAAGATTCTGCAATATGTTTTTTATAAGCCATCAGCAACTTGCTAATAGATTTCTTTTCTCTTTGAAACTGTCAGATTGAAGGCTGAGCAACCCAGTCTCATTTTCTACTGAAGGGATGGTAACTTGTGACTTCTCCACTTTGGCTTATTAGGTTTATGATCCTGTCATCTCTATGGACAGCTTCCTTTTAAAAAAAATCACACTTGTAACAGATAGAATGCTGGTGTGTGTGTGTATATATATATATATATATATATATATATATATGTAAACAGTCAATTTCTTTGAATGGCTCTCAAGTTAGATTTGTCTTTATTTTTGCTTAATTTAACTTGCCAAGAATTATTGAGTGATTCAAAAGACTTTGCTATTCAAAACATTTTCAAAATTACCCTTCAACTGAGGAAGAACTTGTCATAAAAACATAACAAGGCAAACATAAAATTGTACTTATGCAGCAACAAACTGCTGAAAAGGAAGAAAAGTCTCTGAGCTAGAAAGTTAAGATTTTTATTTCTATTGCTATTATTTTCACCGACTTACAATCAATCTCTGTGACACTGTTATTTATATCTTTTTCTAATTCTCACCTCATATAATAATTGTTGAAGCAGAAACAGTTTCTCAAGTTCGGAATTAAAAAGAATTGCCATTTCCTGAGTGCACATTGCTACCAATGTTGCTGTAAGAAATAAATAACTTTTGAATCAAAACATAGGAATCTGTAGCAGTTGCCACAAACCAAAGAATCCTCAAAATTTAATATTTTCTTGTTTTTGTTCCAACTTCTCATTCCGGGATAGAGGAATGCTGGGATATCCTATTTTCTGCTTATGATTTCTGTGGTCCTTTTCGTTTTTATTTTGTGTTTTCTCAATACAGAAAATGTCTGATTAAGTACTTTGTTGACTCATTCTTGTTTAAAGGGAGGTGGCAGCATCTTCCCACTGAGCTCTGTTCACTAGGCAGCAGCCTCCGTTTCAGACCGAGTCAGGTATCTACAGTCCTGGTGGGAAAACTAGAAGAGGGAGGGACATGATACCTGGGGTTCTTTGCCCAATCTCAAAAAGAGGGCTTCTCCTCAATTATTTTATGCTACAACTTTGTTATTTGCTTTATCCAGGCCAAGTCAAAAGCATCTTACGATTCTATTATTGTTTATTTTGATTTGTTTTGGCGTGAGACACATGTTGAAGCTTTTTAGTTTTTTTTCTGTTGAATGGTTGAATGTTTGCATTTCAGAATTTTACTGTTAGAATTGTCATGTAGCGTGAGCCAAGTTTCTTTGGTTTCTACTAGATTTTGATTTCACTCATACCAATTAGAGGGAGTTCCAGCAGTCAATTTCTTGTCTTAAAAAGCAGTAAGTTGTTTGTCATAATTCTGGTCATACCAACAGCAAGGTCTTCTAAGGCAGCTCTAGAAAACAATTATAGGAAAAGGAATTTTGAAACATGATTTCTGTTGCTGGACTCAATCACTGAATATTCTAAATCAAGGTTTTCCCATTTCTGCCTCAGTTTCTCCCCCTGGAATATACAAATGGTGTTGTATAGGGATAATATAGGAATGATGCTTTATTGGGCCATAAATCTAAATAATTATAAGACCTTGGCAAATCCTTCAAGTCCTCTTTTAGAAGATGCACATTTGAAGCTACACTTAATTAAGCAAAAATTATTTAAGAGGTTTGCCCCCCAAAGCACTATTAGAATATATAAATCTATAATCATGCTTGAAAACATTATTCTTAAAAAGCCAACAGCAAACTGTGTAGAAAACATATTCAAGTATAATGCACATGAAGAATTCTCATCAGACCAGCTGAATTAAATGGCAGATGGATATGTAACATCTTGGTATGTGGGCAGATTTAAAATCTAAGTGTTCACATTTATTAATTCTAAAAAAGCACAAATTTCCACTGATTTGAATCAGTGCAAACACACAATATCTACATTATTCTACTTTTCCAATGTTTCTAATAAGGAGATTTTTTTTCTCTGATATGAACAGAAGCATATCAAGTTTAGGGCTAGAAATTTGGGTCTCCAAATAAAAATCTTTGCAGGAGTCATGATACTCTTTTGGCTATTTCTTTTGCATATGCTTTTGTTTCATGAGCCTTCCTGCTTCTTGATCTGACCTTTTCAGTAACACATTAAACTGTCAGTTTCTAGTGCTTATTTGGATTATTTTCAGACCGAGCACATAGGTTTTATAGTAAGTTGTTATAACACCATTTTGACTCCTTAGTAACTCTTTCTCATCATAATAATATTCGCATTATATGGAATCATATGTATTTTGCTGGGCCAGGATAAGATGAGGGTGTAATACAGAGAACGTGTTTTAAAGCCATTTATGTAAAAATGAGAATCTGGATGAATGCCATTGCCGTCCAGCTATTGACCTGCAGGATATATAACGTATACCACTGGCATGGAACATAATCTGAAGTGATTTAGTAGGAAGGATAAAACATCTTTACTGAGGTCTGAGGGGCAAAGGAATACTTTTCATAATAGTTTTCCTGAACTTAAGCAAAGAATATTAATATTTATGTACATTCTTGTGAAATACATATACCTTTGTTATGTCATTTAATACAGCCTCTCCAAAAGTAATGTAATAGAATACATGAAACTGACAATGCAATTAGGATTTATCTCTCAATTTTTATCTTTGAAAACAGCTCTGGAGTAGTAATTGCCAGGAGAGCTGTCAGGAACAAGGTGAACACAGATTTGACTTGGTTTCTATTCATTCATGCTCCACTTGATGCTGGATTTGGGCAATGGAAGGTCTGCCCGAATGCTGGATGATGGTCAGTTGAGGACCACACAACTGTTAGTATAACTTAGGCAAGGGTCATCAAAGGACCCCCTACAACAGTGATCCTATTCAGTAACTCCTGCACAGTGCCTTGGATTTGTAAAATGCTTTCACATCTATTTTCCTTTTTGAGCCTCACAAAAATCCTTTTGTCTAAGTAAGGTAGATGGAAATATTCCAGTTTTATAGATGGGAGAGCTCCAGTTTGGAGGGACTAAGAAACTTGCCCAAAGTTACAAAGTAGTAAGTGATAGCTGGGGTTCAATTACAGTTCTTGGAACTTAAGTCCAGCAGTCAGCCTCTATAGGCTGCAAGTAAGGTGAGACAGGGAATAAATCTATACATTGTGGAAATCACTCCTTTGATGGTCTGTGCATAACAACAGACTGAAATGCTCTGGGCCATCTTAATTACTGAAATATCCAGATGCTATAAATTCTCTTTAGTGCTAATTACTGATGTAACTACTTGTGTTTCTGTCTGAGGGTTTGAAAATTCTTTCAATATTCCAGGTCATTAATAACACCAGATGTGCCAGGAAAAGCACGTGGTAGCTTTAAGTTATAGAGGGCAATTCCCAGGCAAAAACAGCCCCTGTTGTATTTATCTTTAATAAGGATTATGGTTTGTTTCTTAATCAGGATAACGTCTAAGGAAGAGAAAAGCAGTCAGTATAGAAGGATTTCCTTAAACACCTTCCCTCTTCCTGTCCTGACTCTCCTATCCATCCTCTCCAAATATTCTGGGCATGAAACAAAACAGGCAAATGTTGTTTGTGGACTGAGAATTGCTTCCCAGATGTCTCCTTAAATCTTGATCAGTTCTGCCTCAGATTTGGAATGTTTTAACCTTACTACTATAATCTTGAGTTCTTCCAGTGACAATCCTGAATAACCACCTTGAAAGGCCATTCCACATAATCTTGGAGAATGTCTCTTGAAGCTCAACTATTCCTCAGACAATTCTCATCTCCACCCTTCTTGGTAAATTTGCATTTTCTTTCAGCCATTTGTCTCACAGAAACCAGGAAATCCACAGCCTTTTGACTCAATCTCAAAGGAAAATTTCCCAGGAAGACTTAACGAAAGAAAGCAAGCCACAAAAGAGGAGGAAATAAAAAATGACTCAAAATGGCTTCAAAGCAAAAATAATCAGTTAATAATTCTGTGGTCACATAGACTTTTTGTCCCAGAAATATAATAACAAAGATTGTTCATTTTACATGTCTGTATGCTTTTATAGAAAAGATCTTTCTGAATTTTTGAAATTCTCTTTTAATACTTTGGTCATCAATCAGTTGTCTAGAAGGTAAAAGTAATTGGTTATTTTTCTGGGGCATCTAATTTTTATTACCTATTTATTGATCTTCTCTACTTAGTGCAAACTATTGTGTATGTTGCTGGGAGGGGTGGTTTGGGTACAGTGAGGAAATACGCTGATTCTTACCCTTGAGGAGCTATATTAAACTATTAAACAAATTTTCTAATTTTTGTGGGTACATAGTGGGTTAATATATTTATAGGGTACATGAGATATTTTGATATAGGCAAGCAATGTGAAATAAGCACATCATGGAGAATGGGATATCCATTCCTTCAAGCATTTATCTTTTGAGTTACAAACAGTCCAATTATATTTTTTAAGTTATTTAAAAATGTACGATTGAGTGATTATTGACTATAGTCACCCTATCGTCCAATCAAATAGTAGGATTTATTTACTCTTTCTATTTTTTTGGTACCCATGAACCTTCCCAACCTTTCCCTGAGCCCCCCACTACCCTTCCTAGACTCTGGTAACCACCCTTCTACTGTTTATTCATGAGTTCAATTGTTTTGATTTTTAGGTCCCACAAATAAGTGAGAAAATGCAATATTTGTCTTTCTGTGCCTGGCTTATTTTCACTAATTATCTCCGGCTCCATCCATGTTGTTGCAAATGACTGGATTTCATTCTTTTCTTATGGCTGAATAGTACTCCATTGTGCATATGTGGTACATTTTCTTTATCTGTTAATCTGTTGATGGACACTTAGGTTGCTTCCAAATCTTAGCTATTGTAAACAGTGTTGCAACAAACACGGGGGTGCAGATATCTCTTCAATATACTGATTTCCTATCTTTCGGGTATATACCCAGCAGTGGGATTGCTGAATCATACGGTGGCTCAATTTTTAGTTTTTTTAAGGAACCTCCAATCTGTTCTCTGTAGTGGTTGTACTAAGTTACATTCTAACCAACAGCGTACAAGTGTTCCCTTTTCACATTTTTCATTGTTGGCATATAGAAATGCTACTGATTTTTGTACGCTGATTTTGTATCCTGCAATTCTACTGAGTTTGTTTATCAGTTCTAAAATTTTTCTTGTGGAGTCTTTAGGTTTTTCCAAATATAAGATCATATCATTGGAAAACAAGGGTAATTTGACTTTTCCCTCTCCAATTCGGATGCCCTTTATATCTCTCTCTTGTCTGATTGCTCTAGCTAGGGCTTCCAGTACTATGTTGAATAACAGTGGTGAAAGTGTGCACTCTTATCCAGTTCCAAATCTTAGAGGAAAGGCTTTCAGTTTTTCCTTACTCAGTATGATACTAGCTGTGGGTCTGTCATATATGGCTTTTACTATGTTGAGGTATGTTCCTTCTATCTCCAATTTTTCGAGGGTGTTTATCATGAAGTGATATTGAATTTTATAATTTCAAATGCTTTTTCAGCATCAACTGAAATGATCATATGGTTTTTTTATCCTTTATTTTGTTGATGTGATGTATCACAATGATGGATCTGCATATGTTGAGCCATCCTTGCAGTCCAGGGATTAAATCCTACTTAGTCATGATAAATGTTCTTTCTAATGTATTGTTGAATGTGGTTTGCTAGTATTTTGTTGAGAATTTTTGCATCAATATCCAAGGAGTTACATTAAAGGAAGATAAGAACAGCACATTTAAAATAAATTGGGTTAAATTTTACACCAAGACAGTGAAGATTTTAAAGCTACAGAGAAGGGACACATGGCTCTGTAAAAAGGACAGACTCTTCTTGAGCCCTAATAAAGTTTATATAAAATTGACTAGAAATAGCTATTTCACTCATTTTATTGAGTCTTGGATACCTTCTTATTTTTCTTCTACTTTTTGTTAAGAGTTATTTACAAATAAGAGCAATTATTTGGGGGTGTCTGAAATGTAAGGTAGAGAGGATTCTGACCCTCAGCTGTATTGGTGTCCTGAATGATTTCTGGTGGGAATTTCCACCAGGCAGTTGATGGAGGACACTGATAAGTCAAGCTTGGTGAGGAGATGACTTGGAATTGATGTTTTATTGAGTTCTTGTCAGAATACATGCTGGGATTCTCAGCATCAGTGAGATGATATAAATATAACAACTGAAAACATCTGGCCACAAAGTTTAGAGACCCTTAGAAAAGCAGAGACTTTCTCCATTAACCTCTTGCTTAAATTGCGTAGACTAAGGGTGGACATGGTGGCTCATGCCTGTAATCCCAGGGCTTTGGGAGGCTGAGATGGGTGGATAACTTGAGCCCAGGAGTCCAGGAGTTTGAGATCAATCAGCCTGTGCAACATGGCAAAACCCTGTCTCTAAACAAACAAACAAACAAACAAAAACCCAGAAAACAAAAAGCGTAGACTGTTTTAAGCAAGCAGGGGCCTCCTGCTAGTCGGGAAAACATCTGAAAGCTTTGGAGGCTCCCTGTTTCCTTCAGGTAATAGTTTGATAAGTTTATTTTTTTTCAATAACACACCAATGTGCCTAAGTTGATAAATCACTTGAATCACTCAGTAAACTAACTTAGCATAACTGGAATTCATGATCTATCTCTATACTTATTATCCTATCTCCTGAGTGATTAATTAGTTGCTATACACCACATGCTTGTTAAAAAAAATCGTTGTTTTTTTTTTTTTTGGACTTCATGGCTTAACAAAAGTCCATAACTGCCTTAAGTAAGAAAATGGTAGAAAATTGGAATTGTCTTTCATTTCTTAATTCTTTAACTTGTGCAAGATATGTTTCAGACCTGACAACAAAAGCAACTAGAATTATTTCTCTCTATGTGTGTCTGTCTCTTTATATATTTCACATATACCCCAAAATGTATTATGAGGAAAGAAAATAAAGCTGGTCAAATATCTGCATAAGAAAATTTTAGGAGACCCTTCTTTTTGGGAAGTGGAATGGGGTAGGGGGATGTACCATAGTAGTCTGTTACATAAATTAAAAGAATGCTTTAGACCAGTGGCTTTGTTGCTAACTTTATCTGCCTCAGAGAAAAGGAAGACTTCCTGGGTGCAAACATATTTTGTGAAAAGGAGTGGGGTCTTTGTTGGAAAAAAAAAAGCAACAGTGGAAAGAATGGGATGCTTGGAAAAAACATATTTTAAACAGTTGGACAAAGACAGCTGGTTCATTTTTTTTCTTCCTGCCAAGCCATTTCTACTTAGGATTCAAAAAAAAACCACAGTTTGATATTGAATTCAGAACCAAATTTTCAAAGAAATTCATTGCCAGGGGACATACATGGAATTCCCACCAATGATAGCATAAAACACGAAAGGATAACAGTCTGACCTCCCAGTGTGGTCTCTTCTTCTGGAACACCAGGTAACCAGCTAACACTGTATCTTTGTACATACACAACTTGTTGCTAGATTGTAGGTGACTTGAATTTCAGTTCTTAATTGGTTTCTTTTTAACTTTTTTTATAGCATCTTAGTAAATAATAGATACTCAATAATTGTCAATAGTACTACATTTAAGATGACAATTCAGTGAAACTGCTATCATCTCTGTCAGTGGGGTCTGCCAAGAAGCAGGCACGGGCACCAAGACAAGATTAAATTTGCAAGAATATTTTAGGGGAAATTTTTAGGGAAAATGCCTGAGAGCAAAAACAAGAAGGGAGCTGGGAGAGGCATCAGTTTGTAAACACAGGTCCGACAGCAAATGAAGGCGAGAAAGAAGGAGGAAAGTTTGAGTGGAAACATGTTTGACTGAAGCACAGTTCTAAGAAAAGGTTGACCTCCCTGCTGAAGAGTCCTTGGGCCAAAGTTGGCTATCAAAGTAATCTTGCATTTCCCAGGAAAAGGCCTGACTTAGTGTCCCTGTTGCACTCAATCACTGGCCTGGGAGTAGCTGGTGGAAAGTGTGACCTAGGAGCAAAGGCATTGATGAGATTTGAGAGTGCCACCTCTGGAGCTGTTGTCAATAACCCGCCCTGCAGAGGGAGATCCAAGAGGCATATTCTCATGGCTAACATGTAGTCTTTGGTCAAGTTTTGCGCATTTCTCCAGAAACAAGGGGAGCTTTCTTTTGGAAACATCTATTGGTGGCTGTGAAGATTAACTGAGATAATGTATATAAAGGGCTTAGCACAGCAAATAGCTTGCAGTGATAGTAAGAGACAGGTCTTTTCTTATTACCATTAATAATATTACCTGCCTAGCTACTATTTTCTGAACCTTGTTATGTACTAAGCACGATAATTGGCACTTTGTATGCTGTGGGGCATACTAGGAACACACCAGCTTTGATGGTAGACAGAATGGAGTTTTAAACCAGGGAGTGGCACTTACCAGCCATGTGATGACATTGGGCAAATTATTGAAAGTCTTTGAACCTCAGTTTCCACATCTGTAAGACAGAGAAAATATCCACCACAGAGGGTGGTGGTAGAGATAGCAAAGAAATAAAGTGCAAGTGACTAGTACATATGATAAATACTATACATGGTTTTTGTTATTATCATTTCTAAGAGCTGCAAGAACTCACAAAAATTATCAGTTCTGAAAGGCTTTCCTGTGTGGACTACATCAACAGGGCTCTCCATGTCCTGAGGTTTTCTTCACGATTTGGCCAATGGGAAGATCTTGCAGGAGCCTGTGGCAGGGAAAGACAGTGAGGTCGAAGATGTGCTATCCCTTGACCCCTTCCTTGTGACACGGCTGTGTCCCTTTACCAAAAGTCACGATTCTTCTGAAGATAGTGGACTCCAACCAACTCTCACTCATTCTGGATTCTGATAATTCCTCCTCTCTCTCTTTCAGCTGGTGGTTAAAACAGCTCTCACTCTTTCTAGGTTACTGAACTAGCCTTTGTGGTTCCCCAAACTCACACATCCCTCAGAAATACACCCTTTCTCTGAATTATTGTACTTTTGGGTATGCCTTCACTTTCCTATTAGGACCTCCTTTCTTCAACTCCACACCTTCTCTCCATGAAATTAATAAGCATTAGATGTTAAAAAATAATGACCTTTTAATTAGGGAACGTGAAAAGACAAAAAGGGTGGTAAAGTGTTTGGAATCTAGCACCAAGGTAATTGGTTTAATTTAAGAAAAACTCACAAGCTCTTTCAAAGAAAATGGTATTTGAAAACAACCATGCTAAGACTTAGGGAGTAGAGTGTGGACAAGAAGCTCCACCTTTGACTGCTGAACCCCTGCAGGATTTGGGGTGTGTCCCTTAACCTCTCTAACCCTTGAATCAGAACATTGGCGAATAAGGGACTGAGATCTTTTTGGCTGTAACAATACTGGCCACCAAAACATTCTTTATGGAGGGATATTTTATTTTTTGGTTCTTGGAGAGGTGCTTTGAAATTCTCAAGTAAAGGACAAATGTAACAGGGCAGATGACTTTTGTCTTCCGTTTGTGTTGGATTCTGCTTGGAAGAATCTTCTAAAGCTGAGGACATTGACAGGAAAGATCACAGGGACTCCTGTTAGTGGGGGATGGACAGGCAGGGAAGCTGATCCAAGGGAGAGTTGTCCTGTTTTTCTGGCCAGTATGAAGTCTAACATTCCTGAAGTAAAATAGTTAGAAATCAATAGTCCCAGGTAGAAACACATTATTAAAGGAAAAAATGGAAAATCAGACACTATCAGTGTGAACATGAAACCTCTAGCCAGCAGACAGTTTCAAACAGATTTGCAAAGGAATTTTTTGAGAGCTACTCAAATGGGATTCTGTGTTTTCTTGGACCTCAGACACCAGACATGGGGCCCAGATGATACCTATAGATTTGAGACAGATGACCTGTTCTCACTCTCTGCTTTTTGACATTGAGAACGAGCAAGGAGGGCTTTCTCTTTGGGTGGGAGATGTTTTCTTAATGGCTACAGGAAAAGTTTTGGCTCTTGGTCCGGAAGTGGTCACACACCACCATAATTAATTATGTTTAAAGGATATGAGCAAAACTACATTATTGAAGAGAAATTGGTTTGGCTTTGCTTTATTCTTGGGGGAGAACTTGACAGTGCTCAGTAGCTGAAATAATAGATGCCAGGAATTAGAAGAAAATAATAATAAAGCCTAACTCTGAGAGCTCTGAATAGGGTAGGGTCTTTCCTCTTTCTTCATATACCCCTGGCTGGCTGTCTCTTGCAGGTCTAAGTTAGGCACCCCTTGTGGTCTTACTTCATGCCGCCATTAACCTCTCTTTTGAAATGACTGGCAGTTCACAGAGCACACTTTCTCATCACCGCAGTCCAGTCACTCTCCTTCCTCTCAGGTGCCAAAAACACCCAGCACAAGGAACACAAGGCCAAGTTGAGGGTGGGGTGTGACTCCCTGGCCAATATTTAGTCGTAGAAAAAACAGAAAATATGAATCAGATGTTCTTGTTCAATACTTACTACTTTGACTATTTTGGGCAAGTCTCTACCTCACTCAGGCTCATCTGTAAAATGGGGCTATTGTTAAAACCCAACTTGTATTATAGCTGTCTTTATATGTAGACATGCTATGTAAACTGGAATTTACTATGTAAAGCTAGTTGTAATTAACATGAACTATGTAGTAAAACCACTATTTTTTTCAGTTTGTCTGTTTCCTTGTTGCCTTTTGACAGATAGTAAACACTTTGGGGAATTTACCTCTGTGCAATTGATCCATTCATATTCATTGAGCTTCTGCTTTGTGCAAAGCCTTATGCCATGTGTTATGGAATACATAAAGGTGACTAGCACATGGCCCTGGCTCTCAGATTATACAGACTAGTCAGAAATTTGTGACTCTCGAAAATAACTACTAGTGAAGTAGACTATAATGCTGTTTTTTTCCTACCTTTCCCAACACAACCTTCTTTCCCACTCCATATGGCCCTAGTGGGGTTGTGACCATGCACCAGAGTCCTCAGTATCAAGAATGAGTTATCATGGTATTGGAATGAATGAGTCACAACCATTTACCCACTACTGGAACACTGCTTAAATTCAAAGTCCAGGCAGCGGGGCTCTGATTTGACATTGCAAGAGAAAAGCTTTTTTTTTTTTTTTTTTTTTTCCTTTCTTTCTTTTTTTTTTTTCGGTGGGTCACTAATCTGGAAATAAACAAAATTGGAATTAGAGAAAATTAGTCTGCCCTTGGAGAGAATAAGGCCACACAGAGGGGAGCAGAGACTGAGATCTGATAATGTCTTCAGGCATGATTGTATTCATGGTAAAGATGCATCACTCCTTTACTTCTCATTTGCCTAATACATTCTCTTTTGACTCCCTTTTGGTGTAAACCACTTAGGGCAGTTTTATATCACTTGCAATTAAATGGGCTGTGGTAGGCAGAAATTTGGCTCCCTTGTGTTCCTCCTGTGAATATGTTATGTTAAATGGCACAAGGAACTTAGCAGGTATAATTGGGGGTACTTATCCTGGATTATCTGGGCAGGTCTAATCTAATAACATAAGCACTGAAAAGCTGAGGTCTTTATTTGGCTAGTAACAGAAGGGGAAGTCAGGGAATTAAGGTACTATTGTTGGCTTGATGAAGGGGTCATGTTTAAAGGAAATGGAGGCCTTAGTTCTATAACCACAGATAACTGAATGTTACTCAGAAGCAGAATCTTCCCCAGAGCATCCAGATAAGAGCCCATCCCAGCCAACATCTTGATTTATTCCTTATGATTCCCCAAGTAGAAGACCCAGTTAAGGCAGGCTGTACCTGGACTTCTGACGCACAAAACTGTGAGATAATAAGTGGCTGTTGTTTAAGTCACTAACTTTGTGTTTATTTGTTATGGCAGCAAGAAGAAACTAATATGTAAGTCAAATAAGTGGTATTTTTCCATTTAGTAAGATTTATGGAGCCCCTGCCTCATGTCCAATGTCTAGAGCCACATGGACACAAACACTAAGTAAATATCAAAAATAATTACACAAAGTTCTCTTCGAAGGCTTTATGGCCTTTTTCTAAAGAATGCTTGGAAGAAAAGAGAATGCTTGGTACAGTGGCAAGGACAATGTCTTATTTATCTCTCTGTCTCCTGACACCTTCTGGGCACATAATAGGAGCTCAACTTCTATTTGTCCCACTAGACTGAATGGTTTTACAATACTGTTGATTCAACAGCACATGGTACTGGGGAGTCAAGAGCCAAAGACTTTGGTGTGGTTTGGAAGTTATGCTTTAGGGAATGCTTTCTGCTCTGGTCTTCAACTTATATGTGAAGAAGGAAAAACTTCTTTAAATGCTTAGGTTTACTTCTTTCTCTTTAAAATATAGATCTGCTTGGTCTTCACAATGATTCATATTTTGATCCATTACTAAGATTAATTGTGTTTATTTATGGCTTATGGTTTAAGTGCCCCAACCATCAGCACATTTAAGGCTTAATGTCTGGAGCAGATTCAGGAATCAGCAAATTTAGCAATTATACCTGCTTCTCAAAAATTTAATGTGATTAGGCTTAGTTAGGATTTTCTCCTTGGTGACTACCATCAGTGTCCAATCTAGTTACCAGTATTTGTCCCTTGTCGTGGTTCCAGGTTGTGCAGGGTGCGCTGGCCCTCCCTTTGCATGTTCATACTCCAGGGTAAAGTTTCTCTATACACCAGTCAGATGTCTGAATTCTGTCCCCCTCACTCCTTCGATCCCTGCCAGTCCCAGTTATTAGTTCCTCTCCCAGGGCTTGTTTGAGATTTGCAAACAACTTGTCCTCTACACTTTCCACTACCTCCAAACTGCCTCCTTACTGGCTTACTTCCCCCTATTTTACTGCTTATCTCTTACTCAGGAATGGGGATGCAACTTATGTGACCCCACATTTACTTTCCTTATGATTCTGATACCTAACAGGAAATATACACATACTCTTAAATTCTGATATCCTTCTGTAGGATGGCTAATGAATACTTTGCATTTCTGAGCTGTGAGAGTTTAGAGTTTCAGTAACTTTGATCCATAGAAAATATCTGGGCAAAACTAAACAAATAAAATAACTATTCTGTCATGATTGACTCTGTTCTACAGATGTGCTGTTCTTGACGTTCTTACTTCTTTCCTCAGAATCATATCTTCGCATCTGAAAGGAGGCAACAGCATTGAGCAACAATCTGGGACTCTATTTGATATCTTCCCATGAGAAGTGTTAAATGTTGCCATAATCTTGACAGTTCAAAAGTTAGTCATGTGGTTGATATTTTACCAATGAGATGAATGTGGTGAGTATTACTTTTCCTTTAATTAGTTTTGTCAGTACAAACTTGGCAAGAGATAATAGTAAAGAGATATTGGCATTTAGGCGTGTTCATACTTACTTTTATGATTTAGGATTATGACAGCTTTCATGGTCAGTATCCTAACAGCAACCCTGTGTGGTTTATAAATTCTGAAATTACAGTGTTTTACTTCTTTCCAGTCCTGCAGACAGAAGCAGCAACACTCATCAAACACTGCAGTTTTGATCAGATACGGCCATGTAGCCATGAAAACATTTTATTTTATATTAATCAACTGATATTTATGATTCATGTGGAAAAATAGGTCTTTCATTTTCTCTTTTTCTGACAAAGTTTGCTGTATAGTTTAATCTGTTTGAGTGCTTTTTTTCAACTATTCACTGTGTTTCACATGATCAAAGTTATTGTCTTCAAAACTAAAATAAAGGGAGTTGTTTGTCTTTTCCATATTATTATTACAGAGCCTTGGAACACATGTATGACCATGCTTTTTACTTTTCTGGTTCGAATTATTAGAATTCAGAACTTGTCCTTGGCATTCTACTAATAAAAAAACAAATGAAGAATTATTCCCTTAATGATTAAAAAACCTATCATTTTTTTCCATGCATGACATTTTCATGAAGGAAAGAAGATAACAGACAGAAGCTGGTTAGGCTAGGAGAATAAACAATAGTAACAATAGCTACTGTTTATTAAATGCCTAACCCCTGCCTGATAATTTATATAAATAATATCACCTTCTATTTCTGATAATATGGTGGGACAGATACTCAAATAAACTTTCCCAATGAAAACCATTAAAAATGCTATCTAATAGTGCTTAAAAGCATAAATAAGCAGGCAATAAGGTAAATAACTATCCGGCTAAAATCTAGTTCGATAAAACAGAAGTCCAGACAACTAAACTACTGCTAAATTTTACTTTATCTAGAGGACATTTACTGAACATAGTAGCCTTCAGATTCAATTTCCTCACAGAGTTATGAGACAAGAAACAGAGACCATGGGACACTGGGACAAAAACCCTCTCCCTTCAACAGAGAGAGTGAACAACAGGGAGGGTGAACTATAAATTCCACACCCTCCACTAAGAAAGATAAATATTTGGAAAATATGAAAGAGCTTAAAAGTCACACAGGAGAGGGTGAGATATCTAATGTAAGTATAATTTGAGTTTCAACAAAAAGATAAAGAGTATGGGAAAAGGTAATATCCAAAGAGATGATGGCTGAGGATTTCCCAAAATTATTGAAAGACATAAATCCTCAGATACATAAATTCCAATAAATCCAGAGCAGACGTTAAAAAATAAATCCTTACCAAAATACATGAGTAAGCTACAAAACACCAAAGACAAAGAAAATGTCTTTAAAGCAGTCAGAAGGAATAAACTGATCACCTACAGAGAAATGGTTGACAGCTGGTCTCTCGCAGCAACAATGAAAACCAGAAGAAGAGAAATAGTATATTCCATATGGTAAGAGACAATAATTGCTGATTAGGAAGGTTTAACTGAGTGAAACTATCTATAAATCAAAGGCAAAATGACAACATTTTCAGGCAAACCTAAAGTGAAACTCAACTGACTACCCAAAGATCATCATTAAAGTACTTTCCAAAGGATATATTTCTTTTTATTTTTTATTTTTCAATGTACATCATAGTATTATATTTTCCCCCTTCTCTCCAACTTTATGTTAGGTTCATTGGGTACATGTGTAGGTTTGTTATGTGGGTAAATTGCATGTTGCTGAGATTTGGTGTACAGATTATTTTGTCACCCATGTAATGAGCATAGTACTAGGATAGTTATTTTTCCATCTTCACCCTCCGTTCTCAAGTAGGCCACAGTGTCCATCATTCCCTTCTTTGGGTCCACGTGTTCTCAGTGTTTAGCTCCCATTTATAATGAAAAGATGTGATATTTGGTTTTCTGTTCCTGTATTAATTCACTTAGGTTAATGGCCTGCAGCTTCACCCATGTTGCTGCAAAGGACATGATCTTGTGCTTTTTTTATGGCTGCATAATATTTCATGCTGTATATGTAACACATTTTCTTTATCAGTGAACCATTGATGAGCATCTAGGTTGATTCCATGCCTTTCCTAATTATGAATAGTGCTTCTATGAACATATGTGTTCATGTGTTTTTATTTTCCTTTGGCATATACCCAGTAATGGGGATTGCTGGGTCCAATGGTAGTTTCGTTTTATTAATAAGTTCTTTGAAAAATCTCCAAACCGCTTTCCACAGAGGCTGAACGAATTTACATTTCCACAAAAAGTGTATAAGCATTCCCTTGTCTCCACAACCTCACCAACATCTGTTATTTTTTGTCCTTTTAGTAATAGCTATTCTGACTTGTGTGAGATGATAGCTCATTGTGGTTTTGATTTGCATTTCTTTAATCATTAGTGATGCTGAGCATTTTTTCATATATTGGTTGGCCACATATATGTCTTTTTTTTAAGAAGTGTCTGTTCATGTCCTTTGTCCATTTTTTACTACAGTTGTTTATTTTTTGCTTGTTAATTTAAGTTTCTTATATTAACAGATTCTAGATATGAGACCTATGTTGGATGCATAGTTTGCAAATATTTTCTCCCATTCTGTAGGTTGTCTGTATACTCTGTCGATAGTTTCTTATGCTGTGCAGAAGCTCTTTAGTTTAATTAGGTCTCCTTTGTCAATTTTTGTTTTTGTTGCAATTGATTTTGGAGCTTTGTTGTAAAATCTTTGCCAAGGCTGACATCCAGAATGGCATTTCCTAGGTTTTCTTATAGGTTTTTTGTAGTTCGAGGTTTTATATTTAAGTATTTAATCCATTTTGAGTTTATTTTTGTATATGCTCAAAGGAAGGGGTCCAGTTTCAATCTTTTGCATCTGGCTAACCTAACCAGTTATACCAGCACCATTTATTGAATAAGGGGTTCTTTTCCCCATTGCTTGGTTTGTTGATTTTGTCAAAGATTAGATTATTGTAGGTGTGTGCCTTTATATATGATTTCTCTAATTTGTTCCATTGGTCTACATGTCTGTTTTTGTACCTTAACCACGTTGTTTTGGCTATTGTAGCCTTGTAGTATAGTTTGAAGTTGAGTAGTGTGATGTCTCCAGCTTTGTTCTTTTTGTTTAGGATGACTTTGGATATTCTGGCTCTTTTTTAGTTCCATACGAATTTTACAATAGTGTTTTTTTTTCTACTTTTGTGAAAAGTGTCATTGGTAGTTTGATAGAACAGCATTGAAACCATCAATTGCTTTGAACAGTATGGCCATTTTAATGACTTTGAATCTTCCTATCCATGAGCATGGAATGTTTTTCCATTTGTTTGTATCATCTTTGATTTCTTTTGGCAGTGTTTTGTAATTCTCATTGTAGAAATCTTTCACCTCCCTTGTTAGCTGTATTCCAAAGTATTTTATTTTATTTTTCTGTGTGGCTATTGTGAATGGGATTGCATTCTTGATATGACTCTCAGCTTGGATGTTGTTGGTGTATAGAAATGCTATTGATTTTTGTACGTTGATTTTGTATCAAAGGATATATTTCTAAAGAATATATTTCAAGAAGGATGAAAATGATCCTAGATGGGAAATCTGAGATGCAGTAAGAAATGCTGAGCAAAGATTATGGTAAATTTAAATAAAGATGGCACTTTGGGAGGCCAAGGCAGGTGAATCACCTGAGGTCTAGAGTTCAAGACCAGCCTGGGCAACATGATGAAATCCTGTCTCTACGAAAAGTATAAAAATTAGCCGGGCATGGTGGTGTGCACCTGTAATCCCAGCTACTCAGGAGGCTGAGGTATGAGAATTGCTTGAACCCTGGAGGCAGAGGTTGCAGTGAGCCGAGATGATGCCATTGCACTCCAGCCTGGGCAACAGAACAAGACTCTGTCTCAAAAAAATGAAGGAAAGAAAGAAAGAAAGAAGAAAGAAAGAGAAAGAAAGAGAAAGAAAGAAGGGAATGAGGAATAGGTCAAAAGTAAAATACTGAAACAAAAGGCAGAACTAAAATACTGGAAAATCATAGCACTTAAATTGGGAAGGGAATGAATAAAGTTAAAATTATGTTGTTCAAGAGAGAAATGAAGATATTTCTATGGTATGAATGTTATAATTTCTAGGAAGACCATTAAAATAGTAAAAATGGTACATGTCTTTGAAACTAGTAGAGGAAAAAAGGTGATAAAAAATAACCAATTTTAAAAAGGCAAGAAATGAGAGAAAAAAGGAATCAGAAAAAGGCAAGATAAATAGAACCTAATAGCATATCTCAAAATTAATGAAACAAAAAGGGACAGAAATTAAAGATAAATAAATAAATTCTCAATTATAAAGGAGGTTTTAAGATATCTATCAGAAGAGAAGTGATGGAGTAGATAAGGAATCAGTAAGGAAAATGAAGATTTAAACAATACAATTTACCAACTATATCCTAATAGACTTGTGTAGTATTGTACTCACACAATGCAGAATACAAATTCTGTACAAGAACACAAGGGACATTTGCAAAAATTGACCATATAGCGAGTCTCAATAATTTTCAAAGTTACCTGTCATTCTTTGAACACAGTTCAGTTAAACTAGAAATCAATAACCAACAGATAACCAATAAAACTTCATGTATTGGGAAATTAAGAAATACATTTCTACATAAACCACAAGTCAAAGAAAATAATCATAGTAAAGCCAGAAAATATTTAGAATGGAATGATGGTGAAAATACTACCATTAAAACTTATAAGATGCAGATAAAGCAGCAATTAGAAAGAATTCTAGCTTCTAATGATTATATTAAAACAAAAGCAAAGATTGAAAATTAATGACTGATACAGCCATCTTAAGAGGATAGGAAAAGAAAACTGAAGTAAATGCAGAGAATCTGGGAGAAAGGAAATAATGAAGATATGAGCAGTAATTAATGTAATGGAAAATAAGCATAGAGTAGAAAGGATGAACAAAAACAAAAGTAGGTTGTTTGGAATGACTAATAAATTTGACAAATCTTTGATCATGGAAAAAGAGCTATCCAAAGTAAATAATATGAGGAATAAAAAAGACAATATAACTGCCACTATTAAGGAGAAAATAAAATGATAGAATGAACAATTTCATGCCAGTTACTTTGAAAATTTATACGAAGTGGACAAATTCCTAGGAAAATGCTACAAAAATTGATTTTAAAAAATAGGACACATGAAAGGTCATAATCATTAAAGAAATTGAACAGGTAGTTAAATATCTTCCCACAGAGGATAACTCCAGGCCTAGATAATTTACCATGCTGTCCAACCAAACATTCAGAGAGCAAATAATTTCAACTTTATAGAAACAATTTCAAAACAGAGTAAAAGAGGGAACATTTTAGAGTGAAAGAGAATTCATTTTATTTTATTTATTTATTTATTTTTTCAGACAGTCTCATTCTGTTGCCCAGGCTGGTGTGCAGTGTCATGATCACTGCTCACTGCAGCCTCAACCTCCTGGGATCAATTGATGATCCTGCCTCTGCCTCCAGAGTAGCTGGGAATACAGGTGCATGCTGCTGTGTCTGGCTAATTTTTTTATTTTTTGTAGAGATGAGTTTTTGCCGTGTTGAGGCAGGTCTTGAACTCCTGGGCTCAACTGAACTTCCCACTTCAGCCTCTCAAAGTGCTGGGATTAAAGCGTGAGCCACCGTGCCTGGCCATTCATTTTATGAGGCTGTTGTAACCTTGATACCAAAAACCAAATGTGGACAGTACAAGAAAGGAAAATTCAAGGCAAATCTTATTTAGGAGCATAGATAAAAATAATCTTAAGCAAAGTATTCTCAAAGCCAACCCGGTAATATATGAAAAAAATAATGCATTATACTGAAGTTGTGTTTATTGCAGGAATGCAAAGTTTTTAAGAAACATTAGAAAAGTCAATAGTTTTCTCCATATTGACAGATAAAAGCAAAAAGCAATATGTCAATAGATGTTGAAAATCATTTCATAAAACTCAAAATACATTCATGATACAAATTCAGAACACTAGAAAAAAAAAGAACTTGTTAACTTGAAAAAAAGCAACTAACAAAACTTTATTACAGAAATAAAACTTAATGGTGAAACTGAAAACTTCTCCTTTGATACCAGAAATAAAAGTTTGCCTATTTAATTGCATTAATTAACAGAAGAAAGGAAAAAATAATGCTAGCATAAAAATATAAACTATAATAAACTGGAAATAAATCTAGGAAGGGAAAGACCTTTCTGGAGGAAATCATGTTATCTCTAGCTTTTATAGCAGCTCTGCAAGGATATTAGTATCATCCATCAAAGCGGTAAAGCAGCTTACACAGATTTCACATAGCTGGGAAGTAGAGATGTGAGGATTTGAATCTAGGAGCATTCAACTCCAAGATCTGTGCTTTTTCCCAAATAGTGGCCCTAGTTTTGGGCATCCCCAAATGTGCTCAGCCTTACATGACTCCTGAGCCTTAGCTGCTTGTCCCTTTTCCTAGCTAGAGAACAGTGACAGGTTGTGTCATTTCTAAGGTATTAAGCACTAGCTGTATGACCAGTCCCTAATCACAGGTTGTCTCAGCCTCCCTTGAGGGTAAAACCTGGCCATTGGCATTGTTTCCAAGGGCAGGTGTTTCCAAGGTGAGCCTTGGCGCAGGTCTCACCTCATTTGAGGAGTCTCTGCCCAAAAGGACTGAGTGATGCAATCTAGAAATAGTGGGGAGAGGAGCTGAGCTGGGATGAAGTTTGACCAATGAGAGACTGCAGATGAGAAGGAGCTAGTAGTCAATAGCTTGCCCTTCCTCATCCACCCTCTACAAAGGACTCTTCTAGGATGTAATGGTGCCATGTGGCCACTCTGGAGATGTCCCTCCCTTGTGACTGAGCAAACAGCTGTTTGTTCTTATAAAGCTGTGGCCAGCTGAATAATGCACCATCTTATATGTGATCTTTGTTTTGCCTGACTCACTCTTCCTTTTACTCTTGCATTCCTGAGATAAAGCCCCCCAAACACTAAAACCTTACCATGGGGTCTGATTTCCAGGAAATCTGAACTTGGACATCTCTTAAGTTTCAACTTCTCCAAAGTTTACACAGTACATCACAGTCTGTTAGTAGTTTATGCAATCATTTTCAGTGCATCACCATCAGCATTTGAAAACATAATGAAATAGAACAGAAACAAAGTATAAGGGTATATCTTATATACTGAAGATAAGCACCATTTCCTAAAACTGTTGATTCGTGTATGTGTGTATGTTTGAGGGTATGAGTATGTGCGTACTGAGTTGTGATGTTAAATGTGTATTTTGCTATGTGTCATTGTCAGAAATGTTTGAAAGTCACTGGTCTAGGCAGCAGCTATATGAGGTGATGAGTTCATGTTATAACTATGACATCCAGTTGTGCATTCACAATGTCCTATCAGTGGAAACTTTTGGTGCCCTAATTTGTTACTTTGAAAAGTATTAAAATGTCTTAAAAGCCCTCACATGATTTTCCTAAATGGAAAAAGCTTACATTTGCCTAGCAGTCATCTTAGAGGAAGAATCTTTTGAAGTATTACTTCTTTCCCTGGAAGCTAGATGGCATACCTTATTTAGAAAAATAAAGGGGATTATCTAGTGAATGGGGTTTTATTCAATCATGTCTAAATGTGTTTATTTATTTATATGCCTTTGTGAGACTATGGTTAAATAGGCAGATACATTTTCCAGTAGCAGTCATTGACAATCCAGGCAACCAAAGTAATATGCATCTTACTTTTTCTTAATGGTGTTTATATTTTGAAAAATATATTCACTTTTTCAAGTATGATGACTTATTGATACTCCTTGAAACATCCTGATTTGGAGAATGCTGGAAATGCTGGGGGTTGGGAGAGGGAATACAAGTCTCAAAGCTGTGAATGCACTTGCTAACTTTAAAAACAAAACATGCAGGGCAAGTTTTAGTTTATAGTGTGTGTACTGATTTAACCTGAAGATAATAACTAAGAACAGCTGCTGAGTTGCATGTGGTTAAATTTTCTGAGATAAAATACTCTGGGAAGACACTTGAAAAACAAACAAGAAAGTTTGTGAAGACAGATGACAATCTTGAAAGTATGATCCAAAAATCAAATAAATGGCAAATGTTGTGTTAATCTCTCTGATTCTAAAAAATATTTTCACTATCACCAGGGAGGGTAATTTGAATGGATTCACACCCTCTTCAAAATGCAAGGACATAGTTAAGTTGCCAAAGCCTTATCAAATTCCTTTTAATGTTATTGTAATTCCTAAGTAGCAGATGGGTGGACCTAGCTTTCTCACTTGATAGTCATAACACAATCTACAATTACTGCCAAGCCTACTGAGAATTTAATACATTTGGAAATCTCTGAAGAGAAATTTTGAAGTTCATGCTATCTACACCCAGATGGTCAAATCATTAAAGCTTGGTAAAGACTGTGAGAGGTTATCTCTTCCCCATTAGTTATTATGGAATAACTAGTGAGCACCACTCTGTGTCCAAATAACATGGGATTTATAAACTATTTTGAATATTTTTACTTATTCATAAGTATTAGTGATATGCTAAGTAAATCTAAAGATTAGTATTTAAGGGGAAGAATGAGTATTCATATCATTTTTGTAGAGCTATTTCAGAAGGTATGTATTGACCAGAGTAGATTTGATTCAATATTCATTATTCTTATTGTGAATTCAATAGTAACAAAGGCCAACTATCACATAAAGGGAGCATACTTTGCAGAAGTAGCCTTGGCCTAAGATGACGGGTCTGCTGGTCATCTTCATATCTGTACAGAAGTCCCATTTATCGTCTGCTTGTTATTTGATCTGCTTGTTGACCACCTCTGTGGCAGATCACAATTCCATTCTCTCCCCTATATTCATCTTCTTTGCCATGTGACTGTTCAGTTTCCCTCATTAAAAGGCTACAGTTTATTTCCTCATCCTTGACTTTGGGGATTGGTCACAAGGCTTGTTTTGGCCAATAGAATTAGATGCAAGTCTAGGGTGCCAGTTATGAACCTAGGCCCTAGAGACTTTGTGTGTATCGACTTGCTGTCTTGTGCTTCTGCAATCCATGAGAATAACATTCCCAGGCTAGTCTGCTAGTCTTAAGAGAAAGCTGAGAGACATATGGGGGTGGGGTGGGGGGTAAGTATTCAGTTAAGTCCAGCCGGGATTAGCTACCTCTAGTAGACCTGCACTGCAAGAGCTAAATAAGTGCTTATTGTTGTTTGCCAATAATGTTTAGTAGATTTTGTTATGCAACATTATTGTAGCGATAATTGATTGATAGGCCCTCCAAATCCACATGTGATTTTCAGGAAATTTCTTGGCCCCATCAGATTTTAGAAGTTGATCTTTGTCTTGTGGATTAAATAAGGAATTAATTCGACCTCTGCAGAAACAGAAAATTAAAAACTGCATGTTATCACTTATAAGTGGGAGCTAAACAATGGGTATATATGGACATATGGAGTGGAATAATAGATATTGCAAACACCAAATGTTGGAAGATTGGAAGAGGGGTGAGAGATAAAATGTCACCTGTGGGGTACAATGTACACTATCAGGATCATGAGTGTACTAAAAGCTCAGATTTCACAACTATGTAAGATATGCATGTAACACAACTGCACTTGTACCCCTAAGTCCAGAAAAATAAAAAAATAAATAAAATGTGGCTTTTCAGGAATATACACATTTGAGTTAAGAGAATAAAGCAATTTGCAGAACAACAACAACAAAAAAATGGATTCCTGGCTTTATTCTTGAGCTCTAGATCCATGTACTTACTCTTTCTGGGCTCACAAAAACATCAAACAGCAGTCAAGTTTGTCAGGATATCACTTGACCTCTACACACCATATACTAAAATATTACATATGTTCAGCTGCTCTGGCCGAGACCTTCTCTGTATTTAGTCAGGTTCCAAAAATCACATCTCCACTAGTTCTTTTCCTTTCTCTTCATGTGCAAGGTTATAGGAGGCTTCATGTTGGAACCCGACTGAGTTATGAAAGCATTCAAAGACACCATTACCTCAAGTAATTTTGATATAATGAGGAGTTATCACTGGGTACATTGAAAATGTTAAAATTATTAGTACAATTGCTGCAGACTAAACTTCTTTCCCTAGGTATTATTTCTGGAATCTCCTAGAAGTTTATTGAGTAAAAAGTCTAGGATTACAATCACCGTGCTGTACAGTTCCTACCTTATAATAAGTTAATGGCTTCCTACAGAAAGAACTCATATGTGACTATGCCATGCCTTGTCCAGCTGCAGATGTAATGCTTCAGTAAAGATTTCTAAAGGAGGTCCTAGCCAGAGCAATCAGGCAAGAAAAGGAAATAAAAGGCATTCAAATAGGAAAAAAAAAGAAGTTAAATTATCTGTCTTTACTGATGATATAATTCTATACCTAGAAAACCCCAAAAACTCCACCAAAAGGCTCCTGGAACAAATACATGACTTCAGTAAAGTCTCAGGATACAAAAATTAATGTACAAAAATAAGTAGCATTTCTACACACAAATAACATTCAAGTTGAGAGCCAAATCAGGAAGATAATTCTATTTACAATAGTCACACATGCAAAATACTTGGAATATGTCTAACCGGGGAAGTGAAAGACTTCTACAAGGGGGACTATAAAACACTGCTGAAAGAAATCATAGATGATAAAAACCAACGGAAAAGCATCTCACGCTCATGGATTGGAAGAATCAATATCATTAAAATAATGATACTGCCCAAAGCAATTTATGAACTAACAATGTTATTTTTCACTTAATTAGAGACATCTATTTTAATTCATATAAAACCAAAACAGAACCTAATTAGGCAAAGCAATCCAAGGCATCACACTACCTGATTTTAAACCATACTGCAAGGCTACAGTAACCAAAACAGTATGGTATTGATATAAAAATACAAAGCAGTGTAACAGGATAGACAAACCAGGAATAAAATCACACACCTACAAGAATCTGATCTTCAACAATGTTGATAATAACAAGCAAAGAGGAAAGGACTCTCCTTTTAATACATGGTACTGGGATGACTGGCTAACCATATGCAGAAGAATGAAACTGGACCCCTACCTCTTATCATATACAAAAATAACTCAAGATTCAAAGATAAGACTTAAAACTATAAAAATCCTAGAAGAAAACCTAGGAAATACCCTTGTAGACATCTACCTTGGCAAAAAATTTGTGATTAAGTCTCCAAAAGCAACTGCAACAAAAACAAAAATAGACAAGTGGGACATAACTGAACTAAAGAACTTCTACACAGCAAAAGAAGCTAACAGAATAAACAGACAACCTACAGAATGGAGGAAAATATTTGCAAGCTGTGCATCTAACAAAAGTCTAACATTCATAGTCTGTAAGGAACTTAAACAATTGAACAAGTAAAAAACAAAAAAATTAATTAAAAATGGGCAAAGGACTAAACAGATACTTCTCAAAATAAGACATACGTGTGGCCAACAAATACATGAAAAACTGCTCAACATCACTAATCATCAGAGAAATGAAAATCAAAACCACAATGAGATGCCATCTCACATCCGTCAGAATGGCTATTAATAAAAAGCCAAAAAAAAAAAAAAGAAAAAAAACAGATGTTGGTGAGTGTGGAGAAAAGAGAACGCTTATACACTGTTGGTGGGAATGTAAGCTTGTTTTAAGTACTTTGAGAAATCTCCAAACTGTTTTCCACAGGGGCTGAGCAGTTTGGAGATTTCTCAAAAAACTTAAAAGAGAACTACAATTAGACCCCGTGATTCCATTACTGGTTGTATACCTAAAAGAAAATAAATGGTTCTACCAAAAGACACATGCACTTGTGTGTTCACTGGAGCACTATTCACAATAACAAAGACATTGAATCAACTGAGATGCCCATCAATGGTTGACTAGATAAAGAAAGTGTCATACATATGTGCCATGGACTACTGTATAGCCATAAAAAGAATGAAATCATGTCCTTTGCAACAACATGGATGAAGCTGGAAGCCATTATCCTAAGTGAATTAGTACAGGAACAGAAGCCCAAATACCACAGGCTCTCACTTATAACTGGGGGCTAAACATCGAGTACACATGGACATAATATGGGAACAATAGATACTGAAGACCACCTGGGGTACGGGTAGGAGGGGAGTAAGGGTTGAAAACTACTTTTCAGGTACTATGCTCACAACCTGGGTGACAGGATCATTTATTTGTACACCAAACTCAGTGACACGCAATTTACCCATGTAACAAATATGCACATGTACCCCAGGAACCTAAAATAAAAGTTGAAGAAAAATCAGGAAATTCCATTTCCATAGGAAAAAAAAAGTTCTTGAAAAGAGAGGTCTTTCTCATCTACTGGGATCTCTGTAGCTTCTGGGTCGCTCCTAAAATTTCCTAGACATGTTTTACTTCTGCTCTCTCATCAAACAGAAGTGGGTGAATTTAGTACTAGGGTAATGTGTGTCTTCTGCCATATATAGTCAAAATGGCACCTCTGGAATACTTGTAAAATATCTATTACATTTCAGTTAATTTTGTTGGATATAATGAAGCCCAGACCAAGCTCTCATCATCAAGAGAACGTGTACATATGAAACTAGCATAGTATTATTATGAATGCCTAGAAATTGTAGATAAATTGTCCTGTGAGACACAGGATGGAATAAGATACTATCTATTACTTCCACCATCGAAATGACTGCCTTAAAACTGAAATGTTTAGAAAAATTCACACTTTCTACCCCTATTTGAAGCACTCCCTTCAATATAGGTTCTCTGAGTATTTGATTGAGTTTAGACTTGGGTTTCTGGGTGTTCCCAGGGAACAAGGCTATTCTAGAGATGGCCCAAAGATAGCTAGCCAGTGCTCTGTATTTATTTCCTATGAAGACCAATGCAATTATGCTCCTAGTTCTAGGACTAGGGACCAGTCACATTTTTGGAGAGATTAGTTTGGTACATCTCAAATTACAAACCACTTTAAATTCACCTCATTGGAGGCTTGCTAAAAAGAAATTCTAAAGCCCCACTCTAGGAGATATATTGAATCAGAATCTTTGGGCAGAGGTCTGAGAATATTCAGTTTAACAAGCTTCCTGAATGATCTTAATACTCGGAAAGTATCCTGAGAAACAGGCCATATCTGGCTCTCCTGAAGCTTTAAGCCTCCTTTGGCCATATATGTGAAGCTTATTGGGCATTTTAATTGTGTTCTGGATTGCCTTACCAATCCGTCAATACATATTCTTGCCAGGCATATTATAGGATCTAGTGATTCAATAGTAAACAACAGAGACAAAGGCCTCCCCTCAAGGAGTTGACACAGTTTCCTGCAAAATGCCTTGATCCACTAGCAACGTTAACTCTTTCTAAAATCACATTTATGTAGGTCAGGATAATCCAGTGGCTCCTTAGAGTTCAAGAGTTTGATAAATGTGTCTCCTCAACTTAAAGATGGCCCACTCTTATAGCTACACTCATACCACTAGCAGCCCAGTGTCTTTGAGCCTATAACTACAAACTCATTTAGTTCTCTTGAGCTGAGGTACCCAGCTTCTCATTTTCTGAATTCCTTGAAACATGCTCACTGAACTTAAGGGCAAGTGTCAAGCTGCCTACTTAGAACTTTCTGGCATAGTCACAGCTGAACGTATTGAATCTCAGAAAGCTATTTGTTGTAGAAAGTTTTTTTTAGCTTAGAAAACTCATACCAACTGTTCTTGCTTATTTCTTCCTAGAAATAAGCTGAGGTGCTAGACCCCCACATGAGAAATATGAAAAGAATCCTCAAATGTTTTATTACTCTGATAATGGGAAAAATATGTGCTTGAAATTCCATTAATATAGGTCATAAACTTCTCTGTGAGTTAGATCAGGTAGGTTGGAGAATATAGGGACTACTCTGTAATAAATCAGTACGCTGTATTAGATCTGGGGGAACCTGCTTTCCCAGACAAGAGTACCTTATGTGGCTTCCCTGAAGAGCCTTAATTGGCTCTATAAGTTTCCTCCAGGGCACACTGACTCCCCAAAATGTAACAGTCCTTGTCTTTGAACCATATTCCAACTCAGTCTCTGTGGATGCCTACAGAGAACATATGAACCTGAGTTGGAACTCCAAGCGATTGTCTAAAATATCCCAGAGCACATGGGCTATGTCATGAAATGTGCTAAAATTATTCTAGAATTGCCATTTAAAGCTTGTTAGGTCTGTCTGAACAGTGCTGCCACTCGTGAGAGCTTGTGGAGGCATCAACAGAGCTTGCTGAAGCCCTAAAAGCAAAGAGGTGTTTCAGGAGCCCAGCCTAGCAAGTTCAACTCAGGCCAGAAGGGACCCTGAAATACTGATGCAGAGGTTATATTATTCCTCACCCATACCATACCCTCCATGATTCCAAATGTACCTAAGCATCCATCTGAGACTTGGCCCTTCACAAATGCCAGTAGAGTCTGATTTGTGAATGCTGACTTTAGACTGGACTGTGATCAAATATGCTTCCTGTGAGCCTTTGCTGTCTCCATTTATCTACCACTAGACCTTGAGAGCTAAGAAAATATTGCAGCAGATACACTTAATGCTTCAGCCAGACTCTGGTATTAAAAACTACAATGAGGGTGGGAGATTGAAGAATCTTCTAGCTACAAATGTCAGCCTTGCAATAAAAATCACAATTGGGAACCTAACCTGACGGGGAAGCCCTAGGGAAAGGAGCTGTCCCTGGTGTTGGTGCTGATTGGCCACAGCTTGTTTGCCCTATCAGGAACAGGAAAAAACATGTGGGAATAGGTTGATGGTTTTAGTGAGTCCCATCTGGAAAGTCGTGAGGAAAGGAGAGAACAGAAGAAAGGAGGAGAAGAGGAAAGAAAAGAGGAAAGAAAAGAGGAAAGGAGAAGATGAAAAACAGCATTGATATAAATACAAACTCGATAAAGATGATCTGTTTGAAGGGCTGCTGTTTCTCTAGGCCCTTTGCAGGTAATCATGGAAGAATCTCAATACCTACTTTACAATATGAGGGAAACCAGATACAACCTAATCGTAGGGTTGTTTTGTCATATCTCCAGTAGTCCATTGTTGGAAATAAACTTTTGAGACGTCAGAATTATAGTATAAGCAAGTTTAATTACAAATTTACAATGTCAAGCTACCGCCCAGTTTAAGGAGAGGGCCGTTTAAGTAGAGGTTATGCAAAAGGGTGCAGACCCTTAGAGGTCTAAAAAAAAGAAGCCTTTGACCAGCATAATGTTTTCTGTTTAATCTGGAACCATGAGTCATGCTTCTGTTAAGCAAAATCAGCAAAGTGTATCCAGACTGATATTCTAAGTCTATAACCATCATCAAGTGTCCATCAATAGGAAAAAAGTATAAAATACCCTGCTGATTGTGAGAGAGGTCTCAACAAATCCATCCTACTTTACGGGAGGTGCCCTGGAAATAGATGGTGCTTGTTCTTGCTTCGATTTTTCTTTCTTTATGGTCTGTGGTTGTCTTTTGTGCACCATATTATTTCCCTCACCAATTAAACTTAGAGTTTAGGGCAATGAAGGGGAGAACTGGCACTCTATAGCCTGCAGTGGAAGCATTAGCTGCATCTCTATACCCTGCTTTGAAGCTTTGCTCTATGAACACTAGACACCAGACAGAAGCTGGTTCCCTCCTACATTCTTCATCTTTCCTGGTTCTTGTCCTACTGTCTGATGTCTATCTTTCTATGGGCATATCGGACATAAGAGCAAGTTCTGCCTGTTTGGATCCTAATGCTAGATTTTGTCTAGCATCATTGTTGCTATGTCTTCCACTTTTCCATCTAGTGACTAATTTCAATCACTATCTTAACGCTCATTTCAACAAAGAACTATGAAAGGCAGTGTTGTGTAGCAAACCAATCCAAGAACAGAAAAAACTGGATATTTTGCTTATCCAATCTATCTTTCTCTGGTTAGGAAGAGAGATTCCAAAGCCAGATTGCCTGGGTTTAGATTATATCTCTGGTCCTGACTGGCTATATTCTTGAGCAAGCTACTCAAACTCTCTGTGCTTTGGTTTCTTTATCTATAAAACAGAGATGGTTACAATGGAGCCTACCTCATGGGACTTTTTTGAGCATTCACTGAGATCCATTTCCTCGTCTATAAACTGAATCAATGAAAGCTGAACTCATGCTTTGTATGTTAGTTGCCTTATGTCTTATTGGCTCTGCGCTGCTATAACAAAATACCACAGACTGGGTAATTTATAATGAACAAAATTAATTTTCTCACAGTTCTGGAGGCTGGGAAGTCCAAGATTGAGCGGCTGGCATTAGACAAGGGCCTTCTTGCTTTGTCATCCAATAGTGGAAGGTGGAAGGGCAAGAGAGGCCAAGAGTTACCAACTCCACCCATGAGAGTGAAGACCTCACGGCCTTATCACCTCTTAAAAGTCCCATCTCTTAATACTGTTATAGTGGCAATTAAATTGCAACATGAGTTTTGGAGGGGACAAACATTCAAACTGTACAGCCCCTTACATCATCATATATTCTGATCCTTACAAGCCTTTGAGGTAGGGCCATTATTATCCCCATTGTATAGTTCAGGCCAGAGAAACTAAGTACATTTTTTGAAGATTAAACACCCACTAAATTGTGTGGCTAGATCTTAAATATAGGTCTAACTTCAAAGACTGAGCTTTTGACATTATATGACCTCAGATTGGCTAATTGTTCCAATCCAGGCCCTTTTCTGTAACTCCTAGGCTCCCAAGCCTTTATCTTACTTAGCCCTGGTTCTCAGCCCTCAGATTATGCAGTTACTTGGGTATAGCAACATAGATAGAAGGGATTGATCGGCCGGGCACGGTGGCTCATGCCTGTAATCCCAGCATTTTGGGAGGCTGAGGTGGGCAGATCACGAGGTCAGGAGATCGAGACCATCTTGGCTAACATGGTGAAACCCCGTCTCTACTAAAAATACAAAAAAAAAAAAAAAAAAAAAACAACTAGTGGGGCGTGGTGGTGGGTGCCTGTAGCCCCAGCTACTCGAGAGGCTGAGGCAGGAGAATGGCGTGAACCCAGGAGGCAGAGCTTGCTGTGAGCCGAGATCGCACCACTGCACTCCAGCCTGTGTGACAGAGCGAGACTCTCTCTCAAAGAAAAAAAAGGGATTGATCGTAGCAGGAATGAACACTGTAGAGCAATGACCCTTTTGTCTTTCCTTTCTACTGAGTTCATCTCATTCAAAAAAGTAGCCATCTAGCTGTGGTCTTGACTGATGGGGCCAGAGGGCTTCTGCTTCACACGAAGAAATCCAAATGGGCATATGCAGGTGTATCTTGTGTTCATAGTGACATTCCTCCAGAAACTCAATGTGAATGTAGCTCAGCAAAATATGTAAAAGGAGCTTATGAAAAAATAAAGAAGAATTTTTTTGAAAGTCAGAAGGGTTTTAACTTAGAAGAATATGTTGAATTAATCACTTTGAAAATATTCTGTTCAACATCAAATTAGCAAAATGCAAGATATTTCAAATAGAAAGTTCATTTTAAATTCAAATAAAAACAAAAGAAAATTAACTATGAGAACATTTCCTTACAATGAAATCTAAATGCCATGCAAAGACTTTCCCTAAATTCGAGTTTGAAATAAAGTTTGTGTGTGTGTGTGTATTTGTGTTATGTGCATGTTTTGTAGATCCTCTTTCCCAACAAAGTGATGCAAGAACCCAGTTTGAAAATAACAATGTTATGGTTCCTTTAACCCAAAGAAATTCCAAGCTTGCTAAGCTGTTTTTTTTTGTATTGCTTTTTTGGGATCTTTCATGTTGGAATTTATGTGCTTTAGAAGTGTTAAAGGAAAAAGGAAACCCTCAAACTACTCAAAGATTTGAATCTCACTGTCATCTAAAACTGTAGTTAAGAGAAAGATTAATAAAACAACAGGCCCCAGTGTGTGGGGTTGGGGGAGAGG
The DNA here is from genome assembly GCF_029281585.2 of Gorilla gorilla gorilla. NCBI lineage: Eukaryota > Metazoa > Chordata > Mammalia > Primates > Hominidae > Gorilla > Gorilla gorilla. The sequence goes on along the minus strand of NC_086017.1, from coordinate 110,390,042 downwards.
GGAGGGATAGCATTAGGAGATATACCTAATGTAAATGATGAGTTAATGGGTGCAGCACACCAACATGGCACATGTATACAAACGTAACAAACCTGCATGTTGTGCACATGTACCCTAGAACTTAAAGTATAATAAAAAATATATATAAAAAAGATTAATGAAACAATAAAAGGAATTAATTAAAACCTTCCATAAAAACAAAGCAAGCATCTAAAAATAAAAACCACCATAGAGAATAAATAATAGAACTATTCAGATTAAATGAGTAAGTCTTTCCAATTATTATACTCTCAAGCACACTGAAGGAAAATATAATTCTGTAATTGTTACTATTATTGTTCTTAGGTAATTAACTTACATTATTAATCTTTCCTATACAGAATGCTTTACTGTGTAATTAAATGTCATAGTATTCATGGATCCTACTTCATGAACCTACAGAGTCAGTGTGATTGTTGACTCAGAGTGTGACTATATTTTTTCATTTTGAGGTATTCAAATGAAAGAACTAATACTTTTAGGTGATAAATGCTTTCCTCCTTTATTCAGAAAAAAATATTTTATTACTTTTTAATATTTTCATATCCATAATGAGCAAGATTTATCTATTCCATCTTGATGTTCTCTTTAATTTTTTTATAATTTCAATTTTTATTATAGATTACAGGATACACATGCAGGTTTGTTACATAGTAAATTAAATGATGTTGAGGTGTGGAGTTCCAATGATCCCATCACCCAGGCAGTAAGCTTAGTACCCAACACGTGGTTCTTCAGTTTATACCTTCCTCCCTCCGTCCCCCATCTAGTGTCCCAGTATCTGTGGTTCCCCTCTTTACATTCATGTGTATTCAAAGTTTAACTCCCACTTATAAATGACAATATGTGGTATTTGGTTTTCCGCTCTTGGGTTAACTTGCTTAGGATAATGGCCTCCAACTCCAACCATATTGCTGCAAAGAACATGATTTCGTTCTTTTTTACGGGGCTGCATAGTATTCCATGGTATATATGTACCATATTTTGTTTATCCAGTCTATTGTTAATGGGTACTTAGGTTGATTCTGTGTCTTTGCTAATGAATAGTGCTGCGATGAGTACATATATGTGTCTTTTTGACAGGATGAATTATTTTCCTTTTGGTATATACTCAGTAGTGGGATTGCTTGGTTGAATGCTAGTTCTGTTTTAAGTTCTTTGAGAAATCTCCAAATTGCTTTCCACAGGGACTGAACTAAATAGTGGGAGTTTACATTCCCACTAACAATTTGTAAGCATGTCCTTTTCTCCACAGCCTCACCAGCATTTGTTATTTAATAATCACCACTCTTGACTGGTGTGAGATGGTATCGCATTGTGGTTTCGATTGGCATTTCTCTGATGATTAGTGATGTTGTTGAGTAATTTTTCATGTTTGTTGGCCACATACATGTCTTCTTTTGAGAAGTGTCTGTTCATGTCCTTTGCCCATTTATTATTGGATTTTTTGGGTTTTGCTTGTGGATTAGTTTAAATTCTGTATAGATTCTGGATATAAGAACTTTGTCAGGTGCATAGTTTGTAAATATTTTCTCCCATTGTGTAGGCTGTCTTTTTACTCTATTGGTAATATCTTCTGCAGTGCAGAAGCTGTTTAGTTTAATTAGGTTCCATTTGTCTATTTTTGTTCTTGTTGCAATTGTTTTTGGAAAGAGTCATAAATTATTTGCCAAAACCTACATCAAAAAGGGTATTCCTGGGTTTTCTTCTAGGATTTTTATAGTTTTGGGTTTTACATTTAAATATTTAATACATCTTGAGTAATTTTTGTATATGGGGAGTGGTAGCAGTCCAGTTTCATTCTTCTGCATATGGCTAGCCTGTTATTCCAACACCATTTATTGAACAGGGGGTCCTTTCCTTATTGGTTACTTTTGTTGATTTTGTCAAAGATCAGATGGTTGTAGGTGTGCAGGTTTATTTGTGGGTTCTCTATTCTGTTCCACTGGTCTACATGTCTTTTTTTTTTTTCTAGTACCATAGTGTTTTGATTACTGTGGCCTTGTAGTATAGTTTGAAGTCAGGCAATGTGATGCCTCAGACTTTGTTCTTTTTGCTTAGAATTGCTTTGGCTCTGTTTTCATTCCCAACTAATTTTAGAATAGGTTTTTCTAATTTGTGAAAAATGATATTGGTATTTTTATAGGGATAGTGTTGAATCTGAAAATTGCACTGGGCAATATGGCCATTTTAATTTTATTAATTCTTCCAGTCCATGAGCATGGAATATTTTTCCATTTTATTTGTGTCATCTCTGATTTCTTTCAGTAGTGTTTTGTAGTTCTCATTGTAGAGACCTTTCATCCCTTTGTTAGAGAAATTCTTAGGTATTTAATTTTCCTTTTTTCTTCTCTTGTTGCTTAGGCTGGAGTGCAATGGCACGATCTTGGCTCACTGCAACTTCACTGGCTATAGACAGGCAAAACTCAATAGCTTTGTTGACTATGCTAACAGTAATGATCTAAGTTTTTACCCTAGATGCAATTAAAAGCTACTAAAAGGATATAAGGTAGGGGATAGGAAAATAAAATAACAGTTACACTTTTTTTTTTTTCTTGAGATGAAGTCTTGCTCTGTCACCCAGGCTGGAATGCAGTGGTGTGATCTTGGCTCACTGCAACATCTGCCTCCTGGGTTCAAGCGATTCTCCTGCCTCGGCTCCCCGAGTAGCTGGGATTACAGGCACCCACCATCACGCCTGGCTAATTTTTGTATTTTTAGTAGAGATGGGGTTTCACCATGTTGGTCAGGCTGGTCTCGAACTCCTGACCTCAGGAGATCCACCCGCCTCAGCCTCCCAAAGTGCTGGGATTACATGCGTGAGCCACCGCGCCCAGCCAGTATTTATTTTTTGTGGCTGTTGAAAATGCGATTGTGTTCTTGATTTGGTTCTCAGCTAGAACACTATTGATGTATAAAAATATTACTGATTTTTGTACATTTATTTTGTATCCTGAAACTTTGTGTCATTTATCAGTTCCAGAAGCCTTTTGGCAGTGTCTTTAGGGTTTTCTATGTATTGAGTCATAACATTGGCAAAAAGAGACAGTTTGACTTCTTTTCCAATTTTGCTCTGGCTAGGACTTCCTTTTTTTTTTTTTTTTTTTTTTTGAGATGGAGTCTTACTCTGTCACCTAGGTTGGAATGCAGTGGCACAATCTTGGCTCACTGCAACCTCAGCCTCCCAGGTTCAAGCAATTCTCCTGCCTCAGCCTCCAGAGTAGCTGGGATTCGAGCATGAGCCGCCATGCCCGGCTAATTTTTGTGTTTTTAGTACAGATGGAATTCTACCATATTGGCCAGATTGGTATTGAACTCCTGACCTCAGGTGATCTGCATGCCTCTGCCTCCCAAAGTACTGGGATTACAGGCATAAGCCACCACACCCGGCCATGGCTAGGACTTCTATTACATTGTTGAATAGAAGTGGTGAGAGTGGACATCTTTGTCTTGTTCCAGTTCTCAAGGGGAGGATTCCAGCTTTTGCTCATTCAGCATGATGTTGGCTGTGGGTTTGCCATAGATGGCTCTTAATATTTTGAGGTATGTTCCTTTGATGCTAGTCTGTTGAGGGTTTTTATCATGAGGGATATTGGATTTTATTGAAGGCTTTTTCTGCACCTACTCTAATGATTGTATGGTTTTTGGTTTTAATTCTTTCATGTGGTAAATCACATTTATTGATTTGCATATGTTGAACCGACCTTGCATCCCAGAAATAAAGCCTTCTTCATTAAGATGAATTAACTTTTTGATGTGCTGCTGAATTTTGTTTGCTAGTATTTTGTTAAGGATGTTTATGTCCATGTTCATCAAGGATGTTGACCTGAAGTTTTCTTGGTTCATTGTGTCTCTTCCAGATTTTGATATCAGGCTGATGCTGGCTTCAAAGAATGAGTTAGGGACAAGCCCCTCCTCGATTTTTCGGTAGGATTGGTATCATTTGCTATTTCTATGTGTAGTAGAATTTGGCTGTGAATCCATCTGGTTCAGGGCTCTTTTTGGTTGATAGGTTTCTTATTACTGATTCCTTTTTTTACACTTATTATTTGTCTCTTTCCACTTTCCTCCTGACTCAATCTTGGGAGTTTGTGTATTTCCAGAAATGTATGAATTCCTCTAGATTTTCTAATTTGTGTGCATAGAGATGTTTATAATAGTCTCTGAGGATCTTTTATATTTCTGTGGGATCAGTTGTAATGTCATCTTTTTCATTTCTGATTGTGCTTATTTGGATCGTCTCTGTTAATCAAGCTAATGACCTATCAATTTTGCTTATTTTTTCAAAGAACGAACTCCTGATTTTATTGATCTTTTTGATGGACTTTTGGGTCTCAATTTCGTTTAGTTCTTTTCTGATTTTAGTTATTTCCTTTCTTCTACTAGCTTTGCAGCTGGATTTGAAGTAGGTAGAAATTGTCTAAAACAACTCCTGCCTCTTTTTTCTTAATTTTTTTTTTCTTATTTGGAGCCCACCTCTCCCCCTTATATGTGCACACCTGGCCCCACAGATGTTCCCCATTCTTTGGCCACTTAATGACTGCATTTGATGTTTTCCTATGCTATTTCACTCTCTGCTGCTGCTACCTAGAGTATCTTGCCAGAAATCAATGTCCTACACATTTTCTCACTTTCTCCCTTTTCTTCAGATCTCAGCTACCCTTTCCTTCCCATTGTTTTCAGTTGATGACCTTTTTGTTATTCAGTTTGTCTTCAAATGTTCGTGGGAAATGCATATTACAAAAAAACTATGCATGGATTTCAAAATTTTGTACCAAAATAAACTTGTACTAACTTATTGTAACATGACTGAATGGAATCTAGTTGAAGACACTAACAAGGATAAGAAGTCAGTTTAAAAAGAGCTCCTGTCAGTGTAACATGAATCCTGCTAAAATTGAAGTCAGAACAACAAATTTATGGTGAAGCTTGCATAAAAGAATAATGAAATTATTGATGCTTTATGAAAAGTTTATGGGGGAAAAACCCCAAAGAAATCAGCAGTTTAAAAATGTATATCTCATTTTGAGAAAGGATGAGACAATGTTGGAGATGAAGCCCATGGTGGCAAACCAACCCCATCAATTTGTGAGGAAAAAAATTAATCTCATTTTCACAAATTGAAGAGGATTGATGATTAACAGCAGAAACAATTTTCAACACCATAGACATCTCAGCTGGCCCAGCTTACACAATTCTGATGGAAAAATTAAAGTTGAGTAAACTTTGTACTCAACTAGGGTCAAAATCATTGCACCCAGATCAGCTGCATATAAGAGCAAAGCTTTTGATGGAAATTTTAAGCCAGTGAGATTAAGATCCTGAAGAAGTTCTTTGAAGTATTGTTAACAGGAGGTTGAAAGTGGCTTCACTAATATGATCCTGAATACAAAGTACAATCAAAGCAATGGCTATTAAGCAGTGGAATTGGTCCAGTCAAAGCAAAAATGGACCAGTCAAGAACCAAGTTCATGGAAACAGTTTTTTGGGGATGCTTAAGATATTTTGCTTGTTGACTTTCTGGAATGCCAAAGAATGATAACATTATTAAAGTGTTTTGAGAATGTTAGTCAAAGCTTTGCAGAAAAATGCCTTGGAAAGCTTCACCAGAGAGTCCTTCTCCTCCATGAAAGTGCTCCTGCTCATTCCTCTCATCAAAGAACAATTTTGGAATTTAAATGGGGCACAATTACCATCCTAATTTGGCCTCTTCTAACTTCTTTTTGTTTCCCAATCTTAAAAAATCTGTAAAAGGTGCCCATTTTCTTTTCAGTGAATACTGTAAAAAAGTCTCCAGTGACATGGTTAAATTCCCAGGACCCTCAGTTCTTTAGCGATAGACCATGGCTGATTTCATTGCTTACAAAAGCATCTTGAACTTGATGGGGCTTATAGTAAGAAATACTTCATATTTTTTATCTTTCAATTCCATGTCCGTGGGCTTTTTGAAGTTCCCTATCACTGGAGAAAAAGAAGCAAGTAGAAAAGGACTTTCTTTTCTACCACTAAATAATATCTGTACCAGTATATTGTACCTTTAGTCCCTTTCAGATATACTGTGTCTACTCTTTTCTACTGTTAAGTCCTCCACTTGTGCACTGGATCTTGTTTTCTGTTGTCTAACCTAGATTTTTCTCTTGCCCATTTCTTTCCAACATGAATTCCTTCAGTTCTACTGGATCTTCCTATCAGCATGTAAACATGCTGTAATGTCTTGCACTTAAAAAAAAAAAAAGCCCATGAAACCCTCCTTTGATCTCCTTGTTATTTTCCAGCTGTTTCTCCATTTCTTTACTCCCTTTATATGAGGCAAAATTTCTGCAAAGATTGCCTGTTATTGTCTCCCTTTTTTTTCTTTCATTTCCTCTTGAACTCACTTAGTGAGGTTTGTCCTCATCATGCCATGAAAACTGAATATCAGTGCTCTAGGTGTTCCCAAATTCTGTGGTCAATTCTCAGTCTTTATCTTGACCTTTTGGGAGCAACTAAAAGTGTTTATCACTCCTTTTTAAAATGCACTTTCACACTTGGCTTCTAGCACACCACAATTTTTGGTGGTGTTTTTTTCAGGCTTCTTCATCTGTATTATTTTGTGTTAATCAAAAATCATTTGTTGGTCCTTTCATTACTGACCTGTAAATGTTGGAATGACAAGAGTTTCTTGGACTTTATCAATTTCCCATCCACACTTATTCTTTGGGTCATCTTATTATGTTCAATGATTTTAAACACTATCCACTTATGTCTCCAATCTTAATCTCTCCTCTGAGCTCCAGACATCTTAATTCAACTTCTTACTCAATATTTTCATTTTAAAGACAAGTATATAGCTCAAATGTAACATGATCAGAATTCTTAATTTCTCCCACTGACCTGAGAAGTCAATGCTATTCACCTGGTGAGCTTAGACTATAAACCTAGGAGTCAATCTTAAGTTCTTTCTTACAAAATATTCACATTTAATCTTGAAACTGTTCTTGTCACTTCTACTTTCAAAACATACTTCCACCCAAAAATTTCTTATTGTTTTTACTGCTATTATCCTCATCCAAGCCACTATCAACTTCCTCCTTAGCTCCATCTCTCAGGTGTCCATTTGTTCAGCAAAGACTTAGAAGGTGCTTGTAATGTATCAGGCACTATTCTTGGTGCTAATTTTGCAACAATGAGTAAGTCAAATAAAAGCCCCTTCTCTCAAGAACTTAACTTCTGCTTTAGGGAGATGCTTCCTCCTTGGCCTCTTGGATCTCCTCTTATTCTTTCCCCCATTCTTCACATAACAGCCAGAATAATCTTATAAAAAGCTGAATAAGGTCATTGTTTCCCTGCTGAAAGCCCTCTAGTGGCCTCTCTGCCCTCCTCTTCACTCCTCCTCACCTTCATTTATTCCATGACAGCCATACAAAAACACACTAAGCTCATTCCAGCTTCCTGGACTTTGCACATATTGTTCTCTCAGTGAGAAAGTTCTTCCCACATTGCTTGTGTGGCATGCACCCTTACTTCATTCAGAGTCTGCTTAAATATCACTTGGAGACAGTTCCTTTGATTAACCCTCACCTCTCTCTCTTTTTTTAGACACAAGATCTTGTTCTATCACCCAGGCTGGAGTACAGTGGAGCTATCATAGCTCATTGCAGCCTCAAATCCCCAGTTTGAGTGATGCTCTCAGCTCAGCTTCCTGAGTAGCTGGCATTACAGGTTCCTGCCATTCCACCTGCCTAATTTTTTATTTATAGAGATGGGATCTTGCTATGTTGCTCAGGCAGGTCTCAAACTTCTGACCTCAAGCAATTCTCCCACTTCAGTCTCCCAAAGTGCTGAGATTATAGACATGAGCCACCATGCCCAGGCTGATTAATCTCTTTTGTATAGCATCCCCTCATCATTCTCTATCCTTTGACCTTCATTTATTCTCCTCGTAGCATTTACCCACCTGACATGATACTATCTATTTGTTGATCTAAATTTTGTTCATCTCTTCCACAAGAATGTAAACTAATTGAGGTAGAACTTTTATCTGTCTTGTTGCTTGTTCTTTGTCCAGAACTCAGAATATAGCTTGCCATATGGTGGACAATGAATTGATGAATGAAAAAAAATCAATGTCATAATAGGGAAAAAGCTTACTAAACTTGGAATCAAGAGGAATCAAGGCAGCTGGGTTCTAATCCTGGTTCCCTCATTGACTAATTATGAATCATTTGACTTTCTTGGATCTCAGTTTCTGTACAATGAGAAGTTTGGACTGTGAACTTTTAAGACCCCAATTCTACCATTCTCAAATTCTGTGTGTGTGGTGTTTTCACTTAGAGACCATCTCTATGTCTCAACCCTAGGCACAAACAGGATTTATGGCATTTTTTTTTTCTAGAGCTCTTGGGAAATAAGCACAGGACTTTTCTTTCCTCTATATCCTGTCAAGGTTGAAATCCCCTCCAGGAGGTAAGTCACAATATTTGCACCTGCACAAACATTTCAGTGGAGAATCTCCCCAAGTTGCCTACTGAAAGGAAGAAGCCAGAGTTGTGAATTCCACATGGAAAGAGATTCAATTGTGCTTTGATCAGAAAGTTCATTACATTTGCTTCAGATTGCAATGCATATTCACTCAGGCCTGCAATCACTTACTGTGTGTTAGGCAGAAATCTTAGTGGAAAAAAAATAGCATGTGTGTACAACTCCATCTGTGTGAGTGCCTGCCAGAAACATTTATGAATCACTTGTCTCCTGATAGACAACTTGCCTTCTTAGTTTGCAACCATATTTCCCACAGATGTTGCCTTTGAATTAGCCATTGTCTCATTTAGTTTTGAATGTTTTCTCTGATTTCAGACTGTAATATGGGCAAATCCCACCTACCATAAAAGCTGGCAATACTTGCCTGATATTGAAGGAAGGAGACATTTAGAGCAAGCCAGGGAGCTGGAACACCGGATCAGGAACAGACACTTCTCCACAAGTTTAGAGTTTGGTATTTCTCAAGTCCTGGCCTGAGGGATGTTTACTCTCAGGTTATACAAAGTCCCAGCTTGGGTTATGGAAAAATTGAACTGACAACTTTGCCTGAAACAAGTTTCTTGCTAACTCCTAGGTACATCTTGATTTTATTAGACCATGGCTATTATTGTGAGGTTTATTCAGAGCAATGAAGATGTCACTCACCGTGTCAAATTCATAGGTATGGTGGCCTTTATTACCTGGCAACATGCATTTTGTTATACATCAAATCCATGTAGAGCCATATTATCTGGATCTCAGATGTTACTGAGAAATGTTGTAAGGTAAATAGATTTTTGGGGGAATATCTTGGACTTAGCACACTGTACTTAATAGAAATATATTTATTGTCTTCACTTTTAAGTTACTCTGCCACTTTGCCATTCAACCTCTATTGGCTCTTTATTAACTTCAATTAGATTTTTCCTTCTCTTTTCCTTTAGAGATAAAATTAAATAAAAATAAAAACTTCTAAAGCAAACTCTATTCCTTTATAAATACTGTCTAAACGTGCCAGCGGTGTGTCCAATTTTAGACACAAGAGCTTAAAGTTAAATGCAAATTTTGATTTTCTTTATAAATGAGATGATGAAAATCTATTGTGAAAAGGTTATGGGAAAAAAGCTTATCTTGTAATTGCAGCCAAGATCCAAGCCATTATTTAAGACGTGAAGCATTTGGCAACAAAGAGATTGTTGTCATTAAAAAGGAAGCCCAACACATTATTCTTGGGCTGAGAAAAAATAATTTAGCTGTCATTGTTATTTAAGGAGTAACACCGGAAGATGGGAGACATTAAAATAAGCAGCTTTACCTCAAGAAGTATAATATCTTCTTTTCCCTCTGAGATGCGGAGGTAGTTAATAAACATTTGATGATTGATTTAAACATATTAGAGAGAGATTCACTTGTTAGTATTTATCATCTAGCTAAATTGTATTTTTTTAATGTATATAACTGAGACGAAGCCAATAGAACTTTATCACAGTGGTTGTAAAGAGATGAGAAATTATTATTTCTCATTATACCATCAGCAGACTGAGGTCTGTAACTTGATACTTATGCAAAAGGTTACTAAACTGGTAGCTATTCTTATAAAATATTCACTTTAGGAAAGAAGGTGAGAATGAGGCCACTGAAGTCATCTTGGCTTGGTTTACTTAAGCCTGGGCAAAGAGGGAAAAGGGCACTGGAGATTTGCATAGGTAAGTATTTAGAAGGCACTATTGTTTTTAAAGGCTACAGAAATGTTCAATGTACTTATCTTCAACTCCTCCCAAATAGTTCCTCCAAATGCCCCATCCCTCAGGGGTTATTGTGAATTGCTGTCCAAAATAGTTTGGCTGTCTCTTTTTTCATTTGCTTCTAATGTGGTGTTCTCTCTCTTCTTGGTATGAGAGGAAAACAATGGACATCTCTCAAAGATGTTTTCAAATGGGTTTCTTAATCTAACATACTATCTCATAAATATACCTTTTCTTTGTCTATCATCATGGCCTTAACCTTGCATTGCACTTCTTTTTCCATTTTTGGGGGTGAGGAAAGAGATGGCATATTAAGCTTAGGCCATTAAGGAGAGATTAATGAAGGACTATTTTTGAGGGTGTGAGCAGCCTTAGTGGAAACCACCCAGGGAAGGTAGAGTACATTAATCTCATAGGTCTCTCATTCTCTCATCTCCTACTGGTGTTTCACGTTGACCACACCCAATCGAAAGCTCAAGGGGCTCCTTGATGCAGGTCAACCTTTGGAGCACAGAGCAGGGTGGAAAAGATTGATGTGTGTATAGAGGTGGACAAATAGAGGTTATTCAGTGCATGGATTACTTCTGGAAAGCTATCAGTTTCTTCCTTTCCTAGCACTCAGTGGGCTGCTTTCTTATTCTGTCAGTTGGTGTCCTCAGCAATCCAAAACAAACGCATAATTTTTAAAGTGAATTGGGAACTCACATTCAAAGGGAAGGGAAAATAATCCAGGATTCTACTGTATTTTTGCTTCCCATACATAGTCTTAACCAACTTAAGCAAAACATAGGAAAGTGAATCTGCTCAAATATATAATCTTCCCTTGTGGTCCCAAGTGCAGTATAAATGAATACGGAATGATATGTTGTAAATTATTCCAGCCACATACAAGTAATTGAGAGCTCATCATAGTAAAATTTTTAGTTTTTCTTACTATAATTCTATTTAACTTAGAGTATTCCTCCCTTTTCTCTATTTTTATTCCTTCTCCAATCAGTTTTTTCAATCTGTACTTTCTTGTCTTATGCACTTTCAAATACATACCCTACTTTTTTTTCCCTGATGCTGATGAAACCATTATTGCAATTAGCTAAGATACCATCAGTAGTGTGTTGCTTTCACCCGCCTTCCAGAATAGGCAGTTATAAACTAGCTTCTTCAGAGTGAGAATTCTTGACCAAGGAAAATGTTTTAAAGATTGACTTTTTATATATTAACCTCTTCTCTTTCAAAACCTCTACCTTGTAGTAGGTTATGGAAACCTCCTTCATCTCATGGGGGATGTAAATTTTGCTTAAGTTTGTGAATGTCTCCTAGTCCTCATGCCATTTCTCCATCAGACTAATGGCATTCCTTCAGGTATCATCTAAATGCCATTTTTTTTTTCAGGGAAGGCTCCTGTAGGTCCCAAGACAAGGATAAATCTTCTGTTGTAAAACTACACTATAATTCATCTCTTATATCTGTCTTGGTCTGATTGTAAGCTTCAGAAGAGCAGAAACAACAAGTGTTCTGTTTACTTCCACATCTCCTGACACCAATCATGTAGTAGACACTCATTAAAGACTTACTGAGTGGAAATTGAATCTGACCTAGTTAAAGACCAACCAAGCTGCAACCAGGCTGGTTTGGAAGCTCAATAGCTTTATCAGTCATGGTAGGCTACACCACACTGTCAGGCTTTTTAACAAAGACTTTTTTTTTGTTTTTTTAACAAAAAGACATTGTTTGGTCAGTAGCAGGATTAAAAGTAGAATTTTGCATTTAGCTGCAAATATAGTGGAATTGCAAGTTTATTGCAATTTACAAAATTCCAAAAGATATGGCAAATATTTTTGCCTATTGCATTTTTGTAAGTATTTATTTTGGGAAGAGGCTGAAAATTTAACCTTCTTTTCATGGTCTCTTTCTTGTCTTATTTATGTCTAAAAGAAACTGACATGAAATGAACTGGAAACTTTAGGATTCTCTTTGTTCTTTTTAAACTCTTATTAAAACAATATGGAGAGAACACTGAAATTGGTCTCATAAGCTCCAGATTCCAGTTCCCAATCAACCATGTTTTCTCTTCTATAAAACACAGATAATAATAATGCCAATTGCATAGAATTGTTGTGAAGATTAACTGAGATGATTCATATAAGACATTTAGTGCAGGGCCTAGCAAATAGTAAGTGCTCATTAAATGATGATGATGGTGATGATAATGGTGATGGATGCTAAATTACTTAATATATCTGAATACTTCCTGTTTAATCTACATCACAGTATTGGGAAGTCATGTAAAAATGAGAAAAAAATATATGAAAGCACTCTGGAAACTACTTAATTCTAATGTACAACATTAATAATAGTAACAATGGGAGTGGTAAGTAATGGTAAGCATAAATGTTTCACGTGGATCTAACTCCTAAGTCATGCAAGGAGCACTCAGTTCTGTTCAGAACACACTGTGTTCTCTTTCTCTTTCTGTTTCCTTGCTTGGGAAATCAAGAGTTATGATTGGGAATGTAGTTTAAATGAGCCAGCAAAACACTCATCAAATGGTTTATTTTCCTAATCTTAGTGTATCAATTTCAAAACCTGAAAAGTTCATTTCATATTTCACAGGCTCTTTTATATATAGTGTCATAAATGCCAAGAAAGTTGTTGACTTAACTTTACATTTGTGAAAAGTAACCCTTAGTTGGCAAACAAATACTCCTGAACTGAAGGAGATAAGCTGCCTGTATACTTGCAAGTCGCTGCTTTTTGTTTTGTTTCATTTTCAAAAAACAAAAGACTTTTGGTTGCTTAAATTCTTATCACAAATAGCACAAATTTCCAGATTCTCAGCTGTGTTGAGGTCTCTAGCAGAAGTTCATTGCATTTTCTGCCAGCATTCTCCTTTAGAGGTGCTTTTACAACCAATCTTTAGGCTTGCTAAGGTTCAAATCACAGCTAACTCTTTCTGTTCAAAGCCACGAAGAAAGACATATTTCAGAGAATCTAAACGTGGGAAAATTCTGTGCATAATCTCAGAACTTCAACTTTCTATCCCATCAAATTTGACTTAATAAAACTTCTCTTTCTCTCCTCTTTGTTTAGCAATATTAATGAAAAATGAATACTGGGTAAGAAACAGAAGGAAAAGAGGCAAAAATAAGAGTACGGAGTACTTAAAATGGGTAACTAGCCTTTGAAGCATTTTTATTCATGTTATTTGGCAGATGCCTTCTGAAAAGTTTTCTGTTCATCAGAGTTATAAAATGTTAGCCCTAGAAGGTGCCTTGAAGACCATGATGAGTTAACTTGCTTCCTTTGCCAAGGAAGAAGCAATTACTTCAGCAACTGGTGGGTATCTCTTATATATGAGTGTTATGCTCACTGTGCTTTTCTGCATCTCTCTTGTTAGGTCTTGGTTATCACATAAACACTTGCCAGCAATCAGTATAATCAGTGTTGGCAAAACACAAATGTTAATGCCTTTTAATCAGCTAGGCTTTTAGAAAACTTGGGCTGAAAGCCCGGAATAATCCTACTTAGCTCTACAGATGAATGGTGCAGCAAGTTTTAAGAATTTTCATTCTTAATTAATGATGGTGACAGAAATGGCAGTTGTGTTCACAGTGATAGAAAAAAACCACATAGTCATGTGTTGTGTGGGCATGTGGGTGTGTGTGTCCTGACCTCACCACATGTTTCACATTCCCAACTTTCTTCTTACATTTCCTTCTAGCTTCTGTATTATTTAGCAATAAGCCTGGGGCAAGACGCTGCCTCTGCTACCAAATGTTAGTGGAGCAAATACACCATTAATATTTCTTTGGCACGTGGAGAGGCGGGACATCTATGCAGTTTGTCCTTCCCAGATATCCTCATGTAGACCAAGTTGACCAATTTCTTTTCATAACTTAGGCCCTTTTGGCCGTGGGCCTATCTCTGTTCCTTCCATTTCCTTTCACTGCTTCCTGATAAGAAGTATAAGATTTGATGCCCTGAGTCAGAGGGTGAGGATATTTCTACTGCTAGCACATGCAGGTCAAAATCTGCTAGCACTTCTGCGGTTCCACACCCATGGATTCAACCAAATGCAGATTGAAAATATTCGGAAAAATAATTGCATCTGTACTGAATAGTACAGACTTTTTTTCTTGTCATCATCCCCTAAGTAGTACAGTATAATAGCTACTTACATAGCATTTATGTGTATTAGATATTATAACTACTTTAGAGATGACTTAAAGATTATGAGAGAATGTACATAGGCTATATGCGAATACTATGTCATTTTTTATCAGGGACTTGAGCATCCTCGAATTTTGGTATCTGTGGGGGCTACTGAAACCAATCCCCCACTGATAACAAGAGAAGACTGAAACCTTGGAACCTAGCTGTTGACACCTTAGAACCTAGGCATTTAATAATAACAAAAAAAGCCATTTAGTCACTTAAGCTTGTGATTTTGGAACAAATTTTTGATGAGTAATCAAGATGAATAATAAAATTTACTTGATTATAAGAAAAGAGCTGCATTTCAAGAACTATGTTCACCTAAAAATATTCTCCATAATTAGAACACTTTGGATTTAAAATCTTACACTGAAGTACGTGCCAGTGATTGCCCTAAAAACCTTTCTATGGACAGTTACATATCCTTGATGAAATGAGCACTATAGGGACACCACTGTCTAGTTTCACCCTAATACTTCTGCTGAGGCTTTTCCTCCACACCTCCACAGCCTCTCTGCCTGTCAAGAACTCTACTCTTTGGGAGGGGCTTAAAGTACCCTAAGCTATAGAACACAGTGAGGGGTCTATGTAGTGTCTCTGATGGAGAGCAGCATACTCCAGGCATGAGTGAGCTTCTTTTTGCTGGCATTTCCACTGTGGCTTGCCAGCAGCTGTTGATGCATGGTGTTTTCTGAGAGAGATGAGCAGCTAATGTGATCCTTTAGCATAAGCAGATGAGGAACTCAAGCAAGGGACCTTGAGGTGGGAGAGGATGTGGGGATGGGCTGCAAAAAGTGGTTTTGCTTTGACTTCCAAGAGGATCCCTGTGCTGGACAGACAGACTGTTTTCTAATACATCAGCTTCTTCTAGTCATAGATCCCTCCCCCACATCAGGGTTCCCCTCCACCCAAAGTTGTTTAATTGGTATTCTTTGAGAAACACTTTTATTGTCTGAGATTATGACCTTTCCCCATTTTAAACTTAAAATGCTTGTTGTTCACAAAATGAGGGTGATGATAGATGGTATTTCTTGTTTTTGATGGGCCAACTTGGCAAAATTGACACTTGGCAGTTTTCTGACAATTCTCTACATTTTACAAAAAATTTACTGGTTGTTGAATTCCCAAAGTTGCGAAACTAGGGTGTTCAGGTCTTCAGGACAAGGGTAGCCAGGAAAGCTTGGAGGGGAAAAGGAAGATCTTGCAGACACTATAAATAAGGCAGACAAGGACATTGAGTGCCAGAGGAAGGGAGGAGCAAACAGGTACTAGACAGGAAATGGGTTAAGTCAGAGGAAGTGAGATTAAGCAGCAAGGAATGGGCCTTGCAAAATCGATAGAAAGGAATGTGAAAAAGAAGTGACCTCAGGGGCAGGGTTGCAGCACAGGTGCCTGCTGAGAGAACAGCAGAGCTCTTCCCTGGTGTATGTGGTAGTCTTGGAACTGGAATAAATGCCAGGTAAGTCAGACCTTGAAACCCCACTGCTACTTTGTCACAATGAAGGAGTAGAGGTTGCTAGAGGCTTCTGATTCAGTAGAAAGGGAACTCAGATGTGATATCTTCCTTCAACTTAGAACACACATAGTGGGGCTAGCCATGGGGTTTTCTGTGTTAGCAGAGGGAGGGAAATGCGATAACAGTGTCACAGGCTGCCAGGACAAGGGGAGACAGGCACCTCTCCAAAATCTGCAGAACATAACAGGAAATAGGAGGATCAGCATCTTCCCCCAAAACAGATATTGTTAATGTTTTTAACACTTACATCCAAATATAATGGATGATAAAACAGATAATACATTGCTGTTTCAATTCATATTTTCCTGATTAGTAGAGATTCAACAGCTTTTCTGACGTTCAGAGTCATTTGTACTTCTTTTCAAATTGTCTATTTGAAATTGACCATTTAGTTTTCTGGTTATTAGAATGTATTAAGGGATAGAATATGGTGTGGTTTTGTTTTTGCTTTTTTAGAGACAGTGTTTCACTCTGTTGCCTAGGCTGGAGTGTAGTGGCAAGATCATAACACGTTGCAGCCTTGAACTCCTGAGTTTTTTAAATTTTTACCTACCTATTTACATATGAGATTAAGATCTTGACCTTGGACTCAGAGAGCCTGGGTTCAACTCTTGGCTTTGTGTGTGATCTACTTATGTGTGATCTACTTCTTAGAGCTTCAAGTACATAATCATTAATGAGGAAATTCTATGTAAAGGGCTTAGCACAAGATTTGGCACCGTACATGAATGGTTGTGATTGTATTTAATAAAAAAAATTCGGATCACTAATAATAAAGACCAACTCCACTCATCCACTCTAGTCAGTTAATTCTGCTTCAACCTGAAACTTAGGCTGGGGTTCACACTGGGGTTTCTATTCTGAGTTGTGCTGTTAACTGCTATTCCTGAGATACAGGATAAATACTATAGATATAGATAGGAATGAGATATTATTGCACCTCATCTGCTCACTTTGTTATGTATTAGTTACCTCTTATAAATAGTTCAGAAACTAATGATTAATTATATTCATATATAATCATATCTAAGATCTATATCTGGTTTAACTATTCTTGTTTTATATTTTATTATACTGGAACAACTCGTGTCCTTGGTCTCTTGCCTCGGTGCCTGGGTGGCTTGCTGCCCACAACAATCGTTGTTGAGTTGTAAGTTATGATAGCAATAACTGAAGTGAATGATGCTCTGAGTATATGAAAAAGGGAATAAAGTTCCAGTTTTCCACTAGAATATTTTGGAGAATTATTTGTCATTATTATCAATAACTATAATATGAAACTGATAATATAATTTAAAATATCCTTATACAATAGGTATAACTAAGGTCATTTTATAAAAATTGATAATTTCTCTTAAGAATTCTATTAAGAATATATGCGACTAAATAATTTTGAGAGAAAATATGGAATGTTTCTTCTTTTTCCTCTTATTACTGAATTATGTGTAAAGCTATAAAATGTTACATAAAGGACTTATAAATGTCACCCCAGTCTCTCTTACCAATAATTTTTATTTTATGAAACTGGAATTTCTATTAAAATGAAATAGGTAGAATTAGGAATTTACAGTAATAATCTTGATAGCTCTGTGCTTCAGAGACTATTTCCCATTGATCTCTACAAATTACATGGAACTTTTGAGAGGAAGCAGATGTTATGTCCTCTTGGTGGATATCAAATGCATGTGGTCATGAAGGGGCTTGTTGAGTGAAAGCATGCAAGAAACCAGACTGGCATCACAATCTAAGTCTGTCAGTTCCCAAAAGTGGACCCCTGGGGCTCAAACAAAGCCAAGGGTTGAGGCAATTAGGCTGATGATTACTTCAACTGCCCTGCTTCTTGCATCTCTAAATGGTGCTTCTATCAATTCTAGGAAAATGAACGATTATGAAACAGTGTTTGGATTTACTTCTAACTCAGGTGGCTTTCCTCATTATAATCATATAGGCTGTGGTGAATGGCATAATGTCTATTCATCTCCAGGTTTTGCAGAATGAGAGAGATAAAGTAAATGGGACATAATTCTTTATTTTAGAAGGAATTTGTTTTCTAAATGAGAATGTAAATGGGACGATACATATGAACATGGACATGACAGTATCAGGCCATCACTGAGAACAACCAAGCATCTGCTGGTAGCCTGTGTGATAAAACTTCAGCTGAATGGACAGAAATATCATCAGAAACAAAGTTTGTGTTGGTGGACTAACACCATCAGGATTGACCTTTCTGGTTTGGTGACTGATGGGATTACAGGATTAGGTGCACCAAAGAAGTCATCTCAAGTCTTTACAGGTTACTTGTTACACCAGAGTTTTGTCTTTCTGACTCTCATATGTGCTGCTCTATCATGGAATTTTCATGCTCCATTAAAAATTAGATGTGATTTTTTTTGAAAGAGGATGAAGGCAAGGGATTGAGAGAGAGAATTCTTTTCAGACAATGGCAAATATAGTGAATTTTACTACTCAGAAAAAAATAACTCTTAGATAAGTTTCTTAGAGATCTCTATTATATAACAGCACAAAATATACATGGCCATGATGCGTTTGATCCAGGCTGTCATGAGTGAATGACACAATTGAAAATAAACTCCCACATGCCCAACAAAGTCCAGGCAATGGTGTTGATAACCACTATACACAGACTCAAGGGCATTTGGTGCCAGGTTCCAAGGGAGCTGCATTGTATCTTCAAGTTAAGGCCAGTCACAGAACTATCACCAGAGGCTGAGTATACCGTGCTACTGAGCAAGATCTCCTAAGAGTGGCACAAGGCAGCATTGCAGCTGGACTGCATGGAACAATGAAACACATCTGGACTACAAATGGAACACCTGGGTCCTAGTCTCAGCTTTGTCCTTCAGTAGTTGTGAGTTCATGGATAAATCATTGTACTTTTTATTATCCCCATTTATTTGTTTGTGAAACCAGAAAATAGGAATAGATTATTGTATTAGTCAGGGTTCTCTAGAGGGACAGAACTAATAGGATGGGAGTTTATTAAGTTACACGAACACATGATCTCACAATAGGCTGTCTGCAAGGTGAGGAGCAAGGAGAGCCAGTCCAAGTAACAAAACGGAAGAACTTGGAATCCAATGTTCAAGGGCAGGAAGCATCCAGCATGGGAGAAAGATGTAGGCTGGGAGGCTAGGCCAATCTAGGCTTTTCATGTTTTTCCTGCCTGCTTTATATTCTGGCCACGATGGTGGGTGACTAGGTGGTGCCCACCCAGATTGAGGGTCCATCTAACTTTCCCAGTCCACTGACTCAAATGCTAATCTCCTTTGGCAGCACCCTCACAGAGACACCCAGAATCTATACTTCGCATCCTTCAATCCAATCAAGTTGACACTCAGTATTAACCACAATTATTTTCAAGGTTTTTTTTTAGTTCTAAAATGTTAATGATTTGCCAGTATAACTGGCAATCAATTGTCACCCTCTTTCTTTTGTTTGTTTTTCATTTTTAAAGTGAAGGGTTTAAATGTGTAGTGTTTTCTCTTGGTTTATCCATATGTACTTTTATTTCAGTGAATGGAGAAACACAATTGACATTTAAATTAAGGACTATTGCAAATATGGTATCTGTCTTTCTTGAGGCTATAGTTCTGTAGGAATAAATAATATTCTTTGATAGCTGGGATATGACCAAAATTCCACAGAAATAGGACAAAACAATGCTTACCCTAGTTGCCAGAAAGTTGGCTTTCAATAAATGCATAATTTTCTGGTGTTTTTGATCTCAAACTCCACCCTACTGCAAAAATGCAATTTGAGCCAAATACCATATCCAGGGATGAGGTAAATTTAATCTCTTTTTGTTCTGGATGAAATTCAACTGATTTTTTTTTTTTTTACTATTTTGGTACAATCTTCAATAGGAATCATTATCCTATTTAATAGACTATATTTTTCAAAAATATGTGGGCAGTAAAGATAGTATCATAAAAATTATATCTACCAAAGTCAATCTTTCTAATAAATAGTTGGCAGCTCTAAATTATAATGAGAACCTCTAATTTATTTTGAGCCCCCAATTTATTAAAAATGCTTTAAAGAGATATCATCTATATTTTATTCAACCATTTTCCATTAAATGTACAGTTTTGTCAGATTAATTTTAGTTATATTAAAGCAGAGATTCCTTCTTCCTTTAAAAATGCAATGTTTACAGTCTAGTCTGCACTCATTCAGGTATTTCATCAAGTATGATGTTTGTTTTCTATCAACTCACAATTATGGAAAACAGTCTCCATAATAAAATAAAATAAAAGCATACATTCACGATAGAGTCACAGTAAACATATATGGCATGCATGTGATACATACACATGACAGAATTAACTCTTTACTAAATAGTGACTGAATGTCTGCTGTAGTCAGGCACTTT
Source organism: Gorilla gorilla gorilla (assembly GCF_029281585.2). Lineage (NCBI taxonomy): Eukaryota > Metazoa > Chordata > Mammalia > Primates > Hominidae > Gorilla > Gorilla gorilla. The sequence continues at coordinate 110,369,635 of NC_086017.1, read as the reverse complement.
ATTATACACTGGAGGTACAGCAGTGAGCCCAAGAGACACAATTCCTAACTTACATAGCTTATTATCAACAGGGAATGATCGCTCCTGTTGATAATAACATTAACTTCTTTCTCACACAAGTGTAGGGAGTGCAGCAAGCACTGTTGCTGCCTGATGTGGCACAGCAATACTGAGTCTATGAACCAGAAGGAACTGAAAGGTGCCTTTTGTACCTTTTGTGGAGTCCTGTGCACCCACCATGGACCCCAGAAAGAGATATTGGATATTTCTAGATTCCTGTAAGAGCAATTACCAGTACTTTAAGAGAAATTTCTGCCTCCAAACTGGATTTTCATTTTTCTGTTTGACTTTTTATGTTTTGGTAAGCATGAGAGGCAATATGATCTGATAGCTAAGAATCTGAGTTCTGGAACTAGGCTACATGGGTTCCAGTCCCAGCTCCGCTATTTTGTAGTTCTGGGACCTTAGACATGTGACATACCCCATTTCCCTCACCTGTGAGATAAAGATGATACTGTTATCTACCCCGCTGATTTATTGTGGCTTACTGTGAGTACTACATTAATTAATAAATGTAAAATGCTTAGAGTACTGCTTGGTGTATAGGAGGCACCCAGAAGATATTATTATACATAATAAAAATCTCACCCAAAATATATACATTTGGGAATTATTTTCTGTATATTTTTGTTATAATACATTATTTTGGAGGTCTTATTTCCTTTTCGTTTTGAGAGAAACCTTTGTTAATGACCAAAAAAAAAAAAAAAAAAAAAGACCCAATTTTGATAAATATGAAGATGCAGGCTATGTTTTAGGGGCTTCTCTCCCTGAAGCCTCTCCATGACTTGGTTCTGGTCCCCTCACTTTCATCCTGTGGGCTTCAGGTTCCCTATACAACAAAAACACAGAACAGATGTTATGAGGCTGAGCTAATGGCCGCCCATGGCACCAAGCTCTTTGACTGATGGGTTCAAAAGCTTTTCCTCAGCAATTCAAGAGTGCCAAGAATGAGTGGGCCAAGAAGGAGAGTTATGGCTCTTTGCAAACCCAGAAAGAGCAGTTCTCAGTCTGCATTTGACATGTCTGAGGCTTTAGAAGACCGTTTTGTGGTACAGTTGAATCCCCAGTGTGATATGTTCCCAGGGAAGAAAACCAATAACAACAGATCCCACAACTCATACCATTTACTAAATGGGCTTCCTTGCAAGTGGGGCTCTGGGAGGAATCTTACAATTTCCTGCTGCTTTGTCTCTGAAGGGTAAGCAAGGAGAGTTGTTCCCATTTCAGCTGCTTTTGTTTCTTGAGACTGTGTGGAAAGCGTGGCTATGTATTTGATTATCGTTTTTGCTTCCATTCTGCTTGCCTTTTTGTCAGCTTTGCCTTTTATGCTGCCTGATAACCCTCAAATTTGAGATAAAATTTAAGCCAAACTTCTAATTTCACCTGTTTGGGGTTTTGGATTAGAAGAATTCTCATATCTTTCAGTCTCAAAGAAGACAGAAAGTGGAGGGAGCATGATGACAATATGAGGTAGGACATCTCATCCAGCTGAAGTGTTACAGAAACACCACAGACACACATGAGACTCACACCAGAGTCTCCAAAGAGCCATTTGTTATCTGATTTAACTAACATTAACTTTTTTCACTTAAATATGCTTTCATGTAACTAGAATAAACAGAACTTAATAATTCCCTAGGGATCGGATTCCTGTTTCTGGCAGGATTTTGTAATCAAGTCCTTGAAACACATTCTGTCTGACAAACACTGATGTTCTAAAAACCTAATTTACCACATTTTTGAAGTGCAAAACGGCTCAGTTTCATCCTTCAAAATGCAGAAATTCATATTCAATAGTCCTTGACCTTAACCAGTTGATCTTTGATGTTAGTTTTAATATTTTTGTGTCCCACTCACCATTTGAATGAATCCTTGTGGCTTGTCGGCTTACCCAGAAGGGAACAGCTTGGAGACTGAAGGACTTGAGCTAATAACTGTCTTAGTCATGAGAGTGCAATATCATGATTTGGGTGTCCTCACCTCTTGGGTACCTTATATTCTCTCCCTGAAGAGAAATGATTTGGCTGAAGTAAGAAATGATTGAGCTGTCACTTCTAAGAAATCAGGACTGTAATACATTAATAACTAAATTAGGGAAATTCTTATTATTTATTACCAATTACCTGTAAAGAACTAGAGAAATGATCTTGAAAATTTCTCCTTTTGATAGGTGAGAAAACTGATTAGAAGGGCTTTTATGTTGGTGACATAAAATTAAAATTTTTTAATTTTAAATATATTTTTAGGGCTTTGAAATGACCTTTCAGTTTTAGTGAAGGATAAGAAGAATTGAAGAAAAGGTTGTTATAAAGAAAATAAGAAAACAAGGATTTTAATAAACCCAGTGAAAGAATAGTAGAATGGATAAAGGGAGGAAGTGGCCAGGGTTGCATGAGACTGTGATCAGTGGATAGAAAAGTGGCAGGCATTTGGGTCTAGACTCTAGGGCACTGAGAGGTCTTGACACATGATGACATCAAATTAATCAATTAAAACTGAACCCAAGCTGAATATGTTCTAGGTGTTTAACCTATATTTGCTCTATTCCTCTTGTTTCACTACCACCCTCTGCCAAAAACATATTTTTTGCTTCCTATACATGTTCAGTAATGCTCAAACTGGAAGGAAAAGGAATGGGTAGAATTAGAATGGGCAAATTTGATGAAGAGGGTGTTGAGAATGGCATGAACACTGAATGTGGCAAAAAACAAGATATGCTTGTGCAAGAGTAAATATGCCAGCAGGGTGGGAAAAATAGGAGCTACAACTGGGAAAATGACAGTTACTTTCTACATAAGTTCTAAAAAAAGTCAAATCTGCTTTTTGTTTCAGAAGCTGAGAAACACTGGAATCTTGAGAGCTGTGTAGTTCTCTGGCACTGTGTTTTCTACATATTTCCTGGGTGTGCTTCCATTAACTGTAATAAAGACATATAACGCTCTAAATAGTGAATTTAACTCCACCACTTTTATTTAGTTAGTTTTCATCCAAGATCTAGTGTTTTTTTAAATGCTGGATTGCTGGGCTTCTGCTTATTTTAATATGATGTAAAGAAAGTATACTCTCAAGTGTCATCTTGCATGCTGGTGCTTTGAAGACTGAAATAGGAAAATGTCTGAGTCATTGCCATAGCCAGTGGTTATTTTCCAGTTCCCTCTCTGTTAACATGTGGTCATTAATATGTTGTGATAAAACATATGGTTCCATAGTTTAGCATAGTTCCTTGTTGTTAAAGAGGCCAGGGTGTCTGAGCATACCTCAAACTCCACAGCACATTCCAGCCCCAGCCTACATTCCTGCCTGATCTCCTCCCACTATGCATACACAATTATGTTCCAGAAATCATACTAAACTTTTCTCTTTTCTTTCCAAACATGCCTCAGTGCCTTTGTACTTGCTATTTTCTCTTCCTAGAATACATTTTCCTTCTTCTAAGACTGGTAATCTACATTTCATCCTTCAGAATTGATTTAAAATTTGGCTTCTTATGTAAAAATCTTTCCTGACTCTCCTGGGCTGACTTCATGAATCACTTTTTTGGGGATTGCCAATTCTATGTCCTCACAGTACTCTTTAGCTTCTCTAGCTCAATAATATGCTACTGAAACATAGCTCAGCTAATTTTTATAATTCCTCAATGCAACTATTCATTTAATGTCAACTTTCCAAAACATTATATTTAATGTATAAATAATTTCTAAAGGAAGGGTAGCTTATTGTTAAGAGCAAATCAACTTACCACTTTTTTCAACACCCCAAAGTTGAGTCTGTACATTTTTAATATTGCTCCTCTAAAGACTTTTCAGGACCTTTGTCCTTTGGCAGTGGTGTTTGAAGACATGAGAACTCTTTGTTTTTCATAATCCATCCTGCAGATTTAGGCAGTTCCACTTTTAGAACTGATAAAATAATTCTAAGATGTGTTCAAGAATAGCAGAGTTTTAAGTTCATTTCCTATTTGATGAAACTTTTGATTTTTTTTCCCTTAACTGAATTACATATCACTGAAAATTAAACATCTTCCTTACAAATTTTCTGAAAACTTTAAGTGGCCAAGTATTTAGAATTTTCCTGGTAGTAGTCTGTCAGGACCTATGTATTCCCACTAAACTCTTTTAACTTTAAAAATTCTATGATCTTTCCTCAAATTTGGAATCTTTTATTGTCTTAATTTCATGACTTTTCATGTTACAGTGGTTGACTGAGTATAGAACTTTCATTTTAAGGTTGTATCATAATTTATTCTCTTTGAAGATAGTAAAAGCAACAGCAGTCTGAATTTATGGGAATGTTCAACAGCTTCGTTCTCTTACTCTCTCCAATATTTTATTCTTCTAATTTTCTTCCTGGGAGGAAACTTGTGGAAACTCCAGTGCTTTACAAGAATCAAGGGGAGAATACAGGGATTACAGAGAAAGATCAATGTGAATTTTTTTTTTTTTTTTGCGACGGAGTCTCACTCTTGTTGCCCAGCCTGGAGTGCAGTGGTATGATCTCCACTCACTGCAACCTCCACCTCCTGGGTTTAAGTAATTCTCCTACCTCAGCCTCCTGAGTAGCTGGGATTATAGGCACCTGCCACTACGCCCAGCTAATTTTTGTGCTTTTAGTAGAGATGTGGTTTCGCCATGTTGGTCAGGCTGATCTTGAACCCCTGACCCCAGGGGATCCTCCCACCTCAGCCTCCCAAAGTGCTGGGATTACAGGCGTGAGCCACAGCGCCCGGCCCCATTGTGAAAATTTTAAATTATTTGAGAATGGGCTTCAAACTCTCGTCTCTTTAAGGGGAGGGGATTTGGTCCACTTTTTTTTTTTTTTTTTTTTTTTGACAGGGTCTGGCTCTATCTCACAGGTTGGAGTCCAGTGGCACAATCTTGGCTCACTGCAACCTCCACCTCCTGGGCTCAAGCCATTCTTCTATCTCAGCCTCCCAAGTAACTGGGACTACAGGTGCATGCCACCATACTTGACTAATTTTTTTATTTTTTATATTTTGTGCACACAAGGCTTCACCATGTTATCCAGGCTGGTCTTGAACTCCTGAGCTCAAGCTATCTGTCAGCCTCAGCCTCCCAAAGTGTAAGATTATAAGCGTGAGCCACCATGCCCGGCCTGCTCTTTCTTTTCTCTTGAAAATGTGATAGTCAGAGCTGGGACAAGTAGAATTGTTGAATTTGTAAGAGCAGGATAGATTAAGATGACACTTTCATTTTAATGAGGAAACTGAGGGCCACAGAGATTAGGGCCTTGTCCAAGGTTACACAATTAAGCAATCTCAAAAACCTGAAAAATTTCAGAGGCAAGTGAATAGGCCTGGCTAAAACAGAGGGGATCAGGTTTTATTTAGTTTTGGGAGAATAAAAACATTGGTATGTGCAATTGCCTTGGGGGTAAAGATACACATATTGGTTACATCTGCATGTGCTTCCAAATATTCACAAACATATGGGAATGAATTATAAGTAACAATGAATGTGAGATAGCTCCATGTTTTAGTGACTTACTTTCAAATCCCATATCCCACTTATGTTCTACTTTTAGCTGTATTGCCCCTGGCCCAACACATGCTAACTGGATTGTTTCAAATACCAGACATATAAAGACACTAGCCAAATAATTTTATCAGTACTCCTTTACTTTTGTGATATATTCTCTATAATAAAAAAACCTTGAAATGGCCTATTTATGCATCAAATGGAGACTTTTAAAAATAAATTATGACAAGGTTTCCAACATACATACCTAAGTGGAAAAAAAACAGATAGAATAATAGGTATTTTGTGCTTGTGGACATTTAAAAATATTCATGCGTGTATATGGGAAATTTCCAGAAGAATACACAAAATAAGTAACAGTGTCTATGCTGTGTAGAGGGATTGGGGGTATGAAGTGAGAGATAAACTTGTTTTTTATTGTATAGAATTTGTATACAATATATGTGGGTTTTTTCCCTTCATATTTTAAAATAATTAAATAAACACATGCGTTGCCCATAACACAATTCCTATCAAGGACCTTTAGGTGAAGTATGGGAAATAGATCTAATTTTCTCTCTCTTTTCTTCTTTTTCTTTTGCTTGCTGTGCCAATGGTCTTTTTTCTGTTTGCTTTCAATTCCATCTCTCTCCCTTTCCCTGTAGGTTACAAGATAGAACACCATGTGAACGGCATTCCCAGGCTCCCTTGCCGGGTGACTTTCATCTAAAGTTAGCCAGTAGGGGGCACTGGGAAGATGCTGGAAGGAAGGAGCACGGAAGAAGGGAGGCTACTTCTACCCAGCCCTCTGCTCCTGGTGGAAGCTCTGGTCCGGTCTCCCCTGTGCTTTAACTCCCTGTTTAGTCCCAGCTTTCAAGAGGCAGTACTGTCAGAGTTCCAGCATTTTTGGTGGGCCCAGTGCTTAGACCCTAGGAATATCATCCTCTCCTTTTGTCCTTCCAGCTTAGGGATATTAGCAACTTTCCACTGTTAATAATTTTTTGATGGCACCTTCCTTCATTTACTCTTTCAGCTATTCTAATACCTTTATAATTAGTTCCCACATTAAATTATCTTATTTAATTATTATATGTCAGGACTCTGTATTGCTAGCTGGGCCCTGACCGATAGAGTCACTATTGAAAGTGAGATATTTCTAGCTCCTATATTTTAAAAGTCATTATTTGTGTATAGGATAACAATTAATTTTATGTATGATTTTTATTATTTATAATCTTATGTATTCCCTTATTTTCTTTTTGAAGTTATTTCTAAAGGTTTAACCTGATGGCCTTGGCTGGAAATTAAAACCAAGAACCCTCAAGCCTTCAACCTCCTAATATGGCTATTTCAGTTTGATTTCCTATTTGACTTGAATTGTTTGAGAATGTTTCAGTTCTTGGTTTGTTGGCCTTAATTGTTATTGCGAATTTCTTACGTCTGGCATCATAATTAAAAACTATTATCTATGTGTGGCTCTTAGGGAAAATCTTAATACATTTGCTAGTGTGAAATAGTATAGGTGACATTCTTTAATTATAATACAAAATTTATGGAAATTTTCTTTATGGGCTATTACCTGCCAACTTTAACACATTTTCCATTTGTCTTTAAAAGTTGCTTCATTTGATTTTATATATGTGTGTATGTATATAACATCCATGTTATTATGTTACTTATTTTTTTCTGTATTAGTACTTATTTTATTTTATTATTTTTTTTGAGACTGAGTTTCGCTCTTGTTGCCCAGGCTGGAGTGCAGTGGCATGATCTCAGCTCACCGCAACCTCCATTCCCCAGGTTCAAGCAATTCTCCTGCCTCAGCCTCCCGAGTAGCTGGATTATAGGCATGCACCACCATGCCCGGCTAATTTTGTATTTTTAGTAGAGACGGGGTTTCTCCATGTTGAGGCTGGTCTTGAACTCCTGACCTCAGGTGATCCGCTCGCCTTGGCCTCCCAAAGTGCTGGGATTGCAGGCGTGAGCCACTGCGCCCAGCCGGTACTTATTTTAAATCTATATCATTTGTCAAAGATTGTGTGTATGTTTTGTATTACTATCCATTTATGTCTACTTCCAGTTTTTTGCATTATGCATTTTTATGTTATATTATTTGGTGCATAGATATTAAGGATAGCTAGGTAGCTAGGTCTTCATTATGGAGTATATACTTCATCATTATCAAGTCCCATTCTTTGGCAAATTTAATAATTTTTGCCTTGAAATTGTAACTTGCTTTTTAATTAAAATGTCCTGGAATGTTTTTCTCTAATACATCTTTGAATTTGTTTCTAATTCATTTACTTCTCTTCATGGATATGCATATTGGATCTTATTTATTTGTCTTCTATATTAATTTTAATTTATCTTTAATTCTTCTGTCCAATTATTTCGAATTATTTTTCTCTTGTTCATTTTACTCGGTGTTCTCAAGTCTAACTTCCATAATTAAGTCTGTATTTTTGGTGATATCCATTAAAAGATGTCTGCTTCTAAAGTGGATTTTATTTCTGAATGAATCATATTTATTTCTTTTATTTCCTTGCTAAATTCTGCAAGCTTACTTTTATTATCCTTCTATTGGCTTGTCTTTTCTTCTTTGAGCCATTCTGTCTTGTTCTAAATACTTCTTCAAAAAGGCTTTATTTACAATTTTTTTCAATATCATTGAAAATTATTTGAGGAAATAATATATTTCTTTATAATTGTTACATTTAATTTGTGAGCCTCTTTTGTATAATTTTTTAATTTTTTTCTTGTAGTATCTCTATATGTTGTTTTTATTCCAGCTTCTTTCTGATATTTTTCTCATCTTTAAATGGGGCCATTGTTTCGGGGGTAGCTAGCTATTTGCTAAACAATAGTCTGAAAAAGGGCTGGGGAAATAAGTTGGGGCAGAAGAGAGCTTTATTATGGTTATGCTGTTTCAATTCTTTTCCCAAAGTTTCTGCCAGGGTACAGATTTTTGCTCACTTCTTTCACAGATATGCCCTTTCAGTTTGCTTATCTTGCAATGGAGCAATGTGTTGGAATTCGTATTTATTAGTTTTACTTTAGCAATTTTGAACAGCAACTGTTACCCACCATCTCTCCTTGCCATATTGCCAGCCTAGTAGTTTGAAAGATGGTGTGTCTGCCTCCTTCATCATTTGGCCCCACATTGCCTGTCACTCTACAATTTGCTGTTTCAAATAAAAAATCCCTGGTCAGGCACCTTAGGGCTGTGTCTCTTTCCTTTGTAGAATTCCATGCTCTGCCTGAGGTCTGTTAAGGTATGCATCTATTATGCTCAATTGAATCCAAATCTCACTGTATTCCTCATAGTTTTTGGTTTGGTATTGTAGTAGCTAATATAATTTAAAATGGAATTTCCTTGTTTTTATTTTTTTCTTATTGTTATTTTCAGCCAATTTCAGAGAAGAGAATAGAGGGAGAAGCATCTTTACTTTGCAATCTGTAACTGTAAGTCTGTAGGCCAGTTGCTGCCAGAATGGTAACAAACATTGCTGGGTTCACTCCCAACAGTTTCTGATAAAGCAGTTCCCTGGGAGGGTCCTAGAATTTGCATTTCTACAAGTTCCCAGGTAATGATGAGGTTGTTTGACTATGGGTCATACTTTGAGAACCCCAGCTTTAGGTTATTTATATAAAAGCAGCACCATCTCTAGGCTTACCTAGTAAGAGATAGATTTGAATCACAAGTCATAAATGTCAGATGGAATTTTGCTGAGTTCTTCATGTAAAATGGGAAATCACTATGTGTTTTGTAAGACTGCTGTGTATAGACTTTCTTAAAGGTCAGTGAAAATGTCTAGGGCTATTGACTCGGTGGAAATAGTTTTGTTCATTTTTTTCCTCAAATAACCAATTTTACTCAAGATTGAGCTAACTCTTTTCCTGGCTGGTCTCAAGTTTTCTAAATGTAATTAATACTCAGACTCATGTGTTTAAAGTATATTTAAACAGGTACTTCTTTGCTCTGAACTTCTATCTATAGTTTTTAGCTTTGAACTACTCAGTAGATATCTGACATATTGAACTGAGCTCTACCCATGTATTCCACCTGAATGCTTTTCACTCTGGCCAATGTATTTTCAGGTTTGACAATTTGATGACTTGCTCATCTCTATCTCAATTTTCCTATCTTTCCCAACATAGGACAGAGATTGGCCCAGTAAATGCCATGTTTCAAGCAGCAGAAAGCCCAAACACACTTAAAACTCAATGATTCAGGTTAATCTAGAGAAAACTAGAGATTCGATAGAGGTAATGAATTTTCTGGCTATGTATTAATAATGAAACCTCTGTAGTTATAATAAGCTTTAATTGGGTGAAAAATTTACTTAAAACTTAAAAATTCAGAAGCTGCATCTGGGGAAACAATTTAATCTTTTGTTGGTGGTTCATGTTAACTTTTCTCAATGGTGTCATTTCTGCTGCCCATAAATTGTAAGCTGCTCTACATACAGAGTTCAAACCTGAATCTATGCTGTGAGCTGAAGGATAATTCTGGCATTTGTTAATCTACACCAGAAATGCCGATCTGTAATAATGGGAAGCTTTGATGACTGGAAAGTACTATAATCTCCTTTAAAAAAAGTAATGCTGTCAATTAGAGGAAGGCATAATGGGTCCTTAATTTTAGCAGGGGTTCCAGAAGCATTTATTGAGTTTAAACCAAGTTCAGAGCCATGTGCCTGGGAAAACTATTTGAAGATATGCACAGTTGTCAAAAGAGCCAAAATAGCAAGGGCATCATAGCATTTTCAGGTCTTTTACACTGTTTTTTCTCTTTACAATCCCTGTCTAATAGACCCAGCCCACAACTACATAGATAGCTATAAGTGATTTACCCATTAAGATGAAGAAGAAAAATAATTAAGGATCAAGTAAGAGGGTTGCTTTAAAAATCAGCCAGAATAAATTTAAAAAAGAAAAAGTTGGCTAAATAACAAGATGACAACTGTCAGGCCTCCCAAAATACTGTTGTTCTTTAGGGCCTGACCCCATGGTTTTGGATGTAGCCTGGGGTATGAGTGCTGCTGAGTGTTTGCTACTACAGACTTACTCTATACCCTGGCCAGCCACCACAGCCTCTGTCACTCACATGGGAAAGACACTTTTCTCCTTTATTTAGTGAAAGGCTGCTGTGGCACTCACTTGGTGAAACTAGATTATGTGATAGTTACCTTCCCTAACCTTCTGGCATGTCATTTCAACAGTGTGCCTCCCTCCAGGGGGGCTATAGGCTTCTCAACACATGGCCGTAGAATTTCTGCTTGTGCCTGGGTGAAGCCCCCAGGCAGTGATATTTGTCCATTTTATATTCCCATGTGCGTATTTTCTTTTCTCAGTTGTGCCATTATCTAACAGAAGTCTGTTTGTGTTTCTCACTGAAAACACACTATTAATATTAATAACAGTAGCAACTGCTTTACTTACTGTTTGTCATCTCTAATTTCCATAACAATTTCAGTAGCACAGTTCTTAATATCTCCACTTCACAGATAAGAAACTAAGGTTTTGAGACAAGATCTTGTAGCTAGTATCTGGTGCTACTAGCGTTCAAAATTAGCTTTTTTTGAATCCAAAAACCCATAGTTTCTTCCCTATACCCCTCTATGATATTGCTTTGTCTTGCTTTATATTATATGGGAAAAGTAGAAGCAGAAATTACTTTCCTTTGCATTTCTAATGCAATACTGTGGTCTATAGCCAGGAGGTTAGTGTAGCAGGATGACTTGCTAATTTCCAGAAATCAAAGTGAAGAATGGGCTAACTCAGAGATTCAAAGCAGCCTTGGGATGATTTTTCAAACCCTCAGTCCAAGAAGAATGACAGAGATTGAGCCCACATAAACCTGGTTGACAGAAAGCTGCCCATAGTGTAGGTGGTTAATTTTGTACAACTGAACTTAGAGCTTAGGATAGGAACATCTGACTCCAAAAAGGGGCTGACCAGTTGAAAAAGTCCACAGTCCTTACAAATCTCAGAGATTTGACCAGGGAAGCAGAAAGCGGATTTAGCTTGGCATGTGAAGCTGCCGAATGAAAACATTTCAAGTATGCAACCTAGACTTGTTTTTTCCCCCCTGAAAAGGACTAATATGGAAATCTCAGCTCATAGAGACCCCTCCGGAAGTTCTTCACATTACTGTGAGTATCATTCTTTCTCATAAGCTAAATGTACATGCAGCTAAGGAATAAAGCATTCTAGCTATGTATTTGTTAAAGATTAGGCCTGCACTGGAATTTTATAGCATCAATGAGAGAGAGAGAATGAAACAAAACCCCAAAAAGATAACATTGAATTAAAGTGCAGGTACTAGTCTGTGAGTGCTAAGTCTGAAGATTAACTGACCAGTCAAAAACTAAGACCAATTTGCTTTCCAAGACCTGGATGTCTAGGCTACTCTATCTAATCAACACAGCCAGTAGTTATTTATAAATATTGATGCCTTTATTTAAAAAGTAGAGAAAAAACTCACCAGAAAAAAAAGAAATCAGAGTATTTCATAAAAGCTTTGCAAAATACAAATATAAGAATAATTACTAGGCCCGTGAACTCAGAATTAACTTCTCTTTTCCCAGCTCCTTCTACTTTGTAGTACTTCTCACAGTAAGAAATTTTGGCAACAAGAGCATTTATTTACAGCAAACAGAATTTTTTCACAGAACACAGATTTTTATGAAAAATGAACAGAAACAACAACAACAGCAATAAAAGCCCAAAGGGGGAAACAAGAAAAATAAAAGAGTAACTGAATTCCTTTAATCCCTATATTCTCTGTGTCCTCCCTGAATTCATATGTTGAAATTCTAACCTCCAATATGAGGGTATTAGGAGTAGGAGGTGGGGCCTTTGGAAGATGATTAGGTCATGAGGGTGGAGCCCTCATGAATGAAATTAGTGCCCTTATAAAAGGGACTCCAGGGAGCTTTCTAGTCCTCTCTCTGCCATGTGAGGACACAAGAAGAAGCTGGCAGTCTGCAGCCCAGAAAAGGGTTCTTACTGGAAATGACCATGCTGGCACCTTGATCTCATACTTCTAGTCTCCAAAACTGTGAGAAATAAAATTTTCTTACTTATAAGCCACCCAGTGTATGATACTTTGTAATGGCAAGCTGAACTGACTAAGGTACTATAGCCAAAGTGAATGTGATTTTTGATGCTTGTGTTCTTGATCTGCTGGCTGCGGCAGGAGTGTGGACAGAGGCTCGTCTTTAATGCCTCTGAAGCAGGCTTGGCTTCTCTCTTCCATGTTGTCCCATGGCACTTTGTACATAGAGTGATGTCACTCATATGTACACACTCATTTTTCTCAGAATGCAGAAATATATGGAGGTCTGAGGTTGAATCTCATATGACTTCCTAAAGAAGGTCTGTCCTTCTTTATAGTTGCTTTACTCATTACTGCTAAGGAACTTTTTACATTTCTTGATATCCCCTGTCATTTTTGTTTTGTTTTGGTGTTGGGGGAAAGCAGATGTAGGATTGAACAGGGAAGGCGGAAGCAAGAAGATGAGGATGGCCACTCTCATTTGCTTCAGTTGACTGTTTTCAATTCCTATTGTTAGAGAAGTGAGTGTCAAAGAACTGGCTATTCAAGAGAGTGTTGGAGATTCTGGCAAGCAGAGATTCTTCGGAGCCCAGGTGGAAAGTGAAGCGCTGAGATGGGGAGAAATGCTCATGCCTTCTGCAGACTGTAAGTTTTGGGAGCTTCTGGAGGCAACTCCCTTGGCAGGCGTGTTGGAGTTCTCCGGGCCAGCAGTGCCAGAAATGAGGCTTCTCAGGCCTAAGTCTGTGCGTCATAGGATATCATGCTGCTGCTTTAAGCAACTGAACTTCTTGAATTTTTTGAGGAGTCCTTGGCCACTCCAGGCTCTTGCTTCTCCATGAAAAGGGGCAGAGCAGAGATAGCTTCTGACTTAGAACCTCAGATGGATCAGTCAGCCATGGACTATTCCCATCTTTGCTATGAGAAGTGGCTTTCTGGTGGGGATTGTGTTGAGGGTTGGGTTGTTCTGATTACAAGAAGAGCAGAGACTCTGCAGAGGGGTGGAGAATGTTATAGCCAATATTGTCCAAATCCATTCCATTTCGAGGTAAATGGGGAAGAAACAAAAAGACCCACGTAGTAATCTCCACAGAGAACCACACTGAAGCTTTGTAGGCAGGTAGGAAGAGAGTTATCTCCCCTTTCCTTTACTCCTCCCCTCTCCCCTCCACCCTCCCTTTTTCTCTTCCATTCTCTCCTCTCCTTTTTTTTCTTCTTCACCTCTTCTCTCCTTTCTTTTTTTACTTTCTCTCACAGTTTATGTTTCTAAGAAGCAAATGTTAAGAGTAACAGAAAACAGTGAGCTATAATCCTTGTCAGCTTTGATTGAAACTATATTAGTCAGTTTCCAAGGAGGAACACAGGAAACTCCCTAAGTATGTAAAATAGTGGAAGCTTAATAGAAGGACTTGATTATATGCATGATGAGAGATCTGAGAAATGAAACAGAAGATAGAGAGGCAACCCAGAGATTAGCAACAAAGAAAGCCATGCCAAGAGAGACTAAGGGAGGGACATTTTTATGGGATCCCAGGGATTGAGGGTCATCCAGTGGAATTTGGAACTGTGGCTTGGCCTTTCCTGCCATGAAGGCATGCTGGAGACACAGCCTGAAGAAAACAGAGAGGTAGAAATATCGGGCATTTCCTTTTTTCCTGCTCTCCAATTTTCCCACAAGTTACCTCTCTTTAGCAAATGCCAGAGGCCCACTGGGAACTTGGGGAAGGCAGCCTGCAGGAGTCAGCACATCCTTGTTACAGAGCAAAACATGGTGCCAGGGAAGAATAGATTTGAGAACAAACACACAAAGGAGCATCCTGCTCTACTTTATAGGAGGAGGCTTCTAGGTAATGTGACGGAGGGTGTGTGTGTGTGTGCGTGTGTTATAAGTGGTGGTGGTGGTGCGGTGGGAGTTTCTCAAATTGAGAGAAATTTATAACTTTACTGATAGAAGAGTTTATGCTGGCTTGATACTCAACTTTCAGACCAAGATATCATATTCAAAGTGAATTCATTTCACAGACTTCAATAAACATTACACTCTGCCTCCAGTTCAACTGAGCTTATCTAAGATTGTATTCAAAATGAGTGATAGAAGATAGAATTTTTTTTCTAAAATGCAGAAACAGCCAAACAGTTGAATCAAATGATGCTTGGTCTTTACACTGAAATGGTAATACTCATTTCTCTTTATAGTAATCGTGCAAGAATTAAACTTAGAGGAAACAGATGTGTTTAATGTATTCATGATGTTGTCACCAAGGATAGCAAATTCATTTGGATAAAATACAAATTTGCATAAAGGTTAACATAAAAATCAACTATTTAAGCATTGAAAATGTTTAATTAACCTTTTTTTCTTTTTCATTTTTATGTGTCTCTTGCTTTTTCTGTTTTCAGCCAAGAGAGACAGTACTGAAATGTCATTTTAAAAATGTTGATTTTGCAGTATTTCTCTGCCTTTGGGAACAGGAAATACCTAGAATTCTGCTAGTAAGATGGTTCTCATGAAATGTCTAGTGTAATTTTTATAATGAGGGGGATTAAATATGTTTGGATGAATATCCAACTTTGAGAACTTTGTCACCCTGATACTTCAGACCCATTGACGTTTTCCCAAAATGTTCCCTCTTCCATATGTTAGGGAATTACATTTAAGATCGAGTAATGAAGATAATTGAGTCTATGCTGGTTTTGGATTTCATACTCCTTATGAATGTGAAATAGATTAAATAAAGGACACTTGAGAAGTAATGAATTCCAAAAATAATATCAATTGTTGTACCAAAAGCTGAGCAAGTGACTTTTCTACAGCATTAAAGTGGTGTTGACCTTTTCTCTTCAGAAAGAGAGAAGTTGGGGCTGGGTAGTAAGTAACAGTCAGCTGTCTAAAGGCCTCTCAGGCTACCTAGATAGCATTTTGGCTTGCATAGTGATCTGGCCATCTGCGCCATCAAACTGATTTAGCAATAAATTCATAAAACAATGTTACATAAAGGCCAAAATTGAAAAAAATTATGCTGGTCTCCTGTCTTTCTTGTATCATGGAAAAGAATTTTCTATCTTTTTGGTATTTAGTTACTTGAGATCCATTCCTTATGCCTGCACTTACTCTTCCTATAGATGATTTGATTGGCTTAGTCAACATTTGAGAGGGGAAAAAAGCAAATTAATGGTCAGTGTGCCCAGAGTGTTCTAGTCACTATGTGAGGTGCTTGGTAATGCTTAAGATACAGAAAAGGCATTGTGATATTGGCAAATGGATAGCTTGTTTTTGTCACAGCTGCAGGCTACACTCAGTTAACACTACTGGAAGTAAATGTTGGAGTGTAGGCGACATAGCTTAATGAGGTTAACATGAGCTTTGGAGTCGAGTGAGCCTTTGCCTGTTTATTCTCAAGTTCCTTCCCTTGTATCCCTATCTGTATTGGAGAGAAGCTATTCTTGTGAATTAGTTCCAAGACTTCCTTGCTAATCAGCTTCTCCCTAGAAGTGGCATTGGAGGGCACTGGTAGGAGATAGGAGGGTGGGAGGAAGAGATAACCTAGGGTGCTTGCCTCCATATCTCTTTGCTTTTAGTAGTGACTGTGTCTCTTGTGAAGCTCCAGCTCCTGCCAGGCAGCTTGTTCTTCCATGGCCCCAACTCCCACCGTGTGAGTCTGTTTCATTTCAGCTTCTACGGCATATACCTCCTGAGCTTTAGTAACCTCATCTCTTCCTTTGTTTGTCCAACTCTGGGGATGATAGAGCCTCCAGTTGAAAATTCTTGGTTGCTTCCTCTTCCAATATTTACTCTTTGGGATCTTCTAACACCTTTGTGACTAATACCCTATGGTAAACTCCCTCTTGAATTTCTGAGTTAAAAAACACAGGCATTATGTTCTTGGCTACACCATGAATGATACAGAGTCTGATAGATTCAAGTTAAAGTCTGTGTTTGACCTGTCATGAGCAACACATTTGGACAAGTTATTTAAACTGTCCAAGGCTGTTTTCTCATCCATATAGTGGGGTTAATACTAACCTCCAAAAATTGTAATGGAGCTTAAATGAAATTTTTATCATGGTACCTGGCACATTGCAGCATCCAATAAATCTTAGTTCTTAATCCTATAATTAAAAAACTGGGGCACTGTTCTCTAAACTAATACAGAGACTCATAGGGGAACAAGAAAAGCATCATGATCGTATGAGTAAAACATCCATTTAAGAGGGTGTGTGGGTTGTTGGAAAGGTCATGGAATACAAATTGGAGTTGTTTGGACATACTGACTATGGAGAAGAGCAGATTGTCTGGGAGAAATAGATGAGACAAGGGTGTATTCCAGGGAAAGGGTCAACTGGGAGGCAAAAGTAAATGTTGGCTAAAAGACCTTAAGGCGTGCCTGTGGAACAAGAAGAGTGGGTAGCAAGTAGTTGCAAAAGCTGAGGGCACATAAGGATAGCTTCTCACTGTGGGAACCGTAAGAAGATTAATGTAAACCCAAAGTATCAGGGGAGGGTATCCCCTTATGTAAAAGAAAGTAATGCTCTTTATACAGTTTTGATAATGTATTTGCAACATGACATAAGAACTCTCTTATGGCATATTTAGTAATTGGAAATGGGAAGCTATTTAAGCAGAAAAAACTTTTAAATTTACCCCAACTTATAGAACCACATTCAAGGAAAACCTCTGATAGTTGTCCAAATCTTAATTGTCTTAGATGTGTTCTTAACCTCCTTTCTTTTACTGGAAACATCATGTAGAGTAATATAGTTTATTCATGTGACAGACATGGGATTTACGATATGCTCCATTTGTCTGAGGCTGCAATGGAAGAACATTTGTAAATATGTTTACAGGGTGACATGAGGTTGAAAGGTAGGTGCTCAATTAATGAAGGTTTATTTAATTAAATGTGTATTAAATAAAATCATTCGCAACATGAGATGACACATTTTTCAAAGATTTAACAAGAGAATTACACAGAAACTGCACCTGCATTATGAAATAATGAACTTGAGACTACAAAATTTGACACAAATGTAAGATATTGTTGTTATTCGAAAAGTAGCTCGAGTAACATGACAAGAGTTCTTGGCATTAAATAATAATCATAATTTCGATCTGGTAGAGAAGGGAGTGTAAGGTGTTTGTATCTTTGATTCATATTTCAGTAAACCATGGTACAAGTGTAGTGGGCCTGGAAAATACAAATCCAAAGCAGACTTGAGCCTGCTTTTGATGATCCAACATTTGGGTGGGATGCAAACATTCCAGTTCAAGGTATGTAACAGACTGTAATAGCAACACAATAAAATATACACATTAGGTCTTTCTCTCTACAAGGCTTGCCCTTTTCCTGGCTGCAGAGAGCAAGAGGATTAACCTGCCCCTCCCCTAAACTGGCTCACACTATCTTTATCCTCAGGCTAAATCTGATACCAAGGAGACTGCATATACAGTTGCTTTGGGTCCACTGCTTGACAAAGGAAGCCCCATTCTTTGTATGTAGAGGGATATAGTACTTACTTCTGTTAGCTACCATGAGGGACACCTGTTGCCTTTGCTATTTGGGAAAACTAGAGATAACTTCTCACTCATAAGGTTGTACTCTTCAAGAGTATTGGGAATACTTAGGAATATATATTTGGGGATAAAGACATGGAAATTTAAAGCCAGAAGAAAAATTCCGGTGACTCAGTCTTATTTACACAGGGATTGAAGTTAATATGTTTAGTTAACCTATAATAAACTATGTAACCTGTATAACCTATAAAACTTCATGAAAATTTCCTTTTTATGAACTTACACTTTTTCATAGGATTCTTTGCTGATGCTCCTACCTTATCTTTTTCAATATTTCAAATCAGCTTTCCCTGATAATTTTGTATGTTGCCTAGACACAGCTGTTGTTTTATTTTGGGGAAAACAACACAGAAAATCCTAAATGAAAACAGAATGGAGCTTCTTTCAAATATAACAATATGCTGAAATTTTTATTTTTATTTCAGCAATATGCTGAAAAATAAATAAAGTTTCAAATAGCCACTCTGAGAATCCTAAAATGCTCAAAGACATTTTGGCACCGTTGATAGAAAATTAATTTGTGGTTTATTCAAATTATGCTGTGTGAGGAGAAAATAGCTCAATAAATGAGTGGAAACAAATTTCTTAATGTTTCTCACTTGCCTAATTGTTTTCCAAAGAAATAAATAAAAAAAACTCAAATAGAAAGTTCATAAAAATATACAAAACATGCTTATGGCCACAGACTTCTCCTCATGCTTTCATAGCTTTACATTTTATTTTTGAACCCATTGCATATATTGCTCCTGAACATTATCAACATTAACAAAACACAATAGTCACCCATTTCCAATTGTTTTCCCCTTCTCCTACTCTTTCTTCTTATATCCCCCCATACCCCTCCTCCTTTTCCTCCTCTTTCTTCTACCCTCCTCCTCTGCCTTCCCCTTTTCAACAAAAGAATCTTTATTAAGCATTTTCTGGGCATAGGATACTGTGGGCTCAAAGGTGGGCTGTAAAGAGTTCACTGAAAGAATAAAGGGGGTTTCAGAAATTAGAGTTCATTGTGGAGAGTCTTTGGGGAGGATGGATAGTGGAGGAATGTTCAAGAAACAATGAATCCATGTCTGACTGGGGAGAAAAGAAGTAGAGGAAGTAATGAGAAGAAGGTAAGTGTTGGCCAGATTATAAAAGCCCTTGAATGCTGTTTGGATTTCATTCTGTAGGCAATAGAGAACTGTCAATGGTATCTAAATGTAACATATGTTAAAGAGTGATTAGGGAAGATAAACGTATTAATTAAAGGTTCAGCTGGTCTAACAGAAACCATCAGTAAGAGTGGCTTAAACAAGATAAAAGTTTATTTCTCAGTTTATTAACAGTCTAGGCTGGTAGATTGGCTCCACAGAGTCAGGGCTTTGGTATCTTCCCATCTTATTACTTCACCATCCCCAGGGCTCATTCTTGTTCACATGGTCCATGACAGCTTGCTTCTGTTTCCATATGACTGCTACAGGAAAGCAGGATGGAGAGGGCACGTGTCTAGCTAAAATACAGAGGTTCTATTTGTATAAAAATACTAAGAAACAAGGGTCAAACATAATTAACCTGGCAGGCAGCAGTGTGCAGAACACACTGGGACAGGGAATCTATCTTTGTCCCTTTCAGTCCCATAACTATCCTAGAACCAGCTTACAATATATAGGGTTCTGAATCATATGTTTCCTGACTCCTTGGGGAAAATTAAACTATTTCATGGATATATTTGGTTACAAGGAGATGCAGAATGGTGCAGTGGAAGAAGTAGCGGACTGATTGTCAAGTGAGCTGGGTTTAAGTCTCAACTTATAACTTCAGTGACCTTGGGCAGGTTGCCCAAAATTTCAGTTTCAATTTGTTGTCTATGTATAAGGTTATAAATACTTTTTCCTTCTTGTCACAGTATTTGAAAAAGAGAAAGTTACTATCATTCCCTTGCTGCTAGTACAGAATGTAGATGTAAATATTTATCTATGTATAAGTATGTGTCTGTATTCGTTAGATAGATTTTAAAAGGAATAATAGAATAATATAATCAGGAACAAGCATGAAGATGGCTATGATTATGACTTTGATTTTTATTTATTTCTTTATCTTCAGTGCCTGGCATATGATAGGCCCAAGACATTTTGGTTGAGTTTATTTATTGATAAATTGCAGGTTTTACCTTAAAACATCACATCCAGATGTTTTTAGGGAAATTATTTCTATTTATTTATAGTTTGTCAAGCCTTTTTCCATTTTATGTCTCTTTATTAACTCTTTATAGTAGACTACATGGTAGAAAATAAGTGTGGCTTAATACAAAATTTCTTTTTTTATATTATCAGAAATCTAAAAGTGTATCAATTAAAAAATACTTATCAGTTACATTTTTCATTCTCTCTCTCTCTCTTTTTTTTTTTTTTGAGACAGGTTTTGCTCTTGTTGCCCAGGCTGGAGTGCAGTGGCTCTATCTTGGCTCACTGTAACCTCTGCTTCCTGGATTCTAGTGATTTTCCTGCCTCAACCTCCAGAGCAGCTGGGATTACAGGCACCCACCACCATACCTGGCTAATTTTTTGTATTTTTAGTAGAGACAGGGTTTCAGCATGTTGGCCAGGTTGGTCTCCAACTCCTGACCTCAAGTGATCCCTCCGCCTTGGCCTCCCAAAGTGCAGGGATTACAGGAGTGAGCCACTGTGCCCGACCTCATTCGCTCTTAAATCATCTTTTCCTTTAGGCCTCCTCTCATTAAGACTAAGCCAAGGCATGGTGGCTCATATCTGTAATCCAAGCACTTTGGGAGGCTGAAGCAGGTGGATCACTTAAGGTCAGGAGTTGGAGACCAGCCTGGCCAACATGGTGAAATCCTGTCTCTATCAAAAAATACAAAAATTAGCTGGACATAGTGGCGTGCACCGGTAGCCCCAGCTACTTGGGGAGGCTGAGGTGAGAGGATTGCTTGAACCTGGGGGCAGAGGTTGCAGTGAGTTGAGATCCTGCCACTGCACTCCAGCCTGGGCAACAGAATGAGACCCTGTCTTTAAGCCAAGAAGGTTTTTGCCTTGGAAATGAGTCTCAAAGATGAGTTTTTGAGTCCACAGTATTAGAATGGTTTTGATATCTATTTTTTTTTTGAGAAATAAAAGAATTTATTAAATGTCTAACTCTCTCCCACAGTAAATATCAAAAACCAATCCTGGCATACTTCCTTCAGAGAGTTTTGTTGTAAGCCATTGTATAGAAATATTGGAGTCTGTTTTAAGGAAAGTTCTCATCAAGGTACTTCGGTTTTTGTTTTTACTTGTTTTGTTTTCCCATAAAGAGAGAAAGGTAAGAGGAAGAGAAACAAGAAATCAGATGTTATTGTCCTACTTTTCCTCTCTTGGCCAAAACCCTAAGGAGTGGGAGTGAAAGGCAGAAATACCCAGATAGTTTTGGGAAACTCCCATCATAGGGAGGCTTGCTCCTCACTTCTCAAACAGGGAACACTGAAGTCAGCCCTTTATAGAATTTGTTTCTTTCCATATGTATTGGAGTCTTATGATGGCAGCCAGGTTAGATAGGCCACACGTGATGTGCTGGTAACCTGTTGTCTGAGTGTGGCCTTTAGGGATTCTAAATATTTCTGTATCCCTTGGCAAGTAGACACCTAAGCACTAAAAACAGGACAAGGAAGTGGCAGAAGGTGTTAAACTGATCTATGCCAGGCACTGGTTTCATTTCAACAGATACCAAGGAAGGATTCCTAAGGGCAAGACCAGAGCTACTGCTATATGGTAGACAGGGAAGAAAACAGCCATGGAGGATATGCAGAGTCTCCCCACTATGTAGATGCCATCTTTCGAAGATGGAGCAGAAGGGAGAAACTCCTAAATAAGTGAGACACTTACAGTTGACTGAATTAACTCAAAGGAAGTAATTCTAATTTGAAAGAGAAGGGTTTTGTTTTCCCTCCTGCCTAAAAAGATGTTCTAGAGAAAAAGTTATAGACAATGGCAAAAAAATGTAGGATATTTCCGAATTGTCATATATACTACAACTTTCAGTCCTGCTACATTTCAGTCCTACTACAAGTACTTAAAGTATCTAGTACCATCCAAAAGTGAACACTGACATTTGTTGACACTTAAAGTATATAGTATTTTAGTCAGAGATTGCATGGTAAGATATTCTCTTTTATATAAAAAAGAAGCCATTGATTCCAGAAGCTTAATAATTTCTGAATTTCTTCATGAATAGGTGGTAGGGTGGAAAAATTTAAACCCTTTAAGAGAAATCCAACTGGCCATGATGAGCACCTGCCAAAGAACTTGGAAGCTCCATGAGAGGTTACTGAGCATCCTGTGGAAGGCGCAGGATGCAGAGGTAGAAAATGCTTATTGCCAAAGGTAGGGCCTGGAGGCAGAGCCAGGGCCCCAGCTGCATTTACTTTTGTGCCTGCTATTTGGCTTGGCAGAAGCAGACTCTTTTCCAGGAGGGAAATGATTTTTACATCGGTCTGTAGACTTAGAGGATATAGACTCAAAAGAAAGGAGGATTGAGTTGTTCTGACTAACTAGGTTTGGTTCATTTCCTTGGGACCTCCCCAAACACATTGATATTTCTGTAAGAATTAAATGAAGGCAGTGATGGAAAGAAGACATTTTAATTGCTGCCTGAATTTCCAGTTAGTGTAATATCTGCTTGTTAATGTTTCTGAAATGGTTCTGTGAAGGAAAATCCCAGAGAAGTCATCTAATCCATCTTCCTGGTGGTGCAGGATCACTACCTACTATTTATCAAAGATAAGGTAGTTACATCTGACCCAAAAGAGATACTTTGGAGGAAGCATCACTGTTGAACAGGCCTGTTCTATAATTTAGGGTATATGCCAAGGAGCTCATAGTCAGGGAGATAGTAAAAGAACACACATTTACAATGTAACAAGTATTTTGGTAGTTGATCAATGTGTCACACTGTTGTTAAACACCATCCTTGTGCCAGGTTCTGGGCTAGGTGCTGGGAACATCAAAGAGATTGTTTTCTAACTGGAGTGGTAAGTTTAAATGTTAAATACCATGAAAAAAGTTCTAACGGAAGGGCTAACAGAGCCCTCAAGTAGCATGAAGAGTGATGATTGGGGATCTGGGTTGGGGAATCAGAGAAAGCTTCATGGAGAAGGTGATATTTGTGAGAAATTTTTATAGATTGCCACATGAAATCACCTCTGTAATACAACAGGTGCATTGATGAATATGCCATTTTGGGGTTGTTGTTAAAAAACAAGTGAGGCTGGGTGTGGTGGCTTGCTCCTATAATCCTAACAGTTTGAGAGGCCAAGGAGGGAGGATCGCTTGAGGTCAGGAGTTCAAGACTAGCCTGGGCAACATAGTAAGACCTTGTCTTTACAAAAATTCAGAAAAAAAAAATAGCTGGCTGGCTGCATTGGCATACACCTGTAGTCCCATCTACTTGGGAGTCTGAGGTAAGAAGAGTACTAGCGCCTGGAAGGTCAAGGCTGCAGTGAGCCTAAATGACAGAGTGAGACCCTGTCTCCAAAAACAACAAGAACAACAAACAAAACAAAAAAACAAAAAACAAGAGAATAAAAGTGAATTGATCAACAGGAGGAATTATCTTTAGAATGCTTTTTAAAGTTAATCTGAAATGAAAAGATTAAGCCATTTTTCATAGCTTGGTTTATTTTGATTATTGCTAAGGTATAACCAGCTCTATCATGTTGCATTGTGCTTGATGACTTGGGGAATGATCATTATGAAGGTCAGAATCTGCTGGAGCAAAGGTATGAAGGGAAGTGAAGTTTGTCAGAGATATTTTCTATTTACTTCATCTTCTCACGCCCTTTATCTCTTAGACCCTTCTCTTCTTTCCCTTGACAATTGTGATGTATAACTGGGGTTCACCCATTCTTCTCTCTCTTTGCTGGTTAGGAAAGAAATTGATAATCAAATTGACATTTAGCTTTTAGGACTTAATGATTTAACCCATACTTTAGGAACTTTGATTTTCTTTTTTTTTTTATTATAGTTTAAGTTTTAGGGTACATGTGCACAACGTGCAGGTTAGTTACACATGTATACATGTGCCATGCTGGTGTGCTGCACCCATTAACTCGTCATTTAACATTAGGTATATCTCCTAATGCTATCTCTTTGATTTTCAAAGAAATTTATAGGAGGAAGACAATGCTTAGCTTAAAAAGAATGATAATGATAAAATGTCTGATATGAAGACATTTAGATGGTAGGGAATATACTTTTACCAAGTGTCCTTCCAAATCCCTGGAGGAAATGCTTCCCCCTTTGCTTAGGTGACTACCTTGGCTTACAGCCCTCCCTGAATATTCCCCAGAAGGATTTTTAGATTTAGTTAAGCTATAATGACAGAGCCCATAAGACTGTTAACTCCTAGTGTAGTTATGATATATTTAAACTTTGTAAACTCATGAATGAATTCCATGACTGAAGGCTTACTTATGTATGTGCAAGATCTACATTTTTATTCCCAGTGTAGACTTGAGTGGTGAGGGTAAAGAAAAAGGAATTGGCAGAAAAAAGTATGTGCATGTGTTTACATATAGCCCTATACACATGTATGTGTATGTATTTATGTGTGTGTATGTGTGTAGGTATACGTGCATGATATATCACACAGCATGTCATTGCACTACATGATGTTGATTGTGGCACCAAGAATCACAAGGTCTGGGGAATTTTAATTGAGTTCTTTTTGTGTCTGGCACTCTCATTTTCTACCCGCAGGGCATGTGAACTTTTCAGCTTAAGAATTGATTGCTTATTTTTAGCTGTTTAACTAGTTGGGCTCTATCAGTCCAGAGCAATCTGATTCTGGGATGATTTCCTGGCAATACTGAGTGCCGATCCTTTTTAGAGAAGGCGTGCAATCAATTGTTATTGACACGATTTTGATGGTCTTCAGTTTCCTTACCATGCAGTTCTATACACGTTTTTGTATCAATGTACATTTCCTTTGTTATTTTAGTTTATTATCTTGTTTTATATACTATTACACTATTTAAGGTGATTTTTTTCCATCTTAATTTTCCAAAATAATCAGTGGAGAATTCTCACTGATTTTCCACTGATTATTCTGGAGAATTATCAATATGTTGATCGGTATTGAGCCCAACTACCAGTATACTCTCTTTTTCCCCCTTCCAAATTTTAATTTATTTTCTCTTCCTAAATTTCAACAAAATTCTAAAGCTCCCACTATATCTAATGAGAAATTCTCACTGTATTTAACATTGTATTTGTTTATTAGTTTCATTTCAGTTGCTTATCATTTCTTATGAATGTCAAGTGGAAGAAACAATGTAAAAAATTTAATATCCCTGCAACTCATAAAATCATAAAATCTAATCTTCAGTTTGATGCAAAGTTAAAAAACAACCCAAACTGTCCAAATGTAACTTCTTGGAAGCACTTCCAAATTGATTCCAAATATTCTTTTGTAGCTGTGGGTCTTATTTCTCTCTACATATTTGTTAATTTTCCTACCCCCACCCCAAGTTTCAGCAAAATGAGAGTTCAAACAAGTACCATATGATCATGGAATCACATAGTGATTAGGTTACATAAGACTTTCATGGTTATTTTATTCATCTACTCATTGTGTTTTTAAATCTCCTTCATATACAGACATCCCCTCTGAGAGATAATCTGGCTTATTCTTGAATTCCTCTTAAGAGAATTATTAACTTTCAAAACAATGTAGCTCATATTTCAACAACTATGTCAGAAATATTCTCCTTTCAGGACCTTTCTGCTCCTAGCCTTAGTTCTAGAGTTATCTTAGAGTTATAACCTTTTTGGAGTTATCTCGAACAAGTCTGATTCTTCGATCCCATGCAAACCTTTAACTGTTGTATGTCAACAATTATGGGTCCCAAAGTCTTTTTCTCTCCTCATGTGTCCATCATTTCCTATTTCCTTGATCATTGCTTACATCATATGGTAGACTATTGTTCTCAGGACATGCTCAGTTTATAGGCTTCCTAGAGTGTAGTGCCCTAAATTGGACACAAAACTCTGGGTTTGGCCAAATAGAACTATCATCCTTCTTCACTCTAAAATGATAAACGTTCATCAACATATCCCAAGATTGCATATTAGGAATTTTGGACATTGTATTTCACTGTTGATTTATCTCAGGCTTGCTGTTGATTTAAACCATAAGTCATGTTTTCACCTTTCATGCTGAGCCCTGTGTCCTTCACTACCCAGAACTCAAACTGTTTTTGGACTTCAGTGAAATATTTTAAAATTGTCTCCTTTAAATTTCATCTCATTGTATTCAGGCTGGCTTGAGAAGATGTTTTTGGTCTTTATTTGGTCCTAAATCATTCATAATAATTTCCAGCTTTCTACCATCTACAAATTTGGGATACCTATCTTCCACATTTTTATATGAATTATTAATAAAATTATGTGTTATGAGATAATTAAGAAAATTTCTCTCTAGGTTGCCACTGATACACAGATAAATGACTATTGCATAGTGTACAGTTATTCAAAAATTACAAATGCAACTAGTCAAATGGTCATCTCCCTTGTTTTCCCATATTATCAACTAAGCTATTTAGAGAGACTTTGTAAAATGCAGCTGTCACATGTTCCATAGCTATTACACGTGGCCTTTTGGTCTGCCAAATAGGAAAAACAGGTTAATCTCATGTGACCTATTAATGAACTCATGCTAACTACTAGTAGAAACTAGTTTCCCTCTTCTGAGTGAGGATAGCTCACTGTCCTTTGGTGTGTGCTATTTCCATCTCTCTCTCTCTGTTTTGGAATAAGAAAGACATTTGGTGGGTCTGCAATACTCCTGATCCTCTATTGGTTTTCCCATTTCATCATGGGCACACATCACATTTGCATTTCTCTCAGCCACAGGCATTAAAATTCTCCCTGATAGCGTTACAGAGCTTGTTTAGAGAATGTAAATGTTCTCTTGGCACTTATGTAAATTTTAATACGTTTAATAAACTTAATTCCCTCCTGCTGTGTTTGTAGCACAATATCCATTCTGAAGAACATTCTCCACAGAGAAGATGGAGAGCAAATGAGAGATATGGGCTTTCACTGTCTCTCCATTTTCTATCAACTCTCAAAAGTGGGCTTCAAAGTGGCCTATAGGTCTTCAACATTCACTGTTAGAAGAATAAAAAGATAGGCTGGAGGAAATACTTTCAAATCACATATCTGATAAGAAACTTATGTCCAGAATACAAAAGAACATTTGAAAGGCAATAGTAAAATAACCCAATAAAAAGTAGGCAAAAGATTTGAGTAGACACTTTACCAAAGAAATAAATGGATGGAAATAAGCATATGAAATGATGCTCAACATCGTTAATTAGCAAGGAAAGGCAAATTAGAGCCACATGAGATGTCAATGCACACTTATTAGAAAAGCTTAAAGAGAAAACTGTTCATATCCAGTGTGGGTGAGGCTGGAGAAGAACTTGACCTCTTACATTGTTGGTGGAAATGCCAATGGTTTGGTCACTTTAGGAAACAATTTGGCAGTTTCTTATAAAGTTGAATTTACACTTAGCGTACAAACCTAGGAATGTCCCTCCCTAAGTATTTACCATAGGCAAATGAAAACTTACATTCCCACAAAAACTTGTATGGGGATGTTCACAGTGGCTTTATTTGTAATTGCCAACAACTGGAAATAGCCCAAATGTTTCCCAAATGTGATAAAGTCATACAATAGGGTAATACACAGCTACAAAAAGGACAAACTATTGATATATGCAATAACATGGATGTATCTCAGATGTATTATGCTAATGAAAACACCAGGTCTAAAAGGCTGAATACTGTCCCATGTAAATGACATTCTTTCAAAGGAAAACTATAGAGACATAGAACAGGTAGGTGGCTGCCAGGGGCCAGCATGGGGAGTTTTTTTGGATGGTGGAACTGTTCTTTATCTTGACTGTGGTGCTAGTTACACATGATCATATGTGTTTGTCAACCCATAGAACTGTGTACTAAGAAGGGTGAATTTTACTGGATCTAAGCTAAACCTCAGTTTAAAAAATGAATATGTAGTTTTTTGTTCTTGTTATCTAAATATATTTTGTTTTTGCAAACAAAACCATTTAGTTTTTCTAACATATTGTTAGCTCAGCCAAAAGATCTTTAATAATAGCTGGACATAACCTCAAGCCTGTCTTGGTCTGTTCAGGCTGCCGTAACAAAATACTCCTATAATTGGTGGCTTATAAACAATAGGAATTTATTTCTCCCAGTTCTGAAGGCTGGGAAGTCTAAGATCAAGGTGCTGACAGATTCTTGCTTCTCCATAGATGTGTCTTCTCTGTGTAACTTCACATAGTGGAAGGAGTCAGGAACCTCTCTGAGGTCTCTTCTATAAGAGGACTAATCCCATTCATAAGGTATCTGTCCTCATAACCTAATCATCTCCCAAAGGCCCCACCTCCTACCATCACCTTGGTGGTTAGGATTTCAACATACGAATGGGGGCAGGTGAATACATATTTAGTTCATTACAGACACTGACCATTCAGATCTCCCTTTCCAAACCCTTCTCTCAAGGATTTTTTTTTTTCATCAGAGTTCTTTAGTGTATATCTGATTATAGCCCTTAGGATCACAGCCCCCTAAGAATCTTTGCTGTTTTTCCCATAGATTAATATAGCACAAACCCAGAGGCCAGATTTTTAAAAAAAATTTTTTCAAATACCCTTGAACCCTAGCCCCAGTTTAACATTTGGGAAGGGCTCTGCAATGATGAAATACACACATATTAAATATGTCTGGTATGATCACATATTCCTGGTACTTTATAGAATCATGAGGTTTTAAAAACCACCACCAGTCCAGATCGGATTTTCCTTGTTTGTCAATGAATATGGCATGTGGGGTGGAAGCATAGAATCACAGAATGTTCAAGCTGGAAGACACTTAGAGTTCGTCTAGTCCCATTCTCTATTTTACAGAATCAAAAGCTTCGTTGCCTCTTGGCCATTATCTGGTAACTTCAGGCACTCTCTGATCTTGCATTCCTTGGGCTCCATCCAGACCCAGGTCCAAGATATGCTGTGCTCCTAGAGAAATGCATTCCACTTGGATAAAGCAAAACAAAACAAAAGCCCAGCCACCTATTCTACTAGCAGACAAGAGTATAAATATGCAATTCTGAGGGTGCATCAGCGATCAGCTATGCTGTGGTTCAGTAAAATGAGGCTTCTTTAAGTGGCCTTGGGTCTCCTCTAAGGTTATATACATTTTGGGTTCCTTTAAGGTTTCTGGTGGTCTAATAGTAAGGACTTTAGATGATATATTTTATGTATTTATTTATTGAAATTTAACTGCAGTTCAGGCTGAATATCATCCTGGATGTTCAGAAGTCTGTTCTTTCTTTCTTTCTTTCTTTTTTTTTTAAAAAAACCACCTACCTCCAAGCCTACTCTACATTGTTTAGTAAATTTCTGAGAAGGAAGTTCAAGGCTCTTTCAAAAAGGAAAACATAAAATTAGGTTTTCTGCTGCTCTTGGCTTCTCAAGAATAAAGTCTGTGGCAAAATACAGAACCACCAAGGTTTGGAGTTCTCACTGCTGAGGATGGATGGGTGATATTTGAGGAGATAGTCTCAATGGGAGGAAAACAAGGCTACGCAGCTCAGTTGTTTATTTCCCTTTCTCTCAACCAATTTACTAAGAGAAGCGTCTGGATCCTCAGTTTATTTGTCCTGTTGATTATTTTCCTTACAATGATGTTTCCAAAACATGATACTGTCACTTTTAATTTTCACCTCTCTCTTACCAGAGCCCTTCCACTCTCTTCTGGGCACTAGCAAAGTCACTATCCCTGGGGCATAAATTTCTACTTGAATTGAATTGGCAACAGTTCAGGTGTATGGAACCTCTGATTGTTGAGAAAATGTGTGCTTTTGTGTCATTCTCTCTAAAATCTTGTCCTTCTTGTGTCCAGAACATGGAAGAGCTATATTGTTAAAGTGACTTAGGTTTGCTGTTTTCCCTTTTTGTTTCCTTGCTTGAGAGTGTGGATACTGTTTGGACTGGAAAAACTCTCATTAGAGCTTGATTTGGGGGCTGGGCAGGGCTTGCTGGGGAAGCACTTATTTCCCTGTGAAGCTGGCCACCTTCCTTTTCAGAGTTCCCTTTTGGAATTTCTCTTTGACATACTCTTCTAACTTATTCAATCCTGCTCTGGTTGGCAAAGCCCCATGAAATATGAATATCCTGTGGGCTGCCCTTGTGTCTAGTCCTTGCCACTCTCTGCCACCCAGGTCCTATCAGGATCCAATCTCATGCCCCATAATAATGCTCCTTAGACGTGGTCTCATTTTCTTAGTTCTTCTGAAAGGACAGTTTAATCTGATAAGTAAATGTAACGTAAGAAACTCTTGTAGATTTTAACAGCAGCCATCCAGAGACAGAGAATCTGCTATTGCTCTCTAAACTAACAGAGTATCTCCAAGAGGAAAATGGGGAGAGCTGGGGAGTGTATCCCACATTGAAGGAGCCTCCTTTGCCCACCTTGGCCTTGGGACTGCCCATGCAGTTCCAGAACAGTGAAATTTAGACCTGCTCTTGGGCTGCGTGTGGCTTTTTGTGTTCACTTGGGCCTCTAATGTCTGTATTTCACATCCCATTATCCTGAGCCTTACAAGCATCAGCAGTTCTGTGGCTCTTCTGGTGAATGCTACTTGTGAATAAGCCTCTCAAATCACAAAATGGGAAGAACTTTCACTAAGGGAAAAAGCATGGGCAATATTTAGCCAATTCCCAAAGCCACTTGGAATATATGTTGATTTATTCTTAGGAAAAACAAGACTAGAACAAGAAGTTTATTAAACATTAAAATTATTTAAAAAGTTAATGAATAGCTGTTTATTAACATGCTTACCTCCTTCTTCACTTCTCCAAAAACAAAGGAGCGGTATTTATACCCCAGCAGGACTTGCTTGAATACAAGGAATGCCATCTAATGAAAATCCCATGCTGCAGGCTGAGCTGGAGGGAGCATCGTGAGTGGCTCAGACCCAGGCCTTCAAGGCAAGGGACAGACACCGTCTTGGCTCAGACCCAGGCCTTCAAGGCAAGGGACAGACACCGTCTTACTTGGTTTGCGGTGGAATATCTGGAAAAAGCATTGGTTACATTTTTTGTAACCCTTGGCTAATGAGTCCCAGTCGGTGGAGGCTGAGCTAAACACCACACAGGCAGCAGACCATCAGCTCGCTTCTCATGAATGCAAAGAAGATGTCATGGAATCAGGTCTTATCTTTTCATGTAACCTGGCAGCTAATTTCTCCCTTAATTAGTTGTAACACCGTTTATGCAAAACAAAGGATTTTCTTATTTCCTTAAACAAAAGTTGTGCTGGAATTCTAGAATTTATTTTCTAAGTATGTAATTAAGCACATTACAAAAAGACATAATTGCAGGTCAGAGATTTTCTAGTGGAAACTGTTACCCATATTCTCAGGGTGTTGACAGGAGGATATGCTTCATCTCCCTGGTCCTGCCCCCATGTTATAATAGCTAACAGTTTTTTGGTATTTTTAAGTTTGCAAAGAGTTTGGATATGCAGAATCTCAAGTGGAGCTCCTTATTAGGATTAAAGGGGGAAGAAAGAATCAGAGAGTAAAATTTTAGAGTATTAATGCTTGGGAGGCCTTTGGGAATCATTTAGTCTAGCATTTTCCAAATTGTAACCAGTAGAATACGAGTTCTAAAAAATGATATTTGAAAATAGAGTTCCAGCTGGGTGCGGTGGCTCATGCCTGTAATCCTAGCACTTTGGGAGGCCGAGGTGGGTGGATCACAAGGTCAGGAGTTTAAGATCAGCCTGGTAAACATGGTGAAACCCCTTCTCTATTAAAAATACAAAAATTAGCTGGGCATGGTGACACGTGCCTGTAGTCCCAGCTACTTGGGAGGCTGAGGCAGGAGAATCACTGGAACCTGGGAGGCTGAGGTTGCAGTGAGCCAAGATCCCGCCACCACACTCCAGCCTGGGTGAAAGAGTGAGACTTCATCTCAAAAAAAAAAAAAAAAAAAAAAAGAAAAAAGAAAATAGGGTTCCAAAATCAAATGAGATTGGGAAACATGGGACACTGTTTCCCCTCCTGGAGGTTTGCAGTTCATATTAACATATTATAGGCTTTGGGGATTCCCAAAATGGAAAAAAAAAAGTATTAAGTTTCTTTTAATGAAGCATTTCCTACTTTTATTTGATTATGCAATATCTCCCCTCCCCTCATATATATATATATATTTAACACTTAAGGAAACCAAAGTCTTACAGTTACACGGTTAATTGGTGGCAAATCCTCGATTTCACAATTCTCGGGCTCCAGATTATTACATCACTTGCTAAGGTCTGTGAAGTACTCTGACTGTGACTCACAACCGAGGACTTGTGGAATAGTGACTGGGCCACGCGACTGCACTCTCTTAAGATTTTGGTTTGCCAAGTCATTCTGAATCTAATGATCTTTGGGTGATTCCCCAGACTGAGGAGGAAGCAACAGCAGCTGTGCATTGGGCCCACAGAAAGAATGGTTGAAGACTGCAGTGTATTTTGAGTTTCTGCTTTGGAGGGGAGGGTTGGTCCTAATGCCCACAGACGAATGGCCTCCTGGTTCCAGTCAAGGCCAGCCCAAAGTAAGTCAATGAAGAGGTGAAATGTGACTTCAGAAAAACTCTGCTCTTTTTTCATTTTACTTTATAATCCTTGATATAAGTGTAACTACACTTTCACATCCTCAGTGCTTTTGATAAAAATTCTGCTCTGAGAGCTTTTATTCATATTAAATTATAAGTGATTGATAACTACAGTTAAAGTGTTTCCTATCCCACAGGGATTTCCATTCCACCCTAAACACTGTGCTAAAAAAAAATAAAGCTCTAAGGGTGGGTCTCGAGGTGAGTGGTGAGGGAGAATTTTTTCCCCTACATGGGGACATAGGATCTGAAAACCACATTGGATGGATACATATCCTTTTCATGCTTGAATAAAAAATATACATTTCTGGTCCAACCGAGTTTAATACATGTCTTGACATTTTATTTTAATATTTCTAGTAGGATATCTTTTTTTTTGCAAGATGGAGTAGCCTTATTGAGTCCCTAGGGTACAATGTGACTTGATTCTTCACACATGAAGAATGTGGTTTCATCTTCTCAGTTCTCTGATAAGTAAATGTAAGGGTTCTCTCTCTTCTTTGAGGAGATAGGAGAACATGCTCAGTGCTGCATAGTACTATAGACTCATTAATTCCTTGACAGTGAGTAGCTGTCATATTCCAGACCTGGGGAAAGAGAGACACCTAGGTCATGGCTTTTGTCCTCAAAGAGATTACCTTCAAGAGGAAGCATTCATAAATTTATATAAACAGATAATAATAATTTGATAATTTCTATAATGGAGATCTATCCCAAGAATGTGGGAATAAATCTTCATGTTAAAATGTTTTGAGTTCTTTGACAAAGTCAATTCTGTCTGAAAAGTACTTTAATAGAACATAAATTTTATGCTAATTTTCAGGCCTTAAATCTAGGCCAAAGTCATGGGTAGTGCTTAACACATAAATAAGTTTCCTGTATGATGTGTGTGTGAGGTGCAAACCTTTCCACCCTTAACCTACTCCCCTCACTGCCATCATAAATGGTACAAGCTTTTAAGGTGACATTTGTGTTTAGTGTGGTCTGAAGGCCTTTGTTATTGGAGAGAGGCAGCACACTAAGTTAGGGAAAACCTTGGATTTAAAAAATATTAAGAATTACTTGGACATCCAGCAACTTCCTTAGTAACTTGCAATAGAAAAGAAAGGCTTAAAAAAAAAAAAAAGGAAAATGTGGTCATTAGGCCTTGACAACTCAATTAGCTTTTTCTAAAGCTAATCCACCCAACTAAGTTTACAACGTATTGGTTAGGCACATCATCAGGAATTGAGATGGCAGGAATCATCTAAACTTGCTTAATCAGGGCCTTGTTGAATATCCCAGCAATGCAAAACCCTAGATGGCGGATGCAGGTGGTAACCAGTGTCCCTAGGAGTTGTGCAATGTGGAGACAGTATCCTGTCTATGAATGTCTTTGTTTACTCTGTGTCCCTCTTTTCTTACATCTGCCACATGTGAACTCATAGGGCATGAGTTCAAACAGTTGAATTCCAGAGCTATAAATGACGTGGATTCCCTCTGGGAAGCAGTATTGGAACAGTTTAACACCCAGTTTTTGAAACTGACATGTTTAGGTTTAAACCATGGCTCTGCCCTTTACTAGCTTGTGTGACCTATGAAATGGGGAGATTTATAACACTAACATGTAATGAGATCATTTAGGCTAACCACTTAGCACCTGGCACAGTATAAATATACAAATACATGTTAATTGTTATTATAACCTTATCTCCTATCCCTCCATTTAAAAAGAAGCTTGGGACTCAGTAATGTGAAAAGATTTGTCTTACGTCTTTTGTGGCTAGTCAGTAACAGTCAGAATTAATTTAGTGTTGGCCTTAATTGAGCCATGTGATTTGCTCAATAGAATTTTATATTTTAAGCCACCTTTGAACAACATATAGTAAGGGTCCATTTGATCTTTCTCCTTCAACTACTTTTCACACTTACACCATGACATTCTTTTTGCAAACATTTCAGTAGTTTCGGTATTGGGCTTTGAATTGGTAGCCTTAATATTCTGTTTTTCAAAGTCTGTTTTCTGTAAAGCTAAACCCACAGTGGACTGTGCTATTACTCTGCCCAGATTCCCTCAAATCCCTTTTACTGTTTATGTCTGTGAGCTTCCCCTCTTTTGTTTGTTTGATTTTCTCCTAACAGTCCTCACTTGCAACTCTTCTGGAGCTGTGCAGACAGCCAGAAGTGTCCGGGATTTTGTGTTCCCCGATCACTCCACTCCACTCCCCTAAGCCCTTAGCCCATGAGTGTATCTTCAGGAATATGAAGGCCCAGCCCCTGTGCTACTGGTCAGGACAAACTCTGAAGTGTGGCTTATATTCCAGACTCCCTTTGGGGATCAGGCTGAAGCTAGGACTTTGTCTGAAATCCCACCTTTGCTTGGCTGCTTTTCCTTCCCTGTCCCAATTTCCTGGTTAGGAGTGAATCACTCCCACATTTGTTCACATTTTATCTCTTTATTATTTTTTTTTGTTCCATCAGAGTCTGCTTCTGGAACCCAAACCTAAGGGACTCAGCTATGTTTGTGTTGACCTACTATCAATAAAGAAGATCCTTATTTAAGAACAGGCCACCTTCTGTTTTACACATATACTTTCTGACCCTAGAAATTGTTCAGAAGGTGGAATGTTTTGCTGTTTCAATGAGATCACATGTGTAAAGGCTCTTTGTACACTGCAGGAGCTATAGAAATGTGAGTTATGATTGCTCAAATTTCATTCCCTTTGCTCTAATTTTGAGTTAGGGGAGAGAAAGCCGGCCTGTAAAGTACATATCACAGTTTCTCTTTCTCAGCTTTCAACTGCATGGGAGTTTGTATTTCTATTTCTAATACTCCATTTCCTCTGCTGATACCCTGCCAGGGAGGTGAATGTATCAAGCCAGGAAGTAGACTTCTCAGAATAAAGAATGCAGAATTAGAATGTTTAGTGCACCCAAGGTTAGGTGTAGAGTGTGTCATATGAAAGTAATAGGTATACTTTTTTCATAGCATTTAATATGCCTTTATCCTTAAATTTTTAATAGGTTTTGATATATGAAAGTATATAAAAGTATACACTTTATTATAATTGTCAACTGTATTTTTGTAGTTTTCTTCTCTCACTTTTCAGAGAGGGGAGAATTTAGCCCTTACTGTGAAAACAAATACACAAGGAAGAAACAAGCTTATTACAAACAAGAATGTTCCTCTATTACATGTACTGATCTAAAACCTTAGTCTAGTTACTCCTCCTGAAGCTCATGTTTAATATTTGGAATAGAAAATACTTTTCTATTAAAAAATCCAGAAGAAATTAAGATGTTGATTTTTCCCCATAAGATCTCTGTAGTGGTGACTGCAGTGACTGTAATATCTTCTGTCGTTGCATTTGTAATGGCTTCATCAAGAATGAGATTGCCTCCCAAACGGTGGGTTAGAAGTTCCCCATCTGCAGGCATTGCTTGGCCAGCATCTATCCTCTATTTCCACAACCCACCATGTTTTTTGGAATAATATGGGTGCTCTTAGTAACTCATGCAAGGGTGGTCATTTTGCTTCTGTATGATGTTGATTCTATAACTTGCAACCAGTGGCAGAGCTCACTGGAGGACTTTCCACCTTCCACCCACCCTGCTCTTTTCTGGCCACAGCCAAGAGCTCCAGATTACAGAGATTCTGACTGGTGAATTTGGAAGTAATCACTTCATTTCCCAGGAGGTCCAATTCAGGATATACCTCTAGTTTAGAGTTGGTTGCGAGAGTTACGCAAACCAGCAATAAAACTAGGAGACTCCAGACGCCATTGCCCTCAAGGCCTTGGGCACAGCCCCGGGAGTGCCTGGCTGTGTGGACTTGGAGCCGAGGGCCCTGGGACTGCATGCGACACCACTACTCAACACACAAGAGATTCCCAGCTTAGCACAAAATAGGTTTTTGTTTGATTCCTTCCCAGTGTTTACCTAATTTAAACTCTGTACTCTAATTTGAACAATTGTTATGTTTGCTCTCAATAAATCAAAATGAGATGTTCTGAATAATCCATTTGGTACCAATGGGAAAAAAACCCACTGTTGAAATGTATGATTGTTATTTTGGTGAAAACATGAAGAATAAAATTATTCTATTTATGACTACCCTGACTGTGGTTCTCTTTTCTCTCATTTCGAACTTATAATTTTGGCTTTAAAATTCCAGATGAGTTTCCTGCCAAAATGTACAGTCTCTGTTTGTGCCTGAATAGCTCAGAATATTTTTTTTCGTATAAAAGAGAATTCCCTTATTCCATCCAAAGGATTATAAGACCTCAGTGTGTATGTTGCTTCTGAGCTCAAGATCCTTAAAAGCCAGTTTTGGTTTGCTGTGACTTATCGGAGGTTTTTCACTACGTCCAACTCCACCCTTATTTTGTACATATTCTTAGAAGTGAATGTTTTAGAAGAGTGCAAACGCCATGAACACTACTTGGATGGGGTTGTCTCTCAGCCCCTGGGCGTCCTGAAATACTCAAGACTGCTTTTGCTTGCATGAGCAGGTTTTATTGAATTAGGTTCTGATTTCTTGATGAAGGACCTCATCTGCATTGTATCTGCCATAAGCAATGCAATTGATACCCACTGGACACATCCACAGACTGTAGGCCATGTGATATTGGCCTTTAGGTAAGTCAGAATTGAAATATTACATTTTCCCACTGAGGCATACCTGACTGAGCTCTTGGCACAGAGCTCAACTTATCAATTAGAGAGAAAGATGGTGACCAGGGAACTCCAATCATTTGTGGACCATTGTGGGCAACATGAAGCCAGGAATCAAAATGCAGCCGTTTCATCTTTGTTCACATTTTATCACACACGTTTACAGGAAATTTGTAAGATGCTTCATCTAATGCTCCAAAACCACATACACTTGCCTCTTCTACTGGATGGGATGGGATTCAGAGAAGGGAGGGGCTTGTACACTTCTGGCTCCATCTTCTTCTCCATAGTTTTATCATAGATCTGGATAAGAAAGCCAGCTGTCAGTAAGCCTTTCCTCATACTTAGCAACACTGTTGTAGCTAACAGCACAGCACAGCTAACACAGCACAGCACAGCTAACAATACCATTGTAGCTTCAACAGCACAGTACACTCCTTCTCTGCTTGGTGAGGTGTTGAGGGCGGCAGAGAATAAAGATAGAAACATATCCTTGGAGACAGGAAACTTATTATCTAGTTGGAGCGAGTCTTCATATGACCTCTTGGCACTGCAGTTTCCCTTGAGTAAAATGAAAGTACTGGACACCCTCACGCAGGAGGCAGGATGGAGAGTGGAGAAAGATAGACTCACCTGGATTCACATTCTGGTTCTACTGTTTGTTTCCAGCTCTTAGACCTCGGGCCACTTTCCCAGTTTCTTTAAAATGAGGCAAATAATATGTAACTTATAAAGATAGTAGGATCAGAGGTAGTATATACAGAACATCGAATTTTTCCTAGGCACTTAATAAGCAGTAGCTATTATTATCATTACCTATTTCAGTGTGTGTGTTAGAAACTTTGTGCATCCAAAGAGCATCATCTACTCATTTTCTGAGTGCCTATCTTTTGATTACCTTATGTTTCTTTTCCAGCAACATCTCCTGTTATCTTTAGGGAGATGTGTAGGCACAAATGAACCTAAATGCAATTCTTTTGCCTCACTATTATTTGGAGTTTAGTTCTGCCAATATTTTTTGAACTTAAGTTATGTTTATTAAGTCTATTTTGTGCCAGGCAGTGTGTGCCATGTGCTGGGAACACAAGAATGACTGGATGTCTCTGTCTGCCAAGTGCTATTAATTCTGGTGAAAGAGAAGAGAGAGAAAGAAACAGAATGTTTCAATGCAATTTGATCAGTGCTATGCACAGGGTGTGGCAGACACTGTTGGTTTCCTCCCCAGTAATAGTTGTGTCTTCTTTGTAGTTGATAGAACTCTGATTTTTTTCTGACTGACAGGGTGTCCAGTTAGGTTCTCACATCCTTAGGCTCCCTTTATGCTAGGTGTGGCTGTGTGATGGAGATCTGACCAGTAGGGCAGATGCAGAGGTCTGAGGGAGATTCTGATACAATTGCAGTCCTGATAATTTGGGATTAACACAGGGGACTCTGCCCTTCTACTTTTTTCCTATCTTCAACAGGAGCATAGTGCCCACTGATGCAGCAGCCATCTTGTGATTATGAGAGAGACAAGCCTGAGGGAAAGTGAGAGAATTCCAGAGATACTAGCCCTGATGCCACTGAGCTACTGAACCAATGCCAGCTGCTATCTAGATCCAAAATCTTGTTTTGTGAGAAAAATACACTTGTATTTGTTTGAGCGACTGTGAAGTAAGATTTCTGCTACTTGCAACCAAAGACATCCCTAAATGTCTACAGGCATAAGGAAGAAAAAGTCATATTTCTTGTAAAATACAAAGTAGCTCGGAGGAAGCAGCCGCTTTAGCCAGAACATCTGCCCTCTGGTGGATGAAGAGTGCTGGGCAAATGGCCTCTCCTTTGGCAATGAGGAATTTCTTATCCATCGTGTACTGTTTAAAACACTTCTCAGGCTGTAATTGATAGAGACAAACAAAAACAAAAACAAAAACAAAAAAAACTTGTAGGAACCTGCCTCCTGAGAGACTTCTGTCTAATTGGAGACATATTCCTGTACAATCTTTAATGCAATTAGTCACAATATCACCTGAGTGACCCCTTGTGCTGAGGGACCTCATGGTTCCCTCTGACTTAGATCACGCCAGAGCCATCTACAGTCCACGTTTCAGGTTAAACCCTTTCTGCATTTTCCAGAAGTAGGGCCTTGGAAACCCTGACCATGGCCAGATTCACAGACATGCAGCTGCCAAGACTAACAGACTGGTAGACAGTCTTTTCGCTGCCCTCACAAACTCCCAAAGAGATACCTGTTTTTTCCAGTAATTCACTTTTCTCTCTCTCTCTCTCTCTCTGTCTCGCCGTTTTCTTTTTCAGGCACAAGTTGAGAGTCTCACAGATGGCTTTGGGGAAAATAACTGCTTGTTCTCAAACATGCTGTTGGGAGACACATTCCTCTCCCTCCCTCCCTCCTGCACAGTTCCTGGCCTGCCTCGGTCCTGTCTCCAGGAGATCATGATGCTGCAGCTTCATTCTGCAAGTCCCCATACCTTCCAGCAGTCTTGCTGGCGGTCTGGGCTGCTGGCATTTACATTTTTCTTCTAAGTAGCTTGGCAAATAGGAGGCTTTGCCTCTCTGTTTTGAGCCTGGCTTTTAATTGTTGGGCTGAAGGGAACATTTAGCTTTGTGCCCACAAACACACAGACTTCAGGGAGCCCTTCCGTCTCTTCCTCCCATGTCTACCTGTAATTGCTGAGGTGTGGCTCAGGGTGCAAAACAAACAACCACAGAGTGAGCTGGTTTGAATTAGAGCCTCATTTGTGAGGAGGTGAGACAGGATCAGCTGGGCATCCATAGGTTGTGAGTTGGCATTGAGGGCTGGAAAAGAAGCCTTAGGGGGCCCGTGAGAATGCCGTAGCTATGATCCAAAGTAAGGACAAGCACAGTGTGAGTTCCCAGGTTTAGTTTTGGTGAATTCCAGGCAGGTGAGGAGACCAGGAACTGTAAGCAAACACTTAGAGAAAGTGAATTCAGACGTCACCAGTGACAATAACCATTGGCATAAAAGGCAAGTGGCAGCTGACATTTAGAAGAGACAAGGTATGTGTTAAAGTATGGTCTTGTCTGAGTTTTCAAAGACCCTGAAATAAGTAAAACTGCCCCTAACTAACACTCATTCCTGCCTCTGCCTTAAACTTTCTTTATGTAAACTTCTGAGTCTTGGTTTCTTCACCGGTAGCTTAGGTGAAGTATGTAAGTTCTTCTCACAGGATTGTTCTGAAACTTACATAAATAGACATTTTCAAAAGAACTTTATAATCTGTATTATTCCTCACAGGTTAATTTTTAAATTTCTTTTATAATTTTTAATGATTTTTATTAAGGTATAGTTGACATAAAATGTGTATATATTTACACTATACAACATAATGTTTTGATGTGTGTATACATTGTGAAATGATTAGCTTAGTAACACATCTGTAACCTCACATGCTTATCATTTTTGTTGTGAGAACATTTATCTACTCTCTTGGCAATATTCAAGTCTACAATGCATTATTATCAACTACAGTCATCATGCCCTATAATACATCTCTAGAAATTATTTATCCTGCTTAACTGAAGTTTTGTATTCTTTGACCAACATCTCTCCATCCCTCTACCTTCTTCCCCCTGAAAAATCACCACTCTACTCTCTGCATTAATAAGTTCACAACTTTTTTAGATTCCATGTGTAAGTGAGCTCATGCAGTATTTATTTTTCTGTTCCTGGCTTATTCTGCTTAGCATAATGCCTTTTAGGTTTATCCGTGTATTTCCCGCTTTTTAAAGACTCAATAGTATTCCATTGTGTGTGTATGTATGTGTGTGTGTGTATCACATTTTCTTTATCCATTCATCTGTAGATTAACACACATGGTTCGATTCCATGTCTTGGCCATTGCGTGTGTGTGTGTGTGTGTGTGTGTATCACATTTTTTTAAT
Organism: Gorilla gorilla gorilla; assembly: GCF_029281585.2. Lineage (NCBI taxonomy): Eukaryota > Metazoa > Chordata > Mammalia > Primates > Hominidae > Gorilla > Gorilla gorilla. The sequence goes on along the minus strand of NC_086017.1, from coordinate 110,328,197 downwards.
CCATTCATCTGTAGATTAACACACATAGGTTGATTCCATGTCTTGGTTATGGGGAATATACATACACATACCCAAAAGTGGGGTTGCTGAATCACATGGTAGTTCAGTTTTTATTTTTTTGAGGAATGTTAATATTGTTTTCCCTAATGACTTAATTTACGTTCCCACCACCAAGTGTGCAAGGGTTCCTCTATCTTTGCATCCTTGTTAATGCTTATATTTTGTCTTTTTTGGTAGCAGCCATTCTAATAGGCATGAGGTGATATCTCACTGTACTTTTGATTAGTGATGTTGAGGATTTTAAAAATATAACTGTTGGCCATTTCTATGTCTTCTTTTGAGAAATGTTTATTCAAGTCCTTTTCCTATTTTTTAACCTTATCATTTTCTTGCTATTGAATTGTTTGAGTTCCTTATAAATTTTGGAAATTAATCCCTGATCAGAAGAATGGTGTGCAAATATTTTCTTCCATTTCATGGGCTGCCTTTTCACTCTGTAGATTGTCTCCTTTGCTGTAAAGAAGCTTTTTAGTTGAATAAAATCCCTTTTGTCTATTTTTGCTTTTGCTGCCTGAGCTTTTGAAGTCGTACCCAAAAATATCATTGCCCAGACCAATGTCACGGTGATTTCCCCCTATGTTGTCTTCTAATAGTTTTACAGTTTCAGGTCTTATGTTTAAGTCTTTAATCCATTTTGAGTTGATTTTTGTACGTGGCATGAGATTAGGGTCCAATTTCAATTTTTTTTTTGCTTGTGGATATTTAGTGTTCCCAACACCATTTATTGAAGAGATTGTTCTTTCTTCATTGCGTGTTCCTGGCACCTTGTCAAAGATCAGTTAACTGTAATTGTGTAGATTTATTTCTGGCTTTGCCATTCAATTAAATTGTTTCATGTACCTCTTTTTATTCCAGTACCATGCTGCTTTGATTATTATAGCTTTGTAGTATTTTTTAAAACCAGGTAGTGTGATGTTTCCAGGTTTGCTCTTTTTGCTCTGGACTGCCTTGGTTATGCAGAATCTCTTGTGATTCCATATAAAGGATTGTTTTCTGTTTCTGTGAAAAATGTCATTGGAATTTTGATTGCATTGAATCTGGATCACTTTGGGTAGTATGAACATTTTAACAATATGAATTCCCCCAATTCACGAATTTGGGATACCTTTCCATTTTTTTTGTCTTCAATTTTATCAGTGTTTTATGGTCTTCAGTGTACAGGTATTTTACCTCTATTTCTACATATTTTACACATATTTTAAAGCTATTGTAAATGGAATTGTTTTCTTAAATTATTTTGCAAATGGTTTGTTGTTAATGTATACAAATCTACTGACTTTTGTATGTTGATTTAGTATCCTTCACCTTTACTGAATTTATCAGTTCTGAAAGTTTTTGGATGGAGTCTTTGGAATTTTCCATATATAAGATTACATCATCTGCAAACAGAGACAATTTTACTTTTTTCTTGTCCAATTTGGATGGCTTGTGTTTATTTTTTTAAATATAATTGTGGTAACTAGCACTACCATACTATATTGAATAGAAGTGATGAGAGTGGGCATCCATCTTGTTCCTGATTTTAGAATAAAAGCTTTCTGCTTTTCACCATTTAGTATAATGTTAAATGTGGGCTTGTTATAAATGGCTCTTATTATGTGGAGGTATATTCCTTCTATACCTAATTCGTTGAAGAGTTTTTATTGTGAAAAGATGTTGAATTTTATCAAATGCTTTCTCTACATCTCTTGGGATGAGCATATGATTTTTATCATTCATTTTATCAATGTAGTGTGTTACATTTATTGAGTTGCATATGTTGAGCTATCTTTGCATCCCCCCCAAACAAAATATACATTTCATTTAATCATGGTATGTAATCCTTTTTATGGGCTATTAAATTCAGTTTGCCAGTGTTTTTTAAGGATTTTTGCATATATCTTTATCTCAAACATTGACCTGTAATTTTCTTTTCTTATAATGTCTTTGTCTGGCTTTGATATCAGAGTAATGCTAGACTTGTAAGATGAGTTTGGAAGTATTCTCACCACTTCAATATTTTAGAAGAGTTTGAGAAGGATTGGCATGAATTCTTTTTTAAATGTTTGGTAGAAATTACCAGGGAAGCCATCAATCGCTGAACTTTTCGTTGGGAGGTTTTTGATTACTGATTTAGTCTCTTTACTTGTTATTGGTCAGTTCAGATTTTCTATTTCTTTATGACTCAGCCTTAGTGGGTTGTGTGTTTCTAGGAATTTATCCGTTTTTCTGGGTTATACAATTTGTTGATGTATAATTGTTCAGAGTAGTCTTATAATTTTTTTTGTAGCATCAGTTGTAATGTATCCTAATTTATATGTAATTTTAATTATTTGTGTCTTCTCTCTTTTTTCCTTAGGTTTGTCAGTTTTGTTTATTTTGCCAAAATATTAACTCTTCAAGTCTCCTTGATATTTTTTATTGTTTTCCTAGTCTCTGTTTTGCTAATAATAATTTTTATTATTTCCATCTTTCTGATGACCTTGGGCTTAGATTGTTTTTCTTTTTCTAGTTCCTTGAGGTATAAAGTTAGGTTGCTTATTTGAGATCTTTATTCTTTTTTTTTTGACAGAGTCTCGCTCTGTCGCCCAGGCTGAGTGCAACGGCGCGATCTCGGCTCACACCAAGCTCCGCCTCCCGGGTTCATGCCATTCTCCTGCCTCAGCCTCCCGAGTAGCTGGGACTACAGGCGCCTTCCACCACGCCTGGCTAATTTTTTGTATTTTTAGTAGAGACAGGGTTTCACTGTGTTAGCCAGGATGGTCTGGATCTTCTGACCTAGTGATCCGCCCACCTCGGCCTCCCAAAGTGTTGGGATTACAGGCGTGAGCCACTGCGCCTGGCCTATTCTTTCTTAATGTAGGAACTTATGGCTATAAATTTCCATCTTAAAAGTGATTTTTGTTGTATCTCATAAGTCTTGGTATATTGTGTTTCCATTTTTCTTTGTCTCAACATATCTTTTGATTTCCGTTTTGATTTCTTCTTTAACCCATTGGCTGTTCCAAAGTGTGTTGTTTAATTTCCACATATTTGTGTATTTCTAATTTTTCTTTCTGTTACTTATTTCTAGTTTAACAGCATTGTGGTCAGAAGAGATACTTGCTATGATTCGAATCTTCTTGAATTTGTTAAGACTTCTTTTGTGGCCTAAAATAATCTATGCTAGAGAATGTTCTGAGTGCAATAGAAAAGAATGTATATTGTACTGCTTTTAAAAGGAATGTTCTGTATATGTCTTTTAAATTTTTAAAATTTTTGTGGGTACATAGTAGTATGTATATTTACAGGGTACATGAGATGTTTTGATACAGGCAAGCAATATGAAATAAGCACATCATGAAGAATGGGTATCCATTCCCTCAAGCATTTATCCACTGAGTTGCAAACAATCCAATTACTGACTTTAAGTTATTTTAAAATACACAGTTATTATGGACTATAGTCACCCTGTTGTGCTATCAAATTCATTCATTCTTATTCAGTCTTATTCATTCTTTCTATTTTTTGTACCTATTAACCATCCCTACCTCCTCTCCAGCCCCCAAAACCTTTCATAGCCTTTAGTAACCATCCTTCTACTCTATGTGTTCATGAGTTCATTTTTTTTTATTTTTAGATCTCACAAATAAGTGAGAACACGCAATGTTTGTCTTTCTGTGCTTGGTTTATTTCTCTAAACATAATGAGCTCCAGTTTCATCTGTGTTGCAAATGACTGCATCTCATTCTTTCTTATGGCTGAATAGTACTTCATTGTATATATGTACCACATTTTCTTTATCTATTTACCTGTTAACGGACACTTAGGTTGCTTCCAAATCTTAGCTATTTGTAATAGCTTCCAAATCTTAGCTTTACTGCACTCCTAAACAAACATAGGAGTGCAGACATCTCTTTGATGTACTGATTTCCTATATTTTGGGTATACACCCAGCAGCGTGATTGCTGAATCACATGGTAGCTCAATTTTTAGTGTTTTAAGAAGCCTCCAAACTCTTCTCCACAATTGTTGTACTAATTTACATCCCCACCAACAGTGTACAAGGTTTCCGTCTTCTCCACATCCTCCCCAGCATTTGTTATTGCCTATGTTTTGAATATAAGCTATTTTAACTGGGTGAGATGATATCCCATCATAGCTTTGATTTTCATTTCTCTGATGGTCAGTGATGCTGAGCACCTTTTCATAAGTGTGATTTCCATTTGTTTGTTTTCTTTTGAAAAAATGTCTACTCAATTTTTTTTCCCATTTTTTGATCGAATTATTAGATATTTTCCTGCAGAGATATTTGATCTCCTTATATATTCTGGTTATTAATCCCTTATCAGATGAGTAGTTTCCAAATATTTTCTCCAATTCTTGGATTGCCTCTTCACTTTGTTGATTGTATCCTTTGCTATGCAGCAGCTTTTTGATGTGATCCCATTTGTCCATGTTTGCTTTGGTTGCCTGTGCTTGTGGGGTATTGCTCAAGAAATTTTTACCCAGACCAATGTCCTGGAGATTTTTCTCCATCATTTTCTTGTAGGAATTTCATGGTTTGATGCCTTAGACTTAAATCTTTAATCCATTTTGATTTGATTTTTGTATATGTCAACAGACAGGGCTCTGGTTTCATCCTTCTGCATATGGATATTCAGTTTTCCCAGTATCATTTATTGAAGATATTTTCTTTTCCCCAGTGTATGTTCTTGATACCTTTGTCAAAAATGAGTTCACTGTAGGTGTATGGATTTGATTCTGGTTTCTCTATTCTGTTCCCATTGGTCTATGTGTCTGTTTTGTGCTAGTACCATGTTGTTGGGTTACTATAGCTCTGTAGTATAAATTGAAGTTAGTTATATAGTTTGCCTTTGTCCCCACCCAAATCTCATGTTAAATCGTAGTTCCCATAATCCCCATGTGTCATGGGATGGACGTGGTGGAGGTAATTGAATCATGAGGTCACTTACCCTCGTGCTGTTCTTGTGATACTGAGTGAGTTCTCATGAGATCTGATGGTTTTATAAGGGGCTTTTTACCCCTTGGCTTATACTTCTCCTTGCTACTGCCATGTGAAGAAGACCATGTTTGCTTCCCCTTTTGCAATGATTGTAAGTTTTCTGAGGCCTCCCCAGCCGTGGTGAACTGTGAGTCAATTAAACTTCTTTCCTTTATAAATTACCCAGTCTTGAATATATCTTTATTCGCAGTGTGGGCATGGATTGATAAAGTCAGGTAGTGTGTTTCCTCCAGTTTTGTTCTTTTTGCTTAGGATAGCCTTGGCTATTCTAGGTCTTTTGTGGTTCCATATAAATTTTAGTTTTTTTTAAGTTTCTATGAAGAATGTCATTGGTATTTTGATAGAGATTCCATAGGGTAGTATGGGCAGTATAACAATACTGATTCTTCCAATCCATGAATATGGAATACTTTCCCATTTTTTGGGTCCTCTTCAATTTCTTTCAACAGTGTTTTATAGTTTTCATTATAGACATCTTTTATTTCTTTGGTTAAGTTAATTTCTAGGTATTTAATTTTATTTGTGGCCATTGTAAATGGAATTAGGTTTTTATGTCTTTTTCACGTTGTTGACTGTTGGCATATAGAAATGCTACTGATTTTTATGTTGATTTGTATCCTATGACTTTACTGAATTTAGTTATCTCTTCAAATGGTTTTCTTGTGGAGTCTTTAGGTTTTTCCAAATATAAGATTATATCATTGGCAAACAAGGATAATATGAATTATTCCTTTCCAATTTGGATGTCTTTATATTTTTCTCTACTCTGATTACTCTAGCTAGGGCTTCCAGTACTATGCTAAATAACAGTGGTGACAGTGGGCATCCTTGTCATGTTCCTGATGTTAGAGAAAAAGCTTTCAGTTTTTCTCCATTCAGTATGACACTAGCTGTGAGTCTGTCATATATGGCCTTTATTATGTTGATGTATGTTATTCAATTCCAAGTTTTTTTAAGGGTTTTTAAAATGAAGGGATGTTAAATCTTATCAAATGCTTCTTAGCATCAACTGAAATGATCATATGGTTTTTAATCCTTCTTTCTGTGGATATGAGGCATCACATTGATTGATTTGCTTATGTTGAATCATCCTTACATCCCAGGGATATATCTCACGTGGTTGTGATGAATACTCTTTCTAAAGTATTGTTCAATTCAGGTTTGCTAGTATTTTGTTGAGGATTTTTTTGCATCAATATTAATCAGAAATATCGACCCATAGTTGTCCTTTTTGATGTGTCTTTGTCTCGTTTTGGTATCAGGGTAAAACTGCCATCATAGAGTGAGTTCAGAAGTATCCCTCCTCTCTGTTTTTCACAATAGTTTGAGTATAATTGGTATGTTCTTCTTTAAATGTTTAGTAGAATTCATCAGTGAAGCCATCAGGTCCTGGGCTTTTCTTTACTAGAAGACTTTTTATTAGAGCTTCAATCTCATTACTACTTGTCATTGGTTTGTTCAGGTTTTGGATTTTTTTCCTGGTTCCAGCTTGTTATATTGCATATATCTAGGAATTCATACTTTTTTTCTAGATTTCCTAATTTATTGGCATATAGTTGCTCATAACAGTCACTAATGATCATTTGAATTTCTGTGGTATCTGTTGTAATGTTTCCTTTTTCATCTGTGATTTTATTTATTTGGATCTTCTCCCTTTTCTCTTAGTCTGGCTAATGTTTGTCAATTATGTTTACCTTTTCAAAAATTCAACTTTTTGTTTTATTGATCTTTTGTATTTTTAATTTCAGTTTCATTTGTTTCTGCTTTGTTATTATTATTTTTCTTCTACTAATTTTAGGTGTGGTTTGCTCTTTCTTTTCTAGTTTTATATGATATGTTGTTAGATTGTTTATTTGGAGTGTCTCTTCTTTTTCTATGTAGACATTTATAGCTATAATATCTCCTCTTAGTATTGTTTTTGCTCTATCCCATAGGTTTTGGTGTGTTGTGCTTCCATTATCATTTGTTTAAAAATATTTTTCAATTTCCTTCTTAATTTCTTTATTGACCCACTGGTCATTCAGAAGCATATTGTTTAATTTCCGTGTATTTGTATAGCTTCCAAAATTGCTCTTGTTATTAATTGTTAGTTTTATTTCATTTTGGTCAGATAAGATGCTTGATATTATGTCAATTTTTTAAATGTTTTCAAACTTGTTTTATGACCTAATGTGTGATCTATCCTTGAGAATGATCCATATGCTAGGGAAAATAATGTATTCTGCAGGTCTTGGATGAAATATTCTGTAAATATCTATTAGATCCATTTGGTCTATGGTGCAGATTAAGCCTGATGTTTCTTTGTTGATTTTCTATCTAGAAGATCTGTCCAATGCTGAAAGTGAGGTATTGAAGTCCCCAGCTATTATAGAGTTGAGGTCTATCTCTCTCTTTAGCTCTAATATTTCTTTTATATATCTGGGTACTTCAGTGTTGGGTGCACGTATATTTAACATTGTTATATCTCCTTGCTGAATTGACCCCTTTATTATTGTATAGCAACACTTTTTGTCTCTTCCTATAGTTTTTGTCTTGAAATCTATTTTCTCTGGTATAAGTATAGCTGAATTTGGTCTTGTTTTCTTTTCTGTTCTAACAGAACGGCACTGAGGTCCATGCCTCACAATTGCTCTGTTCTTCCTCCTCAGAACCCAGAGATACTCTCTGAACCACATCACCGCTGTTGGGGGTTAGGGAGGGGTGGTATTGGTGTTTCAGAACAGTTTTTTCTATCTCTTCAGTGCCTCTTTCAGCAATATGAAGTTCAAACCAGGTACTATGAGTGCTCACTTGACTTTTGGTTCTTATGAAGGTGTTTTCTTTTTTTTTTCTGTGTGGATTGTTGTTAATTTTGTGTCCTTGCAGGGCAGGTGGGAGGGGGAAGGGACAATCAGTGGAGCTTTCTATTCCACCATCTTGCTCTGCAACTCTTCCCGTATATATCTTATATGTCCATTGGTCATCCGTTATTCAAATTTGCTGTTTCCTTATTGATTTTCTGTCTGGATGATCTATCCATTGTTGAATATGGGATATTAAAGCTCCCTACCATTATTGTATTTTTGTCTATTCCTTCTTTTAGTTCTGTCAATATTTGCTTTATATATTTAAGTGCTTCAATGTTGGGTGCATATGTATTTACATTTGTTATATCCGCTTGATGAATTGACCCTTTTATCATTGTATGATAACTTTCTTTGTTTTGTTTTACACTTTTTGACTTAATGTCTATTTTTTTCTGGTATAAAAATAGGTACCTTTGTCTTTTTTGGTTTCTATTTTTATGGATTATTATTTTCCATCTCTTACCTTTTAGTAGATATGTGAAAGCTGAAGTGAGCCTCTTGTACACAGCATGTAGTCAGATCTTCTTTCCGTATCCATTCAACCATGCTATGTCTTTTGATTGGAAAATTTAATAAATTTACAATTAGTGTGATCATTGATAGCTAAGGACTTGGTATGCCATTTTGTTGTTTTCTGATTTTATTGTTCTTCCTTTCTTGCTGTCTTCTTTTGTGATTTAATGATTTTCTGAAGTAGAGAGCTTTGATCTGTTGTGAACCTAGTACAGGACTTTTCTTTGTGGATACCATGAGGCTAACACTTTATAACATCCAATTTTAAGCTGATAATAGCTTAATTTTGATCCCATAGAAAACACTGCACTTTTACTTCTTATCCCCACATTTTATGTTATTAATATCAACATGTACATATTTTATATATTGTGTATCCATTAAGAAAGTATCATCATCATTTTAATACTATTGTCTTTTAACTTTTATTCTAGAGTCAGAAGTGATTTATGCACCATCATTAAAGTATTCTGAATTTTACCATATTCTTGCCTTTACAATGAGTTTTCTAGTTTCATATGTTTTCATGTTTCTAGTCAGTATACTTTCATGTCAACTCAAAGAACTTCCTGTAGCATTCTTGAAGACAGTTTTAGCAGTGATAAACTCCCACAGCTTTTGTTTGTCTGGGAAAGTCCTTATCTCTCCTTCATTTCTGAAGGATGGTCTTGCCATCCTTCTTATTCTTGATTGGCAGATTTCTCCTTCAGAATTTTAAATTTATTATCCCACTCTCTCCTGTACTGCAAGATTGCTGCTGAAAAATCTGCTGTTTGTCTTCAAGTGTTTCTATTTTATGTTTCAAGTTGTTTTTCTCTTGCTGCTTTCACAATTCTTTTTTTTTTTTTGTCTTTGACCTTCGAAAATTTTATTATAATGTGTCTTGGTCAAGATCTCTTTATATTTAATCTATTTGGTGCTCTGAGAACTTATGGATTTGAATGTTCATTTTCTTCTCCAGATTTGGAAAGCTTTCTCTGATTATGTCTTTAAATAAACTTTCTGCTCCTGTTTCTTTCTTTATCTGTTTCTTCTTGAATTCTCATATTGCATAAATTGGTTAACTTGATGGTGTCCCATAATTCCTATAAACTTTATTCACTCATTTACATTGTCTTTTCTTATTGTTCCTGACACTGTGTAATTTTGAATTAACGGTCTTAAGCTCATTGACTACTTCTTCTGCTTGATTGAGTCTGCTGTTGAATTTCTCTATGAAGTTTTTAAAGTTAGTCATTGTGTTCTTTAGCTCAAACCAGAATTCCTTCTTGTTTTTTTATGTTTTCTATTTGTTGAACTTCCCAGTTTATTTATGTATTGTTCATGATTTCAATTAATTGTCCTCTTGTAGCTCATTGAACTTCTTCAAAATGATTATTTTGAATTCTTTGTCAGATAGTTAATATTGATTTAATTAGGGCTGGCCACAGGTGCTTTATTTTCTTTCTTTGATGGTGTCATGTTTCCCTGATTGTTCGTAATCCTTGTGGCCCTGCATTGCTGTCTGTGCATTTGAAGAATTAGGAATTTATTGCAGTCTTTAAAGACTGGATTTGGCAGAAAAAGTTCTTCACCAATCAGTCTGTCCAGAGATTCTGGGCAGGCTTTCTAGCATGGTCCCCAGGAAGGCTTTCTGTTGTAGCCCTTGGCCAGGCTGTCCTGATGCCTGGGTCAGCAGGTGGGTGGTCCTGGCCCTTGGATATGTGAGATTAAGCCTGGATTCTGGGTCCACAGAGGCTAGTCTGGCACCAGGATTATCCACCAGGGTGAACTTGTTGACTGGGTTCACAGGGTTGAGCCTAGAGTCTAGGTCCATAAAGGTGATCCTGAAGCCTGAGTCTATGGGGGCAAGCTTGGGTCCTAGGTCTTCATGGGACAATGTGGCACTAGGATCCATTGGGGTGGACCTGTTAACTGTGTCCCAAGAGGGGTCCTAGATCTTGGGTCCACAGGGGTGGGCCTGGATCTCGTATCAGCAGGAACTGACCTAGAGCCTGAATCTTCAGGGGCTGGCCTGGCAGTGAGATTGGCCTGAAGCCTGAATCCGTGGGAGATGGCCTGTTGGGTGGGGGAGTGGGGAGTGGGCCTAGAGCCTGAATCTGTGGGGACAAGCCTAAGTCCTGGGTTCACAGTGGTGTTGGCCTGGGCTATGGAGGCTGGCCTGATATTCAGTTGGACTGGGTTCTTTGTCAGTAGGGGTTAGTGTGGAGCTAGGATTATGGGTACTAGCATAATGTTGGGAAGGGTCTGAAGACTCGGTTGGTGAGTCCTTGCCTGGAGTCTGGAGCTAAGGGGGAAGCCTAGAGCTGGGTAGATAGGGGCTGGCCTGGTGCTGGGGGGTGGTTTGGAACCTGGGGCTGTTGGTGCCTGCCTTTTGGTAGGGTGGGCCTGCAGTCCTGAGCAGGTCTACAGCCTGAGTTTTCAGGAGGTGGCCTAGGGCCTGGTGCCACTGGGACTAGCCTAATCGTGGGTCAGGCTCTGAGACTGAGTCTGAGGGGGCTGAACTGGTAATGGAGTGGGCTGGAGACTGGAGCCCACTGGCCTGGAGTGGGACTGGCCCGGAGACAGGTTGTGGTGTCCTCACTGGTGCTGGGTCTTACTGGGGTGTGCCCCTTGCTGGAGTCTGAGGCAATGTTCCATGCTGACGTCACTCTTCTCCCCCCGATTAGAAGGGTATCTCTCTCTGATCTGTGGGGGGGGGGGGGGGGTGACACGGATAATGCAAAACTCTCCTTTCTACCCTTTTCAATGCTTTTGTTATTTCTGTGCTATATCCAAGTCCTTTAATCAATCACCTGGCTTCCTTAGTTCTTGGAAAGCTGGAAAGCTGAGGCTACGTAGAACTAGAACTTAATTTTAGGAGTTCAGAAGATAAGGGCTGTAAATATCTAGTTCTCCTCCACTTCCAGATATACAGGGACTATGATTCCTCTGTTCCTTGAGGTCAGGCATTGCCTAGAAGTGACTAGAGATGGCCAGCAAAATGCAAGCAGGAATGACATATCTTTTGTAGTCCCCATTAGTTCCCATCACTGGTGTGGGATTTCCTGCTCTCTCCCACTGCCACACCTGCCAAAGGGGCCGTGTATTTCAGATCGTGCAATGTGTTGGGGGGGTGGTGGGGGGTAGGAGTATAGGTCAGGGCAGCCTCTGAAAGCCTGGGTTTTGTGGAGTTTCCACAGCAGGGACAGTTGCCCTGGAGAGTATCCTGAACTGCAGAGGATTATTGCGTGAATGAGAAGTAAACCTTTAAGGTACTGGGTGGGGTAGCACAACAGCATAAAGCAGCCCATGCTGAACGGTACAGATACATGGAGATGAGACTTTTGTTCTTCTCTTGGTGGCTTTCCTTGTGTTTTGCCTACATCTAAGCAGCCAAACCACTGCAGAGTTTCCCTTTTCTCTTTTGTTCTTCCTCTATCCAAAACCCAGAATAACAGATGTGTGAAGGATTTCAGCTATTGGAACTGCAGGGAGGAAATGGTTGCTCCTTTTCTCTTCAAAATTAGTCTTGTCAAACTGGTGGTCTCCACAGATGCCAGGTCTGTGTTCTCAGGTACTTCTCCCATTCCACACACGGCCAATCCCAACTTTATCCCAATGCTTCAATTCTCTGAGCAGAACAGTGGAAAAAGAGAAAGTGGCATCCACAGGAGCCAGGGACCCCCCACAGAGTCAGGAGGCATTGTGACACTTTAGGGGGTCCAGGTCCCTCTTTGGAAACAAACAGACCTGATGTGTGCCACCCACAAATCCAGCTATTGAGGAAGGAAGGGAGGTAGCCACAAACAAAAAATCTGCAGAACTATTTCCTGGCAAGAAATAATGAATGTGGTTTGGTGTTCCCTTGAGCTTCCCCAGGGCCCCAATGGTATGAAAACAGTATATCTCAAGTGATTTAGAAAGGAAGTGTGTCTGAAATGTACTTTAAATTATTCCTGTGGCTTTATGTGCCATCATGTCTTCATTCTACATTTTTTTCCAAGTATACTTTATTCCTGAAGCTTTTGGAATTTGCATTCCAAAACCCATATGCACATTATTTTGATTTTATTTAATTAGGTGTAATCATAGATTAATATAATTGTCCATAGCATTTACTAAAGAAACTATTGCCACATTTTAAAAAATACTGTAAAATGTAATGGCTACATTTTGCACACCGATTAAAAGTTGTTAGTATTTAAAACAAATATGTCCAAATCAAAAATGGAAATATATTAACAAAAAATACCTTCCCAGGAACATTCTGGCCCTTTATTTCTTTTGCTTTAACTGTGCAATAGGGATAATGACAAGAAATCTTGGAGTATGCCACCGTATCTAAACCATTGGCTGTTAAGAAGTATTGATGATCATTATATTAGTTAAATACAATTAGGAAGTAAACAGGACCTATTGAAATCACGTTCAATTTTGTGATTTTTATTAATTCAACAGATAAAAAATTTGGTTAGCTTTGTTTTATTTGAACTCACTCCATTTAATAAATTTTAAAGATTTTTCTTCTCTCCTATTAACTAAATCACATTTCTTAATTTCTAGTACAAAATCCTAACTTCACATTTCTGAACTAGGGGGAGAAAATCTAACTAGAAGTCAAAGGATGGGAACATTCTAAACTCACATTGAGTCTAATTAAGTTTTCTATTACATGTGATAACCCAGCATTGATTGTGGTGATAAGCATAACCACTGTGGCAGGGTTTGGGCAGATCTTGTTTTCTTTGAACTGAGAGAGATAAAAGCACATCTCTGTGTCCAGCTTTTGTTTACTCAGATCTCATCTTTGGATACTCATTTCTGACCCTTTACGGTCAATTCCAGATAAAAATTATGACACAGATATCAAGTTAAAACACAGATTTTGGGCAAACCCTGTCCTCAGCTGTGCTCATACAGTCCTTATGGCCTTGATAGGAAACCTTGCAGGCAAACCTGCTGACAAGATTTGGCCTGGGGTGGCTAGATCTGAGTGGCTGTCATGCACAGAATTAGAAATTGCTTAGTTCATTATGAATTCTCAAATTATTCATCGTGAGCATCTTTTTGCTGGAGCTGCCAACTGAAACTAAAAAGTCAAAAGGGGCTCCGTAATCTGTTAAATGATTTTAAGCTTAAGGAGAAGCAACCAACTTCTTAAGTTGGATGGGAATCTAGTTGTAAAAACAGGGTATGTCTCAACCTATGTCTATTCTTAGAGTCAGCTAAGATTAGTGCTTGTCTGAAGTCTCTAAAGGAAGGATTGTCAGTTTTGTCTGAATAAAAAGAATTGGTCCTGAAACTATGATCTTTGGAGGCAATTGAGGCTGGGGGAGGAGAAAAAAATTAGCTTCTCACAAACACAGCCATTCCTAGTCTTCTTGGATCCCCTTACACAGATGGCTATCCATGAAATTGTTTCTTTCACTTGTTATTTTTCAGTGTCATAGACTAAAACACCTGTTCAAAAAGCTTATTAACAATAAGCTGCCAATGGGCCTTTGAATGTTTTAGACAATAGTGTAAGGAAGAAAAAGCAACATCTTTTTTTCACACATCACAAGGTTAATGGCTGAAAAAATACAAATTAACAAGACAAAAGTATACAAATGTATTTAATGTAAGTTTTATGTGACATGGAACCTTCACAAATGAAGACCCAGAGAAACCTAGAAACCTGTGTATTTTTATGCTTAGGTTTGATGAAGAGTGGACAGTCATGGGGAAGTCTGATTGAACAGAGGGGTTATGACCTAATGGTAATAAACTGGGGTCAGGGAACTTAGCAAGTCCTGTTCATAATCTTCTTTGTGATCCTGTGTCTTCAAAGATAAGAACATACCTATCTTCCAAGTATTGGCTGGGCACCTTTCAAATAAGGTGCATGAAAACTTCCTCTGTTTTAGAGGAAGGTTGAAGAACTCTTTTATGTCCTTCTTTAGGGGAAAAGGGTAGGAGCATGTGACAGAGACATTCCAGCTTCAGCTGTTTTCTCAAAATGCCAAGGTGCCACATTTTGGGGTAGTGTGTCCTAAACTCCGTCAATATTCTTAAAGAGAATTCTTAATTAACAGCAGTCTGCACTAACATTTTATAGATTCAAAAACGTTTCCGTTGACCTATTCCATTGGGCACTACTACTGGATTGAAATAATATATTAAGGTAAGTGTACCAGTTAAGATAGTCTAAGTAATGCTTGGTTAGAAAAAAATAACAACTAAAATTGTAAAGGTTTAAAACATTTGCTAGTACTTCATGTCCATGGTGGGTTGGCTTGTGGGAGTGGGAGGGTGGGAAAGAGGGATGTGTTCTACATTGGCTTTTGTCAAGAACCCTGATAGGAGAAACTAAATGTCCACACTGCCATAATGTCGAGTCAAAAAAAAAAAAAAAAAAGAAAGAAAGTCAGTGTGGGAGGAAATGATGCAGAGCAGAAAGGAAGAAAGCAGATGACATAGTGATTCATAAAGCTTCCTCTCAGAAGTGACACACATCACTTCTGCTCACATATCATTGGCCAAAGATATTTATATGGCTACACCTAACTTCAAGGGGCAGGGAAGTGTAACCCTGTCAATTTCTAAGAAAGAAAACTAAGTACTTTGGTGAACAATGTTACTGACTACCAGACTGAACTTTAATTCATGTGAACCCCACTAAATTCTTACGTGTATTTAATTAAGAGTTTATCTGTCAAGTCCCTGTGTCTTACAAAGACAGCTAGAGGCAGCTAGTCTTACACTCATACTTCTGGTAAATTGTCCTCTCCATAGACATGGAAATTAGCTTCAATGTAGCAGCAAAGCTTAAAGGAGCAGGTGAGTAGTTAGCTAGGAGTATGCCACCATATCTAAGCCATTGGCTATAGAGTATCATCTATGGGGTCATGCATAGAAGGGGCCAGGGAATGAGTTAAGTACAAGTATAGTAAAAAATAAGACAGGAGTTGAAATCAGAAGACCAGCTTTAGTCTCTAACTTTGCAATTTACTGCATGAGTGATTATGTGTCCATTGTTTGTCCTCTAGGAGCCTTAGTGTCCCCAAATGAAAGATAAAGAATCAAATGGATATTACATGCAAAATATTTTGTGACTCATAATCACTATGTAACCATCACAGAAAGGAGGAATACATTATTCTGAACCCTGGGCTTGTCCGAGCTGTGCACAGATTTTAATGAATCCCTGATTCTGTCTCAGAAAATAGAATTACTATTTGGCATGGCACCAATCCATTTCTTTCTTTTTTTGAGACAGAGTCTCGCTCCGTCACCCAGGCTGGAGTGCAGTGGCTCAGTCTTGGCTCACTGCAACCTCTGCCTCCCAGGTTCAAGCAATTCTCCTGCCTTAGCCTCCCGAGCAGCTGAGACTACAGGCGCGTACCATCACACTCAGCTATTTTTTTGTATTTTTAGTGGAGACAGGGTTTCACCGTGTTAGCCAGGATGGTCTTGATCTCCTGACCTCGTGATCCACCTGCCTTGGCCTCCAAAAGTGTTGGGATTATAGGAGTGAGCCACTGCACCTGGCCTCCATTTCATTTTTATGTAAGTCAGCAACTCTAATTTTAAAAGTACAAAATGTAATACTAATAAAATGATATTTTATGATACTTTCCAGAATTATTTCATACCATAGCACCCAGAACCCATATCAACTGCCATCATCAAACAGAGAAAAAGACCCTAAGAAACTCAGTGAGTGATAAAATAACAGAACAGAAAACAAACTTCCTGAACACAGAAAATGAAGTCTCCCTGAAGGAAGGCAAAAGATAAAAAAGAGAGACTAAAATGTAAATTGTTATATCTTTATGCCTGATGTTATAACATTAGAAGCCTATACATTATGTGCAACCACCTCCCTTTATTATATCACACATTTTGAGTATTCAGGAGCTCTTTTCTCATTCAGTAAATATTATTGTGAGCTTAGCAATTGTAAATTTAGGTTTGGAAATATTTTTGGTCATTTTAAAAGCTTTAAGTCTTCCTTTCTTTCCTTCCTCCTTTCTCTCCCTTCCTCTCTTAGTTCTTTGTACATTTATTAACTATAGAGCTGCTTCGTGTCACGTGGAGTGCTTGCTCTTAGGGATATCAATGTGCTTAGTGTATTTCCCTGCCCTAGAAGGATGCAGAAGCTAGAGATGGTAATAAGGTAGAGGCTGTAATATATGGATAAATAGGATGTTACAGGACCAAGAAAAAGAAAGTAACTGTGTTTAGGGAGGTCAGGAAGGGATTCACAGAAAAGGTGGCATTTGAGTTGAGTTTACTATGTGTGAAAGGTAGGGTAAGAACTTCTGTGTAGAGAAAACAGCTTGTGCTAAAGCACAACGATGAGAAATAGCCTCATGCATCTTGAACCTCAACTGATTAAAAGTAGCTCATACAGAGGATATTTGTCGCAAGATGAGATTACACAGATAGGCAAGAGTCTGACCATGGTGGTCTTTATGGGCAATAGCCAAGGAGTTTGTGGGGTGTTCTAAGTGGACTTTAAATAGGCAGATTTTAGAAAGAATACTAACATTGTTACTTAGTAAAAATGCACACATTACCCACAAGTGGGAAAAATACTGTTTACTTTCAAGTTTATAAATTTGTGAATTACTATATTAATCTATGTGTTGATATCTAAAATAACCTTTTACTTTGTCTCAACAACATTATCAAGATTACCTTCATAAAGCAGGAAATATCCTGTCCTGATCTCCTTTGGAGTAATTTCATAAAAAACATTGGTCTCTTTTAGGGAACCTAATCTACATACCCAGTATTTTAACTCCAAAGCATTTGAGTGTGATTCGTTTATTGGAGTTGTGCTTGACTTTAGTGTAATCATTACAAACACAGACACAGGGAATGTTCTTGAGATTTTTCCATTGTGTAACTCAGTGCTAAAAGCTTTCAAACAAATAAAGCTGGCATGCAATTTCTTTCTCTTTCCCATGCCATCTCAGTGGTGCCAACAACCCTAAGTGCTTAACAAGCTAATTTTTGATAGTCAAATAACCAAAAGTAATAGTTCTATGGTCTTAATTTTTCACAGTGAGTTCAACTTTGTTGCATGTTGTGACAATAAAGACCTTTGGAAAAAAGTAAGCATAAACTAATGACCATGATTCAGATACATTAGCAAGCTGGAAACATTTTGGTCATTGTAGCTGGATGCCTTAAAAGAAAACTCAGTAATACAGGCTCTCTTTTTTGTAAGTGTAACATTTACATATTTATATCAGACTCATAGATTAGAAAATGCTTATAGTAAATTTAAATTGAATATAAGCTATAGTACTGGGATATTTTATTTGAGTATGCAACCAAATATCTTGATTATCTGTATGACTACGAATGTAACATGCACTCTATTTTTAAATTAAAAATGGATAAGACCAATAAGATGGATAATATTTTCTGAGCAAAACATCAAATGATTTTCCTTGGATTCTGACATCACTAGGACATTATACCTGGTTCTATGGAATGGTATATAAAAAGCAAAATCTGATTTAGTGAGTAGAGAAAGAACACTTGAAAGTAAAGTTTAGTTGAATATAGGCAGAAGCAGATCATAATCGTGTACGATGATGACATAAGCTTAACCTGACTTTTTCTTATCTCTGTAAGGCTTTTGTTTACTTCACCCTTACCGTGTTCATATTAAATGTTGGTCTCTTGGCCACAGCTAAAGTGCAAAATGGTTAATTCTTAGCACTTAAAATTCTAAGGTCTGGAATTCTGGTTTACATAATAGACTGGAAAAATACTTAGCTAGTCAGTTCACTAATGGTGTTCCTTGTGCTCCCCTCCTCCCTGCCAGCCATGGGGAAAACAGATGAAGGCTCTAAGATGGGTGATAACACTTCCAAGGTGAGGAGAAATGTTTCCTGCAGATATTTGCTGAATCCTGGATATTTTGTCCTTTGGAAAATATAATTAATTAAAGGCACAGCCTACAGATTGGGCTTGGTTTAGGCATTGAGCCACTTCCAGGGAGAAAGAGAAACCAGCAAAGTTTTTGTTGGTTTGTTTGTTTTAGCCATTGTAGGAGGCCGGTGAGGGAAACTGGAAATTTTAGGGGCTTCTTCAAATGCTAATTTACCCCATATGACCTTGGCAAAATTATGGACATCTGCAGCCACACTGGAGGTTGAGAAAGTCATCTAAAAGCTTCAAAAAGACATACTGGAGGAGTACCTTAGGCACTCAATTAGTCTCTAAATAAGACATGTGCTAGACTATTAAGATGCCTGAATTGACAGGCTAAAGAACTGGGCTGGAAACTTATGAACGATAGAGCTGGAAATTCTGAAGTCTTTCAGAACTGCAGAGAAAGAAACCAATTAGGCTCTTAATTAAAAGCTTGAGATGGTCATTTTCAAGAAGATGACTGAAACAGATGTATACTTGGACTTACACAATCTATAGTCCAGCTCTAACCTATATCAATTCCTGACTCTGCAAAATGGTCAGCTGCTTAACTGAGTGACATAACAGAAGAAAGGGGAAACCCTGTCGGGTGAAAGATAACATTATTTGGAACCTCTTTATTTCTTTTATGCTTAATGTCTGACATACAATAAAATATTACTATACATGCCAAAAGACAGGAAAATTTTTATTAGTTATGAAGAAGAAAAAGATAGAAATAGTAGCAGACTAATAAATGATCCAGATATCAGAGTTACCAATCAAAGCCTTTGTAATAACAATAATTAATATATTAAATAAATTAGAAAAAAGATAAAAAGAATAGATGAAAGTATGGAGATTTTCTCCAGAGAATTATATTCTGTTAAAGAAAAAGAAATAGATAATATACAATTGAAAAATACAATCTCCACAATTAAGAACTCAACAGATGGATTTAACAGTAGATTAGAAACAGAAGTATACAGGACAAGTGAATTAAAATATAAGTCAATAAAAACACATAAAATTAAGATTATGGAAAAAATTACAAGAAAAAATGAATAGAGATGTGTAGGATGATCCAAAGGTCTAACATACATATAATAGGTATCACATAAGTAAAAAGAGAAAATGGGTGGAATCACTATTTATATTTTCCAAACTGATGAAAGATAACAACTGAGAGATTCAAAAAGCTTTGAGAGCCCCAATTTGAAGATAAACAAAGCAAACTACACCACAGTATATCAAAGAATCTTCTGAAAACCAAATATAAAGAGAAAAGCTTACAGTTGTTGACTTAAAAAGAGAAACACTAAGACTGAAATCTAACTTCTTAACCAAAATGATGGAAACTAGAAAACAATAAAATGACATCTTAAAAATGTTAAAATAACTGCCAACCTATAATTTCACACACAATATTTTTATATGCTTCAAAAAATGAAGATAAAGATAGTTTTAGTCAAATAAAAAATAAAGAATTTGTCACCAGTAGGCCCACCTTTGTAAAATTAAATGAACTACTCTCAAGTAGAAAAATGATTCCAGACAACTTACAAAATGGGAGAAAATTTTTGCAATCTATCCATAGGACAAAGGGCTAATATCCAGAATCTAAAAGGAACTTAAATAAATTTACAAGAAAAAAAACCCCATCAAAAAGTGAGTGAAAGATATGAACAGACACTTCTCAAAAGAAGACATGTATGTGGCCAACAAAAATGTGAAAAAATGCTCATCATCACTGGTAGTTAGAAAAATGCAAATCAAAACCACAATGAGATACCATCTCACACCAGTTAGAATGGCAATCATTAAAAAGTCAGGAAACAACAGATGCTGGAGAGGATGTCGAGAAATAGTAATGCTTTTACACTGTTGGTAGGAGTTTAAATTAGTTCAACCATTGTGGAAGACAGTGTGGCTATTCCTCAAGGATCTAGAACCAGAAATACCATTTGACCCAGCAATCCCATTACTGTGTATATACCCAAAGGATTATAAATCATTCTACTATAAAGACACACACATGTATATTTATTGCTGCACTATTCACAATAGCAAAGACTTGGAACCAACCCAAATGCCCATCAATGACAGACTGGATAAAGAAAATACGGCACATATACACCATGGACTACTATGAAGCCATAAAAAAGGATGAGTTCATGTCCTTTGTAGGGACATGGGTGAAGCTGGCAACTATCATTCTCAGCAAACTAACACAGGAACAGAAAACCAAATATTGCATGCTGTCACTCATAGGTGCGAGTTGATCAATGAGAACACATGGACAAAGGGAGGGGAACATCACACACTGGGGCCTATTTGGGGGTGGGGTACTAGAGGAGGGATAGCATTAGGAGAAATACCTAATGTAGATGAGGGGTTAATGGGTGCAGCAAACCATCATGGCATGTGTATACCTATATAAGAAACCTGCACGTTCTGCACGTGTACCCCAGAAATTAAAATATAATAAAAATAAATAAATAAAAATAAAAAGTAAAAAAAAAGAAAAATGATTCCAGATGCAACATGAAAATATAGGAGAAAATTTCAAACTTCAGGAGAGTAATTATGTGGATAAATACAAATGACTAGTGGCTGTATGTATGAAACAAGAATTGTAATGTCATATATATTTGCGTATAGTATATATTATATATGAAAAAACCAGAATTACAGTGGAAACATTATTATATTGCTGCAGGTAATGTAGTACTTAGAGAGAAACTGCAGCACTACAATTCTGATTTGGCATGTTTCTATTTTATTTTAGTTCAAAATGTTTTCTAATTTCCAGCTTAATGCTATTGTGGTCAGAGAATATGCTGCATATATTAGACAAGAAGAAAGACTGAAAATCAATTATTTAAACTTACAACTCAAGAAGCTACATAGTAAAAAGCACATCAAAACTAAAGAAAACCTAAGAAAATAAATAAAAAAAAAGAAATAAACAATGAAAAGGAGAAAAATTAACAACATTGAGGCTTGAGACTTAAAGTTGATAAAGTTTTAATAGGATGGATCAAGAAAAAATAAAGAATCCCTAAGTTTTCAGAGTTGAAAATATACAGATCACAATACATTCAGTGAGATAATATTATGAACACTTTCTCCAATAAAATTACTGATTTGGATGAAATGGATTCATGACTCAAAAAACTCAACAACTTACTAATTTTGCCATAAGAAGAAATAGAAAATGTAAACAATCAGATATATGTGTTTAAAAAATTGGATCCTTAATCAAAACTTTTTCATGTTCAAATTCTTTCAAACATTTAAGAAAGACATAACAGCAATGTTGTACAAATTCTTTCAGAGAAAAGAAAAAGAGGAAACACTTTCTAATCCTTTTAAAGAGGCACCATAATATGGATTATAAAATTGACAAAGGCAGAATAACAAAGGGACATTATATATGAAGTTTTCTGATGAACATTGATGCAAAATTCTTAAGAAAACATTAACAAACTCGTGTGAGCAATACATAAAAAATGATGATACATCACCATTAAGAAGAGTTTATTTCAAGTATGCAAAAGTAGTTTAACATCAGAAATTACTCAATGTACTTCATTACATTAACTGAGTATAGGAAAAGAATAAGAATTCATAAGTAGATTTAGCAACATCACTGAATACAAGGTTAATCTGCGTAATTTAGTAAGTCTTTCTAATAATCTAATAATAATCTAATAATCTATATAATTTAATAAGTCAGAAACACTTGAAAAAAATAAATTTTAAACATTATCACTTACCAAAGTATCAAAAATCACATACCTAGTATGTTAGTCCATTTTGTGTTGCTATAACAGAATACTTGAAACTGGGTAAATTATAAAGACAAGAATTTATTTAGCTATAGTTATGCCAGCTGGCAAGTATGGGAAGCATAGCACTGGCATCTGCTCAGCTTCTGCTGAGGGCCACATGCTAAGTCAAACTATGGCAGAGAGGGTCAAAGGGGAAGTAAACACATGGGAAGAGATACCAACAGTGAGGAGGAAACTTGCTTTATTGCAACCCCTTCTTGCAGAAACGTATTCATTCCTGAGGAATGAATCTAGTCTCAGTAAAGCAAGAACTTATTACCATGAGAAAGGTACCAGGCCATTCATGAGGAATCTGCTGCCATGACCCAACACTTCTCCCACTAGGCCCCATCTCCCAATACTGCCACATTGGGGATCAAACCTCAACATGAGTTTTGGTGGGGACAAACAAGATTGAAATCATAGCACATAGGAACTAATGCAATGAAACATGTGCAAACACCTCTACAGTCAAATTACAAAACATTATTGAGAAAAATGAAAGAGGATCTAAACACATGGTGAGATATTCCATGTTCATAGATGGAAGACTCAATGCTGTTAAGATATTAATTCTGCTAAATTAGTTTACATATTTAGTGTAATTCTAATTTTTAAAACCAGCATACTTTTTATTAATGAAAATTGGAACTGCAAAAGGCCAAGGATATCCAAGGTATTCTTGGAGAAGAACATAGCTAGAAGGCTTTTTTGACCAGCTATCAAAATTTATTATAAAATTACAGTAGTCAAGATCGATATCAAAATTTATTATAAAATTATAGTAGTCAAGACAGTGTGGTGTTTGTAGGACAGAAAAACTGACCATCAGGACAGAAGATGTCCAAAGAAGAGGGAGTCCAGAGCCAGACTAACATAGTCACTGGATTTGTGAAAAACAGTAGAAGAAGTTGCAATGCAGCGCAGCAAAGAGATAATAGTCTTTTCAATAAATGATGCTTAGTCCTACTAAATAGAAAATAGTCAAATTCAGATGGATTATAGATTTAAATGTAAAAGGCAAAACAATAAAGCTTTTAGAGGAGAAGTTTGACGATCATCTTTATGATCTTGGAGCAGGTAAAGACTTTAAAACGGGACACCAAAAGAACTATTTCTAAAACAAAAATAATGATAATTCAGTTTATATCAAAATTAATAACTGCTTTAAGAACCTCAAGGTACATGTATCCAGAATACATAAATAACTAAAAATCAATAAGAAAAAGGCATATAACCAGTAGAGAAATAAACAAGACTGAAGTAGACAGTTTAATAGAGAATATTCAATCTCATTAGTTATCAGGAAAATACAAACAAAAAAACCCCACTATACAACAATACTGTACATTCACTAGAATGGCTAAAACAGAAAGGGCAGAGAATCCTGAGTGTTAGTAAGGATGTGAAGCCATAGAAATTGTTGGCTGTGAGTCACTGCTGGTAGAAGTCTAAACTGGTACAACTACATTGGCAAACAGTTTGGCAATATCTTCCAAGCAATATGATGCCTAGGTATATAACTCAACATAAATGTCAGCATAGCTTTATCAAAAGACATGTCCTGGTTGATCTTAGAAGGACTATTTATAAAAGTACAAAACTGAAAATTGCTTGAGTGCCTGTCAAGGGTAGAATGGATTAATGAATTGTGGTATCATCACAAAGTGAACCACTGTATAGCTCCATACCGTGGACAAATATTTTCCTCAGAACTCATCACTCAGAAACGTGTAGCTGCTTCCAGAGTGTGTCTAATACTATTGGAACAGACATTTCAGAATGAAACAAGAGGCTCAATGGAGTTAACTCCGTGGAGGGCTCCATGAGCCTCTGGTGAGAGGTTTGGCCTGTGAGAGGCAACGTTTCTATCATTTTGCGATTCCACCCTCATTATTCCCGTGTGGCTCAGCAGTATCTGAGCAGCTTGAGTCGGTGAAGGCATCCGCACAGTTATAGAGTATGACTAAAAGTGGTCAGTCCTTTCAACCACTTTAATGGCATTTGCCCAATGGGATAGAGTTAAAGTATGTTTAGATCTTGAAAGTCATCTTCTTTTTTTGCTGGTTGTTTTTTGATGGGAAGATAGAACTGGACAATATACCCACAGGTGTTTGACAAAAGTACACTCATGTGAGGAGTCTTGCATTACAAATCTGTCCCTGAGGCTGAACTTGCTATTTTGATATGTTTTCATATGACATCTAATGTGCAGTGAGAAGAAAAAACAAGTGGAGGGTTGGTTGTGTTTTCCTAACAGTGAAGAAGACAGAAACCCTTGATAGCTAAATTCATCTGCAGTCAAACTATGTTTTGCAGTGACTTTTTAAGAGCCAGGCAATTCTACCACAAAATAAAATATATTTTTTAAATCCACATTACTATACTACTGACAAGTCTTTACTTCAGAACTCATCATTCGGAAATGTGTAGCTGCTTCCAGAGTGTGTCTAATACTGTTGGAACAGGCGTTTCAGAAAGAAATGAGAGGCCCAGTCTCAGTAACTCCATGAAGGGTGCCGAGCTCCTCTGTTGAGGGTTTGGCTTGTGAGAGGCAATGTTCCTATCATTTGCCAATTTGGCCTTTGTTATTCCCACGTGGCTCACCAATAGCTGAGCAGAGTTTGGCCTCCTGTCAGCTGGGCACTTAGGTTGTATGTCCCTTGAGTCACAGTGTGACTAAAAGTGATCAGTTCCTCTAGTCACTTTAATGGTGTTTTGGTACTGAAAGAAAAAAAAAAGCAATTTTCAAGAACATTAACCATATTAACTCTTTTATATTATTATTATTATTATTATTATTATTATTATTATTATTATTATTATTATTTTTACATTCCCTGGTCTGAAATGGAAATGTCACTACTGGGCACCAGCCATCACAGACTTGGCTATTTAAGCAAAGTTGGGAGAAAACAGAGCTGGTGGCCAAGTGAGTTGCCCGAATCATTAAGAGTTGGAGTGAGTCCGGATACAGTCAGGGTTCCGCTCTTGCTACTTACCACTGTTCCTGGCAACACTGATCATTGTGGCTGCGCCATGGGCCTCCGGGACTCAGGAATCTGAGCCTGTGATGGAAGAAGGGAAGTCCAAGTTCTCCCAGAAAGGAGAAGCCTCAGAGTAACCTCATGTGGCCTACATGTGCCTGGCCTCTGTGCCAGTCTGCACTCGGCTGGAGTACCAGATAATCCTTCCCGAGTCTGTATGGAGTCCCTTGGCCTCCACAGGGAAGGCACATTCAGGACATTGGGGCTATTTATCATGTTTTCAGAGCAGGCTCAGCTGTCTTCACTTCCCACTTATTATGTAACTCCCACAGAAGCAAGAAGATAGTTTCTATCTAAGAATATAGAGGGTGTGAGGAAGTGGGGAGAGAACTTAAGAGAAATAGAGCTATTTCCAGGCAGAATATTCTTGGCAGAGAAACATGGGAGGTCGAAGAATTTTAGAGATGGAGAGACACCTTGGATGTAAACTTATCTAAATCCTTTGGTTTACATAGAAGAAACAAAGCTTCAAATAAGTCAAGTGACTTATCCAAGGTCATAGGTATATAGATAGCAAGGTCAAGATTAAGCCTTTTTTTCAAAGGTTGAGATTTTTGTCTTTCTTTCACTTTCTACAGAGCTGTAATTATACACTCTCACATACACCTTCATGTTTCAGTTAAGAAAATCGTATTTTTTCTTAAAATCTCCATTGTGTACTCATACTTCTGAAGTTATATAATATTGAGTAACCTTTTTTTCCACACTTATTTATTAGGTCCAAGGATTGCTTCCTCTTGGCAATAGCAAATTCATTGTTCTCTAGTTTCCCTACCTTAAAAATTAAGGGGTTTTCTTCTCCTTCCCTCCATTTTTCTGGCAGCATCCTCAATAAAAAACAAACAAGCTGTGAATCGGTTAAAAAGGGGGCAGGGGGCAGTCTTTAGAAATTGTGTTTAGCCCCATTTGGCCTTAGGAAAACATAAGAATTGGTGATCAAGTATATTCAGCAGGATGGCTGCCTTTCAAGGGAAACAATATCTGGATATTTCTATGTCTAGACCACAGAGGAAAAATGTTTCCTTGGTAATTAATCCACTGAAAACAGAATAGGCCCATGTGGCTCTAAGAAATAGAGATAGAGAGGGGTTAGACAGATGAAGTTACTGAAGATTCATCCTACAGATGGCATTGTTGGTGATACATTTATAAAAGCTTGTTCACAAGTCTGTATTTCAGCATTTTAAATCTAGAGTCTCCCTAGAGTGAAAAATAAATAGGGGGTGGTAAGAAGTTACTTGTTTTCTTAACCAGACAACAGTATTTTTTCATTTTACTGTTTTCATTTCACTCTCTGTTTGCATGCTACTGGTGAGGGTCTTGTGAGAAACCTTCCTTCCCCAGGAGTATGAAGCAGGGGCCCTATAATTAAGACCTTCAAGACATTTTTTTATTGGGAATTAAGACGTTAAAAGGTTGCTTAGACAAGTAGTTTGTCTGGGTTCTGAAGATGAAATCTGTCTGAATCTGGGTAGAATTATGAATCTCATTTGATTGGATAATCACAGTCTTTGGGTCTTGCTTCATCATTTACAAAAGCTAAATATAAGTTGATGTGTATTATTATCTAAGTAAATAATTTATTTAAAAATATTCTCTGCAGGGATAGGCCATGAAATAGCACAGATTGCAGTGAAATATTTTGAACCTTTTATGTGGATACTATACATTAGCAATCATAGAAAAGGGAAAGGTTTCTTTTACATTTAAGTTTCCTAAGTATGACCTTATATTTTCCTTCCATAACCACTTATAAAATGCTACTGCAGGCTTACCGAGATTTTTAAAATCATGGGGATCTGAATTGACAGAACACACAGGGTCTATTTGAGAAATGCAGTCTACAGAGAGAAATAAGATAAAACAAAAACAAGTGTACTTGTAATTAATATTACATAAATGATATAGCAGTGCCGAGAAACACACAATACAAGCATGGCCACTGTGTGTGGTGAAGATAGTTAGGGGAGATTTTTACAAATCTCAGTTAATTGATGAAATAATGTTACAAGGGTTGTTTAAATAGCTATGAAGGAAATAAAAAATAAAATACCTCAAACTAATCTCTTAGCTTGATTTTTTTCCCCACATTCCCTTCTAAGCCTTTTCCATATGCAGGCATAATTTTAGGAATCTCCAGTGGAGCATGAGTCCAGGCCTTTGCCTTCCTTCCCAGCTTCCCCATGCCTGCTCCATCTCTCCTGCTTCCCTCTTGTGAAAGCTCCCCCTCCCTCCACCAGGCTGCTCATCACTGTGGGACCTTTCTCCTTTGCCTGGAATCATCTTTTTCAACACGATCTCTCATCACCCTTCCTTTCACCTATCAGACTTCTGCTCACACTTTGAAGTGCTGGCATTGCATTTTCCAAGAATTCTTCCTAGTATGTTTCCTACTCCTCCACTCACCTGTTTTTCTACTTTTTTTAAGCCTCACCTCCCTTTCCCTGCAGATTATATTAGGTGCTCCTTCTCTGTGAGCTTATAAGAACCCTTTGCAATTTTTATGAATGTATTTACCATATTAGATTTTAATGATTTATTCCTCCAACTACGATGTGAGCACTTTGAGAGGAGGAATTGTATCTTATTGAGGCTGTATTATTAGTGCCTGCGTTAGTATCTACCACACAGAAATGGTTCCATAAACTTTACTGAATCAATGGACTGGGGGCCTGATATCCATTGCTGAATGAATAATACAGAGTCCCTTTCCTCAAGGAGTGTATAATCTGGTAGACAGACAGACACCACACACACAGACACATCCCTCCCTGATCTGCCCCCATCCACTATAAGTTGTGATAATACAATAAAGGAAACAAAAAGTGTTTTACGATAGAGAATAATAGACTAAATATGCCTTAGATGGGAGCTTATAAATGTTAGGTTGTAGTTCCAAACAATGGAATCCACTGTGGTTTGTTCTAGCAGAAAATTAATTCATCAACGTATAAGAGGTGACTCACAGGGTGTCTGAGAAGATTGGGGAACCAGGAACAATGTCCACACATAATCCAGGGTCTGCTCCAGTAAAAGCAGCATAGCCACCACCCCTTGGCTCTGAAACTACAGCTTACACAAATCCCCACCCCACCAGTGATGCTCAGGGTGAGCTGTCAGAATCTCTACCCTTACTGCCCAGAATAGCTTGTCATCTCCACCACCTGCTTTCTGAAAAGTGAGTACTGGTAAGACTAGCTTGTCATGTTAGCCCCTTCTCAGTGGAAGGCTAACTCTGGTGCAGCTGACTGGCTGATCATGGATCACAGACCTGTATTCCAGCTGCAGTGGAGCAATGGAGCTGGGAAGTTGAGTTCTGGTATTTACTTTGGGGAAGCAGGATTTACAATGCAAGTATTATTACGTTATTGGAATTTCTATTAATATAAAACAATATTAAAGAGATGCTAGCCAGCCACAAAAGAAGGTCACTGTAGCTTATGAAGAAGCTCTCTGAGAAGGTAACATTAACATTGATATCTGAAGGATGATAAAGAACTTGCCAGGCAAAAGCCAGTGGTTTGACAAAAATGGTGAATGTTTTATTTATGGCAGGGAAATGCTTAGCAGCTTCCAGGAACTGAAAGAATTCCACCATGGCTAAAGAGTGATGAGTGATAGAGAGAGGGCCTGTGCTGAAACTGGAGATGGCCTTGTAGGAGACGTGAAGGTGTTTGTATTTAATTTGAAATGTAGTGGGAATCCCTTAAGGGTTTGAAGCCAGGGGGGTTGAGGAGATTTAATTTGTATTTCACAAATTTTATAATGACTGGTATGGAAAATAGATTGGAAAAGGGCAAGAGAGAGAACAGAGCAATGAGCAAGGAGACTATGGAGTTTTCCAGATGAGATAATTGTAGCTTAGACAGGGGTGGTGGGTGGCTGTGGCGACAAATAGGCGAAATATGAAATATAAGTTGAAGAAAAAATGGCTGGACTTAACACTTGTCTATATTGTGAATGCCTGGTTAAAAAAAAGAGAGAGATTAGGAAGGACTTCTAGGTTTCTAATTTTAAAACTGGTGGGTAGATTCCTGAAATGGAGAAGACTGAAGAAGGGTCATATTTAGGGGTGGAGGGTGTTGGTTGATTTTATGAGTTTGGTTTGGGACACTGCAGTGGATACTGAGACTCACCACCCAGATCTGTGGGTATTACCCAGATAACAGAAGTCACAGAAATGTAGGTTATACTCACCTATGAACCTGACTCCTCAAGGAAGATGTCAGACATGCAGAGCTTATTGCCCCAGCTGGGAGAGTGCTGTCAGCAGACAGGCTTCAGCTGTCAGCCCCATCAGGAATGCCCTCAGCAAGCCAGTTCACACAATGTCATGCTGCCTCCAGGGGTGGGAAATGGGCAAGTCCGATGACTGATAAAGTCCTGGCCATTTTGCTCCAACAGACGGTCTTAAAGGTGTACCAGTTCCAGAGCTCCTCATGGCTTAGCCAACACTGTTGTTGGTCCTATTTCTCCCTCTTCTCACTTCTGCTTTCTACAAGTACTGATTTCAAGCATACACTTTAGTAAATATCTAAACCCTGTCTTAGGATCTGTTTTCCAGGAAACCCAACCTGTAAAGTTGATACCAAGAGCGGTTTAAGAAAACAAGTGCTAAAATGGAGTTTTGGAGCCAGATTACCTGCTACTTTGCCAACAATGAAGACACCATCCCTGGTAGTAGGTGAAGCACAGAGAGCCCTGCTACAACTATCCAGCTGTCAAAGGTTTTACTGGTGGTACATCAGGATGGTATAGCAGTATAAGGGAATCCACTAGTTGGTTCCATATATCAGGCATTTGAGGAATATGGGTGAAACAGAAACAAAACAACAAAAAATTGAGCGTCTATTGCTAAGCCTAACTGATGCCCTGAATACAGATTATGAAAAACTAAGATTATGTAGAGAGCTTATATGGAGTCACACAAGGAGGTTCTAACCTTTGGGGGTAGGGTAAAAAAAATTGAGAACTTGGCTGAGAGCTTGAATGACTGAGTTTAAACTCCCAGTTGAGACAGGTCTGCTCTGCCGTTGACTTCTCTGGTGAGAAAAGAATCTTAATATATTGGATGGGAACATTTAGATTTATGCACCTGAAAATCTTGAGTCTCAGATTTCCCTAAACCCTTTGGGCCTGTATAATTGGCCCACCACTTTTTCATAAGAATCAGAATTCTCTTGTTGCCAGGGATTTGAGATGAAGCAGAAGACTCCCTCCAGCCAGCATGTGTCTTCCTTGGAATCTACTCTACCCTTCTTCCTGGGCATTTGATCAATAATTAGCATTGTTACAACAAAGCCCACCTGATGAGTGCTGGTCTTAATGAGATATAAAATGGACTGTACACTAAAGAAGCTACAAGACCTAGCCAGCAGATATCTTCAGCAACTGGGGGAAAACACATCAGATTGTTGAAGGGGGCCAGAAAAAAATGATAATTTTCTGGGTTACAGAAATTATTAATAACACCCTGGCAAGAACTCCAGGAGATGGTGAATCATGAATCATGTCTACCTAATGAAACCTCCATAAAACCCCCTAAACTAGGGGTTTGGAGAGCTTCCAGGCTGGTGAACACGTGGAGGTGATAGGAGGGTGGCTCACACAAACAGCATGTAAGCTCTGCAGCCCTTCCTACATACCTTGCCCTATGTCTCTTTCATTTGCTCTTCCTGAGTTGTATTATTTATCATAAACCAGAATAGAGAGTAAGGAATAGAAAGTGAGTCATTCTAGCAAATTCTTTAGCATAAGGAAGGAGGTGTGAGAGCCTCTTGAATTTGTAGTTGGTTGGAAAAAAGCCCCAGGGTCTGGGACTTGTGACTGGCATCAGAAGCGGAGGCGGTCTTGTGGTACTGAGTCCTTAACTTGTGGGATCTGATGCTAACTTCAGGAAGTTAGCATCAGAATTGAATTAAATTGTAGGACACCCAGCTAGTGTACAGAGAGTTGGAGAATTGATCGTGGGAGGAAAACCTCCTTGCCCACTTGGTGTCAGAAGTAGGCCAGATGTGGTGGCTCACGTCCGTAATCTCAGTGCTTTGAGAGGCTGAGGCAGGGGAATCACTCAAGGCCAGGAGTTTGAGAAAAGCCTGGGTAATATAGCAGGACCCTGTCTCTAAAAAATGTATTTTTTTAGTTAGCTGGGCATGGTGGCATGAACTTGTTATCCTGTCTACTCAGGAGGCTGAGGTGGGAGGACAGCTTGAGGCCAGGAGTTCAAGGCCGCAGGGAGCTGTGATTGCATCACTGCATTCCAACTTCAGCCTGGGAGATCTCATGTCTAAAAAAGAAGTGTTCTATGGGTAGAAACAAATCATAGTTGTCAATATGTTTGGCACAGAGGTGAACTACTTGGCTACCTGTTGGTACTCCCTTGCCAACAATTGAAGGTAAATGAATGAATGCAGCACCCTAGTCTTAGAAGGACATGAAGGCCATGGACCCAGATCTCTTAGGGCTGAAGTCCGGATCATGTCATAGGTTAAGGTATCAAGAACAGGACAGGTGCTAGCCGAAGGTGAGGGGGATCTAGAATTGATAGTAAAGAATGAGATAAGAAGTGCCATTTGCAACCTGGAGACTAGCAGTAGTGTAGAGGCTGTCATTCATCTAAGTAATCTTCTAGGTTTGCCCCAGGAAGAGAGCTCTACAGAAATCTTGAAAAAGCTGATTCTAGAACATGCAAGAAAAAGTAGATATGAGAAGCTCACAGGGTAGGCTCCTCTCTTCGTGAAATTTCAATTACACTTGGTTAGACCTTTTTGTTTGTGCCACAACACCAATATGTTCTGTCACTCCCCTACCTTTCTTAAAAATTCTCTCTTTTAAAATTGTGTTTAGTTCGCGTAAATTTTATTGATCTGTCAAGATCACTGATTCTATACTTGTGTTGACTGATGAGCCTTTTGAAGGCTTTCTTATAGTGATAATGCAGATGTTTAATAAACAGCTGTATTGAATGTAATATTTTCTCTACTGATACATTAAAAATGAGATTACTCTATGACTTTCTTTTATTGTACTGTCCCAAGTGGGTGTTGACATTAAAGTCTTCTAGCCTCATAAAATACATTTGTAGTTTTTCCTCCTTATTCAATGAATTAGTTTTTATTATACAGAGATTACTTATTGTATTTTTTAAGTGTTTCTTGTAAAGTTAACTTTTTCTGGTGTTTCTATGGGGAAGGTTCCTTTTTTTCAGGTGAAAGCCACATAACATACAATTAACCATTTTAAAGTACAATTTAGTGGTATTTAGGGTACAATTCAGTGGTGTTTAGTGTATTCACAATGTTGTACAACAACTAGTTCTCTTTAGCTTCAAAAAATTTTTATTGTCCCATAAAAACACCCCATATCCATTAAGTAATTACTCCCCATTTCCCTCTCCCGAAATCCCCTAGTAACCTCTAATACGCTTTCTGTTTTCATGGATTTCCCTAGAATGGATAGATCATATAAAAGGAATCATATAGTATGTGACCTTTTGTGTCTGGATTTTTTCACTTAGCATAATGTTTTAGAGGTTTATCAAGCTGCAGCATGTGTCAGTACTTTATTCCTTTTTATGATTAAGTAATGTTTTATTCTTTGTAATATACCCCAATTTGTTTAGCCATTTATTCATTGATAGGCATTTGGGCTTTGCTGTTTTCAGGCTATTATGGATAATGCTGTTACAAGTTTCTGTATGGACATGTATTTTCTTTGTTTCTTTTTCTTTCTTAAAGAGTGATGGGGTCTTGCTCTGTCACCCAAGCTGGAGCACAGTGGCATGAACATAAGTCACTGCAGCCTCAAACTTCTGGGCTCAAGTGATCCTTCTGCCTCAGCCTCTTGAGTAGTTAGGACTACAAATGAATACTGTGTGCACATATATTTTCATTTCTCTTGTGCATATACTTACGAATAGAATTGCTGGGTCATATGGTAATTGTATGTTTTACTTTTTCAGGAACAGCCAATATGTTATCCACAGCAATGACATCCTTATATTATATGTTACTATCAGCAATATATAAAGGTTTCAATTTTTCCAAATCCTGGCTAACACTTGTTATTTTCCTTTTTTTTTGATTAAAAACAGATTGTTCTATCTGTTTCAATGACCTTTTAATATTCCTAATATATATATATATATATATATATATTTGAGACAGAGTATCACTCTACTTCCCGGGCTGGAGTGCAGTGGTGTGATCTCGGCTCACTGCAATCTCCACCTCCTGGGTTCAAGCGATTCTCCTGCCTCCTAAGTAGCTAGGATTACAGGTGCCCACCAACATGCCTGGCTAATTGTTTAATATTTTTAGTAGAGATGGGGTTACACCATGTTGGCCAGGCTGGTCTCGAACTCCTAACCTCAAGTGGTCCACCTGCCTTGGCCTCCCAAAGTGCTGGGATTACAGGTGTGAGCCTGGCCAATATTTGTAATATTTTATTTGTCTATTTTTTATTGGGTAATACATTATTGGTTTATAAATCTTCTCTCTTGTGCCTTTGTTTTCTATTTTATTATTCTCTACACTTAGTTACATAATTTCTTTTCTTTTACTTCCTTTAAGTACTGTCTGTTTTTCTTTCAGTCTCTTAATTTGAATATCTAACCCATTATTTTCAAACACTCTTGTTTTATAGTAGAAATATTTCAAGGCTTAAGGTTTATCTACATGTACTACTTTAGCAACATCCTAAAACTTTTAAATGTAGTACTTTTATTTTCCAAGTCTAAATATTTTGTCACTTCCAATGTGATTTCCTCTTTATCCCATGAATTACTTAGAACTATAGTTCTTAGTGCACAAACATAAATTTAAAAAACTATTTTAAAATCATTGGGAACTGTTTTATTTTATTTTTACTTTTAAAAATGTTTTAATTTTTAATTTTTGTGGTACATAGTAGGTGTATATATTTATGGGCTACATGAGATATTTTGGTACAGGCATGTAGTGTATAATAATTACATCATGGAAAATTGGGTATCCATTCCCTCAAGCATTTTTTCTTTGTGTTACAAACCAATTTTACTCTTTATTTTAAAATGTACAATTAAATTAATATTGATTATTATTATAGTCTCTCTGTTGTGCTATCAAATACTAGGTCTTATGCATTCTTTTTACTTTTTTGTACCCATTAATTCTTCCCACTTACCCCACAGCCCCCCATTACCTTTCTCAGCCTCTGGTAACCATCCTCCTATTTATTCTCTATCTCCATGAGTTCAATTTTTTTATATTTATTTTTAAATTTTAATTTAATTTTTTAAAAATATAGATGGGGTTTCACCATGTTGCCCAGGCTAGTCTCTAACTCCTTGGCTCAAGCAATCCATCCACCTCAGCCTCCCATAGTGCTGGGTCTACAGATAATGAGCCACCACACCCAAACCTGTTTTGATTTTTAGATCCTACAAATAATTAAGAACATCTTTTAACTGGGTTTAGAGAACGTTGTTCATATAATATCATTTCTTTGATAGTTGTTGATTCTTGTTGACCTAGTCCATTTTAGAAAACATTCAATGTTGAAAAGACTACATATTCCCTGTTAGGTACAGAGATTTTTAGTTGATCAATTATATTTTGACATTCAAAAATTCTGTAATTTTACTAATTTTTAATGTGCTTGGTATATTAATTTCTGACAAGTGTTCAAAAATATGTCACCATGATTTGGGATTTGTAATATTTATTTTTAATTCTGAGAGTTTTCATTTAATGAAATGTCAGGACTTTTATAGGTTAATATTTGTATTAGTTCATTCTCATACTGCTAAAAAGAACTACCTTAGACTGGGTAATTTATGAAAAAAGAAGTTTAATTGACTCAGTTTCACAGGCTTAACAGGAAGCATGACTAGGAGGCCTCAGGAAACTTACAATCATGGTGGAAGGTGAAGGAGAAGCAAGAAACTTCTTCACATTGCAGCAGGAGAGAGCACGAGTGAGGGGGGGTAGTGCCACACACTTTTAAACCATCAGATCTCCTGAGAACTCACTATCACCAGAACAGCATGGCGAAAATCACCCCCATGATCCAATCACCTCCAACCAGGTTTCTCCCTCAACATTGGGAATTACAAGTTAACATGGGATTTGAGTAGAGATACAGAGAAAAACCACATCAATATTAAATGCTTGTTGTATCTTCCTGTTAGATTATTCCTTTTATTATATAGTACTTAATTTCCCATGATGTTTGTGCATTTAATTCAATTATATTTGATGTTGAGTTGTTATACCAGCTTTATTTTGGTCAATAAATATCTGATATATCTTTTTTTGTACCTTTATTTTCTCTGTGACTTTATCATGTGTCACTTTTAGTAGCTTACAGCGGTATTATTTTTTTCTTAGATCCCAATCAGATCATCTGTTATTTAATAGATAGGAATATTTCATTTACATTTATTACTATTAATATTTTAGACTTTTAAATCTAATTTTATTTTCACTTTTGTTTAAAAAAATCTTTATTTTTGTCTCTGTTTATCTTTTTCTGCTGCTTTGTTAACTCTTTTCCTAATTTGTTATGGATTGATAACATTAAATTTTTTTCTTTCCCTTTTTTTTTGTTTTCAAGTAATATCTTTCTATATTTTTAATGGCTAGCCTTGTATTTTAAACTTTCCTGTTTAACTAGAACACTGAAAAGTAAATGTATAGTTATCAAACATTCATATCCTCTTCCTGAATATGACAATCTTATTTATCCTTTACTACCTATTATATATTGTGCCTCTAGATCTTGTTATTTTTCTTTAGGATGCAGGTTTTAATTTATTTTAAAACCAAAAAAGTTAATATTATATGTATTAGTTTATTAAGTTTATCAGAATATTTTATTATTGTCTGCGCTTCCCAATGTTTATTTTAACCTTTGCTTTCCTTACGGATTTACTTTTCTAATTGCTTAATTATGTCCTAATGTAATATCCTAATTCAGTTAGGAGCAGGGTAGGAATAAACACTCTTACTCTTTGTATTTCTGAAGTTGTCTTTGTTTTGCCCTCACAATTGAAGGTACAATTGAAGCTTATATCAATCTAAATACCATTTTTTTCTGGAGATTCAGTTAGGAATGTGCTCAAGTCTTTCAATCTCTCCTTTACATATTTTAACAACTCTTTCACATTTTTAAGGTTTCTTTCTGTAGTGCATTCTGAATGAGTTCCTCGGAACAATCTATCATTTTTCTAATTTTCACTTTGACTGTATTCAGTCTACATTCTACCCTATCTACTGAAATTAAAAACTAAATGTTTTTAAATTTTATTTAAAAGTGTCTAGTTTAACTTTTCCAAGCTCCTTAATTTTAATCAGACTGCTTTGTAACATTATTTTATCCAGTCAATTTATATTAATTTTTTTTGCCTATCTTTCTCTGCATTAAAATTATTCAAGTGTTTTGCTTTGTAGGCCCTTTTTGAATGAGACTTTTTCCTTTTTGCTCTTTCTAATAGTTAGTAATTTTCTCCACCTGGAGTTTTGGACCATTTGTTCAGAACCAAGTCTTACAATGGCATTTTGGAGTTCATTTTCTGTGGTTTGAATTGCAATATAATTTATAATTTTATTGTTGTGTCTGTGACCTCAGTAATCCATAGACCTGAAACTTCATTTAATTTGTAGCCTTAGACTGCCTTTGAACAACTTTATTTTCAGCCTCTTTTTACAAATACAGCAGCCCCTCCCTAGTTCTTGGCTTCAAGTAGTAAACCTGGCTCAGGTTCTCTACAATTCTGTGTGGAACACATTTTGTTTCTGTACCTTGCAGGGCCAGATGCTTCATTCCCAGAGCTTACTTCCATCACCAAATCCAACAGGCCTTTGGCGTGAACCCCTCTCTGCTTTAAGGGGGTTCTGTTTCTGATCAGCAGAGATGTTTACGTATACATACACACATATAATATTAAAAATACGCATATATGAAACACTGTATATATATGCATGTATGCAGTTACATATATCTGTGAGATATACAGATATATATTTTAAATAAACCAATACATATTTTTAAAATATCTCAATGTATTTAGAATAAAAGGATTTTATAAAGCATTAGCTTACATCTTAAATTAAATTTCATTTATTATCAGTGATTTGGTTAAAGTTTAAACATGTGGAGAAAAAGTTCAAAATTAAATTACACTAACGACTTAACCCCTAAATGTTATCATATTTCTGTCCCAATTTTTAACAGTAAGTACTACAGATGAAGCTAATATTTGCTTAAAGTATGACCCCAGGTTTATGTATTTTCTTTTTCTGTAAATATAGCCACTATCATGGCTTTGTGTGTGCCTATCCATTCCATATGTATATGCATTATAAAAACAGTTTTATTTTCTGCTTTTAAGTGTACTTAAATAGTACTACACTGTTGATTTGCTTCTGTGTCTCTAGGATTTATCCTTACTGATTCTTATCAGAATCAATACCTTTAATTTTTTTAATATAATTTCACTATATTGATAAAATATATTTTTCTCTAACTTACAATGTCTGCTTTAATTTTTTATTATTACAACACAGGTACAATTGATATTCTTGTATGTGTGTTCTTGTGCAGATATCTGTAGCTTTTCTAGGGCATATACCTTGAAGTAGAATATCTGGATTGTAGAATATACACACTTGTAATTTTATCATGAATTGTAATTTTATCATGAATGCTCCTCTCCAAATGATAATATAAATGTGGCCTCTCACCAGTGGTAAATGAGTGTATCATATTCTCAATATTTTCCCCAATGGAGTATTGTTAGACTTTTAAAATTTTGCCAATGCTATCAGAAAACAAAACAAAACAAAACAAAACAAAAGAAACCAAACCATTGCTTCTTTTAGTTTGCGTTTCCCTGATTATAATAGAAATTAACATTTTTTTCAAATATTTATTGCCATTTAGATTTCCTCTTCTGTGAATGGTCCACTGATTTTCTTTGCCCACATTTCATTATATATATATTTTTAAGTCAGGAAGTGATAGATGGATGTTCTTAGTGAGATGTGGGTCCAGACAAGAGAGAAAACAAATGAGACACAGAGGAACCAGTAAGGAGATTATTCACCAATTTAGGCACGGAATGATGAAGTTATGCATATGGGTGGTGGAAATGGGTAGAAAAAAGGGTCAAATTTTGAAGTACTGTGGAGAAAGAATTATCAACCATGGAAAATGAAGACATTAAGTATATTTTAAAATTTATGTTTTAGGGGCTGGCATCTGTGGAGGTGGAACAAGATGGTGAACTAGAAAGCTCCACCACTCACCCCTCCTCCTCTCCCCTGCAGGGAGTTTTTGACACCAAGTCAACAAGTATCTACACAGAAAAAAACAGCTTCATAAGAACAAGAAATCAAGTGAACACTCATAGCACATGGTTTTAACTTCATATCACTTAAAGAGGAACTGAAGACATAGAAGAAACAATCCTGAATCATTGCTGCTGGTCTCACTCATCTCCAGCAGTAACAGTGTGGTCCTGAGAGCATCTCTGTGGGCTGGGGGAGGAGAACACAGCAATTGTGAGGCACTGAGCTCAGTGCTGTCCTGTTAAAGCAGGAAGGAAAACCAGACCAAACTCAGTGGATGCTCGCCCACAGAGGGAGCATTTAAACCAGCCCTAGCCAGAGGGGAATCGCCAACCCCAGTGGTCTGAACTTGAGTGCCTGCAAACCTCCTCACCCACAGCCAAAGTACTCTGGGTCTCTAAGTAAACTTGAAAGGCAGTCTACGAGAGTCCTAGGGCTGAACGAGGCCCAGAGACAGTGGACTGGAGAAGCATGCAACATACTGAGACACAAGCTGGGGAAGCCAAGCGAATGCTGGCATCACCCCTCCTCTAACCCCAGGCTGCACATCTAGTGGCTTCAAAACAGACCCCCTTCCTTCTGCTTGAGAAGAGAAGAGGGAAGAGTGGGAGGACTTTGTCTTGTGGTTTGGATGCCAGCTCAGCTGCAATACAATAGAATCCCAGGTAGACTTCTAAGATTTTTGACTGTAGTCCCTCACTTCAGGATGGTACTTCTGGACCCACTCGAGCCTGTAAGACCTCAATGCCTTGAAGGGAAGGATACAGGCCTGGATGACTTTGCCACCTGCTAATTGTAGAGTCTCAGGGCCTTGATCAGAAAGGTCTGACCCAGCAAGGTCCTAGTATTGGTGTCCACAGGGATGACTGTGTCACTCCATGCCCAGCTTTAGGTGGCTCAGAACAGAGAGAGGGAGACTCTATGTTTGGGAGAAAGTAAAAGAAGAGAACAAGATTCTCTGCCTGGTAATCCAGAGAATTCTCCTGGATTTTTTCCAAGACCATCAAGGTGGTACCTCTACAAGTCTGCAAGAACCACAGTGTTACTGTGCTTGGGGTGTCCCTAAAGCCGAAACAGCTTAGATCAGGACACCTAAGTCCTTTCAAATGTCTAGAAAGCCTTTCCAAGAAGGACGGCTACAAGTAAGCCCAGACAGTGAAGACTACACCAAATGCCTAACTCCTCAATGCCAGACTAAGAATAAAAGAGAGAAGTTCAAAATAAATACAATCAGAAATGAAAAAGGGGAGGCATTACAACTGATACTGCAGAAACTCAAAGGATCATTAGTGGCTACTGTGAGCAACTATATGCCAATAAATTGGAAAATCTAGAAGAAATGGACAAATTCCTAGATACATACAACATACCAATATTGAACCAGGAAGAAATCCAAAACCTGAACAGACCCATAACAAGTAACAAGATTGAAGCCGTAATAAAAATTTTCCCAGTAAAAAAAGCCTGGGACCTGATGGCTTCACTGCCGAATTCTACCAAACATTTAAAGAAGAACTAATGCCAATCTTACACAAGATATTCCAAAAAATAGAGAAGGGAATACGCCCAAACTTATTTTACAAGTCCAGTATTACCCTGATACCCAATGATCAAATAGGACTTATCCGTTGGATGCAAAAATGGGTCAATATACTCAAATCAATCAATGTGATACATCACAGCAACAGAATGAAGGATAAAAACTATATAATCATTTCAGCTGATGCTGCAAAAGCGTTTTTAAAAATTCATATCCCTTCATGATAGTAACTCCAAAAAAACTGGGGATAGAAAGAACATACCTCAACATAATAAAAACCATATATGACACACCCACAGCTAGTATTATACTGAATGGAGAAAAACTGAAAACCTTTCCTCTAACATTGAGAACACAACAAGGATGCCCACTGTTGCTACTGTTAGTCAGCATAGTACCAGAAGTCCTAGCTAGAGCAATAAAAGAAGAGAAAGATAAAAAGAGCATCTAAAATGGAAAGGAAGAAGTGAAACTATTCTTGTTTGCAGGTATGATCTTATATATATATATTTTTATTATACTTTAAGATTTAGGGTACATGTGCACAATGTGCAGGTTTGTTACATATGTATACATGTGCCATGTTGGTGTGCTGCACCCATTAACTCGTCATTTAACATTAGGTATATCTCCTAATGCTATGCCTCCCCCCTCACCCCACCCCACAACAGGCCCCAGTGTGTGATAGTCCCCTTCCTGTGCCCATGTGTTCTCATTGTTCAATTCCCACCTATGAGTGAGAGCATGCAGTGTTTGGTTTTTTGTCCTTGCGATAGTTTGCTGAGAATGATGGTTTCCAGCTTCATCCATGTCCCTACAAAGGACATGAACTCATCATTTTTTATGGCTGCATAGTATTCCATGGTGTATATGTGCCACATTTTCTTAATCCAGTCTATCATTGTTGGACATTTGGGTTGGCTCCAAGTCTTTGCTATTGTGAATAGTGCTGCAGTAAACATACGTGTGCATGTGTCTTTATAGCAGCATGATTTATAATCCTTTGGGTATATACTCAGTAATGGGATGGCTGGGTCAAATGGTATTTCTAGTTCTAGATCCCTGAGGAATCGCTACACTGACTTCCACAATGGTTGAACTAGTTTACAGTCCCACCAACAGTGTAAAAGTGTTCCTATTTCTCCACATCCTCTCCAGCACCTGTTGTTTCCTGACTTTTTAGTGATCACCATTCTAACTGGTGTGAGATGGTATCTCATTGTGGTTTTGATTTGCATTTGTCTGATGGCCAGTGATGATGAGCATTTTTTCGTGTGTTTTTTGGTTGCATAAATGTCTTCTTTTGAGAAGTGTCTGTTCATATCCTTTTCCCACTTGGTGATGGGGTTGTCTATTTTTTTCTTATAAATTTGTTTGAGTTCATTGTAGATTCTGGATGATATTAGTCCTTTGTCAGATGAGTAGATTGCAAAAATGTTCTCCCATTCTGTAGGTTGCCTGTTCACTCTGATGGTAGTTTCTTTTGCTGTGCAGAAGCTCTTTAGTTTAATTAGATCCCATTTATCAGTTTTGGCTTTGGTTGCCACTGCTTTTGGTGTTTTAGACATGAAGTCCTTGCCCATGCCTATGTCCTGAATGGTATTGCCTAGGTTTTCTTCTAGGGTTTTTATGGTTTTAGGTCTGATATGTAAGTCTTTAATCCATCCTGAATTAATTTTTGTATAAGGTGTAAGGAAGGGATCCAGTTTCAGCTTTCTACATATGGCTATCCAGTTTTCCCAGCACCATTTATTAAATAGGGAATCCTTTCCCCATTTCTTGTTTTTGTCAGGTTTGTCAAAGATCAGATAGTTGTAGATATGTGGCATTATTTCTGAGGGCTCTGTTCTGTTCCATTTATCTATATCTCTGTTTTGGTAGCAGTACCATGCTGTTTTGGTTACTGTAGCCTTGTGGTATAGTTTGAAGTCAGGTAACATGATGCCTCCAGTTTTGTTCTTTTGGCTTAGGATTGACTTGGCGATGTGGGCTCTTTTTTGGTTCCATATGAACTTTAAAGTAGTTTTTTCCAATTCTGTGAAGGAAGTCATTGGTAGCTTGATGGGGATGGCATTGAATCTATAAATTACTTTGGGCAGTATGGCCATTTTCATGATATTGATTCTTCCTATCCATGAGCATGGAATGTTCTTCCATTTGTTTGTATCCTCTTTTATTTCATTGAGCAGTGGTTTGTAGTTCTCCTTGAAGAGGTCCTTCACGTCCCCTGTAAGTTGGGTTCCTAGGTATAGAAGCCCATTCTTATTCTCTTTGAAGCAATTGAGAATGGGAGTTCACTCATGATTGGGCTCTCTGTTTGTCTGCTATTGGTGTATAAGAATGCTTGTGATTTTTGCACATTGATTTTGTATCCTGAGACTTTGCTGAAGTT
Organism: Gorilla gorilla gorilla; assembly: GCF_029281585.2. NCBI lineage: Eukaryota > Metazoa > Chordata > Mammalia > Primates > Hominidae > Gorilla > Gorilla gorilla. The sequence continues at coordinate 110,285,760 of NC_086017.1, read as the reverse complement.
GCTTATCAGCTTAAGGAGATTTTGGGCTGAGATGATGGTGTTTTCTAGATATACAATAATGTCATCTGCAAACAGGAACAATTTGACTTCCTCTTTTCCTAATTGAATACCCTTTATTTCCTTCTCCTGCCTGATTGCCCTGGCCAGAACTTCCAACACTATGTTGAATAGGAGTGGTGAGAGAGGGCATCCCTGTCTTGTGCCAGTTTTCAAAGGGAATGCTTCCAGTTTTTGCCCATTCAGTATGATATTGGCTGTGGGTTTCTCATAGATAGCTCTTATTATTTTGAGATATGTCCCATCAATACCTAATTTATTGAGAGTTTTTAGCATGAAGGTTGTTGAATTTTGTCAAAGGCCTTTTCTGCATCTATTGAGAAAATCATGTGGTTTTTGTCTTTGGTTCTGTTTATATGCTGGATTACATTTATTGATTTGTGTATGTTGAACCACCCTTGCATCCCAGGGATGAAGCCAACTTGATCATGGTGGAGAAGCTTTTTCATGTGCTGCTGGATTCTGTTTGCCAGTATTTTATTGAGGATTTTTGCATCGATGTTCATCAGGGAGATTGGTCTAAAATTCTCTTTTTTTGTTGTGTCTCTGCCAGGCTTTGGTATCAGGATGATGCTGGCCTCATAAAATGAGTTAGGGAGGATTCCCTCTTTTTCTATTGATTAGAATAGTTTCAGAAGGAATGGTACCAGCTCCTCCTTGTACCTCTGGTAAAATTCGGCTGTGAATTCGGCTGTGAATCCGTCTGATCCTGAAGTTTTTTTGGTTGGTAAGCTATTAATTATTGCCTCAATTTCAGAGCCTGTTATTGGTCTATTCAGAGATTCAACTTCTTCCTGGTTTAGTCTTGGGAGGGTGTATGTGTCGAGGAATTTATCCATTTCTTCTAGATTTTATAGTTTATTTGCGTAGAGGTGTTCATAGTATTCTCTGATGGTAGTTTGTATTTCTCTGGGATCGGTGGTGATATCCCCTTTACCATTTTTTATTTTGTCTATTTGATTCTTCTCTCTTTTCTTCTTTATTAGTCTTGCTAGCAGTCTATCAATTTTGCTGATCTTTTCAAAAAACCAGCTCCTGGATTCATTGATTTTTTGAAGGGTTTTTTGTGTCTCTATCTCTTTCAGTTCTGCTCTGATCTTAGTTATTTCTTGCCTTCTGCTAGCTTTTGAATGTGTTTGCTCTTGCTTTTCTAGTTCTTTTAATTGTGATGTAAGGGTGTCAATTTTAGATCTTTTCTGCTTTCTCTTGTGGGCATTTAGTACTGTAAATTTCCCTCTACACACTGCTTTAAATGTGTCCCAGAGATTCTGGTATGTTGCGTCTTTGTTCTCATTGGTTTCAAAGAACATCTTTATTTCTGCCTTCATTTCGTTATGTACCCAGTAGTCATTCAGGAGCAGGTTGTTCAGTTTCCATTTAGTTGAGCAGTTTTGAGTGAGTTTCTTAATCCTGAGTTCTAGTTTGATTGCACTGTGGACTGAAAGACAGTTTGTTATAATTTCTGTTCTTTGAGATTTGCTGAGGAGTGCTTTACTTCCAAGTATGTGGTCAATTTTGGAATAGGTGTGGTGTGGTGCTGAGAAGAATGTAAATTCTGTTGATTTGGGATGGAGAGTTCTGTAGATGTCTATTAGGTCTGCTTGGTGCAGAGCTGAGTTCAGTTTCTGGATATCCTTGTTAACTTTCTGTCTCGTTGATCTGTCTAATGTTGACAGTGGGGTGTTAAAGTCTCCCATTATTATTGTGTGTGAGTCTAAGTGTCTTTGTAGTTCTCTAAGGACTTGCTTTATAAATCTGGGTGCTCCTTTATTGGGTGCATATATATTTAGGATAGTTAGCTCTTCTTGTTGAATTGATCCCTTTACCATTATGTAATGGCCTTCTTTGTCTCTTTTGATCTTTGTTGGTTTAAAGTCTGTTTTATCAGAGACTAGGATTGCAACCTCTGTCTTTTTTTGTTTTCCATTTGCTTGGTAGATCTTCCTCCATCCCTTTATTTTGAGCCTATGTGTGTCTCTGCACATGAGATGGGTTTCCTGAATACAGCACACTGATGGGTTTTGACTCTTTATCCAATTTGCCTATCTGTGTCTTTTAATTGGAGCATTTAGTCCATTTACATTTAAAGTTAATATTTTTATGTGTGAATTTGATCCTGTAATTATAATGTTAGCTGGTTATTTTGCTTGTTAGTTGATGCAGTTTCTTCCTAGCCTCGATGGTCTTTACAATTTGGCATGTTTTTGCAGTGGTTGATACCAGTTGTTCCTTTCCATGTTTAGTGCTTCCTTCAGGAGCTCTTTTAGGGCAGGCCTGGTGGTGACAAAATCTCTCAGCATTTGCTTGTCTGTAAAGGAGTTTATTTCTCCTTCACTTATGAAGCTTAGTTTGGCTGGATATGAAATTCTGGGTTGAAAATTCTTTTCTTTAAGAATGTTGAATATTGGCCCCCACTCTCTTCTGGCTTGTAGAGTTTCTGCAGAGAGATCCACTGTTAGTCTGATGGGCTTCCCTTTGAGGGTAACCCGACCTTTCTCTGTGGCTGCCCTTAACATTTTTTCCTTCATTTCAACTTTGGTGAATCTGACAATTATGTGTCATGGAGTTGCTCTACTTGAGGAGTATCTTTATGGCGTTCTCTGTATTTCCTGAATTTGAATGTTGGCCTGCCTTGCTAGATTGGGGAAGTTCTCCTGGATAATATCCTGCAGAGTGTTTTCCAACTTGGTTCCATTCTCTCTGTCACTTTCAGGTACACCAATCAAATGTAGATTTGGTCTTTTCACATAGTCCCATATTGGAGGCTTTGTTCATTTCTTTTTTTTCTTTTTTCTCTAAACTTCTCTTCACGCTTCATTTCATTCGTTTGATCTTCAATCACTGATACCCTTTCTTCCGGTTGGTCAAATCAGCTACTGAGGCTTGTGCATTCATCACGTAGTTCTCATGCCGTGGTTTTCAGCTCCATCAGCTCCTTTAAGGACTTCTCTGCATTGGTTATTCTAGTTAGCCAGTAGTCTAATCTTTTTTCGAGGTTTTTAACTTCTTTGCCATGGGTTTGAACTTCCTCCTTTAGTTCAGAGTAGTTTGATTGTCTGAAGCCTTCTTCTCTCAACTCATCAAAGTCATTCTCCCTCCAGCTTTGTTCCGTTCCTGGTGAGGAGCTGCATTCCTTTGGAGGAGGAGAGGCACTCTGATTTTTAGAATTTTCAGTTTTTCTGCTCTGTTTTTTCCCCATCTTCGTGGTTTTATCTACCTTTGGTCTTTGATGATGGTGACGTACAGATGGGGTTTTGGTGTGGATGTTCTTTCTGTTTGTTAGTGTTCCTTCTAACAGTCAGGACCCTTAGCTGCAGGTCTGTTGGAGTTTGCTGGAGGTCCACTCCAGACACTGTTTGCCTGGGTATCAGCAGTGGAGGCTGCAGAACAGCAGATATTGGTGAACAGCAAATGTTGCTGCCTGATCATTCCTCTGGAAGTTTTGTCTCAGAGGAGTACCCGTCTGTGTGAGGTGTCAGTCTGCCCCTACTGGGGTTTGCCTCCCAGTTAGGCTACTCGGGGGTCAGGGATGGTATGATCTTATATTTGAAAAAACCCAAAGTCTCCACAGAAAACTATTAGAACTGATAAACAAATTCAGTAGAGTTGCAGGTTACAAAATCTACATACAAAATCAGTAGCATTTCTATATGCAAATAATGAACAATGTGAAAATGAATTAAAAGAGTAATCCCACTTAGAGTAGCCACAAATAAAATTAAATACCTAGGAATTAACTTACCAAAGAAGTGAAAGATCTCTGGAATGAAAATTATAAAACACTGGTGAATGAAATTGAAGAGGACACCAGAAAAAAAAAAAGAAGGAACATATTCCCTATTTATGGATTGGAAGAATCAATATTGTTAAAATGTTTATACTATCCAAAACAATCTACAGATTCAATGCAGTCCCTCTCAAAATACCAATGAAATTAATAACAGAAGAAAAGAAATATTAAAAATTATATGGAACCACAAAAGACCCAGAATAGCCAAAACTTTCCCAAGCAAAAAGAAAAAAAGAACTGGAGGAATCACATTACCTGACTTCAATTTTTACTGCAGTGCTTTAGTAACCGACACAGCATAGTACTGGCCTAAAAACAGACACAAAGACCAATGGAACAGAACAGAGAACCCAGAGACAAATACATACAGCTACAGTAAATGCATTTTTGACAGAGGCGTGAAGAACTTACCCTGTGGAAAAGACAGTCTCCTCAATAAATTGTGCTGGGAAAACTGGATATTCATGTGTAGAGGAGTGAAACTAGAGCCCTATCTCTCAACATATAAAAAAATCAAATAAAAATGGATTAAAGACCTAAATCTAAAACCTCAAATTATGAAACTACTGCAAGAAAGCATTGGAGAAAACCTCCAGGGGGAGGGAGAGCATCAGCAAAAATACCTAATGCATGCTGGGATTAATACTTAGGTGATGGGTTGATAGGTGCAGCAAACCACTATGGCACATATTTGCCTATGTAACAAACCTGCACATCCTGCACATGTACCCTGGAACTTAAAATAAAATAAAACAAAAAGTAGGTTAAGGATGTGAATAGACAATTCTTAAAGAAGATATACAAATGGTCAACATCACTAGTTATCAGGGAAATGCAAAATCAAAACCACAATGCAGTAACACCTTACTCCTGAAAGAATGGCCATAATAAAAAAAATCAAAAAATAATAGATGTTGTTGTGGATGTGGTAAAAAGGGAATACTTTTTCACTGTTGGTAGGAATGTAAAGTAGCACAACCACTATGGAAATCAGTGTGGCGATTCCTTAAAGAACTAACAGTAGATCTATCATTTGATACAGCAATCCCACTCCTGCGTATCTACCCAGAGGAAAAGAAGTCATGATATGGAAAAGATACGTGCACACGCATGTTTATGGCAGCACAATTCACAATTGCAGAAATATGAAACCAGCCCAGATGTTCATCAATCAACAAGTGGATAAAGAAAATGTGGTATATATATACATATACCATGGACTACCACTGAGCCATAAAAAGGAATGAAATAATGGCGTGCACAGCAACCTGGATGGAATTGGAGACCATTATTGTAAGTGAAGTAACTCATGAATGAAAAACCAAATATCATATGTTGTCATTCATAATTGGGAGCTAAGCTATGAGAAGCAAAGGCCTTAGAATGATACAATGGACTTTGGGGACTCATGGGAAAGGGTGGGAGAGGGGGAGGGATAAAAAACTACATGTTGGATACAACATATACTGCTTGGTTGATGGGTACACCAAAATCTTACAAATCACCACTAAAGAACTTATTCGTGTAACCAAATACCACCTGTTCCACCGAAAAACTATCGAAATAAAAAAAAGATTGATAAAAAAAGAGAATCATCATTAAAAGTTTATATTAGAATACACACTCACAGGTTGGTAGATGATATGGAGAAGTACATGATGCTAATCAAAGAGAAAGAAGAGAAGGAATTTGTAGTCTCAGAGAATGAGATAAGGATAGAACATCTATATTTCAGATGTAAGAAATAAACTAGGAAAACAGGGTATTACTCAAGCTCCAACAGCACCCGGTGCTCATTTCTTCTTGTGCCTAGTTCTTACTATCTTCTCTTGTTGTGCTTAACTTTTGCTGTACTCTAGTGAAATGACACTAGTGAACCTATAATTGTCTCCCCCTTAACAAAAATATAAAAACCAGAACACTAATAAAACCTTGACAAACATTGGTGGAACATAAAAAAGGGAAAAAAGGAGGAAAGAGAGGGAGAGTTTAATAGTGCGAAATGGCTTTATTTAATTTTAGGGTTTATATAGTACCTTGTTTCAGAAATAATTTAGAGTAGCACAGAGTTGAATATTAGAATGGCTGAAGAGGATGGAGAAGGGGAAGCAATAAATTAAGAGACCACAATTCTTTATAGCTGTATCGGGTAAAATTTATGGTTTTAAAAGGGGAGGGATTTAGAATATGAGAATATATGTACATTATACAACCCTTGGAAAGAATGCATTCACAAAAATTATTGCATTTTTATTTAAATAGACCACCACCACCATGAACAATAAATACTCTACTAGAAACCAAGATATTTAGATTATGGTTTTTGGGTTGTAACAAACTGTACACTAGAGCAAGAAACTAGCCTTTCTGTTATCAGAGTTATTGTTTATGAAATAAAGAGTTTGGAATATAGAATTTTGAAGATTGCTTACTGCTGTGAAATTGTATGATTCTGACCGCAGGTATGGACTGATTTAAAGCCTGATTGTAGTAAGCGACCTTTGAAGCTTTTTTTTTTAATAATGTATTCAAATAAGGTCAATATAATATAGTGACAAGCATTTTCTACCATTTTCTTTTAGGGAATACTGAAGCTCTGCCACTTATTTGCTAAGTTGTTTTCTTCTATTCCCCTCATTAGATATTCTCCCACTTTTTATCTCCCCTTTGCAGCAAACATTTTGAAAGATTCCTTCCTTGATTTTCAGTGTCTCCAATGTCTTTAAATTTCCACTTCTTTGTTCTCTCTTAAACTCATTCCAGTCAAGCTTATACTGCCCTAATCCTCTAAAATTCCTCTTGCCAACATCACCAATGATCTCTGACTGTTAAATGCGGAGGTCAACTTCCAGTTCTTATCTTATGTAACCTATCACAGTGATCACTCCTTTTTGTGTGTGTGTGTGTGTTTTTGAGATGGAGTCTCGCGCTGTCACCCAGGCTGGAGTGCAGTGGCGTGATCTCGGCTCACTGCAACCTCTGCCTCCTGGGTTCATACCATTCTCCTGCCTCAGCCTCCTGAGTAGCTGGGACTACAGGTGCCCACCACCATGCCCAGCTAATTTTTTGTATTTTTAGTAGAGACAGGGTTTCACCATGTTAGCCAGGATGGTCTCGATCTCCTGACCTCATGATCCGCCTTCTTTGGCCTCCCAAAGTGCTGGGATTACAGATCACTCCTTCTTAATATACTTTCTTCACTTAACTTCCAGTTCCCAACATAGTCTTGGATTTTTTTCTATGTCACTGATTGCTTCTTCAAAGATTCCATCACAGTTTTTCCTCTTCTTCCTATCTCTTAATGCTGTAACACTTCAGTGTATCTCTTTGGTCCTCTTCTTTTCTCCATTTAAATTGACTTTTTATGTAATATTATTCAATCCTGTTAAAAAAATACCATCTGTGTGCTGAAAACCCCTACATTTTTATCTCCAGGTCAAATTTCACTGTAAAATACCAGATTTATATACACATTTGCCTACCTGGCATCTCAAGTTGTGTGTCTAATGGACATCTGTATTAGTCTGTTTTCATGCTGCTGAAAAAGACATACCCAAGACTGGGTAGTTTATAAAGAAAAAGAGGTTTATTGAACTTGCAGTTCCACATGGCTTGAGAGAACTCACGATCATGGTAGAAGGTGACACATCTTACATGGTGGCAGGTAAGAGAGAATGATGATAAAGCAAAAGAAGGAACCTGATATAAAACCATCAGATCTTTTTTTTTTTTTTTTGAGATGGAGTCTTGCTCCGTTGCCCAGGCTAGAGTGCAGTGGCGCAATCTTGGCTCAAGGCAAGCTCTGCCTCCCAGGTTCACGCCATTCTCCTGCCTTAGCCTTCTGAGTAGCTGGGACTACAGGCACTCGCCACCACGCCTGGCAAATTTTTTTGTATTTTTAGTAGAGACGGGGTTTTACCGTGTTAGCCAGGATAGTCTCTATCTCCTGACCTTGTGATCTACCGGCCTTGGCCTCCCAAAGTGCTGGGATTACAGGCATGAGCCATCACACCCGGCCTATAACCATCAGAGCTTGTGAGACTTATTCTCTACCATGAGAACAGTATGGGGGAAACCATTCCCATGATTCAATTATCTCCCACTGGGTTCTTCTCACAACATGTGGGAATTATGGGAGCTACAATTTAAGATGAGATGGGTGGGGACACAGCCAAACCATATCATTTTGCCCCGGCCCCTCCCATATCTCATGACCTCACATTTCCATATCAATCATGCCTTCCCAATAGCCCACCGAAGTCTTAACTCATTTCAGCATTAACTCAAAAGTCCACACTCCAAAGTCTCATCTGAGACAAGGCAAGTCCCTTCGGACTGTGAGCTCATAAAATCAAAAGCAAGTTATTTACTTCCTAGATACAACGGGGGTACAGGCATTGGAGAAATGCAGCTATTCCAAATGGGAGAAATTGGTTAAAACAAAAGGGCTACAGCACTCATGCAAGTTCAAAGTCCAGCAGGGCATTCAAATCTTAAAGCTCCAAATGATCTCCTTTGACTTCATGTCTCACATTCAGGTCACACTGATGCAAGAGTTGGGTTCCTATGATTTTGGACAGCTCTTCCTCTGTGGCTTTGCAGGGTATAGCCTCCCTCCTGGCTGCATTCATAGGCTGGTGTTGAGTGTCTGTGGAAAGCCACATGGTGCAAGCTGCCAGTGCATCTACTATTCCAGGGTTTGGAGGGAAATGGCACTCTTCTCACATCTCCACTAGGCAGTACCCCAGTGGGGATTCTTTGAGGGGGCTTCAACCCCACATTTCCCTTCCACATTGCCCTAGCAGAGGTTCTCCATGAGGGTTACACGCCTGTAGCAAACTTCTGCCTGTACATCCAGGTGTTTCCATACAGACTCTGAAATCTAGGTTGAGGTTCCCAAACCTCAATTCTTGTCATCTCTGTACCCACAGGCTCAAACTAAGTGGAAGCTGCTAAGGCTTTGTGCTTGCACCCTCTGAAGCCATGGCCTGAGCTATACCATGGCCCCTTTTAGCCATGGTACCTGGCTCTGGATTCTAAGCCCACCTTTCCACCTTTGCACTCCTGATACCCTTTTAGCCTTTAGCTTGGCCCCTGGAGCAGCTGGGAGGCAGGGCACCAAGGCCGTAGGCTGCACACAGCAGGGGTGTCCTGGGCCTGTCCCAGGAAACCATTTTTTCCTCCTAGGCTCTGGGCCTGTGATGGGAGAAACTGCTGCAAAGGTCTCTGACATGAGCTCTGACATGTCTCCAGGAGCCATTTTCCCCATTGTCTTGGGGTTTAATATTTGGCTTCTGGTTACTTATGAAATTTCTGCAGCTGGCTTGAATTTCTCCTCAGAAAATGGGGTTTTCTTTTCTATCACACAGTCAAGCTATACATTTTTCAAACTTTTATGCTCTGTTTCCCTTTTAAAATTGAATGCTTTTAACAGCACCCAAGTCACCTCTTGAATGCTTTGCTGCTTAGAAATTTCTTCTGCCAGATACCCTAAATCATCTCCCTCAAGTTCAAAGTTCCACAAATCTCTAGGGCAGGGGCAAAATGCTGCCCATCTCTTTGCTAAGACATAGCAAGAGTTGCCTTTACTCCAGTTTCCAACGGGTTCCTCATCTTGATCTGAGACCTCCTCAGCCTGGACCTTGTTGTCCATATTACTGTGAGTATTTTGGTCAAAGCCATTCAGCAGGTCTCTAGGAAGTTCCAAACTTTCCCACATCTTCCTATGTTCTGAGCCCTCCAAGTTTCTAGGAAGTTTCAAACTTTTCCATATTTTCCTATCTTCTTTTGAGCCCTCCAAACTGTTCCAACCTCTGCTTGTTACCCAGTTCCAAAGTTGCTTCCACATTTTCAGGTATCTTTACAGCAGTGCCCCACCCTACCAGTACCAATTTACTGTGTTAGTGTGTTTTAACGCTGCTGAATAGTGCTTTCACACTGCTGATAAAGACATACCTGAGACTCAGTAATTTATATAGAAAAAGAGGTTTAATGGACTTACAGTTCCATTGTGGCTTGGGAGGCCTTACAATCATGGCAGAAGGTGAAAGACATGTCTTACATGGCAGCAGACAAGAGAGAATGAGAACCAAGCAAAAGGGGTTTCCCCTTGTAAAACCGTCAGATCTCATGAGACTTACTCACTATCATGAGAACAGTATGGGGGAAACCACCCCCATGATTCAATTATCTTTCACTGGGTCCCTCTCACAACACTTGGAAATTATGGGAGCTACAATTCAAGATGAGATTTGGGTGGGGACACATCCAAACATTATCAACATCTCACACCCAACATGTCTAAAAATGAACTTTTGTTTCTTCCCTTCATATCTGTTCTGTTGACAGCCTTCCTTATTTTGTTTGATAGCAGCTTTAGAACCTTAGCACCATCCTTGAACCCTCTCCTTCTCTCATACTCTATAGACATTTCTCAGGAAATTCTATTGGGACAAGCCTCAAAACATGTGTAATATGACCACTTCTTACCACTTCCTTATCTATCTCAATGGTCTCAGCTATCATCATCTCTAACCTGGATAATTACAATGCCTTCCCAACTGCATTTCTTGCTTCCATCTTTGTCCCTCTACAGTCATGATTTATATAATTTGAAAGAGTAAGGCAAGTAAAAAAAGTAACTTTTTGCTCAAAATCCTCTCATGGATCCTCATTTCACTCAGAGAAAGCTAAAGTTATTAAAAGTACTACAAAGCACTATATGAGCAGACTCTCCATTATTTCTTCAACCTTATCGTCTAGGATGTTTGTCACTGGTCATACTGCCATAGTTATACTGGCCCTCATGATTTTCTGCTAGCCTATCAGCATGTTCCTACCTTTGGAACTCTACCATAGTCTAAAATACTTTCTCCCCAATAACTGCATAGCTAACATTTACCACTTTGAATGTTATCTTCACAATGAGGCTCACCCTAATGATTCTAAGCCTACCTTTTCACCCTTGCACTCTTGATACCCCTTAACATGGTTTGCTTTTTCTTTTTCCTTGCATAGCACTTATTGCTTTCTAAAATACTACATAATTTACTTAGTGCCTTATAACATAATACATAATTTATATACTATATATTTGTTATGCTTATTGTCTGTTTCCTTCCTCTAGAATGCAAGGGCCTGGTATAAATATTTGTTGGATAAATAAATAATGTATAAAATAGATGTGATGTTTTCTAATGTATAAACTAAAGATCTGGAAAGCAAAATAGAATTTTCATAAAGACATTTAAAACTTATCTTAAAGACCTCCCCCTAAGACATGTACTTCTCTTTGAAAGAGAAATCAATGTTAATGCATAAATACAGATTACTTAATTTTCATTTTATGATGTTATATTTTACGAGTTGATATTTTGCATTATTTTACATCTTTGTAGTGACAGTCAAGAATATGTAATTTACATTTACTGTTCGTCTGCTTTCTGTGACCTCATTCATGTTATTCCTTTCTTCTCTATTTTATTTTGTAAATACATGAGCACCAATTACGCACTGACTATGGACTAAGCACAGTGCTAGGCTAAAGGAACACTGCTAGGTACTGGAATGTTGATAAACATCTGGGCAAAACATTCCTTTTCATAAATTCAGCAGGCTGGCAATAAATTTCCCCAGCAAATGCTTGTGTAAAGAGAATCCCTGAAAGAAGTGACAGCTGCCTGTCTGGGGGATCAGTGATGCTTTAGACAAGATACATAAGGTTTAGGTATTCTATGTTGCACTATTGTTTTAATGCTTTAACAAGCTACAGATGGTAAACTGTGAAAGACTGTTTTCTAAATAACTCTCATACCTCTGTATATATAGTTGAGTGTAGGCAAACACACACAGAGAAGAAATCTTAATTACCAATGCACTATGTTCAGATCTGGGTCCAGGAATGGACTAATTATAACTGCGAAAAAAAAAACCCCAAAAAGAACAAAAATGTAAGAAATACTTTCTTTAACATTGCCCTCTGTTTTGGCCAGAGACATAAATTAATAGATAAATCCAAAATGTATACTTTTTTATTAATATAACATTAGTTTTTCTTTGCTCCTGTAAATGAATGAACAAGAAACATCTTAAAACTATAATTTTGAATTGGCACTGGGATAGGGAGAATAATTGCCCAAATATGTTCACATCTTAATTTCCAGAACCTGTGAATATGTTACAGCACATGGCAAATGGGACTTTGCAGATGTTATTAATGTTACAGACTACAAAATAGGGAGATTTTCCTATATTATCTAGCTAGCCTCAATCTAATCAGATGAGTCCTTAAAACGGAGAAGCTTGTCTGGCTAGAAGGAAAAGAAAAGTGCAGCACAAGAGGAAGAGAAGAAATGGCAGAAGTACAAATCATAAGAGATCCCAAGTGTGAGAAGGATTTAACATGCTTTGCTGGTCTGAGATTCAGAGACCACATGCAAGTCTCAGAGAGAGAGACTTCTAAAAGCTAACAGTAATCTCTGGCTGACAGTCGGCAAGGGAACAAGGACCTCAGTCCCAATCTGAAAGGAGCTGACTTCTACCAGCAACCTAAATGAGCTTTGAATGGGACTACTTATTTCTCTCTTCTCCTGATAATAGCTCACCTAGCCAACATCTTGATTTAAACCTTGTGAAACATGGAGCGAAGAAACTAGTTACTTGTGTTGTTTTAAGCTGCTAATATAGACATCAATTAATTAAAATTTCCAAGGCACCCAGCTTGGTTGAATTCTGAAAATTCAATTTGATCTCAGTTTCTGAAGTCTTATAATCGATTTACCATAGAGATACAGGCTTATTGAATGTCCATATCTCCACATGTGCTCATAAAGCTCCAGTTTAACCTACAGCATGGCTTAAGTAGAGCATTTATATTTTAACCATGCCTATCCATCCTGTATACCATGATTTCTGTCAATAAATTTATCCCAGCTCCTAATACATCTTTATTTTACTCTGAAGAGCAACAGTTTTCCTGAAAGAGGCATTGGCGAGAAGGAGCTCCATTACTACTATGCTGGGGTAGTAATTCCTGGTTACAAAAAGGATCTCCTGAGAAAATATACTTTCTTGGCATTCTAAATGTCCAATTAAGAATTAAATGTCCAATAAACAGGACAACTACTTTTGCACAAGAGGTATATTCCCTTGATGGTTCACTAATCTGGTATTCATTAACTATCTATTACATGTTAGGAATTATTTTAGGAATAGAGGGGACAAAGATATAACAATCCTGGTCTGTCTGTACATTGTTACTGCCTTCTTAGAGGTTATAGCCTGGGTGAAAGAGTTTACGAGCCCCTTGGGAGTGCTTATGGAAGGCTTCTCAGAGGAGGTGGTTATTCAACTCAGACTTGAAGGATGATAAGGCTATGACCCATGAGAAGAGGATTTAGGTTTGTTCTAGCTAAGGTGAGGATCATGTTCAAAGGCAAGCAGAGGAGAGGTGTTACAAGCAGCTCAGTATTTCTGTAGTGTGAAGTATGAAGGGGGAAAGGGGTGGAGAAGAGAGTGGATAAGTAGGCAGATGCCAGATCATGAAGAGTCTTGTATGTTATGCAAAGGGCTTGGTAAAGTTTTGAAATTTAGAAGCTGAGTTCTCACAAGTTGAAGATTCTCTGTGTCTTTGTGTATGCACATATACACATCTGTATATAATCACGTATATGTTAGTGTGCAGACTTGATGCTCAATACATTTTTGAAAGATTGGCTGGGAACAAAAATAAGATGAAGTCTGAAAACAGAGAGGAAAAAGGAAGAAGAAAAAGTTAAGACTGGATTTGAAAGGAAAACAAAGTGCCTGATTCAGAGAAACAATGCAGGGAGAAATGGGATCAGAAGTAGACTTTGATTAGATAGACACAATACAAACCAAAAGAGAAAAGATTGCAAAAGCAAATAATGAGAACTGGCTGTATATTTATCTTTTCCTGACATAGGCACAATAATGTATGTATGTGTGTGTGTGTCTGTGTGTGTGTGTATGAATTAATATGTAGTTCATATTAGACTCATTTAGTTTTGCTTTTTGGAATTTGACATTAATGTAAATACTATTCTATAAGAAACAATAGACAAGGTCAATACTAAGTCTTTTCAAGCTGTTAAGCAATCACCTCATTTTCAAATATGTAGAGTTTTATGACTTTGTTTCAATGTAAAACTTGGCTCCAATTTATTTTAACACTTAGATTTAGTATGCCAGAAAATCAAACTGTAGCTGAACAACATTAAACTGTCTGAATATGATGATTTATACCATCTGACCTAAAAGAGCAAACTAAAAACAAAAATTACAGCCAGTCAGGACAGATACACTTATGCAAGAGTAACTAACTTCCTTTCTTATCATTCTAAAAGCAATTATTTCTTGGTGGAAAACCTGCCATTTTCTCCCTTGGGGAAGGTTCCACAAATGTAGTGGATTACCTCAGCATCCCATTCCCTGGAAAACAAAGGAGCTTTTTGTTTTCTGATCCAAAACCTGTTTACCTCTTTTGTGAAGCAAATCCTAAAACAGCTATAATTGAGACAACCGGCAGAGCAGACACAAATGACCTTGTTTCACCAGACATATATATTAAGCTTTGGAAGACAGCATATAAAAAGGTTTGTTGTTAAAAAATGTTGATTTTCTTTCCCATTATGATCTTTGGAACAGAGACTTAGAGGAGAATCTTTACCTGCTGTCACTTCCGCATTTCCTAAAGCTTCTGAGACAACTCCTACAGTTTGCTCTTAGTTTAATTTATGTCCTTTGGGGTGGACACTCACAAAAATGGGTAACTAGGTTTCCTTGGGTTCAGCTACCCAAAGCCATCCCATGAAACTCTCCCTTTTTCATAAATAAGTGATTTTAAAAATGCATCTCTTTCTAAATTTAGAATGTAGGGAATATCAGTGGAAGGAAAGAACAAGTAGGAGGAAGAGTCAGAGGAGTTTAGTTGGTTGAGAAAATTGTATCATTCAAAGAAGTGGGACTATCAGCCATCCTCTCTGTGAGGCCATTTTTCTGATATCCTGATACCAAGATGTTTTTAAAAATTCTTCATTTTTTTTTAAAAAACTTTCTTTTCTTTTTCTTTCTTTATTTTATTTATTTGTTTATTTTGAATTGGGTCTCACTTTGTTGTTGTCCATGCTGGTTTCAAATTCCTAGCTTCAATCTCTGCCTTGGCCCTCCAAAGTGTTGGGATTACAGGCATGAGCCACCACATCAGTCAAATTCTGCTCTTCTAATCACCATGCCCCTGGAAGTGACATGGACTTTCCTCCTGAGTTTTTAACAATGCTCTATTTCTAGAATTGGGTACCCGGCTTTCTTTTCACTGATTGAACTTGGAGCTTCATGTCTCTGAGCCTTCAATTCTTTAATTGAAAAATGAGTTGAAAAAAAGGGAAATGCTTCATGTCTTTTCCAGCTCTGTGAGTTTTTGTCTAATTAAAATCCTTAAAACTGAGATTACTGAAAAAAGTTCTTAAGAGATAAAACTTTATACTGCCCTACTTTCCTTTTTTCCTTATTTCCCTCCCTCCCTCCTTCCTTCTTCTGCTTTAAATTTTATGCCACAAGTATTCATTTGCTAGGGCTGCTAAACAAAGTATTGTAACTACAGAATTTATTTTCTTACTGTTCTGGAGGCTAAAAGTCTGAGATCAAGGGGTTGGCAGAGTTTGTTTCTTCTGAGGCCTCTCTACTTGGCTTGCAGATGGCTGTCTTTTCCTAGTGTCTTTACGTGGTCTTTCCTCTGTACATGTACATGTCTGTGTCCTAATTTCCTCTTCTTTTAAGGACATCAGTTATATCGGATTAGAGGCCACCCTAATTACCTTATTTAACTAACAGTTAGAACTTCAACATATGAATTTGGGGGTGGGGACACAATTCAGCCCACAAAACCACACATTGATTCTATATTTTGTCTCCTTTTTGTATATTAAAATGTCTTAGCTGAGAACAAATTGAAGACTATGATTGAGTTGTGAGCTCCTGAGAATTTCCTTGAATATAATGTACATATGAACTTTTGTAGATGTTGCTGACAAAGAAAGTGTTTGTGTAAAGGAGGGTATGAGAAGAAGAAAGGTGAATATAAAAGTAATAAAAGGGGGAAACATAAAATTTCCTTTACCCTATCTTCAGTTCTGATCAAGTATTTTTGAACCCATAATAAGAGAGTTTCATGCTAAACTGTGTAAGGCTTTTTATTAGTTCATTTTTATGCTGCTGATAAAGACATACCTGAGACTGGGCAATTTACAAAAGAAAGATGTTTATTGGACTTACAGTTCCACATGGCTGAGGAGGCCTCACAATCATGGTGGAAGGTGAAAGGCATATCTCACATGGCAGCAGATAAGAGAAGAGAGCTTGTGCAGGAAAACTCTCCCTTATAATAACTATCAGATCTCATGAGATTTACTCACTATCATGAAAACAGAATGGGAAAGACCTGTCCCCGTGATTCAACTACTTCCCACCTGGCCTCTCCCACCACCCATGGGAATTCAAGATGAGTTTTGGGCAGGGACAGAGCCAGACCATATCATTCTTCCCTGGCCCCTCCCAAATGTCATGTTCTCACCTTTCTAATCCAATCATGCCTTCCCAACAGTCCCCCGAAGTCTTAACTCATTTCAGCATTAACTGAAAAGTACACAGTCCAAAGTCACATCTGAGACAAGGCAAGTCCCGTCTGCCTATAAGCCTGTAAAGTCAGAAGCAAGTTAGCTACTTCCTAGATACAGTGGGAGCAGAGGCATTGGATAAATACAACAATTCAAAATGGGAGAGATTGGTTAAAACAAAGGGGCTACAGGCCCCATGCAAGTTCAAAATCCAGCAGGGCAGTCAAATCTTAAAGCTTCAAAATGATCTCCTTTGACTCCATATTGTGTGTTCAAGTCACATTAATGCAAGAGATGAGTTCCCATGGTCTCGAGCAGCTCTGCCCCTGTGGCTCTCAGGGCATAGCCCTCCTGGCTGCTTTCATGGGTTGGCAGTGAGTGTCTGTGGCTTTTCCAGGGGCATGGTGCAAGCTATTGGTGGATCTACTATTCCAGTGTCTGGAGGGCAATGGCTGTCTTCTCACAGCTCCACTAGGTGGTCCCCCAGTAGGGACTTTTTGTGGGGGCTCTGACCCCACATTTCACTTCTGCACTGCCCTAGCAGAAGTTCTCCATGAGGACCCCACCCCTGCAGCAAACTTTTTCCTGTGCATCCAGCCATTTCCATACATCTTCTGAAATCTAGATGGAGGTTCCCAAACCTCAGTTCTTGACTTCTGTGTACCCACAGGCTCAACACCACATGGAAGCTGCCAAGGCTTGGGACTTCCACCCTCTGAAGCGACAGCCTGAGCTGTACCTTGGCTCCTTTCAGTCATGTCTGGAGTGGCTGGGATGCAGGGCACCAGGTCCCTAGACTGCACACAGCATGGGGACCCTGGGCCCGACACTTGAAACCATTTTCTCCTAGGCCTCTGGGCCTGTGATGGGAGGGGCTACCGTGAAGACTTCTGACATGCCCTGGAGCCATTTTCCCCATTGTATTGGGGATTAACATTTGGCTCCTGGTTACTTATGCAAATTTCTGCAGCCAGCTTGAATTTCTCCTCAGAAAATGGGGTTTTCTTTTCTATCACATTGTTAGGCTGCAAATTTTCATGCTCTGCTCTCCTTATAAAACTGAATGCCTTTAGCAGCACTCAAGTCACCTCTTGAATGCTTTGCTGCTTAGAAATTTTTTCTGCCAGATACCCTAAATCATCTCTCTCAAGTTAAAAGTTTCACAAATCTCTAGGGCAGGGGCAAAATGCTGCCAGTCTCTTTGCTAAAACATTACAAGAGTCGCCTTTGCTCCAGTTCCCAGCAAGTTTCTTATCTCCTTCTGAGACCACTTCAGCCTAGACCTTATTGTCCATATCACTATCAGACTTTTGGTCAAAGCCATTTAATAAGTCTCCAGGAATTTTCAAACTTTCCCACATTTTCCTGTCTTCTTCTGAGCCCTCCAAATTGTTCCAACCTCTTCCTGTTACCCAGTTCCAAAGTTGCTTCCATATTTATGGGTATCCTTTCAGCAATGCCCCACTCTACGGGTGCCAATTCACTGTATTATTCTGTTTTCATGCCGCTGATAAAGACATACTGAAGACTGGGCAATTTACAAAAGAAAGAGGTTTATTTGAGTTACAATTCCACGTGGCTGGGGAAGCTTCACAATCATGGTGGAAAGTGAAGTCACATCTCACATGGCAGCAGATAAAAGAAGACAGGTTGTGCAGGAAAACTCCCCCTTATAATAACCATCAGGTCTCATGAGAAATATTTACTATAACAAGAATATCATGGGAAAGACCTGCTTCCATGATTCAATTACCTCCCATCTGGTCCCTCTCACCACATGTGGCAATTCAAGATGAGATTTGTGTGGGGACACAGCCAAACCATATCAGACATAGATAAATTTATCTTCTTTTGAAGGCATGAAAACAAAAATGCAACATATTTTTGGGGGAATAGTGTTTCTTCTTCTTAACATTCCCCCACCCACAATCAGACTACTCTGACACAGACGATAAGACAGCATTGGTAGACTGGGAGCTTAGTATAATGTAGCCACTGTCTTAGTCCATTTTATGTTGCTATGAAGGAATACCTGAGATTGAGCAATTTATAAAGAAAGAAGGTTTATTTGGCTTATGTTTCTGATGTCTGGAAAAGCTCAGGATTAGACATCCGGTGAGGGTCTCAGACTGTTTCCACTCGTGGAAGAAGGGGAAGGGAAGCTGATATGTGCATCATGGAAGACGGGGAAGGGGAATTGATATGTGCAGAGATCACATAGGAATAGAGGAAGCAAGAGAGAGAGAGAACAGTGGTGCATGCTCTTTTTAACAATCGGATGTCATGGAAACTAATAAAGTAAGAACTCACACATTAACAGGAGGGAGGATGTCACCCAGCAGTTTATAAAATCTGTCCCCATGACCCAAATACCTCCGGTTAGGCCCTAACTCCAACACTGAGATCAAATTTCAAGATGAGATTGGAGGGTCACATATCCAAATGATAGCCGCCACCAATAGAAAATATCTGTGGAAATTGTGATTGATAGAGGAAGACAATTAAAGCAGAGGCAGTATCATGGCTGCTGAATGGGAGACCACGGTGAAAAAAAAAAATGGAAACAACCTGAAACCTCAGGTGGCTTATTAAGGGATGGTGTTGAAGTCATTAATTAGAAAGTTCTGGAGTCTACTCAGAATTGTGAAGACCTGGGTATTTATTTAATGAAATATCATTTATACCCACCAACAGGTAAAGCTGTGGTCTCTTGGGTTGCATTTGTTAATAATCTTCTATATAAATCACTTTTACTCCTTTTTTTCCTCTCACAGTAAATATTAGGTGGAGAATCTATCATCTTTAAATGCCATCATGGACCTACCGACAAGCAGGAATTACCTTTGAATAATTTAAGTTATGCACTTATTTATGTGCTTTTTTCCTCCAGTCATTCACTACATGATAAGAAACTGACATCCTACTATGTGGTAGTATGTGGTAGACTCTATGTTTCCTAGTTTTCAAAACTTACAGATACTTTTAATGCTAGTAGTTTTCTCTAGAAGGGGAATAGATATTTACATATTTAAGAATTTTTATAAACTTTCTAAATTAATTAGATCAAAGAAAAGAGTCTAAGTTCTTTCACTTCTAGAAACTCAAAATCAGAAGGTAAGAGATATAAATCATAGAATATTTTTTAATATCTTAAATGTCAACTAAAAAGCCTCAGACACATGCTTCTCTGCTGGATTTCATGGCCAATAATTACCTTATGATGTGACAGATAAATTTTTAGCACACATAAAACTATTAAAACTTGGAGTTAGATAGTTTAGATAAGGAAGACTTGAGGGAAATAAATTCTACTACATCATTGTGATAAATATTCTAGAATAGCCTCAAATGACTGTGATAAAGAATGTCTTCTCTTCCATCTTCTTTGGTGGTAGGGTGCTATGGTTTAAATGTACATCCCCATCCAACACAGCATAATGCATGTGTCGGAAACCTAATCCCCAATGCAATAGTGTTGAGAAGTAGGACCTAGTCAGAGATTATTAGACCATGAAGAATATGCCTTCATGAATGAATTAATGATGTAATACAATAGTGAGCTTGTTATCAAGGGAGTAGTTTCCTTATGAAGGGACATGTTTGGCCCTCTTATGTGTATGTCTCTCTCTCTCTCTCTTTGCCCACATGCCATGGAATGATACTGTAAGTAAGCCCTTGCCATATGCTGGCCCCTTGATCTTGGACATTCCAGCCTCTAGAAACATGAGACAATAAATTTCTGTTCACTATAAATTACCTAGACTGTGGTATTCTGTTATAGCAGCAGAAAAACAACTAAGACATAGGGTTTTTAATGCTTACTTGACACCAATAGAAAGTAAACGAAAGCAGCTAAATTTGAAATACGGAAGTTGTGAGCTAAAGGTTTTCATGTTACAAATGCATTGTTGAGTAGTATAACTTTAAAAATATGATGTGGGAAGAGGTTTTCTACAAAAGACAATGTCTCAGCTGTTGTAGGTATTATTGAAAGTCAAAATTTTTAAAATAATAAGAAAAAATACAGAGTCAATTCTTTTGCACCTATTTTTCAGTAATCCGAATATACAGCCAATTTGAAAAAAATTCAGAACCTTCTCAAGAAATGAGATTTTTAAGAAAGTGAATGATTTCAGAAGTCAAAATCTGATGAAGTTGGGAGCTGTAAGAATTTCTCAAGCTTGAATATGAATCCATGGAATTAGGATGTTTTAAAATTTGGCAACTAATTTATGTTAGAATGAGTTATGGGTGCCAGACCCAAATAAGCAGACTAGATATTAATGTTTGTTCTGAGCAGGATTCAGCACATTGGACAGGGAGGCCAGTACTCTCTGGAAATAGTCAATTTCTATTTATGGAATAAGAACTAGAAGTGTTGAAGCATTAGGATAAATTAAGAAATCGTAACTAGTGAAGAAAATTATTTCAGGTAAAAGAAGTTGCTGAGAATAATTATAATTTCACTGAGAACAGTATTTTTTGACCAGTATATACTCTAGTAACAAACACTTTCATTGTCTAGGAAACAATGGAGTACTACATACACTAGATTTTTTTCTGGATGGATTGTGGTTTGTTTTTTTCCACATTCATTGTGCTGAGCATACTTAAACTCTTTAATCTATGGTTTTATATCCTTCAATTATGGATGTTTTTCTTCTATTATTTCTTTGATAATTTACTTCTTCTTTTTTTTTAATGGAGTTTTGCTCTGTCACCCAGGCTGGAGTGTACTGGCACGATCTCAGCTCACTGCAACCTCCGCTTCCCAGGTTTAAGCGATTCTCCTGCCTCAGCCTCCCGAGTAGCTGGGACTATAGGCACATGCCACCATGCCCTGCTAATTTTTGTATTTTTAGTAGAGACGGGGTTTCACCATGTTGGCCAGGGTGGTCTCGATCTCCTGATCTTGTGATCCGCCCGCCTCGACCTCCCAAAGTGCTGGGATAACAGGCATAAGTTTTTCACTCAGTTCCTACTAGTTGTATACTGATGTCGCATATCCATATCTGTTTTATTTCAATATTCCTTCTCTTTGGCTTTTAAGGCTGCTTTCTGGGTCATCTTCTTGATCTTCTCTTTTAAATATTCTAGGAATTTTCTTTAAAATTTCAGCTGTTTTACACCAAGGCATACAGTGACATAATGGACCTTGGAGACTCAGAAGGAGAAGGGTGGGAGGAAAGTGAAGGATAAAAAAACTACATATTGGATACAATGTACACCATTTGGTTGTTGGGTGGACTAAAACCTCAGACTTCACCACTACTCAATTCATCCATGTAATCCATGTAACCCCAAACCTCTTGTACCCCAAAAGCTACTGAAATAGAAAATATTTTAAAAAATAAAAATTCAGCTGTTTTAACTTCAATTTCTTTTTTATTTTATTTTTTACTTTTTCTGTATTTATCACGTCTTTATTTCAAGGCAACAACATCTTCATTATCTGAAAGTATTAAGTGCTACTGTATTTAAATTTTTTTTTTCCCTGCATTATCTCTGTTTCCTCCAAGTTCCTTTTATTAGGTTTTTTGTGCTTTGTTCGACCTTTCTCTCCTACAATAGTGGATTTCCTTCAATATGTGTTAATCTTTGTCTTCCGCAAGAGTCAGGAACCAAAAAAGCTGATTGGAGTTCTGTATGCATAGATACGTCATGCCAGTCAGTGAGCTTTCTTAAAAGCAATTGGATTTAAAAAGCAGTATTTTACTTTCAGATGTTACAAATGTCAATACCTGTATATCAATTTTATGTCTCCTCTAACCTTTCTCCTGGAGGCTCCTCACTGCTAATGGTCAGGTGGTAGGTTTGAGAAGAATTTAGGGTTTCCCTAGTTACTGTGTAGACTTACACGTAGTATCTTCATTTTCAATCCATTGCCTTGTGGCTGTCCTCCTTTGGGCTTGGTGCTTCAGCATCTGCAGACTTGCTGATTCACTGTCTCGAAGCAAATTCCTCCCGGAGTTGTAGAAGGGAAGCAGCCACCTGATGCTGCGTTAGGGTGGGCACCTGGGTCCTAATAACTCCATAAACGGGCTTTCAAATCTCTATTTTCAGCCACCTGCCTAACCTACACCTTTTGCAGTTCTCATGCTCCTAATTGTTGAGCCTTTCTTGAAATCCTATGTGGTGAACTGGTTTACTTTTTATCAGTTATCTCCACTTTCTCCACCATATACAGGAACTTGAATTTGACCTTTTATTTTTTTTCCTGCTAAGATCTTCATAATTCCTCTGTTTTCTTTCTTTAAATGTTATAATTTAGGATTGTAGATGTCTTTGTGTTTGATTAAGCATGGGGTTTATGTTACTGTTTCTTTAACTCTTTGATTTTTGTGTTGTAACTTTCAACAGAAAAAGGGGATGGAAAGATCTCTACTGCCCTGTCTTAGCATTACCAAGTCAATTTTCTTCTCACTTGCACAGACAAACTTCCTGACTTTTCTACAATCACTCTTTTTACTTCCTCACTTCTCACTCACTCTTCAACCACTTAGGTCTGGTTTCACACTTATCACTCTATAGAAACTATTCTCATTAAAACGAAAAAAGTTTAAAAAATGGTTTCACTGTAGCCAAATTCAATAGACATTCTATGCAATACATTATAACTTTGAAGATAAAATAATACAATTATCTTGGGGCCAAGTATATACATTTAAGAGTGGGATATTTTAATGTAGCCAGTTCATTTTATTGGCAATATCCAGGCATGAGTCTTTATTTTTGTCCGTGGCATTATACTTCTTCCTGTTCTTCGATTTTACATTAAAAATGAAAACATACCAAGTCTTAGTAACAGAATTTTCATATTTCACTTGTCATATCCCACATGTGTCCTGTTCTTCAAAAACTTCTACTCTCCTCAAACTATGGATGTGCCATCTCCTCACTCATCCTCAGCAGACAGTGTCACCTTGGACTTCCCAACCAGCAAAGGTCTGTCTCCACCTCTTCCAACTTCTGGCCACTATATCTTTGCTCCTTTCCTCTTATGAGGGTGAAAGAGGGGCTTTTAATTTTTTTTTTTTAAACTAATGCTTCTGCCTAGACACTGGATTTCATTCTTTTCTGCTTCCTCAGGGCCTCTGCTCTTTTTATTTGCTCTTTTTCCTCCCTTCACTCTCTATTGCCCCCTACTTGTCAACATTTTAACATGTTTCAAGTTTCCATCTTTAAGGAAAATCACATTTCTGATTTTTACATTTCTCTCCAAATACCAAGTCAATTTTCTTCTCACTTGCACAGACAATCTTCCTGACTTTTCTACAATCACTTTTTTTACTTCCTCACTTCTCACTTACTCTTCAACCACTTATAGTTGGTTTCACACTTATCACTCTATAGAAACTATTCTCATTAAAATGAAAAAAGTTTAAAAAATGGTTTCACTGTAGCCAAATTCAATAGACATTATTTAGTCCTGTAGTCATTAACTGCTCTTCAACATTTAGTGTTACTAATCAATTCTTGATTCCAGAAACACTCTTTCTTTGGTTTTCAGTCAGGAAGAGTTCGCTTACACTGCAATAAAAAAAATCCTTTATATTTATAGAAAATTGACCTGGGGCTCCAATCTGACTTCTCTTCACTCCTAGACATGGCTGATGAAACAGCCAGTATCTAGAACATGGCAAAATATTAAGGCAAAGGAAGAGAGAAAGCATGGCAAGTCATACACTAGCCCTTTAGCCTCCATCAGAAATAAATACATGCCTGTTAAGTTTATATTCCCTTGCCAAAGCATCTCACACCACACCACCTATCTACAAGGGAGCCTGGAAGTACAGATATACCAAGTGCTTAAGAGAACTAAAAATAATTTGGGAAACACACTAAGGACAATCATAAGCACCTTTACCACAAACTACCTTAGTATTCAAATTGAGGCAAGCAATACGAAACAAAATACACAATGTTTGGAAATGTTATTTTATCCATTTTACCAACGGAATGAATCAATCAATTATAGCCACATACAACAGGAATAAACATGGCTAAAATGACCACCTAGATTGTACTGAAAACTAAATGTATAAGTCCATTCTGTATTAGTAACTATCTTTGTCCATTTGTGCTGCTATAACATAATACCCAAGACTGCATAATTTATAAATAATAAAAATTTATTTTCTCATAGTTCTAAAGGCTGGGAAGTCCAAAATCAAGGCACTGGCAGGATTAGTGTCTGGTGAAGGACCATTCCTCATAGATAAGGGCCTTCTAGATGTTTTCACATGGCAGAAGGGGGGGGAAGAGAACAAACCAACTCCCTGAAGTCCTCTTGTAGAGGCCGTAAACCCATCCATGAGAGCTCTGCTCTCATGACTTAACCACCTCTTAAAGACTCTACCTCTTAATACTGTCACATTGCTCATTAAGTCTCAATATATGAATTTTGGGGGGCACACTCGACCATAGTAGTCTTCTTGGGCTGATATAAGAAAATTACCACAAACTGGCTGGCCTAGGAATAAGAAACACGTATTTCTTACAGTTCTGGAGGCTGCAAATTTCAGGATTAAGACACCAGCAGATTCCCTCATAGATGCTGCCTTCATGTTGCATCCCCACTTGGTGAAAGAAGCAAACAAGCTCCCTTAGGCCTCTTTTATAACACCCCTAATCCCATTCATAAGGGCTCCACCCTCATGACTAATTACCCCCAATTAGGCCCCATCTCCTAATATCATCACTTTGGGGGTTATGTGAATTTTTTGGAGCACAAACATTTAGGTCATAGCACATCCATTTATTCAATAAATACTAAGTATTTACTCTATTTCCCATAAGTACTTTATACTTGGCACAGTGCTACATGATGGAGATTAAACAAAACATAACAGAAGTAGGGAAAAACCACATAAAATTTGTAATTTTTAATTCTGTTTCCTAGTCATCAGTGAATTACTTTACATATGTAAAAAGTGAATCTGAACATAATGTTTCCTACAAAATAGAAATT
Source organism: Gorilla gorilla gorilla (assembly GCF_029281585.2). NCBI lineage: Eukaryota > Metazoa > Chordata > Mammalia > Primates > Hominidae > Gorilla > Gorilla gorilla. The sequence goes on along the minus strand of NC_086017.1, from coordinate 110,260,310 downwards.
TGAATATTTGCAAATCTGAAATAGCTATTAAGAAGAAAGTAGAATTCTTTTAGTTTAATTGCTTCATAGACTACACCAATTAATTAAGTATATTCTGGTCCTTAGAGATAGGTTATTAGGATCCCTCTTCCTTTTATTACCTAAATCAAAATCTTTCTTCAAATTAGCAATCTTATAAAAATTCTCCAAGATAGCAGTTGGCAATTTCCAAGGGAGTACAATTTTCATTTGGAAAGAACTCTCTGGTGAGGTCATTAACATTTATTAATCTCTCAAAAAAATATCACCAGGTAAACATTCACAAGAGAGGAGGTTTAGAATGACTAGGATTATATCCAGTCAGTGAATTCATATTTGGAGTGACCACCTGAAGTTCTAGACTAATTTCAAGCAATGCGTAGGAGTCTGAAACTGGAAACACAAATGCTGAGCTGCCACTCCATTCCTACTTCTTGTATACACTTGCTCTTTTTCTGACAGAAAGGAGCATGTGAACAAATGAGATAATAGCTGGAAACGTGAAGCACTAGCCACCAAGAACAGAGAGCTCTCCAATTGTAAGAATTCTTCTAAGTATCTTTTTTTTCTTAATCACAAGATTTTTCAAGTGCTTCCTAGGAACATGCTGAGATGCAAAGAAAGTTAGATGAAAGATAGTGACTGGGAGCAGACAGTTACTTAGAAGTCTTGTTATGAAATATTTTTTAAGGTGGAAAAACCATGCTAGCACTTCCCAAATCAGGCCAAATTTATTTTAGCTTATGCAGTTGTTTCCTATTGAGTCAGTGCACTATAGAAGGCAGAGACACCCAACACTTCCGTATTAGGTCAAAGAAAAGAATCTGTGACTGGAGGAGAGAGAGTGCATGAGGCTCACTACAGCATGTCAGGGCTGCCCCAAGAATCATTGTGCATGGAGATCTTACAGGGTGACTTTTTAATCTCAAGGGCAGGAAACATATGTATGAGTCAATTTACATAAATGCAAATTCATTTAAATGGTCTGTATTTGGTTACTTTCTGAAGGTTTGTGATTATTTTAGTTGGATCTTTAGGACTACAGGTGCCCTTCAAATGTAGGGCATTTTAAAAAGTGAAATATTAACACCTATTAAACAAAAAAAAGGCAAACAGAGTTAGGGCATACATATATGGTATAGGAAACTCCAATTGTCTTCAAGATATATGTGACTGTAATGTTAAACTAAGATGTGTTCTTTAGCATGCTCCCTAATCTAATATGCCTGAGATTCTCCTGAAGGCTTAGATTGAGATTCTAAGCAAAAGTCTAGTTTGCTAGTTAGACTGAGACTCTGGCTGAGTCCTCCTTCTAAGATAAGTCCATAATCTCACCCCTGTCCGTTATTCAGGAATATCTCTGGCTCTGTCATTAGTAGACTATCACATTTCACTTAAGAGAACCAGAGGAACATAGCAAATGTCCCACCTAGACCTATTTCTTCGGTTATTCAATTTTGTTGGGGGAAGTGCAAAGGCATAAACTCCTGTGAGGAGACCGGAGACTCCAAAGGCATAAGACTTGGCCCATGATAAGTAGAAGAAAATATCCATATTAGGAAAGGGAGAGTTGCAAAGTCCAAGTTAAATATGACACCTTTGCCCCTTAAGGCTTCCACATGTGGATATGCATGCTTGATTAAGATGAAGACATCACTGGTTTCACATGGCTTAACTTGGCACTTATGAGCACCATTTCGCTTCTCAGTTTGGTTGCATGTCTGGCCAGGTTCCAATGATCTCACAGTACAAATTTTTGACATTAAATTTGTGCCTGTAAAGCATTTTAGAGATTTTTGAAAAAATATTTTTATTTTAAGAAAAATATTCAACATGAAATAAAGCACTAGCATATCTATTAATAACTTGAACTGAAACATACATACAATATAGATGATACAGAATTTCAGCTAACAGCCCCTACTACGACGTTTGCACTCAACACCTCTTTGTGTTTACAGTATGGTATTTCTCACATGTACATTTAGAGTGGGCATTTGCAATGTAACTGGCCATGCATTTTGTCTACAAATAAAACATTTAAATGAAGATAATAACATCAAAATATATTTTCAATTCAAATAAAAAATTTTACAAAACTTCAATAAACATAATACATTCCTTAAGAAGGTGTACAAGTGTAGTGATTGAGAGGACAGGCTGCTACCAGTAACTACTTTTGTGAGCTGGGGCAAGATACTTCACCTTCTACCTCTCATTTCCTCCTTTGTAAATAGGGTAATGTAACTCCTGGAGGTGTTGTGAGGATTAATTGAGTTCATATGTATGAGAATTGCTTACAACAAGGCCTGACACATAAGTAGGGCTTCATAAATTTTGGTTGTTGCTGTTATTGGTCTATTGCAAGCACTGCCCTTGGTGTACCAGTGCAAACAAAGGGAAAGGAGCAGTAGTCCTTACCTTCAAGATGCAGAAACCTGAAATATATACAGAGAGTTATAATCCAACTCAGGCTGCAGGAAGAGTTATAACAGAGACATAAACTGCAGTTAGTAGTACCCAGGGAGGGCAGGTTTATAACAAGGGGTACATTTGATATGGGTCTTAAGGAATGAGTAAGATTTTGACAGGTAGAAGGGAAAATGAGAGAACAATAAAATATTTTGGACAGATGAAGCAGAAGATAAATTTATGGATGTAGGAGATACAAGGGACCACATGTATTACAAATTAGCTACAATGTAGTATACAGTATCAGTACAACTAACACTCTTTTCTGTGCCCAATGGCAGACTCTGCAAATCTATTTCAACATTGTTTCCTGCTGAGTCTGATTTGCTTAGAATCCTTCTTAGTGTAGGGCTCAAGAAACAAACATTACCTCTTCACCAATTTGGTTTGGGTAATGAAATCTGTTTGCTACCTCAGGTATAGGATAGCTCCAAGGTGCGGGGCAGTGGGTGGTGATAGGAGTAGATGAAGTCAAAAAGTTAAAAAATAGTAATGATTGCTATATATTCAATGTTTATTATATACCCTTATGTAGGTTATCTAATTTAATTGTCACAAAAAATATGTAAGGTAGGCATTTTTCTTTCCATTTTCAATAAATATATCAAGAAACAGATTGCAGAAGTTAAGAACCATTTCCAAGGTCCCTTAGCTCGAAAATGTGGGAGTAAGAGTTTAAACTTAGGGCTTTTAAAATCTAAAACCTGCATTCTTAATCACATTATGATACTAAATCTCATTTAAAACAACATGGAGGTAAACTGAAATCAGTCACAAGCCAGGTCTTAATTTCATGTTAATAATTTTTAAAATTTATTCTGTACATAAAGGGAAGCTATTGGAGGTTTTTGAGCAGAACAGTTTGATTAGATTTGCCTTGTAGGAAGAAAACTCTGGTGGCAGGATGAAAAATATATGAAAACTAAGGAGACTGGAGACGGAACAATCAATTTGTTGGCAGAGAAGTGGGAGTATGAGTAAAAAGGAGATAATGGAATCAAATTATAGCTTCAAAATGAAATTCATAGGACTTGCTGACTGTATGAAAAGAGGTAACATTTCTGAAATTCTGAGTTTGGCCCCTTGGCAATTGACATGAGCAGGAAGAGAGTGAGTTAAGTTTGAGACACTTATGGAATATACAGATGAAGATTATCTATCAATTTGTATATATAAGGTTTAACCTAATAAGTTTTGGTCTAGTCAAAAAAACAATAAACAATGGGCTAATGGAACTCTAGACAGTTCCAGGATATAACAAAAATGGGCACATTTCCCAATGACATTGAAATGTGTGTACAGTGGAGGGGAGAAAATGAGAAAAAAGTTACAAGATTTAAGTTAAAAGAACAATGTGACGTTATCAGAGATATACTCCTTTTTTTCATTAACTCATTTCTTTATAAGCACAAGGTAGATTTATTATGTCGTTTTCATTCTTTCATGGTAGAGAATTCTTGCCCAGTCATAAATAAACCTAGTGCTAGGGCTCTCAGCAGTCTGACCTACTTAGCTAAGTTATTATTACTATTATTATTATTGAATTTGTAGTTTAATTCTGATGAGAAAGTGTCAGAATGATAGCCCCTGGGGCTGATACACAGTAGAATACTCAATTTGTTGGAAAGCATGTAGGTTAGCAAATTTCAATTCCTGTGTTCTTTTAATCATATTGAAATTCTTGAGCATGGCAAGGTGTGAAAGGTATTTCATGTTTTTATTCCAACTCTAACCATCAATTAGAATTTATATTATAGTAATACCCAGTAAATGTTATCATTCTGAAGAATATTTCTGTGTAGCTGGCAGGTAATGCATGTATCTCCTTGTAGAACTTTAGTAAAGTAACCAAGGCAGATAAGGAGACATAAAAAAGAGGGTAATTAGACACTAAAACCAAAAGTAGCCTACAGACATGAAAATAGATGGTGAGAAAGCAACACCCACTAATTCTTATAATAAGATCAAACTGTGGTAGTTAATAGACTTATTAATCTCTATATTACAAATACTAAATTTTCTAATAATTCAATGTAGTATCTTGCATTAAAATAATTACAATCTTTCATAATGCAGTGAGAGTAAAAAAGTGATTTGTGTTCAACAGCCAATAGACCTTAAGATAAATTATTAACCAAATGTTGAACATGTTTCTAGGCTCTTATGGCTTATACTAGAGAACATGCTCACTAGTCTTGAGAAGTTTAGAGCGTAATAAAGTCATGGGAGATATATAATAATCATGAATGCATTCATCTGAGCAGTTGTTAAAGGGAACAGGAGATACAGCAAGCAAATTTTTTTTATTTAGAGATGATGCAAGTATTTATTACAAAGAAAGGTCTCCCTTAAAAAGTAGGTCTTGATCTTTATGCTAAAAGAATAAAGAAAAGAGAAACTCATTCAACCTCCTAAAGGACCAAGATTTGAAAATTAATCAGTGCTGTTAGTACTGTTGAATTTTTTGCATAATATCAACAAAACCTTAACTGAAATATCCTTTATTTAAAAAGTTTAAGCAAATTAGTGATTAAAGATTGAGTAAAATTGGCTGGCAATAATTTTATGTTATCTAAGCTCAGATAAATATGATTACTGATTCAAAACTGCAGGGAAAATTGACAAATAATCAGGGTCTCGGCTGTAATTTTGATGCTTGGGTTGGAAGCCAGCTTCCTCAGAAATCAGCTCGGTAGATCCCTCTCCTTTCATGTCCTTGGCATGCAGAGCATCTGCTTGTCTCCAGAGTCCAGCTGTGAAGAATTTAAGGGAGGCCTCTCCCAAGGGTGTCAGTCCAAGGTATGTTCTCCATGCAGATTTCTACCAGAATCTCAATACAGCAAAGCTCACAATGTGACCATCTTTCTATTTGGACTTCTCAATAATGTTAAAGTATTTGTCATGCTCTTTCCACCTCTGCTACTATTTATTTAGTCTTTGCCTCTGAAAAGTAATGCCAAGAGGAAAATTTCCCGCATTTATTTTATTTCTAGTGTGACATCTTGCTTTGAAACCTGAGCATGTAGTATAGGCAGGAAAAGAAAAAAGAGGCTTCACTCTTTTCCTCTTTGCATTAATACACAGTCTTGGGAGGAAACTCAGGATAAATGATAAAAGTCATGGGCTTAAAAGATCTTGTGGAGTGAGTTAATATGCAGTCCTAATAATAGAGGTTTTATTGTACCTTCAAAGAGAGTCTTACTAAATAATTAAAAAGAAAGTAACAAACAAAAACTGGAGTTTGAGTTCTTTATTCAGAAATTGAAAAGAAAATCTAAATTTTTATGCATTTTTTGGTTGTTGGGGCACAAAGAAAGCAGTAAGAGGTGTCAGAGACTTTTTGTTTTTAATTTTTGTACCCAAGAGAATAAAATTCAGTTATAGGTTACAAAAGAATGCATCCGGTTTAATGTTGAATAATCTCTTGGGAATGAAGGAACTGGGTATCTTGGTATAAAGTAAAGGGAGGATACTATCATGTGCTGGGGTTTGACATAACAAATATATCAGAAAAAGTCATTAAAATGGAGATACACTTAAACCTGGTGAGAAAAAGGCAATAATGGGCCTTCCAAATACCACTTAAAATTCCCCATCATGACAAGAAGCTCTACATAAAAAAAATGCTATGACCTCACTAATTTTAAAACCTACACTTTTAGAAAACTAGTGGATTTTAGTAAGGAGAAACTTAATAGCTTAAGAATGTGACAACCATGATAAGGTATTGAAAAGTCACTTTTCCTAAGGTGGTTAGCATTGACTCTGTAATGAACTAAATACTTGGAAATTTAATTTGAATTTTCCAAACCGTGTGCCCAAGTGTGCATAACTGAAATGTATTTTCAGAAAGCTATAAAATAATAGTATTTCTTGACAAGGACTAATAGTCTGCTTACACAAAGAACTTTAAAAAAAAAATCTGAGGACTTCGAAGAATAAGTATAGAGTCAAGTATAATGCCACCATTTACAATTATGGAGGGTTAGGAGTGGCCATTGGGAAATGATGAATCTGCAAGTTATATTGAGTCATGGTTCATATTTTTTTTTCATTTTAACTCTAGAATTCTGCATTTTTCTTTGCTTTTTTTTTTAAGTTAGAAAAACTAGAAAGTCTTCCACAATTTCATTCAAAGAATATCCCCAATGTTTAAAGACTGTGTGGTATTTTATTTCAAATATCAAAAATATTTTCAAATTGTAGGTATTTTTAAAATTTCTAAAATAATAAAATTCCAAGACAGCTCAGTTAGTGAGCACTAGGGCCATAATTCTTTGTTACTGAAAAATCTCGTGAATAGAATAAGAAAAGAGAACTGAACTTACCCTCAGAGGACTGATTGGTCAATAGGCGTAGCAGGTGGTGTGTTCAAACAGAACCTGGGGACCATAGAAGATAGGAGAGTGAAGTCCTAAAGGGGGTTGTATGGGACATGCTGCATAAAACTCCAAGACTGTAAAGAAGGGTGGGGAAAAGAGAGTCTGGGATATGAAATCTAATTTTGGAAGGAGCAGGAGAAGAACATTAAAGACAAGCATTGCCTGCTTTACAACTTTGTATAGGCCCAGTGTTCATGATGTGCTCATGTTAACATTACAGGAAGCCAGAATGAACTGAATGTCACAGCCTTTATAACCCACACTGTGGCCGCAAGAAGAGATTCAAAGAAAAGATGATCGTCCCTGCCATTCCTCAGTGGCTGAAGTGCGTGGCCAGTCATCATTCGCTGAGCCCTTACTAGTGTAAGACATGCTGCGGAACCATTAAGATATGCTCTCATTTAATCCTCATACTAACCTAAGAGACAGCTAACAGTATCTATACCTCATCTCCACCTTTTTTTTTTTTTCTTACAGAAGATACTGAGAATCCGAGAGGTTAAATTACTTCAAAATCAAACAAAAAAAAAATCGTAAAACTGGGATTTAACCCTCAAAGCGTCAACTCCGAAGTTAAAGCTTTACCCCAGGGCCTTAAGACACAGGAACTAGCAACAGAAATGTCTCAAAAACATGATGCTATTTGGTTTCTACGTGCTTTAACTCAGCCCACATCAGCAGCCTCTGTGCTGGAGCAGAAATGGAAGGAAAATTCCTGAGACTTTAGTGCTTCCTGCAGCCAGCCTCAGGCCCTTTTCTTCTACAGATTCTGCGATGCAAAAATCCTACTTCTGCTCTAAAAGGAGAAAATGTGACTTGCAAGGAGAATGTAAGTCTCAAAGAGGTAAAGATGTGAATCTCTCACTAGTTTCTGCCTCTCCCCATCCTCCTCACTCACTTCCTACTTCCCAGCATCAAAGAGCATGTAAGAAAGGACAACATTTGGAGGGGCAGGGCTCTTCAGCCCCTGCTTTGCTCTTTTCTAGGTACCTCTTCTTCTTCCTTGAGAGCCATTGCCCCTTTTATCAATGTGACACAGCCCTTCGAAAACAGACTCCTTGTTCTTGGAGCTTGGCAGGGAAAAAAAACCAAGAATTCATTTGCAGGTGAGCTAATTATTGTATCCTGTAAGGATGGCTACACTACAGTGCTGACTGTGGCATTTGCTGCTTATTAAGTATGACAGTTTATAAATGACACTAATTGGAATGAAGCAACTTATAAAGCATGTCTCAAAACAGAAGGATTTTATCCCAGATAGATAAGATAGTTAATTCCCCTTCCTCTTATTACTTTCCCCTGTGTCTATGAACACACTGACTAACTTTTCCCTATGGCTTGGCACAATACATGAGTAGAGGAGGCGATGTGGAAGGATAAAAACATTACTCAGGCACATGCTACGAAAGTTTCTAACAGTTGGCAAGACTCAGTGTGACCTTCATGTTGAATTTTGCCGTAGTTTTAATCACTTTACCATCACTTGCAGGAGAGAAAGCATCGTTAAAAATGCCCTATTTAGGGAAAACTTCAGAGCCAAGACTAGGTGTATGTTCTCATTATTTCACATGTTGTCAGAGTAACCAGTACTCTGGTTACTCTTCAAAAGACAGCCTTTTGAAGAAAACAAGTTTGTGGAAAGTGCTTAATTAAGGTAGGAGGACATTTTATTGCAATTATTTATATTTGTTATTAATATTTTTGACATTTCATATTTATGCAGCAATAAATACAATATATGTGAGTTTTTTGCATCCAAAACTTTACTTCTAATTTTCTACCACTGTATGCCAAAGCCCTTGTAAATTCTATGTCTTTTGCAAGAATTTTTGGACTATCTCCTGTATTCTTTATGTTTCTGTGTAGTTGGCTGACTTTTTTTTACTATAACTGGTATCTCATTTGCAAAAATTATTAACTCACATATAGCATGTTAAAAGATTTTCTAATGTGTTTGTTGATCAAAGGTAAGCTTAACTTTTTCTCTGTATGACGACTAACACCCATAGGATAAAACATTTGATTTTATAGTGATCATTACTACCGTCATTCATTTTATTTACTGTTCTTTTTCCTAATTTTGAAAATATCAAGCCTGTAGAAAAGTTGCAATAAAGGCCCTTCAGTTAGATTTACTAGTTGTTAACATTCAGTTGTTTGGAAGTTAACTGCAGACATCATGACACTCACTGCCAAATACTTCAACATTTCTCTCCTTAAAGGAGAACATTCTCCCACAAATCACAATATAATTATCACTAAAATAAGTAACATTGATATAATGCAATTATCTAAACCCAGTACATATTCAAATTTCCAGAGTTGTCCCAAAGAAATCTTTCTTTCTTGCCCCTCCTTTCAGAATCCAATAAAGAATCATACATTGCACTTAGTTTTCAAGTCTGTCTATCCCCCTTTAATCTAAAGTAGTTCCTAGCTTTTAAAAAATTTCATGATACTAATATTTTTAGAGTCCAAACCTTTTTTTTTACACACTATCCCCTAAAATGAGTATTTTCTCATAATGAAATTCAGGTGAAACATTTATGGCAGGACTAATACACAGGTGATGCTGTGTCCTTCACAGAACAGCCTATCAGAAGTACACGATGTCAGTGTGTCCCAGTTTGGAGAATTTAGCTTGATTACTTGGTTAAGGCATGTCTGCTGAATTTCTTCATTGTAAAGATGCTCTTTTCTTTTTGTGATTAAGTAATCTGTGGGATAATACTTTGAGACTGTGCAAATATCTTGCTCTCCAATGATTCTAACCCTGGTGGTTTTGGCATCCATGAATTCATACTGCTTGAATCAATCGTTACTACAGTGTCAGCAAATGATTTTCTAATTTCATCATTTCTTCCATATTTACTAGTTATGTTTCTATAAAAAGGAGCTTTTCATTCATTATCTCTTCAACATTTGAAATTACTATTTTGAGGTATCATTAAGAGCTATTAATTACAAAGGAGTACAGTTGAGTTTTCGCTTGTCATGTAACCGGGTTCAGAATAAATTCTGTGAAACTATTGGCCCAGTTTATTAGAGATTCCTTCTTTGTTTAATGTATTATAATTTATTCCACTTATTATTTGTTATAGTGCACAAAATTGTCCCAAATTTGGCAGTGGAAGCCCTGCTAAGCTCTGCTATTCATTTCAATTGCCCTATCCACTTAACTTCATCATTGGAAACTGGTTTTCAAGACATTTTTAAAGAAACTGTAGTCCAATTGTTTGTAGTGATGCTTCAACCCCCTTATCAAATTTATTTTTACCTGTGAAATGTTATACAATGTTTCAGCTCCAACATGTCAAGAACTTGGAAGTTTTCACTCCTGTCATTATAAGATAAAAATTAAACATATTGAACCCCATGACCTTTCTCAGGCCCAGTAGAGGCCTGAGGTCACATGTTGAATTGTCACCTGCAAGCCAGGCAAATTCAGAGTTACTGCCAAGATCCGCTTGCCTGGAGCAGAAGCCCCAGCAATAAATTTATAGCAACACTTATATGGCAAACTTGATGAATTGTACATACTGAGTGTGGATAAGCATATGGATGAGAAACTCCTAAGGAATACAGTGTTAGCCCCACCACCCCCCAACCACTTTCTTGGGCTTTACCTTCAGGAACTCCACCAGACTCTTATGGTAGAGTCAAGAAAGATCCCCTTGTAGCTTTGGCACAAGGGGAAAAAAGTGACTTACCCAAAGCAATCACCATACAAAGGCTCACCCTCCAAGGTAAAAGATATTACTAGAGCCTTATCCCAACTGGGAAAAAAGCATCTACTCCTCTCTAGCTCTTTCTAGCCACCTTGTTTCATATAAGTGGTGAGTAAAGCTAAGAAATACTTGTTAAGGTCACAGCTGAGTGACACAGGCCCATGTAAAGACTGAGATTTAATTGTAAAATTATAGAATGTTCCTTCCCCCTCCCCAACACCTTACCAACACACCAATACACCAACAGAACACAGTATAACAAAGAATTACAGCTGAAAGAGGCACAAGACACAGACTGTCTCTGAGGAGGAGTTCTTAGGGAAACAAACAAAAAAAAACCACACACACAGGGGAGACGAACAATATATATAGAGGGGTTTGCGACCTCTGGTATGTACAAGTACAGAAAACATTTAACACAGCCCAACCCCTAGCCAGATTAGCCTAAAATCTTACACTAAAGGCCAATTACAAAGCATGCTAAAAGAAATGTAAAATGAAGATGAAGGGGGGGTGGCCTGCCCCTCCACACCTGTGGGTCTTTCTCTTTGGGTGGGACGAGAGACTGAGAAAAGAAAGAGACACAGAGACAAAGTATAGAGAAAGAAAAGTGGGCCCAGGGGACTGGCACTCAGCATACGGAGGACCCACACCCTGTGCTGGCACCGGTCTCTGAGCTCCCTCAGTATTTATTGATCATTATCTCTACCATCTTGGAAAGGGGGATGTGGCAGGACAACAGGGTAATAGTGGGGATAAGGTCAGCAGGAAAACACGTGAACAAATGTCTCTGTGTCATAAACAAGGTTAAGAAAAAGGTGCTGTGCTTTGATGTGCACATACATAAACATCTCGATGCATTAAAGAGCAGTATTGCCGCCAGCATCTCACCTCCAGCCTTAAGGTGGTTTTCTCATATCTCAGTAGATGGAACATATAATCGGGTTTTACACCTAGACATTCCATTGCTCAGGGACGAGCAGGAGACAGATGCCTTCCTGTTATCTCATCTGCAAAGAGGCCTTCCTCTTTTACATGCAAGAGAAAAACCCATATAACAAAGAGTCCTCTTTTTATGAAGACATTTTCCACCTTCAGTTGAATGAAGATGGAATTACACAGAAAAATCATTTGTTATATTTGTGTTGTAAAATGTCATATGTAACATCTGATTTATGACTACAAAGATCAATACAATGGCTCATTTAACATGAGGAAAATTTAATTAATAATTCAATACTAGAGCAAACAAGAAGTACAATTAAAGAAATACCATTAAAAAGACTTGTCAATTGAACAAAAATCTGACTGTTTTCCTTAGGAATGGAGAAACTAAAATGAAACATTTGCATTGAAGAGACCTGCTGGCTTTATAATCACATCTGCTAACCAGTCTGCATCCTTGGCTCACAAAGATCCCCATGACTGCTAAAAAAAAAAAGCAATGCTTTCAAAAACATTTCCCCTTCATGTAACCTAGCATATTTCAGCAGTCTGTGTTCCCAAAACTTGTGGTTGAAAAAATCTCAACTTCATGCCTACATTTCCTGAAAAGAAGATCAGCCCAGGGGTGAATCAGTAACACATGAAGCTTGCTCTCCAGACACAAATAGAAATACACATCAGAAAAAAAACACTGGCATAAAGATGACAGAAACCTCATCATGTTGAGTTGAGAAGTCAATCCTATTATTAGTTAACAGGGATTGAGCGTCCTTTGGCACCGGATGGTGCCAACACCATTGCTAGGTGCTGTAGAGAACATAGAATTAGGCAAAGTCTTGCCCAGGGGGTTCATAATCAAATCAGACAAACCAGACACTAACACAGTCCAGCAGTCTGGAGTGGAGAGAGCTGAGCTTACATGGGGAACCTAAGGTCAATCTGTCCATGAGAATTCTCAGTTTCACTCCAACTCTCTTGTGTCAGAAAAGTCTGGGGAAAAACCTTTGACATACTATCATGTGATTTCCATTTCAACGTCACCCAGGAAGCCTGTTTTGCAAAGGAGTACAGTTGAGTTTTCACTTGTCGTGTAACCGGGTTCAGAATAAATTCAGTGAAACTATTGGCTTAGTTTATTAGAGAAGGAAGGAAAAACTCACAAGGCCAGAGTCATTAGGAGGAGAAGTAAAGTTATGTAGGTGAACATCCCACAGAGAAGCCTGGGGGCCAGACTTCTGCTGAGCCTGTAATACATACTGTATAGATGACCATTTGGTGGTGGGTCTATTCTTACCTCCACTCTGTCATGAAAAGTCAAGGTTACATAAACGATATTGACAAGTGAGCTGCGCTGCTTGGCACCAGGTAGTCTGAATTTGAGTTGTCAGTTGTTAACAGAAGATTTCTGGATGTATCAGTAACCCAGCTATTAGAAACATTGGAACCCGTCTGATATTCATAACATGAAAAACAGGATGTTGCTGTTCACATGGGAGTCTGAGATTAAAAAGCAGTAGTATGCATGTGAAAACTCTTCTCAAGGTTGGGTTAGATCATTTCCTGTCCTCCTATAGCACTTTAGTACTCACCTCCATCATAGAATTAATACTCTGTGTTAAGGTAATTGCCTATTTGTATCTCTCCTTAGCACTTAGACAGTACATGATACATGGCAGGTTCTAATACAAATTTATAATAAATAAATGCTGTAACGAATGTAAGCAAGCTGTAACTCTGCATACTCTTTGAATTTCTGAAAAGAATTCAAGTATGATAAGTTTCAATAATCTTCACACAGTCCTCCAATATCTTAACTTTTTTTTTTTAAAAGACAGCCCATGGGCCCCAGTTTTACATTTAAAATGTAGGATGTTTTTCATAGTTGGTTGGAATAACAAGAGTATCAATTTCCTCATCTAGTCCATAGTTCCATGTATACATAACCAGGTATGCATTGTATACATGGAATTCCATCATGCTATTTTTTTTGTATATAACAGTGCCTATGTAATTTGAACTCAGAATAATAACTGTTTGTGAATTTAAGAGCCATGTGGTATTTAAACAACAATTCTACTTCTTTAAAGTTCCTTCAAGATATTTTGTAGATTTTTAATAGAGAAAATGACTTTTAAAAAACCATGTGTGAAGGTAATATAGACAGACTAGCTTCCAGTAAGAGCAATGGATTCTTATCCAGACTGTCTCGGAGCCCATCAGCTGGTGACAGACAGAAGAGCAGAAGAAGTGTGCCCCAAATGTCATGTAAACATGTTAGTTCTAACAACTAAGCCAAACCCAACATTGCTGAAGCTAAAGTGAATTAAAGGACCTGCCATACATATGTGGGTTATTCCCCCTGCCTGAGAAATAGGGCATGGGAAAAGTTTGGCTTTCTGAAAACATCAAAAATAGCTAGAAAGGAAATATTTCTTTAGTTCTCTAATGGGCTGAAAAGGTAGAGGTTTATAATTTAATCTTAAACCAGTCTCTCATATCTAATATTTTGGGAAAATGCTGTCTTGTGCTGGGTTGAAGACCCTTTTTAGAGATTTTTTCATTAATAAGCAAACAGATTGGTCTTTTTTAAGTGCAAGATCTTTACGCTTGGGTATGACTGTTTTCCTGGATTTAAAATAATTCCCATGTACTTTATTTCAGTTGTGTGGAGAAAGTATATTTTACGGAAACACTCTTTTCTAGGAAATAAAATACCATGGAAGAATTATATAACTGGAACACAATTTCAAAAATCAACTTATCTAATCTACACGTTTAGACATTAGAAATCTTTGGTTGTGAAAGTTAATATGACTTACCCAAGGTCATATGGCTTCTGAGTGGTGTTACTGGACAAGAACTTATGTCCAATGCTGTACTCTTTCCTTTAAAAATAATTATTCTTTGGGAGGCCAAGGCTTGTAGATCATGAGGTCAGGAGATCGAGACCATCCTGGCCAACATGGTGAAACCCCGTCTCTACTAAAATACAAAAAATTAGCCAGGTGTGGTGGCGCTCGACTGTAGTTTCAGTTACCCCAGAGGCTGAGGCAGGAGAATGGCATGAACCAGGGAGGCGGAGGTTGCAGTGAGCCGAGATCACACCTCTGCACTCCAGCCTGGCAAGACTGTCTCAAAAAAAAAAAAAAAAAAAAAAATTGTTCTATTGTTTCTTAAACTTTTAATGTTGAGATAATTATAGATTCGTGTGTGGTTGTAACAAATGACACAGAGAAGTTCAATCTACCCTTTATCCAGTTTTCCCCAATGTTAACATCTCGCAAAACTATACTGTAATATCACAATCAGAATACTGACATTGATACAATAGACATATAGAACATTTACATCACAACAGGGATTCCTCATGTTGCTTCTTACAGCCACACCCACTTCTCTCTTACCCCATTCAACTCCTTAATCCCTGAAAAATAATTATAGTAATTTGTTCTTTATTTCTATTGTATTGTCATTTTAAAAATGTTATATGAATGGAGTCATACAGTATATAACCTTAGAAACTGATTTTTTTTTCACTTGATTTAATTTTCTGGAGATTCATTGAGACTGCCATGTGTATCAGCAATGTTCCCCCCACCTCCTTTTTTTTTCTTCTGAGTACCCTGTGCTATGATTGTATCACAGTTTGTTTAACCATTTACCTGTTGAAGGAACATCTAGGTTTTTTCCAGTTTTGGGTTAATATGGATATATTTGTGGTAAACATTCAGTAGAGGTTTTTTGTGTACATAAGTCTTTATTTCTTTGGGATAAATTCCCAAAAGGTTCCCAAAGGTATAACTTATGGGTTGTATGATAAGCACATTTTTAATTTTAGAAGAAACTGTCAAACTTTTTCGTAGTGGCTGGACAATTTTACATTCCCACCAGCAATACGTGAGTGATCTAGTTTCTCTATACCCTTGCCAGCATTTTGCATTGTCACTACTCTTATATTTTTATAATTCTAAGAGGCAGGTAGTGATATCTCATTGTGGCTTTAATTTGTATTTCCCTGATGACAAATGAAGTCGAATATTTTTCCATGTGATTATTTTCCATCTGTGTATCTTTGTATCTTCAGTGAATGGGTCTTTATACCCTTTGCCCATGTTCTAACTGGATTTTTTGGTTTGTTTGTTTATTTATTTATTACTGTTTAGTTTTGAGGGTTATTTATACATGTAGATATGGATCCTTTGTCAGATATGTGGCTTACAAATATTTTCTCCCAGTCTCTAGTAGGTCTTTTCATCTTCTTTACAAGGTCTTTCACAGAACAAAAGTTTTGAACATTGGTGAGGTACAGTGTACCGGTGGTTTCCTTTATAAATTGTGATTTTGGTATCAAGTCTAAGAACTCTTTGTCTAGGTTTAGATTCCAAAGATTTCCTTCTATGTTTTTATATAATTCTTATAATTTTACGTTTTAATTTATGGCCATGATCTATTTTAAGTTTATTTTTATATAAGGTATGAGACTTAGGTTGAGGTTTATTTTCTTCCTAAAAATATCCAACTGCTCCGGCACTATTTTTTGAAAACACTGTCTTTCCTCCATTGAAATAGTTAGCACATTTAGCAAAAGTCAATTGGTCATATTTGTATGAGTCTATTTCTGGGTTTTCTATTCTGTTTCAGTTTATCTATCTATCCTCTACATCACAGTCATGATTATTATAGGTATAGAATATGTCTTAAAATTGGGTAGACCAATTCCTCTCATTTTATTTATCTTTTTCAACACTGCTGTAGCTATTCCAATTCTTTTGCCATTTCATATACATATTTCATAATAATCTCAAGTTTTACAAAAAAGCTTGTTAGGGTTTTCATTTTTTATTTTTTTATTTTAATTTTATTTTATCTTATTGTTTTCGAGATGGAGTCTCACTCTATCGCCCAGGCTGGAGTGCAGTGGCGCGATCTCGGCTCACCGCAATCTCTGCTGCCTGGGTTCAAGCAATTCTCCCTCAGCCTCCCCAGCAGCTGGGACTACAAGCCTGCGCCCCCAGGCCCGGGTAGTTTTTTGGTATTTTTAGTAGAGATGGGGTTTCACCATGTTGGCCAGGCTGGTCCCGAACTCCTGACCTCAAGTGATTCGCCCGCCTCGACCTCCCAAAGTGCCGAGATTACAAGCGTGAGCCACAGTGCCCAGCCAGGGTTTTTATTATAATGGTTTTTCTTTAAAACTGCACATCAATGCGGGAGAAATGAATCTTCGAATGCACGAACAAAGTATGTCTTTCTGTGTAAGTCATTGTTTTATTTCATCTGAATTTTTAAATTTTCAGCATAAAAAAATTCCTTTCAATGGCGAAAACCACAGTTACTTTTGCACCAACCTAACAGATCCTGTGCATGTCTTGTTAATTGTATACTTAAGTATATAATTTTCACTGGAGTGCAATGTAAATGGTATTGTTTAATTTCAGCGTTCATTGATAGAACATAGAAATATACTTGATTATGTACTTTTACCCTTTAGCTTATAACCTTGCCTAACTCACTTATTAGTTTAGGAGTTTATTTTGGGGGGAATTTCTCGGGATTTTCTATTATTCTCAAACCAACCTTTGGAATACAGAAAATTCAGGTCCTTCTCAAAGTGAACCGGCACTCTTCTCAGTCCATTCTTTCTAGGTAGTCACTTTATTTGGAAAAGGAAATTCTATGGAGTTGCCGTCATGCCTTTAACTTCTTTGTAGTTCGCTCAATACCTGCTACTGCTATAGGAATTATAGCATAGTGACTAAAAGTTAGGCTCTGAAATCAGACTGGGATTTCAAAGCCTATTAAGGGATCAAATCCTGACCTAATCCTATACTGATCTATCTGACCTTGTGTACGCTTCCTAAATTCTGTATGTTTTCTCAGCTGTAAATAAAGATAATAATAATATATCTCTCACTAGATTATGTAGGGTTAAATGGAATAAAGCATTTAGCATGAGGACTAACATGGAGTAAGTGTGTGGTACAGATTAGCTGGTTACTAATATAATATGCTAATATATTTTACATGATTAATATAGATACAGACATTAATAAATACTTATTGAATAGCTCTTATATATTTTCCACTATGCTTTGGCTTTAAGCATTGCGTTGGAATTCATTTAAAACTTGCTTGGTATTTCCTGTCACAGAGAGAGAACTCAAGTAGTTTTGAGTGGTGAAGATTCTTCCACTATGTGTCACCATATTTTTCAATGTATTATTTCGGTCAACAGATTCCAACTAAATGGGGGGTTTTAAAAAACAAATTCAGTTGGTTTCCTGAAACACAAAGATGTGCAAATGAACAATTTCTGATAATTCAAGTAATTTTAGACAGACAAGGAAACCTTTTTTAGAAGTTTCCAGAGGAGCTGTCTGTACTACTCAGATTTATCCAAAGTTCTTTCCCACTTTGGCAGTATAGACCTGATTCTAAACATACCATGAAATAAGCTGTACATTTGGCTTAAAGGTTATTCTATTCAGTCCAAAATGGTCTCAAAATTATTAACTAAATACACATTGACTTGGAAGGAAGAAGAAAAAGAACTCAAGTAAAACATGTTTTTTATTGCCAAAATCTGAGTTTTCTTTCAGTGCCTGCTATAACCTCAGTAATACCCAGGGCAGGCAAGAGGCAGGTGTTCTTTACACTATAAGTGCTAGGGGTGATGTAAGTTGTAGTGGGAAACAATACAGTACTTTTTAAAGCTCTCATTGGTTTTAAAAAACGAAGAAAAGGGTTTTCAATATTGAGTCTTAAAAATATTTATTTGCAAATTATCCTATTTTTTTCTTGCTTCTTTTGTTTTGAATTACATCTTGTAGTTACAACTGTAGGTTTTCAAAATGTTCTCACTATCGTGGTTTCTACTTGTATGCTTTCGGGACACTGGCATTTATTTTTGACGTTTATGAGATGAGAAATGGTCACAGAAAACTAGATGACTTTTCTTCACAAACATACTGAAAACAAACAAGGAGCATCATTCCCACCAAGTGCTGAAGCAGCATATACTTTAATGCCTTATTTTGGTCGAGCCAATATTTTGGTCAAGTGATAATGGGTAAAAAATAATTTAATACTATACCATTGATTTTACTGATAAGACAAAGCAGGAGGCTACAAGCAAATGCTGATAGTACTCCAAGGAAAAATGATTCCACTGACCATGTTAGCACGGTAATTTCTAGTGTCATCATGATGCCTTTCTAGTCTCTTTTTATTCAGTGATTCATGTAGCAAAGAACTGCTGCCATGTTTCTAAGTTTAGGAAAATATTAACTTATCCACAGAACCTTCCCAAGAGACTCAATATAATTTAAAGGTCCTATATGTTATAAATGTTAAGACCTAGATACTACTTCTATATAAAAGATTTTTTCATAGTCTATTAAGTTTTTAAAATAGATTTATTATTATGGAAAATAATTGGACATCATAAAATGTTTTTAAAACACCAAAGTATAAAGAAAATAAAGGTAAACTATAATCCTATAGCCAAATAATAACAAGAGTTGATATTTTGTAGGATATCTTTTCAAGTGCTTTTCTGTTCTATACATAAAAATAATTATTTTTAGGAAAAATTAGATTATACTATAAATTATTTTGTAAGAATTTTAAACGAATAACCCTTCGTAACCATTTTAATGTCAATGTTTATCTACATATCATTTTTAGTGTCTATAAAATATTTATCATTTATTTAGCCAAGTCTCAAATGATTAACAGTTGAGCTTTTGTGTGTGTGTGTGTGTGTGTGTGTGTGTGTGTTTGTGTGTGTGGGAGCAGGTATTGTTAGAAACAATCCAAAAATGAGATACTCATATATATATCTTTGTGAAACTCTTTTGTTATTTTCTTAGGGTGAGCTCCTAGAAATGGAATTATTGGATCTAATGGGAAATGTTTCTAAAGAGTTTGGCAGTTATTGAGAAACTGTCCTCCAAATAGTTTGTATCTATTTATGCCTCCAACAATACTGTATTAGAAAGCACATTTCCATATACATTATTGTTATCAAAAGCTATTATTCAGCTTTTTATTTTTGCCAAACTTGTGAATGGAAAATAACAACAGTAAATTGCATTGGAATAAAAGTTTATATTTAATTCTAAAATTTTACTTATTCATTCACTATTTAACTACTTGGTGATTACCCTTAATGATTAAATTCTGTAGCTTACGCTTGGTAATGGTGGTGGGAATGGCTTGCTAGAACTACACATATTTTAAATATAGAATAATTACTTTTTGAAGTTCCTCAATTTCTTCCAAATTCAGAACATCATCAGATAGATTTTTCTTGTGCAGACAATTTATGTTTATTTAGACTACTTGGTTTTTATGGGAGGGGCGGGGGAGAAAAAACATAGATTAGATAGTAAAATAGTAATTTTATATTTTATTAGTATTTATTGAGAGCTCTGTGGTCCCAGTGCTAAATTAAACATTTCACATGAACTGTCTATGTTTTCCTTATATAACCTCATGTAGTGGTAGTAAAATGTTCCTGTTGTAAAAGGTGACATGGCCCTAAATGATAACAACCATAATTTGAGTCCAGGT
This sequence comes from Gorilla gorilla gorilla, assembly GCF_029281585.2. NCBI lineage: Eukaryota > Metazoa > Chordata > Mammalia > Primates > Hominidae > Gorilla > Gorilla gorilla. The sequence goes on along the minus strand of NC_086017.1, from coordinate 110,240,194 downwards.
CTGTGTGGAATCCAGAGCTTGAATCATTAATTACAGCAACATCCTGCTTTCTCTGAAGTGGTCTCACGCTAACGATGATATGAATCGATTCTTTCTTGATGATGGAAGAATGAGATAATTAATGCCAGCATATGCTACATCTGGTTGGCAGCATTTTATTCTCTCATCAGAAAGTTAAAGAATGAAAAGGGAGGAGATTGCCTGCTATTTTTTTTTTAACTTCCTTTAGTTCCCTCTCTTGCTGCCAGATTTCTGTTTAAGCCAGTCACGCAGGGCACGGTGGTTGTGTGAGAGCCGATACACTTCTTTTTCCACAGGCACTCATCCATCCTTGTTCTGTTTTCTTCATCTCAGGGGCACTGTATAATCTGCCGGGCCTAACTCATTACTCATCCTGGAGCCTGTCAGTCCTCCAGAGGTCAGAGCATTGGCTTTGGTGGTTATGTGGTCCTTGGTCTCTGGTCTCTGCCCTCTGGGAGCTGAGGGTGAGAGAGTCTGTCACACCTGAAAACACAAATCCTGCTGCCTTTCAAGCCACCAGTCCTGCTGTGATAGACAAGCTACATTTTCTTCCCATTCTACAGAAAGCAGCGGAACACCAGCTAAGATGTGGTATAAACTCCTGATTGTTTACAGGCTTACAGAGCCTGTGGAATGAATGCATAACTGTCCACAAATATCTTCTAGTATTTAACCTTCATTTATTTTCCTTCATGGTTTAAATTTTCCATTGTGAGGGGGAAACTCCTGGATCTCTAGCAGTGCTTGCTGAAAAATGTTAATTTCCCCTCATATTTTCACATCCTCAAGACTAGCACAGAACAGGAATTCCTCATAGCTAGAATTATATTGACTTATACAAGAGAGACTTTGTTTGCTCATTTAACAAATATTAAATGAGAGCTGACTGTACGCCAGACACTACTGAAGGCATAGAGGACTAAACCATGCAGACTAGATCCCCTCTCAAGGGATGGCATTGGGATAAGGAGGCAGCGATAATCAAATAACCGAATAAATAAGATTAGTGGTGCATGCTATGAAATAAGACAGAGTGTTGTAATAGAAAGTGTTGGGGAGGCCAGTGAGGAAGGGCTACCTTTAAGTGAATGTCAGTGAGGAGGTGACATCTGAGCTGAGGCTTAGTGACTAGAGGAACCAGCTATGCAAAGGCCTGGAGGAAGAGAATTCCAGCATGAGGGATCAACAGGGGCAAAGGCCTCAAGAAAGGAAATATCTTAACCTACTCTAGAAGGGCAATGTGGCAAGAGCATAGAGAGATGGGGTAAAGCTGGGAGAAGTCATAGATAAGAATAGGGTCAATCATGTAGAACCTAATGGACCATGAAAAAGAGTGAATTTTGTTCTAAATGCAGTAGGAGGCTACTGGAGATTTTGATATGGAGATTTAAACAACCCATTTCATATTTTCATAGCACTACTCTGAGTTTTTTATAAATTATAGAGGAGCTCAAGTAGAACAAGATTTCATAATAATCAAAGCTAGAGATAACAGTGGCTTAGACCAAGGTGAAAAATGGTAGAAATGAAAAGAAGTAAACAGATGTGAAATATATTTTTTAAATGGAGCCAAGAGTTTTTGTTGATGGATTGATGACGTCTACTAACACGAGGAAGACTCAGGAAAGAATAATTGGCAGGGGGTGGGATTTAAGACCTCTCTTAGGTAGAACTAAAATTGATAGGTGCTTTAGAAATTCAAGTGAGAATGTCAATCGTGTAGTTGGGCTAAATGGTACTTAGTTAAGGTTAGAGTTTGGAGAACATCTTTCAATTAATTAAATCAAAAATGAAGAGAATCTCAAATGAAAACATGCATAGTTTGGTATGGGGAAAAAACTTCTCAATCTAACATCTCTATTTCTGTCACTGACACCATTTTTCTCATTATCCATATTCAAAAAATTATATTGAATTCCTTTTCTCCCCTTCACTTCCATATTTAGACACAGTATTTATCATCATGGTATTTATCTGCTCCAAGATATTTGATGACTCTCGATTGGATAAATTATTTAGCCTTCTAGACCTGCATCTTTATCTATTTTCCAACTTTCTTTCTTCTATCCCCTATCATGAACTCTTGGCTTCAACTGAATGTATCTCTCCAACTGGAATCTACTTGTGCCATATCTGCTTCCTTGTCTGAGGTGGCTTTTCCACTCCTCTTAGCTGAGTCTTACCTGCCTTTTGAGGTCCAGATAAAATTCTACCTCCTCCAAAAAATCCTCCTTGGTTTCTCTCAAACCTATAGACAATGTTTGTCTTATCATTTGGACCATCGTTTTCATGATCACTCCGAAATTAAGTGTGTGGTATTGATAACGGTCCATTACTCTCTTCCATGTCATGTCTATTCAGGAAATCATATGCTTCTTTAGGCTAGAAATTTGACATATCTCTTGATAATTAACAATTGCTGGCCAAGTGAATTTGAAATTCAACTTAACCATGTAGTTTCCTTTGAAACATCGCTGAGACTATATATTTAAAATACAGTCATCTCTTGATATCCTCGGGGGATTGCTTCTAGGACACCCCTCATGTATCAAATTCCTCTGATGCTTAAGTCTGTTATACGATATATGTAGGTTATATACAAATACTTTGACATTTTATATAACAGACTTAAGCATCAGAATCGTTTTTTTTCTGAATATTTTTGATCTGGATTTGGTTGAATCCACAGATGTGGAACCCATGGATACAAAGGGCTGGCAGTACTTCATTAAAGAGCAAAGCAAAACAAGTAAATCTTAGGTGGGGATTGAATGAAAGAGCATGTAATTTGAACACAGAAGGCTCACAGGAATTTTATGAGGTTTTACTAAGAAAATGTGTATAAAAATCCTTTGTACCTGGCCGGGCGCGGTGGCTCATGCCTGTAATCCCAGCACTTTGGGAGGCCGAGGCCGGCGGATCACGAGGTCAGGAGATCGAGACCATCCTGGCTAACATGGTGAAACCCCGTCTCTAGTAAAAATATAAAATATTAGCCGGGCGTGGTGGTAGGTGCCTGTAGTCCCAGCTACTCGGGAGGCTGAGGCAGGAGAATGGCGTGAACCTGGGAAGCGGAGGTTGCAGTGAGCTGAGATCACTCCACTGCACTCCAGCCTGGGCGACACAGTGAGACTCCGTCTCAAAAAAAAAAAAATCCTTTGTACCTATAAATTACTATCTCAAATTATTCTTAGCATGAGGGATTCATGAAATGAAACACTTGGGCATCCATATTGCAAATTTTAATGGCTTGGCTGGCACTATACCTTTGTCTCTGGCCCCATAGGACATTTTTCTTATACTCTGAACTCCTTTCATTTTTAATTAAAATGTTTAGAATTAAATAGCTGAAGTTTATCACCATTGAATTAATGTTTATTACTATCTCCTTGTGTTGTTTTATTCATCCCGTTTGAATTGGAAAAAAATGCAGATATTAGTTAGTGGCAAGCACATTTAGCACACTCTGAAATATGCATCCTCTAACTCTTTTCTGAATCAATCCACCAAACTCTCAACCAGATTTTGAAGAAGCCTGATTGAGAAGACATGCTGCACCCCTTAATCATAAAAATTCACACATCAGCTTTGGCCTCTTTGAAGTTTTCTGCAGAAGCCAGAGGTAGAAAAACCACCTTTCATACTTTCTTGTTTGTTCGCAAGTAATGAAACACTTAAGAATTGAAATAACATATATACATGCTTCCTTTAGTTTATGCTGACAGTATACGCAAGGCGAAAGCAAAATATATAGCATCTGTGTTAAGAATGTAAGCGGGCCCTCCAGCAACGTGGAGTCAGACCGAGCTTGACAGCATGGGCCAGAGGGAACCACATCCTGTGGGAAATCCTAACAGCATCCACTGCTCTGACAGCATTTTACTTCCACCCTATTGCTGTTTGACTAAACAATCTCTTAAATGTTAATGGCCTTCTCCAGAGCTGCAGAGGGATTGCTAGTATATGGCGGGTAATTTTTAAAAAGTCGTTATAATAAACTGTACTTGAGTCTATTTCAGGTTTTTAATTGTGTGCTAAGGGACAAAGGGAGCTATCAATAAAGTGAAATAACATAACAGAACTACAGACAAAATCACTTGGCTATCTCAATAGATGCAGAAAAGGCTTTCAATAAAATTCAGCACCATGGAATACTATGCAGTCATAAAAATAACAAGATCATATCTTTTGCAGGAACGTGGATGGAACTGGAAGCCATTATCTTTAGCAAACTAACACAGGGACAAAAAATCAAATACCACATGTTCTCACTTATAAGTGGGAGTTAAATGTCCGCATGGACACATAGAGGGGAGCAACACACCTTGGGGCCTATCAGAAGGTGGAGGTTGGGAGGAAGGAGAGGATCAGGAAAAATAGCTAATGGGTACTAGGCCTCATACCTGAGTGATGAAATAAGCTGTACAACAAACCCTCATGACACAAGTTTACCTCTGTAAAAAACCTGCACATGTACCCCTGAACTTAAAATAAAAGTTTAAAAACAAAGAAATTATCATTTGTTTTACCTGTGAGAGTGTCATTATGGCTACGGATTTTTAAAATGCTCAAATATGAGAACATTTCCTCTCAAAATTTGGTTTCAGGATTGCTTATACTTTTAAAAATTATTGAGAATTGTAAGGTTATTAAATTTTTTTATTTTTATTATTATGTATACATATTAACTGTACATATTTATGATTGGGCTATCTGTCACCTCAAGCATTTATCATTTCTTTGTGGTAGGAACATTCCAATTTCACTCTTTTAGTTATTTAAAAATATTTAATAAATTGATGTTAATTATAGTCACCCTATTGTGCTCCTCACTACTAGATCTTATTCATTCCAACTGCTTTCTGTGCCTATTAACCATCCCTCCTTTATGCTCCACTCCCCCACTATCTTTCTCAGCTTCTGGTAAGCATCATTCTAGTGTCTAGCTCACTGAGTTCATTTTGTTTTATCTTTTAGCTCCTACATATGAGTGACAACGTGTGATATTTGTCTTTTTGTGCCTGGCTTATTTCACTTAACAAGATGGCCTCCAGTTCCACCACGTTGTTGTGGGTGACAGGATTTCATTCATTTCATGTGTGAATAATATTTCGTTGTTTATATGCTCTGCTTTTTCTTTACCTACTCATTGATGGCTACTTAGGTTGATTTCTACTTGGCTATTGTGAAAAGTGCTGTAATAAACATGGGAGTACAGATATCTTTTCAATATACTGATTTCCTTCTCTTTGAAGATATATACTCAGCAGTGGGATTGATGGATAACATGGTAGTTCTATTTTTAGTTTTTTGAGGAACCTCCATACTGTTCTCCATAGTGGATGTATTAATTTATATTCCCACCAACAGTGTAAAAGGGTTCCCTTTTCTCAACATCCTCGCCAGCATTTGTTATTGCCCGTCTTGTGGATTAAAGCCATTTTAACTGGGGTAAGATGATATCTCATTGTAGTTTTGACTTGCATTTCTCTGATGATTTGTGATGTTGAGCAGTTTTTCTTATACTTTTTGGCCATTTGCATGCTTCCTTTGGGAAATGTCTGTTTATATCTTTTGGATTATACTGATTGATATGCATGTATTCAAATTTTAAAACTCAAATTAAAACAAAACATTTGTTTATGAATTTATTTAAAATTATAATAAGAATCCAATTACATGTTAACATATTTTTACAAAAAGAAGTACATTTTCCAAAGCAAGAAAAAAAAAGATAAGTGTGGCATTATTTCATGTTTACAAATCTTTAAGAGTTTTTTTAGTAGAAGACAAATGGAGTCTCATATTTTCTTTTCTATTCAATCCTTTGTGATGTCACAGGTCATGTAGCCTCTGGAAAACTTCACAAGAATGGAGATAAAAAGGCAACCAGCATCTTAGTATTATTATAATAATAATCCCCCTGAAAGGGTCTTAGGGACCACCAGTAGTCAACCAGAGCATGCAAAAAACAACTATATTAGAGATAGATTCTGATATATTTAAAAATGAAAAAAAGAGATTTTTGGTACTAACTTTACTATAGCTAGGGGTTGGAGAAAGTGATTGAGTATGTATTTGACACAATATTTTCCACTATTTAAGAACGGTTTAAACTAGGTGATGAGTACATGGGGTTCATAATACAAATTTCTTTCTGATGTTTAAATTTCCCATTAATAAAAATTTTAAAAAATAAAGTTTGCTTAAAGGAAATAAATTAAGTAAATAACAATACAAGTGTTTTGCAAATGAGGAAGATATTTGACTGTAATACAACTATGATTACAGTATTGAAAATTTTGGATAAGAAAAATAATCTTAGTCTGTGAGAATTATCTTAGGAAAATATGAATGAACATATTATGAGCAATATTATATTATTGTAACATTTAAACTTTTTGGAAAGACACACAGTTTTAATTCCTTAACTGAAATTTGGTGAGTTTTTGCCATGAAAGCATCAACAGATATAAAGTTAATATAAATTTTTAAAGTTGGATGAAATGGAGTTAAGAGATGGTTTGTGCTTCAGTTTCCTAGACTATTTGTTTCTTACAGTAGTAATAGTAGTAATTAATAGTTAAGAGTTGGCAAGCAAGTCTTCCCTCAGAGAAAACATCAATCTTAAATGATTTTACAGGTAAGTTTTAACAAGCTCTAAATGATGTCATCATCTAATCTTATGTAAAGTCTTTTAAAGTGTTGAGAAGTTTTAGCAAGGGTCATCATTTTATTCTACAAGAATAATGTAAACTCTTTACCCAAACCAGAGAAGAGCAAAAGAAGAAATAAAAAGTATTGGCTCATTTCACCCCTGGATATAGCTGCAAAAATCCTGAACAAAAAATTAGCAAACTAAATTTTAAAATGTATAAAATGCATGATATATCATATATGATGAAATTAAGCTTAATACCTAGAATTCAAGGAAGATTTGTTAAACATGCTTTATTATATCAGTAGATTAAAGGAGAAACCTGGAAAACTGTGCCAATAGATGAAGGGGAAAAAACATGACAAAATTCTTAGTAAACTAAAATTGAAAGAGAATTTCCTAAATCTGATAAAGACATTCATAAAAAACCTAAATTAACATAATTCAAAATTTGAAAATATTAGAAGCATTTCCTGTAGAACCAGCAACCATATAAAAACACTTGTTTTACCACTTCTGTGAGAAACTATATTTGAGGTCCTAGTTAGTACAATAAGCAAATAAAAGCCTAATGATGGGGAAGGAGGAAAAAAACTGCTATGATTTGCAAATGATGTGAATGTCAACAGAAGAACCTGGTGGAACCTATAGATGAGTTATTAAAAATTATAAGAGACCTTAGTCAGGTTATTGGATATAAATTCAGCATTCAAAAGTCAAGTGCATTTCTGTATGCTAGGTACAAAACTTAGAGAATGAAATTTTAAAGGGGTAATATTTGCAATAACAAAAAGAGCTATAAAGAATTTATGGATCAACCAAATAAAAATTTGCAAGATTTATTTACCGAAACTAACAAAACTTTACCAAACAGTACAAAGGAAGATACATGTAAATTGCAAGATATCCTATAGATGAAAAGATAGATCCAATATTGTCAGAATGTCAATTTTCTCCTAAATTATCTCTACATTCAGTATAATATGACAAGCCTATTCTAAAATTAATTTGGAATAACAAATGGTTGATATATATTTAAATAAGAATATTAAGGCATGGAGGATAGCCAGATGTAATACTTATTGTCGAGCTATAGCAATTAAGGGAGTGGAATATTAATGAAGAAATAGGCAAATTAACCAGTGGAAGGGCACACAGAGCCTATAAACACAAATATTTGAACTTTCATGAATGACAAAAGTGAAATGGCAAGTCACTGGGAAAAGAAAGAGGTATTCAATAAATGAAGATTGAAAAATCAGTTATCTGTATGGGAAAAAAAGGAACTTAGTAGATTAAGAAATGTGAAAAGAAAATCCTCATTATTTTAGGTTAAAATATAGCTGAAAGGTTTTCTAAAGAAGACAAATATGTTAACCATAAAAAACTAGTTAAGTTAATTGGGCTACAATTTTAAAATTATGTTTAAGAAAAAACTTCTTAAACTTGCTTTCCAGGTACAAACTGGTAGTAGATATCTGTGACAAAAGGATTACTCTCAAAAACATATCAAGAATGCTTACAATAATAAAAGAAGAAACCTCAAAAGAAAAATCAGTAAAAGACACAAAGAGACATATTACAGAGAAGGAAACACATGATCACACATGAAGAGATGTTCAGAACTTAAGAAAATAAAACCAAAACCAAAATGAGATACCGCTTTACACCCACTTGGCAGAACCTAAGAAAATCTGACAGTACCAAGGCTTGGAGAGAATGTAGATCAGTGGAAACTCATTTACATTGCTGGTGAATGTAAATTGTTACAATGACTTTGGCCAGATTTGTGACTTTTCTTGGTATATTAAATGAACAAATTGTATATCCCAGAAATTCAGAAAAAAAGTTATTTCTGGGCCAGGTGCGGTGGCTCACACCTGTAATCCCAGCACTTTGGGAGGCTGAGGAAGGTGGATCACCTGAAGTCAGGAGTTTGAGACCAGCGTGACCAACATGGTGAAACCCTGTCTTTACTAAAAATACAAAAATTAGCCTGGTGTGATGGTGCACACCTATAATCCCTGCTACTTGGGATTCTGAGACAGGAGAATCTCTTGAACCCAGAAGGCAGAGGTCGCAGTAAGCCGAGATTGCACCACTGCACTCCAGCCTGGGCAACAGAGCGAGACTCTGTCTCAAAAAATATATATATATATTTTTTATATATATATATGTATTTTATATATATATGTATTTCTGTACATACTTAAGAGAAACTTTGAATATGTGCTGAAGATATACCAGAAATGTTTTTAGCAAAACTGTTTGTAATAACACAAAATTTGAAACAAACAAAATGTTTATTGACAAGAGAATGGATTAGTAAATTGGGGCATATTCTTATAGTGCAATACCATAGATGAAAGAATGCAGTTCTATACAATAATATGGATAAATCTTGGTAAAAAATGCTAAGAAAACAACTGACAAGTACTAGCACACTCTGCAAAAGTATGTTTTTTTATGACATTAAAAAATAAGCAATATCCAAAGTATCCATAAATACATATTCAAATACATATCTTCATATACACATGTTTACACACATATATTTATAGATACATCTATACATATATTTATGTATACATATATTATTTTATATACAGATACACATATATTTATATATGCGTGATTAAAACTATTTTCACAAAGAAAGAAAATTATAAATGTACAATTCATTGTGACTTTTTTTTTTGAGACCGAGTCTCGCTCTGTTGCCAAGCTGGAGTGCAGTGGTGCGATCTCAGCTCACTACAATCTCCGCCTCCTGGGTTCAAGCTACTCTCCTGCCTCAGCCTCCCAAGTAGCTGGGACTACAGGCATGCACCACCACGCCCAGCTAAATTTTGTATTTTTAGTAGAGACGGGGTTTCAGCATATTCACCAGGATGGTCTCGATCTCTTGACTTTGTGATTCGCCCGCCTCAGCCTCCCAAAGTGCTAGGATTACAGGCATGAGCCATTGCACCTGGCCTTTGTGAATATTTTTAATAGGTAATGGGATTCAGTATTCATTTTCTTATTTAACAATGAATGAATGAATGAATGAATGAATGAATACAAATGAGTGGTGCATAGACCAAGGATGATAGTGTGTCATGAGCCAAGAATTATTATTAAATCCATTCTGTTCAGCTTAGTTCCAAAAGTGACAAGAAGAAAACATAATAAAAAATAAAACTGTACAAAACTAGAAAAATATGTAACTAACTGGTCTTGGGATAACATATGGCTTTTCAAGCATAAGAACATTAAGAAATCATTAGGGAATTATTGGTAAATCTTACTATACATAATTTAATATTTGCAAATACCAAAATTGCTGTAAACGTAGTGTAAGAACAAATATTGACCTAGAGGAAAACATTTGCAAATAAGACACATGGTTAAAACTTTACATATGTTAAGAGCACTTATTAATAAGAAACGCATTAGCACCACAATAGAAGTGTGAACAATGACCATACAGAGGATTTGGAGAAAAACTGTGAAACCCCAGTATGAATTTTTAAAACATGTTTTATTTAAATGAATAGAAACAAAATAACAGTGGTATACTATTTCAAGTCAAGTAAATAAGTCAGAATTCCTTATAAAGGGTAAAGATGATACTGATAAAAACATGCTCCTACTATATTGCTGGTATAAAAATAAATTTTGACAAGCTGCCAAAATGATGTGACTATGCTTGAAAATTATGCTTGAAAATTCTTCTAGAAATCAGTTTATTTTATAAATATTCATCGTGTGACTTTTATGTGCCAATTATTGCAAAGCAGTAGCAATACCATGAAAAATGATCTTAGTTGCTGATCTAATTGACCTTATTGTATAGGGAAGAATATAAGCATTAATAAAATAATTACACAGAATTGGTAATTACCAAATGTAATTACTTCTGTGAATGTAAGGTACACATGTCATGTAAACATATAACAGGAAATCAGAGTTCTGGACATAAGAAGTTTCCCTTGAAAAGTGGTAATTGACCTGAAACTTAAGGAACACTGAAGAATTAAATAGGCTAAATCAGACATGGTGCAACATGCCTGTAGTCTTAGCTATTTGGCAGGCTGAGGTGGGAGGATCGCTTTAGTTCAAGTCCAGTCTGGTTAAAATAGTGAGACCTTGTTTCTAAATAAATAAATACAGCGAAAAAGGTGAATTCTAAGAAGGTTTAGAATAAGATTGGTGATTGAGGCAGTGATGAGATGATCTAGGGATTTGGGGTCCATAGTAAAGAAGTCTCTGGTCTTTATTCCAAGAGTAACCATTTAGTTTTATAGATTGTGTTGGCTGCTGCATGAGACTAGATTGAAGGAAATTAAGAAGAATTGTAGGAGCTCATTAAAGAGACTGTTTAAAGTATCTAAGAAATAGGTGATTGTAATTTGACTAGGGAAATGAACAGAAAAGTTTGTTGTAGTTTTATTTTATTCAAGTAAACAATGTCTGATATGGTTTGGCTGTGTTCCCAACCAAATCTCTGCTGTTTCCCCACTCAGATCTCATCTGGATTATAATACCCATGTATCATGGGAGGGACCCAGTGGGAGGTAATTTAATCATGGAGATGGTTACCCTCATGCTGCTCTTGCTGTTCTCATGATAGTGAATGAGATCTCACGAGATTTGATGGTTTTATAAGGGGCTTCTACCTTTGCTAGGCTCTCATTCTTCTCACTCCTGCTGCCATGTGAAGAAGCATGTTTTTGGTTCCCCTTCCACCATGATTTTAATTTTCCTGAGGCCTTTCCAGCCATCCTGTGCTGTGAGTCAATTAAACCTCTTTTCTTTATAAATTACCCAGCCTTGGGTATTTCTTCATAGCAGTGTGAAAATGAACCAATACTGTAAATTGGTACCATGTAGTGGGGTACTGCTATAAGAATACCCCAAAATGTGGAAGTGACTTTGGAACTGGGTAACAGGCAGAAGTCGGAACCATTTGTAGAGCTCAGAAGAAGACAGAAAAATATGGGAAGGTTTTGAACTTCTTAGAGACTTGGAAGGCTCAGAATACAGAAAGACGCAGCACGGTCTGAAACTTCTTAGAGACTTGTTGAATGGCTTTGACAAAAATGCTGATAGTGATATGGACAATGAAGTCTAGGCTGAGGTGGACTGAGATGGAGATGAGGAACTTGTTGGGAAATGGAATAAATGTGACTCTTGTTATGCTTTAGCAAAGAGACTGGTGACATTTTGTTCCTGCCCTAGAGATCTGTGGAACTTTGAATTTGAGGAAGATGATTTAGGGAATCTGGCAGAAGAAATTTCTAAGTGGCACAGCATTCAAGATGTGACATGGGTGCTTTTAAAATTGTTGAGTTTTATTCATTTATAAAGATATGGCTTGGAATTGGAACTTATGCTTAAAAGGGAAGGAGAGCATAAAAGTTTGGAAAATTTGTAGCCTGATGATGCAATAGTAAAGAAAAGCCCCATTTCCTGGGGAGAAATTCAAGCCTGCTGCAGAAATTTGCGTAAGTAATGAGGAGCTGAATGTTAATCACAAAGACAATGGGGAAAATGTCTCCAGGGCATGTCAGAGAACTTTGCAGCAGCACCTCCCATCACAGGCCTGGAGACCTAGGAGGAAACAATGGTTTTGTGGGCTGGGCCCAGGTACCCCCTGCTGTGTGCAGCCTAGTGACTTGGTGACCAGCTTCTCAGCCATTCCAGCCCTGGCTAAAAGAGGCCAAAGCACAGCTTGGGCTGTGGATTCAGGAGGTTCAAGCCTCAAGCCTTGGCAACTTCCATGTGGTGTTGAGCCTGCAGGTGCACAGAAGTCAAGAACTGAGATTTAGGAGCCTCTGCTTAGATTTCAGAGGATGTATAGAAATGCCTGGATGTCCAGGCAGAAGTTTGCTGCAGGGGTGGAGCCCTCATGAAGAACCTCTGCTATGGCAGTGAGGAAGAGAAATGTGGTGTCAGAGGCCCCACACAGAATCTCCATTGGGGCACTGCCTAGTGAAGCTGTGGTAAGAGGGCCACCATCCTCCAGACCCAAGAATGGTAGATCCACCTACAGCTTGCCTGGAAAAGCTGCAGGCACTCAAAACCAGCCCATTGAAGAAGCCTAGAGGGGAGTTATGCCCTGCAAAGTGAAAGGAGCAGAGCTTCCCAAGGCCATCGGAGCCTACCTCTTGCATCATCGTGACCTGGATGTGAGACATAGAGTCAAAGGAGATAATTTCACAATTTTAATATTTAATTACTGCCTTGGTGGATTTCAGACTTGCATGGGGCCTGCAGCTTCTTTGTTTTGGCCAATTTCTCCCATTTGGAATGCCTGTATTTACACAATGCCTGTACCCCCATTGTATCTAGGAAGTAACTAACTTGCCTTTGATTTTACAGGCTCATAGGTGGAAGGGACTTGCCTTGTCTCAGATGAGACTTTGAACTTGGACTTTTGAGTTAATGCTGGAATGACTTGAGACTTTGGAGGACTGTTGGAAGTGCATGATTGTGTTTTGAAATGCAAGGGCATGAGATATGGGAGGGGCCAGGGGCAGAATGATATGGTTTGACTGTGTCCCCACCCAAATCTCATCTTGAATTGTAGTCTCCATAATCCCCACATGTCATGGGAGGGACCTGGTGGAAGGTAGTTAAATCATGGGGGTGGTTACCTTTATGCTGCTCATGCTATTCTCCTGATAGTGAGTGATAATGAGTGAGTTCTCACAAGATCTGATGGTTTTATAAGAGGCTTCCCTCTTTGCTTGACAGCATGAAAATTAACTAATACAATGTCCAAATGTCCTTTAAGCTGTGTCCATGTAATATGGTATTATTCAGTCACCCACTGAAATTTGCTTTTGAAGAATAGTTAATGACTAAGACAAATATACAGTAATATAAAGTAGAATGGAAAGCCACACCTGCAGGATGTACTTTTATTGAAAAGCTAAAAGAAGGAGAAGAGAAAGAGGAGGAGGGAGAAAAGTCTATGAAAATATTACTAGTTTCTTTGTTATGTAAGAGTATAAATGAAGTGTATCTTCAATTGTATGTATTTCACATTTTAGTAAATTTTAACAGTAAGTGTATATTGTATTTAAAAACAGAAAAAAAGAGATATGATAATATAATTTATTTCATATTTCTATTTAGAAAATTATAGCCAAAACGTGAATTAAAGAGACTCAAGAAGCATATCTGATAGATTTGCATGCGTAATTCATTTTGTAGATTAGTTAGCTGCCAAAGCAAATATGCCACTGGGATAACTCGGAGCTTTAAAAGCAGTGGTCTGGGTAACAGTATTTTCAAACACCACTATGATAACTTAACTGGGCTATGAAATGCACAGATAGCTGATAAAAAATTTTTTCTGGGTGGGGCTGTGGGGGTATTTCTAAAAGAGATCAGCACTTGAATCTGTAGACTGAGTAAAGCAGATGGCTCTCACCAATGTAGATGGGCATTACCCAATCTGTCGAGAGCCCCAGTGGAACAAAAGGCAGAAGTTTTGGGTGAGACATCCATCTTCTCCTGCCCTCAAATATTAGCACTCGTCATTCTCAAGCCTTTGGAAGTGGACTAAATTACAATACCAGGTTTCCTGGTTCTCCAGCCTGCAGGCAGCATATTATGCAATTTCTTAGCCCCTATAATCATGTCAGCCAATCCTATAATAAATCTACCCTTATACCTCTATCTCTATTTCTGTCTCTATATCTATATATCCTATCGGTACTCTTTCTCTGTAAAACTCTGACTAATACAACTACCAAAACCAAAGTTATTCATCCTATTTCTTTTAAGTATTGGGAACTTTTGTTGATCCATTGAGAGTCATAATTCTTGTGAAGATTTGCAAATCAAATGCAGATGCCTGACTGACTGGGTAACAAACCAGAATCAAATGGGGTAATCAGCTTCAACAGTATGATTTATTTATATTTTCATTTCTGTTTCTCCTCAAATTCTCCTGGTTTTATTAATATTGTTAATAAATAATGTGAGCAGAAGTCAGCATTGCCAAGTAATTAAACCCACAAGTTCTTTAAGCAAACTGCCTGGGTTTGAATTATGTCTCCCTTCTTACTGGCTTTATGACTTGGAGCAAGACATTTCACATCTCTGTGCTTCAGAATCTTTATCTATGAAATGGGGATAATGGTAACACCTTCACAGGATTTTAACGAGTGGTGATGTGACTTGCATAGTGACAAAGAACATGGTTATACAGCCTAGAAAATTCTCAGTGTCTCTTCTGTATAGAAGGAAGACAGGAAGTGCCATTGCCAGGTTGCTTTGTGGCCAGGGAAAGGTTGAAACTCCTGTACCATCTCAAGTGTTTCCTAGGAATATGGGATCCATATTTCCAGACTTGTACTAAGAAAAGTCTGAGGCATTGGCATAAGACGGCCTACTGACTTTCCAGCTGTAATACTGAAAATATTTTCATTTTCCCAAATGCACTGTAAGTACCAAGTGAAGAATGCACTGTACATAAAACTAGGCTCCCTAAAGTGTTTGCTATTTATAAACAACTTAATGTGAATTCACGTACTTATACTGACTTATTTCCTTATATAGGTTTTATACTAAATCTATTTAAATAGCATTTTGGTTAAGTCCTCAAATTTAGCATCCTTTAAAGTACTTAAACATTGCTGACAGCTAAAATGTTTAGTTTTCTTCTCAATCCCATGACCAGCTCCCATGATTTAATGATTGACAGCAATGCACAATTATTTTCTTCTTTCTTCACCAAGAAAGATATCCTACAAGGATCATCAGAAATCAACAAGAGTAGATATTAGGGGCTTACTGGTTCTCTTTGAAGATTCCAGGGATTTAGATCTCAGTTGAACTGAGTTCAGATGATGAAGTAGAGCAACGAATTTGCTTCTGAACCTCGTTAAATTTTTAGTTCTAGGAAGTTGATGTGTCAATGATTACCATAATTCTTACCAGCTTAAAAAATATGCACAGTGAAAAGTCATGAAAGTCACTTCACCACATTAAATGTTGATGAAAGAAATTGCATCCTTAACCTTTGAGTCATTGATGTTGCAACAGCCCCATATCTTATAGTTCTTGCTAAAGGCACACAGTAGTTTAACAAATATTTTGCTTAACTGTATAATGTCTTGATTATAAAGGGTAAAAGGGAATTCTAATCCTGAAAGGTTATACGTGTGCAGGCTCATAGGCCAAACTCAGAAGATGATGGGAGGACTTTGATTCTGTCGGCCATTTATTCACAGGAAGATCTGTTTAACAAGAAGTTCACTTGTAGGATTGGCTTTGCTGCAAGCATACCAACTCATTCTATTATTCTTAATATTATGACATTCTTTCCTCACTTGTAAAATTGGAAGAGATTTTTTGGGGAAGAAATAAGTGAGTAATTGTCTTGGATCTTTGGAAACAATTGTGAATTATACTGAAGGCAGCTGTGGTAATGTAAAATTTTTGGACACTTAAGATGAGCCGTTTCTTGTGCAGATCCCATTTACTGAAAGCATCTGATCACACATCCAAAAACTCTCCCGGCTCCAAGTATCTTTGCCATCATGGTGATGTTGAAAGATATCTAGTGTTCTAGACTCACTAAAAAGTGAATTCAATAGTGATGATTCAGTGAATGCTATGGAGTGCAATACAGATCCTTGCTTTCAGGACCAGGACACTCATTATCCCAGGTTACAGGCGTTGGTTGCCAATAGCTCTGAGTTTCTCTCTGGGAATTCCCCTCAGGTACAGGAAGCCACCTCTTCTAAAGTTGTATTTCCTTCCCTGGGGCAGTCTGCACCCAGTGACTGACTGTTGATGAAGGTACAATGGCCCAACATTATTGCCTCCATTTGGGACTACTCTGAAGGCCTTTCCCAGCTCCAGAGCTTCCTGGAGGACTGGCTGAGACCTCTGTTTGATTCTGTTGCAGTTCCACTTGTCCCTCTCCCTAATACTGCAGTTTTTCCATCATTTACTGGTGTTGTTCCCAAGAGCTCTCTCCCACAAAAATCTCCTGCATACAAATCTTTATCTTAGAGTATCTCTCACAGGGAACCTATCCTCTGACAGATGAAGTCAGGAGCGACTCCAGGAAATAGATTATAAAGTGAAAGTCTGGGAGCTGTATCTCCCTCTGGCCAACTTGTAATGAGGACCCCATCATAGAAGGTGAGCAGAGTACTCATAGCCCCTAGCGTGTTATAGTGGTTATTGTGAAAACTTTCACTAATGGTGAACTGGAACAAGATACCTGGTGAAAGGAAATGCACAAGTATGAGAGCGTCTTAGGCATTTGAAAGATTCTGAGGAAATAGTAATCATAAGGGCTGTGGAATCAATCAGACAACCTTCGCTGGCTGCTACTGAGTCATTGAAGAAATACTTTAAAATGCTGATGATAATTAACAATTAAATATTAGCTCTGAAAACTGGAGAGCTTTTTTGGTAGCAGAAAAGAGACTCAATTCTTGGAACTTGAAGGGAAGAAAAGAATGATGTAAGACTCAGACAGTTCCAGAGAAAGTTGACTTGTCAACCATGGCAAATCTGACATGCAGGGATCAGAAGCCTATTATAAAGGCAGAGAATCCTGAGTCTAGAGATGGGGCCATTATGGGTCAAATCATCAAAAATCCTGGATTTCCAGATACCGTGTTCCCTTTGGGCCTGCAGGAATGGCCCACACATCCCTTTAAAAGGCCAGTGCCTCCCCATCCTGCTTTAAAAGACAGTATGCACTCCTCTCAGGATCTGTCCCCATCTCCTATCCTGACCACCAGACCAATATGTAGGGTTAATTCATAATATATCCCAACCAGAGAAGTGCTGGATCTGCCAAAAAAGGAAAAGAAATGTATTCCAAAGGATCAGTGAGACCCAGTCAACAGACAGTAGCAGGAGCCAGGAGTGTTTTTTGAAATTTGTTCCTGAGGTGCTGGATCAGGGGGCAGAATATAAAGTTGGATAAGCAAGAATTTATTTGCTGCTTTTCTGGGATATAGGATTTAACCCCTTGATAAGACTTTAGAAGAAAGTATTAATATACTGCTAGTATGCTCCTTGGAAGCTTGAAAAAAACAAAGAGCGCTCTAAATGAAGTAAGAATACTAGAACTACAGTGGCAAACAGCTGACAGAGGGATCAACAGGAAGACAGAAGTGAACATGTTAGAAAGGATACACTACATATGGCTAGAAAACTTACCAGCTGACAATGTTTGTGGGAGGTCTAGGCAGACAATCTTTTTACCGAGGGAACAAGGATTGCACTTGGGAGAGGGATACCAGTGTCAATGGGAAGCTCAATGGGTGCTTTCCCTTGCAGACCAGGAAATGCCGTCACAAAACAGGCAATGAGGATGAAAGAGGGCAGGTGCTTAATCATCAGAAGCAAGCTGTGCACAATTACTGTAATGAGAGGCAAAACTGGAGTGGCAATTCAGGGTCTGACCTGCACAGAGCTATAAAATGATTAATATAATACAAAATTCCTGGGGATAAAGATACACAGGCAGCAAACAGGGATATTGCTTAATTTATACTACCAAATACATGAAAAATTAATAATTAGGAGGCTGAGAGCACCTCCCTCAATAATATATCACAATCATTGGCCCAGTTTCCAGACTTGAGCCAAATCTTGGGCCCAGAACCTGCTGACTGAAGGGGAGAAAGTCTGGGTGCTCAGGACAAGGGGGCTCTGCAACTCTGTGGTAAATATATACAGGAATAATTCCCCGAGTTCTTTCCCCAAAGGAAACTTAACTATTTACACATAACACCATACACTGGAAAAAGAGGAATTTCCAGAAATTTCAGGGACTCTTGTATATAGGCTCTGAGTTAGCACTGATACTCAGAAACATGAAGCATTTTCATGGATGTCCTTCTTACGATGGTGATTATGAAAGCCAGGTAATAAGTGGAGCTCTGGCCCAGGGATGGTTCATTGGTAAGTTCTTATTCCTGTCTCCAAATGTGTGATTCATTATGGGCACAACTCTCACATTGATTCCTTGGCCTGTGGAATAAGCATTATCACAGTATGAAAGATGGAAGCTATTGAAGCTGCCCACTCCATGCCCAGTCAAAATGATAAATAAAAACAATATTGCATTTCAGCAAGAATGGTAGAAATTAAGACCTAAAGGAGGCAGAGATGATTGATGCTATCATTTAATTTACCAGTCTGGCCCCTGTGAAAATGTTGGGGTTCTATTGGATAACAGTATACTGCTGCAGACTCAACAAACAATTATACTAGTCCCAATTGCAGCTTCTATGCCAAGGGTGGTATCATCAATAGAGCAGATTACCATGGACTCGGGTAGATGGCATTTGGCCATTGACTTAGCAGATGTGTTATTTTCCATCTCTGTCAAGAAAGAGGCTTAAAACCAGTTTTCATTCACATGGAACAGAAAATAATAAATATATACAGTCTTGGCCTAAGCTATATTAAATCTCCAACCCTGTCTTGTAATATATTTCCAAGAGACCTCAACTGTCTGGATATTCTGCAGTATGTCATATTATTCTACTACGTTGATGACCCATGTTAATTGGAACAAATAAGCAAAAAGTGGCAAGTATGTTCGAGGCTCTGATAAGATATATGTGCTCCTTGGAAAATCATGTATAGTCCACAGGTGGAAGATACACCCTGTGAAGATTCAAGGACTGCTGCATCAGTGAACTTTACAGTGGTCAGGGGCATGCATGTAAATCCCCTCCAAAATAAGGAATAAACTATTAAAACTTATACCTCCTATCATTAGAAAGGTAGCACAATGCCTTGTAAACCCCTTCAGGTTCCTGGTGAGAAAATATTACATACTTGGGAATACTTCTTAAACCCACTAACCAAGTGATACAAAAGCTATCTGCTCTTAGCAGGGCTCAACAAAGATAAGAGGTCTGCAGGACATCCAGGCTAGAATTCAGGCGGCTCTACCATCTGGGCCATAAGGCCCAGCAGACCTTATGTTACCAGAGATTCTGTGGTGAGGAAAAGCACAATGTTGAACTTATGAGCCAACTGATATCAGATAGCATCTGTCATCTACCACCTCACTGCTGAGACAATAGGCTTATGAGAGGAGTAACCAGAATGGCAAGAATAGAGGATATCCTCTATTTGTTCCCACTTACCAAAACTTATCTAGCTACTGCCACTTCTAAATATTCAGCATCCAGCAAAGGATACTAATACTGAGCCCCTAATATAGCAGAAGGGTAAGCAGCCTATTGATAGTAAACTGATTACATGGAATCACTCTTATTCTGAAGAAGACAGCAATTCATTTTGTCTTTCCTGCTGACATAGTCTTGGTTAGCACTACCATCTGAGGGCTACAGAATATTAAATCAACTGAACAGATAATAAGATATCCTTCATAATAACAAATAAGACCCAAAACGCCACCTACAACAATGAAACGGTTATAGTTGTGGGTTCTGTCACATGACAGCCCACTACTTAGAAGCTGCCCACCCAGTAGAGTGATGGATTTGCCTTTTGAATATTCAGTTCTGGCATCAGTGGGATATGTTACTCTGCAAGAATGGAATGCCATTCCATACAAAGCACTACACACTCTAAATCAGGAGTCAACAAACTACAGTCCAAGGACCTGCCACCTTTGTTGTAAATAATGTTTTAATAGAACATGGCCACTTTCCTTCATTTACATATTGCCTATGGCTGCTTTCACAGTAAAGCAGCAGAATTAAGAGTTGCAACAAAGATCATATTGCCTGCAAAGCCCAAACTATTTACTGTTTGGCCTTTTACAAAAAAAAAAAAAAAATATGCTGACACCTGCTGTAAGTCAATGACTATCATATGGTGCAGTGTTCCCCGTAGGTTAAATACATTGGTTCTTGAACCAAATTGTGGAAATCAGAATATCCCCACATATCATCACCTCCAATGGTCCACATATGTGCTTTCCAGCCCAGAAACTTTATGTTTTTTGAGGCTAGTAGTTCTAGTTAACTGAGAAGGATAACGCTTCCTTTACAGAACACAGTGAAAACCCCATTAAACTCTAAGGTACGGTTTCCATCCAGTTACTTTGGGATCTCCATGCAAAGAGGTCAGCACAAAGGGTAATAGGCTCTGAAGACCAGAAGGAAGCAGGATAGCTACTATACAATGAAAATAGGAATATGTTTGACAACTAGGTGATACAATAGGGAATCTTTTAGTATGCTCCTGCAGCCCTTCTTAATTTTGACTGTAGTAGTAAAGTGCAGTAGTCATGGCCTAGAACAACATGGTGACCTGAAGCTTATATTCCACGTGAGGGTCTGGATCACCTCACTAAATAAGCCACCTGGACCAGCGGAAGTGCTGAAGTTGAAGGAATTCTAGAATTGGTAGCAGAGAAGAAAGATGAGCATTAGTTGCAATCTTGAGACAGCAATATGGTGGGGTTTGTGGTTTATCCCACTAACCTTCCTTAGTATAGTTCCCCAGAAAAAGATACCAACCATAATTCTGGAAAAGCGGATGGGATGAATTTATAATAGAAAGCAAATGGATCCAAGAAGTACAAGGGGTGAAATGGAACTTCATTTCTTTTCTCTTCAATATATTCAATATCAGTTCATACCATTCCTCTCTCATGACATTCCAGTTACATTGATCTCCTTTATAAAAAACATTCCAAGTCCTTCAAACTTCTAGGCCATTGGGATTTTTCTTCCTTCTGCCAGGAATGCTCTTCTTCTGGCTGTTATCATAGTAGTCTCAATTTCTTCAAGTCTCAACTCATATGTCATCTCCCCTGAACATATTCACCAAACCGCCCTATCTAAAGTGGCCTTTTCAGGTTGTTCTGTATCATCAACATGCTTACTATGTAACATTTAACACAATCTGTTAATTATGTTATTTATTTACTGTGTCTTCCCCATTAGAATGTAAATTCTGTAAGGGCAGGGAACTTGTTTGTCATATTCATCATTTTATTTCCAGTACTGTGACTGGCATATACCAAGTGTGGAGAAATACTTGTTGATTCATTCAACAGATAAATAAATTCAAAAAATTAAGTATATCTGGGTGTGAGTTAGAAATGAGCATTTTTAACAAGTAGCCCACGCTGTGATATTGATGCAAATTTTCCTCATACCACATTCTCAGAAAGAATAATTTAGTGGTTAAAGAGTATAAAAAATTAACTTTCATTTACTCCTTATAAGGTATTCTGATAGTGATATAATCTACAATTTTTTCACTTTGTTATATATCCATTCTCCACTTACCACTATATGTGTATTACCCCATTTAATATATGCAACAACCCTGTTATTGTTCCCATTTCACTTATGAGGAAGCTAAAACTCAGAGTACTCAGAAACTCAGCCAAGGCTTGTACATATGGTAAACAGATTCAGAACCAGGACTTGGGTTTGTCTGACACCAAAACCAATGTTTCCTAACCTCTCCTCTATCACATTTGATATACAAATGGCTCCCCTCATCTGTTGCTTGGAGTTTATTTAGGAATACCATTCTCTAGTCTTCTTCACTTTTTTTCTTTTTGCTTGTCACTAACCAGGAAAGAAGCCATTACTTTAGCCAGATGGCAGTCAAATCACACCTCTTTGAGAAAGAACCAACTGCCTTTACTTTAAATGGCACATAAATCTTAATGTTTAAATTATCCTTTCAACATAGTGCCAGGAAAAATATAGGGGAAATGACTGAATGTATCAGAAATAGTCATAAATCCCTTAGTGTAGAAAGGTTTGAAGCTTTCAACAATGGAAAGGATATTTCAGGCTGTTACACATCTTGCTTCAGACTGCTGATTGAAAGACAATGCTTTCTCAGAAAAAGTAGATTTGAGGAGTTTTAGGTAGTATTGTCAAGAATTTCTGATACCAAATTGATTTGGGAACCTTGCCAAAGCAGCATTTTCCTAGGATATTAACTTGTAGTCTCCTATTTGTAATCATGGATATATATCTGCTCCATAAATGTACATGTGTTGGATGCTTTCTTGTAATGATGATTATCCACTCCCAAATAGCATCCTGTTTTGTTCTTAGAGTGATTCCTTTTTACCTGTTGGACTTATTTAGCCTAAACAACTGTATCATTGGAGAACATAGAGCATGTCTTTGTAGCCTGGATTTTCACCAAAAGAGTCAACCAAAATAAAGAGTTGTAGGATTGTTAATTAAATTCAGGACTTAAATGCAAATAATATACAGATGTTCCTTGGTTTACAATAGGGTTATATCCAATAAACCCATCATAAGTAAAATATACCCTGTCAGAAATGTATTTAATATCCCAATAAACACATTGTAAAGTTGAAAAATTGTAAGCCAAACTATATCCTAAGTCAGGGACTGTATGGACTTTGTTGTCTGTTATCACTGTTGTAGTAGCAGATATCAGAAAAGGAGAGATGGGGATTGATTGTTAACTGTGTTGCTTAGATACAAAAGTAGAATAAAACACACCAAAGAAGCTTCCATTTTATTTCTAAAAAGTACATAGAGAGCTGTGGGTGAAAGAACTTTTGTTATTTAAGTCATAAGCTTTATCACTTGTTCTGCAGAAAGACTACTTAAAATAAATTAACTTCAGTAGCAGTGAACAAAGGGTTTATTGGATTTTACATTGAGAAATAAAATTAAAAATTATAAAAATATACTTATTAAACCAATAATTTGGTTATTAAATGAAATATGGTTATGCTTGCAACTACATGCTAATAATAGGAAGAAACAAAATATAAATTAAGGTCTCTTTTTTTTGTGGTGAAATCATACAAAATTAATTAGCCCTATCTCTAAATACAATCACATTGAGGGTTAGGTCATCAACATATGAATCGGGAGGGACACAACTCAGTCGATGGCAACATGTGCTCATATCACAGCTCCATTGCTTCCTTCCTGTTTGAATTTGGACAAGTTATAAACATCTCTAAGCCTCAATTTGAAAATCTATAAAATATGGGTAATTCTACTACTCAAAACACAGGATGCTGACATGGATTAAAATAAACATTGCATTTTAAGGACCCATTATAGTATCTGGGCATAGAATAAGCAAAAAATAAATGTGGTATTGTTAAGAGTTTCCATTGCTATTCCAATACTGATTAAATGCGAAAAAGGGAAAAGCCCTCATTTCTCTTCTTCACGGTAGTAAGAAATGGTAAAGCTGAGGTTTGCGGAAAGGAGAAAGAGTGGGAAGAAGCAGCCACGCAGAGAAGAGAAAAGCAGGATGAGTCCCTGAGACTTTGAGTGGGAGTAAGAAGAACATTTCTGTCCAAGAAGGAGCCTTGGTGCTTAGTTGCCCAAAGACATGTTACGTTTCCCATCAGACTGTCTTTTCCAACAGACTCTCATCTCAAGGGGTAAAATGACCAAGTTTTATAAACCTTTGTAATCCTTACATTATCTGAAATTGTGCTTTGCCTGTGGTCGATGCTCAATATTTTTATATAGTTTATATGATATTTAATAATTTAATTATATATTATTTAATTGGGATCATTCTATCTCTTTGCCTAACCAGTATTTCTGGGGTCTGGCCACTATAGAGGATCAGATCATCCAGATTGCTCTGAAGCATGCACATTTGCTGGGGTACTAAAGAAGCACAACCGTGTTAGCCTAACTGAAATAATCAATGACAGTCCTTCAGTTACTTGAGAGGAATGTTGAGATTTTGATATTTTATTATGAATAGAAAAACAGAAACCCTTAAATAAATTCCTAACTCCCTTTGAAGTCATTCCCTCTTTAGCCATGTTTTAAGTTTTTACATATTTATTGAAAGTGGTGTGTTTTAGTGGGTTTTCTCTTACCATTTGTTTGTTTCACTTACCATTGTTATTCTGTGGTTTCTAGATTATTTTTGTTTTTCTCCAAGTTATTCTACTAGGTTGCTTCCTTATCTTCATTTTTTTCCTTTTCCAAAAATATAGAAGTTAAAGATGGAAAAGACACATTGCTCGTCCTCAAGCCTCTCTTCTTCCATGGTTGGATAATACTCTTAATAGAGAAATTTTTCCAGCTTAGCTGAAAATGATTCAAGTGATGGGGTCTCCACCACCTCCTTTGAATGACTATTTCACAGACTGACGATCTCATTACATGGTCATTTTCCCCCTCATTCTCTGCCTACATTTTCTTTGCTCAATTTAATCCTGTTTCTCTTAGTTATACCCCTTTGGATAACTCAGAAATTCCTCTCCCCTTCTTGCTCCCTATTTTCCTAAAATATTTACAGATGGTTATTTTTTCTCCTTAGTCATTATTTGGCCCAGTTATTTGAATTAGATCTTTCATCTTTCTCTGTTATCCAGTGCCCCTAACTTATTCAATATTTTGATATTTGTGCTCAGAACTTGTCATTTTAAAAAGTGTTCTGACTATTTCAGAATGAAAAGTTCCAAACCTCAGCATGAGACTTTTTTTTGCCAGAAACTTCAAGATAATATCCACACTCCTTGCAGGACAGAAACAATTCAGGGCCACGGTTGCTGTTAGCTTCAGTTGTAACAGTAAGCAATGTGCTTCTGCCTGGATAAAATTCTCCTTGTTCAAGTCCTGTCTTTTCCATGAAACCTCATTCACAGCACTTGGCACCATTAGGGGGAAGGCCAATACTGCATTGTCTGAAAGAAAAGGAATACTTTTGCCACAGAACATTTAGAAACATCCTGAAAGAGGCACCCTTCTTCTGAAGGAAGGATACAATTTTTCAAAAAATGAAATTTTAATTAGAAAAGAGAATTTTCTTTCAAATTTCTCTAAAAATCAAACTCACTCTTACTACATGCTCTGAGATCTCCAAAATAATTTCTTTTTCCAGGTGCAAAGTTTTTTTAAATTTCAATATCTTTTGGGGTACAAGTGGTTTTGGTTACACGGATGAATTGTATAGTGGTAAAGTCTGAGATTTTAGTGTGCCTATCACTCAAATAGTGTATATTGTACCAGATACATAAGTTTTTATACCTTGTCCCTCTCCCACCCTCTCTGCTGTGAGTCTCCATATTTTATTATATCACTCTGTATGCCTTTGCATACCCATAGCTTAATTTGGTTTTCCACTTCTGAGTTACTTCACTTGGAATAATGGCCTCCAGCTCCATCCAAGTTGCTGCAAAACACATAATTTCATTCTTTTTTATGGCTGAGTAATATTC
Organism: Gorilla gorilla gorilla; assembly: GCF_029281585.2. Classification (NCBI taxonomy): domain Eukaryota; kingdom Metazoa; phylum Chordata; class Mammalia; order Primates; family Hominidae; genus Gorilla; species Gorilla gorilla. The sequence goes on along the minus strand of NC_086017.1, from coordinate 110,214,350 downwards.
TGTGGTGTGTATATATACCATATTTTATTTATTTACTCATTGGTTGATGGGCACTTAGGTTGGTTCCATATCTTTGCAATTGTAAATTGTGCTGCAATAAACATAACCATGCAGGTGTCTTTTTGATATAATGACTTATTTTCCTTTTGGTAGATAACCAGTGGTGGGATTGCTAGATTAAACAGTAGGTCTACTTTTATTTCTTTAAGTAGCCTCCAGACTGTTTTCCTTAGAGATTATACTGATTTACATAACCATCAGCAGTGTATAAGTGTTCCTTTTTCACCATGCCCATGTCAACATCTACTGTTTTTTGACTTTTTAATAATGACCATTCTTGCAGAAGTAAAGTTGTATTTTATTGTGATCTTAATTTGCATTTTCCTAATGATTAGTGATGTCGAGCATTTTTAAAATAAGTTTATTGGCCGTCCAAATTCATTTTTGTTAGGGCTCTTTACAAGCCAGTGTTGTAAGATCATTTGAACATGATATTCTAAGAAATAGATGATTTCTTTAGAACTGCTATGTATTGTTATTTTATTAGTAACATAAATAAGGATGATGAGAAAAAAATATATTGCAAATATTATCTTTGGAGTTCCTAGACACCACCAATTCTGAGTCTCTTCCTTCTTGATCTCCTGGGTGGTCACTGAATGAGTCAGATGTCCTTTACTCATATCTAACTCATTTTTCCTTTTATGAATGACTATTCTCTTTTTTTTTTCCTGTTGCTACTTACTCCAGATATTTTGCAGTGCCAAATTAAGCTACTAGGGTAAGTTGTTAACATTTGCTTTGTTCACTGATCTTGGAAATGATGAAAACATGGGACAGATACTTGTTAACCTGGAAAGTCTTCAGTATAAACCTGTTAGAATCATAAATAGAGGCCACATAATAGAGTAGAAATACATGGACTTTGGAGCCAGATGGACCTAGTGTAGACATTTCTGCATCTCTGTGTAATCTAAAGCAAGAACCTTAATCTCTGTAAGCCAGTTTTATCATATTCCTTTTCAAATATTCTTTTTGTCTCCCTCCTAATTTGGAAGTATAATCTGGCATCTACTTTTTACTAGTGATTGCTTTTTTATCTTTAAAATCTTACCCGTAACAGTTACATCTACATCATTTACTAAAATTAAATGATGTTATGATCTCCACCCACTGTATTTACTTGGCCAAATCTATCCATTATCTCCACAGGAACTAGACCTTTAGGATAGTTATACTCTCCCAAAGAATCCTTCACTTCTCTTCCAACCCTTGGGTTTGCTAAAATAGTTCTGTATTTTGCTTCCTTGTTAATATATATTTTTTTCTTCACAGGATGTCTGTTTTATGACATGAATTCTCACTTACCTATAATTTTTAATTACATTAAAAGCATGTATTCAGAATTCACTGTGAATGTTACCAAATTAATTGTGCACAATGATCTATTACAGGCACTGTTTTTATCTAGAGAGTTTGTACACAATTTTCTTGGTGAATCAGCCTCCTTTCTCAGGTAATTGCTTCAGTCATAAGTCATAATGCATGGAGAGAGTAGCTGAATAATTTTTGTATCTTTTTGATGTCTGAAAATGAAAGATATCTTGGGGAGGTATAAGAATCTTCTATGATAGCACTTTTTTTCTCATTAGTCAATAAATCTTGTAGTTATCTCTTGCATTTTCAATTGGTGAAGATGAGATATTTGATGCCAGATGGATGGCTTTCCCAAAGTGAACAATCCATGGAAAAGTAAGGTAGAAACTACAATGTCTTTTATGAGCTATACAAGGGCTGAATACTGGGGATAAGTGGGAATCCCAGGATCAGGGAGAGCTGTCTTGGAGGCTGACTAACACAGTAGTCTACCTTTTGTTTTATTGAGATTTGCACTGAAATAATTATAGATGTTTATGTAGCTGTAAGAACCAATACAGAAAGATCCAATGCACTGTCTAATTTTTCCCAATGGTAACATTTTGAAAAACTATAGTAAAACATTGTTAAAACCAGAAGATTGACATTGATATAACCCACCCAATTTCTATTAGCTTTACTAGTTTTACTCCTACTAATCTCTGTGTGCATGTATGTACTTGTGTCTGCATGTATATATTGAGTTCTATACAGTTAAGTCATATGCATTGGTTTGTGCATCCAACACCTCAGTCAAGATACTGCAACACAAGTTTCCAACACCACACGAATTCCTCCTGTTATCTTTTCATAACTACACCCTCCTTCCTCTTGCATCACCTCTCACCCTCTCTTCAACCCTAACTCCTAGTAGTTACTAATCTGTCTTTCCTTTCTGCAGGTGAATGCTTAAACAAAATTTAGTAAAAGTATACCATGAAATACCACTTATCAATAAAAAAGAAGAGATAATTTATCCAAACAACTTGATGACTCCCCAGGGAATTATTCTGATTGAAAACAAAACCCCGAGGTTCTCTTCCTTCCTTCTTTTCTTCTTTCCTCTTTCTTTTCTTCCTCCCTCCTTCCCTCCCTCCCTATCTTTCTTTCCATCTTTCATTCTTTCATTTCACTTCAGCTGGAAGAATTTCCTTTAGCTAATAATTAAGAATATGTTTGCTAGTGTCAAGTTATTTTAGTTTTTTAATTTCAGAATGTTTTTATTTCCCCTTTATTCATAAGTAATAGTTTTTTTAGATACAGAATTCTCAGTTGACAGATTTTTTTTTAATCACTTGAAAAATATAGTGCTACATCCTATGGCTTTCATGATTTCCAGTGATAAATCTACTGTTATTTGAATTGGGACTCCTCTATGGGTAATATGTTACTTCTGCCTGGTTGCTTCCAAGATTTTTTCTTTGCCTTTAGTTTTCAAAAGTTTATGTGTTTTGGTGTAGATTTCATTGAGTTTATTTATTTATTTATTTATTTAATTTTTGGTGGTGGGAGAGGCTTTGCTCAGCTTCTTGGATCTGTAGGTCTTTGTCTTTAACATACTTAATTTGGAAAATTTTTAGGCATTATTTCCTCAAATAATATTTTGGTCTCCTTTTCTCTTCCCTCTCCTTCTGGGATGCCAATGATATGAACATTTTTTTATTTGTTAACATTAACTAGGTCTCTAAAACACCAACAGTGTATAAGAGTTCCCTTTTCTCTATATCCTCACCAGAATCTGATTTTTTTTTTCTTTTTAATAATAACCATTCTAACTGGTGTGAGATGATGTCTTATTGTGGTTTTGATTTGCATTTATCTGATGATTAGTGATGTTAAGCATTTTCTCATGTACCTGTTAATCATTTGTACATCTTATTTTGATATTCACGTCCTTTGTGTACGTTTTAATGAGATTATTTGTTTTTTACTGTTGAGTTGTTTGAATTCATCACACATTCTGGATATTAGTCCCTTGTGGGTGAATAGTTTATAGATATTTTCTCATTCAACAGGTTGTCTCCTTACTCTGTTGATTGTTTCCTTTGCTGTGTGGAAGCTGTTTATTTTAGTATAGCCCCATCTGTCTATTTTTCTTTTTGTTGCCTGCATTTTTGAATTCTTAGCCATAAAATCTTTGCCTACACCAATGTTCTGAAGAATTTTCTCTATGTTTTCTGCCAGTAGTTTTATAGTTTCAGCTCTTAAATTTAAGCCTGTAATCCGTCTTGAATTTTTTTTTTGCATATGATGGGAGATTGATGTCTAATTTTATTCTTCTGCATATGGATATCCAGTTTTTTCAGTACCAATTATTGAAGAAGAGGTCTTTTCCTCACTGTATTTTCTTGGTGACTTTGTTGAAAAACAGTTGGTTGTAAATGCATGGATGTGTTTCTGGTTCTCTGTTCTGTTCTCCATTGGTCTATGTGTCTGTTTTTATACCAATACCATGCTGTTTTGGTTACTATAGCCTTGTAATATATTTTGAAGTCAGGAAGTGTGATCCCTCCAGCTTTGTTGTTTTTCCCTCAGGAGTGCTTTGGGTATTTGGGCCCTTTCTTTCACCCAAATGAATTTTATAATTGTTATTTGTTTTTCTGTGAAAAATGACATTGATATTGTAATAGGGATAGCATGAAATCTGTAGATTGCTTTGTACAGCATGGTCATTTTAATGTTAATATTTTCAATTCATGAGCATGTGATTCCTTTTCATTTGTTTGTGTCATTTTCATTTTTCAATTTATTTCATCACAGTGTTTTTCTTTTTATTATTATACTTTAAGTTCAGGGATACATGTACAGAATGTGCAGGTTTGTTACATAGGTATACATGTGCTATGGTGGTTTGCTGCACCCATCAACCAGTCACCTACATTAGGTATTTCTCCTAATGCTATTCCTTCTCTTGCCCCCACCCCTCGAAAGGTCCCAGTGTGTGATATTCCCCTCCCTGTGTTCATGTGTTCTCATTATTCAACTCCCACTGATGAGTGAGAACATACAGTGTTTGGTTTTCTGTTCCTGTGTTAGTTTGCTGAGAATGATGGTTTCCAGCTTCATCCATGTCCCTGCAAAGGACATGAATTCATCCTTTTTATGGCTGCATTGTATTCTATGCTGTATATGTGCCACATTTTGTTTATCCAGTCTATCATTGATGGGCATTTGGGTTGTTTCCAAGTATTTGCTATTGTGAAGAGTGCTGCAATAAACATATGTGTGCATGTGTCTTTATAGTAGAATGATTCATAATCCTTTTGGTATATATCCAGTAATGGAATCGCTGGGTTAAATGGTATTTCTGGTTCTAGATCCTTGAGGAATTACCACACTGTCTTCCACAATGGTTGAACTAATTTACACTCCCACCAACAGTGCAAAAGCATTCCTATTTCTCCACATCCTCTCCAGTGTCTGTTGTTTCCTGACTTTTAAATGATCGCCATTCTAACTGGCATGAGATGGTATCTCATTGTGGTTTTAATTTGTATTTTTCTAGTGACCAGTGATGATGAGCTCTTTTTCATATGTTTGTCGGCCGCATAAATGTCAGAGCTTTTTTATGTTATTTGCTTACTTGTTTCTCTTCTCTTATTGCTTCCATGATCCTTTTTTCTCTTGACCATTGAAGTGAACTTTGATCTACAGCAGCTAAAGAATCAAAAGATATATATGGATTTTTATAGATAATGCTTTCAGGGATTGAATTTCTTTCAGTTATCCCTAAAATGTGACTGTCTAGCAATTATGCTGATTACAGTGGGATTTTTTTTATTATACTTTAAGTTCTAAGGTACATGTGCACAACGTGCAGGTTTGTTACATATGTACACATGTGCCATGTTGGTGTGCTGCACCAATTAACTCGTCACTTACATTAGGTGTTTCTCCTAATGTTATCCCTTCCCCCTCCCCCCACCCCATGAGAGGTACCAGTGTGTGATATTCCCCACCCTGTGTGCAAGTGTTCTCATTGTTCAATTCTACAGTGGGATATTTTTAAGAAGCTGTTTTTTTTACCACTTCTGGCTCTACATTTTGAAATCACAGGAAATAAGTGAGTAACACTTGCTGGGGCACAATAAAATTGATAGATTGAATAATAATAGAAAAAATAATATATTAATAATACAGGTTTATTCTAAAATGTTTTTGTGTAAATATGGTATAATCTTTTCCTAAAAAATAAGATTTATCCAAAAACAGTTCATAACTTGCTTCTAGAAGATAAGGTTGACAATTATATATAAGGTCTTTTAATGTCCACTCCTCAGTTTAATGAAATTTTGTATACTATCATTATTTTTAAGATGACTTTTAAATAAAATTATGTGTAAGAAATATAAGAAATTTATAAAAATAAAAGAGAGTGAAATACACTGTCACATAATATTATGCTATCAAAAATAACAACTTTTAAACAAAGTAACTATTTTAAGTATGCCAGCAAATATCTGTACAGATAATAGATTATACAGTATCTTCCCTTATTTTTTCTTGGTCAGTAAAGCTAGTGGTTTCTTGGTTTTGCTTACCTTTTGAAAAACAGCTTTTCATTTCATTAATTCTTAGTAGCCTTTTAGTTTCTATTTTTTTTATTTCTGCATGAACTTTATTATTTCTTTCCTTCTACTAATTGTGGTTCAGATTCCTTCTTGTTTCTCTAGTTCTTTGAGGTGCATCATTAGGTTGTTTATTTGAAATCTTTCTAATTTTTTGATATAAGTGTTTATTGTTATAAACTTCCCTGTTAGCACTGCTGTTTCTGTATCCCGTCAGTTTGGGCATGTTGTGTTTCAATATTCATTTATTTCAAGAAGTATTTTGATTTACTCTTTAGGTTTTTTTTTTCTTGACCCAATTGCCATTCAGGAGCATGTTGTTTAATTTCTGTATACTTGTACAGTTCCTCTTTTTATTGATTTCTAGTTTTATTCCATTGTGGACTGAGAAGATGCTTAATATGATCTAATTTTTAAAAATGTGTTGAGAGTTATTTTATGTCCTATCATATAAGCTATCCTGGAGAAATTTCCAGGATAGATTACATGTTGAGTGCTAATGAGAAGAATCTGTCTTCTTTAACTGTTGGATGAAATGTTCTGTATATGTCTGTTATGTCCATTTGGCCTATGGTGCCGTTTAAATCCAGTATTTCTTTGTTAAAGTTTCTGTCTAGATGATCTGCCAAATGCTGAAAGTGAGTGTGGAAGTACCGAACTATTATTGTATTGGAATCCATCTCTCCCTTTAGTTCCAATAATATTTGCTTTATATGTATGTGGGTACTCTAATGTTGAGTGCATGTATATTTAGAATTCTTATATTTTCTTGATAATTTGATCTCTTTATCATTATATAATGGCCTTCCTAGTCTCTTTTTGCTATTTTTGACTTAGAGTCTGTTTCTTTCTGCCTTCAGAATTCTTTGTCTTTGACCTTGGACAGTTTGACTATAATATGCCTTAAAGAAGATCTTTTTGAAATGTATCTATTCGGGTATACGTAAGCCTCCTGTTGTATCTGGACGTCTAAATCTCTTGCTAGACTTGGAAAGTTTTTATCTATTATTTTGTTAAATGGTTTTTCTGTCTTTTTAATTTTCTCTTTGCCTTCTGGGACCCTGAAAATTAAAAAATTTGGTCACTTGGTGGTGTCCCATATGTCACAAACATTGTGTTCATTTTAAAAAATTATTTTCTTTTTATTTTTGCCTGACTGGGTTATTTTAAAACGCTAAAGTTCAAGTTTTGAAATTCTTTCATCTGCTTGATTTAATCTGTTGTTGAAGTTTTGAATGCATTTTGTATTTCATTTAATAAATGTTGTGATTTTGGAATTTCTGTTTTGTTCTTTTTCATGATATGTATCTCATAAATTTGTCATTTATATACTGAAATGTTCTCAGATTTCTTTGTATTGTTTGTCTGTATTCTCTTCTATTATTAAATTGTTGAGCTTCTTTAATATTATATTTTGAATTCTTTTTCTGAGATTTCATAAATGTCTTTTTGATTGGAATATGTTGCTGGAGAATTATTATGTTCCTTTGGAGGTGTCATGTTTCCTTGCTTTTTTATGTTTCCTGTGTCCTTGTGTCGATATCCATGCATTGGATGTAACAGCCGCTTCTTCCAATATTTTGAATTTCCTTTTGTTGTGCAATGGGGGAGGGGCTTTTTTGTGGAGATATGCCTATGGAGTTGGTTGGTTAGGGCACTTTGGTTTTTGATTCTGGGTGTTTGCAGTAGTATAGTCTCTGTATAATTTCTTCAGCTGTAAATAGTATCAATGATATCTGTATTTTCCTTAGTGGCTTAGGGTGTAGTTGTTAGTGGAGGCAGTGGTGAAGTTTTGCTGGAAATGGGGATGCTAGTTGGGCCGGTCCTCAGGCCTCAGTGGTGGCATTGGCAAGCGGAGCAAGCCTATCCTTGGACGCCAGTGAGCCATATGTTGGCACTAGTGTTAGTGGGTCCAGGCAGGCCATTTTCTGGGCTTCCAGGTGGTTTGGTTGGGTGCCAGTAATGGCTTTGGTGGCTTGGGCTGGTGGGCAAATTCTGAGGCTTCTGGGTAGTGAGTGTGGCAATGGGAGTGGTGGGTTAACCCTCTGGCTCTTGAGAGATTTGTACTGGTGTTGGTGGTGACTGCGACAAGCTGGACAAGCCAATCCTGAGGCCTACAGGAGGTGACATATGTGAGTGAGTGTCAGCTCTGCTGAAAGCAACAGGTTGGGTGGGCCTGACCTCTGGCCCCCTGAAGGAGTGCTCAGGTGCCATTGGTGGTAGACTGGGCTGGATGGTTTCCAGGTCCCTAAATAGCATACCGGGACACTGGAGGGGTGAAGACAGGTTGGGCAGACCTGTTCTGAAGTCCTCTGGTGGTGTGTGTAGGCACTGGCCGTGGTTAGGCAAGAGTGAGGTGATATCCAGCACACTGGCCGAATGCTTGAGTAGGGGAGGCAGCAGCACTGCAGCCCTGCTACTGAGGACAGCAGGGTTGCTCTCAGTGGCAGTAACTGTATTCAGGCATCTGGGAAGCCTGTACTTCACTTCTGCTTTGGCCCCAGCAGTGGCAGCCCACAGTGGTGGTGGCTGTGGGTCAGGGACTTTGCCCTTGGGGCATGTGAAAATTCATGATGTCTTTGCTGCTGGGGGCAGCGGGGTCATTGCCAATGGCTCATGCTTTAGCCCTAGCAGCAGCAGAACCAACTGTGGTAGGCTCCAAGGCAAGATACAGGTCTAGTGGGGACTGGGCTCTCAATATGAGCCTTGCTGTAGCTGCTTAAACCTTACAGGTGTATGGGACCCAGTGTGAGTTCTCTCCCTGTAGCAATGCCTTTATGCGATCTCCAGACCCTCCTGTGATCTCCAGACACTCCCTATGTTAGTCTTAGGGCCTGCAAGGGTCTGGACACTCTACTGTGGCTAGGATTGTAGGAATCTGTGGTGGGAATATGGACCCCTGGGGGTCACTCACTTCCCTTTTCCCACATTAGGAAGTCTCTCCAGTCTCCCTAGCCAATCCTTGTCAAGCGGGCTGACTCCTTTTCCTCTTTCTCCTTGTGCTGGGTCTTTTCTGTTACTTTTCTGTTGAATTCAAGTGTTCTCTCTTAGATGATCCATTTGAAGTGTGATTATCTACTCACTCTTGTGGTTTTTCTTTGTGGAGGAGGACAGCGAGTATCAGATGCCTCTAGTCAGCAGCCATCTTGAAGTATCTTCCTGATTATCATTTTTAATCTATTTTTTCATCTATATATGTCTTAAGATTTCATTTATGAATTTCCTTTGCAGTTTGCAATTTATACTTTAGATTACACAACATAATTTTTATTGGTAGCCAACTTATTTTCAATTTCTCTAATTTTTAAGTTTGGATTCTTCTTTATTTTGGTCCAAATACTCTTTGTGTGTGTGTGTGTGTGTGTGTGTGTGTGTGTGTGTGTGTCTGTGTTCTAATTTGTCTCCTTCATAAGGCTTTTATTAGAGTCTCCTGTTTCTTCCATTAGTTCTGCTTAGAGTGTCCTGATTATTTGATGCCATCATCTTCTCATAAGCTATTATGTCCCTTAAATAGACCCATTAGCCTTTTCTTATCAATAAATGCTTGTGGGAAAGTGAATAATGGCATAGGGAGATTTTTCTCCAGGTGGTGATAAGTTTGGCAAGTTGATGCTTTTCTCTTGAGGCATTTCAGAGGAACGGTCCTTCTTCTTCAGGGTGAAATGGAAGCAGCTTGAAATTTACTGCTGGGCCTGTTGTGTTAAGGAAATGGCCTGCTTTTTCTAGAGCGACACATAGCAAGCTGTATTTTTTTTTCCCATTCCAATAAATTCACCTTAGTAACTGACCAGATATCCCATGTGATTTCCACCCCAGGACACTTGGAATTGTGGCATCTGTCTTTGCACAGAAGCAACCCTCTTTCGAAGTCACTGGGCTCTCAGTAACACCCCATTCACGCACCTCATTCATGAGTATATAAGATTTAATGTATGTCTGAATTCTTCTCAGCCATGATTATTTAGGATTTTTGTTCTTTAATAGAAAATTGTCAGGCAGAGTACTATCTGGCTTATTCTGCCTCTGCTAATTGGAGGAAGGTGAGAGACAAAAATTGGAGAAACTGTAGAAGATGGCTAAGTTCACACTGGAACAGACAAAGGGTTATTCGCAGAAATAAATGAAGGTTACACTAAGAGTGAGAAAATGAAGGGGTATGAGTGCCTATGTGGATGAGACTTAGGGAATTTGTGTTTTAGGTGTGGAAAGAGGAGAGATGTGGGAAACAGCTTATAAGTGTAGGTATCATTGAGACCAAAAGAGGCAAAAAGGAGGATATAAAGCTTTACTTGAAATATGAATAGAACCTCCTTCCATCCTGGAAATTTCCTGAGGCACAGTAGTATATATTTAATCTTTAAAAAATCATGTTTAAATGTTGGATCAATGTCTCTCTGAATGCAACAGTTGATCAAGATAAGGCCACCCAGCGGCTAGGTTTTATGTGAGTTAGAAGACAGGCCATAACATACAAAGTAAAAGTCAGAGATTTTGGAGCCAGGCAGCGATTGTTAAAAAATGTGGTTTGACCAATTTCTCGCTGAATAAACAAAAGTATATTTAACCTCTCTATGCTAATTCTTTATCTGATAAGTGAAGATAATACTATTTGTCCGTATAGTATAGTATCTATCTATCTGTGGTTTTAGGATAAATTCTAAAATCCAAAACATACTTTATGAAGGTTTCATAATTTAGCCACTGCTTATGACCTCCTTTCATTGCACAACTTAAGAAAACCAGGACTAATTTCCGTTCCTTGAATATGCTATAATCTTTCTTTTGGCTTATATTCTTCCTAAAGGCTATTTCCATTGCCTGCAAATCACTCATCCCCTCTCTTTTCTTCGGCATAACTGTCAGTCATCCTTTAGGTTTCAGCTTAAATATAATTTTCTGTCTCCACATCCCTTAGTCTAGTTCTCCTTTTGTTCTCTTTTTCTTTATTATAATAAATAAATAGTGTCCTTTTTTATTATAACATCCGAAACATTTTCTTGTGATTATATGCTTGTTATCTTTCTGGTTCTGTCTTTCCCACTGGTTAAGGACTGTCTATGTCTTGCCATTATGGCCTCAGTTTTTGTCAAAATGCCTGACATATATTAAGTACTCAATAAATATATGTTAAATGCATAAATGAGTGAACAAATGATGCAGTGCCTGAAATGAAGTAAGTGCCCAACAAATGGTTTCATTATAGGATCCTCTGAGTTTCATAATTTAGAAGATAATTATTAGTCATAAAAACGGCTGTAAAAAGAAAATACTAGAGTTCCCTTAATTTCAATACATCCCTAGTTACAGATCTTCAAATCTACAAAGTAAAATAAAAAAGCACAGTATTTTTTATTAACACACATAATAACCCACATAACATGTAAGGAATGAGCATCCCTTTTGTTAATATTTATCCCATGTGTCTAGTCAACAGTAAGTCACATACCAATATTTTCTAGTAGACCTAAAAGAAAACCTAGCAGTTATTCTAAACAGCATGAAATTGATGATGTGGAGAGAAAAAGCACGGCTTGTCATATTTGAAATCCCAGGAGTCAATCAGATTTGCCATATAATTTTTCCTTCACAATCCTTCCTGCCCATACATATTTTTTAAAAAAGATTTCCCTTCTGTAACAGTGCACAAAAATAACCATAAAAAATTCAACTGTTTCCCACAAACCAGAACTAAGGTAGCTAAGCCCCATTTATCACAGTACTGGGTAAGTTGCCAGGAGTCAAAATACATTCCAAGTACTTAACTCAAGGGGCAAGTTCAAGAGCCCACCAGATCCTCTTGAGATGTTGAGAAAATAATTAATGAGGACAATTCCTGTCATGGTGACTTTTGTTTCAGCTCATTATTCTCACTGCCGAATTAGGAAAGACATTGAACAGTTCCTCAGAAATCTAGTGTGAAGAACATTATTCTCTCAGAGCCACACATTTTTGAGTGAAGTCCTGGCCAAAAAGATGGGTCTGGATATGCCAGACAAATTTAAATTAAGTCAATCTTGCTTAAATAAAAAGAGGGAGGGCCTGGACACACTGTGAGTTAGAAAATAGCTTTTGTAAGCGAGAGACCTCGTGTTTCTTGCAGACAGTGGAGACTTAGCCTGAGAAAATCTTCTCAATTGGGAGATAAGAAACAATGAACTACACATTCCACGTAACCAGGCTCTGTCTGACATGCAGATGACCCAAAGTTTTATTTCGGTAAGGCTACTAAAATCTCAGACTCACAATTTTTTTATAATTGTTGTTTGTTTTTTGTCCTTCCCACTGTACTGTAAGCTCTGTGAGGTCATGGACTGTCTGCATCTTGCTTGTCACCATAGCCTTGGAGGCTTCTTAGGTCCATGCCATTGCATGAAGCTCTGATGTCTCTTTTAGTCCTTGGTAGGCTTGCCAAGTACCTGGGTACTAGCGCCCATCTCATTCTCCCATTTAAAAGTAATTTTTCACAATCCACAGAGGTTACAAAAGAAAAACTTGAAATTTTCCCATTAAGCTGAAGTACAGACTCTCTCTCCAATGGAGGGCATGTAATATCTTCCCCATAGGGGAGACGTGAAACTTAGTACTCTTCCAATCTCTTGTAAAAGGATCACAACTATTCTGCTCTAAGAATTGAATTTGATTTGTGAAATGTCCTTTTGGGGGCTCTCTTTATATTTTATAAAGTGTTGTTTTTAAAGGTATTTGAAGATCTTAATGTTAATAGAGATGACTGTTATCTTAACATGGCATGCTCTTCCACAATGGCAAGTGCAGAAGGCTCTCTAGGGATAAAGTAGAAACCCTCCTGAACAAGTGGGATTGCATGTGGACCATTCTAATGAGAAGGATGTACGCTCAATTTAGTTTAAACACTCCTATACTAACCATATGGTCCCGAAATCCTATGTCTAGAAATATAACCTAGAAAAATTCTCACATAAGTCTGAAATGGTATTTTTTGTGGCATTGGAGTATTACAGCCAAACTTGGTGTCTGCCACTGGGGGATGTGGTTTAGTGCACACTATGGAATATGTGCAACAATAGAAGAAATACTTAATGTTCACAGAGTAGCACAAGCAGATTTACAAAAATTAATATTGAGTGAAAAAGTTAGAAACATATTCATCATACCATGCATGTGCACACACACACACACACACACACACAATCAATATAGCTATTCCAAGAGTACAAGTAAATAAGGGATAGTTTGAAAATATTTTGGAATGAGACCCCAGGGAAGTATAATAATAACTGAAGTGAGGAAGTGAAATATTAGGTTGGTGTAAATGTAATTGCAGTTTTTGCATTGTTGGAATTTGCCGTTTGATATTGGAATACATTCTTAAATAAATATGGTTATGTTATGCAGTGTTTTAATGGGCTTTTCTCACTTTACGTATTTTTGCTAATGACATTACTTGCTGTTTATTTTGTGTTTATTTTAGACTATGGAAATGATGTTAGAGAAAAAGCAAATTTGGGCAATTTTCTTATTCGAGTTCAAAATGTGTCATAAAGCAGTGGAGACAACTCCCAACATCAACAATGCATTTGGCCCAGAAACTGCTACTGACCATACAATACAATGGTGGTTCAAGAAGTTTTGCAAAGGAGAGGAGAGTCTTGAAGATGAGGAGCATAGCGTGGCATTTGAAACAAATTGGTAAGGTGAAAAATATTAATAAGTTGGCGCCTCGTGAGCTGAGCCAAAATTTTTAAAAATTCGTCACCATTGTGGAAGTCAGTGTGGCGATTCCTCAGGGATCTAGAATTAGAAATACCATTTGACCCAGCCATCCCACTACTGGGTATATACCCAAAGGACTATAAATCATGCTGCTATAAAGACACGTGCACACGTATGTTTATTGCGGCATTATTCACAATAGCAAAGACTTGGAACCAACCCAAATGTCCAACAATGATAGACTGGATTAAGAAAATGTGGCACATATACACCATGGAATAGTATGCAGCCATAAAAAATGATAAGTTCATGTCCTTTGTAGGGACATGGATGAAATTGGAAATCATCATTCTCAGTAAACTATCACAAGAACAAAAAACCAAACACCGCATATTCTCACTCATAGGTGGGAATTGAAAAATGAGATCACATGGACACAGGAAGGGGAATATCACACTCTGGGGACTATTGTGGGGTGGGGGGAGCGGGGAGGGATAGCATTGGGAGATATACCTAATGCTAGATGACGAGTCAGTGGGTGCAGCGCACCAGCATGGCACATGTATACATATGTAACTAACCTGCACAATGTGCACATGTACCCTAAAACTTAAAGTATAATAAAAAATACATAAATAAAAAAATAAAAAATAAAAAAAGAAATATGAGTGAAGAAGAGTTGAGAAAGCTTCAGCCCAAGCCACCAACTCACTGTAGCACCATGAAAGATTTTGAGCAGGAACATTCCTTGCTGAGCCAAGCCAACCTGGAGAAGCATAGGTAATAATAATATATTATTTTAAGCTAGTCAGTTTGGAAATATTTCCTCATGTACCAATCGATAACTGGAATACACTTCAAAATCAAATAATATATAATAGTTTTCTATTATGTATTTTATAAATCCCAGACAAATAGAGGAAAGTTTTTTTCCAAAGAGTTCCTAGAAAACAGCCTGAAGGAACACACTTTACATATTGCGTTACATTATACATTAATCACAACATTTGATTGATCTTTAGTGATATAAGTTATGCAACTCTGTATCTTGTGTAAGTATTAAACAAAAGTCAGGTCACCTATGTATGTGTGTATGATTTTTGTTACAGCTAAAACAAGATTTCATTAGGTAGAAATTTAAAAAAAAATTCGTCATTTTGAAGCATTGTCACCTCTTATTCAACACAACAAACTATTTCTTGATCCCATTGTAATGGGCAATGAAAAGTGGATTTTATACGACAACCAATGATGACCAGCTCAGTGGTTTGACCGAGAAGAGGCTCCAAAGCACTTTCCAAATCCAAACTTGCACCAAAGAAAGGTCATGGTCACTGTTTGGTGGTCTGCTGCTGGTCTGATCCACTACAGATTTCTGAGAAGTATGCTCAGCAAATCGATGAGATGCACTGAAAACTGCAATGCCTGCAGCAGCATTGGTCAACAGAAAGCCCAATTCTCCATGACAACACCCAACTGCACATTGCACAACCAGTGCTTCAAAAGTTGAATGAATTGGGCTACAAAGTTTTGCCTCATTCACCATATTCACCTGACCTCTTGCCAACTGCCTACCACTTCTCCAAGCATCTCGACAACTTATTGCAGGGAAAACACTTCCACAACCAGCAGGATGCAGAAAATGCTTTCCAAGAGTTCATCAAGCCCCAAAATATGGATTTTTATACTGCAGGAATAAACAAACTTATTTCTCGTTGGCAAAAATGTGTTGATTGTAATTGTTCCTATTTTAATTAATAAAGATGTATTTGAGCCTAGTTATAATTATTTAAAATTCATGGTCCACAACTACAATTATTTGTGCACCAATGTGATGAATGATAATTTTAAAAAATGAATAATAAAGTGAGAAGTGAGATGAATCTTGCATGAATAGAAATGAACTCAACCTGAACCCCTCTCCCCATCTGAAATGGGGAGAGGAATTGCACATACCTGCAACACTTGCACACATAAATACACACATACAGTAACTGAGAATTTCTCAATGGTTCAAACCTCCTAAAGACAGCTGCAAGTGTCAAAAACCTTTGTGGGATCAAATACACAATCTAATGGGGGTAGGAGAGGAAGGTAGCCCAAGAAAAGCTCACTAATAAAGGTTGCCTAAAATCAATCTTCTAATCTTGGCTCAGTCACTTCCTCTCTATTACATTAAATAGATTATTACACTCCCTAGGTACCAATTTTCTCAAAATGAGCATATTAACACCCATTGCATAGGTAGTTATTACTGAGATAACATATTTGTGAAGAACTTCACACAATGTTTGACATATAGTGGGCATTCAAATAACATCCGTGTTCTTTCTTCTTTTTCCATCTACTTCCATTCTTTTTTTCTGCTTTCTTTTTCTACTTAAAGTGAGATACTGGCCTATTTTTTCGGGTGGAAATAATAATGATCAATTTTGGAACACTCTCATATTCCATCCATTATGCTCCATATACATAATTCCATAAATTAGATGTAGCTATCCTAATGATCTTGAAGCTTGATGCTAATATTATGTTTTTCCAGATGAAAAGACTGAGGCTCTGAAAGGCTAAGCAACTCAACCAAGTCTATACATTAGTCCAGGCATTGCCCAGAATACAACTACATTTTCCCAACTCTCACAGAGAATCAAAAGTGTTTGAACAGTTAATTCTTTTGGGAAATAATCCTCAAACTTCAGCTACTGTCTGGCTAACAGCGTGCTATGAAATGGATACAGTACAACATTAGCATTTTTCTTATGTTTGAGTGTTTCAAAAGTGACCACAAAGTGAAAAAGACATAGGATGGGAGCAATAAAAGGAAGGAAAGAATCCAACACACCTCTGCAGACACACCAACCAATGGAATAGAATGGAGAGCCCAGAAATAAGGCCACACACCTACAACCATCTGATCTTTGACCAAGCCAACAAAAAGAATCAATGGGGAAAGGACCCCCTATTCAATAAATAGGGAAGTAAATGGTATGCAGTAAATGGCGCTGGGATAACTGGCTAGCCATATGCAGAAGATTGAAGCTGGACCCCTTTCTTACACCATATACAAAAATCAACTCAAGATGCATTAAAGACTTAAATGTAAAACCCAAAACTATGAAAACCCTGGAAGACAACCTAGGCAATATCATTCTAGGCATAGGAACTAGAAACAATTTCATGATGAAGACCCTAAAAACAATCATAACAAAAGAAAAATTGACAAATTAGATCTAATTAAACTAAAGAGCCTCTGCACAGCAAAACAAACTATCAACAGAGTAAACAGGCAACCCACAGAATGGTAGAAAATATTTGCAAACTATGTGTCCAACAAAGGTCTAATACCCAGAATCTATAAGGGACTTAAACCAATTTACAAGAAAAAAGGAATAAGCTTGTTAAAAAGTGGGCAAAGGACATGAACAGACACTTTTTGAAAGAAGACATACATGCGGCCTATAAACATATGACGAAAAGCTCACTGATCATTAGAGAAATGCAAATCAAAACCACAACGGGATACCATCTCATACCAGTCAGAATGGCTATTAGTTAAAAAGTAAAAAAAGTAGATGCTGGCAAGGTTGTGGAGAAAAGGGAAAGCTTATACCCTGTTGGTGGGAGTGTAAATTAGTTCAACCATTGTGAAAAGCTGTATGGCAATTCCTCAAAGAGGTAAAAACAGAGCTACCACCTCACCCAGCAATCCCATTACTGGGTATATCCCCAAAGGAATATAAAGCATTCTACCATAAAGACATATGCAATGTATGTTCATTGCAGCACTATTCACAATGGCAACAACATGGAATAAGCCTAAATGGTCATCAGTGGTAAACTGGATAAAGAAAAAGTGGTACATATACACCATGAAATACTTCACAGCTCTGAAAAAAGAATGAGATCATACCCTTTGCAGGAACATGGATGGAGCTGGAGAACATCATCCTTAGCAAACTAACACAGGAAGAGAAAACCAAATACTACATTGTTCTCACTTATAACTGGGAGCTAAATGATGAGAACACATGGACACATAGAAGGGAACACACACAATTGGGGCCTACTTGGCGGGGGAGGGTGGAAGGAAGGAGACGATCAAAAAATAACTATTGGATACTAGGATTAATATATGGATGATGAAATAATCTATACAACAAGCTCCTGTGACATGAGTACCTATATAAGAAACCCGCACATGCACCCCGAAAGTAAAATAAAAGTTTAAATGTTTTTAAGAAATTATGAGACAATTATAAAAATATTTCCACCCTTTTCATGGGTTTAGACTGTACAGTCTCTGAGAATAAACATTTATCCTTGGAAGCCATGTATATATTTTGTTCGGCAACTGCTCATTGGTCAATCAAAGGAAGAAACAGGTTTGTCTGAAATCCACCCTGGTGGAGAGATCTTAAGGAAACTTGTTCAACATGACTCTTTCCATGTGAGAGGAAGCAATAGCCTATCAAGTGGAAAGTACCTAAGAGTCCTGTGTGGGGCTCAAAACAGGGAAAGTAATGATGGCATTTGGCCAGAGGTGGGAGCAGTTTTGAGGAACACGGGAGGCTGAGGAGCAATATTCAAGCAGAAATAAGTCAGAAACCATTTCAAATAAGTAAATCCAAAATTTCTTCTTATTTTAGATGAAAGCTGAGATTATATTGGCAAAATCAGAATTCAGTCTCAAAACCCGTGTTCATTCCATCAGACTACAGTCTTTTTCTATGATTCTTGTGACTTAAATATAGACTTTCTGATTCCAATGGTCAAGCAGATATACCGATTTCCTTATACCCGCTGAGCTTTTTCATGTCTCTCAGTTAGTTCCACATGCTAGTATTAGCTTGGTGCACAAGTAATTGCGGTTTTTGCCATCACTTTTAATTGTGGAAACTGCAATTACTTGTGCATCAACCTAATAGTTAACACCTTCCACTTCTACTCCATTCATCAAGATCCAGATCAAGTCCCCAACTTCCCTCTGAGGTTTGTCTCAACATAACCTAGTTGTACTGATACCTCCCATTCCAGAAATCATATCACATCACACTTCCTATTGGCATCATATAGACAATTATTACTTAATGTCTGAATATGCACAAATTCCACTTAGGTTTTAAGTTTTGTGTGAACAGACATCATGTTTTACTTCTTTTGTGGATCTTATATTTCTTAGCACAGTACCAGACACATAGTAGGTACAACTGAAATATGTGATCAAGTGATGGGTTACTGATATTATTATTGATAATAACAATAACCCTTAATATTTCTGAGGAAGGAGTATAAAAAGCAAGCAAGACAGATTCTAAAGAGGGACTATGATAAAGAAGGAATTATTATGTTAAACTTGATAAATGAAACTTTTTAGTGGGTGTTGCATCTTTTTTGTGTAACCCTGTTTAACAATGTGTAATCAGATATAAGCACAAGACACCCACCCCCAACTTAACATTTAGACACAATATCATTCTTTCCTATGACTCAGATTATCTGACCATTCGACTATCCAAGACTATTTATTTCAGTTTTCTTTTCCTTTTTTAACCACTTCCCTGACCTTCCCCCTTGTTTGAAATCCATGGCTTTGATATATTGTCTTCATTACTGGAAATTCTAACTCTAAATTTCCCACTGCAAATCTGTAGTTTGAGAGAGCTTCTGGGGCATTGAGATAATTTTTCCCTGTTTTTGAAAAGCCAAGTTTCTTCTCCCACATTTTCCCAAGTCCCACAGCCAATTATGACCTGAATACCTCAATGAATTCCAAGGAAAAATGCCACTTTGCTTGACTGACCTCATCGTTGGGACTGTCTTGCAAAAGGGATACTTAAACATTTGTTTTTCTCCTTTTGAGAAAATTCTGCCATTAGACCTTTTAAAATAATTTGTTATTTCTCCAATTCTTTTCAGCTACAATTTCAAAAGTTTATTTTAAAATACTACTCTTCCTAGATTTCACCGGTTTCTTTCTTTGTATTTAGGAGACTTGAAAAGAGTAACTTCATTAAGACAATGGAGGGAGTGTAGATTCAAGGATTAGACCCATTTTATGATGAATTTATGAAGGGTTTGGCATGGTTTACCTACATGAGTAGTTGGGGTTTTGATTACAGAACATTGGTCATCAATTCTGGTGTGCATCCAAATGACCTATGGACATCTTTCAAGAATCTCTGTGTCTGGCCCATCCCCCTGGGATAGACTTAAAAGAACCCTGTACTGCATCAGGTAATAATTTATCCTTTTTAAGAAAACAGGTGGGTTCAATAAACTGACCATTGTTCTTAACTCACCCAGATCTCTGTGCCCTCCTGCTGAAAATAAACAAGATGCTACAATAAGAGAGAACATATAATGTTTGCAGAGTTCCCATTTCAAACTTTAGCTCTATTCAGAATTATGAGTGCTCACTGTTTTAGGTTTGTATTAAGAGAAAAACAGGTCCCTCAGAGTAAAGAATGAGGTAAGAGCATTAAGATATAATATTCTCGTTATTTCTGGCTATATGTACAAGTGTATAGACCTCTCCAACATACCAAAAACAGTTTTTCTTTTTCTTTTAGTTTTAGGTTCTGGGATACATGTGCAGGATGTGCAGGTTTGTTACATAGGTAAATGTATGTCATGGTGGTTTGCTGCACCTATCAACCTGTCACCTAGGTATTAAGCTGCACATGCAGTAGCTATTTATCCTGATGCTCTCCCTTCCCCACTACGGGCCCAAGTGTGTGTTGTTACCCTCCATGTGCCAAGAATAGTTTTTCAATTGCCCATTGCTCTCCCTCCACCAACAGAATTTGGTTGTCAGCTGCAAGCGAAACTCATCTGGGTGCACTTCATTACTAAGGAATCCAGGCCTGCTCAGGGTTCAGCACTGTACTTACTTATATCAGGAGTCTGGAAAGATTTAGGTGTCATTTGTTTGTTAATACCTTGTTTAAATAAGGGAAAAAAAAGAAACAACAGAACCATTTGGTTTCTGCTCTGTCCTGACTCAAAACTTGTGTTTCAATAGCAAAGATTCAGTGAGACCTAGCTCTAGAGGGTCTCATTTAGATCTTACGCTAGCAGGCCTAGGGTGTGGCCAGGATGTTTGAATTTTTAAAATCTCCACAGGTGATTCAAATATGTACCAAAGGGTTAAAAGTTCTGCCTAAAGTCACTTAAGAAGGTTGTCCTAAGGTGTGCTATCTTGTCTTCTTTTCCAGGGCTGTCTGGTAAAGGAGTATGCGGAGAGTACTGTCACTCACCAGACTGCACTCCTTCATTTCACAGTCACTTTTGAAACCCTCCTATGTGCAGGTATTGTGCCAAGTGTTGGGAGTATCCAGAGCCCTTGCTCTCCTGGAGTCTATAGTCTACTATCTTTCTCTTACACTAGGGCAGTGAATAAAACAGGTCTGGATTTCTACTTACTCCTAGGTGTGAATCTGTGCTCTGCTACTTAATAATAAGCCATCAAAGCTCTGGGACCTTGGCTTCGTCATCAGTAAAAGCAAGGATTATAAGACCTTAACAGCATTGCTGTCATTATAAATTGTGTACATAAATAATACAGTCTTGTTCTTATGATCTGATTACACATTGTTAAACAGGGGTACACAAAAAAGATGCAACACCCACTAAAAAGTTTCATTTATCAAGTTTAACATAATAATTCCTTCTTTATCATAGTCCCTCTTTAGAATCTGTCTTGCTTGCTTTTTATATTCCTTCCTCAGAAATATTAAGGGTTATTGTTATTATCAATAATAATATCAGTAATCCATCACTTGATCACATATTTCAGTTGTACCTACTATGTGTCTGGTACTGTGCTAAGAAATATAAGATCCACAAAAAAGTAAAACATGATGTCTATTCACACAAAACTTAAAACCTAAGTTGTGTACATAAATATGCTCTGCATGTGCAAGTATAGAGTATTATTTCTATTGACTCTCATACAGATTCCTTCCCTCCCCTTTTTTTTTTTACAATATAGCATCAATATCTTTAATTCATATTTCGTGTTGAAATGAAAATGATTTATGTATGGAAAAGCTAAGCAGAGAACATATTTAAATGAACTTATCACATATCTCATATATCCATTTACATATATTTCTGAAAAACTCAGGAAAAATAATTTAAAAACTCATTAACTTTGGCTTTGCACCTTTTTAAAATTTTTTTTATTATTATACTTTAAGTTTTAGGGTACATGTGCACAATGTGCAGGTTAGTTACATATGTATATATCTGCCATGCTGGTGCGCTGCACCCACTAACTCGTCATCTACCATTAGGTATATTTCCCAATGCTATCCCTCCCCGCTCCCCCCACCCCACAATAGTCCCCAGAGTGTGATGTTCCCCTTCCTGTGTCCATGTGTTCTCCTTGTTCAGTTCCCACCTATAAGTGAGAATATGCGGTGTTTCGTTTTTTGTTCTTGCGATAGTTTACTGAGAATGATGATTTCCAATTTCATCCATGTCCCTACAAAGGACATTAACTCATCATTTTTATGGCTGCATAGTATTCCATGGTGTATATGTGCCACATTTGCTTAATCCAGTCTATCATTGTTGGACATTTGGGTTGGTTCCAAGTCTTTGCTATTGTGAATAATGCCACAATAAACATACGTGTGCATGTGTCTGTATAGCAGCATGATTTATAGTCCTTTGGGTATATACCCAGTAATGGGATTGCTGGGTCAAATGGTATTTCTAATTCTAGATCCCTGAGGAATCGCCACACTGACTTCCACAATGGTTGAACTAGTTTACAGTCCCACCAACAGTGTAAAAGTGTTCCTATTTCTCCACATCCTCTCCAGCACCTGTTGTTTCCTGACTTTTGAATGATTGCCATTCTAACTGGTGTGAGATGGTATCTCATTGTGGTTTTGATTTGCATTTCTCTGATGGCCAGTGATGGTGAGCATTTTTTCATGTGTTTTTTGGCTGCATAAATGTCTTTTGGCTTAGGATTGACTTGGTGATGCGGGCTCTTTTTTGGTTCCATATGAACTTTAAAGTAGTTTTTTTCAATTCTGTGAAGAAAGTCATTGGAAGCTTGATGGGGATGGCATTGAATCTATAAATTACCTTAGGCAGTATGGCCATTTTCAGGATAATTGATTCTTCCTACCCATGAGCATGGAATGTTCTTCCATTTGTTTGTATCCTCTTTTATTTCATTGAGCAGTGGTTTGAAGTTCTCCTTGAAGAGGTCCTTCACATCCCTTGTAAGTTAGATTCCTAGGTATTTTATTCTCTTTGAAGCAATTGCGAATGGGAGTTCACTCATGATTTGGCTCTCTGTTTGTCTGTTATTGGTGTATAGGAATGCTTGTGATTTTTGTACACTGATTTTGTATCCTGAGACTTTGCTGAAGTAGCTTATCAGCTTAAGGAGATTTTGGGCTGAGACAATGGGGTTTTCTAGATATACAGTCATGTCGTCTGCAATCAGGGACAATTTGACTTCCTCTTTTCCTAATTGAATACACTTTATTTCCTTCTCCTGCCTAATTGCCCTGGCCAGAACTTCCAACACTATGTAGAATAGGAGTGGTGAGAGAGGGCATCCCTGTCTTGTGCCAGTTTTCGAAGAGAATGCTTCCAGTTTTTGCCCATTCAGTATGATATTGGCTGTGGGTTTGTCATAAATAGCAGTGTGTAGAGGGAAATTTATAGCACTAAATGCCCACAAGAGAAAGCAGGAAAGATGAAAAATTGACACCCTAACATCACAATTAAAAGAACTGGAAAAGCAAGAGCAAACACATTCAAAAGCTAGCAGAAGGCAAGAAATAACTAAAATCAGAGCAGAACTGAAGGAAATAGAGACACAAAAAACCCTTCAAAAAATTAATGAATCCAGGAGCTGGTTTTTTGAAAGGATCAACAAAATTGATACACCGCTAGCAACACTAATAAAGAAAAAAAGAGAGAAGAATCAAATAGACGCAATAAAAAATGATAAAGGAGATATCACCACCGATCCCACAGAAATACAAACTACCATCAGAGAATACTACAAACACCTCTACACAAATAAACTAGAAAATCTAGAAGAGATGCATAAATTCCTCGACACATACACTCTCCCAAGACTAAACCAGGAAGAAGTTGAATCTCTGAATAGACCAATAACAGGATCTGAAATTGTGGCAATAATCAATAGCTTACCAACCAAAAAGAGTCCAGGACCAGATGGATTCACAGCCGAATTCTACCAAAGGTACAAGGAGGAACTGGTACCATTCCTTCTGAAACTATTCCAATCAATAGAAAAAGAGGGAATCCTCCCTAACTCATTTTATGAGGCCAGCATCATCCTGATACCAAAGCCTGGCAGAGACACAACGAAAAAAGAGAATTTTAGACCAATATCCTTGATGAACATTGATGCAAAAATCCTCAATAAAATACTGGCAAACCGAATCCAGCAGCACATCAAAAAAGCTTATCCACCATGATCAAGTGGGCTTCATCCCTGGGTTGCAAGTCTGGTTCAATATACTCAAATCAATAAATGTAATCCAGCATATAAACAGAACCAAAGAAAAAAACCACATGATTATCTCAATAGATGCAGAAAAGGCCTTTGACAAAATTCAACAACCCTTCATGCTAAAAACTCTCAATAAATTAGGTATTGATGGGACATATTTCAAAATAATAAGAGCTATCCCCCCCTTTTTGTTTTTGATTTTCTCTTTAATTTAGTCAAAAACATTTTATGAATTTGAACTCCATCTTTGACTCACCATGCAGACTACAGCAAAGGAGTTATTATTTGGAGCTAGTTTCTTTTCTTGCTAAAGTGGGTATCACATTCTGGAAATGCTATAAGAATAATTTGTTTTTTAATGAAAAAGTCTTAGGTAGCAATAGCATTTGATGCCACTGTGATCCTACCATAAATCTACCTTTATGATCTCAGAAACTTACTTTGGGCTGCATTAGACATGGCTTTGGAAACTTTTTCTTGGGTGTGAATTGTGTTCAGTGCAGGAATAGCCAATTTTGCTAACTTCTCATCTTGTAAAAGTCAGTCATCTCATTTGCACGATTTCCTTAGTTTTATGCTGCAGAGTTCCCAGGAAGATGGGGAGGACATTACAATGTTGTTTTGATATGGATGTTATTTGTTACAAATCCAAGAGTCATAGAGTCAAGAAAGATAAAGATCAGAGAGAAGATAGACAGTTAATTTTGCCATGCTAACCTTCATCTAAGATCTCCTTCACTTTATATCTCTTCTACAGCAATTGGCACATTCTAATTTGTATTCAAGTTACACATTGTATTAGTTTTGTGTTGCTACATTAATAGATTACCACAAACTCACTGGTTTAAAACAACACAAAGTTTGTTAGCTTATAGTTCTGGGGGTGAAAAATGTGACATGGGTGTCACTTGGCTCAGATCAAGACATTAGCAGGGCTGAGTTCTGTTTTGGAAAATTTTCTAGGGGAAAATTTGTTTTCTTGCTTCTTCCAGATTTTCAGGCCACCCACATTCCTTGGCTCCTGGGCCCCTTTCATCTTCAATGATAGCAATATTGTATTTCTCTGACCATTTACATCTTTCTCTGCTTATGAATAGTCTCTGATTTTAAGGAATCATGTGATTATGGTAGGCCCACCCAGATAATCCAGGATAATCTCTCCCATCACAAGATGCTTAATTTTAATCACATCTGCAAAGTACTTTTTGCCATGTAAGGTGATATATTCACAGGTTCCTGAGTGTAGGGCACAAACATCTTTAAGATGGCTATCAATCTGCTGAACACATGTATATATGTCTTATTTCTTTTTACTAGATTGTAAACTCCTTGGAGCCTCAAATCTGTGTCCAGTGTATTGTTGTATTCCGCACATAATCTATCCAAGTCTACTGCTTACAACAAAGGTTTAGATCACAGCATTTGCTGAATGCGTCAGAAGAACTGAAGCAATTTCAAAGATTCATTCGAGAAAACGGCATATGCGTGGGACTTTAAAAATCCCTGAAAGAATGATTTTTGAAATATTTCTAAATCTACTGAGAAATTCCTGAACATTTAAATAATTTTATAAGTATATTATTACAAAAATTATTGTTTATTTTTGGTGCTTGTACATGACTATAGTTATGTAACCATATCACATATTACGTGATGCTTTGATGGTGTTACTTTCCAGCTGGATTTCCCGCTATCAGTAGAATTCATGCCTTAGTGTTTTGCAGTGATGATAAGTACAGGTCAACAATTGGAAAACAGGTGCCATCGGAAAGACTCAGCACTGCATATCAGATGTCAGCCATGGAATGGTCAAGGGGAAATTAAACATTACAGGGCTGGTTTGAATTCTTTCCTTGGGCAGTTAACTTGCTGATGATTTTTCAAAGTTCATGTCTAGTAGAATTGAATGTGATGTGTGGCTAGACTCCCCAGAAAAGTGGCTTTTAAGAAACATGTCTTACATAGTTTGTATCACAAAGAGTTCTGCAAGTTGTACAAGGCAGCCTTTGAAATCTACAGCTGGCAAAAGAAATAAATATTTCCGTATTGCATTTAGCAATTGCTATGTATTAAGGCAATTTTGTTTAAAAATTATTAAGGGCTTTGTAGCACAAAGACACCGTTAAATTATACAGAAAGAATTCGATGTAGGAGATGGGGTAGACTGGGGGATATTAGATATGCAAACGCAGATGGTCTTGATTGACTCAAGAACACACCAGAGCCAAGCAGAAATATATGTTTTGCATGGTTCCATATGTTGTAAAGAAAATTGCCCCAGCATCTTTCCTGTAAGAAAGTATGACGAGGGAAGAGAAGGGGCAAGAATAAGATCATGTGGGGAAAGGTGAAGCAGAAACAACAGCAGCATATGTAGCAGAAGTCTGGCTGACAGGAGCCAGGCAGGGAGGCAGGAGAACCAAATTTCTTCCCTGGCATGTGAGTGACCGAAGAGAGGAGGGATCTTCTGTGCCAAGGCTCAGGAGCACTGGGTGGATGCCTGTTCTGTGGATAGTTGCCTTGGAATATAGGTGTAACTCCCGAACCACCCTGCCTGGTTTGGCATAAACACTGTTCTCCCATGAGGAATAGGTGCTTCTAATCCACCCAATTCCTTCCTTTTCCACAAAAATTCAAGACATCTGAGAAGCGCCTGGACAACCTCAGTTACTCTCAACTCTATTCTGAGATTTTATAGAACTTAACTCATATTACCCTTACAAGAACACTACTATGAGGCAGGTTTTAGAGTGTTTCCCTCTTTTATAGATGAGGAAACCTAAGCACAAAGAGGTTCAGGAACTGGCCCAAGGTCATACAGCTAGTTGATATTGGGGCCAGGATTTGAACTCAGGCAATTTGGTTCCATGGTGCCTGCTTTCAGACCTTCCCTCCCTTCATCAACCCACTATGGACTGATATCTTTAAACAAATGAGCCCCTTGAAAGCCGTGGTTGCAGATTTTCATATTTATAGTCTTCACAGAACCTGTTGGAGCACCAACCCACAAAATAGATATTTCATTTTAGTAAATGAATTATTTACCTAAGGTTTCAATGTCTTTTGTCAGAAAGTGGAAAAAGCCCTACTCTTGTGTTTTTAGTTAGTGAGGATGTGTTGTAAGGGGAATAAAGGAGGGCAGGGTATAACCTCAAGAACTCCACAGTCAAACTTACAGAGGACTGGGCAGCTGGTCAGAATGCATCCGTTTCTCTAATATCTCAGCTGTGGTGGTGTGTGGCAACCCCCATTGATACTCTGCCATGTTCATGGTTTAGTTTCCCCTCTGCCTTGTTCTCTACCTATTTTCTCTTCGAAACCTTCTACCACTAATAAATCTTTCTATTCTCCCTCCTTCCTTCCATTTCACAACTTCTGCTTGAGAACTAAATCTGCAACTCATGGGTTGTGCTTCCTTCAGGCTTCTACCCCTTGTTTGCACCTTCTATCTTATTTCATTTATCTCTCAAATTCGTTCCCACTACTCACTCTGAGTTTGTACATCTCTCAGTCAGATCTCTCAGTGAGAGATCTGATGGTATCAGTCATTCCATTATGTTATTGAGTGGAGTTTTCCAGCTGGACTTCTTGTGGTTCTTGCCCAGTCTGTGGATGCTGCATTTGGATTGGCCATGCATTATTTGGACAGAGATGTTGCAACCACAGTTGAAGGGTAAGGGGTGAAGATTATAAGACATAAAGTGCAGCAATCTATGAATGGAGAACCACCCTGAAGGGAGCCATGGTCTCAGAAGAGACTCCAAGGTTTCTCAGAAGGATACATTACTTGGCGTGTCTAGTAGAGTCAAATTTGTAAGAGTGGACAAAGTTACAGCCTTAAGAGTGTTTGAAAATCCATGAGAATGTGGTATTCCCAGTGTGCAGTGTGAAATAATGAGGTAAGCCTTGCAAAGAATGCTCAGTGTCTTAGACTTTAAAACTGTGCTAATTCTGCTTTGAAAGACTTGAAATAAAGCTTAGATGATTTATCCTTCCTCAAGACTCATTTATAGAGTCAATCAAACTTCAAAACATAGCAAAAATGCAAACCAAAATCCTACAACAAGTTATACATATATAAGCGTTCCGGTTGCCAAGAATATATGTATTTTTGTTTTTGTTTTAAATCACAATCCAATAATAAACCTAGTATTCAGTCTTGGCAAAATATGAGTCAAACTCATTTACAAAGCTTAGAAAATACAGAAATAGTTACAAAGAACATTCTTTTTTGTCACAATCTTAAATTTGTAATCCCTTGTTCCCTTTTAGAATGCCATATGGAAAGGAAACAACATCTTAAACGGGTTTCTGAAGAACTGCAGTTGACATGAATACCAAAAACCTTCACAAAACCACCAAATACTTGGCTAGCATTGAGTCTATTGGAGATTTTTAAAAGTCTGAAAACAAATTGTTATGTTGAAAGAAAAAGTCTTCAGACCATGGCTGACCTATCAGCTGACCAATAACTTTCCTCACGGAGTATTTACATCACTCATTCTCCAGAACTAGCAACTTCCCTAATCAAACAGCATTTCCCCAATGCTTAGGAATGGCCCAGTGTATTGCTTTGCCTTCCTTGAAACAGGGATGCACTATGTCTGGCCTGGCCAACTATCCAAACCACTTTTCTATATATCAAGGATCCAAAATAATTCCAGCAGACACTAAAGTGCAGTGTCAATTTGCCTATTCCCATCTCACATATCTTCCTAGGAAATTGAGATCAACACAGAATACATGATATTTTTGCTCAAACATGGACCTTGGCAGATGTCTCAGAAATGCAGGAATGGATATACTGCTAGCTATAGTGCTAAATGAAACATCTTTCATATTGGTCATTGGTATACAATTATAAAATGAATAATAAAGACAAAGGAGGTTTATGTTTTGGATTATAGTTTGAACCTTTTTGAAAAGCCTTCTAGATTTAAGAATATAGTGAATTCAAACAGGTAGTCAATATGGCATTACTGTAATAGGGATATAAAGAGCTTTCCTGAAGCCATAGTCCCTGTAAAATTTTCAAATGAAACATCTTTGCATTTCAAACTCTAAGTCAGCCGTTTCAGTAAAATTGTATATGTCAAAAGAAAATATATCAACGGTGGGTTCATATTCTGATTTCCTTGGACTTTGCAGTGGTGAGAATTAAGCTGTTCTCTTTAGAATGCTGGCCAAGGCTGAAAAATACTTGTTATAGAATTTCAGGTGGTAGGTAAAAAAGCCTGCCTGGTTTATCCATAACAAGTGCTATGAGGGTTGAAAAAATGGCACTTAAACTGCATGGAGAAAAATGGGGCATCTTTCTGAACATCAGTGGTGATATTTGAAAACACTTTGCTGTTTCTCAACCTGAGGTCACGTGTGTGCATTAGACCTCATTCTACCTTTTGTGAAAAGATTTTGTGTTTGTCTTTGGGGCATAAAGGGAATAAGCCAGATCAATATCTGATGGTCACTCACATCCTCTGACTGCATGGAAGCTGCCCAGGGTTGAACTTCCCTTCTACTCATGCATCCGCTGATGAAAGCTTGGGCTCAGCAGCTGTTCAGAGAACAGGAAGGCTAGGGCCACTGTCAGGTCCTGACTCTGCTCAGCCATTCAAGCAGCAGCCTTGCCTCACATGACTCATTGCCCCGTCTCTAGGGGTTGGAAGTACCAGGCTCTGTTGGCCTGCTGTACAACTGACACTTCTAGCATCAGCATCTTTTGGAACCTAGCTGCATTTTATCTGATTAAGGATTTTGGTGAGGTGAGAAGCTACAAGCTAAAGCTGGTGTCTAATAAATAATAGGGTCCACAAATGTTTGTGGAACAGTACATGAAGTTGATGTGATGACTATTAGTTAGTAAGTCTAGAGGGGAAAGGAACTTATTTCTTGGGGGAAAACATTCCTTGTAGTAGTTAATAGTGTGAAGCCTTGGATAAAGATGGATAGCATAAAGACATTTATTAAATATGGCAAAAGATAGTGAGGAGGCAGCTGAGCAGTAGTGTGGGGGTGGCAGTAAGAATGGGAATGGGCAGAATGTTTCCAGGAATAAACTTCATTCTACTTCATGGCTACCTCTGTTGCCCCAATCAACTCTCATCTCGGACTAAGCAAAAACCCCCATCATGGAGGGGAGCAATGGAAGTAGATAAGTGAATCCCTCTCCATTCTGCATTCTTCCCAATTGTGTGATAAAGTGTTCTGGAAATACAAATACATGTATTTTCAACTCTCTAATAGCTGCCAGGGTAGCAGATAATAATTTACCTTATTCTATATTTTGCAGCTAGATTACCTGTCAAGGCCACTTTTCCACTTTATCAACCCATTACTTTATAGCTCTTCATGCTGTAGAGAGTGTCCCTTTCATTTTGCTCATTTGTATTCCTCATAGCATGCTGGTTTATCAGAACTTACTTCTACCTAGAAGATGAAAATTGGGCCTGGAGAATTTTGGTGAATTGAGCAATTCATCTCAATAAACAGGATAGGACCAGAGAGTAAGCTTAGAAGGTTTTTGAACACATGCTGTTGTAGAAGCCACTAGGCCCCGAAAGAGTCTCCTCATCTAAGTTTCTACTTTTTATTTCGTTTGTATTCATTTACGGTCTTTTGCTTGTGTGATCCCTCTGGCCTGTGGTTATTTTGAAGTGGAGTTCTATTTTTTTTTTTTTTTTGAGATGGAGTTTTGCTCTTGTTGCCCAGGTTGGAGTGCAGTGGCAGGATCTTGGCTCACTGCAAACTCCGCCTTCCGGGTTCAAGAGATTCTCCTGCCTCAGCCTGCCAAGTAGCTGGGATTACAGGCATGCGCCACCAAGTCCAGCTAATTTTGTATTTTTAATAGAGATGGAGTTTCTCCATGT
This sequence comes from Gorilla gorilla gorilla, assembly GCF_029281585.2. Lineage (NCBI taxonomy): Eukaryota > Metazoa > Chordata > Mammalia > Primates > Hominidae > Gorilla > Gorilla gorilla. Next base: position 110,183,298 of record NC_086017.1, on the reverse strand, counting down.
TGGTCAGGCTGGTCTCAAACTCCAGACCTCAGCTGATCCGCTCGCCTCGGCCTCCCAAAGTGCTGGGATTACAGGCATGAGCCACTGTGCCTAGCCGTGAAGTGGAGTTCTTAAGCCTTATTCTTTTTAAGCTTGACAGAGTGGCTGCTTTAAGATAATAAAGTATGTTCTGTTATGTAACTGTTGCTGAAGAAGAGACACAGGACTGGAAGCCAGGAGTTTTGTGCCATACATAAGCCCATGACTTGGGTGAAGCCTCGGGTGCCTTAGCTTGTCCGTCTGTAATCTCTGCTTCTCTGAACCTCACAGGGATATTACGTGGCCAAATAAAATCAAATTATTTTGGCCTACTTGGACTTGATGAACTCTGAGTTCTCTTCCAGTTCTGAAATACTATATAGCTCTTTACTGTGGGTGAAGAAGTTGAAAAAGACAGCACAACTGAGATTTTTAGAGGATCTACATTTTTTATTTCTACCAGTAAATGAGTGATGACAGTACTTCAGCTCCTATCTTATCCTTGTCAAATAACAGTCATTTTATTCCTAGAGATATTTATTAGGATAAAAATCATTGATTTTCTCAGTCTAGCTACCAATGGTGTAGCTATGTTTGAGGATTTGACACAGTATCTTGGGTAATTCCTTACTTTCTACAGGACAGATGTAGTTTTCTCTGTTTCTCAGTGTTAGTTACTTCTTTCTCTACTTTCCTCTTTTATTCCCTCTCACCCTATGAACTTTCTCTGTTCCTCTCTCAGTTTGAGTTGACCTATGGGTTCCATTGTCTACAGATCATTGACCTCTTAGTTCAAATTCTTACCACATGGGGCCAGGCGCAGTGGCTCACGCCTGTAATCCCAGCACTTTGAGAGACTGAGGCAGGTGGATCATGAGGTCAAGAATTTGAGACCAGCCTGGCCAACATGGTGAAACCCTGTCTCTACTAAAAACACAAAAACTAGCCGGGCATGGTGGCACATGGCTGTAATCTCAGCTACTCAGGAGGCTGAGGCAGGAGAATTGCTTGAATCACTGGGAGGTGGAGGTTGCAGTGAGCCGAGATCACGCCACCGCACTCCAGCCGGGGTGGCAGAGCAAGACTCTGTCTCAAAACAAACGAAAAAACAAAAAACAAGTTTTTACCAGATGGAACCTGGGCTGCTCACCCAAGTCTTTGGATGCCTCTTCCTTTTGGGTTAGGAGTCTATTCTGGTTAAAATCTGAGGGAAAGAGGACATGAGTAGAAGACACAAATACGGGCTTCCACTCGGGGGCCATAAATAGGGCAGGTCTACTTCAGTTTACAACCCATAATAAAAGAGCTGCTCTGCAAACTTCAATACCTCTATTTGGTTATAGATGGCAAATATTGTGTTTTGAGCACATGTTATATTTGGAGTCAGGAAGTCTTTGTTCATGATCCTGGTTATGCCTCTTACAATCTATGTGAATTTTTTATTAACAGTTTACTTTGTAGGGGAAGAGGATAAAATTAACACCTTCTATCCACTTCACAGAATTGTGTAAATAATGCACAAAAAAGTTTATATTTGTGAATTTAGATAATGCCATGCATTTTACTGTTTTTAAATTCATGCTATCTTCTACGATAAAATAAAATAAAGTCATACTCTATGCTCTTAACCCTTGTTTGATTGTTCAAATTACTTCTCCCACATACACACACAGATCAAGGAGGCTTCCTCTGAAGGCACATCTAAAGTGCACCTGGATTGTAGCTCCGTCTTTTGCTTTATTATGCTTTTCAGCACTTACAGTACATGACATTATATCATATTTTTATGTGTTTACAAGTTTATATTATGTTGCTGTTTTTGGAAGTCGAGCTCCTATAGGGCTGTGCTCTTCATTTCTGTATCCTCAGTGCTTTGTCTAGGGCATATAGAAGAGGCTTAAAAATATTTGTGGAATTAATACATTAATCGAATAAGTAACCATTGTTGAATTCTCTGTCTGCCTCTGGTTCTATTCTTGAGCCCAAGTGAAGTATTTTGCAGAAATATCAGTATGGACTAAGGTGGCAAATAATTCTACAGTCAGCCAGGGTTTAAATTCTATCTACCAGTTCCATCTCCAACTGACAAGTGTATGGTTATTAGTCACTCTTCTTGTGCTTCATGGTCTGGTGGCAAGCAATCAGAATTCATACCCTACACATACAATGTATGATAAGATATCTCTTTTCAACCAGAGCAAAGCTATTTTCCATAGGGAAAATAGCAGGCATAAGTCTTTGGTCAGGGCATGAGTATTTGATTTTCTAGTTTTTGACAGGCATGTGTAGAGAGAAGAACATGAAGGGAAATGAAAGCCATGTTGTCACATGTAGGCTGCTCTAGAAATGAAGCAAAGCAAATACTGTCCTCTCTTGAGAACTTGCCACTGTCTGAACAACATGGCTTTTTTGCCATCTAGGACCAGATGTCTTAGAAGATCGGTGCTATGAAAATCATTCCTAAATTCACACACACACACGCACACACAAAATAAAAAAAACAGAAAAATATAAACTCCAGGAGGTGAAATGTATTCAACGAACATCTGAATGTCAACCTTATTCATCCATGATAGCTTTTTCTCCTAACTCAGAGCAGATGCTAATCATATTCTACGAGGTCATGTGACATGTCTCAACACAAGAGATATACTAAAATGTGTTTTTAAAACACCTAAATAAGAAAGTGATTTTCCTGTAAAAGGAAAAGAAAAACATATTGGATACAAGAGAGTGTTTCTTTCTATTCCCCTCTCCTGCACTTCCTTTTGCAGCTCCATTGAATTTTTTTGCCTGCTAGGAGCTAGATTTGTGGAGGTCATATAGATTTCAGCAAGCAGTTGTGTAGAGCCATCAGTCTCTGCCCTGGTTGGAGAATTTACTCCGAAGCATTTACTGCTTCTCAGCTCCCACGTGGATTGACACTGCACAAATTCCTGCAATGATTATTGCCATATATTTAATTATTGATGTGGTTGATATTCCTTACACATTGCACAACAGTTTGTGAAAGAGAGTTCCAGAGTTTGCAGTGCATGAGCCAAAAAGTCTGTGTACTACAGTGGCTGGGTCTGAAAGATGACTGCACCTGAGTACACCTGAGTACTGAGGAGAGCAGAAGGGCTGGGAAGAGTCCACAAGTACATGGAGATTTTTTTCTTGTCGGATTACAGATCTCTTTGGCAATAGTAAACTTGGGAACACATCAGGAGATCAAGGCTTTTTCATATCTTCTCCCCAAGTATAGGAAGGGAATCCTTATGTAAATGGATAAGGAGGATTATATTTCCCAAGGGATTCCTACCTGCCAATAAACAGTCCTGGTTTTCTCAGGGAAAGTCTGCTTGATAGTTACAGCATAACATACTAGCTTCATATAGTTATTGATTTAAGCATAGGTGGTTCCTAGGAGATCTTACTTGTTTATGGGTTCTACTCCATGGGGAAAAAGAGCCAGTGCACCAGCAGGATTGTTCTTTATAATATGCAACTTAGAGCAAGCAATGCCACTTGACAAGGATGCTTTTTGTGTTATTAGGTCACTTTTCTGGAATGGAGTTTATTCCAGGAGTGTTATTCAAAATATGTAACAATCATAATGGCAGAGGCACATCAATCAAAAGAAGTGCCTAACCAATAAGAATGGTCAGCCCCCATCCCCAAGAAAAACCCAGGGGGTCATACCATGATGGGCAGGTAGACATCAGCTGTGTTTATTCCCCACAAACAGCTCAGTTCTTCTAAACTCCTAGACCTTATCTTAATATAACCAATCTATACTAGAGCCCTCTGATCAGACACTGCAGATGTGCGGTCTTTAAAAATATTTGATTGCATTTATCCTTAAAATTACTCAAAATTAAAAATTCAGCTAGCATAGATAACTGAAGTGGTTTCTCACCTTGTTCCCCAGATAGTCTCATTAAAGATTAACTACCATATATATATATATATACACATATATATATACCACTTGGACATATCTCATACTAATTTTCCTTTATCAGTATGTGGGTATATTAGTCTGTTCTTGCACTGCTATAAAGAAATACCTGAGACTGGGTAATTTATAAAGATACGAGGTTTAATTGGTTCATGATTCCCCAGGCTGTACAGGAAGCATGGCTGGAGAAGACTGAAAAAACTTACTTTAATGGTGGAAGGCAAAAAGGAAGCATGCGCATCTCACATGGTCAGAGCAAAAGGAAGAGAGAGAAGGGGGAGGTGCTACACACTTTTAAACATCCAGATCTTATGAGAACTCACTCACTATCACAAGAACAGCAAGGGGGAAATCCACCCCCATAATCCAATCACCTCTCACCAAGCCCATCCTCCAACACTGGGGATTACAATTTGACATGAGATTTGGGCAGGGACACAGACCCAAACCACATCAGTAGGTATAGCCTCAGCTTAGGACGTGACTTCAATTTGCTGCTCACTTAGGCTTCTGAACACAGGCTCCCTTTCCCCCTTTGAGACTGAGACATACTTAGGATTTCCCTTTTACATACACTTTGGCACTCTTAGACTCATTACTTTGCCATTTATTATCCTTCCTCCCTTCAATCATGTCAAATGTCCCCACTATTTGCCACAGTGTCCTTTATATAATTATAATTTTAATTAATTCATTCATTCTTTTTATTGATACAGAGTCTCGCCCTATCGCCCAGGCTAGAGTGTAGTGGTGTGATCATGGCTCACTGCAGTCTTGACCTTCCAGGCTCAAGGGATCCTCCCACCTCAGTCTCTGAGTAGCTGAAAATACAGGCACATACCCACACCTGGCTAATTTTTGTATTTTTTTTTTTTGTAGAAATGAGGTTTCACCATGTTTACCAGTCTGGTCTCCACCTCCTGAGGTCAAGTGATCTGCCTGCCTTGGCCTCCTAAAGTGCTAGGATTACAGGCGTAAACCACCTCATCCAGCTTATAATTATAAATTTTAAACTACTGAAATCATTGATTGATTGACTGATTTATTGGCTTATCAATTGTCATTGAGTGTACTAGAACTGAATTAGACTATTAGATTAAGAAATATTTATTTGACTTGTTTCTTTGTATCTCTGCTAAAAGTTTTCTTCAAGGAGGATGTCAGAATGCTTCAAAAATAAAGAAAAGAAGTAAAAGAAGAAAGAACAGAGAGACAAAATCCTATCGATAGTAAAAGTACATCTTGCTTACTTGCACCAAGTTTCTAAAATTTTTGCCTTCTACATGGCTTAAAATCTCTGCTCCTCATCTTTTCTGTCTGTTTGTATTTATTTTCCCCTCTCTTTCCCTCAACCAGAGTCTCATCATTCTTGTATTTTATTTGTGTACTTTTTCTTATGCCCCAGGGTCACTGATTTGTGCCTGACCTTTCCGACGAATCTGGAAATATTTGAGAGACAGAAGGAAGTAGTGAAGTGGCTGTACAGACTCACCTTAGGCACTCCTTCCTACAACACCTCAATGGAAGATGATGGAAGGCCCTCCCCACTCCACTCTTTTGCTTTCAGGTTGCTTGTTGTATACTCCTTTCGCTTTAAATTTGTCTCAATGCTGACTTCATCTATATGTTAAAAAATATTTTGGAAGGGGAAAGGGGAGCACCAACTCTTTCCATGCCCCATTTTCCATCTTGTTCCCAGCCAACTTACAGTGGTACTGGTGCCATTTCAGTGGAAACAGATGTTTCCTCTTCCTCCAATGTTTAGTGTTGCTACAAGATCTGGGTCTTTTTTTATGTTATGACATTTCCCCAGGAAGGCTTCCCTAGACATCTCAGAGCATTAAACATATAGCATTAAAATATAGCTTTGCAACTGGGCTGTTTCACTGAACGTAAGCTCTTTGAGATCATAATTTATTTCATTGTATTATTACTTTTAAAATCTCTTTCCCTACATATATTCCAGAGCTCAGCTTATCATAGTTTCTTAGTAAATATTTTGGTGAATGTATGAATGCATCAATTTTTCAAAAAGAGTATGGGGTGTGAACATTTTTTAACAGTTCAGTAAAGCTCTTTGTACCCTGATCGTGGGATTTTTTTTCTCTTGTTTGGAAGATTGGGGTTGAGGAAAAGGGTAAACTCCAGTTGTCTATCAGCTGTGTGGGGTTGATTTGAAGAATCCAAGAAATACTGAAAAGGAAGTTCATGGAAACTCATAATATAAAACGTGAAGTTGTATGTTAATTGAGATTCTCCCTTATGGGAAAGGGTCAAGAGGATTTGGGAGAAAGACAGTAAACAATCATTTTTCATTCCTCTTGGTTACAAATGTAACTGGATAAACTATAAAGCAATAAAAGTTACATTAATACATTTTCTCCAAGTAATTTTACAGCCCTATTTTTGCGTTTTTACCTGAAGCTAAGAAAATTCGAATTTTCAGGTGAGGCACAGTGGCTCACACCTGTAATCCCAGCACTGTGAGAGGCTGAGGCAGGAGGATCACTTGAGCCTAGGGGTTTAAGACCAGCCTGGACAACATAGTAAGACTCTGTTTCTACAGAAAAAAAAAAATAGCCAGGCATGGTGGCACACATCTGTAGTCTTACATACTTGAGAGGCTGAGGTGGGAGGATTCCTTGAACACAGGAGTTCAAGGCTGCAGTGAGCTGTAATTATGCCACTGCACTGTGTCTCTGAACAATTTAAAAAAATATTCAGCAATGATGATTAGAAAGAGAAGGGGTTTGAGGGCCAGCCAAACTTGGATTAGTCCCATTTTTGCTGTGAAAAGGTGATTGAATAAAAACATTTTATGTCTTTAATCCACAGTTTACTCATTAAAAAATGAGGATAAAGACAACTGCTTTTTTTGTGAGGTTATATGCAAACAATAGATGTAAAAGTGACTTTTGAAAAAAGTCTTTGTAAAACATTACAGAAGCAAAAATAAGGTATGGAATGAAGACAATTATCTTCAAGGCTATTCCCAGTCAAACCGGGCCCTCCTCTTTCAACTATGGAGGTAGATGTGAACTTTCTGACTTTTCATGTAAAGAAAAGGGAATACAAAATTTCCCTATCGAGAGAAGGAAACATAACTGAGTGATTTAAGGCAACATGTCTAGTCTGTCTAAATTCCTACCACTTTCTTTTTTTTTTTTTCGAGACAGAGTCTTGCTGTGTTGCCCAGGCTGGAGTGCAAAGGCGCCATCTCGGCTTACTGCAACATCCACCTCCCTGGTTCAAACAATTCTCCTGCTTCAGCCTCCCAAGTAGCTGGGATTACTGGTGCCCACCACCACACTTGGCTAATTTTTTGTATTTTTAGTAGAGATGGGGTTTCGCCATGTTGGCCAGGCTGGTCTTGAACTCCTGACCTCAGGTGATCCACCCCCCTCGGCCTCCAACAGTGCTGGGATTACAGGCGTGAGCCACAGCGCCCAACCATTTCCTACCACTTTCAAGCAGTGTGGCACTGATGGTTATATCTGAAAATCTCGGAACATTGAATAAATTTATCTGCATGACTTCTTCAGGAAGAAAGAAGCAGTGATGTATACAGGCCTCCCTTGGCTAATTGAGGCTTCAGCCTCATAAAACTAGCACATTCAAACATGATTTTAGTATTTCGACATAGGTCGTCAGCCTCCGGATGTGAAGGCTTCTTAACCCTTTAAAGTAACTCTGTTTTCTTTCTCAAAGAAATGGAGGATTAGGCCATTTTTTTCAAATAACTTATTCCAATGCCTTCTGGGCACACTCAACCTATCTGTACTCTGCTTGATTTGGACTCTTTCATTCAGCAACCATGAACTTCCAGTTGCAGGGCACTGTGCTGCTCTATCATTCCCAAATTATATTACCATGTAGGAGAAGATCAGCCACGTGATGGTAGAAACCAGAAATGATAGCAAATGCTTACACAATGCTTATACAAATCCTTGTATTTGAAATAATAGTGAAAACTTACATGATGCTTACCAGCAGGGACTATACTAGAAATAATATGAATATATTTAATTTTCACTGTAATCCCATGGAAAAATTTAGAAATATACCACCTTACAAATTAGGAAAGTGAGGCACATAGAGGTGAGGTAATTTGCCCAAGGTCACATACCTAATAAAGTCAAAACATGAGTGCAGACACTCCAGCTGCAGCGTTTGTATGCTTAACCTGTGTGTTCCACTCTCTGGGGTGATAGTTTCATATTTAGTTTTACTGGAAAGGGTTCAGCTTTAGCAGTTTAAATAAGTGAGATAATTTCTTAGTAACTGTGTAGACAACCAATGAAGATTACTTTTGAATATCACTAACAGAAAAATTAAAATTGACTCTAACCATATAACACAATCTATTCTCTTTTTTGAATATCTATTATACTTACTATAGGCATCTCTGAGTTTATTATACTTTTGCTGTTTTAAGTGGGTAAATTTTGCCTCCACAAGATTACAAGCAAGTGAAAAGAGTGACTATGTCTTAAACTCCTATTGTACTTATTGATTATACACACACGCACACACTTCACTGGTATATTTAAACTCCTGCAGACACAGTGTAAGGCAGGAAGAGGGTGCTCATAAGCAACGTTGATTGGTTCCATCACATTTATACTTTTATTTTGATGCTTTTAATTTTGTTTCCTTCTTGCTTTAAAGATATTTATGGGGCTGTAAAGATGTAAAGAATTGTTTCCTCTGCACCCCACATTTACCTCTTGGAGCAGCATTCTCATCAGACTACAGTAGGAAAGCATCAGCTACCCTTAGGAACTGTGCTATCTTGGAGGTAAGGAAGTAAAAGGCAACTTTGGGAAAGTGGAGGTAGAGTAGTATGGACAAGCCATGGTGGGGTATATTTCTCATGTCTTAAAGGATCAGATACTGAAAGACAAATAGCCTCTCAAAATAATATTCCACAAGACTGTTGTTGATAGGGGTGGGACTAGCGTCTGAGTTATGTGGGTCTCTCTTCATCAGGCTCATTTGTGCAGTAGCTTGGCTCATGAACACCTGACTACGCTGGATGTTAATTTTAAATATGGAAAACAATATACTCACATGAGATTTGGGATTAGGATGACTCTTTAAATTACTATGTTTTCCCTTAAGCATACCTTGTCTGTATTCAAACTTAGGCGAAGTGGCAAAGAGAAATATATACACGTATAACACAGGCAAGTCAGGAGGCAATTCTGTTTTAATATGCCAGGTTTTATGAAAACCCTCTTGATTTCCTAGGTTTTGTGAAAAAAAGAAGATATTTTTATGAATGAAATAAACAATTTTATATTGAAGATTAAGATGTAAAATATATTTCTTTTGGGCCTTTCTATTCCTTATTAGCAGGGAACAAATAAAGTAATTTTGTGTCCCTTTTATTAATAATTCCAAAGTTTAGTTTTAACTTTTGAAATTAATTTGGCTGTTACAGATGGTAAAACAGAGTACAGCTGAGAGATAGAATACAAATTGCTGTAAAGAACTATTAATTTTTTATTTTAAGGTTATTGATTTACTTATTAAACATACATATGATGGACATTATGCTAGCACTGAGAGTATAGTGATGAACGCCATGTGTTTTAAGCATATATCTCAAAGCACCAATTAAATTGACAAGTAGAGGCAGTTGAAATACAGTATTCTGCCTCTGTATGTTGATATTTTATATTCCTTATAAACTGCATTTGTGGAAGTCATTTGATGGAGCTGAGGATGCGTAGACATGATAGTATTGTATGGGATAGAGAAACACAGCCTGCTATTTTGAGGGCTCAACACAAATCTGATCTACCTCAACAAAAATACCATCAGAGAGGATGGTAGTGACCCACATTGCATGAAGGCCTTAGTATGGGAATGGAGGACTAGGACTCATTCCTAAGGACTCCAAAATGAGCAAAACTGAGCTAAGGCTCTAATAGGCGTATCCGACACCATATGTCAGCCAGAGCTCTCCAGTAGGAAAGGAATATGTGACTTTTGTGTACACTTGATGTATCCAGGGAATTATAATATAATCACTTTTTTTCACTGGAACTAAATTGATTTCACTGCTAAAGGTATACTGAACCTAGATCAAGAGAGCTTGTTAATAAATTTTTGGGAAGAATGGAATGCAGTGGATGTATTTAGCTAACTTTTAAAAGTTAATTCATAATTAAAAGCAGTTGTGATGAGCTTTAATACTGGTATTTGTTTGTGGATTAACTTTTTTTTTTTCACTTCTAACCAAGTAGCCCAAATAAGTGTTGTAAGTATATATATTTGTACCAAACACAGCCTCATGCCCATCCTGTATGCTAGGTTTTATTTTTGTTGTGTCCATTTATTCAGTCTTACAAACCAAAGAACAAGGATAAATACCACATGTATGCCCATTCTTCCCTCGGCTATGCTACAAACTACTTGATCACTCCAGAAACAGATCAAGCATAGGTTTAAAGAGGATGTCCTTCTCTTTGCTAAGATTTTTTTTCATGACAAACATCGCTTGGATACTTAGTAAGAAGTTTACATTAATATCATCTTGATTAACATGATCATAACCTATGTTTGTTCACCTTTTGTGAGCATAGAAATGAGAGACTTGGAGGACTACTACTGAGTGATTTACAGTCTCATATCAGAAAGAAGGCAAATATACAGGTAACATTTCTTAGCAGTTCCCCCCCACACATTCATTTAAATTTCTTATTCACTTATGCTTCTAGAATGACTACAGATATTATAGAGTAAGTGAAATGTTTTGGTCCTCCAAGGCCTAACTATAAAATGCATGTTGATCTATATTTTGAATTAGGTAAAATATATTAGAGAGAAAATGTCAATAAACTATGGGCTATAGATCAAATCTGAATTATTGATTGTTTTTGTAAATTAAGTTTTATTGGAATACAGCCACACATATTTGCTTATGTATTGTATATGGCTGCTTTGACACTAAAATAGCAGAGTTAAGTATTTGCAACAGAGAACCTTTAGCCTGCAAAACCTGAAATATTTGCTCTCTGGCCCCTTTTAGAAGTTTGTGAATGCCCATGTAGCAGAAAAAGAAGAGAGGACACTCCACTCAAGATTGTAACCCTGTATATAGCAAACATTAAAGCATTTAGATAATCAAAAATAATTTATAGATGGCTCTGAGGTTATTTTCTAGGACTATTGATTTTCAGTAATAACTGATATCTGGAAGAGACTTCTGAGAAAGAAAATAAACCAAAATAATTCTTGAACTTTGTGCAGAATGGATCAGAGAGTCTAGATTCATATTTATTTTCTTGTGTTTTTTTAAATAGCTTCCATTTGTCTACTAAAATTTATCTGCTAATTTATCACAAACTTTTTTTCTATTTAGCATAGTAATAATAGCTGCTCTAAGGTCCTTTCTGTTTATTCTATCTTGGAGTCTGCTGATTACCTTTTCTCTTGAGAATAACTCATATTTTCCTGTCACTTCACTATTGAGTAATTTTGTATCAATTTTTGATATTATTGATGTCATGTAGTAGGGACTCTGGATTCTGCCATGTTATTCCCAAAATAGCACTTATTTTCTTTGTTTTAGCTGGCAATTACCTGGGTTGAACTTAGACTTCAAATTCTGCTTTTGCATAGCAACTCAACTCTAAGTTTAATTCTTTTGCTTTTAGTTAAATAGCTTGAAGTCTGTGCTACGCATTCATAGCTTACAGACTTTGGCAGACTGTGTCACAGAATCTGTGACTCCCTCTGTCTGGTGCTGTCTCCTCCTACATGCCCCCTTCGCTTAACAGAAGATATACTCCAGGTTTTTTGGCTGAAAAATATAGTGTGGTTTTAACATTATTATTATTAGGTTTTAACTCCTTTACATGGTGCCAGGTAGAGCTTTCTCAGCTGAAAGATGTAAAAAACAAAAACAAAACAACAACGACAACAACAACACTTGCTTTTCTTCCAGGTTCCAGAATCTGCCTGCTGTTTTGCACTATCCAGTTCTTTCAGATAATTTCCTTTGCATTTTGTCCAGAGCTTATGATTGTTATCTGCAAGAAAGTCAATCTAGTAAGAATTGTTTTGGCTATTCCAGAAAGAGAATTACTTCTATGCATGTCAGCAAAGACTCAATGGAACCCCTATGTAAACATTTGTACACGTAGATGTCTACTTTCAAGAATTTTGACTCATAATTTCTAGCTGGCTCAACCTCTCAAAATTTGATCCACATGACCTCAACTCAGGGAAGCCTACTGAATTCTCTTTGTATTCCCCAACTGTTTACTTATGATTTGGTAATTAAATCCAGGTAGAAAGCCAGTATATGTATGGGACTCATGTCAGTTTGTTATCTTCTCTTAGGAATCAAAGTTTTGCATTTTCTGCTTTACTATGTCTGGAAGCAGTTGTTTCATATATTTTCCCCAGATTTTTGGTTGTTTACAGCAGGAACCTAAGCTCAATATTTGTTATTTCATCATGGCTAGAAGTACTGTGGATTTATTTTTTTAATAATATTTAAGGAATACAATAAATAATTAGATGCATACATATTTATTTTAAAGTATTTTTCTAAGTTTAAACATAAAAAAATCTTATTATAGGATATTTAGAAAACATGGAAAAGAAAGAAATAAAAACATTCTAAAACCTAATCAACAACGCACAGTAGCTCATAACGTATTGAATTCTGTTGCCAAGATGACAGCAGAGGTGCCTATGCCCCAGGTACCAGTGCCATTACTTCTCCAAAGCCCAAAGCCATAGTCTTTCCACTCATGTGCATGCTTCAGGCTTCAGCTCCATGACCACTGCATAAGCACCACCCATCAAACACTAGTGCCACAACCACTACAAACAAGTTTATAAACCAGATCCAGTGCGAAGGGGAATCTCCTCAGTTACAAGTTCCCAAGAGATCAGTAAAGCCTTAGCAGTTATTACTATCAAAGACCCCAACAACCCTCACCACCACTCACTGCAGACATGCATAGCTTTGACCCCTAAGGACACCTGCACTCTTCATCAACACTGATCTCAGCTGACAGAGTTGGATAGAGACTACACAGCTGCATTCTCACTGATGCCAGAACTGCTGTACACTACCTAGAAAATGGCCTTGCAACCCCTTACCCATACATAGGGGAAGGTCTTTTTATAGTGAAACTACCCTTTAAAGTTTGGAAGAGGTGACTACTCTACAAAATGTGCAGACATCAATGTAAGGCAGCAAGGAACATGAAAAACTGAGATATAAAACCTCAAAAGAATACAATAATATTCGAAGAGCTGATTCCAAAGAAATGGGGTTATAAAAATTGACTGACAAATGATTCAAAATAATTGTTTTAAGGAAGCTTAGTGAACTTCAAGCAAATACAGAAAAACAACTCAATGGAATCAGGAAAGCAATAAATAACCAAAAATATAACTTTAACAGAGATTGAAATTATACAAAAAATCAAACAAAAATTCTGGAGCTGAAAATTACAATTAATGAAATAAAAATACAATAGGATTAATAGCCAAATTGATGTAACAGAACAAAGAATCTGTGAACTCAAAGACAAGTTATTTGACGATATACAGTTGAAAGAGAAAAAAAGAAAAAAAAGAAAAAGAATAAGGAAATCTTACATGATTTATGTATTTAATTTAAAAAGTGAATTTTTGAGTTACAGGTTCAAGAAGAAAGGGACAAAGGAGTAGGAAGCTTGTTTAAAGAAATAATAGCATAAAAATTTCCAAATCTGGGAAAATATATCAATATCAAGGTAATAAAGTCAAATGTTTCCAATAACTTTCAATCCAAACAGAACTATGCTAAAATACGTTATAACGAAACTGTCAAAAATCAGAGACAAAGAGAGGATCCTGAAAGCAACAAGATAAATAAAGCAAATCACATGCAAGGAAGTTTTAGTAAAGCTAGCCACTGGTTTCTCAGGAAAAAAAAACAAAAACAAACAAACAAAAAACTTATAGGCCAGAGAGAGTGGAATGATATAGTCAAAGTGCTAACTGCATCTTTTGAGAAAAAGAAGTGATAAAAACTTTCCCAGACAAACTAAAGCTAAGGGAGTTCATCATCACCAGACCTGTCTTGCAAGAAATGCTAAAGAAAGTTCTTCAGGCTAAAACAAAGAATACAAATTATTAACACAGAAACGTATTAAAATATAAAACTTGCTGGTAAAAGTAAGTACGCAGTCAAATTCAGAATACTTTAATACTGTGTGGATGTTGTGTAAACCACTTATATCTTTAGGACAAAGATCAAAAGACAAAACTATTAAAAATAATGACTACAATAATTTATTTAGAAATGTACAATATAAAAATGTAAATTTTAATATCAAAAACATAACATGTGGGAACGAGGTGGAGAAAACATGTAAAGTTACATTATGCAATTGAAGTTAAGTTGTTATCAGCTTGAAACAGCCTTAAAAAAACCACCATATGGTGTTTAATATAAGGCTCATCGTAACCACAAAGGAAAGACCTACTGTAGATACACGAAAGATAAAAAGGAATCAAAATATACCATTAGAGAAAATTATTCAATCACAAAGGAAGACAATCTCAGCATGGTGGCTCATGCCTATAATCTCAGCACTTTGTGAGGCCATGGCAGGAGGATCACTTGAACCCAGGAGTTTAAGACCAGCCTGAGCAATTTGGTGAGACCTCATCTCTACAAAATATTTAAAAATAAAAAAATTAGCCTGGCATGGTGACATGCGCCTGAAGTCCCAGCTATTCAGGAGGCTGAGGCGAGATCACCTGAGCCTGGGAGTTCAAGGCTGCTGTGAGATGTAAATCTGTCACTGCACTCCAGCCTGGGCAACATAACAAGAACCCATCCCAAAATAAATAAATAAATAAATAAATAAATAAAGTCAGCCAGCAAGAGAGAAAGACAGGAACAAAGGATACACCAATCAGAAAACAACAAAACGGCAGTAGTAAGTTCCTACCTATCAATAATTACCTTAAATATAAATGGATTAAATTCTTTAATCAAAAGACATAGAGTAGCTGTGAAACTACTAGATGAAAACATAGAGGGAAAGCTCCATGACACTGGGCAATGATTTTTTTGGATATACCGCTAAAAGCATAAGCAATAAAAGCAAAACCAGTCAAACAGAATGGCAACAACTAAAAACTTCTGCAAAGCAAAGGAAACAATGAACAAAATGAAGAGACAACCTACAAAATGGTAGGAAATATTTGCAAACCATACATCTGATAAGGGATTAATATCCAAAATATGTAAGGAACACAAAAAATATCAAGAAAACAAATAACCATATTTAAAAATGGGCAAAAACATAACTAGATAGTTCCCAAAAAAGACATACAAATAGTCAACAGGTACATGAAAATATGATCAACACCTCTAATCATTAGGGAAATGCAAATTAAAACCACAATAAGATATCACCTTATACCTGTTAGAATGACTTTCATCAAAAAAAAGATGAATATTGGCAAAGATAGAGATAATAAGGGAACTCTTTTACCTTGTTTGTTGGAATATAAATTACTACAGTCATTATGGAAAATGATAAGTAAAAAACTAAAGGTAGAACTACCATATGATCCAGTAATCCCACTTCTGGGCATTTATACAAAGGAACTGAATCAATATGTCAAAGAGACACTTGCACTCTCATTTTCATTGCAGTGTTACCCACAGTAGCCAACATATGGAATCAACCTAGATGTCCATCAATAGATAAAGAAATAAAGAATATGTGGTATATATACAGAATGGAATGCTATTCAGCTTTAAAAAGTGGGGAAATCCTGTCATTTGTGCCAGTGTGGCTGAATCTGCAGGACGTTATGTTAAGTGGAATAAGCCAAGCACAGAAGGACACATGCCACTTGTTTTCACTTATTTATGGAATGTAAAAAAGTCAAACTCATAGAAACAGAGAGAAAAATGATAGTTACCAGAAGCTGAGGGTGGGAGGATTGGGGAGATATTGGCGCAAAACACAAAATTTCAGTTAGAAAAACTAAGTTTAAGAGATCTATTGTATATTATGGTGATTACAGTTAATAACAATATATTGTATAACCCCAAAATTGCAGAGAGTAAGTTTTAAGTATTCTCACCTAAAAATAATAAATTTCTGAAGTAATGCATAAATAGGTTATTTTAGCAATTCCACTTGTGTGTGTGTATATATATATATCTCAAAACATCATGCTATATTTGATAAATATATACATTTACTTGTCAATTTAAAAAATTATTAATAAAAAGACTAACAGTTAAAGGATCATTCACAACTCCTAGGTAGAAGATAATAGATCCAAGGCATGATGACAGCTAATATCCTCTTTTGGTGGCTTTTTGGTCTTTCTTAATTGAACAGAATTACACAAGCCATTCTAGTATGAGCTTCGACCATGCAAAAAAATACTTCCTCAAGTACTTGTCAATGTGGTTGGCATGGTATTGCTCTTTTGGCTCTATATTGTAGAGATAGGCAAGGAGCTTTTACTGGCAGAGTGCTTCATGCAAATAGTTTAGATTTTTTTTCAAGTGCTAAATAAAAATAGCAGAAAAATGCATTCTTTTTATAAAAAAAAAATGAGACTCCAGCTTAACTCTGGGATAAGCTATTTGGTGATAGACACAGTACCTGGACCGGGCAGAGGAGTGGAATCCAAAGATAAAGTTAGGAGAGCATACTTCAAGGGTGAGCTTTCCTCCTGGGCTGCAGAATTTATCCAGTAGCACATAAACCAACTGGAATCAATTGAAGTTCAAAATATATTACAGGAGAGTTTTCATGTTTTAACTTCAATTGCCGATTTACTTTGTGCCCTTTCTATTTTATTCCTTTCTACCTCTTATTTTATTTCCCTCTTCTCTTCTCTTTCTTCTATCCTTTTCATCTCATCTTCCAGTCAAATTATCTCATATTTTTCTCTGATGATTCTCTGCATCTGCTAAAATGAAAATATATTCTTATATTTTAAAGAGGACTGCAAAATGTTATAAAATTTTCTTTCTGTTTCTATAATGTGTTATTTTCAGGGATGTATTTAGTTTATTCTTCTCTTCATTATCTAGGGAAATTTGTCCTTTCACTTGCGGTATCATAGTCTTTCATGGATCCCATGCTGTTGTCTGTTTATTTCTCCTTAAACAAGGAAAAATATACCCAGACCCAGTTTTCATCAACAGACCAGGTAAGCAAACTGCTTTTGGCTCTGCATGTTCTCTGGTTGGATGGTGGTCAAACTCTCTTCTAAGATCTACAGCCAAAGACAGGTGATAACTATGAACTGCAGTCCTACACCTAGTGTCTTTCAGTTTCTTGGACTGATTTGGAACTTTTCTCAATGTGTAATATATGGCTAAAAGGACTCAGAACATATAAAAGAACAAAAAGAACAAAAAACCTAAAGTTTTAAGTTCACATTGTTATTTGGGATCTTTTCGCTGGGAGTTAGATGGTGGTTTCTAAAATGTAGTCACGGGCCAGTTAGCACCAGATTGCAGAGCCTTGGGACTAATCCCAGATACCCTGCATCACAATCTTTAGTGTGAGGAGGAGGAAGACCTAGAAACCTATATTATGCACAGGCTCCCAGGTGATTTATGTCTACATTGAGAACATCTGCAATAATGCTTTACATGTGGAGACTTCACTACCTGGAAGGCAGCTCAGTACTTCTTGCCCATCCCAGCTTCTCGGTCAATGAGTCCTCTCAATAGATGAGCTGTAGACCAAGAAATACTGATGAGAGAGCCTGCATTTGGCCATCACAAAAAACTAGCATCACAGTGAAGAGAGCTGCCAGCTCTTCTGTCTGGTAAGGTATTTTGTTCCCTCCCTGGATCAATGAACAGACTACAGGGAGAGCTAAGGGGATTTTTAAATTATTGTCTGGTGAGTAGGTTTGCTTTATTTCTAGTTCCCCTGCTTTAAGCATTCCACAGATTGTAATTTTTCCTTCAATTCCTTTGGTCTAAAAATTAAAGGAAATTCTGCCCAGATTGTCACTGTGTTTCTGGAAGCTTTTACCTTTTTGGTGTGTACATCCTTAATTTTCATAAAAGGTTGGAAGTGGTTATGTTAAGTCTTATTAGCTCAGAAATCCTGATAGATATATACAACTATTTGCTTGTCTTGGAGTAGAGCTGTAAAAAATTCACTTATACTTCTTACAATTTCTTTTATATTTACAGATCTTTTTTAAATTACAGAAAAATACAAAAAATATATGACAGCTATGCCTATTCATTGAAACTAATGTTAACATTTTGCCATATTTATTTTATCAATTCTGCATAAAGTAAATAAAATATTAGAGATAAAGTTAAAGTTGCTTTTATTCCCCCTAACCATTCCCCTCTGCTCTCCCTAAAAGCAACAAATATTATACCTGTAATAGTCTAATCTATTTAAATATGCATATTATGTTATTTGTAATTTTATTAATATAATTTATTGCATGCTCTATATTCTGCCAGTTGATTGTTTTTCTCCTTAAACTTGTGGTTTGAGATCTAGCCATGTTGATATATTAAAATCTGCTAAATTTCTTTTATCTACTTGACAGTATTCCTTCCTTTGTATATACCTCATATTTTTCAACTCTCTGATTGCTTCCAATTCTTAAAATATTACAACAATGCTGTGATAAACATTATTGTTATATTTACTTGTGTACTTGTGTAAGAGTCCTTTTAGGTTGTATACTCATAAGTGTAATTTTTGGGTAATAGGCCTTGCCTGTTTAATACTACAAGATACTATCAAGATTCTGATTTTTTGTTTGTTTGTTTGTTTGTTTGTTTGTTTTAATTTTGAACTACTTTTTACTTCTACCATTAAGGCATAGAATATTCTGTTCTTCTAAATCTTTGCCAAGAGTTGCTAAAATCCGATATTTAATGTTTGCCCAAATGATGTCATACTTGCAATAATTTTACCTCCATACAAACACGCCTCCATATTTAGTTCCCTCATGTATCCCAAGCACCTAGAACAGTGCCTATCTCAGAAAGACTCCATAAATATTTTGTTGAATGCTGCATATATTTACTTGAAATTCAGCATTTTCTTCAGCAAGTACATATTTACTTGCTATTCAGAATTTTTCTGTGTATTTCCTGGTTAATTTCCTTTGCTCATTTTCTATTGCATTGTCTTTTTCTTATTGATTTGAGGAGCTTGTTTATATATTCCATCCACTAATTTCTTGCTGTATATGTTGCAGACATCTTTATCCTATTGTCCTTTTTTTAATCAATGGATTATTTAGCTGTTTTAGGCTTACATAAAAACAGAGAGCTCCCCTATACCCTCTCAACCTATCCTCTACTCAAGTTTTCTTTGTTATTAACATGTGGCATTAGTGTGGTATATTTATTATGGTTGATGAACCGATGTGGATACATTATTATTGACTAAAGTCCATAGTTTACATTAAGAATCACTCTTTATGTTGTACTTTCTATGGATTTTGAAAAATGTATAATAAGATGTATCTGCAATTGCAGTATTATGCAGAACAGTTTCACTAGCCAGAAGTCCTCTGTGCTCTTATTTGTCCTTCCCTACCTCTCTCCAAACCCTTGGCAGTTACTGATCTTTTTACTCTTTCCATAGTTTTGCCTTTTTCCAGAATGCCATATTGTTGAAATCACATATCATGCAGACTTTTCAGACAGGCGTCTTTCACTTAGCAATGTGCATTTAAGGTTCATCCATGTCTTTTTGTGGCTTATTAGCTTATTTCTTTGTATTGCTGAATAATATTCCATTTTACAGATGTACCACGTTTTTTTTAATCCATTCACCTATTGAAGGACATTTTGGTAATTATCATAAAAGCTGCTTTAAATATTCATATCCAGGTTTTTTTGTTTCTTTTTTCTTCATGACACGAGTTTAAGGTAAATATCAAGAAGAATTATTGCTGGATCTTTGGGTAAGTATGTTTAGTTTTATAAGAAGCTGCCAAATTATCTTCCAAAGTACTGTACCATCCATCATCTTTTAATTTTATCATAAGGAAGTTTTACATTTTGACTTAGTTGCATTTTCTTCATGGTTTATAATATTTGCTTTATAAAAAATTTATATTAAGCTGGGTGCAGTGGCTCACACTTGTAATCTCAGCACTTTGTGAGGCCAAAGTGGGAGGATTGCTTGAGCCCAGGAGTTCAAGACCAGACTGGGCAACAAAGTGAGATTTGTCTCTAACAAAAAAATTAGCCAAGTGTGGTGGCGTGTGCCTATGGTCTCAGCTACATGGGCGACTGAGGAAGGAGGATTGCTTGGACCCAGAAGGTCGAGCTGAAGTGAGCCGTGTTCATGTCACTGCACTCCAGCCTGGGTGACAGAGCAAGACCATATACTACTGCCTGCAAAACAACCCTAAAAAATAAAATGATGTTATAAAATTATAAAGTATCCTGTGAAATCTCTATGAGTAACAGTTTTAAATTTTATTTTTATAATAATTTCTTGAAACTGGCATTCCCAGCCTTCTACATCCTGCCCTGAATCTAATGCTTCCTTCTTGTCTTCAACATAACCTTTCTATTTAGGCTACATCAGTCTTCCAATTGACACCAAAATACAGCATAAGGAGCCTCACTTCTTGCCTCTGATCATGCTTGTTCCCTTGCCTGAATAGTTCATCTTTGTTTCCAAGTTCAAATTTTATTTCTCCTTAAAATTGAATTAAGTTCAAGATTCCCACTTATTGATTCTCTTAAATACCTGAAAGGACCAGTCGTGGAGAAAAATGCTTCATCTTTGGGATTTTCTCCATGGTAATTCATTTGTTTATATGTATACATACACACACACACACACACACACACACACACACACATATACATACATATATATAATGTATATATTATAAAAGTATATATAAAGTATATATATACTTTTAAAAGTTTAATTTTTTGGCACTGCAACACAGGTATCATTTGTTTATATTTTGTAGGAACTCTTGTTTTTCACATCTCTCCTAATTTATTCCTCCCTTGTAAGTCATGTGGTATACTGCCTAACTATTCTGGAAAAGCAAAACTCCACATTTTATCTCTTATTAAAAATCATGCTTGGTTTAGACATTTATAAGATGAAATAATGATGCTTTGTGGTAGCAGAGTATCTTCCACCTAATACCTATCACAACAGAGTGCTCAGTGGATAGTAGATTCAAATATCAACATACATTATTTTTTTCCCACATCTGTGGTATTTCACACACACTGTGAGAATCCATAGCCCAGATGAGCCACAAGAGAACAGCCAACATTCCTGTTCTAGAGAAGCTTGTATTCTTGGCCTGGGTGCTGGCTGACTACTTTCAATTTAGCTCTGGTCTGTTCCCATATTCCAATAAATTTCCTTACCACATTCCATTCCTCCGAATTCTCCCTACCATGATCTTTCCACACCCAGACTCTGCCTTCTACATGAAAGATTCAAGATATGCAGAGCCACGGTATCCATCAAGCATTTATCTGGGCTAAAAAAATAAGATGATTTGATAATGTCAGTATGCTTGATACTCAACTGGTTTTCCCAGCTGTGACAGGATTTTCCACAAAAGTGTATCACTGTAAAAATTTTGAAAATATTTATCAAAATTATCCTGTCATCTCTAAAACATAAATGTTGAGGATCCCCACCCCCAACCTCAACAGAATGGCATGTGCCTGGATAAACTACAAAGTCTTTCCTTAAAAGATTGGACACATTTGCTAAGCAGGTGAGGAATTTGGAGGAAAGCATAAAACAGGCCACAGTCAGGATGGCAGGAAGGACACAGTTCACCAAGATCAAATAACTTAAAATATTACAAAGCAGACACTGTCTCTTCAAGTTTTGCTATTATTCTATTGTTTTCCTCTTGAAAAATGCATGCCTGATGATGATAAGGATGACAATATGGTGATGGTTTTTAGGAAAGGGATATCACCAGGATTATAAATCTTCATTAATGTGAAATATGAGGCTTCATATTGATAAAATTATTGCATCATTGACTCATTTGCATATTTCTCAAAATTAGTTTAAATTACTAAATTTTTTTAAAAAAGAACATAAGTACACCATGGAGTTATGTATTTTATCCAACTTAGGATACAAAGCCACATGCAGATGATAAAATTAGTATAAAATCAGAATTATTCTAAGTCTCTTCAGAAGGTGCCTACTGGCGATCAAATTAGCACCTCTCAAGTAGTCTAACACAGCTCATTACTTTTTCTCCAGCATAGGAATGTTACTTACATTTGTTTTATTTGTATATTCATATATTTATATATTTATATTTGGTTAAGCATCAGGCAGTTGATTTGCATTTAGACTGTGTAGAATTGCTTTATATATATATATGTGTGTGTGTGTGTGTGTATATATAGATACATACATATATTTTTTAAATAAAATCCAAATCTAGTAAGGAGAAATAGTGAATCTGATAAGGATATGCTTTATCTCACAATCTTAATTAATAAGGAGAAGTTCACGCCTATAATCCCAGCACTTTGGGATACTGAGGCGGGTGGATTACCTGAGGTCAGGGTTTCGAGACCAGACTGGCCAACATGGTGAAACCCCATCTGTACTAAAAATACAAAAATTAGCCGGTCATGGTGGCACACGCCTGTAATCCCAGCTACTTAGGAGGCTGAGGCAGGAGAATTGCTTGAGCCTGGGAGATGGAGGTTGCAGTGAGTCGAGATCATGCCACTGCACTCCAGCCTAGCCGACAGAGCAAGACTCTGTCTCAAAAAATAATAATAATAATAAAATAAATAAGGAGAAATACTCACTGTATGAGAGATGCTCTGGAACTGAGACCAACAGGGCAAATAGCAGAGTTCAGACTTACATTATGCTCATGCTATAACATGTCCTTGAGTAGAAGAATGAATGGAATTGATGAATTTGGGTTTAAGTTATATTTGTTTGTTTTGGTTTGGTTTCTTGCAGAGTCTGAATGATTCACTTTGTATAAGTAGAAAACTTAAGTATATAACTTTACCACAAAACAGATAAACTTGTCACCAATAATTTTGGAGAATAAAAGTGTTTTTGTTTGATATCCATTTCTGCTGTTGACATCCAATAACAATATATGTCTGTGTCATAAATTGGCTTGAAATCAGTTATAGCTGCCTAATACCTGCCTACTTTTCCAATTTTCCTTGCTAGCTTCCTCTCATGCCTTCAGCTCCAAACTACTTTCTTCAGTTGCCCAAAAGACATGGCTTTTCTAGTCCTACATGCCTTTGTATGTGTGGCCGTCGTTACCTCAGCGGTTCTGTGTGATCACTGCGCTTAATACATACTTGAAATGCTGCATTTGTGCCAAATGACCTTTACATTCCTCTCTTCAAATTGTCTCTTTAAAGGCATTGTTTGTAACATACGTCTTTGCGTCTTCTGCATTAAAATAGACTCAGTAGCCACTCCAAATATGGTTGTTCAATAAATATATAAGACATATATATTTATGCTCAGGATGTTAGAAACCAAAAGAAAAGATAAAAGAGATTAATTTGGTATGAGGAATTCATGCTCAAATACCCTTGTTTTCTCAGCGTATGCCGATTCTTTCTGTTCTTTTACATGTGTACACTCAAATAAAAGCCCTACTGTAGTCTTCATCGGGTCTGATGTTTGTAAGAGAAGAGAAATCACCATGTGCTTTCCAGGAGCATTCCCTGGATAATTATTGGTGCCTTTGCTGCAAATACATAGCAAATTCTGGACACTGTGTGGGTGTGCCAGTGGCCTGGCAGTCATCCTCCTTATCAGTTGAAACCACACAGTTTCATTTACAATTCAACAAAAAGCTCTAATTTCCCACTCGAACTAGGATGTGAGCCCAGTATTCATAGGGAATCTGAAATGGGGAGATAAACTCTGCTTTAACTTAAGATCTCCGGAATGTGTGAGGCTGAGCCTACTAAATTTTAGAGGCAGAACACTGTGTGAAGAAGGGAAGATGTCTTTCCTACCCCACATCTGACATTTCCCACAACTTTATAAGCTACCAACTGTAAAGTTAATATGCTATGGCTATTATGCCAAGGAATATACATTCCATTTTTTAAAAATTTATTTCTCACTTAGACCAACTTGTTCAGTATTTATGAAAATAATGCTTGCTTTTTTGCTTCATTCTGTGTATTTCTATTTTTCATGTATTAAATATATTTTTAATTTTAATGTAAAATTGTAAAATATGTAATGTAAAATTCACCATCTTAATAATTTTTAGGCATAGAGCTCAGTAATGTTAAATACGTTTACATTGTGCAGCCGATCTCTAGGACTCTTTTCATCTTCCAAAATGAAACCCTGTCTCCATTAAACAGCAGCTCCCCATTTTCTCTTGTCTTCCAGCCCATGGCAACCATCACTCTACTTTCTATCTCTGTGAATTTGAATACTCTGGGTAACCTCATGTAAGTGGAATCATACAATATTTAGCTTTCTGTGTCTGGCTTATTTCATTCAGCATGATGTTTTCTCTTTTTTTAAACTTTTATTTTAGGCTCAGGGATACACATGCAGGTTTGTTATATAGGTCAACAGTGTGTCATGGGGCTTTGGTGTACAGATTATTCATCACCCAGGTAATAAGCATAGTGCCTGATAGGTCATTTTTTAAACCTCACCCTCCTCCCTCCCTCCACCCTCAAGTAGGCACCACTGTCTGTTGTTCTCTGCTTTGTGCCCATATATATTAATGTTTAGCTCCCACTTACATATGAGAATATGCAGTGTTTGGTTTTCTGTTCCATGTTAATTTGCTTAGGATAATGGCCTCTAATTCCATTCATGTTGCTGCAAAGGACATGATCTTGTTCCTTTTTATGGCTGCACAGTATTCGATGGTATATATGTACCACATTTTTTAATCCAGTCTACTACCAATGGGAATTTAGGTAGATTCTATGTCTTTGCTATTGTGAATAGGTAAAAGAAAATGCTTATACTTTTTAAATTTAAGTTTTTAAAAAGTAAATACTGCTAAATAAGAGTATACACATAACTTCTACTGACAGAACCTATTTTAATTGTAGAATCATCTGGTTGAGAGTGATTTCAGAGATCTTATATTTTAAAGCCTATTTTGACATAAAAGGAATAGCAGCAATCCTAAAGAGGTATTATGAATTCCTCAAGGTCACCCAGACTTAATTTAGTTCTTGGACTTCAACCCATTCTTCTGAGCTTTAGAAAGGTGTCTTTTATTTTAAAAGATGATGTTTTAGACATGAAGTCCTTGCCCATGCCTATAACATCATCTTTTAAAATAAAAGACACCTTTCTAAAGCTCAGAAGAATGGGCTGAAGTCCAAGAACTAAATTGCGGCACTACTCACAATAGCAAAGACTTGGAACCAACCCAAATGTCCAACAATGATAGACTGGATTAAGAAAATGTGGCACATATACATCGTGGAATACTATGCAGCCATAAAAAATGGTGAGTTCATGTCCTTTGTAGGGACATGGATGAAGCCGGAAACCATCATTCTCAGCAAACTATCGCAAGGACAAAAAAACCAAACACTGCATGTTCTCACTCATAGGTGGGAATTGAACAATAAGAACACTTGGACACAGGAAGGGGAACATCACACACCAGGGCTTGTTGTGGGGTGGGGTGAGGGGGGAGGGATAGCATTAGGAGATGTACCTAATGTAAATGACGAGTTAATGGGTGCAGCACACCAACATGGCACATGTATACATATGTAACAAACCTGCAGGTTTTGCACATGTACCCTAGAACTTAAAGTATAATAAAAAAAATATATATAAAAATAAATAAAGTAAAATATGAGGAAATCTAGGATAAGATTTAAATAATAATTTGGTATGATAGAAGATTATTAAAATAATTTCAAGCCATACATTTGAAATGATACACATTCTCTTCAGAGAGTTTGTGTATAAATAAAGTTGACTGATGTTAGAAATACTATTGGTGTGTAGCCAAAGGAAAACTACTATCAAATGTAGAGTGGTGTTAGTTAAGTAAATGAATCCAGTTAAGATGTGTAGATCTTCCAATAGCTCAGTGCTTGTTATCATTTTCCAAATCTTTTTAATTAACCCACTAATTTTTGAGAAATACATAAAGAGAAATGGCCAAGATTTTAAAAAGATGAAAGTAATCTTCTCAAGGAGATATTAATTTTTCCCACGAAATAACTATTGCTAAAACACAAAACTTCTTTGCAAGTTTTAGTCATGTGCAATCTTTCTATTCCATAGCTTTAAAAGCCTGGCCTACAGGAATGATCGTAATTGAAGGCCATGAGGTTTTATTTCCTTGACTTATACTCTTAGAGAATTTTATCCTAGAGTTGGCAACCAAGTCAGATATTAACATATGATTTAGCAATTGTTTTGTAGCCAAGAAACACTCTGTTGATTCTGTTCTTAACAGCTGGATTCACCACATAAAAAGTGATCAAAGACAATAGTTTATGTCTAAAATACACAGACAAAGATATTAAATTTAGTAATTTGTTTTAGAAGTATGTGTAAACTAGGCATCAGTGAAAATAATCAGTGGAAATTTCTTTTTATGCTCAGCTTTTTATGTTGGGCTGAGAAAAAAAAAAAAGAAGACCAGAAGTCTTTTTCCACCCTCTTGCACCCTTCCTTATCTCAAACACCTCATGCCACTCCAGAATTTATAGAAGCCTCAATTATGAGACTCTACCAGACCCCAACTTCCTGTATTAATTCTCTTATCAAGACTTCTACTTCCCAAATTAAAATATACTTCCCTGTATCTCACCCACTCAAAGCTCTTTTGATATAGAAGAAAAAGCGGCAGCCCTAGATAGATGGTATGACTTCCTCAAGGTCACCCAACCTCTTTAGAGCTTTAGTCAGGTGTCTTCTATTTCAAAAGGTGATAAAATTTAGGATAAGAGTAAAACAAAAGTTATTCTTTAATTAATGTACTATTTTCTCATGTTATTCATTTGTACTTATGAGTGCCAAAGATTTCTGCTGGGCAAGGGGGATGAAATATATTTGAGATATCAGTAGATGTTAAATTAGACTACATAGGGATATTCCTACCTAAGGGTTGTTGTATTAGTCAAGGTTCTGCAGAGAAACAGAATCAATTGTGTTTGTGTGTGTACGTGTGTATGCATGTATGTGTATATGTAGTATATGCATTATTGCACTTGGCAAACTGGAGACCTGAGAGCTAATGATGTAGCTCCAGTTCAAAAACTGGCAGGCTCTAGACCCAAGAAGAGCTGGGTTTCAGTTTGAGGTGAAGGTGGAAAAAGACCAATATTCCAAGCAATCAGGGTTTAAGGAATTCTCATTTACTCAGTTTTTTGTTCTATTCAGGTCTTCAATTGATCGAATGAGATCCACTCACATTAGGAAGGGTTATCTGCTTTACTCACTCTATTCATTCTTTTAAATATTAATCTCACCCAGAAACACCTTCAAAGACACACTCAGAATAATGTATGACCAAATGTCTGGGCACCCTGTGGCCCAGTAAAGTTGACACATAATTTATTTTTTCATGATCTTATGTATTTATTGCATGTAAGTGACTTTCAAGGATCATTTTGCCAGCTGGATTTGTAATCTCAGGGGCAGTGATCCTAAGTACTGCTATCCTGGGGCTGGTGTCTTTAAAGTTGTGTGTGGGTTTTGATTTGTGTTGCTTCAGTTTTGGGGGAAGATCATCACCAAGCTTCTCCCCAGTGCAGCTCGTGAAGAAGGCTCCCTGCATTACATTCACTGTAATGCAGTGACATTGATGCTGACCCTTAACCACACAGCCAAGTATTTGTTGGAGGCAGATATTAAACTTTTCCAGAAATACTTTTGGGATAGGTCCTTTCTTATGTTTGTGCATAGTGATTCTGGTATACAATAGTGTACACTCGAGAGAATTCAGGCATCAATTTGTTGGTATGGGAACAATCTATTTCGGGGAGTAGCACTTTCTTTTTTCTGTTTTTTTTCTTCCTTCAAATTCTATTTTAAGTTCAAGGGGTACATGGACACATAAAATTAACCATTACACACATGGAAGAAGGATCAGTTTTCATCTGTGAGATTATAGACAGCAGAACTGGGAGCAACGGGCAAAACTCATGGGAGACTCATTTAAGCCTATTATAGGAAGATGTTTATAACAGGTGTGACTATATTTAAAAAAAAACTGTTCTGTAAGAGAATGAGCTTCCAGATCTTCAAGCTTAAGCTGAATGATTCTCTGTAATGCGTGCTTTAGAAGGAGTTTCTGCTCTGACTGAAGGTGGGACTGCCTGCTCCCCCCTCCACCGCGAAGTGTTTCTACCCAAAGAAGTATGATATGCTCAATATTTCGAAGGCCAGTCTTATTTTCATGTAATCTTGGCCAACTCTCTCTTCTGCATGTCACAGCTAGAGGGATCTCTTTAAATACTTATCTGAATGAGTAGATTTGTTAAGGAAGTTCTTCTAATAGAAGCTAATGAGAGAAAATAGAAGGGAAGAAGCCAAGCCATGTCTCAACCTCAGCCGTTGTCTAAGGTAGGGTAGAACAGAAATTACAACACAGAGCTGATGTCATAAACTGTGAGCTACCCTTGGAACAATATCTCCCAGCATGCTGCATCTCTGGGAAGAGCAGCTCCAGTTGCTCATCGACAGTCCTCTGAAGCAAAGTGTGGGAGTAAACCTTTGGGAGGACTGCATGGAGGAGTTAAGGGGTGGGAGCACAAAAAGAAACCACAAAGGGATTCTGAGAGGATCTAGGCATAGAATTAACACTGTTCTCATCATGTTTCGTTTTAGTCTGGGATGATATGAAACCTTGCAGACGACATGCATGGATCAACTCATGAGACAGTAAATCACTCAAAATCTTACTACAAAAGACAACGTCCTTATTTGCTTTTACAGAAAAAGATAAATCTTCCTTGATATATTCGGCAGAATCTATGAAGAATTCATTCATTTATTCTTGAAATAAATATCAAGTAGAATCTCTGAACTAAAAGAAACTTCTATGTTGCAAAGCTTTTCTTTTTTCCAAATAATGTAACAGTTTAGAAAACTTGAGAGGTGGGGAAATGTGCTTTCATTCAGTTCTATGTTTTTCTGGAACAGAGCAATAAAAGTAAGATTGACGTCTCGCTGACTGTTTAACTGCCAACATTGCCACCTGCTATCCTGAGGCAATAAGCAGCCTTATTGGCACCCTCATGCCTGGAGAGAAAACCAAAAGATGATGAATAGCCAGTCCCTAAAATCAAACGTCATGCACAGCAGTGGCTGGCACAAGATGAAGTGCTTGCTAAGGAAATAGAATGGCGAATTGAAGCTCTCAGACCATTGATCAAACTTGTTTGTAGCCAGCCTTCAGTGTTTTGTTTCTGGCTGCTAGAATCTCACTACCCTTCTTGGTCTAAAGGAAGCCAAAGACCCTTCATCTGTTTATACAGACCATATGTAACTACAAACAGAACTGTATAAAGTTGTCCCTTTGGAGTCCAGGCATTCATGTACTTCCCCCATATGTAAGCCAAGAAATGAATGCATTCACTGTTTTTTATTCCCCTGTGAGATCTTGCTACAGATTTACTAGTGGTATGACTTAACCTGTATTTCCAACCTACATATGGAAGAAAGTAATAAAGCAAGTAGATAGTGTTATTGTTAACAGAAAATGAGACCTTTCTGACTCCATTCATGGATGGATAAAGACCTCTCCATAGACTCATCAATTTCACTTTACAGACGTACCTGGAAATTGATTAGCCCTTGGAGTGGGGAGCTGCACCTTGTAAGGTACACCTCAGAAGAAGTGGGAAATTTTAGTATTCATAGTTGTTAATGACAACAAGCTAATACTAGTAAGAGAGAATGTGTCATCGTGGTAAGTCCTTCCATGAAACTCTCAAAATAAAGGTTATTTATTCAGAAGGGTTTGAGTCCACTTACTAATATGTAGTTACTGCATCATATCACAATGCTCTCTGGCCCTTCTAGATGATTGATCCCTCCCTCTGTGCCAAATCTATATGTTCACATACTTTTATTGCTGTTATCATACTGTTTTATTTTACTATTATTAATTGAATTATTATTATTCATTGAATTATTATTATTATTATTAGAGACAGACTCTTGCTCTGCCACCCAGGCTAGATGCAGCAGTATGATCTTGGCTCACTGCAACCTCTGCCTCCCAGGTTCAAGCGATTCTCCTTCCTCAGTTTCCTGAGTAGCTCAGATTACAGGTGCATGTCATCAAACCACCTGGCTAATATATATATATATATTTAGTAGAGAGAGGGCTTCACTGCATTGGCCAGGCTGGTCTCAAACTCCTGACCTCAAGTGATCCACCCACCTCAGCCTCCCAAAGTGCTGGGATTACAGGAGTGAGCCACCGCACCCGGCCCAATTTATTGAATTATTTTAGACTTTTAGGGCCTTGAGAGCAATGACTTCTGTCTTACTTACTTAACTGCATCTCTTCACATAGGACACATGTAATTGTGTTCAGTAAATATATATTAAATGAGTGAATTAATGAATGAAAAATATAAAGCAAGAAATTGGAAGAAATGAATTCTCAAACTCCTTTACAGCCTGTGATTGGCAGAATTCTAAGATGACCCCCAAATGACTCGTGCTTGTGTAATCTCCTTCCCTTGAGCATGGATGGATGAAAATATGATGAGCTATCACTCCTCTGATTGTGTTATATTATATGGCAAAATAGATTTCTGAAGAGATAATTAAGATTACTAATTTTAATGATGGAGTTTAATCACTGTAAACTTTGATTTTAATTACTGAAGATTTTGTAGACGCACTTAAATTTACTGATCAACTGACTTTGAGTTAATCAAAACAGAGATGATCTGGGTGGGTCTGACCTGATCACCTGAGTCCTATAAATTTGAATCTAGAGGTCAAGGACAGAAGTCAGAAATTAGAAGCAGCAGAGACCTTTACTTATTAGCCCTGAATGGGCACCTGCCATGTTGAGAGAGAGCCAGCATGTTGGGGAATGGCAGATATCCTCTAGGAGCTCCTTCACATTAATCAAGAAGGGGCCTCCTAGACATCAGTCAAGAACACAGGGACTTCAGTGTTACGGTCTCCGAACTGAATTCTGGCAACACTCTGAATGAGCCTGGAAAAGAACCACAAGCTTCAGGTGAGGCAGCATCCCAAGGCAACACCTTGATTTCAGCTATGTGAGATTCTGAGCAGAGAACTCAGCTGCGTGGTGCTAGATTCCTGACCCATGGAAATGGTGAGATTATAAATAAGTGTTGTTTTACAGATTGTGGCCAATTGTCACACAGCAATAGAAATTAATCCACAGTCCTAAAAACAATTATTTAATGGGCAATTTTAAATAATTTTTATGAAGTGGCCAAGAATAAACATATCTTTCATATGCTTCTCATGGCATTGTAATTTCTCCTGTTATAAAATCAGCTTCATGAGGTCTGGGAATTTGCATTTTTTTTTCATTGTTGAACCTTCATGGCCAACAATAGTGCCTGCACATGGTAGACTTTTCATAAATATTTGCTGAATGAATCAATGTTTTTTGAATTGGATTAAATTGCTTACTATATACTATACTATTGCTATACTGGTAGCAGTGGGAGTGGGTAGGAATGGTATAAAGTAGGGTCATTTTCCTTGAGGAATTTACATTCTGTGATTTTTTTCTATTATAAAATAGAGATTGATGCATGGAAAAGGTCAATCTGACCAAGTCTGCCTTCCTTTCCCTAGCAGAAGATTGAGTGCTGTAGAGGAAATATCACGAGCACAAGAGTCAGACAAATTTGAGTTTGTACTCAGGTTCAGCGACTTACTGGCTGGCACTACATCGACATTCCCAGTTCCTCATCTGTTAATAGGGATTAATAATATCTACCTTGCAGAGTTTTTCTGAGGATTAGAAGCAATATGTGTACATGTGGGGTGATCAATAAGTAGAAACATTATTTAGGACTGATGATGACTTCTGGTATTTTATTCTTTATGTTTTCTTTTCCTCTTGAGTAAAATCAGTTTTTAATGTGAATTAGCAATTTTTTATTCCTCTTGAAAACATTATATGCATTATTTTAGCTCCATATTTAAGGGTTGTTCTTTTTTCTTTCTTTCTTTTTTGAGATGGGGTGTCTCTCTGTTGCCCAGGCTGGAGTGCAATGGAATGGTCGTAGCTCACTGCAAACTTTGCCTCCCGGATTCAAATGATTCTCCAGCCTCAGCCTCCTGAGTAGCCGGGATTACAGGTGCCTGTCACCATGCCTGGCTAATTTTTATATTTTTAGTAGACATGGGGTCTCACTATGTTGGCCAGGCTGGTCTCAAACTCCTGACCTCATGATCTGCATGCCTCAGCCTCACAAAGTGCTGGGCTTACGAGCATCAGCCACTGTACCCAGCTAAGAGTTATTCTTTATAGTAGGTGTCTATTAAGGTTGACTTAGAGTTTAGTTAATGTCGAATGCAGGTCTTAATGGATAATGATAGGTGCAGTAGCTTTCAACTGAGCATATTTCCATCACTCCACCTTCCAAATGTTCCCTGACCAGTACTGAAGACAACGGAGTTAGGAATTCCTTTAAGCCCTTTTCTTCTGTTAAGACATCCCAGTATAACAGTTTTACTACATTGTTTTTGTTGCAAAGGCAACACACTGTTGGCTCATACTGAGTTTGTAGCTCTCTAGATTTTGTTGATAGAAATGACTATTATTAAGCCAGGTGTCTCCTGTCTTGTACATATGAGATAATTTTGGAGATGACTATTATCTTGTTAGTTTCAGCCCAATATTCCAACCTGTCATAATATTTTTTTAAACTTGATTTAGCCATCCATCATATTAACTGTCTCTCCTAGCTTTGTGTTGGCTGTAGATGTGATAAGCAGGCCATCTTGTCCTTGTTTAAGTTATTAGCAAAAGTGTGGAGCACAATATATGAAAGTATAAAACCCTGCAGCATGTCACCAGAATACTGTTTCCCAAAGTATATTCTTTAAGATACTAGTTCCATGAGATTCTAAAAACACCACATATGATCTGCCTTTTCTTGGAAAGTCTCAGTGCAGATTGCATGTTATAAACTACGAATCTTGCAGTAAATAAAGGAAAATCTTCTTTAACTTCAATTAATCCAACATTTTCCAAGCTTATTTGTGTAAGAAAACCCATTTAACAGTTGTTTGGATTTATTTATATTAACATAATGCCATGTTCCTAGTTCACGGAATACACCGCCATCTAGCCCTAATAACATGCTTTAGAACTTTATCATGAAAGACACAAACTAATAGGTCTCTAGTTTCAAAAATTCATTTTATTCATTGTGAACTTTAAGATAAGGCTCCTTTTTTGTCTCCTTGCTATTCAATGTTATTCAATGTAAACACTTTGTTACTTCAAGTTGTTTTAATACTCTGGGCTACATTGATCTCACCATTAATTTGTCTTATTTTATCTTGTGCCTTATTTTCCTCTTCTCCATATTTCTTCTTTTTTTGGAATGAATATCTTTCTCTATATATAAAAGTTGGAAGAAAACAATGAGTTTAGCGTTATACTAATGTTACACTGTCTCTCCCAAATAAATTTGATTCTACATGTTCTTTTCACTGTGGGAAGAGCAAACTTTAATTTTTAAAAAAATCATTTAAGTTCTGTATTTTGTATTTTGTTTTCCACAGCCTATTTTCAACTTGATGGTTTATGGAACTCTTATATTTTTATAAGAGTTTATGGTTTATGGAACTCTTATATTTTTATGGTTTATGGAACTCTCATATTTTTATTTTTGGCTATACACTCTTTATTCTGACCTTTGTACATGTCTTTTTAAAAATGACCTCATCCCAGGCAGTACCTAGGGTTCCAATTTCTGTTTGTTTTAAAAAATGTAATCAGTAACTGTATTATCAAAATGTTATTGTTATTCTTTCATCTCTTGAAGCAGTCTTCTCTTTTGAATCTCTAGCCATGTAGTCATTCCTAATTTGTCTTACACTTTTTGAGGCCTGCTTTCCTAAAGTCAAGAGTAGATATCTGGCTGTCCCCCAGGATTGCTTTCCACAGCTTTATTATAAATTCCAAGAACATTGTTCACATTCTCCAAAGCTACTTTCACGTCCGTTGACTCAGTCAGTTTTCCCTTGTTGCTAAGAATTAAATTCAAATTAGCAACTCCTTTTGGTTATTTATGGACTCATTAAGAGATGAAATTATTAGCAAAGTAACCTCAGGGTTAGTCAGGTAACTTGATTTTCACATTAAATATATAAAGAGTACTTACTATGTGTCAGGTAAGGCTCTTGTTAAGAAAAATATATCAGAGAACATGACAGAGAGAGGAGACAGAGGACATAATAAAAAAATCAAAATAATTTCAGCTAATTACAGGTTCTATAAACAAAGCAAATTACCATAAAATGACAGAAAGTTATGGGTAAGGAGTTATATCCATTACATTAAATTAGATGCTCAGGAAAGGCCTCACTAAAGAAGTAACACTTAAGCTGGAGCCAAATTCCAAGAGGGATTAAACCATAAAAATGCCTTAGGGTAGAATATTCCACACAGAGCAATAGCAAGCGCACAAGCCCCAAAGTGTGAATAGTCTTTGCATCTTCTAGGAAGAGGAAGAAGGCCAAAGAGCTGAACATAGGGAATCAAGAATGCAGTGGTGGGAATCAAGGTTCAAGAGTGGGCAGGAGATGAAAAGGCAGGGAATATTTCTCAAGTTAACTTTGACTCCAGATGAGGAATAGATGTAGACATGATTGAGAAAGGTGGAAATAAAGAACCCAACAAGGGATCTACTGGAGATTTCAAGAATAGGTATCTGAGGTCCTCCTTGCTGCCATGATTCAATTCTGCCATTTTTGTGATCCTAAGGTATAAATACGACATATGTCCCTCCTGCTGGACTCGAGAATGTTATGCATTCTCCCCAAACTAGATAATTTATTATGGCTCTCATTTTTTCTGATTAACTTGTTTTTCTTCATATTTTTCTTCTGTGGGTCGAGGTTTTTCACATAGTTCAGGCTTTCTTGATTTGTGATACTACTTCATTATCCCATCTCTTCAGATTTGTGTTTCATCAAACCAGACTAATAGTCTTGCTCCATTTGTGCAAAAATGTTACAAACGATGTCGTTGGAGTGGTGCCACACAGAGCCCCTGAACACTGACTCAGCATATTTTAACCATGAGTCACAGATTATGTCCTATTGATACTTTATACTTCTAAGGGGTTCTCCTGAGCTTCTCTAAATTATTAAGAATTTCCAATTTTATTAGTTGTGTTTTGGATAGGAGGAAGGAAAGAAAATTAGCTTTTGTTGAAAGTCTGGGGAAGAAATAACATATCTGGTTCCTTATTTAAATTAGCTAACCAATTTGGTATTGGAAAACACTTCAAGTGAATCATATAACCTCCACAAAGAACTCTAGTCAGTAGGCAATAACAGTTGCTTCAGGTCAGACACAAGTTTGAACTAGCCAAAAATTATCAGGTTTTCTATGAGCACATTAGTTAAATACCAAACAGTTTTCCACTCATTCTTCCTTGCTCCATTGCTCCACTCTCCATCGCATAACAATGAACTCACATAGGCTTCAAGTCCCTTATGACTATGAAGTTATAAGGGACTTATATGACTTAGACTTAGTGTCTTATATGACTCCAGAGACCTGAGGGTCATGTTAATTTGCTTTTCTCTAATGTATCTGGGTCCCCTATCATAGTACCAGTGAGACTTGCCTGCAACCAGTTGTCTTCTCACCAGAGATTATTGCTTCTGTTACTACTTGAAGGCAGTGGTCATTCTCCCGACTGCCTCAGTCAGTTTTACTGGACAGAATTTCACAAAATTTCCCCACAGAATAATGGGGAGAGAAAAAAGCACGCTCTGTTGTTGCCAAAAAAAAGGACAGAAAAAAATATTTCTGTATCTTTAAAATAATCAATCCTAAAACAGTCATCAACATTATAGTCCAAGAAATTGACATACTGTTAAAGTTTCTTTCTGAGTGTTCTCTGCTATTACCTGACTTAGTTATATTAAAATATGAGCATCAAGACTTAGATTCTACTTCTGTCATGGAAAGCTGTGAGAGCTTGGGCAAGTCACATTTTCTCTCTGACCCTTAGGTTTCTCATTTGTAAAGACATTTCATTAGAAAATGAGCCCAGATGCTCCTTCCATTCTAAAGTTCCATTTTCTTTTATCAAGATTTGCCATTAAGGGAAAATATAATAGATTCAGTTTTGTGTATTATTTTCCCTTTTTTTTTCCTAGCACAATAAAGGCCCCACAGCTTGGAAAATCTAAGATTCTGCGGAGCCACTTTCTTTAAAATTAGAATATGGTTCTTTTTTCCATGTTCAGCTCTGTTTCCTTGTCTGACCAAAGTACTCTTTTTCTCTCCAGTATGCTGCGCATTAAAAAGTTCAGTGTGGCAGGAGGGAGGAAGATGAGGAATGATTAGGAACATCTGGAAGAGAGAGCAGAGGGTAAATGATTACTTGTAGTTCATGCAGAAAAAGTTAGATTTAAGTGTTTCTCTGTTTCCAATCCTTCAGCTGCCATGAACCAACTCTAAAGGATTTTGAGTTTAGATTTAGAAAATGAAACACAAGTTAACATTTGGGACTGCAGATTTTTCATCATATAATCATCGCATATTCAGAAGGAGGTCTTCTCCTGGCAGTGGACCTATGAGATTTATCAGTGACAAAAAGAAAAGAGTGAATGAGTGGTAGAAAAAAACTTTAATCACAGCTAAGGGTTTGGAGTATTAACCAGTCTATTTAGAGTACCCACATTTAATCAACCCACACCATCTTTGCCTTGTATTTATCTAATCAGATGTATTTCAATTTAACATAGTTTTTATTAAGTTCACATTATATGTAGGAAATCATGATTTATCCTCACTTCTCATCCAGAGAACAATGCCTTATTCAAAAGTTAAAGTGTGGATAACATAATTTATATGTGGTGCAGATGACTTAGAAACAGGTTACTTGGACACCATATTAGTGAGTCTGTCCATAAAATAGCACTTGTACTTTTTCATATATTTTAATAAATTTTATATGATAAAAGACCAAATAGAATCAGGGCTGATGATTCATGGTTTATATCAATGATTTCCTATATTATCATGTTGTCTTTTATGTGTGTGTGTGTGTGCATGTACATACATATCTGCAAATTAGGCAGAATCATTGAGATGTTAGATTGGAATAGATACAGTTGATTCTTGTTCATGATAGTTACGTTTTATAAAGTCTCCATGAATGCTGAATTTGCTATTACTGAACCATTGTTTCTAGGAGAAATACAGGCTTAGGTTCTTGTGAGCCTCTTGTCACATTTTCATCAGCTGACCAATACATAACCTTGTTTAATGTGTGTGTGTGTTTAACTTTCATATCCATATGGAAGTTAGGATACATATGGATGTTAGGCTGAAACATTCAAAGCCAATTTAGATGTAGGGAGCACAGAGGACACAGAGCTCTCCCCATGATAATATTCACTTCCCCAACCTTAGGCAGCACTGATATCCCTTTGCATGTTTTCCTGTTCCAATTATGTATTGATACCTAACAAATCACCCCAAAACTTAATTGCTCAGATAGTATCAATAATTTATTTTATTAGAGATCTAGAATTTTTCAGGGTTTGATAGGAATGACTCCTCTCTGCTCCACAGGGCATCTGTTGGAGGCTGGAGGATCTACTGTCAAGATGACTCACTCTTATGACTAGCAGGTTGGTGCTGACTTTCAACTTGGAGCTCCGTAGGGCTATGGGCCAGAGCCTTTGGTTCAGCTTCTTGAGGGCATCTTCGTGAGGTAATTTGGCTTCCTCACAGCGTGGTGGATGGGATCCAAGAGCAAATGTACTAAGAAAGAAGAAATGGAAGTTACCAATTTTTGGTTGCCTGGCCTAGAAAATTGAACGATGTCACTTTGGCATATTCTATGATTCAAGAAGTCACAGAGCCCAAATTTAAGGGTAAAGGACATAGAGCCCTTGATGGGAAGAGGGTCAAAAGGATTTGGGGGCCATATTTCCAAACCAACACAATCACAATGCCATTGACATTACCATTAAGCCTAAGCATTATACCCTACTACCAATGATTATAGTTATTCCTTATGACCATTTCTGAATATTTCCCATAATTATTCTCCTAGATTTTCTTACTGTTATAATTTATATAGTATATACCCAAATATCAAGTTTACTGAAAGTGAGTCTTATATCAAGCCACACCATGTTTCAAAAATCATGGTAGATTTGAAAATATCTCTAGCTTGGCTAGAGACAGGGGTAGTGGACTCTAATTAAATGGAGACATGATGCCCTTTTATGGTCATGTTGAGAGGAAAAGAACGGCTCTATCTTCTCACAGCAGGACATATGAATTTAATGAAGGTTTTCGGCATGCTCAAATTCAAGATGAGTTATGTAACCACAACCTACCCATTTTAGAAATTTATTCTTCGAGATAAAGTTTCAGGCTACAAAGTTTCTAGAGTAAGGGAAAGAAATAGGAGGCTGATAGGAGAATTCAGTTATAGAAAGCCTTGAGGCTGCAGAATTTATTCAAAACAAGCAGATCAAGTTTGAAGGATATTAGTGAAGAAATAAATAGCTAGAAAAAAAGGGAACTAGGGAAAAAGAGCAAGAACTGATGAGAACTTAGAATAAATTAGAAAGTCTAAGAGAAGGTAAAAGAAAGAAACTTAACATTGACTAAGAATTTTCCCTATAACCTGTCTGCTCTAATTAATCTCATTTAATCCTTGAAGATATCTCATTATGCATTACTACAAACTTTCATGGGTGAGCACACTGAAGTGAACTTAAATAATTTACGGAAGACTATTTAGACTAAATAAACATATGCTGGAATCCCAAGCTCAGGAAGGTCGAGATGAGGAAAGTCTATGATGGACTTGGTCTTTGGAAGAAAAATCTCCAGTTTCATTTAGTAAGGAAAAAATGCACATGGATATCAAGTGGGAGAGGCCTGTTTGGGATTAACTTGGGATTTGTCCTTAATTAATCACAGTCCTTAATTAATGAGGCAAACTCCACATGGGGGGCCCCTTTTGTTGGTTTAATTTCATTTAGAAAACGTTGAAGTCACATTGAGCTAAAAAGGATGCTTAAATAAGTTAATATATGCACCAGAAATTTGGAAATGAAACGTTGTCATTTATTATGTTATTCTTCCAACTATTCACATGTTAGCCTTTAACATTAATAGGTAAATGCTTGCCCAAGTTATTCCATGACCAAAAAGTGTAAAGGAGAAAGAGAACAAAGAAATAGAAATTAGTCTCAAGTTACTTACCCTTTAGTTAGACTACCTTTAATTAGAAGGATACCTACAAAGCAGTGAATTTCCAAGTTTGTAATGTCTATCACAGTAACTACAGTGAAAGTGCATAAAGTTGAGCAGAGGGAAATTGTTGGGAGGAATAATATCCTGAGAAGGATTTAGAGACTGGGATAGTCACAGGCTGAGAAAGATTGAAATTTAAAGAAGAGAGGAAGAATGCTGTCAAGTAGGCCTGAGTGGACAACAGGAAGAATTTGGAGTTATACCTGAGTTCAAGTCCAACCGCACTGTTATCTAACTGCATCTATTCTGGTTAATTATTCAATATATCTGAGTCTCAGTTCCTTCCTCTGTAAATGTTGATAATTATATATACCTTAAGGGATGATTATTAAATGACATAATGTTTGTAAAGCACCTGGCACAAAAAGCACCCTGATTAGATTTTGTTTTTGAAAACTCATCTAGGCTCAGTCTGGCTTCTGAATAACAAATATCCTATTTCTGAGGATTCCTCCCTATGGCCAAATTAGTTTGAATAGGAAACATTGACATTGATTTTCTTTGCAAATGTACAGGTTCCCTGTGTGCTAGTCATTATTAAATATGTGTGTATGGGGTATACCACTTATAGTTTACTCCCTGAGGTTTCCTGTAGGCTAGTTTTAATGACACAGAATTGAAAAACAGATGTTGTATTTATTTTAATATGACAGATGCTGTATACTTAAACATGTAGCAACATTCTCATTCTTCTCTTTTGTCTGACTGCCTTCACTTGTTTACATAAGGAAATGCATAAGCAAATTTTAAAGGGAATATTTTGGAATAAGTTTCTGCACAATGAATCTTTGGGTACATAGACATCTGTGATGTAAAATCTCCTGGCATTGTTTCAGAAAAAACATTATTGTTTAAAGGCTGCCATGTGGAATGCAATTTTAAAACTTGTTTCCAACAGTTATGGAATTATACTGAAATTCTGAAGAGAGAAATGTAAAATAGATACATGATGCTCTTTGTTTTCTCATAGTTATGATAAACATTTAATACTTAAATCTAGAAGTAAAGTGTGCTGTGTATGTTTTGATTTCATTTAAACTTTTCCCCTTTTGAACATCTTTCTTTCTCTGACTCATAACCTTTTTATTATTACTATTATTCTAAACTTCCTTCTATAAATCTCTTGTTTTTAAGTGATGGAAGCAGATGTCTAATATTGTCCTTAAGGCAAGAATTTTTACACTTATTTATTAATTGAAGAGATAATTACTGAGAGCCAACTATGTGCCTGGAAATCTGTCAAGTTCATTGAATATGACGGTGAGCAAACAAATAGAATCCCGAACTCCAAGGAGCCTAAAAATCTGGTAAAAATAGAAAACATGAAAACATTTCCTAGATCCACTTATACCCTGTGGTCAGTGATATGAAGAATCATTGTTGGGTACTCTTGTGAGCATACCAAAGGGAACTGATCTGGTTGGTTGTATAGAGAGGACTCTGAGTGCGGAACTAAAAAATAAATATAAGTTAATAGATGAGGAGATGAGGGAAGAATGTTCTAGACACAGGCATTGACTTAAAGGTATCAGAGTGTTGCCAAGGACCAGAATACCCAGCATAAGGCTGGAACTGTAGGTAGCAGCCAGATAGTGTACGGTTGTGCTAAGGATTCAATTGTTATCTAAAGAGCTAAAGTATTAGAACTTTTATAAAGGAAATATAATGAAGAGATTTGGATTCTTAAAAGTCACTGTGTCCAAGGTAGAAAAAATGGAGAGAAGAAAAGTAAAAGAAGATAGAGGGAAAGTAGTTATAATGTTACTGAGGTAAAGGGGGTTAGAAGACTGATAATCGAGAGAAAGAGACAGTTTGCAGATGTGTGTGGGAAGAGTGTTTCTTTGATTTATTGTTTCCGCACTTTTTTCTTTTTTAACATTTTTTTTAGGTTTGGGGGTACCTGTGAAGGTTTGTTACATAGATAAACATGTGTTATGGAGGTTTGTTGTATATATTATTTCATCACCCAGGCATTAAGCCCAGTGCCCAATAGTTATCTTTTCTGCTCCTCTCCCTCCTCCCTCCCTATATCCTCAAGTAGACCCCAGTGTCTGTTGTTTCCCTTGTTGTGTTCGTAAGTTCCTACCATTTAGCTCTCACTTATAAATAAGAACTTGCAGTATTTGGTCTTCTGTTCCTGCATTAATTTGTTAATAGCCCTCAGCTCCATCCATGTTCCTGCAAAAGATGTGATCTCATTCTTTTTTATGGCTGCTTAGTATTCCATGGTGTATGTGTACCACATCTTCTTTGTCCAATCTGTCATCAGTGGGCATTTTGGTTGATTCCATGTCTTTACTATTGTGAATAGTGCTGCAATGATCATTCACATGCATATGTCTTTATGGTAGAATAATTTATATTCCTCTGGGATTGCTGCGTCAAATCATAGTTCTGCTTTTAGCTTTTGAGGAATTGCCACACTGCTTTCCACAATGATTGAGCTAATTTGCACTCCCACCACAGCATGTAAGTTTTCCCTTTTTCCCACAACCTTGCCAGCATCTGTAATTTTTTTTTTTTTTTTACTTTTTAATGATAGCCATTCTGACTGGTGTGAAATGGCATCTCATTGTGGTTTTGATTTGCACTTATCTAATAATCAGTGACATTGAGCTTTTTTTCTTATTCTTGTTGGCTGTATGTATATCTTCTTTTGAGAAGTGTCTGTTCATGTCCTTTGCTCACTTTTTTTTTTTTTTTTTTTTTTGAGATGGAGTTTCGCTCTTGTTGCCCAGGCTGGAGTACAGTGGCGCAATCTTGGCTCACTGCAACCTCCACCTTCTGATTTCAAGTGATTCTCCTGCCTCAGCCTCCCTAGTAGCTGGGATTACAGGTGCCTACCACCACGCCCAGCTAATTTTTGTATTTTTAGTAGAGACAGGGTTTCACAATGTTGGCCAGGCTGGTCTCAAACTCCTGACCTTAGGTGATCTGCCTGCCTCGGCCTCCCAAAGTGCTGGGATTACAGGCATGAGGCACTGTGCCTGGCCCTTTGCTTGCTTTTTAATGAGGTGTTTTTTTTTTTTTGTAAATTTGTTTACATTCCTTATAGATGCTGGATATTAGACCTTTGTTGGATGAATAGTTGGCAAATATTTTCTCTCATTCTGTAGGTCATCTGTTTACTCTGCTGATAGTTTCTTTTGCTGTGCAGAAGCTCTTAAGTTTAATTAGATCCCATTTGTCAATTTTTGCTTTTGTTCTGATTGCTTTTGGTGTATTTATCATGAAATGTGTGCCTGTTCTTATGTCCAGGTTGGCATTGCCTAGGGCTCTCTCTTCTGTTCCATTGGTCTATGTGCCTGTTTCTCTACCAGTACCATGCTATTTTAGTTAATGTAGCCTTGTAGTATAGTTTGAAGTCAAGTAACATTATGCTTTGGCTTTGGTCTATTTGCTTAGGATTGCTTTGGCTATTTGGGCTTTTTTGGTACCATATGAATTTTAAAATTTTTTTTTTCTAGTTCTGTGAAGAACATCATTGCCGGAGTTTTTATAGTTTTGGATTTTACCATTAAGTCTTCAGTCAATCTTGAGTTGATTTTTCTATATGGTGTAAGGAAGAAGTCCAGCTTCATTTTTCAGCATATGGCTAGCCAGTTACCCCAGCACCATTTATTGAATAGGGAGTCTTTTCCCCTATTGCTGTTTTTTGTCAGCTTTGTCAAAGATTGGATGGTCATAGATGTGTGGCCTTATTTCTGGGCTCTCTATTCTGTTCCACTGGTCTATGTGCCTGTTTCTGTACCAGTACCATGCTATTTTAGTTAATGTAGCCTTGTAGTATAGTTTGAAGTCAAGTAACATTATGCTTCAGCTTTGGTCTTTTTCCTTAGGATTGCCTTGGGTATTTGGGCTTTTTTTGATACCATGTGCATTTTAAAATAGTTTTTTTCTTGTTCTGTGAAGAATGTCATTGCTAGCTTGATAAGAATAGCATTGAATTTGTACATTGCTTTGTGCAGTATGGCCATTTTAATGATATTGATTTTTCCTATCCACGTGCATGGGATGTTTTTCCATTTGTTTGTGTCTTCTCTTATTTCTGTGAGCAATGTTTTGTAATTCCCATGGTAGAGCTCTTTCACCTCCCTGGTTAGCTGTATTCCTTTGTATTTTATTCTTTTTGTGGCAATTTTGAATGAGATTGCTTTTCTGACTTGACTCTCAATTTGGCTGTTATTGGTGTATAGAAATGCTAGTGATTTTCACACATTGATTTTTTATCCTGCAACTTTGCTGAAGTTATTTATTAGCTGGAGGAGCTTTGGGGCTGAGACTGTGGGGCTTTCTAGATATAGAATTATGTCTTCTGCAAACAGAGATAGTTGACTTCCTCTTTTCCTATTTGGATGTCCTTTATTTCTTTCTCTTGCCTAATTACTCTAGCTAGGGCTTGTAGTACTACTAGGAATAGGAGTGGTGAGAGAGGGCATGCTTTTCTTGTGTCAGTTTTCAAGAGGAATGCTTCCAGCTTTTGCCCATTGGGTATGATGTTGGCTGTGGGTTTGTCATAGATGGCTCTTATTGTTTTGAGGCATGTTTCTTCAATACCTAGTTTATTGAGAGTTTTTAACATGAAGTGGTGCTGAATTTTATAGAAAGCCTTTTCTGCATCTGTTGTGATAATCATGTGGTGTTTTTCTTTAGTTCTGTGAACGTGATGAATCACATTTATTTGTTTGTGTATATTGAATGAACTTGCATCCCAGGATGAAGCCTGCTTGATCATGGTAGATTAGCTTTTGGATGTGATGCTGAACTCAGTTTGAAAGTATTTTGTTGAAGATTTTTGCATTGATGTTCATCAAGGATATTGGCCTGAAGTTTTCTTTTTTTGTTGTGTCTCTGCTTAAACACACAGAATAGTGTCACTGTAAAGCAACCACACAATCAAGCCAACATAATGACCAGCTAACAGTACAGTGACAATCCACACATAT
Source organism: Gorilla gorilla gorilla (assembly GCF_029281585.2). Taxonomy (NCBI): domain Eukaryota; kingdom Metazoa; phylum Chordata; class Mammalia; order Primates; family Hominidae; genus Gorilla; species Gorilla gorilla. Next base: position 110,138,892 of record NC_086017.1, on the reverse strand, counting down.
AATTACTAACCTTGAATGCAAATGGGCTAAATAGCCCACTTCAAAGTCACAGAGTGGCAAGCTGGATAAAAAAGCAAGACTTAATGGTATGCTGTCTTCAAGAGACCCATCTCACACTTGATGACACTCACAGGGTCGAAATAAAGGGATGGAGGAAAATCTACCAGGCAAATGAAAAACATAAAAAAGCGCAGGTTGCAATTCTGGTTTCAGACAAAACAGACTTTAAACCAACAAAGTCAAAAAAGACAAAGAAGGGCATTACATAAGACTAAAGGATTTGATTTAACAAGAAGTCTTAACTATCCTAAATATATATGCACCTAACTCAGGAGCACTCAGATTCATAAAGCAAGTTAACAGAGACCTACCAAGAGACACAGACTCACATACAATAATAGTGGGAGACTTCAACATGTCACTGACAGTATTAGATGGATCATTGAGGAAGAATATTAAGAAAGATATTCAGGACCTAAACTCAACACTGGACCAAATGGATCTGAGAGACTTTACAGAACTCTCCATCCAAAACTACAGAATATACATTTTTCTCATTGCCACATGGCACATACTCTAAAATCAACCATATAATTGGACATTAAACAATCCTCAGCAAATGTAAAAGAATCACAATCCTACCAAACACACTCTCAGACTACAGCACAATAAAAATGGAAGTCAAGACTATAAAAATCTCTTAAAACCATGCAATTACATGGAAATTACACAACATGTTCCAGAATAACTTCTGGGTAAATAATGAAATTAAGGAAGAAATCAAGAAGTTCTTTGAAAATAATGAGAACAAAGATACAACATACCAGAATCTCTGGGACACAGCTAAAACAGTGTTAAGAGGGAAATTCATAGCACTAAATACACACATCAAAAAGTTAGAAAGATCTCAAATTAACAACCTGACTTCACAATGGAAAGAATTAGAGCAGCAAGAGCAAATCAACCCCAAAGCTAGCAGAAGGCAAGAAATAACAAAAATCAGAGCTGACCTGAAGCAAATCAAGACACAACAAAGTATTCAAAAGGTCAATGAATCCAGAAGTTGGTTTTTTGAAAGAAATAGTAAAATAGATGGGACATTAGCTAGAATAATAAAGAAAAAAAAAGAGAAAATTCAAATAAACACAATTAGAAATGACAAAGGGAATGTTACTACTGACTACACAGACATAAAAACAGCCATGAGAAGCTACTATGAATACCTGTATGCACACAAACTAGAAAACTTAAAAGAGATGGAAAAATTCCTGGACACATACACCCTCCCAAGACTGAGCCAGGAAGAAATTGATTCAGTTTTTTCCTGGCTATTTGTTCCCTGAACAGACCAATAATGAGTTCCAAAACTGAATCAGTAATAAGTAGCCTACCAATCAAAAAAAGCCCAGGATCTGATAGATTCACAGCCAAATTCTACCAGATGTACAAAGAAGAGCTGGTACCATTCCTAGAGAAATTATTCCGAAAAATTGAGAGGAGGGACTCCTCCTCAACTCATTCTATGAGGCCAGCATCATCTTGATCCCATTGTTTTTCTTTATCCATATGGTTTACACTGTTTCTCCTTTTCACTACAGTCATTCATATTGTTTACTGTGTATCTTTTTACTTCTCTATGTTCTAACAAAATATGAAATGTATCTTTGTAATCATATATTCTTAAGTTATGTGGGTGGTATTGCATGTCTGATTTTTAGGTCCAGTTCTGTTGCCATATGCTTATAATCCATTATTTTACTTGAGGCATTGTCCTCAAAGATGTGCTTCTACTCTCGTACTGAAGGTCACAGAGATCAGCAGTCCCCAATCTTTTTGGCACCAGGGACCAGTTTTGTGGAAAACAAGTTTTTCCACAGACTGCGGGTGGGTAGATGGTTTCAGAGAGATTCAAGTGCATTACATTTATTGTGCACTTTATTTCTATTACTATTACATTGTAATGTAAAAAAATAATTATACAACTAACCATAATGTAGGATCATTGGGAGCCCTAAGCTTGTTTCCCTGCGACTAGATTGTCCCATCTGGGGATAATGGGAGACAGTGAGAGATCATCAGGCATGAGACTCTCTTAAGGAGCACACAACCTAGATCCCTCAAATGTACAGTTCACAATAGAGCTTGCGGGATCAAGTTGGGGACCCCTGAAATAGATTGCTTCCAGCTTTCCATCATCCAAATAATGTTGCAAAGAATATCCATGTACATAGTTATTTGTGGACCTGTGTAAGAATCTGGAGAGAGGTGGTGTATAATTCTTCTACTACTAATGAATTGAAGTATTTATATGCCTGTTAGACTTACAAAAATTTTCTCCTCCAAAAATTGCCTGTTTATATCCTTTGCTCACTTTCTCCCATTGGTATTGATATCATTTTCTTATCAATATCCAGGTGTTTCTGGTATAGCCTACATATTAATCCCTTGTTGATCTCATTTAGTTACCCATCTCCTACCTGTCCTGATATCTTAATAGTCCTGATATTGAAAAAGAACAACCTCACTTGTATATAACTAACTTCATAAATGTTTTTGGAGAGAGTTTAGGGAAATAGGACATGGTCAACAATGCCATTTATTGCCGAGATTTCATATGGAGATGGCTCAAGTATTGTGTAGGATGAGATAGAGTGATGCAGGCAAAAAGTAAGGGATTTTTAATCTCAGTTTTCCAACCTGTAAAACAAAAACGTTTATATACCTCTGTTTCTAAGAAATACAGTAACGTCGTTAGCTAGGAAGGTTTTCATAACAATTTGTGGGTTTTATGATAACTACTTTATATAGTCTGCATCTACCAACAGTCTTCATATGATGTACAAACTTGATCAAAATTTAAATGGCACAAAACATAGAGTTTATATATGCTTTTTATTTAACTTTTTAAATTATACTTTAAGTTCTAGGTTACATGTGCACAACGTGAAGGCTTGTTATGTAGGTATACATGTGCCATGTTGATTTGCTGAACCCATTAACTCATCATTTACATTAGGTATTTCTCCTAATGCTATTCCTCCCCATCTTCCCAACCCATGACAGTCCCCAGTGTGTGATGTTCCCCGCCCTGTGTCCAAGTGTTCTCACTGTTCAATTCCCACCTATGAGTGAGAACATGCAGTGTTTGGTTTTCTGTCCTTGCGATAGTTTGCTCATGGAATGATGGTTTCCAGCTTCATCCATGTCTCTACAAAGGACATGAACTCATCCTTTTTATGGTTGCATAGTATTCCATGGTGTACATTTGCCACATTTTCTTAATCCAGTCTATCAATGATGAACATTTGGATTGGTTCCCAGTCTTTGCTGTTGTGAATAGTGCCACAATAAACATACGTGTGCCTGTGTCTTTATAATAGCATGATTTATAATCCTTTGGGTATATAACCAGTAATGGGATCGCTGGGTCAAATGGTATTTCTAGCCCCAGATTCCTGAGGAATTGCCACACTGTCTTCCACAGTGGTTGAACTAGTTTACGGTCCCACCAACAGTGTAAAAGAGTTCCTATTTCTTCACATCCTCTCCAGCACCTGTTTCCTGACTTTTTAATGATCATCATTCTAGCTGGTGTGAGATGGTATCTCACTGTGGTTTTGATTTGCATTTCTCTGATGACCAGTGATGATGAGCAGTTTTTCATGTGTCAGTTTGCTGCATAAATGTCTTCTTTTGAGAAGTGAAGTGTCTGTTCATATCCTTCGCTCACTTTTTGATGGGGTTTTTTCTTGTAAATTTGTTTAAGTTCTTTGTAGATCCTGGATATTAGCCCTTTGTTAGATGAGCAGATTGCAAAAATTTTCTCCCATTCTGAAGGTTGCCTATTCACTCTGATGGTAGTTTCTTTTGTGGTGCAGAAGCTCTTTAGTTTAATTAGATCCCATTTGTCAATTTTGGCTTTTGTTGCCATTGCTTTTGGTGTTTTAGTCATGAAGTCCTTGCCCATGCCTATGTCCTGAACAGTATTGCCTAGGTTTTCTTCTAGGATTTTTATGGTTTTAGGTCTAACGTTTAAGTCTTTAATCCATCTTGAATTGATTTTTGTATAAGGTGTAAGGAAGGGATCCAGTTTCAGCTTTCTACATATGGCTAGCCAGTTTTCCCAGCACCATTTATTATATAGGGAATCCTTTCCCCGTTTCTTGTTTCTGTCAGGTTTGTCAAAGATCAGATGGTTGTAGATGTGTGGTGTTATTTCTGAGGACTCTGTTCTGTTCCATTGATCTATATCTCTGTTTTGGTACCAGCACCATGCTGTTTCGGTTGCTGTAGCCTTGTGGTATAGTTTGAAGTCAGGTATTGTGATGCCTCCAGCTTTGTTCTTTTGCTTAGGATTGTCTTGGCAATGTGGGCTCTTTTTTGGTTCCATATGAACTTTAATGTAGTTTTTTCCAATTGTGTGAAGAAAGTCATTGGTAGCTTGATGGGGATGGCATTGAATCTATAAATTACCTTGGGCAGTATGGCCATTTTCATGATATTGATTCTTCCTACCCATGAGCATGGAATGTTCTTGCATTTGTTTGTGTCTTCTTTTATCTCGTTGAGCAGTGGTTTGTAGTTCTCCTTGAAGAGGCCCTTCACAACCCTTGTAAGTTGGATTCCTAGGTATTTAATTCTTTTTGTAGCAATTGTGAATGGGAGTTCACTCATGATTTGGCTCTGTGTTTTTCTGTTATTGTTGTATAGGAATGCTTGTGATTTTTGCACATTGATTTTGTATCCTGAGACTTTGCTGAAGTTGCTTATCAGCTTAAGGAGATTTCGGGCTGAGGCAGTGGGGTTTTCTAAGTATACAATCATGTCATCTGCAAACAGGGACAATTTGACTTCCTCTTTTTCTAATTGAATATCCTTTATTTCTTTCTCTTGCCTGATTGCCCTGGCCAGAACTTCCAACACTATGTTGAATAGGAGTGGTGAGAGAGGGCATCCCTGTCTTGTGCCAGTTTTCAAAGGGGATGCTTCCAGTTTTTGCCCATTCAGTATGTTATTGGCTGTGGGTTTGTCATAAATAGCTCTTATTATTTTCAGATATGGTCCATCAATATCTTGTTTACTGAGAGTTTTTAGCACAAAGAGCTGTTGAATTTTGTTGAAGGCCTTTTCTGCATCTGTTGAAATACACATGTGGTTTTGTCTTTTGTCCTGTTTATGTGATGGATTACATTTATTGATTTATGTATGTTGAGCCAGATTTGCATCCTAGGGATGAAGCCAACTTGATTGTGGTGGATAAACTTTGTGATGTGCTGCTGGATTTGGTTTGCCAGTATTTCACTGAGGATTTTTGCATCGATGTTCATCAGGGATATTGGTCTAAAAGTCTCTTTTTTTGTTGTGTCTCTGCCAGGCTTTGGTATCAGGGTGATGCTGACCTCATAAAATGAGTTAAGGAGGATTCCCTCTTTTTCTATTGATTGGAATAGTTTCAGAAGGAATGGTACCAGCTCTTCTTGGTACCTCTGGTAGAATTCAGCTGTGAGTCCATCTGGTCCTGGACTTTTTTTGGTTGGTAGGCTATTAATTATTGCCTCAATTTCAGAGCCTGTTGTTGGTCTATTCGGGGATTCAACTTCTTCCTGGTTTAGTCTTGGGAGGGTGTATGTGTCGAGGAATTTATCCTTTTCTTCTAGATTTTCTAGTTTTTTTGTGTAGAGGTGTTTATAGTATTCTCTAACAGTAGTTTGTATTTCTGAGGGATTGGTGGTGATATCCCCTTTATCATTTTTTATTGCATCTATTTGATTCTTCTCTCTTTTCTTCTTTATTAATCTTGCTAGCAGTCTATCAATTTTGTTGATGTTTTCAAAAAACCAGCTTCTGGATTCATTGATTTTTTGAAGGGTTTTTTGTGTCTCTATCTCCTTCAGTTCTGCTCTGATCTTAGTTTTTTCTTGTGTTCTGCTAGCTTTTGAATGTGTTTGCTCTTGCTTCTCTAGTTCTTTTAATTGTGATGTTAGGGTGTTGATTTTAGATCTTTCCTGCTTTCTCTTGTGGGCATTTAGTGCTAATAATTTCCCTCTATACACTGCTTTAAATGTGTCCCAGAGATTCTGGTATGTTGTGTCTGTGTTCTCATTGGTTTCAAAGAACATCTTTATTTCTGCCTTCATTTCGTTATGTACCCAGTAGTCATTCAGGAGCAGGTTGTTCAGTTTCCATGTAGTTGTGCAGTTTTGAGTGAGTTTCTTAATCCTGAGTTCTAATTTGATTGCACTGTGTTCTGAGAGACAGTTTGTTGTGATTTCTGTTCTTTTACATTTGCTGAGGAGTGCTTTACTTCCAACTATGTGGTCAATTTTGGAATAAGTGTGATGTGGTGCTGAGAAGAATGTATGTTCTGTTGATTTCAGGTGGAGAGTTCTGTAGATGTCTATTAGGTCTGCTTGTTGCAGAGCTGAGTTCAACTCCTGGATATCCTTGTTAACCTTCTGTCTCATTGATCTGTCTAATATTGACAGTGGGGTGTTAAAGTCTCCCATTATTATTGTGTGGGAGTCTAAGTCTCTTTGTAGGTCTCTAAGGACTTGGCTTATGAATCTGGGTTCTCCTGTACTGGGTGCATATATAATTAGGATAGTTAACTCTTCTTGTTGAATTGATCCCTTTACCATTATGTAATGGCCTTCTTTGTCTCTTTTGATCTTTATTGGTTTAAAGTCTGTTTTATCAGAGACTAGAATTGCAATCCCTGCTTTTTTTTCGCTTTCCATTTGCTTGGTAGATCTTCCTCCATCCCTTTATTTTGAGCCTATGTGTGTCTCTGCATGTGAGATGGGTCTCCTGAATACAGCACACTGATGGGTCTTGACTAATTGGGGCATTTAGCCCATTAGTCTTTTAATTGGGGCATTTAGCCCATTTACATTTAAGGTTAATATTGCTGTGTGTGTATTTGTTCCTGTCATTATGATGTTAGCTGGTTATTTTGCCCATTAGTTGATGCAGTTTCTTCCTAGCATCGATGGTCTTTACAATTTGGCAAGGCTCAATTTGCAGTGGCTGGTACCAGTTGTTCCTTTCCATGTTTAGTGCTTCCTTTAGGAGCTCTTGTAAGGCAGACCTGGTGGTGACAAAATCTCTCAGCATTTGCTTGTCTGTAAAGGATTTTATTTCTCCTTCACTTATGAAGCTTAGTTTGGCTGGATATGAAATTCTGGGTTGAAAATTCTTTTCTTTCAGAATGTTGAATATTGGCCCCTACTCTTTTCTGGCTTGTAGAGTTTCTGCTGAGAGATCCGCTGTTAGTCTGATGGGCTTCCCTTTGTAGGTAACCCGACCTTTCTCTCTGGCTGCCCTTAACATTTTTTCCTTCATTTCAACCTTGGTGAATCTGACAATTATGTGTCTTGGGGTTGCTCTTCTCGAGGAGTGTCTTTGCAGTATTGTCTGTATTTCCTGAATTTGAATGTTGGCCTGCCTTGCTAGATTGGGGAAGTTCTCCTGGATAATATCCTGAAGAGTGTTTTCCAGCTTGGTTCCATTCTCCCCATCACTTTCATGTACAACAATCAAATATAGATTTGGTCTTTTCACATAGTGCCATATTTCTTGGAGGCTTTGTTCGTTTCTTTTTATTCTTTTTTCTCTAAACTTCTCTTCTCACTTCATTTCATTCATTTGATCTTCAATCACTGATACTCTTAATTCCACTTGTTCGAATCAGCTATTGAAGCTTGTGCATGCGTCACATAGTTCTCGTGCCATGGTTTTCAGCTCCATCAGGTCATTTAAGGTCTTCTCTACATTTAACTCTACGTGAAGTAGGACTCCAAAATTAAGTTTAGAATATATTCTCAATAACAGTATTAAATCTATAATTTTGGAGAATATATGTGGTCTTACATCATAGGATCTGAGTGTTCTTACTCAAAAATGTGCAATTTATAGAATAACAAAAATTTGCAGCAATAGACTTATCTGAGAAGATTTATTTCTTAAAATAAATGTTTTTGTAAATTAAATTACTTTAAAATGCAAGTGGTAACTTAAAGAATTAAAAATTTTAAGTTCATCTGTAACTTGAATAATAACTAAAATAAATGTTTGTTTAGTAAACCTAGAGTTTTCCCAAACTTACTAAATTGTATTTCTGTGTGATACAGTGGATTCATCACCAGTATATCCTGAAACATACAATATTCTCTCTTTTTCTCTACTTATTCTATTAGTTAATGAGAAAGGATCTTTTAATTTGTCACTACTGTTTTGAATTTATCTCTTCTCCTTTTATTCCATGAGTTTTGTTTTACATATTTGAAATCATTTTGTCATGTTATTGGATTGACAATTTTATCATCATTAAAATGTCTCTCTTTATCTCTAACAATGTTTCTTGCCTTAAAGTCTATTTTGCTTTTTTCCTAATTCATGTATTCATGGTATGACTTATTTAATTATTTCTTGTAAGCAGAATAGAATGGATTTGTATCTTTATGCAGTCTGAGAATTTTAGTCCTTTAATTAAACTTTAAATTTGATTTGTATTTATTCTAATTATTAATACATTTGATTGTGTATTTGCAAACTACAAGTCTTCTTTATTTGGCTCCAATATTTAAGTTTCTTTTCCCTCATTCTTGCATTATTTTGGATAACGAATATTTTTATTATTTTATTTTCCTTCTATTGACTTCCAAGACAAATATTTTTTACTCTTTTTAGTGGTTTCCCTGGAGATTATAATACCTATCCCTGAATTACTATAGTCTAATATAAAATATTAATTTTACTATTTCCCCAGTAATGCTAAAATCTTTTGGTGAAGTTCTTGTTCAAATTGTTTAGCCATTTTATTGGATTGTTTATTTTCTCATTACTGAGTTCTATGAATCTTTTAAGAAATATATTCTTGATACAAGTATTTTTATCAGATACATGTTTTGCAAATATGTGGCATTACTTTTTATCTTCTTTCTAGTGTTTTTCAAAAAGCAGACATTTTTACTTTGGATGATATTCTATTTGTCATTTTTTCTTTATGATCGATGTTTTCTGAGTACTATCTAAGAAATGAAATTGCCTAACATAAAGTCATAAATACTTTGCACACTTTTTTCTAGAAATTTGATAATTTTAGCTATTTTATTTAGACCTATGATCCATTTTAAGTAAGTGTTTGTTTATGTTCTATTAAGGATTGAAGCATATCTATCATACAGATATTATTTCAGAGCCATTTGTTTAAAAGACTATCCTCTCATCATTGAGATACCTTGGCATCTTTGTCAAATATGTATGTGTTGATCTATTTCTGGATTCTCTATTCCATTTATCTCATTATGCCAATACTACTATCTCACTATTTCTTCTACTGTGCAAATAAAGTGAGAACTACTCACTTTAGTCAAATAGGAATTGCATTTGGTAGATACTAGACATAGTTTAGGCAAAACTAAATCTGCCTATTAATTGAACATAGTGCAATTAATTCTGCTCTGTTAATTGGGCATAGCCCTTTAGTGGTTTCAACTGAGAGCTTGTTCAGTTGAGACTATGTTCTCCAGATCCCCTTTCACAGTGGGTTCTTATTGCAAATCATTGTGTCTTTGAAGCTATGAGTTGGCCAAAATTTCTTCTGTGCTTTTCACAGGTTTGGGGTTTTTATGTGTTTTAAGGAGTTGGCTTTTTTGGCTTCTACCACATGAAGCTTCAAATTTAGCATTTATCTTAAAGGGAAAACTGCCTAAATGTAAGATATACTTCAAAAGTTTAACATTTCACTCTAGTCTGTGAGACGGCAAAGATTCTGCAAGTTTTTGTTCTCTAAGAGAAACTTTCTGCCAGGACAAAACTAGATTATCTGTTACTAGCCCACATCTAGGTTGACAGATACCTCCAAAACAATAAAAGCTGCTGATGGTTATTAATTTATCTTTCTATAGTTCTTTTCTCTCAAATTTTTTCACTTTTATCTTCAGTGTTTTGGAAGCTCACTTGCCCCTTTTAAATGGTTATTTTAAATTTGATCCAATGCTGTTTGTTATCAGTGGAAGCGTTGAGAGTTATAAGATGCTCTATTATATGCTACATATTATAACTAAATTATGTGCTAAATCATACTTTAATATCGAAGACATTTTAAGCGGTGTTAAAAAATCCAAATTTGGGTAAATATTTAACTTTTTAGGATACTGCCAATTCAAATGACTCAATATGATAAACTGTAACAGTCTACATGTGGCTAAATTCACACAAGTGCAGGTAATGTCAACCCATTAAAGTCTACTTTTATAAATAACAGAAAAAAATTCCTTTTGAAATCTGTCATAAGACACATTCCGATAACCAGAAATAATATCACATTTAAAACGTGATTTTCAATGGAAAGAATATGGTTGTGCTGGTACCAAGACATACTATGTTCTAGATTTTTGCTAATGTTTTTGAAAGACAATCTTTTAATTGAAAGACAATATTATGAATTGAAAGACAATTAATCTTTTAATTGAAAGACAATATTATGTCTTAGAATACTAGGATTCAATAATGTTTGTTCTTTATGGCATTCTTGTTGGCTTTGATTCTCTTCTCCTGCACAACTCATCCCTAAATGTTTTACTTTCAGTTTACTTTGTTTGTGTTTTTCCAGATAGTTCTTCAAATGTCTTCAAATGAATTAGAATATGATCCAGCATTTACTCAGACTCTACACAATGTTTTTATTTGTGACAACATGATTACAACACATCTTTAATCTAAACCAGGGATGGCAAATAAATTTCATCTTTTGTGGCAATTCTAATAAAGTGGAAGACACATCTTCAGCTGTTTGAAAAGATTCTAAAGTCACACCCAAGGCCAATCTGAAAATATACCAGTATAATTTAGTGATATCAGTCATGCATGGGAAAGAGGGAATAGTAATTGGCAATATTGCTGAATCTTGAGTACTTTAAGTTGGACAGAAAATTGATAAATCAGGGAGATGTTTTAATTGACTAATTGAATTTTACTAAAAAATCATGAACACAATAAATGAAAAAGACTTCTGGTTTTATTAATAGCTATTTTGTTATGAAATGGGTTCTTCCATATGAGTAGGTCACTGAACTCCTCTTGAGCTCATGTCTTAGTCATCTTTATAACCCACTGTAGAATTTGTCAATGTGTCTGAAGGTAAATGCTCACTGAATATTTTTTGACTGAATTTAATTGCTTTTAATTTTTTTATTATTATTATACTTTAAGTTTTAGGGTACATGGGCACAATGTGCAGGTTAGTTACATATGTATACATGTGCCATGCTGGTGTGCTGCACCCATTAACTCGTCACTTAGCATTAGGTATAACTCCTAATGCTATCCCTCCCCCCTCCCCTTACCCCCCCAGTAGTCCCCAGGGTGTGAGGTTCCCCTTCTTGTGTCCATGTGTTCTCATCGTTCAATTCTCACCTATGAGTGAGAACATGTGGTTTCTGGTTTTTATGCGAGAGTTTACTGAGAATGATGATTTGCAATTTCATCCATGTCCCTACAAAGGACATGAACTCATCAGTTTTTATGGCTGCATAGTATTCCATGGTGTATATGTGCCACATTTTCTTAATCCAGTCTATCATTGTTGGACATTTGGGTTGGTTCCAAGTCTCTGCTATTGTGAATAGCACCACAATAAACATACGTGTGCATGTGTCTTTGTAGCAGCATGATTTATAGTCCCTTGGGTATATACCCAGTAATGGGATGGCTGGGTCAAATGGTATTTCTAGTTCTAGATCCTTGAGGAATCGCCACACTGACTTCCACAATGGTTGAACTAGTTTACAGTCCCACCAACAGTGTAAAAGTGTTCCTATTTCTCCACATCCTCTCCAGCACCTGTTGTTTCCTGACTTTTGAATGATTGCCATTCTAACTGGTGTGAGATGGTATCTCATTGTGGTTTTGATTTGCATTTCTCTGATGGCCAGTGATGATGAGCATTTTTCATGTGTCTTTTGGCTGCATAAATGTCTTCTTTTGAGAAGTGTCTGTTCATATCCTTTGCCCACTTGTTGATGGGGTTGTTTGTTTTTTTCTTGTAAATTTGTTTGAGTTCATTGTGATTCTGGATATTAGCCCTTTGTCAGATGAGTAGGTTGCAAAAATTTTCTCCCATTTTGTAGGTTGCCTGTTCACTCTGATGGTAGTTTCTTTTGCTGTGCAGAAGCTCTTTAGTTTAATTAGATCCCATTTGTCAATTTTGGGTTTTGTTGCCATAGCTTTTGGTGTTTTAGACATGAAGTCCTTGCCCATGCCTATGTCCTGAATGGTAATGCCTAGGTTTTCTTCTAGGGTTTTTATGGTTTTTGGTCTAACGTTGAAGTCTTTAATCCATCTTGAATTGATTTTTGTATAAGGTGTAAGGAAGGGATCCAGTTTCAGCTTTCTACATATGGCTAGCCAGTTTTCCCAGCACCATTTATTAAATAGGGAATCCTTTCCCCATTGCTTTTAATTTAAAGTATAAATAATGTAACCTTTCTGAAGTGTTTATTATTCATATTTTACAACAATCTTGTTTGTATTTGACAAAATATAAATGCAGAAAAATATGGAGACAATAATTTTCATTGATGTAATAAAGATTTACATGGCGTAAGTAGATATAGGTATAAAACATCTACTTTTAAAATATATTTTCAGTGTTTATTAGATTAAGCCTGAACTATTGGGGAAAATAAATTAACTGAAATCCTTAACAGAGTTTTGAACTCGAAAAGGAGCTATCAGCAGCACTTTTAGATGATCATCTTACTGAGAAACTCTTTGAACCAAATACCAGCAGGATAGCAAATTTGAAGAACTGCTGTAATTACTCTGTGTGTGTGTGTGTGTGTGTGTGTGTGTGTGTCTGTGTGTCTGTGTTTTAACCTCGATATCTGTCTTCCTCGACAGCAATCACCTAAATATTCCAGTTACTAGTTACTGGATCTAACTTGGAACTGAATTTTTTTTTTTTTTTTTGAGACAGAGTCTCATTCTGTCACTCAGGTTGGAGTGCAGTGGGGTGATCTGGCTCACTGTAGCCTCCGCCTCCTGGGCTCAAGTGATTCTTATCACTCAGCCTCCCTAGTAGTTGGGGCTACAGGTGCCCGCCAAAATACCCGGCTGATTTTTGTCTTTTTTAGAAGAGATGGGGTTTCACCATATTAGCCAGGCTGGCCTTGAACTCCTGACTTCAAGTGATCCACCCGCCTCAGCCCCCCAAAGTTCTGGGATTACAGGCATTTGAATTGATTTTGAGAGAATTAAATAAATTGTTAATTTCCTGGATAAATCAATTGTATTCAACTAGTTTTTTAAAAAGTACCAAACGGAGGACACAGTGAAATACAGGGTCCTGCAATCTGAATGCCACCAATCTGGGGAAGAACATTTGTACACAAGCAACCAATTAATTTAATTATAAAAAAATGTTTTGTAAGAAGAGTTGCAAAGTGTGGCATGCTGTGCTTTCCAACATTTCCTATAATATTTGACCATCAATTAATTATTCACTAAAGGACAAGGAATGTCAGAGTTACCTATTATTTCTTCAGGCAGTTGTCCATTTCCAGGAAATAGCTCTGGAGGTATTTCCCCCCCTTTTTTTATTCCTTCTCTAGCTGTAATTGAACATTTAATATTATTTCATTTAATACTTCTCTTAGCATATTGATTACACTTGTTTTTAAAATTTTGTTAGTGGTTCCTCTACAGTTTGCAATATACATTTTTAACCAATCCAAGTCCACCTTCAAGTAACTCTATATGACTTCATTTGTAATGTAGATGCCTTATAATAAAGTATTTCTAATTATTCCCTCCTGTCCATCCTTAGGACATTGCTGTTATTTATTTTACTTATTAATAAGCTATGATCACCCAATACATTGTTACTATTATGACTTTAAACAAACATTTATTCTTTAGCTCAATTATGAATAAGAAAAAGATAGATTTTATTTAGCTGTTTTAATTTCTTATCTGAGGCTCTTTCTCTCTAAATGTAAATCTGAGTTTGTAAATCTATTATCATTTTCCTTCTTCCTGAACAACTTCTTTTAACATTTCTTACAAGGCAGGTATGCTGTTGGTACATTTCTTCAGTTGCTATTTGTTTGAGAAAGTCTTTATTTCTCCATCATTTTGTGAAAAATAGTTTCCCTGGATCTAGTTGGTGTTTTTTTTTTCTTAAGCACTTCAATTATTTCATTCTACTCCCTTCTTGCTTTATAGTTTCTGACAAGAAGTTCACTTTTTAATTCTTATCTTTGTATTTTTCCCTGTATAGGTAAAAATGCCATATTTTTTTCCTCTGAATTATTTCAAGGTTTTCTTTTTGTCTGATTTTCTGCAAGTTGAGTCTGCCGTGACTAAGGGTAGGTCGACATTTTCGTTTGGAACTTACTGTGCTTTAGTGCTCCCTGAGCTTCCTGGGTTTGTGACAGGGCTTCTCATTAATTTTGCAATGGTCTTGACTACTAGTGCTTCAAATAATTCTTTTTGTCTTTTTCTTTGCCTAATATTTTAGTTATGCACATGTAACACTTGTGAAATTATCACACAGTTCTTAGGTATTCTGTTATACTTGTATCATTTTTTTCTCTGCATTTTGGCATGAGAAGTTCCCACTGACTTAGATTCAAGCACATTTATTCTTTCCTAGACTGTGCCCAGTCTATTTATGAGACCAAAGGCATTCTTCTCAGCTGTTATAATGTTTTTGATTCTTTCTTGGACTTTTAATTTATCTGCTTACATTACCCTTCTGTTGCTCTCTGTTGTTTACTTTTTTCCTTAGAGTCCCTAACATATTAATCATAGTGGTTTTAATTTCATGTTTGACAATCCCAACATCTGTGGCATATGAGTCTAGTTTGGATGCTTGCTTTGTCTCTGGAGAATGTGGTTTTTCTTACCTTTTAGTATGTCTTGTAATTTCTTCTTGAAAGCTGGATATAATGGGAGCTGAGGCAAATGTCCTTTAATGTTAGCTTTTATGTCAATCTGGCTAGGAGTTGGCCTCTGTGCAATGTATCTGAATTTGTCAGAGGCTTTAAATTACTCTGATGTCCTTTTTTAAAATGTTCCCTGATGACTTTGGGCTTCTCTAAGTACCCTTCCTCAGAGAGAGCCTGCATGTTGCAGACCTTTTAGCTATAATCCACTGTCATTACACCAAGCTCTACTGGTGTGCTGGCAATGTGTGGCAGTGGAAACATTCTTTAATGTTATGATGAAATTTCAGTCTATATGAAATTTCAGATTATATCCCGCACCTGGCTCGGAGGGTCCTACGCCCATGGAGTCTCGCTGATTGCTAGCACAGCAGTCTGAGATCAAACTGCAAGGTGGCAGCGAGGCTGGGGGAGGGGCGCCCACCATTGCCCAGGCATGCTTAGGTAAGCAAAGCAGCCGGGAAGCTCGAACTGGGTGGAGCCCACCACAGCTCAAGGAGGCCTGCCTGCCTCTGTAGGCTCCACCTCTGGGGGCAGGGCACAGACAAACAAAAAGACAGCAGTAACCTCTGCAGACTTAAATGTCCCTGTCTGACAGCTTTGAGGAGAGCAGTGGTTCTCCCAGTATGCAGCTGGAGATCTGAGAACGGGCAGACTGCCTCCTCAAGTGGGTCCCTGACCCCTGATCCCCGAGCAGCCTAACTGGGAGGCACCCCCCAGCAGGGGCACACTGACACCTCACACTGCAGGGTACTCCAACAGACCTGCAGCTGAGGGTCCTGTCTGTTAGAAGGAAAACTAACAAACAGAAAGGACATCCACACCAAAAACCCATCTGTACATCACCATCATCAAAAACCAAAAGTAGATAAAACCACAAAGGTGGGGAAAAAACAGAACAGAAAAACTGGAAACTCTAAAAAGCAGAGCACCTCTCCTCCTCCAAAGGAACGCAGCTCCTCATCAGCAACGGAACAAAGCTGGATGGAGAATGACTTTGAGGAGCTGAGAGAAGAAGGCTTCAGATGATCAAATTACTCTGAGCTACGGGAGGACATTCAAACCAAAGGCAAAGAAGTTGAAAACTTTGAAAAAAATTTAGAAGAATGTATAACTAGAATAACCAATACAGAGAAGTGCTTAAAGGAGCTGATGGAGCTGAAAACCAAGGCTCGAGAACTATGTGAAGAATGCAGAAGCCTCAGGAGCCGATGCGATCAACTGGAAGAAAGGGTATCAGCAATGGAAGATGAAATGAATGAAATGAAGCGAGAAGGGAAGTTTAGAGAAAAAAGAATAAAAAGAAAAGAGCAAAGCCTCCAAGAAATATGGGACTATGTGAAAAGACCAAATCTACATCTGATTGGTGTAACTGAAAGTGATGGGGAGAATGGATCCAAGTTGGAAAACACTCTGCAGGATATTATCCAGCAGAACTTCCCCAATCTAGCAAGGCAGGCCAACGTTCAGATTCAGGAAATACAGAGAACACCACAAAGATACTCCTCAAGAAGAGCAACTCCGAGACACATAATTGTCAGATTCACCAAAGTTGAAATGAAGGAAAAAATGTTAAGGGCAGCCACAGAGAAAGGTCGGGTTACCCTCAAAGGGAAGCCCATCAGACTAACAGCGGATCTCTCAGCAGAAACCCTACAAGCCAGAAGAGATTGGGGGCCAATATTCAACATTCTTAAAGAAAAGAATTTTCAACCCAGAATTTCATATCCAGCCAAACTAAGCTTTATAAGTGAAGGAGAAATAAAATCCTTTACAGACAAGCAAATGCTGAGAGATTTTGTCACCACCAGGCCTGCCCTAAAAGAGCTCCTGAAGGAAGCGCTAAACATGGAAAAGAACAACTGGTACCAGACGCTGCAAAATCATGCCAAAATATAAAGACCATCGAGACTAGGAAGAAACTGCATCAACTAACGAGCAAAATAACCAGCTAACATCATAATGACAGGATCAACTTCACACATAACAATATTAACTTTAAATGTAAATGGACTAAATGCTCCAATTAAAAGAAACAGACTGGCAAATTGGATAAAAATTCAAGACCAATCAGTGTGCTGTATTCAGGAAACCCATCTCACGTGCAGAGACACATATAGGCTCAAAATAAAAGGATGGAGGAAGATCTACCAAGCAAATGGAAAACAAAAAAAGGCAGGGGTTGCAATCCTGGTCTCTGATAAAACAGACTTTAAACCAACAAAGATCAAAAGAGACAAAGAAGGCCATTACATAATGGTAAAGGGATCAATTCAACAAGAAGAGCTAACTATCCTAAATATATATGCACCCAATATAGGAGCACCCAGATTCATAAAGCAAGTCCTGAGTGACCCACAAAGAGACTTAGACTCCCACACATTAATAATGGGAGACTTTAACACCCCACTATCAACATTAGACAGATCAACGAGACAGAAAGTCAACAAGGATACCCAGGAATTGAACTGAGCTCTGCACCAAGTGGACCTAATAGACATCTACAGAACTCACCAACCCAAATCAACAGAATATACATTTTTTTCAGCACCACATCACACGTTGTATCTCAGGATACAAAATCAATGTGCAAAAATCACAAGCATTCATAAACACCAACAACAGACAAACAGAGAGCCAAATCATGAGGGAACTCCCATTCACAATTGCTTCAAAGAGAATAAAATACCCAGGAATCCAACTTACAAGGGACGTAAAGGACCTCTTCAAGGAGAACTACAAACCACTGCTCAATGAAATAAAAGAGGATACAAACAAATGGAAGAACATTCCATGCTCATGGGTGGGAAGAATCAATATCATGAAAAAGGCCATACTGCCCAAGGTAATTTACAGATTCAATGCCATCCCCATCAAGCTACCAATGCCTTTCTTCACACAATTGGAAAAAACTACTTTAAAGTTCATATGGAACCAAAAAAGAGCCCACATCACCAAGTCAATCCTAAGCCAAAAGGACAAAGCTTGAGGCATCACACTACCTGACTTCAAACGATACTACAAGGCTACAGTAACCAAAACAGCATGATACTGGTACCAAAACAGAGATATAGATCAATGGAACAGAACAGAGCCCTCAGAAATAATGCCGCATACCTGCAACTATCTGATCTTTGACAAACCTGAGAAAAACAAGCAATGGGGAAAGGATTCCCTATTTAATAAATGGTGCTGGGAAAACTGGCTAGCCATATGTAGAAAGCTGAAACTGGATCCCTTCCTTACACCTTATACAAACATCAATTCAAGATGGATTAAAGACTTAAACGTTAGACCTAAAACCATAAAAACCCTAGAAGAAAACCTAGGCATTACCATTCAGGACATAGGCATGGGCAAGGACTTCATGTCTAAATCACCAAAAGCAATGGTAACAAAAGACGAAATTGACAAATGGGATCTAATTAAACTAAAGAGCTTCTGCACAGCAAAAGAAACTACCATCAGAGTGAACAGGCAACCTACAAAATGGGAGAAAATTTTTGCAACCTACTCATCTGACAAAGGGCTAATATCCAGAATCTACAATGAACTCAAACAAATTTACAAGAAAAAAACAAACAACCCCATCAAAAAGTGGGCGAAGGATATGAACAGACACTTCTCAAAAGAAGACATTTATGCAGTCAAAAAACACATGAAAAAATGCTCATCATTACTTGCCATCAGAGAAATGCAAATCAAAACCACAATGAGATACCATCTCACACCAGTTAGAATGGCGATCATTTAAAAGTCAGGAAACAACAGGTGCTGGAGAGGATGTGGAGAAATAGGAACACTTTTACACTGTTGGTGGGACTGTAAACTAGTTCAACCATTGTGGAAGTCAGTGTGGCGATTCCTCAGGGATCTAGAACTAGAAATACCATTTGACCCAGCCATCCCATTACTGGGTATATACCCAAAGGACTATAAATCATGCTGCTATAAAGACACATGCACACGTATGTTTATTGTGGTACTATTCACAATAGCAGAGACTTGGAACCAACCCAAATGTCCAACAATGATAGACTGGATTAAGAAAATGTGGCACATATACACCATGGAATACTATGCAGCCATAAAAAATGATGAGTTCATGTCCTTTGTAGGGACATGGATGAAATTGGAAATCATCATTCTCAGCAAACTATCGCAAGAACAAAAAACCAAACACCGCATATTCTCACTCATAGGTGGGAATTGAACAATGAGATCACATGGACACAGGAATGGGAACATCACACTCTGGGGACTGTTGTGGGGTGGGGGGAGGCAGGAGGGATAGCATTGGGAGATATACCTAATGCTAGATGACGAGTTAGTGGGTGCAGCACACCAGCATGGCACATGTATACATATGTAACTAACCTGCACAATGTGCACATGTACCCTAAAACTTAAAGTTTAATAATAAAAAAAAAAGAAAAAAAAGGAAATTTCAGTCTTTTTAGTGGGCTTTTTTCCTCCACTGTGAAGACTGTGACATTCGGGAATATTTCTTATCTTTCTCTCCCATTAGGTGAGACAGGGAGCCTAGAAAGGGCTGAGGGTGAGAAGAAAATGCCCTTACCTTAGATGAGATAAAGTTCTAGTAGTGTCTTTTTCCCTGAAAAGTAGTCCTTTGCTATAAAGACTCTCTAGATATATTTCTCAATAATCACTCTTCCTCTTCCTCTGCCTGAGCTCTAAGGATATATTTCTTGGCTCTTCATCATGAGAACCCAGTGAGGTTCTTGGAGGTAAAACCCATGAAATTGTGGGCCTCACGCCCCAGACTGCAATGCCCCAAGAGTTTCTCATTCTCATGCTAGTCCAGAACCACCTTCCAGCAATTCATCAAAATTACTGTTAAAATGTTTTAACAAGTTTATGGCTCTAGCGGCTACTGTTTCAGGTTAGCAGGGCTTGACTGCGACGCTCTGGATTTACTTGTCTTTCCAGATTTAGGGTGGAGGTTTGCCTTGCAGCTCAGTTCTTTAATGAGTCCAAGAAAAGTCACTGATTTCCAGTTTGTTCATTTTTTTCTTGTTGTAAGAACAGGAGTGACAAATTTTAAGCTCTTTAGATGTAGGAGCCAAAACCAAAAGTTTTTGGGGAAACATATGTAACACAGTGTTCCTAAAAATAAGTTAAGTAAAGATCTTCTTGACTTGGAGAGAATATGAATAGAAATAAAAATGAAATCAGAATTATTTCCTTTTGATTTTATGCATCTATGATTGCAATATGCATTTTAAATGTCAAAATATTAATATGTCTTTAATGTATCATAAGCAGATGTGAAATTGGGTAGTATGAAAAAACTTACCTGTCTTTTTTGTCATTACTAAAAAAACAAACCAAGTGTATTGGTCCATTTTCACACTGCTGATAAAGACATACCTGAGACTGGGTAATTTATATGGAAAAAGGTTTATTGGATTTACAGTTCCACATGGCTGGGAAGGCCTCATGATCATGGTGGAAGGCAGGAGGAGCAAGTCACATCTTACATGGATGGCAGCAGGCAATAAAAGAGAGCTCATGCAGGGAAACTCACGTTTTTAAAACCATCAGATCTTGTGAGACCCATTCACTATCATGAGACCAGAAAGGGAAAGACCTGCCCTCCATGATTCAATCACCTCCCACCAGGTTCCTCCCACAACACATGGGAATTCAAGATGAGATCTGGGTGGGGACTCAGCCAAACCATATCACCAAGAGAAAGCTGTTTTTTTTTTTTTAAATCAACTTAGACTCTGAGTATAAATTCAAAGACAGGTACCTACACTTGTGAATCCTTGCCATATAACACATGATTTTGCTTGAAGTTTGAGCAGTATAAAGTGTGATTTTTCCAAAGTTAATGCATCCCAAGTCATTCTGGGCTGTCTTGTGTACAAAGACTTAGCCATTCCTTTGAAGCTATTTATCATACAGCCTTTAAATATAAGCACCATAAAACACTTCATTCTTATTTTAAAAGTTTTCTATATTTGGATCTAACAGAATTATGCCTAGCACACAGTAGGTGCTCCATATATGTCTAATGAATTAAATATTTTGATATTACATCAAGTGTTATAATATCAGGTTCAACATTCTTCCTAAATAAATGATGAACCAGGCCACTTTATACCTTAAAAATGTAAGAATCTCTCCATCACTTAAGAGCAAGTATCCTCTCCTTGCCCTCTTTTAAATGTATATCTTCCTCACAGTCTCATTAACAGAGAACTGAATTTTGGGAAACAGAAAAGGATTTGCTTCCTTTATCTTGAATGGTAGGTTGAAAAATTACTCAACAAGGGTTGATCTAATCAAAACTGCTAAGCTGATGAAATTCATTTCTGGCAACATTTAAGCATCCTTTCTGCACCATTTCCTATTGATTTCATCTCTTCTCTACCAGCATCTCAAGACCAAAATCCCTTACTTGGTGTAATAATTCAGGACTGATCTGAAATTATTACTCATATCTTATTTATCTCTGAAACAGGGATTTTTTTGTTTTGTTTTGTTTATTCATGTGACTCATCTCAATTAGGTGCTCAGTGGAAAGGAAACACCTCTAATTAGCACTGACTTATAAAGGACTGGCAGCTTTCCAAGGTCCATTTGCTCTGGAAGGGTAGGTGGCTAAACCAAATGAATCACTGATTGAGTTTTAAGTGACTGTGTGATTTAGTGAAAGGGAGATCATTGAAATTCTATCTAAAGCTGGGGCCAGGGCTGGGCATGAGATCAAAACTTCTATTGGAATCAGGATTAGTCCCAGTTCTAGTTTCTGCTTTCCCCTGGAATGGGTAAGCACCAAAGTATAGGGAAACCAAAAACAGTTTGTGCTTAGAGGGTGCAATATCCATGAATTCAGTAGATGAAGTTGTAGGCCAGACAAGGTTTGAAGCAGAAAGTATCAACGTCTAGTATACCAGATCTACCAGTACCAGGTGCTAAATAAAAGCAACAGATTAGCAGAAGCCCTTGAAAAAACTTACACTCTTTCAAGTGACCTAGATGCCCAATTTTTTGTTTTGTCTTCAGATTTCCCAAAATGAAAGAAGATTCATTTCAATACTATCTGAGAATTATTTTGATTTAAGTTTTGATGAAATTCTACTGATCATATGGGTATAAATCTGATAGAGGTTAAGAAATGACGCATAATGAGAATAGTTGTGATTTTAAAATCATAGTGTATGACTCCAATGCAAAAGCAGAATACACCTTTAGTGAAACCCAAATGTTACGCATTCTACTGGAGTCAATACAGTGAGAATTCACTATTACAAGAACAGAACGGGAAAGACCTGCCCACATGATTCAGTCACCTCCCACCAGGTCCCTCCCACAACATGTGGAAATTGTGCCAATGGAATAAATTGATTATTCAAGAAAAGTTCATATTATAGAAGAGGGGAGGGAAATGCCTGCATGGCTAAAGAGAATGGAATAATCTAATCAAGAGGCAAAGAAAAGTGAGTAGAAATTTTTGAAATTTCAGAATTTGTGATCACTTTGAATCAGAGCCAACAAAGATTAACTGCTTAAGGAAAGATGTATCTAATATTTTTAAGGTATCCCTTAAAAATATTTGCTTTTTAATATTTAAATTTATTTTTATTTATTATATTTAAATTTATTTATTACATTTAAATTTATTTTTAAAATATTTAATATTTAAGGGAAACTTTGGAGGAAATATTTTTAAGTTATCCCTTAAAATAATAATAAATTTATTTATTACATTTAAATTTATTTTTAAAATATTTAATATTTAAGGGAAACTTTGCTTAAAAATATTTCCTCCAAAGTTTCCCTTAAATCCAGCCAGGTGCGGTGGCTCATGCCTGTAATCCCAACACTTTGGGAGGCTGAGGCAGGTGGATCAGCTGAGGTCAGGAGTTTGTGACCAGCCTGACCAATATGGTGAAACCCCGTCTCTACTAAAAATACAAAAATTAGGCAGGTGTGGTGGCCTGCACCTGTAGTCCCAGCTACTCAGGAGACTGAGACAGGAGAATTGCTTGAACCCAGGAGGTGGAGGTTGCAGTGAGGCAAGATTGTGCCACTGCACTGCAGCCTGGGTGATAGAGCGAGACTCCGTCTCAAAAAAAAAAAAAAAAAAAAAAAAAAAACTTCCCTTAAATCCAAAGGGAAAGAAAAGTATATTATTTATATTGTATAATGAAATCCAATAAAACCCCTTTTCCTTCAAAATAAACAGTTTCCTTTATATAACACACATTCTGATATAGAATAAATTTGTCATGGACTTTTAAAAGTAATTTATTTAATATTATGTAAAACCAAACAAAGTTCTACCTAGCTAATAATGAAGCAAGCTGATAACGTTACAAAATCATAGGTTTTAAAAACCCATTAAAGAGTCAAGAATGCAAATAAACCTAAATAAAGAAACTCATAGCTGCTTTCATTTATGGAAACACAACAAGAGGGAATCTGTTATAAAGAGATGTCAGGCTAATTATTACCAAATTTCTAGTAGTCACCTGTGGTCCAGAGTGATGGATGGATTAGAATCCTATGGACCTCCAGCCACAGAGAACCTATACCCACCCTACAACCCTTATCTTCACTGAATGCACAGCAGTTGTGTACCAAAGACTGGGGCCAGGTAGGACAGCCCAACAACACACACACACACACACACACACACACACACATTCTTTCTGTCTCTGTCTCTCTCTCTTTCCTCCTTTTTCTCTGGTCTTTTGCATCTGCACCAAATGTGCTGGAGCAAACTTTCAAGGCTTGACGAAGAAATAGGACAGAGAAAAATTTTCCTAGATTCAGAGAATCTGAAGACAGGACTAGAGGAAAAGAAAAATCTGTATTGATGAAAGAGGTGGCACTGAACTGTGAGGCAGAGAACCATCTCTTATGCTTTGAAAAGCTGATAGCTAAAAGTATAAAGAGACTAAAGCTGATGGACTAAAGTAAAGAATAGAGGGCTTTGGAGTCTTCCAGTGTTCAGATTCTAAGCCCCACTTGATTGAAAAGTCCTAATATCTTCTTCAAAATATTTGAAGACAAAAGTTAGCTAAATCTAAGTGAAGCTACAATAAGTCAACCTAAAGATGCAAACTCTGACAAAATTAAAATTCCAGAAGGAAAAACAGAAAAAGTATTTGATAGGCTTAGCAGCAGATTTGACAAAGCAGTAGAAATGATAAATGAACTTGGAGGCAGGACAATAGGAATCATTCAAACCAAAACACAAAGAGAAAAAAAGGAGAAAAATGGGACAGGGCATTCAAGATCTATAGGATTAAAATCAAGCAGTTTAACATTCACATAAACGGAGTCCCAGAAGGAGAGGAGAAAATGAATGGGACAGAAGAAATATTTGCACATATTATCTCTATAATTGTTCAAAATTGATACAAAGCTATTAATCCATATATCCAAGAAGCTTGGCAAAACCCATAGAATAAATACAAAGTAAACTACACTAAAAAACTCATAGTCAAAAGATGAACACCAAGGATTAAGTGAAAATTCATAAAAGTAATAAAGAAGAAAAACCCTGACAGCTTACACACAGGTAAAAATGATAAGAATGATAGCTTCTTACTAGAAAAGTATCTTTTTTTGGATAGATACAAGTGATCTTTATTCAGTTGATGTAATAGCACTGTCAGAACATAAGGCCAACATATTAGAATACCAAGCTGCTGATTACATATATTCTGACAATGAGGTTTTATATATTTTTTAAATAATGTAATAATTTTCCTTTATATTTTTTCTATTCCCTCAAGCATTTATTTTTCTAGATACAAACAATCCAATTACATTGCTTGTTATTTAAAAATGTACAGTTAAGTTACTATTCGCTGTAGTCACCCTTTTATGCTACCAAATAGTAGGACTTATTCACTCTTTGACTTTTTGTACCCATTAAAAATCTCCACCTCCTCCAACCCCCGACTACCCCTCCACCTCTGGTTCTCTATATCCATGTCTCTATTCTCTATGTCCATGAGTTCACTTGTTTGATTTTTAGATCCCACAAATAAGTGAGAACATACGATGTTTGTCTTTCTGTGCCTGGCTTATTGCACTTGATATAATGATCTCCAATTCCACCTATGTTGTTGCAAATGATTGGATCTCATTCTTTTTTATGACTGAATAGTACTCTATTGTGTATATGCTCCACATTTTCTTTATCCATTCATCTGTTGATGGACACTTAGGTTGCTTCTAAATCTTAGCTATTGTAAACAGTGCTGCAACAAACATAAGAATACAGCTATATCTTCAATATACTGATGTACTTTTTTTTGCATATATACCCAGCAGAGGGATTGCTGGATCATATGGCAGCTCAATTTTTAGTTTGTTGAGGATCCTCGAAACTGACCTCCATAGTGGTTGTACTAATTTAAATTTCCACCAGCAATGTTCAAGAGTTCCCCTTTCTCCACATCCTTGCCAGCATTTGTTATTGCCTGTGTTTTTGAAATAGCCATTTTAACTGGCGTGAGATGATACCTTACTGTAGTTTTGATTTATATTTCTCTGATGATCAATGGCCTTGAGCACCTTTTTTTTCTTTTGAGACAGAGTCTCCCTTTATTGCCCAGGCTGGAGTATAGTGGCACAATCTCGGCTCACTGCAACCTCCACCTCCTGGGTTCAAGCAATTCTCCTGCCTCGGCCTCCCAAGTAGCTGGGACTACAAGCATACACCACCATGCCTGGCTAGTTTTTGTATTTTTAGTAGAGGTGAGGTTTCACCATATTGGCCAGCCTGGTCTTGAACTCCTGACCTCATATCTGCCCGCCTCAGCCTCCCAAAGTGCTGGGATTACAGGCATGAGCCACCGTGCCTGGTCCCGTGAGAGCACTTTTTTATATGTCTATTTGCCACTTTTATGTCTTCCTTTGAGAAATTTCTATTCAAACCTTTCGCCCATTTTTTTGATCAGATTATTAGGCTCTTTGTTCCTATAGAGTTGCTTGAGCTTCTTATATATGGAAGCTGGTAACGTGACAAGGGATTAGTTATTAATCCCTTGTCAGATGGGTAGTTTGCAAATATTTTCTCTAGGTCCATTTGGTGTGTAGTGCAGATTAATTCTGATGTTTCTTTATTGATTTTCTATCTGGAAGATACGTCCAATGCTGAAAGTGGAGTGTTGAAGTCCCCAGCAATTATTTTATTGAAATATGTCTATTATATAGACATATTTATAGACTTATAATTATATATGTCATTATATAGACATACAATATGTCTATTATATAGACATATTTCTCTTTAGCTCTAATAATATTTGCTTTATACCTGGGTACTCTAGCGTTGGGTGCATATATATTTAAAATTGTTATAGGCTTTTGCTGAATTGACTGCTTCATCCCTATATAGTGACCTTCTTTGTCTCTTCTTACAATTTTTGTCCTGAAATCTATTTTGTCTGATATAAGTATAGCGACTAGTGCTCCTTTTTGGTTTCCATTGTCATGGAATGTCCTTTTCCATCCCTTTATTTTCAGTGTCTTCACAGGTTAAGGGTGTTTCTTGTAGAAAGCAAATCAGTGTATCTTGTTTTAACATCCATTAAGCCAATCTATATCTTTTGATTGGAAAGTTTTGTCTATATACATTCAATGTAATTATTGATAAGTAAGTACTGACTATTGCCATTTTGTTATTTGTTTTCTGATTGCTTTGTGGTCTTCTCTTCCTTCTTTCCTGTCTTCCTCTGGTGAAGGAGATTTTCCCTGTTGAAATGATTTAATTTCTTGATTTTTATTTTGTGTTTATTTAATGTATGTTTTTTTGATTTGAGGTTACCATGAGGCTTGTAAATACTACCTTATAATGCATTATTTTAACCTGATAACAACTTCACACTATTTTCATAAACAAACAAATAAGAAAAAAGAAAACTAATAAAATTCCATGCCTTAACTTCATCCCTCTGCTTTTTAAGTTTTTGTTGTTTCTATTTATCTCTTATTATACTTGAAAAGTTATAGAAAAGATATCTTATTATATCTCGAAAATTTGTTGTAATTATTTTGATTGCTTCATCATTTAGTCTATTTAGGATAAAAGTAGTTTACACATCACAGGTACAGTTTTATAACATTCCGCATTTTTCTGTGTACTTACTATTACCAGTGAGTTCATCTTAAGGTGATTATTTATTGCTCATTAATGTCCTTTTCTTTCTGATTGATGTACTCCCTTTAGCATTTATTGTAGGACAAGTCTGGTGTTGATGAAATCCTTCAGCTTTTGTTTGTCTGGGAAAGTCTTTATTTCTTCTTCGTGTTTAAAGATATAATATTCTAGGGTAAAAATATTTTCTTTCAGCACTTTAAATACGTCATGCTACTCTCTCCTGGCCTGTAAGGTTCCCATCACAAAGTTTGCTACAAGACATATTAGAGCTCCACTGTGTGTTATTTGTTTCTTTTCTCTTGCTTCTTTTAGGATCCTTTCTTCATCCTTGACTTTTGGGAGTTTGATTATTAAATGCCTCAAGATAGCTTTCTTTGTGTTAAATCTGCTTGGTGTTTTATAACCTTCTTGTACTTGAATATTGATATATTTCTCTAGATTTGTGAAGTTGGCTGCTATTATATCTGTCAATAAACTTTTGACCACTATATATTTTTCTACCTCCTCTTTAAGGACAGTAACTTTTAAATATGCCATTTTGAGGTTATTTTCTAGATCCTGTAGGCATGTTTCATTCTTCTTTATTCTTTTTTCTTTTGTTTCCTCTGACTGTGTATTTTTGAATAGCCTATTTTCAAGCTCATTAATTTTTTCTTCTGCTTGATCAAGTCTTCTATTAAAGGACTCTGACACATTCTTCAGTATGCCAATTGTATCTTTCAGCTCCAGAATTTCTGCTTGATTATTTTGATTTTAATATCTTTCTTAAATTTGTTTGATATAATTATGAATTCCTTCCCTGTGTTATATTGAATTTCTTTGAGTTTTCTCAACACAGCTATTTTAAATACTCTGTCTTAAAGGTCACATATCTCTGTCTTTCCAGGATTGGCCCCTGGTGCCTTATTTAATTCATTTGGCAAAGTCATGTTTTCCTGGATGGTGTTGGTGCTAATAGATGTTCTTTGGTGTCTGTGCATTGAAAAGTTAGGAATTTATTGTAGCCTTCACTGTCTGGGCTTATGTATAGCCCTTCTTCCTGGGAAGGATTTACAGACATATGAAAGGACTTGGTTGTTGTGATCTAAGCTGTATCTGATTCAGTGGGTACCCAAGTCCAGTAACACTATGGTTCTTGCAGACTTGTAGAGGTACCACCTTAATGGTCTTGGGCAAGATCTGGGAGAATTCTCTTGGTTTCCAGGCAGAGACTCTTGCTGTCTTCCGTTACTTTGTTCCAAACAAACAGTCTTTCTCTTTCTGTTCTGAGCCATCCAAAGCTGGGGATACAGTGACACAAGCACCCCTGTGGCCACCACTACTATGACTGTGCTGGATCAGACCTGAAGCTAGTATAGCACTGGGTCTCACCCAAGACCTGCTGTAACCACTCCCTGGCTACTGCCTATGTTCACTTAAGGACCTGGGGCTCTACAATTAGCTGGTGGCAAAGCCAGCCAGGATAGTGTTTTTTTTTTTTTTTTGTTTGTTTGTTTGTTTTTTCCAGGATGACAAGGTCGTCCACGTCCCAGGTGGGTCCAGGCGTGCCATCTGGGAGTCAAGAATTGGAGTCAAAGACTTTAGAACTTTACTTGGTTTTCTATCATATTGAGGCTGAGCTGGCACTCAAACCACAAGATGCAGTCCTTTTCACTCTTTCTTTTCATTTCTAAAGACTGAGGAGAGGAGTCTCACCCTGTAGCCACCTTCACCCCAGGCCTCAAAGAGTACTGCCAGACTGCCCCTGATGTTCCCTTAAGGCTCAAAGTCTCTTAAATCAGCTTGTTGTGAATGCTGCCTGGCCTGCGATTCACACTTCAGAGTAGTGGACTCCCCTCTGGCCCACAGCAGGACCAGAAATGACATCCAAAAGTCAAGTCCTATAATCAGGGATTCCAAGAGCCCATTTGGTGCTCTACCCACCATGGCGGTGTTGGTACCTAAGGTGCAAGACAAAGTCTCCATTCCCTTTCCCTCTACTTTTCTCAAGCAGAAGGAGTTTTGCCCTGTAGCCACCACAGTTGGTAATGTGCTGAGACTTACCTAAAGTCAGCAAGTCTCAGAGAGTCACCCAAGGTCCTCGATATAGTACCTGGGTATCACTGTTATTAATTCAGGGCCCAGGGGCTTTTCAATAAGCAGGTGATGAGTGCTGGAAGGACTGAGTCCTTTCCTTTAAAAAAGCAGGTTCTCTTCTGGCCCAGGATGTGTCTAGAAATGTTTTTGGGGGGCTAGGGCCTGGAATGGGTGTCTGACAACTCTGACCAGTGCCCTATCCTGCTGTGGCTGAGCTGGTATTCAAGATGCAAGACAAAGTCCTCCCCACTCTTCCCTCTCCTTCCCTCAAATAAAAGGAAGGGGTTTCTTTTGGAGCCTCCAGCCATGCAGTTTGTGTTAGGGAGGTTTGATGCCAGCACTCCCTTGGCTACCTTAGCTGGTATCTCAGTAGATTGTGTTCCCCCATCCCCCCAAGCCCACTGTCTCTGTTCCTAGTTCAGCACTAGGATTCACCTAAGATTCGCAGTCCTTATGGCCTAGACTGTCTTTCAAGTTTCCTTGGAAATACAGAACACTCAAGCCATCAGTGGCGAGTTTGCTAAAACTCAAGCAGGGACTGCTGTGGTTGGCAATTCCCCTCTGGCTAGGGCTGGTTTAAATGTTCCCTCTGTGTGGGGGATGTCAGTTGAGTTTGGTCCGATTTTCCTTTCTGCTCTAATACCACTGAGGACACCACTGTGTTCAATGCCTCACAATTGCTGTCTTCTCCCTCCCCCAGTGCCTGGAGATGCTGTCCACATCATGCAGCTGCTCGGGGTAAGGGATGGAGAGCTGGAGGGGTGGCATCTGTGTTTACTATCTCTTCAATGCCTCTTTCAGAGATAAATAGTTAAACCCAGGCAGTATGAGTGCTCACTTGATTTTTATCCTTACGAGGATGCTTTTTCTGTGTAGATGATTGTTAAATTGGTGTCCTTGTCGGGGGAACAATTGGTGGAGCCATCTTACTCTGTCTCCCCTGGAAATATATCTTAAAAGAACTGAAAGAAAGCAAAAAAAAAAAACACTGTTATAATAAAATTCTATCTCCAGTGAATATATACTCTATGTACAAAGATAAATAAACTTTCAGATAGACAAAAGATAAAAGCTGAGAAATTTGTCTCCAGGAAGCCTGCACTATAGAATAAAATAAATTATTTAGACTAAAGCAAGTGATGCCCAGATCTGCAAGAAACCATTAAAAAAGCCAAAGGGGAAATTTGTTGGTGAAAATAAATATATATATACACAGACACACATACATATATACTTGTATATGTATATTTAAGTTTTCTATTGCTGCTGCAATAAATTACCACGATCTTACAAACATAGTGGTTTAAAATAACATTTGTTATCTCAAGATTCTGTTGATTCAGCTGGTTTCTCTGCCCTGGGTTTTGCATTTGCAGGCCCAAACCAGGTGTCAACCAGCTGGGCACTTATTTAGAGGCTCTGGGAGTAATCCTCAGAATCCAGTACCTTGTGATTATAGGGCCAAGATCTCACTGTCCTGATGGCTGTCAGCCGGAGGCCATCCTTACCACTTAGAGTTCTCTTTAGGCTTACATGTGGGCTCTGCATCTTAGATGCAGCAATACTTCTCACACTTGGCATCTCTCAGCGGTCATATAATAAGAATTATACTAAAAATCATATAATCATCTCAATAGATGAAGAAAAGGCATTTGAAAACATTCAGCACCACTTCATGATAAAAATTCTTAACAGATTAGGTATAGAGGAAAGTATTTCAATGCAATAAAGGCCATATGTAACAATCCCATAGATAAAATTATTCTCAATGTTGAATGAACAGTTGAAAGCTTTTCTTGTAAGATTAGAAACAGGACAAGAATGCTCACTTTCGTCACTTACTTTCAACATAGTACATCTGTAAGTCTTAACCAGAGCAATTGGAAAAGAGAATGAAATAAAAGGGATCCTATTAGGAAAGGAAGAAACAAAATTGTCTCTGTTTATTAACAACATGAACTTATACATAGAAAATCTTAAACTCCACCAAAATACTGTGAGAACTGATAAACAAATTCAGTAAAGTTGCAGAATACAAAATCAACGTACAATAATGATTAGTGATTCTAGGTACTAATAACAAATTATCCTACAAAGGAAAGTAAGAAAACAATCCCATTCATAATAACAACCAAAAATATTAAATATTTGGGTGTAAATTTTACAAAGGATGTAAAAGACCTATGCACTCCAAACTATAAAACACTGATGAATGAAACTGAAGGAAACACAAGTTTGGAAAGATATCCCAGGTTGATGAATTAAAAGAATTAATATTTTGAAAAGTCCATATTACCCAAATTGATCTACAGATTTAATGCAATCTCTGTCAAAATTCCAATGCCATTTTTTACAGAAATAGAGAAAAACAATTCATGAATTTGTATGGAACCACAAAAGACCCAGAAGACCCAAAATAATCTTGAACAAAAAGAACAAAGCTGAGTGCATCACCCTCTGATTTCAAAACATATTATAAAGCAATTGTAATCATAAAACATGGTACTGGCATAAAAACAGACACTTAGACCAATAGGACAGGATAGAAAGCCCAGAAATAAACCCATGTGTTTATGGTCAATTGATTTTTGATAAAGGTGCCAACAACACAATGGGGGATGGACAGTCTCTTGAATAAATGGTGTTAGAAAAACTGGATATCCAGATGCAGGAGAATGAAATTAGACCCCCATATCACACCATAAACACAAATCAACTCAAAATGGATTAAAGGCTTAAATATAAGACCTGAAACTGTAAAACTACCAGATGAAAACATAGGGGGAAAGGGCTGAAATTGGTCCAGGTAACAAGTTTTTATATGACCCCAAAAGCAAAGGCAACAAAAGCAAAAATAGACAAACGTGATGGCAACAAACTAAAAACCTTATGCACAGCAAGGGAAACAAGAAGGTGAAGAGGCAACCTACACCTATAGGTTTGTAGAAAATATTTGAAAACCATACATCTGATAAGGGATTAATATCCAGAATATACAAGGAACTCGAACAACTCAATAACAAGAGAACAAATCATCCAAATAAAAACAGGCAAAAAAGCTGAACAAGTATTTCTCAAAACAAGATGTACAAATAACCAACAGGTGCATGAAAAGATTTATCAGCATCTTTAATCTTTAGCAAAATTCAAATTAAAACCACAATGAAATATCACCTCACATCTGTTAGAATGGCTTTTATGGAAAAGACAAAAGATAAGTGTTGGCAAGTACGTAGAGAAAAGGTAACTTTCATACATTGTTGATGGAAATGTGAATTAGTACAACCATTATGGAAAATGATCCATGTTCTTAAAAAAAACTAAAACCAGAACTACCCTATGATTCAGTAATCCCAATTCTGGGTATATATCCAAAGGAATTAAAATTAATTTGTTGAAGAAATAGTTGCATTTCCATGCCCATTGAAGCCTTATTCTCAATAGCCAAGATGTGGAATTAATCTAAGTGCCTGTTGATGGATGAATGGATAAAGAAAATGTGGTATATGTTCACAGTGGAATACTATTCTGCCTTAAAAAAGAAGGAGAATCCTGTCATTTGTGAAAAGGTGGATGAATCTGGAAAACATTCTGTTAAGTGAAATAATCCAGGCACAGAAAGACAAAAACCACATGATTTCACATATGTGGAGACTAAAAAAGTTAATCTCATAGAAGTAAAGAGTAGAACAATCATTACCAGATATGTGGGTTGGGGGTGGGAATGGGGTGTTGTTGATCAAAGTGTATAAAGTTTCAGGCAGACAGAAGGAATTGGCTTTGAGATCTATTGCACAGCAGGGTTTTTGTCTTTGGTTCTGTTTATGTGCTGGATTACATTTATTGATTTGCATATATTGAACCAGCCTTGCATCCCAGGGTAGATGCAGAAAAGGCCTTTGACAAAATTCAACAACCCTTCATGCTAAAAACTCTCAATAAATTAGACATTGATGGGACGTATTTCAAAATAATAAGAGCTATCTATGACAAACCCACAGCCAATATCATACTGAATGGGCCAAAACCGGGAGCATTCCCTTTGAAAACTGGCACAAGACAGGGATGCCCTCTCTCACCACTCCTATTCAACATAGTGTTGGAAGTTCTGGCCAGGGCAATTAGGCAGGAGAAGGAACTAAAAGGTATTCAGTTAGGAAAAGAGGAAGTCAAATTGTCCCTGTTTGCAGAAGACGTGATTGTATATCTAGAAAACCCCATTGTCTCAGCCCAAAATCTCCTTAAGCTACTAAGCAACTTCAGCAAAGTCTCAGGATACAAAATCAATGTACAAAAATCACAAGCATTCTTATACACCAACAACAGACAAACAGAGAGACAAATCATGAGTGAATTCCCATTCACAATCGCTTCAAAGAGAATAAAATACCTAGGAATCCAACTTACAAGGGATGTGAAGGACCTCTTCAAGGAGAACTACAAACCACTGCTCAAGGAAATAAAAGAGGATACAAACAAATGGAAGAACATTCCATGCTCATGGGTAGGAAGAATCAATATCATGAAAATGGCCATACTGCCCAAGGTAATTTATAGATTCAATGCCATCCCCATCAAGCTACCAATGACTTTCTTCACACAATTGGAAAAAACTACTTTAAAGTTCATATGGAACCAAAAAAGAGCCCGCATCGCCAAGTCAATCCTAAGCCAAAAGAACAAAGCTGGAGGCATCACACTACCTGACTTCAAACTATACTACAAGGCTACAGTAACCAAAACAGCATGGTACTGGTACCAAAACAGAGATATAGATCAATGGAACAGAACAGAGTCCTCAGAAATAATGCCGCATATCTACAACTATCTGATCTTTGACAAACCTGAGAAAAACAAGCAATGGGGAAAGGATTCCCTATTTACTAAATGGTGCTGGGAAAACTAGCTAGCCATATGTAGAAAGCTGAAACTGGATCCCTTCCTTACACCTTATACAAACATCAATTCAAGATGGATTAAAGACTTAAACGTTAGATCTAAAACCATAAAAACCCTAGAAGAAAACCTAGGCATTACCATTCAGGACATAGGCATGGGCAAGGACTTCATGACTAAAACACCAAAAGCAATGGCAACAAAGGCCAAAATTGACAAATGGGATCTAATTAAACTAAAGAGCTTCTGCACAGCAAAAGAAACTGCCATCAGAGTGAACAGGCAACCTACAAAATGGGAGACCATTTTCACAACCTACTCATCTGACAAAAGGCTAATACCCAGAATCTACAATGAACTCAAACAAATTTACAAGAAAAAAACAAACAACCCCATCAAAAAGTGGGCGAAGGACATGAACAGACACTTCTCAAAAGAAGACATTTATGCAGCCAAAAAACACATGAAAAAATGCTCACCATCACTGGCCATCAGAGAAATGCAAATCAAAAGCACAATGAGATAGCATCTCACACCAGTTAGAATGGTAATCATTAAAAAGTCAGGAAACAACAGGTGCTGGAGAGGATGTGGAGAAATAGGAACACTTTTACACTGTTGGTGGGACTGTAAACTAGTTCAACCATTGTGGAAGTCAGTGTGGCGATTCCTCAGGGATCTAGAACTAGAAATACCATTTGACCCAGCCATCCCATTACTGTGTATATACCCAAAGGACTATAAATCATGCTGCTATAAAGACACATGCACACGTATGTTTATTGCGGCACTATTCACAATAGCAAAGACTTGGAACCAACCCAAATGTCCAACAATGACAGACTGGATTAAGAAAATGTGGCACATATATACCATGGAATACTATGCAGCCATAAAAAATGATGAGTTCATGTCCTTTGTAGGGACATGGATGAAATTGGAAATCATCATTCTCAGTAAACTATCGCAAGAACAAAAAACCAAACACCGCATATTCTCACTCATTGGTGGGAATTGAACAATGAGAACACACGGACGAAGGAATGGGAACATCACACTCTGGGGACTGTTGTGGGGTAGGGGGAGGGGGGAGAGATAGCATTAGGAGATATACCTAATGCTAGATGACGAGTTAGTGGGTGCAGCGCACCAGCATGGCACATGTATACATATGTAACCTGCACAATGTGCACATGTACCCTAAAACTTAAAGTATAATAATAAAAAATAAATAAATAAAAAGAAAAATTAGTAACTAAAAATCCTAATGAAAGTGCTATCAGCAAATGAGTCAAAAGGGTTTAAGAAGAAAGAAATGGTGTGGGAAATCACCCTACCAGATATCAAGATAAAGAAAAATACTATAGTAATGCAGTAATAAAGGCAGTGTTGTATTGATGCATGAATAGAAAATCAAGTAATGGGACAGAAAAGAAAGTGCAGAATTGGACTCACATAAATACTGAGATTGAGGTTTGGTAGACAATTAAGTTATGTTTACATATCCTTGAGTATAAATTGGGCAACTCAAAAAATGTTGCTTAAACAATTGACTAAAAGGAAAAATAAAAGTTAATTCCTAGTTTATACCATTCTAAAAGAATGTGTATGAATTAAAGACCTACTATATCCATGTAATCCCTGAATCCAAAATTTAAAAAAAATTAAATAAGAAGCCCTAATGTAAAAATTAACACTGAATTTTCTAGAACAAAATACATCTTCATTATATCAGAGAACAAAGTATTTTTTTAAAAAACTCAAAATTCACAAATTATAAAAGCCTGTTAAATTTGATTACAGCAACATGAAAACTATTACATGACAAATGATCTGATAAATGAATTTAAATGACACATTACAAAGTGACAACACAAAGCAATGTTTAGCTGACAAAGGATTTGTATCTAAAATCTACAAATAGACCAATAAGGAAAACACAATTGTATAGGATATGGGTAAAATATATGAATGGAATCTTCACAGAAAAGAAAACCTGTCAGATAAACACAGATGTTCAACCTTGCTAAAATGAGGAATAGTTGGAATGGTTGGAAGAATAGGAAACAATGATGGGAAAGATCTAATATAAAGTAGATATTTCAGGGTCAAATAGGGGAAGTCAAAGGTTCCAGGAGGAGGCGTGAAAGCCTGGACACCAGATGGAAGACATGCTTTAGGTAGGATAGGCACCTCTTGTAGTTTAACAGAGGGAAGAGAAGAAGGTGCATGCAAATCCAGGTAGGTTTGTGAGTTGGACAGTCAGCAATTTAGTTGATTCTTTCACATACTTTATTTTTCTCTGTGAAGTTGATGGTAAAATTATCAGCTAAAAATTGTCATACTATGAGATTGGGAAAGAAGTTGCAGTTTGAGGACTTTGTTTAGACTGTTATAACAAAAATGCCATAAACTGGGTAGCTTATAAACAACAGAAATTTATTTCTCATAGTCCTTGAGTTTAGGACATCTCAGATCAAGGTGCCAACAGATGTGGGTTCTGGTGAGGGCCCACTTCTCATAAATGGTGCCTTTTAGCTATGTCCTCACATGGCTGGAAGGGCAAACAAGCTTCCTTGAGCCTCTTTTGTGTAGGCACTAATCCCATTCCTGTGGGCTCCACCTTCCTGATCTAATCGTCTCCCAAAGTCTCCACCTCCTAATAGCATTATTTTGGGGGACAGGTTTTAACATATGAATATGGGGAAGGGTTTATTCAGACCATACCAAGGATGGAAAAAAAGAGTTTGAAATAATCTTTGAAGAAAGTAAGAGGGCAAGGTAACCAGAGAAATAGATAAGGGTTGTGATTACAAATTTATAATGGGGCCCATTTTTCAAAGCAGATAATCAAATTATCTCTAAACTCTAAATGGGATTAGACTATTCTGACAAAAAGAGACAAGAAAAGTCATGGTTTTATCAAAGTAATTCCTGGATTGTGTAATAATACCTGAAAAGAGGGCAAAGGCAGTAAAAAGGCCAGAGGAAAATGGAACAGTCAATGAATTGGAAAGCCTCAAAGGGCACAATGATGTCCATGAATGTCAACTAGAAAACCTAGTGATGGCAGTGAGGAACTTGAATTAGTGATGTTCAGAGTTGGAGCAATTGTGTGGTGCCATGTTCCAGATTGTGACAGATGGAGAAAGTCATTGATTAGAAATGAAAAAATAAAGGAACTAGATAATCCAATTTGGATAACTTGTCCACATAAATACTCAATAAGTTAGGAAAGAGAACCATAGACCTAGTATCAAAATATCAAAGAATATG
Organism: Gorilla gorilla gorilla; assembly: GCF_029281585.2. Taxonomy (NCBI): domain Eukaryota; kingdom Metazoa; phylum Chordata; class Mammalia; order Primates; family Hominidae; genus Gorilla; species Gorilla gorilla. Next base: position 110,101,545 of record NC_086017.1, on the reverse strand, counting down.
GGGAAATGACTAGGAGATAAGTAGAATGCAGTCACAAGTAACTCGACAGGGCTACACAAAATCTAGAATACACTCTCCTAAAATAGATAATTGTGATATATACATGAAGGAGTCACTTCAGTGGGTCTTTGGAGTACATATATGATTGCAAACTATATTCTGAAATATAGCCATATGTTATAAACAGTAAAACCAACACAGCATTTAAAGTAAAATATAAAAATTCCACATAGGCATGGCTTATAAGAATGTGGCATCAGCACTACAGAGAATGAGAACAAGAATCTAATATGTTCTTCTTTTAGTTATTAAAATTACTTGACGGGTCCAATATCCGGCTGGAGCCTTCTACTGGCTTGAAACAAGCAAGACTTCTGAATGTTTTTTGTTCAGAAGAACTTGGCTTGAGATAATTTTTGGCTGTACTTGAAGTTGAGTAACTGGGACATGAAAGTAGGCCTGCTCAAAAGAGAGCCAAAGAACCCAGCCTGCTGCCTGAGGCAATGTGTGTCCTAGTCAGAGTCCTACTCAAGAATTCATGTCATCAGAAGTAAGTGGTTTGTTCTTATTGAAGAAGACGTTGCTCCCAAAGACATATCAAATAGTGTCTGAAGAAATGAATCAGGGTATAAAACCTGGGCGGTCTTTAGAGTTGATTTTGCACATAGTACAAAAGAAGCATTTGTGAGGTGGCACGGTATCTGTGAAGGGAATTCTTTCTGCAGACTTGGGGCCACTTTGGCATAGGCAAGGAGATCATTCAGCAGTGCTAGGATTTGTGTGGCCATATTATCTTTTGCCAGGAAATACTTACCCCATAGTCGAATACTGTGTGCTCCTGAATTAGGACAGGCAGTTACCAATTGCCATATTCTATGGTATTAAATAGACTTCTTTTGAGGAATATATGTTCTGGAGATGTACTGTAGCAGCTCGCCACTGAGCATGCTCCCCAAGGAGATAATATGGTTAGAAAACCGAGCTTGGACCTGTGAGAGCCACAGAAAGCTGGACTCCAAATTCAATCCCACCTCAAAATTGTGTCCCAGATTAGCATTAGTAGCCACTCTCCCATCCCAGCTCTGGAGCCATCTTTTAGCCCCCAAAGACTGGGTGGTGTGGTTTTAAGTAAAAATCAGGCATTATGAGGGTTTTGTGTGTGTGTGTACAATTTTCTTTGATGTGATCACCATTCTTAAGCAGATGTATTTTATCAAACTACCCATATTTTTTAGTGATAAAAATACTATACTGTACATAAAAGCCATCAGATACAATATCTTATGGTTACAACAAACCTGCAGATGCTTTGATTCAAAGTACTCACTCTTGAGATGAAAGAATAGAGATTTGGTAACATTCAGTAATCTTCCCAATGTCATGGAGCTAGATAGTGATAGAGCCAAAGTGAAAACCGACATCTCTTCATTTTCAGTCTAAAGCTTTTTCAACCACACCAACTAATCTGCGCTTTCCTCCATGTTTTCCTCTTCTCAGCTTTTGCTCCTAACATGGGATGCTTTCATTCAGCTCAATATCCTTACCCTAAAACCTACAGATTCTTATTGTAAAATACTTTAAAAATACAAAATGTATAGCTAAGATTTTAAGGAAAACACATGTTCCTATCTAGCTTTAACAAAAGTGAACATTATGCCTTGCTTGTGTGTCTTTTTCTTTTCCTCCCTGGCCTTACTTCCCAGATAGCCCATAAGCCGTATCTATTATGTCAGTGCGAGTTGTTATATTCTGTATCTATCTATGTATCTGTCTATCTGCCTATTAAGACACACACATAATTATATAATTCTGCATCTTTATTTTGTTCAATATTATGTTTTTAAGATTTATCTCAACCCTACGCAGTTGATATGGTTTAGCTGTGTCCCCACCCAAATCTCATCTTGAATTGTAGCTCCCATAATTCCCACATGTTGTAAGAGGGACCCAGTGGGAGGTAACTGAATCGTGGGAGTAGTTTCCCCCATACTATTTTCTTGGTAGTGAATAAGTCTCACGAGATCTGATGGTTTTATAAGGGGTTTCCCTTTTTGCTTGGCTCTTGTTGTTTCTTGCCTGCCGCCATGAAAAACATGACTTTACTCCGCCTTTGCCTTCTCCCATGATTGTGAGGCCTTCACAGCCATGTGGAACTGTGAGCCCATTAAAACTCTTTCCTTTATAAATTATTCAGTCTCGAGTATGTCTTCATTAGCAGCATGTGAATAAACAGTATTCCATTATATTAATACACCAGTACTGTTTATCCTAGCAATACCCACAATTTGAAAAATGTTCATGCTATACATAATGTTCCAATGAAGATATTTGTGCATATCCTTTGAACATATTTCCAACAGTTCTGTTAGGCTATAGAAGTACAATTGTTATTAATAGTTCAAGGAGTACAGGTAGAATAATCATTCCCCCAAAGATGTCCTTGGAACCTATGAATATTACCTTAAATGGCAAGATGATCTTTACAGATATAATTAAGGATAGGGATCTTCAAAAGGTGAGATTACCTTGGATTATCTAGGAGGATGCAATCTATGCACATGAGTCCTTGAAATTGAAAGAAGAAGCAGATTAGAGATTCAGAGAGATAGAATCTCTTGCTGGTTTTGAAGATGGAGGAAAGGAGCCATGAGCCAAGGAATGGCCCCTAGAAGCTAGGAAAGGGCATAGAAAAAGAATTTTTCCCCAGAGGCTCTTGAAAGAAATGTAGCTATATGAACAGACACCTTGATTTTAACCCATGGTAGGTTTCTGACCTCCAGAACTGTAAGCTAACACATTTGGCTTGTTTTAAGCCACAAAGTTTGCAATAATTTGTTACAGCAGCAATGGAAAACTAATACAGCATATTAAACTTTAATAATTATTGCTAACTTTTTTTTCAAAGTGGCTATACCAAATTATGTGCTCTCTATCAATGTATAAGAATCCCTGTGACTCATTAGTCTTATAAACCTAGAATTCTTCCAGATTTTAAAATGTTTTTCTGTCTGCTGAGTTTGAAAAGATATGTGGTTTTAATTGCACATGGGTTTAGCTTACATTTTCCTAATTCTTTATAGTGTTGAGCATTTTACTTCGGTGTTATTGACCATTTAAACATCGCTTGAATACCTTGCTCACAAAATGCCCTTTATATTGGATTATGTTTTGCTTCTTCATTTTAAATCATTTACATATTCTGGATACAAAATTATTATTGGCAATAAACCATGCAGATATAAATTCCCATTCTGCAGCTCCTTTAATCTTGTGGTATTTTATTAAATAGAAAGTTTTCATTTTCATATAGGTAAACGTATTATAGCTTATGTTTAATGAGTTTTGAAATTTTATATTTTATCTAATACCTCCTTCTGAACCTCAATATCATAAACGTATTCTGTATTTTCTTTTAGGCGCTTTAAAGTTTTGCTTTTAATATTTAGGACTTACCAATATTTGAAGTTGATTGTTTTTTATTTGGCTACTGATATAGTTTGTATATTTGTCCACACCCAAATCTCATGTTGAATTGTAATCCTCAGTATTGGAGGTGGGGCCTGGTGGGAAGTGATTGGATCATGGGGGTGAATGGTTTAGCTCCATCCCCTTGATGCTGTCCTCGCTATAGGGGGTAAATTCTCTTGACATCTGGCTGTTTAAAAGTGTGTGGCACCTCCCACTCTCTCTCTTGCTCCTACCTTCACCATTTGATGTGCCTCCTCCTGCTTTGCCTTCCACCATGAGTAAAAGCTTCCTGAGGCCTCCCAGAAGCAGATGCTGGCACTATGTTTCTTGTACAGCCTGCAGAACCATGAGCCAATTAAACCTGTTTTCTTATAAATTACCCAGTCTCAGATATTTCTTTATAGCAATGTAAAAAAAAAAGCCCAACACAGATTCCCAGGTGTTCTAATACTATTAATAAAAATTTTATTCTTTCCTCACTGATTTTTAAGGCCAGTTCTTTGTCATTTAGCCATACATGTGTAGATCTGTTTCCAGGCTCTATTTTCTGGCTTTTTAGGCTATTAGTTTATTTCAGTTCCTGCTCTACACTATTTTAATTACGATATTTGAATATGTGTTGATATCCCCTTTCATCATATTTTTCTCATAAATATCTTATTTAATCTTGAATTTTTGTTCATTTATCTCAATTTCAGGATAATCTTGGCAAGTTCCATTAAAGTCATACACACACACACACACACACACACACACACACACACACACACACATTCTTTCTGGAATTATTGTTGAAATTTGATTTAAAAAACAGAATGAGTTAAAGAGAGCAGACATTTTTGGATGTTAGGTCTTCCATCTATTATCATATCATACTTTCCCATTTATTCAGTACTTTAAAAATATCATTCAAATTAGAATTATCTCCATCGAAATCTTACTATACAGGATTTGCTAGATTTATTGCTAGGTACTTTACTGGTTTTGTTGACATTGTTTTACTAATTGATAATGCTGGAATATGTTGGGATGTTATTGATTTTTTACATTGATATTTTATCTACTAAACTTGCTGAATATTCTAGTAGTCACAATTGTTTGCAAATTATTTAGAATTTTATAACTTTATCGTCTCAATAAGGACAATTTTGCAAGTTTTTGCACTTCTATACCTCTAATTTTTTAAACATTATTTTCCTTGAATCTTCAGTACAAGATTTATTAGAGGCAGTCATAGCAAGCATTCTTGTGTTGTTCCTGAATTTAATTGAAATGTTCCTAGTTTCACATTTAAGTATGTTGTTTACTATAGAGAAAGTTCAGAAATTTTTCTATTCTTAATTTGCTAAACATTTTTACAAACTAGTCTTGAAATTTACAGATTATTTTTAAATCTATCTATAGGATTTTACTTTTACTATTCATATCTGCTTTGGGTGTTTGCTTCCTGAGAGTAGTTGAGTAGCTTTTTCTTATTTTGTATTCTCTGAAACATTTGTGTATGGTTTAAATTATTTGTTTCTTGAAACTTTCATACTTTTTAGATGAGTTTAGTTTAAATAAATTATTAAATGTATTTAATGATTATTATTTCTTCCTTAGGTACTTTTGCTAAATTATGCTTGTCTGGCAAGCTCTCAGATTTGCAAGTTTATTGGCATAAATTTTTTCACAATTTCTTAAAAAAAAAACTACATAAAAATATGGTCATTTAATTTTTTCATTTCCATTATTATTTTTATGCTTTCTCTTTTTATTGATTAATTCAGTCTATTTTATTTCTTCCTTTAAAATAAATGATGTTTTGTTGATTTTATCATTTTCTATTGCTATATATTTCATTGCTTTCTCCTTTTATTTTGTTTAGACTATTATTTTCCTTGATTACTGAATTAAACCATTTTCTTGCTTAGTTTCAATTATTATTTTTAATAAATGTATGTCTCTAAATTACCCTCTAATTACTGCTTTACATGAGTCTCACAGTTTTTTATTCAGTTACTTTTATATTTATTCACTTTTCTATTTATTCAGTTACATATATTCTCTAATTTCTATTGTAATATTTTCTGTTACTCATTAAAATTATTCCTTCTCTTATGCACTGACCTTTTTTGCTTCTCTCAATACTTTCTGCCTTTAATTCTACTTTGTATATTATTATACTAGTATACTAAACTAGTATACTGTAGTTTAGTATACTATACTAGTTTCCTCTGAATTAGCATTTGACTCATTATTTTTTTCCCTTTATTTAGCCATTCTGTGTTATTTTTCGCCCTCTGCTGGTTTGGATACAATGCCCTATATTTCTATTTTTAGTTATTACCCTTACTATTTAATATACACTCACTATTTTAACAATAAAAATTAAAACTATTTTATTACTTTTCTAACAAAGTTGACAGTGTTTTGCCTTCACTTTAAGCATGCATTAAAATCTCATAATATTTTTAATTTTACAAAGCATTTAAACTTTATCTCTTTAAAACTCAAGAAAAAAGTTATTTTGATATTTTGGGGACAATTCTTTAACTCTTTAAATTTAGGTAAGATTAAATTGTACATAAAGAATTGTTTTAAGTGGGATAGAAAAAAAGTCCAAAGTTTGATGGAAAATTAATTCTAGAAGTCAAGGCCTTCATCCAAGGACAAGAGAGAAAGCTCATAGTGATGTCATCAGTGGCAGAGGAAATCATTCCAAAGCAGTCCCAGCACCCATCTAAGGTCAGAGACATCTGACAGACTAAGATGGGGCCCAAAGGGGGATTCCCCCAGGGATCACAGTCAGGGCCCAGAATTATTCCAGGGGGATGCCTCAAGGAAAATTTTGGTCACCTAATGAGTCCTCCACTTTTCAACGTCATCTTCTCTTTTCCAGACCACTATGGGCAACTCTCCATCTATCCCTCCTGATTCCTCTATGGACAACTCTCCATCTATTCCACCTGATTCCTCTATGGACAATTCTCTATCTATTCCATCTGATTCCTCCGTGGGCAACTGTCCATGTATTCCACCTGACTCCCAACTAGGCTGCATCCTCCACCATTGGAATCAATGTGACCCTGACAACCTAAAAAGAAAACTGTGATGATTAATACTGAGTGTCAACTTGATGGATTGAAGGATGCAAAGTATTGATCCTGGATGTGTCTGTGAGGGTATTGCCAAAGGAGATTAACATTTGAGTCAGTGGGCTGGGAAAGGCAGACCCACTCTTAATCTGACTGGGCACCATCTAATTAGCTGCCAGCATGGCTAGAATATAAAGCAGGCAGAAAAACATGAAAAAACTAGATTGGCCTAGCCTCCCAGCATACATCTTTCTCCTGTGCTGGATGATTCCTGCCTTTGAACATCGGACTCCAAGTTCTTCAGTTTTGGGACTCACACTGGCTTTCCTTGTTCTTCAGCTTGCAGACAGTCTACTGTGGGACGTGGTGATCGTGTGAGTTAATACTACATAATAAACTCATACGTATAATATATATCTTATATATATTATATATATATTTTTTCATTGGTTTTGGGGATTTCTGGAGTTGGCTGCTTAATATGATTAGACCCAAAAATGCTAAGGACTCTACTTCTAATAGTATAGAGAACACTAATAGTCCTTGGCATAAACCATTTAGAGAGTTATGCAAAATAAATGCATTTGACAATCCTGGTTCACTGCTCATGAGAGGCAAGGAATTTAGCAACTCTATACATAATACCTTTGATCGTATGTGGAAAACCAAGGAACATAATAAAGCTGGTTGGTTGCTCCTAAGTTCACTGAATAAAGTGATGAAAGAAAGTAATGAACTCAGGGATGCTAACTCCCTCCCAGCTTCAGGAGCAGATATTGAGCCTCAGATCTGCTAAGATTGCCCTGAGTGAAAGTCTTATCTTCTGTAGAGAAATAGCTGAAACTATGGAAAAACAGACACAAGTCCTTATCATGTGAGTGGCTGACCTGCAACGAAAAGTGCATGCACACACTCGCCAGGTGCCTACTATTAAAGTGAAGGCATTGACTGGAAAAGAATAGGATCCTGCAAGTTGGAGTGGGGACATGTGGGAGGACCCTGATAAAGCTGGGACACTGAACTTGTATACTCTGATGAACATTTTTTGCCAGAAGAAACAGCTTGCCTATCCCCAGTAGTGGCAACTACTGGGATGTGAGATAGTGGTGGAAGGAGCATAGAGTTGGATCAGGCTAAATTTATTGATTTGGGCCCACTAAGTAGGGACTCTGCATTTAATGTTGCAGCTTGGGGAGTTAAAAAAGGTTCTAACAGTTTATTTGCTTGATTAGCTGAAATATGGATTAGAACGCGGCCCACTGTGAGTGAGCTAGAAATGCCTGAGCTCCCTTGGTTTAATGTAGCGGAAGGGATCCAAAGGCTTAGGAAGATTGGAATGGTGGAGTGGATTAGTCATTTTAGACCTACTCATCTCAGCTGGGAGGGTCCAGAAGATATACCTGGGAGACTCCAAAAGATATGTCCTTGACCAATGCCATAATAAATAGATTTGTGAGGGCAGTACCTGCAACTTTGAAGGGCGTTGTAGTTGCTCTTCTCTGTATGTCAGATCTAACAGTGGGAACCCCAGTCACTCAACTACAAAATTTAAATACAATGGGAATAATTGGATCCTGAGGTGGCAGGGACCAAGCGGCAGCACTCAACCATCAAAGACAGAGTAGGCATACCTACCTTAATGGACAGCAGAGGCAAAGTGGCAATCAGAATAGTTGGACTCATGTAGAACTCTGGCATTGGCTAATTAATCACGTTGTTTCTAGAAGTGAAATTAATAGGAACTACTGCATTTTTACTTAATAAATATAAGCAGGAAACTTCTAGGTCGAATGGACAAAAGACTAATTTGAATTATACCAACAGAGCATCAAGGCCCCTCAATCAATTTCCAGATGTGAGCCAGTTAACAGACCCAGAACTCCTTGAATAAAGGGGAGGCTGGGTCCCCTTGAGGTAGGACCTCACTACACTACTGACAATTTATGATGTTAATCTTTCTCCCATCCCTCTCCAAGAAGACCTCTGGCCTTTTGCCAGGGTAACTGTGTACTGGGGAAAGGGAGATGATCAGACATTTTGGGGACTACCGGACATGGGCTCTGAGCTGACGTTGATTCCAGGGGACCCTAAGCGTCATTGTGGTCCTCCAGTTAAAGTAAGGGCTTATAGAGGTCAGGTAATTAATGGAGTTTTATCTCAGGTTGACTTACGGTTACTGGGCTTTGGTGGAAACTGAACATTTGACTACAGGTTGTCAAGTCATCATGCAACATGAACTGGGTGCTTTCTGACCCATCTAGCCATAAAGTGGGTTGTGCACAGCAACATTCCATCATCAAATGGAAGTGGCATATATGTGATTGGGCTCAAGCAGGTCCTGAAGGCACAAGTAAGTCCACTCACCAAGGCTGACCTGGCTATGGCCACCGCTGAGTGCCCAATTTGCCAGCAGCAGAGACCAACACTGAGCCCTCAATATGGTACCACTCCTCGGGATGATCAGCCAGCTACCTGGTGGCAGGTTGATTATATTGACCTCTTCCATCATGGGAAGGGCAGAGGTTTGTCCTCACTGGAAAAGACACTTACTCCAAATATGGTTTTGCCTATCCTGCATGCAATGCTTCTGTCAAGGCTACCATCCGTGGACTCAGGGAATGCCTTATCCACCATCATGGTATTCCACACAGTATTGCCTCTGACCAAGGCACTCACTTTATGGCTAAAGAAGTGTGGCAGTGGGTTCATGCTCATGGGATTCACTGGTCATACCATGTTCCTATCATCCTGAAGAAGGTGGATTGATAGAACAGTGGAAAGGCCTTTTGAAGTCACAATTACAATGCCAATGAAGTGACAACGCAGGGCTGGGATAGAGTTCTGCAGAAGACTGCGTATGCTGTGAATCAGTGTCCAATACATGATACTTTTTGTCCCATGGCCAGGATTCACAAGTCCAGAAATCAAGGGGTGGAAGTGGAAGTGACACCATTCACCATCACCCCTAGTGATCCACTAGCAAAATTTTTGCTTCCTGATCCCACGACATTAGTTTTGCTGGCCTAGAAGTCTTAGTTCCAGAGGGAGGAACGCTGCCATCAGGAGACATAACAACTCCATTAAACTGGAAGTTAAGATTGCCACCTGGTCACTTTGGGCTCCTCCTACCTTTAAGTCAACAGGCTAAGAAGGGACTTACAGTGTTGGCTGGAGTGATTGACCTGAACTATCAAGATGAAATCAGTCTACCACTCCGGAATTGAGGTAAGGAAGAGTATGCATGGAATACAGGAGACCATTAGGGTGTCTCTTAGTATTACCATGCCCATGCCCTGTGATTAAGGTCAATGGGAAACTACTATGGTCCAATCCAGGCAGGATTACAAATGACTCAGAACTAATGGAATATATATATATATATATATATATATATATATATATATATATATATATATATTCATACATATTCTATTATATATATATATATTCTATTAGTTCAGTCCCTCTACAGAAACCTGACTAATACAAAAACATGTGATTATGTTCCACAATGCTGTTTGGCACCATTATGAGCTGCCCAGCCCAGAACAATGGCTGGTGAATGGTAGCTTTTATTGTGACAATCCTGCAATTTGATCTATTTTGTAAGTGGCAGGGAAAATGGTCAGAAGTCCCATATGTACAGCCTCCATGGCCCTATACCAAAACCTAATAATTGCCCCAAAAGAAAGTCCAAAGGCAGAACTAGGTATTACATATGACCTTTTTCAAGGGCTACCTGTCTCTCAGGATGAACAGCAACCTCTTCCATATAGCCCCTTGCCAAGAGCACTTGAGGCTACAACCTAAACACTGGAGACCCTACTAAGTCCCCCTCACACTCAGAGAGAAACACCATATTTAACTCTCCCTCCAGCCCTGCTACCCCTTAGGGAAGTAGCAGGAGCTGAAGGGCCAGTCCTAGTGCAGGTCCCTTTCTCTATAACTCATATACAGCAATGTAAGGAAAAGCTAGGAAACTATTCCAAGAATCCCAGGAAATTCACAGATGGGGTCCAAACTTGACCTTAGCCTTTGATCCCTCATGGAGAGATGTTCAATTCATTCCAGCAACCTGTTGCACTCCCCCTTTAAAAGGAATGAATCGTTGAGACTGCCCACCGGGAAGTGGAAGACTTATGTCTGAAACCCTCAGGGTAACCTCCTGGGCTGAGACATAGTCTCCACTACTGATCCTAATCGGGACTATAACAGATCCATGGAAATGAACAAGTGGGCTAAATTTCTTGAGGCTCCTTGAAGGAATGAAAAAGTAAACTAACCACCAACCCCAAATCAGGCCACGAGATATGGTACTTGTTAAAACATGGAAGGAGGGATCACCTGCTCAACAATTGCAACCCAAATGGAAGGGACAATTTTCAGTGGTACTGGCCATGACTTCTGCAGTGAAAGCACTGGAATTAGATAGTTGAATACATCTTCCAAGGATCAAGTCTGCTATACCTGAAGTCTCAGACCTGGAACCTGGAAGTTCCCGTAAGCCACTACACCTGTGAACCTGTAGAAGACCTGAAGTGCCTTTTAGAAGACAGCCAGAAGATAAATAAATGCCTGCCAACTTTCCTTGGTGTTTTTGTTGCATAGTTACTGTAGGCTGGATAATAGTAGCCATGCTTTTATATTTTTTGCAGTTTAATTGCCTTCTTTAGATCGATTCAAATCACTTCTTTTGTAGTAATTAAGCAGAATGTTTTAATTCATTCCTGTAACAAACATTCCTTACAGCATAGGTATCCACCCCCTGAAGTTCTCATTAAATCTTTTTAGAAAATTCACTTCCTCTCACCTAGAGACTATCAAGCTTCAGATGATCAACTGACTAGGTTTCCAGCCAGTTCCAAATGAAGACAACACCCCCAGCCATCAAGAATCTGCCTTGACTCCACTTGAAAGAGCAGGATGAGTTCCGTGATCCCCAATAGGTAGGGACTGTGCCCCATGTCTGTAGGAAGCAGTTACAGAAGAAAGACCTTCAGTCCCTCTGCCTCCCACAAAGATTTATGGGGATCATGTCTCTTAGTGAGGAAATGAAGCAGGAAAATAGGGTCTGGAGGCAGAGAACCTAAGGCTGATTCATACTGATTAGATATCAGCAGCTACTCACTTTTTAATCCCTCCTTTTTCTGGGCGGCAATGAAATGAAAGTACCTCTGATTGGTCCCTTCCCACAACCAATCAGATTGGTTGCAGGCCTACTCTTCATTCTGGTTGGTTCCCTCCTGCAATAAATTAGCCTGGGTGTGGGCCAATGGGAAACCTCTAGGTTTAGGTTTCCTAGGTGGATATTCAAAGCCCGAAAAATGCTGTAACCAGTGTTCTTTGGCCACTTGCTCAAGCCTGCTCCCATCCTGTGGAGTGTACTTTCACTTAAAACAAGATTCTGCTTTTGCTGCCTTGCTTTGTTTGTGTGTTTCATCCAGTTCTTTGTTCAAACCACCAAGAACCTGCCCTTGCTTTCTTTTGCATTTTGTCCAATTCTTTGTTCAAAATGCCAAGAGTCTGCACAACTACCCTCAACTGGTAGTTGGGCAACTGGACAACTACCGTCAACAGTAGCACTAGGGCTGTGATGACAATCTAATATTATAGTAAATAGATGATGATAATAATTGTTAATATTAAACAAGGGTTTTCAGTATGCCAGGCATGTGGTAAGCCATGAACAGACACATAGACACACTCACACACATCCTCATTTAACTCTCACAACAATACTACTTTCCATGTGGAAAGTTTTTTTGTTTGTTTGTTTGTTTTGTTTGTTTGTTTGTTTTTTGAGACGGAGTCTAGTTCTGTCGCCCAGGCTGGAGTGCAGTGGCACGATCTCGGCTCACTGCCAGCTCCGTCTCCTGGGTTCACGCCATTCTCCTGCCTCAGCCTCCCAAGTAGGTGGGACTACAGGTGCCCGCCACCACACCCTGCTAATTTTCCATGTAGAAAGTTTTGAACAAAGTTATTGGTGTGTTTTATCTTTCCTACTCCATTGAAAACTATTTGAGAATAAAGACTCTACTTTTTACGTAACAGAGGCTTAGCAAATGTCTGAATGAATAAATCGCGTTATATTTCCACATAAGAACCTACATTGCATAGAAAAATGTAAACGAAGAATTTTTTTTTTTTTTTTTTTTTTTTTTTTGAGGCAGAGTCTCGCTCTGTCGCCCAGGCTGGAGTGCAGTGGCACCATCGCGCTCACTGCAAGCTCCGCCTCCCTGGTTCACGCCATTCTCCTGCCTCAGCCTCCCGAGTAGCTGGGACTACAGGCGCCCGCCACCACACCCGGTTAATTTTTTGTATTTTTAGTAGAGACGGGGTTTCACCATGTTAGCCAGGATGGTCTCCATCTCCTGACCTCGTGATCCACCCGCCTCAGCCTCCCAAAGTGCTAGGATTACAGGCGTGAGCCACCGCGCCTGGCCAAGAATTTTATGATTTGTTCATAATAATGAATTTTTCTTCTCATTCTGTCTGCTACATGGTTCAGTAGTGTTGTGTGTATTCATATTGTTGGGCATGGATCACCAGAATTTTTTTCTATCTTGGAAAATGGGAACTCTCTACTCATAAAATAACAATTCCTATTTCAACCTTTCCTCCACCCTGGGCAACTACAATTCTGCTTTCTGTTTCTATGAATTTGAATCATTTAGACACTTCATTATCATTATTTTTGATTGCTCAATATTTATTAAATGCTTCAGATAGTGGCAGTGGAAAAAGTACATTAAAAGATATATGCTTTATGTTGGACACATGCAAATCTCACTTTCACTGCCCCCATCCCCCTTCCAAAACATACACGCGTGAGAGAAACAGAGGTAAAAATTTATTGTAGAAATCAGCAACCTAATTTAAAGCTGAAAGCAATCTTACCTTGGGTAACAGAAAAAAAAAAAAAAAAAAAAAAGGTAACCTTCTCTTTGAAACATAAATCACTCCTGAAAGGACCATGTGGGAATTCCTAGAGTTCCTCTCTTTCTATTTTTGACTCTTGGAGAAGAGGTTGAAAACAGAAGCATGATTGGAATATTAGGAGGCTTTTCCTCTTGGTAATCATTAAAAAAAGAAAGTCTGAAAGAAACTTCTAATTTCCCCTATAGCTGTGTAAACTCCAGTTAAATATAAATTGTTTTGTTCTCTCTCTTGATTGTTACATTTATATTTCTTGAGGTCAAAGTGACTTTCCATAGTCATAAACAGATTCTACTTTGTAACCCCACTTTAACTCTCAAAGTACCCGAAAAAGCATCAAACTATGCATTAAGACAATATCCAGGTGACACAGAGAAACCATAAAAGGATTTAGGCTAGGAGTCAAAATATTATCCTTTGGGAGCCCTACATGAGACCTAGAAATAATATCCTGTTTGTTTGGGCCAAACTTTTCAAAGAGTTTTAATCCTTCTAAAAACCCACATGTATTACCTTAGGATGCAACTTCAGCCATGTATGTAAAAACATAGGTGTGAAGTGTCTGTAGGGCCTTACACCTCTGGGCCCATAGTTGAAAACAACCTTCTCTAGTTTTTCCTTTATTTTTGTCATTTCTGTCTTAAATAGATTCCACATGTTTTTTTTTCCTTATTTACTTATTTAACTTGTATTTACTAAGTGCCTTCTATGGTCGTTACCTATGTTAGGTAAGGTTCCAGCACTGTGAATTCGAAATTGAACAAGATGCACAATGTCCCTGCCTTCACGAAGCTTTGGTCAGCCTGTTATTTGATCATCATAAGACTTAGGAACGTAAACATATAAGATTGAATGGGATCCTTAGAAATTACGTAGTCAATTATTTCCCTACCTAAAGAGATAATTTACTCAGATTTGGTTGTTATGCCTGAAGAATTTCAGTCACAAAATTTCTCCAGCTTTCACGTTGATGTTCTTGTATGTAATAAAAATATATAGGTGGAATATTTCTCATGCAAACCAAGGTAGGTGATCCATGATAGTAGAGTTGCTAAGCATAATAAAGGATGCCAAGTTATATTAAAATTTTTATATGTTTGTCAAAATATTGCATGGGATACACTTATACTAAAATATTATTTGTCAGTTTTCTGAAATTCAAATTTAATTGCAAATCCTTTAATTTTTTTGTTTTGCTTTGTTTTTGTTTTTTGCTAAATGAGGCAGCTCTATGCAGTAGGGAAAGAAGGAAGGACAGGCAAAGCTCATTTGAAGTATTAGATTAATTAATTAATTATATAACAAAATAATTAAATGGAGATCTAATGCTAATGATTTTGGATTATGGTACCATTAGCAATACACTTTGGAACTCCCTCCTAGACAATTCTCTTTGTATAGGGATGGCACTGGAATAAGCTGTGCATTGTTGGGCCTACAACACAATTTGCATTGTAGATTCTCAGATAAAAACAAATGATTTGTGCTGCTTACTTTTAGAAAAGCCATATGTTTTAATTGGGGACGGGGATGGGGGCTTTTGGGAATCCTTATATTTCCATGGCCTCTCCTCTAAGCTGTGAGACCACGTGAGAGCATAATTTATTCTACATTGTGATGACTATACTTTAATTTTTATTGTGGTGTTTCATAAGCTCTTTTGGAGTAAGATGAAACAGAGAGAAATTTTCCTAATATCTCTATAGTTTATGTTGTATGTGTTAGAGTTTTTAGAGAATAGAAATAATTGTGCAGTAAACTTCACTGCAGCCGAGTCTAGGCCTATGTTTCTTACCACCCTCAACCAAGTATGCAGCACGATGCTCTCTAAATATTGTATGATGGTATGAAAAGAATTATCTCCCAAATGCCTTATGCTCTTCATCCCAGCTAAAAAGTACAAATTCTAAGACTTTCATAAAGGCTCCTCATAACTTCTATGCATATAAAGGAAAAGTCTGGAAAAAAATATATATATATAATACACATTGCTTATCTTGAGATCTTTCATTATTTCAAAGTAAGAAAATTAGGAATATTTTTAATAAATTTCCCAGAGAAATAAATATATCAAGTATTTGTTTTGCATTATCTCTCTAGATAAAAATGTATATATTTGGTTGAAAGTAATTTACTTGTTGGGTTACAGCACTTCTTGTGATAACACAAAATCCAAACTGATCATTTAATATTGTGCTTCTCAATTTCAGAATGCTTAATATTCATTATGAGGTCTATTATATTAAAAAAAGTAACTTGGTGCTATTGATTCTAAATGGATTCAATGAGTATTCTACATGGAAAGTTCTAGATCCTATATACAACACTGTTACTTTTTTCAGTGAAGAAACGAGCACCCAGAGAGGTTAAGTAGCTTGTTCCAGATCACATCACTGGAATTAAAGCTTTAACCTGATTATCTTCATTCCGAGTCCTCTGCTCTGTTTATTACCTCTCCATGATTTTCTCTCAAATTCAAGAATTTGGGTAAATATGAAAATATGTAAATACGCCTAGAAAGGACAAAGCATGTAGGTTTATACTAGCATTTAAACAAGCAGCTGAAAAGTTTACATTCTTTATTTTTTTCTTTTTAGCAGTTCACATAATGAATTTCAAGGAAGCATTTACTTTCTTACGAAGTAGAAATAGTTCCATCATTCCTTTAAACTGTCTTGGACATTGCCTAAATGGTTTTCATGAGGTGAGAACAATGTAGGTTCTCAATTTGACACACTGGTAGGGTTACCATCTGAGTTTCCTCTGGAAAGTCTGAGAATAAAACGTCTAGACTGATTTTCAATGCAGAAGCTCAAACTTCAAGAAACTTGGGGCAGTCACAGCAGCCTGAGGAGATGGAATAAGCCCAGCTGGGGCATGCGTAGTCACAGTGTTTCCATCAGATTAAACACCAGTTCAGCTTTTTCTCTCTCCTGCCAGAATAAGAATCGACTCACTCTTCCCATGCTACCTCCTCAGCAAAACCTCTTTCTTTTTTTAGTTTCTTTCTGGTCCTGTCATGGTTCTACTTTCAACCAGATTTCTTCCCTTCTTCTCTCACTAAATTTTTGGCTAAATTTTGGAACATATTCTTTTTTAAACCTCATTTGCTTTTTAACTCTGAATGGGTAAGCAGAATGGATACTTATTATTTATTTATTTATTTATGCCATAAATACTAAATACTCATTGCACATAATACATAAATCAAAACAGGGATGAAGGTCACTCATTGCACAACCTCAGTTAGTATCACCCGCATAGTGGCCCTACTGGAAGCAGCTGGAAGAGCTTAGACATCCTGACAGGCTCCGTAGCCTAGATGTTAGGGTTGGCTTTCCTATCCCTGTTCTCTGAGTACTAAATTAGGGAGCCCTGTCATATCATAGAAGAATGTAGCATTTTATATTTGGTGGGACCGAACTCATGATTGTACCCATTTTTTTCTCCAAACAACAGTGTTTCCTGGAGTTAAGGCATAAAACATAGCATCTTTAAATAATCCTGGTGGTCAGGTGGCCAAGGTGGAGCATTTAAATTTGATGAGGCTAACCCTGTCTAGACAAACGCCTGCTATGGATGTGGATATTACCTCTGGTTATTACTCATCATGCCCAGGCTGACTCAATAATAAAGAGCTGGCTGGGCAAGGTGGCTCATGCCTGCAATCCCAGCACTTTGGGAGGCCGAGGTGGGTGGATCACCTGAGGTCAGGAGTTTGAGACCAGCCTGGCCAACATGGTGAAACCCCATCTCTACTAAAAATACAAAAATTAGCTGGGCGTGGTGGCAGGCGACTGTCATCCTAGCTACTCAGGAGGCTGAGGCAGGAGAATCGCTTGAACCCAGGAGGTAGAGGTTGTAGTGAGCCGACATCGTGCCACTGCACTCCAGCCTGGGCGACAAGAGCGAGACTCTGTCTCAAAAATAAATAAATAAAATAATAATAATAATAATAATAAAGAGCTAAGAAAACAGCCCACAACAGGGACTATAATGCATAAACCTATGACAGAGGTAGGTACATCTAGTAAGGCTGAGATCCAACCATGAGACTGAGGGGTTCCTCTGGTGGAGTCTGGGGGAACCAAGGAATATTTCTTGACCTGGGAGACATGTGAATGCATACAAAGATGGACATATGCGGCTACCAGAGAGTTCAAAGGTGATTCCCAAATATCTCATTTCATCTGCTTCTATTTTTACCATTTCTGCAAGAGTCCAGGCACCATGCTCTGGACTCTAGCGGTAGAATTCTAACTGGTCTCTCTTCTCTACTTCCACTCTGTTGCCTTGCAGCCAAAGTGATTCTTTAAAAAACAAAGAGCACACAAGTTTGATCATGTAATACATATTTTTCATCATTCTTAAATGTTTTTCCATTTTAAGCTAGGGCAAACTTCCTAAGGGGTCTTCCATGGGGGGACTCTTAATTCATCACTTCTCACGGACTTTTCCACGTTCTAGCCAGTCTCACCACCAAACTGATCTTCTTTCAGGCCCTACTACTTACCAGACTTCCTCCTGACACAGAATATTTATATATCTGGTTCCTTTTGGCTAGAATGCTCCTCCCTATATCCCTGACTAGTCAACTGCAACTCAACCACTAGCTTCAGCTCAGGTTTATCTTCCCTGGGAAAGCTTTTTCCTAATCTCTGATTAGGTCAAATCCCTATGTAGTTTTCTTGCACTTCTGCTTGACAGCATTTACCACAATTATAATTTTTCTCCTCCTTATGTGATTATTTAATACACGTCTGTCACTCCTACCAGACTACAGTGTCCATGAAGGCAATTAGTGGCATCTTTTTCATACAAAGGGGAACATTTTGTATACCAAGCACCCAGCACAGAGCTCAAATTGGTCACTTTCCATATATCTGTTGAATGAGTAAGTGGGACTCTTAAGAAGTGGAACCCATCTGTTTCTAGCTGTTTCTTTTAATGGACATTTATTGGGCTCTTAATACTTAGCAGTCAGAAGTTCTAGGATCTTCAGGTGTCTGGGTGAGGAGTCAAGCCAAATAAGGTGAGAACTATAAAGTGGAGGGCTCTGCACACTTGATGATGGTGACCTCAAACTGATGACAGAAGTAGCCAATGTTCCCACCACCATAGTTTCTCCCACAGCCTTCAGATTTGAAACAATTTCTGTGTTCCACCAAGATCACCACATATATTAACTAAAAATTAAATTGCTGTTTTTTTTCAAAATCACAAATAGTAGCCAGTTGAAGTTGTTCTTCAGCATAAGATTACTGTTACCGTACTATGTTGATATTCTTGCAACTAAAACAAGGATGTGAATATAACTGATTAATGTGAGACTTCAAAATTTATTAGAATTAACTATTGATGTTTATATATTTTTGCACATATGATGCTTTTTTAACTAATTGATTGATTTCATCTTTTAATTGCCAAATAAAAATCATATATATTTGTGGTGTACATCACAGCATTTTCATATATGTATACATTGTGGAATAGCTAGATAAAAGTAATGAACATATCTGCATTTTTATTTTCACCTTTGAGAACTGCTAGAAATTTAGGCTTCTCCACTTGGAAACCACTTCTCTAGTTGGAAACCTATGACAAAGGCAGATATATCTGAGATCCAACCATGAGATGGAGTGGTTCCTCCGTCTGTCTTTAAATCCCAAAAAAATAGGGCAATAGAATTGGGGTGTGGGGGTGACCTTCGTTTCCTCTCTGCAGTTTCTGTCTTCCTCTGATAAGATGGTAACCTGGAATATTTGGTCCTACAGACTACAGTTAGTCATATTATTAGTGTAAGGCTGTAGCCTGACAGTGCTTTAGGCAAAAGCACCCAGTGGAAGTTGAAGTAGATAGTGGTCCATTCCTTCACTCAGAAGACACTTTTCAAAACCGCAATATTGCCAATTTTACCCTTTTTTAAAAGTTGTAAACTGGTATTGCAATCTGAGGGCTACATTTAGTAATAATTCCAGACACACATGGCTGGTTTCCTAAAGCCAAATAAGTATTTAGATAATAGAAAGTACAAAAGGTCAAGTGCAGGCCTGCCAAAGCTTGATGGCAATGCATGTATTCAGAAAAAGAAACTGATTTTTTTTTATTTTACTTTGAGACAGTATCCTTGAAATCTTCACTTGCAATAAAATAATAGTATATCATCTTCATGGAATGCAAAGAATAATTAAACCCTGACCTTGACTTACATTACAGGAGTTGGGTGAAAATAAATGAAATTTTATATATAAAAGTGCTTTGAACTTTTAGGAGGAAGGCTGTATACAAAAATCTAAGGAATACTAATCCTAGGTGTTCCTATAAGTAAAAAATTATATTTAAATCACATGTAATACCTCTGTCGTAAAATCTGAACTAATTCTGGCTGGAAATTGATCAGATTCAACCCAGTCAGGGAAACACTGCCATTGGTACCCTCTAAAATGCTGGTGTGACAGGTAGGCATAAAAATCTTGTGCTGACTACAGCGAAAACTGAGACAGTGGCTGAGCGGTTCACTTAAGGTGAGTCAACAGTAGAATTTCTCTGCTCAGATGCCTTTTGAATTAAGTGAAAAATAGCGCAATTATACTTGTCTCCAGAACAACCTCTAATACCATTCTCCTGCATCATTCAAGCTACACCCACCATTAAATTGCTCTTTAAAACCACTAAACTGCAGTCCTGTCTAAAGGTTAATGATGCAAATCTATAATATAACATTCATAAACTGTTTCAGAAAGAGGAAGTTAAGTTTTAACTGGCAAGCAGAAGTAATATTCACAATATTGTTGTAAGTGCAAATAATATTCACAATATTGTAAGTACATGGAGCACAAGCAACAAAGGATATCCATTCATTTTTTAGTAAGACCAATTGATGCAAGGCTATGCTATGATTCAGGACTGACTTTTCCTTTAATCTGATATTTAGACATTAGTGACAGTAACAGCACTTTTTTATGATCAGGTTTTGTCTACCTATAGCTTTGGATGAAGTGTCCAGAAATAGCCCCTCCTGAATCTTTGAGAAGTGGAAATGGAGACAGTGAGAGGAATAAGAAACCCCTCTCCCTTCAGACCACCTGGACTCCCAATACAGCATCCAATGCAGGATCTACTTCTGGCCAATGGGTTGGTGAGCCAGTAGAAAATGAGAAGCCCAAGGGAGGCCACAGCTCTGAGACCTGTGCCAACTCTCTCTGACCACAGTGTTTCCAATGGTTAAGGGGCACCTAGACGCTGTTGCTCTGGAATGTAAAATGAGGACTTACTAGTCTACTTGCAGATCCGCAGAAATATTTTTGGTTGGGTTTTCTGAATATTGATGACAGAAAATAATCAGCGGGAAGTCCCTTATTAAAGCATGAGCCATTTTCCAAACATGTGAAGTTTTGATGGCCGAAATAAAACATATTTTTCTTCTTTGTCCCTACCTAGCAAAAAGAAAGATCTCTGAGGTTCATGGGCAAGAGGCTAGGTGAACCCCTGTTTCTCCTAATTTGTGTAGAAGCTCCTTATTCTGTAAGGGTAAGGATGGAAGGGAACTAAAAATTGTGACTTTCCTGACAACTTCATGAGAAGTCGAAACATACTCTAATAAATACAAATGGTTAGGAAAAAAAGCAAAGAAAAAATGTGGTTATGTTTATGATCACCTAGAATATATTTCCCAGGGCTTAAGCAGTGGTTCCTGCCTACATTTGACCTTTTAGGGTGTGTACATAAGCAGGGGTTAGTTTAGGAAGGAAACAGAAGCTTACCTGTTCCCTAGTGATTTACATGAATGAATAAACCAAAACAAACTTGCAATTTAAAAAAATAGCCAAAAGCTACATTCACATTTGTCTGGGAATTCATGTTGGGGAATGACTTTTTTGGAATTGTAACAATGAAATGGTAACATTTTGATCATTTTAATCATCATTCATAAATCTCACACAGTTTTGCCAAAGCAAATATACTTGTTTTGAGTTAAAATGTACCAAATTTGTACTGTGAAATACTGTTTTCCTTTTTTCAAGAAGCCAGATAATCAACACTCAGGAATTTGAACACAACAAAGTGTACCCTGAGCTTCAGCTCTAAAACTATTTTATGTCTTAAAATGATGGATTTCATTTGCCTCCCAGAGTTAATAAATGTTAGCAATTGCTATATTTGCTTCTTTATTAAAATAAATAAAATGTGTAGCTATTGCTGATGCATCTCTCCACATCTTATTCCCTTTCCTCTCTCCCGAAAGAAAACCAGAAGGCCACTGAGTCAAACACAATGCTAAGAGAGGCAAGCTGTGCACTGTCGACCCCAGTTGTTCAATGGGGCAGCCCAATAGCCGCTATGTAAAGTGTCTGCCTTTGGTTTTGACCACTCATTATGTGTGTTTGTATCTTTACACAATATCATTATTGTTTTCAGTGCTTTAAAAATGTCTACAAGGACACAAAATGTAAATGTTCTTCTATATCTTGTATTATTTTTATTCCAGGCTAAACTAGAGTTGGTGGCTGTCTGCCCATTAACTATTTGCTCTCCATTCCTTGTTAACAGAGCTCCAGTTTTCTTGAGATACAATAGGTACATCCTTTCAGGGAGGAGAGCCTATTTCCATGTCAAGGGTAAATTCTAATTTGTCTAAGCAACCATGGTAATCTTACTCATTTCCTGTGAGTGAATTATGCAGGACATGCAACATAATTACAGTCAACGAAACAGGCAGAATGCTACTGGTAGGCTTCTGAGAAAGATTTCTTATTCTTGAAAGCACACAAATAAATGGCTTCATTTTCTGCTGGATGCTGTCATATTTGAATATGAGACCTAGAATTGTGCAGCTGTCTTGCTGCATTGAGAAAATTGGCCTGAAGATAAGTCCACGTAATATGGATGGCAGAGCAGAAATACAGGCAAAACAGGGAGAGGCTATCTTAATCAATCTTCAAGCCATAGCACCTCAGCCTTCTTTCAAGATGAGTTCATGCACTTCTTTTTTTGCTACTTTCAGCAAAAAGCATCTATGGAGTTTTGTTGTTGTTGTTGTTGTTGTTGTTTTGATGTTGGGAAATACAGTTTTCTTTAATCACTTTAGTCACTAAGTAGTTCCACTGTGTAAATATTTATCCATTTCCATGCTAATGGACATCTCAATTATTTTAAGTTTTTTATGTTACTAACAATGTTACATCAGATATCCTAGCTCATGTCTCCTTATAAGTATTATAAAACTAGAATTGTTGTGTATGTGAGATATACACATCTTTGCCTTATTAGATATTTCAAAATTGGTCTTCAAAGAAACTTTAAATATATTTATTAGCCATTGAGGTTTCCTTTTTAATTAATTATTTCTCTAAGTCATTCATTAGTTTTCCATGGGACTGTTTGTTTTCTTGTTAGCTTTTAGAATTATTTAATATTCTGGATTTTAATGGTTTCTCAGTTATATGTACTATAATGTCTTCTCCTGGTGTATTACTTACCTTCTATTTATGGCATCCTTTGTGACACAGGCATTTTATATTGAATGTAGTCAAATTTATCAGTTGTTTCACCTATAACTTGTCCTTATTTCCTCTTTAAAAATTTTTTCTTAGTTCTTTCCCATGAGTATATAATAATATGAACCTAAATTTTCTTCAAAATTATAAAGATTTGTTTTCATATTCCATTTAGTTTTTTATATATTTAGTCATCTTTGTTTTGCTACTGTCATTAATGAAGTTGGAACTTCATCTTTGTTTTGCTACTGTCATTAATGAAGTTGGGACTTCATCTTTGTTTTGCTACTGTCATTAATGAAGTTGGGACTTCATCTTTGTTTTGCTACTGTCATTAATGAAGTGGGGACTTCTAAGACTTTTTATTGTAGAAATAAGTTGCACCAGTTAAGGTCCAGTCAGAAAAGAGATACCATGTTAGGTATTCCAGGGAGGAAATTTAACATAAAGAATTGGTTTCACAGGCATTGAAGGAGTGAAAGGACAAAAGAAGAACATTTTTTTTAACCCAGAGATAATAACTTAAGGAAGTAGACACTAGCCTCAGTCTGAGAGAAAAGAAGGGAAGATTCTAAAGTTACCAGAGTCTAAAAACTCAGAGGAATCCCTTGCAAGAGTTAGTGCTCAGATCTTTAAGAAAGCAGCATCACCAGGTTCCTGCTGGGACCTCTGATGGGTAAGATGAGGCTGGCTCTGGAAGCAGTGAAAGAACCCAAAAGCTGGAGTAAACTGTGGCTTCTGGGCTGAACTACTACTGCTCATATGAATTGTTACTGTTAAGGCAATGCTAATAAGAAATCAAGAAAAAACCACAAAGTTCTCTCCTCTCTGCTTCCCAGTCTACCTTTGCAATCTACCTTTGCAATATTGCCTCATATTGGCAGAACTCAAGAGGAAGCCAGCTAGAAAGGAATCTGGCAAATATAAATTGCAATTTCCTAATCACAGCTTTACTGAGTACAGTAAAAAGGGTGGATTTGTATCCAAGAGACAATATAGATGAATAACCAGCATAGGAATGCAAAGGGACATGCAACCTGATCCACATGGATGAGGAAGAACATAGTAAATGTCAATTGTTTTTTAAAGAGAGAAAAAATATTCAACTTTGCCAATATTTAAAAAGATTAATTTAGAGATTTTATACTGGTGCCCTCACTCAACCGGTATAGTGTTGAGTTTAAAGTGTTGAGTTTAAAGATAAGCTAAACACTTTTGCCAAAATACACATCCTGAACTTGACCTTAGATATGAGTTAACAGTTACTGTCAACAGTATGCTACCTAGTAGATATATTTAATGATAAACACAATTAACATGACCCTTTGCAATTAATTTGGCTCTTACAGATAAAGCTGACATTTCAGCAGTAAGTGAGAAAGAATCAGCTTTCCAATAGTCACCGCTTTTATGAAGAGGATAGGGGTGGAAAGAGAAGAGGAATATTCCATTATGTGACTTGCTAACAAAAGTAATATATACATTAATTATCAACTGTATATATAATAATCTTGAAATTAAAATATTCTAGTCTGAACATTTTCCAAATGAAAGATTCAGTGTATTTTGAACCTTTCATTTGGAAAATGTTTAATCTAGAATATTTTAATTTAAAAATTATTATTTTCTAAAAATATAAAAATAGATCACTTTTTTTTTTGGTGCCAGACTGTTTTTTGTTTTGTTTTTTTTTTTTTTTTTTTTTACTGTACTTTAAGTTTTAGGGTACATGTTCACAACTTGCAGGTTAGTTACATATGTATACATGTGCCATGTTGGTGTGCTGCCCCCATTAACTCATCATTTACATTAGGTGTATCTCCTAATGTTATCCCTCTTCACTCATTCCACCCCACAACAGGCCCCGGTGTGTGATGTTCCCCTTCCTGTGTCCAAGTGTTCTCATTGTTCAGTTCCCATCTGTGAATGAGAAAATGTGGTGTTTGGTTTTTTGTCCTTGTGATAGTTTGCTGAGAATGATGGTTTCCAGCTTCATCCGTGTCCCTACAGAGGACATGAACTCATCCTTTTTTATGGCTGCATAGTATTCCATGGTGTATATGTGCCACATTTTCTTAATCCAGTCTATCATTGATGGACATTTGGGTTGGTTCCAAGTCTTTTCTATTGTGAATAGTGCTGCAATAAACATACATGTGCATGTGTCTTTATAGCAAAATGATTTATTCTCCTTTGGATATATATCCAGTAATGGGATGGCTGGGTCAAATGGTATTTCTAGTTCTAGATCCTTGACGAATTGCCACACTGTCTTCCACAATGGTTGAATTAGTTTACCATCCCACCAACGTGTAAAAGTGTTCCTATTTCTCCACATCTTCTCCAGCACCTGTTGTTTCCTGACTTTTTAATGATCACCATTCTGGTGTGAGATGGTATCTCATTGTGGTTTTGATTTGCATTTCCCTGATGGCCAGTGATGATGAGCATTTTTTCATGTGTCTGCTGGCTTCATAAATGTCTTCTTTTGAGAAGTGTCTGTTCATATCCTTTACCTGCTTTTTGATGGGGTTGTTTGTTTTTTTCTTGTAAATTTGTTTGAGTTCTTTGTAGATTCTGGATATTAGCCCTTTGTCAGATGAGTAGATTGCAAAAATTTTTTCCCATTCTGTAGGTTGCCTGTTCACTCTGATGGTAGTTTCTTTTGCTGTGCAGAAGCTCTTTAGTTTAATTAGATCCCATTTGTCAATTTTGTCTTTTGTTGCCATTGCTTTTGGTGTTTTAGTCATGAAGTCCTTGCCCATGCCTATGTCCTGAATGGTATTGCCTAGGTTTTCTTCTAGGGTTTTTATAGTGTTAGGTCTAACATTTAAGTCTTTAATCCATCTTGAATTAATTTTTGTATAAGGTGTAAGGAAGGGATCCAGTTTCAGCTTTCTACATATGGCTAGCCAGTTTGCCCAGCACCATTTAGTAAATAGGGAATCTTTTCCCCATGTCTTGTTTTTGTCAGGTTTGTCAAAGATCAGATGGTTGTAGATGTGTGGTATTATTTCTGAGGGCTCTGTTCTGTTCCATTGGTCTATATCTCTGTTTTGGTACCAGTACTATGCTGTTTTGGTTACTGTAGCCTTGTAGTATAGTTTGAAGTCAGGTAGTGTGATGCCTCCAGCTTTGTTCTTTTGGCTTAGGATTGACTTGGCAATGCAGGCTCTTTTTTGGTTCCATATGAACTTTAAAGTAGTTTTTTCCAATTGTTTGAAGAAAGTCATTGGTAGCTTGATGGGGATGGCATTGAATCTATAAATTACCTTGGGAAGTATGGCCATTTTCACGATATTGATTCTTCCTATCCATGAGCATGGAATGTTCTTCCATTTGTTTGTGTCCTCTTTTATTTCCTTGAGCAGTGGTTTGTAGTTCTCCCTGGAGAGGTCCTTCACATCCCTTGTAAGTTGGATTCCTAGGTATTTTATTCTCTTTAAAGCAATTGTGAACGGGAGTTCACTCATGATTTAAACAAAGAAAAATAGATCACTTTCTAATCACTTTTCAGAAACAATAGATTGACATTAGAGAAGATGAAACTTTACTCACTGAATTTTGGCAAAAATTATTCACAATTGGTGGATGACAGTAAAAAATGGATCTCAAGATATAATGGCAACCAATGATATTCTTGTTTTCATTTGAGACCTACAGGCTGTTAGTAATATTTTTAAAACTAAAGCAGCTATTAGTACTGAATATAAAATAAGCCAAACTAAAACCAGGTTTTGAATCACTATAACAAAAACTGTAAAACTAAGGTTTATTTTTACAATGAGGAATATTTACTTTCAACAAAATTTAAGTAAAAACAAAATAATTTTATATTGTTACTAATTAATATAAAATATGCATTTTAATTTGTCCTATTTTAGTATTTCTTAGTTATGTTTTAAATTTTTTATAGTTACATATTAGGTCAGTAGTATGTAGATGTAATTTGTGAACAAGAATTAATATAGTGGGTCTGTGTGAACAAATCTGGTTAGTTTTAACCTAATGAAGTATATAGTAGGGTGTACAATCAAAAGTGTCTTCATCCTCTACCTCCGTGTTAACCTTCCTAGCCTCTGGTAACCACCAATCTACTGTATCTTCACAAAATCCATTTTTTTAGCTCCCACTTATGTTTGAGAATATACAATATTTGTTTGTCATTCTGTGTTTGGCTTATTTTACTTAACGTAATGATGTCTAGCTGCACTGAGGTTGCTGCAAATTATAAAATTTAATATTTTATGGCTGAATAATATTCCATTGCGTATATATAACACATTTTTTAAATCCATTCATTTGTTGATGGACACTTAGGTTGATTCCATATCTTAGCTATTGTGAACAGTGCTGCAATAAACATAGATGTGCAGATATCTCTTCCATATATTGATTTCCTTTCTTTTGGATGTATACCCAGTAGTGGAACTGCTGTAGCACATGGCAGTTCTATTTTTAGTTTTTTGAGGAACCTCTATACCGTTTTCCGTTCTGTACTAGTTTACTTTCTCACCAACAGTGTACGGGGGTTCCCCTTTCTCCACAAGCTTGCCAGCATTCTTTATTCTTATCTTTTTAATAAAAGCCATTTTAACAGGGGTGAGATGATAAGAAAATATGTAACACTCTAAAATTAAACTCGAATTTATTAGCAGAGTATGGGTTAAAGTTCGTATACTTTCATGAGTTTTCTACTTTACTGCATGTTTGTTCTTAAGTGAGCAAGTCAGTCTACCCATTTAGGTACTGAGGCTTAGAAAATACTAGCCGAAAGTACCTTGAACTGAAGGAGATTGAGAGGGTCAAAGAATCGGGAAGGTCACTTTGACTGTCTCCTGGTTTTTGTGTGAAAGTTGACCATAAAGAAAGTTTCTGACTTATCTTGTCTGAAAGTAGATCATTCCAGAGGGATCCTGCCTCATGCTCAGGAGGAAGGAATGCTACATGGAGAGACCAAGAAGAATCTGAACAAACAGGCCTTGCTAAGTTACTTCCAGTTTATTACCATTAGATCATATCCCTTTTATTCAGTCATCCTTTTACATGACTATCCATTCTTTACTGAACCTAAGCATAAAAATACACAGTTTTCCTTCAGCCTTTGGGTCTTTATTTCTGAAGCCTCCTATGGTCATGTAAAATGTTGTCAAATAAATTTGGTATGCTTTTATCTTGTTAATTTGTCTTTAATTACAGGTGTGTCCACCATGACCCCTGTGATGAGTGAGGAGAAGAAATTACCTTTTCTCCCCTACATAGATATCAACATCCTCATTTATGCTAACCCATTTGTGGCATTTATGCCAACCCATTTGTGGCATTTATGCCAACCCATTTGTGGCATAAATGATATCAAAAGACCCCTTCAAACCTCACATTTTATATTACATAGAAAATTATTCTAAAATTAGGCATTTCAAACTCTTCCATTAAATTCTAGAGTTCCAGTGAGCTGACTTTCAGAGTTTGGTGACTGGCAGTATTCCCAGGGCCTGTGACAGACATGTAGGTTTTCTCCTGGTGCAGTTGAAATGACCCTCCAAAGCAAGACTCCACCACTGCTGTGAATTCCTGGGGCCTAGTAGAGGAACTTACAGGCTAATCCCTAAGCTTTTGTTGTTGTTGTTGTGTTTTGGTAGGGATGAGTCCTCACTATGTTGCCCAGGCTGGTCTTAAACTCCTGGCCCCAAATGGTACTCCTGCCTTGGCCTCTTAAAGTGTTGGGATTACAGGTGTAAGCCACCACACCCATCATCCTGAGTTTTAATGAATCATTTCAGAGTACCCTAGTATTGCCATCTGGGGCAGGCAGCATTTAGACCTGCTCTTCATATTACAGTGTGTGCTTTCTCCCACCTACTTCGTGTACAGACCACTTTGTTAGTCAGCTTCCCTCTTTCCTCTACCATCCTTGGATTATCTCTTTGGCATTAAGGTTTGTACACTTGAAAGATATAAATGTGGTCTTCCCTCCTTCTGGCTCCTCAAACTAACTATCCCCCAAGGGTTTCTTGAAAGAAGAATAATATGCCCATTTGGGATATGTTTGTTTTGTGTCTGCTCCTCCAGCAGCTAACTCTGCCCCAGTCCTGCAATGAGGATTTGGAGTCTAAGATATGAAAAGCAACCCATAAGAATTTTAGAGACTCATAAAGTTTGTAAACTAATGATCTTGGTTTTTCATTTTCTTTGGAAAGGTGGCAAACCAAAGTTGCATAGAGTCAGAAGGAATTTTTAAGTCACAAGAAAATGCCTTTATTTAGGTTTTCATTCCTTGAAATGCTAGACAACTTGTCATTCTCCAGTAAAAAAAAAAAATCAAAAATGAAAAGGACTTCTGCATATTGGATGAAATGACCTTCAGAGGGGCAAAAACAAGATAATCTGATCCATGATAGAGGAAGAATGATACGGCCAGGAGGCAATGGCAGACAGCAACTGCTGTGAAGGGAGACAGGATTGACTGGGGACAGATCCAAGAAGACAAAAGAGAAACAACTCGCCAGGGAGTGGTTAAAAGTTCTTTCCTGTGCAATGCAGTGGAAAAAGCCAGAGGTACGAAGAGCTCAGAAGTCTATAAAAGAAATAAAGAAGAGCCAAGCAGAGCCAAACTCTGGGGCAGCCTGGGTGACAAATGATAGCTTGTTCCTACATATCTCACCCTGTCACTTTAGTACTTGAAATGTCTACTATTAGTCATTTATTTGGGTGATGTTATCTCTAAAGTCAAATATCAGAAATTATATTAATTAAAAGGGAGACAGGAGGGGAAGTCATTGACAAGGAAATGTTAATTATTATTTCAGATTAGTTGATACTTTGGAAATCCAAGAGTGGAGTCCTAGGAGAACCTAGTACAGGAAGGCATATCCCTAGTCATTTACTGAAATACAAACTTACTTAGTTCTCCTTGTATCACTTATCACTCCCTGATAGTTTTTCTTCTCACCTTTTTATTCTTTCTCTTCCATTCTTTGACTCTTTCCACTAGTATCCATGAGCACAGAAACATACGTCTTGCTTACAGCTACATGACCAGTGACGGGCATGTGGTCGAGCACATAGTAAGCTATCAAGAAATATGTGTTAACTGACTAGCGAATGGTTGAATGGATAAGTAAATGAATGAATAAATGAGGTAGTGGAAAAATGATGTAGGAAAAAAATCCCGAGATGGGTTTTTGTATGTGTGCAAAAGACAGGTGTAAGTAAGGAGGTATGGTGCTGGGAACATGGCCAAGAAGAGAAAAGTGAGGAGTTTTGAAACTTGGATACCTAAAGTTAGAAAATAAAGAGGATTATAAAAAATAAATTTTTCACTTTTACTCAACATTGGCCCTGGAAGTAAACATACTTACTATGCTCTAATCTAAAGGGGTAAAACAACAACCAAAAGCTGTTACTATATTTCAGAACTGTTAAGAGATCTTTGGAATGACACATCAGCAACACTACTTCTGTATTTGCTTGGGCTTTGATGAAAATATCCCATTTACTTTGTAAGAAATGTTACAGAACTGGGTGCTCTGAAATGCCTGTTTTTAATTTACAGAAATAACCAACATTTTGCTTAACTCTGTGGTGGTCCTCGTTAAGCAAGTTCAGACACTGAATTCCAGTGAAACCTTGTCTATGAGCTTTGGTGGTGTATTTCATGACTGACTCCAAAGTTCATGTATAGAAAATAGGCAAAAAGAACCCTTGATAAATTTAAAATTTAGTAGCTTCATTATTATTTTACTCCTTCAAGAAATGAGAACTGTTCAACATCACCAATCATCAGGGAAATGAAAATCAAAACCACAGTGAGATATCACCTCACTTCAATTAGAATGGCTATTATCAAAAAGGCAAAAGATAACAAGTGTTCCCAAGAACATGGAGAAAAGGGATCCTTTACATACTATTGGTGAAAATGTAAATTAATACAGTCATTACAGAAAACAGTATGAAAGTTCCTCAAAACACTAAAAATAGAACTACCATATGATCCAGCCATGCACCTGAAGGATATATACCCAAAGGAAATTAAATCATATGTTGGAGAGATGTCTGCACTTCCATGTTTATTGCAGCACTATTCACAATAGCCAATATATGGAACCAAATTAAGTGTCCATCAGTGGATGAATGGATAAAGAAAATGTGGTATATAAACACAATGAAATACTATTAAGCCATAAAAAAATTAAATTCTGTCATTTGCAAAAACAAGATTGAACTTGAGGGATATTACGTTAAATGAAATAAACCAGACACAGAAAGACAAATGCTGCGTGATCTCACCCATATGTGGAATCTAAAACAGCTGATTACATAGAATCAGAGTATATAATGGCTAAGGAGAGTGGGGGAGGGGGAGGATGGAAAGCTCTTGGTCAATGGGTATAAAGTTACAGTTAGATAGGAGAGAAATAAGTTTTGGTGGCCTATTGTACAATAGGGTAACTGTAGTTGAAAACAATGCATTATATATTTCAAAATAGCCAGAAGAAGAGATTTTGAATATTCTCATTACAAAGCAATAATCAATTTATGAGGCGATTGATATACTCTAGTTACCCAGATTGGACTATTTTACAATGAAGTATACATGTATAAGAGTATAGGAACATCACTGTAATCCCAGCACTCAGGAGGCCGAGGTAAGCGGATCACCTGAGGTCAGGAGTTTGAGACCAGCCTGGCCATTATGGTGAAACACCGTCTCTACTAAAAATACAAAACTTAGCCAGGTGTAGTGGTGGGTGCTTGTAATTCCAGCTACTCGGGAGGCTGAGGCAGGAGAATAGCTTGAACCTGGGAGGCAGTGGTTGCAATGAGCCGAGACGGCGCCACTGCACTCCAGCCTGGGCGACAGAGTAAGACTCCATCTCAAAATAAATAAATAAAAAAGGAGCATCACATTGTACCCGATAAAACTGTACAGTTATTATGTGAGTCAATTAAAAATAAAATAAAAACTTACAAAAAGGAAATGAGTAAAAAAAAAATCTAGCTTGGGAATAATTTGACTTGCCTATTTTACCTCCACAGAAATCGAATCAAGTCAAAGGGTTAGATAGTGTAAATGGCCTTAAATGTTCCCCATCTTCTACAGCTATAAATTTGTTTGGTTCATTGCTGTGTTTTCTTGCCTTTTATTTTTCCTCTCCTCTCTTCCCCTTTTTAGTTTAGTTTAGTTTAGTTTAGTTTAGTTTAGTTTAGTTTAGTTTAGTTTAGTTTAGTTTTGCATACGGGAAGTAAGAAAGCTGTGATAACTCAAAGACACAATGAAGACTCTATACACAGCGTACCTGGCTGATCACCATTATTTTGAAGGGGAATTCTGTGTGCTACCACTCATACTATTTCATCTTCGGAATTTCATTTCTGTTATTTCAGTGTTTCTAGGCTAATCAGTCACCATCTAATTGCAAGTGCCATCATCATCCAGGGCTACTGCCTAAAATTTTGTGAAAAAGTTAAGAAAGGGGAAAATAGTATTCATGTATTTGTGAAGGCAAGGTGAAGAAACCAAGGAAGATGTGGTTGGCCATTGTATTTTCTACTGTAATAAAAATGTTCCAGTGACAACTCAAAGCTAAGGGCCTACTTACAGGGCCAAATCCTCTCTTTTTTGTGTATTGTCATCACATTTACCAAGGTTATTGGAAGTGTATTGTAATTACTACACTTTGAAAAGGCCCACAGTCTCCAACTATGTGTATTTTACCCTATGTGAGAGAGATGTTCATTCTTAGGAATTGAGATTAGTCTTCCTTTATGGAAAGTTCACAACTGGTTTCAGTATTTCAAAAGGCACTTCACCAAAACAAGTCTTGGAAAGTAAAATGGAAAAAATTGTGTTTCTGTTTATTCATACTTCCAATTATTTATGTATACAGCTGGCCCCTAACTTATGATAGTGTGACTTTTGCTTTTTTGACTTCAAGATGATGCTAAAGCTATATGCACTCAGTACAGTATTCAATAAATTATAGGAGGTATTCAACACTTTATTATAAAATAGGTTTTTTAAAGATTATTTTGTCCAACTATAGGCTAATGTAAGTGTTCTGAGAATGTTTAAGTTAGTCTAGCCTAAGTTATGATGTTCAGTAGGTCAAATGTATTAAATAAATTTCAAACTTTTGATGAATGTATCAGGATATATTTCCATTATAAATTGTGGAGCATCTATAATTAAAAGAAATATAAGTTTTAGTTATGCTATGGTTTGATGTGTTCCCTAAAGTTCATGTGTTGGAAATTTAAACAATGCAACAATGTTGAAAGGTAGGGCCTAATAAAAGGTGATTTGATCATGAGAGTTCCGCCTTCATGAATGAATTAATATCATTACTGTGGGAGCTGGTCAGTTATTATGAGAATGAGCTCCTGATAAAATGTATGAGTTCGACACCTCTCTTACTGGGTTTGTCACAGAGTGTCTGAGTGATATTTTAAAAATCCAAGTCAAATCATGTTTTCTTTTATTCAAAGCATACTAATAGCTTCCAGTCTCAGCAAGAAATTCAATCACTCCTCAAGACCAGGACCATTTACAACAACAGGATCTGACTCTCTGCTATCTCTCTCTCAACTCCAATCACATCCTCTTCCCAGCTTGTCTCTCCCTATCAGCATTCAAATCCTTCTCCCTCTGCTCCAAGCAGACTTGCTTCCTTGCTACTTATTTCTGGAACACATCAAGGTGATTCCACACTAAGGCATTTGTACTTGGAGTTTCCTGCAATGGAATGTTCTTCTACCAGATTTTCACATGGCTTCCTGTTTCCTTTCCTCCAAATCTCTTTTCAAATGTTACCTTATCAGAGAGGTAGTCCTTTCCACCCTAGTCAGAAGTAGCTCAAATATCCCCTATTTCTTTCATTATCTACCCCCCTTATTTTGCTTCATTTGCTTCATTTTTTCATTGAATTTATCATCATTTGTGCGTAGATTTTTTTCTATTTGTGTTTTTTTTGTCTCCCCTCACCAGAAGACAAAAAGCCAGTACTCTAACAACGTGAAATCAGGAATGATTTTCTTTGTTTTAATTGCTTTAATTTCAATGTTAAAATACAATGTGGCATATTCCTGGCACATCCCTAAAACTAAAAAAAAATTTTAAATTGAGACATGAAAAACCATTCAAAATATCAATGAATTCAGGAGTTGGTTTTTTTTTGAAATATTGAAAATATTAATAAAATG
Organism: Gorilla gorilla gorilla; assembly: GCF_029281585.2. Taxonomy (NCBI): domain Eukaryota; kingdom Metazoa; phylum Chordata; class Mammalia; order Primates; family Hominidae; genus Gorilla; species Gorilla gorilla. The sequence continues at coordinate 110,067,365 of NC_086017.1, read as the reverse complement.
GATAGGCCTCTACTTAGACTATTAAAGAAGAAAAGAGAAAAGATCCCAATAAACACAATTAGAAATGATGAAAGGAATGCTACTTCTAACCCCACAGAAATAAAAACAACCATCAGAAACTATTACGAACACCTCTACACACACAAACTAGAAAACCTAGAAGAGATGAATAAATTCCTGGACACATACATAATTCCAAGACTGAATGAGAAAGAAATTAATTCCCTGAACAGACCAATAACCAGCTCTGAAACTGAATCAGTAATAAATAGCCCACTAACCAAAAAAACCCAGGACCTGATGGATGCACAGCCAAATTCTACCAGATGTACAAAGAAGAGCTGGTACCATTCCTACAGAAATATTACAAAAAATTGAGAAGGAGGGACTCATCCCTAACTCATTTTATGAGGCCAGTATCATCTTGATACCAAAACCCAGCAGACACACACACACAAAGAAAACTTCAGACCAATATCCTTGATGAACATCGATGCAATGGGTAAAAGACTCCCTATTTAATAAATAGTGCTAGGATTACTGGCTAGGCATATGCAGAAGACTGAAGCTGGACCCCTGCCTTCCACCACATACAAAAATCAACTCAAGATGGATTAAACACTTAAGTGTAAAACCCAATACTATAAAAACTCTGGAAGACAACCTAGGCAATACCATCCTGGACATAGGAACCAGCAATGATTTCATAACTAAGACACCAAAAGCAATCACAACAAAAGCAAAAATTGATAAGTTGGATCTAATTAAACTTAAGAGTGACCGCACAGCAAAGGAAACTCTCAACAGAGTAAACGGATGACCTACAGAATGGGAGAAAATATTTGCAAACTATGCATCCGACAATAGTCTAGTATCCAGGATCTGTAAGAAACTTAAACAGATTTACAAGAGAAAAACAAATAACCCCATTAAAAAGTGGGCAAAAGACATAGACACTTCTTAAAAGAAGGCATACATGTGGCCAACAAACATATGAAAAAAAGCTCAATATCAGTGATCATTAGAGAAATGCAAATCAAAACCACAATGAGATACTATCTCACACAAGTCAGAATGGCTATTATTAAAAAGTCAGAAAATAACAGATGCTGGTGGGTTGTGGAGAAAAGGGAATCCTTATATACTGTTGGTGGGAGTGTGAACTAGTTCAACCATCGTTGAGAGCAGTATGGCAATTCCCCAAAGAGCTAAAAGCAGAATTATTCAACTCAGCAATCTCATTACTGTACATACCCAGAGAAATATAAATTATTCTACCATAAAGACACATGCACGCAAATGTTCATTGCAGCACTATTCAAAGTAGCAAAGACACGGAATCAACCTAAATTCCCAACAATGACATATCGGATAAAGAAAATGTGGTACATATACACCATGGAATACTATGCAGCCATAAAAAAGAATGAGATCATGTCTTTTGCGGGAACACGGATGGAGTTGGAGGCTCTTATCCTTAGAAAATCAACACAGAAACAAAAAAAACAAATACTGCATGTTCTTACTTATAAGTGGGAGGAAAATGATAAAAACTTATGAACACAAAGAAGGAAACAGCAGACACTGAGGTCTACTTGAGGGTGGAGGGTGGGAGGAGGGAGAGGAGAAGAAAAGATAACTATTGGGTACTGGGCTTCATATCTATGTGATAAAATAATATGTGCAACAAACCTCCATGACATGTTTACCTGTGCAACAAATCTGCACACGTACCCTTAAACCTAAAATAAAAGTAAAAAGATTTAAATAAGAAATATGGCAAAGAAAAGTGTTTGGAGGTGGAAAAATATTTGATAAATTAAACTTAATGGATTATATAAGATGTATGTTTATTTTAGAAATTTCAAGTTTTAAACAAACAGGAATTTTAAAATCCTAAGTTTATAATTAATCAAACACTGCTGGTGGTTAATAATTTATACATCAAATAACATATGACTTTAAAGTAAGAAAGATACTAACACCCATCCATTTTCAGCATGAAATGAACAGAGTTCAAATTTTGATTCTACATTTTATTAGCTAGTTAATACTTTTGGCAAGTTGGTTATTTTCTCAGAGCCTCACTTTTCTAATATATTAAAACAGATGAGAATACCAACCACGTGTTGTGAAGATTAATCACATTCATTTAAAATTGACACAGATTAAATGGTTTTAGCAATGGTAGAAGCAGCAGTGGTAGCAATTGTTTCTCCCTAAGTCTCAGAATAGCAAGTGCTTCTCCTCTGGAAATAAAGTGTCACAAGATTTTCAGCAAGCCATTTAAGTGGGTGTCCCCAGAATCCCTCCCTGGGCTAAGATCTGAAACAGAGGTGGTGAGGAGAATAGCATGGTGTTGAGACCATTGAGATCACAGCCATCCTGGTACTCTCTGCAGGCATAAGTCTCCTCCAGGGTGGCCTCTATACTACTCTATACTACTCTGACTCTATACTACTATTCAGAGACTACTCAGGAGACAAGATCATTTCCACGATGATGCCAGAATTGACTAATATTAATTTGGAAGCCTTCTATTACAGAGAGAATCTAAATTTTTGGGGGAACAGGAACTGACTCAGTTCTCTATTGCTTTTCGGGAGCCTGGATTACACTCGGTGAACATTACTGACTGATCAAGCAAATGGAACATAGCATGTACAAATGTGAAATTGTTGTTTTGCCATGTATACTCAAAGTAGTCATGAAATGCATTCTTCCAGTAAATATATAATAAAAAGAGATGTGTGATTCTTCTTAAAGCTAATGCTTACTCCTTTGAATTTATCGTCATTGCTTCCTATCTTGATCCCTGTTTCTCTTCTGTTAATTTCCCATTCCACCAACAAAGAGCAGAAGGCTATAGCTTGGTGCATGGACAATGTGCATCTTTTAGAATGTGTGCTCTTCCTCTGCTGGATGGACATGTTGGAAGGTACTATGTCTTTAGTAAAGAAAGACAGATACCCTTAGCCGTTAGTCAAAAAGAAAATGATCCTCAATTTCTTGACCTTTTCTCTGGAAGAAAGTACCAGCCTTAGTCAGCAGTGTTGATCTGTTCTAAGGGAAAGGGCAGAGGAGTTCCAAGGTGACCTTATAAAACGCCAGCTGTTCAGGAAAAGAGGGCAGAGATGTAGGTGTGTGTGGTTTGATTCGATTTTAGGTGGGGCTTGGGTGTATAAGTGGGGAACCAGTCATTGGGCACAGCTCAAAGTACCATTTCATCTAACATAAATAACTCTGGTGAGGGTCACGAGAGCTCCCTGGAAGGGCTTACCACTGCTGCTTGCCACTCCAAAGCCAAATCCTTTTTATAAATTAAAAAAAATACACAACTCTGATTATAGAGTTATGACTTACACAGCAAGACTTCATCCAGTCATTTTACTTTCCTGAGCCAAAAATGTTCCAACTCCAAGGTGATGTGTAATACTGCTTTAGGCTTCACAGGACTGCCCCGCATCACCCTTGTACAGGAGCCAGTCCAAACTTCACCTGGCCAGAATCTCACCAGAATTAATGGTTTTAAAGAGAAGGTCACTGGCAGGACCTTAGGAAATGAGATCCCAAGACGTGGAACTAATTGTCTAACAGAAGAGATTTCACACAGGGAAAGAGGTACTTCCTTGTCTGGCTGGTAGGATATATGGAGGGAACAGAGCCCAGGAATGCTCAAATGTTTTTGAAAGTCCTTTATGTGGTTTGAGTTAGGTGAAACAGTTTTTTGTCTCCCATCACTTAGAATTAAATAAATTTCTACATAAGTTTTATTTCTTTTCTTTTTCTTCAAAGAGGTTTTGTATGTGTACTGGAACTTCATACCAAGAGAAATTGGAAGAAGCACATATGGAAAATTCACTGCAATTTTTTGGTTAACAAAAGATAACAGGGGCCTTTTTTGCTAATGGCAACATAAGTGTTTGTTTGCTTGATCATACCATGGCCTGTTAAGTACATATATGACAAATGAAAGCCTCATTTTTAAATTACGATATCAATACTTCTAACTAGATGGCAACCTCTTTGAAGGGAAGGCACTCACCGTTTGGTTGTCTGTAACTCTCACATTGCCTATCACAACGTGGGACATACTAGACACTTAGTATGTCTCCCATGGAATGGAATGCCTGGTAGGTAGTTAAGTCAATGTATATAAAATCAACATGCCCAGGGTAATGTCAACTGTTGATGTATGTAGTAGTTTGAAGAGGAGACTGGTCTCACCATCACATCATCTGTGAAAAATAAAATGGAATTTGAATAGGGAGTAATTTCCTCATTGCTTGTTTTTGTCAGCTTTGTCAAAGAACGGATCATTGTAAGTGTACATCATTATTTTTGGGATCTCTATTCTGTTCCATTGGTTTATATGTCTGTTTTTGTAACAGTACCATGCTATTTTGTTTACTGTGGTCTCATAGAATAGTTCCTTTGGGCAGGATGGCCATTTTAACAATATTCTTCCTATCCATGAGCATGGAATATTTTTTCATTTGTTTCTGTCATCCGTGATTTCTTTGAGCAGTGTTTTGTAATGCTCCCTGTAGGAATCTTTTATGTCCCTGGTTAGCTGTATTCCTAGATATTTTATTCTTTTTGTGGCATTTGTGAGCAGGATTGCATTCTTGATTTGGCTCTTGGCTTGGATGTTTTTGTTGTATAGGAATGCTAGTGACTTTTGTATATTGATTTTGTATCCCACAACTTTGCTGAAGTTGTATTTCGGATCAAAGAGCTCTTGGGCTAAGACTATGCCGTTTTCTAGATACAGAATAACATTGTCTGCAAACAGGGATAGTATGACTTTCTCTCTTCCTATTTGTATGCCTTTTATTTCTTTCTCCTGACTGATTGCTTTCACCAGGACTTCCGTGGTGCTGGGATAACTGGCTAGCCATATGCAAAAGATTGAAATTTCACCCCTTTTTACACCACATACAAAAATCAACTCAAGATGGATTAAAAACTTAAATGTAAATTAAAACTATAAAAACCCTGGAAGGTAACCCAGGTAATATCATCCCACACATGGAACCTGGCAAATATTTCATAACAGAGATGCCAAAAGCAATTGCAACAAAATCAAAAATTGACAAATAAGACCTAATTAAACTAAAGAACCTCTACACAGCAAAAGAAACTATCAACACAGTAAACAAATGACCTTTAGAATGGGAAAAAAACATTTGCAAACTATGCATCCAACAAAGGTCTAATATCCAGAATCTATAAAGAACTTCGACAAATTTGTAAGTGAAAAACAAACAACCCCATTAAAAGGTGGGCAAAGGACATGAACAGACACTTCTCAAGAGAAAACATACGTGCAGCCAATAATCATATGAAAAAACCCTCCCTATCAGTGATCATTAGAAAAATGCAAATCAAAACCACAACAAGATACTGTCTCACACAGTGAGAATGGCTATCATGAAAAAGTCAAAAAATAACAGATGCTGGCAAGGTTACAGAGAAAAGAGAATGCTTATACACTGCTGGTAGGAGTGTAAATTAGCTCAGCTATTGTGAAAAACAGTGTGGGGATTCTTCAAAGAACTTAAAACAGAATTACCATGAGATCCAGCAATCACAGTATTGGGTATATACCCAGAGGAACATAAATCATACTATCATAAAAACACATGGACATGTATGTTCATTCCAGCACCATTCACAATAGCAAAGACATGGAATCAACTTAAATGTCCATCAGTGGTAGACTGGATAAAGAAAATGTGGTACACATACACCATGGAATACTACACCACCATAAAAAGAGCAAGACTAGGTTCTTTGCAGCAATGCAGATGGAGCTGGAGGCCATTATCCTAAGCAAACTAACACAGGAACAGAAAACCAAACACCACATGTTCTCACTTATAAGTGGGAGCTAAACAACAAGAACATATGGACACAAAGAAGGTAACAGCAGACACAGGGGTGTATTTGAGGACAGAGGGTGGTAGGAGAGAGGACATAAGAAAAATATACCTATTGGGTACTATGTTTATTGCCTGGGTGGCAATAAAATAATCTGTACATTTAACTTCCATGACACAAAGTTTACCTATATAACAAACCTGCACATGTACTCCTGAATCTAAAATAACAGTTAAAAAATTGAACTTTTCAAGTTAAATTCATGTATTCACACACTCACCTACAGACACAAATAAGTTTCACTTCTAAATGTGAATACAAAGAAGTAAAAAAGTTCCAGATATTTCCCATACCATTTCCTAAAATGCCTGATTAGACTATTAAATGAACATCTGAAGGATTTGCTTCATAATGAAAAAGAAAGTTCATTTTTCACAGTTCTTTGCCTCTCTGTATTTATGTCTGGAACCTAAACGCTAAGCAATTTCAAGTTGTTACCTCTAATTTCATCTTTAATAAACATAGACAGAAACGAGAAGGAAGAATCTATTTTCTTAGTTTTATTACATTTCCTTCTTCATGTCCTTTCCATTACTCCTCCCTGTCTGCTGGTCCATTCACCTCAATAGAGTTCAAAGAAATTGAGATTCTATTGTTCCATTTGAGGCAGTTTTATGAAAATGACCTTGCTTTCCGAATAAGATTGCTTTCCATGGTAACAATGATTTTATTAATAAGTAATAAATTCCTCAGTGATAACTTGATACCTGTGAAGTTTCAACTTTTAAACTCTCACCATAAGCATTGCACTGAAAGTGATCCTTCAACAATAGTAAAAGATACTTTCTCACCTGCTTTTAACTCCAACATAGTTTAACACATGTGCATCATTTTTTTCCAAAAGAAATACACTTTTGGATACAACCCAGATATACACAATTTCTGCCAAAAGGATAGCTTTCTAAAATATTTCTTACAAATTAAAATGGGGTCTGAATGATCTTGAATAAATTTTAAGTAGTCTGCATTTCCATTTATTTAAATTCCGAACTCTTAAGTTTTGCTTGCATGCTGGACATAGTCAGTGGATATTCCACAGTTTTCTCAAATTCAAGATATTCAGAATTGAACTCATCTTTATTTCCCAAAAAAAATCAACTCATAGAGCTGTATGGATCACTAGCAATTATTTAATAATTTCAACTCTATTAATTTGCAGAAGTTTAAGGAGACCTAGAGGACTTAGATGACTTATCCAATGTATCTAGAGTTAGAGACCAGTATTTCCTTTCTCCTGGTCCTTCCTTCTTTTGATTCCTCTGTTTTTACTAATGGCATTATTAAAGCCCCCACTCACTGAAGATGAGGTCTTAAGCAGCTGTTTATGTTTTCTTGGTTTTGATTTTACCATCAACTGGCCAATATGATCCTCCTATATTTAACAATTAATTTCTAAGAATTTTCTCAGAGCTGTCAACCAACAGGGCAACTCTTCCTGTGTCCAGGTTTGACCTTGACCCTGCCACCCTATTTAGTGTTTCAAAGGAGTAGTTAGGTCTGTTCCACATAATCTAATTGTCTCTTCTTACCCACCCTTAGCACAAATAGGAAGTAACAAATCACCAGTGTTTGAATCTCTTATATTTTCTCTTCAATACACAAAGAATCATTTCTTTCACTATTTTTATTTCCAAAACCTCTAATAAACTTCTGAAGGTGAAACAATAGAAGCTGTCACATATGTATTTTTTAAGATAAAAAGATTTTAAATATTCTTGTTGGAGGTCAAGAATTCTATCTTGTCAATAGCATTTTATGGGAAGATCATCCAGCCAAGCCACAGGAAAGTCTTCTCCCATAGGTTTCACCTCATTACATCTGGATTTATTCAAAGTAGAATAAATGAAAATAAATAAACTGTCCAAAAATATCACATGAGCCTGGAAGAAGGAAAGAAAAGGCATCTACAATTAGCCTTTTACTTGTGTTTTGGTGGTATGTTATATTGTTGGTCACCCTGCAGTGCTAAATATTGTGTTTGTCTTGAGCTATGAGCTGGAGAATATCCTACAATGATTAGTTGCATTGTAAATACATAGCTAACTTCAGCTGGGCCTTCCACAGTGTTCAACTCCTTTTATTTTTGAGTTACCATTGTATTGAATACCTACATATAACAACTGATCCAAATGTTTTATATGCTCTCATACAATGGGCCCCACATAGTCCTCACCTCCTATACTAACAGCAAATTATCTCACCATTTATTCTTATGTGAGGCTCGAGGATATTTCATATCAATACTCTTAACTGTAACCTTAATAGAAAAATATTCCTAACTACATCCTTAATGGAAAAATACTCAAATTTTCTTTGCAAATTATTACTGTTGATAAATATTCAGTTCCCTCTCCTACTCACAGTGGGAGTGCAATTTCCTGCCCCTTTGAAGTGAGGCATGGCTGTGAGTTGCTTTGGCCACCGAAATATGAATGTGTCACTTCCAGATGGAAGATTGAAGAGTCAGTAGATAGTCTGCCACATTCTCTTTCCATCAGCCATAGCTTTCGGCATTGTTCCAAGTTGAGATTCTTCTGTTAAGCTAAGTCTTGAAGTAGCAGTAGAAATGGAGCAGAGCCTCCAGCTTACCCACAATGGTTATGAATCACTCATGGGCAAGTAAACCTTTGCAGTGTTGGTCCACTGAAATGTGGGGGTTGTTTGTTACCTTAACAAAAATTAATCAAGAAGTGGCATCAAGGGAAAATGGTGGAGGAGAGAACTCCAAAAGCTTATCTCTCCACAAAAGTAGTGAATAACCTGGTAAGGATGGTCAGAATCAACTTAATCTGAACTCTGCATACTAATCAAGTGTATAGCAACCAGGCTATAATCAACCAGGCTAAATCAAGAGAAAAACATGAGTCTCAGTAAGAAAACTTTGTGACATTTTAACTTACTCTTATACCATTTGCCAGTCCCCAGCTCAGAGACAGCAGTGAAGACAACAGGCTACATTCCTTGTACAGGTTTTTAGTACCAGAGTTTGCAGAAGAAAACTTATTCTCAAAGAATTGTGGTTGTTTGTTTTGACCTGTCTGGTGGTTGACTGAGGAACAAAAGGCTTGCCTTCACTTTTCCTTATTCAGAAAATTTCATGGCTGAGGTGGCCACGCAGAAGGCATTTGTCAAAGCCATTTAAAGGCAAATGCACTAGCAGCTCCTGCTCAGGAGAAGGGGTAACAGGGCAAATAATAAGCAAACTGAAAAGCTTGATGGAAAAGTGTAGGGAATGAGAAAACATATGGAATAAATAAATACATTCTAAATAAATGGAAAGACATTCGTGTTCATGAATGGAAACATAATACTGTTAAGACAGCAATAATCTCAAATTGATCTACAGATTTCATGCAATCTCTATCAAAATTCTGATTTTTAAAATTTTGCTGAAATGGACAAGCTGATTGTGAAATTCATATTTTGTAATTCACATGACATTGCAAGAAATCTCAAGTAGCTGAAACTATCTTGAATAAGAACAAACTTTGGAGGACTCATGCTTTCTGATTTTAAAATGTATTACAGAATTCAGTAATCAAAAGTGGGGTATGGGTACAACAACAGGCAAATAGACCAATGGAATAAAGTTGAGAGTCCATAAAAATCCTCATACATCTCTGGTCAATTAATATTTGACGAGAGTGCCAAGACCATTAAACGGGAAAAAGAATAATCTTTTTGATAAATAGTGCTAGAAAAATGAGTAAGCACACACAAAACAATAATCTTGGACGATGGCATTAGATTTGACAATGGATTCTTAGATATGACACCAAAAGTACAAATCACAAAATAAAAAATAAATAAATGATATCTCATCAAAATTAAAAGTTTGTGCATCAAAGGACACGATCAGTGAGTGAAAAGACAACCCACAGAAGGAAAATATTTGCAAATCATATATCTGATAAGGGTCTAGTATCCAGTATTTATAAAGCACTCCTACAACTCAACAACAAAAAACAAACAGTCCAATTAAAAGTGGGTAAAGGACTTAAATAAATATTTCTCCAAAGACATGCATAAATGGCTAGAAGTGCACATGAAAAGATGTTCAACATTTTTGATCATCAAGAAAACATAAATCAAAACCATAACTTTGCACTGACTAGGAAGGTAGTAGTAATAATAATAAAATGAAAAATGACAAGTGTTGGTGAGAATGTCAAGAAATAGGAACCCTTGTGCATTTCTGAGGGAATGTAAAATGATGCAGCCACTGTGGAAAACAGTTTAGCAGTTCTTCAACAAGCTAAACACAGAATTTCCATATGACCCAGTTGGGTGGAATCTGAGAGAACTGAAAACAGGTGTTCAAACAAAAACATGAAATTTCATAGCAGAATTATTCATAATAGCTTCAAAGTGGAAACATTCTAAATGGCCATCAATTGACAAATGGTATATTGATAGATGGAATATTATTCAACCATAAAAAGAAATGAAGTACTGATACATGCTTCATGGATGAAACTAGAAAACACTATGTTAAGTGAAAGAAGCCATATGCAAAGGCCACATATTATGACCTTATTTGTATGAAATGTCCAGAATAGACAAACCCATAAAGACAGAAAGCAGATTAATAGTTTCCAGGAGCTAAAGAAGAGGTTTGAGGAGTGACTGAATAATGGGCATAGGGTTTCTTCATAGGGTGATGAAAATGTACCAGAATTAGACAATGATGGTGCTTTTACAACATGTGGATGCTCTAAAAACCACTGGGTTGTACACTTTAAAACAGGTAAAAATGAATTTTAAGCTATATAAATTTTCCTCAATAAAAAATGTTACAAAGAATACTAGTCTATTCTGATGTATACCGTGCCCCTCTATTATTCTTAAACTCCTGTGTCAGAAAAAAAAATTATATTTCTTTCTTTGCAAGGCTACTCTCTGTGCCAGTGCCTTTGTATCATTCCTAGCTGTCTCTCCTCTGCTCTTGTGCTATCACTTATCCCTTATTTCCAAATTCTTTTTTCAGTTATTTCCCCTAGACCTATAAGCATATCCAAATCTCCTTTAATCTAAAAATAATACAAATCAAAACAATCCCTCTACTTTACTTTTCTGTCATGCTATTCTTCCATTTTCTTTCTTCCCTGTACTACCAAAAATTTAAAGTTTAAGGCTACATTTTCTCTCTACTTTGTTGCCTTTTGATTAGTCCTAAACACTTACTTAGGCCCTGATCCTTTCATTAATTTAATAAAATATTTCTAATACGTTGGCAGAAGCATCCTTCTTACTTTGCATTCTCTGTTGATATAACTGCAATGTTGGACTCTACATCCTCTCCTTTTCTATATTTTCTTTTCTTAGCCTTTGTTACACTGTACTTATTTGTCTTGTCTCTCTTAACTATTCTCAATCTCCCTTGCTGATTTCTGTTACTCAACCTTCTTTTTTATTTTTATTCCAATGGCTTTTGGGGGGTACAGGTGGTTTTTAGTTACATGGATAAGTTCTTTAGTGGTGATTTCTGAGATTTTGGTGCACCTGTCACCCAAGCAGTGTACACTATACCCAATATTATTATTTTATCCCCCACCCCACTTCTACCTAACGTTCTTTTAAATGAAACATTCAGCCAGCTTCTGGCCTCAGCCAGGCTCATGGTCCCCAACTCCCTGTGTCAAGGTCATAACATTCTTCAAGGATTTCATCAAAATTTACCTTCTCAATGTGGTCTTTCCAAATCTCCTAAATTAGAATTAATAAATTTTGCACTTTTACATAGTACTTTTCATGACATGTCTTGCACTATGATCATTTTTATAGATGTAATAGACCCCAGTAGACTCTGAAATTTTATTTTTAAATTTTTAATGTTTATGGGTACATAGTAGGTATATATATTTATGGGGTACCTGTGATGGTTTATTATAGGCGTACAATGTGTAATAATCACATCAGAGTAATTGGGGTATCAATTCAAGTATTTGTTCTTTGTCTTAGGAATATTTTAATTTTACTCTTTTGGTTATTTTGAAATAAACAATACATTATTGTTGACTGTAATCACCCCATTGTGTTATTAAACACCATATCTTATTCACTCTTTCTAACTATATTTTTGCACCTATTAAAAATCCCCACTTCCCTACCTTGTCCTCCCGCCCAACCCACTGGCCCCAGCTACCCTTACCAGACTCTGATAAGCATTATTCTACTCTTTATTGTGATAAGTTCAATTGTTTTTAATTTTTAGCTCTCACAAATGAGTGAGAATGTGCAAAATTTGTCTTCCTGTGACTCGCTTGTTTCACTTAACATAATGACCTCCAGCTCCATTTATGTTGTTGTAAATAACAGGATTTAATTCTTGCTGTGGCTGAATTGTATTCTTCTATGTATATGTGCAACATTTTCTTTATCCATTCATCTGTAGATGGACCCTGTTTAGGTTGTTTCCAAATCTTGGCTACTGTAAATAGTGCTGTGATAAACATGGGCATTCAGACGTCTCATCAATTTAATGAGTTTCTTTCTTTGGGGTATATAACTAGCAATTGGATTGCTGTATCATATGGTAGTTATATTTTTAGTTTGTTGAGGAACTTACATACTGTTCTCCATAGTGGTTGTACTAATTTACATTCCCACCTACAGTGTATGGGGTTTCCTCTTTCTCCATATCTTTGCCACCATACATTATTGCCTGTCTTTTGGACATAAGCCATTTTAACTGGGGTGACATGATAGCTCATTGAAGTTTCACTTTGCATTTCTCTGATAATTAATGATGTTGAACTTTTTTTATATACCTCTTGATCATTTATATGTCTTCTTTTAAGAAATGTCTATTCAGATCTTTTGCCCATTTTTAAATTAGATTGATCTAATTTTCCTGTGGAGTTCTTTGAGCTCCTTATGTATTCTGGTTATTAATCCCTTGAAAGATGAGTAGTTCGCAAATATTTTCTCCCATTCTGTGAGTTGTCTCTTCACTTTGTTGGTTGCTTCCTTTGCTGTGCAGGAGCTATTTAACTTGATGTGATCTGAGGTGTTCATTTTTGCTTTGGTTGCCTGTGTTTTCAGGGTATTACTCAAGAAACTGTTGCCCAGACCAATGTCCTGGAGAGTTCCCCCAAAGTTTTATTTAGCAGTTTTATAGTTTGAGGTCTTAGATTTAAGTCTTTAATCCATTTTGATTTGACTTTTGTACATGGTGGGAGATAGGGGTCTAGTTTTATTCTTCTGGATATCCAGTTTTCCCAAAATGATTTATGTCCTTTCTCCAATGTATGTTCTTGACACCTTTTCAAAAATGAATTCATTGTAGAAGTATGGACTTACTTCTGGATTTTCTATTCTGTTTCATTGGTCTATGTGTCTGTTTTTATGCCACTACCACGTTGTTTGGGCTACTACAGCTCTGTAATATAATTTGAATTAAGGTAATGTGATTCCTCCAGTTTTGTTTTGCTCAGGATGGATTTGGCTTTTCTGAAATTTTCGTGGTTCCATACACATTTTAGAAATTTTTTCTATTATTTTGTGAAGAAAATCATTGGTATTTTGATAGGGATGCACTGAATCTGCGGATTGCTTTAGGCAATATGGACACTTTAACAATATATTTTCCAATCCATGAACATGGAATATCTTTCCAGGTTTTTGTGCCCTCTTTAATTACTTTCATTAATGTGTTATACTTTTCATTGTATAGATCTTTCACTACTTTGGTTAAGTTTATTCCTAGGTATTTTATTTGTAGCTATTGTAAATACATTTACTTTCTTGATTTCTTTTTCAGATTGTTTTTAGTATACAGAAATGCTACTGAATTTTGTAAGTTGATTTTCCATCCTGCAACTTTATCAAATGTATCAGTTCTAATATTTTTTTCATGGAGTCTTTAGGTTTTGCTATGTATAAGATTAACTTGTCTGCAAACAAAGATAGTTTGACTTCTATTTCAATTTAGATGGTCTTTATGTCTTTCTCTGGTCTGATTGCTATAGCTAGGACATCCAGTAGTGTGCTGAGCATTTCTTTCCTGTTCCAGATCTTAGAGGAATGGCTTTCTGTTTTTCCCCATTCAGAACAAATTATCTGTGGGTCTGCCATATGTAACTTTTATTGTGTTGAAGTATGTTTCTTCTCTACCCAGTTTCTTGAGTGTTTTTTACCATGAAGGGATTTTGAATTTTACCAAATGCTGTTTCAGAATCAATTGAAATGATTACATGATTTTTGTCCTTCATTCTGTTGATATTATGTGTCTCTTTGATTTGCATATGTTGAATCATGCTTGCATTCCTTGGATAAATCACATGTGACCATGATTAATGATCTTTTTAATGTGCTGTTGAATTCAGTTTGCTAATATTTTGTTGAAGACTTTTGCATCAATTTTCATCAAGGATATTGACCTATAGTTTTCTTTTTTTCTTGTGTCTGCCTGGTTTTGGTGTTAGGGTAACACTGGCCTTATAGAATGAGTTTGGAAGTATTCTGCCCCCCTCTACTTTTTGGAATAGCTTGACTAAGATTCATATTGTTTCTTTAAATGTTTGGTAGAACTCAACAGTGAAACAATCAGGTCCCAGGGTTTTCTTGATGGAAGACTTATTATTATGGATTTAATATTGTTGGTTGTTATTGGTCTATTCAGGTTTTGGATTTCTTTATGTTTTAATCTTGAAGGGTTGTGTCTAGGAATTTATCAATTTCTTTCTAGATTTTCTAATTTATTGGCACATAGTTGAGCATAGTAGTCGCTAATGATCCTTTGTATTTCTGTGTTATCACTTGTAATGCCTCCTTTCATCTAATTTTATTTATTTGGGTCTTCTCTTTTTTGTTCTAATTAGTCTGGGTAGAACTTTGTCAATTTTGTTTACTTTTTTCAAAATATAAACTCTGATTCATGGATCTTTTGTATTTTTGTCTTAAGTTTATTTCTGTTGCTATCTTTATTATTTCTTTTCTTCTACTAATTTTGTGGTTTGCTCTTGCTTTGGGGTTCTTTAGGACACATAATCAGGTTGCTTATTTAAAGTTTTTCTAAATTTTTTTGGGGTAGCTTATTGCTCTAAATTTTCCTCTTAGTACTGCTTTTGCTATATTCCATAGATTTTGGTATGTTGCATTTTCATTTGTTTCAAGAAACTTTTCAGTTTACTTCTTAATTTCTTTATTTGCCCACTGGTCATTCAGGAAGATATTGTTTAATTTGCATGCATTTGTATAGTTTTCAAAGTTCCTCTTGTTATTGTTTTCTAGTTTTATTCCGTTTTGGTCAGAAAAGATACTTGATATTACTTCAACTTTTTGAATTTTTTTAAAAATTATTTTGAGTCCTAACATGTGCTGTATCACTGAGAATAATGTATGTGCTGAGAAGAAAAGTGTGTATTCTGCAGCCACTGGAGAAAATGTTCTGTAACAATGTATTAGGTCCATTGTTCCTATAGTGCAGATTAAGTGTGATGTTTATCAGTTGATTTTTTTGTCTGGATGACCTGTCCAAAGCTGAAAGTGAGTGTAGAAGTCTCCAGCTTTTATTATATTGGGGTCTATATTTTTATTTTGCTCTAGTAATATTTGATGTAAGTATTTGGGATCTCCAGTGTTGGGTTCACATGAATTTACATTTGTTATAACCTCTTGCTCAACTGACCCTTTTATTATTGTATAGTAACCTTCTTTGTTCTTTTTTATAGCTTTTGTTTTGAAATCTATTTTATCTAAGTACAGCTACTTCTGCTCCTTTTTGTTTTTTTTTGCATGAAATATATTTTTCCGTCTATTTTCCGCCGTTGTGTGTCTTTATATATGACATAAGTTTACTGTAAACAGTATATAGGTGGGTCTTATTTTTTTAATTCACTCAGCCACTGTATGCCTTTTGATTGATAAGTTAAGTCTATTTACATTCCATGTTATTATTGAAAAGTAAGGACTTACTATGCCATCCTATTCCTTGCCTTTTAAAATTATTTTGTGGTTTTTCTTTTTTTCTTTTCATTCTTCTTTCTTGTCTTCCTTCCTTTCTTTCTTCTTGTCTCCCTTCCCTTCTTCTTTCCTTTCTTCCTTCCTGCCTCTTGCCTTCCTGCTTGGTTTTTCTTTGTGTAGAAGGGGTGTTCTCTGGTGGTACGTTTTGATTTCTTGCTTTTTATTTTACGCGGATCTCTTGTAGATATTTGGATTTGAAGTTACCATGAGACTTGTAAATAACATCTTATAATCAATTATTTTAAGCTTTTGCTAAATTAAGTCTGATTGAAAAAAAAACTACCAAAAAATAAGCAAAGAGAAAAGTAATAAAAACACTACAATCTAACTGCATCTCTCTCATTTTTTAACTTTTTGTTGTTTCTATTTATATCTTTTTAGACTATTTCTTAAAAAGGTTTTGTAGCTATTATTTTTGATTGGCTTGTCTTTTAGTCTTTCTACTCAAGATACGAGTGGTTTACACACCCAAATTACAGTGTGATTGTGTATTTGTCTTTATACTTACTGTTACTAGTGAGTGTGTACCTTCAGATAATTTCTTATTGCTTATTAACATCCTCTTCTTTCAGATGGAAGAATTGTTTTTAGCATTTCTTATAGGACAGATCTGGTGGTGATTAAATGCCCCAGCTTTTGTTTGTCTGGGAAAGTCTTTATTTTTCCTTTACATTTCAAAGATATTTTCTCTGGATGTACTATTCTAGGATAAAAGTTTATTTCTTTCAGCACTTTAATTATGCCATTCCTCTTTCTCCTGGCTTATACGTTTTTCACTGAGAAGTCTGCTGCCAGACGTAGTGGAGTTGCTTTAAATGTTATTTATGTATTTTCTCTTGCTGCTTTTAGGATTTTTGTTTTATCCTTGACCTTTTGGAGTTTGACTATTACATGTATCAAGATAGTCTTATTTAGGCTAAATTGGCTTGGTGTTCTATGACTTTTTTGTACTTGAATATTTATACCTTTCTCTAGGTTTAAAAAGTTCTCTGTTATTATACTTTTGAATAAAATTTCTACCACAATATTTCCCTCTCCCTTCTTTTTCAGGCTAAATAATTCTTAGATTTGCTTTTTTGAGGCTATTTTCTTGATCTTTTAGGCATGCTTTATTCTTTTTTTCCTTTTGTCCCCTCTGACTGTGTATTTTCATATGGCCTGTCTTCACTCTCACTAAGTCTTTCTTCTGTTTGATGAATTCTGCTTTTGATAGACTCTGATGTATTTTTCAGTTTTTCCATTGAATTTTCAGCTCCAGAATTTCTGCTTAATTAAAAAAGATTATTTCAATTTATTTATTAAGTTTATCTGATAGGACTCTGAATTTCCTCTCTTTGTTATCTTGAATTCAATTGAGCTATCTCAAAACAGCTCCTTTGAATTTTGTGTCTGAAAGGCCACATATCTCTGTCAATCTGTGATTGGTCCCTTGGGCCTTATTTAGTTTGTTTGGTGAGGTCATGTTTTCCTGGATGATCTTGGTGCTTGTGGATGTTTTTCAATGTCTTGGCATTGATGAGATAGATAGTTACTTTAATCTTCACAGTCTGGGCTTGTTTGTACCCATCCTTCTTGAGAAGGCTTATTGGATATTCGAAAGGAATCAGGTGTTATCTAATTCTTTGTTCACTGCAGCAATCTTTCACTAGTGGGCACTGCAGGCCCAGTAACACTGCAAGTCTTGCAGACCTGTAGAGTTATCACCTTGGTGGGCTTGGGTAAGATCCAGGAGTATTCCCTAGATTATCAGGCAGAGACTCTGATATTTTAGATGGTAAAACTTGGTAGCTGTTTGTTCTCTGTATACCAAGTACTACTACCTATTGTAGTGCCTAGAACATAGTAGTGTTAGATAAATTAATTTTTTATTTCCTTCAACTGTCAGGGATGAACAAACATGTTAAAGCAATATCAGACTTTTAAGCAATAAACCATATTCAATACGTGTAAAGTTAAATTTAAGTGATTTCTATTCACTCTCCCACAAGATACCTTCACAGATTTCTGGGAATGTGGTCATTGCAGGCACACATGATTTAGTATCTGATTGATTAAACATAAATTATATTCCAACACTGCTCTTTGAAGATAGGCTTACAAACATAATTAAGCATGTCACAAAGTATTCACATCCTCTAAATACTTTAAAATGATGAGTACAGGAGACAAAATATTACTCAGATACATCTCATACAGAGATCTAAACTTGAACAGTGGGCCAGCTTTTTAGCGTTCAGGATTATCCATGATCCATGCTTTCAATCAATATTATTAAGCACCTACTATATGCCTGGCATTGCCCCAGGCCTATCCCTGGCCAAACCTATATTTTAGTGGGGAGAGGAGTTGGAGAAAAGAAATACGTGAGCAAGATAATTTTGGAAAGTGATTATTGCTATGAAATACATAAAGTTGGGTAAAGAAATAAAGGGGTGGAATAGGAAATGCATTTTCTAATATATTAAGAAAGGTTCTGTTGATATGGCATTTAAACTGAGACTGTAAAGCCTAGAAGAAGCCAGCCATGGAAAGACCTAGAACTAGAGTCATCTTGGCAGAAGGAGCAGCAACTGTGAATCCTATGGCAGAAAAACTGGGCTTGTTCTCTGCCAGGACAGGAGACCTTGTAGCTGGAGCATAGTAGGGGTGTGGCATGGGATGAGGTAGAGCTACTAGGCAGGAACAGGACTATAGGAGGTATTGTATGTTATTGTATGTTATTGTATGCCATCGGGCTTTTATTCTCTGGACAAGAGGAAGCCACTGGAGGGACTTAAAGGGTGACAAATATGATCTGATTTATCTTTTTAAACATGTATACATATGTAACAAACCTGCACGTTGTACCTAAAACTTAGGCACATGTACCCTAAAACTTAAAGTATAATAAAAAAAATAAAAAAGTGAAAAAAAAGAAAAATTAAAAAATCATCTTGGCTGCTATATAAAGGTGTAAAGAAAACATGAGGGAAGCAGTTAAGACACTAGTACAGGGCAGGCAAGAGATGGTGGTACTGTAGACAGGTTTAGATGTAATCATGAGGATTTGGTTACTTACAACAAATCTAGGCGTATTTTCTGATCCGCCTTTCATCCACTTCCCCTTTCACTTCTTTCTTGTGCTTGTCTTTCACTAGGCTAAGAAAATATAAGCTTTTGCCCTTAACGAAGGGACTGGGAGTTCTTTAAACACAAATACCTAAGAAATTTAAACAAAAAGAGAGTAACAAGGGAATATTCAACGTATTAAATTTTCTTAAGATCTGATTCTCTGATTTCTTTAGACACTGAGAACATGGACCAGGGCTCATTTTCATGACTGGATTATAGCCTCAAAAAATAAAGGCACACCTATGTATACAATAACTTTTATTAGCAATTACATCTTGTTTATAGCTTACAATTAAAGCCTATTCTTTAATTGTGTTAACTGTGATTATTTGACATTTAAAGCAGAAAAGGAAATGAAACAACAATGAACATCAATTTGTTTCAACAGATTTGCTATTTGGCAGACTTCTAAAATCCACATATGCTAATGTTTGTGTTAATTGCTTAATACCAGAATGCTTGTCAGAATCAAATATTTTTGTCATTAATTATTTAAAACCCATCAAGCACTAAAGCATAAGTTGTTTGAGGACTCTGTAAAATTATTCTTAGTTTTAAATCAGCATGCTTTTAATAATAATTAATTTGGAAAGAAAAACTATTTAATGATACATTGAGATAGCCAACTAATGTATAAAATATTATTCACTATGACAAAGTTTAATTTACCAGTAAATTAACAAATACATTTTAAGCATTTGCCATGTATCCAAGACATTTTAATATAATTGGATGTGGGTGGGGTAGACGAAACAAATACAAGCCTGTTAGCTCTAAAGTGTGTAATACTTATTATTTGCAAAATAATATTTTTTCAATGCAACAACTCAGTGTTTGCTTGAAATATTTCAAAATTATAATGATTAAAATTTAATCTGAGATTCTCATGCTCTCTGCCCAGGTTCTTTTCACCCAATGCAGTAACCATTTCAGATAGATCAAACAGAGAATGAGATCTCTGCACTCAGTATTAACAACATCTCTGACACTGGCAAACATGACTTTTCTGGATATGAACCCCCTCTGCCCCTGTATATGAGCTTCTCTTCATGTCATACATGTCCCTCTTGACTAAGGTAATGAAGGTGAACCTCTTCCTGCCAGGATTTTCATGTGGAAGTCTGTCAGCTTGTGATCACCCAAATACAGATAAAGGAAACATGTTTTCATCTTTTGTTGATGTCAAAGATACTATGGGCCAATGGGAAGCATCATGGGTAATAACACTAAAAGCAAGAGGTATATCCTTTCCCTGAAGTACCCTCACTGATGACATCATTATCAACTAGGGTGGCATAGAGAAAACCTGGCATCTACCTTCTACTATGCACGTTACTGAGGTCCCCCTAAACTCCATGGCCAATACAATAGAGATGCTTCAGGTTATGTTTGAGACCTTTGTTGCTATACAGGCAGCCCTGTTACTGAATACCTTTTGTCACACCACTCTATTGTGATGGACTCTGGTAACCGTATCACTGACAGTATGGATTTATGGGGTTTATGCCCTACCACACGTCTGGACTTGGAAGGTTGTTACAGACTTCCTTAAGCAGAACGTGGCTATAGCTTCACTGCCACAGCTGAGAAGGAAAATGAACATAACAAAAAGAAGCTGTGTTAGATTGTTGTGGACTTTGAGCATGAGATGGCTACTGTTACTTCCTCCTTATTTAAGAAGAGCTGCAGACTACCTAATGATCAGATGATCACTATCAGTAGTAAAAACCTGGAAGTTTCCAAAGGCTTTCTGACAACCATTCTTTCTAGGTATGAGTACTGCAACATTCATGAGCCACTTTAAACTTGACCATGAAATGTGATGTTGATAAGAAACAGACTTATAGGTCAATACGGAGTTGTCTGGTGATACTGCTATGTGTCTTGGCATTGCTTATAACACTAAAAGCAAGAGGCGTATCTTTACCCTGAAGATACACAAGAAAAAAACACAGAAAAAAAAATCACAGCCTTGGTACCAAACACTAAAAAAATTAAAATGATTTTCTTAATTTCTTAAAAAATTTGAAATAATTTTTTAAATTAAGAAAATTGATACAACTTTTTAAATTAAAAAATTGATTTAAATTTTTAATTAAAATATTAGATTAATTAAATTAAATAAATAGCATATTAAACTAAATAATAAGTAAGCTACATAAATAAATGTTTTAAGAGGGGGATTTAAATGCATTGATAAAGAAAGAGGATCATGATATGGTAATAGAAACAAAGCATGAAAGTATATAACATGATGCCATTTTTATAAAATCTTTATGAATACATGTATGTTTCATAAGCATGGAAAAAGCCTGTCAGAATTGGGTAAAAAAAAATCACAAAATACTTTCACTTTTTGCTTTATCTATACTTTAATTTTATCAATGCTTTCTCAGTATTTATTATGTGGCAATTGATGAATCCACAAAACATGGAGAGGATAGATTCTTATAAAGAGAAGAGGCAGAAAACTTAGATAGTCCCCTTGCAGGATGATACTTTATTCTTCCTAAGCAATCTACATATGATACACATCTCTTCTCTGAGTATAAGCATCACAAAAGAGAAAAAATATCCTTTCACTCTATCCTGGGAAATTGACATTTGTTGATAATGTTTATTAAGTAAAGAGTACGTCAATAAATGAATGCATGAAATAGAATCAAGAAACTATAGGAAATAAGATCATAGTCTTTGTATTTAATTGGCTATTTATATACTTATTCCAAATTGAAAGTTAGTATAACTCACAATTTTTACTTCCTGACAAAGGTAGGAATATTGTGTTTATCTTTATCTATGCACTGCTATGGAAGAATCCTTCTGGATACAACCAGTTTCTCCTCCCTTCTCAAAACTTCCCTAGAATGAAGTTTGAAGTCTATAAAGTTAGGCTGTCGCATTTCATCTAGGTATCCTACTTTTGTAAAAGGTATAATTCCCTGAAATCCAGAAGGGCTGTATTCATAGCTATTCATAGAAAAAAAGAATTGCTTGCAGAAATAACAGCAGAATAATTTTTTTTCAAAGCCACAAATTTGGAAATGTAACAAACAGTTGTCCAAGTATCTATTGTAAGGTCAGTTATTTCTCCAGTAGTTTTAAGACAGGTGGTATCATTTGAAGATAATAAAGTTGTTGGAACTGGTGCACCTATTATTGGTTGGTAATTTGTTCATGACCATAAACAAGTGACAACCAATTAAACTTATTATACACAATCTGAAAGTTCTTTTACACCAGAATGTTGTTTTTCATGACCCATTAAAATATTTTTGTGCTGCTTCTTTGCCTAAAAGGAATGTTTATTAAAATTCACAACCTATGAATTTGGAGGACTTGACAAGACGCTGTCTTGCTATATAGTGCCGCGAATAGAAGGGCATCATGTTAGCATGCTCTTGAATGCAGTATTACTCAAAGCACACATGACTGATTATTCCAGTTCACTTGTTGTTATATTTGACTGTTAAAATTTGCTTGTGCTTTTAAATATATACCATTGGTAATGTATTTAAGCAATCAGAAGTGTAAATGAAAATGTATTGTCTAGGATGACTAAAGCAAGGGTCAGTGTGGACTTTGGAATTGAAAAGAACTGGATTCATATCCCAGCTCAACCACTAACTAGAGTGAAACTCTGAACATCAGCTTCTCATCTGTAAACTGGAGGTAACAATGTTTGCTCCCTGGAGTGGTAAAAGAGTAAATGAAATTGTGTTTATAAATGCCTGGCATATACTAGGCACTCTGAGTATGGTAGTAATTATTATTCTGTCTCTTGCCAACTTTGCCTTTCTTTATGCTTCGCCAATATGTACAAAGACTTTGCCAGCTTTTCCCATACACCCTCTTTTTTAAACCAACCCTCACTCTTCTAGGAGAAACCCAAGATGCAAAATGAGTGAAATCAATTTGTTTGACATTTATTGGGATTTGACACCTGCAACTGCTTGTGACAGCAGTCCTGATGTTCAAAGAATACTGACTGCTGGACTGAGAAGGAGCCACTTCAGGCATGGTCAAAAAGAGAAGGAAAGTAAGTTTCAGAGGTGGAGCTGGGAGGCTGTCTTTTCCAGCTGGCTAGCCATGAGTAATTCTTACCTATTGGACTGCTAAATAGGGGAAAAGGTAATATATTTCAGGTCAGCAGGGCTCAATTCCAAGGAAAAAGAGAAAGGCTAGTTTCTTTTTTAATTATTATTCTAAGAGGAAATGTAAAATACTGCTTTGTTTCTGCTTTACTGAATGCAGGCTAATGTACTGCCTGGCTCCAGCTCTGTGATGTTTTGTTTTGTTCATAGGAGCTTAGAGGGAAAGTAGGGCTTATTTTCCTCCATGGGTACACCTTTCAACTAAAGGCAAAACAACTAATAATTGTGAAATAAATCAACTGTGAAATCAATTTAGGTTCAATTCTACTTATATAACCAAATTCAGCGGCTTTTTTGAGTATGTGCAATGTGTTTGTATGTGTGTGTATGTGCATTTTTGTGTTTCACATTATTTCAGATAAGTTAAAAATGAAAATGTAATTTTTCTGTACTTATTCTTTTTAGTAGTGCCTACAGAAAGACTCAATTTAGCTATTTCATTGCATAAAAAGTGTACTATATAAGGCATATTATTAAAAGCTCTTTCTGCTAAAACTCAGAGAATATTTTTAACAAATACATAGTATAAAAAATTAACTCTAGAAAAAATACTTACAATAAATGCAAATCCTGATTTATCAAGACTTGACACCTACAACAGAGGCAAAAGTATAAAATGTTAATGACCAAAGGTTTGCTTTCACAGTTGACATGGCTGTGAATCCTGGTCTAAATCACTCAGAAACCTCAGGATAGGACTGTTCTTAGCTCTGGGAACATCTAACGAAAAAGAGGAAAGGTGAAGTTGTGATTTATCACGATTACATTCTAAGAGAAGAAAATCATATGTATCTCAGCAGCCTCAGGAAAGAAAACAAAATTCAGTAATTGTTCTTGATAAAAACTTAGCAAACTAGGTACAGAAGAAAACATTCTTGACTAACACAGAACATCTGCAAAATGCTTTCTGTCAATACCACAAGTGAAAAGTTGAGAGTATGTCCTAATTCTAGGATAAACCAAGAATATCTATTGTCACCACTTCTTTCAATATTATACTGGAGATCCTTACCCATACAGTAAAATCAGACAAAGATAAAATGCATGAAGATTCAAAAATAAAAAAAATTCTTTATTTGCAGAGATTGTGGCTGTATTCATAGAAAGCCTCAAAGAGTCTATTAATAAATTAATATAATTAATTAGACAGTTTTTCAAAATGGTGAATAAAAAATAAATATATGAAAGTGAAACACATGACTACACACCAACGACCAAGCACTGGGACAATATGTTTATAGTTTTTTAAAGATACAATACCAAACCGTATGTATTACTTATTTTGTGTTAATGATTGATGTATATGCTTTATATATGTAATAGTTCCAATAGTTTCAAATGTCATGAATTCATTGACAGTCTTCCCCTTGCATTCACTTTTCCTCAAACGTGGGCATACTGAATGATTCATTCTATTGAGTAGAATGGGGTAGGAGTGATGCTATGTGATTCTGAGACTAGGTCATAAAGAGGATAGCTTCTTCCTCTCTCAGATCATCTGCTCTGTGGGAAGGCTGCCACTAAGTTGTAAGGACACTTAGGTATCTTTCGCAGAGATCCACAAAAAGAGGAACTGATGTCTCATGTCAATACCCAGCACCAATTTGCCAGCCAATAAGTAAGCCAGTACAGCTCCAAATTCTTGATTGCTACACCATCAGAGACCTTAAAGAGTCAAAACTTCAAGCTAAACATCTTTCATGTTCTTGACCAACAGAAACATGAGAGATAATAAATGTTCATCATTGTTCTTACTGTTTGGATGTATGTCCCTGTCAAATCTCATGCTGAATTGTAATTCCCAATATTGGAGGTGGGGCCTGGTGGGAGGTGATTGGATCATGGGGTGAATTTCTCATGAATGGTTTAGCACCATCCCCTTGGTGGTGTCCTTGAGATAGTGAGTGAGTTCTCATGAGACCTGGTCATTTAAAAGTGTATGGCCCATCACCCCCACTCTCTCTCTCCTGTTCATCTTCTCACCATATGATGTGCCTGTTCCCCGTTTGCCTTCTGCCATGATTGGAAGCTTCCTGAGGCCTCCCCAGAAGCAGATGCCACTGTGCTTCTTATACAGCCTGCAGAACCATGAGCCAATTAAACTCCTTTTCTTATAAAGTACCCAATCTCAGGTATTGCTTTATAGAAGTGCAAGAATAGCCTAATACAGAAAATTGATACTGAATAGTGAGGCATTGCTATAAAGATATCTGAAAATGTGGAAGCAGCTTTGGAACTGAGTAATGGGCAGAGGTTGGAACATTTTGGAGGGCTCAGAAGATGAGAAAGATGAGGGGAAGTTTGGAATTACTTAGAGACTGATTAAATGGTTGTGACCAAAATTTTGATAGTAATATGGACCCTGAAGGCCAGATTTCTGAGGTCTCAGATGGAATAAAAAGCTTATTGGAAACCGGAGCAAAGGGCACACATGTTAGGCCTTAGTAAAGAGCTTGGCTGCATTCTGTTCATGCCACAGTGATCTGTGGTAGTTTGAACTAAACAGTGATGATTTAGAGCAAGTTTGTTGAACTTATAGCGTACAGGCCACATGTGGCCCATGAAGGTTTTGAATGCAGCCCAACACAAATTTGTAAATTTTCTTAAAACATGATGAGATTATTTTTCCATTTCCTTTAGCTCATCAGCTATTGTTAGCGTTAGTGTATTTTATGTGTGGCCCAAGACAACTCTTCTTCCAATGTGGCCCAGGGAAGCCAAAAGATTGAACACCCCTGATTTAGAATATCAGGTGAAAAAAATTTATAAGTAGTAAAGCATTCAAGATGTGACCTGGCTGATTCAAATATCCTATGCTCAGATGTGGGAGCAAATAAATGACTTAGAGTTGGAATTTATATTTAAACAGAAAGCAGAGTGTAAAGGTTTGGAAAATTTACAACCTAGCCATGTGGCAAAGAAAGAAAAAAGCTGTTTTGGGAGCTAAATTCAAGCACACTGTGGACCAACCTCTTGATAGAGATACTTGTATAACTAAAAAGGATCCAAGTGCTGATTGCCAAGACAATGGGAAAAGGGCTTTCAGAGGCCTTTTGAAAGGCAAAGGCATTTCTGAAATGAAGACACTTCAGAGACATTTGCAGCAGCCCTTCCCACCACAGGCCCAGAGGACTAGGAGGAAAGAATAGTTTCATGGGCCAGGCCCAGGACCCCCTGCCATACACAGCCTCAGGACACTGCTCCTCAAATTCCGCTGCTCCAGCTCCAGTCTTGGCTCAAAGGGGCACAAGTACAGCTCAGGATGCAAGGATCCAGAGGGTGCAAGCCATTAGCTTTGGTGGCTTCCATGTGGTTTTAAGCCTGCAGGCACACAGAAAGCAAGAGTGAAAGAGGCTTGACAGCCTCTACCTAGATTTCAAAGGTTGTATGAAAAAACTTGGGTGCCAAGACAGAAGCCAGTTGCAAGGGCCAAGCCCTCACAGAGAACCTCTACTGGGGCAGTGTTGTGAGGAAATGTGAAGTTGGAGACCCCACATCAAGTCCCCACTGGGGCACTTCCTAGTGGAACTGTGAGAAGGGGGCCACCATACTCCTGATCCCAGAATGGTAAATCTACCAGCAGCTTAAGCTTTGCACCTAGAAAAGCTGCAGGCACTCAATAACCTGTGAGGGCAGCCACGGGGGCTGAAACCTGCAAAGCCACAGGGGTGGAGCTGCCTAAGGTCTTAGGAGGCCACCCCTTGTACCAGCGTGCCCTGAATGTGGAACATGGAGTCAAAGATTATTTTGGAGCTTTATGATTTAATGACTTCCCTGCTGGGTTTTGAACTTGCATAGGGCCTGCAGCCCCTTTCTTTTCGCTGATTTCTGTGTCTTGGAATGGGAATGTTTACCCAATGCCTATACTCTTATTGTATCCTGGAAGTAAATAATTTGTTTTGATTTTACAGGCCTCTAGGTGGAAGGAATTTATCTCTAGACAATACTTTAGACTTGGGACTTTTGAGTTAATGCTAGAATGAGTTAAGTCTTTGGGAGACTATTGGGAAAGCATAATTATGTTTTGCAATGTGATAAGGACATAAGACTTGGGAGGCCAGGGGCTGAATGATATAGTTTCAGTGTATGTCCCCACCAAATCTCATGCTGAATTGTAATACCTAGTGTTGGAGATAGAGCCTGGTGGGAGGTGACTGGATTAGGCGGGTGGATTTCTCATGAATAGTTTAGCACCATTCTCTTGGTGCCGTCCTCTTGATAGTGAGTGAGTTATCACAAGATCTTGTCATTTAAAAGTGTGTAGTCCAGGTGGGGTGGCTCACGCCTGTAATCCCAGCACTTTGGGAGGCCGAGGCGGGCAGATCACAAGGTCAGGAGATCGAGACCATCCTGGCTAACATGGTGAAACCCGGTGTCTACTAAAAATACAAAAAATTAGCCAGGCCTGGTGGCGGGCGCCTGTAGTCCCAGTTACTTGGGAGGCTGAGTCAGGAGAATGATGTGAACCTGGGAGGCGGAGCTTACAGGGAGCTGAGATTGCGCCACTGCACTCCAGCCTGGGTGACAGAGAGAGACTCTGTTTAAAAAAAAAAAAAAAAAAAGAGTGTAATACCCCTCCCTCACTCTCTATCTTGCTCCTGTTCTTGCTATGTGATATACCTGCTCCCTTTACCTTCTGTCATGATTGGAATACCTCCACAGAAGTAGATGCTGCAGAACCATAAGCCAATTAAACTTCTTTTCTTATACATTACCCAGTCTCAGTTATATTTTACAGTAGTCCAAGATCAGCCCAATACAATTGTTTTAAGCCATTAAGTTTTGTAACAGAACAATAGGTAATAAACATTGTGTGATCCTCACAACAGCTCTATAAGATAAATACTATTACTACGGTCACTTTACAGATGAGTCAAGAGAGGCAGAAAGGGGTTAAATAACATACTCAAGGTCATACAGTGACGTATAACTGGTGATCATTAAACTCAAACACAGTCAGTCGGTTTCCAGAGTTTGTGCTTTCAACTGTGATACTATATTTTAAAGTCACCATGTTTCTTTTACATATGAAAAAGAATAAATTTCCATCCAAGAAGTCAATAAATAAAAGTAAAATGAAATGGAATATATCTTCAGGAATTTATGGATTTAATCTATGTAAAAATTAAAGGTGTAAGTAACATACTATGATCTCCTCCGTGACTACCAACAGTAGAAATGGGAAAAGCACTAACTTTTTAGGTGCAGAAAAGTCTCATAACTTTTGAAAAAATTAGGTGTATATTAAATGAGCTATTACCTATAGAAACAGTATAAATTCTCCAAAGATACATGAACAAAGTATGTTTGCCTAACACAAGCTTAGTTAACCTTTTTTTCATAATTAGATTTTAAGTATTTAGTGAGTCCTAACTATTATTCTGCAATGCCGCAAAACAAAACAAAATAGAAATCACTAGTTGCTTGAATATTGTACCTTGCATGTTGATTAATACAGGGTACAAAAGTAGATTGAAGTGTTACCATTAAAAATAATATTGAAAAATAGATTGCATCAATAGTTTTTATTCAACTTTTATAATAAGTATAAAACAATGAACACTTTGCCAAAACCAAATGTTTTACTGCGGTGTTGCATTCACTTACTTACTATTCAATTGTATCTTTGCCAAATTTCCTTAATTATCTGGTGTGGAAATATAACTGATCCTGGAATAAATAAGACAAAACAAAACAAAACAAAAAACCCAAACAAACAAGCAAAAACTGATACTACACTACATTGAATTCCCCACCCCCAACTCTCAAACATATGTATTGCATTTCCTTCCTCTCTACTCTCAATCATTACAATTATAATGATTGAGATAAACTTTCATGGAAGATGAACTTTAATGAATCCCTTTTTTGCACTAAATATGTCTGTCCCATAGAATTCCAACCTCCTGGTTCAACAGGGCTAAGTCATGCTGTGGATGTATTAAGCCACTGCCAGCTGCAACTTCTCTTTGCTTTTGCTTGGATCCATCCTTCCTGGGCCCCATATGATTCTCTTTATTTTGAGAATAAAATTTTCTCTTGTCCAAGATCAAGAAAAAAAAATACTGACTGTTATTTTGCCCCAAACCCAAGTAATAAAGTAGAAATCTCAGAACACATTTTAAACCTATTATTGGCAATAATGAGAGATTGATGTAACTACTCAGGCTGCTCATGGCAGGCTAATCATCAGATGCTTCACTCCAGGATACTTCTGAAAGTGAGCCAGTGCCTAAATTTCACTTTCCTCAGAGGTATGTAAAGTTTGCTCTTTGCTTTGTTCAAAGTCTGTACGCTACATCTTCTGTTCTTACTTGCTAAGCAAGTAATACATTTGACTTATTTGTTTAAGATATATGTAAAGGGTGGTCTTTTCCTTTGATACTATTTTAACGTCTTGATTTGCTGGAGTAAATTTTTAAATAACAATATGTGGAAGATAAACTTTAAGTTACCACATGTCTGAAAATCCCTTCTTCCTGACTTATTTGAATGATAGTTGGCATGGGTATAGAATTTGAGGTGGACTATCACTTTTTCCCTCCAGTTTTCAAGGGATTACATACGGTCATCTATCATCCAGTGATTGTTGATGACGACTTCTGATGCCAATAGCATTCATATTCCTTTAGAAGTAAGTTTTTTGTTCTCTAAAAACTTTTAGAATCTTTATTTTAGTATTCTGAAATTTCAGCATTTTTTTGATACCAGTCTTCTTTTGTTTTTTACTAACTGCGCTATCTTGTGATCTCTTGAAATCTGAGATTTGTAGTCTCCATTTAATTTTATATATCCAGTCTTTTTTTCTCTTTTGTTTACATTCTAGTTGATTTTTTAAACTACATTCTCTAAATGTTTTCAGCCGAAATGTTTAATGTTTGCGATGGTTAATTTTATGTGTCAACTTAGCTAGGCAAGGTACCCAGATATTTGGTCAAATACTAGTCTTGATGTTATTGTGAAGATATTTTTAGATGACATTAACACTTAAATCAGTGGACTTTGAGTAAGCAAATTATCCTCCATAATGTGGAGGATCTCCAATCAGTTGAAGCCCTAGAGGAAAAAAAAAAGACTGACATACCCCAAGGAAAAGGGAATTCTGCCTCCAAATTGTCTTTGGACTCCAGCTATAACAACAACCCTTCCCTGAGTCTCCAGCCTGCTGGCCTATCTTATAGATTTTGAATTTTCCAGCCTCCACAATCATGTATGTCAATTCCTTAAACTAGCTCTCTCCCTCCATTCTTTTCTCCCCACATTCTTTCATGTTGATCATGTTGCTTTTCTTTCTCTTTCATGCTACATTATTCTAATATAGTGGTGGCATTTAGTTACCCATTCGTATTGATGAAGAAAAAGCTAGATACATTAGAGTTTCATACACACACACACACACACACACACACATACACATGCACACACTTCTCCAAGGGGGCTTTACTCAAGAGGGTAGGCACATCATAGCTCCCACTCAGAGGCATCCAGGTATCTAACACTGTATTCCCCTCCATACCTCCTTCTTGTCCCACTGTGCAACCCAGTGCAGTCCCTTAGAGTGAGGAGGAGAGGAGGAAAAGGAGCCCTCTGACTTGTTTCTTCTGTCTTTTGCCCTCTTTTTTATGGATCTTGGCTTTTGCAATTAAAAATTTAAGAGCATGGATTTTAAATTATCTGTGCTGAAACATTTCTTTAGGGAAACAAATGCCTCATAGCCTATTTTGCATGTTAAGCACCACAGGGCCACAAATAAAAGCATTACTGGGGACAACAATAACAAAAACTCACATGGTTACTAGATCAAAATATCATCCCAACCACAAGCCTTACACACTAGAATTAAATAACGATGGTCCAGTCTCTTGGACTTCACATAGTGCCGCCTAGTTCTTCCAATGCTTGTTTTAAAAAGAAGCGTATTTTCAAAATTTACTGTTGTAATCCCATTGTTTATCACTTTCTGGACAGAATAGGAACAGTAAAATATAATTCAAACTTTATTTTGCCTTACTAAAGATGCAAGAACATCATCCAGTGGCAAAACTCTAACTGCAGAATGTTTAATTTACATAGACCATATACTATTCCAACATAGAGAAAAAATATATATTTACCTAATGAGATTTCCAGACAAAATTGTAGAAAATTTAAATAGCTGCTTATTTCTCAGCTTCCTTTAAAACTCCTAGGCCCATTGCTTCCAAAGTCCCTTTAGACCTGCCTCATGAAGACTTGATATCAATAATGACTCTGTCTTATGAGGACAGGTTGTTGGTTATAACTAAATTCTGAGAATCAGGGCTATGAGAGAACCAGACCAAAACCCCTCTGAGGAATTATTATTCTTTCTTCTGAAAGTAACTTTTCAGCATATTTCCCTTATTTTCCTGGCCATCAGAACACTCCAAGTCAAACACAAAGCCATTTTAAAAGCAACATGGGGGGTAGTAAGTTTGCTGTTAAAGATTGATTTCTTTTAGTTTCAAGTGTGCATATATGTATGCACATGAATATGTGTTTTAAAATTATTATTATTGTTGGGATAATCATTAATATCTTACAGATTTATCTTAATTTATAGATATAGTAGATTCTGCTAGAAAACTCCATTGATCCTAGAAATTATAATATGCTGAAAATTCAAAAGGCCTTCGGAAGATTCATAGTTCCTCCCAAAGTTTTCACTACCTCACCATAAGCTAATAGTATTTTAGCCTAAACTCCATGACTTAAAAGAAATAAATGTGAGCCAAATCATCTGGAGCTCATGGAATTATCTAAGTCTTACCGTAAGATTCGAACATGCTGGGAACATTTAAAGTCAGTATGTACGATGTCACCACACTGGTAGAAATTTAAAGACTAGAAGCAAGATATCTTTAGCAAAGACAGTCTTTCTCTGAGACTTGTCCTTTGGCTTTCCTTAGTGACTTGAGTATAGCATGAAAGAAGTCTTAGAACTGCTGTGGTTTTGTTTTGTTTGTTTTTTTTTGGAGGGGGAGGGTGAAGAACATGGGTAGTAGTATAAATGTTTACTCTAGCCATTTAATTAATATAAAGATTTTTTAAAACAAAATGTGTCTACTGTTTGTAATTTTGTATGTTTAAAGTTAATGTAATTTTCCCAAGGATTCTGGAATAGTAGATTCTTGGGAAATGTCAACATGGATCTTCATCTTCAATACCCTGATGCTTGCCTCTTGAACTATTCTCTGATATTTAGGCCATAAGTTAATGATGCCCATGTTTCAATGAATGCTTGCTTAAAAACATGCCTGCAGACTTTGTCTGCACTAGGCCTTTTGTACAGTCCCATGATACAGAAAAACTGTAGTTAAATGAATTCATGAATGACATAGGAATCCTATCCTCTTCATCTGGATCTTATGTAATTCTAGTCTTTTACTTGTCTTTTCATTTTCATTCCTTTGGAAAGCACTTGAGATATTTATTTGCAAACAAAATGTGGTACTCAAAACTATGAAGCTGGTATTCACATTTGCAATAACCCATCTCTCATTTAATTCCATTTACTGATGAAACTCTCACATCACCAAAAGTTACTGCCATGACATTTTTTTTCTTTTATAAACTTTTAGAGGTTCAGAATACATAACGGTATATATTGTGGAGAGAAAAGTATGTTCTCTCTTTACCAAGTAAGAAGGAAAAAGAACTTTAAATACTTTTGAACTTTTGTTAATTACAGAATCATTAAAAATATGATAGGACTACAATGATCCCCATATCCCCACATCCATACTGTAATTTGGTATCAAACAGGCACATATGCTCAGTGGGATGAAGACGGAATGGGTACTCATAAAATTTTACATGGTTCTGTTCTACATCGCCATCTGTAGCCTTCCTTACCATACTGACATCTGTTTTGTGATTAACCTGACATTTTTCCCACTTACATGAAGATTCTCCTGGCTCAACCCTTTGGATACTTCCTCACTTATAAATCCTCCTGAAAGAATATATATTCTTCATACTGTCAACTTTTCATTGTGCTTTTTTTTTCTTCTTTTTATTTTATTATTATTATACTTTAAGTTTTAGGGTACATGTGCACAATGTGCAGGTTAGTTACATATGTATACATGTGCCATGCTGGTGTGCTGCACCCATTAACTCGTCATTTAGCATTAGGTATATCTCCTAATGCTATCCCTCCCCCCTCCCCCCACCCACAACAGTCCCCAGAGTGTGATGTTCCCCTTCCTGTGTCCATGTGTTCTCATTGTTCAATTCCCACCTATGAGTGAGAACATGCGGTGTTTGGTTTTTTGTCCTTGAGGTAGTTTGCTGAGAATGATGATTTCCAATTTCATCCATGTCCCTACAAAGGACATGAACTCATCATTTTTTATGGCTGCATAGTATTCCATGGTGTATATGTGCCACATTTTCTTAATCCAGTCTATCATTGTTGGACTTTTTCTAGAAAATTTTGTTTCTTCACCAAATTCAGGCAACTTATTTGGGTGCAGTGAACAGCAGATACCATATAATTAGGTGTCCTATAATCCCATTATAAAGAGTCATGGGTAATTCATTTTACAATAATAATCACAAGTAACAAGTAACAATTAATATTTCTATTTTGTTCACCTTTATGTAAATTGTTTTATTAGCATTTACTTAAAATCAGGAACATGTATGTATTAATTTAAGAAATGGTTCCCTTTGAGAGAAATTAATAAAATATACTTTAAGAGAGATGGCAGCATTTTATTTTTTGTATCTTTTTCTCAAGTAGTTAAGGAACTATCTCTGTTGGTCACCTTATTGTTACCCATAGATTTCTTTGTCTTCAACTCTTTACTACTATGTTTCTAATTAATCTACTATGTGCTATGCATTATCTTATTAACAGGTACTATGTAAAATGTGAAGCAAATATACGCCTTCTACATCTAAAATTAACTAGTTGAGAGATTAAAAATTGTAGAATGAATCCTAGACAAGACAAAAGCACACAGAGCCAATTGTGTGCAAAATAAAAGGAATACATAAAGAACTTCTAAATAAAAAGCAATATGGTGAATGCTGCTTCACATAAGCTGATGGAGCTTATGGGGATAAAATTTTTATATTGACAGAATTTTAATAAGGGTATTGGTTTACATAAAAATTAAAATTTCTCTGAAATTTTTCAAGGCCTGCAATTACTGGGACCACCTACTAAAAATCAGAATTCTCCTCTGCTTATTTTGGAAAGCCAACGAAGTACAGACTTTGATGAAATGTAATTGGCAATGTCAATGGCATAGGCAACTTTTCAAGTTGAATTGGAGATGAATCTTTTGAAAAAAGAATGTAGCATTTGGGCCAAGATACCAAGGCTAAGCTACCCATTTCCATGTGAAAACAATAGGGCAGGCACAATAGATTCCATTTTTGAAAACATTAATTGAACTGACATTGTAGAAGACCTTGCTAGCTATGTCCTATTATTAAAAAAAAAAAAAAAATTCAAGCCACCAGAAAATGGCAGCCAAACAAGGGGGAAATTTCTAAATAAAGGCCTACATGATTCTTTCACACTGCTACATGCAGATACAGGGATATAGCTATTTATTAATAGCCTTTGTAATTGAATGATACCTAATTTTAGGTTTCGGAGTTTGTGGTCCAACATGCTGGCCATCTGCTAACAGAACTTGCACTAAAATTGTAGCCCATGAGTTCATAAACAATAGCTTTCTAAGTTAGAGATTTTATTAATATCTCTCATTGTATTTTATGCATTCTCTTTGAATTACTTCCTCAATTTTTGATATTGAAGTATCTTGTGAATTCAGTGGAGGAAATAACATTTCAGCTCAAACCTAAAAGATAAGTAAAAGGTGGGAAATAACCAAACAAAAGATGATAAAATGATATCTACACAAAGGGAATGACATATAAATACATAAAATATTATTTCAAGAAATTGAGATTAGTTCAATAGTAATGGATGATAGAGTTCAAAACTATGAAGGAATGACCATGGATACAGCTGAGCATTAGGCAAGGGCTAGATTGTAGAAAGATTTATAAGCAAAGTTAAGGGGCTTGCACTTTATTTTTTTTAACCATTGCTTTTCTTTTAAGTGACATGATCAAACTTGTATATATATATATACAAGTTTGCTGTTTTCACCCAGGCTGGAGTGCAATGGGGCATTCTCGGCTCACTGCAACCTCCGCCTCCCAGGTTCAAGCGATTCTTCTGTCTCAGCCCCCCGAGTAGCTGGGATTACAGGTGTGCACCACCATACCAAGCTAATTTTTGTATTTTTAGTAGAGATACTAAAAATATCTCTACTAAATCACAATGTCAGCCAGACTGGTCTCAAACTCCTGACCTCAAGTGATCCACACTCCTCGGCCTCCCAAAGTGTTGGGATTACAGGCATGAGCCACCACACCTGGCCAGACTTGTATCTCTAAAAGATCATACTGGATGTTGTGTGAAAAAATGGACCAAAAATTAAAATAGTAGATATGGAAATGGTAACTAGAAGAATAGAAATGGTAGATCCCTGAACTAGGGTAAAAGAAGCTGGGATATCTTCTTCATATTTTTTTCTTCCCAATTTGTGGAGAACTAGAACCTGGAACAATCCACCATTGATCATGGAGCCACAGCAATGCCCTACAGAATGGTGAAGAAGTGATTTGAAGGAAACCTGGGTCACTGGAGCAAAGCCTCCCACCAGCCTAAAGTACTCATCTTGAACTGTTTTGTGAATTTTTTAAAGGTATTTGTTCTTTAAGTAATTGAGTTTTGTAGGGTCTCATTGTCATATTATCCTAACGTTGACCCTTCCTAATAGATGTGATTGCTCTATTTGTCAGAGTAGATGTGATTACCTAGGGAGAGTGTGGGTAATGAAAGGAGCAGATAATCTAGAAACATCAACATTCAAGGAATGAGTAGAAGAAAAACAATGGCAAAGGGCACTAAACTGTTAGTAAGGGAAGAAGAAAAATTAGAAGCTAAAGGAAGACTGGGTATCAAAAATAGTGTCAAATGGTAAATAGTAAAGCAAAATAGGAACTGAAAAGTGTCCACCGGATTTGGAAATAAAAAAGTAATGAGTGACTATGCTGGTTGGACAGAGGTAGGGCAAGGGAGTTCAGTATATCATTAAAAGAGGGGTTGTGCAGAACTTAAAGTATAATTAAAAAAAAAAAAACTAGCCCAAAAGAGACCAGCTAAATCGATTGTTTTTCTAGTTTACAACTTCCATAGGATGGGGTAGGCTTATAGGTTTATTTTGAAAAGAGCTTGAGCTTAAGTCCTATGGCTGGAGGAATAAAAATAGATGATGATAAGTTTAGCAATTAATTAAATTAGCAGATTTAATTTAATTTAAATTAGATGATTTTGTGATTAAAGAAAATTAAAATGTTACTCCAGATTAACTGTTAACTACAAAACCTTTTTGCAGCTTTGTGGTTTTATGCAACACATCTCTTCAATTAAAGATTATCTTAAGCACTACAAAGACGAATAAGAGACCAAAAAAAAAGAGGGGTTGTGGACACTATGGAAATTGAGAAGCTACAACATTTTTTAAAGCTAAAGTGTAGTCCAGAGAAATGCCCTAACTCTCTTCAAATCTACGAAGGCTGAGAAAGGTGAGGAGGCTGAAGAAAAGTAGGAATCTAGCAGAGGTCAGTTCATGAGATTTAGTGGAAGAAGCCATCCCTATAACAAAAAAGTACAAGGTAAAGCAGCAAGTGCTGATAAAGAACCAGTAGAAAATTATCCAAAAGATCTAGCTAAGATCATTGATGAAGGTGGCTACACCAAACAACAGATGTTCCACCTAGATAAAACAGTCTTCTATTGGAGTAAGATGCTATCTATGACTTTCATGCTAGAAAGGAGAAGTCAACAGCTGGCTCCAAACTTCAAAAGACCGGCTGACTCTCTTGTTAAGGGCTTATGCAGCTGGTTACTTTAAGTTGAAGCCAATGCTCTTTTACAATTTTGAAAAACCTAAGACCCTTAAGAATTATGCTAAATCTATTTTGCCTGTGCTTTATAAATGGAACAACAAAGCCTGGATGACAGCACATTTGTTTACAGCATGGTTTTCTAAATATTTTAAGCTTGCTGTAGAGACTTACTGCTCGGGAAAAAATATTCTTTTCTAAATACTACTACTCATTGACAGTGCTCTTAGTCACCCAAGAGCTCTCATGGAAATATAAAAAGAGATTAATGTTTTCATGCCTGCTAAGACAACATCCATTCTTCAGCCTATGGATCAAAAAGTAATTTCTGGCTCTAAGTCTTATTAAGACACACATCTTGTAAGCCTATAGAGAATGATTCCTGTAATGCATGTGGGCAAGGTAAATTGAAAATTTTCTGGAAATAATTTACCATGCTAGATGCCATTAAGAACATTGTGGTTCATGGGAGAAAGTCAGAATATCAATGTTAACAGGAGTTTGGAAGAAGTTGATCCCAGTCCTCATGGAGGACTTTGGGGGGTTCCAGGCGTCAGTGGAGGAAGCAACTACAGATGCAGTGGAAACAGTAAGAAAACTAGAATTAGAAGTATAGCCTGAAGATGTGACTGAATTGCTGTAATCTCATGACAAAACATGAACAGATGAAGAGTGTTTTCTTATGGATGAGCAAGAAAGTTGTTTCTTAAGATATAATTTACTCCTGGTGAAGATGCTGTGAACACTGTTGAAATGACAACAAAGGATTTAGAATATTTCATAAACCTACTTGATAAAGCAGTAGCGGGGTTTGAGAAAACTGACTCCAGTTTTGAAAGTTCTACTGTGGGCAAAATGCTATCAAACAGCTTTGCATGCTACAGAGATATTTTTTGTGAAGGAAAGTGTTGATGTGACAAACATTATTTTTCTCTTATTTTAAGAAATTGCCATAGCCACTACAGCCTTCAGCAACCACCATCCTGATGTCAGCAAACAACAATATTGAG
Organism: Gorilla gorilla gorilla; assembly: GCF_029281585.2. Classification (NCBI taxonomy): domain Eukaryota; kingdom Metazoa; phylum Chordata; class Mammalia; order Primates; family Hominidae; genus Gorilla; species Gorilla gorilla. Next base: position 110,029,225 of record NC_086017.1, on the reverse strand, counting down.
GTGAATACCACTACCAGCAAAAATTTATCACTCACTGAAGCCTCTGATGATCATTATCAATAAGGTATTTTTTATCATTTTCTTAATTTTTAATTTTTGTGGGTACATATTAATAGGAGGTGTATATATTTATGGAGTACCTGAGGTATTTTGGCACAGGAATGCAATGCGTAATAATCACATCACAGAAAATTGGGTATCCATCCCCTCAAGTATTTATCCTTTGTGTAACAGTCCAATTATAATCTTTTAGTTATTTTAAAATGTACAACTAAATTCTTTTTACAATAGTCTCCCTTTTGTACCAGTGAATACTAGGTCTTATTCTTTCTAACTATTTATTTGTATCCATTAACAAACACTCCCCACTTCCCCACCTCTCAACCTCCAATACTCTTCTCAGCCTCTGGTAATCATCCTACTCCCTATCTCCACGGGTTCGATTGTTTTAATTTTTAGCTTCCACAAATAAGTGAGAACATGTGATGATTGTCTTTCTATGCCTGGCTTACACTTCAATTCCTTCCATGTTGTTGCAAATGACAGAATCCCATTTTTTAAAGACGCATAGTACTCTATAGTGTACATGCAAATTTTCTTTCTCCATTTATCTGCTGATTGACACTTAGGTTGCTTTCGAGTCTTGGCTATTGTGAACAATGCTGCAATAAACATGGGAGTGCAGATATCTCTTCGATATACTGATTTTCTTTCTTTGGGGTATATACCCAGAAGAGGGATTGCTGAATAGTAAGGCAGCTCTATTTTTAGTTTTTTGAGGAACCTCCAAACTATTATCCATAGTGGCTGTGAATTTCTACCAACAGCATGTGAGGGTTCCCTGCTCTCACATCCTCACCAGCACATGTTATTGCCTAACTTTTGGATAAAAGCCATTTTAACTGGGGTGAGATGATGTATCATTGTCATTTTGATTTGCATTTCTCTGATTAGCAATGATGGTGAACACCTTTTCATATACTTGTTGACTATTTGTATGTCTTCTTTTGAGAAATGTCTATTCAAACTCTTTGCCGATTTTTAAATCAGATTATTAGATTTTTTTTCCTATAGAGTTGTTTGAGCTCCTTATATGTTCTGGTTATTAATTTCACGTCAGATAGGAACTTTTCAAATATTTTCTCCCATTCCATGAGTTGTCTCTTCACTTTGTTGATTGTTTGCTGTGCAGAAGTTTTTAAACTTGATGGGGCCCCCTTTGTCCATTTGTGCTTTGGTTGCTTTTACTTTGGGGGTTTTACTCAAGAAATTGTAGCCCAGACCAACATCTGGGAATGTTTCTCAATATTTTCTTGAGGTAGTTTCATAGTTTGAGTTCTTAGATTGAAGTCTTCAACCCATATTGATGTGATTTTTGTATGTGGTAAGAGATAGGTGTCTACTTTTATTCTTCTGCATATGGATATCCAGTTTTCTCAGAATCGTGTATTGAAGAGACTGTCTTTTCCCCAGTTTATGTTCTTGGCACATTTGTCAAAAATGAGTTCACTGTAGGTGTGTAGATTTGTTTCTGGGTTCTCTGTTGTGTCCCATTGGTCTATGTATCTGTTTTTATGCCAGTATCATGCTGTTTTGGTTACTGTAGCTCTGTAGTATAATTTGAAATCAAGTAACGTGATTGCTCCAGTTTTGTTCTTTTTGTTTAGGATAGTTTTGGCTATTCTGGGTCTTTTCTGCTTCCAAACAAATGCTAGGCTTGTTTTTTCTATTTATGTGAAGAAAGTCATTGGTATTTTGATAGAAATTGCATTGAATCTGTAGATTGTTTTGGGTAGCATGAAAATTTTAACAATATTAATTCTTCCAATCCATGAAAATGGAATTCCTTCCATTTGAGTGTCCTTTTTAATTTCTGCCACCAGTGTTTTATAATTTTCATTATAGAGCTCTTTCTCTTCTTTGGCTAATTCCTAGGTATTTTATTTGATTTGTAACTATTGTAATGGGATTACTTTCTTGATTTCTTTTTTCAGATTGTTTGCTGTTGGCATCTAGAAATGCTACTGATTTTTGAATGTTGAGTTTGTATCCTTCATTGTTACTGAATTTGTTTACCAGTTCTAACAGTATTTTGACGGAGTCTATAGGGTTTTCCTAATATAAGATCACATAATCTGCAAAGAAGTGTAATTTAACTTCTTCCTTTCCAGTAAAGATGCCCATTATTTTTTTTTTGTCAGATTGCTCTAACTAGACCTTCCAGTTCTGTGTTGAATAACAGTAGTGAAACTGAGCATCTTTGTCATATTGCAGAATATAGAGGAAATGCTTTCACTTTTTCTCCATATAAGATGATACTAGCTATGGGTCGGTTTTATATGGCTTTTATCATGTTGAGGTATGCTCCTTCTACCCCCAGTTTTTTAGTGTTTTTATCATGAAGGGATGTTGAATTTTATCAAACGCTTTTTCAGCATCAATGAAAATGATCATATGGTTTTTGTCCTTCATTCTGTCGATATGATGTATTACACCAGTTGATTTGCATATGTTGAGCCATCCTTGCATCCTTGGGATAAATCCCACTGGGTCACAATAAATGATCTTTTAAATGTGCTGTTGAATTCAGTTTGCTAGTATTTTCTTGAGGATTTTTGCACCAATATTCATCAGAGATATTGGCCAGTAGTTTTTTTAATGTGTCTTTGTTTGATTTTGGTATCAGTGTAATAATGGCTTTGTAGAATAAATTTGGAAGTATTCTCTTCTCTATTTTTCAGAATAGCTTGAGTAGAATTGATACTTGTTTTTCTTTAAATGTTTGGTAGAATTCAGCAGTGAAGTCATTGGATCCCAGGCCTTTTTTGCTGAGAGACTTTTTGTTATGGCTTTGATCTCATTACTTGTTATTGATCTGTTCAGGTTTTGAACTTCTTCCTGCTTCAACCTGAGTAGGTTGTATGTGTCTGGGAATTTATCCATTTATTCCAGATTTTTCAATTTATTGACATAAAGTTGCTCATAGCAGTCACTAATTATCCTTAGAATTTCTGCACTATCAGAAGTAATATCTACTTTTTCAACTCTGATTTTATTTATTACTGTTTTCTTTTTTTCTTAGTGTAGGTAAAGGTTTGTCAATTTTATCTTTTCAAAAAACCAACTTTTTGTTTCACTGATATTTAATATTTTTTTCATTTCATATTCATTTATTTCAACTCTAATCTTCATTATTTCTTTTCATCTACTAATTTTGGGTTTGGTTTGCTCTTGATTTTCTAGTTCTTAGATGCATCCTTAGGTGGTTTTTCCTTTTTTGATGTGGGCACTTATGGCCACAAACTTACATCTTAGATCTGCTTTAGCTAAATTTCATAAGCTTTGTTATGTTGTGTCTCCATTATTATTTGTTTCAAGAATTTTTTCAGTTTCCTTCTTAATTTGTTCAATGGCCCACTGGTCATATATTGTTTAATTTTTATGTGTTTGTATAGTTTCCAAAATTCCTCCTGCTATTGATTTGTATTTTTATTCCATTGTGTCAGAGAAGATGCTTGATAATATTTCAAGTTTTTGGAATGTTTTAAGGCTTGTTTTGTGACCTACCATATAATCTATGCTTGAGAATGATTCATGTGTTGAGGAAAAATAATGAGTAGTCTGCAGCCATTGGATGAAATGTTCTGTAAATATCTATCATGTCTATTTATTCCATACTGCATTTTAAGTCCAATGTTCCTTTGTTGATTTTCTGCCTGGGAGATCTGTCCAATGCTAAAAGTGAGGTGTGGAAATCTCCAGCTATTATTTTATTGAGGTCTCTGTCCTTAGCTCTAATAATATTTGCGTTATTTCTCTGGGTGTTTCTGTGTTGGGTGCATATATATTTATATCATTATATCCTGTTGCTAGTTTGGCCCTTTTCTTATTATATAATGACCTTCTTTGTCTCATGATTTTTGTCTTGGAAGCTATTTGTCTGATATAAGAATAGCTGCTCTTGCTCTTTTTTGGTTTCCATTGGCATGGGACATCTTTTTCCATTCCCTTATTTTCAGTTTATGTGTATTTTTATAGGTTAAGTGTATTTCTTCTAGAAAACAGATTATTGGGTCTTGTTTTGTTATCCGTTCAGCCACTATATGTCTTTTGATTGGAGGGTGTCGTCCATTTACATTCATTGTTATTATTGAGAAGTAAGGACTTACTCTTGCTATTTTGTTATTTGTTTTCTGGTTGTTTTGTGGTTTTCCCCTCTTTCTTTCTTTCCTTCCTTCATGTCTTCTTTTTAGTGAAGATGATTTTCTCTGGTGGTATAATACTCTGTGTTTTTCTGTGCGTACTTACTATTAGTAGTGATTTTTGCACCTTCAGATGATTTTGTATTGCTTGTTAATGTCTTTTTCTTTTTGATTGAAGTACTTTCTTTAGCATTTCTGTAGAAGTCTGATGTTGATAAAATCCCTCAGCTTTTATTTGTCTAGGAAAGTCTTTATTTCCCCCTTTACATTTCAAGGATATTTTCACCAGATATACTACTCTACAGTGAAAAACAAAAATTCCTTCAGTACTTTTAATACACCATGCCACTTTCTTTTGGATTGTAGGGTTTCCACTGAAAAGTCTGCTGCCAGGCTTATTGAAAGTCTTTGTATGTTACTTTTTCTTTTCTCTTGCTGCTTTTAGGATCCTTTCTTTATTGTTGACCTTTGGGAGTTTGATTATTCAATGCTCTGAGGTGTGTTCTTTGGATTACATCTTCTTGGTGTACAACCTTTTTGTACTTGAATGTTGATATCTTTCTCTAGTTTTGAGAAGTTCTCATTATTATCCCTGTGAACAAACTTTCTATCCCTATCTCTTTCTCTACCTGGTCTTTAAGGCCACTAACTCTTAAATTTGTCCTTTTGAGGCTATTTTCTAGATCTTGTAGGCATCCTTCACTGTTTTTTATTCTTTTTTCTTTTGTCTCCTCTGTGTATTTTCAAATAGCCTGTCTTCAAGCTCACTAATTCTCTCTTCTGCCTCATCAATTCTGCTATTAAAAAACTCTGGTGCATTCTTCAGTATGTCAATTTCATTTTTCAACTCTAGAATTTCTGCTTGATTCTTTTTAATTATTTCAATGTCTTTGTTAAATTTATATTATAGAATTTTGATTTCCTTCTCTGTGTTCTCTTTAATTACTTTGAGTTTCCTCAACACAGCTATTTTGAATTCTCTACCTGAATGGTCGCATATCTCTGTTTCTCCAGGATTGGTCCCTGGTATCTCATTTAGTTTGTTTGCTAAAACCATGTTTTCCTGAATGGTCTTGATGCTTATTAGACGTTTGTCATGTCTGGGCATTGAAGAGTTAATTATTTATTGTAATTTTTGCCATCTGGTATTCTTTGTACTCATTCTTCATAAGAGGGCTTTCCAAGTATGCAAAAGGACCTGTGTGTTGTGATGTAAGCCATATCTGTGTTAGAGTGCATCACAAGCACAGTAATACCGTGGTTCTTCCAACTTACAGAGGTATTGCCTTGATAGTCTGGGACAAGATCCAGAATTCTCTGGATTATCAGGAAGAGATTTTTGTTACCTTCCTTTAGTTTTTCCCAAATGAAATCTCTCTGTGTGTTCTGAGCCACCTGGAGCTGGGGTTGGGGTAACACAAGTACCACTATGGCCACTACCACTAGGCCTGCACTGAGTCTGACTTGAAGCCAGCACAGCACTGGGTCTTGCCCAAGGACCGGTGTGACCACTACCTGGATACTGCCTATGTTTGCTGGGGGTCTACAATCAGCAGGTTGTGAAGCCAACCAGGCTTCTGTCCTTTCCTTCAGGGAAGTGAGTTCCCTCAGACCCCAGGTGGGTACAGTGGTACCATCTGGGATCCAGGAACTGTAGGCAAAAATTTAAGAAGTCTATCTGGTATTGTGTTGTACTGTGGCTGAGACTATACTCAAACTACAAAACATAGTTCTTCAAACTCTTCTGTCCCTTTTCCACAGGCAGATGAGCCTTATCCTGTGACCATCACCTCCACAGGCCCATGGGGAGTACTGCCAGGATAACACTGATGCTCCCTTAAGGCCCAAGGGCCCTGCAGTCAGCTTGTGGTTAATGCTGCCTGGCCTGGGACTTGACCTTCAGGGCAGGGGTATCCTATCTGGCTGAGGGCAGGTCCAGAAATGCCATCCAAGAGTCTAGGTCTGGAATCAGGCATCTGAAGAGTCTGCTTGATGCTCTATCTCCCTGTGGCCAAGCTAATACCTAAGGTGCAAGGCACTGTCCACTTTACTTTTCCCTCTGCTTTTCTCATGCAGAAGAAGTTTCTCCCTGTAGGTAGTCGCCACAGCTGGGAATGTGCTGAGTCTCACCTTAAGCCACCAATCTCAGTCTCTCTCAAGGCCCATGGTGTAGTATCTGGGTATCACTGCTGATTATTTAGGGGCAAGGGCTCTTTAATCAGCACATGATGTGTCCTAGCAGGACTGGCTCCTTCCCTTCAAGGCAGTGGGTCCCCTTCTGGCCCAGGGTGTTTCTAGAAATGTCATCCAGGAGCTGGGGCCTGGAAAGGGGGCCTCAAGACTCTGAACACTGCCTTATCCGAGTGTGACCGAGCTGGTATCCAAGATGGAAAACAAAGTCTTTTTTTCACTTTTCCCTCTTATCTCCTCAGGTAGAAGGAAGAAGTCTCTTTTGGAGTTGCAAGCTGTGGAGCCTGGTATTGGGGGAGGGGTGGCACAAGCACTGCCTTAGCCACCCCAGCTGGTGTCTCAGTAAGCTGCATGCCCCACAAGTCCATTGGCACTGAGCCCTGTTCAGCCCTGGGACATGCTCAGGAGTTACAGTCCTTGTGGCTTAGACTGCCTTTCAAATTTATTTAGGGTCCCAGAGCATTTGAGTCTATGGTGATGAGGCTTGTCAGAACTCAGATTCCCACTGCCAGGGCAAGCAATTGTCCTTTGCCTAGGACTGGTTTAAATACTCCATCCATAGGTGGGAGTCAGCTGAGTTCAGTCTGGTTGTGCTTTCTGCTATGACAGGGCAGCACTGAGTTCAATGCAGTGTCTCGCAATTGCTACACTTTTCTCCCAAACACTCAGATTCTTTTTCCATACCACGTGGCCACTGCCATGGGAGGAGAAAGGGATGATGTGGGTGATTCAGGACTCTTTCCTACCCTCTTCAATGGCTCTTTCAGTGACATAAAGTTAAAACCATGTACTGTGAACACCTGAATTTTGGTTCTTATAAAGGTGCTTTTTAAGTGTATATAGTTGTTAAATTGATGTCTTTGCAGGAGTGTAATCAGTGGAGCATTCTATTCAACAATTGTGCTCTTCTCCTCCACCCTATTTTTTATTTTATTGGGAACTTCCATACTGTTCTCCATAGTGGCTGTACTAATTTACATTTCTACCAACAGTATATGAGGGTTCCCTTCTCTCACCTCATCACCAACATATGTTATTGCCTGACTTTTAGATAAAAGCCATTTAGCTGGGGGGAGATTATATCTAATTGCAGTTTTGAATTGCATTATTTCTGATGATTTTTTAAAAATTTGATCATTAGGTTTTCTTCCTGTTGAGTTGTTTGAGCTTCTTATATATTCTTGTTATTAATCCCATGTCAGATTGAAAGTTTGTAAATATTTTCTCCCATTCTGTGGGTTGTCTTTCACTTTGCTGATTGTTTCCTTTGCTTTGCAGAAATGTGTTAACTTGATGCAATCCCATTTGTCTATTTTTGCTTTGGTTGCTTTTCCGTTTGGAGCATTACTCAAGAAATTGTTGCCCAGACCAATATCCTGGAGTTATTCCCCAGTATTTTCTTTTTATAGTTTCATACTTTGAGGTCTGAGATTTAAGTCTTTAATCCATTTTTATTGATTTTTTAATATGATGAGAGATAGGTGTCTAGTTTCATTCTTTTGCTATAGATATCCAGTTTTCCTAGCACCATTTATTGAAAAGACTGTGCTTTCACCAATGAATATTTTTGGAGGCTTTGTCAAAAATGAGTTCACCGTAGATTTGTAGATTTATTTCTGGGTTCACTAATTGGTTCTATGTATCTTTTTATGCCAGTACCATGCTGTTTGGGTTACCATAGCTATGCAGTATAATATAAAGTCAGGTAATGTGATTCCTCCAGTTTTGTTCTCTTTGCTTAAGATAGCTTTAGCTATTCTGGTTCTTCTGTAGTTCCATATAAATTTTAGAATAATTTTTCTACTTCTATGAAGAAAGTCATTGGTATTTTTATAGGAATTGCATTGAATCTGTACATTGCTTTGTTGAGTATGAACATTTTAACTATTTTGATTCTTCCAATTCATAAACATAATTGTGTTTATTATTTTGTGTCCACTTCAGTTTCTTTCATCAATGATTTACGATTTTCACTGTGAGATCTTTCACTTCTTTGGTTATTTATTCCTAGGTATTTTATTTTATTGTAAGCTACCATATATGGAATTACTTTCTTAATTTCTTTTCCAAGTTGTTTGTTATTGCTGTATACAAATGCCCCTAATTTTTGAATGTTGATTTGTACATTGCAACTCTATTGAATTTGTTTATCATTTCTAGGCATTTTAAGGCTGTTTTTAGGTTTTTAGCAGTTTCTAGTTTATATCTTGGTGATCTAATGTTTGTTGCGTATATATTTATAATTGTTACATTATCTTGCTGAATTGACATCTTTATTATTTTATAATGACCTTATCTCTTTTATGTCTTTTTTCTTGAAATCTATTTTGTAGTATAGCTGCTCATGCTCTTTTTCAGTTTCCATTTTCCTGGAGTATCTTTTTCCATCCCCATATTTTTCAGTCTGTGTTTTTTTTTCATAGGTAAAGTGTGTTTCTTCTAGGCAAGAGATCATTGTTTCTTCTTTTTATATCCAATTAGATCCTTTATGTCTTCTGATTGGAGAGTATATTTCATTTACATTCAAAGTTATTGTTGATAAGAAAGGACTTACTATTGCAATTTTGTTATTTGTTTTCTGGTTGTATTGTCTTCCTTCCTTCCTTCCTTCTTTCCTTCCTTCCTTCTTTCCTTCCTTCCTTCCTTCCTTCTTTCTTTCCTTCCTTCCTTCCTGTCTTCCTTTTCATAAAGGTCATTTTCTGTGGTGGTATGTTTTAATTTCTTGTCTTTTATTTTTCATGTATCTGTTGTGGTTTTGTTGGTTTGAAGTTACTATGAGCCTTGCAAATATCATCTTATAACCCATTATTTTAAACTGGTGACATCTTAACACTAATTACAAGAACAGCAAACAAACTAACAAGCCAGATAAAACCAATATGAACTCTACACTTCAACCCCAGAACTATTTAACTTTTTGTTTTTTTCTATTTACATTTAATTTATTGTCTATGTCTTGAAAAGGTATTGTAATTATCGTTTTTGATGGGCTTTTTTTTTAGTCTTTCTACTGAAGATGTGAGTAGTTTACATACATAATTACAATGTTTAATATTCTGTATTTATCTGTGTGCTTACTAGTTTCAATGGGTTTTGTACCTTCAGATGATTTCCTGTTGCTCATTAGTGTTCTTTCAGATTGAAGAAGCCCATTTAGCATTTCTTGTAGGACAGGTCTGGTTTTGATGAAATCCCTCAGCTTCTGTTTGTCTAGGAAAGTCTTTATTTATCCTTCATTTTTGAAGGGTGCTTTCACTGGATATACTATTCTGGGATAAAATACTTTTTCTTCAGCAGTTTAAATATGTCATGTCACTCTTCCTTGGTCTGTAAGGTTTCCATGGGAAAGTCTGCTGCCAGATGTGTGGAAGTTCATTTTTATATTATATGTTTATTTTCTCTTGCTGTTTTTAGGATCATTTTTAAATCCTTGATATTTAAGAGTTTGATTATTATTTAAGAGTTTGTTGAGGTAGTGTTCTTTGGGTTAAATCTTCTTGGTATTCTATAACCTTCTTGAACTTGACTATTAGTATCTTTCTCTAGGTTTGGAAAGTTATCTATTATTATCCCTTTAAATAAACTTTCCATCCTGATTTGTTTTTTTACTTTCTCTTTAAGCCCAGTAATTCTTAGATTTGCCTTTTTGAGGCTATTTTTAGATCTTGTAGGTGTTCTTCATTTTAAAAAATTATTTTCCTTTTCATTTCTCTGTGTATTTTTACATAGCCTGTCTTCAAGCTAATTCTTTCTTCTGCTTAATCAATTATCCTGTTGACTCTGATGCATTCTTCACTATGTCAATTGAGTTTTTCAGCTCCAGAATTTCTGCTTCATTTTTAAAAATTAATTTGATTTCTTTGTTACATTTCGTTGATAGGATTCTGAATTTATTTTCACTGTTATCTTGAATCTCATTGAGCTTCCTAAAAACAGCTATTTTGAATTCTGTCTGAAAAGTCACATATCTCTGTCACTACAAGACTTATCACTGGTGCTTTATTTAGTTTTGGTTAGATCAAGTTTTCCTGGTTGGTTTTGATATTTGTGGATGTTCATCGATGTGTGGACACTGAAGAATTAGGTATTTATTGTAATCTTTACAGTCTGGGATTGTTTGTACCCATGCTTCTTGTACAGGCTTTCCAAGTGTTCAAAGGGAATTGAGTGTTGTCATATAAGTTTTTGTTCACTGCAGCCAAATCTGCGTTAGGGTCCACCCTAGATCAGTAATTATGGACTTTTGCAGACTCACAGAGGTACTGCCTTGTTGGACTTGGGTAAGATCTCAGAGAATTCCCTTGAATACTAAGAAGAGACTCTTGTTCTTTTCTCTTACTTTTCCCCAAACAAATGGAGCCTCTCTCTCCATGCTAAGCTGCCTACAGTTGGGGGAGCAGTGACACGAGTAGCCTTGTGGCCACTACCACTGCAACTGCACTGGGTCAGCCCTGAAGCCAGCACAACACCGGGTCTCACGCAATGCTCGTGGCAACCACTACCTAGCTACAGCCAATATTCATTCAAGGCCCAAGGGCTCTTCAGTCAGCAGGTGTCAAATCTAGCCAGGCTGGTGTCCTTCCATTGAGGGTGGCAAGATCCCCTCCTTCATCCAGGGTCAGTTCAGAAATGCCATTTGGGAGCCAGGGCCTAAAGCTGGGAACCTTAGGAATCTACTTTGTGCTCTAGTCTATTGCCTCTGAGCTGACCCCCAATCTACAAGACAATGTTCTTCCCAATATTCCCTCTCTTTTCCTCAACAAGGAGTCTTTCCTTGTGGACATCACTGCCCCAGGCCCATAGCAAGTGCTACCTAGCTATCACACATGTTCAATCAAGGTCTCTTCAATCAGCCTGTGGCAAATGCTGCATGCCAATGTCTCTCTCTCAGGGCAGTGGGCTCCCCTCTAGCCCAGGGTGGATCAAAAAATGCTGTCCCAGTGCCAAGGCCTGAATTCAGGGACCCCAGGAGCCCACTTGATGCTTTATCTTACTGTGGCTGGACTGTACCCGAGCTTCAAGACAAATTTCCCTTTACATTTCTCTTTTATTTCGTTAAGCCAAAGGAGTCTCTTCCCATAGCCACCGCAGCTGGAAGTGTGATGGGTCACCCTTGAAGCTAATACGGCACTAAGTCTCTCCCAAGTACTACAGTGATTACTGCTACAGCAGATGTTTATTCAAGGCCCAAGGGATCTCTAGTAATCAAGTGATATATTCTGCCAGGACTGGGTCCTTCTTTCAAGGAGTGTGTTCCCTTCTGGCATAAGATGTGTTTAAGAATGTCTTCTGGGAGCTAGGGCCTAGAATAGGAGCCTCACAACTATGCCTGGTATTCTATTCTACTGTGGCTGAGCTAGTATCCAAGTTGCAAGACAAAGTCCTCTTTCCACTCCCTTCTCCTCTCTTCAAATGGAAGGAATGAGTCTCTCTCAGAGCTTCAAGCTCTGCTGCCTGGGGTTGGGGTGGGAGTGTTACAAGCATTCCCTTGGCCAACATGGCTGGTGTCCCCATAGGTCACATGCACCCCATGTGTGCTGGCTCCAATCCCAGACGGCACCTGTACTTGTCCAGGAATATCAGTCCTTGTGGCCTAGACAGGGTTTCAAGTTTATTTAGAACTACAGAGCACTTTAGCTGGTGGTGGTGGGGCTAGCTGGAACTCAGGTTCTGCCACTGGCAGAATGTTTACCCTCTGGCTGTGGCTGGTCTAAATGCTCCCTCCACAGGCACTATCTGAATTCTTCCCTGTATTGCTTTCCACTATGGAAGGGCCGGTACTGGATTCCAATACAAAGTTCCACAATCACTGCACTCTCCCTCCCTCAAGCACACAGATTCTTTCTCTATACAATGTGGCTGCTCCTGGGGGACGGGGGAGGGGTGGTATTAGCAATTTAAGACTGTCTTTTCTACTATTTGCAGTGCCTCTTTCCCTGATTTGATGTTAAAAAAAGGTACTGTGATCACTTACCTGACTTTTTTTTTTTATGAAGGTGCTTTCTTGCATGGATAGTTGTAAAATGTGGTGTTCCTGCAGGAAGTGTCAAACACTGGAGGGTTCTATTTAGCCATCTTACTCCACTTCCCTCTCTAGAGTTGATATATATATATAGAGAGAGAGAGAGATATTGTATATATATGTATCTGTAGAGAGAGATATATATATTATATAGAGAGAGAGAGAGAGAAAAAGAGAGAGAGACATTAGAAGTACAAAATGGGAAAACATACATAAAGGATAATAAATTCATCAAAAAGATATTTATGAACTCTATAATGGAACTTCAAAATATGTGAAGCAATAGCTAATAAAATTAAAAGGAGAAATAGACAGATCCACAATTCAAGATTTCAGTATTCATCTCTCAGTAACAAATAGATAACATATCAACATATTAATAGGAATATAGTGGACTTGATAAACATTGTCAAACAAATTGGCCTTATTGACTTTATAGAACATACCTAAAATCTATATCAAAATAAAAAGGAACTCGAATGGTCAAAAATACCTTAAAACTATGAACCTACAGTACTCAAGGTGGTGTGGTATTAATGTAAAATTAAACATGTAGATCAATGACATAGAATAAAGTCCAAAAATCAATCTATCTATCTATCTATCTATCTATCTATCTATCTATCTATCTATCTATCTATCTAGGTTCAATTATTTTCAACAGTGATACCAAGGTAATTTATGGGGAAGGAATATTCTTTCCAACAAATTCTGCTGGAAAAATTGGATAAAAAATTGGATACCAACTGGGTAAAATAAATTTTAATCTTTATCTGACACCACCTACAAAAATTAATTCAAAGTGAATCATGAACATAACTGTAGAAGTTAAATCTATAAAACTTATAGAAGAACTCAAAAGACAATCCTCATGACCTTGAGGTGTGCAAGGATTTCCAAATTAGGGCACAAAAAATACATGCTGTAGCATGCTTTCTTATAAGAAAGCAAAGTGATAAGTTGGGCTTCACCAAATAAAAAGAAACAGTAACTTTTGATCTTTGAAGTACATTGTTAAGGTAAGAAAAAGTCAAGTGACAGCCTTGGGGGGATGTATTAAGTAAAGCTATACACAAATGATAGATATAGATATAGACACTACATGTATGTGTATTTACATATATATGAAATAAACATGACTATTTGGGCAAATAGTATTCCTTAAAAAGCATTTGAACCATTCAAAACCCATTCATAATAAAAGTTCTCTGCAAACTAGGTTTTGTCAACCTAATAAAAAGAATTTGGAAAACCCACAGTTAACATTATTCTTACATACTTAATGGTGAGGAACTATTTTTCTGCTAAGATTGGTAACAAATATGTATATCAACAAACCTGTTAAGGAACAATTTTGTACAGCCATTTCACAAAAGATTATATACAAATTAGCAATAATCACATGAAAATATGTTCAACATAATTAGTCATCAGGAAAGTGCAAATTAAAAGCACAACAGCACTTTATAATATATTTGACTATACCTGCAATATGACTGACAATAGTAAGTGTTACCAAGGATATGGAGCAAGTGAACAACTGGAAGTGTTCTACATTGTTGGTGAGACAATGAATAACACAAATACTTTACAAAAACAGTTTCATAGCTTCTTAAATAAACATTTACTATATAACTCAGTAATCCCACTCTTAGGTATTGACTCCCAAATTGAAAATGTCCATACACAGAGTCACACAGAAAAAATGACAGCAGTTTTGTTCATTACAACCCCAAAATGAACATGACCCAAATGTTTATCAACAAGAGCACTGACAAGGCCGGGTGCGGTAGCTCATGTCTGTAATCTCAGCACTTTGGGAGGCCGAGGCGGGCGGATCACGAGGTCAGGAGATCGAGACCATCCTGGCTAACATGGTGAAACCCCGTCTCTACTAAAAATACAAAAAAAAATAGCCAAGCATGGTGGAAGGTGCCTGTAGTCCCAGCTACTTGGGAGGCTGTGGCAGGAGAATGGCGTGAACCCGGGAGGGGGAGCTTGCGGTGAGCCGAGATCGTGCCACTGCACTCCAGCCTGGGCGACAGAGCAAGACTCCGTCTCAAAATAAAGAGTGCTCACAAATAATTGAACTTATTTATACACACAACAACATGAACAAATCTCAAAAACATAAGGCTGAGCAAAAAAGGCAGAAAGAGTCCATATTATATGATTAAATTTATTTATAAGAAAAATGTGATCTATAGTGACAGGTGGCAGATGAGTTTTTGCCTGAGCTGAAGTTTGGAAGATGTGTTTTGGGAAAGGGCATAAGAGTACTTCTTAAGATGATGGAAATATTCTATATCTTCATTGTGATGGTGGCTACATAGTTATTATGCTTGTTGAAGCTCCTTGAAATGTACACTTAAATAGGTGCATTTTATTGTATGGAAATTGTAACTTTATAAAGTTAATCAAAAATCAGTTCTATCACATTTTAAAAACTCATAATATACAAGCATAAAGACACCGCATTTCTGCTACTAACTGTAATACGTCTAGACTGAAAAATTGGAAAGTTTTATATACAAATACATCTAGGTTATATAATCCATTTTGGTTTTGGTCTGAATACTCGTTTTCTGTCATCATGCTAAACTTTTGTTGATAGGCTACTAGTGTTTCTAGTTTGCCTTGCCAAGGTATCAAGCCAGCCCAGTCTCTTCCATCCAGTGGAGTAAAGCATATTCTCAGCCACACAGACTCCATTAATTCAAAGCAATTTCAGCTAATAATTTTCACTAAGAAAAATGTGGGAACATCAGGAGGGCTGGGGGCGGTGGCTCACGCCTGTAATCCCAGCACTTTGGGAGGCCGAGGCGGGCAGATCACGAGGTCAGGAGATCGAGACCATCCTGGCTAACACGGTGAAACTCCGTCTCTACTAAAAATACAAAAAAGAAATTATCCGGGCGTGGTGGCAGGCGCCTGTAGTCCCAGCTGCACGGGAGGCTGAGGCAGGAGAGTGGCGTGAACCTGGGAGGCAGAGCTTGCAGTGAGCCGAGGTCGCGCCACTGAACTCCAGCCTGGGAGACAGAGCAAGACTCTATCTCGAAAAAAAAAAAAAAAAAAAAAAGAAAGAAAGAAAAATGTGGGAACATCAGGAGAACAGCAGAGTGGATTTTTCTGCTCTCTGTTGAATGCCTTTCTATTATGACCATGGGATCAAAGAATGACAGCAAGTGTTGCAAAGATTGCATCTTTAGCTTGGGAAAGAGTTCAATGCTTTTAAAAGAAAAATAGGCACTCTGGCACGCGTTTTTTTTTTTTTTGTTTGTTTTGTTTTTTACTTTTAAGTGACATAAAAATCATTACCTTCCAATTTATGTAATCATGTAACTAGACACTTCTCTTTAATCCAAATGAATGCCATGAATATGTTACCTAGAATGTTTGTGCAAACAGTCTGTTATGGGATTTATATGGCTGGATGTGAGCTCCCTCAACTATTATTTATAATAATCATTTATATGGTCTTTTTTTCTAAATCGTGATATCTTCACACTAGGGTTTGTAAATTCCTCATGTGACCTAGTCTGTATTTCTCTTTTTGCTATTTTAAATATTTTTTTTTACATGAAGGGCATACTGGGGCTGGAGAACAGCTGGTCAACATCCTCCAAATAATAATATTGTGTTTAAATAATCATGGTCAGTAACTTTCCGACTGTGCTTTCTCCAAACCAAATAATCCTAATTCCTTTAATCTTGCATGCATCCAGTTGCTTAGGCCTTTTCTTAAACCCCAACAGCTAGATATCAGATAGTTCCAGCAATGTGTTCAGATCAGAGTTTTCAATCTTCCTTTAATTTTGATTAGAGCCATTTTCTCCAGGAATACAAATTCATTTCCCATGCCTCATGACTTAAGATAAATTATTCTAAAGTGTACAGAGGGATGCTCCATCACGCACCCAGCTGTCCCTCTTTTATTACCTAGATTCTAGCCAGTTAATGAATTAAACATTGTCTATCATGTGTTGTGTATGCAAGCATCCTTTATTGAGGATGGATTAGTCATCTTCAATCTCAGCTTTCCCTTGGAAAAGGCTAGATAAAAAGGTTACTAAACTAGTTAGCATAAGGAGCTGTATTATAGGAATGTAATTTTCTTCCTAATGAATTTCATTCATACCTTTGGATGGAGAAGAGTGTCTTTCAAGATATATAAGATCAAATCATTATTAACCCTTTACCTAAAAAAATCACTTTGCTACTAAAATGAGAGGGTAAATACTAATTAGCAAATATGATACATGTTCTATACAATCTTTGTTCTTCATTTCAGGAAAATTCTCCAGGTTCTCCTGAATTAAATAGAGATCATATTTTGGCTAAAAATCAAGAGTCCCAAGAACAAGGTTGATTCTCATGAGCCTAGATAAGCTCAACTGAAACTCTCCCCACTACATCCAAAGATGTTCGCCTTTATGGGAAGTCTTTAGTGTCTTGTTTTGTTTTGCCTTGTTCTTTACTTTTGCAAAACTAACTATATACATGAGCATTAATTACTTTGACTTTAAAATATATTTTGCTACTCTCACAAAATTGGCTAACTTGTAAACAACTCTGGTTTTAATAACAATAAGAGCTGATATTTGGTAACAATTAGAATAAAATGAGTCTTAGTAATATAAATAAAATATATAGTAAAGTTTTGAAATGTAATTAGAACCAGTTACTCTACAAGTCATTCTATCTAGACAATGTGGTGTTGAACAAACCCAAACAAGTAAATATTGGAACAGCTATAAATCTAGAAAACAGTATTCAAAAAATTTTAGCTGAAATGGTTGCTTAGAATATTAAGTTTGTGACTCACATGAAACCAGCATATAAGTGAATGCTTCATAAGTGGTATATATGCTTGATCATTTTTCGTAATTTAGCTCAAGAACAATGCTTTTACTATATACAGTTCTTAATAATTGAAATAAATCTCTAAACAACTGAAATTGTTTCTAGGATTTTAGATATCCTTGGTATTGTGAAGGTAAATTATGTAACTGACTAAATGGAGCTCATTAGCTGTCTTTAGGTAAAGGTCAATGGTGCCAGTCTTTATAGTAAAAATTAATGTTAGTACTCAATTGCTTTAGGCCAGGTGCATTGACTCACCCCTGTAATCTCAGCACTTTGGGAGGCCAAAGTGGGTGGAGTGCTTGATCTCAGAAGTTCTAGATCATCTGGGCAACATGGTGAAATCCTGTCTCTACAAAAAAAAATACAAAAATTAACTGGGTGAGGTGGCATGTAGTTCCAACTATTCTGGAGGCTGAGGTGGGAGAATTGCTTGAGCCCAGGAGGCGGTGGTTGCTGTGAGCCATGATCCCACCACTGCACTCCAGCCTGAGCAACAGAGACACTTTCTCAATAACAACAAAAAAGAAAATAGGCCTGGTGCTGTGGCTCACACCTGTAATCCCAGCACCTTGGGAGGCCGAGGTGGGTGGATCACCCAAGGTCAGGAGTTCGAGACCAGCCTGGCCAACATGGTAAAACTTAAGGTCAGGAGTTAGAGACTAGCCTGGCCAACATGGTAAAACCCTGTCTCTACTAAAAATACAAAAAATAAATAAATAAATAAGCCATGTGTGGTGTCATGTGCCGGTAATCCCAGCTACTCAGGAGGCTGAGACAGGAGACTCGCTTGAACCCAGGAGGCTGAGGCTGCAGTGAACCGAGACTGTGCCACTGAACTCTAGCCTGGGTGACAGAGTGAGACTCTTTCTCAAAAAAAAATTATAAAATAAATAAATTGCTTTCAGCTGACTGTTTCAGAATATAATTTTTCCTCTTATTTTTTAATATGGTAGAATTTTACCTATCTGTAACTCAGCTATGTGGAAATCTTAGGTTTTTAGATGAAATGAATTAAAACGAAAGTTCATATTGCTACTGTCTACTAATCTTCTGAGGAGATTCTGTCAAGACTAACATTTCTATTTTAATTGAAAAGTTTAAACAGTAGAGAAAGGTAAAGATGTCACTAAACAAATAAGAATTCTCAAGCCAGCATTTTCACCATATTCACAATTTGTTCTTCAGACACTGTGATTATGAAAAATAAGGCTTGACTGATGAGATATAAATTTCCTTTATTCTTCTTGCCAGCACCCTTCCCTTTCTCCCTGCTCAGAAGCAAACAATGTCATTAATTTGGTGGATATGCATCCAGTATCATTTTGTATTTTTATTACCTTTCATTTATATAAATTTTCAAAAAACATTTGTTAGTGCATGTATTACTGTTGTTATGTTGAGAACTATTTTAATTATAAATTCATTTGGATAAAATAACATCTTTATTATACCAATTCTTCCAATCCATAAACAATAGTTTTTGGTCCCATTTAATCAGGTTTCCTTTTATGTCCTTCAGTTTTCTCCATAACTTTCTGTAAATATTTTACTAGATTTATTCATTGTAGCTTTAGAGTTTATTTTTCTTAAATACAAGATTATGTTATTGCTACATTTTTTACATATTTTAATACAAGTAGGAACAATAGTGACTTCTGTTTGCTGATCTTGTATCAGCAGGCCTGCAAAAGTCTCTCCTAGCTTTTAGATTCTCTGAGATTATTTTAAAATAATGTTAATTTTACCTTATCTTTTATAATTTTTAAAACTCTAACTTTTTATCTTCATTAATTGGCTATAATATCTACTATGTTGGAAACTAGTGGGCTTAGTGGTTATTTTTGTCTTAATTGAAGATGTTTCTAATAAAGTTTTTATTATTAAATGTAGTATTTGTGATAAGGTTTGGCTCTGGGACTTCACCCAAATCTCACCTTGAATTGTAATCCTCATAATCCCCAAATGTCAAGGGTGGGACCAGGTGGATGTAATTGAATCATGGGGATAATTTCCCCCATGCTGTTCTCGTGATAATCAGTGAGTCTCACAAGATCTGATGGTTTTATAAGTGTCTGGTATTTCCCCTGCTTGCACTCATTCTCTCCCTGCCGCCCTGTGAACAGGGGCCTTCCACCATGATTGTAAGTTTCCTGAGGCCTCCCCAGTTACGTGGAACTGTGAGTCAGTTAAACCTCTTTTGTTTATAAATTACCCAGTCTCAAGTATTTCTTCATAGCAGCATGGGAATGGACTAATACAATTTGATGCAAGTTTTGGTTTTATCAATTTAAAGGAGTTTCTTTTTTAAATTTTTAATTTTTTTGGCCACCTAGTAGCTATATATATTTATGTGGTACATGGGATGTTTTGATACAGACATGCAATGTGAAATAGGCATGTCATGGAGAATGGGGTATCCATCCCCTCAAGCATTTATCCTTTGAGTTATGTACAATGCGTTTACAGTTTTTAAGTTGTTTTAAAATGTACAATTCAGTTATTATTGACTATAGTCACCCTGTTGTGCTATCAAATAGTAGGTCTTCTTCATTCTTTCCATTTTTTTCTTTTTAAAAATTTTTAGAATTATTTTTTAAAATTTTGAGGGTATATAGTAGGTGTATATATATATGTGGTACATGAGATGTTTTGATACAGGCATGCAATGTGAAATAAGCACATCATGGACAATGAGGTATTTATCCCCTCAAGCTTTTATCCTTTGAGTTACAACCAATCAAATACATTCTTTAAGTTATTTTAAAATATACAGTTAAGTTATTATTGACAATAGTCACCCTATTGTGCTATCAAATGGTAAGTCTTATTCATTCCTTCTGTTGTTTTTGTACCCATTAATCATCCCCACCCCCCCCAACCCAACACCCCACTACCCTTCCCAGCCTCTGGCAACCATCCTTCTATTCTCTATGTCCATGAGTTCAACTGTTTTGATTTTTAGATCCCACAAATAAGTGAGAACATATGATATTTGTCTTTCTGTAGTTGGCTTATTTCACTTAACATAATGATCTCCAGTTTCATCCATATTGTTGCAAATGACTAGATCTCATCCTTTTTTATGGCTAAATATTACTCCATTGTGTATATGTACCACATTTTTCAAGTCCATTCTTCTGTTTGATGGACATATAGGTATGCAGAACCATTTGGAGGTTTCTCATAAAACTAAAAGATGAGCTACCATATGATCCAGCAATCCCACTACTGGTTATATACCCGAAAGAAAGTAAATTAGTGTATTGAAGAGATAGTAACACTCCTACGTTTGTTGTAGCACTGTTTACAATAGATAAGATTTAAGGGTGTTTCTTTCAATTCCTAGTTTTTTAAGATTTTTGAAAATAATGAATTATTACATTTTTCCAATATTACTGCATATATTGAAATTATCTACAACTTTTCTTCAGTCTGTTAATGTGATGGATCACGTAAATATTTTTGATGTTATGCTATCCTTAAATTTCTGGCATAAACCCAAATTAGTCAAAATTTATAAATGTACTTTTAGGCACCATAAAATTGCTTTCTTTTAGATGTAAAATCATCTTGGACAACAATTTTTCTTTGATTTTTTCCTAATTCATTATGTTAAAGTATCTGCATTTAAATCTTTATGTTCCTTTTACAAGTGTCTTTTATAAAGTGTAGCTATTACAGCTTTATCCAATCCTATAATCTATATATTTTATTGGATGTACTGAATCAAAGAAATTTTATTGTTATTACTAATACATTTAGATTTATTTCTGCAATCTTATAATGAAACATATTTTACTTACCTCTTTTCCTGACTTCTTGTTGTATTGATAAGGGAGTTTTCTTTTTTCTTCTCCTGAATTAGAAGGGATAGCATTTATTTCTATGCATTTAGTGCTCTCCTTTGAAGTTTTAAAACCTAATTAGCTTTCTATTTTTCTGAAAAAGTAAAAAAATTAGTTAACATTTTGCTTCTTTTCCTAAGCAAGAATGATAACTTGCTGTTTATCTCCAAAAACTATGTGAAACTTTTATTACACTTTTCTAAATACATTTTTAGGTTAATATTTTTAAGTATCTTTGCTTCCTATTCCTTCTCGGAACTCACTTTTTCCTCAGGGTTAATATTTTATCTTACTGAAAGGCCTTTTTAAGGGCAATCTTTAAGAAAGACATTTAGAAAACTATTTTTTAATTATTTAGTGGATTTATTTTTTATACATAAAACAATATGAACTCAATTTCATATGTGTGTTATAGCTATTCTCAGCATAGTGACACAGTAGAGAATATTTGATAGATTTATTACTGAAGATAATCACAAAGGTTATGGAGGAAACATAAACAGAGGATGACTGCATTAAATGTGATACTGAACTAGTAATCTGTAATTTACCTTTAAACTAAGAATATTTGATTCTATAAATAGGCAAAAGCCAAGATTCTCAAGCTAATATGTAAACACTAAAAGATCAAATACAAAGACATTAAGTGTTTACATAAAAATAATGAGTTAAACTCTGCCAGGTCGCACTATAAAAAGTTTAACAACTCAGTCAAGTTATAACAACTTAAAAGTGTGTTTATATAACAAGTAAATCATTTCTTATGACTTGGTTTATAGTGAACACATATAAAATGCTTCCAAATTATTTGGAACATTAGGTAATATTGCACAATTTTTGCTAAGGTTCAAACTGTTTATTCTACTGAATGCATATTATGCCATGAGGTAAGAGAGATGAGAGGTATCAGTGTGAGTAGTAAGTAGTTTGAACTTCGGAAGCACACTAATCAGAGTATAAATCGTGATCCCACTTTTTGCCATCATCTGTGAGACCTTTGGAAAAACACTTTACCTGCTGATGCCCTGGTTTCCCTATCTATAAAATGGAAGTTAGCAACACAACACTTTCATAAAAGGTTATGGTGAGGATTAATAGAAATACTGCTGACAGAGCACTTATCAAATAGCTGAGCATATTATAAGACCTTAATAAAAGATAATTTATTATTAAAGTTAGAAAAAAGCTTAAATTATTAATATTATAAACATTGTGAACTTTTCCCATTATAGTCTTTCCAGCAAAAGCCAACAACTGGTGGGAAAGGTATCCATATAAAAATTAGAGTCTATCTGGGGAGATAAAACATTTCAGGGTTTTACTCTATTAGGTGCATTCTGAGTAAGCTGATTAATAGGGGGAAATAGTATTATGGTATCTAGGAAATGTCTGTATTATCAATTTGCAATTGGGGTTATGTTGATATGCATATGATAGAATAAATTTTTCTAATCACCTTCAATTCACATTTGATATAGTAAAAAATTATATTCAAGTCAGATTCTGTTTTACATGTCAATTATAAATAAGCACAGGTTGATCCTCTACTATTATTTGTAATGTTTTTACTTGCAACCTCTGATTATTCATCAACATAAACCTATGTTGTTTAAAAACAATTTTTAAAAATTGTAGCTGTCAAAGATCAAACATATATTTCTCATAAAAACTCCTAGTTTTTAATATGAAAGAAATATGTTACGTTTGCTCTGAACTAGCCATGCACATGCATTTTCCTAGAGTTTTGCATATTATTATGTCTATATAGCATCTCCAGTGGTCGTTAATGTCCTTCCTAGGGTTATATGGCGTTTAATCAGTGTACCCACCTGGCAGGACTGTGGTTGATGTTCCACAGCAAGGAAGGAAACAAGCCCATTAATGAAATTTATAGCACTTTATTACATCATTTCTGGTGGAGAGGGGAATTAGAAGTCACTTCTGTTATGGTTTAATTTCTTGTGAAATTCCAGATGAATTCATTGTCATAAATATTCAGGTTCATGACAGAGAAAATGAACAAGCTGCTTGGGCTTTGTCCTCATTTGCTGTCGTAATTGTTACAATTGGCTACGATGGGGCAGTTTTACTTCCCATGTAACTGAGTCATTCACTTTGATTTCCAGCTTCTTACTTATAAATTGCATAATTTAATAATCATTAAATAATTGAAGCTTTCAGTAATCTAACCAAATATACATTGTTCCTTCTATTTTTTATTTTTATTTTTTAACTTTTAGGTTCAGGGTTACATGTGCAGGTTTGTTGTACAGGCAAACTACATGTCACGGAGGTTTGTTGTACAGGTAACTTTGTTACCCAGGAAATAAGCACAATACCTGGTGTTATACTTATTAGGTATTTTTTCCTATCCTCTCCTTTTTCCCACCCCCTACCTTCAAGTAAGTTCCAGTGTCTGTTGATCCTCTCCTAGTATCCATGTGTCATTATTGTTTAGCTCCCACTTGTAAATCTGAACATGCAGTATTTGATTTTCTGTTCCTGTGTTAATTTGATTAGTATAATGGCCTTTAGCTCCATCCATGCTGCTGCAAAGGACATGATTGCATTCTTTTTATGGCTGCATAGTATTCTATGATGTATATGTATCACACTTTCTTCATCCATTCTACCATTGATGGGCATTTAGGTTGATTCCATGTCTTTGCTATTGTGAAAATTGCTACATGGAACATACAAGTGCATGTGTCTTTACGGTAGAATGATTTATATTCCTTTGGATATATACCCACAAATGAGATTGCTAGGTCTAATGGTAGTTCTGTTTTAAGTTCTTTGAGAAATATCACTCACAGATGGGAATTGAACAATGAGAACACATGGACACAAGAAGGGGAACATCACACACCGGCGTCTGTTGTGGGGGGAGAGGGGAGGGATAGCATTAGGAGATATACCTAATGCTAAATGACGAGTTAATGGGTGCAGCACACCAACATGGCACATGTATACATATGTAACAAACCTGCACATTGTGCACATGTACCCTAAAACTTAAGTATAATAATAATAAAATAAAATAAATCTCCAAACTGCTCTCTACGGGGGCTAAACTAATTTACACTCCCACCAGCAGTGTATAAACATTCTCTTTTCTCCAAAACCTCACCAGCACCTGTTATTTTTTTTAGTTTTTAATCATAGTCATTCTGACTGGTGTGAGATGGTATCTCACTGTAGTTTTGATTTGCATTTCTCTAATGATTTGTGATTGAATTTTTTTTTCTTTTAGAATGTTTAATGTAGGCCCCCAATCTCTTCTGGCTTACAGGGTTTCTGTTGAAAGTACTGCTGTTAGCCTGACGGGGTTCCCTTTGCAGGTGACCTACCTCTTTTCTCAAGCTGACTTTACCATTTTTTTCTTTCATTTTGACCTTGATGAATCAGATAATTATGTATCTTGGGGATAGTATTTTTATGTAATATCTCACAGAAGTTCTCTGCACTTCGTCAATTTGAATGTTGTTCTCTTCGGGAAAGTTTGAGAAGTTTTCATGGATGATATCCTGAAATATTTTCTCCAAGTAGCTTGCTTTTTCCCTGTTTCTTTCAGGGACACCAACAAGTCATACATTTGGCCTCTTTACATATTCCCATATTTCTTGTGGGTTTTATTCGTTCTTTTTTATTTCTTTCTGACTGATTTATTTCAGACAGCTAGTCTCTGAGCTCTGAGATTCTTTCCTCAGCTTGGTCTATTCTGCTGTTAATACTTGCTATTGCATTATGCAATTTTTGTAGTGTGTTTTCCAGCTCTATTAGATCAGTTTGGTTGGTTTTTATAATGGCTATTTCATTTATCAGCTGTTGTATCATTTTATTGTAATTCTCAGCTTCCTTGGAATGGGTTTCAACATTCTTCTGAATCTTAATGATCTTCATTCTTATCCATATTCTGACTTATATATCTGTCATTTCAGCCATTTCAGCCTGGTTAAGAACCCTTGCTGGGGAAGTAACATGATATTTTGGAGGAAAGAAGGTGCTCTGGCTTTTTGAGTTGCCAGAATTCTTGCACTGGTTCTTTCTCATCTGTGTGGGCTAGTATTCCTTTAATTGCAGTGTAAATGAGTAGTCAGTAGACTTTTTCTGGATGTTTTCAGCGGGCCAAGGCTTTGTGCAGGGTCTTTATTTGTAGCTGAATTCATGTCCGTAGTTTCACAGGGGAGTGTATTAGCCAAGTATTTCTTGTGTTGCTGTTTTGGGCTGTGATCCACTAGGTGGCGCTTAAGTGTAATGGCCAGTAGGTAGGCTCTTTTTTCCCAGTCAGAAGGCTTCTTTGTATTTCCTCATGATTGTAGCTGTGCTCCCTCTCCGTGATCTGAAGGTATGGGCTCCTCTCCTATCCTAAGATCTCAGCTTGGCACTCCCAGGCTGCACACTGAAGCTCTGGGACAATCTCAGGCCTTATGTTTCCTCCTCAGCTTGGAGGCAGCAGGGGAAGGGATCTTAGCATTGGTTGTGGTAGTGGGTTTTTCACCTATCTCTTGGGGCTGACCCTAGAGAGATGCAGAGCCACTATCAATCAGTGTGATTTGCACAGGATGGGTTGGCTGAGCCGTGAGCCCAAGCCAGGGAGGCCCTGCCTGGTGAGAAACAGCAGCGGGTGGGAGCTAGGGAAGAAAGACTGGCATCTCCTCCTCAGGGAAACTGCAGCTTGCTGGAGGTATGGTTAAAGCACTGAAGGTCTTTGCTCCTCCCTGATCTGAGGGCAGCTAATGCAGTACTACTGCAATGGCAGTGGCAGGGAGTTTTCTATTGCCTCTGGAAGCTTGACCTCAGAGAAACATAAAGCCACTGCTACTGGGAATGTTCAGCCATGGGTTTGGGGTGGCTGCTCTGCTGGCCCTAGATGGTGGCTCTGTTTGTTGAAGAATGGGGACTCAAGGGTTCACAGCGATGAGGAACTGTGCTCCTCTCTCTATGGTGACTGTGGTATGATGGAAGCTTAGGTGACGACCTCAGGCTCTTTGTTTCTTCCCCAGATCAAAGACATTAGGGGCAGAACCATTGCTGTGGCAGAGGCAGGAGAGCCCAGTTGCTTCTGGGAGCCCCTCTCCAGGGAAACACAGAGCCACTACCAGTGGGCATGCTCTTCCCTTCCTGGTGAATAGTTAGGGGTAGGGGCTCACAGTGAAAAGTCACTGGACTCCTGTCTATATGACGGCTGTGGTATGCTGCAGGTGAGAGACTAGGCCCTTTGTTCCTTCCTCTGCCAAGGGCAGTTAGGATGGTACCACTGTAGGTGCAATGGAAGAGAGGTTGTGAGTTGTCTCTGGGATTTCCTCCTCAGAGAAATACAGAACTGCTTCTGACTGCAGTATTCAAGTGAGGGCAGGGTAGTGGTGCTGGAGTCCCAGGTTGGGAAGTCCTGCCCAGTGAGGAAAAGCAGTGACAGGCACCTGTGTGGAGAACAGTCTGGCCACTTTTCCATGGTATGGCTGTGCTATGCTGGGGAACCACACCACTCCCTAATCACAATGCACTCTCCACAGCCTGAAGGCTATAGCAGTGGGGACTGTGAGACAGCAAAAATGGCAGCTGGCCTCTCACTCTGGGAGTTCTGTCCATTGCGGAGCTGCTAATGGCTCAAGAACCCCAGTGGTGGGTGGCTGAAGTCCCAGTGAGGAGAAGCAGGATCGGGGACCTGTATAAAAAACAATCTGTATGCTTTTGCATGGGTTGGCTACACTGTGCAGGGGACTGAAAACACTCCCTAATCACCACTTGCTCTCCAGAGCCTGAAGGCTATAGCAGTGGAGGCTGTGAGACAGCAAAAATTGCAGCCAGCCTCTCCCTCTGGGAGCTCCACCCCGGGCAAGTGCAGAGCTCCTGATGGTCTGAGAACCCTGGTCGGGGGGTGGCTGGAGTCCCAAGTTGGGTTGTCCTGCACAGTGAGGAAAAGTGGAATCAGGGACCCACCTAAACAAATAGTCTAGCCACCATTTCTGTGGGATGACTATATTGTGTTGGAAATCCATGCCACTCTCTAATCACCACTAGAGCCTGAAGGCTATAGTAGTAGGGTCTGTGAGACAGCAAAAATGGTGGCTGGCCTCTCTCACTGGGAACTCCATCCAGGGAAGTGCACAGCTGCTACTGGCACAAGAGCCCAGATGGGGAGTGGCTGGAGACCTAGGCCAGTGGGCCTTATCCTGTGAAATACAGTAAAGACGAGGACTGCAGTCTGTAACTGCTCAGCCCCCTGTACTTGGCACTTTTCCTGGGGAAGTGTGGGGGAACTTGACCTCCTCAATGACCAGAGCTGCAGCTGCTAACTCCAGGATGCCTGAGGAATCAAGGCTCCAAGAGTTGGGACGTCATGGGTGCCTGAGCTACCGCTCTGCTCAGACTCCACATGGGTCTCTGTCAGTCTGCAGGCCCTGGTGAGGTGGGCTCACAGGGGGATCACCTTGAGTCCAGGGTTGCAAAGGTCCATGGCAGAAGTGTTGGTCGCAAGGAATTCTCGCACTCTCACCATTTCACCAGGTAAGGAAGCCTCCCCTGGCTCCATGCCACCCTTGAGGGAACCAAACCACTTGTTCTTCTCCATTCTGAGTTGTTTCCTTGATGAATCCCAATGTGACCTCGATGTTCCAGCTGAAGATCTAGTAATTACACCCCACTCTTTTTTTCACTTCATGAGAACAGCACACACTAGCTGCTTCTAGTCTGCTGGATTTATTTTTAATTGATTCACTATTACATATTAAATGTACATATTCTAAGTATAGAGTTGGATAAATTTTAGCAAATGTGTAACCAACTTTGCAATCAAGATATATTAGAACATTGCCCTTGCCACCCTGGAAACTTTCCTGTCACTATTTTCTTCCTTTTTAAAAAAATTTTTGTCTTAGGTTGAGGGGTGCACTTGCAGGTTTGTTATATAGGTAAACTGCATGTCACAGGAGTCTGGTGTACCGATTACTTCGCCACTCAGGTAATAAGCATTGTACAGGATAGGAAGATTTTCAGTCCTCACCCGCGGCCCTCCCACCATCAAGTAGGTCCTGTGTCTGTTGCACTCTTTTTTGTGTGTCCATATGTAATCAATATTTAGCTCTCACTTATAAGTAAGAACATGCGGTAGTTGGTTTTCTGTTCCTGTGTTAGTTCACATAAGATAATGGCCTCCAGTTCCATCCATGTTGCTGCAAAGGACATGACCTCATCCTTTTTTTATAGCTGTGCAGTATTCCATGGTGTACATATGCCACATTCTCTGTATCCATTTGTCTGCTGGTGAACACTTAGATTGCTTATGAATAGTGTTGCAATAAGCATGGAATGCAGGTATCATTTCAATACACTAATTTTCTTACCTTTGGATATATATACCCATCAGTGGGATTGCTGCATCATATGGTAGTTCTATTTTTAGTTTTTTGAGAAACTTCCAAACTGTTCTTCATACACTTCATTCCCAGAAAACAGTGTATGAGGGCTCTCTTTTCTCCACATCCTGACCAGCATGTTATTGCCTGACATGTGGATAAAAGCCATTTTAACAGGGTGAGATGATATCTTATTGTAGTTTTGATTTGCATTTCTCTGATGATAAATGATGTTGGGCAACTTTTCCTATACCTATTTGCCATTTTTATGTCTCCTTTTGAGAGATGTCTGTTTGGATTGTTTGCCCATTTTTAATTGAATTTTTAGATTTTTTTCTACTTTTTAAGGTTCATATATTTTCTAGTTATTAATTCCTTGTCAGATAGATAGTGACAAAGATTTCATGATTAGAATACCAAAAGCAATTGCAACAAAAGCAAAAATTAACAAATGGGATCTAATTAAACTAAAGACCTTCTGCACAACAAAAGAAACTGTCATTAGACTGAACAGACAACCTACAAAATGGGAGAAAATTTTTCCAATCTATCCATCTGACAAAAGTCTACTGTTCAGTATTTACAAGGAACTTAAACAAATTTACAAGAAACACACAGCCGCATTCAAAAATTGGGCAAAGGACATGAACAGCCACTTCTCAAAAAAGACATTCATGCAGCCAACAAACATGAAAAAAAGTTCAACATCATTGATCATTAAAGAAATGCAAATCAAAATCACAATGAGATACCATCTCACACCAGTGAGAATAGCAATTATTAAAAAGTCAAGAAACAACAGATGCTGGTGAGGTTGTGGAGAAAAAGGAACACTTCTACACTGTTGATGAGAATGTAAATTGGTACAAGCATTGTGGAAGACAGTGTGACAATTCCTCAAAGATCTAGAAGCAGAAATACCACTTGACCCGGCAATTCCATTACTGGGTATAAACCCAAAGGAATAGAAATCATTCTATTATAAAGATACATGCACACATATGTTCATTAAAGCACTATTTACAATAGCAAAGGCATGGAATCAACCCAAATGTCCATCAGCAGTAGACTGGATAAAGAAAATGTGGTACACATACACTATGGAATACTATGCAGCCATAAAAAGGAATGAGATCATGTCCTTTGCAGGGACATGGATATAGCTGGAAGCTGTTATCCTCAGCAAACTAATGTAGGAACAGAAAACCAAACACCACCTGTTCTCACTTATCAGTGGGAGTTGAATGATGAGAACACATGAACATATTGTGGGGAAAAACACACACTGGGGCCTGTTGGGCATGCTGGGGAGGGAGAGCATCAGGAAGAACAGCTAATGGGTGCTGGGCTTAATAACTGGATGATGGGTTGATCTGTGCAGCAAA
The DNA here is from genome assembly GCF_029281585.2 of Gorilla gorilla gorilla. Classification (NCBI taxonomy): domain Eukaryota; kingdom Metazoa; phylum Chordata; class Mammalia; order Primates; family Hominidae; genus Gorilla; species Gorilla gorilla. Next base: position 109,999,357 of record NC_086017.1, on the reverse strand, counting down.
CCACCATGGTACACGTTTACCTATGTAACAAACCTGCACATTCTGCACATGTACCCCAGAACTTAAAATAAAAGTTAGTAAAATAATTAGAAAAAAAAGTTTTCTCCCATTCTGTGGGTTGTCTCTTCATTTTTTAAAATTGTTTCTTTTGCTGTGAAGAAGCTATTTAACTTCATGTGATCCCATTTTTGCTTTGGTATCCTGTGCTTTTGAGGTATTACTAAAGAAATATTTGCCCAGACCAATGACCTAAAAAGTTTCATTAGTTTTCTTTTAGTAGTTTCATGGCTTCAGGTCTTAGATTTAAGTCTCCAATCCATTTTAGTTTGACATTTTTATATGGTGACAGATTGGGGTCTAGTTTCAATCTTCTGCATATGGATATCCGGTTTTCACAGCACCTTTTTGAAGAGATTGTCCTTTCTCCAATGTCTGTTCTTGGCACCTATGTCAAAAATGAGTTCACTATAGAAGTATGGTTTACTTCTACATTCTCTATTCTGTTCCATTTGTCTAAGTGTCTGTTTAAATGCCATTTCATGCTGTTTGGGTTACTATATCTCTGTAGTATAATTTGAAGTCACATAATGTGTCTCATCTTGTTTTGTCCTGTTTGTTCAGGTTGGTTTTAGTTATCCTGTTTTGTTTTGTTTTGTTTACAGTTCCACATAAATTTTAGGATAATTTGTTTCTATTTCTCTGAAGAATGTATAGATATTTTGATAGGAATTGCTTGAATCTGTAGAGTGTTTTAGGTAGTATGGATATTTTAATACTATTAATTTTTCCAATCCATGAATATAAAATATCTTTTAATTTTTGTGTTCTCTTCAATTTCTTAAATAAATGTTTTATAATTTTCATTGTGGAGATTTTTCACTACTTTGGCTATGTTTATTCCTAGGTATTCTATTTGTCACTATTGTAAATGGGATTACATTTTTTTATTTCTTTTTAAGATTGCTTGCTGTTGGCATATAGATATGCCACTGATTTTGTATGTTAATTTTGTACCCTGCAATATTAATGAATTTGTTTATCAGTTCTAATAGCTTTTAGGTGGAGTCTTAAGATTTTTCCAAATATAAAATTATACAATCTGTAAAGAAGGATATTTTAACTTCTTTCTTTCCAATTTTGATGTCATTTATTTCTTTCTCTTGTCCGATTGGTCTAGGTAGGACTTCCAGTCCTATGTTGAAAAATAGTGGTGAAAGTGACCATTTCCATATTGTTCCAGATATTAGAGGATAGGCTTTCAGTTTTTCTCTGTTCAATATGATACAATCTGTGGGTCTGTCACATATGGCTTTCATTATGTTGAGGTATGTTCCTTCTATACCCAGTTTTTTTAGGGTTGTTTTTAGAAGGGGTGTTGAATTTTACCAAATGTTTTTTCAGCATCAGTTGAAATGATCATATGGTTTTTGTCCTTTATTCTCTTGATATGATGTATTACACTGATTGATTTGCATATGTGGACTCATTCTTGCATCACTGGAATAAATTCCACTTGGTCATAATGAATAATCTTTTTAATGTGTTGGTGAATTCAGTTTGCTAGTATTTTTGAGGATTTTTGCATCAATGTTTATCAGAGATGTTGGCCTGTAGTTTTGTTTTCTTTATGTGTTTTTGGTTTTGGCATCAGAGCAATACTGGCCTCATAGAATGAGTTTAGAATTGTTCCCTTTTTCTGTATTTTTTAGAATAGTTTAAGTAGGATCGGTGTTATTTTTCCTTTAAATGTTTGACAAAATTCAGCAGTGAATTCTTTGATTCTTGAGCTTTTCTTTAATGGAAAACTTTTTATTATGGTTTTATCTCATTATTTGTTGTTGATCTGTTCAAGTTTTGGATTTTCTCATGGTTCAATCTTGGTAGATTTTATGTCTCTAGGAATTTATCAATTTCTTCTAAGTTTTTCCAATTTATAGACCTGTAGTTGCTCATAGTAGTTGCTAATGATTCTTTGTATTTCTGCAGTATCAGTTGTAATATCACCTCTTTCATCTCTGATTTTATTTACTTGTGTCTTCTCTCTTTTTTAGTTAGTTTGATTAAGAATGTGTTAGCTTTCCAATGAGAACACATGGACACAGGGAGGGGAACATCACACACTGGGGCCTGCGGCAGGTGGGAGGCTAGGGGAGGGATAACATTCGGAGAAATACCTAATGTAGGTGACGGGTTGATGGGTGCAGCAAACCACCATGGCATGTGTATACCTATGTAACAAAACTGAGCATTCTGTACATGTAACCCAGAACTTAAAGTATAATAATAAAAAAAGAATTTGTTAGCTTTCTTTCTTTCTTTCTTCAAAAAACTCAACTTTGTTTCATTAAGCCTTCATATTGTTTTCTTGGTTCAATTTCATTTATTTCTGCTTGGATCTTTATTGTTTATTTTCCTCTACTAACTTTGGGTTTGGTTTCCTCTTCCTTTTCTAATTATTTAAGATGCATTGCTAGTTTTGCTATTTTTTTGTAAAGATGCTTATTGCTACACACTCTCCTGTTAGTACTGCTTTTGCTGTATTCCATAAATTTTGATGTTGTGCTTCTGTTTATATTTGTTTCAAGAAATTTTTAATTTCCTTCTTAATTTCTTCATTGACACACTCTCATTCAGGAGCATATTGTTTAATTTCAATGTGTTTATATAGTTTCTAAAAATCCTCTTGGAATTGATTTCTAGCATTATTCCATTGTGGTCAGTGAAGAAACTTGATAAAAGTACATTTTCCGAACTTTTTAAGATTTGTTTTGTGGCCTACCTAACATATGGTCCATACTTGAGAATATTTCATGTACTGAAGAGAAGAATTTTTATTCTGCAGCCGTGGGATGAAACGTTCTGTGAATATCTATTAGCTCCATTGGATCTATAGTGCAGATTAAGTTGAGTGTTGCCTTGGTGATTTTCTGTCTGGATGATCTATCCAATGCTTAAAGTGAGGTATTGAAGTCTCTCCCCATTATTTTATATAGATCCATGTTTCTGTTAGCTCTAATACTTGCTTTATATATCTGGGTGACCCAGTGTTGGGTGTTTATATATTTACAATTATATCATCTTGCTGAATTGACCCCTTTATCATTATATGAGGACCTTCTTTGTCTCCTTTTACAGTTTTTGTCTTGAAATCTATTTTGTCTGAAATAAGTATAGCTACTCCTGCTATTGTTTGGTTTCCATTCGCATGGAATGTCTTTTTCCATGTCTTCATTTTCAGTCTATGTGTGTTTTTATAGGTAAAGTGTGTTTCTTGTAGGCAGCAGAAAATCCCTTCAGTTACCCTATGTCTTTTAATTGGAGAGTGTAGTCCATTTACAATCAATGTTATTATTGATAAGTAAGGACTAGTACTGCCATTTAAATATATTTTTTCTTGTTGGTTTGTGGTCTTTCCTCCTTCATTTTTTCCTATCTTTTGTGAAGGTTATTTTATGCAATGGTATGTTTTATGTTGTTGGTTTTTATTTTTATTTTTTGTGGATCTATTGTAGCTTTTTTGATTTGAGGTTACCATGAGACTTGCAAATATTATCTTGTAACCCATTATTTTAAACTGATGAAAACTTAACAGATTCCAAAAATTAAAGAAAACAAACAAGCAAAGAGAAAACTAATAAAACTCTGCCCTTTAATTTTATCCCCCAACGTTTTAAAATTTTTGTTGTTTGCCTTTATATCTTATTATACTATGTCTTAAAAAGTTGTTGTAGTTATTATTCATCTTTTAGTCTTCCTACTCAAGATATGAGCACACAGAAATTACAGTGTCATAGCATTCTGTATTTTTCTGTATATTTACTATTACCAGTGAGTTTTGTACATCCAGATAATTTCTTATAGCTCATTAACACATTTTTCTTTCAGATTGAAGAACTCTCTTTAGCATTTTTTTGTTGGACAGGTCTAGTGTTGGCAAAATTTCTCACCTTTCGTTAGTCTAGAAAAGTCTTTATTGACCTTCATGTTTGGAGTATATATTTGCCGGATATAATATGCTATGATAAAAGTTTTCTTTTTCTTTGTAACTTCAAATATGCCGTGCCACTCTATACTGGCCTGTAAGTTTTCCACTGAGAAGTCTGCTGTCAATGTATTGGAACTGTTTCACATGCTTTTTTTTTTTCTCTTGCTGCTTTTTGGAATTTATTATTGACCTTTCGGAGTTTGATTATTAAATATCTTGAGGTAGTCTTACTTGGGTTAAATCTTTGGAGTTCTATAAATCTTCTTGTATTTGAATATTGATTATTTCTCTAGGTTTGGAAAGTTCTCTGTTATTATATCTTTAGATAATCTCTCTCTCTCTCTCTCTCTGTCTGCTTTCAGGCAATAATTCTTAGGTTTGCCTTTTTGAGGATATTTCCTAGATCTTGTAGATGTGCTTTATTCTTTATTATTATTTTTCTTTTGTCATTTTTGACTGTGTATTTTCAAATAGTCTGTCTTCAAGCTCACTAATTCTTTCTTCTGCTTGATTAATTCCACTGTTGAGAGACTGTAATACATTTTTCAGTGTGTTATTTGAATTCTTTAGCTCCAGAATTCCTGCTTGATTCTTTAAAATTATTTCAATCTTTTCATCAAATTTCTCTGATAGGATTCTGAATTCCTTCTCTGTGTTATCTTCAGTTTCATAGAGCTTCCTCAAAATAGCTGTTTTGACTTATCTGTCTGAAAGTCTATTTTGAATTCTGTTTGAAAAGTCACATCTCTGTTCCTCCAGGATGGATCTCTGGTGCTTTATTCAGTTCATTTGGTGAAATCATGTTTTTATAAATGGTCTTGGTCTTGTGGATGTTTGTTGATTTCTGGGCATTGAAGTGTTAGGTATTAATTCTAATACTCTCAGTCTGGGCTTGTTTGTATCTGTCCTTCTTAAGAAGGGCTTTTTATGTATTCCAAGGGAATTGAATGTTGTGGTCTAAATCTTTGGTCGCTGAAGCTCTATCTGCATTGGGAGATAGTAAAGCCCAGTGTTGCTGTGACTTTTGTAGTTATATAGATGTGCCACTTTGGTGAACTTGGGTAAGATCTGTGAGAACTCCCTGGATTACCAGCCACAGTCTCTTGTTCTCTTCCCTTACTTTCCCTCAAACAAATGCAGTTTCTCCCTTAGGGCTGAGCTGCCTGAAGCTGGGGCGGGGTGATGCAAGCACTCCTGTGGCCACCACTGCTTGGAGTGTGCTGGGTCACACCTGAAGCCAGCATGACATTGGGACTCGCCCAAGGCCCATGGAAATTACTGCCTGACTACTATTGATGTTTATTCAAGCCCAACAGCTCTTTAGTCAGCAGGTGGTGAATATTGTCAGGACTGGGTCCTTCCCTTCAGGGTAGCAGGTTTCCTCCTGGCCCAGGGTAGGTCCAGAAATTTCATCTGAGAGCTACAGCCCAGAATAAGGGCTTCAGGACTCTGCTTGGTGCTGTATTCTACTGTGGCTGAGCTGATACCCAAGTTGCAAGACAAAGTCCTCTTTACTCATTCCTCTCCTTTCCTTGAGGGGAAGGACTCTCTGCCAGAGCTGCAAGATGCACTGCCTGAAGTTGGAGTAGTGGTTACATGAGCACCCCCTTGGCCTCCTTATCTGGTGCCTCACTAAGCCACTGCACCCTAAATTCACTGGCCCCAAGCCCAGCACAACCCCAGGACTTGCCCAAGAATTGCCATTCTTGTCGCCTCGACTGCCTTTCAGATTTATTTAGGACCCCAGAGTACTGTAGCTTATGGTAGTGGGCTAGCTAGAGCTCAGTCTCCCACTGCTAGGATGGATGAGACCCCACTGGCTAGGGTTGGTCTAAAGGCTCTCTTTGTTGGCACTAGCTGAATTCTGCCCTGTGTTTCTTTCCACTGTTACAGGGCAGCACTGAGGTCCAATGGGAAGTCTCACAATCACTTTGCTCTCCATCCTCTAAGCACATAGATTCTCTGTGTCATGTAGTACTGCTGGAAAATGGGGAAACAAGTGGTGTAAGGAATTCAAGACTATCTTCCTACCCTCTACCCTCTTCAGTGTCTCCTTCCTTCATATGATACTAAAACCAGGTACTGTGATTGCTCACCTAAGTTGTGGTTCTTATGAAGGTGTTCCTGCATGGTTAGTTGCTCAATTTATTGTTCCTGTGGGAGGCACAATCTCTGGAGGGTCCTGTTTAACCGCCTTGATCTGCCTGCTTTCTTCTCTCAGTATTTTAATTAGGTTGCTTGTCTTTTTATTTATTTATTTATTTATTTATCAGAGTTCTTTATTCTAGAGTCAAGCCTTATTGAATATATGTGATAAAAATATTTTTCTCACTCTTTGGCTTCATTTTTAAATGGTGTTTTTGAAGAAGAACAAATGCTTTTTATTTTTATGTCATTTCTACATTTGTTTTCTGATTTTGTTGCTGCTTTTTGAATTTGTTAAGAAATCTTTGTCTACCTTCTGTCAGTTTTCTGTGGCTACTATAACAAATTACTATAAATAGTGGCTTAAAACAAGAGACATTTATTCTTTAACAGTTCTGCAAGCCAGAAGTTGGATATCAAAGTATTATCAGAACTATCATTCCTCCAAAGTCTCTAGAGGACAGTGCTTCTTGCCTCCTTCAGCTTTGGGTGGCTAGAAATGTCTTGGTTTGGCTGCATCATTCAAGTCTTTCTATCTGTGTTCACGTTGCCTCCTTTTTTTCCTGACTCACAACTCCTCTGTTTCTCTCTTATAAGGATGGATCTGAGTGCATCTTTGTCTCATTTGTATAATCCAGAATAAGCTTCACAATTTAAGATTCCTAAATTAATCATTTTCATGTAAGGTTTTACTCACAGGCTCCAGGGGTTGAGATGTGAACATATATTTTAGTAGGGCACTATTTAGCCTACTACTTATGCAAAGTCACAAAGATATTCCATATTTTTCTTAAAACTTTATAGTTTTAGTATTTACATTTAGGTTTATAAACTATGTGGATATTTTAATGTATGGTATGATATTGAGTCATGATTCTGTTTTCTTTCCATATTGACATAATATTGACCCAGGACTGTTAAAAATGCTTTCTTTTCCCATTGAATTTCCATGACACATTTGTAACAGATTATTTGACCAAAATGTGTAGAGCTATTTCTAGACTCATGATTCTGTTTCATTGCTCTGCTAGTGTATCCTTCTGTCAATTACACATTGCATTAATTACTGTAGCAATATGGAAGTCTTAAAATTAAGAGTGTGGGCTCTCTGGCTTTGTTCATTCTTAAGATGGTCTTTAGCTATTCTAGGTCCTTTGTATTTCCATATACATTTTACTATAAGATAATCAATTATTATCTAAAATAGCCAAGCCTGCTGGAATTTGCACTGGAGTTGCAATGATCTTTCAATCTATAGATCAAGTGAGAGAAAATCAAAATTGTAAAAATATTACCTTCCATCTAATGAACATGGTACATATCTCCATTTATACAGATATTTTAAAACTTATTGCAGCAATGTGTTCATGGCTTTCAAGTATAAAGATCTTTTCTCTCTTTTTAAAAAATTATTCTGAGGTTTTATAATTTTTGGTGTTATTATAAATGACATCAATTTTTGAATTTTATTTTTTAATTTTTTGTTGCTGGTATGTAGAAATATGATTTTTTTGCCTATTTACCTTGAGAAACTGATGAATTCATTTATTAGATATAGCAGTTTCTTTTTTATAAAATCCTTTGTATTTTCTGTGTAGATAATAATGCTTCTGCAAATAAAAATTCACTTCTCTTTTTCCCCCTGATCATTATACAAATTGTTTCCTTGTCTTGCCTAATCACATTGAATAGTACCTTCTGTAAAATATTAAGAAGTGTTGAGAGCAGATATCACTCAACATTTTAACATTAAGTATTATATTAGGTGTACATTTTTCTTAGATGCTCTTTATCATGTGGTAGAATCCTTTCTAGTTTGCCTAAAGTTTTTATCTTTATCATAAATAGGTGTCAAAAATTGTCAGATGATTTTTCTGTATTTATTCATATGACCATATGATTTTTCTTTATTCTCTTAACATGGTGAAGTATATTGACTGATTTTTGAATGTTAAAAATAAACATGCATTCCTAGGATAATTCTTAGTTGTAATATATTAACTTTTTTAAATTTTACTGAATTTATTTTTTTTATGGTTTTGATCTGTGTCCCCACCCAAATCTCACGTTCAATTGTGATCATCAATGTTGGAAGTGAGGCCTGGTGAGAGGTGATTGGATCATGGGGGCAGTTTTTCATGGCTTAACACCATTCCCCCTTGGTGTTCTCATTGTGATAGTGAGTTCTCATGATATCTGGTTGTTGAAAAATGTGTGATACCTTTTCCAGCCATGTAAGACAATCCTGGCCCGGCCATGTAAGACAATCCTGTTTCCCCTTTATCTTCTTTCATTATTTTAAGTTTCTTGAGGCCTCCCCAGAAGCTGTGCATATGCCCAGCATTACGTTTCCTGTACAGCCTGTGGAACCATGAGCCAGTTAAAGCTCTTTTCTTTATAAACTATCCAGTCTCAAATATTTCTTTAGCAATGCAAGAATGGGCTAATACAGAAAATTGGTACCAGGGGTGCAGTATTGCTATAAAGATATCTGAAAATGTGGAAGCAATTTTGAAACTGGGTAATAGGCAGAGTTTGGAAGAGTGTGGAGGGCTCAGAAAAAGATAGAAAAATGAGGAAAAATTTGGAACTTCTTAGAAACTTGTTGAATGGTTATGACCCAAATACCAATAGTGACATGAACAGAGATGGCCAGGCTGATAGGCCACAGGTGAAGATGAGGAACTTATTGGGAAGTGGAGCGGTCACTTTTGTTACACCTTGTCAAAGAGCTTGGTTTGATTATGCCCCTGATCTAGGAATCTGTGGAACTTTGAACTTGAGAATGCTGATTTAGGGTATCTGGTGGAAAAAACTTCTAAGCAGCAAAGCACTCAAGATGTGACCTGGCTGCTTCTAACAGCCTATGCTAATATGTGTTAGCAAAGAAGTGACTTAAAACTGGAACTTATATTTAAAAGAAAAGCAAAGCATAAAAGTTTGGAAAATTTGCAACCTGGCCATGTGGTAGAAAAGAAAAGCCAATTTTCATGGAAGGAATTCAAGCAGGCTGCAAAAATTTATATATCTAAAAGTAGGCCACATGCCAATATCTAAAAGAATGGGAAAAGGCCTTGAAGGCATTTCAGAGTCCTTTGCAGAAGCTCTTCCCATCACAGGCTTGGAGGCTTAGGATGACAGAATGGTTTCATGGGCCAAGTTCAGGGCCCCACTGCCCTGTGCAACCTTGGGACACTGCTCAAAGGGGCCCAGGCACAGCTTGATTCACTGCTCCAGAGAGTGCAAGCCATAAGTCTTGATGGCTTCCATGTGGTGTTAAGCCTGTAGTGCAGTGTGCAGGAGTTCAGGCTTGGGAGTCTCCATCTAAATTTCAGAGGATATATGGAAAAGCCTGGATGTCCAGGCAGAAGCCTGCTGCAGGAGTGGAGCCCTCATGGAGAACTTCTACTAAGTCAGTGAAAGGGGGATATGTGAAGTTCGATCCCCTACACAGAGTCGTCACCGAGGTACTGCCTAGTGGAGCTGTGAAAAGAGGGCCACCAACCTCCAGACCCCAGAAAGGTAGACCCATTGGTACTTTGCATCCTGCACCTGGAAAAGCCATAAGCACTCAATGCCAGCCTTTGAGATCAGCCATGGGGGCTGAACTTTGCAAAGCCACAGGCACAGAGCTACCAAAGCCTGGGGAGACCACCACTTTCACTAATGTGCCCTAGATGTAAGACACAGGGTCAACAGAGGTTATTTTGGAGCCTTAAGATTTCTTGACTACCCTGCTGGATTTTGGAACTGCATGGACCCTGTGGCCCCTTACTTTTGGCCTTTTTCTCCATTTTGGAATGGGAATATTTACTCAATGCCTGTACCCCCATTGTATTTTGGAAGTAACTAGCTTGCTTTGGATTTTGTAGGCTGATAGGCAGAAGGGACTTACCTTGTCTCAGATGAGACTTAGAACTTTTGAGTTAATGTTGGAATGGGTTAAGACTTCAATGCTGAAGAAGTCTTAAGCATTGAAGAAGTCTTAAGATCGCTGAGAAGGCATAATTGTATTTTTCAGTGTGAGAAAGACATGAGATTTGGGAGGAGCCTGGGATAGAATAATATGATTTGGATCTGTGTCCCGACCGAAATCTCATGTTCAGTTGTGATCCTCAATGTTGGAAGTGGGGACTGGTGAAAAGTAATTGGAACACCATCTTCCCTTGGTGCTGTCATCATGTTAGTGAGTTCTCATGATATCCAGTTGTTTAAAAGTGTGTGGCACTTTCCCCACTGTAGTAGTCCATTTCCACATGACTGATAAAGACATACCTGAGACTGTGCAATTTACAAAAAACAAAAAAAGAGGTTTAATCAGACTTACAGTTTCATATGGCTAGGGAGGCCTCCAAATCATGGTTGAAGACAAGGAGGAGCAAATCACATCTTAGGTGGATGGCAGCAGGCAAAGAGAGAGCTTCTGTAGGCAAACTCCATTTTTAAAGCCATCAGATCTCATGAGACTTATTCACTATCACAAGAACAGCACAGGAAAGATCCAACCCCATAATTCAGTCATCACCCACTGGGTCCCTCTCACAACACATGGAAATTATGGGAGCTACAAGATGAGATTTGGGTGAGGACACAGAGCCAAACCATATCACCCACATTAGTCTTATTCCTAGTCTGGCCATGTAAAACAAACCTGCTTCCCCTTCACCTTCTGCCATGATTGTAAGTTTCCTAAGGGTTTCCTTGAAGCCCAGCCAATGGCCAGCATCATAGTTCCTGTACAGCTTGTAAACTGTGAGCTAACTAAAGCTCTTTCCTTTATAAGTTACCCTGTCTCAGGTATTTCTTTATAGCAATGGGGAACAAACTAATACAGATTTCCTAATGTTTAATTAAGGACATCTGTGTTAGTCCATTCTCACACTGTTAAAAAAAACTACCTGAGACTGAGGAATTTGTGAAGAAAAGGTGTTTGACTCACAGTACCAAAGGCTTAACAGGAAACATGACTGGGAGGCCTTAGGAAACTTACAATCATGGTGGAAGGTGAAAGGGAAGCAAGCACAATTTACCATTGCAAAGCAGGAGATAGAAGAAGGAAGAAACTACCACACACTTTTAAACCATTAGATCTCATGAGAACTCACTTGCTATTATGAGAACAGCATGGGGGAAACTGATCCAATCACCTCCCACCAGGTCCCTCCCCTAACTTCTAGGGATTATAATAATTCAAGATGAGATTTGGGTGGGAACACAGAGCCAAACCATATCATTCTGCCCCTGGATCCTCCCAAATTTCATGTCCTTCTCACATTTCATAACCAATCATGCTTCCCATCAGTCCCTCAAACTCTTAACTCATTCCAGCATTAACTCAGAAGTCCAAGTCCAAAGCTTCATCTGAGACAAGGTAGGTTCCTTCTGCCTATGAGCCTGTAAAATTAAAATCAAGTTAGTTACTTCCAAGATACAATGGTGGTACCAACATTCGGTAAATGCTCCCAGTCTAGATGGGAGAAATTGGCCAAAACAAAGGGGTTACAGGCCCCACACAAGTCTGAAACCCAGCAAGGCAGCCATTAAATCTTAAAGCTCCAAAATGATTTCCTTTGACTCCTTGTCTCACATCTATCCAAGCCACAGTGACACAAGGGATAGGCTCTCAAGGCCTTGGGCAGCTCTAACTCTATGGCTCTGCAGGGTGCAGACCCTGAAGCTGCTTTCTTGGGCTGTCATTGAGTGCCTGCAGCTTTTCCAGGATACAGTACAAGCTCTTGGTGGATCTATCATTCTGGGGTCTAGGGGACTGTGACCCTCTTCTCATAGCTCCCAAGGTAGTGCCTCAATAGGGTTCTGTGTGAGGGTTTTAACCTCACAATTCCCCCCCCACTGCCTTGGTAGAGGTTCTCCATGAGGGCTCTGTCCCTGCTACAGACCTGCTTGGACATCCAGGCATTTCCATACATCCTCTGAAATCTAGGAAGCCACCAAGGTTTAGGGCTTGCACCCTCTAAAGCAATGGCTCAAGCTATACCTTGGTCCCTTTTAGCCACAGCTGGAGCTGGAGTGGCTGGAACGCAGGGCACCATGTCCCAAGGCTGCACAGAGCAGTGGGCGCCTGGGCCCAGCCCGTGAAGTTATTTTTCCCTCCTAGGCCTCTGGGCCTGTGATGGAAGGGGCTGTCACAAAGTCCTCTAATATGCCCTGGAGGCATTTTCCCTATTGTCATGGCAATTAACATTTGGCTCCTCTTTACTCACGCAAATTTCTGCAACCAGCTTGAATTTTTACCTAGAAAATGTGTGTTTTTTTCCCTCTCTCTCTTCTGCAACATAGTCAGGCTGCAAATTTTCCAAACTTTTATGCTTTTCTTCCTTTTTAAATGTAAGTTCCCATTTCAGACCATCTCTTTGTGAAAACATGACTGTATGCTGTTAGCAGCAGCCAAGCCATATCTTGAACACTTTGCTGCTTAGAAATTTTTCTCCCAAAACCTTAAGTCACCCCAAGATAAAAGTTCTACAGATCCTTAGAGCAGGGGCACAATGACACCAGTCTTTTTGCTAAAGCATAGCAAGAGAGATTTTTTTTTTTTTTTTTGCTTCTGTTCCCTGTATGTTCCTCATCTCCATCTGAGACCACTTCAGTATGGGTTTTGTTGTCCATATAACTATCATCATTTTGGTCAAAACCATTCAACAAATCTCCAGGAAATTCCAAACTTTCCCACATGTTCCTGTCTTCTTCTGAGCCCTCAAAACTTTTCCAACCTCTGCCCATTACTCAGGTCCAAAGTCACTTCCATGTTTTCAAGTATCTTTATAGCAGTGGCCCACTCTCCTGGTATGAATTTTCTGTATTAGTCCATTCTCACACTTTTATAAAGAGCTACCCGAGTCTGCATAATTTATGAAGAAAGAAGGTTTAATTGATTCACAGTTTGAAAGGATTAAAAGGAAACATGACTGGGAGGCCTCAGGAAACTTACAATCATGGTGGAAGGCAATGGGGAAACAAGCACTTCTTACAATGGTGGAGCAGTTGAAAAAAGCAGGGGTGGGGTGGGGGAACTGGCTCACACTTTTAAGCCATCAGACCTTGTAAGAACTAACTCACTATCATTAGAACGGCATGGAGGAAACTGTCCCTGTGATCTAATCACCTCCCACCGGCTCCCTCCCAAGATAAGTGAGGATTAGAATTAGTCGTAAGATTTAAGTGGGGACACAGAGCCAAACCATATCAACATCTGTGTCTAGGTTTATGAAGGGCCTGTAGTTGTTTTTTTGTTTTGTTTTTGTTTTGCTATGTTTTGTTGTAAATGTGCAGGTCTCATAAAATGAGTTTGGAAGTGTTCGTTCTTTCACATTTCCTAAAAGTGGATGAATAACAGTGGCTTGTGTTTGAAGGCTTTTGGAAGAAAGTAGATTTTTTTCATTTTTAAATTAATTTTGTTACCAGTTTTCATCAGTTTAGTAACTTTTAGTGTGTTTTCAAGGAACTTGTCTATTTCATCTACATCATCAGGTTTGTAGGCATGTTATTCATAATAGTCTCTTACTATCTTTCTAAATACTGTAGGGGTTATGGTCACATTTCCTGCTTTATTCTTGGTATTGATCCTTTGTATTTTCTCTCTTTTTTTGTTGGTCAGTCTAGTGATGTATCAATTTTAATAATCTTTTCAAGAACCAATCTAACTATGTGTATTTTCTTTATTCCCATATAAATAATTTTTAGTCTCTATTTCTGATATCGTTTGGCTCTGTTTCCCCACCCAAATTTCATACTGAATTGTAATTCTCAATGTTAAGGGAGGGACCTGGTGAGAGGTAATTGGATAATGTGTACAGATTTCCTCCTCGCTATTCTTGTAACAGTGAGTGAGTTCTCATGAGATCTGGTTGTTTGGAAGTGTGTAGCACCTTCCCCTTTGTTCTCTCTCTTCTCTCTTGCCATGTGAAGAAGGTGCTTGCTTCCCCTTCACCCTTCTGCCATGATCGTAAGTTTCCTGAGGTCTTCCCATCCATGCTTCCTGTGTAGCCTGCAGAAATGTGAGTCAATTTAACCTCTTTTCTTCATAAATTACTCAGTTTCAGATAGTTCTTTATAGAAGTATGAGATTGGACTAATACAATTTCCTTTCTTGTACTTATGTTGGGTTTACTCTGTGTAGCTCATTCATTTTAAACTTTTTGTCTTTTAATATAAAAATTCTAAACCATAAATTTCCCTTGTAGTACTGTTGTAGATGATCTTATACATTTGATATGTTGTGCTTTTGTCATCTAAATCAAAATATTTTTTAAATGTCTTAATGATTTATTCTTTGACCTTGTATAATTTAGAGGTGAGTTCCTTAATTTTGACATCGTTCAGGAATTCTACATCTTATTATCTTTTATTCTAACACAATTTTGTTGTGTTTTAAGAACATATTCTATGTTAGTTCAATTATTTTATCTTTATTGAGCTTTATTTGCTAGCCTTCTATATGGTCTCCCTTTGAGACTTTTAAAATATGCATTTGAAAATGTTGCATTCCACAGCTGTATGATATAGTATTTGATAAATGCCTATTAGGTCAAATCAGGTGAAATTTTTGTACTAAGCTTCTATGTAATTTCTGATGTTTAAAATTTGTTCCAACAATTGCTCAGATAGTAATGTTAGCATCTATAAGTATGATGGTATATTTTTCTATTTTTGCCTTTAATACTGTCTTTTTCATTTGTTTTAGGTACTTTGAAGCTCTATTGTTAAGTATATGAACACTTTGTTTAATGTACATGAACCCTGTTATAATTTTGATATATTCTTTCATGCCTACAGTAATACTCATTGTTTTGAGGTCTATTTTCTTACAGTAATACAGTCACACAACTTTCTTATGTTTGTATGGCACATGTTTTTCATCCCATTATTTAAATTTCATTCTGCCTTTGTACTTTAAGTTTCTTGCTTATAATAAACTTATTTTTGGCTTTTGTAATTTTTATCAATTTTTTGTTATTTACCTTGTAATATTTTATATATCATTATTATTTTTTGATACATAATTTTACCTATTAATTGGGGTACATATATTTTGATACAAACATATGATGTGTAATAATGATCAACTAAGGGTAATTGGGATATCCATCTCCTCAAACAATTTTAATTTCTTTGAGTTGCAAACATTCCTAATCTCTTCTTGCTACTTTGAAATATATAATAGCACAATAGGGCAACTATAGCTAATGTTATATTATTAATTCTGATTATCTTTGCCTCTTATATTTAATAAAATTATTGTGATGACTGTGTTTATGTCTATCAGTTTTTTTAAGTTATTCTGTTCTTTTTTTGTTCCTTTGACCCTGATTTTCTGTATTCTTTTGGATTTAGGATATTTATTCTTCTGTTTATCTCCTTTACTAGATTTTTTTATACAAAACTTTTTGTATTACCTTATAATGGTTTTTTGAACTACAATATGCCTCCTTCACTTCTACAGTCCATTTTGGATTAATGTTACACCACTATACATAAAATGTAGAAAGCTAACAAATACATAATTTCATGTATCTTTCTTAATATATTATTTGCTATCATTAGCTATTGTTTTCAAATGTTGCACTCTGTTATAGATCTCACAATTCATTGCTGTTGATTTTGCTTCAGTCAATGTCTTTTAAAGAAATCAGTAAAAATTACAAAAAGCTTTGCAAACCTTCCATTCTTGACCTTTTTCAGCATTTGAGTACTCTACAATCTTTCCCACAGATTCAAATTTCCAACTGACGTCATTTCTTTTCAGTTTAAAGAATTTCCTTTAATATATTTTATAGTACAGTTGTACTGGTAACAAATTATCTCTGTTTGCATCTAAAAACGTCTTTTGTATCTAAAAATGTCTTTAACTCCATTTTAAAAGATTTTTTGTTGAAGAACATAGAATTCTAAATTTCAATTGATTCTGATTGAAAATTGCTGTATTTTCCCTCTTAACACTGTAAAAATATTATTCCATTGTATTCTGAATCATGCTGTTGCTGTTGATGGACTCATTATACTTATTGTGGTTGCCCTAATATGATATGATATGATTATTTTACTTTGATTGCTTTCTGGATTTCTCTCTCTCTCTCTCTCTCTCTTTCTCTCTCTCTCTCTCTCTCTCTTTCTCTCTCTCTCTCTCTCTCTCTCTCTCTCTCTCTCTCTCTCTTTGGTTTTTATAGTTTTGCTATATGCCTAAGTTTGGCTTTCTCTTTATTTCTCTGTTTTGAGATTTGTTGAGAATCTTGGATTTGGGAGTTTATATGTATCATACTTTTTAAAATTTACCATTATTTCTTGAAATAATTTTGTGCTTCTTTCTCTCCTTCCTGTACATTTAGAACTTTGAATACACATGTTAAACTACTTCATATTGTCCCATAGGTCACTGATACTCTCTTCAGTTATGTCAGTATTGTTTTTTCCTCTTTGCCTTATTTTGAATAATTTCTGTCAATCTGTCTTCAGCTTCATTGATCCTTTCTTATTCAGTGTTCGTTCACATTTAGTGTGTTTTAATTTTATGTATTACGCTTTTATGTTCTAGAATTGTTTCTATTTTACAGTTTCCATTTCTATGTTGAGATTTTCCATTTGTTCATCTAATTTTTCTTTTTCCTGAAAATCCTTGAACATAATTATAATAGCTATTTTAATTTCCTTGAGTGATATTTCTACTGTTTCTATCATCTGTAGCTCACCTTCTATTGTTATTTTCTTGATTGTGGACTCCCATTTGATTGTTTCTTCATGTCCCTTATTATACTAAATTGTGTTTCCTAAAAAGTAAATCTCCCATAGTTTAAAACATTTTAAAAACTCTATCTTCTCAAGCTGACACCCTATCTCTATCTTTCTCATGGTTATCAAACTTCAAGAAAAATATAATCTATATTTGCTTCATTAATTACCCTATCACACCTTTTATTTTAAAATCGAGCTTTGACTCTTACTATTCTAATAAGTCTCTGCCATTCTTAGGTTTTCTGTTTCTATAAATGCATTATTATCTTCCTGTCACCTACACTTTAACCCTTGGAATCACTTCTGATTCTTCTTTCCCTTACCATATCATAATTGTCACCCTATATCATATTAAGATCTCCTGAAATACTCTTCCCTTCTCTGTTTCTTAAGCCCTCATTAATTTTCTCCTAATGTATTCCTTTAATTTTTGAAAATATTTTTCTATGTTGAGTCAATTTTATTCATTGATATCAAATCAATGTTATTGAAATTCAGCCCTGTTTAGCCTCTCAAAAAAATGACAACATTTTCTGCCATCTGCAAAAAACAATAAATGTTCTAGATATATTTTATATCACTTACCTAGTCTGGTCAAAGCTTACACATACCAATTTCCCACTATTTTAGAGTTATATGTCAAACACATGGCTACTACCTTAATGAGCAACCTAAAGATACTTCTTCCATGAAATTCTGTTTCCTCCAAGATTCCTTTAACATGTATCTTCAATCTCTTATGGTATTTACCACTTACTAGTGTGTATTAGGGTCATTTTGTGCTTATTTCTCTCTCTTAGATTGCAAGCCCTTAGTTAAGTTCTGATTCACCTTGTCTCCATATCTTCTAGCATATTTCTTAATTTTGTAGGTGCTCAATAAATATATTGAATTAAATTATGTTGTCTAACAAAAATGCCAAAACATATTCCATATGAACTATGTAAGAGAGAAAGAAAGTGTGATGTATTTTTGGAAGTTTTAATCCATATAGTAATTAATAAAGTTAAGGTTCTCAAAGAAGAAAACACTCAGCTCAGTGGAAAACCATGGCTACCTAGAATCTCTGGACTTCAATGTAATTTTATTCCTGCCTTTAGTTAAATTTCATTATCTTAGATAAAAAAATCTCTGGCTCATTGGCAAAGCTATCAAAAATATTATCATACAAAAATTAAGAAAAAAAGCATAGCTGTACCTCTGAAAGCTGCATTCATTTTATCCTTGTGCCCCAAATGTGCAAGAAATATAGACTAAGAGATATAAAATGCTATGACAACTAAACAAATTCTGACATGTTTCTTGGTAGTTGTTGGAGGGCTTATTGAAGTACAGCTGACTAATGAAAGACCATGAACAGCTTTAGAGATGATCCCGAAGATGACTAAAGGACTGGAAACTAAGGTTAACATTGAGAGGTTAACAAAGCTGGAACTATACAATTTGATGAAGAAAAGACCCAAACGTCATTTCATGCCAATTTTTAAATGCATAAAGAGACTTTATTTAGTGAGTACTGGCCATCTGTTTTCAAACTCTGATGTGCACAGAACATGACAAAATGGGTTTAAACCAAATTAGAAGGTATTTAATTTTATTTGGAATAATTTTCCATAAGCAATGCAGTTATAAATAAATCTTCTTCTCTAGAAAAGATGAGCATTTCACTTCCATATTTGTGGGGTTCAATGTGTTTCTGTTGAAGGAGGTGCACTTATTCAGCGTGTCTTGAAGATACCTCAAGGGTTCTCACAGTTTAATATCGTCAAAATGTCAATAGATAAGGCTATCCTAAAGTAAATTCTTCCCCTGGTAACTTCTCATTTACTTCACCTTCAAAGCTACCTTTACATTTTATGTCTGTGAGAAATTTTTATTATACCAGTTGAAGCCTACTGTGACCTAGAGGGTTTGTCAATGAGGGAGATGAGATTCTGGTTTCTGATCAACCAATCAACAATAACAACAACAACAAAAGATTTATATGCACTTTAATAAATAATCATAAGCTATCATGATTGATATTTTATCATAGTATATTTTCTTAAAATAATTTATGTTTAATTAGATTTTTTGTAAAGACTTATGTTTTGTATTACTACAGTGGCATTTGACCCAGTTCTGTATAGTTTTGGATTACACAAGAAAGTAGATGTCTTAAGTGACTATTATGTTCTGAAATATTTTTTCTAAGGTCAAGGAACAGATTGACTGAATAGCCTTTGAAAATAGGGTAAAGCCCATAAGTCTCTATTATGTCACAACTCTCCTTTCAAAAATGACAATAATCTGACTTGATTTGTTAACTAAATAAAATAGAATGATCCATACCAAAAAACAATTATTTTATTCATGGTATTAAGAACTATAGCCTGGCAATTTAGATGAGCTCGTATTATAAAGAAAGACATCTAGGGTAATACCTTTGCCTAGTGTTACTCACAGAGTCAGTGAGGCAGAGCCACGATGAAATCTCAAGCCTCTTGATTCCCAGGTTAGTATAATATATTTTATACCAAAGAAAGCGGCCTCTAATCTAGGTGGAAATGTCTCCTGCAACTAATTCACCAACATTGAGCTAAATAATTTAAACCATCCTATAGCAAAAAGACTCTGAATGAAAATTCCCTTGGAAGGTTCCAAACACTTGCTTTCTAATATTCACCACTTATTCTGAATCCCAAACAGGCTTCCTATGAAAATATTCTTCCCATAAGCCTTGGTCTTCAAAGCATGCATATTTTGAAATCAATGTCTGTGTAGTATGTATGTATGTATTAATCCATTCTCATGTGACTAAAGACATATCTGAGACAGGGTAATTTATAAAAGAAAGAGGTTTAATTGACTCACTGTTCAGGATGGCTGGGGAGTCCTCAAAAAACTTACAGTCATGGCAGAAGGGGAAGCAAACACATCCATCCTTCTTCACATGGTGGCAGCAAGGAGAAGTGCAGAGAAAGTGGGGGAAAAGACCCATATAAAACCATCTGCTCTCCTAAGAACTAACTCACTATCACGAGAACAGGATGGGGGAAAACACCCCCATGATTTGATTATCTCCACCTGGTCCTTCCAATGATATGTGGGGATTATGGGAACTACAATTCAATATGAGATTTGGGTGAGGACACAGCCAAGCCATATTATTTCACCCCTGGTCCCTCCAAATCTTATGTTCTCACATTCCAAAGCACAATTATGCCCTTCCAACAGTCCCCCAAAGTCTGAACTCATTCCAGCATTAACTCAAAAGTCCAAGTCCAAAGTCTCATCTGAGACAAGGCAAGTTCCTTCCACCTGTGAGCCTGTAAAATCAAAAGCAAGTTAGTTATTTCCTAGATACAATGGGGTACAGGTATTATATAAATATACTTATTCCAATGGGAGAAATTGGCCAAAACAAATGGGGCAGCAGGCCCCATGCAAGTCTGAAATGCAATAGGACTCTCGTTAAACCTTAAATTTACAAAATGATCTCATTTGACTCCATGTCTCACATCCAGGTCATGCTTATGCATATGGTGGGCTCCCAAGGCCATGGGGAGCTGTGCCTCTGTGGCTTTACAGGGTACAACCCCCCTCCAGGCTGCTTTCACAGGCTGACATTGAGTGTCTGTGGCTTTTCCAGGCACTCAGTGCAAGCTGTCAGTGTATCTACCATTCTAGGGTGTGTAGGGCACTCGCCTTCTCCTCACAGCTCCACTAGGCAGTGCCCCAGTAGGGATTCTGTGTGAGGGACCCAACCCCACATTTCCCTTCTCCCTGCCCTAGCAGATGTTCTCCATGAGGGCTCCGCCCCTGCAGCTAACTTCTGCATGGACATCCAGGCATTGCCATACATCCTCTGAAATCTAGGTGGAGGTTCCCAAACCTCAATTCTTGACTTCTGTGCACCAGCAGGCTCAACACCACGTGGAAGCTGCCAAGGCTTGGGGTTTGCACACTCTGAACCCATGGCCCCTTTTAGCCATGGCTTGGAGTGGCTGGGATGCAGAATACAAAGTCCCAAGGGAGCCCTGGACCTAACCCAGGAAACCATTTTTCCTTCCTAGGTCTCCAGGCCTGTGATGTGAGGGGCTGCTGTGAAGCTTTCTGACATGCCCTGGAGACATTTTCCCCATTGTCTTGGTGAGTAACATTCGGCTCCTCATTATTTATGCAGATTTCTGCAGCAGGCTTGAATTTCTCCCCAGAAAATAGGGTTTTCTTTTCTATCACATTGTCAAGCTGCAAATTTTTTAAACATTTGTGCTCTGCTTCCTCTTGAATGCTTTGCCACTTAAAAATTTCTTCTGTCAGATACTCTAAATCATCTCTCCCATTTTAATTTCCACAGATCTCTAGGGCAGGAGGAAAAATGCCACCAGTTTCTTTGCATAGCAAGAGTGACTTTTACTCCATCTCCCAACAAGTTCCTTATCTCCATCTGAGACCACCTCAGTCTGGACTTTATTGTCCATATCACTATCAGCATTTTGGTCAAAGCCATTCAACAAGCCTTTAGGAAGTTCCAAACCTTCCCACATTTTCCTATTTTCTTCCAAGCCCTCCAAACCGTTCCAACCTCTGCCTATTGCCCAGTTCCAAAATGGCTTCCGCATTTTTGGGTATCTTTATAGCAGTGCCCCACTACCCAATACCAATTTACTGTATTAGTCTGTTCTCATGCTGCTAATAAAGACATACCTGAACCTGGGTAATTTATAAAAGAAAGAGGTTTATTTGACTCACAGTGCAGCATGGCTAGGGAGGCCTCAAGAAACTTACAATCATGGCAAAAGGGGAAGCAAACACGTCCTTCTTCAGGTGGCAGCAGCAAGGAGAAGTACAGAGTGAAGCAGGGGAAACAGCCTCTTGTAAAACCATCAGAGCTCATGAGAACTACCTCACTATCATAAGAACAGGATTGGGGAAACCACCCCCATAATTCAATTATCTCCACCTGGTCCCTCCCATGACATGTGGGGATTATGAGAACTACAAAATGATATTTGGGTAGGACGCAGGAAAAGCATATCAAATAGCTGAAAAAATGTTCATAATAAGTTGTTTTGTGGGAGAGAACAGCATTTAAAAAATATAAATGCAAAAACATGCACCACTTCTCTAAAAAAAAGGAATCAAACAAAAATATTAACTATATTAATCTCAAAGTGGTCATATTTTGGGTGGCTTTTTCCCCCTTTCCTTGTTTATCTATAGTTTTTAAAATCTAAAAATAAACATATATTACTTTTGTGATGAAACAAAAAATCAAAATGTTTTCAACAATTTTTTTGTGATTTTGGTTGGAAAGTGTATAACATAATCTGAAGTGACTATGTGAGAAGAGGACTTCTAAATACTAGGTAGGCAAAATCTAGAAATGGAATAAACAGCTAGCATTACAGTCTACCATGCAGCCTACCTAATTGTGAATATAATCCTAAATTTAATTTTACAATAAAACATTACAGTGTTTCCTGGTTCTTAATACTTCTCAAAAAAATGCCCTTTAATATTAACATCTTAATGGCTAAATGGATGCTCAAATTTGTCATTCAATGTATTAGTCAATCTAAATTAGAAGCGCTGCTGCTGGAAAGGCTTCATTTATGCTGGGACAAAAGTAGTCTGCTAGAAATTATACATTCTTGATTTTCAATGTATAATTATAATTTTATTATATAAATGCCATTAGTTTGCATACAAGATTGTAACCACTCACCATTTCATTATCTAAATTGTTCAACCAACATTCTTTCTTTCAATAGGAAGATAAAATAAAAAATCATGGACATAAACTAAAGTATAAAAGGAACATAGCTCGACCTCCTCTAGTGTATAATCAATTGCCCTTAGAATAAAGAATGTCTTCTTTAAATTTAACTTTCTAATCATTAGTACAAGTCCACTTGCTAATACCTGCACAGTGAAAGGTAACAAACAAGAATGTTGTTTAAAATAGCTTTTTCTTTCTGTCTTAGTCTGTTTTGTGCTGCCATAATGCTACACACTGGTAACTTATAAAGAACAGAAATGTATTTATCACAGTTCTAAAGTCTGGGAAGCCCAAGATCAAGTCACCAGCATTTGGTGTCTAGCGAGGGCTACATCCTCCAGAGCAGAGGAACAGTGTGTCCTCACATGGTGGAAGGCAATGGCAAAGGCCCAAATGCTGCAGGAAGCCATTTTTATGAGGGCCTTTACGCCAATCACTAAGGGGTAGCTGTCATGGCCTAATCACCTCTTAGAGGTCCCACCTTTAATGCTATCACACTGGCAACACCTGAAGTGTGGAGGAGACACATTAAACTAATAGCCATATTCTTGAAACAGAGTATAGGTATAACCCTATTTGAATGGCCCCTGCTTTGCCTAAAATCCTTACTGATACTGAAGAGACTCTTTGTGAGCATTGTTTGAGAACTCCAAATGAAACTCTGCCAATGAATGATTAATAATCAATTAGTAAGCCAACCCTGGGACTCATTTTTCTGGCACAAAAAAATCCATAATTCTATGACTCTTATTCATCTGATCTAGTCATCATCCTATTAATTATTCTTATTGCTAATTTCTAAGTATTATCTGTACCTTTTTCAATGGAGTTCTTCTGAAATTATTTCTCTGTGTTACTACCACAGCTCAGCTGTTGATAAGACTTTACATGACTGAAATTCTTAGACCTCCTGGGTCTTGCTAAGGCTTAAAGTTGCCCTCCTTCAAATACATTCACATTCTGTTTGACTGTTTTTAAACTGTTCACTTTATCTGAAGAACACTGGAGATGGGAGAGGGGGGAGATGCATATTTTCACAGTAGAGAAGAAATAATAAAGGCTGAATTAGAGGAAATCAGTCTTCCAGCATAATGTTGATTTGGGCCCTGGTGTTAAGATTGTATCTAGGAATACGAACATCTGGGCCTAAGGCGATATGAGCATGCATTTGAATCATGCACAAACAGTGTTTCTTCAACCTGGTAATTGCTGGCTGCATCAATAAAGGTTCTGTCAGTGATTAGAAAACTTATTCTCTGACACCTGCTGGCCAGCCGTGTACTCCAAAAAGGACAGATTTAATCACTATGGAAAATAATTCTACAATTCTATTCATGGGTTATCATAAAGATGAGATAGCCAATTTATGGTGTGTTTTTCCCCGAAGACAGTCCCACGCACTCTCTCTTTCACACACACACACACACACACACATAGACACACACACACACACACACACAGAGCTACCTTTTTTGTGTGGAGACAGCTTGCTTCTTTGCCTACCCATGAGCCTCACATGTAATGACACATGAGAGGTCCTGGAAAGACCTCACACGACTAACTGAAAATTCCTTCAAATCAAGGTGCTTACTCCTATTGGAGGCAGCTTTTAAAATGCAAATGTTATTCAAGGTGAGAAATGTATTCTACTCTTAACACACATTTTCTTCTTGATTTACTCTGGTTACTTTAGGCAGAGCCCAGAAAACACATGCGTTTTGAAGAGAGGAGGAAGAGAAATGATCAGACTTATGGTGTGTTGCTGCCACAGAGCATAAAACTGGGGAAGCCCTGGGAACCACAGAAGATGGAAGGAGGAAGAGAGGAATGGTGGAAAGACTCTACCAGCTTCCCAGCCCAAGTCTGATTTGTATTTATGGAGTTTTGAGGTGAATACTTCCCGTTTTTTCTGTAGTTGGTAGTTAACTTGAGAAAAAAATAAATCTAGCCTTTGTTTCAAATTTTTTAAGGAACATCAGGATATTCATTGAACAAGATATGCTTAAAATTATTCACATTTAAATCAAACAGGTATGGAATGCAGAAGACAAGTAAAATTACACAAGATTAAAAGCATTGAAAATCATCCTGAAACCTGCAAATGACATTTCCTGTTACCCACAAAAAATTATCAGGTGAGGATTGGGTATGAGGTGCTGCAAAGTTCCTTCTAACTCTGAGGTTCTAAAGCTTTCTCACCTGTATTTGTATGGCATAACAAACACATACAGAACAAAGTACTTTCACATGTATCTCTAATTTCAGTTTTATGATAACCTTAAGTCAGAGCACATGAGCCCCACAGAGAAAGAAACTGAGGCTGAGGGATTTGGGATGATTTCCCCAAAGTCATCAATTTCTTGTCATGGTTGAATTCTGATTACAATCAAGGTTTCCTGACTCTCCATCCAATGTTTTACTGCCCTTGGTTCACACAATACTCATGAAAAGATATGAGATTGGTTGTATCAATCTTTTAACTTTGGAACACCTCTCTGCTTAGATATGGTTCTAAGTTAAGCAAATTTGTGCAGATAAACTTACTAAAGCTGTTTTTATTCTGTTGCCATATTCGTGTGCCAAAATGTGGTAGACATACGGTCCCTACCTCAAGAATTTTAGCTGTTTTAAACAATAGAATTGTAAATTAGTTTCCTTTCCACACATATTCATTACGCTCTTTCAGCATGCAGAGAGCGCATATGCTCAAGTTTCCTCTGAAAAGTGGAGTTTATAGATGGAATACAAGAGAAGTAAGAAAGGACCAAACACAGCCTCCTAAGGCCTTAAAGAGAACAGCGACATGCATCATTATAGCTCAGGATTGACAAAAGCCTTGAGAAGTCAGAGGAATCTTCTCTGAGAAGCCATGGTGAATGCTTATTTTCCATGCTTAGGACTCCAGCCTTAACTCCGTGGGTTCTTTCTCTAGGTGTTTCTTTTTATTAAATCAACTGCCTGTACACTCCTTTCCTGTCTCATATTCTTCATTGATTAGAGCTGCTTATTATATTAACTTCTTAATTTTTAATTTTTCTGACCTATTTTACTTTTGACTTACTTTCTTCTGAGAGTATCAGTTTGAGTGCGCTAGTCACCCAGACAGGCCTGCTAGGACCCTGAAGACCTTTACAGGCATTGCCTATGTTTTGGGTCATGTCCCTTACCCCTTTCCTGATCCAATCAGCTTTCACAAGGGTTGTGGGCCTTGTGATATAAACATGGTGACCACAAGCAAGACTCTGTCCCAAGGAAGGTGGGGAGTGCTGGTAGCCAGAGACCTCTGACTACTTTTTAATATTTTATTTTACTTTGAGCAGTTGGACTTATTGCTTTCTATTTATTTATTTGGTCAGATTTTCAAATAATGTAAGCATTTTAGTAACACCAGTCAGTAAGAAAATCAGATAGTATTAATAATAAAATCAAATAAGGTAGAGATTATGAGAATCAGTGATTTAAACAGAAGTCATTTAATATGAGGAATTTAAAAATATATTGTTTAAAAATAATGTATTTTAACTTAAACATGTAAATATCTTTTTTGCTTTTTTTGAGATTGGGTCTTGCTTGATTGCCCTGGCTTGGCTGGGGTGCAGTGGTATGATCATGGCTCCCTGCAGCCTCAAATTCCTGGGCTCAAGAGATCCTCCTGCCTCAGCTTCCTGAATAGCTGGGACTACAGGTACACATCACCATGCCCGGCTAATTAAAAAAAAATATTTGTAGAGATGAGGTCTCACTTTCTGACCCAGGCTGGTCTCGAACTCCTGACTTCAAGCGACCCTCCCACCTCAGCCTCCCAAAGGGCTGGGATTACAGGTATAAGACAATGTTCCCAGCCCTAGATATCTTTTGATTGGAGTGTCCTATGGTAGTCTGTGCTGCACAAAGACCATCATTCCTAATGTGACATCTATAATTTACAACTTTTGCTTCTTTAAAGTAAGAATGTTAAAACATTTGTAGATAATATTAGTGCATAATTCTTAAGATTTTGAGGTTATTTTCCCAATCCTTTATAATTTTCTTAACTACACCAAAGTTGAAATGAAAAATTATATTTATAAACACAAATTTATAATGCCTTTCAGAAAACTGACTTAGTTTTGGTAGAAATTATTTTTATACAGATTTTATTTATATAATACTTTAATGAATTCAAAATTTTAATAACAAAATATTAAAATAAATAGTTTGAATAGTGGTATAAAACAACAATAAAACAGACAATAGGTCTATAACACAATTGATGTAAACGGAAGTGCCAATGTGGTTCAGGGAATAAAATTGTCTCTAGGTCATGAGTATTTGATATGTATAAGCATAAATCACTATGATTTATAGTGGGAAAATACAGAATCCACAAGTCCAGCAAGTGAGCAAAGGAGTTTTCTTGTACATTTACCCAATGTAATTCATAATTTCCCTTAGATTAAAACAGTAAGTTTTAAAAGGAATCAAAATGGAGAGAAAATCCCAATGGTGAATTTTAAGTAAAGGGAATTTGTGTTAGAAAAATATAAAATAGCATAGAATTAAGACTGGCTACACACAAGAGGTAGAAATGGTCACCTCCTCAGAATATACACAAAAATAAATTCCAAGTGATTGAAGTAGAAGTAGACTCCTGTTTTCCAAGAACATAGGGAGCGAAGAACATAAAGGTGCCTCTTAGGCATTCTTTAAAGTCATTGGGAAACCAGAAATGACAGGGAACATAAAGAGATAAGTCAGTAATAAGAACATGAGCTGCAACTCTACTCTTGGGGATGTGCTAAATTTTGGGTTTTAATGCACTGAAAGAGGAGCAGAGAATGTAGGGCTCAGAATGGAGCTGGAATGAGACCACCAATATAAAGTTGGGACCTCAAGAGCCTGCACTCAACCAAAAGGTTAAAAACAGAAAATGAAAACATAGGGAGAGGGATAGGGAGACTACAAGCACACTTATTGGCATAGGGAGAATACAAGGACATTTATTTTAGCATGGAATTTGAGTGGTTAAAAAAAGAAAAGAAAATCTCTGTATTGGGCCTGTACAGCGTCTAGTTTGAAAGAGAAATTGCTGTAAAAATTGATCTTGTAACAGTTATGCTCTTGAGAATCATAGAATAAGAAAACACAAAATTAATATAAGAACAGAAAACCAGGGGGGAGGAGCCAAGATGGCCAAATAGGAACAGCTCCAGTCTACAGCTCCCAGCGGGAGCAACGCAGAAGACGGGTGATTTCTGCATTTCCAACTGAGGTACCGGGTTCATCTCACTGGGGAGTGCCGGACAGTAGGCGCAGGACAGTGGATGCACCACACCGTGCGTGAGCCAAAGCAGGGCAAGGCATCACCTCACCCGGGAAGCACAAGGGGTCAGGGAATTCCCTTTCCTAGTCAAAGAAAGGGGTGACAGACGGCACCTGGAAAATTGGGTCACTCCCACCCTAATACTGTGCTTTTCCAACGGGCTTAAAAAATGGCACGCCAGGAGATTATATCCTGCACCTGGCTCGGAAGGTCCTACCCCACGGAGTCTCGCAGATTGCTAGCACAGCAGTCTGAGATCAAACTGCAAGGCAGCAGCGAGGCTGGGGGAGGGGCGCCCACCATTGCCAAGTTAGTTGTTTGATTAGGTAAACAAAGCAGCCAGGAAGCTCGAGCTGGGTGGAGCGCACCACAGCTCAAGGAGGCCTGCCTGCCTCTGTAGGCTCCACCTCTGCAGGCAGGGCACAGACAAAAGGACAGCAGTAACCTCTGCAGACTTAAATGTCCCTGTCTGACAGCTTTGAAGACAGTACTGGTTCTCCCAGCGTGCAGCTTGAGATCTGAGAATGGGCAGACTGCCTCCTCAAGTGGGTCCCTGACCCCCGAGTAGCCTAACTGGGTGGCACCCCCCAGTAGCGGCGGACTGACACCTCACACAGCCAGGTACTCCCCTGAGACAAAACTTCCAGAGGAACAATCAGGCAGCAGCATTTGTGGTTCACCAGTACACGCTGTTCTACAGCCACTGCTGCTGATACCCAGGCAAACAGGGTCTGGAGTGGACCTCTAGCAAACTCTAACAGACCTGCAGCTGAGGGTCCTGTCTGTTAGAAGGAAAACTAACAAACAGAAAGGACATCCACACCAAAAACCCATCTGTACATCACCATCGTCAAATACCAAAGGTAAATAAAACCACAAAGATGGGAAAAAAACAGAGCAGAAAAAGTGGAAACTAAAAATCAGAGCACCTCTCCTCCTCCAAAGGAATGCAGCTCCTCACCAGCAATGGAACAAAGCTGGACAGAGAATGACTTTGATGAGCTGAGAGAATAAGTCTTCAGACGATCAAACTATTCCGAGCTACAGGAGGAAATTTGAATCAATGGCAAAGAAGTTAAAAGCTTTGAAAAAAAATTAAACGAATGGATAACTAGAATAACCAATGCAGAGAAGTCCTTAAAGGACCTGATGGAGCTGAAAACCAAGGCACAAGAGCTACGTGATGAATGCAGAAGCCTCAGGAGCCGATGCGATCAACTGGAAGCAAGGGTATCAGTGATGGAAGATGAAACGAATGAAATGAAGCAAGAAGAGAAGTTTAGAGAAAAAAGAATAAAAAGAAACAAACAAAGCCTCCAAGAAATATGGGACTATGTGAAAACACCAAATCTATGTCTGACTGGTGTACCTGAAAGTTATGCGGAGAATGGAACCAAGTTGGAAAACACTCTGCCCGATATTATCCAGGAGAACTTCCCCAATCTAGCAAGGCAGGCCAACATTCAAATTCAGGAAATACAGACAATGCCACAAAGATACTCCTCGAGAAGAGCAACTCCAAGACACATAATTGTCAGATTCACCAAAGTTGAAATGAAGGAAAAAATGTTAAGGGCAGCCAGAGAGAAAGGTTGGGTAACCCACAAAGGGAAGCCCATCAGACTAACAGTGGATCTCTCAGCAGAAACTCTACAAGCCAGAAGAGAGTGGGGACCAATATTCAACATTCTTTTTTTTTTTTTTTTTTGAGACGGAGTCTCGCTCTGTCCCCCAGGCTGGAGTGCAGTGGCGCGATCTTGGCTCACTGCAAGCTCCGCCTCCCGGGTTCACGCCATTCTCCTGCCTCAGCCTCCCGCGTAGCTGGGACTACAGGCGCCCGCCACCACGCCCAGCTAATTTTTTGTATTTTTTAGTAGAGACGGGGTTTCACTGTGTTAGCCAGGATGGTCTCGATCTCCTGACCTCGTGATCCGCCCGCCTCGGCCTCCCAAAGTGCTCAACATTCTTAAAGAAAAGAATTTTCAATCCAGAATTTCATATCCAGCCACACTAAGCTTCATAAGTGAAGGAGAAATAAACTCCTTTATAGACGAGCAAATGCTGAGAGATTTTGTCACCACCAGGCCTGCCCTAAAAGAGTTCCTGAAGGAAGCACTAAACATGGAAAGGAACAGCCAGAACCAGCCACTGCAAAAACATGCCAAATTGTAAAGACCATTGAGGCTAGGAAGAAACTGCATCAACTAATGAGCAAAATAACCAGCTAACATCATAACGACAGGATCAAATTCACACATAACAATATTAACTTTAAATGTAAATGGGCTAAATGCTCCAATTAAAAGACACAGACTGGCAAATTGGATAAAGAGTCAAGACCCACCAGTGTGCTGTGTTCAGGAAACCCATCTCACATGCAGAGACACACATAGGCTCAAAATAAAGGGATGGAGGAAGATCTACCAAGCAAATGGAAAACAAAAAAAGGCAGGGGTTGCAATCCTAGTCTCTGATAAAACAGACTTTAAACCAGCGAAGAGCAAAAGAGACAAAGAAGGCCATTACATAATGGTAAAGGGATCAATTCAACAAGAAGAGCTAACTATCCTAAGTATATACACACCCAATACAGGAGCACCCAGATTCATAAAGCAAGTCCTTAGTGACCTACAAAGAGACTTAGACTCCCACACAATAATAATAGGAGACTTTAACAACCCACTGTCAACATTAGACAGATCAACGAGACAGAAAGTCAACAAGGATACCCAGGAATTGAACTCAGCTCTGCACCAAGCAGACCTAATAGACATCTACAGAACTCTCCACCCCAAATCAACAGCATATACATTCTTTTCAGCACCACACCACACCTATTCCAAAATTGACCACATAGTTGGAAGTAAAGCACTCTTCAGCAAATGTAAAAGAACAGAAATTATAACAAACTGTCTCTCAGACCACAGTGCAATCAAACTAGAACTCAGGATTAAGAAACTCACTCAAAACCACTCAACTACATGGAAACTGAACAACCTGCTCCTGAATGACTACTGGGTAAATAATGAAATGAAGGCAGAAATAAAGATGTTCTTTGAAAGGATCTAGAACTAGAAATACCATTTGACCCGGCCATCCCATTACTGGGTATATACCCAAACGATTATAAATCATGCTGCTATAAAGACACATGCATACGTATGTTTATTGCGGCACTATTCACAATAGCAAAGACTTGGAACCAATCTAAATGTCCAAAAACAATAGACTGGATTAAGAAAATGTGGCACATATCCACCATGGAATACTATGCAGCCATAAAAAATGATGAGTTCATGTCCTTTGTAGGGACATGGATGAAACTGGAAACCATCATTCTTAGCAAACTATCACAAGGACAATAAAACCAAACACGCATGTTCTCACTCATAGGTAGGAATTGAACAATGAGAAAACATGGACACATGAAGGGGAACATCACACACCGGGGACTGTTGTGGGGTGGGGGGAGGGGGGAGGGATAGCATTAGGAGATATACCTAATGCTAAATGACGAGTTAATGAGTGCAGCACACCAACATGGCACATGTATACATATGTAACAAACCTGCACGTTGTGTACATGTACCCTAAAACTTAAACTATAATAATAATAAAATAAAATAAAAAAGAACAGAAAACCAAATACCATGCATTCTACTTGAGGGTGGAGGGTAGGAGGGCAGTAAAGATAAAGAAAACCCTACCTATTAAGTATCTGGTGATAAAATAAGCTGTATACCAAGCCCCAGCAACACACAGTTTACCTATGTTAACAAATCTCTAAATATACCCCGAAACAAAAATAAAAGTTAAAAAACACTTACCATAATTAAGACATATGGTCTTGATGCCAGAAATGAGAAAAAGAACAATGATGATAATGCAGAGCCTAGAATCTTCTCTTTGTACACACATTTCTTGAAAGACATTGATGGGGCAGTACTAACTGTTGGGAAGGGAATAGGGTAACCAATATAAGTGTGAGACATTTGGCTGCCCATGTAGTAAAAAGACAAGATTACTTCTCTACCTCACACAATACCACATATAAAAATAAACTAAAAGTAGATGCACCATTTGATCCAGCAATCCCACTACTGGGTATCTACCCAGAAGAAAAGAAGTCATTATATGGAAAAGATACTTGCACATGCATGTTCATAGCAGCACAATTTGCAATTGCAAAAATACGGAACCAGCCCAAATGCCCATCAATAAATGAGTGGAAAAAGAAAATGTGATATGCATATATACTACGGAATACTACTGAGCCATAAGAAGGAAAAAAATAATGGCATTTTCAGCAACCTGGATGGAATTGGAGACTATTATTCTAAGTGAAGTAACTCAGGAATGGAAAACCAAGCATCGTATGTTCTCACTCATATGTGGGAGCTCAGCTATGAGGATGCAAAGGCATAAGAATGATACATTGGACTTTGGAGAATCAGGGGAAAGGGTTAGGGGTAGTGAGGGATAAAAGACTTTACATTGGATACAGTGTACACTGCTCGGGTGATGGGTGCACCAAAATCTCAGAAATCACCACTAAAGAAATTGTTCATGTAACCAAACACCACGTGATCCCCAAAAACCTATTGAAATAAAAAATTGAAAAATTAAAAAGAAAGTAAATGATAGATAAATAGATAGAACTAAATGTGAAACCCAAATTTAAAACCTACATGTGAAAACCAAATTTTTTAATTGTTTAAAGAAAATATGGAAAAATATGTTTATGACATCTAGTAGTAAAGGATTACTTAATCAAGACACACAGGAAAAAAACATGAAGGAAATTATGGATACATTTGACTGCTAAGTTTAATTCCTTTATTTGACAAAAGACATCATAAATAAATACCAAAACCATGGGTCGGGATAAAATATTTATAATGGCTAAAAGCAACAAAGAATTCATATGTAAAATATAATTTATATATAAAATCATAAATTAATAAGAAAAATATAAACAATAGAAAAATGGATGCAGGCTGTAAACAATTTACAAAAGATAATCCTGAATAACTTGAAATCTATAGAAGTAAAAAATGAGACATGTTTTCATAGATTTTCTATTCTTTCACTTGAATATGAGGAATGTATAGGAAGACAATAAATAAGTATTGTCAACCTGCCGTTTTAACTTAGAACCTGTTATTTTGCATCAATAATCTGAATATTTTTGCAAAGAATAGGATCATAGCACTGTCTACCTATCCAAGTATGAAGGCATACTTGGGATGAATATATACTCAAGCTGCTTTTACTTTCCATCTAGTCCTAAGATATTTATTGACTGTTTCAGCAATGTAATTTCTATAGAACTCATTGAAATATGAATGTTTCTCTCCTCACCATACCCTACATTCGAAGCAGCTAAGAATTCGGAAAAGCCAGAAAGATCTTTTTAAATGTCTGTTTTGTGTGTCTTGCAATTAAGGCTCATTCTCTGGGGACATAAAAAATTTGGATATAGAAAAAAAAACATGTAAAAGTTTTTATACCTGAAGAAGCTGTGGAAGCAATGGAGCTGAGAACATTCTAAATTAGGAGATTAGGTTATATCCAAAGGAAGTGTTCTATGGAGGCCAAGAACAAATCTGAAAATTAAGTGAATGTTGATAAAAGCTAAGGATAAGAGAGTAACTCCCTGAAACTTTGTTTTTACAAACTGGCTTTTCAGGACTCATATACCATTTATTGTTGAAATATAGCAATTTTAAAAAACAATTTTTCTATTTAAAAATTTACTGAGTGGAAAGTTGTTCAAATTTGTCTTTCAGAGAATGGTTAGTGAGTTGGCTTAGGAATCAGACTATATGGCTTTAAATGCTATATTTGCTGTATGCCTATGGGCAAATTATATGAAGCCCTGCTGTTTGGATCTCCAGTTTTTACTTAATGTACTATAGTTCACCTGCTGCTAATTTTAATGCATGTGAAATACTAAATAGTCTCTCTTTAAGGGTTGGAATTAAAATGTGAAGAGAATGATATGAAACATAAAAGAAGATAACATGTGCTACCAATTTCATAGTTAATATGGCTGGACACTGAGCACATGTGTATATCTGGGTGAATACACAGATTAGATTAAATCTGACCACTGATACTAACCACACACACACACACACACGGAATCCTGGGTACACATTATTTGCATTCCTAAATACCAGGGAATAAAACCACTATAATAAAATTGACATTCCATATGTTCTTTCCTATTAACCAGAAATGAACATATTTTCCAACATAATTAAAGCATGATCAGAACTACAAAATGTGGGGTATACATTTAAAAATCATTTTAGCATTAGGTATATCTCCTAAAGCTATCCCTCCCCCTTCCCCCCCCACAACAGTCCCCAGAGTGTGATGTTCCCCTTCCTGTGTCCATGTGTTCTCATTGTTCAATTCCCACCTATGAGTAAGAATATGCGGTGTTTGGTTTTTTGTTCTTGCGATAGTTTACTGAGAATGATGATTTCCAATTTCATCCATGTCCCTACAAAGGACATGAACTCATCATTTTTTATGGCTGCATAGTATTCCATGGTGTATATGTGCCACATTTTCTTGATCCAGTCTATCATTGTTGGACATTTGGGTTGGTTCCAAGTCTTTGCTATTGTGAATAGTGCCGCAATAAACATACCTGTGCATGTGTCTTTATAGCAGCATGATTTATAATCCTTTGGGTATATACCCAGTAATGGGATGGCTGGGTCAAATGGTATTTCTAGTTCTAGATCCCTGAGGAATCGCTACACTGACTTCCACAATGGTTGAACTAGTTTACAGTTCCACCAACAGTGTAAAAGTGTTCCTGTTTCTCCACATCCTCTCCAGCACCTGTTGTTTCCTGACTGTTTAATGATTGCCATTCTAACTGGTGTGAGATGGTATCTCATTGTGGTTTTGATTTGCATTTCTCTGATGGCCAGTGATGGTGAGCATTTTTTCATGTGTTTTTGGCTGCATAAATGTCTTCTTTTGAGAAGTGTCTGTTCATGTCCTTTGCCCACTTTTTGATGGGGTTGTTTGTTTTTTTCTTGTAAATTTGTTTGAATTCATTGTAGATTCTGGATATTAGCCGTTTGTCAGATGAGTAGGTT
This sequence comes from Gorilla gorilla gorilla, assembly GCF_029281585.2. NCBI lineage: Eukaryota > Metazoa > Chordata > Mammalia > Primates > Hominidae > Gorilla > Gorilla gorilla. The sequence goes on along the minus strand of NC_086017.1, from coordinate 109,964,294 downwards.
GCGAAAATTTTCTCCCATTTTGTAGGTTGCCTGTTCACTCTGATGGTAGTTTTTTTTGCTGTGCAGAAGCTCTTTAATTTAATTAGATCCCATTTGTCAATTTTGGGTTTTGTTGCCATAGCTTTTGGTGTTTTAGACATGAAGTCCTTGCCCATGCCTATGTCCTGAATGGTAATGCCTACGTTTTCTTCCAGGGTTTTTATGGTTTTAGGTCTAACATTTAAGTCTTTAATCCATCTTGAATTAATTTTTGTATAAGGTGTAAGGAAGGGATCCAGTTTCAGCTTTCTACATATGGCTAGCCAGTTTGCCCAGCACCATTTAGTAAATAGGGAATCCTTTCCCCGTTGCTTATTTTTCTCAGGTTTGTCAAAGATCAGATAGTTGTAGATATGCGGCGTTATTTCTGAGGGCTCTGTTCTGTTCCATTGATCTATATCTCTGTTTCAGTACCAGTACCATGCTGTTTTGGTTACTGTAGCCTTGTAGTATAGTTTGAAGTCAGGTAGCATGATGCCTCCAGCTTTGTTCTTTTGGCTTAGGATTGACTTGGTGATGCGGGCTCTTTTTTGGTTCCCTATGAACTTTAAAGTAGTTTTTTCCAATTGTGTGAAGAAAGTCATTGGTAGCTTGATGGGGATGGCATTGAATCTGTAAATTACCTTGGGCAGTATGGCCATTTTCATGATATTGATTCTTCCTACCCATGAGCATGGAATGTTCTTCCATTTGTTTGCATCCTCTTTTATTTCATTGAGCAGTGGTTTGTAGTTCTCCTTGAAGAGGTCCTTCACCTCCCTTGTAAGTTGGATTCCTAGGTATTTTATTCTCTTTGAAGCAATTGTGAATGGGAGTTCACTCATGATTTGGCTCTCTGTTTGTCTGTTATTGGTGTATAAGAATGCTTGTGATTTTTGTACATTGATTTTGTATCCTGAGACTTTGCTGAAGTTGTTTATCAGCTTAAGGAGATTTTGGGTTGAGACAATGGGGTTTTCTAGATATACAATCATGTCATCTGCAAACAGGGACAATTTGACTTTCTCTTTTCCTAATTGAATACCCTTTATTTCCTTCTCCTGCCTCATTGCCCGGGCCAGAACTTCCAGCAGTATGTTGAATAGGAGTGGTGAGAGAGGGCATCCCTGTCTTGTGCCAGTTTTCAAAGGGAATGCTTCCAGTTTTTGCCCATTCAGTATGATATTGGCTGTGGGTTTGTCATAGATAGCTCTTATTATTTTCAGATACTTCCCATCAATACCTAATTTATTGAGAGTTTGCAGCACACCAGCATGGCACATGTATACATATGTAACTAACCTGCACATTGTGCACATGTACCCTAAAACTTGAAGTATAATAATAATAAAATAAAAAAAAGTTGTAGATCACTATTCCAACATATCAACCAAAAAAATAATATGCTTGGGAAAGTTTCTTGAAGTGGAATGAGGTATTATGCAAAATGAAGATGAATGAGATTTGGTTACCAAAATGCTAACCATCAACACCTACCTGCCAATCAAAATGTATTGGTAACTTATTTTAAATTTCAGATAAAAAATTATATATATTCTAATGAATCCAAAATAAGTATAAAAAGATAAATAGTATATCCAGAGAAATTAATTATGTAAAAGAATTTTCTGTCTCAGATTATACATCAAAGATATGGTCATGTCTGTTTTACTTACTTTGTATAATATTATGTCACATATGTAAATTGATAGCTCTATTAAAACTGTAAAAAATATTTTAAAAAATCGTTTTATACTGAAACATTCTAAAACAAAGCTTTTCAATTTACAGATGAAAAAACTGAGTATCACAGGTGTTAGTGACAAAGCAGGGCTAAAACATTAGTGTCAACTCTGTGTCCAATATTTTTCTCAACCCATAATTTAGTAATGACTTTTCCAGTTGTGTTTAGTGTATTTAAAATCACATTCATATGGCTAGTTAAAAGAAACAGCTTTTAATTATCGAGGAAATTACTGAAAGTATGTATTGCACATAAACTTTGTGCCCAACACTCAGCTAGAGATTATGGCAAGATGTGTAGTGTAGTCTTTAAGCATGGCAATTTTAATGAAGAGAGCTGGGAGTGCTTTCGCAAAAGATGACTAAGTAGAAAACAATGTGTGATATTTCACATTTTCAAATAGTGTTGTCATTAAAAGTAAAGGGTCTGAACTCAAGCTGATTGAGTTCCAATATAGGTTCTACTAATTCCCAGCTATGAAACTTTGGTCAAGTTATTTTACCTCCCTTAGCCTCAGTTTTCTCATGTTGTAAAACAAAGTTTTCACCTTCCTCCAAAGGTTGTTACCAGGATAAAATGGCATAAAGTAGTCAAAGCACTTGTGGGCCAGAGCCTAACAGGAAGTAAGTGGTTAATAAATATATTATCATCATTATTATTATCATTCAAATGGTGTTAAAGTCCAGCAGTTCTTCCTGAAATGTGAAAAACTCCGGAGATCTTTTCTCCTTGGCTATTAGTTTATGGTCACAAATAATGTCTTTAGATTTTTCTGTATCTGTTCATAAAGTTAGGCAAAAACATATCATGGGATTATTATGTGATTAAAATAAGATAGTCTATGTACAGTGCCTAGCAAAGTACCTTGTGCTTGATAAATCTTAAGCCCCACCCTTTCTCCCTCACAAAGAATAGGTTCTAGATATTTCTGTGAACAGGCAAAGATAGGAATATTTTCCCCAAATAAAGTGCTTAAAACAGATGCTTCCAATTTCTCCTAGGTACGGTGGACATTAGAGACAAGTCAAACAGAAAAATTATAGTAACTTTTGACAAGTTGGATACTGGAGATGCAGGGAGAGAAGACTTAAGAAGGCTAAGGTTTTCTGAGACCAGAATAAAAGAACTAGTCACAGAAATGAGGAGCTGGCTAAAATGGTTACCTTGTTGAAGACGAAAGTGAAGAGGATGGTTTGAAGTGAAATATAGAGAGATAATTTTTAAAATTTAACATCTCGTAATTCTGTAAGCACGTCAGATAGAGCTACCAGCTAAGAAGTTAAATAGACTCCAAAATTCTGTCATGATTAGCAAGAGAGATCAGAGATGTTCCCTAAATCGACAAAGGCTGTGGCAGAAGTTTAATTATAAATTACGTATCTGTTCTGAAGGGCAGGTAATACAAAAGAATTAAGGGTAGCAGACCCACCAAGAGCAAAAGGACCCAGAAAGAGACAGCAGAATAACAGCAAACTCATTGGTTCTGCATAATTTAGCCAAGAGTCTTCCATAGAAGTGTGTTATTAAAGCAACTGAGCTCTGAAACTTTGATCAACTGAGCTCTGAAACCAATTTCATTAATGGGATTCTCCCCACACTAAGAATATTGGAAGCCATATGCAATAGGTTGAATTGCATTCCCCTAAAATGTGACCCTATTTGGAAGTAGAATTGTTGTAGATATTAATTAGTTAAGGTAAGATGCAGTCATACTGGACTAGGGTAGCCCCTCATCCAGTGTGACTGGTTTCCTTATAAAAAGGGGAAAGTAGGACACAGATACACAAATGTGTAAGACACCATGTGAAGATGACATCAGAAATTGAAGTGACACTTCTACAAATCAAGGAATGCCAGATTGTTAACAAACCACCAAATGCTAGGAAAGAGGCATGAAACAGATTCTCTGTCACAGCCCTCAGAAGGAACTGACCCTGCTGACACCTTGGACTCAAACTTCTATCCTCTAGAACATTGAGACAACACAGTTCTGTTGTCTAAGCCACCCAATTTGGTTATTGCAGCACCAGCAAACTAATACACATTACCTTTCTCTGGCAATATCCCAGTGTTGACTATCATTGCTACACGCTACAGAGAACTTTATGTCTTTTCTTAAAAAGAAGAATTCTTTGATGCAACAAGAAGAATTCAAAGAATACTTAAGAATAGATTTTGGGGGGTTTAAGGGAGGCCTCTTGAAGCTGAGAAGCAAGTGATGCTGATATGGATCTGCATTGCCACCAAATCTCACATCAAATTGTAATCTCTAATGTTGAAGGTGGGGTCTAGTGGGTGGCTGGACCATGGGGACAGTTTCTCCTGAATGGTTTAACATCATCCCCCTTGGTGCTGTCATCAAAATAGTGAGTTCTCATGAGATCTGGTTGTTTAAGGTGTGTGGTACCTTACCCCTCTCTCTTTCTCCTGCTCTATTATGTGAAGTGCTGGCTTCCCTTTTGCCTTCTGCCATTATTGTAAGTTTCCTGAGGCCTCTCTGGAAGCTGAGCAGAAGCCACTATGCCTCCTATACAGCCTGCAGAATTGTGAGCCAATTAAACTTCCTTTATTTATAAATTACCCAGTCTCAGGTATTTCTTTATTTCAGTGTGAGAACAGACTCATACAGATACACAAATGAATTGCCTATGTCCAGTGAATATGATGTAAAAGAATAGGAGGAATCCAAAGATGTCAGGCTTATTAATTTCACACAAGTAAAAGAACATTGTCAGCTTGTTGTATGTCACAATAAAAACTAATGCATATGGTTAAATTTGCAGAGTACACATGTAGAGAATAGGAGTTGACTATTTTGTTTTATTGTAGAGTCCAAATATTTTACATATTCTAAAGAGCCCATAAAAATAACAGAACAGTAAATGACTTTAGACAGCATCTCATCTTGTAAACATGGAACTGAGAGCAAGGAAGAGTAAGTGGCAGTCACAGCACTAGCCAAAGCCAGAGGCCTTGTGTCATACAGACTGAGAAGAGGTTGAAGCCCTTGGATTGAGTCAGAATCTCTGTCCCTAGACCTTGCTTGGTGTGCATAGGTTGCTTGTTCAAAGCATGGTCCCTGAAGCCAATCATGCCAAGAATGTTTATGAAGCTAGCTATTCCCACAGAAACTTTGATTTGGCCTCATAAGCTACTGAGTCATTATGACTCAAGAATTTAGCTAGTTTGTGCCATTCTTTTTGGTTCCTGACCTGATTATGGAAATGCTAAGCTTGAGCTGTGAGAGCTTCTTGTGCTAATAAAAATAGATTCACAGACATGGTGAATTCACAGACATTGGGGAAGGAGCAAAATCTGGGAAGTCATCTCATTATTCATTGTATTTGCCCCCTTCCCACTTTCCTCTTATCATCCCCTGAAGATCAAAAAGTGCAGATTGAAAATATCTTAGAAAGAGTCAGACTCCTTTGATTTACAAAAAGGAGACTGAGACTCACAGTAATTGTGCCTTGCCTATGGTTACACAATGAGTTTATAGAAAAACTGGGCTAGACCAAGTTTCCCAGATTCCAAGTTCAGCTTTCTTGAAATAACACTACTCTGCCATCCCAGGGGAGACTTTTTTCCATATATACTGTGTGTGCATATGTGTGTGTGTGTGTGTGCGTGCGTGCGTGTGTATTCAACATTAAGTGAAACAAGCATTCCTGCCTTGCTATTGATTGAATTGATATTGATAACTCTTACATGTGAAGTATAGATGATAAACAATGGACAAGTCATGCTACAAGTTTGTCCAACCCCTGACCCCTTTATGCATTTTATTATTATAGCCCTAGTATACAGAGGAAATTGATTCTTTTCCAATCACTTTCATTCAAGGATATCATATTTCTGTATAAAAGCTTTGGTGGACTGATAGGTTCCATGAAAACATACAAATGAATATAATAGATAAACCTCTGCCAAACACACATTTATGGCGTATTCTCAAAGTACTCTAAAAGTAAAGTAATTCTTTTGGGACTAGCCAAAGCATATTTTTAAATACTCTGTGCCAAGATCTCTGCAATTCAGCTACTAACTGACAATAGTTGGCAGTCTTGAGTTCATTCAATCCATGTGTACAAGAGCCTCACTTTCAATATAATGGCTGGCTCAATCCTGTGGTGTAGTACTAGCGAGAATTACTCTGAAGTTAATAGGTCACAGTCTTCTTAGCATGGAGTGAAATACAAACAATCAACAGAGTTTACTGAACTCTTAAATGGCTAATTTGGGCCGGGCACAGTGGCTCATGCTTGTAATCCCAGTACTTTTGGAGGCCAAGGCAGGTAGATCACTTGAGGCCAGGAGTCTGAGACCAGCCTGGCCAATATGGTAGAACCCCATCTCTATTAAAAATACAAAAATGAGCCATGTGTGGTGGTGCGTACCTGTAATGCCAGCTACTCAGGAGGTTGAGGCATGAGAATCACTTGAGCGTGGGAGGTGGAGGTTGCAGTCAGCTGAGATCACACCACTGCATTCCAGCCTGGGTGACAGAGAAAGATTCTGTCTCAGATAATAATAATAAATAAATAATAAAATTAAATGGCTTCAAATTTATTTTTCAGATGACTCATCTAAATTACTCAATGTGTAGATCATAAACTTTGAGTCATAAGGTGCAGTCCTATAGTTTTATTAACTCCTTTTATTCTAATTGTTGTTCTGTCACAAGTCTGCACTTCAATTAGCTTGTAAAGGATTAATTGATAACCTCACAAAGTTCAGACATCAAAAGAAAAAAAGAAAACCAAATTCTGCATGGCAGTTTAGGCCATAACATAATCAAGCTAAAAGTCCTACCATTTATAAAATCTGATCCTAGTTTGAATGAAACCAATACATTTTCATTAATAATAAGTTTCTTTCTTAGCATCTTCTTTTTTCCAATATGCCTATCAAGAAAAACATTAATTTCAGTTGGTACATGGGATTTGCTGTTCATGGTCAGACCTATTTCTGTTCTTCATTTTTAGATTTCTCCATCTACTTTCAGATGCCCGAAAATTTTAGAGAAACAAAACTTTTCATTTTATAAGTAGAGGCTAAGAAGGAAAAATACACATGAACATGCTAGGCAATTCCATAAGTATTAAATGTATGAACGGTACTTCTAAAGGAAATAATTTCCACACTAATAGTTGCAACTTATTTGCTAAAACTATTCCATTTTACTGAATTTGAATTCAAATGGAACTATCTGAATATTCCTCACTAAAAATCTGAGTACACTTATTGTCTTGTCACTATGTTTTTAGGGATACTTTTCAGGGATGGTGATTGGAACCTTAACGCTTGACATAGAGTACAAAGGTGTGAAACCCTCCTTTCACACAGGGAAGGATCCTGCTATTGCAGGAACAGAACATGTGGAAATCTGGTTCCAAATTCCACCTGACAACCAGCATAACAGCAATAGAGCTACAGTTTCCAGAAAGAATCATTTCTATTTCCAAATATTAACAATTTTTGAGATGAATTCTTCTCTACCACATTTAAATAAGACAGTTCCTCAATAAAGGGGCAGCAGTTAACTTAGAAGAAAGAATATATTTGAAAAATATTCTGGCCTTTAAAATGTCTAATAAAAAATATTTCTTTCCCTCTAAAACATCAAATAACAATACTCAAAATTATTCATGGTATTTCTGTATGTCTGATTTCACTACACACATTTTTTTTAACTAACTGTGTCTTGCCTAAAATTCTAGAAGCCAGACCCTGTCTAGAATGGACAATTCCAATCTCAGCAGGATTCTCTTTCCTGAGAGGGAAAAAATATTCCTTGTCATTCTTGTCTCAGATTGGAGAAAAGTGGCCAGGAATTTTCATAGGTAGACTTCTTTGGTCAACTTGCTAAATTTCTGGAATCAAAATAGGCCTTCACTGGGATGGGTTGTGAAAGTGATGTTTGTTCAGTTCTTACATTTGGGGGTAAGTAGATGCCCTGAGTAGAAAATGTGAATGTCTGTCCAAGAGATGTGGGAGTGCCTGTTACCACTTCCTTTCCACAGCATTTCTCTCACTGGCTTGCTGCATCTGGAATTCCTCAGCTTCTTTATGAAAATGTTGATGTTTATTCAGACTTGCTGAACCTTCACAATGATAGTCAGATGTCTGTGGCCACCTAGGTCACTGAATGGGAGGCTGGCAGCTCTGGAGACCACTGACGCTGGCACCTGCAACACGTCTCCAGAGATGTAAAAGCAGATTGGTCAAAGTCAAGTCCAGAGAGATGATGTGTGAATGTTTAGTCTGAGGCATTTTTTATCCGAGTCTCTTTCTTTTGACAACTTAAACTCACCCTTCTAAGTTCGTTGGTCTGATTTTGTTCTTACAAAATGAAGTATAAACTATTTTTCTTTCTTGGCCTGGCAAAAAAAGTAAGACTCTTTTCCGATACGAATATGAAGGGAAGTTGTGAGAAACTTAGGACAGCTGAAATTAGTGAAGTGACTGTACCTTTTAGGAAGACAGACAATTCATTCAAAATGCACTGCAAGTTATAGAACTGCAATTAAATATGCATCACATTTACACATTTTATTCTAATATCCCAGGGCACTCCAATCCCAACCTTCTCACCATGATTCCTGAACAAAGGGGACAACTGTGTGGTAAAGGATAAATGGAGAAAGAAACACTTACAATTGGTCTGAGGATTGCTATGGCTTATCCCACTGTACCTGGATGAGTTTCTCATTAAACTGCAGTTTATTTTGTTGCAGAATTAGGTAAGGTGAAAATGAAGATGAAAATCAATCAAGTATTTTGTTCACACCTGTGCTTCTACAACTACAGTAGAGTTGAAGAATATAGAGATGTAGGCATTTCAACATAATGATTCAGGATGACCCTCTGTGAGCACAGGAACAGCCACACAGACTAGTTCATCTTTTCAAAGCAAGGGGAAAGGACAGTCTCTGAAAGGGAAAGTCTACCATGGAATTCATTTTGCAATTCAGGGAGTATTTGGGGAACCAAAGATGTAAAAAGACATTTTGACTTATTCAACCTTTTGGTATTCCATTAAAGTTAAAACATGCAATCTGTTTGCTGAAAGATATTTCTAACTTATTGAATATCAGCCCATCAAGGAAGAATATGGCAGGAAACGTCTTACAGTTGCTTACAATGGGCAGCAGCCAAGACTAAACATTCATTATTATGGGGTAAACCTTTGTATATCTAAGCACACAATTTTTCAGATAGAATGCATATATAGACTTAGCATCTGGAAAATTTCTAATAATCTCCAATCTGGGTTCATTTTTTAATGGTAGACTAACCACAGCTATGGAAATGCTTGGACTGCACTTCCACAAGGATATTTTGGGCCAAGTAAGGTTGGCGGTATAGGGACTTCATTTCAGAACTTGGCAGTGCTTCTCCTAACTAGCAGGTGTTGGAACTAATAACAGAATCAAGTGGGTAATAATCAGCAGAACATTTACAAATGAAGGCAACAGAGCTCCACTGTTCTCATTGGTGTGCCTGATAAAATGCATAGTCCCTGGATACACACTTTTCTGCCCATGTTTTATTTGCTTGGAAAAATGTTTGATATGTGAAGACATGTTTACAAGATTTTATCTGTTCTCAAAATAATATCAATATAATTTACTCAATTACTTTGAGAAAAAAAGAAAATCTCAACTTATCTGTACTACGCTTCTCCAGAGAAACAGAACCAATAGAATGTACACACACACACACACACACACACACACACAGAGAGAGAGAGAGAGAGAGAGAGAGAGAGAGAGAGAGAGGCAAGCATGCATAAAGAGAGAGACTGTGGCAAGTCTGAAATCTGCACAGCAGAATGGCAGCCTGGAAATTTTGGCAAGAGTTGATGTTATACTCTTGATTCTTACGACAGTCTTGAAGGAGAATTCCTTCCTCTTTGTGAGACCTCAGTCTTTTCTCTTGAGACCTTTAACTGATTGGATGAGGCCCACCCACAGTGCAAAAGGTAATATACTTTTCTCTAAGTCTATTTGTTGATTTAAATGTTAGTAGCATATAAAATATATCTTCACAGCAACATCTAAGCTAATGTTTGACCAAACAAGTGGGCAACATGGTCTAGCCAAGTCGACACATAAAATTAGCTGAGTGTGAGCAGAACACCCTATCCCAAAATATGGCACCTTGGAGGTCACTTTCTGTGTGACTTCTCCTACCTTGCTGTGTAAGAGCTGTTCATAAAAATTCTCTGAACTTCCTCCCCTAAAAGTAGGTCATAAGAATCTCATGTGACAGATGTCCTGCCCTACACCCGTGGGGGAAGAAATGTCATACCGTTAAACAGAAAATAATCTTAACAAATAGAACTTGCTGAACCTCCCCTTCCCCTAGTTTATTACTGTTAGATCATCCTCTTTTTTTGTCCATTCATATTTCTCCACAATTATCCACTTCTTTCATCAGATTTAGCCTAAAATTACAGTTTTTCCCGGGTCTTTGGGTCTTCATTTCTGAAGCCTCCTATATCACATTTACTTTGGTCAAATAAACATGGTACCTTTTTCTCTTGTCAATCTGTCTTTTGTACAGGTGTGTGTGATGGTTAATACTGTGTGTCAACTTGATTGGATTGAAGGTTACACAGTACTGATCCTGGGCGTGTCTGTGGGGGTGTTGCCAAAAGAGATTAACATTTGACTCAGTGGGCTGGGAAAGGCCGATCCACCCTTAATCTGGATGGGCACAGTCTAATCAGTTGCCAGCTTGGCTAGAATATAAACAGGAAGAAAAATGTGAAAACAGAGACTGGCCTAGCCTCCAAGCCCACATCTTTATCCCGTGCTGGATCCTTCCTGCCCTCGAACATCGGAATCCATGTTCTTCAGTTTTGGAAATAGAACTGACTCTCCTTGTTCCTCAGCCTGCAGATGGCTTATTGTGGGACCTCGTGATCATGTGAGTCAATACTTAATTTTATATATATATATCCCATTAGTTCTGTCTCTCTAGAGAACCCTGACTAACACAGGGTGTCAGGCATGAATCTTTCAACTGGTGAGAAAAAGATGTCACTTATTTTCCCTACATAACCACCATGGTATCTTATGCATAATTCACATTTTTATCACTTAAATATGCTCAAATAGGTTTGTGGAAAACTATAAACCTACAAAACTATAAAGTATGAACTATAAGTTTATCATAAATTATTTCAATCTCATGCTTCTAGTTTTCATTTGCCCCTTTATCTAAATTTTGCCCATGAAAAATGTTATTTGGAAATTATTATACTTAAGCCTGTAGATCCGCCAATGTATGGCAAAGCTACTTGAAATCTAAATCAACATTGTATATAAATTTTGTAATATAGTAAGGAAATAAAGAATTAAAATTTTTCACTGAAATGATGCGCAGTGTGGAAATAATATTGATACTCAGCACAAATTCAATTATAGATTTTTAGGTTAAACTTGACTATCTGTCTCTGAAAAGTCAGACTTTGATGGATGAGTTTATGGAGAAAGTAATAATTTCTGGAGGAAGAGGTAACATCCTCGAGTGAGCAGAATCTGCCAAGTTAACCATGAAAATCAATAATAAGCGAATACTGCAACCAGAAGACAACCTGGTAGTTTATTTAAATATAATCTCTAGTTATGACATAACCCCCAGGAGGTTTCTGACAAGAAAGAGATTCATGTTATGTAGTCATTCACATATATAGAATATTAAAAAATCATACTCAACTTTATTTCTAACCTTTTCCCAATGACTCACCATTAATTGAGAACCCGCTTCAGATAATCACCTAGCAGTTTACCGAGGGTCTGGTTTTTCATCTGTGCTTTCCACTCTCAGCCCAGTTCTCTTGATCACTTCTCTCCATCCCACTCCTTCCCAGGATCCTGGCTTTACCTTCATAGAAGAGCATCTATAAGACAGGCCTTTCCTTTGCCAATTAGTTACACTTTTCATACATAGAATTATGCCAAAAATCTCTGTCTCTTGACTTTTTAAATGAAATACTCCCACTCTCACTCCAACTGGAAAGCAAAAGAGAAAACCCTACCCTTTTGCATAAGCTGAAAAATCCGTCTTCTAGGGGCCTAAAGATGAACAGCATATCAAGATGAATCTGTTGCTACTCAACTGATGGATATTAGTATTATCATTAAGCTGTAGCAAGACCCAGTTTCTCAATGTTTGGAGGAAGATGTTTTCTGTCTTCTGTATTATTTTCCAACAATTTCAAATAAGAAAAAAAGAAGAAGCAGAGTTGCTTAGCATTAGTAATCCAAAGGTCTTTCTTTCTTTTTTTTCTGGGACTGATTAGGAGTGAGTCAAGTGGACATCCAAAGACCACTGAATTACAAAAAAAAAAAAAGCAGCAAAGTATATCCTTCTGGCACTTGTTTCACAGAAAGGTTTTATTTCACACCTGATGTTTTTGGTATTCTATGATCAGTCATTCATGACCAAAAGTCTTTGGTCTGGAAAGGTAATCAAATAAAAAATACTTATTGAGTACCACTGTGTTTCCAGCTTCATAAAGCTCACCTTATTAAGAAAGAAGTAAAAATTTCAAGAAAGCACAAAGAAAATGGGATAAAAAAGTAAAGCATCTTTAAGATTAGGACACACCCGTTTCTGCTATTTTATTTTTACTTTGCCAAAACATTTGCTTTCATGTGGCTGACTCTGTGATGCCTATTGACTTTTAGGAGGATGAACATCTTGCATCTTTGATACTTTAGCACTGTGGCCTCAAACTTTTTGATTGCATATAGCCCTATCAATAAAATTTTTGAGAATATACCTTCAGTGTATGTATATTTATTTATAAATTATACAACTGTAACATTTCCATAACATATTATGTATATTATGAAACTACATAAAAATAGAATTCACAAAAGATAAAATATATAAGTAGAAGTTCTGATATCTCTTCCTGCACCCTTGCAAATCATTTTTTACCTCACAGAGTGCACAGCACCCCATACCTTCTACTTTGCAAACCATTGCTTCAGCAAAGACTCCTTTTCTACTGGCTCTTTACACCCAGGGAATGTTACTTATTTTTAATTTTAAGAAAACCCTGCACCTAAAATCTGCAGCTTTGCATCTTTCTATCCCTCACTCTTCTCTGCTGAAGAGCCATGTGACTTCAATTTCATTCTTCCAACTACCACATAAATCTTTGCCACCACCAAAATTCTGAATATACTCTTGTTTCTACACCAAATGGATGGATATATACTTCAGTCTGTCTCCTTAACCATGTTGCAGCACTAGATACTATTAACTACAATCTCCTTGAAGCGCTTTTTTTTTTTCTTGATTTATGCCTCAGTGCAAGGTTACCAGCTGCTGGTAATCCAAACCGCTCGAGGTAGTTCAAGGAATAGAACCCAGAAGTAGCTATCTCTCTGGACCTTTGAAGGACTGGAACCAAAAATGATAACTTGAAATTTGTTTCTTTCGTTAAGCACCCTATGCCCGTTGAGTCTGTCATAACTTCTCAGATCAGTTTCAGTCGTCTGTCTGGAAACAGATTTTCTCTGCTTTTGCACTGCATGGCTGCCCTGACCCTGTCCTGATTTACATGGCTTCCAGTTCCAAAACTCAGTAAAAGAACTGGAGTCTCCCTTTACAGTTACATCCATCAAGAAGAGGGAATCTGATTGTCTCAGCTTGCATCTTCTGTCAAGTTCTGGCCTCTGGTCAGCTGTAGCCAATAGTTTGGGAGTTTTTCAAGGGAACTGACTTGAATTGTGTGTTCCCTAACATGATGACAGGGAGAACATGATTTGCACCTCTGGAGCAGCTTCTGTGGCTCCCTTCCCTATGATTGCCTCCCCTTCATGACTTTTCTTCTTAGACTCTTCCACATGTTCGTCTTCTTCTAACTAGTCCTTTAGTAGGGGTATTTCCCTCAAGGTTCTGTCCCTGGCCCTTTCTCCACTCTGCATAATCATTCCAAACACCTGACTTCTGCAACTACCCAACACGGACAACTTCCGTACTTGTGTCTTCAGCTCTGCAGTCTGTCCTGAGCTCAAGTCACATGCTACACCTGCCTGCTGTCTCTCTGCCTGATGTCCTCATCCACCACGAGCCCAGCATGTCCAGGCTGATTTCACCATATTCATCCCCACCACTGGTCTTCCCACTTACCCTTGGCTTACCACTAGCAGACCCAAAACCTGGTAGGCATCTAATTAGACTGCTGCTTTTGTCTGTATTACATTTTGGCTCTTACTTGAAATTTCATTTGAAATGCAAATCTCAGTTGCTTAAAAAACATGTTAAAACATCAAGTATTTAAAATCTTTCTGCTTAAATAGCAATCAATAATATTGATTGTTAACTCTTTATCATAAATGACTTTAGCTTATATCTTTCCAAATAACAAATGGCTGTGGTCAGGGCACCAGGTCATTGTGGAAAGTGATGCTGGAGAATGCCTTGGAAAGCCATGGAACATTATCTCTCATTTATTATTCACCCCCACCATAGGAAGTAAGCACTATAATTATGTTAATTTTACAGGTAAAGAAAGATGCTGATATGTACAGTTTGAATAAACTGTGCAATGTTATAGATCTAGAAAGAGGCCGAGCCAGGCTTTTAACCCATATTGCAGAGCCCAGCCTCCTAATGATTACAATATGCTTCCTCTTTCTGTGCTACAGAAGTTAGCATTTGATTAAGAAAACAGGCTTGGAAGTCAAATAATACTGGTATGAATCACTGCTCACCTACTTGGGCTACTCATAAAACATCTCCATGTTTCCTCATTTGCAAAATGGGAGGATAATAGAGCTCTTGGAGGGCTTTACTGAGTGAAAAAGCATGATGGAAATGGAGTGGAGAACACAGAGCCTTCCACACAGTTAATTTTCAATAAATGTCACCTTTTACTCTAAATGTTGACTTGTGGTAGATGGATGAATAGTATGAGTCACAACCTCTGCTCAGCCACTGTGTTAGCCAGGGTTCTCCAGAGAAATAGAATCAAAAGGATATATAGAGATAGGTAAAAAGAGGCTTATTTTGAGGGATTGGCTCACACAGTTATGGGGGCCGAGAAGTCCCATGACCTGCCATCTGCAAGCTGAAACCACAGGAAAGCTGATGCTGTAGTTTCAGTCCAAGGCTGAGGCCTGAGCACAAGAAGGTCACTGATATAAGTCCTAGTCTGAGTTCAAAATCCTGAAAACCAGGAGCACCAATGTCTAATGAGAGAAGATGATGAATGTCAGTGCTAAAGGAGAAAGAGCATTTGCCTTTGTTCTGCCATTTTGTTCTATTTGGGCCTTCAGTGGATTGCATGATGCCTACCTGCGTGGGTGAGACTGACCTTCTTTACTCAGTCTACTAATACAAAGACTAATCTCTCTTGGAAACACCCTCACAGTCATGCTCAGAAGTAATTTTTTACCAGCTATCTGGGTATCTCTTAGAGCAGTCAAGTTGACACATAAAATTAATGATCACAACCACTAACACTTTGGGTTACTTTGGGCAACGTTCTTTAATCTCCAGGTAATTACATTCTAAAAGAAGATGCCGATCCTATAAAATAAGGTTTCTAGTGAGGAAATATCAGTCAATGTGACAGGCAGAAGGGTCTTCAACCTAGATATGATACAAAACAGGCATTGATGGATGTTATTTCCTTTTCCCATTCAGATGGCAATGTAAAAAACAGTAGAAGCTACTCATAGGACCATTATGAGACCCCAAAATTCAATTGGGCAACATGTGGAATTGAATTTATTAAATAACTGTGGTATTGCTACAAGCATAATGAAATGACAGTAAGCCAGCTGGGAATACCAGGAAAATGAGTTACTCAATTCAAACCCATTCAGATCACCCTAAAAAGTGATGGTTAGCCATGCCAGTTTAAACATAGAAAGCACTCAGAATATTTGTGGTTAATTAGAAATTTCAGGATAGTGACAGCATTTCAAGAATCTCCCAATTGTTTGATCACAGTTTTGTGGGCTCAAACCCAAGACACTACTACAGGAGAATATTGGAGTGCAGATGTCCATCCTCCACCTCTTCAGTTCTTAAGATTGATTTCCCCTGAAACTGCAGAACCAGTCTGGTCCTCTCCTAATATTCATTCCTTCTCCCCTCCAATTTGATTAAGTAAATCAAATTGGGCTATAGAACGCTGATCTCCAAGTAAGGTGGATTAAATCTCATTAGTGTAGCATAACCAACTCTTCTGAAGTGATAGGTCCAGAATAGGCTCTCAATTTTATAGGAATATTTAATTCAGATTTTCCTTGCCAGGAGAAAAAGAGAACATGAACATCCCCTCAAAACTCTTTCCAGGAATGTTATAAAATATTGTACTATCCAACTCTTTAATCAAATGATAGTGGCATTCAAAACATCCTGTACTTCAACATTTTTGTCTTGATCTTTGCCTATGTTACCCAAATGACACCCTTTTTACAAATTCAGTGCAGTGTAGGGGACCACCCTATAGAGCCAGGACACAGACTTTCCATCCAAAAGCCACAACTGTGGGGGATGGGGGGGTGGGGGGGCATGAAGACATTTCTGACCAGAACTACTAAGTGCTGACCTAATAGCCTTTTTTCCCACCTTCCTCACAAACAGAAGCTTGATTGTATCCATGGCAACGTATCCAGCTTAAACAGTACATTTTCCAGGCTTCCTTGAAGCCGGGGGTGAACAAGGTACTTAAGTGAATATCTGAGAAATTTTGAAGGAGTACTGACTCAGTTAGGAGAGGGAACTTCTCACCCTTTTTCCTTCTCCTCCTTCTTCCTTCCTATTGCCCAAAACTCAGATGTAATCACTGATACTCCAGCATCCATTTTAGACCAGAAGGAGATCTTGAAGTTAAAACTAATGTCTTAGCTCAGGCTGCCTTAATAAAATGCCACAGACAGGGTGGCTTAAACAACAGATATTTATTTTCTCACAGTCCTGGAGGCTCAAAGTCTGAGATCAGGTGTCAGCATGGTTGGTTTCTGGTGAGGCATCTCTTCCTGGCTTGTAGGCATCTGCTACCACACTGTTTGCCCATGTCTTTTTCTTTGTCAACTCAAGAATTCAGGGCAGAGATGGGTAAGAGAGGGTTTTCTGATGCCTCTCTTCTGATAAAAACAATAAACTAATCTTAGCATATCAGGGCCTATCTTGGTCAGTTTGAGCTATTATAACAAGATACCATAGAGTAGATGGTTTAAACAACATAAAATTATTTCTCACAGTTCTGGAGGCTGGAAGTTCAGGAGCAAGATACCAGCAGATCCAATGTCTGTTTAGGGCCCTCTTCCTGGTTTCCTAACATGAGAGTAGGGGAAGCAAACTCTTTCCTGTCTCTTCGTATAAAGGCATTAATCCCATTCACATAGGGTTCTACTCTCATAACTAATTACCTCCCAAAAGTCCTGTCTCTAAATATTATCACATTAAGAATTAGACTTTCAACATACAAATGGGGTAGTGGGGACAGACATTTAGTTGATGGCATGACCTCACCCTTATGACCTAATTTAACTGCCTCCACAAAGTTTCTATCTCCAGATATAGTCACATCGGGGGGTTAGGACTCTGGGCACATAATTCAGTCTGCAGAAGATGGGTAGCAGAGTTTCTCTTGTGACACTGATGCCAACATTGAGCCAATATACAGCCTTAGATTGCCTGTCTCTAAATATCCTTTATATGAGGAAAAAGAAAAATTCTTCTAACTTGCTGAGTCATAGAGTTTCTATAGATTCAGACCTAATCCTATATAATACAATATATATTCATTTATTCATTCAACAAAAATATCTGAGAATGTACTATGTCCTAGATAACATGCTGAGTACTAAGAACTGAGAATAACAAGACCAATCAGATTGATCCCTTGGCTCTAATGAGCTCATGGTTTTATGAAGGAGACAAACATGAATAGGTAATTCACATTTTTAGTGTTCTGTAATGATCAGAAAGAAAAAGTGAACAAAGTTCTCAAATAAAGCTTAGCCTGAAAGTTTGGGAAAACCTACTCAAAAGTAGGATTTGAACCTATTCTTGAAGGATGCATTGAATTTCAGCAATTTGGAGGTTGAGTGTTCTAGACATAGAAAACAGTAAAAGCTAAGGAATGGAGGCATGGAAGAGTAAGGAATGTTCATTGGAGAGTGGGAATGTTTCTGTAATTAGCGAAAGATGATGGGGGTGGGAGAGTTACCTAACAAAGAAGCTGGAAAAGTAACTGGTGGCAATTGCCTTATTATACCATATTTAGATTTTGGGGATTTACTCTATGGTGATAAAACACATTGTAGATTTTCTACACAGTGATGTTAAGGAGCAATATTATTCGATTTACATTTTAAGAAGATGATTATGCAGGTAGACTGGGATCAGGGAGACTGGGTAGAGGATGATTATAATAATACTGACGGGAGATGATAAGGATATAAACAAGGCTAAGGGACAATAGTTAACTCTCATTCATTTCAGTTCTAACCTATCTTGTCAAATGAGTTGTTAATCATCTTCAGATTAGCTTGCATGGGCCGGTAGACTCCAACCCAGAAATGTAGCATAAGTTCTTACCCCATTAAATAGCAGCTCTTGAAAAATGGTCTCAGCTGCTATCATTTAAGTGTCAGTAAGTGCATGTAGAAAGAGGACATCACTAAGATGGTAAAATAGAAGGTAACCCACCTATCTCCCACCACCATCACAAGAATTTGTACCCATCCACAGTCAAAAGTTTCTCTGAGGAGCCTCAGGATTGATGTGGGAGTTTGTGAAGCCCCATTGGAGCCCAAGGCCAGACCTTGAAGGGTCATTTTGAGAGTGTAGACCAACACCCAGGTGGCTAATCCACTGAATCTGTTCCTGAGTTCAAGCTCAAAAACAGCCCAGTCTTCTAAGCCGGTTGGCCACATTTCCATTAGTTTATGAGCCTGCAACCAAAACCATTTGCCAAGGAGTCCAGAGGAATTCCCTCACACTAGTGCCTTGGTAGAGAGGCTCATCTGCCCACTGACAATGGTCTCGACCATGCTTCTGAAAGTTGGCTTCCATGGATCTGCTCCAGTCCCCACTTCATTGAGTTTCCAGTTCAGAGCTGCTTTTGTAAGGACTCAGAGGGAGACTTGCCCATATCTCACAGCCTGGCAGTCTGAGTCTCCCTAATGGGCTCACCAATCTCTGTCCCACAGCAGATCCCAAGGGGACTCTGTTTCGGCTCTGGCCCTTCCCTTAGCTTCAGGGAACTATCCAGTTTTGCTAGAAAACATGTGGTCCTCTGAGCAAATCAGACCAGGCTCTCCAGCCTCTGCCACACAGCAGATTCTGAGAGGCCGACTGTTAGCTCCAGCCCACCTCGCTGCAGTCAGGAAACTATTCCATCTGTGCAGGGACTTCCTGGGAGACATACACCCCTCTGAGCCAATGAGACTGGGTTCTCCAGCCTATATTCCACAACAGATCCCAAGCAAGGGCCATCTTAGCTCCAGCCCCTCTGGCTCCAGTCAGGAAAATATCCTACCGGTGCAGAAACTTGAGGGGAGGCACACCTCTCTGGGTCACCAGAACAGTTTCCTGTACTCAGGTCCCTGGCCACCATTTCTACACAGCTCTAGTATCCTCCTTGGGTCTTTCCTAGGTCCATCTGGCCCCAAAAGCCATATCAGCCTCAGAGTCCTCCTGATACTCTCAGCAAGCCTGGTCTTAGACTGTCCACTAGTGCTGAGAGAGGTGCAGTGGTCACAGGCTCAGGGAACATAGTGGTCAGTCTGCTTAGAATCCCTGAAAGGCCCTCTGAAAAAGGACAGGCACAAAGCAAGACTTTCAAGACTAAATTAAGTACCTAATCCCTCGATATACAGACATTGTGGCACATCCACAAGCATCTGTGCAAGGAGCATTAAGAACATTCAGGGAAATATGATCTTACTAAATGAACAAAATAAAGTGCCAGAGACCAACCCTAAAGTGATGGAGATGTGTTATCTCCCAGACAAAAAATTCAAAATAGTTGTTTTAAGGAAGCTGAACAAACTTTAGGAAAACACAAAGAATCAATTCAGAAATTTATCAAAGAAATTTAACAGAGAGATTGAAATAATTAAAAGTGCATGTAGAAAGAAATTTAGTGAAGTGATCAGAGGCAGACATAGTGAACATGCCAGTGCAGAGGCAGTCCTCCTACTTGCTGCCTATTTTCCTTGAGTTCTTGGGTTTGCTCCACACTGCCATTCCCCTACCTAGACAAGAGGACCCCAGGTGTGCTGCTCTGTATCCCTGGCCGCTAACTTGGTGCCATACTCCTACCTTCTGTTTGCTCATCACATGCCTTTATTTTCAAAAAGATCTCCCTATATGAGATACCACTCAAAATAATATTATTGCCAGCTTTGTGTTACATTTCTAAGGCACACATGAATTATCCCTGTGTTCCTAGAAGAGAGTTCTAATTAGATCTCGATACCTGTTTAATTCTGAACTATGAAAACTTTATTCTCATGATCAGTACTTCCCTGAGGTGCTCTTTCTACGGGAGTCTCTTTTTTCCCTTAACATGGTTTCTCTTTCTTGCCCACATGCACTCCTCAGGCATTTGATGGAAGCATACACTAATTCCTTCCTTGGAAGTGATACTGATAAATGAGTATGTATCAGGGGCAGAATGGTGACCAGTTAGCTACAAAGTCAACTTGCAGCAAAAGCACAAAAAGTTTAGCTTTTCTTTGACATCAATAATGAGGACACAATTTCTTATGATATTTCCTTAGAAATTGCAAAGTGTAGAGTGAAAATACAATGTATTTTTAGTTCTTTGCCTTTCCTCATCCGTTGAAAAAGCAAGCAACTTTTTTCTTAAATTTAAAACTCAATCACTTCTGGATTACAGATTAATTTTATCTGAACATTTCCATAATGTCTGAATCCACACATCAGTTATGTATACACACACACACACACACATGTGTATGTGATTTTATTTAAAACCAGGCCATCTAAAAAATTAAAATGGGAGGCTCAAAATAAAAATAGGAGGCTCCAAATAAAACATGATTACTTTCCAAGATTTCCACTGTGTTCTGATTTCAAATATTGAATTTTTTTTTCTGGGATCTGTTGTTGTTTAAATTGTCTGTTCACCAAGCCATGTTCTCAGCTGGAGCACTCAAAAGCAGGGACCTATTTCTGTATATATTTTTAAGGTTCATTCACGTTATGTTTGAAAGTTGCAATAAATCAAGTTAATTTGAATCAGTCCATAAGTTTATATGCCTGTCTAAACTTTCTGTTTGAATATAAACCGTAAGTGTATATTTTCCCTTTAATCATTTTTTTCTGTTTAAATGCTGTTTCAAGACTTCAATATGTGTTTATTCGCATTGTTGATTTATTCATTCATTCACCCATTCAGCAGATATATACTATGCTTCTTCTATGTGACAGGTCCTATATTGGTAAGTGTGGAGATATAAAGACAAATAAGACATGATCTCTATGTTAAAGGGCTCTCAGTCTGGCAGCGGAGTGGGGCTTTGTAGTTCACATAGCATTTTCAAATACTTATTCACCATCAATGACCATTACAGTGGGTTTCAACTGGAATGCAATGAGAATCACCTGGGAAGCTTTAAAAAATTAGCAGTGCCTGGACCCCACCTCTGGAAATTCAGATTTGATTTCTCTTGGGTCAGGCCCGGTCATGGGCATTTTTTAAAAGTTCATGAGATGATTCTATTATGCAGCCAAGATTAAGGACTGCCATTCTACTGTTATTTAATTGCTGTGGTTCTCCTTGGACACCATACTGTTTCCCATGCCTGAGTTTTTGCTCCTCTATCCCAGTACTTACTACTTTACATTGGAATCCTTTTTCTGGTTCTCAACCACCCTCTCACCCCCTGACACACAGACACAGTTTTGAACTCCATCTTATCCATCTTGCAGACCTGAGTGCCTAGCACAGTACCTTACGCACAGTAGGAGCTCATTGTTTGTTGAACCATCTTCAACTTGATCACAAAATATACTACTTTGTGTTATCTCTTCTACTTCAGCACAAAAGATGAAATCTTCCATCTGATTAGATCTAATATTTCATTTTTGTCTCCTTCTTGCTAAGGACCCAGGGCAATTGTCCTGGAGCAAGGCAGGAGGACAGGAAAAGTGGTACTGTGATGTTCTACACTCAAAATCATCCCTCCTCACTAATTCCTATTGTTTCATACCTCAACTCCCTCTCTCTGTGCTACATTTGGCAGGAAACTAAGGAATGTGGCCACTGACCTAAAGCAACCCAGCTCATCCAGCCAAGGTTGCTGTCGGGAACCTCAACAGATCTTCATTAAAACAATTTTTCCTACTGACCCTTAAAGATATACCCAGCTGGGTCAAAATTCAAAATGTGCACCAAGTTTAGACCTTAACTGTAAAATCTATAGCACTCAATACTTATGAAATTTCTTTCTTGATAATAGATCTTTACAGTGTATTTTTCTAATAGAATGAATGTTGTTCAAATGTGTTAGGGCCATCCCAAGAAATACAAACCAAGTACTTTAATTCTTCAAACAAATTAAACTATTAGTATTACCAAAACAATTTGTAAAAAGTAATAGTACAGTAAAAATAAAATATTAAATGCTTTATACTAGTTTCTGGGCTTAAAACTGACTATTTTGTTGTACATGTGAATTTTTGTAAACATGAGTAGAATAAAGTTGTTTAACATCATAATGTTTAATACCTTTATTTTATTGTTATTTACAAAAATTAACATATGCTACACACATATATATGTAGTATATGTCTATATGTATGTATATGTAGTGTATGCCATAAATACTAACAGAAAACATGCTCTCATAGAACATTTTAGCTCCAGTTTCCCCACCAGAAGCATTTTAGCTCCAGTTCTGCTACCAGCATAAGGACGAGTTATTCATTTGGGCATGCAATGGGGTTTTTGTATAACAGGAGAAGAAACCTGAAATTATGACTCAGAATTTACATAGCGTGGGACATGTGCCCCTCCTCCTCTCCATAGAGAGAGAAACATTTACCCTGAAATGCAACCAAATTTTCTCTGATTATATTTTTTTTAGCTTTGTGTGCACACTCAAATCTCATCTTGAATTGCAATGCCATAATCCCCACGTGTCATGGGAGGGACCCGTGGAAGGTATTTGAATCTTGGGGACAGTTTCCCCCATGCTGTTCTCGTGATAGTGAGTGAGTTCTCAGGAGATCTGATGGTTTTGTAAGTGTCTGGCATTTCCCCTGCTGGCATTCATTCTCTCTCCTGCCACCCTGTGAAAAGGTGCCTTCTGCCATGATTGTAAGTTTTCTGAGGCCTCCCCAGCCATGCAGAACTGTGAGTCGATTAAACCTATTTTATTTGTAAATTACCTTTTCTTGGGTATTTCTTCATAGCAGTGTGAGAACAGACTAATACATCTGGGAAATGGAGGGGAAGGGCTTGACCATGGAACATAAGCAAATGGCTCTGGAGAGATGAGTCTCTAAATCTTTCTGGAGCAATGCACCATTTCTACTTTCCAGCACATATTTGCTATTGAAACCTGAGCTATACAAAAATATAAAAGTATTCATGGAGAACTGTCTCCCAATAAAAAATGTACAGATATTTTCTGTAAATAATTTGTAACATTAACCCAATGTTCTTTCCTTTTTGTAGACCCTAGTGTTTCATGAATTTCCACACATTCTGGACACTAAGCTAGAAGTAGCCACATATCCACTCAATAGTGACAGAAACAACACCATATGAAGCAAAGCCGGGTTTCCTACATTTAAAATTCTGAATCAAAGCATTAGAATATTATAATTTGGCTGCCAGATTGTTGAACATTATGGATTCAGTGGAATAAAAAAATAAAATGGTTTTCGGCTTTTTTTTAAAAAGACTTTCACTATGCCAGGAGGGCTGTTCATTTACCACCTCTTTGTAAAATCTCAGTCAATTTCCATAGTTTTCCAGCCACTTCCAGTTATCAAAAAGTTTGATCCAATTTGTCATTTCAAACTTTACTCTTTTATCCACGCTTCCTCTAGTTCAAGTTAGCTGTGGCCTGAAGAATATGGAATAAGGAAGGGGCATGGAGTGCTCCATTAACTCATCTTTGTTCCCTTGCTGAGTCCCTTTCTCTTGTGGCATGTGGGAAACAGACAGGAGAAATGAAAGATTGGAAGCAAGCGTTTCTTACTTATCTATAGCTACAGCAGTCCTCTCTGTGAGATGATCTTGATATGATGGCCCTCGAATGGACACATAAGTGGGATCTTTAGATGACCCTTGTTGGGTCTTCTAACTAAAATTTCTGCCTGAGGATATTTGGTCTAGATTGACGTTGTCAATCTCCATAAGTGTCTTCCTATACTCATTCAACCCACAGCCTCTTGCTTCTAGGTTGCCTTTGCCTGGAAGATACTTTGCCTGTGAGTATTGCATCCATCCTGCCATGACAGGGGGAATGAGGTGTACCCCTGCTCCATTTTTATCCACTCCCTCATTTATACCATATTTCTCCAGTTCCTTTTCTTTTGCTTAATTCCACACAGAGAGCAGCTCAGCAAGTTATCCACCTGGGCATACATCCCACAGAGAATGAGATGCCAGTGGCTGTCTCCTCTAATCTCTAGGGTTGGCTCCTTTGGATCTCTTGACTCAGGGAAGGAAGTGATTCCTCAAGGAACCACTATCTATCGCTTCTGTAGAGGAAGTAAAAGTGTTTCAGTTATCTCTGCTTAGACTACAATTATTCTCAAATTTCTGTAGTCTGTATAGTTTCTGCTCATATAGATAGGTAGTCAGGATACAGTGATGTTTGAAGTAAAAGAGCCAACTTGGTCATCTTTTAATAAGACCTGAAAAGGTCTGGCCCCAATAGTACTCATTAAGTAACCTTATTGGAACATGGGGATTCTATGTGTCCTTCTGCTTCTAATTCTGGATCCCTGTTTCCAATTCTGGAACAATAGCAAGTCTCACTTGACAATATGTTAGGTAGGGTAACAAGTCCCTTAGTTTCTTAGTTAAGGGACAACTAATTAGAATTGTTCTTATTGGAATTATTCTATATATTAGAATTTCTAGTCTTAGACTTTGCTTCTGATACATACAAATGCATTCTTTTTATTTACATCACCAAATAATCTGCCTTCTGCTATTCAAAATTTTCTTAAACACTTTGCTTTTCCTAAGCTAAGTAATTAATCAGGCTAATGTAATTTAATGCCAAAAGTGATTAGCAGTAAAGAATGTTCTGGCTAGAAAGAACCATTATAAACTCAGTGAAATTCTATTAAGCAGTAATAATAGTGGATTTTAAAAGGTAAAATAGTTTTTCCAAGGTTATCAAATTAATTAGTGGAAAAGATAGAACCAGAATCCTGACCTCCTGACTTCTGAGAGAGGAAATTTTCCCAAATACATCATGATTTTTGTTTTTTTGCACAAATCAGCATGACCCAACAACAAAACTCACGTGAACCAAAAACATCCAGCTAGTTATACTTATTTGATGGCATATCTCTGGGCACCATGACCTTAAAGGGCCATGAAACAATTATGACATAACATAAATGATCAAATAATTCCTTTCTGTATTGTATAACCTGTCATGAGACTGAGCCATGTGTTCTCTGAAGACAGGCAAGTTCAATACTCATGCTGAGTCATACTTAAAAATTGGCACATGTATTTGGAATGCACTTGGGAAAGATATCATTGCACAAAAGTATGTATTCAGAAGAGATAGCAAGTTTGGCTTAAAACCATAGAAACCAAGTTTCTGGGCAAAGTATGTCATTTTGCAGCTGTTTCCTGCATCTGTAACAATCTTACTACAGTTAACCAGATTAAGTTGGAGGTGTCAGGATATAACCTGGGAGCATGTCTCTTGATGACTCCTCTGGGGTGTTGGGGAATTTTAGTATAAGCAATTACTAATATATCTATAATAAGCTATTTTAAGATGTACTAAGATCAGTGAATAAGAATAATTATAACTCTAAACCATCTTTTCCACAAACTTCAAGAAGTTGAACTAACTTTGCTAAAACATCTATGGGAAATATACTTCTCTTAGGGAAATTGAGGTGGGCATATCTTTTGGGAATGTCTTTGGAAATATTTATAGGAGGGTAAGCTGACATCCAGAATAAGGAGTACAGCCCAAGAAAACTAATTTAGTTCCATAAAGTGGACATTCCAAAGTCCAAAAGCAAGGAGACACAGGGGGAACAAGGGAACCATATATATAAACCAAAAGATTATATATGTAGTGATAATGGTTCCTCAGCCCAGCTTCCTTATTTGGGCTCATTGATATAACTAATCTTTATTGAGCTCTTAACTTCTGCCAATAATGGGAATATGAGAATATTAGACAAGACATGGTCTCTACCATTCAGGAATTTATTACCTCTATGGGAAATAAATGAGTACAGCAATAATTACAATGAGAAATGACACTAATGGTATCACTTCCTGCATCTTGCTTTGCATCTCTCTTATGTCTTGATATACAGTTCCTTGGGTATGCTCATATTACTCCTACTACAGGGTAAGCTCTTTGGGAATAGTGATTATGTCTTTGAGGCTTTTGCAGTGCTTGGAAATGCCAAATATTTTACAAGCAAAAGGGATTACTTTGACTATGAGCAAAGCTTTACAATTTATGAACAACTTTTAAGTCCACAAAGTCACTTGGCTAAGGGCCACTATAACCCTATGAAATGTTTAGGGCCTGTATGATTATCCCGATTTCTTAGTCAGTGAAAATGAGGTTTGGAAATCTCAAATTGATTTCCCAATGTAAGTGGTAGAAGAGGCACTAGGCTCTATTCCATTTCCTCTGTTATTCCTATGATTATGTGTTGCCTCCTTAGAACATGATAAATGATCCACAAGTGTGATCCATGT
This sequence comes from Gorilla gorilla gorilla, assembly GCF_029281585.2. Classification (NCBI taxonomy): domain Eukaryota; kingdom Metazoa; phylum Chordata; class Mammalia; order Primates; family Hominidae; genus Gorilla; species Gorilla gorilla. Next base: position 109,937,586 of record NC_086017.1, on the reverse strand, counting down.
TTGAAAGAGAGATAGATCATGTGAGTAATCAAAAAGATGTCATAAAAATATGGCATTGAGCTTAAAGTATTGCTTCAAGACCTCTCTAATATTAACCATATTTCAGTTAAGAATTTTTTTGCTATTTTATTAATTTGTATTCCAATTTGCTCTTCTGATCAATATTGAGGATGCTATTTTAAGTTGAAAACTTCTAGAGAACAAGGCAATATTTCTGTATATGAGGAATAGTATTCTGAATACCTGTTGGTAATAAGTACCTGATTTTCAATGACTGGGTAATTTATCTTGAAATTTTAAGACTTAGACACACACAACTGTAGAGCTAGAAATGATTCTAGAAATAAAGTAGTAAAATTGTCCTAAATGTTTTTGCCATGTAGTGGCCTTTTTATGAGCCTCCTCCCCCCCCCCCATAGTTCTCCCCTACTTATTTTTAAATATTTTGCCACTATTATTTAGTCCAAAAATAAAGAAAACATGTCACAAGTCTGCAAGGAATGCACAAACTAATGTGAGATGTAAATCTGTAATTAAATAACTGTACACTAAACATATTATCCTCTATCTTACGCCCTTTCAATCTGCTTCATCTCAGGAAATGGTGCCACTCTTCACTCAGCTGCCCATGTCTCCAGCCTAGACTTCATCATTCATTCCTGTTTCCCTCATTGCCCAAATCCAATCCATTTGAAGTTTACCAGCATGGCTACTGCTCTTAATTCAGTTCAGTTATCACTTCCTTAGAAAGACCATCCCTGACCTCTTGATTTAATGCAGCCAGCCTCCCTGCTGTGGTTTGAATGTGTTCCCTCCAAAATTCAGGTGTTGCCAATGTGACAGTGTTAAGAGGGAGCGCCTTTGAGAAGTGATTATGTCATGAGAGGTCCTCCCTCATGAATGGAATTAATGCCCTTATAAAAGAGGTTTCCAGTAGCATTTGGCTAGCTTGCCCTTCTGCTTTCTGCCATGTGTGCCACAGCATTCGTCTCCTCCCAGAGGATGCATCAACAAGGTTCCCTCTTGGAAGCAGTGAGTAGGTCTCACTGGAAAACCAAACCTGCCAATGTCTTAATCTTGGACTTTCCAGCCTCTAGAACTGTGGGCAATACATTTCTGTTCTTTATAAATTACAGTCTCTGTTATTTTGTTATAGTAACACTCTCCAACTTCTGCTACCCTCTATACTCTTAAACTGCTTTATTTTTATTAATGGCACTGATTGCTACCTGAAGTAATATTATTTTAACATCTATTTGCTAATTATTTATCCTCACACTAGAATGTATAAAAATCATGAGGTTAAGTACTTTGTATTATTCTCTGTTCTAACATCAGTTACTAGAACACATAGTGGAAAGTCAACAAATATTTGGGTGGATGACTAGAGGGATGAATATATGGACAAATGAATGGATAGACATATCAACCAATGGATTATTAAATGGATGAATACATGAATAGAATGATATAGTGAGAGTACAATGAAAAGAAATGAGGAATCACGGCTGAAGGAAAAGCTAAAGATAGATGATAATCAATTGGGTCTTAAAAAAAAAAAGTAGAAGTTAATAAGACAAATTAGGTAGAGGGGAGCAGTCCCAGCTAAGGAAGCTAACACAGACATGAGAGTGGGTATAGATCTTTCAGTGAGTGTGGAATACAAGGTATGGATCAGAAGCCACAGGAAAAGAGCAGTTTATTAGATTGAGGCTATATATCTAAAGACCTTGTATCCTTGCTAAGGACTTTGGATTTGCTCTTTGAGTAATATGGAACAGATTTTATAAATAAAAGTACCACGATCAGATCTGTGGTGAACATGGGTTAAGCACACTTTACAGGGAAGAGCCAGGAGTCAGGAACAGAATTTAGGGCTTACTTTCAACATTACCAACTATACTATCAACTATGAGTGGAGGACCTAGGCCAAGGATGTGGCATGAACATGAACTTGGAGAAACATAAATAGGACATATTTCTGAAATAAAATAAAGTGACAGAATTATATGGTTGCGTTTGAGAAAGGGGGAGATGAAAAACTAAGGGTGATTCCATAATGCCCTGCTTGGGACCTGACAAGAGGGTGATGGGTTAATGAAAGTAGGGAAGCCAGAGGAAGGGTCAGGAAGTAAGAGGAAAAATAAGAGTTCAGTTCAAAGGAACAATAAAACATATGGGGGTTGATTCGATTTGTTGGGTAGTTGGATATTTGGTTTGGGAACTGACAGAGAGATTGATCTTAAGAGTACAATGTTTATAAGCATGAAACTATAGGTGGTAGTTTAAGCTATGAGAGTGTCCATCAAACAAACTTTGTGTATTAATAATTATTTTCACATCTTTAACTTATAAAAATAAAACTTCTAATCAGAGATACTGATTAGGACCCATGCTAACACAAACATTATGTTGATGCTTTGAATATAAAACAAAGAAACTTGAATTTTTAGTTGTCTTTTGTTGAATGTATGATTTCTGAGTTTTTTTTTAACATACTGTCAATAACAGTCCTTATTCTTTGCAAATATCTGGTAGGGAGGAAGTCTGGGGCCTTCAAGTTAGGAACCAATGACCTAGTCCAACCCTTTAGGGAAAAAATCCTTAAACCCAAGGCATTATATCAGTTTAACATTAATTAATTCTTACCTTGAACTTGAATATGGAGGCTCTGTAGCCATGGAAGCTCCTTGTGTCATCTTTAGGATTTCCCTCAGCTCATTTGATACAGAAGTAAAAGAATATGGGTTGAGCAATATATTGACCCAAAGGCCACTAAGTTCTGACCAGCTCTCATTTTTACCTTTACCTATGCTCTTATCCAGGGAAGTGGGGAGATGTGCACAGGACAAGGAGAAGAATGACAGTGGTAAAAGGACATGAGAGAGAAACATACAAATTTTGCCAGTCTTGTCCTTAATAAGGAGCAAAAGCAATATTAAGAAGTTTTGTCTCTAGTTTCTAGAAATATATAAGTAGGTTGTCAGTTTACTGGAGGTATGATAGAAAAAAGCCAGATCAAGAATATGAAAATGGAATCTGCTTAAAAGCAGAAAATGTTTAATTTAACTACAGGGAAAATGCTAATGCTCTTAAAAATTAAAAACGTATTTGAGAATTATTAGGGAAACAAAAGTATGTATTTGCATAATGCCTATGTCTGCAGTTAATTTTTAAATTTCCAGTCCAATTATTATTACTCATTGTTATTTAAAATTACTTATCCTTTTAAATTTCCCAGAGATACTAAACATAACCCCCATAACATCACTCTATGGAAATTTGCCATGGAAAAGATGACTTTGGTGGCACACGGCATGTAGGCAACCTTATAATCCTAGTCACAACTGCAAAATGGGCAGTTTGTTATTGGAAGTGAAAAGACTTCTCTCTCAATTCTTAGAAACTCAAGGTGTTCAGAATTAATTTTTCAAGATTTCTAACTTTTCATTCTACCTTCCTTCTCACATCCCTGTAAAAATGATTTATCCTGAATTATAACCACTGTAGGCTATTTGAGAAGAGGTATGGCCCAAATTCTACTTAGAAATTCCATTCTAGCACCCCTTAGCTATGAGAATGGCCTTAGACAGGTATGTAACCTCTTTAAGATTCATTTCCCTCATCTATACACTAAGAATAATTGGTCCACATAGTAAGATTGTTTTCAGGACTAGAGAAGATACTACAAGGATGGCCCTCAGTTCCACAGCTGGCACACTGAAGTGCTTAAAATATTTAAATATATTGTTTGACATAATTCAACTAAACCGTAAGTAGGAAGGACTGACCAGCTTTAAACATTCAGGGTATACCCACACTTTAAAACTGAAGTCTATAGCTGAATTAATTTCTTATTAATGGAATAAATAATAAAAAATGTATTATGTGCTTTCTATGCACCATATTATGATTTACCTATAACATCTTATTTAATCCTCAAACAATTCAATGAAGGAAGTTATAATATTACGGGAATTTTACAGATAAGGAAACTGAGGCACAAACAGGTTAAGTAAATTGTCCAAAGTCATACATAACTACCAGAGCTCAGATTCAAATGTAAGCCATCTAGTTCCAACTTAAATTGAGAATTTTCCCACCTCCCTTTTATTTACTATGTCACCCAAAACCCAGAAAAAAGTGGAGCAGCAATTTTCCACCTGAGAATCAATCATTGCTGACATAAAAAGACTGCTTCAGAGAGGAAGAACAAATGTTTAGAGAGAAAGAACAATCAAAGGAGACTGACAAGCAAGAAAGCAAAGAAGAGAGGGGTGATGGATAGATAAGTTTCCAATACTAGCCTCAATTTTCATTTTGGAAGCTCTTCATCATAATCAGGAAGATAATGAAAATTAAAAACAGAACAAATCGCTGGCTTTAAAACTGAAAAAAAAATTAGTTTTGCTGGCCAGACAAATAAATACCAGAGCAATATTCCCAATTTGCCCATAAAGCTCCATCACTGGATTAGGAATAAAGACATGTGGTCCTTGCTCCTGCTCTGACTCAGTAACTTATCATACAAGGTAGAATCTTTGTTTCAAGGGGTAGAGAGGTGAAAAATATCTGAGAGAGGATCATGCCCCGTTGAAACCTCAAGGCATAGGGGATGAAAGTGCTGATAACCAAAAGTAGCTTATAACAATGCTGACTAGATACATCAACAGTTTTCTGTGTGGTTGTCAGAGTGAATGGGAGCCAAAGACAGTCACCTGGGAGTGTCTTTTGTGACTTCAAGGACTACTCAACTCCCCTCCTCCACTTCTTTTAGTGCACGAGTGCAATAATCTCAAATCAGAAACAAAAGAAAGAAAAATACACTCTTAAAATTCTTCCATAGTGCCCCTAGCACTCATGCATTTTATTTGTAAAGTGATAAGATAATTTCTGAGGTTCTTTTTGGTTTTATTGCTCAATGATAACTTCAAGAATCAGTGAAATTCTGGGTGTCTCACCTAAAAAAATTTTAGAAAATATATTTATACTATAAAGATGTATAAAACATAGTAATGAGTATGTGTGAACAACTGAAATAAAAAATGTTTATTAATATACAAATTCCATATTATACATTGTTAAGTAGTTATTATTTAAAATTTCAATTATGCTTATAAAGAGGTTATACAACATGAACAGATGCTTCAATTATTTTACCAAATGAGAAAAGGCAAATATAAAATTTTATGCACAATAGGGTCACAATCATAATTCAAAGTGTACAGGAAAAAGACTGGCTGGGAATATACAAACTGTTAGTATTGGTTGTTAATAGATAGTAGGAATAGGCATAATTTTCCTCTGCTCTTCTAATTTCCAATTTTCTACAAGTGTGTTATTTTTATTAAAATGTTGATCATCTACATATATTTTGGGATTTTTTTTTAAAAAGTTTAAACTATTTTATATTGCAGCCAGCACCGGGTAACAGCATTGGGCAACAGAGGACAAGCAGGCAGAGGCCCAGGTATCCATGAGCTAGAAGCCTTACCTAGTAAACTAATCATATAGCCACAGTCATGTCACCTGATAGGATGTAGACCAACTTAATTGTGATGGAGAACCCAAATAACTCCAATTTCTTCAACAAATAATTGTTGACACTATTATTTGTTAATGACAGGATTTCTCCTGATGAAATCTGAAATCATTTTACCAGTGTGATAGTTAATTGTATGTGTTACCCTTAGTGAATCACAGGACGCCCAGATACTCGATTAAACAGTATTTCTGAGTGTGCCTGAGGGTATTTCTGGAAGGGATTAGTGTTGGAATAAGTAGATTAAATAAAGCAGATTGCCCTTCCCAATGTAGTGGGTAGCATCCAATCTGTTAAGGGCCTGAAGAGAACAAAAAGTGGAAGTGAGAATTTGCTGACACTGCCTGACTACTTGAGCTGGGACATTAATCTTCTCCTGCCTTCAACTCTCCTTGTTCTCAGGTCTTCAGACTCACATTGGAATCTGTACCAAAAACTCCCCATTTCTCAGGCCTTCCAACTACACCACTGTCTTTCCCAGGGCTCCAGCTTACAGATCACAGATTGTAGAACTTCTCAGCCTCCATAATCACATGAACCAATATTTTGTAATATATATAATGAGATACCCTGTCGATTCTGTATCAATATCCTACTGGTTCTGTATCTCCAGAGAAGCCTGACTATTCCAACCAGACATCACACACTATTCATGCCAATAAAAGGTTCTGAGATCATTTTATTTTTTATGATAACCTAGGTCATGTTCTGATATTTAGCCAGCAACACAATCAAAATTAATTAGTCCATAACATGGTTCTATATAAGCAAATATACAAAGTAAAGCCTGCTCATCTTTCTGTAAACTTGCTTTCAGTTTTGAAAAGCTACTTCTGGCCCAATGAGAGAGAAGCACAAAGACAGCAAGAGCTAAACTTTGTCGCCATTCAGACCTTTGAAGAATTTTCAAACCATCTACTTGCAAATCTTAAGAAATAGTAATGAATTTCAATAGAGGAAAAATACTATCAATCATTAATTTGCTTAATTTTGTTGGCCAAGTTCTTTCATACACTAAACAGGAAAAGAAATGACTCCACAAGGAACAGGGAGATGTGAATGTAGAATCTTGGTCCCAAAACCACATTCCCTGGCACCCACTGTGGGATTTGTTTTAAACCCTAGGCACCAGCAATCTCTGTCTTGGAAAATCCGTCTAGGGCATCAATCAAGCTGCAGGAGATGGTCTCTTTTTGACTAAGCAGAGCCTTGAGAGGAAAATCAGGGGTAACCTGAAATGAAGGCTCCTAATAGAACACTGCTTCTGCCCACATCAGGGCCTTCCCAGACAGTGAGGGCTGAAATCAGTTGCCAAGAAAAGCCTTCAGGGTTCAATTAAGAGCAGTGAGATGTTGGAAAATACTTAGCAAAAACCAATCTTTCAAACCAACATAGAATGTAAAAATTCTGGATGTTGTGGGCAATATATTACACTAGATCCTTCTGATTATATTAGGTGTATAATTAGAACTTCTTTACCAAAAAAGTTTGGTACAAGGTGAATAAGACTCCTAAGGTCTACCCTAAAGGGTAGACCAGGTTAGAAGAGAAGAAACATTATTTTTAAAAAGAAATAAAGACCTACTGACTAAAAAGAGAAAATATCTCAAATCAGTGACTATAAGACACAATTTCAGGGATATTTACCTTCGGGATAATATATTCATTTTTCTTAAGAACAACTTGAATTAACTAAAAAGCAAATACCTTGTGATCAAGAATGCTAGAACCAGAAGCAGCCTTAAAGGTTATTTAATCCAAACCTCCTCATTTTCTTATGAAGCTGCTGAAATTCAGTGAGGTTTAATGGCTGCCTGTATTAGTCCGTTTTCACTCTGCTGATAAAGACATATCCAAGCCAGGCACAGTGGCTCACACCTGTAATCCCAGCATTTTGGGAGGCCAAGGTGGTTGGATTATGAGGTCAGGAGTTCAAAACCAGACTGGCCAATATGGTGAAACACTGTCTCTACCAAAAAAAAAAAAAAAACAAAATTAGCCGGGTGTGGTGGCACATGCCTGTAGTTCCAGCTACTCGGGAGGCTGAGACAGAAGAATCACTTGAACCTGGGAGGCAGAGGTTGCAGTGAGCCGAGATCATGCCACTGCACTCCAGCCTTGGCAACAGAACAAGATTCCATCTTGGAAAAAAAAAAAAAAGACATATCCGATACTGGGCAATTTACAAAAGAAAGAGGTTTAATTACAGTTCCACATGGCTAGGGAGGCCTCACAATTGTGGCAGAAGGCAAGGAGGAGCAAGTCACGTCTTGCGTGGATGGCTGCAAGCAAAGAGCTTGTGCAGAAAAACTCCCCCTTATAATTCCATCAGATCTCATGAGAGTTACTCACTATCACAAGAACAGCATGGGAAAGATGTGCCCCCATGATTCAGTTACCTCCCATTGGGTCCTTCCCACAACACGTGGGAATTCAAGATGAGATAAGGTGGGGACACAGCCAAACCAAATCATTCCACCCCTGGCCACTCCCAAATCTCATATCCTCACATTTCAAAACCAAACATGCCTTCCCAACAGTCCCCCAAAGTCTTAACTCATTTCAACATTAACTCGAAAGTCCACAGTCCAAAGTCTCACCAGAGACAAGGCAAGTCTTTTCTGCCTATAAGCCTGTAATATCAAAAGCAACTTAGCTACTTCCTAGATACAATAGGGGTATAGGCATTGGATAAAACAGCCATTCAAAACTGGAGCCATTGGCCAAAACAAAGAGGCAACAGGCCCCATGCAAGTCTGAAATCCGCGGGGGGCAGGCAAATCTTAAAGTTCCAAAATGATCTCCTTTGACTTCATGTCTCAAATCCAGGTCATGCTGATGCAAGAGGTGGGTTCCCACGGTCTTGGGCAGCTCAGCCCCTGTGGCTTTGCAAGATATAAACCCTTTTCTGGCTGCTTTCACAGACTGTGTTGAGTGTATATGGCTTTTCCAGGTGCACAGTACAAGCTGTCAGTGGACCTACCATTTTGTGGTCTGGAGGATGGTGGCCCTCTTTTCACAGCTCCACTAGGTGGTGCTCCAGTAGGGACTCTGTGTAGGGGCTCTGACCCCACATTTCCCTTCTGCACTACCAGAGGTTCTCCATGAGGCCCCAACCCTGCAGCAAACTTTTGCCTGGGCATCCAGGTGTTTCCATACGTCTTCTGACATCTAGGTGGAGGTACGCAAACCTCAATTCTTGACTTCTGTGCAGGCTCAACACCACATGGAAGCTGCCAAGGCTTGAGGCTTCCACCCTCTGAAGCAACAGCCTAAGCTGTACCTTGGCTCCTTTTAGTCATGGCTAGAGTGGCTGGGATGCTGGGCACCAAGTCCCTGGACTGAACACAGCACAGGGACCCCTGGACCAGGACCACTAAACCATTTTCTCCTGAGCCTCCAGACTTCTGATGGGAGGGGCTTCTGTGAAGACCTCTGACATGCCCTGGGGACATTTTGCCCATTGTCATGGGGATTAACATTAGGATCCTCATTACTTACGCAAATTTCTGCAGCAGCCAGCTAGAATTTCTCCTCAGAAAATGGGTTTTTATTTTCTATCACATTGTCAGGCTGAAGATTTTCAAACTTTTATGCCCTGCTTTCCTGATAAAACTGAATGCCTTTAACAGCGCCCAAGTCACTTCTTGAATACTTTGCTGCTTAGAAATTTCTTCCACCAGGTACCCTAAATCATCTCTCTCAAGTTCAAAATTCCACAAATCTCTAGGTCAGGGGCAAAATGCTGTCACTCTCTTTGCTAAAACATAACAAAAGTCACCTTTGCTGTGGTCCCCAACAAGTTCCCCATCTCCATCTGAAGCCACCTCAGCCCAGACTTTATTGTCCATATCACTATCAGGTTTTGTCAAAGCCATTCAACAAGTCTCTAGGAAGTTCCAAACTTTCCCACATTTTTTTGTCTTTTTCTGAGCCCTCCAAACTGTTCCAACCTCTGCCTGTTACCCAGTTCCAAAGTCACTTCCATGTTTTCAGGTATCTTTTCAGCAGCACCCCACTCTACTGCTACTAATTTACTGTATTAGTCCATTTTCACACCGCTGATAAAGACATACCCAAGACTCAGCAATTTACTAGAGGAACAGGTTAAATTGGACTTCAGTTCCACACAGCTGGGGAAGACTCACAATCATGGTGGAAGGCAAGGAGGAGCATCACATCTTACTTACATAGATGTCAGCAAGCAAAGAGCTTGTGCAGGAAAACTCCCCCTTATCATAACCATCAAATCTCAAAATACTTACTCACTATCATGAACACAGCATGGGAAAGACCTGACCCCATGATGCAACTACCTCCCACTGGGTCTCTCCCGCAACACATGGGAATTCAAAATGCGATTTGGGTGGGGACATAGCCAAACCATATCATTGCCTAAAATGAGACTGCTTAGTAGGATCAGAGCCACTGAAATAATCTCTCACATTCAAATAGAACTTTGAGGTTCTCAAGCACTTTTTAATTTAATGGCTTATTTAATCCTCAACTAGCTCTGAGAGGTTTAGTAGCAGAGACTAATCAGTGGGTTGGTTCGTGTATTTCTGACAGTTTTCCAAGTAAAATTACATATCACTTGGGAGAAAATTAGGGTTCAAAACCTGAAAAATGTTCTTAATTCAGTTTTGCCAGTTCATTTATAAAAATGTCAACAGCTTCTATGTTCTTATTTGTATTTTGTCTCAGAATCATACAGGATGAATGACCAGCTATCTGTGAATTCTGCTAAAGTAGGAGGAATTCAGGCTTTTAAAGGGAAAACCCCTATAATGGTATCATTTTTGTTCATTGAAGAATAAAACACAATTCTTTCCCTTAGAGATTTTTCATGGTTGGACAGATTCCCATCTGTAGGTAAGAGTTGAGGCATACTCTTTTCTGGAATTGAGGATGAGACCTGTCCTGAGCTTGATGGTCCCCTCCATTCTTGGAAGAGGGGATTTACTTGCTTATTTATGGTTTTATTTCAGCCTTAATACATCTCAGAAATATTTTGATTCTCAAGTGCATTAAAGCCTGAATTCACCTAAAAATTCACCAGTTTGGCTGTAATCGTATCTACAAAGAGCAAAATTTAAATTGGGCCTAGACAGAGACTCTTGCTCTAGGAGTGATTAATGTGACTTCCACTCCTTTCCCACTTCCTCTCCAAGGACTGATGTGGAAAGCAAGGCTACACTAATGCCTAAATAAGCAGAAACTTTCTTCCTTCATTGCACTTTTAAACATTATAGTTTTTATAATGTATTGATTAAAAACATATTTTAATCATATTTAAGTGATATATTTAACTTAATTTCTTCCCAAATAAAATAATCACATTCTCCAATGCCCAGTTAAGCTCTTTTCTTCCTAAAGCTACTAACCAAACAGCCAGTCTTGAGTAAACCAGCAATTCCACACTTTGTATGGAAGTAGGACTAGAAAGTACATTAAGTTCAAACAAGAATAACCAGTGAAATTTAATGAAATTAAGTACAGATTGGGGATTTTAAACATTTGTGCTTCTCAGACTTGGCACATGATGGTATATGTCTTCTCTCTTCCCTAAATCATCTTTTGAGATTTTGCTGGAATCACTCCTTGTTAAATCATTTGACATGTAATTGGTTCAAGGCTCACACTCCTATTAATCGTCCCTTTTGGCCTATATAGCTTTGAATATACCTCATAAGAGATTATAATGAAGGATATATAGGCTGAAGAGCTCTAAGCAGAAACTTCACATTACACATGAAGACCACCATTCATGAAAAGGTTTTCAATTTGATTTTTATCGTCTAGTAAATAAACTGAGTGGGGTTTGTTTTGTTTTGTTTTGTTTTTGAGGAAAAAACTGGGCCTTTATTACACTTATAAACTGTAACACCTGTGCTTCTGTGGAGCTTGATAAATCTGTTCCAGGCCAAGAAAAACCACTAATCCATAGAAAATTACCAAAATCCATTTTCTTCCTCTCAAATTCATACCTGGACCCAATTGTAAATACTGAACTTAGAGGGAATTTATCTGAAAAGGAATCTTTAAAAGCACATCAACTGTATTTCCATTGCATTCTTCCAGTTGAACTTAGGCATTTTGAACAATATAGTTGATTATCATCTTCACATGATAGATGCAGTAGCACTCTCCTCATTGTATTTTCTCTTCTACATTTCATAGTCTGTGACTATTTTTTAAATATTTCTGATATATAGCATTGCCAAGGAAAAAGGGAAAAGGAATACTAATAGTCTCGTGTCCGCAAGTGTCCATACACTGTCTCTTACCTCTTCTTCATTTTTGCATATAAGTAGTCCACTCGACTGCAATTACGATGAGCATTAGATATTCCGAACTCTCTATTAATCAAGAACATATTGGAAATATTTTCAATTACAAAATCTAATATTGGATAAGAGCTAATGAAGAGAGATAATTAAATCTCCTGTTACATTGATGGGGATTAAAATATTTCCAATTTCAAGATCTAATATTAAAAAAACTAACGAAAAAAGATATTTAAAACTCTGAATATGAAACTAGGACGTTACATGAAATCACCACTTACACAAGAACAGGTTCAAACAGATGTTCATTTTCAATTCACAGAGTCCTTGAGTACTCCTTCTTTAAAGAAGACCCAGCCTTTAAAAACAAAAAAGGAATGTAAAAGCAATTTAAATCTCTAATTAAGATTCTCAAAGCATTTCCAAAGAGAATTTTACTCATAATATACAACAAAAATGCCTCTAAAAATCTTCATCCATTTTTCTCCCAGTGTCTTACATTGAACAAATTCAGCTGCCCAATTTTCTCTCTGCCTTCTATAAAATACCCCTAACACTTTTACAAAACACAACAGCCATGCTTTCTCTTTTTTGGCCTTCACTCATATATTCTTTTCTCCCATAAACAGGATGCTATACTATACACAGTAGAGGAAGGGCTGGTGCAAGTTTAACCTCCAAATATTTTGTAAGATGATGTCCAAATTTCTTAACAAATCTACATGAAGAAGATATTCTACTGGCTGCTGAAACAAACTCTAATTCAACCTTTCTATTTGGGTCCCCACAATCCAGTGGAAATTCAAACCAAGCATTTCAACTTACACTATTGGCAATGATTTTTCTAAGGCTTGAATTTCAGGGTTTCAAAACAAGACTTCAGTGCCAGCTTATCCCATGGCAGGAAGAAAAGCAAATGAAACCACAGAGACGTGCCAGTTTTAATTTGATTTCCGGCTCAGCAACCCAACCCTAGTATGAAAATAAAACCCAAAACTCCAAACCCTCCTGTAATAACCAACAAAAAAATGCCATCCCTGCCCCCCCAAAAAAGAAGCATTCAAAGTTAATCCAAATGCAACTAGTGAGTGTAATAAGCTTCTCAGACAGAGGGGTGCAAATGGGTATGCCGTTTTAGGGCTAGACAGCATGGCGGGGACACATAACCTCAGTGGAAGAATGTATATGGGTATAAGGAAGAACACAGGAACTCGAGTTTTGACTTGGACTATAAAACTCTAATCCTGAAGATAGAATTTGTACTTAATTGAATCTAACAGCTTTAGCAGGGCCTTTTGGGTAAAAATGCTTTCACTTCTACCCTGTTCTTCCATAATTGATTTAACATGAACTGGGATGGGCGCTAAAAGTCCTGAATCCTGAACAGAGTCTGGTTAACCAAAACAGAAACAGCAACACAGGATACAACACAACACTGTCCAAAATCTACAGAACATAGGAAAAGTTAAGGAAACACAATAAAGGGTTTATCCTGCCTTCGAGGCAGGATAAAAGTCGTGTGCTAATTTCCAAATGAACGGGTCTTTTAATTTATGTGCAAATAGTTTCTAAACAAAAATTCCAAGAACTAAGCTAACTTTGTATCACAGTGACTTCTTATGTGAAGTGTTTTCAGGAGAAAACAAGAAAATATCACACAAGGAAAAAAGAATGGTTATTTGGATGAGCTCTGATAAATAAATTTGAACTACCTAATTAGTCATAAGAGTTGATGTGGTAAATATTCAGTAGTCGTAGGATTCTACCCTGCTGAGAATGTCCTCATATTCTTGGGACTTCAGATATGCTTTTCAGAATGTTCCTCATTTAATGCCTGTTAACTGCCCTTCCTACTTATTTTTTTTACCCTCTAGAAAATGGCTGTAAGGTCACCTCCATGGTCAAAATCTTCATTTGAAGAGCACAGGTAAGTGATGTAAGGTTGGGGGAATGACTTAAGCAATTGTTAAAGAACTACACAATAAACCCATGGGGATAACACAAATAACTGAAATTTCCTGGGGATTTAACCTGTCACTACTATTATTATGTGCTCATAAAAAAATGGGACAACCAAACTTTTTGAACATTTGACATAAGCAAAATAAATTGAAACTTTTAGGAACTTAAAATTGGTAGAAAAGAATGTTTGTTAATTAATCTCCTTAGTTAATCTGTCATTAATTCCTTTTTGTGTTCACCTAAGGAGTCTCGACCAAACAGCTTTAAGATAATGTATTCTCCTTGATTTAAAAATATGTATATGAATCAGGTGTGGTGACTCACACCTGTAATCCCAGCACTTTGGGAGGCCAAGGAGAGATGATCCCTTGATGCCAGGAGTTCAAGAACAGTCTGGGCACTATAGCAAGATTCTGCCTCTATGATAAATAAATAAATTAAATTAAATTAAAATATTTATATGTATGTAAATCTATCATCTGGATTCAAATGTCAAGACTGTGCCACACTTGTTTTATTCATCCTTTTAATGCTTTTATTTTCTTATTAATGCTAAAGTATTGCAAAGAATTCCAGATAGCATGTAATTTCATCTCAACATATTTCAGTATGCATCCCCAAAAGTTTTTAAAAATTATAATGTCTTAGATTTAAATATTTAATCCATTTTGATTTGATTTTTGTGTATGACAAGTGATAGGAGTCTAGTTTCATTCTTCTGCATATGGATATCCAGTTTTCAACAATCCTATTCTTATAATTTTTAATAATGAAATATTTTAAACAAAAAAATTATGACCCACCAGAGAGATAAAATAGACATAATATTTGACCTTATTTGCTTCAGTTTGGTTTTAGTTTGTTTTTTCAAAGAAATAAATCATTGCAAATGCAGTTAAGTTTCTCCTTTTTTCACTAGTTTCCCAACTACATAATGCCTCTTAGCCAGGATATTACAATGCCTAATAAACCAATTCACACCAAATTTTCACATAAATTCTACAGTTATCTATCTCACTTCAATTAAGACAAAGCCTCTACTAGTTATAAGCTTTGTCACTGAGTCACCTCTAAAAATATTTCCTAGAACTAGACTCTTCCACAGCCTTAGGTTTAAATTATTATAAATTGCCTGAATGTTTTAGCTCAAGCTTTGTCAATATGCTAGAACATTATACTCTTTCTGGTAGGTATAAAAATAGAGATAAAATTGAATTTATAAGAGCATTAATCTACAAGTACTACCACCATGTCTCTTTTAAATTAAAAAGTAGAGAAATTTAATTGATCTTCCCTTGAACTTAATGTGAATTGAGACAAATTAAATGCATCTAATTTATTTAATCAAGAGGTATACACTAAACCTGAAAGACTTATCTGAGATGTGGTAATAAATTTATATAAGCATACTTCAGGTTAATAGAAAGGGATTATTTTTAATCTGTATTTTCTTTACCTAGTGTACCTCCTCATAGTTTTTTATCTATCTGAACTCATTTATTGCATAAGAAATAATGTGTGGGGGGAAGGATAAGAAAAGAAGAAAGTAGGAATATTAAAGGTGTAAGTTACCTAGAAATTTGAGCTTGTCCAACTTAAATATTAATTTTCCTCTATGATTGTGCCAGTATATTTGCATTATTTTTCTAAAGTTGAATAGAAAGCAGCTAAGTGTAGATTTACAATTTCTGAAAATGACAAATAAGGTGGTTGACAAGAAAAAAGGTCTATTGACAGCAAATATCACAGCCAAATCACAGAATCATAAATGATTCAGGGTTCAATTTTTTGTTTCATTGTTTTTCCTTTCCTTTTCACTTTGGCAATATGCCATTTGTCCAATTCATTGTTTTTAATGACAGGGACAATTTATACCTTACTGAATCTACTCTCATTCTGAGTTAAAGACTAGTTCAATTAAATCAGGCATTTATGGAAAGCAGGATATTGGAGTAGGGGTAAAGCAAGCAGAGACATTGGTAGACTAAAAAAAAATATATATATATACGTATATATATACATATATATATATATACACACACATATATATATATATAGATGACAACTATAGATGTTTGTACTCTGAAAACTTAAGACAGTTTTTCAGGTGAGTGAAGGCAGATGATTATATCTGAAGAATGAGGACAATCTACAGGACCAAAACTACATTGATTTAGCTAGTTAGCCCAGAAAGAAGGCTGGCTTTCCCCTCAAGATTCCATGAAGATTCCACTGTATCTACTATTGCCACCTCAACTGTTTCTTCGACTTACTGATAGTTCATTAAATCTGGCCTAACTTTAGTTAATAGAAGGAGGGAGAAGGCAAAGACAGATAGACTTCAATAAGGGAGGTGGTCCTTTCTGTCTCACCTCTCTCTCTGCCTATTCATACATGCTGCTGATTTAGATACTGCATTGCAAAAGGCTAAAGATCTGCAGATTTAGCCCACTAAATATTCTTTTCTTCATTTATTTGTGTTTCCTTATTTTTATTTTGTATTTATATAGAGTTGTACATATATGGGGGGTACATATGATATTTTGGTTCCTGTATACAATGTGTAATGATCAAGTCAGAGTAACTGGGATACACATCACTTCAAACATTTATCTTTTCTTTGTTTTAGGAACATTACTATATTCATATTCCAGTTATTTTGAAATATACAAATTATCATTAACTATAATTTCCCTACTGTATTATCAAATGCCACAGCTTATTCCTTCTAACGATATTTTCATACCCCTTATCCAACTCCTCTTCATCCCCTCTCCTCTGTTTCCTTCCTAGCCTCTGGTAACTACCATTCTACTTTCTACTTCTGAGATCAACTGTTTAAGATTCTACACATGAGTGATATCATGCCTATTTTGTCCTGTGCTTGGCTTATTTCACTTAATATCATGTCCTCTAGGCTCATCTACATTGTTGCAAATGCCAGCATTTCATTCTTTTTATGGCTCAACAGTATTCCATTGCATGTATATATCACATTTTCTAGTCCATTTATTCATTGATGGACATTTAGGTTGTTTTCATATCTTGGCTATTATGACTAGTGCTGTAATAAACACGGTGATGCAGCTATGTCTTCAACATATTGATTTCATTTCCATTGGATATATACCTAGTAATGGGATTGTTGGATCATATGGTGATTCTACTTTTAATTTCTTGAGGAACTTTCATACTGTCATCCATATTTACATTCCCACCGACAGTGTATGAGTTTCCCTTTTTCCATATCCTCATCAGCATTTGGGTTTTTTTTTTGTCTTTTTGATAATAGCCATTCTAACTGCAACAAGGTTATATACCTCATTGAGGATTTTATTTGCATCTCTCTCAGATGAGTGATGTTGAGCATATTTCCATACACTTGGTGTCATTTCTATGTCTTCTTTTGAGAAATGTCTTTTCAGATCTTTTGCCTATTTTTAAATCAAATAATTTGGCTTTTTGCTGTTGAGTTGTTTGAGTTTCTTATACGTTCTGAATATTAACCCCTTGTCAGATGCATAATTTGTGAATATTTTCTCCCATTCTGTAAGTTGTCTCTTTACTCTGTTGTTTCCTTTGCTGAGCAGACACCTTTTACTTTAATATAATCCCACTTGTCTACTTTTAATTTTGTTGCCTGTGCTTTTGAGGTCTAACCTAAAAATTCTTCATCATTTAGACCAATGTCCTGCAATGTTTCACCAATGTTTTCTTTTAGTAATCTCATAGTTTCAGGTCTTACATTTAAGTCTTTAATCCATTTAGAGTTGATTTTTGCATATGGTGAAAGACGGAAATCTAGTTTTATTCTTTTGTATGTGGATGTCCAGTTTCCCCAGCACTATTTACTAAAGTGAGTATCCTTTTCCAACAGATCTTCTTGGCAACTTTGTTGAAAATAAGTTGGCAGTAAGTACATGGACTTGTTTTTCTTGATAATCCAGAAGTTAAGCTTAGGGTACAGTATGCTGCTCTAAATTGTCTAAATATTTCTAAGGCTGGTCCCTCCTCTCCAAAAAAACAAGTTAATTAAGTCGTTTTTATCTTCAACCAGTCATCTTTGTAAAATAATAGGACAAATAGATATCATCAGATTTTACCTGATTCTACAACCACATTCATTTTTAGAATTTTAAAATATACCCAATAAAATGGTAAATATTCCATAATTTTATTCTTGTATAAGGGAAAAGCACCAATGAGGAAATCAGAAAAGCTATTTTGATATTGATTGTCCCACTAACTAGTCCTTCTTCCCCTTTGGATTTTAGACATATCTGTAAAATGGAAGGATTAGATCACATGATCTATAAGTTATCATTATTATTGTTTGATATGCAAGAGTTATGCATCTATACTTCACAATGCAGTCTTCATGTCTCTTTTCATATGTATGATAAAGTCTTTTGCCTAACAAGTATCTATCCACCTCTATTAATCTCCACTTCCTCGCTCCTGCTCCAGGCCAACATAATCTTCAATCTGGTTGACACAGCAGCTCTACACTTCTCCATTTGTGTCTCCTTCCAGTCCATTCCCCAGATAGAAGAAATAATAAATTTAAAACAGAAGTCGTATTATGTTAAACTCCATCTTAAAAGCCCTCAATGGTTTCCTGTTGCATTTAAATACAATGCAAGAGAAGAATCTACAAGGCCCTATAGGATACCCCCAGCACCCTCACATCCTGCTCCAGTCTCACCTCTCTCTGTCATGCTTTCCCCTTGCTCATAGTGCTCCAGCTACACTGTCCTGTTTCAGCTTCAACAACTCGCCAAGATCTTTCCTACCTTGAAAGGTGTTTTTACATATTCCTTCCTCTACCTGACTCACTCTTCCACACAGTATTCCCATGATTAGCCCCTCATCCCTGAAATTTCAGCTAACACATGACCTAAAATGTCACCTCCATAGATAAGCTTTCCTGATGTTTCTACCCCAAACCATTGTTCCTCTCTCTATTGTTTTCTAGCTCAGCATCTTACTTTGTTTGTTGATATTATCAACATTTGTAATTATTTTCCTTATCTATTTATTGGGTTTGAGTTTGACTCCCTCCCCCTTGTTAACTGTTTTTCTGTGTCTGTCCTGTTCAGCATAATATCCCCAGCACATGGCCTGGTGTTTAGTACATATTAGACTTCAATAAATATTTGCTGCATGAATTAATATGTGATGGAGTTGAGACTAAGTCTCTGTTTTCTTTTATGTAACACCTGTGAAGTGTGTGTATCATGTGCACAGATTCTTAATACATAGAGATAATGACCTAAGCTGAGTTAATGGAAGGAGTAGAAGAAGGTTAACCCTAAGGTGGTTAACAAGAATTGCTCTCCCTGCACAGATGCGAGGCAAATCTGCTCCACGTGTAAGAACTTGGTGCTCACCTGAATTCTGTTCTATATCTACCATCACGTGCTCTTGTTTGAAGCAATCACTTCCAAGCCTTCTCTACACAGTCTTCCTTTATCTTCTCCAGGAGGGAGAAAATATAGGGGTAGAGTAGGCAAGCCTCTCTTTTTAGCTAGTGTTTTGCAAATACCTTTTACCTAACACAGAAGGTTAAGTGAAACAGATTTGATGAGAAACAAATGATGACATGAATCCCACCCTCTGCACGTTGTGAAGGTTCCTTAGAAATAAGAGTGCAGCAGCTTCCTCCATATTCCTTCATAAAAACAAATCTGAAGTATTTCTTTTTTTTTTTTTAGTTTTTTTTTTTTATTATACTTTAAGTTTTAGGGTACATGTGCACATTGTGCAGGTTAGTTACATATGTATACATGTGCCATGCTGGTGCACTGCACCCACTAACTCGTCATCTAGCATTAGGTATATCTCCTGATGCTATCCCTCCCCCCTTCCCCCACCCCACAACAGTCCCCAGAGTGTGATATTCCCCTTCCTGTGTCCATGTGATCCCATTGTTCAATTCCCACCTATCAGTGAGAATATGCGGTGTTTGGTTTTTTGTTCTTGTGATAGTTTACTGAGAATGATGATTTCCAATTTCATCCATGTGCCTACAAAGGACATGAATTCATCCTTTTTATGGCTGCATAGTATTCCATGGTGTATATGTGCCACATTTTCTTAATCCAGTCTATCGTTGTTGGACATTTGGGTTGGTTCCAAGTCTTTGCTATTGTGAATAGTGCCGCAATAAACGTACATGTGCATGTGTCTTTATAGCAGCATGATTTATAGTCCTTTGGGTATATACCCAGTAATGGAATGGCTGGGTCAAATGGTATTTCTAGTTCTAGATCCCTGAGGAATCGCCACACTGACTTCCACAATGGCTGAACTAGTTTACAGTCCCACCAACAGTGTAAAAGTGTTCCTATTTCTCCACATCCTCTCCAGCACCTGTTGTTTCCTGACTTTTGAATGATTGCCATTCTAACTGGTGTGAGATGGTATCTCATTGTAGTTTTGATTTGCATTTCTCTGATGGCCAGTGATGATGAGCATTTTTTCATGTGTTTTTTGGCTGCATAAATGTCTTCTTTTGAGAAGTGTCTGTTCATGTCCTTCGCCCACTTTTTGATGGGGTTGTTTGTTTTTTTCTTGTAAATTTGTTTGAGTTCATTGTAGATTCTGGATATTAGCCCTTTGTCAGATGAGTAGGTTGTGAAAATTTTCTCCCATTTTGTAGGTTGCCTGTTCACTCTGATGGTAGTTTCTTTTGCTGTGCAGAAGCTCTTTAGTTTAATTAGATCCCATTTGTCAATTTTGTCTTTTGTTGCCATTGCTTTTGGTGTTTTAGACATGAAGTCCTTGCCCATGCCTATGTCCTGAATGGTAATGCCTACGTTTTCTTCTAGGGTTTTTATGGTTTTAGGTCTAACGTTGAAGTCTTTAATCCATCTTGAATTAATTTTTGTATAAGGTGTAAGGAAGGGATCCAGTTTCAGCTTTCTACATATGGCTAGCCAGTTTTCCCAGCACCATTTATTAAATAGGGAATCCTTTCTCCATTGCTTGTTTTTCTCAGGTTTGTCAAAGATCAGATTGTCGTAGATATGTGGCATTATTTCCGAGGGCTCTGTTCTGTTCCATTGATCTATATCTCTGTTTTGGTACCAGTACCATGCTGTTTTGGTTACTGTAGCCTTGTAGTATCGTTTGAAGTCAGGTAGCATGATGCCTCCAGCTTTGTTCTTTTGGCTTAGGATTGACTTGGTGATGCGGGCTCTTTTTTGGTTCTGTATGAACTTTAAAGTAGTTTTTTCCAATTCAGTGAAGAAAGTCATTGGTAGCTTGATGGGGATGGCATTGAATCTGTAAATTACCTTCGGCAGTATGGCCATTTTCACGATATTGATTCTTCCTACCCATGAGCATGGAATGTTCTTCCATTTGTTTGTATCCTCTTTTATTTCATTGAGCAGTGGTTTGTAGTTCTCCTTGAAGAGGTCCTTCACATCCCTCGTAAGTTGGATTCCTAGGTATTTTATTC
Source organism: Gorilla gorilla gorilla (assembly GCF_029281585.2). NCBI lineage: Eukaryota > Metazoa > Chordata > Mammalia > Primates > Hominidae > Gorilla > Gorilla gorilla. The sequence goes on along the minus strand of NC_086017.1, from coordinate 109,916,330 downwards.
TCTTTGAAGCAATTGTGAATGGGAGTTCACTCATGATTTGGCACTCTGTTTGTCTGTTGTTGGTGTATAAGAATGCTTGTGATTTTTGCACATTGATTTTGTATCCTGAGACTTTGCTGAAGTTGCTTATCAGCTTAAGGAGATTTTGGGCTGAGACAATGGGGTTTTCTAGATATACGATCATGTCGTCTGCAAACAGGGACAATTTGACTTCCTCTTTTCCTAATTGAATACCCTTTATTTCCTTCTCCTGCCTAATTGCCCTGGCCAGAACTTCCAACACTATGTTGAATAGGAGTGGTGACAGAGGGCATCCCTGTCTTGTGCCTGTTTTCAAAAGGAATGCTTCCAGTTTTGGCCCATTCAGTATGATATTGGCTGTGGGTTTGTCATAGATAGCTCTTATTATTTTGAAATACATCCCATCAATACCTAATTTATTGAGAGTTTTTAGCATGAAGAGTTGTTGAATTTTGTCAAAGGCTTTTTCTGCATCTATTGAGATAATCATGTGGTTTTTGTCTTTGGCTCTGTTTATATGATGGATTACATTTATTGATTTGCATATATTGAACCAGCCTTGCATCCCAGGGATGAAGCCCACTTGATCATGGTGGATAAGCTTTCTGATGTGCTGCTGGATTCGTTTTGCCAGTATTTTATTGAGGATTTTTGCATCAATGTTCATCAAGGATATTGGTCTAAAATTCTCTTTTTTGGTTGTGTCTCTGCCTGGCTTTGGTATCAGAATGATGCTGGCCTCATAAAATGAGTTAGGGAGGATTCCCTCTTTTTCTATTGATTGGAATAGTTTCAGAAGGAATGGTACCAGTTCCTCCTTGTACCTCTGGTAGAATTCGGCTGTGAATCCGTCTGGTCCTGGACTCTTTTTGGTTGGTAAGCTATTGATTATTGCCACAATTTCAGCTCCTGTTATTGGTCTATTCAGAGATTCAACTTCTTCCTGGTTTAGTCTTGGGAGAGTGTATGTGTCGAGGAATTTATCCATTTCTTCTAGATTTTCTACTTTGTTTGCATAGAGGTGTTTGTAGTATTCTCTGATGGTAGTTTGTATTTCTGTGGGATCGGTGGTGATATCCCCTTTATCATTTTTTATTGCATCTATTTGATTCTTCTCTCTTTTTTTCTTTATTAGTCTTGCTAGCGGTCTATCAATTTTGTTGATCCTTTCAAAAAACCAGCTCCTGGATTCATTGATTTTTTGAAGGGTTTTTTGTGTCTCTCTTTCCTTCAGTTCTGCCTGATTTTAGTTATTTCTTGCCTTCTGCTAGCTTTTGAATGTGTTTGTTCTTGCTTTTCTAGTTCTTTTAATTGTGATGTTAGGGTGTCAATTTTGGATCTTTCCTGCTTTCTCTTGTGGGCATTTAGTGCTATAAATTTCCCTCTACACAGTGCTTTGAATGCGTCCCAGATATTCTGGTATGTTGTGTCTTTGTTCTCGTTGGTTTCAAAGAACATCTTTATTTCTGCCTTCATTTCATTATGTACCCAGTAGTCATTCAGGAGCAGGTTGTTCAGTTTCCATGTAATTGAGCAGTTTTGAGTGAGATTCTTAATCCTGAGTTCTAGTTTGATTGCACCGTGGTCTGAGAGATAGTTTGTTATAATTTCTGTTCTTTTACATTTGCTGAGCAGAGCTTTACTTCCAACTATGTGGTCAATTTTGGAATAGGTGTGGTGTGGTGCTGAAAAAAATGTATATTCTGTTGATTTCGGGTGGAGAGTTCTGTAGATGTCTATTAGGTTCACTTGGTGCAGAGCTGAGTTCAATTCCTGGGTATCCTTGTTGACTTTCTGTCTCGTTGATCTGTCTAATGTTGACAGTGGGGTGTTAAATTCTCCTATTATTAATGTGTGGGAGCCTAAGTCTCTTTGTAGGTCTCTCAGGACTTGCTTTATGAATTTTGGTGCTCCTGTATTGGGTGCATATATATTTAGGATAGTTAGCTCTTCTTGTTGAATTGATCCGTTTACCATTATGTAATGGCCTTCTTTGTCTCTTTTGATCTTTGTTGGTTTAAAGTCTGTTTTATCAGAGACTAGGATTGCAACCCCTGCCTTTTTTTGTTTTCCATTGGCTTGGTAGATCTTCCTCCATCCTTTTATTTTGAGCCTATGTGTGTCCCTGCATGTGAGATGGGTTTCCTGAATACAGCACACTGATTGGTCTTGACTCTTTATCCAATTTGCCAGTCTGTGTCTTTTAATTGGAGCATTTAGTCCATTTACATTTAAAGTTAATATTGTTATATGTGAATTTGATCCTGTCATTATGATGTTAGCTGGTTATTTTGCTCGTTAGTTGATGCAGTTTCTTCCTAGTCTCGATGGTCTTTACATTTTGGCATGATTTTGCAGCGGGTGGTACCAGTTGTTCCTTTCCATGTTTAGTGCTTCCTTCAGGAGCTCTTGTAAGGCAGGCCTGGTGGTGACAAAATCTGTCAGCATTTGCTTGTCTGTAAAGGATTTTATTTCTCCTTCACTTATGAAGCTTAGTTTGGCTGGATATGAAATTCTGGGTTGAAAATTCTTTTCTTTAAGAATGTTGAATATTGGCCCCCACTCTCTTCTGGCTTGTAGGGTTTCTGCCGAGAGATCGGCTGTTAGTCTGATGGGCTTTCCTTTGTGGGTAACCCGAGCTTTTTCTGTGGCTGCCCTTAACATTTTTTCCTTCATTTCAACTTTGGTGAATCTGACAATTATGGGTCTTGGAGTTGCTCTTCTCGAGGAGTATCTTTGTGGCGTTCTCTGTATTTCCTGAATCTGAACGTTGGCCTGCCTTGCTAGATTGGGGAAGTTCTCCTGGATAATATCCGGCAGAGTGTTTTCCAACTTGGTTCCATTCTCCCCATCACTTTCAGGTACACCAATCAGACGTAGATTTGGTCTTTTCACATAGTCCCATATTTCTTGGAGGCTTTGGTCATTTCTTTTTATTCTTTTTTCTCTAAACTTCCCTTCTCGCTTCATTTCATTCATTTCATCTTCCATTGCTGATACCCTTTCTTCCAGTTGATCGCATCGGCTCCTGAGGCTTCTGCATTCTTCACATAGTTCTCAAGCCTTGGTTTTCAGCTCCATCAGGTCCTTTAAGGACTTCTCTGTATTGGTTATTCTAGTTATACATTCTTCTAAATTTTTTTCAAAGTTTTCAACTTCTTTGCCTTTGGTTTGAATGTCCTCCCGTAGCTCAGAGTAATTTGATTGTCTGAAGCCTTCTTCTCTCAGCTCGTCAAAGTCATTCTCCATCCAGCTTTGTTCCGTTGCTGGTGAGGAACTGCGTTCCTTTGGAGGAGGAGAGGTGCTCTGCTTTTTAGAGTTTCCAGTTTTTCTGTTCTGTTTTTTCCCCTTCTTTGTGGTTTTATCTACTTTTGGTCTTTGATGATGGTGATGTACAGATGGGTTTTAGGTGTGGATGTCCTTTCTGTTTGTTAGTTTTCCTTCTAACAGACAGGACCCTCAGCTGCAGGTCTGTTGGTACACCCTGCCGTGTGAGGTGTCAGTGTGCCCCTGCTGGGGGGTGCCTCCCAGTTAGGCTGCTCGGGGGTCAGGGGTCAGGGACCCACTTGAGGAGGCAGTCTGCCCATTCTCAGATCTCCAGCTGCGTGCTGGGAGAACCACTGCTCTCTTCAAAGCTGTCAGACAGGGACATTTAAGTCTGCGGAGGTTACTGCTCTCTTTTTGTTTGTCTGTGCCCTGCCCCCAGAGGTGGAGCCTACAGAGGCAGGCAGGCCTCCTTGAGCTGTGGTGGGCTCCACCCAGTTGGAGCTTCCGGGCTGCTTTGTTTACCTAATCAAGCCTGGGCAATGGTGGGCGCCCCTCCCCCAGCCTCGCTGCTGCCTTGCAGTTTGATCTCAGACTGCTGTGCTAGCAATCAGCAGGACTCCGTGGGCGTAGGACCCTCCAAGCCAGGTGTGGGATATAATCTCGTGGTGCGCCGTTTTTTAAACCCGTCGGAAAAGCGCAGTATTCGGGTGGGAGTGACCCGATTTTCCAGGTGCCGTCCATCACCCGTTTCTTTGACTCAGAAAGGGAACTCCCTGACCCCTTGCGCTTCCCAAGTGAGGCATTGCCTCACCCTGCTTTGGCTCGCACACGGTGCACGCACCCACTGACCTGCGCCCACTGTCTGACACTCCCTAGTGAGATGAACCCGGTACCTCAGATGGAAATGCAGAAATCACCCGTCTTCTGCGTCGCTCACGCTGGGAGCTGTAGACCGGAGCTGTTCCTATTCGGCCATCTTGGCTCCTCCCCCGTATTTCACAATTACTTCCCTGGGAAAATGCTCCTACCCCGACTCCCAAACCCAACATTTTCAATTCTGCCAAGTCAGAGAATTATTTTTAATCATCAGAGTAATTTCCTTTTTATCAGCTGGGTCAGTTATACAATTACAATGATTGACTAGTTTAAAAGTTGAAACATCAACATTTTCTTTCATCAGCAATTATTGATAAAGAACTGCCATCTCATTACCATAATAAATTTCTTAGTCCTGTGTCTCTGGAAACTCATTTTGCAAGTGTTTAATTATGAATTCTGACAATTTTTTTATTATTGAAAATCGGTTGATAATTTCTCATGGCAACTTACTGCCAGTTTAAAGACTCACAATTTTATTTCTTTTTGCTCAGATGTGATATCAACTGTGGACTTTCATGCAGGTTGTTGAAAGCAAAATCTACCAATCATCCCAGTGACCTAAATAGAATATTCCCAGCTCTCTATGAATATGTATCATTAGTAGCCAATCATATATATTTGTATCATGTATACATATTTGTATAATGATACATATGTATCGTTAGTAGCCGATGACACATCTCAACAGAAAATAGATGTTTTGGCATAATTATGGTCTGTTCTGCTAAAACCCACTTACTTAGCAAAGTCTCCTGAAGCTTAGTACTAGTCTTGAGCTTGTTAATGCTGCAGATCTAGTTTTGTTTATCTACTTTATATGCAGAGCCCTATAGTTGGCAGAAGAATATGGTAATTACTCATTAAATATTTGAATCAAATGAGTCACATAAAATGTGAACTATTACATTGGTTATAAAATCATTTCTACAGAGAATATAGATTGAAATTGTAAAGTATATTTATTAAAAACTGTGGGATCATAAAGATCATTTATTTCAAATTCACTATTTTTGTAGGTGAAAAAGAAGGCCCAGAAAAGTTAAAGAATTTGACCAATATTATACTTTTATTAACTAGAACTGGAATTCCAGTTTCCAAGATCCCTTCAATTGCCCTCTATTTCAGGCCCTGAACACCAGTACTATATGTTCAAGGTACTTATTATTAATGCAAAAACATGGTTCTAATGCAAAGATGGAAATGTGAAGGATAGAAGTTACATAAAATATGACAAACCTAAAGAAATTGAGGTCTATTCTGAACATTGGATGTCCTGATATAAAACATTTAAAACACCTACCTATCATTAATTTTTAAGGTTTTCAGACATTATCCAATAGCTAAAGAACAGTAATATGCATTCATCTCAATATAAACATAAATAATTTAATCTCTTTCACTGGTAATTTTCTGAAGTAAAGCATTTAATTTTCTTACATGGCCTCCTCCCCTGACATAATCAAGAGCATAGTAATGCATGTCTATTGGGGCACTCTATATATAGACAACACAAACACTTAACAGAGTCAATAAAATTATCAGCCACTTCATTTTAATGTCAATGACTTTTTTATTGTTGAACAATATCCTTAGGCTACAAATATCTCAATAAATCCATTTTTGTTTGCTGCTGCCACTGCTATTGTTGTTTTAATTAATTTGACAGTAGTTTGTGGCAGGCATTGCTACTGTTCATAGACAATCAGTTCCCCTCTCCTTCAAGGTGCCTGGAAAGATTCCCTAGAAGGTAAGCGGTGAACAGAAGTGGTGCATGTCATTTCCCTGTAGAGGCATTCAATTGCTAGGACCCAATTTCCTCTTAACATTTCACCTGCCCCAGCAATTATAGGCTCCATAGTCAAAAAACTAGAAAAAGTACCCCCTTCTTCAAGACTGACATTACATATGAGCATACTGAACACATTCAGAATCTCTGCAGAGGAAAAAAAAACTGTTTAACACGGTATTCATCAATTAATTTGACCCCAAACTTTTTATCGTCTAACATTTCTTCTTCCTTAGAATTATCTTGGACAATAGCTGGCTATGCTTTAGACATTGGTAATTAACTTAGTAGAGATTAGTTAACGACCAACTGAGTAGAAAGATAGGTGCTTGGAGAGTAGGTTGAAGAGTTGAGCACTAGCCATTGACTGTTTCCATGTGGAAATGACATGAAACATTTCTAGCGGTATGCCTAACTTCAAGGGAATTCTTCTAGGTACCTCAAAGCAGAAGGAAATTAGATATCAATACCTGTCACGAACTGCTCCCAAAGTTTATTTTTGAAGACCATGGGGATGGGGGAGATTTGTGATACTAGTAACCCAAATGATAATGATTCAAAATAGCAATTGAAGAAATTAAATGCCACAGTTCAGTGAGAAGATGGAAACTACACTAGTAATTTGAACAGGGAAAATTTAATGTAACGAATTATTAGCTAATAAAAGGTGATCACTGGAAGGGATAAAGAGGACTCTAAAGAATGCAGAATGAACAAATGCTAAACTGCTGTATCTAGGACAGAGGGAGAGCATTAAAGGAGCAAACTAAAAACTCACAGAAGGACTCCAGACACCCAAGGCTGTAAGTCAGACCTTGTGGAAGAGAGTGTAGCTGTGGTACGCTGGAGGAAGCAGAAGTTTGCTGGGGTGCCAGCAGACTGGACATGGTCTGCAGGAAGCTATCTGTTGGGGGACAGAAAAATTCACTGCAGAATGAGTGCCACAGGGCCTCCCAAACACTACTGTCAACCATGCAGTGAGAAGAAAAGATAAAGCACACCAGAAGTAGAAAAAGAAGCCCCTTCTTCTGCTATGTTTTAAAGTGTCTCTCCAGCCTCCTCTACTGATAAAGCCTAACATGGAGCCAGCTGGCAAAGAAAAAACTATATGGAGTCCAGCTATAAAAGCACAAAGCAGTGCAAAGAGGGATGAGTGTGGATCTGAGAGACAATAAATTGATGACCAGCACATCCAGGAAATGCCAGAAGAAAATAAAAAAGGGAAAGAGAGAGAGAAGGAGGGCTGCTGACACAGAAACCACAAACCTACTATAGACTCACAATCCATTTCTCAACTCAGCACTCCGTGTAGAAATAGAAGCCTAATTTGAAGCACACAATAGACTTTATATTACATGCACCTATAAAAAATTTCCTGGGAAGATGAATCACAGCGTTCTTCATGTTTTCGAAGGAGTTTACAGCCCTATAAAGATTAAGAAGAACTGAAGTAGAGTACTGGGCAAATGTCTAGGTAAGTGAGCAAAAAGAATTTTTCCGTTTCAATTACTCAAGACTCTACAGAGCAGGCTTATGAAAGTAACTTTTAACCAAATTTTAAACAGTAATTTCTCCAAGGAAAGGTTAGAGAAAACAGAGATGACTCTAACAAAATTTAGAAGGAATAAAATTAAAGAAGTTCAGATTCTGCAGACAAAATATCCAGGCTGAATGCCTTCCCCATTGCTCTGGACTTCCAGCTGTTTTTGGATACCTGTCCCAGGGTTTTGCATAATTTTTTCCGATGGAATGATTCCACAAGTGCAAAATTAGAATATATTTATTATTTTCCTTGGACAATTGTTTTTTACATATAATAAAATTGAGCCATTTTTAAGAGCAGCATGTACCACAAGGAAAAAACTCAGACCACAGACTGTTTAGGTATGACCCATTTTTTAACAAATGAAATTTAAATTCCTCTCAAATGAGAAGAATACCTTTCTTTTCTGTGACAGGCTGTTACTTCAGCCAAATCTCTGGAGAGGTTTGGAAAGTTCAGAAGATCACTTCTGCCCTGAGGCTGAATGTATTTTATTGTGGACTACTAAGGCACCACAGAAAAGGAAAGAAAATGGATTATTTTACCCTTTGCGGAGCCAACTCATATGAAATTCTGCAGGAAAATTTTAGGAAAACATGCATTTCCATGCCCCAGAGAAGAGTATGTGCATTATATCTTTTACTTTACAAATGCAAAGAAATTTTTAGACTTAGTTATTTGTTAGATTCATACATTTACCGGATTCTTCTACTCAAGAGACTTTTCATATTGTCCTGTAAAATATGGTATTTTTATTCAATTGCATGGGACTCAGAGATTTTTACATTTTTTTATAGAAATGCCTCCACTTTCCTAAATGACATATTCCTGAAAAAGGTTTGAAAGTCAAACAGCTGAAATTCAATCAATAGACATATACAGTATAATATTTGCTGTATTTCCATATTCCAAAAATTTTATGAACCACAAAAGTATGATTCCTGTAGTCACTGCTTCCCTCTTGGACACAGACAAGTCTAGTGGATGGGTGTAAGATGGCTAGACAAAAGTCTCTCATGTAAGAGCTTTACATTTAGTAAGACCCTCATTCCTCAATAGCTCAAACTCTTGGTCTCCTTTGTTTGAAAATAAGCTATATACATTTATACAGAGACATATATGCATATGTATACATACACATACTCCTGTTTTAGGACAGGCCAATCCCAATGAAGTAGAAGAGTCTGGCACATTCATTGGCCTTTTAGATGATGCTGTCACTTCAAGAAAATGAAATCAACCTTATTAATGTGATGGGTAACACAGTGTTTAAATTTGCAGTCAAATGCTCTACCACTGAGCTCTACCCCGTGGAGTGTTTAAATTTGCTTAAATTTGCTCTGGAGCCAGATTATCTAACATATAGCCTAGCTCCATCTCCTACTATCTGTATAACCCTGGTCAAGTTACTTAACTTCTTCATGCCTAAATGTTCTTATCAGGAAAATAAGGATAATATAAAGCTCTTACCTGATAAGGTTGTTGTGAAAGTTAGGTGAGCTATTAGGCATAAATGCACTTGTGCTTCTACCCAGCCTATGGTGTGCCCTGTCTATGTTAGACAGTGGTGGCAGTAGTAACAGTAGTAGTGATAGTAGTGGTAGCATTTTACTATCACATACTACCAACATGAATGTTAATGGCACTTGTTGGAGTAGCCCACCTCGGACTCCCAAAGTGCTGGGATTATAGGCATGAGACACCGCGCCTGGCCTAAGCTTTTATTATCTAATTTTAAACTCATGCAAATAGATATAATTAGAAAGTTAAACAATTACAGGACAATTCCGTGTTAACTGTCTGTCTGAATTAAGAACTAGAACTGTCCTAATATAGCTGAAACCACCTCTGGGCACCTTCTGATTTCATCGCCTGGCCTGACCTCCCCACGCCTGCTAAAGCTAATCATTATCCTGACATTTATTTCATTTTTAATCGTTTTACCACATACATATATATATGTAAAAACACACTTTGTAGGGTTTTTCATGTTATTTTACTTTTTTAAATGGCAGCAAACGATATGAGGTCCTCTTGACTTCCCCCTAACATTATGTTTTTAGGATTCTTTCATTTTTACTGCATATAAATATAAGTTATCTATTTTTTCCACCGCTGAGTCTATACTACAATCTATCCATTCTATTGCAATGAATATTTGTTTCCAAATATGTGTCCCATGAGCTATATATTCCAGAATGACTCTGCAGCTTAGTATATGTATGTAGAGATGCTGGTTGTAGAATGAGCACATCCACCTGTACTGGATAATAACAAGTTATTTTTCAAAATGATTATGTCAATTTTCATTCCTGCAGTAGTTTATAATCCAACTGATCTGTATCCTTACCAACTCTTAGTACTATCAGTCTGCTTAAATTTGCCAATGGGACCAGTATAAATTAATATTTTTGTGACTATAATTTATATTTTCCTAATTACTAATGAGCATGAGCATCTTGTTATAATACGTATAGACCATTTGCATTTGCTCTTTTGTGTAATATTTGTTCAAGTCTGTTGCATTTGTTCTGTTTGGTTGTCTTTTGTTATTCGTTAAGAGTTCTTTATATATTTTAGACAATGTCGCCATGTTGTACAATTTCAAGAAGTACATTCTCAAATCCAGAGGCTGCCATTTACTTCGAATAGAATGCAGTTGTCCACCTTGAAGTTGTGTAATGCCAATTTCTTGGCAGTGCAGTGTTTTACATGTCATATGCTACAAGTTTGTTCTCCAAGTTTATGGCCCATATTTTTGCTGTCTTTATGGCCCATATTTTTGCTGTGCCTCCTGATGCACAGAAGTTCTTAAATAATTTCAATGTTTTCTTCTTCTATTTGGTGTTGCTAGTAGTTTTGTATCACATGCAAGAAATCTTTTCCTATACCAATGCTATAAAGACATTTTCTTATACTTCTAAACGATTTAAAGTTTTCCATTTCATATCCAACTTTTTTAATCCCTCACAAATTGAATTTTGTGCTTTGTGTGAGAAAATAATCCAGTTTCATTTTTTCCATATGTAATATTTCATCATTTTCCCAATGATATATAATGTCACCTCTATCATACATCAATTTCTCATATGCACTGGATCTGTTTCTGGGTTTGCTAGTCTGTTCAAGTCAATATGTTCATCCTTGCTCAATAATATACTATCTTAATTCCTATACCTTTACAATAAATATTAATGTCTAGTAGCACAGATCTCCCCACCTACTCTATTTCTGTAGGAAAGGCTTGGCTATACTGGGCATCTCCCCCTTATATATTTTAGAACTAGCTAATCAACTTTCTCAAAACAATTAGTTGAGTTTTGAGTAGAATTACATGGGACCTATAAACCACTTTGAGGAGAACTGATGTCTTTACATATTTTGAAGTATTTTCCATAAGAGTCTTGCAAATATTTTGTTAGATGTATTACTAAATATCTTTTTATTTCTAACATAAAGTAACTCTATATTTTTAAATATATTTCCATTTGTATGTTTCTCTATGTCCAATACTCTTAAATTCTGCTAGAGTCTAACAATATGTAATTATGTGGTATATTCTATTTAGATAGATGCAAATATTTAGATTGATACAATATCTATTTAGATAGATACAAGTATCTAAATAGAATACACCACATAATTAACACATTGTTAGACTCAAAAGCAGTATTTGCAAATACTAGTAGTTTTACTATTGCCTTTCCAAGTCTTATGAGTTTTTACATAGTTCTTCTTTTATTTATTTTCCTGTATTATTATACTAACTGGAATCCATTGCACAATGTTGAATAGAAGTGGTAAATAGTGGGCATCTTTGTCTAATTAAGCTTTTTCACTCTATTTCAACAAGGAGACACATTTAATCTATTGATACAGTGTAAATTATAAGCAGCAAATTAAATACTAACATCTTGAATGAGGAATAGCAGTCAGAGAAAGGTGTAGCTGTCTAAAATCAGTTGCCAAAGACACAAAGGGATGAAAATTCCTTTTTATGTTACAATAGCTTCTGAGAGCATCACAACATTGGAGTCCAATATGATAATTGGATAATTGATGATTAGAGCAATGGCTTTCCTTCTCTTTATTCTTTGCTAGCTTCTCCTTCTCTGGTAATCCTTTAAGCACTAGAGTTTCAAGGACTGTGTACTGGTCCCATACTTTGGTCACATATTGGCCCTCCAGTCTCACCTGTATGCCAAAATTCCAAAATTTAAATCTCCAATGCTAATTACTTCTCAAGACTCCTGAGTTGTGTATCCAATTGCCTAACTGACATCTTTTTTAGATGTCAAATAGGCATATAATTTAATTTTTCCCAGTCTACGATCTCAGAAAGTGATATCACCATCCACCAGCTTTAAAGTAAAAAACCCAGGAGTTACTCTTAATTCTCATATTTTTCTGACCTCGCATTGATAATTAACAACAAATCTATTGATTCTACCTTCAAAATGAAAAAGTGTACAATCTTGGCCATTATAGGCCAAGTTGTCGTCATCACTCACCTAGACTACTCTAAGAATTTCCTCATTAGATTTCCAGCTTCTATTCTTGGTCTTCTCTGATCCATTTCCCACATAGGAACCACCATGCTTTCTTAAGAGAGAGAGAGAGAGAGATGTATATATATGTATATATGTATGTGTATGTATATATGTATGCATATGTATATATGTATATACGTATGCATATGTATTTATATGCATATATATATTTTGAAGTATTTTCCATAAGAATCTTGCAAATATTTTGTTAGATTGATTACTAAATGCCTTTTGGTTATTTCTAATATAAATTGGAAGATATATATATATATCTTAAGATATATGTATATACACATATGCATGTATATATGTATATATATATCTTAAGATATAGATACATATACATGTATGTGTATATGTTTATATGTATATGTATATATACATGTATATATGTGCTTTCTTAAGATATATATATACACATACATGTGTATATATGTATGTATATGTATGTGTATATATATGCTTTAAGATATACATATCATGTATGTATATTATATATATATATATGATCACGTAAATCCCTGCTTTAAACTCCTCAGTGTTATTTCATTATAATTAAAATAAAACTTAAAACTCTTATTGGTCTAGGACAATAAGTCCTATATTATCAAGCTCCCAGCTTCCTTTCCAGCATCACCCTCTACAAGTCTTCCCTTGACAACTATGCTTCAGCTACACTCATCTTTTTACTGCACCTCAAACATGTTAAGCTTGTACAAATCTATATTAGTCATGGTTCTTCAAGGAGACAGACCAATAGGATGGATGGTTGGATAGATTAGACAGATGATAGATAGATAGATAGATAGATAGATAGATAGATAGATAGATAGATAGATAGATAGATAAGACATTTATTGGGGGGAATTGCCCTATGGAATTATGGAGGCTGAAAATTTCTATGATAGGCCATCTGCAAGCTGGAGACCCAGGGAACTTGGTGGCCTGGCTCAGTCTAAGTTTGAAAGCCTCAGAAACAGGGAAGTCCAGGTATATAAATCTCAGTCTGAGGCTGAAGGCCTGAGAACCCAAGGGACTGCTGATGCAAGTCCCAGAGTCCAAAGGCTAGATACCTGGTGTTCTCACATCCAAGGGCAGAAGAAGAAGAGTGTCTCAGCTCTAGGTGAGAAAATATTTGCCTTTCCTCTGCCTTTTTGTTCAATCCAGACCCTCAGCCAACTGGAAGCTGCCTCACCTTGGGAGGGTGTGTCTTCCCCACTCAGACCATTTACTCAAATGTCAGTCTCCTACAGAATCACCCTCACAGACACATCCAGAAATAAGCTTTACCAGCTCTATAAGTATCCCTTAACCCAGACAAGCTGACACCTAAAATTAACCATCATGCCATCTTAGGGCCTTCTGTTACTATTGACTGGAATACTCTTTCCCCTGATTCACACCCAAGTTTAAAAATGTCATTTCAACAGAGAGGCCTACATTAACCATCCAATCTAATGTGGCCACTCATTTGTCCTCCATCACAGTAACCTATTTTAATTATCTGCTTATCACTAAATGTTTGCACTTTTGTGTATTCATTTATTTTGAAAAAGATGTTCTTCAAAATTCATTATTAAGAAAATGAAAAAACAAATTATAGTCTGGGAGAAAATATTTGCAAAATACATATATGCTAAAGAACTTGTATCCAGAATAGATATGTATCTTACAACAAATAACCCAATAATAAGTGAGAAAAGTACTTGAACAGACACTTCACCAAAGAAAGTATACAGATGGTCAGTAAGAACATGAAAGTTGCCCAATATAATATAGTCATTTGGGAAATATAAACTAAAACCAAAAAATATCATTATACACTTACTAAAATGACTGAAATAGACTAACAGTACAAAGTACTATCGAGGATGTGGAGCAACTAACTCTCACACATTACTGATGGAAATGTAAAATGGCACAGCCACTTTGGAAAACAGTTCAGTATTTTCTTATAAAATTAAATATATACTCACCATACAACCCAACAGTTCCACTCATTAGGTAACTACTCAAGAGAAATTACAATGTTTGTCCACCCACAAACTTGCACTTGAATGTTCATAGCAGCTCTATTCATAATACATACAAACTAGAAGCAACCCTGGTGAATAGATAAATAAATTGTAGTCAATCTAAATAATGGAACACTAATGAGCAATTTAAAAGAACAAATTACTGAGGGGAAGAGAACAAAAATGTGGATCACAGCAGTGATTGTCAAGAGAATAAGGGGAGGAAATTGATTTAAAAATATATGCATGAAGAAATTTGGGGGATGATTAAATGTTCTAAATGTTGATTGTGGTGGTAGTTATGTAAATATATACATTTGTCAAAACTAATGAAATTATACATTTTATAAGATGAATTTTATCATATATAAATTATACATCAGTAAACCTGACTTTAAAAAGTAGTCACTCTGGCTGGGCACAGTGGCTTATGCCTGTTATCCCAGCACTTTGGGAGACTGAGGCGGGCGGATCGCTTGAGGCCTGGAGTTTGAGACTAGCCTGGCCAACATGCCGAAACCCCGTCTCTACTAAAAATACAAAAATTAGCTGGGTGTGGTGGTGCACACTTGTAATCTCAGCTACTCAGGTGGCTGAGGCATGAGAGTTGCTTGAACCCGGGAGGCGGTGGTTGCAGTGAGCTGAGACCACACCATTGCATTCCAGCCTGGGTGACAGAGTGAGACTCTGCCTAAAAAAATAAAGAAAAAAATTAAGAATAGTCATTCAGTAAAAATTAGTTGAGTAGCTCTGAACCATCATTAAAAACTGTTTAAAAATCTATGACGTAAAGTATCTAACGCATTTTGTATAATTTTTATTAAAAAATAATATTTTTACTAAAAAATAAAATATTTAGCAAATAATAACTTGGTTAAATGAAAAGTGTACATATATGCAACACTTTATTCTCTAACATTGTTAGGTATATGTGGTCATATTATACATAATATGCATGTATGTATACCCTTGGAAGTGTGACTACAAAATAGGAGAATGGTTTTCATGTGTAACCTGTGGGAGGCAATTTCATTACTTTATATGCTTCCCATGTATACTCCCTCCGTGCTGTTCTTACTCTCAACATCTTTGTTAGGCTTCTCATAATTCTCACCTTACTTCTACAACAGCCTCCACACCTTCATAGGTCTCCTTTATTTTAGTCTACCTCCACATTTCAAATTAATCTCACACCTACAATAATCTACAATGAGTTTCCATTAAACTCTAAATGAAATTTAAGCTCTTTGTTCTGAAATTCAAGACCTTCCTAAATCAGACCTCAAACCTGTTATTTAAACCTTATCTTTACTTCTTGATCCACAGAAAAGTATACATCATTTAGATTAATGATACTTCAGGAGCAGTTCACATCATTCATTTTCCTTCGAAGGCCTCCCCCAATACTGTCAAAAATCTGTCCTTCCTGCCCAACTCCCTGTATCTTATGCTAATACTCATTGCCTGTATTTCTCAAGTGAATGAATGTATGAATGAATGAAGTATCACTTCTTCTATTATATTTGCCTTAGTCTCCAAACCAGATATTTCTCCTTCCTTTAATAAACTATGAGCTTTTCTGTATTTTTTCTTATTGTATTTGACATATTTCCCTTACATTGCCATTAAAAGTAGACTTGTCTCATTCTTCATACCAGAACATATCTACTTATTTTGTGTAATTTTGTTTCACTTATCTTCATCTCCATAGAGCATCTAGTTTTACATATAGTATATCCTCAGAAACAATTCTTAAAAGCATGTGTAGATGTTTGACTAAAAAATATAAAGAACACAATTCGTACAATGAAGTTGTATCATGACTGCTAAGGACTTCGTGAAATTATAAGAGGCTGCCCCTTAGTGCAAATTCAAAGTGAGTTGCACCCTGAAATTGTTGGAAGACGCAAATTTTTATGACAATTAACTTATAACTTATTTAAAACAATATGCACAACAGTAGTTTTGAGCTCAATTACATTGACCATGTGACTCATCTGATCTTTTTTATGGAAGTCAATAGCTCAGACAACTGAATAGGAAAGATGCAAGTAAAAATGAATGACATAGTATGTGTAGTAGGTAATCAGTAATAGCCTTTGTTTCATTTTTACTTTTGTAATATGTAAAAAATTATCCCATTCTAATGAGTAAAGATATTAATTCACAAGGTAAAAAATATTTTATTCATTATGTGAAAGGATAATGGGTAACACTAATTCCTTGTATTAAGACTTTATATTTCTCTTCCTTGCATGTCTAATTACAATGGTGCCTTTTTATGCTTTCTTGAAAGATATACTTTTCTTCTGTAGGCACTGAACAACATTCCATTACCAATACGGACATTTACCAATCCTTAATGATACAATAACATGGAAAATGCTTGAAATGTTCTTTGTCAATTAAGTTAACTTTTATAAACAGCTAATTAATTTCTAGATCATATCATTGAAAGCATTATTAAACATTACAAGCAGATCCAAAGAATGGAAAGAAAGAAATTTTTATATATTGCACATATGACAGAATTAAGAAACTTCTATTATGATATAGCATGCTTTTTAAAAAAGTTTATTTCTGTTGGGCTATGGAGAAACTACTTTGTAATTGAAATATATCATTAAATACTTCAAAATTGTGTCTAATTATGGTATTCTAGTAAACTGAGACTTTTGTAATTAAGGCTTTAAGCAGGAGGCAGTGTCCACCTACACCTCTAGGTTAGATCTGACTGACAAGAGTGCCAATTCATATAAATGCATAGCAAATGCCAGTTGAGAAGGAGCAAGAACTCAGAGATGTATGCAAATAAAGATGATTTTCCATCAGAGGGGAAACAATAACTACTTTACCAAGGTCAAAAGCCATGTAACTTTTCTTAATGGTTTTCTGCTTTCTCCAACTGAAATCAGATAGGAACAAAGTACTAAGAAACTGAAAAACCAAACAGATGCCTTTTCTATGAAAGTATTAAATCGTTGTTAGGAGGATTAAGTCATTGTTAAGAGGATTAAATCGTTGTTTTAAATTGTTGTTAGGAGGATAAAAGACTTCAGGAGTTTCGACCTCTAGTGGCGCTCTCAAAATTTAAAACCATGTGAGAGTGGTACATAACCCAGTTTGAGTAGGATACTCAAAGCAAGCTAATCTTTCTAAGGATGAGAAAAACAAAACTATATTAAAAAGTATTTAACAATAATTCAGTGTTAGTAAATACAGAATCAAATGGGTTTTTGTTTTAAGCTTATTAAACCCTTGTTCTAAAATGATATGTAATTTATTTTGAGTATATACACTTACCCAGTTCAAAGAGATAACTACTTTCAGGAGATTTGGAAATAAAACACATGTGTTGATCCTTTATTAAGCACACCTATGGAAAACCAAGGTGTTATAACCAGAAGCCCAGGTGGAGATAATGTCTCCAATAGCAGCAAAATGCATAGAAGACAAACCTCTAGATTACTGGACTAACAAGCCCAAAACTTTCAAGAATTAGCACACATTACAGGGAATAGCAATTAGCAATGATTAGTTGAGTTAAACTTTTCATATCCAACAAGGAAAAATGTGATGATTCCTGGTCTCACATAAGATAAAGAGTAGAGGGTGGAGCCAAGATGGCCAAATAGGAACAGCTCCAGTCTACAGCTCCCAGAGTGAGTGACACAGAAGACAGGTGATTTCTGCATTTCCAACTGAGGTACTGGGTTCACCTCACTGGGGAGTGTCAGAAAGTGGGTGCAGGACAGTGGGTGCAGCGCACGGAGAGTGAGCCAAAGCAGGGCAAGGCATTGCCTCACCCGGGAAGTGCAAGGGGTCGGGGAATTTCCTTTCCTAGTCAAAGAAAGGGGTGACAGATGGCACCTGGAAAATTGGGTCACTCCCACCCTAATAGTGCGCTTTTCCAATGGTCTTAGAGAACGGCACACCAGGAGATTGTATCCTGTGCATGGCTCGGAGGGTCCTGTGCCCACGGAGCCTCGCTCATTGCTAGCACAGCAGTCTGAGATCAAACTGCAAGGTGGCAGCGAGGCTGGGGGAGGGGTGCCCACCATTGCCAAGGCTTGAGTAGGTAAACAAAGCTGCTCAGGAAGCTCGAACTGGGTGGAGCCCACCGCAGCTCAAGGAGGCCTGCCTGCCTCTGTAGACTCCACCTGTAGGGGCAGGGCATAGCCAAACAAAAGGCAGCAGAATCCTCTGCAGACTTAAATGTCCCTGTCTGACAGCTTTGAAGAGAGTAGTGGTTCTCCCAGCATGCAGCTGGAGATCTGAGAACGGACACACTGCCTCCTCAAGTGTGTCCCTGACCCCCGTGTAGCCTAACTGGGAGGCACCCCCCAGTAGGGACAGACTGACACCTCACACGGCTGGGTACTCCTCTGAGACAAAACTTCAAGAGGAACGATCAGGCAGCAACATTTGCTGTTCACCAATACCCACTGTTCTGTAGCCTCCGCTGCTGATACCCATACAAACAGGGTCTGGAGTGGACCTCCAGCAAACTCCAACAGACCTGCAGCTGAGGGTCCTGACTGTTAGAAGGAAAACTAATGAACAGAAAGGACATCCACACCAAAACCCCATCTGTACATCACCATCATCAACAATGATAGACTGGATTAAGAAAATGTGGCACATATATACCATGGAATACTATGCAGCCATAAAAAATGATGAGTTCATGTCCTTTGTAGGGACATGGATGAAGCTGGAAACCATCATTCTCAGCAAACTATCACAAGGACAAAAAACCAAACACCGCATGTTCTCACTCATAGGTGGGAATTGAACAATGAGAACACATGGACACAGGAAGGGAAACATCACACACTGGGACCTGTTGTGGGGTGGGGGAGCGGGGAGGGATAGCATTAGGAGATATACCTAATGTTAAATGACAAGTTAATGGGTGCAACACACCAACATGGCACATGTATACGTATGTAACAAACCTGCACTTTGTGCACATGTACCCTAAAAAAGTATAATTAAAAAAAAAAGATAAAGAGTAGATGTGCTCCTGTCTGTAACAAATTGGAGTTTCTCAGCCCAAGGCCAAGTATTTACAACAGTGGTTCTTAACTCTGGTTGTGTATTATTAATAAAATCATCTTGGAGCATTAAAAAATATGACCTGGAGCAGTGGCTGATCCCTATAATCCCAGCACTTTCTGAGGCCGAGGGAGGCAAATCACTTGAGGTCAGGAGTTCAAGAGCAGCCTGGCCAACATGGCAAAACTCTTATCTCTATTAAAGACACAAAAATTAGCCGGGCCTAGTGGCGTACACCTGTAATCACAGCTACTCAGGACGCTGAGGCACAAGAATTGCTTGAACCTAGGAGGTGGAGATTGCAGTGAGCTGAGATTGCACCACTGCACTCCAGCGTGGACAACAGAGTGAGACTTGGTCTCAAAAAGGAAAAGAAAGAAAAAAAAGAAAAAGAAAGAAGGAAGGAAGGGAGGGAGGGAGGGAAGGAAGGAAGGAAGGAAGGAAGGAAGGAAGGAAGGAAGGAAGGAAGGAAGAAAGAAAGGAAGGAAAATGCCTGAGCCCCACCCTCACAGATTTGATTTAATTTGCCTTAGGTGGACCCCTGTCACCAATATATTTAAACCTCCCTCACCGCCAAGTGATTCTAATGTGAAGCTGGGGTTGCAAACTGCTGTATCATTGCAAAGACGATTGAAGAGAAAGATGTTCTTGCCCTTCAGCTTTAAAGTAGCCCTAAGATCTCTAAAAATTTGATGAAGAGAGTAGAAAAAACAAAAATTGCAATTTAAAAGCATTACACTGTACACTCATTGCAAATGGTGCAGTCTTGAATTGGAATAGATCTTCCTTCTGGGGAAACCAACTCAAAGGGCCTCTCATATAAAGGTAAAGCAAAGACTCCCTGGTAAAATAGAGGTGTGTGGAAAGACCAGGACTCCAGTATTTTAAAAACTGCTTTGTCACAGACAGTGTTGCATTTGGAGTAAATTTTGGTATGTAGTTGGGAGAGGGATGGGTTAGAGTTGAAGGAGAGAGGGATGAGGAGTAGGTGGTATGGCACTTATGACCCTCTGGCTCCTTGAAATGGATGTGAGCCTCCATGGTTAGAGTGATGAAGCCCAAAATCCAAATTTTTCACAGGAGGTTCTGTAGAATTCAGGCCCTGTGGAAAAGTGGTAGGCAGGGAATAGCTGACTCTGTCTGCCTCTCAGTGGAACCTAGCTTTGACTCAGGTCTGGCAACCAGGAGAGTATCTGGAAATAACACCACTGTCATCCCCATAGGAGTTCTGATCATGAGCACTCTCAGCTGAGCCAGTCACAATGCTTCTCTGTGGATTTTATAGATGTGAGACATGGGCCAGTAGAAGCCAGCAGGAGAAAAACAATAATATGCCACTTTTAACTGAGAGATAACCGTTGGGGAACTTCACAAATAATTGGAGTATACTTGGGGTTATGTGATCCTATTATCAAAGCAGTGATTAAAAGTTAATGTAACTTCTTTTTTAGTCACAGAGAAGACCAGGACATAGAGGTTCTACATATAAAGCACAAGGAAAAACATTCAGCAAGAGGCTTATCTCAGGGACCTACAAGGTTCTTACCACTATAACTAACAACAGAAATAACAGAAATGCAGGATATGGTTTGAAAGATGATCTAAGTGACGGCAGGGCTGAACTTTTTTCTCTCATTTATTAAACAAGTATCTCTACCTTCTGTTTGCACTTTACGTGTATCCCTCCCAAAGCCGCCCACTCACTTGAAGATAAACTTTTCAGGTGGAAGGTGAGTGCCATTTGGCTAAACATATATACAGGTTGAGCATTCCAAATTCAAAACCCCAAAATCTTAAATGCTTAAAAGTCTGAAACTTTGCGAGTGTCAGTGTGACACCACAAGTGGAAAATTCCACATCTAATCTCATGCGATGGGTCGCAGTCAAAATGCAGGCGCACAATGAAGTTATTCAGCGTCCCCAAAAGAAAAAAGACCTTTTTATCCTCCTTCTGCTGTATTTTGGCACAGGCCCAGAGTCCCACACACAAGCACACCCACAAGAGGTTATAAAATGGCACATGTGCAGGCAGGATGCACCGATGGCAGGATCCCCACAATGTCCAACATGAAGCCAATAACTATGTACGTTACTCACTATAATTGTATGTTTGCTCGTTTTCTTTTTTGCTTATTCTCTGTGATGTAAGACCTAAGGAAACAGAAGGATACACTGTGGAAGTTCTATGCTGAAAGTGATGAACAAAAGTTAATGAAAAATAGAAAAACACTACCTAATGTTAAAAATAAAGATCTCAGTCAAGTATTGAGAGACCAGATCTGTCAGTGTTGCAGTGAACACATGCCACTTAATGGTATGCTGACGATGAAAAGAGCAAAGATTTATCATGATGAACTGAAAATTGAAGAGAACTTTGAATATTCAACAGGAAGGTTTCAGAAATGTAAGAAGAGACACAATATGAAATGTTTAAAGATTTGTGGTGATAAAGCATCTGCTGATCAAGAAGCAACAAATTCCATTGACAGGTTTGCCAAGGTCATCACTGATGAAAATCTGATGCCAGGGTAAATATAGAACGCTGATGAAACATCACTGTTTTGGTGTTATTGCCCCAGATAGACACTGACTACAGCTGATGAGAAAGCCTGTGCAGGAATTAAGGATGCCAAAGACACGATAACTGTGCTGGGCTGTGCTAACACAGCAGACACGCGTAAGTATAAACTTGCTGTGATAGCCAAAAACTTGTGTCCACACTGTTTTCAAGGAGTTAATTTCTTAGCAGTCCATTACTATGCTATCAAAAAGGCATGGATCAACAGGGACATCTTTTCTGATTGGTGTCACAAATATTTTGTACCAGCAGCTTGTGTTCATTGTAGTGAAATGGAACTGGATGATGACTGCAAGATTTTGTTATTCTTTGACAACAGTTCTGCTCAACCTTCAGCTGAAATTCTCATCAAAAATATTTTTTATTCCATGTACTTTGCCCCAAATGTGATTTTATTAATTCAGCCATGTGACCAGGGTATCTTTAGATGAATGAAAAATAAATGTAGCATTTATTCTTTCTTGAGTAGCATACTAGCAGCAGTAAACGGAGGGTGTGGAATGTTTTCAAGACATTTTGCATAAAATATGCTGTATAAACTGTTGCCAATACTTGCTATACAGTTGACTAAAGACAATTTGTGCATGCCTGGGACAATCTCTGGCTTGCAACTATGTCCAGTGATGATGATGAATAAGGTGGTGACTTTCAAGGATTCCATATGTCAAGTGAGAAAAAAATGGTGTCTGACCTCCTTGCTTATGCAAAAATATACCTTCCATCAGTAAACTGGAAGAAGTAGATATTGAATAAATTTGTAACATTGATAATGAGGCTCCAGTTGTTTATTTATTGACCAAAGGTGTAATAGCTAAAATGGTTCTGAATTAAGGCAATCATAATACTGATGATGAAAATGATAACACTGTAGAAAACATGCCTATAGATGACACAATAGCAATGAAGCATAAGCCTTGCTTTACTGTTAAGTACTTATGTGTGAATAAGCGCAATAAAAGGATTGCTTATCAGTAGCATATAAATTCGGAGTTGAGAATGAGGGTGAAACCAAACAACCACAGATTGTCCACATGGGTGCCTTATATAGTGACACTTTTGCTTTCTGATGTTCGATGTACACAAACTTTGTTTCAAAATTATTTAAAATATTGTATAAAATTACTTTCAGCTTAAGCATACAATGTGTATATGAAACATAAATACATCTCATCTTTATACTTGGGTTTCATCTCCAAGATACCCCCAAAAAATCCAAAATCCAAAACACTTCAAGTGCCAGTCATTTCAGATAAGAGATATTCAACTAGCTTCACTCCCTGCCAGAAATGCCAAATAAGTTATCACGTTTCTTTTTCGTACACACACAAACACACACAAAGTATAGTCATTGCCCCTCCCCCAAAGACCTTATAATCTACTTATAAAGAACTTGTCAAAGTCATCTATATAGTGAACTAAACTTCATGTGAATTATAATAAAACATTCATCTGGGTTATCTCTGATTTGCTTATACAGTGAAGGTTTGGGAATATGAATATGTGTGGCCCAAGAAAGATGAATATAATCCAGAGATAATGGGGTGAACTGATATTGATAGGCACATTGTTTATAAGGTTATAACAAAGGTCAGATCAATATCATAACTGCACGTTTTAAAATATAGGTTTTATTATTTTTCAGGTATGATATGGCCTCAGGAAATGGCTGTCACTGAAAAGACAGTTTGTTACTGTATTAGGGTTCTCTAGACGGACAGAACTAATAGGATAGATGTATATATAAAGGGGAGCTTATTAAGGAGTCTTGACTCACATGATCACAAGGTGAAGTCCCACAATAGGCCGTCTGCAAGCTGAGGAGCAAGGAAGCCAGTCCAAGTCCAAAAACCTCAAAAGTAGGAAAGCTGATGGTGCAGCTTTCAGTCTGTGGTCGAAGGTTCAAGTGCCCAAAAGCTGAAGAACTTGGAGTCTGATGTTTGAGGGCAGGAAGCCTCCAGCACGGGAGAAAGATGTAGCCCAGAAGACTAAGCCAGTCTAGTCTTTGCATGTTCCTCTGCCTGCTTTTATCCTAGCTGTGCTGGCATCTAGGATGGTGCCCACTCAGATTGAGGGTGGGTCTGCCTCTCCCAGTCCACTGACTCAAATGTTAACCTCCTTTGGCAACACCTCACAGACACACTCAGGAACAATACTTTGCATCCTTCAATCCAATCAAGTTGACACTCAATATTAACCATCACATTTACTCGCAGATCCCAAGAGAAGAAGGCATGCCACACCATGTGGGGGCAACACAGGGAAGCACAGTGTCAGTCAGGAGGCAGAGGAGCAAGAGGAAAATGTGGGCAAGAACCTTTATTGTGGTTTCTGTGGGGAAAAACAGGTGAGCTGGGGTAAACAGATTTAGGATTGGCTAGTTTGAATGATTTCAGAAGGGTCTGGTGCAGATCAGCTGTCTGCTACCTGACCCTTGGGTGATTAGGGCAGGTGGATGGTGGCCTGAAGTGTGAAAGCCCCTATAAGGGAGATGGTAAGGTTTGGACTATGGATTCCCCAACCCATATTGGGCAGTTATGCATATGAAAGGCATGCTGGAAGAAGAGTTTTTTGCTATCTCCAGGAATTAGCTAGCCCTGGGAGGAACAACCACTCCAGGGTCAGCAAGTCTCCAGGGTGTCAAAGCATCAGAAAATAAAAGGCACAGTTGATACACTGCATTAGCCTATTCCAAATTGGTAGTAATTTCTGAGCTGAACATAGGTTTAGATTTGGATTATGACTCCAGAACCCAGGTGAGGCAATAAGACCTGGAAAACTAACTTGAAGTCTAAACACAGCAGGTTCTCAGTTTCAGGTTTGCTGAGGGACTCAGCACACATCAATGTTATTTTTAAAGGTGAAAATGAACAGGAGCTGGAATAATAGAAAGGTAACATGGAAAGATGGTGAAATAACCCTCCCATCATGCTTGGCATCAGTCAGACGATTGTTGAAGTGTTTCTGCCTGGTTTACAGCTCTACTGCCCCCATCCTCAACCCAGAGGGAGATGGAAAAATCTTTCAACTGCTAAAGAGCAACCAAAGACAGAGTGGGAAAATTGATCTACCATCATCTGTATTCATGGGAAAGATAGTTTACAAACCTGTTGTTGTTTTATAATACAGTTAAAACTACGTTTTTGTTTGAGAACATCTGAAGTGGTCAAGCAAATATTCACACACCTCCATTCTTCCTTTCTTTGCTGAGATCAAACTCCCTTTTCCTCACACCCATTGTGTTCACCTAAAGGTCTGGAAAAGTCAATTTGAGAATGTGTATTTCCTCATTGTGACTACATCAAGTAAAAATCTGTTCACCGATAACTGAAAATTTGCTCACTCTCTCTGAAATATTTCTTGCAGCAGTTCATAATTTAAACTTTAGAGCACAAACCTGGGACAATTTGTTGAATAATAGTCACCTCCTTTTAATATATCTTACCCTCTTGCTTCTTCCCCTGGTCCCAGTGTACTTATAGTCCCCCTCACATGGTCTGGCTGGGTCAGGGCCTTCCTTGCTTTCGTGACCACTCCATCGATGCACAGAGCTGCTCTTGCCTCCCTGCTGCTAATGTTGAAGTCTTGAAGTTGCCAACCTATATCGAGTCATCTGAGAGAGGACAATGTGTTTTCTGTAAGATAAGCAATATGGTGGATGCACAGGCAGATTCACACTCTGAGTCCACATGCCACATAACACTGACTCCAATACTCCCCTGCATTTTTCTGGGAAAGTGATATCTATTTTAACAAATGCATTAATTAAACAGTTAAATAACTTCTGTGTGTCAAATCTCATTTTAGGACTTTTAGGGTATAATAAGAGGCACAGAATCTGATCAGCTTTCAATGAATTTGCTATTTAACTTTAGAAACAACCAATTTATACCCATGAAAATTTAATATATGAGTTATATATCAGTACAAAACAAGCCCCCAAGGCAGTTCTGAATTAATTGCCAATTAAGAAGAGTAGGTAACATTTGTGGGCACAGTGGCCTGGGAAGATGCCATGAAAGAGGCAGGATATGTGTGAGGCTTTTAAAAATGGGTAGGATTTAAAGAAGAAAAGCCAGGCTGGGGGTATGGAGGAAAGACAGAGAACAAGGCATGATAACAATAAGCCCAGGCAAAGAAGAAGATCCTGATCCTGATTGTTTGTCAGGTTTCAGGATGAGAGCGGGAGAAAGAGGATAGAGAGTAACATTAAAAAAGTGGCAGTTTGGGAAGATTTATTTCAAGATACTAAAACCTCTAGGTTTCCCTGTTAGATCCAAGTGCCCACTATTCCTTGTAAGATGCTCAGAGCTAATCCACTATGGACCACACCCCCAGCCTTCCCTCCCTTCTTATTTCCCAAAGGAAGAGAATCCCCAGACATCTAAACTGTCATCCCTCAAACAATCTGAACCTCTTTACCCTCTAACTCTGACTCTACCCCTTTTCCCTGCCTTCAGCAGTATCCTCAGGAGTTTCAGTGAAGAGAAAACTCCCTCAAATCCTCAGCCTTTCGAACATATGTTGCCTCTCTTCCCTTATCTCCTCTAAGAATGCATCCTCCGCAATCCTCTCCAGTGGAGGCTGTAGTTTCTGCTACAATCCCACCTCCCCTCCTTTTGAATTTCAAGGTTAGGAGGGATAACTGGTGTTATCCTACAATGGTCTTCCATTACTCAAAATTGACCCCTTATTAAAATATATAGATAGACAATGCATATATGCACACATACCTTGCTTCTGAGGCTTATGCAATCAGCCAATTAGCTGTAACCCTCAACATTCATCATTGCTGTCATCAACAAACCTGCCAGGCCCTACCCTCATTCACCAAAGATATTGTTGTTGGCTCATTCTTCCCCTTTATCCCAATTCTTGCCATTACCGTGGTTGAATTCAATATCTTGTCATTTTCTTGCAAAAATCATTCAGTGTTTCCCACTGCTCTTGGTTCTGAGCATGGTCTACACTTCCCAGCAGGATAGTAACCAATCGTGGCAGTAACCAATCTCTTAGCAGATTCCATGTATTAATTCATATTGGCCTTCTTTAAATTCTTGGAAGACCCCAGGTTCATTCCCAGTCTCAGGATCTTGCAGGTACTGGGCTCCCTTCCAAGAACACTGAGACCCATCCTAACTCCCAAAACCTCCTACCCCCTTCCTTCCACAACCCTAATGCCGAGGAAGTCCAATTCATCCTTCAGCTCTCTATTCAATTGGCCTATTCACAGGTTGAATGTTTCCATGCTAAACTCAGCCCCAACCTACCTAGACTAAACAGTGATTCCCAGCTGAGGGACAATTTGGCACCCAAAGAAACTTCTGTTTGTCACAACTGATGAGTGCTCTGAAGAGTACTTCTAGCATGTAGAAAGCAAAGGCCAGAGTGCTGCTAGTCATCTGTGGACAATGTTCACAGCACAGTCCCCACAACATAGAACTATCCAGTACAAAATGTCAATAGTGCTAAGGTGAGAAATCCCACATGAGATCAGAGGTGCACCCTGTACATTCTGTTGCAGTGCTCATCACATTTATAGTATTATTCATTTAATGTCTGTCTTTCATGTCTATCTTGATCACCATGAAATCATAACTACATAGCATTTGGAACACTCTGGTGACCAATACCCATTTATGCACAAGAGAGAGACGAGAAAAATTGACAAGAAAAGAAGTCGGGTAGGAAAACACCAGTTAGGAAAGCTTCAATAATTCAATAATGAGGAAAGTTTGGACTAGAATGTTGTAAGTGAAAATGGTGAGAGTGCGGGGCATGGTGGCTCATGCCTGTAATCCTAGCACTTTGGGAGGCTAAAGTGGGAGTATTAATTGTGGCCAAGAGTTCAACACAGTCTGGGCAACATAATGAAACACCATCCCTACAAAAAAATAAAAGAACTATGGAGCAAAGATGGCCGAATAGGAACAGCTCCAGTCTACAGCTCCCAGCGTGAGCGACGCAGAATACGGGTGATTTCTGCATTTCCATCTGAAGTACCAGGTTCATCTCACTAGGGAGTGCCAGACAGTGGGTGCAGGACAGGGGGTGCAGTGCACTGTGTGCGAGCCAAAGCAGGGCAAGGCATTGACTCACTGGGGAAGCACAAGGGGTCAGGGAGTTCCCTTTCCTAGTCAAAGAAAGGGGTGACAGATGACACCTGGAAAATCAGGTCACTCCCACCCTAATACTGCACTTTTCCGATGGGCTTAAAAAACAGCGCACCACGAGATTATATCCCGCACCTGGCTCAGAGGGTCCTACGCCCACAGAGTCTCACTGATTGCTAGCACAGCAGTCTGAGATCAAACTGCAAGGCAGCAGCGAGGCTGGGGGAGGGGCGCCCACCATTGCCCAGGCTTGCTTAGGTAAACAAAGCAGCCAGGAAACTCGAACAGGGTGGAGCCCACCACAGCTCAAGGAGACCTGCCCACATCTGTAGGCTCCACCTCTGGGGGCAGGGCACAGACAAACAAAAAGAGAGCAGTAACCTCTGCAGACTTAAATGTCCCTGTCTGACAGCTTTGAAGAGAGCAGTGGCTCTCCCAGCACGCAGCTGGAGATCTGAGAATGGGCAGACTGCCTCCTCAAGTGGGTCCCTGACCCCCGAGTAGCCTAACTGGGTGGCAACCCCCAGTAGGGGCAGACTGACACCTCACACGGCCGGGTACTCCTCTGAGACAAAACTTCCAGAGGAACAATCAGGCAGCAGCATTCCCAGTTCACGAAAATCTGCTGTTCTGCAGCTACCACTGCTGTTACCCAGGCAAACAGGGTCTGGAGTGGACCTCTAGCAAACTCCAACAGACCTGCAGCTGAGGGTCCTGTCTGTTAGAAGGAAAACTGACAACAGAAAGGACATTCACACCAAAAACTCATCTGTACATCACCATCATCAAAGACCAAAAGTAGATAAAACCACAAAGATGGGAAAAAAACAGAGCAGAAAAACGGGAAACTCTAAAAACCACAGCACCTCTCCTCCTCCAAAGGAACGCAGTTCCTCACCAGCAACGGAACAAAGCTGGACAGAGAATGACTTTGACGAGTTGAGAGAAAAAAGCTTCAGACGATCAAACTACCCCGAGCTACTGGAGGAAATTCAAATCAAAGGAAAATAAGTTAAAAACTTTGAAAAAAATTTAGAAGAATTTATAACTAGAGTAACCAATACAGAGAAGTGCTTAAAGGAGCTGATGGAGCTGAAAGCCAAGGCTCAAGAACTACGTGAAGAATGCAGAAGTCTCAGGAGCCGAAGCGATCAACTGGAAGAAAGGGTATCAGTGATGCAAGATGAAATGAATGAAATGAAGCGAGAAGGCAGGTTTAGAGAAAAAAAAATAAAAAGAAAGGACAAAGCCTCCAAGAAATATGGGACTATGTGAAAACACCAAATCTAGGTCTGATTGGTGTACCTGAAAGTGACGGGGAGAATGGATCCAAGTTGGAAAACACTCTGCAGGATATTATCCAGGAGAACTTACCCAATCTAGCAAGGCAGACCAACATTCAGATTCAGGAAATACAGAGAATGCCACAAAGATACTCCTCGAGAAGAGCAACTCCAAGACCCATAATTGTCAGATTCACCAAAGTTGAAATGAAGGAAAAAATGTTAAGGGCAGCCACAGAGAAAGCTCGGGTTACCCACAAAGGGAAGCCCATCAGACTAACAGCGGATCTCTCGGCAGAAACCCTACAAGCCAGAAGAGAGTGGGGGCCAATATTCAACATTCTTAAAGAAAAGAATTTTCAACCCAGAATTTCATATCCAGCCAAACTAAGCTTCATAAGTGAAGGAGAAATAAAATCCTTTACAGACAAGCAAATGCTGAGAGATTTTGTCACCACCAGGCCTGCCTTACAAGAGCTCCTGAAGGAAGCACTAAACATGGAAAGGAACAACTGGTACCACCCGCTGCAAAATCATGCCAAAATGTAAAGACCATCGAGACTAGGAAGAAACTGCATCAACTAACGAGCAAAATAACCAGCTAACATCATAATGACAGGATCAAATTCACACATAACAATATTAACTTTAATGTAAATGAACTAAATGCTCCAATTAAAAGACACAGACTGGCAAATTGGATAAAGAGTCAAGACCCATCAGTGTGCTGTATTCAGGAAACCCATCTCACGTGCAGGGACACACATAGGCTCAAAATAAAAGGATGGAGGAAGATCCACCAAGCAAACGGAAAACAAAAAAAGGCAGGGGTTGCAATCCTAGTCTCTGATAAAACAGACTTTAAACCAACAAAGATCAAAAGAGACAAAGAAGGCCATTACATAATGGTAAACGGATCAATTCAACAAGAAGAGCTAACTATCCTAAATATATATGCACCCAATACAGGAGCACCCAGATTCATAAAGCAAGTCCTTAGGGACGTACAAAGATACTTAGACTCCCACACGATAATAATGGGAGATTTTAACACCCCACTGTCAACATTAGACAGATCAATGAGACAGAAAGTTAAAAAGGATACCCAAGAATTGAACTCAGCTCTGCACCATGTGGACCTAATAGACATCTACAGAACTCTCCACCCCAAATCAACAGAATATACATTTTTTTCAGCACCACACAACACCTATTCCAAAATTGACCACATACTTGGAAGTAAAGCTCTCCTCAGCAAATGGAAAAGAACAGAAATTATAACAAACTATCTCTCAGACCACAGTGCAATCAAACTAGAACTCAGGATTAAGAAACTCACTCAAAACTGCTCAACTACATGGAAGCTGAACAACCTGCTCCTGAATGACTACTGGGTACATAACAAAATGAAGGCAGAAATAAAGATGTTCTTTGAAACCAACGAGAACAAAGACACAACATACTGGAATCTCTGGGACACATTCAAAGCACTGTGTAGAGGGAAATTTATAGCACTAAATGCCCACAAGAGAAAGCAGGAAAGATCCAAAATTGACGCCCTAACATCACAATTAAAACAACTAGAAAAGCAAGAGCAAACACATTCAAAAGCTAGCAGAAGGCAAGAAATAACTAAAATCAGAGCAGAACTGAAGGAAATAGAGACCCAAAAAACCCTTCAAAAAATTAATGAATCCAGGAGCTGGTTTTATGAAAGGATCAACAAAATTGATAGACTGCTAGCAAGACGAATAAAGAGGAAAAGAGAGAAGAATCAAATAGACACAATAAAAAATGATAAAGGGGATATCACCACCGATCCCACAGAAGTATGAACTACCATCAGAGAATACTACAAGCACCTCTACACAAATAAACTAGAAAATCTAGAGGAAATGGATAAATTCCTGGACACATACACCCTCCCAAGACTAAACCAGGAAGAAGTTGAATCTCTGAATAGACCAATAACAGGCTCTGAAATTGTGGCAATAATCAATAGCTTAGCAACCAAAAACAGTCCAGGACCAGAGGGATTCACAGCCGAATTCGACCAGAGGTAGAAGGAGGAACTAGTACCATTCCTTCTGAAACTATTCCAATCAATAGAAAAAGAGGGAATCCTCCCTAACTCATTTTATGAGGCCAGCATCATTCTGATACCAAAGCCTGGCAGAGACACAACCAAAAAAGAGAATTTTAGACCAATATCCTTGATGAACATGGATGCAAAAATCCTCAGTAAAATACTGGCAAACTGAATCCAGCAGCACATCAAAAAGCTTATCCACCATGAGCAAGTGGGCTTCATCCCTGGAATGCAAGGCTGGTTCAATATATGCAAATCAATTAATGTAATCCAGCATATAAACAGAACCAAAGACAAAAACCACATGATTATCTCAATAGATGCAGAAAAGGCCTTTGACAAAATTCAACAACTCTTCATGCTAAAAACTCTCAATAAATTAGGTATTGATAGGATGTATCTCAAAATAATAAGAGCTATGTATGACAAACCCACAGCCAATATCATACTGAATGGGCCAAAACTGGAAGCATTCCCTTTGAAAACTGGCACAAGACAGGGATGCCCTCTCTCACCACTCCTATTCAACATAGTGTTGGAAGTTCTGGCCAGGGCAATTAGGCAGGAGAAGGGAATAAAGGCTATTCAATTAGGAAAAGAGGAAGTCAAATTGTCCCTGTTTGCAGACGACATGATTGTATATCTAGAAAACCCCACTGTCTCAACCCAAAATCTCCTTAAGCTGATAGGCAACTTCAGCAAAGTCTCAGGATACAAAATCAATGCACAAAAATCACAAGCATTCTTATACACCAATAACAGACAAACAGAGAGACAAATCATGAGTGAACTCCCATTCACAGTTGCTTCAAAGAGAATAAAATACCTAGGAATCCAACTTACAAGGGACGTGAAGGACCTCTTCAAGGAGAACTACAAACCACTGCTCAATGAAATAAAAGAGGATACAAACAAATGGAAGAACATTCCATGCTCATGGGTAGGAAGAATCAATATCATGAAAATGGCCATACTGCCCTAGGTAGTTTATAGATTCAATGCCATCCCCATCAAGCTACCAATGACTTTCTTCCCAGAGTTGGAAAAAACTACTTTAAAGTTCATATGGAACCAAAAAAGAGCCTGCATCACCAAGTCAATCCTAAGCCAAAAGAACAAAGCTGGAGGCATCATGCTACCTGACTTCAAACTATACTACAAGGCTACAGTAACCAAAACAGCATGGTACTGGTACCAAAACAGAGATATAGATCAATGGAATGGAACAGAGCCCTCAGAAATAATGCCGCATATCTACAACTATCTGATCTTTGACAAACCTGAGAAAAGCAATGGGGAAAGGATTCCCTATTTAATCAATGGTGCTGGGCAAACTGGCTAGCCATATGTAGAAAGCTGAAACTAGATCCCTTCCTTACACTTTATACAAAAATTAATTCAAGATGAATTAAAGACTTAAATGTTAGACTAAAACCATAAAAACCTTAGAAGAAAACCTAGGCATTACCATTCAGGACATAGGCATGGGCAAGGACTTCATGTCTAAAACACCAAAAGCAATGGCTACAAAAACCAAAATTGACAAATGGGATCTAATTAAACTAAAGAGCTTCTGCACAGCAAAAGAAACTACCATCAGAGTGAACAGGCAACCTACAAAATGGGAGAAAATTTTTGCAACCTACTCATCTGACAAAGGGCTAATATCCAGAATCTACAATTAACTCAAACAAATTTACAAGAAAAAAACAAACAACCCCACCAAAAAGTGGGCGAAGGACATGAACAGACACTTCTCAAAAGAAGACATTTATGCAGCCAAAAAACATATGAAAAAATGCTCACCATCACTGGTCATCAGAGAAATGCAAATCAAAACTACAATGAGATACCATCTCACACCAGTTAGAATGGCAATCATTCAAAAGTCAGGAAACAACAGGTGCTGGAAAGGATGTGGAGAAATAGGAACACTTTTACACTGTTGGTGAGACTGTAAACTAGTTCAACCCTTGTGGATGTCAGTGTGGTGATTCCTCAGGGATCTAGAACTAGAAATACCACTTGACCCAGCCATCCCATTACTGGGTATATACCCAAAGGACTATAAATCATGCTGCTATAAAGACACATGCACAGGTATGTTTATTGCGGCACTACTCACAATAGCAAAGACTTGGAACCAACCCAAATGCCCAACAATGATAGACTGGATCAAGAAAATGTGGCACATATACACCACGGAATACTATGCAGCCATAAAAAAGGATGAATTCATGTCCTTTGTAGGGACATGGATGAAACTGGAAATCATCATTCTCAGTAAACTATCGCAAGAACAAAAAACCAAACACCGCATATTCTCACTCATAGGTGGGAATTGAACAATGAGAACACATGGACACATGAAGGGGAACATCACACTCTGGGGACTGTTGTGGGGTGGGGGG
This sequence comes from Gorilla gorilla gorilla, assembly GCF_029281585.2. Classification (NCBI taxonomy): domain Eukaryota; kingdom Metazoa; phylum Chordata; class Mammalia; order Primates; family Hominidae; genus Gorilla; species Gorilla gorilla. The sequence goes on along the minus strand of NC_086017.1, from coordinate 109,882,740 downwards.
AGTGGGGAGGGATAGCATTAGGGGATATACCTAATGCTAAATGACGAGTTAATGGGTGCAGCACACCAGCATGGCACATGTATACATATGTAACTAACCTGCACATTGTGCACATGTACCCTAAAACTTAAAGTATAAAAAAAAAAAAAAAGAACTAGTCAGGAATGGTGCTACACTCCTGTGGTTGCAGCTGATCAGGAGGCTGAGGTGGGAGGATTACTTGATCCAAGAAGGTCAAGGCTGCAGTCAGCCATAATTATGCCACACATTGTAGCCTGGGCAACAGAAGAAAGCCCTGTCTCAAAAAAAAGAAAAAAAAAAACAGAGAAAGAAAAGGAAAGAAAAGAGGAGATCAGAGGATGAAAGAAAGAAAGGGAGAAAGAGCGGAAGGAAGGAAGGAAGGGAGGAGAGCTAGAGAGGGAGGAAAGGAGGAAGGAAGGAAGGGAGGAAGGAAGGAAGAAAGGAAGGAAGGAAGCAAGGAAGGAAGGAAGGAATGGGGCAGAAGAAAGAAAAAGAAAGAAGAGAAAGAAAGAGAGAAAGTGAGAGAAAAAGAAAATGGTGAGGATAAGAGCCAGGAAAGAGACATCTTAAGAAAGAATCAAAAGAACACATGAATAATTAGGTATGAGTAATGAAAAAGAAGTATCAGAAAAGAAAGTTGAGGCTTGCGCTGTCTCAAATGGAACAAATAGAGCAGTTTTATTTTTTATTGTATTATTTATTGTTCTTTTGTATCAGAAATTATCTGAGACAACTTAAAATCAAAGACATATAAAGTAACATTAAAGGAAAAACAGCAGCTTAAGTGTCAAATAATGGGAGCAATCAAGACTGATCATTCTTAGCAGCACCCTGAAAGAAAGGTAAGTGCTGCAAATTAATATGAAATAAAAATCTGAGCTTTCTGAGAGCCAAGACACAAAGCAAATCATAAACATGATTGGTCTCCACCTTCAGTGAACTTTGGCCACACTTCATGCTATTTTCTTCAGTTATTTTTTTATTAATATTCTTAATTTTTGTGTTTCTTTGATTAGGGAAGATAAATTTTCCAGGAACTGAAATCTAAGAAGAAAGTATCCAAATGATTTTCTTAAGAAACATTATGCTACAGTGCAAAATGTTTTCAGTAGTAATTTTACTGAAGTGCATAAATGTCTCTCATGTGAGCTTCTTTTATTTAGGCTCAGGATTAATTAGTGTTATGAAGGTGTCTATACATCAGTGATTCTCAGCTACATGAGGGGCTGCTGGTGTGTGGTGAGGACAGGGGGTTGTTTTTCAAACCGTGTTCATGCCCTCCTGCACTAGCCCCCCAGCCCTCCTGACATTAGACTCACTCATGGAGCCAGTGAGACAGTTGTCTCTCATCGGTTAAGTGCCTTTCACTAGATATCCTGTTGGAGAATTAAGGGGAAAGGTTGGAATGGGGATGAGGGGAGTGAGTGGGGAGCTGTGAATGGGATTTGCAGTACAAAGAATTCTCTTTCCACCTGCTTGTACAGTTCTAAACAAATATTTCCTTAATAAACTCAGATGTGATTTTTCTAATTTGCCTCTGGATTTCACATGGGATTGACTGTAGTGTAATAGGTGATGCGACTGATCAGTAGTCGTCCCTTTTCCCTACTTCACCAAGAGTTTATGACAATCCTTGATCGGAAGAAAGAATTAAAACTATTAGATAGAATCATTACTAAAGTGAGTTACAGATCAAGCTCTGATGTAACAGAAAATAAGTATCTTAGATATTTCTAAACCCATGGCAATGAATGGCACACTCAGATCAATATGTTCAAAGAAGAATCATCAACAATTTCCTGAGCTAATTTTTATTATTAATCAGGCCATCTGAACATTGTAGTAATCACCTGAAAACAACCTAAAATCATTTCTAACTATAGGTTAATGTGGATTTGGGACAAAAATTTTTCCCTTAAAACATCTCTAAAATTAGTGTATTCCAGTTCTATAATCTGAATATTGGCTGGCACATTGCTGACATTTAGAAAGAATGCAACTGCTAAATACCATGTGCAATTTCTCAAATCACAAATTTGAAGGATGGTTTGCATCATGTCCCAACAGGACATTTTTGGGAAAATAAAGTGTTGTTTCTTCATAACTATTGCAGCTAATAAAATTCTAAGCCAGCTAGATAATTTTCTTTCATTGGTTAAATGCATTGTCACTAGGTATTTTGTTGGAAAATCTTGTTAAGAAGAAGGGCTGGGAAAATGGGTGCGCTGGGAGCATGTGTGGGGGTGTGGTACAGAGAACTCTCTTTCCACCAGCTCATACAGTTCTAAAGCACATATTTTCTTATTAAACTCAGATGTTATTTTTCTAATTTGCCTCTGGATTTTTAATGACATTTACTCCAAACACAACATTTAATAGCTCTGTGAAAATAATAACAAAATTGAACAGAAGGGAAGTGTTTAGTACAAAAAAGTTGGATTTAAATTCATTTTCCCAGTTCTCTTCTTCCCTTTCCCCTTTCGTGTTTTGCCATTGACAATAATTCCAGTGTCAACAATGAGAACCTTAGGGATAAGTCAAAATATAAATGATCTACATTTATTTGGTTAACTGCTGGAGGAAAGACAACATCCCGTTTGAAGTTCATTATTAATTGAGATTAGATCTAAACCTTCCCAGTTAAAATGGATTTATGTGGACTATTCTGGCTTCCAAAATCAGCTTGGCAAATTTATGACACTATTGTCTGAAAGTAGAGATATAATTTATTGAAACATTTTATTTTAACCTTAGGTTGGATTCACATAGTGTTGTGTGCTAATTGCTCATTTGTAGTCAATAAAAACATTGAAGCTCAAGAATTAGGCATTGTGGTTTATGGCCTGCCTTGCTGTTACTCAAAGTTCCTGTGTTCAGGACAGACCTAGGCACCCTCTGTGGCGCCAGTGTTTTACTACCTTCTGATAACTATCCTCTCACTGCTGGGGGTCACCTGCCAGGGTCCCCCTCCCAAGCCACCCTGCTTTAAGTAGTATTGCATATTCCAAGTGACATCCTCCTTCTTTCTTACCCTCTAGGAAATCTCCTGAGTTGGGTGCACTGACCAACACATCTCCATGGTACTAGTTATTTCACTATGCTATAGTTGAATTGATATACATGTGCCTCTTTAAATGATGAGATATTTGAGGAGTCACATTCATCCTTGTATCCCCAGCTTTACATAATACTTGGCACATCGTAAAGGTTCATTATTTGTGGAAGAAACAAAGATGAGAAGGAAAGAAAGAAGGAAGAAAGGAAAGAAGGAAGGAAGAGAGGATGGAAGAAAAATAACAGGAAGGAAGAAATGAAGGAAGCAGAAACTCTAAGAGAAATACAATCCTACGTAAATATTTATTAAAACAAAAACAACTGTAGTCACCTTAAAAGAACAAAACCTCAAGAAATGTTTTATTTTCAAAAGACACTTAGTAAAACAAAATATAAATTTTTAAAGGTGGAATTTCAAGTTCTCTATTACATTGGTAAAACAAATGCTTGAAGTCAGGAAGCTTTCCTAATGCCTCTTAAATCACTCCATATTTAGAGCTAAAGTAAATGGGTCTCAGTAAATGGGACCCTGCCTGTGTTCCCCATTTATACCTGTTTGCAATGGAATTTTCAAAGGTTTGGAGAAGGGGACATTAAGGGTGTTCACCATCATATAGAGGATGAACCAGCAAAGTCTCAAATAAAGGTTCACAAGCAGATGAGCAAGTGAGTATTGGAAAGCCAATACTTCAAATTAGTGGAACTACTCTTTAGTAGTCCTGGAAGTGACCACTCTAAGTTCTCTGACATTATCTTGCTCAGCTACCCTTGTTTACATATTTTCATTACCACCCAGTCTCAGAGAAAGAGGCCTCTGTCCTCTGTACTAAAGATAAGATTTCCTCTTGTTCTTTTAATCTCAAGTGTTGTCATCTCCACAAATGTTTTTTCCCTGCAATTAACACTTCAGAAAAATTCTTAAGCATTTTCAGCCTCCGTCTCTAAACCAGCCTCTCTCCTTCTTGCCTTCAAACATTCTCAGATCTCCCCCATCTGAAAATAAAGTATACAAGCAGTTGAACACAGCTATTCCTCCTATCAATCCAGCCATCTCTTTAGTACACTTCTTTTTTACAAACCATTGGGTAACATGTTACTGACCCTCTCAAATCTATTATAACAATATAAAGTTACCTATAATGTCATTCCAAACAAGTCTGAATACCTCATTTGGGTAACATTTTACAGGTTTGACCGTTTTCTTTTACCAAACACTATTGCCTTGGCTTTGCTTGCATTATATTTTGTTTCTCCTTCCTCACTAATCAATTAATCTATGTTTCAGTCCTCTTGTTCCTCTACTGCCTTAACTAAAATGATGATTTTCAGGCCTCCATTTTTTTTCCTGTATGATTTCCAACATCTTCTACATTTCTAATCTCAACCTCTTGCTCCAGCCTTCAATTACTATACATTTTGAGTTGTAGACTCCTTTGTTTCAGACATTTGGAGAGCTGAAAGTGATGGGAGTGGGGGAAGGCTTAGGGGAAGAGTATAAATAATTGATGTATTATGAATGAAAGAGTCATCTATGTCTTTATAATTTACATGGAATTGACATTGATAATCATGTCTCTTGTTCTATATTAAGTGTTACATGATATGTAATGTTACAAATATTTCAATGAAAACTACTTAAATTATTTCTTTACCCAACGTGGAAATATTAGATGTCCCTGCAAAGTTCCTCCTTTTGAGTACTCAAATCTTTATTGATTCCCCAACAAAGTCCAGAAATTCTATTGATATTTTCTTTCAATAAGCATCAGAATTTTTTCATTTTTACTCCCCATACTTTGATTGGGCTTTTATTATCTATTGCTTTAATTATGTCAATTGTTTCCTCTTTTGTGTCACTTTTTCCTGTTTCTTCATCTCCTATCTATCCTAAGACACAATGACTGCTTTCTCTTTCTTAGATACCTATCATGTTTTGCTCCATATTAAGAACTGGAAATGACCTATCCCCAATTCCGAGCTAAAGTTATTCCAAAGTAATTTTATTTATAATTTTGAGGAATGAAATTTGTAGATAAGGAAGAATGTCTTGAAACATTTGACAAAATCTTTCAAAAAAAACTTATAAATGAAGAAACATAAGCTAGGTGTTGGCAGAGTTAGGGGGATTTATGCCTTACTGAATAAATAAAATGCTTCTGGGCTTGTGTCTGGCGTTGTCCTGTTCCTTATGTTTATCAGTGATTCATGTAAGGACAAAAGCATGCTTATAAATCCTTAGGAGACCAATATTTTGGAGATCTATAACAGCAGGACAGAAATTCAAAACATTCTCTCTGGGTTTGAAAATATGACATGAAGTTATGTGATGATGAAGTAGACTGTACTTAGAATAAAAGAATCAATTATAGAAGTTCACGAAAGGAATCTGGTTTAACAGCAATTCTTATGAGAATATAAAGACTTTAGTTGACAAAGAGCTTAATATTAATATTAATAATATGACTTACAGAATGGAATATAAGACTATCCTAAGAGAATATAGATTTAGATTAAAAACTAATTCAGTGGTCCCTAAACTAAAAGATGAGGACTAGCCTCCTACTGTAATGAAAGAGTGCTGATGTTGGTTCTGCAGCTACCAACAAAGGAGAAATGCCACAGGCTCTCAGTGTCATCTTTTTATTATCCCCATCCCCGTTTCTGGCTCTCACTAGAGGTTCAATACATGTTGCTCACATAAACAAATAAACAGACAGATGGTGATGCAGTGGCAGACATAAGCCTAATGGGAACATCATTTACATATCTGGAGAAGTTGAAAATATTTATTTATTTATTTTGAGACAGAGTCTTGTGCTGTCACCCAATCTGGAGTGCAGTGGCACAATCATACTTCACTGTAGCCACAAACTTCTGGGCTCAAGTAATCCTTCTGCCTTAGCCTCCCAAGCAGCTGGGACTACAGGTACCCACCACCACATCTAGCTATTTAAAAAAAAAAAAATTTCTAGAGATGTGGGTCTTGCTACATTGGCCAGGCTGGTCTCAAACTCCTGGCCTTAAGCAACCTTCCTGCCTCTGCCTTCCAAAGCAGTGGCATTACAGGTGTGAGCCACTGCTCCTGGATGAAAATATTTAAATATTTCATGTATGTGTATATGCAATAAATGTATGCATGTAATGAAGAAGGTATTGACTTTCAAAAATTTCAAAATTAGGCAACTACAGATGACATGTTTACAGAAAAATTTCTAAGACAGTTGGGGAAACATGGAAATAATTATAAGCAAGGTATGAGTCTATCTATTTTGGCTAAAGTTACACATTTTATTCTGAAAGAGAGATTTCAATGAAACTGAAGCTGATAAGGGCTCTTTTCCCAAGTACCTAAAAAATCTGGCCTTTGTAAAGCCAAACATGATTAAATAATATAGCATCGTAGACCAGCTGCATAAGAATAATTATGTGGCATTAGATTCTACATCTCACCAATAAGATGAACTTCCTGACTTCCCTCTAAATGCAAAAGATTAGAATCTTTCATTAAAATGAGGACTGAGTTGTACAGAACTGTACTTTCTGAATATCATTTATCATTGGCGGTGATGTAAGGCGTTGGAGCAAATCAAATGAATAAGTATTTATTGAGTGCTTAGTTCTCTACCTTCTAATAAAAAATTTTTCAAAGTACTATGAAAAAGTGAAATAATGTGCTATATCAGAGAAATGCTTTTAAGCTAGTTAATCTCCAGCCAAGCGTACTCCAAAGTGTATTGCCAAAAGGTGGCACTAACAAAGGGAAAAAAAACCTGGGTTTGGCAGAAATTTTGTGAGCACTACAAAGCAGAGATTTCTTAAGGGATACCTCATGAGTAATAAAAGGTATACCTCTTGGCCTCCAACCAAGCAGAGATAAATGAGCTTTTCAAACTAATGTGCTAACCCTAGTCATTCGATAGTGACTGCTAAAAGTAATGTGATGGGGTGGATTCTGAAGCCAACTCTAAGCTTATCAGTAAAAAAGTACCATGATCAATGATCATGTCTGGAATGGATGGTAAGTCAACAACAGCATACTTGCTCTGGTAGTTCTAAACCTGTAACATGCTGTTAAGTAATAAAATAAACAAACTTCCAAGTATCCAAAAACATCTTTCCTAAGTTTTCCCAACCAGGATAAACCTAGTTTTACAAATGAAAAATAAAAATCCTGAGGAATGATTCGGCCTCCATCTATTTTTAATACTTTCACTTGAAATCTTCTCTCCCTTCCCACCTGCACCACCCATTCCTGCTAGCAGACATCTCCAACTTCCAGTAACCCATCTAAAGACCTTTAAAACTGTAGTTCATGCTCCTCGTGTTTCCCACCAGCCTTCACTCAAATGGGTCTACCTCCCATGCTCTATTACCCCTGTGAAAATGTGCTCTAAGATGACAGCCAGGTAATCTGATCACCTTAAGCCTTATTTGGATTTAAAGGGAACCTCCATTTCGTGACACTCCCAGTACCCTTTATTTCTAAGTAACATTTTTATTTTTTCAGAGACTATGATTTCCCCCACCTGCTCCTCCCAATCTTAGTATTTAACCCAAAGGAGTCAGTCTAATAGTAAGACTTTAGGAATATTTCAGGGCAAGGAAAGTGTTAGGATAACTCTATTTTCCTTCCTACATCTTCACAACTGTACTTCCCCTGCCTCCATAAGCTTTCCAAATAGAATGTTCATACGTTAATTGAAATGCAATAGGTGTACCATAGTATTGCTTCTCTTGCCCAGATCTACACATGCTGCTCTTAGAATGAATACAGACAAATGATAAGGATTATGTCAATGAAGAGAGCTAACCAAGCAGAGTTCCACCTGAGAAGTTACTATCTGTTCCTTCTGTTTAAAGGCCAAGTTACTATTTTAATGTAGCCACAGGACCCATAATATTAACTCAAAAATGCTTCTGATACATACATTTTCTTTGTGAACCGATGTATAAAACATGAACCCAAGATGAGATATCTTCAGTTTTCTTTGCCACAAAGAGAAATGACACCAACATGCCTGTGGTTTTATCCTTCTCAAGAGACACATCTTCTTAATATGTCTACTGAGTTACCATCATGGTCATTGGAGTGCCTTTCAAGGAGAGACATCACTCTGGCTACCATGGACACAGATATGGTAGGACTCTAAATCATTTCCCTGAAATTACTTCTCTGAAAACCAATTCATTGAAAAACAATGTGCTATGTTTTCCAGTTTTACTCATTTGACAAAAAAAATTTAATGCTATCATTTTTTAAATATTGAAATATTTGAGTACAAATTTCTTATGAATATGTATTAATATATTCTAACTGGTAATTCATTTAAATATGTTCGGGAAGAATATTTATTAAAACAACTTTTTATGAATTGAGTAAATGTGCTGTTCGATGAATTAGTCGTTCAATATTTGATCTTTTGGCAAATGGGTTTTTGGTAAAATTGGCTTTTGTCAAATTGATTTTGGGTGGGTCAACTTGCTTCTCTATAGTAGAGACCATTCCGTCAAATATAATAGAGTAGTGTAAAACCAAGATTTATTTAAGATAGAGCAGTAGTCTCAACCATAAAAAATCATGTCCCATAGTGGACATTTGTCAATGTCTGGAGACATTTTTTGTTGCCACAACTGGAACAGTGGGAAGTTCTATAGCTATCTAGTGGGTAAAGGCCAGGGTTGCTGCTAGACATCTTCTAATGTACAGGGCACACCCTCCCCACCATGAAAGGATTATCTAACATTAAACATTAATACTGCCTAGATTAAAAGGCCCTGAGATAAAAAAGACATCTTCCTCAAAATTCTGTCTACATCTCTCCTACATCTCTCTACATCACCTTGGTGTGTGTGTCCCCAGCGCTCAATCTTAAAATTATTTCATTTTAGTTAACTGGTTTTGAGCCTGATTCTCTGGGATATATTTTGAGTACCCTCTGACTATCTATGGCTGTTTGGACACATACATGTATTTTTATTGGATTTGAGAGGGAGCTGGGTGTCTCTTTTTACACTCCCTACCACCACTAATGTGTCATTTATGTAAAAATCTCCAAAATAGGGAGAGTACCTGAGAAGGAAGTAAAAGTGGCTCATTTTCTCTTCTCTCCTCTTTTCTTTTTTCCCTTTCCTTTCTCTACAAAGTCCACAATTCCTTTCATTAAAAGTAATATCAGACTCTAAAGGGCCTTACAGATTGTTCTAGCAAAAACATAGAACCAAAGACATAAGAGGGAAAAACCAAATGGAACATGTAATTACTGTGGACACAATGTTGAACTATTTAAACAAGCCCTGCCGTCCAAGAAAGAAAGAGCAATTACTTAGAAAAGAAGAATGTCCCAATTCCCAAAGGCAAGAGTGTGTCATAACCCCTAATCTTCAGAGAGTCTTCAGCAGAGTCTTCAACAGAGCCTGTCCAGTAAGGTCTGGCTGCTGGAGGTAGAAGAAGCTGCCTAGTCCATGTCCTCCAGAGACCAGCTTGTCAATTCCTTCCTGTTTCTTACCAGGACCACACCAGTTGAAAGTGGCCAAAGGAAATAAAATTTGCAGGTGCCTTGGGAGCAGTTTTCTTCACTACCCATGTGTCAAAGCAAAAATCTAGAAGTGGAAACAGAAAGACGATTTTGTGGTATTGGTGGAGGGAACAAACAGCTTGACTGACTAGGAAAAAGTCAACTCCAATGCCTTCCTTTATAGGATCCAGCTTCTCCAGAACACCAGCTATGATTTCTTAAGCTTGGATTTTAAGAAGAAAAGAGAAATGACCAGACAAGTGTAATATAAGTCAGTTGAGCAAGAGAGGAGACAGTGATGTTATACTGACCTGTCTGCAGCCTGTCTTAATAGAGGAACAGAGAATGAAGCAAATGTCAGAGTTGGAAAAGACTTCAAAAGTTTTCTAAATCTAAGCTTCTCATTTTGGAGCTGAGGAAATAGATATCCAGAGGCTAAGACATTCATGTATTGTCACATGCTTATAAAAGTCATAACCAAGTCTCTCCTCTCCACTTCTGGACTGATGTCCTTTTGACCCCATTGCCAATTTGGGGTAACAAGCCTAAAACCCATGTGCTCTTGACTAAGTCACCTCCCCTATCTCTACCATGGTTGTTTTGTAGGATTGACAATATTTGAGACCTAATACATGAGAGTGCACAGATGAAACATAAAGTAAGAGATATTGGCAATTTGTATACACAATTTACTGAACAACACTCTATAAAAGCAAATCTAACTTATTAACCTTATGAAAACTTCTGATAATTTAATATATAAATATTTCAGACTTTTTATAAGCTAGTCTTCAAATTGGTGTATGAGTAGCCTTCAGCACATGATGTTGATACTTAAAATTAATTAAAAGAGATTAAGTTTGTAAAATAAAAACTGGTGATGTGAATTCTACAAAACTAATGTGTCCATATGGAATCTATTGTTTAGTTGGGAAACTGATAGTGGTTGCAACATCTAGAATATCGTGAGGATACAATTAAAATTGGGTTAAGCATGTACGATCAGTGAGTCAAAGCCTTCAATGCATATTCATATAATATTTGTTTAATTAAGAGACACGAGATTATCCCCAGACTAATATCACATGTTCTCTTGGGCATAATAAAGAGTAAACTGCTCTCTTTTTTTTTTCCAATTTCATTCGGCTCTGTGAACAATAAAATAAAATTAAGATATTGGATCCCCAAATTTTCAGCTGTCCTGTAATACATTTTAATGCCATTTCCATCCCCTTTAAGTCAGCCAAAAATGAGTAGGCTAACTTATAACTAAATGTGTTTGCCAAATTTTTTCAAAATCAAAACTCCTATAAAAACCTCACAGAAAGGAGTGGCAAAAAAGGTCACAAATATCCTTAAATACTTTTTAAAATACCAAGTGGGTTATTTCCTTTTTGTTCTGAAAAAGTGACCAATTTACCTATATGTCATAATTAACATGTGATATTTTAATTTTTAATTTTTATTAATATATAATAGATGTGTATATTTGGGAAGTGTGTGTGATAATTTAATATATTTACATATATTTGATAATTTGATACATTCATATAACTTGTAAAGATAAAATCAGCGTAATTGGGAGATTCATCACCTTAAATGTTTGTGTTTTCTTTATGATAGAAACATTTGAATTATTCTCTTCTAGCTATTTTGAAATATACATTAGATTATTGTAAACTACTGTCACTCTACTGATATATCAAATCCGAGGTCTTATTTCTTGTATTAAACTTTATATTTGTACCCATTAATCAGTCTCTCTTCATTTTCCCTTCCCCCTACCTTTCCTAGCTTCTGATAGTTACCAGTGTACAGATACCTCTTGGGTACATTGATTTCCTTTCTTGGGGATTTATACCCAGTAGTGAAATTGCTGGATCATATGGGAATTCCATTTGTCATTTTTTTGAGGAACCTCCATACTATTCTCCATAGTGGTTGTACTAGTTTACATTCCCACTAACAGTGAACAATGTTTCCTCTTTCTCCACATCCTCACCAGCATCTGTTATTTTCTGTCTTTTTTATAAAAGTGATTTTAACTGGGATGACATGGTATCCCATTGTGGTATTGATTTGCATTTCTCTGATGATTAATAGTGTTGAGAATTTTTTCATGTACTTATTGGCCATTTGTGTATCTTTTTTATTATTTGTAGAAATTTATGGGTTACATGTGCAATTTACTTACATGCATAGAGTAGTGGTCAAGTCAGTGCTTATAGGGTATCCATCACCTGAATAATGTACATTGTACTCATTAATCAGTTGCTCATCATCCTCCTCTCTCCCACCCACTAACCTGCCAAGTCTCCATTATCTATCATTCCATTCTCAATGTCTACGTGAGCACATTTTTTGGCACCCCCTTATGAGTGAGTGCATGTGAAATTTGCCTTTTTGTGTCTAGTTTCACTTAAGATAATGAACTCCAGTTCCATCCATGTTGCTGCAAAAGATATAATTTCACTCTTTCATGGCTGAACAGTATTCTATTGTGCATATATACCACATTTTCTTTATTAATTCATCCATATCTTTGTGTTTCATAATGTGAAAAGTGCTATGATAAATATACAAGTGCAGATATCTTTTTGATATATTGACTTATTTCCTTTGGGAAGATAACCAGTAGTGAGATTGCTGATTGAATGCTAGTTCTATTTTTAGTTCTTTAAGAAATATCCACGCTGTTTTTCATAAAGGCTGTACATTCCCACCAACAGTGTATAAGAGTTTCGTTTGCTCTATATCTTCACCATAATCTGTTATTTCTGAGTTTGTAATAGCAGCCATTTTGACTGGGGTAAGATGATATCTCAAGGTTGTTTTGATTTGCATTTCTCTGATGATTAGTGATGTTGAGTTGTTTTTCTTTTCCATTTATCTGTTGACCATTTGTATGTCTTCTTTTGAAAAATGTCTATTCATATCATTTGCCCACATCTTAATGGGATTATTCGGGGGGTTTTGTTGTTGAGTTGCTTGAGTTCCTTGTATACTCTAAATATTAGTCGCCTGCAGATGAATAGTTTGCAGATATTTCCCCCCATTTCTCAAGTTATCTGTTCTCTCTGTTGATCTTCTTTTGCTGGGCAGAAGCTTTTTAGTTTAATTAAATCTCATTTGTCTACATTTGTTTTTGTTATCTTTTGTGGTCTTAACCATAAATACTTTGCCCAGACAAATGTCCACAAGAGTTTTCCCTAGGTTGTCTTCTAGTATTTGTTTATTTTTAGATCTTACTTTTAAGTCTTTAATCCACCTTTCATTGATTTTTGTATATGGTGAGAGATACGGGTCCAGTTTCATTCTTCGGCATATGGCTATTCACTTTTCCCAGCACCATTTATTCAGGAAGGTGTCCATTTCCCAAAGTATGTACTTGTTGGCTTTGTGAAAGATCAGTTTGCTGTAAACATGTGGCTTTATTTCTGGGTTCTCTATTGTGTTCCATTGATATATATGTCTATTTTTATACAAGTACCATCTTATTTTGGTTACGATAGTCTTGTAATATAATTCTAAATCAGATAATGCGATATCTCCAGCTTCGTTTTTGTTGCTCAGAGTTGCTTTGGCTCTTCAGGTTCTTTTTTGGTTCCTTGTGAATTTTAGAGTTCTTTTCTAATTACGTAAAAAAACAAGTGAGCTAGGTATTTTGATAGAAATTGCACTGAATCTTTAGATTGCTTTGGGCAGTATGGTCATATTTACAAAATTAACTCTTCAGATCCATTAGCATGAGATGCTTTTCCATTAGTTTGGGTCACCTTTAATTTCTTTCATAAGTGTTTTGTAGTTTTTCCTGTAGAGATCTTTCACTTCCTGTGTTAAATTTATTTCTAGGCATTTTACTTTTTGTAGATATGATAAATGGAATTGCCTTCTTAAGTTTTTCTTAGCCAGATCGTTATTGGTGCATGGAAATGCTATTGATTGTTGTACATTGATTTTCTATCCTGCAACTTTACTGAATTCATTTATCAAATCCAAGAGGGTTTTTTGGTAAAGTCTTTAGGTTTTTCTAGATATAAAATTATATCATCAGCAAATGAGGATAATTTTAGTTTCTCTTTTCCAATGCCTTTTATTTCTTTCTCTTGCCTGATTGATCTGGCTAGCACTTCCAGTACTATGTTGAATAAGAGTGGTAAAATTGGGCATCCTTATCATGTTCTAGTTCTTAAAGTAAATGCTTTCAATTTTTTCTCATTATAATGTTAGCTGTGGGTGTACCATATACAGACTTTGTTATTTTGATTAGAGATTAAATTAGAAATAAATATAAAACCTGAACAGACTAATAATGAGTAGGGAGATTGAATCAGTAATGAAAAGTCTCCCAACATAGAATATTCCTTCTATGCTTAGTTTAAAGATAATTTCTACCATTAAGGAATGTGAATTTTATTAAATGCCTTTTCTGCCTCTATTGAGATGATCATACGGTTTTGTGCTTTATTCTGTTGACGTAATGTATCATTTTTATTGATTTGCATGTTTAACCATCCTTGCATTTTTAGTATAAATCCCACTTGATTGTGGTATATTATCTTTTTGATGTGCTATTGGATTTGGTTTTCTAGTATTTTGTTGAATATTTTTGCATCTATGTTCGTGAGGGATATTGGCCTGCAGCTTTCTTTTTTTTTGTGGAGTCTTTGTGTGGTTTTGGAATCAGGATAATGCTGGCCTCACAGAATGAGTTAAAGAGAATTTCCTCCTGTTTCACATTTAGAAATAGTTTTAGGAAGATTTATACTAGTTTTTCTTTCTATGTTTGATAAAATATGGCTACAGATCCAGCTGGTCCTGGGCTTTTCTATGTTGGCAGACTTTATATTACTGATTTAATCTCACTAGTCATTATCAGTCTGTTCAGGTTTGACACTTACTCCTATTTTAATCTTTATAGGTTGTATGTTTCTAGAAATTTGTCCATTTCCTCCAGGTTTCCAGTTTGTCACTGTATAGTTGCTGGTAATATTCTCTGATGATCTTTTGTATTTCTGTGGTATCAATTGTCTGTCTCCCTTTTCATTTCTGATTTTGTTTATTTGGGTCCTCTTTCTTATTTTCTTGGTTTTTATAGCTAGTACTTTATCAATTTAGTTTACATTTTTGAAGAACCAACTTTTTGTTTTATTGTTCCTTATTATATTTTTAGCCTCTATTTCATTTATTTCTGCTCTGATTGTTAACATTTCTTTTCTTCTGTTAATTTTATGTTTGGTTTGTTCTTGTTTTTCTAGTTGCCTGATGTGCATTGTTAGATTGTTATTTTGTAACATTAATACTTTTTGATGTAGGCATTTAATGCTATAAAATTCCCTGTAGCACTGGTTTTACTTTATGCCACAGGTTTTGGTATGTTGTATTGTCATTTTCATCTATTTCAAAGATGTTAATATTCCCATCTTAATTTCTTCATTGACCCAATGGTCACTCAGGAACATGTTTAATTTCTATGTATTTGTATATTTTTCAGAGTTCCTCTTGCTATTGATTTCTAATGTTATTCCATTATGGTCAGAGAAGATACTTGATATTATCTCCATTTTTAAAAACTGGTTGACTCGTTTTGTGGCCTAAAGTGTGGTCTATCCTGGAGAATGTTCGATGTGCTGATGGAGGCAATATATATTCTGCAGTTGTTGGATACAGTATTCTGTAAATGTCTGTTAGGTCCATTTGGTCTAAAGTTTAGTTTATATCCAAAGCGTCTTTGTTGATTTTCTGTCTAGATGATCTGTCTAATGCTGACAGTGAGGTGTTGAAGCCTCCCACTATTATTGTATTGCACTCTATCTCTCCCTTTAGATATACTAATATTTGCTCTATAAATCTGGATGCTCCAGTTTTTGGTGCATATATATTTAGAATTGATGTATCAATTGCAGGATAGATCCCTTTATCCTTGTATAGTGCACTTATTTGTCCTTTTTTTAATTGTTCTTAAAGTATGTTTAATCTGCTGTAAGTATAGCTACTCCTGCATGCTTTTGGTTTGAATTTGCATGGAATATTTTTTCCATCCCTTTACTTTCAGTCTATGTGTGTCTTTACTGCTAAAGAGTGTTTATTTTAAGTAGTATGTAATTTGATTATTTTTAAAACTCTAGTAATTCTAACTCTTTTAAGAGGAGAATTTAATCCATTTATTTTCAAGGTTATTATTGACATGTGAGGCTTTGTTCCTGTCATATTATTAATTATACTCTTGTTATTATAATTTCTTTTCTTTCTTTTTCTCTTATGCTTTGCCATTTAGGTTTGGTGGGTTTCTGTAGTAACACCATTTGAATCCTTTCTCTTTCTCCTTTGTATGATTGCATGACCAGTGAGTTTTATATTTTTGTGTGTTTTCATGATGATAAATGTCATTCTTTGCTGCCAGTTTTAGGACTCTCTTCATTAAGCATTCCTTGTATGGCTAGTCTAGTAGTAACTAATTCCTTCAGCATTTGTTTGCCTAGAAATGACTTTATTTCTTCTTCATTTATGGAGGATAATTTTGTTGAATGTAGAATTCTTATATCATTGCATTACCTTCTGGCCTGTAATATATTCCTCTGGAAACATCATTTTCCTTGCTTTTTCATGTTTCCTTTGCCCTTAAATTGATATCTGTGCATCTGGTATAACAGTTGCTCCTTCTTATTTTTGAATTTACATTAGTAGGGAAGGACTTTTATCTGAAGACATATCTATGGTGTTAGTTGGGTAGGGTATTTTTGCTGTGATGGTGAATGCAGTACTATAGTCTCTGTATGATTTCATTGGTTGTAAAAAGCATTAGCGGTATTTGTGTTTTTTTCAGTGGGTTAGATGTAGTTATTAGTGGAGGCTGTAGTGAAGTTGTGCTGGGACTGGGAAGCTAGATTGGCCAGTCTGCAGGTCACAATTGTGGCAGCAGTGGGCTGAGCATACCTATCTTTGTGCCCCAGGATGGTGCACACTAGCACCTGTATTGGCAGTTACTGGCAGGCTGATTCTTCAGCCTCCAGGTGGCATTCTTGAATGCCATTATGGTAGTTATGGACCTGGCAGGTGAACAGATTCTTGGGACCCTGGGAATCAGATGTGGTGCGAACAATGGGAATAACAATGATGGGACAATTTTCTAGATCATAAGTGGTGTTCACTAATGTTAGCAGCGGCTGCAATGGGATGAATGGGTGTCCATGGGAGGCCCTATCCCAATGGTGACAGTAGGCACCAGCTGTTGTGGGCAGAGGCAGAGTGATCCTCAAATAGCAGATGGAGTGTTCAGGTGAGAGGTGGGCAGCAGCCGTGCTGAGGATCCACCACTAGAGAGGGTGGAGCCACCCTCAATGGCCACAGCCTGGGCTGATGGGTAGCTGATACACATTCCTTTCAGACACTAGTTCCAGCAGGGCTCACTCCCTGGTCTAGCTGCAAAAGCCCACAACCAGTTTGAGATCAACTTCCAAAGGTGAATCACACCCTGCTTAAATCCTGGTCTCAGACTCCAGCAGTGCTTACTTCCTGACACCGTCTGCTGCCACCCAGGCCTCACCTACTTCTAAGCGGGAGTGTAAAGTTTGTCAGAGACTAGTATTGAAAATGCTGCCTTGTTGAAGCTGCTTAGGTCTCAGATAGTGTATTGGTCTTAGTACAAGCTCCCTTCTGCAGCAGTTTCATTCCAGGGACTCCCAGCAGATTCCTGTTTGTTTCAGGGGTTGAGATGGTCAAGATGTTCTTCCTCAGCTAGGATAGCATGATAACACAGTAAGGGTGTGAGCCACTAGAAGTCTATTACTCACCCCTCCCCAGGAGTAACTAGTAACTCTCTCCAGGAGAGTTACTGGAGATGCTATCTCCCCAGGAGATAGCATAACACAGTAGAGGTGTGGGCCACTGGTTTATTACTCACCCCTCCCCAGGAGGGGAGTTTATTACTCACCCCTCCCCAGGAGGGGAGTTTATTACTCACCCCTCCCCAGGAGGGGAGTTTATTACTCACCCCTCCCCAGGACAGTTACTCCTGGCCAGGGAGACTGTCTCTCCTCCTTTTTCTTTTGTGTTGTTCCTCATTTCACTGTTGAATTCCAGCAATCTCTCTTGGATAATGTGCTCAATGTGTGACTGTCTGTACACTACTCCAGCTCTTCTGTGTGGAGCAGGCAGTCATGAAATGCTTCCAGGCAGCCATCTTTAACCAGATTCTCTCCTCTGATGTTTTCTTTTGAGGAATGTCTATTCAGGTCTTTGACTCATTTTTCAATCAGATTTTTTTTATATCAGGTTATTTGTGCTCCTTGCATATTCTTATTTTAATCTTTTGTCAGATGGAGAGTTTGCAAATATTTTCTCCCATTCTGTAGATTGCCTCTTTGTTGATTGTTTCTTTTGCTGGGTACAAGCTTTTTAAATTTTTTTTTTAACCATTTCACTTTTTTTTTTAATTTTGTTATTATTATACTTTAAGTTATAGGGTACATGTGCCCAATGTGCAGGTTTGTTACATATGTATACATGTGCCATGCTGGTGTGCTGCACCCATTAACTCATCATTTAGCATTAGATGTATTTTCTAATGCTATCCCTCCCCCCTCCCCCCACCCCACAACAGTCCCCGGTGTGTGATGTTCCCCTTCCTGTGTCCATGTGTTCTCATTGTTCAGTTCTAACCTATGAGTGAGAATATGTGGTGTTTGGTTCTTTGTCCTTGTGATAGTTTGCTAAGAATGATGGTTTCCAGTTTCATCAATGTCCCTACAAAGGACATTAACTCCTCATTTTTTCTGGCTGCATAGTATTCCATGTTGTATATGTGCCACATTTTCTTAATTCAGTCTATCGTTGTTGGACATTTAGGTTGGTTCCAAGTCTTTGCTATTGTGAATAGTGCCGCTATAAACATACGCGTGCATGTGTCTTTGTAGCAGCATGATTTGTAATCTTTTGGGTATATACCCAGAAATGGGATGGCTGGGTCAAATGGTATTTCTAGTTCTAGATCCCTGAGGAATCGCCACACTGACTTCCACAATGGATGAATTAGTTTACAGTCCCACCAACAGTGTAAAAGTGTTCCTATTTCTCCACATCCTCTCCAGAACCTGTTGTTTCCTGACTTTTTAATGATCGCCATTCTAACTGGTGTGAGATGGTATCTCATTGTGGTTTTGCTTTGCATTTCTTTGATGGCCAGTGATGATGAGCATTTTTTCATGTGTTTTTTGGCTGCATAAATGTCTTCTTTTGAGAAGTGTCTGTTCATATCCTTTGACCACTTTTTGATGGGGTTGTTTGTTTTTTTCTTGTAAATTTGTTTGAGTTAATTGTAGATTCTGGATATTAGCCCTTTGTCAGATGAGTAGGTTGCAGAAATTTTCTCCCGTTCTGTAGGTTGCCTGTTCACTCTGATGGTTAGTTTCTTTTGCTGTGCAGAAGCTCTTTAGTTTAATTAGATCCCATTTGTCAATTTTGTCTTTTGTTGCCATTGCTTTTGGTGTTTTAGACATGAAGTCCCATGCCTATGTGCTGAATGGTATTGCCTAGGTTTTCTTCTAGGGTTTTTATGGTTTTAGGTCCAACGTTTAAGTCTTTAATCCATCTTGAATTAATTTTTGTATAAGGTGTAAGGAAGGGATCCAGTTTCAGCTTTCTACATATGGCTAGCCAGTTTTCCCAGCACCATTTATTAAATAGGGAATCCTTTCCCCATTGCTTGTTTTTCTCAGGTTTGTGAAAGATCAGATAGTTGTAGATATGTGGCATTATTTCTGAGGGCTCTGTTCTGTTCCATTAGTCTATATCTCTGTTTTGGTCCCAGTACAATGCTGTTTTGGTTACTGTAGCCTTGTAGTATAGTTTGAAGTCAGGTAGCATGATGCCTCCAGCTTTGTTCTTTTGGCTTAGGATTGACTTGGTGATGCGGGCTCTTTTTTGATTCCATGTGAACTTTAAAGTAGTTTTTTCCAATTCTGTGAAGAAAGTCATTGGTAGCTTGATGGGGATGGCATTGAATCTATAAATTACCTTGGGAAGTATGGCCATTTTCATGCTATTGATTCTTCCTACCCGTGAGCATGGAATGTTCTTCCATTTGTTTGTATCCTCTTTTATTTCATTGAGCAGTGGTTTGTAGTTCTCCTTGAAGAGGTCCTTCACGTCCCTTGTAAGTTGGATTCCTAGGTATTTTATTCTCTTTGAAGCAATTGCGAATGGGAGTTCACTCATGATTTGGCTCTCTGTTTGTCTGTTATTGGTGTATAAGAATGCTTGTGATTTTTGTGCATTGATTTTGTATCCTGAGACTTTGCTGAAGTTGCTTATCAGCTTAAGGAGATTTTGGGCTGAAATGATGGGGTTTTCTAGATATACAATCATGTCATCTGCAAACAGGAACAATTTGACTTTCTCTTTTCCTAATTGAATACCCTTTATTTCCTTCTGCTGCCTGATTGCCCTGGCCAGAAATTCCAACACTATGTTGAATAGGAGTGGTGAGAGAGGGCATCCCTGTCTTGTGCCCATTTTCAAAGGGAATGCTTCTAGTTTTTGCCCATTCAGTATGATATTGGCTGTGGGTTTGTCATAGATAGCTCTTATTATTTTGAGATACGTCCCATCAATACCTAATTTATTGAGAGTTTTTAGCATGAAGCGTTGTTGAATTTTGTCAAAGGCCTTTTCCGCATCTATTGAGATAATCATGTGGTTTTTGTCACTGGTTCTGTTTATATGCTGGATTACATTAGTTGATTTGCTTATGTTGAACCAGCCTTGCATCCCAGGGATGAAGCCCACTTGATCATGGTGGATAAGCTTTTTGATGTACTGCTGGATTCGGTTTGCCAGTATTTTATTGAGGATTGTTGCATCAATGTTCATCAAGGATATTGGTCTAAAATTCTCTTTTTTGGTTGTGTCTCTGCCTGGCTTTGGTATCAGGATGATGCTGGCCTCATAAAAAGAGTTAGGGAGGATTCCCTCTTTTTCTATTGATTGGAATAGTTTCAGAAGGAATGGTACCAGCTCCTCTTTGTACCTCTGGTAGAATTTGGCTGTGAATCCCTCTGGTCCTGGACTTTTTTTGTTGGTAAGCTATTGATTATTGCCTCAATTTCAGAGCCTGTTATTGGTCTATTCAGAGATTCAACTTCTGCCTGGTTTAGTCTTGGGAGGATGTATGTGTCAAGGAATTTATCCATTTCTTCTAGATTTTCTAGTTTATTTGCGTAGAGGTGTTTATAGTATTCTCGATGGTAGTTTGTATTTCTGTGGGATCAGTGGTGAGATCCCCTTTATCATTTTTTATTGCATCTATTTGATTCTTCTCTCTTGTTTATTAGTCTTGCTAGTGGTCTATCAATTTTATAGATCTTTTCAAAAAACCAGCTCCTGGATTCATTAATCTTTTGAAGGGTTTTTTGTGTCTCTATTTCCTTCAGTTCTGCTCTGATCTTAGTTATTTCTTGCCTCCTGCTAGCTTTTGAATGTGTTTGCTCTTGCTTTTCTAGCTCTTTTAATTGTGATGTTAGGGTGTCAATTTTAGATCTTTCCTGCTTTCTCTTGTGGGCATTTAGTGGTATAAATTTCCCTCTACACACTGCTTTGAATGTGTCCCAGAGATTCTGGTATGTTTTGTCTTTGTTCTCGTTGGTTTCAAAGAACATCTTTATTTCTGCCTTCATTTCATTATTTACTCAGTAGTCATTCAGGAGCAGGTTGTTCAGTTTCCATGTAGTTGAGCAGTTTTGAGTGAGTTTCTTAATCCTGAGTTCTAGTTTGATTGCACTGTGGACTGAAAGACAGTTTTTTATAATTTCTGTTCTTTTACATTTGCTGAGGAGTGCTTTACTTCCAACTATGTGGTCAATTTTGGAATATGTGTGGTGTGGTGCTGAAAAGAATGTATATTCTGTTGATTTGGGGTGGAGAGTTCTGTAGATGTCTATTAGGTCTGCTTGGTGCCGAGCTGAGTTCAACTCCTGGGTATCCTTGTTAACTTTCTGTCTCATTGATCTGTCTAATGTTGACAGTGGGGTGTTAAAGTCTCCCATTATTATCGTGTGGGAGTCTAAGTCTCTTTGTAGGTCCCTAAGGACTTGCTTTATGAATCTGGGTGCTCCTGTATTGGGTGCATATATATTTAGGATAGTTAGCTCATCTTGTTTAATTGATCCCTTTCACTTTATGTAATGGCCTTCTTTGTCTCTTTTAATCTTTGTTGGTTTAAAGTCTGTTTTATCAGAGACTAGGATTGCAACCCCTGCCGTTTTTTGTTTTCCATTTGCTTGGTAGATCTTCCTCCATCCTTTTATTTTGAGCCTATGTGTGTCTCTGCATGTGAGATGGGTTTCCTGAATACAGCACACTGATGGTTCTTGAATCTTTATCCAATTTGCTAGTCTGTGTCTTTTAATTGGAGCATTTAGCCCATTTACATTTAAAGTTAATATTGTTATGTGTGAATTTGATCCTGTCATTATGATGTTAGCTGGTTATTTTGCTCATTAGTTGATGCAGTTTCTTCCTACCCTTGATGGTCTTTACAATTTGGCATGTTTTAGCAGTGGCTGGTACCAGTTGTTCCTTTCCATGTTTAGTGCTTCCTTCAGGAGCTCTTTTAGGGCAGGCCTGGTGGTGACAAAATCTCTCAGCATTTGCTTGTCTGTAAAGGATTTTATTTCTCCTTCACTTATGAAGCTTAGTTTGGTTGGATATGAGATTCTGGGTTGAAAATTCTTTTCTTTAAGAATGTTGAATATTGGCCCCCACTCTCTTCTGGCTTGTAGAGTTTCTACCGAGAGATTCGCTGTTAGTCTGATGGGCTTCCCTTTGTGGGTAACGTGACCTTTCTGTCTGGCTGCCCTTAACATTTTTTTCCCTCATTTCAACTTTGGTGAATCTGACAATTATGTGTTTTGGAGTTGCTCTTCTCGAGGAGTATCTTTGTGGCATTCTTTGTATTTCCTGAATTTGAATGTTGGCCTGCCTTGCTAGATTGGGGAAGTTCTCCTGGATAATATCCTGCAGAGTGTTTTCCAACTGGGATCCATTCTCCCCATCACTTTCAGGTACACCAGTCAGATGTAGATTTGGTCTTTTCACATAGTCCCTTATTTCTTGGAGGCTTTGTTCATTTCTTTTTATTGTTTTTTCTCTAAACTTCTCTTCTCACTTCATTTCATTCATTTCATCTTGCATCACTGATACCCTTTCTTCCAGTTGATCACATCGGCTACTGAGGCTTCTGCATTTGTCACGTAGCTCTCGTGCCTTGGTTTTCAGCTCCATCAGGTCCTTTAAGGACTTCTCTGCATTGGTTATTCTAGTTATCCATTCATCTAATTTTTTTTCAAAGCTTTTAACTTCTTTGCCATTGGTTCAAATTTCCTCCTTTAGCTCAGAGTAGTTTGATCATCTGAAGCCTCCTTCTCTCAACTCATCAAAGTCATTCTCCGTCCAGCTTTGTTCCATTGCTGGTGAGGAGCTGCATTCCTTTGGAGGAGGAGAGGTGCTCTGATTTTTAGAATTTCCAGTTTTTCTGCTCTATTTTTTCCCCATCTTTGTGGTTTTATCTACCTTTGGTCTTTGATGATGGTGACGTACAGATGGGTTTTTGCTGTGGATGTCCTTTCTGTTTGTTAGTTTTCCTTCTAACAGACAGGACCCTCAGCTGCAGGTCTGTTGGAGTTTGCTAGAGGTCCACTCCAGACCCTGTTTGTCTGGGTATCAGCAGCAATGGCTGCAGAACAGTGGATATTGGTGAACCACAGATGCTGCTGCCTGATCGTTCCTCTGGAATTTTTGTCTCAGTGGAGTACCCGGCCATGTGAGGTGTCAGTCCACCCCTACTGGGAGGTGCCACCCAGTTAGGCTACTCGGGGGTCAGGGACCCACTTGAGGAGGCAGTCTGCCCATTCTCAGATCTCAAACTGTGTGCTGGAGAACCACTACTCTCTTCAAACCTGTCTGAGAGCGACATTTAAGTCTGCAGAGGTTACTGCTGTCCTTTTGTTTGTCTGTGCCCTGCCCCCAGAGGTGGAGCCTACAGAGGCAGGCAGGCCTCCTTGAGCTGTGGTGGGCTCCACTCAGTTCGAGCTTCAGGGCTGCTTTGTTTACCTAATCAAACAACTAACTGGGCAATGGCAGGCGCCCCTCCCCCAGCCTCGCTGCCGCCTTGCAGTTTGATCTCCGACTGCTGTGCTAGCAATGAGTGAGACTCCGTGGGCATAGAACCCTTGGAGCCATGCAGGGGATATAATCTCCTGGTGTGCCATTTTTTAAGCCCCTTGGAAAAGTGCAGTATTAGGGTGGGAGAGATCAGATTTTCCAGGTGCCATCTGTCACCACTTTCTTTGACTAGGAAAGTGAATTCCCTGACCCCTTGTGCTTCCCAGGGGAGGCAATGCCTCGCCCTGCTTTGGCTTGTGCACTGTGCGCTGCACGCACTGTCCTGCACCTGCCGTCTGGCACCCCCAGTGAGATGAACCCAGTACCTCAGTTGGCAATGCAGAAATCACCCGTCTGCATTGCTCATGCTGGGAGCTGTAGACTGGAGCTGTTCCTATTCGGCCATCTTGGCTCCTCCCCCTAAATTTTTTTTAAATTTCTGTGGGTACATAGTAGGTGTATAAATTTATGAGGTACATGAGATATTTTGATATAGGCATACAATGCATAATAATCACATCAGAGTAAATGCAGTATCCATTACCTCAAGCATTTATCCTTTCCTTGTGTTACAAACAATCTAATTATACCCGTTTAGTTATTTGTTTTTACATATTATCCTAACAGTGGGCCTATTTTTGCCACTATTATGCTCATTTTGCTTTTCTTTTTATTTTTTTAACTTTTATTTTTGATTTAGGGGTACATGGCAGGTTTGTCATATAGGTAAATGGCATGTCATGGGAGTTAGGTATACAGATTATTTTGTTACCCAGGCAATAAACACAGTACCTCATAGGTAGTTTCTCAATCCTTACCCTCCTCCCACACTCCACCCTAAAGTAGGCCCTGGTGTCTGTTGTAACCTTCTTTGTGTCTATCTGTACTCAATGTTTAGCTCCCACTTACAAGTGAGAACGTGCAGTATTTGTTTTTTTGTTCCTGCATTAGTCCACTTAGGATAATGGCTTCCAGCTCCATGCATATTAGTGCAAAGGACATGATCTCATTCTGTTTTACGGCTGCGTAGTATTCCATGGCATATATGTAACACATTTTCTTTTTCCAGTTTACCATGGTCATCTAGGTTAATTCCATGTCTTTGCTATTGTGAGTAGTGCTGCAATTAACATATGCATGCATGTGTCTTTATGATAGAATGATTTATATTCCTTTTGGTAAATAACCAATATTGAGATTGCTGGGTCAAATGGCAATTATTTCTTATGTTATTTGAATAATAGCCAAACTGCTTTCACAATGGCTAGACTAATTTACATTCCCACCAGCAGTGTATAAAAATTCCTTTTTCTCAGCAGCCGTGCCAGCATTTGTTATTTTTCGATGTTTTAATTATAGCCATTCTGGCAGGTATGAGATGGTATCTCATTATGGTTTTGATTTACAATTCTGTAATGATTCATGAGGTTGAGCAGTTTTTCATGTGCATATTGACCATGTGTATGTCTTCTTTTGAGAAGTGTCTGTACTTGTCCTTTGCCAATTTTTTAATGGGGCTGTTTTTTGCTTCTTAATGTGTGTAAGTTTCTTATAGATTCTGGATATTAGACCTTTGTCAGATACATAACTTGCAAATGTTTTCTCCATTCTGTAGGTTGTATGTTTACTCCATTGATAGTTTTGTTGTGCAGCTACTTCATTTAATTAGGTCCCATTCGTCCATTTTTATTTTTGTTGCAATTGCTTTTGAGGTCTTTGTTAGGAAACCTTTGCCAAGTCTTATGTACAGAATGGCATTTCCTATGTTATCTCCCAGAGATTTTATAGTTTTCGCTTTTATATTTAAGTCTTTAATCCATCTTGAGTTGATTTTTGTATATGGTGAAAGAAACGGGTCTAGTTTCAATCTTCTGCATATGGCTAACCAATTATACCAGCACCATTTATTGAATAGACCATTGCTTGTTCTGGTCAACTTTGTTGAAGGTCATATGGCTGTAGGTGTGCAGCGTTATTTCTGGGCTCTCAGTTATGTTCATTTGGTCTGTTTTTGTACCAGTGCCATGCTGTTTTGGTTACTGTAGCCTTCTAGTATAGTTTAAAGACGGGTAATGTGAGATTTTTAGCTTTGTTCTTTTCACGTAGATTGCCTTGGGTATTCAGGCTGTTTCTCAATTCCATATAAACTTTAAAATAGTTTTTCCTAACTCTATGAAGAATGTCATTGGTAGTTTGATAGGATTAGCATTGAATCTGCAAATTGCTACGGGCAGTATGGCCATTTTAACAATATTGATTCTAGCGATGCATGAGCATGGAATGTTTTTCCATTTGTTTGCGTCATCTCTGATTTTGTTGAGCAGTGTTTTGTAAAGCTCTTTGTAGAGACCTTTCACCTCCTTGGTTAGCTGAATTCCTAAGGATTTTATTCTTTTTGTGGCTATTGTGAATATAATTGTGTTCTTGATTTGACTCTTGGCTTGGGTGTTGTTACTGTATAGAAATGCTACTATTCTTGTATATTGATTTTGTATCTTGAAACTTTGCTAAAATTGTTTACTGGATCTAGGAGCTTTTGGGCAGAAACTTTGTGGTTTTCTAGGTGTAGAATAATATTGCCTGCAAACAGAGATAGCTTGACTTCCTCTCTTCCTATTTGGGTGCCATTTATTTCTTTGTCTTACCCAATTGCTCTGGCTAAGACTTGCAGTACTATGTTGAATAAGAGTGATGAGAGGCTGGGCGCAGTGGCTCACGCCTGTAATCCCAGCACTTTTGGAGGCCGAGGCAGGTGGATCACGAGGTCAGGAGATCAAGACCACCCTGGCTAACACAGTGAAATGCCGTCCTACTAAAAATACAAAAAATTAGCCAGGCATGATGGCGGGCTCCTGTAATTCCAACTGCTGAGGAGGCTGAGGCTGGAGAATGGTGTGAGCCCAGGAGGCAGAGCTTGCAGTGAGCCAAGATGGAGCCACTGCACTCCAGCATGGGCAACAGAGCGAGACTCTGTCTCAAAAAAAAAAAAGAGTGGTAAGAGAGCGCATCCTTGTCTTGTTCCAGTTCTCAAAGGGAATGCTTCCAGCTTTTGCCCATTCAGTATGATGTTGGCTGTGGGTTTGTCATGGATGGCTCTTATTATTTTGAGATATATTCCTTCAATGCTTTGTTTATTGAGGGTTTTTTAACATGAAGCGATGTTGGATTTTACCGAAAGCCTTTCTGTATCTATTGAGATAGTTATTTGGTTTTTATTTAGTTCTGTTTATGTGATGAGTCATATTTATTGATTTGAGTATGTTAAACCAACCAGCAATAAAGCCTACTTGATCCTGGTAGATTTAGATGTGCCACTGGATTCAGTTTGCTAGTATTTTGTTGAGAATTTTTGCATCTATATTCATCAACAATATTGGCCTGAAGTTCTTTGTTGTTGTTGTTGTTGTGTCCCTGCCAGGTTTTGGTATCAGGATGATGCTGGCCTCATTTAATGATTTAGGTAGGAGTCTCTTCTTCTCAAGTCTTTGGAACAGTTTCAGTAGGAATGGTACCAGGTCATCTTTACATAATACATCTGGAAGAATTCAGTTATGAATCCATCTGATCCAGGGCTTTTTCTAGTTGATAGGCTTTTTATTACTGATTCAATTTCAGAATGGGTTATTGATCTGTTCAGGTATTCAGTTTCTTCCTGGTTCAATCTTGGGAGGTTTTATATTTCCAGAAATTTATCCATTTCTTCTATGTTTTCTAGTTTGTGTGCATAGAGGTGTTCATGGCAGTCTTTGAGGGTTTTTTGTATTTCTGTGGGGTCAGTGGCAATGTCCACTTTGTCATTTCTGATTGTGTTTATTTGGATTTTCTCTATTTTTACTCTCTTAGTTTGTGTATATAGCTAGAAGTGGGATTCCTGAATCATATGCTAGCTCAATTTTTAGTTTCTGTAGTAAACTCCAAGCTGTTCTCCATAATGGTTGCACTAGTTTACATGCCCAACAACAGTGTATATACTTCCTTTTTCTCCACATCATCAACAGCATGTGTTATTACCTGTCTTTTGGATATAAGCCATTTTAACTGGGGTGAGATTTTATCGAGTTGTAGTTTTGATTTGCCTTTCTCTGGTAATCAATGATGTTGAGCACCTTTTCAGACACCTGTTTGGCATTTGTATGTCTTCTTTTGAGAAATGTCTATTCGGGCCTTTTGGCAAAAGCTTTTTAGCTTGATGTAATCTCACTTGTATACTTTTGTTTGGGTTGCCTGTGCTTTTGGGATCTTATACAAAAAAACTTGCCCTAGAGAAAGGGGAGTGGGTTAAAAAAAAAAAAACTACCAATTAGGTACTATTTTCACTACCAGGGTGGCAGAATCTGTACTTCAAACTCCATCATCAAATAATATTCCCATGTAACAAATCTGCACATGTATCTCCATATCTAAAATAAAATTTGAAGTTAAAAACATTTGTTTTGCCCAGGTCAGTGTCCTAGAACATTTCCCCAATGTTTTTTTTCTAGTAGTTTTATAGTTTCAGGTCTTCTACTTAAGTCTTTAATCCATCTTGATTTGATTTTTTATATAGTGAGAGGTAGGAGTCCAGTTTCATTCTTCTGCATATGTTAACCCATTTTCCAACACTATTAATTAAGAGGGTGTCTGTTTCTCATTATATGCTCTTAGTGTTTTTGTGAAAGATGAGTTGATTGTAAATGTGTAGATTTATATCTGGGTTCTATATTTTCTTCCATTTGTCAATGCGTCTGTTTTTATGCCAGTACCATGCTGATTCGGTTACTATATCTTTGTAGCACATTTTAAAGTCAGGTAGTGTGATGCCTTAAGGTTTGTTCTTTTTGCTCAGGATTCGTTTGTGTATTTGGGGTCATCTCTGATTCCATATACATTTTAGGATTTTTTTTTCTATTTATGTGAAGAATATCATTGGTATTTTGATAGGGATTACATTGAATCTGGTTAGAATTTTCACCTTAACAAAATCAATTCTTCCAATCCATGAGTATAGGATTTCTTTCTATTACTTTTTTGTCCTGTTCAATTTTTTATTCATATTTCATAGTTTCCTTGATAGACCTTTCACTTCTTTGGCTAAATTGATTCCTGGGTATTTCATATTCTTTGTAACTATTGTATGTGGGATTGCTTTCTTGATTTCTTTTTCAGATTGTTCATTATTGGCATATATAAATGCCACTGATTTTTTATGTTGATTTTGTATCTTGTAATTTTACTGAATTTTTTTATCAGTTCTAAGTTTTTTAATGGTCTTTAGGTTTTTCTAATTATAAGATCATGTCTTCTGCAAATGAGACCTCTTCTGTTTCAGTTTCAATGTACTTTATTTCTTTCTCTGGCCCAATTGCTCTGGCCAGGACTTCCAGTATTATTTTAATAAAAGAGGTAAAAGTGAGCATCTTTGTCTTGCTCCAGATCTTAGAGGAAAGACTTTCAATTTTTCCTCATTTGATATGATTATGGCTATTGGTTTTTCATATATGGCCTTTATTAATTTGAGGTATGTTTCTTTTATACCCAGTTTGATAAGAGTTTTTTGTTTGTTTGCTTATTTGTTTTTGAGACAGAGTCTCATTCTGTCACCCAGGCTGGAGTGCAGTGGCATGATCTCAGCTCACTGCAACTTCCGCTTCCTGGTTTCAAGCGATTCTCCTGCCTCAGCCTCCCATGTAGCTGGGATTACAGGTGCCCACCACAATGCCCGGCTAATTTTTTAATTTTTAGTAGAGACAGGTTTCACCATGTTGGCCAGGCTGGTCTCAAACTCTTGACCTCAAGTGATGCACCTGCTTTGGCCTCCTAATGTGCTAGGATTACAGGCATGCGCCACTGCACCCAGCCCTGATAAGAGTTTTTATCATAAAGCGATGTTGAATTTTATCAAATCCTTTTTCAGCATCTATTGAAATAATTATAGATTTTGTTCTTGGTCCTGTTAATGAGATGTATCATGTTTTTTGATGTGTGTATGTTGAACCATGCTTGCATCCCTGGAATGAATCCCACTTAATTATAAGTGTTCTTCTAAATGTGTTCTTAAATTCAGTTTTCTACAATTTTGTTGGGAATTCTTGCATCTATGTACATGAGGGATGTTGGCCTGTAGTTTTCATTGTTTTGTCTTATCTGATTTGGGTATCACGGTAATGCTGGCATCACAGGATGAGTTTGAAAGTATTCCCTCCTCTTCAATTTTTTTGAAGAGTTTGAAGAGAATTGGTATTAGTTCTTCCTTAAATGTTTGGTGGAATTCATCAGTGAAACAATCAGATCCTGGGCTTTTCTTTGAAGGGAGACTTTTTATTATGGCTTTGATCTCATTATGCACTATTAGTTTGTTCGGATTTTCTGTTTATCATTCAACTTTGGTAAATTGTGTGTGTCCAGAAATTTTATCCATTTCTTCTGGATTTTTTTATTTGTTAGTATATAATTATATATAATAGTATCTCATAATTCTCTATATTTCTATAGTCTCAATTATTATGTCTCTTTTATGGATCTGGTTTTATTTATTTGGGTGTTCTCTCTTTTATTTGTTAGTCTAGCTAAAGGTTTGTTGATTTTCGCTATCTTTTCAAAAACCCAACTTTTTATTTCATTGATCTTCTGTATTTTTTTGATTTTTTAAATTTTCTAATTATTAGAGGTACATCATAAGGTTGTTTATTTGAAGTCTTTCTACTTTTTTGATATAAGCATTTATTGCTAAATAATTTCCTCTTAATGCTGCCTTTACTGTATTGTATGGATTTTTTAGTATGTTAAATTTCCTTTTTTTAATTATTTAAAGAAGCTTTTAAAATTTCCTTCTTAATTTATTCACTGACACATTGGGTCATTCAAGAGCATATTGTTTAATTTATATGTGCTCGTGTATTTTTCAAGTTTCCTCTTCTTATTGATTTCTAGTTTTATCCCATTGTAGTCAGAAAAGATAACATGACCTCTACTTTTTTGAATTTGTTGAGACTTATTTTGTTACCTAAGATATTGCCTATCCTGGAGAATGTTCCATGTGTTGATGAATAAAATGTATATTCCGCAATAGTTAGGTGAAATGTTCTCTATGTGTTAGTTAGGCCCATTTGGTCTATTGCGTAGTTTAACTGTATTCTTTCTTCATTGATTTTATTTCTGAATGACCTGTTACTGAGAGCTGGGTGCTAAAGTACCCTACTATTCCTGTATTGCTGCCTATCTCTCCCTTTAAATTTGCTACTGTTTGCTTTATATGCTTGGGAGCTCCAGTGTTGAGGCCATTCGTACATTAAAATGCTATATTGTCTTGTTGATTTGACCTTTTTATCATTGTATAGTGACCTTCTTTAGTTTTTACAATCTTTAATTTGTAGACAGTTTTATTTGATATAAGTACAGCTACTCGTGTTCTTTTTTTGATTTCCAGTTGCATCCCATCACTTTCAGTCTATTGTTTTTTTGTAGGTAGAGTGGGTCTCTTGTAGCATATAGTTGGGTGTTGTTTCTTTATTCATTCAGCCAATCTTTGTCTTTTAATGGAAGAATTGAGTCCATTTACATCCACTGTTATTATCGGCAAGTAAGGACTAACTACTGCTATTTTTTTTCTTGTTTCCTGGTTGTTTTGTAAGTCCCCTCTTCCTTTATTTCTTATTGTCATTTATGGTGGTTATTTTCTCTGACAGTATGTTTTAATTTATTGCTTCTTATTTTCAGTGAATCTGTTATAGGTTTTCTCATTGTGGTTACCATGAGGTAAAAAATATAGATATAATACATTATTTTATTTTATTTATTTTTTAATTATACTTTTTAAGTTTTAGGGTACATGTGCACAACATGCAGGTTAGTTACATATGTATACATGTGCCATGTTGGTGTGCTGCATCCATTAACTCGTCATTTAACATTAGGTATATCTCGTAATGCTATCCCTCCCCCCTCCCCCCACTGCACAACAGGCCCCGGTGTGTGATGTTCCCCTTCCTATGTCCATGTGTTTTCATTGTTCAATTCCCACCTATGAGTGAGAACATGAGGTGTTTGGTTTTTTGTCCTTGCGATAGTTTGCTGAGAATGATGGTTTCCAGCTTCATCCTTGTCCCTACAAAGGACATGAACTCATCATTTTTTATGGCTGCATAGTATTCCATGGTGTATATGTGCCACATTTTCTTAATCCAGTCTATCATTGTTGGACATTTGGGTTGGTTCCAAGTCTTTGCTATTGATAACACATTATTTCAAAGAGATCACACAGAAAAAAAATACGGACAAACAAACCAAGAAAAAAATCTTTAACCTCTACACATTAATTTTATCACCCCATGTTTTGACTTTTAGTTACCCCCATTTACATATTTTTATATTGCCTATCCCTTAGCAGGTTATTGTAAATACTATTGGTTTTGATAAATTTTTCATTTGGGTTTTATTCTAAAGTTATGAATAGATTGCAAACCACAATTATAGTATTAGGGTATTCTGGGTTTGTCTGTGTACTTAATTTTACCAGTAACTTTTACACTTTTAAATGTTTTCTCTATGCACACTTTTTTTCTTTCAGATGAAAGAACTGAAATGTGTTATATTGGTTATACATAACTGTCAATTACTGAGAGAGAGGTGTTAAAGTCCCCTTCTATTATTATATTGCAGTGTTTGTGGTAGGACAGGTCTGGTGGTGATGAATTCTCTTAGTTGTTGTTTCTCTGAGAAATAATGTACTCCATATTTATAGAATAGCTTTGCTGGATACAGTATTATTGGATGACAGTTATTTTCTTTCAGCACTTTGAAAATGGCAGACCACTTTCTTCTGGCTTACATGGTTTCTGTTAAGGAGTCTGTTGCCAGATGAATTGAAGCTCCTTTATATGTTATTTTCTTCTTTTTATCTTGCTGCTTTTAGGATACTTTCTTCATTCTTGACCTTTGAGAATCTATTATATGCCTTTGGGTGGTCTTATTTGATCAGATATGTTTGATATTCTCTGACCTTCCTATACCTGAATTATCTCATTCTCAGGGTTTGGTAATATTTTTTCTCATTTTTTTGAGTAAGCTTTCTACACTTTGCTCTTTTGCAACTTCCTCTTGAACACCAATAATTCTTAGATGTTTGTCTTTTGGGATAATTTTTATATTGTGTAAGTGATCTGCATTCCTTTTCATTTTTTTCTATCTTTCTCCTATGACTGTGTATTTTCTAATAGCTTATTTTCAAGGTCATTGATTCTTTCCTCTGTTTGAGCCATTTTACTCTTGACAGTCTATTTTTCAGTTGACAGTGAATTTTTCAGTTCAGCAAATGTATTTCTCAGTTCTAAGATTTCTATTTGATTTTCTTGTATTAAGTCAATCTCTTAAATTTCTCTAATAAATTTCTGAATTGTTTTTCTGTTATTTTGGAAATCACTTAGTTTCCTTAAAACTCCTATTTTGAATTCTTGATCAGAGAGTTAACATATCACCATCTTGTTAGGGTTAGTCACTGATTCTTTGCTTTGTCCATTTGGGAAGATCATGGTTCCCTGTTTGCTGTTGTTTCTTGTGGGTATACATTTGTGTCTTTGCATTGAAAGATTAGTTATCTATTCCAATATTCTCTGTTTGGCTTATTTAGGTTTTTAAAATATGTCCACTAGGTCACTCCTTCCTTTTTGGTATGAGATGACACCCTAAGCCCCGGTTTGCCTTGGTTCTAGGAAACAGAGTGCCACCCGTCTTGAATTAGAGAGGTCCCAAAGGGGATCACCTTTGGGACCTCCCTAATTCAAGGGAAGGTGGCTAGGAGATCATGTTCAGGGTACCCGTGGAACAAGTCTCCTACAAGACAGTTCTGCTGAACAGCCAGTCTGATTTGGCACCTTTTTTGGCTGAGTTACAAATCAGAATTTCCAGGGCTGGCAACGGTAGTCCCACCTCCCCTCTTTGTCTTTGGCTGTCCTCAGAGATATTTTTCCCTTCCGGCATTCCTGATGCTTCCCACGATTTGAACCAGGGACAGGTCTCCTACATGGAATCCCAAATGGTGGGGAAGCTAATTGTTCACCTCAATCTCACTTTTTCCAGTATAGAAACCATAAGTTGGGGGGTAATTTTCCATACACTTGGTGCTGGACAGACTGGGGAAGAGGGGCATTGCAGATATGGAAGTTCAATTCTCTCACCACCTGCTCAGAGTTTTTTCACTTATCTGTGGCCATAGGAACTGTCTTATCCTCATATTTGAGTTCCGGTCTATTGCTGGTGATAATCTCTGTGCTGCATATTTGTTTTTGGTTTTCTCTGGGGGAAAATGGAGCCAGCTTGTTTCTACACCACCACTTTCGAACTGGCACTTCTAGCAACATACGACAATTTTTAATTGGTTATTTCCAGTGCTTTGAAAGATGTATGAATAAAAACTTGCATCTTTGCTGTGCCTCCAATAGGGTACAGAAAACTTATCATTTCAAACGAAGATATATTACTTCAACAATTATAGGAAAGGTGCTAATGATGTGTTGAGTAGCAAAGATCTAATGTTAGGCAATGGATGGTGTTTTACAAGAAACGATCAAACAGAGGTCAAATATTTTCTTACCAACCTTGCCCTGCTCTGCTTCTCATGTCCTCTCTACAATACCAAAATATGAGCTCAACTGACTAAATTATAAAGCATTTGACTGACTTAGAAGACATTATTACTATCTCCCATACATGCTTTCCTAGATTTAGAAGAGCATTTAGAATTAGGTTTGTCAGATCTTACATCTGTTAGAACGGCTATTATCAAAAAGACAAGGAAGAAAAAGGAACTCTGGTGCACTGCTGGTGGGATTTTCAATTAGTACAGCCATTATGAAAAACAACATAAAGGCTCCTCAACAAACTAAAAATAGAACTGCCATATTATCGAGGAATCCCACTTCTGGGTACATATTCCAATGAATTGAAATCAGTATGTTGAAGTGATATCTGCACTCACAAGTTTATTGCAGTATTACTCATAATAGCCAAAACATTCAATCAGTCTCAATCAGTCTAAGTATCCATCAATTGATGAATGTGAAAAGAAAATATGGTATACATACACAATGATATGCCATTCAGCCTTAAAAAATGGAGGAAATCCTGTCATTTGCTACAACATGGATAAACCCAGAGGACATTATGCTATGTGAAATAAGCCTGATACAGAAAGACAAATACACACGGTCTAATTTATATGTGGACTCTAAAGAGACCAGATTTATAAAACTAGAGAGTAAAATGGTGGGTATCAAAGGCTGGATATGGGGTGATGGAAGGGGAGGGGAATGATTAAGTGTTAGTCAAAGGGTACAAAATTTTAGTAAGGAGAAATAAATTCTAGGACCTATTGTACAGCATGATAACCACAGTTAATAATAATGTATTGTATATTTCAAAAGACTTTTAAAAAATAGGTTTTAAATGTCTAAAAAAATGGACACGTGAATTAGCTTAATACAATCATTGCACAATGTACACATATATCCAAATATCACATTGTACCCCATAAATATATATGATTATTTATCAATTACAAATAAAAATAAAACAAAAGGGGACAAAACAGAACTAGGATTATCACATAGCCACACAGATACCTTAAACATCTGTTGTTATCCTGATGACTATAGGGTCATGTAAAGACCAGGTCAAATGAAACAACTTGATATGGCAAATCCAGAAGCACAGGTATGTATCTGAGGTAGATAGAGAACCTGCCAACATTTTTCAAGTCCACTAACTGCTCCTTAATTTTTCTGCAGAGAGGGAGTGATATGAGAAGTAGATATCTGGTAACAAAGTGAGTAGAAAATCGTAGATTTTTCTGACTTGTAGCTTAGAGGCTTGTCTCTTCTCATTATATTTCACATTTGGTCGTAATCTTCCTGAGGTTAGAATTGTATATACTAAAACTTTTAGCACAGTGTCTTATATATAGTATATAAATTGCTGAATTCAATTTTCTGCACATTAACTTTCAATATTAAAATAATGGACTAAGGATAGCATAATTTTATGAGGATTAAAAAGAGAATATCTGACAAAGACACACTAACCTGAACAAAAAAATGTAAATAGTAATTTTAAGTAAAACCAGATTCCTTGTTGGCCAATAACATTGTAGCAGACAAACAGAAGTACAGAAATATTCAGGAGAAAATACTTGGAAAATAATTTGGTATGATATGGCTTCAAATGTCCAGATTCCAGGGCTCAGGAAATAAGAATGCTTTCAAATCTTTTAAACAATTAAGCCAATGCAATCATCTAGAGATCATTCAAAGTTAGTAAGATGAGATCTATCCATTGATATTTCTGGTAGAATAGAATGTGAAAAGCATTTGAGAGAGAAAGAAAGGATAGTGAATAGAAATAATAATATTTAGTACAAAACATGTTGATATAAAGAGTTTTCCCAAAATCCTATAGAAAACCTCTTGTGATACAGTAGGAATTCTTATTCAGTTCTTTTTACTGATTAAATCATAGCAAGGGGCCAAATAACTTCCTAATTCACTCAGCTACCACATGGCACATACAGGACTCTATTCAATATCTTTAACTACAAATTCTCACCTCTACTGTATACTTCCTATTTAATTTGAGAGGGCACCACAGAGGGCCTAACCAGGCTGAAGACATGGTCAAATATTGATTTTGAATCTGTTGAATGAGGAATAGAAGTACTGATCTGAATAAAGTCAATAAAATAATCTCTGGTTATGTGATTACTTATCACTTTCCACCCCCACTGTTTAATCCTCTGTTATAGAATTAATTATCCTGGAATCACAGAATTAATGTGTGGTAGCTGAAAACTGAGATGGAAATTTGCATGCAACAGGCAATTGGGCTGGTTTTGAAACTTTGAGAAATACAGCCACCTGTTGGACATAGTCTGGTATCACACTCTGTTCACCATTTGTTTTTTAATGTTCTTTGAATGCGAAAAACTTTTGTTAATAACCAAAATGTAAAAAAAAAAATAAAAGCATAATTGTCACTATTAGAAAAAATAAAGATGATTAAAAACAGTTGAATGTCTTACTTTGTCTGTTTAAAGAATGAACCTGTGTATTAATAATGTGCTTTTCTAGATAAAGTCTGAATAAGCTGAAAAGCTTTCATCATCATAATAACCAATTAATAAATAATTTTTTTAAAAAAGTTATTTCCTCACAAATTAGTAAAAGTAGGAATTTGTTATTTTTTCATTCCACTCCAGCACTGGCCTCTAGAGCAGCAGTTGGCAAATATTTTTGTAATGTTTTTCAGATAGTAAATACTTGAGGCCTTGAAGGCCATAAGCTTCTTTCTCCTTTCCCTTTTATCCTTTTATTTTGGAAAGTTAAGCATCTTTATTTTACTTAATAAAAACTGTATATATTTAAGGTGTACAACATGGTGTTTTGATATACATATACTTAGTGAACTAATTACTACTGTCAAGCTAATTAACATATCCATCTCCACCTATTTACCTTTTTGCATTTTTGGTGAGAACACTGAAGATCTACTCTCTTAGTAAATTTCAAGTATACAGTACAGTATTATTAACTATAGTCCCAATGCTGTACATTGGATCTCTAGAATTTATTCATCCTACGTAACTGAAACATTGTACCTTTTAACCGATGTCGTCTCATTTCCCCACCTCCCCAACAACACACAGCCCCACCCCACTCCTGCCCTTGGTAACTATCATCTACTCTCTGCCTCTAAGAATTTGATTTTTTTTTGGATTCCACATGTAAGTGAAATCATGTAGTATTTGTCTTTCTGTTCGTGTCTTATTTCACTTAGCATAATGTCCTCCTGGTTCATCCATGTGGTCACAGATGGCAGGATCTCGTTTTTTTTAAGGTTGAATAATATTCCATTATATATATATACCACAGTTGTTTTTATCCATTGATCCATGACAGACACTTAGGTTGTTTCCACATCTTGGCTATTGTGAATATGAGTTTCTATTGCAACTATTCAACTCTGCTGATTTAGCACAAAAGAAGCCATACACAAAGGGAAACAAATGTGCATAGCTGTGTGACAATAAACCTTTACTGATAAAAACAGTTGATAGGCCAGATATAGCCCACAGGCTATAGTTTTCTTATACCTTCTTGTGATGGTTAATATTGAGCGTCAACTTGATTGGATTGAAGGATGCAAAGTGTTGATCCTGTGTGTGTCTATGAGGGTATTGCCAAAGGAGATTAACATTTGAGTCACTGGACTGGGAGAGGCAGAGCCATCCTCAGTCTGGGTGGGTACCATCTAATCAGCTGCCAGCACAGCTAGAATACAGCAGGCAGAAAAGGGTGGAAAGAGCAGACTTGCTGAGTCTTCTTGTCTCCATCTTTCTCCCATGCTGGATGCTTCCTGCCCTCAAACATCGGACTCCAACTTCTTCAGCTTTTGGGCTCTTGGGCCTATACCAGTGCCAAGGGCTCTCAGGCCTTTGGCTGCAGACTGAAGGCTGCACTATCGGCCTCCCTACATTTGAGGTTTTTGGACTCAGGCTGGCTTCCTTGCTCCTCAGCTTGCAGATGGCGTATTGTGGGACTTCACTTTGTAAACATGTGTCAATACTCCTTTATAAGCTCCCTTTCATATATACACCTATCCTATTAGTTCTGTCCCTCTAGAACACCCTGACGAATACACTGCTCTAAAGGCCTTTGCATTGACTATTCCCTCTGCCTGAATCACTCTTCCCTCAAGTATTCACACAGCTTACTCACTCACTTCCACAAATCCTTGTTTAAAGTATCTCCTTTCCAACGAAGTCTACCCTAACTACTCCACTTAAAATTGCAATCTGCAACCTTGTACCCCATCCCAGGTCTAAGAAACAACCTCACAGGCCACTCACAACTGAAACATCCCCAGGCCAGCTGAGCAACTGTGCATCCATGCTCCTGGCCAGAGAAATAACCCCAGGACCACAACCCCAGAGATCCAGACCCCAAGTCAGCTGACCCACCATGTGCACCTGTCCTAAGAAACCTGGCGAGTCCATCATCAGCAGAGCCACAAGCCTGCTGCCACAAGCCCTTGCAGCCCAAGCCACTGAGAAACTCCCATATGTCATTAGTGTGACTTATGGCTGAAAAACTTAGGTAGAGACTACACTATTGGATCTACCTAGAACCAGAGGCAATGCACCCCATCTAACTGACACCCCCAAGTCCCATTCATATGAATAAATGTTTCTCTACAAAACCTACTCCATAAAATTGGAAGAGGTGACTATTTCACCAGATGCATTGAAATCAAACTAGAAACACATAAACATGAAAAAGCCAGGAAACATGATGCCTCCAAAAGAACACAGTAATTCTCCAGTAATAGGCCCCAATGATAAAGAAACATACAAAATGCCAGAAAAGTAGTTCAAAATAATAACCTTAAGGAAACTCAGTGAGATCCAAAGGAATACAGATAGACAATTCAACAAAATAAAATTGCAACCCTCTACTTCTCTTGCTTTATTTTTTTCATAACAGTTAACTCATTTTAATGTATTACATTATGTTCATTGGAGCCTATCTCTCCCAACCAGAATGTTAGCTCCATGGCCAACACTTAAAGCAGTACCTGGCATGTAATAGATACTCAAGAAATATTTGTTGAACAAAAAGATGATTTATTCACATTTGCTCCAAAAACAATTAACAACACTAATTTTGTTTAAGAATGTGACTCCTGGCCAGGCGTGGTGGTT
Organism: Gorilla gorilla gorilla; assembly: GCF_029281585.2. NCBI lineage: Eukaryota > Metazoa > Chordata > Mammalia > Primates > Hominidae > Gorilla > Gorilla gorilla. Next base: position 109,843,269 of record NC_086017.1, on the reverse strand, counting down.
CACGCCCGTAATCCCAGCACTTTGGGAGGCCAAGGCAAGCAGATCACCTGAGGTCAGGAGTTCGAGATGGCCTGGTTAACATGGTGAAACCCTATCTCTACTAAAAATACAAAATTAGTTGGGCATGGTGGTGCACGCCTGTAATCCCAGCTACTTGGGAGGCTGAGGCAAGAGAATCACTTGAACCCGGGAGGCCAAGGTTGCAGTGAGCCAGGATCATGCCACTGCACTCCAGCCAGGCTTGCATATAATTTCAAAAGTTTTATAAATCTCTTTGCTTTACTCATGAACGTAGTAGAAATGTCATTTTTTAAATCAGAATATCAATGAATATATTGCCCATTGTAGTCCCCAAAACTGTATCATTTTATTTAAGCCTTACAATATTCTTATTACACAGACAATATTGTCACCACTTCATAGATGACAAAACTAATTCTAAAAAATGTCAGTAACTTGCTCATAGTCACAAGGTAGTAAGAGAATGGACTAGGGTCCATGTATCTTGATTTTAAAGCCAGTTTTCTTTTCCTGACAATGCAACTGTCAGCCAACCTTGCCTCATTCCAAGCCTCTTGAGGACTCTTTTCTCCATAGCTGAATTAGCTTCAGCAACACCTCAATCCCTAGGACAAATTTGACTTCAGATAAAAAGGATTTAATGAGCTTTGACCCAAATTTGTAGAGGTGAACATCATTCACTTTGCATTTAAGATGCTTACTTATTTTCCTCCTTACTTATTTTCTTATTTGGCTCAACTACCAGATTCCCATCTCTAATTAGTTGGATCTGAATACCTTGTAAACTCTTGTACAGTCAGTTCCTTGCCTTTGTCTGGTGACAGTACTGGCTCTTAACAGTCTCTCCGAAGATCTACGTTCCCACCTACAGGCTGAGGCTCTGCTTTCTGATAACCAGTTTCCTAGGTGCTGACTGTTTCCTACGCCAGATTTCCAAATATCACTCACTCTAATCTTATGCTCTGTTCATGAGCAGGACAATCTCAGTTCTTTGGAGAACCTTTTCCCCACCTATAATTACAATTCCTTTCCTATATTTCTTCTGTATACAGTCTGTAGCCTCTATCGTCTTGATATCATGCTCTCCTTTTGTGCAAGTTTAGATACCTCCAAAGTACCTCTACCAAAACAGAATTTGGCATATGAGGCATAAAAGCCAATTCTGCTTTCTGCTGAGGAGTTTTAGCTGAAATGTGGCCAAAGCCTCTTTTGTGTTTAAGCGCTTTTCTGTGAGGTAAGGCTCCCAAGTGGGAATAATGCTGAACATGCTTCCTGCTACACTGTCTCCTGACTTATTACTAAAGAAGACAAGTTCAATATAGATTGATAGCAATGACAATTGAGTGAAACAGTAAAGCTGAGCTGTAACATGGAGGAAGAAATAATGAAGCCTGATAAAAAATTGGAGAAATCAGAAAAAATTAACAGAAAATTAGAATGGTTCTATAAAATCTCCAGCCTATGTGATTAGAGGAATAGTGGTTCCACTGCATAGAGAAAAGTAGTTGGAAAGTACAATCAATGTTGGAGTAAAGATAAATTCACTTAACAAATGGAGATTATGTTAGAATATAAATATATATCAAATTGAATATAAAGATCAGTGTCTTCCACCACATGGCATTCTAGAATTTCAAAACTTGTTTTTGCATTTATTTAGTGTCACACAAGGCAACCTGAGATGAATAAATTTCGACATATTTATCCTTTGACAAGTGAAACTGAGGCCTAAAGAGGAAAATAACTAAAATTCCACAGACCTTGTGTATGAACCCAGTACTTGGGACACCTTATGCTTTCTATTTGATCATTTGGCCTCTCAGGCCAACTACAACAATTGACAACTTTATCTGAATGTAATTCAGCCGAAGTCATTTAGTCAATAAAATATAGAGGAAATTGGACGAAGGGGCTTGTTAAGGGCAGAACTGATAGTTTATAATAAAATCTAAGGGTCGTAAACTCAAAGTTTAAAAGCTCTGATATTTTCTTTTATGAAAGAGAGAATAAAATAGATGGGATAAAATATAAAGTAAAAGTATTCCAGGGGTAATTTGGTCAATCTGTCTTTCTCCAAACATCCACAAATTTCTATTAACTTTATTAAACTCCATGACCAAAAAGCCAGCCTCTGTACTTTCCCATCACAAACAACCAAAAAATTCATTTTACATGATTGTTTTATTTTGAATGTCAGTGATATGAATTATTATCTTTAAAATGGTCCAGTTAGTTACATTTTAAGCCAATATTTGCTTGTACTTTTGTTTAATTTCCAAAACAATGAAAGTATTTTGCCCTCTGGAGTGTTTCTAATAAAGATAATGGTATTTTAGAAATAAATCAATACTTGGTACTTACATAAAAGTTTTCACCTGAGAAGTGCACCATGTCTTGGTGTTACATTGTTATTTCACTGACCTCTGCTTATTTTGGCTAAGGGGAGACACTGTTCTCACTTTACCAGAAGAGAAACCAAAGTCCAGGACCTGTCTAATGAAACAATGAATTAATGACAGTTTTTGGAAGAGGAATCAGTACGTTTGATTTCCAAGGTTTAAACAGATTTGTGATTCCAGGATATAATCCTTGTTCAACATGAAAAGTTGCCTTCCCACCCCAGGGGCCAAAGACACAGGAGAAGTTGGCATTCTTACGACATTTTAGTAAGAAGTGTTTCTTTTTCATTATATGATCCCAAGCCTTTACAACTCCAAAGAAAATTATTTCAAGGTACTTAGGATAAGGAAGAAACTCCCATGGCTTGGAAAACTTCTCACAAAAATTATTTTCTAACCAGTATTTAGTAGACGTTCACTGACAATAATTTTCTGTTTTCACCAGAGTTTAAGATTATGAGAATGCTACAACAGATAGAAAAAGAAGAAAGGGTTAGTCTGGGGAGAAAGATAATAAACCTTGATTTAAACAAAGTCTCTCCTGATCAAGCCCTCTTTATTCCATTTGAAGCCTCTTCAAAAATCTTTTTTGCCTCTATCCTCTTCCTTACCCTTTCTGAAAATAATGAGTCCAAGGATATTTGATGAACTGAGCAAGGTAGGTGTCCATGCCAGAGAGTGGGGAGCAAAGTGGACCTGAGTGTGCAAAAAGGGCATCCATGCAGGGTGTCAGCCCATTAGGAGCTATGAGATCCCAAGCAGGATTAAAAAAGCATCTGTGTAGGTGCAGGGAACCAGGCTGACCTAGGGGCTCAGGTTCCAAGTTGGGATTAAAGGGGCTGTTTGTGCAGAATATCAGAGCTTGAGAGAGGTGACAAGGGTGTCCATGTGAGGACTGACACAGAATGAGGTGTCAGAGCACAAGTAAGGTGAGAAGGTCATCTTGGCTGAAAGACAGCCTAGTTCAGGTTATCATCAAACAGGATGAGGAGGGTTTCCAGGCTGGGGTCCCTCAGCATGGTGTGTAAAGCTTGGGCAGGGAGAGAAGGGTGTCCATGCAGAACAGGGAATATCAGAGCCCAGCATATAGGTGAGCCCACCACAAGGTTGAGGAAGCCAGGCATATCTAGATGGGGCATCATTGGTGACAGTGCCAATGAGAGATTGGACACCTAGGAGATTTCACATACACACACACACACACACACACACACACACACTTTGAAGAGGGAGCCAGTTTTCTCATTGTCAAAAAAGGGAAGTACAAATGTGGAAAGAAAACTAGAATAAACTCCTGTGTCATTGGATTAGAACTGAAGATAATAGATGGGTAAATAGATACATTAATAAAACATTTTACTTAGCATTGTATAAGCTCCCAGTAATTTGTGTTCCCAAATTCATGTAAACTTTTTTGATCACTGAATGTTTACATTGTGAGAAGAATGTGCTTAGTAAAGATAATATGGTTTTTAGATTCAGGCTCAAGTAATATCTTGGGTTCAAAATTTATCTCAACTATTGGGTGATTTTATATAATCATGGTGAAAACTGTGGGACAGAAAATAAACAAACTGCAAAATACTTTTAAGTTTTTCTAAGACAGCAGTTCTCAACCAAGGGTGATTTTTCCAGTACTCTGATCTCAGGTATATTTGACAGTGTCTAGAGATGTTTTTGGTTGTTACAACTGGAGGTTGCTAATGGTATCCAGTGGGTGAAGGTGAGGGATGCTGCTAAACATCTTGCAGTGCACGGGACAGCCCCTACAACAAAGAATTATTGTTACAGGCTGAATTGCATCCCCTCAAAATTCATGTGTTGAAGCAAAAACTTTTGTACCTCAGAATATGACTCTATTTGGAGATAGAGCCTTTCAAGAAATGACTAAGTTAAAATGAGGTCATTTGAGAGAGGGAGTCCTAATCCAATCTCATTGATGTCCTTATAAGAAGAGGAAATTTGCACACAGAGACACCAGAAATGTGCTTGCATAGAGGAAAGACATGTGAGGACACACAATGAGAAGGTGACTACCTGCAAACCAAGAAGAGAGGCCTCAGAAGAAACCAAACCTGCTGACACCTTTAAACCTCTAGAACTCTGAGAAAATCTATTCCTGTTGTTTAAGCCACCCAGTCTGTGATATTTGGTAATGGCAACCCTAGCAAACTAATACAATTATTCAGCCCAAAATGCCAAAAGCGCCAAGGTTGAGAAACTCTGGTTTAATATATACAGAAATAGTCCTGACAAGAACATTCATGTGTGGGTAATGTAGTTTAAATATGTGTCCCAACCCAAATCTCATGTGGAATTGTAATCCCCAGTGTTGGAGGTGGGGCCTGGTGGGAGTTGATTGGACCATGGGGGCAGTTTCTCCTTAAGGGTTTAACGCCATCTACTGGTGCTGTCCTCACAATAGTGAGTGAATTCTCACAAAATCTGGTCGTTGAAAAGTGGGTAGCACCTCCCCCGCTTGCTTTCTTTCTCCTGCTTTCACCATATGATGTGTCTGCTCTCCCTTCACCTTCTGCCATGACTGTAAGCTTTCTGAGGCCTCCCCAGAAGCCAAGCAGATGCCAGTACCATGCTTCCTGTACAGCCTGTGGAATTGTGATTCAATTAAACCTCTTTTCTGTATAATTACCCCGTCTCAGGCATTTCTTTATAGCAATGAGAGAACAGACTAATACAGTGGGAAAGACAACCTGGCTAATATTCATCATTAAAATGGCAAACAGAAGGAAAGAGATAAAACAGTTTTGCCTCCACAAAAAATAGAAAAATAAATAGCGAAAAAACATCACTCCCCAGGACTTTATGTAAAGGATGGGCCAGTGCAGTTAAAATTCTTTTTGGGCTGTAAAATTATTAAAAATATGTAATCAGTCTGATTTCAGGGTAAGTATATTTTTACTTCTTTGAATTTTTAGAATAAAACTATATCTGGAACACTCAAGAATTTGATTCCTACATGCATTTTCTCAAAATATTTTCACCCAAAAGGCTAAGGAAACCCAATCTTGCCTTAATTCCAAAGTTACTTTCCCTTGGTTTACAAAGAATAATATCTTCCTTGATACCACATATTTATTAGAGTTTTCATAAAAGTTCAAATGCGTTATATAATCTAATTTCTTCTTTGTCAGCACAAAAGTAAACCCTCAAAATACATTATAAATATATACCCAAAAGCTAAAACTATAAAATGTCTAGAAAAACACATAGAAAAAATCATTGTGACTTTCAGTTGGCAAAAATTCTTACTCAGACACAAAAAGCACCACTTTTATAAGTGATGCTTATAAGAAAGCAGTGATTAGCTCAACTCCAGCAAATTTTTATATTTTTATTTTTTGAAAGACTCTATTGAGAAAATTGAAAGATGAGGTACTTGAGATTGGGAGAAAATTTTTTTGTTTGTTTGTTTTGAGACGGAGTCTTGCTCTGTCGGCCAGGCTGGACTGCAGTGGCACTATCTCGGCTCACTGCAAGCTCCGCCTCCCAGGTTCACGCCATTGTCCTGCCTCAGCCTCCGAAGTAGCTGGGACTACAGGCGCCCGCCACCACGCCCGGCTAATTTTTTGTATTTTTAGTAGAGACGGGGTTTCACCATGTTAGCTAGGATGGTCTCGATCTGACCTCGTGATCCGCCCGCCTCGGCCTCCCAAAGTGCTGGGATTACAGACGTGAGCCACCACGCCCGGCCAAGAAAATCTTTTTAATACATATGTCTGACAAGGGACTTGCATCCAGAACATAAAAGCACTCTTATAATTCAATAAGGAAAAGCAAACAGCCTCACTAACATGTCAAAAATGTTTGAACACAACAAAAGAAGATATTTTAATGACAAACACATAAAAAATTATCCACATCATTAGTTATCAACACAACAAAAATTAAAACTATAGCAAGACACCACTACATACCCATTCAAATAGCTAAAATTTAAAAGACTGATATTACTGGCTGGGCGCAGTGGCTTACGCCTGTAATCCCAGCACTTTGGGAGGCCGAGGCAGGTGAATCACTTGAGGTCAGGAGTTTGAGACCACCCTGGCCAACATGAAACTCCTTCTCTACAAAAATACAAAAAAATTTAGGCGGGCATGATGGTGCACTCCTGTAATCCCACCTACTTGGGAGGCTGAAACAGGAGAATCACTTGAACCCAGGAAGCAGAGGTTGCAGTGAGCCAAGATCGTGCCATTGCACTCCAGCCTGGGCAACAGAGCAAGATTTCACCTCAAAAAAAAAAAAAAAAAAAAAAAAAAAAAGACTGATAATACCAAGTCTCACTGAGTGTGAAGCAACTGAAATTCATACATTGCTGGTAGATGAATAAACTGATAATGCCATTTCGGAAAAGAGTGTGGTAATTTCTCATAAAGTTAACATCTCATACAACCAGTACTTCCACTTTTAGGTATTTAGCCAAGAGAAATGAAAACATTGGCCCACAAAAACACATGTATATATACATTTCTGGCCACTTCACTTAAGATAGCAAAATCTTGACACAACCCGGAACTTTGTCAACAGAAAACGACATAAACCCATCATGGTTTATTCATACAATTAGATATGATTCATCCATAAGAAGGAATAAACTACTGATAAGTGCAATAACATGAATAAATCTCACTGACATTATGCTAAGCCAAGAAAGCCAGACACAACAGCATATACCATATGATTCTGTTATTATAAAACTTTAGAACTGATAAAACCAACTCATGTGATAGAAATCAGATCAGTATCCGCCTGAGGTGGGGTTGGAGAGGAATGACTAGAAAGGAACATGAGCTTTCTGGGGTGATGGAAATGTACTCTATCTTAATTTGGGAGGGAGGTAGTTGCAAGCTTGTTTTCATTTATCAAAACTCATTTAACTGTCTACTTAAAATGGGTGCATCTTATGGTATATAAATTATACTTCAATAAATTTTATTTTAAAAATATGCAGAAGTAACCATATTTATATGTGACAACGGAAAGGACCTGCAAACAGCAACACTCCAAATCAATGAGCACACCTAGTACCCAAACTTTAGTGTTTAAATATAATTCTCATGTAAAGGAACCAGGAATTCTTGGGAAAATGGCTGGTTTCAAGGTTGAGGAAAACACAAAATGAAACTAGAATATCTTGTTGTGGTAGAAACTCAAGAAGTACTCAAAAAATAATGGACAGTGTCAAAAAGGACAAAGAAGCCAGCTCTAAGGGACTCCTGCTGGCCAATTCTGAGAGAATCTGAGTATCAAAATGTATAAGGATAGTAACAGATTATAACCCACTAAATTAAACAGGGAACCTAAATAAATAAATAAATAAATGAGTAAATTGAATATGATGAAGAAAGATATATTTATTTGATTTTAAAAGTATCTTCCCTCAAAATACTTTTTAGGTACAAAGTAAAAGGATGTAGGAAAAGGATGTAACGCTACAGTGAAGAAGCATGGCAGACACCACTTCAATCAAATGATCAAAGTAAGCATCATTAATAATGCAATAAATTGAAATTGCCACCTACTAGGGCATATGAGGAGACTGCATCAGTTTTGTGACTCTCCTATTAAAGACACATAACCTGAATCTATTCCTAGAGATGTTACTATACGCATCATGCCAACTTTAACTTATAGAAATGCAGCAAAAATCTCAAATGTTTCCTTCTGGGTCAGCAGATACCCTATACACGGTACAAGCATTGATAACTCTTCTTATTGTACCACTCATCCTTTCCTCCCTTAGACATATCTCTGATCCATCATCTTAATCTCTTTGCTATTTTTATATTTTTAGATATACAGCACATTTTTCTAATTAGAGCACTTCTACTTCCTCAGAATTTGTATAAAAACAGATAGCAACATGAATATCACTAGAAGATTTTATCTGGAGACTAACCTCGTATCTTTTAAAATACCAGATCTCTGTCAAGAACAAAGTTTCCACAGGACAGTAGATTATAAACATCTGGCACCCAATGGCCAGTGATTCAGTTACTGGCTGACATTTCAACCCTGAACTCATCTAGCAAATGGTGTCTAAATTATAATTTCTGCTAAGCCTATAGGCTCCTATAATAAGGAGATAGGAGGCAGCACCTGGAGACTCCGAAAGCATGAGCTGGGGTCTTTTGTCATGCTTGGTATAGCACAGAAGCTTTGTAAAAAACTTAGTCACCTGGAGGTCAGTGAAAAACGACAGTGGCAGCTGCAATCACTCAAGTACAGAGAGGAAAAAATGTTTCTTTGCTGGACTGCATGGTTGGCTGGGCACTAGCCACTTGTCACGAGAAGAGAATTCAATTCATAACCTCACTATGTTCCTTGGGCGGCCCATGCATACTTCCTGACTTCTGTAAGGGTTACTGGTAGCTCAGCTCCTCAGCTCTTTGTCCTTATTTGAGCATAGAACACTAAATCTCACTTTTAACACCATTGGTAAGAGAACATTAAATCTCCAGTCTCTGGGGTACTCCACAAGCCTGATCTCAACCTGGGAAAGAATAGTTCTCACCTGATGGAGCAAAGCCTGTCAGAGAAACAAACATACCATTTGATTTTTAAACTCCAAAATGTGCTTAAATTTTTAAACATTCCATCTCTGCTAATCTATTTAAGAAATGGAGTGATGGAGGTGAATACCTAAGACTAAGATGAGTCTTCCACCAGAGAGCCAAGCTAACTCACTACTTTAGGAGCAAGAGCTAATGCTTTGTTGTAAATCTAAGAATGCTTTGCATCATTTTTCCACTGTTCATGAAATGAAATGTATACCACTTAATTATTATTCATGTGACAGAATATTTTTATCATAATTATATTTCAATTTAGGCTCATTTCAGAGCTAGAAAACCCATTAAACAGAAACCCTAATACCTTCAGAATTATTGAGAAGAGAGCCCTGACTATATAGTCACACTGCTTTATTCTCTTGTCCCCTTCTGGTGAGACTTCAAGAATGTACCTTCCATTGACCCATTCTCTTCTCCTGATAAGTGTACATATTTAACAACTGAATTCATTATAATTAATGCCCCCTAATATACAAAGGGCCATGGAAATCTTTAAAAACAAGAATATTGGTGAAATCAGGGAAAAGGAAATATAACTGGCCAAAAACACATTAAAAGTGCTAAACCTAACTGATGATTAAGGAAATAAAAATTGAAGAAATTATACTATCAGAATGGCAAAATAATTATTCAATGATAACATCCATTGGTAAAGATGTGAGAAACTAGGTAGTTGAATTGAAGCTGATAAAATCTCCTTAGGGAGCAATATGGTATTATCTTTTAAAATGTAAAACTCATATTCCCTTTGAGCTAGCTCTTCCATTTTCAGAAAGTTATGTTATAAACTCTCATATACACACACTAGTATATATACACATATGTATATATGTGTATAAACACACATGCTAATTGCCATTTTAATTTTTTAATTAAAAGCAACCTAAATGCTCACTGATAAGAAATATGTTTAATATAATATATAGGTATATATACACACACACATTACAATGTATTGGCATATTCATACGTTAAAAAGCTGTGACATCATGAAGACACCAAAGCAAATCTAAATGGAGCTGCCTCTCAGGTACACCAAAATAATAAAAATATTTTGGTAAAAATTGTGTGTGTGTATATATATATATATATATATATGTCTTTTATAACTACATAAGCTTACATAAGCATACAACGTTTTTGGAAAGATCCACAAGAAACACTTTACAGTGGTTAGTTCTGGCAAAGAATACAAAGGGTCCAAAATGGAAGGAAAGCTTATTTCTGTCATCATGTACCATTTTGAACTATTTGAATTTTGTTCATGTGCATGTATTACTTGTTCAATAAAAGGAACATGTTACATATAATATTTATGTTATATATATTTATTTGACCTGCAAAAATAAATATTATATGTAACATGTTTCTAGTTTGGGAAAACCTCATTAAAGTTCTGTGAATATTCTTGTACAAATTGTTTTGTGGACACATGCACTACTTTTGGCACATCCCAAATATAATATACTCAAAGCCATCTGTATTAACTTCTCTCCTTCATCTTACATCTTCAATTCATTTTCCTGTTCACCAGGATGACAAAAATGTTTTTTAAAAATATTCAATCCCTATAATTTTTTTGACTCTTCTCTCCTCTTCACTTTCTGTGCAAAATGACTCTTCAAAGACTATTGTTCTCTTTCTCTTACAGTTCATATTGGCATATGACAGACTACTCAAAAATTAGCGATGTAAAACAACCACCATTTTATTTTTCTTATAATTATGTGGGTTAGGAATTACAATTGGTTCAGCTAGGTAGTTTTCACTTAGGGCCTCCAATATATTTGCAATCAAACATCAGCTCATCCCTCAGTTATCTGAAGGATTAACTAGCCTTGACATCCAAGACAGCTCACTCATATAGCTGGCAGCTGGTGATGGCTGATATAGTTTGGATGTTTATCACTTCCAAAACTCATGTTAAAGTATAATCCTCCATGTTGGAGGTGGGGCCTAGTGAGAGAGAGGTGTTTCGGTCATGGAGGCTGCTCCCTCATGGCCTGGTGCTGTCCTGGTGATTGTGAGTGCATTCATGTGAGATCTGGTTGTTTAAAAGTGTGTGGCATCTTCCCCCTCTCTTTCTTGCTCCTGCTCTTGCCATGTGACACACCTGCTCCCCCTTTTCCTTCTGCCATGATTGGAAGATTCCTGAGACCCTCACAAGAAGCAGAAGCTAGCACCACGCTTATATGGTCTGCAGAACTATGAGCCAATTGAACCTCTTTTATTTACCCAGCCTTAGGTATTCCTTTATAGCAATGCAATAAGGGCCTAATACAGAAAATTGCTACCAAGGAGTGGGATCTTTCTATAAGGATACCTAAAATTGTGAAAGCAACTTTGAAACTGGGTAACAGGCAGAGTTTGGAGGGCTCAGAAGAAGACAGGAAGATAAGGAAATGTTTAGAACTTATTTTAGAGACTGGTTAAATGGCTGTGATCAAGATGCTGATAGTGATATGGACAATGAAGGCCAGGCGGATGAGGTCTCAGAAGGAAATTAGGAACTTATTGGGAACTGGAGTAAAAGTCATCCTTGTTATGCCTTAGCAAAAACTTGACTGCATTATGTTCATGTCCTAGGAATAAATGAAAGCTTGAACTTAAGAGTGATGACTTCGCATATATGATGGAAGAAATTTCTAAGCAGCAAATGTTCAAGGTATGATCTGTTTCTAACAACCTACACATTGATGTGGGAGTGAAGAAAGGACTTAAAGTTAGAACTTATGTTAAAAAGAAAACTGTAAGCATGTGCAAAATTTGCAGCCTATCCATGTGGTAGAAAAGAAAAGCCCATTTTCAGGAGATGATTGTATTTTGCAATATGAGAAGGGCATGAAATTTGAAGGGCCAGGGGCAGAATGATATAATTTGGATGTTTGTACCCTCTAAATCTCATGTTGAAATGTAATTCCCAATGTTGGAAGTGGGGCCTGATTGGAAGTGTTTGGGTCATGGGGACAGATCCCTCATGGATGGCTTGGTGCTGCCCTCATGTTAGTGAGCGAATTCTCATGATATCTGGATGTTTAAAAGTGTGTGGCACCTCCTAGACTCCTCTCTTGCTCCCACTCTCCCTGTGTGATGTGCCTGCTCCCCTTAGCTTCCACTATAATTGGAATCTTCCTGAGGCCCCCACCAGAAGCAGATGCCAGTGCCATGCTTGTCAGCCTGCAGAGCCATGAACCAATGGGATATTCCTTTCTAGCAATTCAAGAACAGCCTAATATAGTGGCTCTACCAAAGAACCTACATGTGTCCTCTTCAGAATGGTGGATTCGAGGTAGTAAGATTTCCTAGATGGTGGCAGATTTCCTCCAGGGCAAGCATTCCAAAAACACCAGGGGGAACAATACAGTCCTTCTAACCTAGCCTAAATTATTAGCCAATTGTTAAACATTGATCAAAACACCACTGACTTAGTTCTTCCTTCTTTGCTTTCTATGTTTGTGTACATGCTGAAAAGCATTTAGAAAACTATGAAGTGTTTCACAAAAGTTAGAAAATCATTAGAAAATGATTATAAAAAAATGGGTCTTATGTCTATGACAGGATAGATTGCTGAAATATCAACTAATGTTTTGATCTCATTATATTTTTTACCTTGGAATTTCAAGTAAGGTCATTAGTCTTCTTGTTCTTTTATTCAGCGACATTTATAGGACCAAAGCAAAATTTCATAACAACTTCCCTCCTGTATCTCATTTTCAAACACTAGACTTACTGAAGATTATGCTAGAGGATGGCAAGAAAAAGTCAAGTGCCTTTTGAAGGGTGAGTAGGGGAACAAAGAGAGGGATACTAATAGAAAAATCTTCCTTCTCATTCTCTTAGAGGTTTCCAAGGCGGATTACTGCCAGAACATTATAGCATATATCAGGAGTTGACAAACTGCAGCCTGCAGGTTGGCACCAAGTTTTGTAAATAAAGTTTTTTTCAAAGATGACAGATTAGAAGCTTTTAGCATGCCTCAGACACTTGTAAATAGCAAGACAGTACATAAAGATCATCTCTGTGAGTTTTAATTCAGGAAGGAAAATTGGAATCCACCAGAATTGTGAAGGACATCCAAAATCCTGGGCATGAGAACATGGGCAAACAGCCCCTGTGACAGCATCTGGCTAATAAAAAGATCCTGGTGTAGGGTGGGTTCTCTCCTGTCTACACCCAGGCAGATCACTAGACATTTGGAGCACCTGATCACCTGAATAAGCAGCCTGACCCAGCCAGTCCTTCCTATACAAAGACTGTGGTGAAGTGGGGTCCTCTTTGCTCCATGCTCAGGCAAATCTCCAGGCATCTGGAGCTCCACTCTCTTACATTAGGAGTTTAGGCTGACTTCCCTCCCCATGCAGAGAACTTGGGGCCAGGGAGGAGGTTTCCCAGCTCCATGCCTAGGCACACTTCTGGGAACCTGGTGGTCACCCATGGGATTCTCCCCCAACACTAGTGTTTGTGCCTGCCAACCCATATTGCCCCCATCTCCTCCCCCTGGAGCTGAACAGGGAGCTCGGACCACTGAGCATTCCACAGATCAACCCATTGGCTGATGCAACAGAGAGTTTCTTCCAGTAAACGAGGATCAAGTATATACCCAGCCACACTGGCCACATCTGAGTGTTGTCTGTAAGTGCCATCTACTAGCTTACAGGTTGAACTGAACAGCCCAATATAAAACCTGCTGACAGAGGTGCATAGGGCTGTAGAAGTGAAGCCAAAAGACCCTATGCATATTCTCTACAGTCACATCCCCTAGAGAGGGGGAGAAAGGGAAAAGCAAATGAAAAAAAAAAACCAATAATATTTTAGGGAAGGAAAAAAAAAGAAAAAATTCCATCCCCACAAAAAATTACAAAAATTAGAAATTCCAGCATCTTCAAATAATAAGGAACCAGCATAAAAATTCTGGCACCATGAAAAATCTTAATGTAGTGACACCACCAAAGGATCACACTAGCTCTCCTACAATGGTTCCTAACCAAAATGAAAATTCAGAAATGACAGATAAAGAATTTAAAGCATGGATTGCAATGAAGCTTAACAAGATCCAAGACAAAGTTGGAAATCAACACAAAGAAACTTCTAAAGCAATCCAGGAAATGAAGTAAAAGATAAACATCTATAAAGGAAATCAACCAGAGCTTCCAAAATTGAAACACTCACTAGAAAAATTTCAAAATACAGTTAGAAGTTTTATCAATAGACTGGAATAAGCAGAAAAAAGAATTTCAGAGCATGAAGACTAGCCTTTTAAGCTAACCAAGTCAGACAAAAAAAAAGAATTTTAAAAATGAGCAAAGTCTTCAAGAAATATGGGATTATGTAAAACCACCAAACCTAGAGGTTATTGGCGTTCCCAAGAGGGAAAGATAGAAAATAAACAACTAGGAAAACATATTTAAGGGAGTAATTCAAATAAATTTTCCTAATCTTGCTAGAGAGGTAGACACAGATACAAGAAATCCAGAGAATATGCAGGAGATACTATATAATACAAATGTCACCAAGGCATATGGTCACCAGACTGTCCAAGGTCAATGCTAAAGAAAAAAATATTAACATCAGCTAGAGAAAAACATCAGATCATGTACAAAGGGAAACCCATCAGGCTAACACAGGCTTCTCAGTGGAAACCTTGCTAGCCAAGAGAGATTAAGGACCTATTTTCAGTATTATTAAAGAAAAGATAAATTATGCTGCTATAAAGACACATGAACACGTATGTTTATTGCGGCACTATTCACAATAGCAAAGACTTGGAACCAACCCAAATGTCCAACAATGATAGACTGGATTAAGAAAATGTGGCACATATACACCATGGAATACTATGCAGCCATAAAAAATGATGAGTTCATGTCCTTTGTAGGGACATAGATGAAATTGGAAATCATCATTCTCAGTAAACTATCGCAAGAACAAAAAACCAAACACCGCATATTCTCACTCATAGGTGGGAATTGAACAATGAGAACACATGGACGCAGGAAGGGGAACATCACACTCTGGGGACTGTTGTGGGGTGGGGGGAGCGGGGAGGGATAGCATTAGGAGATATACCTAATGCTAAATGACGAGTTAATGGGTGCAGCACACCAGCATGGCACATGTATACAAATGTAACTAACCTGCACATTGTGCACATGTACCCTAAAACTTAAAGTATAATAACAATAAAATAAAATAAAAAAGAAAGAAATTCCCATCAAGAATTTTATATCCCAGTAAACTAAGCTTCATAAGTGAAGGAGAAATAAAATATTTTTCAGACAGGCAAGTTAAGGGAATTTGCTAGCACTAGACCAGCCTTACAAGAGATCCTTAAGGGAGTTCTAAACATGAAACAAAAGAAAAATACCTGCTACCACAAAAACACACTTAAGTACATAGCCCATAGGTCCTATAAGGCAACCACACAGTAGCAACCACAAAGTAGAAACTACAAAGTAACCAGCTAACAATTTCATGATAGGATGAAAACCTCAGATTTAGATATTAGCTTTCAATGTCAAGGGTCTAAATTCCCCCACTTAAATGACACACAGTAGTAAGTTGGATAAAGAAGCAAGACCCAACTATGTGTTATCTTCTAGAGACCCATCTCACAAGTAATGACACTCAAAAGCTCAAAGTAAAGGATTGGAGAAAGATTTATCATGCAGATAGAAAATGAAAAAGATTCTATTCTTGTATCACATAAAACAGACTTTAGGCCAAAAACAGGGAAAAAATGGACAAAAAAGGGTACTATATAATGACAAAGGATTCAATTCAACAAGAAGATTTAAGTATTCTAATTATATGTGCACCCAACATTGGAGTACCTAGATTCATAAAACAAGTACTTCTAGACCTACAAAAAGCCATAGACAATGAAACAATAATAGAGGGGGATTTCAACACCCAACTGACAGCATTAGACAGATCATCAAGGCAGAACACAAAGAAATTCTGGACTAAATTTGACAGTTGACCAATTTAACCTAATAGATATCTACAGACAATTTCATCCATCAACCACAGAATACACATTCTTCTCATCTGCACACAGAACATACTGAAAGATCAACCACATGCTCTGCCATTAAGCAAGTATCAATAAATTCAAAAAATTGAAATTATACCAATAATACTATTGAACCACAGTGGAATAAAAATAGAAATCAGTACCAAGAAAATATTTCCAAACCATACAATTACATGGAAATTGAACAACTTGCTCTGAAAGAACATCTTTGGGTAAACAACAAAATTAAGGCAGGAATTTTAAAGTTCTTTGAAATAAATGAAGACAGAGACACAACATACCAAAATCTCTGGGATATGGCAAAAGCAGTGTTATGAGGAAAGTTGATAGTACTAAAGTTAGGAACTTCTCAAATTAATGAAATAACAAAACACCTAGAAAAATTAGAAAAACTAAAACAAACTAACCCTAAAGCTAGCAGAAAAAACAAAAAAAACTAAGAGCAGAACTGAGCAAAATTGAGAACCAAGTATCCATACATTTTAGCTCAACAAAACCAAATGTTGGCTCTTTAAAATGATGAACAAGATCTGTAGACTGCTAGCTAGATTAATAAAGACAAAAA
This sequence comes from Gorilla gorilla gorilla, assembly GCF_029281585.2. Classification (NCBI taxonomy): domain Eukaryota; kingdom Metazoa; phylum Chordata; class Mammalia; order Primates; family Hominidae; genus Gorilla; species Gorilla gorilla. Next base: position 109,826,658 of record NC_086017.1, on the reverse strand, counting down.
GAGAGGTAATCCAGATAAGCACAATCAGAAATGACAAAGGTTACATTTCTACTGATCCCACAAAAATGCAAAAGATCCTCAGAGACTGGTAGAAACACCTTTATGCATACAAACTAAAAAAACTAGAGGAAATGAGTAAATTCTTGGAAACACACAACTTTCCAAGATTGAATCAGGAAGAAATTGAAACCTTGAACAGACCAGTATCATGTACAGAATTTACTCAGTAATAAAAAAGCTAAAAACCAGAAAAAAGTTCTGGACTAGATGGATTCACAGTCAAATGCTACCAGTAATACAAGGAAGAACTGGTACTAATTCTACTGAAACTATTCCAAAAAATTTAGAAGGAGAGACTCCTACCTAACTGATATGGTTTGGCTCTGTGCCCCCTCCCAAATCTCATCTTATAGCTCCCATAATTCCCACATGTTGTGGGAGGTACCCAGTAGGAGATGATTGGATAATGGGTGTGGGCCTTTCCCATGCTGTTCTCATGATAGTGAATGGGTCTCATGCAATCTGATGGTTTTTTAAAAAATGGGAATTTGTCTGCACAAGTTCTTCTCTTGTCTGTCAGCGTGTGAGATGTGTCTTTAAACTTCCATCATGATTGTGAGGCCTCCCCAGCCACATGGAACTGTAAATTCAATAAACCTCTTTCTTCTGTAAATTGCCCAGTCTCGGGTATGTCTTTATTGGCAGCATGAAAACAGACTGATACAGTAAATCGGTACCAGTAGAGTGGGGCATTGCTGAAAAGATACCCAAAAATGTGGGAGCAGCTTTGGAACTGGGTAACAGGCAAAGGTTGGAACAGTTTGGAGGACTCAGAAGACAGGAAAATGTGGGAAAGTTTGTAACTTCCTAGAGACTTGTTGAATGGCTTTGACCAAAAGCCTGATAGTGATATAAACAATAAGGTCTAGGCTGAAGTGGTCTCAAATGTAGATGAGAAACTTGTTGGGAACTAGAGCAAAGGTGGCTCTTGTTATGTTTTAGCAAAGAGACAGGTGGCATTTTGCCCCTGCCCTAGAGATCTGTGGAACTTTGAACTTGAGAGAGATGATTTAGGTTATCTAGCAGCAAAGCATTCAAGAGGTAACTTGGGTGGTGTTAAAGGCATTCAGTTTCCAAGCAGCAAAACATTCAAGAGGTGACTTGGCTGCCATTAAATGCATTCAGTTTTATAAGGAAAGCAAAGCAGAAAAGTTAGGAAAATTTGCAGCCCAACAACGTGATAGAAAAGAAAATCCCATTTTCTGAGGAGAAATTCAAGCCAGCTGCAAAAATTTTCATAAATAACAAGGAACCAAATGTTAATCACCAAGACAATGGCGAAAATGTCTCCACGGCATGGCAGAGGTCTTCACAGCAGCTTCTGGCATCACAGACCTGGAGGCCTAGGAGAAAAAAGTGGTTCCGTGGGCTGGGCCCAGGGTCCCTGTGTTGTGTGCAGCCTAGGGACTTGGCGCCTCTCATCCTAAGGCGCCAATATAAGGCTCCTCCAGCCATGGCTGAAAGGGGCCAACATAAAGCTTGGGCTGTGGCTTCAGAGGGTGCAAGCCTCAAGCCTTGGCAGCTTTCATGTTGTGTTGAGCCCAGAAGTGCACAGAAGTCAAGAACTGGGGTTTGGAAACCGCTGCCTAGATTTCAGAAGACGTATGAAAACACCTGGATGCCCAGGCAAAAGTTTGCTGCAGGGGAGGGGCCCTCACCCACCTCTGCTAGGGTGGTGCAGAAGGGGAATGTGGGGTAGGAGCCCCCACACAGAATCCCTACTGGGGTGTCACCTAGTGGAGCTGTGAGAATATGGCCACTGTTCTCCAGACCCCAGAATGGGTAGGACCACTGACAGCTTGCAGTGTACACCTGGAAAAGCTGCAGACATTCAATGCCAGCCCATGAAGGCAGCCAGGAGGGAGGCTCTACCCTGCAGAGCCACAGGGGCGGAGCTGCCCAAGACCTTGGGAACCCACCTCTTGCATCAGCATGACCTGGATGTGAGACATGGAGTCAAAGGAGATTATTTTTGGAGCTGTAAGATTGGACGGCCCTGCGGGATTTCAGACTTGCATGGGGCCTGTAGCCCCTTTGTTTCAGCCAATCTCTCCCATTTGGAATGGCTGTATTTACCCAATGCCTATACCCCCATTGTATCTAGGACATAACTAACTTGCTTTTGATTTTATAGGCTAATGGGCAGTAGGAATGGGCAGTCTCAGATAAGACTTTGGACCGTGGATTTTTGAGTTAATGCTGAAATGAGTTGAAACTTTGGTGGACTGTTGGGAAGCCATGATTCATTTGGAAATGTGAAGATATGAAATTTGGGAGGGGCTGGGGTGGAATGATATGGTTTGGCTCTGTGTCCGCACCCAAATCTCATCTTGTAGCTCCCACAATTCGCACGTGTTGTGGGAGGGACCTGGTGGGAGATGACTGAATCTTGGGGGCAGGTCTTTTCCATGCTGTTCTCGTGATAGTAAATGGGTCTCACAAGACCTGATGGCTTTAAAAAATGGGAGTTTCTCTGCACAATCTCTTTTTATTGCCTGCCGCCATCCACTAGATGTGACTTGCTTCTCCTTGCCTTCTGCCATGATTGTGAGGCCTCCCTAGCTGTGCAGAACTGTAAGTCCAATTAAACCCCTTTCTTTTGTATATTGCCCTGTCTTGGGTACGTCTTTATCAGCAGCATGAAAACAGATTAATACACTAACTGATCCTATGAGGCCGGCATCACCCTGATACCAAAACCTGACAGACACAACAGCAAAAGAAAAATATAGACTGATATCCCTGATGAACATGGACATGAAAATCCTCAACAAAACACTAGCAAACTGAATCCAGCAGCACATCAAAAAGTTAATTTACCACAATCAAGTAAGCTTCATTCCTGGGATACAAAGTTGATTCAATATATGTAAATCAATAAATGTGATTCACAACATAAACAGATTTAAAAACGAAACCCATATGATCATCTCGAAAGATGCAGAAAATGGTTTTGATAAAATCCAACATTCTTTCATAATAAAAGCCCTCAACAAATTAGCCATCAAAGGAACATACCTCAAAACAATAAGAGTCACCTTTCACAAACCCACAGCCAACATCACCCTAAATGGGCAAAAACTGGAAGCATCTGCTTTGAGAACTGAAACACAACAAGGACGCCACTCTCACCACTCCTATTCAACATGATACTAAAAGTCCTAGCCAGAGCAGTCAGGCAAGAGAAAGAAATAAAAGGCATCAAATAGGAAAAGAAGAAGTCAAACTGTCTCTCTTTACTGATGATATGAACCTATACCTAGAAAACCCTAAGAACTCTGCTAAAAGTTTCCTGGAACTGATAAATAACTTCAGTGAAATTTCAGGACACAAAATCTATGTACAACAATCAGTGGCATTTCTATACACCAGCATCCCCACTGAGAGCCAAATCAAGAATGCAATTGCATTAACAATGGCCACCACACACACACACAAACAAGGAATACATCTAACCAAGGAGGTGAAAGATTTCTACAAGGAGAACCACAAAACACTGCTAGAAGAAATTATAGATGACACAAACAAAAGGAAAAACATTCCATGATCATCGATGAGAAGAATCAATATCATTAAAATCGTCATACTGCCCGAAGCAATCTACAGATTCAATGCTATTCCTATCAAATGACCAATGTAATTTTTTACAGAATTAGAAAAAACTATTCAAAAATTCATATGGAAGCAAAAAAGAGCTTGAATAACTAAAGCAATCCTAAGCAAAAGGAACAAGGTCAGAGGCATCACATTATCCAACTACAAACTATACCATGAGCCTACAGTAACCAAAGTAGCGTAGGACTGATACAAAAAGAGACACATAGACTAATGGAACAGAATAGAAGAAATAAAGCCACACACCCACAGCCATCTGATCTTTCATGAAGTTGACAAAGATAAGCAATGGGGAAGGATTCCCCATTCAATATATTGTGCTGGGATAGCTGGCTAGCCATATGCAGACAAATAAAACTGGACCATCAGCCTGTCATAATACTAGAAGAAAACCTAGGAAACACTATTCTGGACATCAACCTTGAGAAGAAGTGTATGGCTAAGTCCTCAAAAGCAATCACAACAAAAATAAAAATTGACAAGTGGGACGTAATTAAACTAAAGAGCTTCTGCACAGCAAAAGAAATAGTCAACATAGTAAACAGTCCAGAGAATGGGAGAAGATATTTGCAAGCTCTGTATCTAATGAAGGTCTAATATCCAGAATCTATATGGAACTTAAACAATTCAACAAGAAAAAAAGCAAACAACCACGTTAAAAAGTGGGTGAAATACATGCACAGACATTTCTCAAAGGAAGACATACAAGCAGCCAACAAACATATGAAAAAAATGATCAACATAGCTAACATCAGAGACATGCAAATCAAAACCACAGTGAGGTAGCCTCTCACACTGGCCAGAATGGTTATTATTAAAAGGTCAAAAAACAACAGATGCTGGCAAGGTTGTAGAGAATAGGAAACACCTATATATTGTTGGTGGGAATATAAATTAGTTCAGCCACTGTGACAGTGCTTTAGAGATTTCTCAAAGAACCTAAAACACAAGTACCAGTTGACCCAGCAATCCCATTACTGAGTATATATCCAAAAGAAAATAAGTTGTTCTACCAAAAAGACATGTGCACTCATATGTTTATTACAGCCCTACTCACAATAGTAAAGATATGGAATCAACATGGAATGCTACGCAGCCATATAAAGGAATGAACATGTGTTCTTTGCAGCAACATTGATGTAGCTGGGGGCCATTATCCTAAGTAAATTAATGCAGAAGCAGAAAACCAAATACTACCTGTTTTCACTTATAAGTGGGAGCTAAACATTGGGTACTCATGGACATAAAGATGGCAACAATAAACACTGGGGACTAATAGAGGTGGGAGGAAGGGGGCAAGGTTTGAAAAACTAACCATTTCATACCATGCTCACTACCTGGGTGACAGAATCGATCATACCCCAAACCTAAGCATCATGCAGTATAGCCACATAACAAACCTGTACATGTACTTTCTGAATCTAAAATAAAACTTGAAATTATTTTTAAAATTATAAACCAAAACCAAATAAAAAATGTAAAAAATTATTTTTGCAACACAGTCAATCCTATTCATTAAGATATTGTGTATGGCTGCTTTTGAGCTACAGCAGTAGAGTTTACTAGTTGTGGCATATTTACTATCTACAAAGTTTTACCCATGCTCTATGTGAATGGCACCATCTAGAGCTGAGTACTACAAAACTTGCACAATCATGCAGCATCCCAAAAACTACAGATCCCTGGCAAAAATCATCATCCCTACTGTGTCAGGAAAGTGACTTCAAATGACATGTGAGGTTCAGTGGGGGCTATATTAGTGGGACTGTAACAGGGTACATTTTAGAAGAGTATAAAAATCACAACTGCAAATACAAATTTAACATGTGAAGACTTTTATTTAACTAAATAATTGAGAGAATCAATAATATATAACAACCAGTTCAAATGAAGATTTGACTTCCGGAGATTTACAGTTTCTAGCTCATCAAAGAACACCAGAGCTATACAGTTAAAGGGGTGTATTAGTCCATTTTCATGCTGCTGATAAAGACATACCTGAGACTGGGTAATTTATATATAAAGAAAATGAGGTTTAACGGACTCACAGTTCCATGTGGCTGGGGAGGCTTCACAATTATGGCAGAAGGTGAAAGGCATGTCTTACATAGTGGCAAACAAAAGAGAATCAGAATCAAGTGAAAGTGGAAACCCCTTATAAAACCATCAGATCTCATGAGACTTATTCACTACCACAAGAACAGTATGGGGTAAACTGCTGCCATGATTCAATTATGGGAATCATGGGAGCTACAATTCAAGATGAGATTTGAGTGGGGACACAGCCAAACCATATCAATGGGCAAAAGCAGATTTTAACCAGGAGCTATTGCAATGTGGGAAAAGAGACCTCAATATAGAATTGTAATCAATTCCAAATACAACACGGACAACTTGTGGATTTATAGCCAAGGAGCAAGGTCGGGGTTAGTGGATGCAAAATTACTAAAAGGAAGCATTAAGTGTAAGGGGTGATTTCTAGCTAAATAACCCAATAGGATTCTTATTGAAAGCTGGCCAGGATGAATGGATGTCACCTCGGGGACTCAGGGGAATTATAAATTAAATCAGATATCAAGGGTAGGGGTTCTGGTTAAACCAACTTAGCAAGACTGTTGCTATGGTTGTGTAATGCATGTCTGATAAGGATAGACACTAAGATCACAGCCTAGAGGGCTTATAGGCAACTGACTAGGGTTTGGTCAAGGAGACAGTTTTTGTCAGTTTCTCCTCATGTTTCAGGAAGGAAGAAATTCTTCTTGAGCAACAATAGTCCATTACACATTAGGTTGCCTTTTGTTCATTAAAGACCAGCTGAACCATCTATTGAGACTTGGTAGTAGAGGATATCTGCTGGATGGTGCAAGTAGTCAGGTATTGAAGGAGGAGAATTTCTAGGAAAACAAAGTAAGACAAAAATTAATGGTTGAAGCAAACTGAAAACCCAGTTTCTGAGTCCAGAGTATAACCAGCTGACAAGAGTTTATGTTGGGTTCAAAGCATTTTTAGATGGTGGAGTGAGGATGGCAGTGGAGAGCTGACAGATTTCCTGGTTTGCAGTTTGAATGTCTTTGGTGATGATATATGCATCAGTGCTGCAGTTTTGGTTATTTCTCAGAACAGAGCACGGAAACATCTAGCTTCAAATACAGGGCTTCTTTAGATAGTCCCAAGAAGAACATGGGCAATCAGGTTTTAGTTCTCAGTAATGCAAAGTCAGGAGTGTGGGAGAAAAATTGGAAATGTTCATTTGGAGATATGTAGCCATATTTCAGAGGAAACTAGAAAAGTTGAGGAGGTTCCAGTCTAGTTTACAGATAGATAATAAAGTAGAAAGTAAAATGGAGTTACCAGGAGGCGAAAAATAGCTCTAAAACAATGAACACTCAGAAAAGTATGCTATAGCTTTCCATGAAAATACAAAATTTCTCACTACAATCACCCTCATTTTGATTAAAGATAACTAAAGTAAGGTTATTCTTGTCTTCAGAATAAGTCTGGTGTCATTAGATCTGGCATGATTGTTTACCTAGGTGAAGCAAGACTATAATTGACCACAAAGACCTTTTTAAGTTTGCTTTGCTGAAACTTTTCATAAGGAATCTCAGATTAGACTTCTAAAATCCTCTCAAGACTAGGAAACCAAGCCAAGACTTTGCCACCAGATTTTACCTTCAATACCTATCAATTTGGGTGAATCCCTCTCTCCTTGAAGTCCCCAAAATACTCTAAGTTTCCTAGGCCTGCCTGAATAAAAACTACATTACTCACATGGAATGCTGCAAACACTATAAGTTAGTTCCCAGGCTATTTTTTTCTAGAAGGGCTTTTTAAGCATTGGTTCCATAAAGTCAACCTTAACTCCTTAAAACTGTCTGGTCATATCTGATTCTATGCCTATTATTCTTAAATATAACATTCCAGTCAAAGCCTTGGTTAATATAACCAATGATTCCAATTATGTCCTGGTAAAATAAAAAAGGTAGATTCTTATTGAACTTATGTAAATAATTATATTACCATGAAAATAAGAATATTCAATAAGAGATGTGGAATTCTGAAGGGATCAGGAAAGGGAAAAGACAAATGTTTCATTTCTGTTTACAAAAGTATAATATACTAAATCATTGTAATTTATGGATAGTTTAAGAGAAAAAAGAAAGGGGTTTCTTATATCCAAAAAATGGAGCATTAAAGAACTAACAATGTTCCAAAGAAAAACCATTATCTTCTCTTACCAGTTCATTCAGTCCCATGTTATTAATTCTTATTCTACTCAGTCTTGAGTTAATAGTTTCATAAACCCATCAGCTTTTCAATAAAACTCTTGGGACTTACATATGATTCCAAGGAAGACAGGTAATGAATGAGATTAAATTTTCTGCTAAACAGGTGGCTGGGTCTCAGATTCAGAATATATTTGATTTAAAGAAACTAAAGCATGTTGATATGTTTTGTATCTCTGAGTATATGAAGTAAATTTCATATCTGTTGTATTCAAGTTTCTTGAGGACAGAGGCTTTGTCTTACTTCTATTTTCTTAAAGCTGACGCTGGATAAGTGATTCAAAAATATTTGCTAAATGGAATTGAAAGAAAAAGTCAATGAACAAAATAAATATAAACTAAGAAACAAAGAAAATTGGATATTTTACATAGTTAAATAAAACTTCATCGGGGGGAAGACTTCTAACGATGGATCATCTCACATGTGCACTATCCAAATTCTTATCTAACTTCACTGTATCATGTATGAGAGAAATAACAAGAAGAATCTAATCTAGAAACGTAGGAGTTGCAGAGAGAGCCTTACATCTGCCTGTTTTCTAAGAAAACTGATTGAGGAAAGAGGATCAAATAGAAAATTATTTTCTCCTGCAGGAGAAAAAATATACTGGAAGTTTACACTTTAAAGGACACCTTAAGGATTATCTGATTCAACTGTTTTATTGTCTTTAAGCTAGTTTGCAACTCTGTAAATTGAAAATAAATGGTAACAACACAAAAATAATTCTTGCCTATTGACATGCAAATTCCATCCTGTTCAATAAAAGTCCAATTGATTTCCCTTCCCCTCCTGTGGAAAAACCAATTTTGCCCCCATTTGCAAGTTCATTTTAATATTTCTGATTTATAAATGCGTCTGGTCTTCAGATTCTCTTCTGAGCCAGCTATAACATCTCCCTGGTTCCCTCATTGGTAAATGAGTAGAATAAAATATTTACCGTCTGTTCATTTTTATTTCTTTGACAGTCATGAGTTTCACCTTTTTTGAAAATTAGTTTTTAAGACTTCCCAAAATAATATTAGTTTTAGGAGAAAGTAAATATTCAATTCAAAAAACACACATAGATAAAAACAGAATCAAAAAGAGGACATTCAAGCTGTCAAAATAAATTAGGAGCTAAGCTTGGAATAATTATTAGTGTGTTAAGGATACAGGTAAATATTTATGCTCATAATACATCACCTAAGCCCATTGCAGTAGCAACAGCATTCAAGTAATACTCTAAAAGCCATCTATAAATACATTGTTTTAATTATTTACCCCATTGCCTTCATCAAAATGTAGAGGTGAGTCAAATCCCAAAGCCAATTTCCTTTTTCTCCCTGTATTTACATTTGTTTCTTTCTTTTTGCTAAATATCCATGCAAAAATCACACTAGTGTTAAAATGTGTACATGTTATAGGGCTCAGTTATCCTCTTTGAGTCTATTAAGAAATCCCCTGTGGTCTACTTCCAGGTAAGGCACTATAACAGCCCAATTCCTCTAGGACTGTCTGAGTTAACCTCCCTCAGAAGAGAGAAATTTGTGGAATAGCTTCAGGTTACAAAAATCACAAGGATCTTATTATGTCAACTGAATTTGATGTGAGACACCTATTATTTCCAAACTCTATGGAATACAATTACACCATTAATTCTCTGGAGAGAAAGAGGAGAGTTTTCAGGGATAAGCATTAAAAGAGGTTCCCTTCTAAATTATAATTAATTGGGCTCTGAGGAAAGTAAACCACAAGCTGAGAGAGAGATGCTCATTTGGTGAAATAAATGCAGTTTCTCCCAGACACCAGAGCATTGTTTGGGAAAGGATATTTTAGAATTGAATACGTGAAAAAATAAGAAGAGGTAACACATCATTTCCACTGCAGTTTTGTTATATTCTAAAAACTACACATTATGTGCAAGAGAACACCAAATGATTCCCCAGAATAGACTCAAATGACAATCCTGGTTGATTACTTCTTTTCAAGCTACATTAACTGGTGATAAAAAAGTTACAGGCTTTCACCAGCAGAGGGAAATACTGTCCTAAGGAAAAACATGGAATCTCATGCCCATTTTTTCCATCTTAATTCTTCTGTGGTATAAGCAAGAAATGAATGCTTCTCCCTAGTTCTTCTCATTTTATGGCATGTTGAACAGCAGAGAATTTTCTATTCAATGCCTAGAGCATAATTGTTTTGAGGAAGGATGAAGGAGAATGCAGGAAGCTGTGAGATCAGAGAAGAGTCAACTGAGAGCTGTCAGGCTTTAGGAGACACATGAGGCTGAATTATAAAATAGTTCCATGCGCAAAGGAAATAAGAGCTTTCCTTACATATTCATAACTCACTCCTCTCTCAAACCTCCAAATCCAAAGCTTATTCTGGAATATTGATGAGTCCTCATTGGCTCTTTTCTGTGGGAGACTATTAGCCATCCTCAACCAACAGGAACCTCTAATGTATAGACATTCAGGGAGTGTCCTTCAGGAACTGTATATTTTTAAATGTCTAGCTGTTTTCCACTTAATATCTCCATAACCTTTTGGCTTTATTTTCCAAGGTTCCCAATTCTGCCAACAATTAAGAAGCTGATTTAATGAAGGGAAGCTATATCCTGCAGTTGAATTACACAGCAAGTGTCACAATCCTGAATGAAAAGGAGGATCTATGTTCCTGTGATACAGCAGGCCTAAGCATCCTCCTTCCAAACCAACTTTAAAGCCCCTTCTAGGGTCACAGCAAGCAGAGGTCACTATATGGCACAAGAAAAGAAGGTAGAGCATCTTCAGCAGAACACTGGGGTAGCACCCTTTGGTTAGAGAGAGATTGTGCAGTGCCACATTATACAGTTGTCTTCAGAGAAGAAAGAAAGAAAATTGGAGCAAGGAAGGCAGGCACGCAGGCAAAATGGTACAGGTCACTGTGTAAGACACTTTGGCAATTTCTTTAAAACCTAAACATTCTTACCACAAGATCCAGTAATAATGCTCCTTGGTATTTATCCAAAAGAAGTTTAAAAATTTTGTCTATGCAAAAAAAGCACATAAATATTTATAGCAGTTTTATTCATAATTTCCCAAACTTGGAAACAACCAAGCTGTCCTTCAATAGGTGAATGGATAAAGAAACCGCGGTGCACATGGAATACTATGCAGCCATAAAAAAGAATGAAATCATGTCCTTTGCGGAAGCATGGATGGAGGTGGAAGCCATTATCCTAAGCAAATTAATGCAGGAACAGAAAACCAAATATCACATGTTCTGTCTTATAAGTCGGAGCTAAACATTGAGTACAGATGGACACAAAGAAAGGAAAAATAGATACTAGGTTCTACTTGAGGATGGAGGGTAGGAGGAGGGAGAGGATTAAAAAACTACTCAGGTACTATGTTCATTACATGGGTGATGAAATAATCTGTATACCAAACCCCCACAACATGCAATTTACCTATATAACAAACCTGCACATGTACCCCTGAACCTAAAATAAAAGTTGGAAGTAAAAAAAATAAACTGTGGTACATCCAGATATGATGAATTATTTAGCAATAAAAAGAAATGAGGTGCGAAGACATGAAAATGCATGGAAGAACCTTAAACATATATTGCTAAGTAAAAGATGTCAATCTGAAAAGGCTATATTCCGTATCAATATAACCATATGACATTCTGGGAAAGGCAAAACTGAAGATAGTACAAAGATCAGTGGTTGTCAGGGGTTCAGGAGGTCAGGAGGAGGGACAAAATTTTTAGGGGAGTGAAACTATTCTGTATGATACAGCAGTGACAGATACATTTGAAAAAACACAGAATGTACAACTGGGTGTAAACTATAGACTTTATTTCACAGTAATGCATTAATATTGGCTTATCAATTCTAACAGATATGTCACACTAATGAAAGATGTTAATAACAGAGGAAACTGAAGGGAGAGGGCAAGGGTCCTATTGAAATTATCTGTATTTTCTGCTCATTTTTCTGTTCATTTTTCTGTAAACCTAACTACAAAAAAATTAAGTCTACTATGAATGAAACAAACAAATGAAGAATACCAAGAAAGAGCTATGGGGCTGGAAACTCCTAGTAAAAAAGAAATGGTCTGACACCAGAATCTATTGAATATCTTCTCTGTTTTATTGTATATATTTATCATATAGATGTTCAGGTCCAATCAGGAGTCAGAAATCATATAGTGATTTAAACAGGGGAAGTTTAATATACAAAGTTATTAAACTATGGTCAAAGTGTAACTATAAAATATTTTTAAGGCTAAATATGCTACCGTAGGATGAGGAGAGCACTAAAGAAAGGCCAAATTTGGAACGTGTGACTTCTCCCCAAGTCTGGGTTGGAAAAAGTAAGATTGCAGCCCAGTAGACAGCAGAGAGGTTTCGTCTTTGCCTGGACCAGATCTTCTGCAGTCACTGAGCAAGCAGGAAACAACCCTCTGGGGCTCACGCTTTATACAGCCAGTGGCCAGCACGCTGGCAAGCAGAGTCAACCTTCCAGGCATGGTGAAAGTATAAGTGAGCTTCAGAAAGTGGTTAGAGACATAGGAGTAATGAGAAGAACAAATACCCTGAGGACAAGAGGCCTAGAGTGCAGTGTTTCCTAGTGTCTCTGTCAATAAGGACCAGGAAATTGATCACCAGGTCAGGCAGGAGCTTCAAGGTTGTGTAGGGGCCAAATATTCTGGGCTTTTGGCTGGGACACAGCACAACCCTGTCTTCATCATCACACCACTAACTGACCCTACAATCACTGGAAGCAGCAGAAGATCCCCTTTTGCCTCCTATGTCCTTCTAGTGCCCTCTACTGAGGATGTTGAACATCATCCTCACTGTAAAGGAGATGCTTACAAGAATTCCTTCCTTTATCACAGAACAAATATTGGAGAGTAAATTTGGAGCTAAGGGGCAATAAATTGATAACTGTCATATATGAATAAACTGTATGTAATTAAATACAGAATGTGAGTGCAATGATTCTCAAAAAAAATTTTTGTATTCCTAAAGTTCTAAGATTAAGAACCCTTCCAGGTATTTGTTAAATAAATTATTTGACTGGATTGACCCTAACTGCCCATTAAAATTAAGATTCTGGAGATCGTGCCGTTGCACTCTAGCCTGGGCAAGAAGAGCGAAATTCCATCTCAAAAAAAAAGTTTTAAGATTCTGGAGTCTAGAGTGTGAAGTAAGCCCCGTCACAGAAATCTAAGTGGGTGAGTCCCATTGTGCCTTCACAGTATCTAATGTTACAGCAACACTGTGCTGAAGTTGTTAAAATCCAAGTCTGTTGGGAAAGTTAAGTCCATGATGATAGGCCTAAAAAATGTCTCAAATAGGAGAAGTTCAAAAGATTTCAAAGACGATTTTGGCATTTATTTCTGGTTTGTTATAAGAATTGAATACTTTCCAAACATAAAGGGATAAAATGATTCAGGACTAAAGGCACCAATAAAATAACCTACTAAGGGAAAGTCTGCTAAGGTAAGAACAGTAGCATGAGTGGTTAAGCAAGATTTTGGAACCAGACTCCTTGGATCGAAATCAGGGCTCTGCCACTTATTAGTGATGCAAGGTGCTTAACCTCTCTGTAAGTCAGTTTCCTCATTTTTAAGATGGAGATGGTAAACATTAAGGTGGCTCTTAGAGACATTGTGAGGTTAGATGAATAGATACCCGTGAAGCATTCAGAACAGTGCCTAGCACAGAGTCCATGCGATATAAGCATGGCTATTCTTATTTTTAAACTTGTACATGTACTGTACAAATAGCAGGTAAAATCAAGGGAGGAATTTTAAAGAGTAAAATGAATACCATATTAAGAGATTGGAACGAAGACTGTGAAACATGAAAAAAAATTAGAAATTCCAAATCTCTAGACATTGTGAAGCATGAGACTCCTCCCATAAAAGGTAAGTGCAGATTTTTCAAGGGAGTCATGGCATCCCATACCTCCCACAAAACAAGAAAGGGCTCTAGAGGTTATGAAGAGTCTGCTATTCCCTCCGAAAAGTAAGGGTAGACATGGTAGTAGGTGGTTACTGAAGGGCATATCTTTCCTGGGGAAAGCAGTCATCTGCAGTTCTTATCAAATAACCCACCTCTTTCTCAGTCTCAATGATTGTATTATTTATACTCACTTCTGCTTATTACATGGATAACTTACGTTCAGATGTTTTGCATTTAGAATTTAGATACTTTATGGTAAACACACTCATTTCTGAATATTTTCATTCAGTTTAACAATCCAGTTGTTTCAACTGGAAATTTCTTGGTGTATTCTCAACCATAATAAGGTACTTTCCTACTTTGAACTTCTATTGAATGATAGCACAATTGCACATGCCGCTTGCAAAAAATAATTGGAGTTGGTCATGCTTGCTTTCTTAGGCAGCCTCATTTTCTAGGATGCAAATGGATGAAATACAGGTTCTGACCTTATTTTTCTCACTCCAGCATGCTTGAAATGATTTCATTGTCTCATGCTCCACTAGGACAATTCTATCAACTATTTTATTTCTTAATCTGTAAGGATATTAAGGTATAGTATTTTTTCTAGTGTACGTCTGTGCATCTCTTTCTGTTCAAGTGTTTTGCGGTTTTCCAGTAAAATCCCATCCTCTTAAACTTTTAAAAATTCTGTCCACTTATTTTATATCCTAAGAAGATTACATAATTAATAAAATAATAAATATGATACAGGTTAAATTAATCTGATTTCTTTCTGCATTGTGAGAAAAATCAACTTGGTTTCATTAAGACTGCTTGCCTCAGGAATCATTTCATTGAGTCATTGTGGGATAATACAAGTATATATAGCTCCTGATAAATACATCATAGATTCCAATAAGAAACCTGATTCCAAGCCCCTACTATACATGGATGGAACTGCCCTTTGTTCACCAAAATGGTAAGTTGCAATAAATGGCACCCATTATTATTCCACAGACTCAAATTTTGGCCAAAGACAGAGCTGGGATGGATGCTTAGACAGGAGGCACAGTGTGTTAGTTCATTCTCACACTGCTATAAAGAAACACCTGAGACTGGGTAATTCATTATGAAAAGAGGTTTCATTGGCTCATGGGTCTGCAGGCAATACATGAAGCATAGTGGCTTCTGCTTCTGGCGAAGCCTCAGGAAGCTTCCAATCACAGCAGAAGGCAAAAGGACAGCAAGGTGTCTAGCAAGGTGGGAGCAGTGGCAGGGTCAGGAGGGAGGAGCAACACACTTTTAAACAACCAGGTCTCTGAGAACTCTATCACAAGAACAACACCAAGGAGATGGTGCTAAACCATTTATGAAGGGTCTGCCCCCACGATTCAATCACCTCCCACCAGGCCCCACCTCCAACGTTGAGGATTGCATTTCGACATGAGATTTGGGCAGGGACATAGATTCAAACCATATCACACAGCTTCACTCCCTGGTCACATTCTGTATTAAGAGCACATTTGTAAAGAAAATATGTTAGCATGACAGTTAACACCATGATGAGAGGCATCAGAAGATGGCAAGTGAAGGCAGAACTCTAAATAAAGTAGAAGAGGAAGTCAAATTGTTGGGTTTGCTTTTTTGGGGTGGTGGGCATTGTTTGGTTATGTTTATTGTTGTCATTAGAAGCTTGCTGCCCATCCATCCACCAGTAAATGAAGGCTGTGATTTCCCTCCCATCCCTTCAGCCAAGGCTCCTAGGGAAGCACATTATAACCCTGCCTCCAAAGTGTCTTGCCTAAAGTCTCACAACTACTATGTGTAAAAACAGGATTGGAACCCAATTGCCCTTGGCTTCAATATTCTCAGATTGACCTTCAGGTCTTTTACATAAACCCCCAATGTGTGGCTAGCCTGGAAAATACAATGTAAACCCCACTACAATCCCTTATCTGAAATTCCAGATCCAAAATGTTCTGAAAACTGCAAGGTTTTCCTAAGTTTGTGGTAAACGCATTTGGTGGTAAATCTGACCTGAACTGACAGGAAGATATTTACAGTCTTTTTTTTCAATTGTTCTTTTTTTTTATTTTATTATTATTATACTTTAAGTTTTAGGGTACATGTGCACAATGTGCAGGTTAGTTACATATGTATACATGTGCCATGCTGGTGTGCTGCACCCATTAACTCATCATTTAGCATTAGGTATATCTCCTAATGCTATCCCTCCCCCCTCCCCCCACCCCACAACAGTCCCCAGTGTGTGATGTTCCCCTTCCTGTATCCATGTGTTCTCATTTTTCAATTCCCACCTATGAGTGAGAATATGTGGTGTTTGGTTTTTTGTTCTCGCGATAGTTTACTGAGAATGATGATTTCCAATTTCATCCATGTCCCTACAAAGGACATGAACTCATCATTTTTTATGGCTGCATAGTATTCCATGGTGTATATGTGCCACATTTTCTTAATCTAGTCTATCATTGTTGGACATTTGGGTTGGTTCCAAGTCTTTGCTATTGTGAATAGTGCCGCAATAAACATACGTGTGCATGTGTCTTTATAGAAGCATGATTTATAGTCCTTTGGGTATATACCCAGTAATGGGATGGCTGGGTCAAATAGTATTTCTATTTCTAGATCCCTGAGGAATCGCCACACTGACTTCCACAATGGTTGAACTAGTTTACAGTCCCACCAACAGTGTAAAATTGTTCTTATTTCTCCACATCCTCTTCAGCACCTGTTGTTTCCTGACTTTTTAATGATTGCCATTCTAACTGGTGTGAGATGGTATCTCATTGTGGTTTTAATTTGCATTTCTCTGATGACCAGTGATGGTGAGCATTTTTTCATGTCATGTACTCCACTTAGTGTCAATATTCAAACATTTTCCTAGAGAAGCGTTAATGTGTTTGAATACTGTCCTCAGACCTTGCTGTGGGTATACATATATTTTATTTATTTGTTTTCTTTTTCCTTTCTTTTTATTCACTTTTTGTGGGGGGTGGGGAGGCAGATTCCTGGTGAAAACTGGAAAATGTACTAGACAAATTCTAAAAGATCTGTAACACTGGGGGTATATATTGAGACAGTATGTAAACAACAGGGCAGTCACACAGGGCCCTACACTTAACAATGACCCTGCACTTGGCTAAAAGCTCTGCTGTGGCATCATGAAATCCTTAATAATTTTTTAACAAGACACCTTGCTTTCCCCACCCCCACCACAGAGCCCTGTAAATTATGTAGCTAGTCCTGAGTATAAGCACTACAGTACAGTAGTATAAGCACTACTCATAATATCCTCACAGCATCTAATATATCTACTACTATATAATACTATAATATTATAGTACTGTATAATATTATAATACTATAATTATAATACTATAATATTATACTACTATATAATAAGTATACAGTAGTATACAGTAGTATAAGCACCACTCATAACTTTTCTGATTTTTCTAAAATCAGAAAAGTTATGAGCTCTGAAACACATCTGACCCTAGGGCTTTGGCTAAGGGACCTATGTTACTACACTACCAGTATTAATTCTATTGTTACTAACACCATGGATTGAGTGCCTCCTGTAGGCAAATGATTTCCTAAGGACTTTACAGGTGTTAGCTGTAACCATGTGAGGTACATATTATGTTATTCATTTTTTTTAATTTAGTAAAGTGAGGTTCTGAAAGTTACCCTAAAGTTTTAAGATCACCCAGCTAGTAAATGGCAGAGTTGGAATTCAAACTAAGGTCTGCCTGATTCTAGAACTTGTTTAATATTCTAGGAGGTAGGTGCTTTGGAAGTATTAGGATGAACCATGAAATTGCCAATATCCAATCATTTTACATAGAAAAATGGCAATTTCATGTGGCTCAACTTAATATGAATGACTACTTATAAAATATAATCTCCCTCTATTTCATTTATGGGTGTTTTTTAGTTTGAAACGATGACCAAACTAATCCTTCTGCTAAAATGTAAATAAAAGATTGCAGTGAAGTCAGAAGAAAAATTTATGTAGTTCAATTTAAAACAAGTTGCATGTCTCATCCTGTCTCACTAGAGATGACATCACTGTTCCTAAATAGGGAGGATGGATCACATGGGAGAACTTGTTTTTACTGTGATCAGCTGCAGGCGATCAGCAATATGACCTCATCTGCAGCTGAGGGGATTTGACCTTTGCCCCTTTAGGTATGTGAAGCAGAAAAAAAATCCTTCACAGGCTGAGGAATGCAAAGCAGACAAGCATCTTCAGCCAGCAGAGTTTATCAAGCATGTGTTCAGTGCAAATGCTCAGACTTGGACATGATGCAAAAGCAATTAAGAGAAAGAACAGTGAGTAGCCTGGGAGTTGGGTGGGTCCCTTGGTGTTTCTCAGTAATACTAGAAAAATATGTTTTTCATTTTCGAATAATAAAAGATAAGAAAGGGGCCTTCAAAAAATGCTTCTTGTGCTAAGTTACCATAAGCAGATGATAGAACTTAAGTTCTTATCATAACCAGTTTCCTGTGAGAATATCTTAGATGTAATCAAGTCAGATCTAACAACTGATCAATTTAACTGGCTAGTTTTAAAAACAAACTCTAAATAAAACATGCTCTTCAGCTGTATTTTTAAATTGATGCAGTGAAAATGACAGTTGGACAATAAAAGCCCAGGTTATCCACTCACAAATGTCTAGGAATGTGTGGAAAATTAACTAGATAAGTTGCTTATTGTGTATTCTTTCCTCGTCCTGTTTATATCTGCTTAACTCCCAGACCGAAAAGCTCACAGTGTTACAGATTTCCTTCTGTTCAAAAACTCCTTATTAACCAGAAATTGCTTAATATTTTAGGGCTTTGACATGTATTATTTGATGTAGCACTCATGGGCACCATGATGAGGAGCTCTTAAATCAGCTTAAGAAAGGTGAACTAGTAAGATCAAAAGAGTGTTCCTTTTTCCTGGTGAGTAATTGTTAATGAATATCTTCCAAATCAAACACCTTGCAAGAAGCAGAGTTTTTGTATTTTACTAGCAACTAATTGGAGAGATGGAAGCCCTCCAAAAGAGTTCTAGAATGCTGAAATATGAAATGTAAAAAAATTTTCATCCAGGTTAAAAAGGCAGTTTATTATTCTAATTTTCAGCTGCACAGTTACCCAACTTAAGCCAAGTCTTTTCACATTTCCTGAGTGATTTTTATCTTACCTACTGCTTCCCACTTCCCAAGTGGGAAGAAATCTCATTCCCTCCAACTGAGAATCTGAGAAGACCAATTGCTTTAAAAAATGTAAGAAAAATGGCTGATGATTTAGGCAGTTAGTAGTATAATTATTTCTTCTATTTTTATTGTTTTTTTGATACTAGAAGTAGTCATTTTCATGTTTATCCAATATCTTTGAGGTCCAAAGTGAGGCGTCAAATTTCACAAAAACTTTATATTTCAGCAATATTTTTGGTGGGTAGATTTTCAAAGAGTTTTGTTTGAGATTTTCAAAGAGTTTTGCTTGGTTATCACTCAGTGCACTCAGAAAAATAGTCATTTACAAAAGTAAACATCAAGAGATAGTGAAAAACTTGATGAAAGAAAAAGTATTATATCCTAATGTCTACCACTAGGTGAATGGATAAATAAATTGGGGTTTATCCATACAACAGAATTCTACTGAGTATCAAAATAACTGAACTATTGATACACTCAACAACAGGAATACATCTTGAAATAATTATACTGAGTGAAAAAAATTCCCTAAGACATTTTGTGTGACTCTTCCAGTTTATAAAATTCTTTTAAAATGCAAACTAATCTATAGTGACAGAAAGCAAGTGAGTGGTTGCTTGAGAACAAGGAGAAGAGGCAGGGAGGGACAAGTGGAAGGTATTACAAAGGGGCAAATGAAGCTTTTGCAGGTGATGAACATCTTTATCTTCATTGTAGGTAATGAATATGTTTGTTATCTTCATTGTGGTGAAGTTTTTTAAGTGTATACATATATCCAAACATATTAAATTTTATACTTTGTGCAATTTAGTTTATGTCAGTTATATTGCAATACAGTTTTCAAATCTTTAAATAAAATTAGGCATGAAAAAAAGGTATTGTAATTTGCCTTAAGTCACAGGTCTAGGTCACGGAGGAACAAGGACTTGTAATTAGCTGTCTGAAACTAAAGTCAGAAAGGAAGAAGAAAAGATCATTCTTCCAAATGATAGGTTTGCCAGTTAGAGAGGACTCCTTGACTAAGGAGGTTGCCTACTGATTATGTGAAAGTCAAGAATGTTCCAAGAGGGAAGCCTTTTAGAGGAGTGTTACTAGTTTGGATGATTTAATGTGAGGGCCAGTCTTACATTTTGACCAGTTTTCTTTGCAGGGCATCTAAAAACATGATGACCTTGATTAATCAGAGAAAAATAAATATGATTTCATATTTATTTTGAAACTGGCTTTCCTCAACCAGTTTATGGGTACTTAGTAAGTCTTCAAGGATTATAAAATAAATAGGTACTTGGAATATCTTGAAAAATTCTGGGAGAATTCTTCACATTCTTCCAAACTACTGGAAAAAAAAAATACACCAGGATGATGATTCCTTAGACCAGGGTTTTTCGGCTGCAGCATTATTGACATTTGGAGTTGGATACTTCTTTGTTGTGGTTGACACCCTGTCTGTTATAGGATGTTTAGCAGCACTCTTGTCCTCTAACCACTAAATGCCCAGAGCACAGTCCTCTTAGTTCTGACAACTAAAAAATGTCTCCAGACATTGCCAAAATGTCCCTTAGAGTACAAAACTACCCCTGATTGAGAACCACTGCATCAGAATCATTGTCATGTTTGAGAAAAATTCAGAAATTGTAAATAAGCAAACAACTAATTTAGAGAAGAAGGGTTGATATCATTACTAACAAAAGAGCTCGTACAAGCTGGTTAAAAACTATACTGCTAGAGAGAGAAACATAAAACAAATAATAACTTCTAATATTTCAAATTAGCTTGCCACTGGTAAAGAGCTTTAAAATTTACATTACTTCTAAGCTGGGTCCTCTTTGCTGCTTAGTGGGTTCGGCAAACATTCTCTAATTTTATTGCCTACCTTATACAGCATTTCAGCCTGTAGTTTCAGCTGATCATTTCTCAGCCAATATACATCTGGTAGCATTGGATCTTTCCTTAGCTTTCAAACAATAGTAGACATTGTCTTTAAACAACGCTTATGGCCCATTATGAAGTGGCCAGTTGTAATAAATGTGTCTCAAATGTTAGTACAGAAAAAGCGCATCACACTTGAAATCATCTTGTTTCCATCAATCAAATAAACTCAGTTTCCATTAATTAAATCAGATGCCATTCTGATTTAAACTAGGCAGCAAAAAACCCAGAACTAAAAGAAAAGCTCAATATATAATCAAGCTATTTGAATGAGTATGAGTGGTTGTAATAATATTCTCATTCTGTGATTATAACTTATTTAAATATAAAGATTTATTGTGTACATGTATACAATGTAAGCCACATTAAAACATTTGGGAGAGAATATAAGGGTGTAAATAATGAATAAATTAATTAATTCATGATCTTTTTTCTTAAAATGACAATAGGTAGAAGTTCTGATCCTAAGAAAAAGAAACAATGCAAATGCAAATGTTTGGAGAAGACCTCTAAATCTGGATTCTTCAAAGTAAAATTTGTATGCAAGGCCATTGATAAAAGATACATTGTATATGTGATAATTTCAGACCCTTCCACAATGCAGAGAAAGGATTTATTTGCATGCTAATGTATGCCAAAGGATAAGTAATTCCTCCCCTTCTTCTCCTGCTACATACTGGTCACAAAGCTTAGATTCAATGTCAAATAAATTTGAAAGCTGGTACTCAAAAGTCACTGCTGGGGAAGAGAAAAGCTTTATGCCTGTAGCTGGGCCCATGGACAAAGCCAAGGATTCAGTAAAGTACTGAGGCTTACATTCCAGCTGTGTAATCATCTCCCTCTGTGACCTCGGACAAATGATTATGCTTCCATTCTTATTTCTTCATCTGTAAAAAATGACAAGAAAAGTTTGGAAGGGGAGATCTCAGTGTTCATACTCAAACTATAGATCAAATTGTTATAATTAAAACCACAACATAACCCAGTTCTACAAACCTATAGCAGATGCCATAATATTGTATCATTTGTCAGTAAAAATCTGCTTCTATTCCATCTGATACAGACACAAAGGTGATGTATTCTTTAACAGGCAAAATAAATCCCAGTAGAGAATACTACTGGCATTGTTCTTTCCTTGCATTCAGCTCATTAAAAACAGAATGATCGTGTGGGAACCTTGAAAAAAATGACTGAATATACTAAGTGAAGCACTTCTTTAAGAGTACATAATTTTAATTTTAATCAAAATCCCAATTTTATTTTTAATATTAGCCTTCAGCAAGAATGTGAAAAAACTAAACCAAGAAAATTTACTTTGTTTATTCCTTTAGAGCAATTCCTTTAAACAATAAGAGCAAATTGTTTCTAGTCTTAGTTCTATGAACAACAAGGTATGTGACTTGGACAGATATGGCTAATTTATAGAAAAGAACATTGTATATAATCATCATGCATTTATATTTAAAAGCCTTTACAGTAATATTGAGGGTAACTATAACATCAAGTAAAAAATTATTCAGAAGAGTTTTTACGTTTTTAATCACTTAGAAAAGTATTCACAGAATACTAAGTGAACAGACAAAAAAAGAAGTAAAACTTATATGTATAATACAATATCAACTACCAAAAAATGCCAGCAGTAGTAGAAAAATCTACCAAAATGTTAGCAATAGTGGTCTTATTTAATGTGATGAAATTGTAAATGATATTTTTCTCTTCTTTCAATTTTCCTCTTTATTATATTCTTTAACACCTATGTATTATTTTGTAATCAGAAAATAATAAACTTTTCATGAAAGAAAATATAACTCCCAGGCAATGAGAACTTCAGCTTCCATCTGTTAATTTCTGCAAACAGTAGTACCCATTATTACTGAGAATGCTCAGATAATCTTACACACCAATGACATTTCAGAATCAAAGGATTAGTTATATCCCATGCCATACAAAAAAAATTGGTTGCCCGGTATTACTTACTTCCTCTGCTCATTACTGCAGCCAGAGATCCGGGTTGGCAGTGAGGGAATAATTGTCCTTGCCTCAGACCAGGAAGCCTTCAATTCCAGGGAAAGAGATAACAATGCAAAGGAGTAACACAGCTGGGGAATACCTTATTGATGAAGCCACAAAATAGCTTTCTAAATGACCAGAAGTCGTGCCTAGCAAATGTATCAGCAAATCTCTGTGGCTTCATTACCCAAACTTCTTCCTCTAGGAAACCACCTACTTCTCCCACAGAGGAGTCATGAGCAGTTAGTGTCAGCTCAGGAGCAGCCACAACTGTCCACATGCTCCCAAGAGCTTCTAGTGTCTTTCTAAAATATACACACAGCTCTTTCTGGGTATAAGTATGACTCATTTCTTCACTTATTCTATATTTATTGAGCACCAAGTATGTGTCAAGCCCAGGAGACAAAAATATCTCCTCATTTAAAACAGATAAGTCAAGCATTTTGAGGTTATAATTTGAAGTTTGCCTCAAGGTATTATAGAAAAAGTTTGCATTTTAGAGTCAGGTAGACTTGCGCTTGAACCCCAACAGGAAAATAATATTTATGGTTGAACTTGGATAATTTGCTTAGCCTTTCTGAACTTTGATTAATATTCTATAATGGGGCTAGTCATATGATATTATTTTAAATATCTGGTACATAATTGTGATTCTCAATAAATAATTTTACTTTGTTAGTAACATATTTATTAACAATTAAACATAAGAGAGGCATATTCTGGAAAAAATCATTACTACTTAAGAAGCATACAGAAAAATAGAATAATCAATACATATAATTAGAGCAGTATGTCCCTGAGGAACTTTGATGGAGAATAGCCCATTAGTCCCTCAATAATTTGAAATAAACTGAAATCTTTCTAGACATTTTAAATGTTTTATCTATTTCTGACAGAAGCACTAATTTTAACATAGAAGCTCTTCAAGTAAGTTGCTAACTGTAAAGTACCCTATTAAAACCACTCTTTCTGATCTACCCAAACTAAGGAAAAAAGAGAGAGAAACATACTGTTAAATTTTGGCTAAAGCCAAAGTCAAATGTTTTAGAAAAAAGGTAACCAGCTCCTCTACTTGGACCAGACTCATCAAGAAAACAAGTGAGAAAAGTCACTTTGTATCCTCATTCATTATTTTCTAGGTAGTGGGAAATAACAGAAGTGTTCCTGAATGAAAATAGAAGGGAAATGTTCTAAACAAGAGTGCCCAGGGTCAATCAAATGTGATCTTGTTTTGCTGAGAGGAAGGATATGTAGAAGAATCATGTGGGAATGAGGCTGAGGGAAAGGTGGGATGGCATTTGGAGAGGTTGTAGATTCCAACCTGAAATATTGGTACTAATGTCCTCATCATTTCATTTAAGATTTATAACATCTGCATGAACTAAGCATTTTGGAGTTGAGGAAACCAATTTCCGTTAAGAGATTTGGCCAATGTCACACAGCAAGAAAGGGAAAGACAGGACTGAAACCCAATTTCCTGATTCCTAGGTCAGAGTTGACTGCATGCTTCCTAATAGACCCCTTAACAATGAACCAAACTCAAAATCTGGAAGACTGGAATAAGGAAATCTGCTAATATTGGTTACATTGTTTTATAACTTTATCCCATAGCATGTAAGATGACAAATTTGTTTTGGCAGCATCCTTAGAATTCATGTGAACAATAGGTGTCAAGAAAGTATCATAATGAAATAGAGACAGAAATCACATATGGGTACTAATTATTTAAAAATCACTTAGAAGGTAAGTAAATCATCAAGATTTTCCTTTCTAGAGAAATGATCTAATAGAGGAAAAACATGTTTGTCTTTCCTCGGATGGTTTCCCACAATTTCAAAAGGATTGTTTTGCTTTTAACATATTTTCTCCCATGACATTCTTTGATCTTCAGATTAACTAAAATGTGTGAAGTCCCTGTTCGCTGAGGGCAAAAGAGAACTACAACTGTTCATAGCCCTTCCCCTGCTCTCTTCAAGCTATGATAGGATTCAGAGCAGGGAAATATCTGCCAAGACTTGAAAATGCCATCTCTATGTTCTTGCAAATGCTGTTCCAGAAGAGGCAGGCCCTTACTCTTCCTGACCTCTACAACCTTCCTTTACCCATAAATAGAATTACTGGATCCCCATTTGCAGACTCCACCTCTTATACCCCATCTCTAAGACCAATTCTGACATTTGGCAGAAAAGATGTAAATCACGTTGATTCTCTATTCTAGCATTCATCATCCTGTGACTCTCGCTCCTAGAGAGGTCTTGAACTTGTATCCCAGTCTCTAACTGTGAGCAATTAAAGGACAGCAACTATATCTTATTTTATTTTATGCCCTAGAATCTAATATATTGGTGGCTTACACATAGACAATAAATATTTGCTGATTGACTGACTGACTGACTGACTGACTGGTGGAATGGAGCTTCTGCCCTGTTGGTAAAACCCAGTTGACACCTGTTTGGTAACTCAACCCCTGTTCTACTCTCTAAGTTCTTGCTTTGGTTACCTTCTTAGTAGTCTAGCCTGTCTGGGATGTAGGACCATGTCTTACACCTGGAAATGTACTTCACAGGATATGATTCCTTTCTCTGAGCTCCTACTGATAAATTTTTGACAATGGTAGAATTTACCTTGCTTTTTGAATCTCCACATATCATTTCTCCCCAGCTTCACCACAGCCCTGACATACTGACTTGCTGTAATACTGCTTCACTCTGGGTAGGTTGTGTTTGTTTAGGCTATCACATTGGCGAGTATAATACATACTACTAGATGACTTCTGCTAGTCTATTTTTCTGGTGGTACATGGATCACTTGTTTTTATAAAAAGTAATTCACATCTTACCACAGACTTACTTCATTAATCTATAAAATCTGTTACTATCCAAATTATATCACGGTTCCATGAAGTAATCTGTCAATTGCCAAAAAAAAGAGAGATGAGATAGGTAACATAAATAAATTTATTGACCCACAGAGAATAATTAAGTCATTTTGAAACTCCTCATTGTCCTTAACAAAATAGGATGTGTATATTTGTGTGTGTTTGTGTGTCTATGTGTGTGTGTATTTAATTTTTGTTTGAGTAAGTTAAGCAACTCTCTCTGACCTCTGTTTTCTTTCTATTGAAACAATAGGTCTGTAAACACATTACTGCAGATTGAAAGTTTTCATCTTAAGCTCCTGCTTCATCTTATTTCTCAAAGAGTTGAACAACCTAACAAGCTGAAGCAAATCATACTCTGGAGAGCTACATTATTTTAATTCACTAATGATTCCATTTTAAGGCATCTGGAGAACCAAGAGTCTTGTCCATGACAATTAAAACCTCACATCCAAGACAACACCCCAACCAAAAAAAAAAAAAAACCTATGCCAGATCATGGTCTAAAAAAACCCGCAAAGACTTAGAAAAGACCCCTCAAATTTGGAAAAATCAGAGGAGTTTGTTGTCTTCACAAAATAATTGATGGCATTGTCATCAGTTTTTCAAAATTATTTCTGAGCCACTAAGCAATGAGTTGTTGAAGAGCATTTTCACTTTGTAAGAGGAAGGATGACTCATGGTTTCAAAGACAACTTGGTGCCAAGTTGAGGCAGGGTGGTGATCCCATTTTATCTACCTCAATGCACTTAAACCTTAAACCGATTGTTTAAAAAATATGCTTAATTTTTCACAAAGATTCACATTAGCAGAGGAATCATGAGGTCATGTTTGTCCATCTAACACCACATCCTGCCTCCAGTAATGGCTAGAGAATTCCTCAGAGGAAAGAGTGATGTTCATTTCATAATATTTCTTGTTAGCAATGAGATGAAACACTTAAGTGAAAGTATTTTCTTTTAATATTTCTTCACTACATGAGAAAATATAAGATACTAAATTTAATATTCAAGGACAAAAAAGATATTAGGTCAATTTTCTTCAGTCCAACTCCAAGATCTAGTTAGGTCATTAAATGTTAGAACTGAGAAATTTTAATAATGACTTTGATTTAAAGTTCAGAGGAAGTAAACTTTTAAGTTCATATGCAATTATGGTAGAATATAATTATATTCAAATCGATCTCCATAGCTGATTTCCATAGAAAGTCACAAGAAGAATCAGGGAGAAGGGATGTAAGACCCCCTGGCCGGGCGCGGTGGCTCACGCCTGTAATCGCAGCGCTTTGGGAGGCCGAGGCGGGTGGATCACGAGTCAGGAGATCGAGACCATCCTGGCTAACACTGTGAAACCCCGTCTCTACTAAAAAATAAAAAAGATTAGCCAGGCGTGGTGGCAGGCGCCTGTAGTCCCAGCTAGTCGGGAGGCTGAGGCAGGAGAATGGGGTGAACCCGGGAGGCGGAGCTTGCAGTGAGCCCAGACCGCGCCACTGCACGCCAGCCTGGGTGACAGAGCGAGACTCCGTCTCAAAGAAAAAAAAAAAATGGCAACATATAAAACCCCAAGTCAAACCACACACTTGACTCTCTCAAGTCAACCACTTAGTCCTCTTCCAAGTGTATTTTACTTCCTTTCATTCCTGCTCTAAAGCTTTTAAATAAATATTCACTCCTGCTCTAAGAAAATCATAAGAGGAGAAAGGTGAGTCCTATGAACTGAATATCTGTGTCCCCCACCAAAACTCATGTTGAACCCCTACCCCTCAATGTGATAATATTTGGAGGTGAGGCCTTTGGAAGGTAATTAGGTTTAGTTGAGGTCTTGAAGGTGAGGCCCACATGATGAGATTATTTTCCTTATAAGAAGAGAGAGGGACAAGACCTCACTCTATCTCTGCCATGTGAGGACACAGAAAGAAAGCAACTATCTGCATGCTAGGAAGTGGTCCTCACCAGAACCCAACTACTTGGGCACCCTGATCTCGGACATCCAGCTTCCAGAACTGTGAGAAATTGTTCTTGTTTAAGCCACTAGTCTATGGTATTTTGTTATGGCAGCCCAGGCTGACTAAAACAATGGGTATAATTCAGTACGCAATTGACTACTTATAATTACCATAAGCCTTCCTTCTGGAGTAGATCAGATCTTTTTCTCAGAGATGGGGAAGGGAAAAAGCCCATTTTGTTTTTTGTCTGTGAGTGCAAAGTGTCCAACCCTGGACTGAGTTCAGGGAAATATTCTGAAGCACTTAGTTTGGCTGCTTGTGACCCACAATGCACAGGAACTAAACAACCACAATCTATAATGCTTTGCCTCTGCACAGATTTTCCAACAGTATTGTATTATTATATATTGTTAAATACTTCGTATTAGTCATTCAGAGCAGCGGAATTTTTTTTTTTAAGTTCTGGAGTACACGTGCAGGATGTGCAAGTTTGCTACATAGTTAAACGTGTGCCACGATGGTTTGCTGCACCTATCGACCCATCACTTAGGTATTAAGCCCAAGATGCATTAGCTATTTTTCCTAATGCACCCCTTCCCCCGATTCCACCCTCCCAACAGGCCCCAGTGTGTGCTGTTCCCTTCCCTGTGTCCATGTGTTCTCATTGTTCAGTTCCCGCTTATAAGTGAGATTAAATGGTGTTTGGTTTTCTGCTCCTGCATTAGTTTGCTAAAGATAATGGATTCCAGCTCCATCCATGTCCCTGCAAAGAACATGATCTCGTTCCCTTTTATGGCTGCATAGTATTCCGTGGTGTGTATGTACCACATTTTCTTTATCCAGTCTATCGTTGATGGGCATTTGGGTTGATTCCATATCTTTGCTATTGTGAATAGTCCTGCAGTGAACATACGTGTCCATGTATCTTTGTAATAGAATGATTTATATCCCTTTAGGTATATACCCAGTAATTGGATTGCTGGGTCAAATGGTATTTCTAGTTCTAGATCTTTGAGGAATCACCACACCATCTTCCACAACGGTTGAACTAATTTACACTCCCATCAACCGTGTAAAATTGTTCCTATTTCTCCACAGCCTCACCAGCATCTGTGGTTTCTTGACTTTTTAATAATCACCATTCTGACTGGTGTGAGATGGTATCTCATTGTGGTTTTAATTTGCTTTTCTCTAATGATAGCGATGTTGAACTTTTCTTCATATGTTTGTTGGGAGCATGAATGTCTTCTTTTGAGAAGTGCCTGTTCATGTCCTTTGCCCAGTTTTTAATGGGGTTGGTTTTTTTTTTCTTGTAAATTTGTTTAAGTTCCTTGTAGATTCTGGATATTAGACCTTTGTCAGATGGATAGATTGCAAAAATCTTCTCCCACTCTGTAGGTTGCCTGTTCTCTCTGATGATAGTTTCTTTTGCTGTGCAGAGAAGCTCTTTAGTTTAATTAGAACCCATTTGTCAATTTTTGCTTTGATTGCAATTGCTTTTGGCAATGTCATCATGATATCTTTGCCCATGCCTATGTCCTTAATGGTATTGCCTAGATTTTCTTCTAGGGTTTTTATAGTTTTGGGTTTTATATGTAAGTCTTTAATCCATCTTGAGTTAATTTTTGTATAAGGTGTAAGGAAGGGGCCCGGTTTCAATTTTCTGCATATGGCTAGCCAGTTCTCCCAGAACCATTTGTTAAATAGAAAATCCTTTCCTCATTACTTGTTTTTAGCAGAATTTTTAAATTATATTTAATGTGATTGATTCTTGGCCTTTGCCCTTGAAAACTGAGCTAACATTTACACTGGCTTCCTATTTGTAATTATGAGATCAGAGGCAACTCACTAACAAATAGTTAGTAGTTCAGTCCCTCTCCAAAGAAGATGGTTTAAAGTGCTGAACAAACATGACACCAATATCTCTCAACTTCTATGGGAACAGGAAATGACTGGGTACCTAAAGGTTAGTTCTCTAAAGACAGAGAGAAAAAGGTGGGTCAAGGACTTCATTTTTTTCTGTATCCCATCCTTTTATTTGTTGTTCCAAAAGAAAAGCCTGTAACAACTGGGAGAACAAATTAGGATAAGAGATTATTAAAAAGCTGAACTTAATTAAAAGAATGGACTTTTGAGAAAATAATAAAAGCCCTGGTTTAATGACAGCATAATACTCACATGTATTGAGAAGGGGAATTGAAATAAAAAAAAAATCATGCATAAGATATAACAAAAAGGATAAGATTTATCCATAATAATAGTTAAATTAGTATATTTTGCTACATGCCATTTAGGTACTGCCATTTGAAATCCTCAGAATAACCTCCAGAGGTAGACGCTATGGTTTAAATGTGTTTCCTCCAAAATTCAGGTGTTGCCAATGTGACAATATTAGAAGGTGGAGCCTAAACCTTAAACAGGTGCTTTAAGATTAGGCCATGAGGGCTCCTTCCTTGTGAATGGGATTAGGTGCCCTTATAAAACGGTCTGACTTGGGGAGTTCATCCTTCTATTAGCCTTCTGCCTTTCATCATGTGAGGACACAGCAAGAAGGCTCTCATCAAATGCCAGCACCTTGATCGTGGACTTCCCAGCTTCTAAAACTGTGAGAAATACATTTCTGTTCTTATTAATTAACCAGTTCTTGACCAGATCTTGGGCAAGTTACATAACCTCTCTGAGCCTCATCTTTCTCCATGGTAAAATAAAGATGTCAGTAATTTCTATACCAAGGGATTATTTTGAGGATTAAGTGGGCTGCTTTTGCTAAAGTGTTTAAAATGGTGACTAGTCCATAATAAGTATTAAAATGTTTTAGTTAATTAAATTGTAAAAATCCACATAGGTTAAGGCAAAAAAGTTTAAAACTTCAGTATGAATTGACTACTAATTGCTTTACAATCAATATTGATATTACATGTAGCCCATATTTGCCATCTGCTAATTATTTTGTAAAAAAGTCAACCTAGGCCAGGCGCGGTGGCTCACGCCTGTAATCCCAGAACTTTGGGAGGCTGAGACAGGCGGATCACGAGGTCAGAAGATCGAGACCATCCTGGCTAACACGGTGAAACCCCGTCTCTACTAAAAATACAAAAAAATTAGCCAAGCGTGGCCGGGCACAGTGGCTCACGCCTGCAACCCCAGCACTTTGGAAGGCCGAGGCGGGAGGATCATGAAGTCAGGAGATCGAGACCATCCTGGCTAACACGGTGAAACCCCATCTCTACTAAAAATACAAAAAATTAGCCGGGCGTGGTGGCGGGCGCCTGTAGTCCCAGCTACTCTGGAGGCTGAGGCAGGAGAATGGTGTGAACCCAGGAGGCGGAGCTTGCAGTGAGCTATCGAGCCACTGCACTCCAGCCTGGGTGACAGAGCGAGACTCCATCTCAAAAAAAAAAAAAAAAAAAAGTCAACGTAATCCTTAAAAAAAAAAAAAAAACTGTTCTGTGAAAGAAATTAAATATGGCCCTTAGCACTCGGTCTTTTTGTTCCCCTTAACAGCACTTCCTTCTTTGCTACCTCTATTTTCAGCCTGGTTCTGCCTGTGTGGTGGTTCCCAGTACCTGCAGGCCTCCTTCATCATCCTACAGCTAAAAATGGCAGTGAAAAACTTATTACCCACATGTACAACTAAGTTTCAGAAGAATTCTCATTGGCCTAAATTGGGTCACATGATAATCCCTGAACCAATCACTGTGACCAGTGAATTGGATGTGTTGATTGGTCAAGCTCGATTCACACAGCCAAGGGGGAAGGGCAGTCCACCCCAGCCATACCACATAAACTGTGAAAGATTATATCTTAAGGAAAATGAAGGTGCTGTTATGAGAAGATGGAGTAACAAAGGCTAGAGACAAGACAATAAATCTTTGCTATAATGACGAATAATATTTTTGTGACACAAAAAAAAATTTTACTGGGAAATAGAAAACTTTGTTTTCATACTTTGAAAGATAATGACAAACTCTCATTCCAAGGTTAAAAAACACTAATAATTTTGTTCCTATGGAATTTTCCTTCTGCTAAACTATGTATTATAGTTTTCTTTCCTGTTAAGAAAAGATTCTTTTCATAAACAGAGCAGTTTTAATATGTATTTTTAAAATTTTTGTTTTGTTAGCCATTTGCAGATCTTATTTGGAAATTCCATTAACTTTGTTCCTTTTAGTTCTCTTATAAAGAAAAGTGAGATAATGAACACATACTCAAGGAAACAGAGAATGACGGACTTGTTGAAAGTGCAGTGAAACCAACCTCCCTCTCTCTCTCTCTCTCTCTGTGTGTGTGTGTGTGTGTGTGTGTGTGTGTGTGTGTGTGTGTGTGTTTAATATTTCCATGATGATTCCTGGGAAAGAACCTCTGGGATTTATATTTCCTTCCAATCCTTCCCTCCCCCAGAGTGAGATCATAGCTCATTCAGTCCTTTTTTATTTTCTTTACATTGCCCTTCAAAACACATTTAATAATGCATCCAGAAAAACTAAAATTAGGGTAACTAGATGAAGAAAACTTATGTCAAAATTCATATTGGAGAACTGCTGCTTTTTATCTTCTTAAAATCAGAAGGAACCATGATCAAAAGCCAGTTTTAATTTAATTTCTTAAAAATCTTAGTACATATACTTAATCAGAAGCCCAAGATAAAAGTGATATCTGGAAACTCCCGATATTCTATTCTGTGGTTAATTTTGTCATGCTATGTTATCTAGGAATTTTTCTGTGCTCCTATAAAGTGCCACTCATCACATTTTAAAGTGTTTATCTTTTATGGTTGCTTACTTCATCCTTTTCCTAATTTGCTGAAATGGTTTTTCTAAAGAATTACTTTAGATAAAATTTGGCATTTGCCTTACTCAAAAAATGTAGGCCATTTTATAAGCCATGGTGAATTCTTCACAGCACAAAACTGACATTACATATTAGCTTTGTGTAACGTTAACCTCAGGGACCATGAAGTGTACTTAGTATTAATTTGCCAATATTTCCCTGGCTACCTACTGAACATGAATTCCCCCATGCTCAGTAGGCTGAGCCCACTCTGTGGGCTGTCCTTCTACTGACTTCCTCTACATCTTATTCTCAAGTGAGATGTAAGAATTTTTTAGCTCAGAGGTGTCAGTCCGCTGACTCTGACATGTGTGTTGTAACCCCTGCCATACATCATTCCACAGACAGGGTATAACAAACTGATATTTCTATGAATAGAGGAAAAAACCTCATATACAAAGTTCCCAGACCTCATTCCGTTATGTGGGTGATTCAACCAAGCCCAATCTCCAAGTTCACATCTTGCAAAAAAAGGCCCATTATCTTTCTTTATGTTAGAGGACATTATGACTAAACATCATGCTCATCAATGATTATGCTCCTCTGATATGTCAAGAACTTCTGTCTCATAACCATTAGGAAATGTGTCATCTAGTAAATCACCCTAACTTCCTGGGGAGATGAAAGGATCAAAGTAAGAATAATAGTCTGTATGATTCATTGGCATGTAATTTAGAGAAGGTATATTGTTAGGATAATCATTTTTAGTGTTGGAAATCTTGCCTCACTTCTTCAAATTTCTTATTCTGAAATCGAAGTCCTTAGATCACTAGTAAGTTCTTCAACAGAGACTTAAAAATAATGGTGACATTTTCAAAAATTCTGTTGCCATGTTCTCAAAGCACTTTTATTTGCAATAAAGGGCTAAAATGTGAAAGGTCATTCTAATGTATTCTTTTTTAAAATGAAGCATCAATGGAGATTTGATTTGTATTTATTTTTTATTATTATTTATTTATTTATTTATTTTTGAGACGGAGTCTCACTCTGTCACCCAGGCTAGAGTGCACTGGCGTGATCTCGGCTCACTGCAACCTCCGTCCCACCCAGGTTCAAGCTATTTTTCATCCTCAGCCTCCCCAGTAGCTGGCACTACAGATGCACACCACCACACCTGGCTAATTTTGGTATTTTTAGTAGAGACAGGGTTTCACCATATTGGCCAGACTGGTCTCGAACTCCTGACCTCATGATCTGCCCGCCTTAGCCTCCCAAAGTGCTGGGATTACAGGCGTGAGCCACCATGCCTGGCGGAGATTTGATTTTTTGTCACCATACAATTAATAACTTGGGTGCTACTATGAAAACAAGCAATGTCTTTGAGTGTGCTAATAAGTCTCAGTAATAAGTTTTATGCAAAGGCAGCTAAAAAAATGGGAGTGTATGAATGCTGTAGGAAGTGAAGAGGAAAGAAATGAGAGGAAAATGAAGGGAAGGGAAAGGAGGAAATGGCAGTGAGAAGATGTAGATGTAGCCTACGTAAAATATCCTTGACAGGTTAAATAAGCAACTGTTCACAAAGGGAGTAAGTGCCTGACCCGTCTACACAGAAAATGTGACAGAGTTCTCAGACCTCTGGATAGATGTGAGGAGCATTTTTCAGTTTAGACTAAAGGTAGAGGTTTCTCTAGTCCAAATCTAAGTATAACAAAACCTTCCCATTGCCATAATTCAAAACAAAAAACAGTCATACCTATTTAGCTTCCTTCCTGAATAACTCAATTCAAAAACCATTAGGTGGGGTCTTAGTGAGCTACTAGTCCATATGGGGTAGGAGAGAAGTGAGACTACAGTGGCCTACCACTGGGTAAGAGTCCCCATGAAGGGGTAGCAGTAGCTGAGCATAGGACCAGGAGATTAAGAACACAGGTTGAGGCCAGGTGCGGTGGCTCACGCCTGTAATCCCAGCACTTTGAGAGGTTGAGGCGGGCGGATCACAAGGTCAGATCGAAACCATCCCGGCTAACACGGTGAATCGCCGTCTCTACTAAAAATACAAAAAATCAGCCGGGCATGGTGGCGGGCGCCTGTAGTCCCAGCTACTCGGGAGGCTGAGGCAGGAGAATGGTGTGAATCCAGAAGGCGGAGCTTGCAGTGAGCCGAGATCGTGCCGCTGCACTCCAGCCTGGGCGACAGAGCGAGACTCCATCTCAAAAAAATAAATAAGTAAGAATACAGGTTGAGCACCCCAAATCCAAAAGTAAGAAATCTAAAATGCTCCAAAATTCTGAAGTTTTTAGTGTCAACATGATGCTCAAAAGAAATGCTCATTAGAGGATTTCAGATTTTGAATTTTCAGACTTCAGATGCTCACCTAGTAAGTATAATGCAAATATTTCACAATCCAAAAAAATCTGAAATCTGAAACACTTCTGGTCCCAGGCATTTTGAATAAGAGATAGTCAACTTGTATATGAGCATAATGGGAACCGGCTTTCTCATTGTCATGAAAAAAGCAAAAACTGGAATGAATCCTGTGGTGTTGGATTGGATTTCAAGGTATTGATATGAACTCATAGTTTTTATCAATTGATAGATAAGTGCATAGATAGAATGATATCAAAATAGAGATAAAGAAATAAATATAAATATTGTGGTAGCCTGTCTCTAAAATGGTCCCCAGTTTTTCTTGCCTCAAGGTATTCAGACTTCTGTGTAGACACCTCCCATACTAAACAGTGTCGACCTCTGTAAGCAATAGTATACTGTGAAAATGACAAAGTGAGACTTTGAGACCAGGCCATAAGAGACATTCTGGCTTCTTCCTGGCTATCCTTCTGGGGGAAACCAGACACCATTTTATGAGACACTCAAGCAGCTCTATGGAGACGTCAATGACATGAGGAAATGAGGCCTCTAGCCAATAACCAGCCCTAACTCTTCGGACATGTGAGTGAGCCACCTTGAACGTGGATCCCCCAGCCTCAGTCAAGCCTTAGGCCACATCTTGACTGAAACTTTACGAGAGTCATGGAGCCAGAACCATGCCCTCTGAATTCTGGATAAAACCGCGAAGTAATTAATGTCCGTTGTTTTAAGCACTAAATTTTGAGGTAGTTCTTCTGTACCTCAAAAAACAATTTTTGTACCTCAAGAAAAAATAGATAGTTAATGTACTGGTGAATGTATGCATGTATAAAAAACACATGCCTACATATATTACCTAGCTCTATCCATTGACAGACTCTGGATACAATAACACTTCAAAACCAGAGAGCATACTGGTGCCAGATCTTGATTTCTAAAAACAATTCTTCACTAAAAGGAACCAGTGCTCCTCAGAGAAATGGCTAACTTCAGGGTGAGAGCAGGAAAAATTAAAGATGAGCCTGAATGTTTTATTTAATATATCAAGGAAATGGTCAAACAATTATGAAAGCCAGTTTGGAATAGCTCCAACTGGTGAATCTGGGACAATCCAAGCCTCAGAATGAATAATAACCTACTGAATAAAACAGGAATTTATACCTCCATACTGATATGAATAAATAAGTAAAAAAGTAAATTGGAAGGAATAAATTATTGCAGTAGAATGCCAACTAATAAATGCAGAAGAAATGGTAAAATTAGAAGATAACTAGCTGGCAACCATCATAGTAATAATTAATTCAGCCAAAAAATGTCAACAGATACTAAAATTACCAAATGTAAGTGTGATGAGAAATGAAATGTTACATAGGCTCAACTATTCACAAAATGCTTATTAAATATAAGGAAGAAAGGAGTGACTGTACAGTGGAGAAATCTGGCAGACACCACCTAAACGAATTATTAAAGTTAACATCATCAGTAATGGGACAAATTGAAAGCATGTGCCATCTAATTGGAGGCAATAAGAAGAACACAAAATCATTACTGTGGTATTCCAGCCCTAGGAGAAGCACAACTTGAATCTAATAATAAGGAAACATTAGATAAATCAGATTTGGTGACTAATGTGATAAAAAGTCCAGGTCATGAAAGTGAAAAGAGACTGAGGAACTGTTCCTGATAAAGGACACAATAGAAACACAACAGCTGACTGTAACATGTGATCTTGGACTAAATTATTTTTAAGGAAATTATTGGGATAATTGGCAAAAAGTTGAATGATACTTGTGATTTAGGTAATAATAGTGAATCCTTCTTAATTTCCTGATTTGATAATGTTACTGTGGTTATACAGAAAACTACTTATTTGTATAAAATATTCACTAAGGTATTTGAAGTTATGGGGCTTCTTACCAACAACTTAGCTCAAATTGTTCAGAATCAAAAAGCTCTTAAATCTAGCTTTGCTAATTCTTTGTAGGTTTTTTATTATTTTAAAATAAAAGGAAAAAAAGAAACACATTACAGATGTGAAAATTACAGCACTCATTTGGCGGAGAACATAAAGGCGGAGAACAAAAAGACACATCATGCTAAATAGAAAAAAAACACAGAAAGGGCATGCATAGCAGGCATCATATACCCATAAAGTGCCAACAACAACAGCAACAATAAAAGAGAAAGTAGGAACATGGAGAGTAGATCCAAACGGAGACATCCACTGAATTACTTACCATCCCAAGAGAAAACAGATGGTGTAGTTCAAAATAGAATAATTTCATGAGGGTTTATTTACAAAGAGACTATTTGCAAAGATGTGGATTATGGGAACCATACATCCAAGGATTAGTAATAGCCTAATACCTAAGCTATTAAGAGGGGCAGACATAGTACAGGAGTCCACAGAGTCATGCCTACTGCCTTACGGGAATCAATATTCTGTTGGAGAGACACAGCCAGCAGGAAGAGACCTTGCAGCAGGAGTGCCGGGGCCTCATTCCCCTTCCCACCAATCTACTGTCAGGGCTTCCCATTGGCAAACTGGCCAAACTCAGTAGGAATGAAAAGGGTGTGGGAACTTATGATGTGGTCCACATGAGTCAACCTGTCTGGCAGAAAACAAGATATAGAAGAGTTGAGAGTGATTGAGGAGGCAAGAGAAGTGATCTGACCTATCTGCCTTGAATTATATGAAATTAAGAACAGCAACGCTTAGTTCTTTAAAAATAACCATACATAAGAACTCTATTTAAAATGTTCGAGAAAATTACTTTGTAAAGACTGAAAATTCCTTTAAATTGCACAAAAAAAAAAAAGCAAGCCAAATCAAAACAACAACAAAAAACCATTTGGTACACTGGTGGGTCACCAACAGCAAGGATCACAAAAGTCATTGGATGATTCAAAATGGTACAACAAAAGAGAAGAGAACCAGGAAAGCAACAGGAAGCAACTATTAGTCACAGTTCTTTCAAGCACAACCTACCTACAAATTTTGCCAGTTCCCTAGTCAGAAGAATTGAAAGTAAATATCAAAATTATTGGTAAACATAATTTCCCTTGTTATCTATTTAAACTGCAAAGAGTTCTCATAACTTTCTGCAGATTCAATCCTTTCCATTTTATCTTTTCGTTGCTGTATAAAGTTCAAAAGCCGAAATCTCTTTGGATTGAGTAAATCCCATATTTAAATTTCAGTCAATATGTTTTTTACCCCAAATTGGCAGGTAAAAGGCTGTTATTAAAAAATATTGCCTTGGCCAGGCACGGTGGCTCATGCCTGTAATCCCAGCACTTTGGGAGGCCGAGGCGGGCGGATCACCTGAGGTCAGGAGTTCGAGACCAGCCTCAACATGGAGAAACCCCCGTCTCTACTAAAAATACAACATTAGCCAGGCATGGTGGTGTATGCCTATAATCCCAGCTACTTGGGAGGCTGAGGCAGGAGAATTGCTTGAACCTGGGAGGCGGAGGTTGCGGTGAGCCGAGATCGCGCCATTGCATTCCAACCTGGGCAACGAGAGCGAAACTCCATCTCAAAAAAAAAAAAAAAAGTTGCCTTAACCAAGCTTCTTCTTAGATGATTATGCTTAAACTCCTGTACAGAGCAGACAAGTGTAGAGAATCAATACAGTTTGAAATCAGATAAGTCTGTCTCATGGGTTTCCTCAAGTTTAAAAGCACTTAATAAAAACAAGCAAAAGTTATGGAAAAAAATGTTCTATGATAACAGTACCTCTGGTGTTTATGGTGATATTAAAAGAGGAGTTACAACCATCATATTTTATTATATTTTTATTTTCATAACAACACTATGGAAGACCCAGCACCTATTAGCCCCATTTTACAGATGAATAAATTAACTAAATTTCCACAGCTAGTAAGTAGCAGAGACAGAATTTAAACCTAGATTTCCTGAATCCAAGCCTAGTGAATTTTCCATTATAATTCTACCTATAATTAAATCCAAATGTAAAATCAAGCCACTTTATATTTCCTAAGAATACTCTAATATGCATTGTGCTGTTATCATAATGAAGAAATAATTTTATTCCCCAAAAAAATGAAGGAAGGATAATATTGAGGCAAGAAGGAAAGGAGAGAGAAAATGAGAAAGAAAGAGAAGTAATGAAAGGGTTTGTATTTGAAGGACATTCTGCTAAAATTCACTTGCAGAGAGACTGTTGCTTTGAAAGTAAGGCTAAGAGAAGCCATGGGTGGCCCTGCTCATATTCTTCATTATAGCTCCAGGTTGTGAATGGCTACTGGCTTGAATTCTATCCAGGGAACTATTAGAAAATTTGTTTATATTGCTTGGGAACATCATTGCTAATAAGAGATACCAAGGTACACAAGGGAAATAGTAGTAAAACAAGGAGAGTAGTCACTTAAAAATCCCTTCAACAGTCATTTGTTGAGTCCCTAGTATTAAAGAAACAAAGATAAAAACATGTAATATCAGTCACAGTGGAATGAAATCTGTTTTGCTGATAAACAGCCATGCACATCCCAGAGACTTGAAACTGGGATTTATTTCACATTCTCACTACATGTCTGTGTGATTTGGCTGAGTTTCTGCTTCCTGTCATGCTCACTTTTGTCCCCAGGCTAATGCAGCAACCTCTATCGTGGAACACCACTGGTCATTGAGGCAGATGGAAAGATAGTACTCAACAAATTGCTTAGGGAGTCCACCTGGAAGAAATACATTTCATTCTGTTCACATTTCATTGCCCAAAGTAACTAATGACCAAAGCACACGACCAATCCACCTCCAGGAAAATAGAGAAGTACAGCATGCTGGAGAAAAGAACTGGAAATGTTTGTTGAACATAACTAATTACTACCTGATACTTTCCTTCCAGGATGTTCCTGGCTAATGCTTAGTCTTCCTCTTACATCTTTATATTCCCACAGTAGGTTCCTGGGACAGAGACAGGACTCACCGACTATTCCATATGCTCCCTGTGTTTCCCAACCTCGCTTGCAATTAGGTTACAGTCCGGTGACTAGTTAAGGCAAATAGACCATGAATAGAAAAGATATTTGTTTATAACTCCAGGAGCTGGAAATTAGTGTGTAATTTCATCCTTCTCTTCCTGTGCCAGGGGGACCTCAA
This sequence comes from Gorilla gorilla gorilla, assembly GCF_029281585.2. Classification (NCBI taxonomy): domain Eukaryota; kingdom Metazoa; phylum Chordata; class Mammalia; order Primates; family Hominidae; genus Gorilla; species Gorilla gorilla. Next base: position 109,786,528 of record NC_086017.1, on the reverse strand, counting down.
ACTCCAGGTGTTCCCAGTGGTGTAGCTCCATTAGCCTGGTTTCCTGAGTAACTACATGGATCATCATGTCCACCAACTCCTCTGAGCATGCAGTGTAAACAAGATCAAAGCTTTGTTGTATAAGCACTGATATTTCAGAATGTCTGTTGCGGCAGCTAGCATTAATTATCCTAATAAGAAAACTAGTACCTAAATGTGAGGTGTTGGTATAAAAACAACCTAAAACATATGAATTTGCTTAGTGGGTAATGAGCATCAAGGAAACTGATATCAGCAGCTGAAATGATAATGAGATGTGTTTTTCAGTGGTGAAATATTTGACAAAACCATCATATGCAGTGACTTGGAAGTCAGCTCATATGGGTATTGAGCCAGGAGTTTAGAGACAAGGGTAGAAAATAGAACTTTAGTACTGTGCATTGGTGGCTCTTAAATAAACTCAGAAAGAATTGACCGTGGGAAAGCAGACTGGAAGATAATTTGTAGGGAAAGACCAGAAATTCAGGGACTTTCAATCTGGAAAGTCAACTGCTTCTATACCTCAAAAGTAAGAAACAGGACTAAAAAGGCTTTGAGTGACAAATACCCAAGAAAAACTTTCAGTTCATTCAAGTGCTTCTAGGCAAATTCAGATTAAGGGTATAATCTTCCCATCTGAGCTCAACAGCCCCAAGATAGCCTCAAAAAAGCAAGGCACATGTATGAAGAAGCACAGAAATAAAGCAGATCTGAAAATCCTATTTTGAAAGCAGCTTTTAGTGTGATTACTGGTATGTAAAATTTACTTGTGATATACAGATCAAAAGCCTACTTTTGATAGATTGCATTGCCAAAAATACTGGAACATGACCAAAAAAGCATTTGATTGAAAGCAAGACTTGAACCTCCAAGCTGTTTTCATGTGAATGGCCTGAGAAAGCTATTCAGCATCCAAGGAGGGCATATACTTCCAATATCCACTTCAGATCCACTGAAGAAGAAAAAAAGATACATCCTGCAAACATCTATAGACAAAGAGATGCCTCCTATAAACAGCATCACAACCTAAAGAATTAAGGAAGCTCTCTCAACCCAGAGTCTACTCCCAATGTCTACTCAGTTGGATTTCAAAACTTCCACAGCCTAATGACCACTGGCTGTCTCCCTTCTCCCCCTCCCCAAATCAGAGTGGGTTCTGCTGTTATCCTGTCCTTTTTGTTCATCATTGTCTATTGGGGAGTGGGGATACTGGAAGAAAACCTATCTTTGTGGTTGTTAAGTGTCTCAATAAGGGAAGCCTCATCTGGACCTAATGAGCAGACTACATTAGGATGTATACACACTCTGAGTCACTGCTGAGGTAATATAAAGGAAGAGAAAAAGTCTCTTCATATTTTAATGATTTGAACTCTTTTGCTATTAGAATTTAAAGCTTTCATTTTTAGATTTTTAATAATTTTGCTGGATTTTGAGAGGAAATTTAGAGATGGTAGAGAACCAAGGTGGATTATTCCTAACTTTGCATCGCCAATGAATACTGAGGGAAATGTTTGTATAGCATAAAAGCTGATATTTCAGATCCCAGACTACTGCTAGATGCCTGCACCCCCGCATTATTATAGCCTTAGATAAGGGGTAATTCTATTAGTTAAGATTCCTTTGGTTGCATATGACCACAACCCAACAAAAATTAATGGAAAGAAAAAGAGAAATGAGTTGACTCATCTGGTTAGGAAGCACATTGAGATAGAGCATTAACTTGGAAGAGAAGCCACAGAGACCAGTGATTCAGAGACTGAGTCAGGGGCCTCAGGAATACCATGATGCTGTTGTTTTCTGCTTCTCTTTGTATTTGGCTCCTTTATTTTCTACTCTATGCAGTCTCACTCCATGCATGAAATGATGGCCACTGACAATTCAGATCCACATTCTTACAGGTTGCATGCTAAGCATGAGAAAGTCATTCCTATCTACCTCCCACTGTAAAGTTCTGGGGAATAATTCTGATTGGCCTTGTTTAGTTGATACGTACACTGCTGTCAATAATAACTGTTGTAGTGGATATGGTACCGCAACTGGCTCAGCCTGATTCATGTATTCAACTATGTGCCTGGGAAGGTAGAGGATAGGAATGCAATGATCAATATGTATACCAGGACCATGTAAAGAAGAGAGGAGTCTGCCAAAGGAAAGGAAATATTGTAGCTATGAAAAGGAAGATGGAAAAGTTGAGTGGGCAGAAAAAAGAGCTACCAGATTCTTCTAAGATAACCTAGATACGAATAGCAATGCCCACCATGGAGTGTACCAAAAAAAAAGCATACCTGTGAGCAGAGGCACACACTTTTCAATCTAGGGCAACCTGACTTTAATCAGTTCTAATGATTATCCAGACTCTTTGTCATGGTTTCCTCATTTCTCCATTTTGAACTACTCCCACTCTTCAGTAGAATACATGGATCCCCTGGGACAAGTAGTATGATTATAATGATATTCTACTGCCTCCTTCTCATTCTCTTCCAGGCTTGGGAGTGACCCCAGATTGAGTTCACATGCTCTCTAAAGCACTAAAAACCACAATATTTATATAAGCCCATATACATTTTTATTAAATGACTAAATGCTTTGTAATTACCAAATACTTTCTAATACCTCCACCAGATTAATGTTTCTACCATATCACTTTATGTCACCTCTTAATAGAAAAACACATTCTATTTTCTTTAAATCCTCCTGAATAAACTACTAAGTCCAGGCTTTGAAAGCATTCAATAATGTAACTCACAAATATCTTTGCAGTCTGATCTTTTACTATTCTTTTATTCATACCTTCTTTTTCATCCAAAACAGACTACTCCCTGTCTCTAGGATACATATCATTTTTTCATCCCTCCCCATTTATTTACTAAGTCAACATATATTGGTTGCTTATTTATGTGCCAGATACTATTATAAGTCGTGGGGGTGCAAAGATGAAAACATGAACCCTTTCTTCAAAGAGTTTGCTCTAACTATAGAAGAAACATACATTGTAGATAATTACAATTCTCTGTGAAGTATATTGTAGGTGAGGTATTAAGAAATGGTTAGGCCAAATGATTGCATAAACAGCGGGGGCAAGTTTCTGCTTGAATGTGATATTTAAGCTGAGGCTTGAAAGATAAGCATAAGTTTGCCAGGTGGGAGAACAGCAAAGGGATATGCAAACGTCCAACAATAGAAAGATCGGTAGTTTGTTCAGGAAAATACAACTTTAGTAAAAGCTGCCTCAATTAACACCCACTAAAACAACACTCAAGGTTAAACAGGCACTACATGCCTGTATAAATATATTAGCTAACATGTAGGACATGGTAAATGCTTATAGCTAAAAGATTATTTTCCTGCTTACCCATGGGATTATATAGCCACTAGTTAAATTTTATGTTTGTTAAGAGTCAGTGGTCTCTACCAAAATCTGTTGTATTTGTTGCTATAATTACACAATTGAATTGCTATATAAACCAAGGTTTATTAACCTAAGCACTATTGACATTTGGGCCGGATAATTCCTTGTTGTGAGGGGAGGCTATTCTGTGTTTTATGGAATATTTAACAGCATCCCTGACCTCTCCTGTTGGATGCAGGGAGCACCCTCCCCTGAGCTGTGACAACTGAAAATGTCTCCAGACGTTGCACTGTTAATGTTCTCTGGGGTACAAAATCACCACTGGTAGAATTGGGCCAGGTTACGAAGGGCCTTGTAAATGGACTTGATCAATACAATGAGAAGCTATTGAATGTGTTTTAGTAGTAGAACATACGTGGCAATGTATTTCCAAGGATAAATCAGAAGAGGCAAGACAATGAGACTTGTTAAGGAGGCAGTTGCCATAGAACAGGTAAGAAGTAACTAGGGTATTAATGAATACAGTAACAGTAATGGTCAAAAGCAAATCAGTGAGAGATTTTAGATGCAAACAAGTGTCATTCACTCTATTGAGATTCTCCCCCACTTTCTCTTCCTTTCTGTGTTCAGCTATTAAATCCAATCCAACTTCAAGGCACAACTAAAATCTCATGTCCCCAGATCAAGCCACCGGAAATGGCATGCCCTCCTCTGAATCTCGTAGCTTATTATTTGAGCTTCTTTTAGGGCATTTTGTGATATTATTAATTTAATGCCTACATTATAAACTAAATTTTGAGTCTAGATTATAATTTTGAGTCTAGGTTATTTACAGGACCATATTTTGCTCATATTTGCTTTTAAACTCAGTGCCCAATAATATGCTTTTTATATAGCAGATGACAAATATTTATTGAGCATATTGTAGAATTCTAGGCCAAATTGCTTCAATACATTTATGTGTCCCTTGAATTCTTGTAGCCGTAAGTATTGGGGGTGGAGGAGAGCCTGGGCTCAATTTAACCAGCACTGCATTCTTTATAGGTCTCTTTCCCACAGTTTCTATCTGCTCACATCACTGGAGGAAGTTTATATTCATTAGTCTTATAGCTTTTCTTATAAACTGCTGCTTAGAGAAATTCAGCAAAACAACATCCAAAAGCCCCTGTCAAAAAATAAAAAGTAACAGAAGCCTAGATGGTATCAAAGTAGTAAACAATTATATCAAACAATATTAAGCACTATGTGAATTAATGTTAAACAAAAACACCCATCTGGATTTTTCTCAAAGTAAGAGTTTTTCTGCCCAAATAAACCACCTAGACCATCATTCACTGTATTATCTCAACTATATTTTTATTCAGTTGCTCATAGCTATCCTATTAGTTTGTACCAACAAGTGACAAGAAATATTAATTGTGAACAAAGCTTTAATTGCATACTTGAGATTTATCTCTAGTGATAGAGGTTGGGACAAATATGTAAAATCAAACTGAACCTCTGTCACATTGTATACCTGAATTGTTTTTATCCATGAAAATGGCCAATTCTATTATGTGTTTCATGCTTTATTGACAAAGCAGGAAGTGCAAAAAATGCCAAGGTCTCTGCTAATAAAGATCTTACAGGGGGAGACAAAGGAAACAAATGTCACTTTTATCAGTGGCAGCATGGGGAGTGGGGTCGCTGGCTTTTCAGTTACATCTGGTCCCAGCTCCTTGTTCCATTTTAAATTACGGACCATCTTGAGGTTTTATATATGCTGTCCCTATTCCAAACCAGATAACTCAGACATAGTATCTGTCAGATTTTCACAAAATTAACCCCACTCACACAATGCCTTTGTGCATATTGCACAGTGTACCAATGGGTTAAGGTGACAGCAATGCTAAAAACAATTACAACTGAATATTAGATACACAGATTTAAGAGTCTCTTAGCCATTTCCATCAACTTAGCTTACATCTCCAACCTCTAGCATTCCTTTCAATCACCTGGGAGAAAAGTATCTTATTAGAGTCAACCCTACCATGGGTAGGGAATCCATCTGTTATTATTATCCATACTTAAGAAATAAGAAAACTTGTGGGCAAGGAAGTTAAATGACTTGTCTGAGGTCACAATTGTGACAGACTAGCCTCAAACTCAGCAATTCTGACACCCCATACACTTCTCTCTCTACCACAACTTCATGTTCTCTAGTTTCATTACATGGTCCTAATGTCAATTGATCCTCTGAGAAGACCTGTCTCTTCTCAATAAAATCTCTTTTTTTTCTTGATTTTATCTGAATGTTCCCAATACCACTGGTTCATCAAATGCCTGGTTTTTACATCTATTATGCTAGTAAACAGTTCTTCTACAGGCAGTAACTGTTAATCTTGTCAATGTAAATGATCAAATTGGAAATTTCAAAATAAAAATAAAAACAAACGTCTAACAAAATAAAATTAACTGGCAAGCTAATACAACTGTCTTTAAAACACCCCACAATTGATGTCATTGAGTTTGTAAGGTCTTCTGGCAAAACAGCCCTCAAGCCAAAGGCTATTAAACGAGTAGGTCTATGTAGCACTATATAGTATCCCTTATCTGAGCCCCACTCTTTACCTACAGAGAGAGAATGCTCTGCATGATACAAATTGTATCAAGAAAAAGCCTTCCCAACATTTATGTGAACAACATGAAATGCTTCTTCATATTTTTTGCAACATCCCTCTGATGGGAAGGATCCCAGATATCAACCCTAAGGAGGCTGTTATATTCCCCAAAGTTACAATGATTATCTCTTCCAAGGAGTCTAAGCAAAAGCATTTTTGCTTTCCAAACTTTTAGGTCAAAAGGTCTTTCAAAGACATGACACTAAGCAACTTTTGACAAGAAACTTACATACTTTGACTACAAATAGTATTTTGCAAATGATGTAAGTAAAAGCAAGTTGGTCAACATTATAATTTAATCTTAGTAATTATTTAACCAAAAAATGAATATTTTCAGTATTTGACATCTTGTTCATTGTAAATTTTGATGAGTTTGCCCTCTTACTCATTTTGGTCTGCTTTTTCAGAATTTGGCAAGAGTAGACAAAATAAAAGCATGTTTTACTTTTAATTGAGTTTCAAAAAGTATTTCTGCTTTGAACTGTCTTTAATGTGGAAAGTTGGAACATTCATATAAAAAGAGCCATATTGTATAAACATAATAAATATTTGTTTAGTGTAGGGGTGAGCCATGCACTCCACCTGACCAAAGACATCCAGTGTTACCCACTCTGGTGTACTGTGGGTTTTTCCAGAACTTTTTCTATACACTTATTTTAATTTACTTGTGCAAAATAATATGAGTACACATACTGTTTGTCAACTTTTCATAATTAATTTAATATTATCTGATTGTTCCCAATAATACCTCCTAGTTTATCAAATTAGCCCTCTAATTGCTAGATTAATTTTTTTCATGATTTTACAGATGAAGAAATTGAAGGCTCAGAGAGGTTAAGCTATTTACTGCTTGTTTGACTTCTGGCAGCTTAACTTCTATAATTTGTTTCCAAGTTATGCTACCTTTTTATATGACTTGTTTCCTGTTGCAATGATGGTATTTACTAAACTGTTCCAATCTGGTATCTGTGTTCCATTTAGGTCCTTGTGTGGTGTCCAGCTAAATTTAAAATAATTCCTACTTTGAAACATTTTTTCCAATCAATAAGGTCAACTAGTACATATAAAAATTAATTAATAAGAAACGCATTCTCATTGTCAGAATAGTTCAAAAATGGAACTGACAGAACCAACAGGGAGAAATTTTCCTTTATGGGAAATAATCACTAGACGGGAACATCGTAAGGAGAATTCAAACTTTAGAAAAATATTCACCTAAATGACTCTTGAACTCAAGAATGTTTATTGTTGATGAGGATGACATGAGTGTGAAGAAGAGAAAAAGGAAGAAGGGAAGAAGGAAAGAGGCACAATAAATTATTTTATTTGTGTTTGTCACCCAGGCTGGAGTGCAGTGGTGTGATCACAGCTCACTGCAGCCCCCACGTACTGGGCTAAAGCAATCCTCCCGGATCAAGCAATCCTCCCACCTCAGCCTCCCAAGTAGCTGGGACTGCAGGTGCAAGCCACCATGTTTGGCTAATTTTTTTTCAATTTTTTGTAGAGATGGGTTCTCCCTATTTTGCACAGGTTCCTCGCAAACTTCTCGGCTCAAGCAGTCCTCCTATCTTGGCCTCCCAAAGTGTTGGGATTACAGGTGTGAGCCACTGTACCCAGCCATAATTCTTTTTTGTTTGTTTGTTTGTTTGAGACGGAGTCTCCCTCTGTCACCAGGCTGCAGTGCCTTGGCACGATCTCGGCTCACTGCAACCTCAGCCTCCCGGGTTCAAGTGATTCTCCTGCCTCAGCCTCCTGAGTAGCTGGGACTGCATTCGAGCACCACCACATCCAGCTAATTTTTGTATTTTTAGTAGAGACGGGGTTTCACGATGTTGGCCAGGATGGTCTCTACCTCCTGACCTCATGATCCACCCACCTCAGCCTCCCAAAGTGCTGGCATTACAGGCATGAGCCACTGCGCCCCGCCCATAATTCTTATAAATAACTATATTCTGTGTGGAATGCGATTCCCAAAAATAATGATGTTGAGCAGTCTTGATGTAAGCAGCCTTGAAATGGAATCAAACTTTGCTTAGTTTGAATAAATGTTCTTCAAATATTTGTTTGCTTTTATAAATGAGGGATTTTATTGCTCCAATTTCTATAACATTGCATTATGCACATGCTTTGGAGCTAGTCAGGTATAGTTGTAAATAATTACTATATGACCTTGGGTAAGTAACTCAAACTTTTATAATCTCAGTTTACTCACCTACAAAATGGGCATAGTAATAACTGCACCTACCTCATAGTATCACTGTGATAATTAAATGAGAAGCATTTTGCATAGTGCCTGGTACACAGCATGTGAAATATTAGCACCATGTTTGTTACATAGAAAACACTTTATAAATGAGGTATATTATTAAAATTTGTTGCATTAATTAAAAGCTATCTGCCACACCTTGATCTCCCCCATAAGGCCATTTCTTTCTGATTTTCTTGAACAATGAAATTATGCTTCATATGGAACTATTTTATTGTAATATTTCCACTGCAGGATATATTATTTATTCAGTGTTCTGTAGATCCATTAAGGGATGTCTCTCTTCCAGAGTTAACTGCTGATCATTGATCAATTTTCAAAGGGTTTATTAACTTTTTTATTTTAAAAAATATAGAATCATATTTCCCTCTGAGAAATCATCACATGATATTAGATCAAAAACAGAATTTTCATAAACTCCAAACTTTTGCATTTCTAGGTAGTCAGTAAAGAAAGATGGGCAATGCAGTGTGATTTCCAGAATATTTACATTTGTAATTTAAAAGATTTTAGAAAAAATAATCATAGGAAAAAGTGCCATTGATTCTGATTTATATAGAAGTGTTTCAACGTTCCTTTTTCTTTTTGTCTATAATTTAAGTTGATAATGTTTGTATTTCAGGCACCCATTCCCTCATTTTAATTATTAAAATAAGATGGATGCACACAAGTTCAAAAATTTACTCCTGGACAGTGTGTGCACTATTGATGCCAACTAATTCACTCAGTCTTGTTGGCAGTGGGGAATAACTGATTTTCCAGCTTAATATATTTTCCTCATAGAGGTTGAATTTATGTTGGAGGCAACTAGTAATTTCCCTCTACCAATTTTAAAAAGCACAAAGACAAGAAGACCAAATATCTCCTGTGGGCCTCTCATTCACCAGCAGACACCCTCCCTTGCCTATTCCTTGATTCTCCACTAATTTTTCGCCTAGGTCATTTTTTCTCATTCCTATAAATCCGAATGGTCTACAGACACTTCCTATGAGATCTCATCTGGACTAATCACTATATATGACTCACCCCCAGGAGTCCAACACAATTCTGGGTGTGCAGATAAATTGTTCAATAAATAAGAATTTCTAACAAAGAAACTTTGTAGTGGCAAATGTTGCATTGTAACTTGCAGCTCTCACTCTGGGCCAGCAAGGCACAAGTGTTTTCATTCATCCCATATAAAATCAGCCCTGAATGTTTGCAAGACTAGTGGGGCAGGCTCCACTTTTGTAGAAATGATTCACATACTTCTGTCATCTTGGACATGCATGTTACCCATCTGGCTTTCTTGGAGCCATTCCCCTAAATAGCTAATCCATCAAGAAAGGCACATCCAGATCAGGAGGTTTTGTTTTGATTTTAGAAAATTCTTACACCAGCTTCACACCTTACTAACAAGTTGGTCAGTGAAATCAGCACAACTGAAATGTGTCATGCTGCTTTGCACACTGAGCAGACAATTCATAAATTTAATTTCATATTTTTATTTAAAACATAGAATTCTACAAATTTACAACATATGAGGGTTTATGCTGAAAACCTATGTACACTTGAAGGTACTCAACAGTTCTAAAAGAGGACACAAATAATGACTTAATGGCATTAAAGTATAGTTGGATACCTCAAAGGAACCACAAGAATCAGCCTTTAAACAAGGAATGACAAACTGACATTTACTGCAGTGTGCTCCAAAGCTGTTTAGTATGAGGACAGGGTATACTGGCATGTAACATTCTTTTCACAGTTCATTAAATGACTTAAACTATAATAAGAACAAGATGGAATGTATGGCTATTTTGTAAGCAGAAAATTTATCCTCCAGAGAAAACAGACTGGTTAGGATGTATTTATATTGTTTTGGTCTTTTTTACATAGAGAAAAAAATATGATTTGATTTTAGATTATGTTTCGGTGATTGACTCTAAAATGTTTTTTAAAATATTCCTTGTGCTCAAATTAATGAGAAAAAAACCGAGATGCAAATGAGCCAGGGGCTGCTCAACTTGCTGAAGTAAAGCCTGTTAACAATCCAATAGCTTTAGCTCATAATCTCACATCTCTCAAAGTGTTAAAAGAATACTAAGATTACAATTTTATTAATTTATAAACATAAATACATATGTTACAAACTAAAAATAATATTGAATGTGTTTCCTTGGTCCTGATGTTAATGCCACTTCCTTGGTGGAGATTTGATTAAAAAGCTTAACCAAATGTTGCTAAAGAAAATATTCTGATCCTTTATGGATCTCTTTGTTTTATCATCTTAGTTTTTATGGTCATTCATTTCCTCATGGTAGACTGAAAAAATCTAATAGCAGACTATCCCTGTCCTTCTCTGCACACGGTCAATATTCAGATTTGAAGGAAAAATTTTCTGAGGGGTAAGAAGATGGTGGATAGGAGACAAGGCTAATGTGTAGCTCCCACTTGGGTGGATAGAACAGCTTGTGGAGACTCACATGTGAAATTTTGCTTCAAGAACCACCTCAGGAACATTCCAGGTATATTAGTCAGCGTTCTCTTAGAAGGACAAAACTAATAGGAGATAGATAGATGATAGATAGATAGATAGATAGATAGATAGATAGATAGATAGAGTGTAAGTTACACATGTAAAGGGGTGTTTATTATATATTAACTTACACAATCACAAGGTCCCACAATAGGCTGTCTGCAAGTTGAAGAGCAAGGAGAGCCAGTCCGAGTCCCAAAACTGAAGAACTTGGAGTCTGATGTTCAAGGGTAGGAAGCATCCAGCACAGGAGAAAGATGTAGGCTGGGAGGCTAGATCCGTCTGTCCTTTTCATTTTTTTCTGCCTGCATTATATTCACTGAAAGCTGATTAGATTGTGCCCACCAAATTAAGGGTGGATCTGCCTTCCTCCAGCCCACTGACTCAAATGTTAATCTCTTTTGGCAACACTCACACAGACACACCCAGGATTAATACTTTGTATCCCTCAATCCAATCAAGTTGACATTCAGTATTAACCATTACACCAGGAAAACTGAAAAAATTCCTTGAAAGAAGTGGCACACCACAGCAAATTCTGCAAAACAGACAAAAAACTATAAGATCCCAAAGTCTGAGAGTAGTGAAGCTGCCTCCAAACATGTATCGTCACCGGGGAATCTGAAAATCCAGATCATGGGAGAAGGATTTAACCTTACCTAGAGTTGAAACAGATCTAGAGAGCTGCATAAAATATAAAAGTAGAAGCACAGTGGGAGGAGCCTTGTAGACACTCCCAGTCTCCAGCTTGGCCCAGGGAAGCCATCCCTGATGATATCTCACAGGGGCCCTCAGGGAAGGCATCCAGCAGAATTAGGGAAGGGTCACAGGGTGAAAGAAGCTTCTAACTGAACTTTGAAATAATTTGAACTGGGCACAAACTTTCTTGAGCAGAATCTGAGGAGTGGATCAGAACTGCTACAGATATGAGCAGAAGAGCCACCACCAACATTGTGGGCAGATGGGGAGCAGTGAGGCCTGAAAGCCATGCTTGCTTTCTCAGCGGGGAAGCTTACTGCCTGGGGCAGGCTGCTGGATATAAACTTGATGCTATTAGCAGGACACTGTGGGAGTGAAACAAGCCTTGCCAACTGTGTGGGAGCTGGGTAAGGCCTTTCACTACCAGCTATCCCCAACTTCCCTGGAAAACTATATGGCACAGCAGAGGCAGCCATGATCCCTTCTGGAACATAACCCCATTGGCCTAAGAAACACCCTCCCATCTGCAACAGTGGCTGCAGCAAGCCCTGCGCAAGGAGACTCTGAGCTCAGACCCACCTAACCCTGCCCCACCTGATGGTATTTCTCTACTCACCCTAATAGCTGAACACAAAAGACATAAACTCTTCGAAGCTTATGGCCTCACTCATCACCTGAGACTACTTACCCTGGCCAACTTAGGGCAAGCTTATATCACTCTACTACTACTGCAGCTGGTGCTCTCTTGAAAGCACCAACTCCTGGCTGGAGGCAAACCACCTCAAGCCACTACAGCAACTCATTACAGAGTAACCTTGCTCCCAGGAAGGAGAAAACAGGTAATACCACTGACTCCAGCATCCTGGCTAACCAGAGGTCCTGCGTCTGTCAATGTGACAACTTCAATGCTAGCATAACCAGAATTTGAGAGAGCCAGCACACTAAACATATATACAACCAAGGATTCTCACAGAGTCTGCTTCACTCCCCTGCTACCTCCATCAGAGCAGGTACTAGTTTACACAGCTGGGAGACCTGAAGATGGATCATGTCACAGGACTCTTTGCAGACATTCCCTAGCACCAGCTCGGATCCTGGTAGCTCCACTGGGTGGCTAGACCCAGAAGAGCATTAACAATCACTGCAGTCCAGCTCTCAGGAAGCCCCATCTCTAGGGAAAGGGGGAGCGTACCACACTGAGGGATCACCCCATGGGACAAAAGAAACTGAACAGTAGGCCTTGAGTTCCAGACCTTTCCACTGAAATAGTCTACCCAAATGAGAAGGAACTAGAAAAGAAATTCTGGTAATATGACAAAACAGCATTCTATAACACTCCCAAAATATCACACTAGCTCCCCAGCAGTGAATTCAAACCAAGAACAAATATCTGAATTGCCAAGTATTCAGAAGGTTGATTATTAATCTACTCAAGGTGATACCAGAGAAAGGTGAAAAGCAACTTAAAGAAATTTTTAAAATTACAGGTTATGGATGGAAAATTCTCCAGAAAAGTAGATATCTTTAAGAAAAAATAATAACTTCTGGAAATGAAACACACACTTAGAAAAATACAAAATCCATTGGAAAGTTTCAACAATAGACTAGAACAAGTGGAAAGAAGTTCAGAGTTTGAAGACAAGGCTTTTATTATTATTATTATACTTTAAGTGCTAGGATACATGTGCAGAACATGCAGGTTTGTTACATAGGTATACATGTGCCATGGTGGTTTGCTGCACCCATCAACCCATCATCTACATAGCATCTCCTAATGCTATCCCTCTCCCTACCCCCGACCCCCCAATAGGCCCTGGTGTGTGATGTTCCCCTCCCTGTGTTCACGTGTTCTCATTGTTCAACTCCCACTTATGAGTGAGAACATATGGTGTTTGGTTTTCTGTTCCTGTGTTAATTTGCTGAGAATGATGGTTTCCAGCTTCATCCATGTCCCTGCAAAGGACAAGAACTCATTTTTTTATGGCTGCATAATATTTCATGGTGTATATGTGCCACATTTTCTTTATCCAGTCTATCATTGATGGGCATTTGAGTTGGTTCCAAGTCTTTGCTATTATGAATAATGCTGCAATAAACATACATGTGCATGTGTCTTTATAGTAGAATGATTTATAATCCTTTGGGTATATACCCAGTCATGGGATTGCTGGATCAAATGGTATTTCTAATTCTAGATCCTTGAGGAATTGCCACACTGTCTTCCACAATTGTTGACCTAATTTACACTCCCACCAACAGGGTAAAAGTGTTCCTATTTCCACTTCCTCTCCAGCATCTGTTGTTTCCTGACTTGTTAATGATTGTCATTCTAACTGGTGTGAGATGGTATCTCATTGTGGTTTTAATTTGCATTTCTCTAATGACCAGTTATGATGAGCTTTTTTTCATATGTTTGTTGGCCGCATAAATGGAAGACAAGGGTTTTGAATTAATCCAATCAGATAAAGACAAAGAAAAAGAATTAAAAAAATGAACAAAGCCTCCAAGAAATTTGGAATTACGTTAAATGGCCAAAACCAAGAATAACTGATTTTCCTGAGGAAGAAGAGAAATCCAAAAGTTTGGAAAGCTTATTTGTGGGAAAAATTGAGAAAAACTTCCCTGGCCTTGCTGGAGATCTAGATATCCAAATACAAGAAGCTCAAAGAACAACTGGAAAATTCATTGCAAAAATATCATCACCTAGGCACATAGTCATTGGGTTATCTAAAGTCAAGATGAAGGAAAGAATCTTCAGAGCTGTGAGACAAAAGCATCAGGTAACCTACTAACAAAACCTATCAGATTAACAGCAGATTTCTCAGCACAAACCCTACAAGCCAGAAGGAATTGAAGTCCTATCTTCAGCCTCCTGAAACAAAAAAATTGTTAGCCAAAAATTTTGTATACAGCAAAACTAAACTTCATAAATGGAAGAAAGACAAAGTATTTTTTCAGACAAACAAATGCTGAGAGAATTTGGCACTACCAAGTCAGCCTTATGGGAAATGCTAAAAGGAGCTCTAAATCTTAAAACAAAACCTTGAAATACATCAAAATAGAACCTCCTTAAAGCATAAATCTCACAGGGCCTATAAAATGAAAAAAAGTATTAAGGCAATGACTAGCATGATGAATAGAACAGTAACTTACGTTAATACTAATACTGAATGTAAATGGCCTAAATGCTCCAATTAAAAGATACAGATGGCAGAATGGGTAAAAATTTACCAACCAAGTATCTGCTGTCTTCAAGAGACTCGCCTAACACATCAGAACTCACATAAACTTAAGGTAAAGGGGTGAAAAAAGATATTCCATGCAAATGGAAACCAAAAGCAAGCAGGAGTAGCTATTCTTATATCAGACAAAATAGACTTTAAAGTAACAACAGTGGCTGTGCACAGTGGCTCATGCCTGTAATCTCAGCACTTTGGGAGGCCAAGACAGGTGGATCACCTGATGTCAGGAGTTTGAGACCAGCCTGATCAACATAGTGGAACCCTGTCTCTACTAAATATACAAAATTAGCCAGACATGCCTGTAATCCCAGCTACTTGGGAGGCTGATGGCAGGAGAATCTCTTTAACCCAGGAGGCAGAGGTTGCAGTGAGCCAAGATTGCACCATTGCACTCCAGACTGGGCAACAAGAACAAAACTCCATCTCAAAAAATTAAATAAATAAATAACAGTTAAAAAAAAAAAAAAAAGACAAAGGGACATTATATAAGGACTTGTCCTATAGGAAAATATCACAATCCTAAATATATACACCCCTAACACTGGAACTTCTAAATTTATAAAACAATTACTACTAGACCTAAGAAATGAGATAGACAGCAACACAATAACAGTAGGAAATTTCAATAATCCACTATACTCCACTGACAGTGCTCGCCAGCTCATCAAGACAGAAAGTAAACAAAGAAACAATGGATTTAAACTACACCCTAGAACAAATGGACTTAACAGATATTTACAGAGCATTCTACCCAACAACAGCAGAATATAAATTCGATTCATCAGCACATGGAACATTCTCCAAATAGACCATATGATAAGCCAGAAAATGAGTCACAATAAACTTAAGAAAAGGCCAGGCGTAGTGGCTCACACCTGTAATCCCAGCACTCTGGGAGGCTAAAGCGGGTCGATCACGAGGTCAGGAGATCGAGACCAGCCTGACCAAGATGGTGAAACCATCTCTACTAAAAATACAAAAATTAGACTGGCATGGTGGCAGGCGCCTGTAATCCCAGCTAATCTGGAGGCTGAGGCAGGAGAATCATTTGAACCCAGGCAGCAGAGGTTGCAGTGAGCCAAGATCATGCTACTGCACTCCAGCCTGGGTGACAGAGTGAGACTCTGTCTCAAAAAAAAAAAAATTGAAATTTTATCAACTACTCTCTCAGACCACAGGGGAATAGAATTGGAAATCAACTCCAAAAGGAACCCTCAAAACCATGCAAATACATGGAAATTAAATAACATGCTCCTGAATGATCACTGGGTCAACAATGAAATCAAGATGGAAATTTAAAAATTCTTGTAACTGAACTATAATAGTTACACAACCTATCAAAATCTCTAGGATACAGGAAGTGCAGTAGTCAGAGGAAAGTTCACAATATTAAACACCTACATCAAAAAGTCAAAAGAACACAAATAGACAATCTAAGGTCACACCTCATGGAACTAGAGGAAAAAGAACAAACCAAACCCAAACCCAGCAGAATAAAACAAATAAAGATCATAATAGAACTAAATAAAATTGAAAGAATCGAACAAAAAAATACAAAAGATAAATGATCAAAAACCGTTCTTTGAAAAGATAAACAAAATTGATAGACTGTTAGCAAGATTAACCAAGAAACGATGAGAGAGGATCCACATAAGCTCAATTAGAAATGAAATTCGAGATACTACAACTGATACCACAGAAATACAAAAGATAATTCAAGGCTACTATGAATACCTTCACACATACAAACGTGAAAACCTTGAGGAGTTGGATTAATTTCTGGAAATATACTACCCTCCTAGATTAAATCAGGAAAAATAGAAACTCTGAACAGACCAATAACAAGTAGTGAGATTGAAACAGAAATTAAAAAGTTGCCAAGAACAACAACAAAAAATGCCCAGGACCAGATGGATTCACAGCTGAATTCTATCAGACATTCAAAGAAGAATTGGTATGAATCTTACTGTAACTATTCTAAAAGATACAGAAAGAGGCCATCCTTCCTAAATCATTCTATGAAGCCGGTATCACCCTAATACTAAAACCAGGAAGCGACATAACAAAAAAAGGAAAACTACAGAACGATACCCTGATGAACACAGATTCAAAAATCCTCAACAAAATACTAGCTAACTGAATCCAGAAGCATCCTGTGCTCGGAATAACTAACTGATAAACCATGGGACTGGCATCCCTTAGAAAGAGCTTTACATAATCTAGCCCTTATTATAGGAAAACTGTGGTCCTTCCTACAACCTTCTCACTTCATTCCCATACTATCTCCTAAACTCTTGGTCAAATCTTGCCTTTACTTGGATTCCTTTAATCAAAGGAATCCTTTAATCAAAGGAATCCAATCCTTCCTCAGCCTCCTTCTTGTCCTTATAACCTGAGAATGGATTTGACTTTTTGATTTTGAGCTCTGGAACTCTTATTTCTTGAGATACATTTGTTCTGGCTCCATCTTATTCCAACCACCCCAGGGAAGAGCACTGGCATTAGTTAGCTTAACTGTCTTCCTGTTAGGAGGCAGAAGAATCCATCCTATTTCATACCTCCTGCTCCATACCAGGGTTTATACACCAGATTCTTAGGCATTCTCCTAAATTGAGATTGTCCTTTTCCAGTCCATTCTCCATCACTTTGCTACTGCCATCCTAAAACACTTTAACATCTGCATTAATCTGTTCTCACATTGCTATAAAGAAATAACTGGGTAATTTATAAAGAAAAGAGGTTTAATTGGCTCATGGTTCTGCAGGCTATACAAGAACCATAGCAGCTCCTGCTTTTGGGGAGGCCTCAGGAAGCTTCCAATCATGGTGTAAGGCAAAGAGGGAGCAGGTGTCTCACATAGCAGGAGCAGAAGCAAGAGAGCAGAGAGGTGCTACACACTTTTAAATGGCCAGATTTAATGAGAACTCACTCACTGTTGTAAGAACAGTACCAACAGGGATGGTGATAAACCATTCATGAGAAAACCACCCCCGTGATCCAGCTACCTCCCACCAGGCCCTATCTCTAACACTAGGGATTACAATTTGACATGAGATTTGGTGGGGACACATGCTTAAACTATATCAACATCTCATTAAAACTTCTCATAATTCCATACTACTATAAAATGTAGTACAAACTCCTAAGCCTATGACCTAACTTTACCCACTCAGCTATTTCTTACAACTCCTTTGTCCTAGCCACAGTGGTCTTTTCACTGTCTCTTAGAACATATCCACCTGGTCCTACCTCCCACTTTGTATGCTGGCTTCGCCACCCTCTTAAATTTTACCCAGCATTTTATTCCTAGCTCAAGCTCACCTCCTTCATGAAACTTCTAATGCTTGTTCCATGTTGTTCTACCCCTATTTAAATACACCTAGAAAAGTTTGGAGATTGCAAGGGTTTGCTGTGTGTATTACTCATTGCAGTAATTAACAAAATATAATTATGTGATTATACATGTTTATCTAATGTATAATGGGAATTTTAGTTTTCCTAACAGTATATTTCATGAAGATAAGAACTATATCTTCAAATTATTTAAACTGTTTATAATATTAACAAAGAAATACTTATTGAAAAAAGATCCCAATAATTCAAATGACTTTCAAGATTGTCATTCTAGTCATCACATGGGTTGAAGACGAAGAATGTACTAGGTTATCTCATAAAATGTTTTCTACCTATGTATTTCTCAGATAGCCTGAGGTGGTTGTTTATGGAAGCTATAATTACAATTCTTGTTTCCAAACAACCAGATGGATTAATATCTCAAGGCATCTGTTAAATTTCTCATTTTGCATGGGCTTTTAATTTCCATGAGTAATTTGTTTTGAGTCACACAGATTGCTTTCTTTTTGAATATTTCTAAACCGAGCTCTAATTAAGAGGAAGAAGAGCAGAAAGATTAAGATTTGCATTTAAATCCAGCTCTGCCCAATTATGAGCTGCTTAATTCTTAAGCAAGTAGCTTAACCTCACTGTCTTTATTACTTTATCTGTAAAATGGAAACATTAATAATAAGTGATGTATACTATTAGGTAGTATTAAGCAGTACTTATATATAGTAAACATAAAACACATGTTAGATCTTATAGTTATTAATCATTTCTCTCTAGGCAAAGAATCAAACATAAAAAGACAACATATGAGCTTTAATATAATTCCTTTTCTGGAACAGTCATAGCTGTTATCGCTATTTTTCATAGTCTAATCTGATTCACAATTTTGGAGCAGACTAAGGATAATGAGCTTGATTCTTTTCTTAGTCACAGACAGGGAAGGAAGTGAATTTTCCTCACCCACATGGTTCCAAAGCACAGAGACAAATGGAGCCAAGCAAAGAGATAAGATGAGAGCAGAGAAGATGGTTTTCTGGCATTCTCTTGGAGGTTCCCCTCTCAGTGTTGTGTTCAAACTTACAAATAAAACATTGAGTAGATGAAGCACCAATATTTCTCATTCTTGCCATCTGATTTGATTGTGCTTTTATCTAATCAAACTAGCATGTTGGCCAACTGAATTTAATGAATTTGGCATAACTGACTAGTTGCTTTGGCCCTGAGTTCATTCAGCCACATAGTAGAATAACCACAAACTTGTCAAGATAAAAACTAGTTACTTAAAGCCAAATTTTTAGCCAATGTCTTAGCAACCTGAGTATTCTCTGTAACTCAACTCAAAAAATAAGAATTAATATTTTAAATGTTTTAAAAAATGCATTCATTGTTAGGCATGGTGGCTCATGCCTGTAATCCCAGCACTTTCGGAGGCCAAAGTGAGTGGATCACTTGAGATCAGGAGTTCAAGGCCAGCCTGGCCAACATGGTGAAACGGCATCTTTACTAAAAATACAAAAATTAGCCGGGCGTGGTGGCACATGCCTGTAATCCCAGCTACTCAGGAGGCTGAGGCAGGAGAATCACTTGAACCTGTAGTCCCAGCTACTCAGGAGGGTAAGGCAGGAGAATCACTGGAACCTGGGAGGCAAAGGTTGCAGTGAGCAGAGATTGCACCACTGTAATCCAGACTGGGCAACACAGTGAGACTATGTCTCAAAAAAAAATAAATAAAATGCATTCATTACTATTAATTATATTCAATTGAAAGAACACTAATTTGTCATGAAAATATATTATAATCATCATGCTAGTATTTGTCCTATGTGTCATAAGACCACAGTGGAAACAATATAGAATGAAGAAAAATAAAAGTCTGAACAATAAACGCAGACATTGAGACACTGAGAATGTTTAATGTTGAGAAAGTTATTTAAAAAAAAAAAAAAAGCTTTTTCCAAACATATTCACATAGACCACCACATACATTTGCATTCCAGGTGGGCCACTTATCTCACCTGTGTCTTTATCATCATCCCTTCACCCTGTATTACTTACTTACAGCTCCTCATAAATCAGCAGGAATACATCACTAATAATCAGTTTTTCTTGATTTAAATCAAACATTTTAATGAAGTGCTTGGAAGTACATCAGTACCTAATTCCTGCAGTGTAATATTTTCCTTTCCAAAATATGTCTGAATTATAAATTTTGTTAAACTCCCATCAAATAGGTCTAAAGGAATTGTAATACTCTGTAGACATTTGGAAATGCTAGGATTTAGTTCATTTTACTTAATATTGACTTTACAAAGCTCCAGGAGGCCTATTTCTATTGCCGGCTCAGTCACTAGCTTAGTTGTGTGACCTCGAGCAAGTCATCTAACCTCTCTGAATCTCAGACTTTTTAAAAATCTGTAAAACAAAGTGGCTAAATCAAATAATTTTTAAACTCCTTCCTAATTTATGCCCTTATCTTTTTCACAGGATATTTAAGATCTCCAACTCATATGGTATATTGCTTCTATAAATTGGGATTATATCTCATCTATCCTTTTGCTATTATCCTAGCTGCAGAGTTTGAGATGGGAAGATGAAAACATTCCACTCAGATGTGTTTTATCTGGAAAAAGCTCTACTTCATAGAAGTGACAACCAATAAGACAACTTGATAATTAAGGATAAAGCACCAGAATGGATAAACACCAAGTTAAATATTAACAATACGCCATACCTTCTTGAAAGGAAACGGAACAGTTATGAAACTTCATGAATAAACTGATCCTGTAGCTGAAAATTTGTTTTTAATCACATATATTAAAATTCAAAGTTATTTTATTATAAAGACAGGTGAGGAGTTTGGTGGAATCAGGAATAGCAGTTAAAGCAATTCTTATGTTGCTGAAATGTAGCCAAGAAGAATATCTGTAATAGAGGTTTTCTCCAAGAACACTGTGACATACTTGCATTATGAACTCTCAGGGATTTAGATGAGGGCATGTGGCTTCACCTTCTAATGCTGAAAGGAGAGAGGTGCCTGGTGCACCAAAGTAGAGACTGGGTCTTATGTGATGCTTCTACCATGAGAATAAGCAAAAGTTTAAATTTAAAGAAACTAGTCTGTTTAGTGAAAATCAGTCCAAGGGCCTAAAAGAAGGCTAAGCGGTGACTTTAAAGAAGTGCAGTGCACTCTCCTTCTTGCCATTTCCGTTTCCTTTCGAGTATTTTGCCTAGAACCTTGACTTGGCAGAGTTATCACAAAATGGCAGTGCTACACCTGAAATAACGAGCCGGCTGTACACCGGAACTGTTTATTCTTCCACTCTGTCTGTCCAAAGAGAACGTGACCAAACAAATCTGGACACATGGGAACCAGCAATCTTTGTTTTTAACAAAAGCTCTTCATATGTTTATGACGCACACTAAAGTCTGAAAGTGGCTCACGCCTGTAATCCCAGTACTTTGGGAGGCCAAGGCGGGCGGATCACAAGGTTAGGAGATCGAGACCATCCTGGCTAACACAGTGAAACCCCGTCTCTACTAAAAATACAAAAAATTAGCCGGGCATGGTGGCGGGCGCCTGTAGTCCTAGCTACTCGGGAGGCTGAGGCAGGAGAATGGCATGAACCCGGGAAGCGGAGCCTGCAGTGAACCAAGATAGCGCCACTGCACTCCGGCCTGGGCGACAGAGCAAGACTCCGTCTCAAACAAAAAAAAAAAAAAAAAAAAAAACTGAGATTTCATAGTTTCGCTATGCTTCTTCCTCACCCCCACCTGAAAAAGTAAAAGGCTTAAATTCACTAGAAATATTAGATCCAGTTTCTAATTTCAATTGCTTCTATTTTATTGAAGGAATCAGCAAGATCTGACACACCTTGTTTTTTTATCATTATTAAAATCCTCTAACTCTGAAATTCATTTCGATTAAAATCTAGACATTCAAGTATCAATTGAATAGAATAAGTCAATAAATATCTGTTGATCTGAGCAACCCTATCTTTCAATCTCTGAATTAAAGAGAAATGTGGTATTAACAAATTTACTCTTTCATATTTAGAAGAACCCTAGCAATATGTCACCTCAGATATAAAAAGAAGGAAAATCTCTTCATGTGTTTTCTTCTTTGCTTAGCTAAAAGCAGGAGTAACGCTCCAAAAATTATAACTTCCAAACAGATGACAAGAGAGCTATGTGTAACAAAAATAAAATTTTATTTTTCACCTATACTATAAAGACTAAAAAGAATGATGTATAAGTAAGACTAAATTTAGCTGCAAGTAGATTAAACAAGTTAGAAATATATTTCTCTGTCAGTATTCTAGGGACAGAGATTTCAAAGTTCATAGTACAGGTTCAGGTGTCACGGACTTAGGTCCTTTCTCTCTGTGGAAACCATGGTCCAAAATGGCTGTTGGATCATCAGATACATTTACATTTTGAGTAGCAGAGACAAATAGGGGGGAAAGAGGCCATGTCATTCACTTACAGAAAACATTCCAGAAACTGCACAGATCACTTCTTTGTAGATCTGATTGCTAAAGCTTGGTTATATTGCCACATCTAGCTACAAGAGATGCAAAGAAGAAATCTTTATTGCAAGCCACCTTGTGTCCAGCTAAGGGAAGAAAAGGGGAAAAAACAGCTACTGAAATTCAACCACAAATGATAACACCCAGTCCTGGCCAAAGTGTGAGAAAACGGGCACTTTCTTTTTTAACATTGCTGTAGGAATGTAAATTGCTATAGTGTTTCTATGGACACTTGACAATATGCATCAAACACTTCAAAACATGACCCCAACACTTTAAGGAAGTTATCCTTTAAAAAAAGAAAACAAATAGATATACTATTAGTCAAGGCTCTCCAGAGAAACAGAACCAATAGAAGATACTTATTAATTATTTAATAATTATTATTAATAATTCACTCATGCAGTTAGGGAAGCTGAGAAGTCTCAATATCCACAATCCAAAGACTTCAGAACCCAGGGAGTCCATGATGTAAATTCCAGTCCAAGTCCAAGTGTACAGGCAGGAGAAGACCTATGATGTCCCAGCACAAAGACAGGGAGGAGGAGAGAATTAATTCTTTTTTTCTCAGTCTTTTGTTCTTTCAGGCCTTCAATGGACTGGATAAGGTCCACCCACATTGGGGAGGACCATCTCCTTTATTCAGTCCACGGAGTCAAGTGTTAATCTCATCCACAGACAGCCTTACAGAGAGACAGACTCAGAGTAAGATTTAACCAAATATCTGAGCACTCTTTGGCCCAGTCAAGTTGACACATAAAATTAACCATCACAGATACATATTACTATAATATTTACCATAGTGGTTTTTAGTTGTGGTAAAATACACGAAAATGGTTAGATAATACATTTTATAAGTGTAGAGTAGTGTTAAGTACATTCACATTGTTGTGCAACCAATCTCCAGAACTTTTCTCATTTTGTAATACTAAAACTCTATGCTCATTAAACAACAACTCTCCATTTCCCCTCCCTCTTCTTCCTGGCAACCACTATTCTTTGTTCTGTCTCTATGAATTTGACTACTATAGATAACTCATATGAGTAAAATCACACAATATTTTTTCTTTTTTCTGGCTATTTCATTTAGCATAATGTCTCTGGGTTTATCCATGTTATAGCATGTATCAGAATTTTCTTCCTTTTTAAGGCTAATATTCCATTTTATGTATATAACACATTTTGTTTATCTATTTGTCAGTGGACACTTAGGTTGCTTCCACTCTTTGGCTATTGTGAATAACGCTGCTATGAACATGGATGCACACCATGGTGATTTTAAGACCATAGGTTTTACTCTTACTACTATTGGTGGGAATATACATTGCTATAAAATGACAAAAGTTAAATATTAATTTAATTATTTCTATTAAATATACATTTATTATCTGTAATGATTAACCCGAGAGTAGCCATTTGTTTAGATGTGACCATGATCACTCAAACACATCTGGCCAATTATATCTGGACAGCATCCTATCAGGAATGTGTATAAGGATTTATGTATTTTGCAGGGAATTGGGTTAAATCACCTTCTACTTATGAGATCCTATGAAACTCTTTCTCAGAGAAAGTTACAGCTTGAGCCCGAAGATTATATGAGCATAGAAGTCATATAGTATTAGAGCTGAAAGTAATTTTAATAGTAAACCAGGAAAATGGCTTATTTTTAAAATGAAGACGCTGAATCTGAAGAAAATTAATGAATTTCCCAAAGTCAAGGTAATTTGCATTAGTTCTAGGACCTCTAAATTATATTTGAATGATTTATGGATATGAAAACTGGCTATAGTAAAGAATCTCTAAATTACAGGAACCAACCTGAACTTCATCTACATTTCTACAGAAACTTATACTAGATCTTCCATATTTTTATGTGATAATTTTATACTTGCAATGACTTTTTAAGATTTAAAAATTATTTTAAAATTTATATACAGAAAAATTGATCTTTTTAGGTGGAGTTGTATAGGTTTTAACACATGTATAGATTTGTGACCATCATTGGGACCACAGTCAGGATACAGAACAGTTCCATCACACCAAAAACCTCTGTACTTTCTCTTTCATAGTCAAACCATATGCCATTCCCTAGATCCTGGCAATCACTCATGTGTTTATATCCATATAGTTTGCTTTTTCTAGAATGTGATATGAGTAAACTCATAAATGTGTTATATTTTATGACTGGCATTTTCACTCAGCATGGCTTTGAGATTCATCATGTTGTTACAGCAATAGTTCACTCCTTTTTATGTTGAGTAGTATTCCATTGTATTGATGTAGCTCAGTTAATCTATTCACCTGTTTAAAGGCATCTGGGTTATTTCCCAATTTGGAGTGATTGTGAATACAACTGCTATAAACATTGAGGTACAGGTTTTTTGTGTAAATGTAAGCTTTTACTTTCATATGTGTTTGCATAAACATAAGTTTTCATTTCTCTCATCCCTAGGAGTGAGATTCCTAGGTCATATAGTAAACATATATTTAACTTCTTAAGAAATTGCAAAACTCTCTTTCAAAGTGGCTGTGCCATTTTACATTCTGAGCAATGTGTATGAAAGTTCTAATTGTTCTGCATCCTTGTCAGCACTTGAAATTGTCCATTTTTTTAAAAAATAGCGGTCTTTCTAATGTATGTGTAGCTGGATTCCATTGTGGATTTAATTTGGATTATCCTAATGGCTAGTGATACTGACATTTTTCTTGTGGTTATTTGTCATCTATATATCTTTGTTAAAATATCTGTTCACATATTCTGTTAATTTTTAAATTGAGTTGTTTTCTTATTGTTGAGTTTGGAATATTATTGGATGTTAGATATGTAATTTGCAAATATTTTCTTCCAGATTGTATCTTGTCTTTTCATTCTCTTAATGGTGTCTTTCACAAAGCAGAAGTTTTTAATTGTTTGGAATCCAATTTATCAATATTTTCTTTTAGAATTAATGCTCCTCTTCTTCTCTTTCTCTTCTCCTTCTCATTCTCCTTCCTGTTCTTCTTATTCTCCTTCCTGTTCTTCTTATTCTTGTTCTTCTTGTTCCAGGGGTACACGTGCAGGTTTGTTGCATGGGTAAATTGCGTGTTACTGAAGCTTGGTGTATAAATGATCTTGTCACCCAAGTAGTGAGCATAGTACTTGATAGGTAGCCTTCCAACCTGTGCCCCCAACCCACCTTCCCCTCTCGAGCAGTCCCTAGTGTCTATTATTCACATCTTTGTATTCATATGTATTCATTGTTTAGCTCTCACTTATAAGTGAAAACATGTAGTATTTGATTTTCTGTTCCTGTGTTAGTTCACTTAGTGTAATGGCCTCCAGCTGCATATGTGTTGCTGCAAAGGACATGATTTTGTTCTTTTTTATGGCTGTGTAGTATTTCGTGGTATATATGTACCACATTTTCTTTATCCAGTCTACCATTGATGGGCATCTTAGTTGATTCCATGTCTTTGCTATTGTGAACAGTGCTGTGATGAACATATGAGTGCAAGTGTCTTTTTGGTAGAATGATTTATTTTCCTTTGGGTATATAGCCAGTAGTGGGATGGCTGGGTCAAACAGTAATTCTGTTTTCAGTTCTTTGAGAAACTGCCTAAGTGATTTCCATAGTGGCTGAACTAATTTATATTCTCACCAGCAGTGTATAAGTGTTCCCATTTTTCTGCAACCTGGCCAGCATCTGTTGTATGACTTTTTGATAATAGCTGTTCTAACTGGTATAAGATGGTGTCTCATTGTGGTTTTGATTTGCATTCCTCTAATAATTAGTGATGATTAGCATTTTTCATATATTTATTGATTATATGTATGTCTTGAGAAGTGTCTGTTCGTGTTCTTTGCCCATTTTTAATAAAGTTATTTCATTTTTGTTTCTTGAATTGCTTAAGTACTTTATATTAGATATTAGACCTTTGTTAGATGCATAGTTTGTGAATATTTTCTCCCATTTTGTTGGTCATTTACTCTGTTGGTAGTTTTTTATTTTTTTTTAGTGTGCAGATGCTCTTTAGTTTAATCAGGCCCCACTTGTCAATTTTTGTTTTTGTTGCAATTGCTTTTGGGGACTTAATCATAAATTATTTGCCAAGGTTGATGTCCAGAATGGTATTTACTAGATTTTCTTTTAGAGTTTTTATTGTTTTAGGTTTTACATTTAAGTATTTATTCCATCTTGAGTTACTTTTTGTAAATAGTGAAAGGAAGAGGTCTAGTTTCAATCTTATACATATGGTTAACCCAGTTATCCCAGCACTATTTATTAAATAGGGAGTCCTTTCCCCATTATTTGTTGTTAACTTTGTCAGAGATCATGTGGTTTTTAGTGTATGGGTTTATTAATATTTGAGTTTTCTATCCTGTTCAATTGGTCTATGTGTCTGTTGTTGTACCACTACCATGCTAGTTTGGTTACTGTAGCCCTGTAGTATACTTTAAAGTTGGATAATGTGATGTCTTTGGCTTTGTTCTGCTTAGGATTGCTTTGGTGATTCAGGCTCTTTTTTGGTTCCATATGAATTTTAGTTTTTTCTAATTCTGTTAAAATGGTTTTGGTAGTTTGATGGGAGTAGCACTGAATCTATAAATTGCTTTGGACAGTATGGCCATTTTAACAATACTGATTTTTTCCTCTCTATGAGCATGGAATGTTTTTCCATTTGTGTATTTCCTGATTTCTGTCAGCATCATTTTGTAATTCTTGTTGTAGAGATTTTTCACCTCCTTGGTTAGAGGTATTCTGAGGTATTTTCTCCTTTTTGTGGCTATTGTGAATGGAATTGCATTCTTGATTAGGATCTCAATGTGGATGTTATTAGTATATAGAAATGCTACTAATTTTTGTATACTGACTTTTGCATCCTGAAACTTTACTAAAGTTCTTTATCATATCTAGGATCCTTCTGGTAAAGTCTATGGGGTTTTTGGTATAGAATCATATCATCAGTGATAGTTTGACTTCCTCACTTCGTATTTGGATGCCTTTTCTTTCTTTCTCTTGCCTGATTGCTCCTGCTAGGACTTTCAGTGCTATATTGAACAGGAGTGGTGAGAGCGGGCATCCTTGTTTTGTTCCAGTTCTCAAGGGAGAATGCTTCCAGATTTCACCCATTCAGTGATGTTGGCTGTGAGTTTGTCATAGACTGCTCTTACCACTTTGAGGTATATTTCTTCAATGCCCAATTTGCCGAGAGTTATTAACATGAAGGATGTTGAATTTTATCAAATGTTTTTTCTGCATCCAGTGATATGATCATGTGGTTTTTGTTTTTAGTTCTGTTTATGTGGTGCATCACATTTATTGATTTGCATATGTTGAATCAATCTTACATCCCAGGATTAAAGCCTACATAATAGTGGTGAATTAACTTTTTGATGTGCTGCTGGATTCAGTTTGCTAGTATTTTGTTGAGGATTTTTACTTCTATGTTCATCAGGGATATTGGCCTGAAGTTTTCTGTTATCATTGTGTCTTTGCTGGATTTGGTAGCAGGATGATTTTAGCATCATAGAAAGAGTTAGGTAGGAGTCCCTCCTCTTCCTCAATGTTTTGGAATAGTTTCAGCAGAATTGGTAACTGCTCTCCTTTTGTATCTCAGGTAAAATTCAGCTGTGAATCTGTCTGGTCCAGGGCTTTTTTTTTTTTTTTTTTTTTTGGTTGGTAGGCTTTTTATAACTCATTCAGTTTTGGAACTTGGTATCAGCCTGTTCAGCATTTTAATTTCTTTCTGGTTCAATCTTGGGAGGTTGTGTGTTTCCAATAGTTTATTTCTTCTAAGTTTTCTAGTTTGTATGCATGGAGGTTTTCATAATAGTCTCTGAGGATATTTTTGTGTTTCTGCAGGTTTGTTTTTATGGTCACTTTTGTCTTTTCTGAGTGTGTTCTCTCTTTTTGTCTCCATTAATCGAACTAGCCATCTATCGATCGTGTTTAATGTTTAGAAGAACCAACTTTTGGATTTATTGATCTTTTATATAAATTTTCGCATTTCAGTTTTATTGAGTTCAGCTCTGATTTTTGTTATTTCTTATATTCTGCTTGCTTTGGGGTTGGTTTGTTCTTGTTTTTCTTGTTCCTAAAATTGGTAGGTGCAATACCAGGTTGTTTATTTGAGATCTTTGTAACTTCTTAATGTAGATGTTTAGAGCTATAAACTTTCTTCTTAACACTGTGTTATCTGTGTCCCAAATAGTCCGATATATTGTGTCTATTTTCATTAGTTTCCAAAAATGTTGTGATTTCTTCCTCAATTTTGTTCTTTACCCAAAAGTCATTTAGGAGCAGGTTGTTTAACTTCCAAATAATTGTATAGTTTTAATAGATCTTCTTAGTATTGATCTCTATTTTTATTCAGCTGTGATCCAAGACTGTAGTTGGTATGATTTCAGTGTTTTTTTTTAAATTTGTTGACACTTGCTTTATGGCTGACCATATGGTCAATCTTAAAGTATGTGCCATGTGCAGGTAAGAAAAATGTATATTCTGTTGTTGGGTGGAGTGTTCTGTAAATGTCCAGGTCCAACTGGTCAATGTTGAGTTTAAGTTCCAAATATCTTTGTTAGTTTTCTGCCTCAATGATCTGTCTGACGCTGTCAGTGGGGTATTGAAATTCCCCACTATTATTGTGTGTTTGTCTAAATCCTTTTGTAGATCTCTAAGAACTTGTTTTATAAATCTGATTGCTCTAATATTGGGTGTGTATATATTTAGGCTAGTAAAATCTTCTTGTTGTATTGAACCCTTTATATTTTTGCAATATTCTTCTTTGTCCTTTCTGATCATTGTTGGCTTAAAGCCTGTTTTATCTGATATAAGAATAGCAATGCCTGCTCTATTTTGTTTTCAGTTTGCCTGATAGATCTTTCTCCATCCCTTTACTTTGAGCCTATGGGTGTTGTTACTTGTGAGATGAGCCTCTTGAATACAGCAGACAGTTGGGTCTTGCTTCTTTACTCAACTTGCCGCTCTATGCCTTTTAAATTAGGCATTTAGCCAATTTACACTTAAGGTCAATATTGATATGTGAGGATTTGATTCTGTCATCATGCTGTTAGCTGGTTGTTATGTAGACTTGATTGCCTAATTCCTTTGTAGTGCCAATGGGCTATGTACCTAAGGGTGTTTTGTGGTGGCACGTATTGTTCTTTAATTTCTGTTTAGCACTCCCTTTAGGACTTCTTATCAGGCAGGTCTAGCCGTAATGAAGTCCCTTAGCATTTGCTTTTCTGAAAAGGATTTCATTTCTCCTTTACTTATGAAGCTTAGTTTGGCCAAATATGAAATTCTTCTGCAAACAAAGATAATTTTACTTCCTCTTTTCCTATTTGAATCTTCTTAATTTCTTTCTCTTCTTTGATTGCCCTGGCCAGAACTCCCAATACTATGTTGAATAGGAGTAGTGAGAGAGGGCATCATTGTCTTTTGCCAGTCTTCAAGGAAATGCTTCCAGCTTTTGCACATTCAGTGTAATATTGGCCTTCAGTTTGTCATATATGATCTTATTATTTTGAGGTATGTTCCCTTAATACCTAGCTTATTGAGAGTTTTTAACATGAAAGGATGTTACATTTTATCAAAGCCCTTTTCTGCATCTATTGAGATGATCATGTGGTTTCTGTCTTGAGTTCAGTCTATGTGATATATCACATTTATTGATTTGCATATGTTAAACCAAACTTGCATCCCAGGAATGAAGCCTACCTGATCGTAGTGGATAAGCTTTTTGATGTGCTGCTGGATTCGGTTTGCCAGTATTTTATTGAGGATTTTTGCATCAATGTTCATCAAGGATATTGGCCTAAAGTTTTCTTTTTTTTGTTGTATGTCTGCCAGGTTTTGGTATCAGGATGATGCTGGCCTCATAGAATGAGTTAGGGAGGAGTGCCTCTTTTTCAATTCTTTGGAATAGTTTCAGTAGAAATGGTACCAGCTTTTCTTTGTACCTCTAGTAGAATTCAGCTGTGAATCCATCTGGCCCTGTGCTTTTTTGGTTGGTAGGGTATTTATTACTGCCGCAATTTCAGAACTCAATATTGGTCTATTTGGGGATTCAGTTTCTTTCCGGCTCAATCTTGGGAGGGTGTACGTGTCTGGTATTTATTCATTTCTCTTAGATTTTTTAGTTTCTGTGCATAGAGGTATTTATAGTATTCTCTGATGGTTGTTATTTCTATGGGGTCAGTGGTGATATTCCCTTTATCATTTCTGATTGTATTTATTTGAATAGTCTCTCTTTTTTCTTTATTAGTCTAGCTAGTGGCAATCTCTTTTATTAATTTTTTCAAAAAAAACACCTCCAGGATTTGTTGATTTTTTGAAGGGTTTTTTTGTGTCTCTATCTCATTCAGCTCATCTCTGATCGTGGTTATTTCTTGCCTTCTGCTAGCTTTGGGGTTTGTTTGCTGTTGGTTTTTTAGCTCATTTAGTTGTGATGTTAGGTTGTTAACTAGACCTCTTTCTAGCTTTTGATGTGGGCACTTAGTGCTATAAATTTCCCTCTTAACACTGCTAGGAAGAATCAATATCATGAAAATGGCCATACTGCCCAAGGTAATTTATAGATTCAATGCCATCCCCATCAAGCTACCAATGACTTTCTTCACAGAACTGGAAAAAACTACTTTAAAGTTCATACGGAACCAAAAAAGAGCCCACATTACCAAGTCAATCCTAAGCCAAACGAACAAAGCTGGAGGCATCACGCTACCTGACTTCAAACTATACTACACGGCTACAGTAACCGAAACAGCATGGTACTGGGACCAAAACAGAGATACAGACCAGTGGAACAGAACAGAGCTCTCAGAAATAATACCACACATCTACAACTATCTGATCTTTGACAAACCTGACAAAAACTAGAAATGGGGAAAGGATTCCCTGTTTAACAAATGGTGCTGGGAAAACTGGCTAGACATATGTAGAAAGCTGAAACTGGATCCCTTCCTTACACCTTATACAAAAATTAATTCAAGATGGATTAAAGACTTAAATTTTAGACCTAAAACCATAAAAACCCTAGAAGAAAACCGAGGCAATACCATTCAGGACACAGGCATGGACTTCATGTCTAAAACACCAAAAGCAATGGCAACAAAAGCCAAAACTGACAAATGGGATCTAATTAAACTAAAGAGCTTCTGCACAGCAAAAGAAACTACCATCAGAGTGAGCAGACAACCTACAGAATGGGAGAAAATTTTTACAATCTACTCATCTGACAAAGGGCTAATATCCAGAATCTACAAAGAACTCAAACAAATTTACAAGAAAAAAACAAACAACCCCATCAATAAGTGGGTGAAGGATATGAACAGACACTTCTCAAAAGAAGACATTTATGCAGCCAAAAGAGATATCAAAAAATGCTCATCATCACTGGCCATCAGAGAAATACAAATCAAAACCACAATGAGATACCATCTGACACCAGTTAGAATGGCGATCATTAAAAAGTCAGGAAACAACAGGTGCTGGAGAGGATGTGGAGAAATAGGAACACTTTTACACTGTTGATGGGAGTGTAAACTAATTCAACCATTGTGGAAGACTGTGTGGCGATTCCTCAGGGATCTGGAACTAGAAATACCATTTGACCCAGCCATCCCATTACTGGGTATATACCCAAAGATTATAAATTATGCTTCTATAAAGACACATGCACACGTGTGTTTATTGCGGCACTATTCACAATAGCAAAGACTTGGAACCAACCCAAATGTCCAACAATGATACACTGGATTAAGAAACTGTGGCACATATACATCATGGAATACTATGCAGCCATAAAAAATGATGAGTTCAGGTCCTTTGTAGGGACAAGGATGAAGCTGGAAACCATCATTCTCAGCAAACTATCACAAGGACAAAAAACCAAACACCGCATGTTCTCACTCATAGGTGGGAATTGAACAATGAGAACACATGGACACAGGAAGGGGAACATCACACACTGGGGCCTGTTGTGGGATGGGGGAGGGGGGATAGCATTAGGAGATATACCTAATGTAAATGACGAGTTAATGGGTGCAGCACACCAACATGGCATATGTATACATATGTAACAAACCTGCACATTGTGCACATGTACCCTAGAACTTAAAGTATAATAAAAATATACAAAATAAAATAAAATTAAGTTAAATTAAAAAACACTGCTTTAGTTGCATCCCAAAGATTTTGGTATGTTGTCTCTTTGTTCTTATTAGTTTCAAAGAACTTTTTTTTTCTGCCTTAATTTCATTATTTACCCAAGAATCACTCAGGAGCAGGTTGTTCAATTTCCATGTAGTTGTGTGGTTTTAGAGAATTTCCTAATCTTGAATTCTAATTTGATTGCATGATGGTCTGAGAGACTGTTTATTATTATCTCAGTTATTTTGCATTTGCTGAGGAATGTTTTACTTCTGATTATGTTACCAATATGTTCACATTGGACAATATGGTCTCCATTATGTGGAGAGTTCTGTAGATATCTATCACATCCACTTGATCCAAAGCTGAGTTGAGGTTCTGAATACCTTTGTTAATTTTCTGTCTCAGTGACCTAATATTGTCAGTGGAGTGTTAAATTCTCCTACTAGTATGGTGTTGGAGTCTAAGTCTCTTTGTAGGTCTCTAAGAACTTTCTTTATGAATCTGGGTGCTCCTGTATTGAGTCTGTTTAGGAGAGTCAGCTCTTCTTCTTGAATTGAACCCTTTTCCATTATGTAATGCCCTTCTTTGTCTTCTTTTAATCTTTGTTCGTTTAAAGTCTGTTCTGTCAGAAGGTAGTATTGCAACCCCTGCTTTTCTCTGTTTTCCATTTACTTGGTAAATTTTTCTCCATCCCTTTATTTTGAGCATATGTGTGCTTTGCATGTGAGATGGGTCTCTTGAAGACAGAATACCAATGGCATCTTGGCTCATTATCCAGCTTGCTATTTTGTGTCTTTTAATTGGGGGCATTTAGCCCATTTACATTACATTTAGTATTGTTATGTGTGAATTTGATCCTGTCATGATGATGCTAGCTGGTTATTTTAAAGACTTGGTTATGTGGTTATTTTAAGGACTTGTTTATGTGGTTGCTTCATAGTGTCACTGGCTCATGTATTTCAGTGTGTTTTTGTAGTGGCTGGTAATGGTTTTTCCTTTCCATATTTAGTGCTTCCTTCAAGAGCTCTTGCAAGGCAGGCCCAGTGGTGACAAATTCCCTCAGCATTTGCTTGTCTGAAAAAAATCTTATTTCTCCTTTGCTTATGAACTATTGTTCAGCCAGATATGAAATTCTGGGTTGGAAATTATTTTCTTTAAGAATGTTGAATATTGCTCCCCAATCCTTTCGGCTTGTAGGGTTTCCACTGAGAGTTCTGCTTTTAGTATGATGGGTTTCCTTTTGTAGGTGAACAGTCCTTTCTCTCTGGCTGTTCTTAATATTTTTTCTTTCATTTCAACCTTGGAGAGTCTGATGGTTATGTGTCTTGGGGTTGATCTTCTCATGGAGTATCTGACTGGGGTTCTCTGCATTTCCCAAATTTGAATGTTGCCCTGTCTTGCTAAATTGGGGAAGTTCTCTTGGATGATATCCTGAAGTATGTTTTCCAACTTGTTTTCATTTTCCCTGTCTCTTTCAGGTATCCCAATCAGCCATAGGTTCAGTCTCTTTACGTAATCCCATATTTCTCAGAGGTTTTGTTCATTCCTTTTAATTATTTTTTCTCTATTCTTGTCTGTCTATCTTATTTCAGAAAGATAACCTTCAAGCTCTGAGATTCTTTTCTCTGCTTGGTCTATTCTGCTATTGATGCTTATGATTGCATTATGAATTTCTTGTGTTGTGTTTTTCAGCTCCATCAGGTTGGGTATGTTTCTCTCTTAACTGGCTATTCTGGCTATCAGCTCCTGTAATGTTTTATCATGATTCTTAGCTTGTTTGCATTACATTATAACATGCTCCTTTAGCTTAGCAAAGTTTGTTATTACTCACTTTCTGAAGCTTACTTCTGTCAATTCAGCCATCTCAGCCTCAGTCCAGTTCTGTGCCCTTCCTGGAGAGGTGCTGCAATCATTTTGAGAAGAAGCACTCTGGTTTTTTGTTTTCAGCATTTTTGTGTTGATTATTTCTCACCTTTGTAGGCTTATCTACCTTCGATCTTTGAGGTTGCTAACATTTGAATAAGGTTTTTGTGGGTTTTTTTTAAATGCTGTTGTTTTTTGTTTGTGTGTTTGT
The DNA here is from genome assembly GCF_029281585.2 of Gorilla gorilla gorilla. Lineage (NCBI taxonomy): Eukaryota > Metazoa > Chordata > Mammalia > Primates > Hominidae > Gorilla > Gorilla gorilla. The sequence goes on along the minus strand of NC_086017.1, from coordinate 109,751,695 downwards.
TTTTCTTTTATAATAACCCTCAGGCCATTCTATCATAGGTCTGCTGAAGTTTGCTGGGGGTCTTGTCCAGATCCCAGTTGCCTTGTTTTTTTCCCATACCTGTGCTTATCACCAGTGAAGCCTTTAAAACAGCAAAGATAGTAGCCAGCTCCTTCCTGTGGAAGTTCCATCCCGGGGCGGTTCTGACCTGTTGCCAACCCACATGCATCAGGAGGTTGCTGGAGACCCCCATTGGGAGGGCTTACCCAGTCAGGAGGAACAGAATCAGTGACTTACCCAAAGAAGCAGTCTGACTGCTTTTTGGTAGAGCAGTTGTGCTGCACTCTGGGAGACCCTTCCTTGTCCAGACAGCCTGTATTCTCCACAGTCTGAATGCTGGAGCAGCTGAATCAACAGAACCACAGAGATGGTGGCAGCCCTTCCCCCAGGAACTCCATCCCAGGGAGAGATCAGAGTTTTATCTGTAGAACCCTGGCTGGAGTGGCTGAAGCCCCTGCAAGGAGATCCTGCCCAGTGAGGAGGAATGGATCAGGATCCCACTTGGCGGGCAGATCACGAGGTCAGGAGATCGAGACCAAGGTGAAACCCTGTCTCTACTAAAAATAGAAAAAAAATTAGCCGGCGCAGTGGCAGGCGCCTGTAGTCCCAGCTACTCGCAAAGCTGAGGCAGGAGAATGGCGTGAACCCGGGAGGCGGAGCTTGCAGTGAGCTGAGATCGTGCCTCCGCACTCCAGCCTGGGTGACAGAGCGAGACTCTGTCTCAAAAAAAAGCAGTCTGGCCACAATCTGGAAAGGTAGCTGTGCTGCACTGTGGTGGACCCTTCCTCTCCCAGACCATCTGTATTCTCCACAGCCAGCAGACTGAAACAACTAAGTGAACCGAACTGCAGAAATGGCAGCTGCCCCACCTCCTGAGGGCTTCCTCCCAGGGAAAGATCAGAGCTCTGTCCATAGAACTCTTGCTGGCATGGTTGAAGCCCCCACAGGGAGGTCCTGCCAGTAAGAAAGAATGGATTGGGGTCCCATTTAAAGAAGCAGTCTGGCTTTGCTCTGGCAAGGCAGCGGTACTGTGTTGTAAAGGACCCATCCTCATCTGATCATCTGTATTCTCCATAGCTGGCAGGCTGGAGTGGCTAAATCAACAGAACTGCAGAGATGGTGGTCACTCCTCCACACAGGACCTCAGACCCATCTCAGGCAGACTCCAGCCCACTGCCATTGGCAGGTTGGGATTCCAAACCAGTGGGTCTTAACTTATGAGGTTCCGCGGGAGTGGGGCCCTCAGAAATACGCTGCTTGGCTCCCTGGATTTAGCCCCCTTCCTAAGTATATGTATGGATGGATTTCGCACCTTGACAGGAATCCTGGGGTGGGAGAATGTAAAACTCCTGGGCCTCTGTCTATGCCTGAACAGCTGTTCTGCCGAGACTCCACACAGCTCTGTGTATCAGACCCAAGGCCCTGGTGGTGTGGGCTCATGAGGGAATCTCCTGATCCACGGATTGCAAAGGTCCATGGGAGAAGCATGGTTTCCCAGTCCAGGTTACATAATCACCTACCACTTCCCTTGGCTGGGGTTGGGGGTTCCTCTCGGTGCCACTCCCAGTTGGGCCATTGTCCCACCAACTCCCTAGTTTTCTTTGTTCTTTGTGGGTTGGATTGTTCGCCTGGTCAGTCCCAATGCAAGAACCTGGATATTTCAGTTGAAGGTGCTGAATTCACTCTCCTCTTTGATCATTCCTCTCTGTGAATGCCACAGACCACACCTGCTTCTAATTGGCTATCTTGGCTCGATTGGCCTAATTTCTTTTACTCGTCTTATTGCAATAACTAGAACTTTTAGTACATTGTTGAATAGAAGAGTTGAGATTAAACGTTCTTACTTTTTTTCTGGAAAGCATTTCGTCTTTCACAATTAAGTATTAAATTAGGTTTGCCATTTTTATAGATGCCTTTTATCAGGTTAAGTATATTCCCTTATAGTCTGAGTTTGCTGAGTTTTTATAAAACTCATAAATATTGAAAATGAATTTTTTAAAATATAAAACTCATGAATGTGAATATTAAATTTTTCAAATGCTTTTGCTGTGTCAATTGTTATGATCATGTGGTTTTCCCTTTAGTCTCTAACATAATGAATTAAACTGATTTATTTTTAAACATTAAATCAACTTGGCATTCATGTAATTAACCTCACTCAGTTGTTGATCACGACTCTTTTACATATGGCTGAATTCAATTTACTAATATTTTATTGAGTATTGTGTATATGTTCATGTGGAATATTGCTCCATAGTTTACTTTTTTTCTTGTAATGTCTTTGCCAGATTTTGGCATCAAATTAGTGCTGATCACATAAAATGAATTGGAAAGTGTTCTCTCTTCTATTTTCTGGAAGAGGTTTTATAGAACTAATATTAGTTATCCTTTAAAAGCCTGGAAGCATTCACCAGTGCAACTGTCTGTGCCTGGAGGGTTTTTTGGGGGGAAGGAGAAGATTAAATTATAAATACAAATTCTTTAATAGTTATGGAGCTATTCAGATTATATATTTCATATTGAGTTCTGGTAGTTTGCGCTTTTTGAGGCATTTATTCATTTCAACAAACTGTCAAGTTTACATGTAGAATTGTTTGTAATATTTACTTACTATTCTTATGATGTCTAAAAGGTATATAATCACACACCCTGTTCCATTCCTAATATGAGTAATTTAAATTTTCTCTTTTTAAATGTTTTTAGTCTTTTAGAGGTATATCAATTCTGTTGACCTTTACAGCCAGTTTTTTGCTTCACTGATTTTCTCTATTGTTTTTCTGTTTTCAAGATTATTGATTCTGTTCTTATTTGTATTACTTCCATCTTCTGCTTGTCAGGGGAGTATCTAACTATTGTTTTTCCAGTTTCTTTAGATAGACAGTTCAATTATTAATTTGAGAACTTTTATTTTCTAAAGTAAGCATTTGGTGCTATAAATTTCCCTCTCAGCACTGATTTCATGCATTCCATATATTTGGATATATTGTATTTTTATTTTCATGGAACTCATTGTATTTTTTAAAGTGTCCTTTACGATGTAGCAGCATGGCAGACACTAGCTGCCAGGGCTGTTTGATTCACACTTATGACTTATATAAGAAATAAAATTATATAAAACGTCATGGTAATTTTTCCTTGATAATAAGATTATGTTTATCTTAAAAATAGTATATTTTCTATGATTATTTTTACATAAGTGGAAATAAAAATGGGGAATATAAAACTTAAATGATGTTGACCCATATGAAATTATACTGTTTTACTTATTTAATACACAAAAGCATTAGTCTCCTGTGGTTCAATCTAATAATTCTTAGAATTCGATACATATGGTTCTCCTTTAAGTATTGCTTCTCAATATCTCATTTTAGGAATTGGGGTAACAAAGAAAGACAAAAATTTGTGGTGTATATCAGAGTCAGGACCAGATGAGGCCTTGTGAGTCTTCCAGATTAAAAAAATGAATTATGGGCTTAGCACAGTAGCTCACACCTATAATCCCAACACTTTGGGAGGCCAAAGTGGGAGAACTGCTAGAGCTGAGGAGTTCAAGACCAGCCTGGCCAACATAGGGAGATACCCAAATCTACAAAAAATACAAAAATTATCCAGGCATGGTGGTGTACACCTGTAGTCCCAGCTACATGGCAGGCTGAGGTAGGAAGACGGCTTGATCTCAGGAGGTCAAGGCTGCAGTGAGCCATGATCACACCACTCCACTTCAGCCTAGATGACAGAATGAGACCCTGACTCAAAATTAAAAAAACAAAAATAAAAATAAAAAATAAATTCTTCCCTTTTTTTTTTTTGAGATGGAGTCTCGCCATGTTGCTCAGGTGGGAATGCATTTGTGCGATCTCGGCTCACTGTGACCTCTGCCTCCCGGGTTCAAGCAATTCTCCCTCAGCCTCCAGAGTAGCTGAGATTATAGATGCGCATCACCATTCCCAGCTAATTTTTGTATTTTTAGTAGAGATGGGGTTTCCCCATGTTGGCCAGGCTGGTCTCAAACTCCTGACGTTAGGTGATCTGCCCGCCTTGGCCTCCCAAAGTGCTGGGATTACAGGCGTGAGCCACCATTGCCAGACAATAAATTCTTAAGACCAGGTTAAAGGAGGCAGATGCAGCCTTGACTAGGTAGTTCAAGTCTTCTAGAGTATCCAAGAGGTTATTTAGACACAAATATCAGAGCATGAAGATAATGCCAAGGATGAGGCCTCAGGTAAAGGCTACTTGTTGCATCTCTAGTTACAGGCTATAGTCTAGTATGTTCCAAAGAGGGTACCTTACAGAATCAGCTACATGAAAATCTGTTTTTGTGGCTCACAGTGCGACATTGGACAATGTTTTTAACTTTGTTTGTAAAGCAGAGATAATAATGCCTGATTTGTAGTATTGTTGCAGAGATCTAGCTATACAACACGTGGGAGGGCCTGGGATAAATTAGGCAATCAGTATATGTTAATTTCCTTCTTCCTTAGTCTCTAAGGAAATCGCTGCTCTGGAAGACCCTAGAGTTAGAGGAGTGGTGCATATTAATGGTTCAGGCATGGACTTTCAATCACAGTGCTATGCTCAGACCTTGTATTAGTCTGTTCTCAAGGTGCTATGAAGAAATACCTGAGACTGGGAAATTCATAAAAGAAAGAGGTTGAATTAACTCGCAGTTCCGCATGGCTAGGGAGGACTCAGGAAACTTACAATCATGGCAGAAGGCACCTCTTCACAAGGCAGCAGCAGAGAGAATGAGAGCCGAGTGAAGGAAAGCCCCTTTTAAAACCATCAGATCTCGTGAGAACTCACTCAGTATCATGAGAACAGCCGGGGGAAAATCGCATCCGTGATTCAATTATCTCCACCTGATCCCACCCTTAAAACATAGGGATTATTACAATTCAAGGTGAGATTTGGGTAGGGACACAGAGCCAAACCATATCAGACCTCATTAGCCATGTGACAAATGGCAAATTATGTAACTTCTTGATATTTCAGTTTTTCTTCTATGAAAGGATTTATCAGTACTGCCTATCTCCTAGGGTTGTTGAGAAGATTAAATCAGTCAATATATGTAATGCCTTTAGAACACTGCTCTGCAAATAGCAAGCACTATGTACATGCTATTTTATTAGTGGCATCGGAAAACTGATTCGGATCAAAAACTTCATTTTGAAGGTAATCATGGAGTGGGGAGAGGAAGAAGTTGGATGAGGAAGAGGAGGAGAGGAAAGGAGAAAGAAGAGGAGGGGCAGGTAGGAAGAGAAGGAGAAGGAGAAAAGGAGGAGAGAAAGGAAGGCGGAAGATGAGTGGGGCATGAGGAGAAGGGGAGGAGGAGGAAGGGGGAGAAAGGAGATGTAAAAGGGAAGAAAGAAAAAAGAAAATATATATATTTAAAACAGCCCCTTTCTTTGTCTAAGAAGCTGGGAAGAATAGTACTAACACTGTGGCAGACAGGACACTTGCTACATCAAATATTTCTAGTAATGAAATCTTAAAGTTTCTTTTGTGTTTGTTTTGTTTTTTGAGTCAGGGTCTTGCTCTGTCACCCAGGCTGGAGTGCAGTGGTGCGATCTCAGCTCACTGCAGCCTCCACCTCCTGGACCTGGGTGATCTTCCCACCTCAGCTTCCTGAGTAGCTGGGACCACAGGGACATGCCACCATGCCCAGCTAATTTTTGTATTGTTTGTAGAGACAGGGTTTCGCCATGTTTCCCAGGCCGGTCTCAAACTCCTGGACTCAAATCATCCTCTCACCATGGCCTCCCAAAGTGCTGGGATTACAGGCACGAACCGCCACACCTGGCCTCTGAGAATATTTTTATTGTTTGCTTTTGAAGGATAAAAGCAGGTAATAAGGAAAGTCCAGAGAAATTAACCAGTGAGAATATAGGTAAAATGGTGAGCAAAAAGAGAAAGGGAAGTTGCTATGCAGCAATGCTACAGTCATTGTGGATTTCATTTCAGAGAGGAGGAACTACAAGTGACAGATAATCACTTCATTTACTTTAGGTCTCTGAATACAAGATAATCCTTGATGCAAAAGTATCTTTGAGGAGCTTAGTGATTTTTCCCCTTAATGGATTGATGTCTTCATAGTACACATTGTAATAATTGGTTTTGCTTTATCTCCTAAATGTATGACCTTATGGCTTTCTTTTTAATAATTGTTGGCAGCTAGCTCTGCATGACAGCATTGAATACAAATATCACTGATGATGATGAATGGATTGAGGAATGCGGAATGCCTTGTACTAAAAGGGTAAGACATTATGTCTATGTAATTGCTTCATCTCCGTTAGGATAGACAAAGTTCAAAGAAATGTGAACACAGATGGCTCACAAGACATGTTCTTTAGGGTGACCCAGAATGCAATTCTCTGATTACATTAACCTTTTCTCCCTTCTGCACTTATCACAAGTGCACTTGCTGTACAGGGCATCTTGACAGGGTGCTCAGCCACTTAACTTTCCCACTTTTATTTATTGCAATATTTCCCCAAAGACAGCACTCAAAAACAGTAAAATGGCAGGAAAACATTCATTTGAAATTGAGTTTCCAACATTTTTCCAAAATGCATATTAAGCAGTTTATATGTTTCATCATAAACATTATTCTTTCATATTTTGTTTGTAATATTGCCCGTCAGTATGTACTAATAAGAGTTTTGAAAAGCCTATACTAATTTGGTATTTTCTAGTTAACAACTGTGTGAGACACATTTTGAGGGGGCTAACCTATTGTTGTAAAGATTCTTAAAACAGTCTTGTTGGAATGATAATCTAATTGATATAATTTTCCAACAAATAGGGTGTTCAACAAATCGTGATTCAAGTACTTGAAACTTCTATTGCCTGAGAGCTCACTACTTAATGAGGTAGACTTGACTATTGTCTTTGAACATTTTGAAGACTTTGAGTATTTAGATGATTCTTTCTGATCTTAAGATATTAACTCTGTAATCTCACAATCTATGCCTCTTCCTTGTGATGATTCTTGGAATATCTGAAAGCTGGCATTACATGACCTCTTTGCCAAGCTTTTGTCTCCGGTCATGAGAAGTGGTCACTGGGCTGAAGAAAATGTTGGCAAATGTCCTAGACATCTTGAGCCTGACAAAATTCATCATGAACTCTGACACCAGACTTAAAGTATTCCAGCATAGTCCTATGGGTCAAAGTAGTTAGAGTATGATAAAATATTCACTTTCTGTCTCCTGAACCATAGTTTTTTTGGTCAGAAGACTGCTTCCTTCTTAGAAGCAGCTTACTTATCTGCTGTTCAAATCTAGATTACGACCAACTAAAAAGCCTTGTTCTTTTTTATACAGACCATTATATAGTCACCCCCTTCCCACTGTCATTTTCCATCCCTTGTTTTAGGAAATCTAAAGAATCCATTCTATTAGATCATGCTAAAGGCCTTCAATACATAATGATTAAGAGCATGTACTTTAGATCCAGTCTACTCGGGCTCAAAACTTAACTCTATCATTTCCTTGCTATGTGGCCTTGGGCAAGTGACTTGATGTCTCAATGCACCATTCCTCATCTGTGAAATAAGAATCAAATGAACTAATTTATGTAAATCACATAGAAGAGTGGATATAGTGAGCACTAGACAACTGTTTCCAGCTATTATTTTGTGTTCAGCTATTTCCCCCAGCATTGTATCTTCTGCAGACTAGAATACTATGCTGTCTATGCAGTAACCTGAGTGATTGATAAAAAGGCAAACAGTATAGTAGCGATAACAGACTCACAGAATTCCTCTCAGGTTTCTCTTTGAGTTCCAAGAGTAGAGTAGACATTTGCCTAGCTTTCTGTCTGAAATGTTGGAAGAAGCGCCTTCACATAGTCATAGCTGGGTCTATAGAGATAGCAGCACAGCAGATCTAGCCATGAGAGGGCTACAGATTATCCTCCTCATCCTCCCAAGTTGTTCATAACCTAAAGTGGTATAGAGAGCATTTGAAAGTACCTGTGGGTTCTGAGTGGGGTTTTGGGAGAGTCCTCTGGAGATAAAGCAAGATGATATGCCTATTTAGGGCTGTGCAGTCTGGACAAGGAATGCATGTAAGATCCAGGGTAGATAGTACACCACTAAAGTTTGGATTTGGATTTGTGTCTTTGCAGGTGGTAGAGGCAGGGGTAGAGCATGAGTTGGGTTGTTGTCCACACACCATACCGTTGCCAATGCAGCTGGAGCACTACAATCACCAATGGCAAACACCAAAACAGAAGGATCACTTCTAGATCAAAAGGCTAGCCAGTGGCACCATAGATCAAGACCTAAAAGCAGACATCTCCCTCCCCGGTGATGTCTTGAGACAGAGACCCTCTCAATTACATTTTTTGTATGCCTCAGCTTTTCTGAACTGTTGTGATTCCATAAAATGTATACACGGCATAACTAAAAAGCTCACACATACACACTCTAACTTTCCCACTCTTCCTTCTTTTTATATGGTAGTGCTCTTTTATTCTCTTACCACTATGAAAGGGTTTGGGGCACTCCTACAACTACCTCAGAGAGAAAAGCTAGTTATTTAAGTACTGTAGATGAGGTAAAGTACACAAATACATCATATTATCTAGTTATGCTGAAATACTTTTTAAACCCTGATCGGTTCATTTAAGCATTCGCTAAGATGTCTCTTTTTTAATGCAGTGTAAACCATTGGCTTTCAAACTTTGGGGGCTAATTGGATACGCTTGGTTGCAAGTGACATAAAACCTTATTCAAGCTTATTTAAATAAGAACATTTATTAGCTCACAGGAGAGGAAGCCCAGACATAGTCCAGGCTTCAGAATGTTGTTGAACCAGTGGCTCAACAATGTCATGAAGATTCTAGTTCTTTTCCTCTCTTTGCTCTTACACCCATAGTGTCAGATTCCTCATCTCATATTGTAGACTGGTTTCCAGGCTGGGCCAAATGCTTCCTCAGACATGTGCATTTGGAGGAAGGGCAGCTTTTCTCTCTCAAGGGTGAAGGGGAAAAGCTGGGTGATGGGTACATCAGGTTTATTCATCTATTCTTTCTGAATTTGAAGGAAATTTTGCAAAAGAGCATGGAGTTACCCTTAGATCAAGTATGCTCCCCCAAAATTGATATTAATTCTCAAGAATATATTGCTGACATACAATGTGCAAGCTATGAAATGAGTACTGGGGAGTTAACTACCAGAACCAGAAGAATCAGAAATCAGAAACTTGTTGAATCTGAAAAAATCAATGGAACCTGTTCCCAGAAAATACAAATATGCACCAAATTTTGCACTCAATTTCAGGAAGCTCAAAAAGCCTCCTAAAGCACACTTAGAGCTCCCCCAGGAGTCTATGAACTTCAAGGCTATAAACCCAACAAGGCTATAAACTGACCCACGGGGCACAATAATTCTAACAGTATGCCTTTCTTTTCATTCTAGGTCCAGAAATTGCCACAAGTCTCTTTTTGAGTCTCAGAGAAGCAAGGCCATCATGTATAAGCCAGGTTGCTTTCTGATCTTAACTTGATAAATGAAATCAGCTGCTGATATCTCTTCAACGAGCCCTAGCTTCATTCTTTCTGCTTCCTATATTGCGTACTCTTCTTTCAGCTCTCCACACACTCCACAGACCTTGACATATACAGACCCATCCAGTTTTCAGGTCACACTGACCCTTCCTTTCTCTTTGCCTTAGGCTACTCCTTAGTTTCTGCAGTTTGCATCAAAATATTCCAGATTCTAAAGTGCAGATTTATTAAGTGTTTACTATGGAGTAGGGTTGATAGTAGGTATTTTGCCTACATTAAATTGCTAAATGTTGACAACAACTTCATAGGGAAAGGAATATTTATGTTGTTCTAAGATGAGGAAGTCATTCTACACAGACATTAGTTACCAAAGGGCAGAATTGGGATTTGAACCCAGGCCTTCCTGACTCTAGATTATAATGCTCTTTCCACAGCTTCACCACATCCCTAGACCTTCTGTCTTCCCCTTATTTAGTTCTGTGCATTACACAAAAAGATACCAACTTCCCAAAGAAGCTTTTGTCAATTGCCTCTTAGCATTTTAAAAATTTCAGATCTCACATTTATATAAAGCCATGAAAATATCAACTTCTGATCTAGAGCTCATCCTTCAATTCACACTTGCCCTATGGGAGGGGAGTATTTCATCCTTTTTTAAAATTAATGCTCCTAAAAAGGGGAGTTTTTTGTTTCATCTCATTTTTTTTCTTTTCCTCTATTGCTTCTGGGAAGATCTTAATTTGACCCAATAACTGAAAATATTTTGGTATATGATTTTTGAGCAAAAGACACTATAGTTTTCTACCTTCTTTTTAGTTATCTAAACATTATCTGTTTTAGTGCTTCTTTGAAACACTCCTCTAGTTTTTCTAATCTTATTTATATAACTAGTCATCTTCTCCACATTCCAGTCAGGGGAGTAGAATCACAGACAGAAACAATCTTCTACAATGCTGAGATTGTGACAAGAGACAGAGCTCTTTTTTCAAAGCTGCTTGCTTACAGTAAATTTAATCATACTGCAGTTCTGTGATGTTGATAACAAAATCAAATACCTTCTCCTTGCATCAAAAAATAGCTTGGTATTTATTATATGTACACAAATGACACCTAGCAAATTGGATATGGCACACATGTATGTAGGAATGAAATAGCAAACTAAAGCTTGAGTGTCTTCACAGTCCTGGGACTAGACCTTAATAGAATGACAAAGTTACAGAGAAAAGTGGGGCTTTGTAGATAGATAGAAAATGACTAGGGTAATATCAACGTTATTTAGTAACTGGTATAGCACACGTCCTTATCAGATGCCAACCTCAGCCCCTGTGCAGGGGCCTAGAATCCTCCAACCATGCTACAGGTTGCCAGATTTGATGCTAGACAGTAAGGAGATCTGTAGAGGAGGAGCCACAGTGGTGAGGGCACACTTGGGGAAAATAGGACAATAACTATTTATTTACTGAATGAAAATATTCCAAAACTCTAGTATCTGCCCTTTATGGTATAAATCTACTGCATATCAGTTGTAAGAAAAAGGGTCAGAGATTAGATGACCCAAAGTCCCCAGAAAAGTCCCAGTTTATACTTGGTATTCCAGTGCTATTAGCAAGAGCTCCTTTTGAGACAATCACGTTTGCTTTTTGTGCCTTTATATTAGGATGACCATATATCTCAAAGTGTCTCTGATTGGACAATATATAGTCACCCTAATACGAGGACGAAAAGACAAAATACGATTCTCCCTGAATAAAAACTCATAGACAGGGGAAGACCTTGACATCCAGAAGAAAAAAAAAATGGCAACACAGAGAAATTTTCCCTACTAATTCTTAACAAAGACTGTGGGTATGTGAATGCCAGTGTTCAGTGTAATCTAGGGAGTCAAGGACACAGCTGAAGACAGCCCAAGATAACAGAGCTGCCAATGAATCCCATTGCCATGCTCCAGGAAAAGTAAGAGCCAGAGGAAAGACAGAAGACAAACACAGGGAAACTTGGCAAAGAGACTTTTCAGCCACAATAAGCAAAACAAAAGACAACCCAAAGAATGGACAGGGCTGCCTTGTATGGCCATGGAGGTTGTGCACTACCCAGCAACAGAAATTTCATTCCCTCCATTAGACTATCACATGAATGCCATTCCCTAGAATCTAACAGTGCATTAGCATATGTGGCAGTCTCAAGACTAGCATTGTCTCAGCTCCCATGTGCCTGCACATTGACCTAATTTTTTATATAAATTTTCCATTAATTAAATTTCTTTTCTGAAACCCATCTGTACAATAATTCAGATGATATGTTCAGGATTTTTCTTCAGAGTTATGTGCAAACAATTCTATGGTATTAATTACTTGGTAACTTTGAAGAAGAGTAATCACTTCATCCCACAGTCAAAGAAAAAAGTAAGTCATAGACTGCATTTTCAAAATAAGGCAGATAAAGCAGTGAGCAAAGATTCATTAAGGATGCTTCCGCACTGTGGAACAATTCACAAACTTCCTACACTTACCAGTTCACAGGCTGTATCACTTCCTTTGTATAATACTTTTTCACTTGACAAGGAGTGCAATTAAGGACCATCACATGTTATATAGTGGGCAAGGATAATCAAAGAGATTGCAATTATTATGATCTTTATATCATTAAAACAGACATCTTTTAAGTCACCATGGAAAATAAAGATGTCCTAGTATATTCCAAACTCTTTCACAGAAAGTAGATACAAATTAAAAATTCACATTTACATTATACTCCCAAATTACAATGTCTTCAAGTTTTACCTTCCTTGCTGGAACTAAAAGGAGAAATAAAATGTTTTTCTGACAGAAAGGTCAGAGATGGTTGAATTAAAATGCAAATGAGGAATCAAAGTGACCTAAATAATATTTTGACAGCTGTTGGGAGCTGAAAAAATTAATATAGTTTTCATGGTAGCTAGTAACTCCTAAGACAATACTTTGTATGTATCTACCTTCATGCCTCTGTCCATGTCATTTGCTTCTTTGATAGTGTCCTAAACTTTCAACTTACTAAAATCCTGTCCATTCTTCATGTCCTCCTCTATGAAGCTTTCCAGATCCTTCCAATAAAATGCAATATCTCCATCCATTACATCTATACCTATTTCATGGTATGAACTGGACTCTACTTTGTATTATATATATTTGGATGCTTATCTAATCATCTCTAATAAGTTTCTTCAAGGAAGAGTCATTACTTATTCATATTTATTTTCTACTATAGTATTGAAGACAATATGTTAGACATTTAAAAAATTGCTTAAGGTCTATTTAATTAAATTAGGGAATAGGGAATAACAGTCGTACTGTAACTCCATACTCAGTATCTACGAAAGAGACTATTGTACCAACTCATAACAAAGTCTTTTCGATAAAAAGTTCTTTTAAAGTCTCCTACCATCTTCCACAAGAAGTTCTGGACCCCTGTGGCTCTCTCTGTGGCTCTGAGGGGCCTGGGGCTGGATTTTATGTCCCTGAAGATGATGGTGTGCTGCCAGAAGGGCAGTTGTATGCTTCCAGAGCAGAGACAGTAGATTCACAAAAAGGTGAAGATGTCAGCTTGCCATATCCAAAGCAATTATTGAGCCTACTGCCTACAGTGAACAAGATTTGGGTGATACTGTCTCCTCTAGAAGCTATCAATTACTGGGTGCTATTGGAAGGTTTCGTCCAATTTTCATGGGGTGGCAGGGGAGGGAGAGCTATAATTCCAGAGTCATCTATGTGGTTCCAAAAGCAAGGAAAATTAATACATCTCTGATCTTCAGAATTTAGCAACTGTCATGAAGTAAAACGATGTTGTGGCCACTAAAGTTGCCAGTAGTGAAGGGTTATACTAAGATCCACCAGTGGTTGAGAAGAAATGCCATCAGGACCCAGTTCACTTTGTTGTGACATTCTAGTATTATTACTCAGAAAATTTCATGTTTTTATGTGGACAAACTGGCTTCGTAAAAATGAGCCTGCTGTTTCTCGACTAGCTTGGCACCAAGTCAATACATGCTCTTGCCCAAGAAAGTAGCTGCTAAAATGCAAATAGGGTCTTCAGACTGCAGGGATACACGATGGAAGTATCCACTGATCAAGCCTGGCACACTGGAACTCATGGCAGGCTCAAGACCAAAATTAAGCAGTGTGAATAGTACTGGCATGCAGGATGTTCCAGAATCTCAGTGAAATTTCAGAACAGCCTATTTATTTTTTAAGTACACACTATGGGCTGGTCTTTGAAATTGTGAAAGCAGGATGGAAAAAGTTTAATATATAGACATTCATTTATTTGCTTCCCAGCCTCATTTTCAGCTCTGATTCTCAAATTCTAGCCCTTCTGCCTGATATTCCCTCAACTTATAAAACTGTAGCTCTTGTCCTTATTGACACATACCTTTTTAATTCTTCTTCTGTCACTTTAACATCATTTTTAGGGCAGGAAGAGGGAATAAACATTTGTGGTTAATCCCCCATAATTATCTAGAAATTAATGTCTCAGATTCTTTGAGGCTTGGGAGACTACATTAGGTAAAGTTGAGGAATACTGATACGTTCTCTAAATACAAAATTCAACCCCGGCTAAACTCCAGGACCTGGGCTTGTATGTCTTTCAAAATATTCAAGACTTTAATTTTTAAATGAAATGTTAGATAATACAAGAGATAAAATGAGTATTCACTAACATCGTTTTCAAAACAGCCATTTGTACCAAATCACAATTTTATGACAAAAAAATGCACTTTTATTAGGTATTTACCTTGTTGCCTGTTGGTAATAAGCTTTGGAAAGAACTTTGATTGATGCAAGCAAAATTTCCAAAACAACATGGAGGCAGTGTGGTCAAGTGGAAAAAAATCACATGTGCTCACATTAGACAGACCTGTAGTCTCAACCCAGTGAGACCTAGCCTAATCACTGAATCAGTGTGCCCATAGTTGTGAGTAATTATACTCGCCTCACTGAGATGCCATGAGACATCAATAATACATGTCGGGGAAATGTCCAGCAGAGGTTGATACTCACTAATTATGAAGCCCCCTCTCCTTCTCTTCTGGCCAGGGTTGCTGAGCATTGGAGGTGACCCAGTATTAGAGTATATGATTCTTCATTTGCTACAAGAGAATACCTCATCTGGGTCACCAACAGCTTTCTGAGGAATCCTGAGGAAATTGTGTGCAACTAATTCCTACAACGAGAATCCCGTACCCACTGTGATGCGTGATCTGTTTGCTCAAGACAGAGGAGCCCATTAAGCAAGCATCACGTATGACCTGTTACCGGGGTGTAGACACCATCTGCAGCCTGGCTTGCTGCCCATTGCACCTTGTGGCCGTGAATCAACATTGTGACAGAGAGGGCACTGGGTCAGCTACATTCCATTAATGGATCAAAGTGTTTCATTTAGATTCCTACAGCAAAGGAGAAGGAATATGGATGATATGTAGCCTGGGATGGACAAAAGCTTAGTTGGCAGAAACAGACATATAGAATTTTTTAATGTAAATCTGACAAAGCCAAAGTCCCTGATGAATTTACACAACATGGTTGCCATAATTAAGTCTTCCAACCAATTGGTTCTCAATATTTTTCTCACCACTATTCAAGGAGGCCACAGGTGCTATTAGGGGCTATCAGGACTTTTAAAATCCCCATCAGGTGATTCTGTTGGTACTTACCATCTCAGTAGAGCAGCTCATTTTACTCTATAGGCCAAAAACTTTACCATAATAATTTTAATGCAGCTTGTTTTTAATCAATTTGGAAACCTGATTTTTAAAATTAACATTCATTGTTCAGGATGTAGAATTTTCAGCTGCTTTGCTTTTTTTCCAAAGACATTTTACATTCTCAATATATCCATAGTGACAATTCATATTATATTCTCCAAAATAGTTTCTTATCATTTATTAACTACATCAAGTCCATAAAGGCAATTTTTAAAAGAAGATATTTAGCAGCTACTCACTCTACCTTTCATTAATATTAGCTACCTCTGGTATCATTTGGGTTGGAAAAATAAAGGTGGGGTTTATTTTACATAACAGAATGAAATTAGACCCACAATTATGAAAATTATAAGACCAGGAAAAAAATCTTGATAAAGAAGAACTTACATTGTTTAAATGCATAATATACATAATATATAATATATAAGTTGAGAAATAACTTTTAGAAGAGAAAATTTGATCACAGATGGGATTTGAGTGTAATATTTTAACACATACTCAAACATGGCTTGTTCATTTCATTTTTTCTCCATTAGGGCACAGATGGTATTAAACATTTCATTCTGGACCATGTATAACTATAATTTGTCTAAATTGATGGCTGCAGTAAGAATGCATGAATGATTGTGTCAGTTTGTTCACTTGGAGAGAATTTCAATTATACACAGTGTTGTAGTTATTATTAAAATAAAATCGGAGGACTGATTCATCATGGATTTCTGGTGAGCATACTATTTTGTAGGTGATTTAATTAATTGCATACATATATGATTAACAGTATCTAGAGTGAATATATCTATGGGTGAATATATTGATGTTGTAATAATGATGTACTTTCTTAATATTAGTTATTTATTAATATGAGAATAATAGTAAATGACAAAAAGACTAAAGTGAATCCTGAATTAACTTTTTTCTGGTAATTGATTTTAGGTGGAAAAAGCTTAATATTTCAAATCAAACAGCTAAACAAATAGATTTTGTCATTAGATGGGGCTGTTAATAATTGAGTACCTTCCAAATAAGGTCCCAAATAAGAAGGAAATCCATGAATTTTGTTACTACATGACTTTTTGTGACTCAGTAATTTATGATTTTTATGAAGGCCATGTTCTTACCCTCCACTTAGGTCAACGCAGTAGGATAAGCAATGTGCATCAAATATACTGATTATATTCACAAAATGAATCTACATATCTTCGGAATCAAGCATTGATTTAGAGAGATCACCAATAAATAATGCCAGATATGTGGTTTAAAAATCGTTCTTTTAAATTCAGAATTGTATAAGCACTAGGCATGTACAGTTTTTTACAATTAAAAGAAAAAATAGCTAAGTCAGGGAAATTATATTCTCCTTTGTTTCTCTCCTAGGAATTATTTTTGTCTGCAATCAATCCTTCAGAAGAATCTCTCACATCTTCACTTTTGTGCAGTATGTTAACTATGAACAAAATGATAGTGTATGTCAGTCAAATGTAATACTTATATTAAAACCTGATTATTAATGCAGAAGCTCATGGAAAGTAAGGTTAATCTGAATAATATATTATTTCTCTTAGTCCACAATCTATTATTTCACAAACCATGGTTAATAGAATGACAAAAATAAAAAGCTTTGTTTAAATGAAAATGTATAATATATTCTTCATCTCATTTATATCTTATTGTGTTAGGTAGGCGAACATAGCTAGTCTGTGAATGTGATACAAAGAAGATGATACATTTCTTTGTTTTAAAAATCTTAAGTATTCCTGCTAAATAGTGAGTTTCCAAAGGCTTGCTATTATTTAAAATATTGCTTCCTAGTCTATTAACTTATTAAACAAATATCTTACAGCTTAAAGGATTCAAAGTTCAGGGGTACCTGTGCAGGATATGCAGGTTTGTTACATAGGTAAATGTGTGCCATGGTGGTTTGCTGTACAGATAGTCCCATCACCTAGGTATTAAGCGCAGCATCCATTAGCTATTCTTCCTGATCCTCTCCCTCCTCCCACTCCCACCCTCTGACAGGCCCCAGTGTGTGTTGTTCCCCACTATGTGTCCATGTGTTCTCAACATTCAGTTCCCACTTATAAGTGAGAACATGTGGTATTTGGTTTTCTGTTCCTGCATTAGTTTGCTGAGGATAATGGTTTCCAGCTCCATCCACATCCCTGCAAAGAACATGATCTCATTCCTTTTTATGGCTGCACAGTATTCCATGGTACATATGTAACCACATTTTCTTTATCTAGTCTATCATTGATGGACATTTAGGTTGATTACAAGTCTTTGCTATTATGAATAAAGCTGCAATGAACATATGCACACATGTATCTTTATAACAGAATGATCTATTCCTCTGGGTATATATACGCAGTAATGAGATTGCTGAGTGAAGTGATATTTCTGCCTCTAGGTCTTTGAGGAATCACCACACTGTCTTCCACAATGGTTGAACTCATTGACACTCCCACCAACAGTGTAAAAGTGTTCCTTTTTCTCCACAACCTTGCCAGCATCTGTTGTTTCTTGACTTTTTAATGATAACCGTTCTGACAGGCATAAGATGGTATCTCATTATGGTTTTGATTTGTATTTCTCTAATGATTAGTAATGTTGAGCTTTCTTCTTTTTTTTTTTTTTTTTTTTTTGAGATGGAGTCTCACTCTGTTGCCCAGGCTGGAGTGCAGTGGCGCGATCTCAGCTGCTCGCTGCTGCAAGCTCCACCTCCCAGGTTCACACCATTCTCCTGCCTCAGCCTCCCGAGTAGCTAGGACTACAGGTGCCCGCCACCACACCCGGCTAATTTTTTGTATTTTTAGTAGAGACGGGGTTTCACCGTGTTAGCCAGGATGGTGTCAATCTCCTGACCTCGTGATCTGCCCGCCTTGGCCTCCCAAAGTGCTGGGATTGCAGGCGTGAGCCACTGCGCCCAGTCGCATGTCTTCTTTTGAGAAGGGTCTGTTCATGTCCTTTGCCCACTTTTTAATGAGCTTGTTTTTTTCTTGTAAATTTATTTAAGTACCTTGTCGATGCTGGATGTTAGACATCTGTCAGATGGGTAGTTTGCAAAAATTTTCTCCCATTCTATAGGTTGTCTGTTCACTCTGATGATAGTTTCTTTTTCTATGCAGAAGCTCTTTCATTTAATTAGATCCCATTTGTCAATCTTTGCTTTTGTTGTAATTGCTTTTGGCATTTTCTTTATGAAATCTTTGCCCGTGCTTATGTCCTAAATGGTATTGCCTAGATTTTCTTCTAGGGTTTTTATAATTTTGGGTTTTACCATTCTCTTTAATCCATCTTTAGTTGATTTTTGTATATGGTGTAAGAAAAGGGTTCAGTTTCAATTTTCTCCATATGGTTAGCCAGTTAGTTCTCCTAGCACCATTTGTTAAATAGAAAATCCTTTCTCTATTGCTTGTTTTTGTCAAGTTTGTTGAAGATCAGCTGGTTGGAGGCATGCAGTCTTATTTCTGGGTTCTCTGTTCTCTTCCATTGGTCTATGTGTCTGTTCTTGTACCAGTACCATGCTGTTTTGTCACTGTAGTCTTGTAGTATATTTTTCAGTCAGGTAGCATGATGCCTCCAGCTTTGTTTTTGCTTAGGATTGTCTTGGCTATTTGGTCTCTTTTTGGGTTCCATATTTGATCATAGTGGATAAGCTTTTTGATGTGCTGCTGGATTCAGTTTGCTAGTATTTTATTGAGGGTTTTTGCATTGATTCTTATCAAGGATATTGGCCTGAAGATTTCTTTTTTTGTTCTATCACTGCCAGGTTTTGGCATCAGGTTAATGCTGATGTCATAGAATGAGTTAGGGAAGAGTCCCTCCTTTTCAATTTTTTGGAATAGTTTCAGTACTAATGGTACCAATTCTTCGTGCCTATGAAGTGAATCCATCTGGTTCTGGACTTTTTTTGGTTAGTAAGCTATTTATTACTGCCTCAATTTCAGGACTCATTATTGGTCTATTCAGGGATTTGAATTCCTCCTGGTTCAGTTATGGGATTGGGGGTATGTGTTCAGAAGTTCATCAGTTTCTTCTAGATTTTCTAGTTTATGTGTATAGAGGTGTTGATAGTATTCTCTGATGGTTGTTTGTATTTCTGTGGGGCCATTGGTGATAGCCCTCTTATCACTTCCGATTGTGTTTGAATCTTCTCTCTTTTCTTCATTAGTCTTGCTAGCAGTCTATCTGTTTTGTTAATTTTTTTCACAAAAACACCTCCTGGATTTTATTTTTTTTAATGTGTTTTTTGTGTCTCTAACTCCTTCAGTTCAGTTCTGATCTTGCTTATTTCTTGTCTTCTGCTAGCTTTGGGATTTGTTTGCTCTTGGTTCTCTAGTTCCTTCAGTTGTAATGTTAGGTTGTTAACTTGACATCTTTCTAGCTTTTTGATGTGGGCATTTAGTGCTGTAAATTTTCCTCTTAACATTGCTTTCACTGTATCCCAGAGATTCTGGTTCATTGTTTCTTCATTCTCATTAGTTTCAAAGAACTTCTTGTTTTCTGCCTTAATTTCATTATTTACCCAAGAATCATTCAGGAGCAGGTTGTTCAACTTCCATGTAGTTGTGTGGTTTTGAGTGAATTTCTTAATCTTGATTTCCAATTTGATTGCATGGTGGTTTGAGAGACTGTTTATGATTTCAGTTCTTTTGCATTTGCTGAGGAGTGTTTTACTTCTGATGATGTGGTCAACTTTAGAGTAAGTGCCATGTGGCAATGAGAAGAATACATATTCTGTTGTTTTTAGGTGGAGAGTTCTGCAGATATCTATCAGGTCCACTTGACCCAGAATTGAATTCAGGTCCTGAATATCTTTGTTAATTTTTTATCTGAATGATCTGTCTACTATTGTCAGTGGGGTGTTAAAATCTCCCACTATTACTGTGTGGGAGTCTAAGTCTCTTTGAAGGTCTCTAAGAACTTGCTTTATGATTCTGGGTGCTCCTATATTGGGTACATACATACTCAGGATAGTTAGCTCTTCTTGCTGAATTGAACACTTTACCATTATGTAATGTCTTTGTCTTTTTTTTTAATCTTTGTTGGTTTAAAGTCTATTTTGTCAGAAACTAGGATTGCAACCCCTGCTTTTTTCTGTTTTCCATTTGCTTGGTAAATTTTCCTCCATCCTTTTATTTTGAGCCTATGTGTATCTTTGCATCTGAGATGGATCTCTTGAAGACAACATACCGATGGGTCTTGGTTCTTTATCCAGCTTGCCATTCTGTGTCTTTTAATTGGGGCATTTAGCCCATTTACATTTATGGTTGGTGTTTTTATGTGTGGATTTGATCTTGTCATCATGATGCTAGCTTGTTATTTTGCAGACTTGAAAAATATGGAATGCTTACAAATTTGCATGCCATCCTTGTGTGGGGCCATGCTAATCATCTCTGTATTGTTCCAATTTTAGTATATGTGCCACCGAAGTGAGCACCCAATTTCAATTCTATTCTCTTCGTTCTTAGAAAATAAAAATTTGAATTATTATATTATTATTTGCTTATCCTAGTGTGAAAGAAGTCACTTGCCTGGACGATTCCAAATCCTCTAGCTTGCTATGGTTCAAACATCCTGACTTATATAGGGATGGGAACCTAGTTTCTTGTCAAGAGAGTGGGGAGTGTTGTGAAGATTTAAGTTTCTCAAAACCTCTAGTTATAGTAGTCTTCTGCTTCCTCTGAATCCTTGATCCATGCTTTCATTTCACCACCTGCTGATGCTGCCCTTGTTTATGTGGAAATAGGCATGTCCTCCACTCACAGTGCCCAAAGTCTCCCCCAATCAAGGCCGTGATTGTAGTAAACTTAATGGAGAGTTTGGGAGGAAGGCAAGGGGAAGATTACAGTATAGCATATATAGCAAACACCTTGAAATTATTTATTAGATATCCCTATTTTTAAAGCATCTTTGCATTGAAATGAGTGGGAAATTATATTTCTTACATCTCTGAAGCTCCAGCTTCCTGCCAAGTTGCTAACTAGCTTTATTTCCTCTGACCTGGCCCCATCTCCTCTCTGAAAAGGTTACCCTGCCTGTCCAAGGTTCTGTTCGCTTCTTTCACAGAATAAAACTGGGGCTATTCATATAGCCTCCATTCATTAAGACATTGCTGGGATGCAGTTGGGGGACCTGAGGATTATTTTCCAAATCAAACACACCCTTTAAGGTGCACTGGTGTTCAGCAAAGACAATTATTTCCCAGAGACCAATTCTGTAGTTATCAGCTTTTGGTTCTTTTCCCTCCTCATTAGGTAGAAATCTGGGAACTGAAGACTTAGAATTTGACATGAGGTGAAAGGGAGATGTGAATACAGAAAATTTGGAAGTATTATCAAACTTCAGATTTAGAATAGGATCCAATCATTTTCTGTTATGGGCAAGGAAACTGAGGTCTAGAGAGATTAGGAGCCTTGCTGGAGGTTATACAGCACTTTCAAGCAGAAATTGTATACAAGAGTCTTATCTAGGGCTGTTTCCATTATCTCACAAAACTTAATTTCTCAGAATCCAAAGAGCATTTCAACTCTGTACATCTAATTCTCAACTGCGTTGCCAGCAAAAGTCCCACAGGAAAGGATACAGGCATATAGCAGGGGAGGCCTGCAGGTTACCTAAATCATATTATCTCAGATATACTAGCATGGTCACTATTCACATTTTACTGCTATGTTAACCATCCATGTATAATTAATTTCCTAATTTCTAGGCATGATAATAATGTTATGGAAGGCAGTTTTCACATGCTTTTACTAAAATCCTTTGAAATCTCCATCAGAGATAAAATACTAGACTGAAGCCTTCTTCTTGTCATGACCCATAAGAAAATGAATTGGTTAATTTCCTAAAGTTCCTAGAAAAACCAAGAGTGTGAGAGAGATTGGGGCAAGAGATGGAGAGAGAGAAAGAGAGTAAGATGGTTGCAGTAGATGAAGATGCAAATGGAAAATGCTAAAAGTTAGTCATGTTGCTGATATATACAAATGTTAATCTTTTAAGAGAAGTATTTAACATTATCATCCACTGGCAGAAATTAAATACCTTCTATAATAAATTAGATTTCTGGCACTTTTGCCTTAAATTTGCTATAACAAATATCTTTTAAAAAGTTAAGAAAATATGAGTAATAAACTTAGGAGAGTTGACTGAAATAAGTAACTGAAAAAAGCATATAAGATAAAGAGAAAAATGTGTCCAAACCACTTCTGTTC
The DNA here is from genome assembly GCF_029281585.2 of Gorilla gorilla gorilla. NCBI lineage: Eukaryota > Metazoa > Chordata > Mammalia > Primates > Hominidae > Gorilla > Gorilla gorilla. The sequence goes on along the minus strand of NC_086017.1, from coordinate 109,729,195 downwards.
ACAGAAAGAAAGTGTCTTCAGCGGAATTCAGACATTTAGCAGCAAAGTTGGCTGTAAACATTTTCCCAAACAGTCAACAGGGCAAAGAAAATGCTCCTGTGAGAACAGTAACCAGATCTTAAGGCTCTGGTCTTTGATGTTTCAAGTATTTCCCCAGAACTGCCACAATCTTCTTTCTCTCCTACCCCACTGGAAGATCACAAAAGTACATTCTTGTTCATTCCCTCTTTCTGTTATCCTGCCAAAAATACACAGTCACTGATAAAGCTCACCAATGATTCATTACATACCATCCTCCTAAGGTTTCCAGTATAAATGCCATTTTTAATGAGCCTCCTTTGTTTCATTAATGCTAACAGACATTTAATAGCAATGATGGGTGCCAAATGATTCTTACGGTATCATTTCATTGAAACCCAGATGTTTCTGCACAGACGGAAACAAAGGCACCAGCCCCCAGGTTCTTTTCCTACATTCTAATTTCCTTAGCAGTTGGCTGAGCTTGGATTCATTTGAAAGTAGGAATAGTAAAATGTAACTATTCTTTTTATATTTCCCCTTTTCCCTATAGATTAATTTGATTTTCTTCATTCTTCCATTCTTTTTTTTTTTTTTTTTTTTAATGAGACAGAGTTTCGCTCTGTCACCCAGGCTGGAGTGCAGTGGTGCATCTCGGCTCACTGCAAGCTCCACCTCCTGGGTTCATGCGATTCTCCTGCCTCGGCCTCCCGAGTAGCTGGGACTACAGGCACCCGCCACCACCACGCCCGGCTAATTTTTTGTATTTTAAGTAGAGACGGGGTTTCACGGTGTTAGCCAGGATAGTCTCGATCTCCTGACCTCGTGATCTGCCTGCCTCAGCCTCCCAAAGTGCTGGGATTACAGGCATGAGCCACTGCACCCGGTCTTTTTTTTTTTTTTTTTTTTTTTTGAGAGGGAGTCTTGCTCTGTCACCCAGGCTGGAGTGCAGTGGAGCAATCTCGGCTCACTGCAAGCTCCGCCTCACGAGTTCACGCCATTCTCCTGCCTCAGCCTCCCGAGTAGCTGGGACTACAGGTGCCCGCCACCATGCCCAGCTAATTTTTTGTATTTTTAGTAGAGACAGGGTTTCACTGTGTTAGCCAGGATGGTCTCGATCTCCTGACCTCGTGATCCGCCCGCTCGGCCTCCCAAAGTGCTGGGATTACAGGTGTAAGCTACCGCGCCCGGCCTATTCTTCCATTCTTTACTGATTAAGAAACATGAAATAAATAATGAGAAAAAGAGGAAGAGAGATAAAAGATTAAAAGAGGAGAAAGAGCTGGTAAATTAAAATTTAGGTTGAGAATCTATTTTTATTTTTAAATATCTTAATGTAGAGTAAACAACCAGAAATACAATAAAATAATACACACTTTTGAAACCCTGTAAAAAGAAGCCAGAACCTGGGCTTGCCTTGTGGAGGAACTGCAGCTTCTGGGAGCCTCTATGTGCTACAATGATGGCCCTCTCCAAACCTATCCACTTTGAGACTTGATTAGAATCCCCAGTTCTGCCCCTGGGTTATGTATCTGGGTTGCATGGGTAAAATGGTCCTGGACAAGTATTGCTCCCACTGCCTCATAAGATGTCATTCCCCAAATAAACCAAGTCCCCAGAAGCAAGGATCATGACAAAGTTGTCTAGAGCAGCATGCAGAGAATAAGAAAGGTAATATAAACTAGAATTCCACTTTACCCGCATTGTCTTAGAAATGAATGCCTATTATATTCCTTTGGTGTGAGGTCCCAGGAGAAAATTTTGATCATTTCAGAGCAGCCTTCTGTCATTGTTTGGCAACTAAGTAGAGAGACAATAATCAGAAGTAAAGAGAGAATACGGGTGCAACAGCATCAATCCTCTCCCACATCTGTGCTATATTTGTAATTTCCTATATACATAAAGCAATAGGGGGCACCACAAATGTTCTCTAGCCAGACTTCCAGACCCTGTCTTCCAAAGCAAAACTCCGGAAGCTGAGGCATAAAATAACACAGAAATAGTCAAATGGCATCAGTCACTAAGACCTTCTGATTTTGCCGCTTTAAATATAACTCCAACTTGCTCCCACCTCCCTCTCTTTTTCCCTGCCAGTGACCTAATTCAGAACCTCTTCACCTCTCTAGTCTCTACTTTTAACAACTTTAAAACACTAGACAGTAAGTAAAACAGTGATGAGAAATGTAAGTGCTCCTTCCTCTTGCTTTACAGGTATGTCGTCTGGATCTTTTCCTGCTATATTAAAGGGGTAGGGGTTGCTAGAGACCAAATTTTGCCTCTTCCAGAAATGCTCCATAACTGTGCTAGTTCTTAGGTGAATTCTCTGCCTCTGCCACAGTTCTATGTAGTCAATAGAATGCCAGGCTAAGATTCATACTACCTTGCTCTGCCACCACATCTGTGACCTCAAGCTTCTCTTTCAATGGTCCTACGAAAGGAGTGATTCAACATGAAATAGGTTGTCTCAGGCACTATTACTAGAAATCTTATTTCATGACTGACTGCTTGCCACATTAGCACATCATGTTTGATAGGTTCAATTCTGAATTTATGATTTTTAACTTCTACTTCTTTATCCAACCAACCAAATTCTCCTTCTTGTACTCCTTACTGTGGGAAAGACATCACCTTCTACCAGAAACCTGGAGACTTCCTCAACTCCCTACACTCCACATGTAATCAGTCGCCAAGTTTAAAAATATTACCCTAGTTGGTCCCGCCGTCCCAAGCCCACTTTTAATGCTCTAAAAACTCACCATCACTCCCTTTAACTGCAGACTGGCTCTCCCTGGCTTCCAGTCTTGCTCTTACACCAATGTATTCCTTACCCTACTGGCTGATTGGGGTTTTTACAATAAAAACCTGATAATGACCGGGCCCGATGGCTCACGCCGTTATCCCAGCACTTTGGGAGGCTGAGGCGGGTGGATCACCTGAGGACGGGAGTTCGAGACCAGCCTGACCAACATGGAGAAACCCCGGCTCTACTAAAAATACAAAATTAGCCGGGTGCGGTGGCACATGCCTGTAATCCCAGCTACTAGGGAGACTGAGGCAGGAGAATCGCTTGAACCCGGGAGGCAGAGGTTGCAGTGAGCCGAGATCATGCCATTGCACTACAGCCTGGGCAACAAGAGCAAAACTCCATCTCAAAAAAAACAAAAACAAAAACAAAAACAAAACTGACAATGTCATTCTTTCTTAGAACCCTTTATTTTCCAGTGATACAAAATAAAATCTTGACTCTTAGCTTGCCTTACATCTTGCCCCTCCTAACTTTTCCAGACTAGTCTCCAGTTCCTCCCATTACGTCAGCAGTAGTCAATGCAGCTCCATCAACACCATTCCCTATTGAGCCTGTGACCCAGCCTATTTTGCCTCTGGCCTGAGATCACCTTTTTCACTTTAGTTTCTTATTCAAGACACTGGCATTTCAAACTGTGACGGGCTTTTTTGAACTCCGTTCACTGTGGTATTGTGGCACCAGTCCACACCTCTAACACGGCACTAATAACAATAGGTTTGTTTACATGTCACCTTCTCCTCCAGAATGTAAGTTCTTCTCAGTAAACTTTTTATGCCCAATGTCCACAATGGCTTAGAGCATAATAGGGTTTCTTAGGCATTTAATAAATGCTAATTGAATAAATTTGGTTAAAGAGATTATTGTATGAGAAATATGCAGGGGAGTTGAAAAATACGACCTCCAAAGTCCTTTCCAACTTAGACTTTCATTGAAGGATATCAGTCCCTTCCATGTTTTTGAATATCACATCTATGTATGACTATGTATACATATGTATATGTATACATGTACGGCTATGTATGACTCCCAGAGCCATAATTTCAAAGCACTCAATCTGAGCTTTCGACTAAAATATCCATCTGCCTGTTACATAGCTTCACTTATTATCTAAGTTGGCATCTCAAATTCAATACGTCCAAAATTAACTTACTTTCCCACACAACTTGTTCCACCTTAGCAGTTTTTTGTATTTGCTAATGACACCATTGTCTTTTTAGGGGCTGCTGTTAAAAACATCCTACATGGCCACTCTCTTCTCTCTAAAATAAACCACTGCGTAGACCTCTGCATTCCTCTTTCCTAAAATTCTTTTTGTCGTTCCATAGGCTTACAGTCTCCATCAAACTGCTTGTGACTCTAATTAGCGCTTACTTCATTCTGACTTGCATGCTATATTTCCATCTCTGTTCCACATTTCAAGATTTCTGTAGATAGATAGCAGGTGCTCAACAACTCCTTGTAGAATGGCTGCATGAAGGTTGGGATGTTAGGTTTAAATTGCCTTTGCGGCACGGATCTTGTTTTACACTTTTTTGTCCCCCACCCCCCGCCGTAAAAAGAGCAGAGAAAACAGGGAACACATATATTAAAAACCGAACACTGCATCTATTATTGTAACTCGGAGCTGTTGCAACAACTGGCGGCAGTTTTAACAAAACAAGCCACGCTCTGCCATTAAAAAAAAAAAAAAGGTCCCTTAGACTCAGCTCCCAGCTAAAACCCAGGATCCAGGTTTCCCACCCCCTTCCAGTGGTCTGATGTGCGTCGGAGGAGCGAGGAGAAAGGAGCAAGGAGCAAGCTGGGCCTGAGGAGCAGGGAGCGCGGGATGGGGGACGTCCCGGAAGTCACTGACGAGCTGGCTGCCGCCTCTGCGGGATCAGTTTGGGCTGTGGTCCCAACAATAACAGGCGCCCGGGTCGGGCGGGGGCCGCGGGGATCCGAAGCTTGAGGGCGGGACCTGGATTGGAGGAGGCGGGTGGGACGCCTCCAAAGGCCGAAGGGGATTGGAAGAGGGAGATAAGGGGCGGTGGAGCTCGAGGAATGGGCCGGAGAACTAGCGGGTCGACCGAGGAGCGAGCATGCTGATTGGATTTTGCGGAAGGAGACGGACCAGAGCTGGCCGAGGATTGGCCGCGGTGCCGAGGGGGCGTGGCCGGCGCGCGCGAGAGGGAGCGCGAGGGAGCGGGCTGCGGGCCTGCCTGCCAGCTAGCCCGAGCCGCGGGCGAGCGCGGCGAGCTGCGACCCTGGTGAGGAGCGCGGCGCGGGAGGCACGTTCCTTAGCTCCGCCGCGGCCGCCCTCCGCGGCTCGAGGACTCCGCTTCCTTCCCTCCCCTCCCCTGCGCTCCGGCCTGGGGTCTCGGCGCGGGGAGCGGAGGGAAGGGACGAAGGAGGAGTAGGTGAAAGCGGGGTGAGGGGCGGAAGGGTCCCGGCGCGGGGTGAGGCGAGGGCTGCCTCTCGTTCTCCCGCCGCTGCCGCCGTCTCCTGGTCGGGTGCGGCGGCCAGAGGCGCGCGGGGCTGCCGAGGCACCCGCACTATGCAGGCAGACTGCCGGCAGCCGCGATGGCGAGCCGGGCGGTGGTGAGAGCCAGGCGCTGCCCGCAGTGTCCCCAAGTCCGGGCCGCGGCCGCCGCCCCCGCCTGGGCCGCGCTCCCCCTCTCCCGCTCCCTCCCTCCCTGCTCCAACTCCTCCTTCTCCATGCCTCTGTTCCTCCTGCTCTTACTTGTCCTGCTCCTGCTGCTCCAGGACGCTGGAGCCCAGCAAGGTGAGTGGTCCCAGGGGAGTGAGCGGCGGGAGAACCTCCGTCGGGGCGTCGGGTCTCTTGGCCCCTGAACAAATCTGCAGACGCTGCAGGGAGGCGCGGTGCGCTTTCGTGCGTGGCCGGACCTGGCTGGGTACTCACAGGGTTGAGTTGCAAAGGCAAGGTCTTGCCCGTCTGTCCCCCAAGTTGGCGCGGCTTTACTTTTTGGCAAGGCCATTTATTTTTCTGAAAGGGGGACGTGAGACCCTGCTATGAAAGCCTCGTTGATATTAGGTCCTTCTGGGGAAAATTTTGGGGAGGAAAAAGAACCTTTGGAGGTAATGACCCCTAAAGTTAAGCTGCACGGATGGATGGAAACTGTAGGAAGGCAGGTTAATTAAATAGCATCTTAAGCCTATTAAAGGTGAGTGGTGGTAATTATGATCCTTTGTGAAAGAGCCCGGGTTCTGAAGCGAATGGAATAGTTTCTGCTTATCTCTGAGTCTTGGATTCAGAACATGTTCTTTACAATCCATCATTGAGGCTGGTGGTCTAGACTGCCTTGGTCAAACACTGGGTCTGACCCAACGCTATGCTAATTTGCCCAAGTGAAGCTCTCCACATTAAAAAGGTAAGCCTTTCCAGAAAGTGACAAAACTTTTTTTTTCACCTGCAATCCTTGAAAAACCTGTTCCACAAACAAGCAAAACTGTTTATTAAATACTTATCATAATGGAAAGAGAATGCAGGGTGATTTCTTTTCCCCTTTAGTACTATTTTCCCGTAGTGTACCACACTTTTTGAATCAGTTTGGCATCAGTTTTTGAACAGATTTTTCCATTGCATTTTCCATTTTATTGCAGTGGGAAGGGTAAGGATTGGATTGTTACTTATTGCTAGGAAGAGAGTTTTTTAAAAAGAAAATTGTTCTCTACCTTTAAGCCCAGCTTTATGTTGCTCTCATGGTTTTCAGTGAAGTATGGAATCATGGCCTGTCATTAAGAAGATGCCGAACTTTGACAGGCATGTGGAAATATAATCTCTGTAACTATAAGGAAAAAATGTATTTGGCAAACTGACCCCTTACATCTAGACACGTTTCTATATAGAGTAACTCAAAATTTAGATGCTTAGCATTTAGGTTTTAGTTAGATCGTCTTCTAAAATTACTGAACATCATCAGCATTTAATATATTAAAGTGTGAAATCCTTCTTTCCATTGTAGAGATGTATTTCCCTCCTGGTAGGGGGGAAAACAGGCTTATATATGGCTAACACTTAGGGCTTAGTTTGTGGCGGGAACAACTGGACTAAGTGGTTTGGGTTTATTAACTCCTTGAATCTTCACTACAATCAGCTGAGATAATTATTGTTATCCCAGTTCAAATGTAAGGAAATTGAGACACAAAGAATATAAGGTACCTTGATGCAGGAGGGCATATTACTCCATAGGCACAGTACTCTGCTTTGCTTGTTTCCGGATCTGATAGTGTTTGTATCATGTTATTAAAAAAAATCTTGGAACAGTATACAATCAGTTACATGTCTCCCTTCCAAATGAGGGATTGCCTTGTTTTTAGAAAAGGCCAGTCTACCGGGCGCGGTGGCTCACACCTGTAATCCGAGCACTTTGGGAGGCTGAGGCGGGCGGATCACGAGGTCAGGAGATCGAGACCATCCTGACCAACATGGTGAAACCCCGTCTCTCCTAAAATACAAAAAATTAGCCGGGCGTGGTGGCGCATGCCTGTAGTCCCAGGTACTCAGGAGGCTGAGGCAGGGGAATCGCTTGAACCCGGGAGGCGGAGGTTGCAGCGATCGCGCCACTGCACTCCAGCCTGGCGACAGAGCGAGACTGTCTCAAAAAAAAAAAAAAAAAAAAAAATAGCCAGTCTAATCAGACATGCAACATTACTTCATTTTTTAAGGTTTAATATAATTTTTTACCAGAACATTTTAACAAATACATTTCTCTTTAACAGTGTCATCTTATGTAAACATCAACATAAATAGAAATGATTCTGATAATTAAAAGACTTTTTTTTTTTTTTTAGTTCTGTTCTTCTAAATTGCTTGGGTAAATTTTGCTAAATCATTTAATATTTAATCTCTTTGTACCTCAGTTTTCTACATCATTAAGATGAGAATGCATACCTATCTCATAGCTTAATAAAAATGAAATGATAGTATGCAGGAATTTTGCAAAGGGAAAAGCTTAAAATAGCTATAAATGATTATTATTAATCTCGATCTTACTAAGTTGATAAATTAAGAGCTAATTAGGTATACATCATCTGAAAACTCACAATTATTTGAGATTTGAATTTTCTCATTTTTAAAAATTAAATTTTTTACTCAAAGGACCCTAAAGCAGCCCGTGGTGGAATTCCTTTTAAGCCAGTCTTCCCAGTCTAACAGATGTTCTTTAGGGTCTACTGATATTCCCTCCCATAACCTGAAAAGAAGTCTGTTTAAAACACCTTTAGAATTTTTAATGGGATTTGTACATGTTGTAATGTTCAGCTACAAGGTAGAGTTTTTACTCTATAAGAAGTCTTAAGACTGGAAGGAAATAAACTGTTGACAGTTGTTGTCTTTTGGTGGTAAAATTGTGGGACATTTCTTTATACTTTTCTAAATTTTCTGTAATTCGCATATAGTCAGAATAAAAATTAAACTGCAAAAAAGGTTTCTTTGATAGATTTTTTTCTTTATTTGACAACTGAAGGTAGAAGTGCATCTAGTATGGAGAGGTAGAAATATGCTTCAGTGTCTTTTTTCTTTCTGACATCATTTTGAAATAGCAGAGTATATTACCTTCATTCCATTTAATGTCATACATAGCTATTCCTCAATAGATTTTCTGTTCACAATGACCTTTCTTTTTATTTGGCTCCGAATAAAATGTATCATTAGTTTGAAAACTTACCGACTTTTCACAACAGATGTATTTTAACCAGTTCTGTTTCACTTATAAATTTATAAATATATTCTGTTTACCTCTATTTATTATGTTGATGTTTCACATATGGCTTGTATTTGTGTAGAGTTCTAAGTTGGATATCAAGAAGTTGGTCTTTGAAATCTTTTTTATTGAAAACTTTTTTTCTGTAAAATGTACATCTCAAAAAAATTAAATTGGTGAAACTTATGCTGGTAGCATATTTGCTATTGTATTAAATTTATTGGAAGTTGATGGTTTACTATGATTTTAGGTCTCTGGTTTCCATTATGATTGTAGGAATTTGGGTTACTTCATATCAGGAGCTCAGCTTCCTCATTTGTATCCTGGAAGGCTTGCCTACTTTCTTGGTTAGAATGTAATTTGAACATGGTAAAATATCAGGGAATTAATTCTTAAAAACCATTAAGCCTGATTTGTTTGGGCCTATTAATATATAACATGTTGTGAAGATATTAGTTTTTCTTTGCTAATTTAATCTGTGAAACAAATCAGGTTCATTCTTAAAAAGGATGTTTCAGTTATTTGAACATATTTGGAACCAATATGTGAAAAAGTTTATATTCTATCAAGGAATGCCTTTATTTGCTTGTGATGCAGGGAAATATTTTTGAACAATATTTGTGAGTTGCCAGAAAATAAAAACTTATTTCTCTCTGCAAATAAACATTTGTAATTATTTTTCACATTGACATTAGGTTAATTTAGAAATTTCCATTGTCTTTTCTTTGTCTGATAAAACATTGGGGCTCTTATCCAGTTTTGTTCAGAAGCAAATCAAAGCATCCTTTTCTGCTATATTTCTAATTAATTTTACAAAATGAAAATTAGAAGCAGCACACAATCCACACGTGTGAATGATCAGATTGAAACAGCACATTTTTGAAACTTGTAAATGAAAAATTGATTGTAAGATTGCAGGTAAATTATAGGTAGATTTCTCAGTGTTAGAAACAAAAAGAACATATTATTTTCCCTGGGGATAGTTGATAATTCCATTTGAACATCTGAGCTTCATTTTAAAGACAAACATGTAAAAATATCTTAAAATGGTGGAATTGGCATAAGTAAAATACCAGTAGTAGAATTAAAATGACAAATAAATTAATTTCCAAAAGTTAATAGATCATGTATGTGGGAAAGGGCTAGATTTACATAGGAGTAGAATTTAAATTTAGGACTACACTTAGCAAAGTGACACTGGGAAGTGAAGCTCAGGTAGTAATGTTGGACATTAATTGAATGCATACAAGTAGACAGTTTCTGCTTCCACTTCTTGATATATTTGGAAGGATATGGAATGATGACCCAACAGTAGAAGGATGAGGAAAAGCTTCATAAAGATAGTGATATTTGCTAAGTGTGATTGTTGAAATATGAAGTGAGACAATTTGGCAATTTTTCTGGTGTGGCTCCTGGATTCGGTTTTCTTTATAACAACCTTATGGCCATAGGACTTTGTATTTATTTTTAAATATTGTATGGATAACAATGATTATTACTCAAAACTAAAAACGTAGATGATTATCCACATTTCTGTCTTCTAATCCATCGACTTATAATTTTTAATTTTCCTTTCAATTACATATTCACATACCTGCATAATCTTATGTAGTTGTAATTTTAATAGTGTGTTTATGTAAAATTAACTTATAGGCTAATTTAGCACACATAAGCATACCTACAAAATACAGTAAAACAAAAATTTCAAAATGCAAAATTTTATCATAAGACATTCAGTATTTATAAAGTAATTACTATATTGTTCAGAGCTGTTATTGTATTTAATTGAATTCTTCATTCTGGAGAAAAATCTTTGAGAAAGTATTTCAGTTCAAAATGTTAGTTTAGAAACAAATATCATGCTAATTTTTCAGTTCATTATTTGGGTTAAATTAGTATAACCTATGAGGACAGAAAATACAGATATTCAAATAAACTAGTATCTAATGAGTGCCAGTGCAGTACTCACTGAAGCTGATGAGATACTCATGATTTCCAAGGGCTACTAAAACATCATTCACCAGCTGAACGTGCACCCTGATGGGTGTGTAGTTGAAAGAAAAACTTTGATTTGCTGCTTGAATTATGGGAGAATCCCAAGATGCACGTTCCCTCAACTGCTTTTTAAGGAGAGTGGCCCAGAATTCCCTGCAAGGCTTTTGTTGAGTAGGGCGTGTGCAACCTTGCCTTCAAAACTGAATTGCCTGGGATCAAAGAGAAGGTATTGGCACTCTTTATCATTCTCTCATTAAGAACTATCAGTATGAAGGGGTACCAACTGTGAACTCTCAAGAGAGTGTGCATGTACCTCAGTATAGTCCTGAGACATTCAGAGAAGAGTAAAACATTGTTATTGTCTTCAGAGAACCTACAGTCTATTTGAGAAAGTAATTCAAGTTGGAATATATATAATAGTAACCAAGGAAGGATATCAGAAGGTTATGTAAGGCAGAGAGAACTCACCACTCCTGGAGAAGCAGGAGACGCCTACTACAATAATGATCAAGGAAGGTTATAAGAAGGTTGTATAAGGCAGAAAAAGCTCACAACTCCTGGAGAAGTAGGAGACGCCTCACTGATAAAGTGGTTTTAGATTGGTAAGCTTTGAAGGTTGGTAGGTTTCTTGTCCACAAGGAACAGCAGATATTTGAGATCATAAGATTATAACATGGGGAGTCAGGAAAGTGGGAGTGTGAAAGCCCATCCTTTTAGAATGAGTAGCAAAACTCATTCTGGTCATGCTCCACTGTTTGCTTCTTGAACTCATGCCCTGTGTCTGCCCAGGTATTGGAAAAACGTTGGTTGGTTACTGTGGGCCAGGCATGGTACCACATGCTGGGGCATTTTCCTCTTGGAGCTGTGTTAATGACTTCCATAGTGTTGCCAGCAGCCCCTTTATCATCTGTAAGATACCGTCCAAACTCCTTTGCATATCACGTAAGTAATTTTTTTCACAGTCTGGTCCCTCCCTTTCACTCTGACTTAATCTAATGCCAGCATTTCTCACACTGTATAGTTCAGATATGAGACTGAGCTAATTTTATTCTTCTAAGATATAATTTCATGCCATTTTGCCTTGTTCCCTATACTAACCTCTTCATATATGCAGTTTCCTCTACTTGAAATGCTCTTACTTTCCTTGTCTTCTCGGTAAACTCTCGATCAGCCTTCAAAACCCTTCTTGGGTATCATCCCTTTATGAAGAGTTCTCGAACAGTCCCCACACACTCATCTCCGGATAATACATTCCACACTGTATTCTAAGTATTTATTCCTGCCAGTGGAGAGAGTTTTATTCATTTTCTTATTTCTAATACTTATCATAGTGTCTGTCATTCAAATTATGTGAATTAAGAACCCCATTTCTAGAGTTAATCTGCTACCCTGAGCACATTATTTGGTTCATCCCTTGGCACCGGCATGCACTTCATGCTGTTGTCCTTTGCCTAATCCCCGTAAATTAGTGGTCAGTTCAGGAGCTGGGAACAGAGCCATGTCTTGACCCTTACTACCTGTTTGCTCAGAGCCTAACAGTCTTCCCAGCCTTTCCCAGTCCCACCTCTTCCCAGGAGGAAGACCCCTTTGCTGCACACCCTTGACTATGAGAGGAGTCCTTCAAGCTGAAATTCTGAAAATAGACATGCCTACTTCTTAGAAAGCTCTGCTCCCCTGAGATGGGTCATCCTTAACAACTGTGACAGCCTAAATCAGTGCCAGCAATTTGGGCAGACTTTCTCCTTTGCATGCTTTCGGCTTCTGACTTCAATAGGCATCTCCAATATTATAAAAGTCCCCCTAGTTTTTGTTCTCGTAGTTGCCTGTCTCCTTTTTCTTGCCAGTGGATGTTCCTGGGGAGCATTCAGGTAGCTTCACTAATCTGGTGTAATAGAAAAGTAATGAGAAATGGAGGCTGGAACGTATTGTGGAGGACTTCCCATTGAGGGGCAGACTGAGGAGTTTGTATCTGCGATGTTAGGCCTGACATTAGCCTCAGGTGCTTCCTCTTTCACCTGGTTCATTTGTCTGTCACTAGGTTTGGTTATCTCTTCTCAACTCAGGCACCCCAAATCCATCATCTCAACAATGCCCTTTCCCTGATCTTGGACAGTTCCCAAACTTGGGCCCATGTGATAATCCCCATTCTTTGCTTTCTCTGGTTCTGGATAGCTCATAGTTACAAGATTAAGTCGTGTGGTCATGATTAGATCTGTCACAAATGAGATCTGGCTAATCAAGTAACAAGTGGGGATTACTGCTTAGCAGACTATCTCACTTTGTAAAGCTGATTTGTACAGCCGAACTCCTGCCCTGCTCCTAATCCTTGCACAGTGTGACTTCCTCCTGCCTGAAACCTTGTCCTCTTCCTATCAGAGCACTGCTACATTGGGGAATGTGAATTTTGTTTTGGCATGCTTTACACTTTTATGGCACTTTTACTTTATATCTGGAAACATGCTCAAAATGCCACTGGCTTTTACATATTTCTTTTTTCAATGCTTTGTGGTACCTTGTATCTCTGCTTTTTTCAGTGACGAGCTTTCTAAATGGTAATCTACATTTGTGCTGTATATTTTCTTAGTGACTGGCACACAGCAGATATTTGTTAAATTATTAATTTATTTTTTAACCCTTGCAATAAAAAAGCAAGGGTTTTGTTTCTGCTTTACTGAAACTGTCATTTACACTGTCAGATTTTTGTTTGTTTTGGTTTTTGTTTTAGTTTGAAAAACCAAGCAGCTTTGCCTATCTTTATTATTGGTTTCTTTTTTTTTTTTTTCTTACTACAGTGGTCTTTGAAAATCTGGAGGCTTTGGACTTGGACATACCTGGATTTAAATAATAGCCTTGTTGAACTTGACATCCAGTTACTACTCTAAATATTTAAAAATATGTAACTCATCTTTCTTTTTAGACTGTAACGAGGGCTGGGATTAAATCTGGGTAGCAAGTAAATTTTTGTTCAATGAATGAATCAATATGTCAAAGAAAATTTTGTTTCACTTTACTCTGCAGTTAAAATTTCCATTTTTATATGTTTCCGTTCCACTAAGACTCACTTTTCCATCCCTCTTCCCTTTATCCCCAATTATTGTTCCACCCCCAGCTCAGTGAGAGGAGTCAGAGCATGCAATAGAGGAATGTGGTGGAAAGGCATGACTGTCTCCAGCCCACCCAAACCTTAATATTGAGTTCTGTGCTCTCCTTTTTGACCTTTGCTCTGCCTCTTCAGCCTTCTGCCTGTTGGTGTACTTCAGTGTTTTTTGATCCCTACCATCTCAGATCATTTTATCTCTTCTTTCCTGATATACCTTTGTTTCTGTCTACTCTTGGCATCCTAAAAGCCAGCTTTATAGGTCTGGATGTGAGGTGGACATTCTGTTGCATGCATGGAGGAAGAGTGTTTTAGTTAGGACTTTTGAGGTTATAGAGAACAGAAATCCATATCTGATTAAGGTAGAAGGAGAAACTATTGGGAGGATTGAGAGGGGAAGGCAGGAATGCAGCTAGACTTCAGGAACCAAGGACTCAGCTTAGTTCTTCCCTCTTGCTTCAGTCTGGCTTTCTCTTTGTGGAAGGAATCATAGCTGCTGGCAATCCCGAAGGCTTACAGTTTTAACACGGAGAAATTCTGTATTTTCCCTATTGTACAAGGTCCAGGAAAGGGTGAGTTGGCCCTCACATTGACCCAGTGTGATTCAGTACCCACCCTTGGACCAGTCAAATAACCAGGGGGCATGAGGTCATATTAAAACTGTTGGGAAACTGCAGAGCACCTTCCAGAGAAGGATAAGGCAGGGTACTAGATAAACAGAGGCATCCTCTTCTAGGAGAAAGAGTGTTATAAAGAGTCCACTGTATTTTAAAGAAGTTCTTACTGAACCTTTACATTTATCTTGGGAGATGGGTGGTGGTATCCTCATCCGTTAGGTAGTTGCATCCTCACCGGTATACTGGTTAGGGTATGTAAGCTTGTGGCGGTTAAGTGTCCAGGATCTTGAAAACTGGCATGTCTAGAATTTGAATCTAAGTCTGTTGGACTCCAAAGCCTATGTACTTTCTAATGTGTTAGTTGTCTACCATAACATTAGTTTAGGCTTATTTCTCATTCAACAGCATGTGCTAAGAGCCTTGTATGTTTTATTTCTGTGTGTATGCTTACAAAGGTGAATAGAATGCATTGCCTTTCTAACCAAATTGTATAGGTTGGTATGGTAACCTGACATAAATATGCATAGTTAAGCATATTAAGTACAGAAAGATATTATTATGGAAATAGGGAGAAACACCAGGAGCTTCAGAAAGGTTTCACAAAGAAAATAACATTGAGTAGGTATTTGCTAGGTGGATAAAAGGAGGAGGGACGTTATTCTTGGCAGAGTGGAATGTCAAGTGCAGTGGCACAGAGGTGAGAGCGTGGAGCATGTGGGGAGTCACCTATAGTTCAGGACTGTGGAACAAAGAGGTTGTGGGAAAAGTGAAGAGATGAGACCAGAAAGGGAATCAGGGGCCAGATTGTGATAGCCTTTGTATCCTGGCTGAAGCATTTGAACTTTGTTGTATCATCAGTGGAAAACAGTTAAAGGATTTCTAAATAAGGGACCTACATGACCCAGTTAGTATTTAAGAAACTCTGGCTGGAGTGTGGACAGTGGATTAGAGGGAGAAAAGATAGAAAGTTGGGGAAACCTATTAGAGAACTTTGCAAGGGCCTGCACTTGTTCAGAGGGACTAAATTTAGAACTGCTAAGGAGACAAAAAGTATAAAATATAATGATTAGTTAAATTTGAGAGAGCCAAGTCAGTTTAATATTGAGATTTTTCTTTCTGGAATCTTCTTCGTCTTCCTGCATTCCACTTCTCTCATTCACCAGGATTTCTACCTAGCTAACTGCTTGCTTGCTTGCTTGCTTGCTTGCTTGCTTGCTTTTTTCTTTCTTTCTCTCTCTCTCTCTCTCTCCCTCCCTCTCCCTCTCCCTCTCCCTCTGTCACACATGCACACACACACACACATTCTCACACTCACACTGAAGCACTCATTACTTCCCTTTAGTACTCATCATCCCTGGAATGACTCTCTCTGTTTGTCTTACTCCCTATATTGTAAACTCTGTAAGGACAGGGGTCTTGTCTGACATTTTTACTGTTGTTCCTAATACCTAGTAGCACACTGCAGGACATGTGGAGGTTGTTCATTGAATGCGTAGGACATGTGGAGTTTCAAATGCTGTGGAACTTCTGAGTAAAAGTGCTTAGTATGTATATAGATAAGATTGAAGACTTTGGAGCTTTCTCCATTTAGTGACAACTGAAGTCAAGGAGTAGATTGCCCACATAGAATACAGAGTGGGGAAAGAACTCTGAAGAACAGCAACATCAACAGCTTGTAGTAACAAGGTTACATACAGTTAAGGTGTCTGCGAGATGCAGTTGGAGGGTTAAAGGAATTAAGACATGGGAGGAGAGATTTAAGAAGGAGGGAGGGGAGATATGAAGTAAGGGAGAAGGAAGCAAGAGAAGGAAGTGCCAGCAATGCCAGATGCTGTAGAAGGTAACAAAAGATAAGGATGGAAAATTCTCCATTGGCTTTTGGCAGCTCAGAAACTGACTGCTTTAGTGAAGAGTTTCATTGGATATGTAGATCTGTGTGTTTCCTAGGGCAGCTGTAACAAAGTACCACAAACTTAATTGACTTAAATTTATTGTCTCACAGTTATGGAGGCTAGAATTCTGACAGCAGGGTGTAAAGAGGGCCATGCTCTTTCCTAAGACTCTAAGGTAGGATCCTTATCTCTTTCTAGCTTTTTGGTGATTGCTACTCTTAGCATTGCTTGGCTTTTAATATATCACTCCAGTCTCTGCCTCTGTGGTTACATGTGGTTCTCCGTGCATCTCTGTCTAAACTTTCCTCCTCTTAGAAAACACCAGTTGTTGGATTAGGGCCTACTCTAACTCCAGAATGACTTCATTTTAACTTGATTACATTTGCAAAATCCAGTTTCCAGATAAGGTCACATTTGTAGGTACCAAAAATTAGGACTTGAACATGTATCTTTTTGAGGGACACAATTCAACCCGCAACAGTCTTGAACGTGAATTGCAGTGCATTGACATTAGAAAAGGAGGCAAAGAAGACATCAAGTATAGGCAACTAAAGAAATCTATGTACAAGAAGGAAAAAGTGAGAAAAAAGGTGGTAGATGGGGGGTGGTGAGGGGACACCATGTAGAAGGAGGTTTTGTGTGTTTTTCGTTGTTACCCTTAGTGTTTTAAAGCTTGTAAAACTGCAGATCCAAGGCCCCACTGAAGAACTACAATTACAGGTTATAATTTGCAAAAAAGGCAAAATCAGTGTCTTGCAAATATAAGATGAACACACCAAATATTTTGTTCAACTCATTCATTAATGAGGGAATCAGTAAAATGTTAAAACTGTCCATAGAGTATTTGAGAAGCTAGGTGTTTATAGGCAATGTTAGGATATGATTGCTGCATTAGATGGCCAAAACTGATTAATGGCCAACAAAGCCTTAAACTTTTACCTATAGGTTATTTTTTCAACTATAGAGAAATTATGTGTATCTTTACCAAACAGCAATCTGTAAGTTAACATGTAACCAAGACTGCAACCTTTAATCAGCATTAAATAGCAGGTGGTAATTATTTTGCCCTATAACTTTGAGTGGCTTTTGCTTTTTATGACATTTAAAGGATGTGCTGCACACTTTTTTTTTTTTACCGTATTTCCAAGTTTCAGGTCATCTTTCTGACATACTTGTTAGAATCCATGGAGGTGGAAATAGGAGCCTGAGAACCTTTAATTAGCCTGTAAGTGATTCTAACATTGACTTGACTTTGAGTACCACCAAATAAGAGAAAACTGAGAGGCTTTGAGTGCCCATCTGAGGCTGGAACCCATTACTATCTGATGACACTCATCTCCTGGGTTTTGTGAGTTTTTTCTCTTTCTATAGTGCTCAACTCTTTGAAAAGGGAAATTATTTAATGATCTAGGGTGGAGCTTTTGCCAGGCAGATATATGCTTAAGAAGAATACAGTGGCTAGAAAGCGAAGGTATCAGAAAGAGTGTAGTTAATATATTGGACGTGAGGCCCAGACTAGGTAGAGAAAGAAGTGAGGCCAGGATCAGCTTAACAGATGGAGAGAGAAGAGAGAAATCCAGTTCACAGAAAGTATGCAGTGGGTGTAAGAGAGCTGAGAGGTCAGGAGACTGTAACCAGAAGAGCGAGATGTTAAAGTTTTTAAGATTTCAGAGTTGGGAGTAGTTTCCAATAATGGCAAAAATAAAGTCCAGGTTGTGGTCCTGAGAGTGAGTTACTGAACTGCAGTAGAGGTCATTGGGTTGATTAGTGAGCATTACTTTCTCATAAATTTATACTTTCTACAAGACACTAGAAGCTTTAAAGCTGCTATAAATTTAAATTTCCTTAAATAATGTGCTGTTGTTCTCTTAACTTTAGCCAGATTGTAGCCAAGTGTACTGGGTCAATAAACAATGGGCAAAAGCTGTTCTGGTCTTTTATGACAATAATAGTACTCACAAATATTTATTGAGCACATTGTTATGGCTTAGGACCTTGACACCAGTTGTTTTCGTATGGTATGTCGTTTAAATCTTAACCTTGGTAGCTTGAATTGTTAATATTCCCATTTTACCCCTGGCAAAACTGCGATTTAGCAGCAATAAGTAACCTTTTCAAGGTCATAGTGAGTGGTAGAGAGGACATTTAAATTGATTGTATGACTCCAGTGTGTATAACCATTGCATTCTAGGTAGAGTATGTGCATGGTGGAGTTGAAGAGGATTTATATATCGCTCACATTCCTTCATGTTATTCAGTTTTGTAGATTATCACACATGCAGAGATGAGTTTGAGCTTAAAAAGAATGAAGCTGGGGGCAATGTCTTTTTAAAGAAATTGTCACATTGACCCTCTTTGGACTCTGAATGCATGTGCGTCTTATGCAGTATTTTAAAAATTAAATAAATGAGCTATCAAGCCACAAAAAACCATGGAGGAAACTTAAATACATTCTACTAAGTGAAAGAAGCCAATCCGAAAAGGCTACCAACTATATGATTCCAACTGTTTGATGCTCTGGAAAAGGCAAAACTAGGGAGACCCGAAAAAGATCAGTGGTTACCAGGGTTTTGGGGGAGGTAGAGATGAGCAGGTGGAACATGGGATTTTTAGGGCAGTGAAACTACTCTGTATGATACTATAGTGGTGGGTACATGTCATATATTTGTCCAGACCTATAGAATGTACACCAGGAGTGAACCCTAATATGAACTGTGGACTCAGGGTGATAACGATGTGTCAGTGTAGGTTCATCAATTGTAACAAATGTATCAGTTTAGTCAGGAATGTTAATAATGAAGGAGGCTATGCAAGTGTAGGGGCAAGGGATATATGACAAATATCTGTTCTTTCTATTCAGTTTTATTATAAACCTAAAACTGCTTTAAAAAGTGAAATATATTTTAAATACTAAATTTATGTTATATATATTTTACCACAATTTAAAAACTGTGAGGATGGAGAAAGATATACCTTGTGAACACTAAAGAAAACTGGAGTCGCTGTATTAATTTCAGACAAAACTTCAGAACAAGGAAAATTACCAGGGTTAAAGAGGACATTAAAAAATTAAGTGAAATTAGAGTAGTATTTGAATTATCTGAGATTTGTAGTGATGCAACTTAACAAACCTCACAATTACAAGGTTGATATAGTACTTCTGGTCTAAAACTTCACAGTACCAAATAATAAAAACTTTATTGTAACCAAATGAAATCAGATACGTTAGTTAACAGTTGCAACTTACTCTTCTGAACACTTTTCTGTTTCGTAAAAGCTCCATGCTTTCTCATTTTAAGGTCTCGCAGATGTATTATGTGACCAAAGTGACAGTTATTTAGAGCAAGTATAGTCAGACTCACCAGTTCACCAAAAAAAAAACCTTGAAAACTCACTGGAAAAGTTTAAACCTTTGCTCTCCATTTTTGGCATATTTGTGCAAGTGTATCCTGCATTTGCTGTTAAAGGAAATAATTTTGGAAATCACAATGTTCATATTATTAAAATTCAGTAATGCATATATAAGAATATAATTAATACAATTTATCAGTAGTGATATGGCTAAAATCTGGGGGTGGCTGGAAAGTCATATGGAATTAGCATCACAAGCACATACTTAAACAAAAAACACACTTGATTTGGAGTTTAATTAGAGTAGCCTAAAAAAGTATGCATTCTTTGTTGCAATAATTCATTGTCATTTAAATACGTTTAATTTTCTTTCTCTTTTTTCTAGGGATAAGTAGTAAAAAAAAAAAAAGGGTTTTTTTCCTGTAATAATATCAAAATTTGTATCTGGCTTAACACATCTGACCTTACACTCTTCAGAGGAAGTGAACACATGTTCTATGAGTAATTCCCTAGATAAATGTGCAGCCAAAGAATCATTAAGATCAAATTCCAGTGTTTATTCTTAGCTGAAATAAAATTAAAATTCAAAAATTAGGTTAACAGGCTTCTACCCTTTTTGATCAGTTATAGTCTGGTGGAGACCATGTCGAGGAGGAAGATGAAAAAGAGAACCTGTCAGTGATAGTGCTGATGGAGTTTGGAGAAGGAGAAAGTTAGTGAAGTTGGAGTTGGTGAGAATGTATGGATTGGTGCTCTGAACGTTGTTTTTTCCAATAGTAGTTTTACTCTTTTTGTCAATTCTGCCTTATGAGGAGGAATAATAGTAGGTGGTGTAGCCTGGTCACAGATCATTATTCTTCCCAGTGTACAAAGCTACTCAGAATTAATAGCAGTCACAGATGATTACCGTTAGCTCCCTTTCCCTCCTAATGTTAGGAGCTCCTGACCCAGAAAAAATATATATCATTTGAGGTCTGTAGACTAATAAAAAGCATATTTTTCTTTAACGTAAAGAAAAATAAAACATTCCTTTTACTTTTTTTTAAAATTGGAAAGTCGGAACATAAAACTCTTTAGTATAACTGCTGATATTTGGGGGAAAACCAGTCTCTTAGTGAATAGAACAGCATTACCCTTTGGGCCAAATGGAACCCAGCCAAGAGTTAAACCAGATCTTTTTTCTGAGATTTTCTAGCTTTAACTCTAAGTCAGCACTTAACCTCAGCACTATTCACTATTAAGGTTGGTCATTCTTTGTTCTGAGGGACCTCCTGTGCATGATGTTTTAGCAGCTTTTCTGGCCTTTACCTACTAGATGCCAAAAACACCCCTCCCCCTCCAGTTGTGACAACCAAAATTGTCTCAAGACACTGCCAAATGGGAGGTAAAATTGCATCTGTGGGGTCCTCTTCTCCTCTGCCCTGCAACCCACCTTTTGAGAATCACTGCTCTAAGTGTATTACATAATTGGTTGATCAAGAATGTTTTCCCAATTTTAGTTCTACTTTTAAATATTTTGTCGTATTTTAAGTATCTTGGTGGAATAGGCTTTACTTTTAAGAACTGTAAAAATAAACTGGAAACACATTTCTAATTTAGGGGTGAAAATGAGAACGAGGTCTTTCCTTGATTTGCAAATTCAGTGTTAAGACCTTTGCATACCTAGCACAGTGTTTTTCAGATTGCAGTTGGGGACACATTAGGGGGTCATGAAATACTTTAGTGGGTCATGAGCATGCATGCGAGAGTGTATAGGGTCACGATGTAAAAGGTATTTCTTTTGGAATAAGCAAAAAACATGTATATGTCTAGCCTTCCCTTTTGCACTGGAGTATTCTGAACATATATTTCATAGCAGTAGGTGCTTAGTTAAGCTATTTATCCAGTCAGGTTAAACTTGTCAAATATTTTTTGAGATACAAAACATTCAAATTTGTTCATTGCTGTAGATTGGAGACCTGTTGTTAACTTTAGTTTCTGGTGCATATCATCTTGCTTGCAAGAGGAGGAAGCTCTGAACTCCATCACATATTTTAGAACATTCTTGGCACGTTACTTGTGGACTGTTCCTGCCCTCCCCCTACACAAGGTTATGAAAAAAGACAACTCTGTAATTATTTTCTTCATCGGCATGCATGCAAAAGTCCTGTTTTTCATCAGTTAGTATTTCTTTTGTTAACTTTTGTAGAAATTATCCTTCATGTTGGAAAGGGCAGT